>NW_024429182.1:34901373-37301373 GCF_017639785.1 Mesocricetus auratus
GTGTTCTGTCCATGGCTATGTACAATAACCCCTGGAATCTGAGAGTGTGGGGAGCCAGATGGAGCCAGGCCCAGAAAGGTGCCTGGCACACAGGTGTGCAGCAACAGGAGTCTGCTTTAAAGTCCAGGCCACTGGACTCCAACTCTAGGTCCTTGCAATAATGATGAAGAGCCCAGATATTCAGATCTTTCCTTTCTTCACAGCTAAAGACTGAAGGGCATTAAGTATGCACCCTACTGTTGAGCTATAGCCCATCCCCTCCGGAAAAATCCACTTTTACTGTGAGTAGCTTATTCTGCCTAATTGTTCTGGTGTGGGGTCACCCTAACTGAAAGCAGTAAGACCAGAAAGGCAGAATACCACAAAAGGTACCCATCCCATTGGCATACGAGGTCCAGGATAAGGCCTGATGTGACAAAAATTCTTTTCTCTAACAAGATTCTCCAGAACACTCTATAGGGATGGCTAAATGCGTATGGGATTAAGAAAACCAATATATTCATTACACGCCACTTACTGAGAAAGTATCTCTCAAGAATGAAAAGGGGGCTGGAGAGATGGCTCAGTGGTTAAGAGCACTGGCTGCTCTTTCAGAGGACCTGGGTTTGATTCCCAGAACCCACATGGCTCTCATAACTGCTACAACTACAGTTTTGGGGATGCAATGTCCTTTTCCAGCTTCTGCGGGCATCTGGCACATATGTCGTGCACAGACAGACATGCACGCAAACACCCATACACATACGATAATAAGATCAGTAGTGAAAAAAAGTAATAAAAATAGTTAGAGACTAGAAAAACAGAGTTCTGAACACCATCCATTTTACTTATCCCTGCCCTTGGATACAAACTATTACCTGGTGGATCCCAGCTACTACTGTAGACACAGTGACCGGGGCCATGGAGTCTGGCAATGATCACATTCCAGACTGTGCTGTGATCTCCAATCCTGCCACTCAATACACATATGATCTCCAGCAAGCCACTGCATCTCCATTTTCCTCATAAGCAGAAAAAATAGTTCCTATTTTACAGAGTTGTTGTAACAGTTAAATGAAAACAATAAATAACAAAGCAGCTAAGACAATCCCTGCCACAAGGCAGACACTCAGTGAAAAAGAAAGCTGGTCATGTTAGAATTACTGCAAACACTTCCGTAAACCCAACACTGGAGTTGGAAATTAAACAAAGTACATATCAGAGAAGGAAAGAATGAAGCCAACAAAATAAGGAAAATGAAATTCACACCGTATGGGTCCTCGGTTCCCGAGAACATCACTTCATCCTGCCATCCTGGCTCCTGGCGACAAAAACTAGTATGAGAATGACATTTCTTAGCTTAATCACACTTCTTAAGCTTTGTTTTTTTTTTTCCTCCCAGCCTTATTCAATTTCCCACTGCTTCTCGATGCAAGCTTTTGTTCCCTGTCAAAATCCCCTCCACTGCTGTAAATAATCTCTCTCCCTCTTTTATATTACCTTTCAAATATTTATAGACTGTTATTCTCCTTCCCTCTGAGTCATACATCATTTTTGTTGCCCTTCTCCTGGATTCGCCCTAGTTTATCTACATCTTTTAGAGAAAAACAAACCCAGGTGCTTCATGATGAAGACAGCGCACCCAAAGCTAACAGCTAACAGCCCCAACCCCAACACTCTCTCTCTCTCTCTCTCTCTCTCTCTCTCTCTCTCTCTCTCTCTCTCTCTCTCTCTCTCTCTCTCTCTCTGTCTCTCTCTCTCTGTCTGTCTCTCTCTGTCTCTCTGCCTCTGTCTCTCTCTCTGTCTTTCTCTCTGTCTCTCTCTCTGTCTCTCTCTGTCTCTCTCTCTGTCCCTGTTTCTCTCTCTCTCTCTCTCACACACACACACACACTCTCTCTCTCTCTCTCTCTCTCTCTCTTTCTCTCACTGATGCGCCTGTGACTCCTTTTCTCCAATAACTCATAATTTCATCTCTAAGACAACTCAGGAGAGAATGATAAGGGAACAGGGATGATGGGATGCTGCAGGCCAGCAGCTCCTGAAGAAGGATGCTGGGGGAAGGTCCACTCCTACTAGTGAGAAATTATGCATGCTGTCCACTACTTCTGCTTGTTAACTCCAGGCCACCTCCTGCATTTGGCACCACTGCGTTCGCTGAATAACATCCATGAGACCCTCTTTTGTTTTGTTTGGCCTTAATGGAAAGAAAAGTTAACACTATTTATTTGCAAACAAACCCAGGTTTTCTAAGAGATAAAAAAAAAATTCCTAACACTATACAAAATCTGCCAAGCAAACGGTCCCCTTCTCATTGGAAAACACTGTGACGACATACCCAGCTCAGTGTCTCATTTGTTCTTGAAAGCATCTCTAGCCCATGCCCACAACACATCTGTGTGGAGGTCCCGCTGCTTACTCTCTGGTGCGTGTTCTAATGTGTGTCTTCCTTCTCAGCTGTGAGGCCAGCAAGGTCGGGAGGTGCTCCCCCAATATGCTGAAGCTAACCCCAAACCTCAGAATCCTGAGTTGTGTGGCTGTCCAACACTCCTTGTTACATTTAGGAAGGATAAAAGATGGCTAACATCACACACATTATCAGTGAAGTTGACAACAAGAAAAGCATGATCTCGAAAAGGGAGAAGCTGACTTACATTTCAGCGTGAGGACCTAACGTTTCAGTACAGTTGAATGTGATGGAGTCTAGAGGGACTTGATGTGTTTATATTCCTTATCTGGGAATATAATGGTTACTGCTCATGCAGCTTAATGTTTTCAATTCTGTTTTTGACTTATTTTTATTTTCTATGTACAGGTATTTTGCCTGCACTGCTGGGGATGCCAGAAGAGGGCACTTTACCTTGGAACTAGAGTTACAGGTAGGTGGTTGTGAGTCACCATGTAGGTGCTGGAGAATGAACCTCTGGTCCTCTGGACGAACGGTCAATGCCCTTAACCACTAACCCATCTCTCCAGCCCTGTCATGCAGCTAATTTTTACCAAAACCAGTTTATGGCTGCATAGTAGACCACAATCATGCTTGATCATATCAAGAACTCATCTGAAATGTGTGTTCCAGTCCCTCGTTTTTTCATCATATCTTAAGTATTTTGTGAAAAATATAAGTGTGCTAACATATCCAGGAAACATATTTAATTTACTTTGCAAGTGAAAAAATGAACACACAAACCAATGAAGTCACCTTTCCCAATCCAAGGGGTAAGAAGGCCGTTAGAACCGTATCTCAGATTCTTCCAGTCTTTCTCTCCAGATAAAAATTTGTCAAAATAACAGAATCGTCAATCTTCAAGACATTTGGTCAAGGGTTTTCTACCATATGCTGTTCTCAGAGTGGAGCCTGGCATTGTGTCTGGAATTGTATGACAACACTCCTTCCACATTAATGAAAACTCGACTTCAAAATACCTGAATGGCTGCAAGGTAAGAACAGGTTAGTCTCTATTAACCTATATAGATCTGACTAGGTAGACCCTTTTCAGGGTCTGCAATTGAGCCAACCAACTTCAACTGACATAGATTATTTTTTAAAATTACCCAACTCGCCAGGCTTTGGTGGTGCACGCCTTTAATCCCAGCACTCGGGAGGCAGAGGCAGACGGATCTTTGTTGAGTCGAGACCAGCCTGGTCTACAGAGTGAGTTCCAGGACACGCTCCAGAACAATACAGAGAAACCCTGTCTCAAAAAAACAAAAAAAAAGAAAGAAAGAAAGAAAGAAAGAAAGAAAGAAAGAAAGAAAGAAAGAAAGAAAGAAAGAAAGAAAACCCAAATCTCCAAAATGTCTAACTTGAATTAGGCCTAATCCACATGAAGTCGTCAGTGTTCTGGGCTCCCTCCACTCTGCAGATACTCAGCTACTTCCTTCCTGTCTCCTTCACTGGCTATGTGGTATGGC
The DNA here is from genome assembly GCF_017639785.1 of Mesocricetus auratus. Lineage (NCBI taxonomy): Eukaryota > Metazoa > Chordata > Mammalia > Rodentia > Cricetidae > Mesocricetus > Mesocricetus auratus. The sequence goes on from NW_024429182.1 coordinate 34,905,265, forward strand.
CTGAGCATTGTCGCTAGACTATACATATACAAGGCTACTTTGTTATCATTATTCCTTAAACAACATAAAAAAATAACCTTTTCTTGCAGTACTTGGAATTGAACCCAGACCTTGTAGCCAGCAGGCAAGCACTCAAGCTACATCCCAGGCCATTATTACAGATATTTATACAACATTTTCATAGCATCAGTTATTGTTAGCCCTCTAGAGAAGACTCAAGATACTTGAGAGTCCAGTGGTTAATCTCAACATCACCCAACGAGCTCTAGAATCATGGGAGATGATGGGCCTCTGGGCATTCTTATGAAGGGTTATTTTGGTTAGGTTAACTGAAATGGGAAGATATGCCCACCGTGGGTAGCACTATGCCCTATGCAGGGACCCTGAATCGTATGAAAAGGAGCAAGTGAGTTGAGCAAGGCACTCACAGATGTCTGCTTCGTGACTATGGATGCAGCGTGACCAGCTGCCTAAAGCTCCTGCTGTTGTAGATTTTCTATCATCACTCACTACAATCTCATCGTGAACCAAATTAACCCTTCCTTCCTTAAGCTACTTTTGTCAGTATATTTTATCACAGTAAAGAAAGGTAACAAATACATTAAAGATGACTTGACCCTCCCAGAATTATATATGGGGCGGTGGGATGTGAAACCAGTTCTCTAGGCTACTAGGACATGAATGTACATCTACTTATTCCTTACTGCTTAGTTTTTACTACATACCAAACAGTAGCACTGGAACTTCAAATATCAGATATTTGCATTACAATTCATAACAGTAGCAAAATTACAGTTATGAAGTAGCAATGAAATAATTTTATGGTTGGGGGTCACCACAACATGAGGAACTGTATTCAAGGGTTGCAACATTTAGGAAGTTGAGAACCACTGTTCTAGACCATGACTCTGAAACGATTCAGTCATTGACTGACACCTTTAACTTTTAATCTGCTGTGGCTAAAACTGAACTAGAAGTTGAAGTTGGGTTAAAAACAAAACAAAGAACACACTGCTGTAGCCTGTCGTGGCCCATTTTCACTGGTCTGGCTAGAATGGCCCAATGAGACTGAAAGTGGTGGTCTGGAAAGATGTCTCAGTGGTTAGGAACACTGGCTGTTCTTGCAGTGGACAAGTTCAATGCAACACCCTCTTCTGGTCTTAGCAGGCTTTACACGCAAGTGGCCACATACATACAATGCAGGCAGGCACACGCACGAATACAGACACAAGCGCGCACACACATAAGAAATACGTCTTGAAAAATAAAAAAAAAAGGGCCGCATCCTCTAGTCGTTTGCTTGCCCTCCATTATGCTCAGTTATATGGCTCCTCTTGTCTCTATTCTCTACAGGGCCAGTCTCAGTGTGCTTTCAGGGTCTAGAACGCGAAGCATACACTCAATTTTTATAACCAGTAGGAAACTCCAGTATGTTAAGAGGAGGGATGCAAATGAGAAATGGGCAAAGGACAGGCATGGATGGTTCACTGAAAAAGTTCAAATGGTACTTAAAACATATTGTCAGCAGAGGGGGTGTTCCAGGCCTCAGCTGCCTCCTGCCTCTCTTGCGGTGGATGGAGCTTCTTCTACCTTTAAAGCTGGCACCAAGCACATCAAGTGTGTCATCTTCTGTTTGGCATTATCTGGGGTACCAGCAAAGCACTCTACTCTTGAGGGTTCATGTAACCAGATCCCAGAAAACCCTGGATCATCTCTCCTTCCGAAGGTCTTTGCTTAATGGTGTCTACCACGTCCCTCCGGCATTCAAAGTCATCATCTTCCCTGGATTGAGATTAGGGAGTGCACTTTTTCCCTTCTTAAAATAATTATGTGTATCTGGGGGGAGGGGTATGTGGATGTGACAAGACACTTGACATAGGTGCTGGGAACTGAACCCCAACCGTCTACAAGAACAGTCCATGCTTTCCATCACTGATCCTTTTTTTTTTTTAAGAAATGAGTCTCCCCATGTAACTCAGGCTGGTCTCCAGTTTGAGATCTTCCTGATGCAGCCAATGCCAGGATCAGAGAAACGTTCCACTACACGTAGCCTTAAGGTCCCTTCATTCCTCTGGCCAAGCTGAAATATAACTATTCACCATTCAATCTGGTAGAGTCCCCATGAGAGTTTAATCCCAGAGCTGCTATGGCAGCCACTGTCTGGAAGGAGTACCACCCATCACAGCTACCCAAATGGCAGGTAACCTTACTTCCAAACAACCTCCTGTCCACGCTTTTTGTCTCTAATGCCACCAACTGTCCACCGAGTCTTCCCATAAACCCCTGCTCCTACTTGGCCCCTATCAGCCACACTCAGCAGCAGAAATATTAGACAAAAGTAAATCAGGCCATGTGCTCACTGCTTCAACACTCCAGTGACTTTCCATGGCAATCTAATAAGATCCCACCCCACCCCTGTTGGCCTACACAGTCCAGGGTGATGCAGGCCCACCAATGTCACCCTGTTCAAGCCACTGTGGACACTGTCCACCTGCCTGCTGTAAGCAGTTTCGCCCTACTTTCCCCTCCATCTTAAATGCTTTCCCATAGACCATGCCTGGAACAACTCATTATCACTGAGAACTAACTCAAACTCATTCTTATGGGAGAGCTTTTCTACCTGGACCACACTATCTGAATAGCGAGGGTACCATCCATCACATCCATCGCATCCATCCCATACCGTTCTCTTCATAACAACCATTCATGAAAATACCTGATTATGTACTTATTTATCAAATATCTCACCCCTGAAAAAAAAGCTCAATGAGAGACACATGTTCCATATGCAAAGCTATGTATCACAAGCTTAGAACACAGCCTGCTCGATGAATATTTGTTAAAATAAATAAAATGAAGAAACCTGAAGACGGTGAAGAAGAGGAGGGGAAATCTGCAGAGGGCAGACTCAGCAGGTGAGAATTTGCTTTAGCAAACACTTCTCAGTGCTTCATGAACACAGGTCATGCCACTGACTTAACCTATCACCTGTGTATTTTAGACAGCCCCCCCACACACACACACCGTGAGCTCAGAATTAAGGGAAAGTACCAAAAAGAGGGAATAAGTGTGGTAATCAATGCCGAAAATCACGTGTTAGTGTTCAATGAACTGACATGACATTTGGCTGGAAGAAGCAATAGCTAAGAATTCTTACTGCCAATAAACATCAGAAAATCTGCTATAACTATAACACTGAATCAATATTTTCCTTTGACAACAAGCCAGCTATTTACAGTCGACTTTAAAAGTCACTTACCCATTTTGTTCTGGAAGGCATGTTCAGGGCTTGTAAACTAAGACCAGATTAGCAATTATGAAGTCGGTCCACAGGCATTAAGCGACTAGAGTCAACTTGGTTTGCAATGTAATTTGTTCAGCAACAGCGATCAATATTAATGTGAATTTTCACAAAGGAGTCAAAAACGGCCCGTGAGTTTAATTTTTTTGTCAAGTGAAGGGCAGATGGCTCAGATGGAGGCAGAAAAGCAGCAACGCCCTTGCATCAGTTTGAAAAAAGCACAAAAGTGTAAGACTAATTAAGAGCTAATTAGAGCCACTGAGGGCCACAGATTTCCCTTCCTTCACGTGTGACTGACTGCATGCCTAGGCTCAGAGTCCAGGTCATCTGACCAAGGTATGACATTTCTCAATGCAGGAGTTCACGTCCCCCAACCCCACAAGCCTGCTCTTTGAGAGATGAGCTCCCTTACCCCAGTGGAATACATAAATAGAACAGACCCAGAAAGAAAACAGAGAGAAGGTGATGACACAGAACAAAGGGACTGGGAAGAAAACCAAATGGATGCTGGAAGGGAGTAAAGTGTCTTAACACATAATTTACAGGTGGTTTCAAAGTCTGTGATGCTGGGAAAAAAGCAGAGCTGGTCCAGGGGGCTTTCCACAGACGAGTTAGCTAACGATGGGAGCAGAGGCTGCTGTCTAATGAGAACAAAGTTTTGATGTGGGAAGTCCTGAAGACGAATGGCTGAGTACATCAAAAAAAGACTTACTACGGGACTGCAGAGAGGGCTCAGTGGATAAAGTCCTTGTTGCACAAGGGTGAAGACCTGGGTTCGGATTCCCAGAACACACGTAAAGCTGGGCACAGAGACAACATGTGTAATCCCCGTGTCCCCATAGTATGACGGGGAGGAAGGCAGAAGAGTCCCGAGAGCTCAAAGGGCCAGCTGCCCTGGCGTATACAGGGACAAACAAAAGGCCCTGCCTCAAACAAGATGGAAGGTGAGAACCAGCACCGGAAGTTGTCCTCTGACACACACCAGAGTATGCACACCGTGACACATGGCACATACACACACAAAAATCAAAACTAATTACAGTAGCATAGCTTAAATTGCAGTGTAGTTTGTGATTAAAAAAAAGAAAGGTTTTTTTTAAGTTAGTTAATAAAAACAGGACAAAAAGGCATTCACGAGACCAGAAGAGAAACATGAAGCTGACAGGGTACACAGGAGCCTTCAGCTCGTGCTAACAGGAGTATGTGGTCCAAGGACTCCAGGCAAACACTGAGACAGGTGAGGGACTCTGATGATAGAGGAGCAGTCTCTGGGAGTGCACGGGTTTCCTTCGCAACCACAGCAAGACTACACCGCCTGAACTCAGTACCTAGCGTCACCATCCAGAGAAAGTTCTCCAACACTGGCAGGAAACACTGAGTCCTCGTGATCTAGCCTCTTCCAAAGATAACATGAAGGACAGCTGTCCATTTCAGCAACTCTCAGGTCTTCAGAGACACAGGCTGGGTTTTAGCACCTGCCATGTCTGCCAAAAGAAAGTCATCATGTCTCTTTGCCTTAGTGTTATTATTTTCATTATTTCATCAGACTGGAAATCAAACCCAAGGCCTTGTACATGCACATGGTGAGTAAACCCCCCACCCCACCCCCCATTACAGCCTCAGTCCCTTTCTGCAAACAGGAGTTTGCTAAATTACCAGTGCTGTCCTGATCAACCCTCAACCAGACCCTCACTGCTAGACAGTTTCAAAATTGTAGGCCTATGCCAACACACCTAGTTTATCTCTTTAAAGTTTGAATTTTCTGCATCTTTCATACATTGCTGGCGGGAACATAATAGAGCATGTCTGTAGGAACGCATAACAAGAACTCAAAATGTCAAGCACACAGTTACGTAAGACTCAGCAACCTATTCCTTATGTGCAACCAAGAGAATGAGACACACGTTTAAACAGAACTTGTGAACCTAAATCCTTATCCCAGCATTGCTCTTGTTAAAACGTGTAAACAGTCCAGTTGTCCATCAACTGATAGACAGAAAAACAAAGTGTGGATAATATCCATACAATGTGCTATCAAATAGCAGTTAAAGGAAGAGGAATAGGAATAAATCCATGCTGCAACATGGATAAGCCTTGTAAATACCAGGCAAACATGGGAAAAGACATACACAAAACGTCACACATCTTATTTCATGGCAGTATATGACATGTCCAAAATAAGCCAATCTGTAGAGACAAAAACAAGTTAGTGGATACCCAGAAACTGGGGAAGGGAACAGATGGGGAGCAACCACTAATTACACGGTGTATTTCACAACATCCTTAGTTTATTTTAAAAAATATGTAGTTTATGCTTTAAATGGGTAAATTATATACCACATGATTTTTTTTTCTTACTGTTAATCTCGGGCTAGAAAGATAGCTTAGTTGATGTGACATTTAGCTTTCACTGTCACCTTGACAAACTTAGAATCATCTGGGAAAAGTTTCAATAAAGGATTGTCTAAATTAGTCAGCCAGTGGAAATGTCTTCAAGATTGTCTCATTTAAGTTAACTGATGTGGGAAAACCCAGTCCAGTGCGGGCAGCGCCATTCCCTAGGCAAGGAGTCCTAAACTTAAGAGTGGAGAGATGGGAAAAGGAGTAGGGAAATCAAACTGAGTGCAAACAAGCGAGCATGTGTACATTTGTTCCTTCTGTTCTTGGCTGGGGGTCTGATGCAGCCATCTGTCTCAAGCTCTTGATGCTGTGACTTCCTTGCACAAATGGGCCACCACCTGGAATTATGGGCTAAAACAAACCCTTTCTCCCTTAAGTTGCTTTTTGTCGGGGTATTTTTTTTATCACTGCCACAGAACTGAGACTAGAAACTGGTAACGTGTTAGCTGTGAAAGCTTGAGCATCTGAGTTCACACCCTCAGCAGCCATGTTGAGGATGAGTGTGACAGTGCCTATCTGTAACCCCAGTGCTGGGGGCAGATGGAAGAGGCAGATCCCTGGGCTCTCTCACCAGGCAATCTAGCCAAATGGTGAGTGTCAGTTCTTCGAGATTGAGTAAAGAGACCCTATCCCAAAGCATAGGTGGAAAGTGACTGAGGAAGACACCTGATGTAGACCTCTGGCCTACACACACACACACACACACACACACACACACACACACACACGCACGCACGCACTCGTGCTCTTCACCCATGTGGGTTCTGGGGATTGAACTCAGGTCATCAGGCTTGGCAGCAAAGTGCCTTTACTTGCTAAACTATCTTGCCATCCCTAAATTTTCAACCATTTAACAAATTTCTATGGTATTTAATATGGAAATCAGTGTTTTTACCATCATATCTATAGGTGAGCCTGTGCTCACTCGTGATTTAAAACACAACTTACCCACCACTTACTGAGTCATTTTGAAAAGACTTATTGACTGTTGCCCATAAAGTCTGATACTGTCCCATTCAGGGAAGGGTAAGATGAGTGGATTCAATCCATGCCCTTAGGCTTGTTTTCCACAGGAAGGTGTGAACCAGTTAAAATTCTTATGTGCTTTATATGCTTCTCATAAAATTTACTTGAGACCTTAAATTCTGTATTTACATGTTTCATGACTTAAACATCCTTTCCAGGCAAAGTCAGGATGACAGGCTACCATGTCTGTAGGTTATAGTTCTAACTGCACTAAAATACTACCCAGAGAATTCCCATGAGGGCTATACACTTGTCAGATGTGACACAGAAGCAGATTGGCCCTAAACAAATGCGACTAACCCTGTTTACAGCAACAGGACATGGGATGGACACCACCATCCAGTGTTTTCTTCCAATTCAGCCTTCCAACCATTGCTCCCGTTTAAGTTTGAAAACCTTTTTGACTCTGAAAGTAAAATTTGAGAGTGTTTTTATCTGAACGCTTTTAAATACTTAACATCATTTCCGATTCCATTTTCAGCTGAGGGTGATCCTACATCATATTACACCCATCTTATCCAAGTCTCCAATCTTTAAAGATGAGCTCCCTACCCAGTTTGTTTGAGTTGCTTTTACAGCCATCTGAATGAAATGCTTCCTTCCTTACAAAGTTAAAAAAAACTGCAGATAAAAAATGAAATGTTATTTTCAATTTCTATATCCCCAGAGAAAAGGTTAACAGTGAAAATCCACTGTGTAAAATGATGTAGTCGTGGGTACACACCTGTTGGAATTGGAGAGAAGTGCAGAAGGGGCCTTCCCACAGTTAGATACTGACTCAGGGGACACAACTGGGAAAGGGGAGTGAATCCAGGCCACTGGGCTCCACACAAGCAGGAGTTGCCCGAGAGAGCCCCAGACATAGGGCAGAGCTTGATCTGGGGGAGGATGGGTATGTGTGTGGATGGAAGTCCAGGGTGCTCCCAAAGGGAGAGCCCAGGAGAGATAACATTCAGGTCCTCACAAAGGCCATGCATGCAGAACCCAGTGCTCTACAATGCAACCCTTCATCTGACAGCTGTGCAGTAAAGGAGAGGAGCGGAGCCGTGCAGGGCGCAGGGAATGCTGTGGGTAAAACGGTACCCACAGACACAGGAGGAGAGCCGTGCAGGGCGCAGGGAATGCTGTGGGTAAAACGGTACCCACAGACACAGGAGGAGAGCTGTGCAGGGCGCAGGGAATGTCACAGATAAAACAGGATCTATCGACACAGGTGGGAAGCACTATCCAAAAACTTTAGGAAAAACTCAATTTACTCTAAAATTCAAAAGATGAAATAATAGGGAAAATTTTCTGGAACTGCTGTTTTAAGTCACTGTTCTTTGAAGCCCCTCCTCCTAAAATGTTCTTTCCCTAGGTGTCCCCCAAACTGGGAAGGAGCTGTTTGCTGAGCAGTGGCGTATCTGCTGGTATAAGCACCAATAATGAACAGGGAATTTATTCAAAAGGCTGTTTACACTAATCCCCACCCAAAATAGCAAGACTCTCATAGCCATTACTTGAGGTCGGTCCCATCCAGCTTGTGGCTAGTGTTAGCCAGTCCCTGACTAAGTGCAGAGATCATCACCTGGTGTACGTCCTGTCCTGTCCTGTATGTAGGCCTCAGTTCCTCAAAGGCCTGGTAAACCAATTTCCTTTGAAGCGTCCTTAAAACTCAGCTGATAGCCTCGACAATAACTCTCTTACTCACATTTGGCATTTTAAGGAGCCAAAAGAAGATAACTAAGATTCAAGGACAAAAAAGTTCATTTTACCAAGTGAGAAGTCATGCAAAGACAGAACTTCCAGGCCCCTAGGGAGCCAGGATGGCAGATTTTACTACCCAGCTCCAAGCCTACCCCTTCGGTCAGTTACTAAGTCACTTCCAACACTGCCCTCCCATATCTGTGTAAGGAAACGCTAAGCCGTTAAGAATTCCAAGCTGGGCCAAAGGGATGGTTCAGTGATTAAGAGCACATAGGCTCTTGCAGAGGGAGGGTCAGAGTTTAATTCCTACACCAGGCAGCTCACAACTGCCTGTGACTCCACCTCCGGGGACACAAACACAGACGTCTGCTTTCAGACCTCCATGGGTTTCTGCACTCATATGCACCCCCCCATTCATGTGTGTATATATGTATGTGTATATGTATATATGTGTGTGTACATATACATAATTAAAAATAAAACCTTTAAGAATTCCAAACTGCACTAGGTGAAAAGGCTGTGTATAAGCATTACACTCATGTATATAATAGGGGTCAGAAACTCTTATGTGCAGCAAGTTTTATTGGAATGATGTCTGGGAACTTCAGGCTGGACTCAAAGAACAGTGATCTTTCACTAAAGACGTGTGGGGGGGGTGGCGCGCTGGTGTGTGTGTTTGTGTGTGTAAGCCAGAAACTGGTTGTGTATATTTGTGTGTGTAAATCTGAGGCTGGTGTGTGTGTGTCTGTGTGTGTAAGCCAGAGGCTGGTGTGTGTGTGTGTGTGTGTGTGTAAGCCAGAGGCTGGTGTGTGTGTGTGTATGTGTGTGTAAGCCAGAGGCTGGTGTGTGTCCGTACTTAAGTCTGAGGCTGTGTGTGTGTGTGTGTGTGTGTGTGTGTGTGTGTGTAAGCCAGAGGCTGGTGTGTGTGTATGTGTGTGTAAGCCAGAGGCTGGTGTGTGTCTGTATTTAAGTCTGAGGCTGTGTGTGTGTGTGTGTGTGTGTGTGTGTGTGTGTGTAAGCCAGAGGCTGGTGTGTGTGTGTATGTGTAAGCCAGAGGCTGGTGTGTGTCTGTATTTAAGTCTGAGGCTGTGTGTGTGTGTGTGTGTGTGTGTGTGTGCGCGCACGCTCGCGCGCACGCACACCAGAGGCTGGTATCAGATGTCTTCCTGTCACTCTCCATTTTATTTTTCCAAGATTTATTTGAACATACACAAATTGCCTGTATGTATGTATGTGCACCATCTTAGTGTTTTATGTGTATGGGTGTTTTGCTTACAGGTATTGTGTGCACCATGTGTATGCCTAGTGCCTGCAGAAGTCAGAGGTGGGTATCACATCCTCTGGTACTGAAGTACAGAGGACTGGGAGCCACCATGTGGGTATTGGAAACTGAAACCTCATTTTCTGTAAGACCAGCAAGTTCTCCTAACCACTGAGCCATCTCTCCAGCCTCTGTGCTTCAACTTTTTGAGAGAGAGAGAGAGAGAGAGAGAGAGAGAGAGAGAGAGAGAGAGAGAGAGAGAGAGAGAGAGACTGACTCTTTCTGAACTTAAGAACTTGCTGTTTCAGCTAGGCTGGTTGACCAGGACACTCCAGCGATCCACCCGTCTCTGCTCTCTCTACAGCACTGGGTTACAAACACACTAGCACATAGGACTTTTTCACATGTGCTAGGGATCTGAACCCAGGTCCTCATGCTTACCCAGCGAGTACTTTACCCAATGGGCATCTCCATGCCCCCGAGTGTGTGTGCGCACGTGCATGCCCATGCACGCTACAGGTCATGTGTGGGGTCAGAGGACATTAATCAATTCTCTCCTTCCACTATGGGTTCTAGGACTCTGGTCACCAGGCCTGCATGACAAGCCATTTTAACCATTAAGTCATCTCACTAGACCACTACCTACCAATTGCCTGCCTGAGTGAAGAGTTATTTCAAATGAATCTCTACATTATAAGACATGTGTTTGCCAGCAGCAAGCTACCTAAGAGGTTAGCTTCCATGTGCTGCCTAATTACTGTCTGTCCCCCCTCTAGATGCAGTAGTTTAATTCTACTCCCATCTCCATTTCCCTGATGCTCACACCCTGACCAGGTCCAGAAGTTATCATCAGCTGCAGTGCAGATGTCTCACGGTCAGGTCTGTCAGAGCTGAAGTGGCTGATGGGAAACCTGTCTCCTCCGGAAGACAGAGTGAGCCTCCAGGCCAAGGCTGGCCCCCACTTGGTCCCCAGTAAATGAACACAATACTGACTGGCCCAAACATCCCCCTTCCCTTTGCTTGATGATTAAAGATGCCAAGAGGCCCCTGGGGTTTGTCAGCTCCTGAGGCAAAACAGGAAATCGGGGTTGGGATCCTCCTTGACCCTGATCCCTCTTCTGCTCACCTGTGGCTCCTTTCCGTGACTACCACCACCCCTTGAACATACCCTGACAGAACTTCCCTGGTGCTACGAAGAGTCAAGTTTGGAAACTATTCTACATATGTCCTGTGAGCATCAACTCTAACGAAAAATAAAAAGTACTGTGTTTATGTCTTCTTTTTAGTATTGGTGCCAAAACTGGCAGAAAACAATACTCTTCCTATAGAAACCAGATGTCAGACTGTCTTCTCCTAAGCTAATTATATGCAGGGTAATTATCCCACAACTCTAGAAGAAGCAGAGCCTCACCTCCCAGCTCCCAGGCTGCACACAATCTAAACTGTAGCCTCGGTAGCTGGGGGATAAATGCATTAGTGTACCTTCTACGCCCTTCATTCCTGGGATGTAGTCCCAGCACCTACATTAGGGGCATTGGTACCTTTTCCTTTGTTAGTTCAATGATCTACAATGACAGAAATACAGACACACATACCTGCTTCTTGGAGGCATGCTCACCTTTTCCTTCACAGCCAAGATTCACAGGAAGACACTGCCCCCAGGAACCATTTCATTTTTTTTGAGAGGGGGGTAACAAGAAGCCCAGAGGACCTGAGAAACTTGGCTAAAGTCACCCAGCTACTTACACATGGCTGAGAATGTTATCCTGGTGACTCATGAGGACTTGATTAAGATGGGTCACAGTGCAAGGTTGGTTTCATGAGCCACAGCAGGGCCTAGAGATATGCTGTGACACTCAGTATGCACAGTAGCTCTCTCCTACCCTGTTTCCTCTGCTGGGGTTTCACTTACCTGAGATCAAGAATGGTCCGGAAGTATTAAGTGGAAAATTGCAAAAAAAAATAACCCATAAATCTGAAATAATTTTATTATAAATATGTTGCTATAATTACTCCAGTTATTAGTTATTACTAATATCTTACTATACCTAATTGACAAACATAACTTTGTCACAGGCATGTAGATACAGAAAAGCAGTGTGTTTATGCGCGCATATGTACAGAATGTAAATATGTGTCTATGAATTAAAATGTGTAAAAGTGTGTATGTGTGTACCTGTGTGATTGTGTTTACATGTCTTCATGTATGTCGGCGTTATCTCTTTCAGAGTATGTTTGAATGTGTGAGTCTGTATATGTGTTGTGTATCTGTGTGTGTGTATGAATGTGTATATGTGTTGTATGTCTGGATGTATGAATGAGTATATGGGTATATGAGTGTCTTTCTGTATATATAGCATACAAGTGTGTATGTGTTTATTTTCTTGTGTGTGTATGTTTTTAAATCTGTATGTGTGTTCATGTATGTATTTGTGTGGATGCGTATATGTATGTCTCTACATGTGTACCTATATATGTGTTTGTATGTCTGTGTTTGTATGTATATTTGTATGTGCCTGTGTGCCTTGTCTGTATGTGTGTACACATGTGCACGTGTGTGTGGTACAGTACTGTCTTCATTCAAGCACTCACCTGGGTTTTGAAACCTGTGCCCCACAGATATGGGGCCCTTCTTATTTAATTGCCAAAAACTTCAGAACTCAAACACTAGCAGGTTTCTTAAGCACCCCTGTATTCCAAACCACCATCAACTTTCTACGATTTGTTTATTATGTGAGTGAAAGGTGTGTGTGTGTGTGTGTGTGTGTGTGTGTGTAGATGCCACATGTGAGGGGCCCATGGACACCAGAAAGGGGCACTGGATCTTCTGGGTCTGGAGCTACAGGCAGTGGTAAGCTAGCTGGGAACTGACCTTGAGTCCTCTGGAAGAGCAGCAAGTGCTCTTCAAACCCCACTATCAACTCTGGAGGACAGAAATACAGTATTCCTTGTGGTAGTCCTGGGCCATCTATGGCTACTGAGGACTTGAACTGTGGCCAGCGCATTGGAGAAACCAAATTTTCTCATTGTGTTTCAGTTAAACAGTTCTGAAGCGCATGTGTCAGGAGGCTTCCACGGTAGATAGTGGACGCTTACCTTCTTGGTTCTCCGGGGTTGAGTGAGAACACTGAACTCTGAAGACACATGGACTGATTTGAACCTCCTAGTTCAATTAATTCGCCCTGTCAGTTAGCTCCTACCTCAGCTGTCAAGCACCTTACAAGGGATTACTATTACTATCCCTACCTCATAGACTTACACAGCCCCTGGAAGGCACTCAGCACACGAGGAGAACAAGCCTCCTGTGTTCCCTCTCTCTATTTAACTGTAAAATCTAGAATTTACCTAAGGGATGTAGTCCATGCCAGAGGAAGAGATGTCCACTCAAGGAAATAAGGACTCCGAGTTCCCACCCAGGAGGACCCCACAATGGGTGGAGATGACACCCGAACAATCTCACTTCTCTCCGGTGTTCTGTGCCTACAACTTTTGATACTGATGAACACCAAGTCAAAGCTGCTTACACTTTGCTTCTAGAAGCCATGGGCATCTTGGGAAGCAGTCAAAGGCAAAGCAGCGGAGGCAGAAAATGTCATGGGGAGCTCAGGAGGGTCCTGAGACGGTTTCCTTGGTTGCCGCCCTCCTTGCTCCCTCATATGGGTCCCATGGAAACCCAAGCCCCTAGTTACCTGAAGCAGCAGCGGTGGGGGTACTGGCCGGTGGAGGCTGGGCGGAGCTGCTGGTCTCAGCCATCAGGCACGGGTTGCTAGCATTATTCTCTCTCTTGACAAGCAGCTCAGCTGCACTGGGCAGCGGGATGGGGTGGCTGATGCCCAGTTCCTCTTCCTGGGCCTGCTGTCTTCTCAGGGCCACCTGGAAGCACAGGGCAGTGAGTGACCCTCCAGCACACTCAGCTGCAAGGTTCTGCTAAGCTACTGTGCCTCTCAGCATTCCGCCTTGTCCAGTCACCTGACTCCCTAGGTGTGCTGGCACAAGCTGGAGTCACTGGAAAGGAGGGAGCCCCAATTGAGAACATGTCTCAATATGATTGGGCTACAGGCCAGCCTGAAGGGTATTTCCTTAATTAGTAATTGATGTGTGAAGGCCCAGTCCATTGTGAATGGGACCACTCCTGAGCAGGAGATCCTAGGTTCTGTAAGAAAGCAGGCTGAGCAAACCCTGGGGAGCAAGCCAGTAATCAGAACCCCTCCATGGCTTCTGCATCAGCTCCTGCCTCCAGGTTCCTGCCTGTTGGGAGTTCCTGTCCTTGCTTCCTTCAATGGTGAATGTCAATGTGGAGGTGTAAGCCAAATAAACCCTCTCCTCCCCAAGTTGCTTTTTGGTTATGGTGTTTCATTGTGGCCATATAAACCCTAACTAAGACACTACGTAACTAAAATATGCCAAGCTGGAAAAACTGTAGAATGGACTTAATACCAAGAAAAGGCTCTGATGGGTTAGAAAGGAGAATTAGACCATTCACTCCTTCATTCGGCATGTGAATATCAGCCAGTGAGGTCAGCTTAGACCCAAGTTCCTCACCACGTAGGAGAAAATCGAGGGAAGCGAGCACGCATGCAAAATCAAGACAAAAATGTGCTAGGCACCATGAGACATACGCAGAAGCCTATAGAAAAAATTCCAATGAAAATATACTTAAAACGTAGGTAAGCATTGTGGCATATGCCAGTAATCCCAGCATGCAGAAGGTTGAAGCAGGAGGATGGAGAGATTGAGGCAAACCTGGGCTACAGAGCAAGCCCCTACCTCAGAAAAAAAATTATGCCTTTAAAATATAAGCATCCAACAAAGATTCAAGCAGAGCAGTACAGAATGGGTGAGCAGGGTTTGTAACAATCTGGAAGAAGAGTGGGCAGGAAAGTCAGGGACTGCTCTGGTACCCCAGAAGAGCCCTGTTTCCCAAGGCAGGGTGGAGCTAGGGAGGAGGGGGCTGGAATCTGGTGCTTGAAGTCCCTGGAGTAGGTGATTCCGGTAGGAAGGTGAACTGGAACTGAGAAAGAACCCAACATGCACTTACTAAACTCTGTGTGGTCCTTATTCAACTTGTCTTTTAAATAGCTGTTGTTAAAGATGGGTCTCAAAAAGGCTTAGAGAAAATGAAGCGTTTGTTGACTGCATATAACAAAAGCAAAGACTTCTCTGGAAACTGACCATTGATGATGTAACAGAAGGTAATGTACCAAGACCTCAGAGGCCTAAAGTCAAGAGCAAAGGTAAAATCAAAATGCTGACCCAAAAGCACCATTCCCCAGGCTAGGAATGTAGCTCAGTGGTACTTGCTTCACTGGTACTTGGTACTAGGCTCAGTGTACAGAACTTAAGAAAAAACAAAACCCCTAACTGGACAGAGACATGGCTTAGTGGGTAAATGATCTTGCAGTAAATCTGCAGCCCCAAGTTCAAGGGAAGAAGGACCCAACTACACACAGTTGTCCTCTGCCCTCCACACCTGCCCCCATGCTCCAATTTTTACAATTGACAACTATAATCAGTGTATTTTTAAAACTACTGTCCAAACTTAACTGATCAGTGTGGAAGTTTTGCTCATAATCAAAGGAAGCTTTAACATTGAATGGGAAACTTTAAGTAAGCAGGTATTTAAGACTAGATATGCTTGTCTTGTTTTTGTGGGGTTGTTCGTCTTGTTTTTTACATTAGTCAAAAGGCTTAG
This sequence comes from Mesocricetus auratus, assembly GCF_017639785.1. Classification (NCBI taxonomy): domain Eukaryota; kingdom Metazoa; phylum Chordata; class Mammalia; order Rodentia; family Cricetidae; genus Mesocricetus; species Mesocricetus auratus. The sequence continues at coordinate 34,920,631 of NW_024429182.1, forward strand.
AAGCAAAGCAACAATAACTTGGGCAAGAAACCACTGCCACTGCAGCCCTCTGAAGTGTATCGAGACACAGCTACACAAACCCCATGCCCGGGCACACCCCAAATGCACAGCTTAGCTATGCCATGAGCCCATACCTCTTTTCAAAAACCTTCTCTGTTGGGAAATGCTTATTCAAACAGGGAAGGAGATGACAACTGATTAAAGACACAATTGTTCTCAACTTATGTTTAATATATATTTCAAATTATTTACAAGTGAGTAAAACCCAATATTATCTGGATTTTTAAGAATTTGTCTTGTATAGCATCCCATTCCTGATGTGGAAAGTCCTGATACCCCATTCTGTAAGAAATTTTCAATTGTTTTTTTGTTTTTAACTCAGCTTTTAACAACCTCAAAATCAGCCCCCTAATCAAGGTGATTCAAAATAAATATCTCCGTTAGAATATTTTTATTCCTTGGAGGAAACTCCTTCCAACTATAGTCTTCACACTGAACACATAACTCAACCATTTTCAACTACAAGTATAATTTAGTAGTTGTTTTATAATCTCATCGTGATGCTTTTCAATGTAATATGGTGCATATTCTGTTAATTCATTACAGACCAAGCTAAAATGTCTTTTAAAAAAAAACTTAACTACACGATGTGAAGCCAAAGTATACATAATTTAGGACATATTTTTAAAGATATGATGCCCATAGGGGTGTATAATCCTTAAGGTTTGTGCAGCCCTGTTCAGGGCTCTCATCTGCATCACTTTCAAAAGATGTTCTTAACCAAAAGTAGTTCGTCTTTAGCAAACATTTCTTTGGTATCTTTTCATTTTAAATAACCTGCTTTAAGATGAAACAACATTTGAGGAGAAAGAATGTATATTATTGCCTTCTAAAAATCCTTTATGATACCGACATTTAACTATTTCCGTCATGATGCTAAATTACTAGCCTGCTGTTCAAGCTATTAAAAAAAAAATCTACAGAGCTTCAAACTGACATATTCCCCCTGCACCTGTATGGTTTTTTTTTTCATTTTTAAGCATGACTAAAACATTTTCAAAGTAATCTGAACTGAGATAACTTGGGTCGGGACTACAAACAGCATTTTCAGACCTCTCAAAATGGCTGAGACGCTCGCCCGGGTCCGCGGGGCGAACCCGGAAAGTGCGCCAACAGAGGCGCGAACACGCAGCGCTCGCGCCCATCCCAAGGACTTTTCCAGAAAACCCCAGGAGCAGCACATTCCCGCGCCGCCAGGGTGAAACCTGGACCAGGAGCCCCCTTTTCCGCCTAATGGGACAGCGTCCTGGGGACTCCAGGCCAGGGACCCCAGGAGACCGAATCCCGCGACTCTCCGTATAATGTGGGGTTCGGGGCTATGGGGAGTCCTCCCAGAGGGCCGAGCCCCTCAACTTCCAGCTTGGAACCGGAGTTCAAATCCGGCAGTGGAGCAAACCCCGCCAGTTTGCTAGCCATGTCCGGATCTCAAGAAGTCCGCGCCAACGCCCCAACATCCCTGGCTGGATGGCGCGGTCTCCGGGTCTCCTGAGTCAGGGAACCTCGCGACTCTGCTCACAGAGCGCCCTTAGAAACCCTGGGGCACAAGTGCTTGGCGAACCCCGAAATTCAGCTAGAGAGGGGGTCAGGACGGAGGGAACTCTGAGCAGAGTTCCACTCGGCTCCGGAGGGCGAGGGTGCGTGCGCGTCTGCGGCCCGAACGCAGCATCGCCCCGGGAGTCCACGAGATTCAGAGAGAACCCTCCCCCTCCCCGTTTCTTCTGGGTCGGTAGGGTCCCCGACCCTCCACCGCCCCCCAACCCCGGCGTCTGGAAGCCGCGGCCCGCTCCCAGCGCGTGTCCGTCGGTGGGCCCCCGCGACTTCGCTGGTAACGCCGAGCTGCGCCCCTGTCCCCGGGACCCCGCACTCACCTGCGCGGCCATCACGCGCTGTCGCTCGGCAATCAGGCTACACTTCTTGCACTGGCAGTCCCGCCACATGCAGAAGCGCTTGTGGCCCTTGAGCGGCGACGCGTAGCCGTGGTTCCTGCAGCGAGCGCACTTGGGCAGCCTCGGAGACTTCTTGCTTCCAGAGCCCAGGCCCGACGGCCCGGACCCCGAGGCGCCTCCGCTGCCCCCCGCGCCGGAGCCCCCGGCCGCTCCTGCCATCGCCCCGGCCGCTTTGCTGTAGCCGCCGGCTTTGCCCTGCGGCGGAGCCCCCGGAGCGTGCGGGGCCTCCGACGGTGTAGAGGGCTTGCTGAATGAGTCGTCGTTAGGCATCGGGCTTCGTCTCCTGCTCGCGGATCCACCCAACAAGCCGCTTAACGCCCTAGAAGGAGTCCAGGAGGCGGGTGCAGCGCAGACGGACGTGCAGTCCAAATGAAAAGCTCGAGAAGTGGGTGGGGAGTTGTACCTTTTTTTTTTTCTTTTGGCGCGCCTCGCGCAGGACTTTTGGATACTTCTCAGAACCTTCCGAGGATTGCGTGGGCGGGAGAGGGCGCTACTCGGCGTGGCCACGCCCACTGTCCCCCAACTCCATCCACTGCGCTTCTGTGTGCAAGCTTGCAGCTGCTGTACGCAAGAGCGTTGCTGCAAAATCGCTACAAATCACAGCCGTGCGCAGAGCACCAGCACGAGCTCCCTTTGAGCTCCTTGCACCAAGGAGTTGAGCTGAGTGGCGCCCATTGCTGGAGGAGGTGCAGACCACCCTGTGTTGTCGATTACTCTCACCGCTAGCCCCAGGGAGGCCCCATTGGATAAAGGGGACTGCCAGCCGTTTTTTTCCCCACCCCACCCCCACCCTCCAGTAAGAGTGAGACACGGGATTGAAAGTCCAAGAAAAGCCGGTTCTATGTTTATGTCAAATAAAGAGCCTCAGTGCACGGGGCTCAAGCTCCCCAAAAGTTAAAGGTCGGGCTTTTTGCCTCCCACCTGCCTCCTACACCCCTGTTTATTTGTTCTCAGGATCTCTGCCACCTGGCTCCAGTAGATAACTGTCACACCAGTTCATTTAGCTCTAGCCTTCGATGCTTCTCTCAGTAGGAGATAGCTTCTGCCTTTGAAGCAGCTTCGTTTAGAACTTTGAAGGCATAGGGACCTTGGGCATTTAAAAACGGAATTTGACCAAATGGAATTGGGTCCAGCATGGTGGCTCAGGCCGGTCGTCTCAGCACCTGGAAGACTGAGAGAAAAAAAAAAAAAAAACACTATGAGCTCAAGGCCAGTCTAGACCACATAATGTGTTCCTAGTCATTTAGAGGTATAGAGATCTTGACTTAAGATAAATAAATGAAAAAAATACATACTGACTTTGGGGCCACATAGAGTGACCTGAATTTGTAATTCCCACACCCTGGCAGAAGCTAAAGGATTCCTAAGTTTGAAATCAGCCTGGGCGAAGTAAAGAAATTCTGCACCCAAAATTAAAAGAAAAGAAAACTGAATCTGTGAAAGGGATCGTGCAAATGGAGGCATTACTCAAAACTTAGTCCATGCTTAGATCTGCTAGTTCTGGGGTTGGAGTGTGTGTTTCAAGACAGCGTTTCTCTTTGTAGTCCTGGCTGTCCTGGGACTTGTCGTGTAGACCAAGCCTGCCTTAGAAATTCACCTGCTTCTGCCACCCCAGTGCTGGGATTAAAGGCATGTGCCACCACTGTCCTGCTTAATTAAGCTCTGTTATTTTATTGTATGGGAATGTGCCCCCCAAAAGCAAATGAAACGCCCCAGCTCCATCATTTTGGAGCCCTTTCTAGGTTCCCTGTCTGCTCTCCTCCAGGGCTGTCTGTCTTCTGTCTGCACTTGCACAGCAAACCTGCCCCTAAGGTCTGCTCATGAGTTTTCCACAGCCACCGCCATAAGGCTGAATCTCCAGCCTAGCATGATGGCTAATATCTGTTATTTCAGCAATGGGGAGGTGAGGGGTTGAGATTGGAGAAGTGTGAGTTCCAGTCCAGCATGTGCTACATACAAGAGGAAATCCAGTACAGTCCCCAACACACACACACAATTTCCCCAAGACTCTGAGTCCCTGCAGGAGCCTCCACCTGAGTTATTTCTTTAGTCTTTAGTGTATTACCTGCACACAACATCCCAAGAGCCTAACAGTGGCTTGGAGCTCTCCACTGACTCTTTACAGGTGTCTGTTAAGTGTCTCATTTCTAGGCTTGCTTTGTACGATTAGGAGACTGTCATTATCTTACCCTCCATTCCTCTTGGGTTTCACCAGTGTCAACACCTGCCTTCTGCATTAGGGCTGTTTCCCCAAAGGAGCACAGCCAGCCTGCTTGGCTTCTCAAGGTTACCCAGTGGCCATGCCTTTTTAGCAGTGTGGCATGGTCAGGACACCTCTGAAATGCCCCTAATGCGCCTGTCTCATTCCAATCCTAAACCTTCTGTGTGGATTTTTTCCATTATCTGAAAATATCTTTGAAGGAAGCTCCTGGCTTTACAAAGGACCTTAGAGGAGATGCCAGGGAAACTCCACTTCAGAAAGGGGTCCTGATGTAACCATTCACCCATCTTAGAAGCTCTTAAGTGATGACCATTGTTGTCATTCAGGGATACCCCAGTCCTGTAAAAGTCTCTCACTGAAATTTACAGGCCTCTAATCCCAGTTACTCTGAAGACTGAAGCAGGAAGGTTTCAAGTTCAGGGTTAGCCTCAGCTACATAATAAATTCAAAGCCAACCTGGGCAATTTAGTGAGATCTGTCTTAAATTAAAAGTAAAAAGACACCTGGGGGCAGGGTGTGGTGGCACACACCTTGAATCTTTCTTTAATGTGGACTCAGAGGCAAGTACACCTCTGAGAGTTCAAGGCCATAGGGCAAGTTCAGGTTATCTGGGGCTGTATGACGAGACACTGGTGGGGGGAGGGACTAGGGAATGTATAGAGTGCTTGTCTTTCAACCCTACGCTGGACCCTCAATACCACAGCATTAATTAATTAATTAATAGTTAAAAACATGCCAACTGTTCTTAACCACTGTTTATTTGCATTATTTTCATACTAATAAGCTGCAGTGGAATCACTCCCAAGGCCCTGTCCAGCTTTAGACATTGAAATAGATGGGAGAAGACGCATCTTCTGTGAAAATCCCAGATCGTGAGGCATCTTCCACAGAGTGACTTAACTCTACATGACTTCCATAGGAACCTACGAGTTCTAGGCCTTGAAACCTACAAGACTGTGAAGAAACTAATGGCAAATGAAGTTTCTATTTATAAAGCACAGAGGATGGGCCTTGCAGGAAGTCCACAAAGGCAGGGGAGATGGAGGCTATACCTAGTAGGAGGGCGCGGCTCAGTTTCCAGAGCAGAAAACAGGCCTCAAGAATGAACAGTCCTACTTGATCTATTTCTTTGCGCATTAAAAACACAAAGAACAAAAACAAACAAACAAACAAAAAACTGTTTGAGACCCTGGGGGTGGAGCCCAGGGCCCTGTGAGTGCCAGGCAAGTGTACTACCTACTGCACGGCCTCCTCAGTCCTTTCTTGTATTCTTTTTTAAGTTTTAAAACAGTCTCAATAAGATGCCCACAGTGACCTTGAACTCTCTTCGCAGCCCAAGAAAGCCTTGAATTTTTGATCCTCCTGCCTCAGCCTTCCTAAAGCTGAGTTTACAGGCCTCTACAGTAATCCCACAGGCCAACCTCTTACTAATGCTTTGAAAGTCCTGGCCTTGTTGTCTCCTTCCTTTCCCAGACTACCAAAGCCCCAAAGTGATGTCACAGATCCGTACACGATGATGCAGAGCTGTGTCCACCACACACTGACAAGAGGAGGCAGTTTCAAAATGTGTCTTTAAAAATAGCTAAAACAGAACCAAGATAAAAACTTCTTAGTTAGGAAATTTTTTAAAAATAGAAAAAATAATTGATAAATTGGGCTTCATCAAAATTTAGATCTTTTGTGCCTCAAACACTACCATTTACAGATGGAAAGAAAATATTTAAAAATCATGTCTGGTAAAAACTTGCATCAGGAATATGTAAAGAACTATTTTGACTCAATAATTTAAAAATGGGGGTGGGGGCCAGGCGTTGGTGGTGCATGCACGCCTTTAATCCCAGCACTCGAGAGGCAGATGCAGGCAAATCTCTGTGAGTTCGAGACCAGCCTGGTCTACAGAGCGGGTTCCAGGACAGGCCCTAAAACAACACAGAGAAACCCTGTCTCAAAAAAAAATGGGGTTGGGGGTGGGACTCAGGGGCAGAATGTCTGCTTAGCATGCTGAAGCCCTGAGCTTGATTCCCAGTACACACACACACACACACACACACACACACACACACACACACACACAAAATGACCAATAGGATATCTGTGATTTAAAAGCACAGACAGGTTGGAGAGATGACTCTGGTTAAGAGCACTAGCTGCTCTGACAGAGGACCTGCATTTGGTTCCCAGGGCTCACATGTTGGCTCACAACTTCCTGTAGTTTTAGTTTCAGGGGATCTAAAGCCCTCCTCTGACCTGCATAGGCACCAGGCACACAGGTGGTACATATACATATATGCACACAAAACACTCATATACATAAAATTTTAAAGCTTGAAAATAAAAACACAGACAAAAGCAGGTATAGAGACATGTACCTGTAAACTCAAGCACTCAGGGCAGCCTGAGGTAAATAGTGAGAGCCAGTCTAAAAGAAAAATTTTAAAAGACAGCTACAAAAATAAATAAATAAATAAGCCACAGACAACAGCAGATATGGAGAAACTAGAACTCTCGGAGACTGCCAACAAGAATTTAAAACAGTATAGCCACTTTGAAATTTTTACCATATGACCCAGTAAAAATTAAAAAAAAACATGAACATGCATCAGTATTATTCACTTGAAACAAATCAAATGACCTAGAGACAAAATTTACTGCATCTACATGAAATATTAATTTGCTCAGCAATCAAAAGAGTGACATAATGATAAATGTTCCAGCATGAGTGAGCCTTAAGAACATTACTCTAACTGGAACAGCAGTCACAGAGCCTGCAAGGGTCTTTGCTAGCTCCTCTGCAAATATGTTATGGTTGTTAAATTGGTGTTTTTGTGGGACTCCTAACAGTGGGAGTGGGGGGTGTCTTTGACTCTTTTGCCTGCTCATGGGACCCTTTTCCTCCTGCTTGGTTGCCTTGCCCAGCCCTGATACAGGGGTTTGTGCCTAGTCTTCTTGTAATTCTTTATGCTGTGTTCAGTTGATACCCCTGGAAAGCCTGCTCCCAGCATGTATTGTATGAGAAAAGAAAAAAAAAAAAACAAAACAAATATAGTCTGGGACTGGGAAAATGGTTCAATGGATAAAATCCTTGCAACACAAGTGTGAGGATGAGAGTTCTGGTTCATAAAACCCATGTAAATGCTAAGTAAGCATGATGGGATTCCTATAGTAACTTCTGAGGGACAGGATTCCAAGAGACGAGTTAGCTAGACAAGCTGAACAAATGAGCCGGTTTGAACTGAGAGATCCTATATATGTAGAAAATTATACATACATATATACATACATACATACATACATACGAGAAAGATTGAGGAAGAGTCCCAGTGCCAACCTTGGGCCTCCACATACATGTCCACATGTGTGAACACACCTACACACATGCACCAAAAAAAGCCCACATTATTATGAGTTAAAGAGACCAAATATTACAAACCATTTATTTATATGAAATGCCCAGAGCAGTAAAGCAATACAGAAAGAAAAGAGACTAGCAATAACTAAGGATTGTGGGTAGGAACTGAGAGTGATTGTAAATAGGTATAAAATACTTTTACAAAGTGACAGAATGATCTGTGTAAAGTGATAGAGTTTCAGAACTCTGCAATTTTCCTAAAATTAGAATGCAATTAAAACAGGTGAATTTTCTGGTATGTGTATAGTATATTCTACCTCAAGATGGCAGTTTGAAATGTTGAACTAAAAGAAAAAACCATGCTATACATGATATACATGATGGTTTAATTTTCAAAAATGTTTCTGTAAATAACAGGATCCTGACTAGGTCTCCTATTTTACCATCTGGTTAGTTGGTTTGTTGTGGAGTTATTCCAAGGATGAGACCCAAGGCCTCCTGCATGTTGTGTATATGCTAGTCACTAAGCTGGACCCAAAGTCCTTCCGATCTTTCCTTATTCCTTTTTAAACTTTTTGTTTACTTTTATGTATGACTGTGCGTGGTGAGCCTGCAGCGCCCAGCGAGACCAGAAGAGGACACTGGGTCCCCCGGGACTCAAGTTACTGATGGTTGTGAGCCACCATTTTGATGCTGGAAATCAAACCTAGGTCTTCTTCAAAAACAGCTAGTGCTCTTAGCTGCTGAGCCACCTTTCCATGCCCTCATCCTTCCAATTTTTTTTAAACAGGAGGCATTTACTTTTACTTTAAGGAAAATGTGCATCAGTTTATTGACAAGGCAGTATTATAGTGACCTAAACAAGCTACCTAGTTGATTTTTTACTCAATTAGCTCGTCTGTGAAAGGGACAGGGAGATAAAGCCAACTTCAGATGCTTGCTTGTAAGAAAGGCTAAGGTAGCTGATTTTTTTGTAACATATTTAGAAAAAAATATCTGATATATGGAAATATACCTGTTGTTATTTCCACAAAGAAAAAAGTAGGAGCACAGAGTGTGCACACATGTTTGCCTTCTGTGTGTGGGAAGAAACTGTGTGAAGGGGTACTGTATTTGAAGGCATTGATAGTAAATTTACCTACTTTATATTTTGTCCAGGAAGAACTTGTTTTGTTCCAGGTCATGGCCAAGGGAAAATTCTCCAGGGTTGGCTTTAACATATATATCAAATGAGATGCTATGCGAGTGAAAATAACTCCATCAGCTCACCGTGTCAAGCATGCCGCTGAGTCCAGTGACCTGAGCACAGAGAAGTGGTGAACCATGCCCCATGAGTGGAGTGAGCCACAGAACTGAAGGCAAAGATAGGCCAGGGAGGGCTAAGCACTTAATGAGGACTTGGTATGAGATGGAAGAGGTCTCCCATAGGGGATCTGAGGAGGCATAGAGAGAAAACAGGACATTCTAGGTCACGGGAACAATGGATGGAAGTGTGGGTGCTGGGAGCAAGCCCGAGGGTTGGGGGAGAGGGCACAGACATGCCAGTCTGGAACAGAGGAGTGCTGAAGCCCAGCAAGAGATAAGCTTGGGCCGATAGCATGGCACCTAGCCTGCCAGTGGGCCTGTTGGCGTCGATCCTCTAGGCCAATGGAGGATGATGGAGGCTTTTGTCCTTGAGTCGTTGGAGAGATGAAAGTGGGTTCTGCTAATCACTGTGTGATTTGAACAAACCATTCAGTGTATTTGAGTTTTCTGGCCTTAAGTGGGGACAATAATATCATAGGAATTAGAGATATTTGAAAAATGCCGAGAAAGATGCCTGCCACTAGGAAATGTTTAATCACTGCGGTTAACGGGTGCTGGTTGTGGTCAGAATGGAAGAGCAGAAGGAATTTGAAAGGGGATAATGTTGGCAGTGACACTGAGTATTCAAGAAGATGGATGTGCCTGGGGTGGCATAAACTAGTCAGAGTGACAGCCACTTTCTCCACACATTTGAATTCCTACAGGTGTCACGCAGATGGAGGACAGGCAGCCAGAGCACCAGTGTCATGACAGTAGGAGCATGAGCTCTGCAGTCACACCACCTGTATCAGATGCTCAACTTTGCTACTTTCTAGTTATACGTGTCTCTAGGATAGTCACTCGCCCTGCTTTCCCTCATCTGGAATCTGGAAACAACTTGGGAATCACTGTGAAGACACAATTGGTGATGCGTAAGACAATGAGCGCTAATGGCGCCATCTACCAAGGGCATGATCTGCCAGAATGTGGGCAAGGGCATAAGAGATGCTGGTTTTGTATTCCATTGGGGATTTTGAAGTTCAGAGTGGTGAGAATGGTGAGCTAGGAGGCAGGTCGGAGGATCTGAGCTGTTTAATACTTCTTCCCAAGCAGTTTTTATCAAGAATATAAAAAATAGGAACCCTACTAAAGGCCTGGAAGTAGATGACAAGGTTTCTAGGCCAGGAAGCCCACTGTCCTCACATGACCGGAGCATCTAGGGCCAGTCTCAGGTCCTTAAGAAGACAGTGAGTTCAAAAAGGGGGACACATCTATCATATGCAGTACACTGGCCGGCCATTGAGGTGGGGGTTCTAGGAGGAGGCAGCAGAGCCACGAGAGGAGGGAAGCCCTGGGCACTGATCAGCAGAGGCCATCGTTATTTCTTAAGAATAGTTCATAAGCAGTGCCTAGAAGCCATCACCCAAATATTAAGTCTGTTATTCTCCATTTAAGAATACAGTGGTCAGCTACGCGGTGGTAGCGCATGCCTTTAATCTCAGCAGTAGGGAAGCAGAGGCAGGTAGGTCTTTGTGAGTCCAAGGCCAGCCTGATCTGCATAGTGAGTTCTAGGACAGCCAGGGACACATAGAGAAAGCCTGTCTCAAAAATACCAAAAATTAAAAAAAAAAAAAGGAATACAGCAGTCTTGGGTTTCTTTTTCCAAAAAATTGAGAGGTACATGTTTGGGTATATATCAGAAAAGGACATTTGAAAAAAATCAAGTTAAATGAACTAATCCACAAAAAATGTCCTCATAATCCAGACCAGGCAAATTACAGATTGCATTTTCAAGATAATTATAAGATTAGGGAGATGACATAGTGGGTAAAGGCACTTACTGCCAACCCTGACTGAGTTTGACCCCTGAGACCATGAGGTGGAAGAGGAAAACCATCTACATCTGGGAGGGTCCAAAGCGGGCATGACCAGGCTGATCTGGACCCTGTAGGGTAGGGAGAGGATGGAGAGAGAGAACCAGGTGCAGCAGCCAGGAGGCCAAAGGTACAAAAGGGGCAGGTAACCAAAGTCTGAATTATTTGGGGAAGAGCCTTTGGGGGAAGGGCATCCCAGCCTCTGGGCTGGAGAGTTCAGGGGAGGGGGAGGGGTGTGCCAGCCTTACCCTGTAACAGGTAAGGACTGAGGGATGCAGGGAGAACCTGGAGGACATGGTCCACTTTGATATGTTAAATAGGCAACTCAGCCTTTTGTCCGCGTTTTAAATTTAACAGTAAGGACATAGAAACAAGACAGGTTAGCAAAGCTAATTCTGCCAGGGTAAATACTACAGTGCCTGTGTTAGTTTGTTTGCTTGCTTGCTTGTTTTGGCTTTATGTTTTGTCTTAACCACACTCCCCTGTCATGGGGTAGAGAACTGGACACAATAAAATGAGTATTTTCACATAGACACCCAATCTTATGTATTTTGCCAAGCTTTTTTCTTTTTCAGTCCGAGAAAGCCTTATCAGGTTTCTACTGTACTAACTCATGGAAAACACCCTGTGCTGAATTTAAGAGATGTGCTATGAAAACTAAGATCCCACCTATGTAAGAAAGAATGGTGACAAAGAGCCAAACAGCAGTGATGGCGTGGTGGAAGCAGTATTTGATGCCAAGGAGTACATCAATGGGTAGGACAGTTGTGACACATTACTCAGAAGCCACCTGCAGCTATAAGATAATAATAAAAATCAGTCTGTTCATCTAGCCAGATATAATGGCTCATGCCCTCAGTCCGGAGGTAGAGGCAGGAGGATCAGACTTCAAAGTTATCTTCTAGTCTACAGCATATCAGGCTGAGGCTAGCCTACAAAAACAACAACAAAAACTGCTTGGGTAGGCAGTGTTTTGTTAGCTACTGGGACTGAAGAGGTCAAAATGTCAAAACCAAACACACCAATATGAAAGATGTTCTTGGCACTGAGAAAACAAGACAAACAAACAAACAAACAAACAAACTACTTGGCTATGAGAACATTAAGGAATATTTCAGTTTAAGAGGAGCCAGGAGCTGTGGCAGGATTCAGAGACAGGTCAAAGTGGCAGTAAGGGCCAGCTCATCCCCTGGAGGCTTCCTGAAGAGTCTGGCCATCAGGAGAGCAGTAATTTGGATTAACAAACAAAACCAGATTATTCCAGAAGCTTTAATCCCAGCACTGGAGAGGCAGAGGCAGGTGGATCTCTGTGAGTTCATGGGCAGCTTGGTTTACACAGTGGGTTCTAAACTAGGAAAAGCTACATAGTGAGACTCTGTCTCCAAAACACAACAAACTGAAACAGAAACAAAAAGAAACCCTACCGACCCTACCTGGGGAGCCTCTGGAAATGCCATGTTCGTTCCCAGGACCACTCTGGAGTAAACGCCTTCTGCCCACTGCTCTAAAGCACGCTGACCCTGTGTAGTGTGGCCTGAGAGCTAAGGATGGGCTTCTCATGTTTACATGGTTAAGAGAAAAATCAAAGACAGACTGGGAACTGTGAAAAGATACGAAATTCAAGTTTCAGGGACCACAAATCTATGGGAACACAGACTCCACTGGTTTTTTTGTTTCTTTTCTTTTTGGTTTTTCGAGACAGGGTTTCTCTGTGTAACAGTCCTAGAGGCCCTAGAACTTGCTTTGTAGACCAGGCTGTCCTGGAACTCATGGAGACCCACCTACCTCTGCCTTCTGAGGGCTGGGATTAAAGGGGTGGGTCACCAAGCCCGGCTCCAGGCCCCATTCTTTACTAACCACTTGTATAACTACTTTGCAGACACAAAAGCAGATACCACAAGAAACCTTAAATATTGAATGATTTTTACCTAAAAAGTGTGTGACACCTGCTATAGAATCCCTTTCACCCACACTTTTTTGAGACTCACAGTCTGAAATATTAAAATAAAAATATATTGAAAGGTGGTGGCACATTTAGAACTAAGTACCAAGTGTTTTCTAGAAGGCAGATTTGCTCTAAAATGGCATCACTGTCTGCCTTCCAGACAGCCTCCCAGGACCCACCTGGTTTAAGCACTACCTGGTTTAAGCATTACCAAGAAAGATGGACTTGCTGGCAGTGTTCTAGAAAAAGGGTTAGAGGCAGGGGCATTCTGAGGAGGGAGCTGATAATGTTGCCTGGAAGGGATAAGCAGCCTTATAGGTTGACCTGGAAGGCAAGAACGCCTATTTCAGCCTATCAGGAGGATATAAGGGCACAGATACAGATACAGATGTGTGTGTATATATGTATATTCCAGAAATGAAAACAAAGTGCGTGTGGCCGAGCCTGAGTGGCAGAGCATAGCCAGCCTGGAGCCTGGAGATTAACTGGAGGAAACAGGACTAATTAACACAATTCTCAGCTTTCCATGAGCATGGTACACATGCCTTCAGGGTTGATTCATTTCATTACTGTGATAGCCCTTGACCTAGGTAGGTCCTGTCATTCATTACTCCCACTTTATAAACGGGGAACCTGGGATGCTCCAAGGTTCTGTGAATTCCCAACCTGAAAGAAGAGGAATCATAGCAGCTAGATCCCTAACCATATCCAAGAAAGATGTCATTTCTCATCAATTGTCCCTCACTGGCAGCAGTAGCTGGGAGGTAGTGGCACTGATCTGTAATCCCATCACTCAGGAGGCTGAATCAAGAGGACTTACGAATGTAGGTCATCTGGGCTATAGAGCAAGCCCTGTCTCAAAAGACAAATGGTGGCAACAGAAAACAAGGAGTAGAAATGGAGAAGTAAGGTATGTCTCAGGTCCTGGGACTCTTTAGAGGAAGAATGGTGAGGACTCCGTTAGGGTGCTTGACACTGAGGACACTTGAAGCCACACCAGACAAAATAACGGGGCAGACAATTAAGTGGTATGTCTGGTGCAGACTATAAATTCCACAAAAATTAGAGAAGGGAGGAGAGGGACATTCTGGATCACAGGAGAGAGTCAGTCCTTGGTGTTGGAAACAGGAATTATAAAGTCTACAAAAATCTTACAAACCTCCTCTGCTTGGTTTAATCCTAACTATACCTCCAACATCAAAATCAGGACCCTGTATACCCAAGGGCTTATTAATATTTGTGGAATGTACAAGTGGGCTTTAAATATATAGTTTGTGAGGCTGGAGAGAAGGCTCAATAGTTAAGAGCACTTATTGCAGTTGTAGAGGACCTGGGTTCCATTCCCAGCAGCCACATGGTGGTTTGCAGCTAAACATAACTCCATTTCAGGGTGTGGTAGTTTAAATAAGAATGACCCCCATAGGTTCATATATTTAGGGAATGGCACTATTTGAGAAGGATTGGAAGGCGAGGCCTTGTTGGAGTAGGTGTGGTCTTGTTGGAGGAAGTATGTCCCTGGGGGTGGGTTTGAGGTTTCAAAAGCTCATGCCAGGCTCAGGCTCTCTCTCCCTGCTGCCTATGGACCAGGATGTAGAACTCTGGGCTACTTCTCCAGCACCATGTCTTCCTGTGTACCTTCATGCACCTCACCATGATGGTCATGGAGCAACTCTGAAACTGTAAGAAAGTCCCCAATTAAATGCTTTCTTTTATAGGAGCTGCTTTGGTTGTGTTGTCTCTTCTTAGCAGAACAGTGGCTAAGACACAGGGATACAATGCTCTCCTCTGGCCTCTGCAAGCTTCAAGAAGTCACAGATGCACAAAAAACACACATAAAATAAAATGATCAAATATTATATATATCATATATATGTATATATATACTTATATGTTTTTAAACAGGTAATGCATTTGCATGATTCAAAAATTAACATGATTTAAAACACTGGAGTGAAATTCTTGTCATTGTCCTTTGTCACCAAGCTCTTCTCTTTAGATTCAAGCTGGTTTCACATTTTTTTTGAAGTTTTTTTCCTTCTAGTTTTTATGAGCATATATAAGCAAATACAACTCTTAACTCTTCCCCCACAAACACAATTTAAGATGAGTTATGACATAGCATGTGTGCAGTGTTCACTGTATAAGAGAGATTTCCCCCTAACAGTTTCTACGGATCTTCCTCTAACTAAAGTTTGTTCTGATTTGCATTTGGGGGCACTCTGCAGAGGTTCCTGTACCCTAATGCTTGGTCCCTTATAGAAGCAGTGTTCAGAAGCAGGGTTTTGGAGGAATGATTGTATTGTGAGGGCTCTTGTGGTGATATATTGCTTATGATTTAATAAAGTCAGTGGATATCAAAATGCAAAGTGAGCCACAGCCATAGAGATGAGGCAGGGGTGACACACACCTTTAATCCCAGGACTCAGGAGACAAAGGCAGATGGATCTCCGTTAGTTCAAGGCCACACTGAGCTACACGAAACTGGTCCAGTCTAAAAGAGAAACAGCTCACACAAAGGTGACTTTAATCCCAGCAATAGGGAGGGGGAGACAGGAGTGACTTGGCTGGGTAGAGAGAGGAGTATAAGGTGGGAGGAAACAGGAACTGAGAGGATTGCAGTCTGAAGTTTGGTGGAGAGCATCGTTCTCTGAGGATTCCTGGAGACAGGCTCACCCATTTTGGTCTGAGGTAGTGGTAAGAAGCTAGTGGCCAACTACTTTGCTTCTCTGATCTTCAGCTTGAACCCCAACATCTATCTCCGGGTTTATATCATGCGTGTTACAGGTTCTCATCTCATGAGCAGACTAATCCGTTGATGAGTTCATAACTGTATGCACTATTGGGAGTTGGGAGGAAGTGGACCACTTCACAGGCATGCCCTGGAAGGGTATGTCTGACTTCTCCTTTCTTGCTCATCCAGGGCCAGAAAGCTCTGCCTTGACTCAGGCAAAAAGCAATAGAGTTAGTTGACCTTGGACTGAAGCCTCAGAAACAATCAGCCAAAACATTTCTTTTTGTTTGTTTGTTGTTGTTGTTGTTGTTGTTTTGAGACAGGGTTTCTCTGTATTGTTTTGGAGGCTGTCCTAGAACTCGCTCTGTATACCAGGCTGGCCTCAAACTCACAGAGATCTGCCTGCTTCTGCCTTCCGAGTGCTGGGATTAAAGGCTTGCACCACCAACACCTGGCTTTTTTTTTTAAAGAATTATATTCAACTTTTATTTTATGTGCATTGGTGTGAGGATGCCAGATCCCCTAGAACTGGAGTTATAGACAGGTGTGAGCTGCCATGTGGATACTGGGAATTGAACCCGAGTCCTCTAGAAGAGCAGCCAGTGCTCTTAACCACCGAGCCATCTCTCCAGCAACATTCCTTTTTTAAAAATTGTTTTTCTCAGGTATTTTGTCACTGTGACCCAAAACTGGCATCACACAGCTGTATCCATTGTACGATCTGTCTGTCACCTTCTTCACTTCCCAGCCTTGTTCCTGTGGCTGTGCTCTTCATCTGCTGCCAGTAATAGGATTGCAATGTGTCATATATAGGAGCTGAGTGAGGAGGATCTAGACTAGGGAAGCAAAAGGCCGTAAAAGCATGGTGATAGATGATGGCACCTTTTTCACCTTAGAGAGATGTCCCACCACGTACGCATTGAAACCTTTGCCAGAGGTGACCCAGGCCAGTGAGAGATACTGCACTTTGGGGTCAACAAACTTGCATTCTGTTCCTTATGACCCTGTGTTGTGAGTGATTGTCCTCTGACCCAGGAAGCCTCCACCTTGGGAGTTCAGGGGTGTCCTCTTGCAAAAGGATCTTCTCAGTTGGGCTTGTTTTCTGTTTACACCCTCTCTTGGAGGGCTGGGGAGGGACATAAGGCTTGAGTACCCAGCCACTCCCTACCACCCATTGTGTTTGATTCTGCCTTAATTGCATCTGGCCTCAGGGAGGGACAAGAGTATAAGGGCTTGGCAAGACTACATACAGGAGGGGCGCTCCATCTAAGCTACTACTGGCAAGCCCTTATTCTTTCTGAATAAAGGATTTTCAGGTGCAGCCTTTTGTGGGAGGAGTATCCACGCACCAGTAAGAAAGCCCTCACCTATGCTCTGTAAGGAAGCCCAATGAACGCATTGGTTCCCCCAGAAGGAATTTTGGCAGACTCCTGCCTCAGTCAGGACCTCAGGAGAAGGGGTAGATGCTGTTTATGTCTTTCCATGAGAAGGAATTTTAGCAATATCTGCTGTTAGCCTGTCCTTAGGCTTCTAACAGAATATCCCCTGAGCTGCAGCCACTAAGAGTATCACCTATGCATATTCCCTTTTAAAAGGACCCTGCCCACCTCCCATCCCCCATCCCCCTCCTCCTCTCCTTCCCCCCTTCTCCCTCTCTCTTCCTATCCTTCTCCCTCCTTCTTCCTCTCCCCCTTCCTCCCCTTTCTCCTCTCCTCTCCATCTCCTCCCTCTCTTTGCCCTCTCTCCCCCTCTTTCCTCTCTCCTGCTAGTCCTGTGTCCAGAGGTTGGTCTTCCCGGCTTCCCTTCCCCTTTTTATGATCCCTTTCCATAATGAAAAACCCTTCTGCTTGAACCTGTCGCATGGTGTCTTTCTCTGGGGCGCTGCTTTTCTTAAACTACAAAATGTGCATTCCTTTGGAGAGCCGCAGACTCCTAGGGCATTTCACATCGCTAGTGGCTCAGTAGTGGTCCTGGACTACGGAGATTAAGTTAAATGAGATAACGAATACACATGGACAGCAGAAATGTACAGAACTCGAGAGAGAATTGTTCTTGTTTTTACCTTGCGGTGGTGTCATGCTGTGACCCTCAGAATTCTTTCTCATTTGTCCCTCTGTGGGGGACGATGTGACTTAGTGCCTGCTGATAGGGACAGGGTTCTCTCTGTAATGGGTTAAAGCAAGGCCAGCCTCACAACAACCAGATTTCTATTCCCAGGACCTACCTCGTGGAAGGACTAGAAAGACCCAGAGCAGCAGAGACTGTGCACAAAGTGAAGGCACAGCTCTGGACCCAAGGGCTTCATCTGAGTCCTGGCTCCACCTTCAGCTGGCTGTGACCTTGGGGAAGCCTCCTCACCTCTGTGTGCTTTCTTTGCCTTGTTATATTAGAAGAGAAAGAGAGAAGTGAGAACAGGGATGTACCTCCTGAGGACTTAAGTCTGCAGTGCGCCTCCTGACAGGCTGGAGGAGGGAGGAGCAGAGGGAAGTCAGAGATAGGCAGCTAGCAGATATTTGCCAGGCCTTTCCCTCCCCCTGCTCTGCATCCTGCCCTCCCCTTGACCTCTAGGTCTTTGTTCGGCTTCCATCAACCTGGAAGTCCATGCTTGTAGGACAGCGTGTGAGGTTTGGGCACGGTCAAGGTCATGAGGAGACCCAGACGTGAGCCACACTGTCAAGTGGTATTCCACTTCCAGTAATTGGTAGACCTTGGGAAGGAAGCAGTTTGAAAAAATGAGGGGAGACTCACAGTAAACTCTCCAGGCATAGAGGGTTTTTCTATTATTTTCTATTACTTAATGATAAAGAGAACATTCCCTCATTAGGGTTCCATAGCATCTGTTAATATGTGGTAGTAAGCTGCATTCAACTACACGTGGTTTGATTTTTTATTGTGGTAAAGCATACTTTTTTTTTAATCTTTGCCATTTTAAGTGAACCATGCAGTGACCTTAATCTAGTAACATGTTTGTACAACTGTCATGCATGTCTATTCTGTAGTGAGACAGGACACATAAAAACTGCAGAATCCCAAATGTTCCTCTCCACGACCTCTTACATGTAGCCTGTAACTGCCCCTGCTTCTCCCATGCCCTTCCCATCAATTTTGCTTTAGCTATCTGCCTTTGTTAAATGTAAGCCTCTGCTTGGGAGGCAGGTAAAACAAAGAACAGGGCATGGTAATTTTGACTTTGTTTGGTTTTTGCAGGAGGCTTAGGTGCTTTTACAATTTACGTGGTCAGTGTCTCAATGTTTCATCCCCACAGGCTTAAATCCCCATGGACCTGGGCAGGAAAGCACAGTGCAGGGACAGGAACACTCTCCAGAAGATTTGCTGTCTTCCGGTCAATAGCATTCCCTTGTCCTACATCCCAGGGCCACATCACACATTGTGACGTTATCACTGGAGAGTGCTCAAAATTCTCAGTGCAGATGGGACACTGGCGACAGCCAAGGCTTCTGCTCAACAGATCAAAGGTGGCACAGGCTACTTACTCCCTGTCTGGTGATTTGTTGAGCAAGACATCCACACCTGGACCCTGTTGGTGACTTCAGGAGGGTTGCTTGCTTTGTAGCCAGATTCAAAATGACATTGGTCCAGTTTCCCGTTCTCGAGAAGAAGAAAACAAGGAAACTAAAAATGCTTGATATTTGCTTGATTTATTAGTATTTTCAATATTTCAGTCTGAGGTGCTGGGAGGTTAAGAGAAACTATAAGGTCAGAATGCAGATTACCAAACAAGAAAGGGGCCAGTGAAAGGCTGCCAGAGGCGACCCTGCCACACACTTGAAGAGGTTTAAATCAAAACAAACCAGAAGGGTCTCTTTAGGCCCAGAGACAGGGAGCAATTACACGATTTTGTCCAGAAACCCAAGAGAAATCAAAACCAAGTAAAAATGTAAAAAATGTCCATACCAAATCTTCAGTCCTCCATACCCCCCTCCCAACCTTCTGTCTTCTTTCTTGCCAACTCTAACTTCTCTACCTGCAAATGGTCACTGTGTGTTTTTAATCATGTGGAGTCCCTGGACAGCTTGTGTGTTTCTAGGGTTTTTTCCACCGTGATCCCCCTAGAGCATGCAGGAAATTGCCAAGAACAGAGACACAAGGAAAAACTGGGTACACAACCCAGATTCTAACAAAGGACAATGGCCAAGGCAAAAGGGAAGACAGGGGTCTCTAAGGAGACAGTGTCCTTGTTCAAAAGGAAATCTAGTTCTGAGGATTTACAGTGTAGGCTCCTAGGAGAAGAAAGGAAGACGTTCCAGGGGAAGTTTAATAAACTTTAGTTGTGGTGGTATTGTGAGACAGTTTCTCTCACTCTGTAGCCCAGGCTAGCCTGTTAACTCACTATGTAGCATAGGCTGGCTCACACTTTTGGCAGTCAATCTGATGCAGCTCCCTGAGTGCTGAGATTATAAGCATGGAAGAAAACAACAAAACAAAACTCTTTCTTTCTTTCTTTCTTTTTTGTTTGTTTTTCAAGACAGGGTTTCTCTGTATTGTTTTGGAGGCTGTCCTGGAACTCGCTGACCAGGCTGGCCTCGAACTCACAGAGATCCGCCTGCCTCTGCCTCCCGAGTGTTGGGATTAAAGGTTCGCGCCACCAATGCCCGGCTATGAAACTCTTTCTTAAAGTAGGAGAAACAAGCATTTGGAATGGGACAGAATGGCCTAGGGAGTGTGAGGGCAGGGACAACACATTCTTCAACTCAATCAGAACAAAGCAAAATAGAGCCTGGGAAATTTAAAGGGAAAGCAAGAGGCATGTTGAGATCTTTAAATCCTCTTAAATACATAAAAGTGCGGAAATCTTTTGTCAGATCAAACCGTGAACACATAGGCAGAGAAGTTTCAAAGTTAATGCTGTGGATGTCCTGTCAGTAGAATAAAATGTATACAATGTTATTTTCCAAAAAAAATCTGTATTTATAATTTATTGGGTTTTTGTTTGTTTTTATTGTGTGTTTTATGTGACTTCACCTATGCTCAACTTGGAAGCATGTTTTATGGCTGTTTACATGGTGGTGATAGCTGGAAGGGTTAAAGTTTTATTTATACATGCATGTAACTTCTGCCTTCCAGCTCATTTTATTCCCAGTCTACATCTTTGCCTTATGCTTACTTGACCTGTGGATTTCTAGGAGATATGTAGCATTCCCCCACGAACAGAAGTTTGTTAATTTTATTTCTTTTTTTTTTTTTTTTTTTTTTTTTTGGTTTTTATGAGACAGGGTTTCTCTGTATTGTTTCGGAGGCTATGGGTCCAGCCCGGCCTCGAACTTACAGAGATCCACCTGCCTCTGCCTCCCGAGTGCTGGGATTAAAGGCGTGCACCACCACCGCCCGGCTGTTCATTTTATTTCTTATGGTAATATGCCTCTGTGAAAATATTCTGAAAGCTTGCCATTGGAGCATGAGGACTGATAGAGGTCAAATTTTCTCAGTGGATTGTGCCTTTTATGGAGTGAAGTGTGTCTTCTTGACATTTTTTTTAGTTCTTTTTTTTTAGAGATGTATTTATTTATTTATTTATTTATTTATTTATTATGTATACAGTGTTCTGCCTGCCTGTATGCCTGCACACCAAAAGAGGACACCAGATCTCATTATAGATAGTTGCAAACAACTATGTGGTTGGCTGGGAATTGAACTCAGAACCTCTGGAAGATCAGACAGTGACCTTTTTTAATTAAAATATTTTTAGACTTTAATATTTTTATTTTATGTGTATGATATTTTCTTGCATGTATGTGTATGCATTGCATGCTTACGGTGCTGGAGGAGCTCAGAAGAGCCTGGTCTACAAAGCGCGTTCCAGGACAGTCTCCCAAGCAATACAGAGAAACCCTGTCTTGCCTCGAACTCACAGAGATCCTCCTGCCTCTGCCTCCCAAGTGCTGGGATTAAAAGTGTGCGCCACCAATGCCCTACTTCAATATTCTTTTTTTTTTAATGGCTGGAAATTAATCCATTCTTGCTATATAATATCCAATGTGATACTGTATTTATTGGTAAGCATTTGAGTTCTACTTCTGAGTGACAGGGAAAGAGTGTTCATATGTAAGTCAAGGCCAGTGCTTTCCTTTTCCTCAGAGAGATCCCTAGAAGTACAACTGCTCGCTTCTGTGTTAATTCGGTTTAACTTTCAAGAAACTGCCAACGTGTTTCCCAGAGTTTACAGTGTGGGGACCACTGCTACTTTTAGGATGAAGTTATTGATCAGTCTGTCTGTGTCTGTGGGTGGTGCTAAACAGGTGGGGTTGTGTACACGCCCACCAAAGTGCAGAGTCATCCTGTGTCTGCTTTTGTGCTGGGAAAGGAGTCCAGTGCTGCTGGTAAAGGAAAACACAGTCTGCAAACCCACACAAATGGAGTCACCTCAAGCAACACAGCCTCGCTGCTGGGGCAGGCACAGAAATGACTCTACATAGCCACCCCGCCATGTCCAGGGCTACAGGTTCCAGGATATTGCTTCCAACCATGAACATGCGAATCCATAGGTGCTCAAATCTCTAGTATGAAATGACAAGTATCTGCTTATGACTTATGTCCATCCATATTATAGCCCGCTATTTATTACAAATCATCTCTAAGAGCCTAATTCAATGTAAATGCTATGTAAATAGTTGTGGCTCTGTATTGTTTCTGGAATAAACAACATAAATAAATTAATAAGGGAAACTGTCTGTCCTTTTTACCACACTTTTTCCCTTTATGCTGGAGATTAAATCCAGAGCCTTTCACATACTAGGCAAGTACTCTTACCATTAAACTACACCTGCTGTCCTCAAATGCAATTATTTAATTTAATTAATTAATTAATTTATTTTATGTGCATTGGTGTTTTGCATGCATGTTTGTCTATGTGAGAGTGTCAGATCTTGGAATTACAGACAGTTGTTAGCAGCCATGTAGGTGCTGGGAATTAAACCTGGGTCCTTTGGAAGAGCAGTCAGTGCTCTTAACTGCTGAGTCATCTCTTCAGCTTTTAGAAAGACGTATGTGTATGAGGGTTTGCCTGAATGTATTTATGTACACCCTGAGTATGCTTGATGCCTGGGGAGGTCAGGAGAGGAACTAGTTACAGATGATTGTGAGGGACTATGTAAGTGCCGGGAACTGAACCTGGGTCCTCTGGAAGAGCAGCAAGTGCTCCTAAGCTCAGAACCATTTTTTCCAGTGTCCAGATGCAATGTTTTTGATCAAATTTTTTAATATGTGGTTGGTTGATCCATGGGTGTGGAACCAGAAGACACAGAGGGCAGACTGCACCCCTGTGGTGTCAGGAAGTAGTGAATGAGTGTCGACAAGAGGCTTCGGCGGAGGAATGGAGGAACAGCTGGTAGGGCGATTAAGGCGCACCAAAGGATTTCTCTGAGGAATCTGAAGGATGAGCCCTAGGTACTCAGGCCAAGACTGTGCAGGGAATGACACATGTGCTGTATTTCCTTGTTAGTCACAAACTTATGGATCCCAGAGTTGGGTTCTGTTGCCTCAGCATCCTCATTCAGTGATACTTGGGGTTTTACCTGTATTTTCCCTGACTTGAGTAGGCCAGCCTCGCCATCCCCACTTTTAAAATGAAGTCAAGTCAAGGAGGGCTGCCAACATGGTTCAGTAGATAATGGGCTCACCATATTACCCTGGTGTTTAGTCACTGTTCTATTGCTGACAGACCATGACCAAGACAACTCTTATAAGAGAAAGCATTTAATTGGAGGCCTACACATAGTTTCGGAGGTTTAGTCCATTATCATTAAGGTGGGAAGCATGTTGACATGGAGGCAGAGAGAAAGACTACCCTCAGTGACACACTTTCTCCAACAAGACCACATCTCTTACCACCCTTCTTCTAATCCTTTCTAACAGTTTCACTCCCTAGTGACTATATTAGTTTATGGGGGACATTCTTTTTGTTTATTTTTTCGAGACAGGGTTTCTCTGTGTAATAACCCCGCTGTCTTGGAACTCAATCTGTAGACCAGGATGGCCTCAAACTCATGGAAACCTGCCTGCCTCTAGCTCTCAAATGCTGGGATTAAAGGCATGCCCCACCACCTGGCTATGGGGTGGCATTCTTATTCAAACAAACACATTCCACTCCCTGTCTCCCATAGGCTTGTAGTCCATATCATATTGCAAAAATGCATTCAGTCCAACCTCAAAAGTCCCCATAGTCTATCACAACCTCAACATTGTTTAAAAGTCCAAAATTCAAAGTTTCTTCAGACTCATGTTCCTCTGTAAAATCAAAATGAAAAAGCAGATCACATATTTCCAACTTACAATGACACAGAATATACATTACCACTCTAAAAGGTAGGAAAGGGAGCATAGTGAGGGAATTGATGACCAAAGCAAGACCTAAAATCTCCAGGGCAAACTCCAAATTCTGCAGCTCCATGTCTGATATTAAGGACACTCTATCGAGAGCTCCAATTTCTTCAGCTTTGTTGGCTATAGCACAGTTCTCTCTCTTGGGCTCATGCCACATCCTGTCTGCAGTTCTCCTCAGCAGACATCCCACAACTCTGGCAACTCCAACATCTTGGAGTCTCCAATACAACCAGGCTTTACCTTCACAGCTTCATGGAAAGTCCATATAGGGACACCATTGACACCCGTCTGGCCTCAGTGGCATTCCTTATCCACAGACAAATATTCCACAACCCCTTTCTTGTATCCTTAACTTGAAAGCCAGAACCACAGAACTGAAGCTGCCAATTTCTGCTGTTTGATGGAGCTGGAATTCAGCCTCCTCTTATGATTACATCTGCACCAGTTTTCTGTTGGTGGTGGTCTCCTTCTCTGCCTAAGCTTTTCTTTAATTATTTTTCACATGTTGGAAACTTAGCTGAGTGGGGTCTTGCCCTGTGATCACCACCCTCTTTATTCCATTTAACCTCAGGTTTTTCTTTCTTTGAACACCAGACTTAGTTACATTTCTTTTCCTGGCGCTCATTCTCTCCTCAGACTGTACATTTGGAATTTCTTTTTGCCTAGCTGCTCCTTTTCATTATAGATCTGCATAACAGTGACCACTATCAACCACATGACAATACTAGGCTGCCTTGAAATCTCCTCTGCCAACGCCATTAAGTCAAAACTCTTTAGTTTAGCTTCAGGCAGATTTGTGGGGGAGCAAGGACAGAAAGCAGGCACATTCTTCTCCAAAATATCACAAGAACTGTCTCTAGGCCACATACTAATATTCTGCCCCTATCGCCTCTTGAGAGAGGCCTCTTGAGCAATAATCCACATCACTCTCAGCACCACTGTCTTTGGTGCTCCTAAGGGGGCTCCAGTAGGCCCCCTTAAATCATCCAACCACTTTTCTAGTCTAACATCCCCAAAGTCTTCCATAATACTCCAATGAACAACTTGGTCAAGCTTGACACAGTAATACCCTACTCTCTAGTACCAGTTTCTGTCTTAGTCACTGTTCTATTGCTATGAAGTGACTCCATGACCCAGGCAACCATCATAAGAGAATGCATTTAACTGGGGGCTTGCTTGTTTCCGTTTCAGAGGTTAGTCCATTCTTTTTTTTTTTTTTTTTTTTTTTTGGTTTTTACGAGACAGGGTTTCTCTGTATTGTTTCGGAGGCTATGGGTCCAGCCCGGCCTCGAACTCACAGAGATCCGCCTGCCTCTGCCTCCCGAGTGCTGGGATTAAAGGCGTGCGCCACCACTGCCCGGCGAGGTTAGTCCATTCTTAATCATGTCAGGGAGCATGGCAGCACACAGGCAGATGATGGAGCTGGAGCTGAGAACTACATCCTGATCTGATCAAACGTAGAGAGAGGCACACCGGGCTTGGCATAGGGTTTTGAAACCTCAAAACCCACCCTCTGTGACACACTTTCTCCAACAAGACCGCATCTCTTTATTCTTTCAAATAGTGCCATTCCCTGGTGACTGAGCCTATAGGGGACATTCTCATTCAAACCACCACTCCTGGCAACCTGAATTAGATCCCTCATAAAAGTGAAAGGAGACGCTGGGCAGTGGTGGTGCATGCCTTTAATCCCAGCACTCGAGAAACAGAGGTAGGCAGATCTTTGTGAGTTCGAGGCCAACCTGGTCTACAGAGTGTGTTCCAGGACAGCTAAGGAGATTACACAGAGAAAACCTGTTTCGAACAAACAAAAATGAAAGCAGAAGGAGAGAACTGACTGCACAAAGTTGTCCTCTGACCTTCACATTCATATGCTTGTGAATGTACACACACACACACACACACACACACACACACACACACACACAGGAACGCACACGGGCACGCACATGGGCACATAGTTGTTTAAGTCACTCATGTGCACAAGGAAACATCAAGAGGTCTCAGGCACTAATGGTCTCATTTCAAGCTCATTGGATGACCAGGCAAAGAACCAGCCATCTCAAAATCAATGGCATTTTGAATAGGACACAGGCTCCTGAAGGAAGAGGTCTTAGCTGGAGATTTAACTATAAGCCATCATCATAAATAAAACTTGTTTCATTAGACCTGTAATAAGGTTCTTGAAGGTGCAATGAAGTGAGGTGCTTGGTGCAGTATGTGGGTTTTGCTGTCAGAATTTGACTAATGCAGAGTTAGTGCCGCAGCCATTGACAACAGAACAAATTTCTATGGAAATTACTTTTAATACTGAATTACTACAACTTAATGGCCACATTTTAAAAAAGATTGGCTAAATCAAAAAACACTAGCAGTTCTCATCATTCATGAAATTAAAGTTAGAACAGCGAACATGGTGGGAAAACCAACCTATCAATGAAAAATAGTTAACTCACTTTCTTTTGTTGCTAGAAATAGTTTAGATAGGTTCTGCAACAAGGCCCAAGGCAGTGTTTCTTCTCTGTCTTTACTAACCCTCCTCAAATACATTCAGATTCTGTAACAAATCATTCTGAAATGGGTGTTTGGAATGAGATGCCCCTCTTCATTATGGAAGCTGCAAGTCCTAATTAGGGCGTGGGATGATTGGCCATGTTGTTGAGAGCTTGATTCCAGAGTTGCTGATTCCCACCTTCTATTTGTGTCCTCATTTGGAGCAATGAGGATAGGAGGACTCTCCGTGGTGTCCTGTATCAGGACACTTATCTCACTGAGGGTAGAGGACCTGGGTCCCAACACTCTCTCTCTCTCTCTCTCTCTCTCTCTCTCTCTCTCTCTCTCTCTCTCTCTCTCTCTCTCTCTCTCTCTCTCTCTCTCTCTCTCTCTGTTTCTCTCTCTCTCACCCCCTCCTCACTGCCCCCACACTAAAACAAAATACAGTTTGTCAAATAAGGTTTGATTTTTGAGGGCTACACACCCAAACATCTAAAGTTTTGGTCTTTAAGAACAAATTTTTTGCCAGGCGGTGGTGGTGCACGCCTTTAATCCCAGCACTCGGGAGGCAGAGGCAGGTGGATCTCTGTGAGTTCGAGACCAAGCCTGGTCTACTGAGTGAGTTACAGGACAGGCTCCAAAACAATACAGAGAAACCCTGTCTTGAAAAACAAAAAAAAAAAACAAAAAACAAAACAAAAAAAACAGTTGGAAAGACGGCTCAGCAGTTATGTTAACATACTATTCTTGCAGAGGCCCCAAATTTGATTTCCAGCCATTACACCAGTCTGCAGCTATCAGTAATTCCAGCTCTGTGTGCTCTGATGCCCTCTTTTGGCCTCCATGGGCACTGCACTCAGATTTACAAGCTTTCATTCATAGATACTCACAACCACTCATACACATACTTTATGATTAAAAAAACAAAAGCAAAAGGCTTGGGCAGGCACCATACCCAGCAGTAGATGGCCAACACAAAACAAACTCAAAGGTATTTTGGGAAGTTTTTTTCTCTCATATTGTTTTGTTTAGGCTTCTTTTTATTGTTGTTGTCCTGGAACTCACTGTGTATACCAGGCTGGCCTCAAACTCAGAGATTCCCCTGCCTCTGCTTCCCAAGTGCTGGGATTAAAGGTGTGTGCTGCCAGCCCCCAGATCACCTTACTGGTCTTGTGTATTGTGATTTCCAATTTTGAGTTTTTATGGCTTTTGTTTGTGTGTCTGTGTTTCTCATACTTTTCCTTAGAGTTTTATTTTTGCTTATTTATTTTGTTTTATCCTTATTTGTTCGTCTTTTTATTTGCTTGTTTTTTTAAGAGAGAGAGAAAGAGTTGGTGTGGAGTTGGAAGGGTGGGGAGGTGGGAAGGATCTGGGAGGAGATGTGGGAGAGGATGCCATGATCAGAATATAGTAAGTGAAAGTAGCTTTATTTATAATTAAAAATAAAATAAAAGGATTTAAAACCCAAAGGCCTTTAAGCCCAGCAGCACTGGAAAGGAAGAGGCAGACAGATCTCTGTGAGTTCCAAGTCAGTCTGGTCAATATAAGTTCCAGGATAGCCAAAGTTACATGGAGAGACCCTGTCTCCAAAGACCGAAAAAATAAGAAAGAAAAAGCCTACCTTAATGTGTAGTTACCATTCCTTGAATGTTAAGCTTGTTAATGATCACTGCTGTGCTAGCCAACTTCTTAGAAATCTCTCAATAGACTAGCTATAGGTAGATCTATGCTATGTCCAAAACCATCTGAAAATCATTGTAACCTAAAAGAAAATACAATGGAGTGCCTCTTGTGTGATAATCATTCATTTGGCTTTAACAATAGAGCTGTGAGGTTGTGTGATCACTTTTATCCACAATGAAAAAAAAACTGTTTAAGGGAAATGTGTCCAGGGTCTGAATCCCAGGCTCCCCGGCTTAACAACCCCACCCCCACTCCACTCCCCCCATGCCTGCCTCTGCCTTCCAGGAACTGATTGCTCAGAGTCCTCAGTGAACTTAGGGGAAGGGCTTCAGCTCAGCCACACAGAACCCTGGATAGAGTCGGGCACAGCCAATGCTCATCAACACTTGCTTTGTTAGAGCAAACACCTGGCTGCAATGTCTGCTTACACTTCTGAACAACTCAGTGAAGCACCGTCTAGTGGTGTTCACTTTTTATACCCAGAAGGTTCTGGGAGACTAAGTGCTCCAGCTCCTAGATTTTAAATTTTTGATTGGTGTGTGTGTGTGTGTGTGTGTGTGTGTTGTCCACCTGTATGAATGTGTTAAATGTGTGTCCTGCAGCTGAGGAGGTCAGAGGAGGGTGTGTCAGATTCCTCTGGAATTGGAGTTATGGGTGGTTGTAAGCTACCATGAGAGTGCTGGGAATCAAACCCAGGTCTGCAAAAGCAGCCAAAGCTCTTAATCATCGAGCCATCTCCCATCCCCATGTTTCAGCTTCTAAACAGCAGGATGGTAATACCAAGCTTCTGCCCACTGCATCCACTGCAGAGGACAGCATATTCCAACGTCCTTAGTGTCTGTCCAACGTGTATCTTTGGGGGACATCTTCTCTCTCATTCCCATTCTTCCAAGCTCATGGTAGAACATGGAGGAAAATCTTTTTTTTTTTTTTTTTTTTTTTTTTTTTGGTTTTACAAGACAGGGTTTCTCTGTATTGTTTTGGAGGCTGTCGGTCCAGCCCGGCCTCAAACTCACAGAGATCCGCCTGCCTCTGCCTCCCGAGTGCTGGGATTAAAGGCTTGCGCCACCACCGCACGGCTGGAGGAAAATCTTATTAAATGGCTATTTGCAGGGATCTGAGAAGGGTTAAGGGGAGCTATTGTGGGATGGAAGTACTGTGAATCTAGTAGCACAAGGACCATTAGCCCCTCTTCCTAAAGGGAGAAGGGAAGGAACAATGGTGGAATCTGGAGGGTTCCTGGACCCTTGTTAAGAGAAGCTTTATCTTTGCTAACCGCTTTGGTTTATCCCCCGCCAGTTGCCTGGGCTCTGCCGCTTTGTACTCCCCAAATAAACACACAAGACGCTGTATTAATTATGAAGCTGTTGGCCTTGCTTGTTTCTTACTGGCTAGCTCTGACTTAAGTAATTACCCCATAATTGTTAATCTAAGTATGTCTCTTACCGGAGAATAGTTCCGGCCTTCCTACCCCATGGCGTCACATGTCGACTCTCCTGTGTTTCTCCTTCCCAGAATCCTCCTCGACTCCTAGTCCCTCCTATCTAGGTTTCCTATTGGCTCAACAGTACTTTATTGACAAAAGCACAGGACTTCCCCCAACAGCCCCTGGCAGAGACAATGGCTTCAGCAGACTGCAACCTCTGGTCACCCAGCAGGGAGAAAACCAGAGGAAGAAATCTCCCCTCCCCTTGCCAATCTTCTTGCCTTCTTCATCCATGAGAGCATTGTCCATAGCCCATGCCCAAGCTGAGACAAAAGCACAAAGGGGCCTGTCCCTGTTGTCCCCGAACACAGAACACAGTAGAGAAAACAGGACAGGAGCCTGAGGAACAGTGCCACAACCCAGCATAGTGGCGCAAGGACAGTGATTCAGTAACTTTTCTATTTCTATTGGGTTTACAGATCCAAAGGGTTAGGAGTCCTCACTGTGGGAGACATAGCTGTAGGCAGGAAGGCCAAGCAGCTGAGCAGAAGCTGAGAGATCACATCTTGAGCCTCAAACATGAAGGAGAGGGGCACACTGGGACTGACACCGCTATTAAATTCTCAAAGCCTGCCTCCAGCAACACATTTTCTCTAAAATGGTCCAAACAGCACCACCGACTAGGGACCAAGCATCCAAATGCTTGAGATTGGGAGGGACATGTCATCTCATTCAGTTCATCACAACCCGTGTGGTAAACGCTACCTCAGTTGTCACTTCATGGATGAGAAGATAACCGAAGACTTGGGCCTGGAAGCTACACTGCCTGGTTTGAAGACTGGTCCAGGGCTTCCTACCTTGGTGGCTCTGGGCCAGTAAGGCAATGTCTTAGTTATGTCCCATTGTCATGAAGATACTCCATGACCAAGGCAACTGATGAAAACATTTGAGTGAGGTCTTGCTTACAGTTTCAGAGGGTGAGTCCATGAACATCAGGACAAGAAGCATGGCAGCAGGCAGGCAGGCAGGCAGGCAGCAGACAGGCAGCAGGCAGGCAGGCAGCAGGCAGGCAGGCAGACAGGCAGCAGGCAGCAGGCATGGAGCTGAAGCAGGAGCTCAGATCCTCATCCACCAGCAGCAGGCAGAGAAAGGCGGAGCAAAGAGAACAATGAGCCTGGCAGGGGCTTTTGAGACCTCACAGCCCACCCTCAGTGACACACAGTAAGGTCATGTCTCTTAATCCTTCCCAAAATAGTTCTACCAACTAGAAACCGGGCATTCAAATATATGTACCTGTAGGAGCCATCAAGTCACCACAGTTGCCTCATCTATAAACAGAGATGAGAGTGTCAGTTAGTTCTTAGGATGGTCAGAAAACTCAGATATTTACATTACAATTCATAACAGCAGCAAAATTACAGTCATGCAGTAGCAATGAAAGTAATTTTATGGTTGGAGGTCACCACCACGTGAGGAACCATATTAAAGGATCGAAGCATCAGAAAGGTTGAGAACCACTGGCTTCATGGGTAAAGACACTTGCTGTCAATCATAACAACCCAAGTTCAATTCCTTGGACCCACATGTTGGAGAGAGAGAACTGACTGTCCCAAATAGTCTCTGATCTCTACATGTGCACACACACACAAAGGTAATAAATGCAGTTTTAAAATGCCTCTGTCATTTATATATACTATTTTTTCTTTTGTGTCCCTGCATAATTTCTAGTGAGAATTTGTGGAGTCCACACACTTCTACCCACTGTTTGTGGATGTATGTTAGTCATGTGACCAGCATACTGGTTTCTGTTGGTTGAGGTTGTCCCTGTCTAAACCATGGCAAGTTTGTCTTGTCATAACGAAGCATCTTCCCTGGAAGGGTCTTCAATGCTTCTCAGGTACGAACTCACACATCTAAGGCCATTGGTTCTCATGTCAGAACAACACAAAGTCACTTAGCAACCGTGACTCAGGCCCCTGGAGCCTGGGAAGCCCAAGACCACGATAGTGGTCGGCTATATGTCCTATGTCCTGCTGTGTCCTTTCATGGCACAGAAGCAGAGAGAAAACTCACTTCCTACGCCCCTTCCTAAGGACTGCAATCCCATCCAGAGGCCTGACCTCTGCTGTCTCTCTGGTGACTGAGTTCCAACACAAAAACTGGGGACGAATTTAAACCACAGCACCGTGGCACTTACAAAGGGTTGCTTCATCCTGAAGTGAACCCACCTAAACTCAACTTTTGCTATTTCCTTTCCCTAAAGATAGGCCAACTGAATGACTTAATAGGATCAATTTCTCTTTAAGTTAATCTAAAATTTTGCCGGGCGGTGGTAGTGAACGCCTTTAATCCCAGCACTCAGGAGGCAGAGGCAGGTGGATCTCTGTGAGTTCAAGGCCGGGCTGGGCCACAGCCTCCAAAACAATACAGAGAAACCAAAAAAAAAAAAAGTTAATCTAAAATTTCAAAAGGTGGATACAAAAATGTCTTCTTTGGGGAGTTATGGGGCTACATTACTATGGGAGCTAATTATAAATTTATCACAATTTGGAGCATACCCCAGGACTGTTTCTCTTCTCTCATGTTTATAAGGATATGTTTGAAGGTGTTGTTAAAATTCCTTCCCAGGGAAAAACATGAACAACATCTTCCCTCCCGGCCCAGCACCCCTGTCCCAATGACAAATTGAGACAGGATTCTATCAGACTTCACTCTGGGGAACCAATGATTTATTGGGCTAACTTACAGAGCATAGGTAAGGGGTGACTCAAGGGGTGTGGGTGCTCCTTCCTAAAAGAAGTGTTTACCCAGCAGGGATGAGGGATTTCCCATAGCCACATAGATGGGATCACCTCCATTCATCCCTCTCTCTCTCTCTCTCTCTCTCTCTCTCTCTCTCTCTCTCACACACACACACACACACACACACACACACCCTCTAGTCTTTCCCAGAGACTCCTAGGTCGTGTGCAGTTAGGGCAGAACTGCATGCAACTGGCTGGGGGGGGGTTGGGTGGCTGTGTATTCAGATGAGGGCTCCCTAACACTCCCTGCTCAATCTAAGAGGGAATGACCACAGTCAGCAAGGCCAGCTGGGATAGTCTTTGGAGACTAGGATCTGCTAGACTCCTGAAGATGGCAGCAGTTTGTCTCAGAGGATATTCCTGTACAACAAAGGGTTAACACTTTGTTTTGCTTCTTTTTCATTATATAAGAGAGCAATTGTGCTGGGCAGTGGTGGCACATGCCTTTAATCCCAGCACTCCAGAGGCAGAGGCAGGCAGATCTCTGGATCATTGTGAGTTCAAGACCAGCCCCTGGGCTTATCACCAGCCCTACTTAAATCAACCATGGTAGCATTCACCTATAATACCATCACTCGGGAGCTAAAGACATGAGGATAAGAAGTTCAAGGTCATCCTTGACTACATAGCAAGTTTGAGGTCAGCCTGGCATACAAGAAGCCCTGCCTCAAAACAACAAACAAAGAAAGCAAGTGTAAAAATATAAAAGGAAGGACTGAGTTGGGCGGTGTTGGCTCATACCTCTGATCCCAGCATTTGGAAGTCAGAAGCAGATGGCTCTCTGTGAGTTCAAGGCCAGCCTTGTCTACAGAGTGAGTTCCAGGATAGTCAGAGATAAACAGAGAAACCCTGTCGTGGGGGAAAAAAAAAAAGGACAGAAATCTCAGCTCCAGTGTCTTTGAAAAAACAATTGGGTTCACTGCCTGCCCTTTTCTGTTTCCTATTTTTTCTCATTAAGTAATTTGTCTTTGAACTCACTGCATAGCCTAAATAGGCTTCAAATTCTAAATCTGTCCTTCTGTCGTATTCTTCCAAGTAGCCAGGACTACATTCCTCCACCACTAGACCCAGAGAGTTGTCGAAAGTCATCACCATCTGATGGGGGAAGTCCTGTGATTATGTCAATAAAGCACTGTTGGGCCAACAGGGAACCAAGATAGGTGGGACTAGGAGTCCAAGAGGACTCTGGGAAGGTGAAACACAGAGAGTCAAGATGTAACGCCATGGGTTAGGAAGCCCGGAACTATTCTCCAGTAGGAGAAATACTTAGATTAACAATTATGGGGTAAATACTTAAGTCAGAGCTAGCCAGTAAGAAACAAGCAAGGCCAACAGCTTCATGATTAATATAGCCTCCTGTGTGTTTATTTGGGACTGATGCGGCTCTAGAGCCAGGCTGGCAGGAAGGCTTCTCTCAAGGAAAAGGTTTCTCTTTACATAATGGTGATCAGGAGTGGGATGATGAATTTCCATGTAGAATGAGAAAAGTTTTAAAGGAATTTTAGAAACATAAGAACGGAGAGAAGCACAGATTTTTGGTAGCAGCATTTTCTCAGGTGGGCTCTGTTTTGTTAGCGGCAAGCAGAGACTTGCGGCTGGTTTAAGTTAGGCTTCCTGACTCAGCATAAAAAAAAAATCCCAAAGCCAACAAGGTTCTTTTAAGAGGCTTTGCTAATGAATTAAAAGTTATACGTACAGCTGGAAGTGGCAGTGACCACATCTCCAAGCCGGCAGCTGGAGTCACGCTTACCCCTGCCATCTTGGAAAAACAGCAGTTTAAACAGCCACGGTTTTGACAGATAAGACACGTGGCCAGAAAAACATAAAAATTTACAGTAAAGTCAGACTTGGATTAAGAAAAGCCTCTAAAGGTTTACAGTGTGTTTAAAAATATACGTAAGATTGAGAGAGAGAAAAACAAAGGACATAATGGTAAATAACTAGAGAAGCCGGCTGTGGTGGCACAAGCCGGTAGGATTGCTGCAGAGGCAGAGGCAGGCAGATTTCCAAAGAGAAACCCTGTCTCAGAGAAATAAATAAAGAAATAAAAGTAAAAGAAATACAGTAATAATAATAGACAAATAAATAAGCCACGTAAAGATGGAAAATACACAGAGAGTCTGGATACTGTACGCTATTATGTTTTTCAGTTTTTTGATTGCTTAGGAAGGAACAACTGCTAAAATACACTTGATTATAAATGCTGCTGAATTAATCCAACTTACATCTTTTGGAAATGCCTTGACTTCAAAATTTAAATATAAGGATATGTTACTTGGGAAAGGAGTTTTTGTTTGTGTTTCTACAGAAAATGAAAAGCTGAGGATTCCTTCCAGGCTTCTGTGGTTTGATGAACCAAGACCCCTGTAAGCAGTGGGCCAGGTGTTTCAACAATTGAGACAGCTAAGATGATGGAGTTTTACAGACCATGAAAATAAGGACGTATACAGGTTTCTGAGTTTTGTCATGATCCCCATGGTATGAACAGCACCCACTTCCAGCAGGAAGCAGTTTGGAATGAGCGACGTCCTAATTCCCATCTTGTTTATAAATCTTTGCTTTCATTTAAATGAGGTTGTTTATAATTGGCTAATGATCACAGCCAATCTCTTTTTAATGGTAAAAGGGGAATTATGGTATGGGTATTGTTTTTCATTTATTGATAAAAATTCAAGGTCAATTTTGTGATATGTATATTTCTCCTCTTGATTAAGTATTGTGCTTATACTGATCTTTTAAAATGTAATGCGTAATTAAATACAGATTATAGATAGTCACTTATAATAGTCAGAACTTATAGTTAGGTAAATTAGGTTTTCTAGATATATAGAGATGTATTTGAGACAGATAGATAGTCTTCAAACCTTCCAAAGACCTTCAGAAAATGGCATTTAAAATGGTTTAGGGTTTTTCTTGACAATGAGAAATGTCTGCTTCTGGCAGCACCAATTACATCTAAAAGGAAGATGGGCATCAAAGAAACTTGTTATGGAGTTTGCTTTCAACATGGCAAGATTAGCCATTTGGGCAAGAAACTGCTCTTGCCTAGATTGTTTGACTGTTGTTGTATAATCTGAACATGCAGGACTCACAGGAAAGTGACTACTGAACTCAGTCTTACAGGGTTCCTGCTTCATGGAAGAGTCTACGAGACTTTCTGCAGGACACAGAGAAATGACTGACAGACTGCCAATGCAGATGGACAGTTTGAAATTTCCTGCTTTGCTGAGACATCTTCTGGACACATTGTGGCCTATGGGCTGAAGATGGATGCCCCAACGTTACAGAGGAACTTTTTTTTTTTAGGTTTTTACGAGACAGGGTTTCTCTGTATTGTTTTGGAGGCTATCAGTCCAGCCCGGCCTCGAACTCACAGAGATCGACCTGCCTCTGCCTCCCGAGTGCTGGGATTAAAGGTGTGCGCCACCACTGCCTAGCTTACAGAGGAACTTTGGGTGACTGTCCAGGTAGCAAAATGTCTCTGCCAATCCTAGTGTTTATATATTATCCTTCTGTGGTCTTTGATGGAGTTGAAGACAGGTAGTTATAATTATAGTTTTCCTTAGTTATGATAAAAGATAAGCTACATATAGGACTTTGGATTCACAAGAATGAGATAGATGATATTTTCTTTAAATCTTGCTAAATGTTGATAGACAAAATATTGTAACTATGTTCTTACTTGATAACTGTTCTTTTATATATAATTTGACTATGTTAAAGTTAAAACCTTTCCTTTTGTTTAGATAGAAAAGAGGAGATGATGGGGGAAGTCCTGTGATTATGTCAATAAAGCACTGTTGGGCCAATAGGGAACCAAGATAGGTGGGACTAGGAATCCAGGAGGACTCTGGGTAGGAGAAACACAGAGAGTCAAGATGTAACGCCATGGGGTAGGAAGCCTGGAACTATTCTCTGGTAAGAGAAATGCTTAGATTAACAATTATGGGGTAATTACTTAAATCAGAGCTAGCCAGTAAGAAACAAGCAAGGCCAACAGCTTCATGATTAATATAGCCTCCTGTGTGTTTATTTGGGACTGATGCGGCTCTGGAACCAGGCTGGCGGGAAGGCTTCTCTCAAGGAAAAGGTTTCTCTTTATAACCATCTCTTTTGTATGCTTCTCCTGCATGAAACCCTAGTTATTCTTTCTTTTTTAAATTAGACTCATCCATTTTATGTGTGGGTATTTTATCTGCATGTATTTATGTATATCATGTGCATGTTTCATGCCCAAGGAGGTCAGAGGAGAAAGTTAGAGCCCCTGGAACTGAAGTTACAGACCACTGTGAGAATTCATGTTGGTGCTGGGAACTGAACCCAGGTCCTCTTCAAGAGCAGCAGGTGCTCTTAACCACTGAGCCATCTCTCCAACACACCCCCCCTCTCCATTTTATGTTTGTTTGTTTGCTTGCTTGTTTGTGGATCCCCCTGCCTCTGCCTCTCAAGTGCTGGGATTGAAGGTGTGTGCCATCACCGCCCAGTTCCCCGTGGTTATCCTTAAAAAGCTAGGACCAGGACTGCTCTGTCACACAGGCAGAAAGAATAGCACCCTGACAATCAGCTTTGATCTGCACTGGACATTAACAACCAAAGATACCAAGCAAGGCTTTGTTAAAGCCAGGAGAGCAGTTCTGGGCCTGAGGAGGTGGCTCTGTGGGTGAAGCCCCTGTCACACGCTTCAGGACTGAAAGCTGGATACAGCATTAGGCATCTATCATCCCAGCCTTCCTCTGGAAGGCTGCCAGTAAAGACAGGAGAATCCTCTGAGGCTCTTGATGCTGCTAGTCTGGCAATTCAGTGGGAAAAACAAAAAACTCTGCCTCAAACAAGGCAAAGGCAAGGACTGACACCTGTAGTTGTCCACTGACCTTAATACACACACACACACACACACACACACACACACACACACACACAAACAATAACGTTTGTAAATCTGCCCGTATTCAGTTAGGTGATCATAATAATGCTGCTAAAGGGGCTGAGTTTTGTGGCCCTGTGAATAATTGCTCTCTGGAGCAATTTTGATGGGGAATTTAGTTTGTGAGCTGTAAAAATAACACTATTTTACATGTATACATAAACATCACACCCTGCAAGAAAGCTGGTCTCCTGCTTTCAGAATGACCTCAGCACATATGGCCAGATTTGAGTTGGTTATTTCTAACTACAGTCATTTAAGGATGTAGCGCCCACAGAAACTGTGCCAAAGAACCTGGGGGCGGTGAGGAGTGCGTCTTTGGGGAACCAGAATTGCTTACGTATTTAGGATTACCCTGAAGAACTGTACACACATGGAGGCTGCAGGAGTAGATCTGTTTGTCTCCGTAGCTGCCAATGCCAATTTAAAAAGAATGTGTGTGTGTGTGTGTGTGTGTGTGTGCTTGTGAACTGTGTGTGTGATGTGCAGCCACATGCCTGTAGAGGTGAGAGACCTGAGCTATCAGTCGTCACCTTGTTGGAGACGAGGGTCTCTCTTGGTTGTTGTGTGTAGCAAGATAGCTGGCACATGAGCTTCCAAGGACTCTCTGGTCTCTGCTTCCCACCTCACCACAGGAGTGCTGCTATGACAGATGCCTGCTACTGTGCCCAGCTAGTACATGGGCTCTGGGGTTGAACTCAGGTCTTCAAGTTTGCATGGCAAACACTACCCACAGAGGCGTCTCCACAGCCCCAGCGTCTTATTTTTTTTGGATAGGCTCTTGTTATCTGATTCTAAGCTCATAAAACTTTAGTTTTTTGGTTTTGTTTTTTTTTTTATAAACTACCCCCTGTTCTTTGGGCTTAGATTTTTAATACTAGAAAGGACTTTATACTAGAAAGGACTTTAAGATCATCCTAGCTTTTTTTTTCTTCAAGGCAGGCTTTCTCTGTAGCCCTGGCAGTCTGACTGAACTGGAATTTACTCTGTAGATCAGGCTGACCTTGAACCCAGAGATCTGACTGCCCCTGCCCCCAAGTGCTGGAATTAAAGGTGTGTGCCACAAGACACTGGCTCTAGATCCCTAATTTTTATAAATAAGAGAGCATAATGCTGTAAATGGCACACCCAAGGTTATTCAAGTTGCATTTAGATTATTTAAAAATCCAGTATTATGTGTTTCATTTGAAAAATAGCTTTATATTTAACAAGAGGAGAATTTCAATCCATCACTCAGCCATTTTTCCCTAAAGTAAAGTAATCTGAGTGGGTTTGAGTGACGATCTGCAAGAATTCATGTTCTGAAGTTCTTATTGCCAGTGCTTCTAAATGTGGTCTTCTTCGAAGAGGGGGTGGGTCTTTGCAGGTGTGATCTGTAGTCAGATTTTTCTTTAGGCGGCTAGCTCACAAATAACAACAAAGGAGACTTATTAATTATGAAAGCTCAGCTTAGAGCTCAGGCTTGTTTTTAAGCTGCTCTTATAACCCAAATTAACCCATTTCTACTAATCTATGTCCTGTTACATACAGCCCATCCTGCTTGCCCCATGTCTCCTCGCCTCTCTCTCAAGCACCGAGATTCCTCTTCCTCTCTCTGCCCTGAAGTCCTGCCTATACCTCCAGCTTAGCTACTGGCTGTCCAGCTTTTCATTATGCCAATCACAGCAATATACCTTCACACACTGTACAAATATCACACAACAAAGGTCACTTAAAATGATGTCACAGTGGAGTAGGGAAACTTCTAGCTCAGTATACCTGTTATTTTTATAAAATGGGACATGAGACAAACTTGGTCACAGACACATTCAGGGAGAATGGCAAAGTAAAGGTTCTTTAAGCCAAGGAACAAAAAAGCAGCAAAAACAAAACAAAACAAAAAACAAAAAAAATCTGCCAGCAAACACCAGCAGCTAGTAGAGGAGCCTGGAATGTCCAGCCCCTCACTGCTGCCCTCAGCAGGAAGCACCCTGCCAATGCACTCTCGCTTTTTTAGGCAGCCCTAGTGCACGAGCACACTGTTCCACCTGCTGGCTAGCTAAGGCAGGGCTGAGCCACTTTTCCTCTTAAAATCCCTTTTTACCACAGAAAAGTGTATGTGGCTTTGAACATACATAGATACATAAAATAGGCTATACCAACCATTTGCTGGTAGTACATCAGAAAAAAATCTAAAAGCAACTCTTAAGTACATTTTATAGCATGATGTAATTTTACCATTTGCTAAAGACAAAAGCAGAGCTGGGGAAATGGCTCAGTGCTTAAGAGAGGGTCCTTCTCTTCCAGAGAACTTGAGTTTTGCCCATGGCCACTCAGAACTCCAGCTATTGGAGACCTGATGCCCTCTGCTGGCCTCTGTGGACACCTGAACAGGTAGGTGGCATACACTTAAATGAACACATACACACAAAATACAAATCTCTTTTAAAAACTAAAAATAATGGTGAAGCAGATTTACATAGCAATAAGGTTCATGCATTCATCCATTTATTTATTTATTGGTTCTTCAAGACAGGGTTTCTCTGTATAGCCTTGGCTGTCCTGGAACTCACTCTGTAGACCAGGCTGGCTTCAAACTCAGTGCTGGGATTAAAGGTGTGCACCACCTCTGCAGGGCTTCATGCATTTATTTTTACACAAAGTATTAAACCTTGGATGGATATTTAGGACTGGAGAATGAAGAGACTCTTCCATAACTATGTATGGGATACAGAAAGAAGTGTCTTTAAGGAAACTGTTGGAAATTCTGCACTACCTTCCAAGCCAAACTAAGCCAAAATTCATTTAACAATTTATTAATGAAACAGCAAGTTTTAAAATTATCTTATATGTTTGTATGTCTGTGTCTTCAGTGGCCAGAAGAGGGCACCAGATCCTCTGGGGTTGGAGTTACAGACAGTTCTGAGCTACCATGTGTGTTGGGAGTTGAGCCTGGGTCCTTTGGAAAAGCAGTCAATGATCCTAACCACCAGCCTCTCAAACAGCAAGTTTTTAAATCATTTTTTAAGACAGTTCAGTATATAGATAGAGTAACTTGATGGTTAGATGCTGAGGGCGGCTGGTAGGAATATATGAAAAGCTTTGTTTTCCATAACTAAACATTATGCTCCTGTCTTAGTTACCTTTCTGTTGCTGTGAAGAGACACACGACCAAGGAAACTTACATAAGAAAGCTTATTTGGAGTTTGCCCGCAGTTTCCAGGTCAGTCCATGACCGTCATATTGGGAGGCGAGGCAGTGGAGCAGTAGCTGAGAGTTCACATCCTGAGACACACGCACAAGGCAGAGAGAGAGAGAGAGAGAGAGAGAGAGCGCTAACAGGCAATGGCATGGCCTTTTCAAACCTCAAAGCCCACCCTCAGTAACACACCTTGTCCAACAAGGCCACACCTCCCAGACCTTTGGAAATAGTTCCACCAACCCAGGACCAAGTATTTAAATATGAGCCTATGGGGCTATTCTCTCAAACCACAGTTCCTATAAGGGCAGAAATATTTGTATGTCAGCAATGACACCATGAATACAACTGCTCTAGAGAACAATAAATTACACTAGCCTTGAGTCCCAGCTCAAGTGTATCAGACAGTGTTCGCTGACATTGTGTTGAATGGTGGCATATTTAGTGCAAAGTGTCCGTGTTGTGTTCAGAACCAAGGCTGCAGTGAGGTGTATAAAATAACTGGCCCTAGAGCTTCCAGAAACACCTTGGATTTGTTGCATACTTGATTTTGAGTTAATTTTCAATTGTTTTACATTTTGCTCACCCCCCCATTCTGTCATCCCACCCACAGACTGATAAGCTGTGACCCAGTTAGTGAATTAGGACTAATCATGCCTTGTGTGCTTGGAAAATAATGGGAGAATCCTTGTGTATCTTGCAAATATACAATGTGTGTAGCAAAGCAAATGTTTGCTCAGGATCTGAGTACCACAAACTGCCAAAGTTCAGATTACAAAGTTGTCTTAGTTATGGTTACTATTGGCTGTGATGAAACACCATGACCAAAAGCGACTTGGAGAGAAAAGGTTTATTTATCTCACATATCCATCCCGTTGAGGGAAGCCAAGGCAGCAACTGAAGCAGAGCAGAAACCTGAAAACAGGAGTTGAAGCAGAGGCCACGGAGGGGTGCTTTTTCCTAACTTGCTCCTTGCCGCTTGCTCAGCCCGCTTTCTTGTAGAACCCAGGACCACCAGCCCAGGGATGGCTCCAGTCACTATGGGCTTGATCCTCCCCTATCAATCACGGATTCAGAAAATGCCTTGCCTACAAACAGAGCTTATGGAGGCATTTTCTCAAGTGATGCTCCCTTCTCTCCAACGACTCTCGCTTGTGTCAAGTTGACATATAGTTAGCTATCCAGCACAGGAGTCAACTCATTAAAGCCGATGTACTTTCTGGGACCTCCGATGAGTAACCTTCTCCACCTGTGGCATGATCTAGAGAAACCTTGCTATACCCTGGGATGTGGTTAAAGGACCCTGCCTTTGTTTGCATTTGTCGAGGCTAGACCCTCTCCTTTCCTAGGCTTCCACGTAGTATCGAGAATTATAGTCATTTGAAATTTGCTTCTTTTCTTTCTTGAGTGCTATACCTTTAAATTTAGGGGGGGGGAGTCATAGTCCCTTTCAGTTGTACATTCTCCTCTCCTTTCATTGTCCCACACACCAGGCTAGTGACTGGCAAATGGGACATTCTTGCTTCCTTTGACTTGTTCACATCAGGAGAAAGGACAGCTCAGCTCTGAAAGGGTAGTTAGGTTGACTTTGTTAGGTGGGCATAACCAGCCTTCTCTCCCAAGAGTACAACAAGGAGGTGACCCTTTGGGGCCACCTCCACGGTTAGGTTTCACTCAGCAGTGAGAGTACAAAATCTCAATATGGAATCAATGCCAGGCTAACCTTTCAAAGCCTCTGTGCTATTAAAGGCTATTTCCCTGAGTTGGCAGGTGAAATTATGGCTTGAAGATGAAAACATGGAGGGCAGCAAATGAAAGAATTAGTGCCCTGTTCAAATTAGATTTTCCACCCAAGCAGGGAAACCTTTGCCTGTTAGGGCTGCTAAGGGCACCTTCAGGGATCTACAGCCAAGGGCAGGCTGAGGAGCAGCATATTCTTACCGGGTTTCATCAGGGCTCTCACCCACACCTGTTTCCAAATCTATCCAGACCGGTAGCCAGGAAAGCACAGGTCCACGGGGCCATTGTGTTTCAAGCGTCTTCATGGTTCTTATTTATTTTCTTGGTGTAGATCTGGTTGCAGTCTGGTTTGTCAGGAACCTGGGATTTTGGGTTTGGGGATGCTTCTGCTTTTTATTTTATTGAACATTTTTAGCATATATATATATATATATATATATATATATATATATAGCCTACATATATGTCGGGACACCACATACATGACTGATGCCCATGGAGATCAAAAGAAGGGTCTTTGCTGTTTTATGTAGCAAGGAAACGGGCAAGAATTACCCCCAAAGCAAGGCATCTGAAAAATAGCTCTATCATGCTGCTTCCAGTGGCCTTTGAAGGGGGAAATAATGGGATCAGTGACTGAGCGCTAAGCCACTCTGCATGACTCATTAAACTGCCATTTTCAGCACTTTGCCTTGTACTGTACAAATGATAGAATCCCATTACAATCTATGCTAAGTTTAGATGCTTTTCTATCTGAAAAGCCTTGTGGTCCCAGCACTCAGCCGTGAGTATAGACATCATTTGAAACACAGTCATAATGGAGCTAAATTTGATAAAGCACTCGGGCGTGAGCCAGCAGCCCAGCCCCTTGAATTGGGATGCACGATTAATTGCTACTCTTTTATTTATTATCTTTTGTCTCTCATTGGATACAGTTGAGTTGCCACTTCCTGGAATGAGGCCAGGGCAAAGGATGGGAATGAATAATTTTTAAATTATGAAGCAATTTCTTTGTTACAAACCTGGGCTCAGATGTAAACCCTAATCATTTCCTTTTCCCAGGACAGTACCCTTTGAACTCAAAAAGACATTTGGCTTCCCATCCTCCAGCCAGGGTGAGCAGGTCAGACACGTCGAGTCCTTGGAGGTCTCTGATATTTTTCTTGCCCTCACTGAGGAAGCGGCCTCCTTGACCAGTGGCTTCTCATGACCCAAAGTTTCCTTAAAGACTTCCCGGTTACTCATCAGTAAATCCCACAGCCTGCTGCACTTTGACTCTGACAGTCGTGCTCATCCGCGCCTTTCACCCACGTCTTGGCCGAGAAGGTAAGGACTTTCTCTTCAAGTGGTCTGTGAATTTGAGTGGAGCTGGACTGAATGAATCAACAGGCTTGGATTCCAGAGCCACCAGATTTCCTTCCTGCTCATTTAACATCTTCCTCCATTGTCCAGGTGTTAAAAAAACTACAAAACAAACAAACAAACAAAAAAACCACTCTTGGGAATTACTTCATCCTTTGCCTTTCTTCCTTGTGAAGGACATTAAGAGTTTGTGGCCAGCAAAATGCTACCAACTTCTGTAGTAGGCTTGAGTAACCTCAAGGGATCCTGTTCTGAGAAGAGCTGAGTGTGGGAGCAGAAAGGGTGAGCAGAGGAAGAGCAATAGGCCAGGGAGGGGTTCAGGCTGAGTGACCCAGACCCTGACCACGGCGGCTGACCACTCCCCCGGAGGCCCCATAGGCGAACTGGAGAAAGGCTAATGTTCCAATGTGCATGTGTCTGAAGATGCCTTGTTATTAAAAAGTAAGTTTCCTACCTACAAAAGCAACTGATCTTCTTGTAGGAAACCAGACTGTAATCCAAGCTAGGAATCCTGTAGGTTGACTCCCTGTTTATTATTTGTGTTGGAGGTGGGGCGTGCATGTGCCATGGCAGGTGTATGGAGGTCAGAAAACTTGAGGATGTTGGTTGTCTCCTTCTATCATGCTGGTCCCGGGGTTTGACCCTCAGTTTGGGCAGCAAGTGCCTTTAGCTGCTGAGCAATCCCCGTGGCCCTGCTGATTTGTTGTTGCTAGGAAGGCTTTTAATTATCTTCCTAGGAGGTTGGGTTAACTGAAGCAAGGGTTATTCCTTCAGTGCAACACTGAAAGAGGTATGTCGACACATTCTGACATGGAAATGAGGCTCTCGTAAGCAGAAGCAAATTTCAGAGCTGAGCCACGGTATGACACATTTCAGAGGATGTGTAGACACCATCTCCTCTAAGGAAAGTGTTGGTACTGAGTGGTGGTGGCGCACGCCTTTAATCCTAGCACTTGGGAGGCAGAGGCAGGCGGATCTCTGTGCATTCCAGGCCAGCCTGGTGTACAGAGCGAGTTCCAGGACAGATGGGACTGTCACACAGAGAAACCCTGTCTGGAAAAACAAAACAAAGCAAAAACTATATTGGAGAGAGATTAGGGCTGCTTTGTGCATATTTATATTACTTGAAACTATCCCTGCACATCTATTCCCATAAGAAGTAACAGAAGACTGTCATTGTTTAACGGTGACATTTCCCTTGCCAAAACTCAGGTTGAGAAGTCTGGTTATCAATGTAAAGGTGTTGAGAGGCGGTGGTGGGCCTTTAAGAGGCAGTTAGGTCTTGAGGGCTTTGCCCTGGGGAGTGCATGGATGTAGCAATGCTTTTCAAGGCCACCTGACACCTCTCATGCCAAACTCGGTCCACTCCCAGCTCTTCCACTGACTTCCTCCTACACCATCGTGTGACTCTGCAGCACAAGACCCCTGACGGCTGCAGTCACTCCTTCTGGAACTTTTCAATCTGCCAAACCGTAAGTCAAGCTTTATTTCTTTCTAACTAACCTGCTTGGGATACTGCTATAGCAACAGGACTCAGACTGGTGACTTGAATGAGATGCATCTCCCAC
The DNA here is from genome assembly GCF_017639785.1 of Mesocricetus auratus. Lineage (NCBI taxonomy): Eukaryota > Metazoa > Chordata > Mammalia > Rodentia > Cricetidae > Mesocricetus > Mesocricetus auratus. Next base: position 34,965,559 of record NW_024429182.1, read on the forward strand.
CCCTTACGTGTTGGTGACTGGGAAGGATCCAGAGGTGTGGCCATACTGGAAAGGAGGGTTACTGAGGCCTACTTAAAGTTTCAAAGGCCTCCCACCATCCCCAGTGTGCTCTGTCTGCTTCTTGTTTGTGGACTTGGATGTACACTCTCGTCTGCTCCAGCACCATGCCTGCCTGCCTGCTACCATGCTCCTGGCAATAAAATGGCCATGGTGTTTTGTCACAGCAATAAAGAAGTAACTAATTCATAGATCAAAAAGTAACCAGAAGAGATATTTCAGGAAGCTAGACTATTCAGAGTACAAAACCTTAAAATATATAAAGACAAACTCTTAATTTACATGTGGAGAAAATAGAGCTGAAAACCAAACCTCAGAGGATATAGGACACTACCAACTGACGTATTTTCTACTTCCCCCTGTGTTTTCTGGATGTTTAGTGCTGTAGATGTGTAACTACTGTACATTATTGTCATACATACATGTTGACGAAATGAAACAGCATGAAGTCCTATGAAAAGAAAGATCTGTCCCTCTCTGCCTCCTGAGTGTCAGGATTGAAGACGTTCAAAACCACTACCGAGCTTATCATTGACAATTGTTAAGTGTAAATTTTCATAATCAAATTCTCTTCAAAATACTCAAATTTTTATCACTGCAATGAGACCTGTCCCATGCTTGAGTATCTCAGAGTGGCTAATAACCCACAATAGTTTTACTTAGCCCGGTAATAAATCCTAAAAGTTGTTTGTGTTACTGATTACATCTCTGGATTTAAATTTCTTGAATACCTGGAAAACAGGTTAGTATTAAGTGCTCAGAGGCAATTATCTGTGGATATTATCAAGCCTTAAAAACAGCAATGTATGTTTCTCTGCAATTAATCTATGAGTTGTGCACAATTAACACAGGTTGAGTCTGCCAGGCTACCGTCATGGTTCATGCTCTAGGACATGGAGAAGTGTTACAGGAGACAGCCTCACCCTGCAGGAAACATGCTTACTTTTGTCAGTGTGAGAGTTTTGTACATTAAAAGGTGTTGATGTCTATTAAATATGATAAGGGGAGATTAAGAGATGAAAAAAACCCTAAAAGACTGGCAAATGTTGGAGTAGAATAGGAGATAGCTCTTATTTAATTTCTATATTTCATACCTTTGAAGTTGTAATCGCCTCCCCCCTGTTTCTTATAATATAAAACCGTTAAATACACCTGTCCTATATATGACCATAACCTATTTAACATCAGTTTCAAGGGACTATAATTTTGGGTCATTTTCATTCATTTTTATCTTGCCAGCTTAGGCTTTGTAAACAAGTCCTGAACTGCAGCTCTTAGATGGAACAGATTTTTTGTCTTAGTTTAAAAATATTAATTTTAGAATTTAGTTGTTGTAGGCTGGGGCCTTCAGCACGTGCCAGAGATGAAGCAGGTGTGAGGAATAAGGGCATTCATAAACACTGCGGCGTGTGATGTCAGGTGACTCCAAGGTCCGTGTCTCCACCTAATGAGACCAACAGAGAAGACCCAGGGTCACTTTTTCCCAGGGTTAAGATCATTTCCTCCTTGTGTGAAAATCCTTGGGTAGCGCATTTGTCCATGCCTTCCCTTTTATTCCTATTTCATCACGTCATTTGAAGGCTTAAAATGTGTTGCAGTGAGGAGGGGCACCTCTTGGCAAAATTGCTGCCGCCCTCTACTGTGGATTTTCCAAGTAGCAGTAACGCAGTATCTCAAGCATTGAATATGGTAGGTGCAGGGCTCTAGAGCAAACTGTGAGTGAACTTTGTGACTACACCTGTGCCAGTTAAAAGACACCCATGCGTCTGATGGTGTCGTCCACCGTGCTGCGGCCTATCCTGCCTATTCTCAGTTGCTGTTGGGACCAACCATCCTTAGGCTTTCTCAAGCTTAAAGGAGTTTGCCACAGCATATATCTCTTCGCTTGGGAAACGCCTAAGCTAGTCCCTGGTTGAAATAATTAGTCACTTTAACCTGATGTCCTTTATATAATAGTTTGGACTCTTGTGGCAAAAGGAAGTTTCAGAAAATGTTCAGGGAGAAGGAAATAAATCATATTTATGATGTAATGAACTAGGAAATGCGAAATAAATTCCTACTATAGTAGAAAGAAGGAAAACCTGGGCATGAGGACCCACACCATTAATCCCAACACTCAAGAGGCAGAGGCTGGTGAGGCTCTGTTTGAGGTCAGCCTGGTCTACATTGTGAGTTCTAGTAAAGTCCTCTCTCAACCCCTCACCCACCAACCCATCCACCTAAGGAAGGAAAGGAGGGGGAGGGAGGAGGGGAAGAAGGGAGGGAGGGAGGGAGAGAGGGAGGGAGGGAGGGAGGACTCTTAAGTCTTTAAAGACAGTACGTGTTATCCAAGGCTTTAGCTGTGTGAACTTGATTTCTTTGTTCATTCCTGGGGGTTTCCATCCTAGACTACCCATGAAGATCATGGGGTGAGCTTGTAAATATCACCAGCCCCCAGCCCCACAGATGGAGGGTGGGTGTCGTGCCTGGGACTGCTCCTCACAAGATTGCAATGATTGTAGGAGGGCGAAAACACTGTGCCAGCCTGAGCTGTGGGTGGAGGAGTGTCCCACCCCCCTCTTAGTGAGCAAGACCAGCAGTGGTTAGTGTTTTAAATAAGTAAATCAGTAGTTCTTCATACAACTCTTGGAGAAGGCAAGCTTTAACGGCCACTGGACCAGGAACGCACCTCGGTTTTGAAAAGTGGTTGTTCTTTGCTCATAATAACCACTTTCCTTGGGGATTTCCCTGGCATTTGGGTGTAAAGAGTATGCATTTTTAAAGCTGTCCAAATGCCTATTTGTGCAGGGGACCATAACTCCTCTCCATAGGCCTCTGATTTATCAAGTAAATGATACACATCTTAAAACCTAACTGGAGAGACATTTACCTGAAGAGCTCTGTGTGGGGGAGGGTAGGTGGGTGTGGGCAGTGCACTCGCATGCATGCATGCATGTGCTAAATAAAAATCTTACTGGCTAAATCAAAATCTTCTAACAATTTTTAAAAGACACATCTAGCAGGATGTCATTTTGCCACTCTTACACACTCTAAAGTGCCACAGTGTGAGGAGGGGCTTGTTCAGTTGTTGTTGTTGTTGTTATTGTCAAGATGCTTCGCCCAAAGGAACAATTTTTGGGCCCAGTGAGCTGGCTCCTTCTGTGGAGCTAGGTTAGGACTAGATTCAAGACACTCGTGTCTTAAGGTTCATAGACTCTAACGGCGCCCCCATCTCCACCCCTACTACAGCCTCTTCTGTCATTCCTGACATGCTTTTCGGGGCAGGTAGAGGATGAATAAGGCGAGCTATCTGAGTATGACAAGGACATCTGGGAGATAAGGAGTGTGTCCTCGTGAGTCATGTAACTGGGCTAGAACACGGAGCCAGTGGCAGTATTCTCACGGGTCCCTGCTGAGAAGAGGGGGGGCTTCAGTGACAGTATTCTCACAGGTCCCTGCTGAGAAGGGGGGGACTTCAGTGATGAATTTCTAGAATAGTAGAGCTTTGCTACATGCATCCAAGACTCTCACGTGCAAACAGGCTCAGCCACAGAGGGCAGGATTCACTAAAGCGACCTTAGGCAGAAAGGAGTTTATCAGAGCTGTTAACTGGGAGGCTAGGCAGTCTTAGGAGACACTCCTGGACACTGTGGCCACAGACAGTGAAGCCAGGGAGAAACGAACTCTACTTCAAAAGGTGGTTTCCTAAGTGTTTATTTCCTGGCCAGCAGCATCTCCTGGGCATTCCGTGGAAGTGTACTCTCCCGGTCCCATCTCAGGCCTATTCAATGAGAAACTCTGGGCATGGGCCAGCAATCTACTCAAACACATTTTCCAGGAAATGCTGATGAGCAGTGAGGTTCAAGAGTTGACATCTGTGACGGGAGGGAAAGCAAGCACTTCCCAGGCTTTCACGCCTGTAAATTGCCCAAGCTGCCGTGGATGAACCAGCCAGTGTGTTTGCTAACTGGCCTTATTTCCTTGCAGAAGCTGCTGGTTTCTCTTCTACTGTCTCATGTGGCCGGTCCAGGTTTGAGACCCCCGGAAGGCACCCTCCAGGGGGAGGTGAAACCATTACATGCTAGCCCCAGGCTAGAGTTTAACTTTCTAGACTAGAGTGTAGAAATGGGCGCCCACAACGCTGCTGAGAAAGCCAGGCTTCATACCAGCTGCCAACCTGCTTCTGCATCCTTGTGTGGATCTGCTCATGCCCGTCAGCCTATGGTGGCCCAGGATGTTAGAACACGGAGACCATAGAGACGGGTCCCACGCCCTACCTCGACATGAGACACTACCCCAACTTTAGAAACTGCACTCCAGCCCCCTTCCTAAAAACCCAAGACTTTTCCACGGGGCCCAGGGAGCCTAAATACAGATACAGTCAGCCTCACTCTTACAGACAAATAATGAAATTAGTCTGTGACTTGAATAAAAGCACTCCTTCCAGCCGGGCACCCTCTAATCCTAGCACTCAGGAGGCAGAGACAGGCGGATCTCTGAGTTCAAGGCCAGCCTGGTCTACAGATCGAGTTCCAGGACAGCCTCCAAAACAACACCCTGTCTCAAAAAAACAAAAAACAAACAAACAAAAAGAAAGCACCCCTTCCTAGCTCCCTTTTTTGTTTGCTGAGACAGAATTTCAGGGAACCCAGACTGACCTCAAACTCAGAAACCAAGAATGCCTTCAACTCCTGATCCTCCTGCCTCTAGCTCCTGGGTCCTGGGGTCACAGGCATGCGCCACCACGTGTGCTTTTATGCAGTGCTGGAGGTTGGACCCATAGCTTTCCAAATGCTAGGCAAGTTCTTTGACAACTGAGATGCATCCCCAGCCCCCAAGTTGCCCTTTTCATTTTAAAATGTTGACATGACTTTTCACTAGGTTACTTAGACTGGCCTGAAAATCCTAGACCCAAGTGAGGCCCCCCACTCAGCCTCTCGACTAGCTGGGGCAGCACTGACGCATTTGGATAGGGTTTGGGGGCTGGGGGTACATGGCTTTATATGAGTTACTACGTTTTTAGCTTCCTCTTGAAAATAGAAGTTAATGTAGAAGTTGCTCCCGAGAGAATGTCAACTCCCTGCCAGGATGAAGGGCAGCGTTTCTCTATACTAAACAGTTATCAAAGTTATATCCAAATCTGCACAAGCTCTTTGTAAACACATCTTTGTAGAAACCCATTCTAATAAGGCCACGATTTCCCGGGGCTAGTTGTCAGGTGTGTCAGGGCACAGATTATCAACAGCAGAAGTCCATTTCCTTTACAGCATCTGCCAGTTTTCAAATCTAAGTGGGTCAAGGTAGAGATCTGTGAGTTCAGTTGACTATCACCTGAGGCCCTCACTTCCTAATCCAGTTCAAACATCATCTCCATAAAGAGGAGTTGCTTGGGGCTAAGCTAAGAGCTCTTAACTGCTTTTGCAGAGGAACCAGGGCTGGTTCCCAGCACCCGTGCAACCCGACTGCCTCTAACTCCAGTGTCATGAGAAACCGGCCTCTGCGGGCACTGCAGAAACATAGCACCCAGACATAAAGGCAGGCAAAACATCCATACACATAAAATAAAAGAGAGAAAACCTCTAAAGCAAGCAAAGCAGTTAAAACACAATTAATTTAAACTAAGTCCCAGGGATAGGCAGCTTAAAACTATACTTTGGGTTGGCTTGTCTGCCTGCCTGTTTTTGTTTCTGAACTTTCTGGTTTTGCTTGGGTTTTCAATGACTGTGGATTAATTTGAGCCAGGATGGTGAAACAAACCTTCTAAATGTGCTCTTTGAATAATGATAATATACTGTGTTATGTAATTATATTAGCCATCTATTTTTGACACTGATGATAGACAATTTTTATTACCCATATGTACAAACTCAACAGTGTAAATTCTAATCCAGTTTGATGGTAGGTTTTTTTTTTGTTTTGTTTTTTGAGACAAGGTTTCTCTGTAATGTTTTGGAGGCTGTCCTGGAACTCGCTCTGTAGACCAGGCTGGCCTTGAACTCACAGAGATCTGCCTGCCTCTGCCTCCCAAGTGCTGGGATTAAAGGCATGTGCCACCAACGCCTGGCGGTGGTGAATTCTTTTGAGCTTCTACCTTTTCCAGCTTAGAAATGTGAGCCACAGATTTTTGGACCCAGGGCATTGCTTCCACAGAGACAGGGATTTCTCTTCACATTCGTTGTACTCAGTCCTGAGAGTTTTGGCCTCCTCTTCATGATAGCAGGGGCTGTGGCCACTTTTCTTCCCCTTGGTCATCTTCTCTTTGGGATCTTGCAGAGCTGGAGGAAATCCATTTACCTGTTGATGCAAGGCATTACTCCAAACATGGTCTAAGACAACACCAATTTATGATCCAAACTCCCCAGGTCTGGGCACAACTAAGCTGCTACGGCTACGAGGCTGCTTCCCAGAAGCTCAGTGGGCCCGTGATCTCATCCAGGCTCCAGTGGGAGGGAGCCTTTTCCTTGCTCACAAGCTGTTAGCATCAATGAGTGCCCCATGAGTGGTCATACTAAGGACCTGGGTTTCTTGCCATCAATCAAAGGTCACACTCAGGGCCTCACAGTGTGACTCTTCTCAGCACCAACTCCTGTTTCCTCAAACAGTGAGGGGGGGGGGGGTCTCCACAGGATGCAAGCATCTCAGTTAGATGTGACATGATCACAAATGTGGCATCTTATTGCTGTAGTCTGATGGCAGAAGCAGGTCCCAGGGCCCAACTGGGTAAGGACATCACATGTTGGGTGGGCAATGCCTAGAGCCCTGGTAATGTGGCTGGTCATGCAGTCTGAAACAGGGATGTTTTGAAATTTTTCAGTATGCATAGAGCTTCTTTAACAATGTATCACACACACATTCACTAACCCTAAAAAGAGCAGGCCATACTGATGTGTTCCTGTAATCCCAGCACTTAGAAGATCGATGCAGGGTAAAGAGTTTATGTTCAACCTGGGCTACATGGGACACTGTCCCCAAACAAACAAAAATAACAGGATACATGTAAGAGCAACAGGAAACATTACTTATAAATGACTCTGCACTGGGTTAATTTCTCTGCTAGAAGAATTGAAGTAAAGATTGATAGCATTTACCTGTGGCCCCTAGCACTCAGAACTGAGACGACATCTCTAAGCAAATGAATTCAAGACCAGTTAGGCAGCAAAGAGAGATTCTGTCTCCAAAAAAATTAAAATAAAATAAAGAAAGAAAGAAGAAAAGAAAAAGAATTTCCTGTCTAGTATTTTCCAGAATGTAAACCGTGCTTCCTACAACATGCATAATGCGTTCAGACAGCCGGGGTCTGCTGGTGCAGTTCAGTCATAGAGCACATGCTGAACATTCTTTGGGCCCTGAGTTCAAACTGCAGCTCCAAAAATGTACACACAGATTTTTGTTTTTACAAAAACAACAAACCCTTTATCCTTATCTCAAATAGGTAAAGAGGGGTCATCAAAGTTAAAGAACAGATTTAAATGTGCCTGTTTTCTGTGGGGTCATGTGTAAATGCCTCCTACCCAGACCATCAGGTCTGGCTGTGATTCCCTCAGGAACATTTCCTGAAGTTATCTTCTGCCCAGGCTATGATGCTGAAGAGGGAGACCTCAGCTGCAGTGAAGAGAATGTGTTCTGCTTAGAGCCAAGCATCCCTGTCATGACCAGCAAGGACTCTAACTTCTCTGTGATTTGGTTTCCTTATGGGTAAAGGGATATAAGTGAGACTTTGGGAGTTAGAGAGATGGCTGGGCCATTAAACAGCACACTGCTCTTGGAGAGGACCCTGGTTCACCTCCTAGCACCGATCTTGGGTATCTCACAACTGCCTGTAACTCCAACTTCAGGGGTTCCAATACCTATGGACTCAGCAGGCACCTGCACTCGTGTACACACACACACACACACACACACACACACACACACACACACACACACCTTAAAATAATAAAAATAAATCCTTAAAAATGAGACTTACATCAGTTGATTCTTCTGCTGCTGCTTCTTCTGCTTCCTAAGATAGTTTTTCTATGTAGCCCTGGCTAGCCTTGAACTCAGAGATCCACCTGCCTCTGCTTTCTTGAGTGCTGGGATTAAAGGCGAGCGCCACTACCGCCCAGCTACACCAGCTGATCCTTCAGAGCCAGACGGATGGCAGAATCAGCCTATGTCGTTGAACTTCCCAGAAGTTCACAGCCCATAGTCTCAGGGTCTTCTGACCTCGCTCTGGATTTCGGATGGATTCTCCCACTCCCAAGCCTGTTGCCATGACACCTCAGTTCAGGGTCACCTGTGGTACAGTAAATGCTCCACAATGCCAGCCGAGTTCCAGATGACGAGTGCTCTCTGATATTCAGATGAGGCTGGGCCCAAATCCAGATGGGTCAGTTTCTTCTTGTGAATTTGGAGTTGAGGGTACAAGAGCAACTCAAAACCAGCCCCACTCGGGCAGTCACCATCTGCTCCTCACCTCTCTGAACTCTTCAGAGATTGACTCTGGCACTAGGAAGGAAGCTAAACTGTCCGTTGCCACATGTTGTGTCCATGTGGTTGTCGTTGTCCTCCCCACCCCATGTCTGTTCTGTTTCGTTCCCCTCTTTCCACTGTCCCGGGCACTCACTGATCTAAGATTTACAAGTACTTTATAATATTTAACATTTACAGTGCAGCCTTTGGACTTTCCTTTTGTGTGTATGTATGTGTGCATGTTCCTGTCTGTACATATGTGTGCAGAAGCCAGAGGACAGCCTAGGTTTTTGTTTAGGCTTTATGCACTTGTTTTGTGGTATAAGGTCATACATTGGCCTGGAAATCACCAATTAAACTGGGCTGGCTGGCCAGTGAACTCTGATGATTCGCCTCTCTCTACCCCTCCCCATCCCCTCTTAGGCTGGGATAACTCCCACTTGTTACTATGCCTGCCTGGCTTTTAAAATGTGAGTCCTAGGGATCAAAACTAGGTCCTCATGCAAGTGCAATGGTCACAAGTCAGACATCATTCTCACAGTTGACATTCACCAGACGTAGAAGTCATGCCCTTGCTCCAAGTCTCAGGAGGAGAATGTGGCAAACTCTGGGTCGTTCTGTCCAGTCCAAAAGCTCATGATTTCTCCCTGTAGCATGGTGACACTTGCACTCCATGACATCCCTGGGTTGGTTGAAAGATGAGGGTGTTAGCCATGAGAGAGGGAGGAGGTAGGATTACATCCTTGGAAGTGTCACATGGAAGAGGCTGCAGTATCCAATGTGGACACTAGGTGGCAGAAGACCACTGGACTCCACGGACCCAGTCTGGCTCGTGGGTTTTGTTTCCTGACAGCTGTAGTTAGCCAAAGGTTGTTATGTCCAGTTGTAAATCTTTAACTGTATGTGTGTGAAGAAAAGACTAGGATAGCTATTAAATAGTTACCCAAGTAGTAAAAGTTCCTTACTTTATTCTTTTACACAGTGTCACCAAACACATAAACTACTTAAGGAGCAAGGATTCATTTCTGGCTCATGGTTGGTTTGAGGGCACAGTCCATCATGGCAGGAAATGTGTGGCAGCCTTCATAGTGTTTGTGGTGCCAGGTATCTGGAACTGGGACCCCTTGCATCTTGTAGACCTGGAAGCAGGGCGCTTAGGCCAGGAACCACACCAGGCCAATCCATAAGGTCGCCCTCTGGTGGCCAGCTTCACCCTTGTAGGACTCACCCTTCTGAAGCCGGGCCACCCTGGGGACCACGTGTCCAGGGACTCCAGCCCGTGGAAGACTTTCTCACTCAAACATAACAATCCCCCGGGGCACAAAGCAGGAAGGAAGGGCTGAAAAAGCCATGGAAATGAGAAAAGAGCCGCGATGCATCTTCAACACTGCAAAATTCCGTGTAAATCCCTCTTTTAAGAGCTTAAATCAAACCCTTGGGATATTCCCAAGAGAGACCAATTTGGACACCCTCCAGGCAGCCCACAGAGAAACTGATGCTCTGAACGGAGGAGGCAGCTGTGGGAGAGAGGAGGAGAAACAGGGCATCAGGACAGCTGGGTGATGGGTGTGGCGAGGTAGCACGTGGCCCCGTTCACACGGTGATGGGCCTGCCGGGAGGCAGTGATCACTACCAGCTGCTGTCCGGGAGGCGGGTTAAGCGAACCGTTTCAGATGATAGGCTGAAACTCACAGGAACATTCTAGAATGGCCCTGAACGTGGTGAGACTGCAGAGCAGTGCATTGAGAAGAACACAGGTCTGGTGAGGCCCAGGGTGGGCTGCCTGCCAGAGGTCCCAGTCCTTGGAGGACAGTGCTCCTCTCTGGACTCCACAGATAGCCTCGAGCAACCCGTGGGTCACAACCCTTCACAGGGGCCACCTAAGACTGTAGAAAAACATAGGTACTTACCTTACGATCCGTCACAGCAGAAGAACTACAGCTATGAAGTAGCAACGACAATACTTTTATGGTTGGGAATCACAACATGAGGAACTGTATTAAAGGGTCACGGCGTCAGGAAGGTTGAGAACCATCGGCCTAGAGGTTCCTCAGAGGAGTCTTCTTGCTGACTTTAGGCTGCATCCCATTGCCTGCCCCATCTACCATAGCAACCAGATGAGTTCAGTCAGCTCTGCGGTGGATGGCCCGCTGTGAGAGTGGGGCCCCGTCATTATTCCTGCTTGTGGGTATCCGAGAATGATGCTTGCTCTTATCTGAGCACCTCTGTTCTCCTAGAGAAATGCTGTTGAGGGAAAAGAGAGAAAAGCAGCCCAAACTGGAGAGAAAAAAAACTGAAGAGTTTCCCCTGAGCAAAACTGCCAGCATTCCCACGGTGCTTGTGTGGGTTACGGAGTGTCTCCATTGGCACAGGCTCCATTGACTTCCCGGCTGTGACAGGCTCAGAGAAAGCAGCTGCAGACTCTCCTTCTAGAAGTTTCTTCATGGTCAGCAGGTCGTATGACCTGCACATAAGTAGGACAGGGTTGTTGGCTGTGTGTGTATGAGACTATAGAATCTGTATATTACAGGCGGGGTGCTGCAGCCTGTAAGTACTGCCGGCTTCTTGTGCGAATGGATTCCTTGTAGTCCTAACTTGGGCAAGGTAGAATGTCAGGCTTCAGGGTCTCAGGGCACTCAATTGTGAAGAAGTCTGGACAACCGGTTTGTGATAGTTAATTTACTGCTTGGGTAAGAATGCCCATCTAGCTGAACAGTGGTGGCACACGCCTTTAATCATAGCACTTGGGAGGCAGAGGCAGGCAGATCTCTGAGTACAAGGCCTGCCTGGTCTACAGAGCGAGTTCCAGGACAGTTAGGGTTATGAAGAGAACTCCTGTCTTGAAAAGCAAACAGACAAATAAAAAAATGTCCACCTAACTAATGAGCTATAATCTCTGGGTGTGTCTGTGAGAGAGTTTCCATAAGACAAAAAAAAAAAAGAAAGAAAAAAAAAAGACATTCACCATCCCATCTATTTGAGTCCAATAGGACAAAGACTTGGAAGGGCAAGTTCTCCTGCCTCTGCCAGGGTCTCCATCCTCTGCTGCAATCAGACTGTGACTTCCTGGGCTGCAGGCTTTTGGCTTTGGACTAGAATCACATCACTGGCTTTTCTGGGCCTCCAACCTAAACAAAGATGGCACATTGTAGAGGTTGCTGGCTTCAAGACTCTCACAGCTCAGGCCCTCCTATACCACTGTCTTAGTGTCTGTGTTCTGTTGGCTGTTTCTTGGGTGGACCCTGGCTGAATCATGAAGGCCTTGCAGGGAAGACTGTGTACACAACTGAGCATGGGCGGTGTTTCACTGAGCACCAGAGAATGGGTCAGGCGCAGAGACACCAGTCTGTGGCAGAAAAACCAGTATTCCGACCTGTCTACTGCCCGTCACCGCCCATTCTCTATCCCGCTTTGTATCACCCTTCCTTCCTTCCTTCCTTCCTTCCTTCCTTCCTTCCTTCCTTCCTTCCTTCCTTCCTTTCCTTCCTTCTTCCTTCCCCCCTCCCTCCTTCCTTCCTTCTCTTTTTCCCGTTCCCTCCTTCCCTCCCTCCTTCCTTTCTTCCCTCCCTCCCTCCTTCCTTTCTTCCTTCCCCCCTCCCTCCCTCTCTCCTTCCTTCCTTCCTTCCTTCCTTCTTCCCTTCCTTTTTTTTTTTTTTTTTTTTTTTTTTGGTTATGTCTCCCTATGTAGCCTGGCTGATCTGGAACTCACTGTGTAGATCCAGCTAGCAATGATCTTCCTGCCCCTATCTTCCTGGGATTACAGACATGTGATATCAGCCAACCCTGATTTCTGTGGCACCATACTTCTGAGGCAGAAGACCTGGCTTAACCCTGGCAGGCAAGAAAGGTGAAGAGAAAAATCTTAGAACAAGCACACACGTGAATTAGCCAGGCATTTGAGCCCTGCCTGGCGCTCAGAGACTTTCCCAAAGGGAACAGAAGCAGCAAGCCGGCTGGGAGCTTGGGAAGGGCACCTTGAGGAACTTATCAGGGTCATAGCTGAGGTACAGAGTCGGGTAAATAAATTCTGTTTACCTGATCAACCGATGTCCTTAGATATGGTTCCTAAAATTATAACCCAGAGAACTGGGCAGTCACACTTCAAGGACACAGAGTCCCTGAGAATGCAGACTTTCTAATAATATCTTTTCTCCCCAGAGCTGGGAAATTAAGTGCCTTGTTTGTTCTGTTGGGAACAGCAATCTCCATGCTTTTATCCCAAGGGTGGGAGTGATAGCCTTGTTGCTTGCTTGCTTAAGTATAATAAGCTTAAAGAAAGAAACTATGGATCCTTTGGCTTTTGTTCTAGAAGTTTCTGTCTCCACAATTAGGAAGTCTCAGGACCTAACTAAAACTAGGGTAGAGTTCTTGAAACTAATGTACTTCTGGGCTTTGTACATTGCTGGCCAGGCTCTAGCTTATAGTCACCGTAATCGGCTGGAGGTGAGACTTGAGGGTGAATGGATTCTGGATAATTGTTCTCTGAGAGCCAGGGCATGCTCAGAATCAGACCTGGCGTCACTAGTTTAGTAGGGTCTAGAGATGTATCAGGGAAGTCATGTGAGGTCAGAAGACGTTATTGTCCAGTAGTCCTTTGTCCTTTACAGTCAAAGCAGGCTGTTTCCCAAGTCTACGTGGTCACAGGACAGAGATGTTTGCACAGGTCACATACAGCTCAGCTTGCAGTCTTTTCCTGGCCATGGGGTAGGGGAAGATAAAAAGAACCAGAGTCGATTCTTCCTGTCTGGAATCTTACACAAGGGGAAGCGCCACGGCATACAGCTGCCTCCTAGGTTTGTGGCGAGGAGAAAGTGGATTAGCGTGTATAACACACTCAGAAACAGGGGCTGTATATAGTTGAACATTCACCACTGAAATGAGCAGAGGGTGAAATAAATGATGTCAAGGCAAGATCGCTCTCGGTAGCTTCTAGTGGTGACAGAAGTTCTTGGCCCAGGAGGCGGGAAGCCTAGCCTTTCTGACCAGGTTTCCCAAAGAATCCTGGGAGTATCTCAGTGTCAGTCCTTTCACTTAAAATTCAGCAATGATACAGCTAGTGGCAACATCCCATGCCTTCATCCACAGGCTGTTCTATAAGCCAGACAGGCACAAGCACACAGTGGGTCTTTTGGATAGGTTATAATATGAATGAGCCTTCGAAACACACCAAGTTAAACGGAACAGCTATGAATGACAGGTGTCACGTGACGCTTAAATGAGGCATCTCAGACAGGAAGGAGCACAGAAAGAAAGCAGAGGCCATTTTTGCTTAATATTTGTAGTTTCTTTTTTCTTTTAAGGTGATGGCAAAGTTCTGGAAATAGAGATGATGGTTACAGGACATTGAATAACCATAATGTCACTGAATCAATATTTTTTGACATTTTTTATTGAGCTATACATTTTCCCCTCATTCCCATTCCCTCCTCCCTTCTCCCATTCCACCTCCCCCACCCCCATCCCCCACACTCCCAATTTACTCAGGAGATCTTGTCTATTTCCCCTTATTAGGCAGATTGATGTATGTCTCTTTTAGGGTCTTCTAGGTTCTCTGGGGTTGTGGCCTGCAGTCTGGTTGTCCTTTGTTTTATGTCTAATATCTACTTATGAGTGAGTACATATTTGTCTTTCTGGGTCTGTGTTACCTCCCTCAAGATGGCTTTTTCTAATTCCATCCATTTGCCTGCAAATTTCAAGATGCCGTTGTTTTTTTACTGCTGAGTAGTACTCCATTGTGCAAATGTGTCACATTTTCCTTATCTGTTCTTTGGTTGAGTGGAATCTAGGTTGATTCCAGGTTCTGTCTATTACTGAATCAATATTTTAAATGGTTAAAATGGCAAACTTGTGCTATGTATATTTCACTACAAAACAATAAAAAACAGAGACAGTGAGTTCTGGGTTCAGTCCCCGGTGCTGTAACAATAATAGAGAAGTAATGAAAAGAGAGACAGATAAGGTTTCAGATACAGGTTTCCAGGAAAAGTCATGAGGTAGTGGCTCTACCCCGCAAATCCTCCCCAGCTCTGGCTTGCAAACACCGCTATTCCTCTCCTGTGCCTTGTGCCCATCATTTCCTTCCTGACATGGCTCAGGACAAACTCCCCAGCCCTGAGTTCTGTTCCCACGCCACCTCTGCCAGTCCTTGGAAACCCTTGCTGCTTTTGTCTCGGGCACCTGCGGCTCTGGAACTTGGCCCACCTTCTGCGTGCCCTAGTCCCGCAGTGGCCGGGGCTGCCCCTCCCCCTGCTTTGGTACCTCTTCCGGCCCACATGTCTGTGACCAGAAGGAGCCCAGACGGGCACTTCCAGATGATTCCATCCTTTGTTCCCTGCCAGGAGCTGCTGTGGACAGTTGTGTTCTCTGTCTGGCTTTGCAAGCATTTTAAATTTTTACCCTACTCACTGTGACAACTGCACTTTACTTCGTGACTCATAACACATATACAGGTAGATCTTCACGAGGTGTACTATTACTCTATGCAGTGCAACCCAAGATTGCAGATGTGTTCTGGGTTTATAAACCCTACATCCTGTTTGAGAAGCTCACTAGGAGGGGTAGAACGTGGGTGTGTTCACAGCTGGCCACCAGGGGGAGCTGATGGGTCAGGACTCACTAAGGAGCAAATTGTCCTGCTAAGGTTTTGAAGTAGAGCAGTCTGGCTGGGACTTTAGGACACTCAGCTTCTTATGCCTCATGACAAGTCCCCTTATAGAGGGACCATAGGTGTTGGCTCATTTTATCTAAGGAAAAATGGCCTACTTAGTTGATTTTACTGGGTAAGCATTTCTTGACTTAATGTCTCCTAAGGCTTGTTTTAATGTCTTGTTTTACTGTAAGTGTTGACTCAGTACATGCCTCTCTTCTTGCCAGAATAGGGTGGAATTTGTCTGCCAACTCCCAACACGTGCTTTTTTTCCTCATAAAACTACCCTAGAGTGGCAGCCACCCAGCCTCACCATGAGCCTCACGTAGACTCACCTCAGTGGTAAACTCCACACGTTGCTCTGAGCCAGGCTCCTTCCTTTCAGCTCAGCAAATGATGCTGCCTCTGCTTGTATTTTGGCACTTTTTTTTTGGGCGTAGAGGGGTGCTAGTAATATTTTTAGATGAATTTTAAAATTGAGTTTATAATGACATTTCCCCCGTCTCTTTCCTCCCTATCAAACCCTCTCAGGCATGCCCCCTACTCTTTAAACTCATGGGCTCTTTTCCTTTAACTGGTGGTGGTGATGTGTGTATGGGTGTATTCCTAAATATGTAAGCACACCCTGTTTGGTCCATATGATATTACTTGTACATATGTGTTTTCGGGCTGGCCATTTGGTATCAGATACCAACTGGTGTGCTTTTCCCTGGGGAGGACTATTTCTTCTTTCTCAGCGTTCTTTAGTTGCCTGTATGTCTTTGTCTCGTGTTGGGGTCTCATGGACTTTCCTTCCACGTGAGTATGTCCTTTGGTGTCATCCTTGTCCAGGCCATGTTTGGTAGCCATGTTGGTGAGACTTCATGTGTTTAGCTTTGCTTACATTTCTAGAAGATACAATCTCACAGCAAAGTTCCCGATCCTCTGGCTCTTTCAGTCTTCCTGTGCCATCTTCTGCAATGATCCCTGAGCCTTAGAGACAAGAGTCATGTCGGTCCCAGCACTCGGGAGGCAGAGGCAGGCAGATCTCTGTGAGTTCAAGGTCAGCCTGGTCTACAGAGCGAGTTCCAGGACAGCCTCCAAAGCCACAGAGAAACCCTGTCTCGAAAAACCAAAAAAAAAAAAAAAAAAGTCATGTCGGAGATGTGTCAGTTGGAATGGGCTTCACAACTCTGCATTTTGATAGGCTGTGGTTTTCTGTAACAGTCTCTGTCACAAAGAGAAGTTTCCTTGGTGAGTTGTGAGAACTACATTTTTCTGTGTGTATAAGGACAAATATTTAGATTATAGTTAGAGACTATATGCATTTAGTAAAGTAATGGTTATAGGTTCTCCTCCCAGATCTATGACTTCACTAGCCCCAGTTCCATGTTTTCAGTACCAGGCATAATTTCCCTGTTGTTGAGCAAGCCTTACACCCAATTAGAGAGCTGTTGGTTAATGCCAGGTATGTGTACCACTACTGCACCCTTAGGGTTATTATGTCATGCTGGTCTTTGTTGTGGCTCATAGGCATCATAGCTGGATAGAAGCATTGGTTACTTCCTTCCTTTGAAAGCTTACATGGTGCTCCTGGTACCATGAGAGCTAGTCCTTAGGGAGGAGGCTTTGAGATCAGATCTAACTTGGTTCCTATGGGTCATGTAACCAAAGTGCCTGGAGTCTTCAGCAGTGGGGACTTAACCTTCCACCTTGGTGGGGAGCAACCAAAGGCCACAGAGATATGTCTGGGGAACCTCTTGGATAACCCTGACCAGCAACTCAAGAGGGCTTCTCATGCCACGTGTTGGAGTTAGATAGTTAAAGTCACTTGGTGGAGTATTGTAAGCCCCAGATGGGCAAATTTCATATGAAATATATATATGTATATATATGTATATGATATACAGACTTACATGTATCGTAGGTATTCTTAGTGTCTTAGTTAGGGTTTTAATTGCTGTGAAGAGTCACCATGATCACAGCAACTTTTGTAAAATAAAACATTTAATGGGGTGGCCTTTACAGTTTCAGAGGTTCGGTCCATTATCACCATGTGGGACATGGCAGCATGCAGGCAGACATGGTGCTGGAGAAGGAGCTACATCTTGATCCAGCAGGGTGTCTTCTCTGCCAGGTTCTGTCTCTACTGCAACCTCAACACTCAGGCATGCTAGCATGGTCCCAACCTTGCAGCCTTCCAAAGAGAGGTCAGGTTGCTGTCTGCTATCACAAGGTAGATAGATGCCTGTCTGTCTTTTCCTAAACAGTCTTACTAATTAAGAGCACCTCAGGAAGTTTAATGGACAAGAATGCAGATTCTATTTTGGACCCTTTCTTATTGGCACCAAGAAGTAGCCATGGCTTGCAGGGAGAATAATCCCTAGCTAAGAGCTGAGGGGACTCTGACGTGCTCGTGCCTCTGTGATTCTGCCATAGACTGTGGCAGTCAAATTTCCCCAAGCTTAATATTGTCAGCTCCTCAAAGAGAATGTGCTAGAAAAATCTAGTTCTCCCTTCTGTGTTCTTTACCTCAAAGTATTATCCAGAACTGGTGCCCAAGACTCTATGATGATGTACTTCTCTCAGTTTGGGTTACCACAACAGTTTCTAAGGAGCTGCTGTTCCCATCTTACATTCACTTACAGGCACAGCTCTCCTCCAGCAATAAACATGGTGTGGCTGGAAACCTGTATCAGACTTTCACAGGCAAAACTCTGCCAGTGAAAGGTGAAAGGCATTCTTGATTAGGCATCAAGCAAACAGGAGCCAAATCTCACAAACACAACTCCTTGTATTTGCAAAAATTTGGATAACAGTCTTGTTACCCAGCTAGGCCAGGTCATTGCATGGGTTAGCATTCATCATGCTGGCATCTGGATAGAGTTCTTCTCCATGTAGTAGTTAGTGAATGTACTGATAGTTGAAAGGGTTATTGGTGTGTAAAGTGATTTGCTTTCCTAATATTAATATGGATTAGAAGCATAGAAAAAATTTTGACAGAACAATTTTTTTTACTTTTTATTAATTTTCTTTTACATTTCAATCCCAGTTCACCCCCCTCCTCTCCTCCAGCTCCTCCCATTTCCCCTACCTCCCATTGCTCCTCAGAGAGGGTAAAGGCCTCCCTCAGGAAGTCTGCCTAGTCTGTCTCATCATCTCCTTGAGGCAGGACCAAGGCACCTCTCCATCCCCCACACCCCTATGTCTAGGCTGAGCAAGGTATCTCTTCCAATAGAATTGACTCCACTAAGTCAGTTTGTGCATTAGAGTTAGATCTTGGACCCACTGCTAGTGACCTCATATATTGTCCCAGTCACAATACTGTCACTTATATTAAAGGAGTCTAGTTAGATATTATGCAGGTTCCCCCTTTGTCAGACCTGAGTCACTGATCTCTCTCTAGCTCGGGTCAGCTGATCCTATGGGTTTCCCCATCATGGTCTTGATTCCTTTGTTCATATTAGCTCTCCTCCCTCACTTCGATTGTACTCCAATGGTTAGCTGTGGATTTCTGCATCTGTTTCCATCTGTTTCTGAAAGAAGGTTCTAGCTTCTCTGGGGTTGTTGATTGTAGGCTGGGTATCTTTTGCTTTGTGGGCAAAACACATTTTTGAATCCAAGATCCAGTGCTCTGACAACTGTAGGATTATTGTACTCTTTAGCTGAATGATTTAAACTCTGACACATAAAAATAAATCCAATCTCTACTTTTGAAAACACTTTACAAACTGGACTTGGTCACTCACACCTACAATCCTAGCACTTAGGAGGCTGAAGCGGGGTGACTGGTGTGAGTTTGAAGCTAGTCTGCAATACTTGGTGAGTACCAAGTGGCCATTCAGGGCTGCACATCAGGACTCTGTCTCAAAACACATACACACACACACACACCCCTAACACAAACAAAAACCAAACCCAAACATGAATAGACAAAGCCAGCAAAACTGAAACAAACAAGCAAAACCCATAAAGGCCAGGATCAAGAGTCTGTAAGACAGGCCCATTGGGGGTGGTGGTGGTGGTGGTGGTGGTGGTGGTGGTGGTGGTGGTGGTGGTGGTGGTGGTGGTGCACTCCTTTAATCCCAGCACTGGGGAGGGAGGCAGAAGCAAGCAAATCTCTGAGTTCAAGGCCAGCCTGAGTTCAAACTCACTCTACGTATAAGAACAGCCAAAGCTACACAGAGAAACTCTGTCTTGAGGGGAAAAAGTGTTTGGAAGATAAACTCTGAGCTTCTGGGTCTTTGATTATGTGTCTGGCCTTATATCCTGACAGTGATTGAATGACGTACACTTTACTGTTGTTCCTTTGGCCATCAAGGCCGTCCATCAATCAGTCTCCATGATTGAACCTCTGGGAGCCGAGTCTTGGGAGATTAATTTATAGACAGGAAGGATATAAACGCATCGGCTCCAGTTTCCCAGTTTAAAACACTGATTTCTTCTGCCTTTTTTCCATTTTAACTCAATCTCTCTCTGCAGCACTGACATGTCCTGTATGCCTTCATTACAGCGGGTACCTTCAGTTGGCTCCTGGTCCCGAGGGTTCTGGTACTTTCCCTCACAGATGTGCCTGTCTCAGCTGCTGGCAGGCATGTCTAGGGTGGCCTATGTCTTGGCTGTGTAAGGACCGTTGTGTGCTTTTGGCCAGTGACAGGATGAGAACAGAGGGCGGGGTTCAGGGGCAGCTGCTGGGACAGCAGCTGTGTGGTTTTGCTGGACTCTCACTGGGACTCCAGGGGAGACCAACGGGGCTCTAAAGGGGCATTCATCAGGGAGGGAGACACAGACTCTGGGATGCACAGCCGGGAGGGGGGTCTAAGTGAATGGGAGCCATTTTCTTTCTTCACACAAGACTGCTATGACGTAAGTCATGAACGCTGGGCAACTTCTGAAAGCGAACTGTAGATGAATGCAGGGTTTATAAACATGGGCTATGCTGTCTGAGCCGTAGAAAAGGGAGGCTTGTTGTAGGAAAAGGCATCTTTTCAGAATTGTCTCTCCATTGGGAAGCACAAATTCTACAGGGCACATTGTGACTACTAAGGCTTAGTTTCTGAAAGATGCAAAAGAGACACCCCTAGGTGACAGACATGGACCCCGAGGTATTCTCTCTGCCCTGAAGGAGTCCTTCCAGACAGGCCCTTGCAGCTGAGGTAAGGGAAGGTTTACTTACAACGAGTCTTCTGCTCACAGTGTGTCCTCTGGATGAATGGAGAACTGTGGAAATGCTGATTCCTGGGCCTGCCCTATACTGTGTAATCTGGAACCTTGGGGATTGGTCCATGAGCCCACCAGGGAATTCTATGTGCACTAGAGCTGCAAGAGCCCAAGATACAATCTGTCTTACAATCCAGGTGACACAGAAGTGGCCCAGGCATATACTGCACACAGTTGGGGACCCTGTCTCTGAGGAACTAGGATGGTTGTATGTGTCATTCCTGGGATTCAGAAAGCAGTCATTTAAACTTTGGCATTGTTTGGGGGAGTCCCCAGTGATAGTTACCCTGCTGCCCACACCAACCAAGTGTCCTGTTACAGCAGCCTACTTCTAGGAACCAGGTTCGAGATGAATCTGGAAAATTCTGTAGATCCACTCTATGCCTTTACAATGGCTTTTAAAGCTTCCACCTGGAGTTGACACATTGCTTCCACCAACGTTGTGTTGGCAGAGCGAATCACATGGCCAAGGCTTCCTTCAGAATAGGATGGGAAGTATATTCTATTCTTTCCCAACTGCTAAAAGCACCAGACAATCTGAGGACAGTCCTGCTGGCTAGAATCCGAGGTTCCGAGTAGCCATTTGCACTCACGGCGAGCAGAGCCATCACTGACATAGATACACGGTGGGGTCAAGAGCTTCAGGTTTTCAGCCGTCACTATCTCTTTGCTTCCAACCTTTGGATCTAAACCATCCACCCTCAGATTTCCTGTGACCAAGTTTTGTGTTTAATGGTTTATTTTTATTTTATGTACATTGGTATTTTGCCTGCATGTATGTCTATGTGAGGATGCCAGATCCTCTGGAACTGGAGTTACAGGCAGTTGTGAGCTGTCATGTGGGTGCTGGGAATTGAACCTGGGTCCTCTGGAAGATCAGCCAATGCTCTTAACTGCAGAGACATCTCTCCAGCCTTGACCAAACTTTTAACTAGAAACATCCTGACGCTATTATCGATGCACAGAGTGTACACAGCAGTAGTACTCGGCAAAATGAAGAGAACGCTGCTGTTGCCACCCAGGAGGGAAGTGGCCATCTCAGCTCAGTAGTTTCTTCCTAATCCCCACCCTCCACCCCAGGCTTTCCTCCCCAACAGCAACTCTCTTCTGACGTCCACAGCCTGACTCTCTTAGACTCATTTGTTCAATTAGTATTCACCAGCCACACACTGGAACCCCTCAGTCCTGGCAGGTGGCATTTCAAACCCAAACACAGAGGCTGGTCCTACTGGTTGTGCTGTCAGAGATGGGATTTTTCTGGAAAGTGCTACTTCAGGCAGGCCTGGGGGTGGATGCGTTGAGCTACCGAAGCTTTTAAGGACTCAACCTAGGTAGTGAAGCTATATGCTTATATACAAACAGCCAGTATTTCCTAACAAGCAAGTGGTCCTCCCAGCTGGGACCTGGTCTTAGGTGGTTGTATTAAGTCATGGCGAATGGCTGACAGAGAGTGGTTCCTGCCCACCCACAGCAGGCCTTTTTCTCTTTGTTTAGCACCCAGCCTCACCCTTTCAGTGGCTCAAGAACTCATAAACTGGTTCCTTCTGGAATGTGGAGAAGGAAGCACCTACTAGCTTGTTCTGGCTTAAACCCTCTTATGCTGGTCTCATGATTTGAAAACAAGGCATCTTCTGGCCTATTAGATCACCAAAGGACTTAAATTAAGCAGAGGCAGAGGGCTGGCTGATTTCCCAAAACTGCCCAAATGTCTTCTAACACCAGACACTCTGTACCCGCACTTAGCCTTTCAACCTCTGCACAGCAGGTTTGTCAAATCCAGAGTGGGTAGCTCAGTATACCGTCTGGGCTCATCATTATCTCTCATCCCCAAGGGTACCAATAGTGACTGCAGTGAGAGGAAGTGGGACCTGGGTAGGTCTGGAGCACGGTGGCCAAGGGCTCACCACATCCTTTTGTGGTAAGTGTCTCCAACAAAATGCACTCTGGATGTATTTTTATAATCTGCTGACTTCTAAATTACAGCCATGCCAAACAAGAGCAGAGTAAACTTATGATTAGTAATTTCCTTCTGCAGAATGTAAAATAAAATTGTTTCCTGCCAAGGGCCGGGGCTTTTAAAAAAATGTGCTTTTAGTAAAAAAGAGAATGGAAAAGTATCACTATTTCAAAGCCAAAGCAAAGGTTCATGGCCTCCCTGAGTAACCACACTCCAGTTCCATGAGGAAGTGGGAAGGAAAAGATTAAATTGGGAAAACATACCAAGAGCAGCCTGCCTGCCTGCTCAGACAGTCATAACCCTCATGGTAACTGAGCATGGAAAAAATGGTACGGTGGCAGTCAGTGTTCCTGGCCTACCATGGACGACTATCCCAGGAGGCTCAGAAATGCCCTTGCACATAGACAAGCAACATAGACACTAAGTGTAGATGGGCTCCTGGTACAGCAGAGGAACAGAGTTCCTGGTTTTGACACAGCTCCACCCACCTTGCCTGTCTTCCCTGCAAAAACACCTGTGGAGTGTCTGGTAACGGGGAAGGAATTCTCAGGGTGGACTTAACTCTCACTGACAAGTACATGGGATGCTTGCAGACCCAAGGCACCAGATTCCAGGGGAGAGGCAGCAGGTATGGCTTCTAGCCACCTTTCCAGGAAATCCTTACCTGCTCTGTGAATAGGAACTTACACACAAGGGTCTTCCCAGGAAATCCTTACCTGCTCTGTGAATGGGAAACTTACACACAAGGGTCTTTCCAGGAAATCCTTACCTGCTCTGTGAATGGGAAACTTACACACAAGGGTCTTTCCAGGAAATCCTTACCTGCTCTGTGAATGGGAAACTTACACACGAGGGTCTTTCCAGGAAATCCTTACCTGCTCTGTGAATGGGAAACTTACACACAAGGGTCTTTCCAGGAAATCCTTACCTGCTCTGTGAATGGGAAACTTACACACAAGGGTCTTTCCAGGAAATCCTTACCTGCTCTGTGAATGGGAAACTTACACACGAGGGTCTTTCCAGGAAATCCTTACCTGCTCTGTGAATGGGAAACTTACACACAAGGGTCTTTCCAGGAAATCCTTACCTGCTCTGTGAATGGGAAACTTACACACAAGGGTCTTTCCAGGAAATCCTTACCTGCTCTGTGAATGGGAAACTTACACACGAGGGTCTTTCCATTTGCAGCTGGTCCTCTAGAGCCACTGAGATTTAAAGAAAGGTGGTTAGCTGCTCATTATTTCCTTTGAGGAAAAAAAAATTAGCAGTGTTCTGTAAGGATTCTCACGTGTCTATAACAGCAGTCTCCGTATTACAAAGGCAGGGATAACACTCCTCTCAGAGGAACTGGAGAGATGGCTCAATGGTTGGGAGCTCTGGCTGCTCTTCCAGAGGACCCAGGTTCAAGTCCCAGCAGCCACATGGCAGCTCACACTTGTATGTAACTAACTCCAGTTCCAGGGGCTCTGACCCTCACACAGACATATACGCAGGCAAAAAACAAAAACAAACAGAAAGCTCCACCAATGCACATAAAACTAAAAAGCAAACAAAAACTGCACGTCAGTATTCAACACTTTGTTGTATTTGGGCACTTGAGTCAGTAGTATGTTCCCAGAAGCAAAACACTTCCCCATCATTTTCTTGATATCAAAGTCTCTAAGTTCCCTCTGTGCTTGTCCTGTTGTCTGGGCAAATCTAGCCTTCAGCTGGAATTTCCAGGGCAAAGGTTCCTAGGAACTTGGTGATACCTAAAGGTTTTGTTCCCTCTTACTGGATCAGAAGATAAAGCTGACTGTCTCCTCCCTTAGCTAAGCTGCCCTCACTTAGGGACCTGGCCCAAGCCTCGTTTCAGAGTCCCTTTACAAAGCTGTGCCTCTATAAACCACAGCCTTACCAATGGGGGTAATCAGGCTTGTGTATATAGTGTGTGGAGATTGAAGATAAAAAGCATTTGAGGTGTCCAGTACTGAGCGCAAACATGGCCTGGGCCAGTGTGCACTACCCAGAGGTTAGATACACAGTGTGTAAGACTTCACTCAAAGATAAAAAAAGCACTTGTTTTTATCAGAGCACAAGGGTTCATTTCATTTTCTCATTTACACACACACACACACACACACACACACACACACACACACACACACACTAGGTCAGGTTGAGGATTGAACTCAGGTCTTGTGCATGTTAGGTAAACAACACCACTGTGTTAGACCCCCCCCCCCCACCCTGGCCCCACATTTACAGTATTAATGCTTTTTACCTCTCAGTAAAACAAAATCCCCAGGATCATAACCCCCTGAGAAACGGCTCTTTGCTCAGAAGGCACTTGTGGCCAATAAGGGGCAGACAAAGCCCTTGTCACTTGTGGCCAATAAGGGGCAGACAAAGCCCTTGTCATTTCCCTTCAGAGGGCCCCTCACTCTGACTTTAATTTATTGTTCCCATTTCTGGTCCATGGGACTCAGGTTTTAATAACTTCCTGAGCCAAAATGTAGTTGGAATCCCAGAGCTGGCAGATCTGTTTGGGGAGAGAGAGCGGTGTGGGAGTTCCAGTCTCGGCAACCTCACTTTTACAGTTCACAGAAGAGGGCAGGTTTCTACCCCAGAGGCCCAGGCATGCTGCCGAGCATTCGGCTGGCCCTGAGGCCCCAGGCCTGCTGTGGAGCAGTCGGCTGGCCCAGGCCGACCTGAATCCATCCCCAGCGCTTCTCTCACAACTCCTCCTCTAGAAAACCCGAAACTTTAAAAAACCCTGCCTGGCTTCCTGTCCCCCCTTTAGCCAACCACTGGTAGCTGCATTTCCAAGTTAGTTCAGGGCTAGCATTCATGCATCTGGAGGAATCACCCTGGGGTAGGGGGCTCCTTGGAGGTTGTCTGGCTGATCGTGCCGTGTTTAATAAGGTCGTAAATTTCAGTGTTGTGGCATGCAACCTGGGGATGTGGAACCTGTGTCACACCTTTAGAAATCAGGCCTCGCTTGGAGCTTGGGGCCAGTAGACCATGCTGTTGTTCTCCCAGCCCAAACCATCCATCAGCATTTGTGGCCAGTGCTGTAAGTCATCAGAGCCAGGCAGACAGCTATCTGTCAGTGATGAACCAGGGACACGCTGAAGGAGCTTAATGAAATTTTATTTTGAAAATATGGCAAGAGTCTAAGGCACTTCAAACATTTAAATACATACACAGGACCAAAGTGAATGTGACGTGATAGAAATACACAGAGAACTACACTATGTTTCCCTAGAGGCAAATTTGGAGCCCACTCCTCTACCTAATTCAATCCTTATCACCAGATACAGACACAGTTGGGCAGCTGTTAAAAAATGTAACATTACATGTTTCTTTATGACTCTATTGTGGAATATAAAAGTTGAAAATGCTGTGTCAATTTTTTATATAAAAAGTCATATAATACATCCACCTAGATAAACCAGCTGGAAATATTTCTTGTTGTAAGTTTATATGGTTTGAGAGCCCATCTTTTATTTTTAAGCCATACGTTATCAGCCTGGGGGCCAAGCGGCTAATGATCAAGGTCATCTCAAGTTTCTTATTTCAAAAGACAAGAGAGAAATGAACAAAAGCATCCTGGAATGGAATACTGGAAAGGTTTCCCAAAGGTTCCACTTTAGTAAGTGTAAGTATTTGTGGAAAATTTTAAAACAACAATGTCATGGAGAACCTGTCACTTGCTTACATTGTAGAAGTGGTCCGGTCAAGCCAGACTACCATTTCCTACCACTGCAACTAAACAGAGTCAATTCAGCAGCCACAGAGCTGGGTCCAAGTCCTCCAAGAGCAGAAGGCTAGAGAGACTGCCTGAACTTAGCTTGGCCATTTCCCACCAGCTCTGTTTTCCCTGCAAAAGTGTCAGCCTTCAGCTTACTCCTTTACATTTCTTCTGTTTGCTGTTCAGCCCAGCGTGGTCCATATACATTCAGTATCTGTCGCCCCAACAGGAATAATTAGCAGCTTCGTGGTGGCACGCACATGGAGGGCTATGTTTACATCGTCAGTCAAAGGAACCTCGGTGAGTAGGACCAGGCGATGTCTTTCTTCCGAGCCTAGGGGTGCCCTAGAGCCCAGGAAAGGAAGAAAGTGGAGGTTAGTTAATAAGTGACTTCAGGACACTGCCTCATCACAGCGGACACCCACCTGCGTGCCAGAGCCAGGAGAGCTCTAGCTGAGAATGAGGGACAGATGTCCATCCTCAGCAGGCGTGGCTCTAAAGCCAGCCAGGCTTAGCAGGACTTGTCCGGCTGTCTGAGCCGGTCAGCCTCCCACGCGGAGTAAACTTGGAGATGATGCACAGCCCACTGACGGCTTTAGGAACAGTGTCAGGAACACAGTGGCATGTAGCCACGGGCTCAGCCTGTGCTGTATGGATCACCAAGCATGGAACTGGCCCCTCATGAGAGCTGCTGTCTCCCAAGGATGTCTGAGGCCCAGCCTTCCCTGGCATGGGGGTAGAAATGATGAAGCTCTGGGCTAAAATTCCCATTTTCAGAAGACCCTGTGGCCTGTCAATTCCCCTAGGAAAGGTGGCCTGCCAGCCTGTGGATTCCATCCTTTCTGTAAATGCCAAATGCGCGATACTGACCGGAGACGGGGCTTTTGCAAAGTTGCCGTGGGCGTATAGAAGAAGAGCAATGTCCTTGTGCCCAGCTTCCAGGGCTATGGACAGAGCGGTGCTGCCATCCTAAAGAGGAAATGGACACAACAGATCAGGCTGAGTCTCTCAAATGTCAAGCAGTCAGAAGGTAAGAAAACTGATAAAGTCCTCCAAATTTAGCCATCTGTTCAGTCCTTCAGGCAGTGTTTCTGAATCTTTTGTGTTGGGTCTTGAGGATGCGGGGATAAGAGAGGCTAGCCTCTGTTCATAAGACGCCAAACACAAGGAGAATCATTCATTTACTTTGGCTTTGCCTATCAGTGTTGGCAAGAGAGATGTGTTCACACAGGTCCATATGCTACATTAAAAACTGAAGGCTGTCCACAAAGAACCCCCTATCCAATTGCCCCACCCTCCAGAAGGGGTGGTAGAAATAAGAGGGGTAGAAACCTTAGTGGCTTTCCTTACAGTCACAAATGATCAGGCAAGAACTAGGGTGTATGTGAACAAGTCTAGCCAGTTGCAAACACCTCAGCCTTCCTCTGGATGAGGAAGCTGTGATCTTGTAGCTGATAGCACCTCTACTGAAAGCTGGAGGTCACATTCACACATAAGCACTCCACCCTGCCAGCGTGCATGCATGTATCTTCTGGAAATACCAGGGGGAAACACTAAATATGAGATAGAAACATTGTTTTGTTAATCGTTTGGTCCTTATTAAATTGCAGGGCCTGAACTGGATATGAAGGAACTAAGACAAGGGGACAATGCAGCTTATTTCCTGTCTGGTTTTGAAGTAGGGACTCTCCTTTGGTCACAGCAACAGGAAACGATTCCCATGTTGAATATTAGCACCTCCCACACTGCGAATCCAGGGAGCAGCTTTTTTTCTGGAGGTCAGCCTACTTGTGTGTGGGTAAGGAAGTGGGCAATTAGCTGGGTAGCCAGGATATCTGGGCTCCATTCTGTTATAGATTCTTACTACAGACAGACAAGTTTTTAGAAAGAAAGCAATTGAACAAACTCCCAAACACATGCGGCTGAAACTGTAGTGGGGAAAAGGCAAGCTGTAAACTCTCGCTCCTGGAGCAAGCGAAGGGAATTGCATGTTCCCTGGAGACAGGAGGGGGCTGCCCTTCTCCCTAGTGAAGACTCCCCTGTTTTGCTTGTTGGAGTGAGCCCAGCAGGATCTGAAATTTACGGCAAAGGAGGATATTTTTCCTGTAACTAACTTTATGCTGTTTTGAAATGAAGGAAGCACTGGCTTGAACCTGTGTTCCACAGAGATAAACTTTCAAAACCAGGATTGGCCTGGTCTGACCTCCCTTGACCCTGGACAGCCGAGTGCTAGTACTATGCTTTCTGCCTGCAAGTGCATGGTCTCTTTGGCTTGTCCTCTTGCAAGGCTTATCTTGGAGTGGGACAGACTGGGAGCTGATTGAGAAAATGTACTCAGAACAGTAAGGGAGCTCGTGGACTTCTTGGCTTATGTGTCACAGAATATCCATGTTGATAGGCCATGGCAGCTCACCTGTGACACTGCATTTGCATGGTTAAGTGGTCCATCCAAGGGGAAAAACAAACAAACAAACTTCTACCGAGAGACTGCTCACACACTGCTTCCACCGAGTGTGATTTTTCTAGGGCCGATCTGTTCACTCCCATTATGGGACACTGGTTCTCACAGTCTTCCTTTTATGAACTCAAGGGTGAGGTCCATTTATTTATTTTTGCTCTTAGCTAATGTAGTGTCAGACTATAAATGGTAAAAGCTGTTCAGTTGGGCTATAAAAGGAAGAGGCCTGGACGCCACCAGGCTACAAGGAGCAGGACAGAGGGGCCCCCACCCACCCACCCCTGGCTGGAGGCCCAGTGCTACTCACATTGTCCTCCAGCTGGCTATTGCAGCCTGGCTGGGCCAGCAGTAACTTGACGATCTCCACATGCCCATGTTCGCTGGCACACATCAGGGCAGTGGAGCCTTCGTCGTCCTGGATATTGACATCAGCCCCACAGGCCAGTAGGCCCTTCACCATGTCTATTCGCCCATGACTGACGGCCAGCATGAGGGCTGTCTGTCCTGCCTGAGAAAGAAGTGAGGGTTAGGTTCGGAAGTGCAGACTGGGCAGGAAGGCTGGGGGAGGGGCGGGATAAATGACACACCAAGGCACTGGAGCCATGAGCTAAGGAAGAGCACGTAGGGTGGAGTCAGGTTTTCACCACAACTCTAAGGCTGTCTTAGTATAGCAAGGTAGATAGCTCCAAAGAGGTTTAAGGTCAAATTAGGAACACATTTAGGCTTAGAGCTCTGGGTCTGGTATAAAGCTGGGCAAGATAGTTGGAATCAGTAGGCAATGGGTGTATGGTGAGAACCCTACACAGGTAGGGTCCTTTGCAGACACGCATATTTGTAGTTCCCCTGCAAGCTGCCTGGGAGGCTAGACAAAGTAGGCCGACGTTGGCATCGTGGGACTGAACCCACGTGTCACTGCTGGTCAGTGCTGCAGCTGCCACCACCGCTACTCCGTCAACCTGGTCACATCACACGCTGGCCAGGGCACGGGTAGCTAGCATAGTAAGCAAGACACCAACCTGACTGGCCTTGGCATTCACGTCTCCACAGCCAAAGAGTTCTTCTACGACCTGCATGTCTTTCTCTGCCTCCACGGCTGCGAGGGCTGCCAGCATGATAGGCGTGTACCCCGCCTTGTTCTGGTGATCTACGTTACACACGTCTACAAGAAAGGAATCTCTTTAGGGAGAGCCATCTAGAGCAGCAGGTGTTCATGGGAAGTGTGGTGTTTACAAGAGCCCTGTGAAAAGTTCTCTGGGAATGGAAACAACTAAGAAGGAAACGCTTGTTTTTATGCCCTGTCTCAGAGGGCTGGCAGCAGCAGAAGTGGCAGCAAGTTACTGCAGTGTGCCCTGCTTGTGACTGGTGATTTTGGTGGGACAGCCTGGCGGTGTGCGAGGAGGTTCTAAGTGTACTTGCTCTGGAGCATAAGCCCTAGTGAGCATCTAGACTGGCACATGTTCAGAAACGCAACCTCATGGCTTCTAACGCTAGTGCTTGTTCTGTGAGATCAATATTAACGCAGTAAGTCCTCCAAGATAGGAACTGCCAAGGACTACCCGACCCCAATGAGCTATGGTTCTCTGTTCTCCATTCTCAAGAAGCGTTCCAGAGCTTTAACAGCACACCAGGATGAAGAGTAATGGAAAGTAGCTTTTATACCTATCAAGTATCAAATGCCCAGGATCCCACTCCATTACGTAATAACACAATGGGATGCACAGAAGGGCTTATGTGTAAGAAGCAAAGATTCCTGGTAGCAAAGTGGGTACCCAAGGTCCTCGCACCTAGAGTTATGAAATCTATTCAAAATAGCAAGCAATAAAAAGTAAATGAAGTGATTAACTGAAACAACCTAACAACAGAATCAATTCAGTTTGGCAAGATATCCATTCTGGGTTCTGAGGGCAGAAAAAAAGCCATTCATTTCAAGAGCAATGCTGTAATCTTGTTCTCAGCTTCCCTGGGTATTAGGCATGTTCCTAGTTTAACAGTATCCCCAGCTAAAGCTTACTGTCTGGAGGGAAGGAAGCCTGTACCCCCTTCCCATCGTCAGGTGGAAGCAGTTATCCCTTAACGTGGGCACTGAAATGGAGACTAGGCAGCCCTGGAGTAGCTCACTGAGAGTGCTTGTCCAGCATGCAGAAGGCTGTGGGCCATAGCTCCAACAACCCCACACCAAGAAAGGGAAGTCGGAAACTGAGAACATGAACAAATGACAAGCATGCTTGGATTATTCTTCTCTGTATTAACAACTCTGAGATGGAGTAATGCTCATCAGGCCATCAAGAGACAATAAAGGAAATCGTACAATTTCATCACATAAATCAGGGGTTGACATTATGTCCTCACTGGACTGAGTTAGTGTGAATTCTGTGTTAGTGGCGTACCAAAAATACTATTTAATGATGGAAGTGATTTGGGGGCTGCCCCACTTGGGCACACTTACTGAAGGGTTACGTTCTCAAGGGGCTCCTCCTGTACTGCCCTCTCACGCCATGTATAAGATGACCCAGAGCTGCATTCTGGGATGGCGCGTCACTAGCGTCAGTTAACATGGTCCGGTGGTAACAGGAAACACTGTCTCTGATTTTTGTGATTCTTTGGGAGCCATGTAGTTGGGCAGGATCAATGATGACTCTATCGTGGCTTTTCTACTCACCACCCTGAGCAACCACTCACTTCTATAGGGCCACATGGAGGCTGGCGTACAAGGACAAATGGGGTGGTCGCAGACACCAAAGCTGTGACTCTGGGCCTGTGAGCAGTACTCTGCCGCCAAGCCTGCATGATTCATCGAGGAGCAAGTGTAGTCATGTTTATTAGCAGGGGTACACCTCATCTGAAGACAGCTGACCTGCAGCGAGAATATCTTTAAAACCTCCTTTCAAAATAGATCGGGATTCCGTTTCTTCATTGCCTCCCATCATGACTCAAGAACAATATTCTTGCCATGTCATGTGGAAACACAATGAAGAGACTTTAGGACGGCCAAAGAACTCAGGCATAGATCAACTGGCTTTGTAAGCACAAGTCACAGCCTGCCTGTCCCTAGGGGAGCAACAGGGCAGCCTCCATACCTGCATCCAGAAGCAGCTTGACGATCTGGAAGTTGGAGTGGGACACGCTGTAGTGGAGGGCGGTGTTCCCATTGCCGTCGGCCATGTTGATGATGTAGCGGAGCACGTCCGGGGAGACAGCCTCAAAGGCAGTGATATAGTCACCCACCATGGCTGGCACAGCCGACTTCTGACTGGACACTCGGAACCACTCATGCTGGAGGGTGTTCAGACAGAACCTCTGCCAAAACACCAAGTTGCTGTTCTATTTATAGCTCTCTCTGAAAGTCCAAACAACCAGGCCTTTTATAGTCAAAGTGTATGTTCTCAGCATCTGCTCTCAAGTCTAGAGAGACCCAGTGCCTCAAGAACAGCTTCAAGCAGCAAACTTGAACTTCTCCTGGTTTGTCCACACTGTGATAACTAAGAAAGAGGTCACAACAGTGTGCAAATGAGTTTAGAGCCAGATCCCCAAGGTTCAATTCTGGAGTCTACTACTTATGAACAAATAACCCTGGGTATCTGCCTTACTCTGTATCTTCTCTTTAAAACAAAACCCCCTCATTTTTATAGTATCTAGTAGGTCTGGCTCAACTTTTGAGCTGTTTGTGTTTACTGAAACTAACTGGTCTTGCAAGTGAATTTTTCATTGGAATCAGGAAGAACTTAGCCCTCTCACAACTAAACTGCCTCCTGACCCAGACTGACTAGCTCCAACTTTCCCACTGCACTAGGCTGGGAGGTGACACTAGCCTAGGCTACATAGCAAGTTCCAGGCCAACCTGAGCTAAGTGTGAGCAACTATCTCAAAGAGAAAACTGGAATAATCTAATTCTAGCACTACCAGTCTGACAAGGTGGCTGGTATTCTACAAATACTTAAACATCTTCTTATACGTTTATTTTGTGTGCACATGCGCATGGGCACGCTAGCCTGTGCACACACATGCACACGCAACACACACATCACAAGCATGTCTGGAGGTCAGAGAATAACCTCAAGATTTTGGTTGTCTTCAAGCACAAGGTGGGGCCTGGGGCTCAGATTTCGGCCATCAGGTTGACAGCAAGCACCTTTACCCACTAAGTCATCTTGCAGGCCCTATGGACACATCTCTCAGGGCCACAGATATTGGGGGCTAGGTTTGGCTAGTGTGGCCTCATGGACACAAGTTCCTGGTGTACTTGTATCCAAGCATGCGACAGCCACTGTCAACTTCTAACATAACGTGCCAGGCCCACAGCATTCCAATTATGTTTCAAGGATTTTTGCTTTCATAGCTCCAAAACCCCGAGAGCCTTGTAAGTCACCTGAGCAGCAGATTAGGGCTCGGATGACTCAGCCTTAAATGAGCCAAACCTGCTGACACACAAAGATTCAGATCTATGTTATTATCAAATTAATGCAAGAAGCCACATTTTCACAATGCCCTGAAGATGGAGTTGCCAGTCAGAGGCCTGGCCAGGTCAAGGAGCTGCAGATCTGGCTGTCAGCACAGGAGTGAGTCACCTGTCAGTATGCCAGGTGAGCCGCTGACATAACACTACCTTCGTGTCCTGTGTTGTGCTACTCCTGACCCTTAAGATAATCACGGCCACTATGCTACCTGCCTCTGCATCTCTCCAACTGTGACATGACAGTGCAGCTATTTTTCTGTTTAAAAATAGTGGCCATCTGCATTCCACACCAGAACCTAATGTGTACTTTCCTAACTGAAAGGAAGGCTGACCTCATCCCAGATACATTTCTTCTAAAAACTCCTTGCTTTTGAAAACATTCTGGGATGCTGCTCTTTGGATCAGAAGGTTCTGTGGGCAGAAGCAGAACATGGAGAAAGAAGAAGACTGCCTGCAATTAGCCCTCTCTTTCTTTCTGCCAAGTATGTGCTTCCCAGATGCCTCCGCCCCGAGCAAAGTACAGGGTGGGTAAAGGATAGAGGAAGCTGGGCCTCAGGGACACAGTGTGCTCCCTGAGCTGGGCAGTACGATGTTCCCTCTGCCAGACATGCTGGAAATGAATGGCTCAGGAAGAAACGCGCACAGAACAGCTCAGGCTGCCACATTCCTGACCATGGGGCACCTGGGTGACGCTGCGTAGCCTGGGGATTGTTCCTATCATCAGACTCACCATATCTTTGCTGGTCAAAGCTTTGGGATCATTTATGTTATTTTTCAGTAAGTTGCAGGCAGACAACATCTTTTCGCTTAATTCATACCTAAAGGGGAGAGAAAAGAAATACAGAAAACTCAGGACTTGCCATAAGATAAAAGTGATTTTTATCTGAAAGCCCACAACCATTTAATAGGCCAGCCTAGGCGGGTCATGATGACTGGAGCTGTGTCCAGGCATGGGTTACTGACATCACTACAACAAAGCCAGTGTCTCTGCGATGAAGGTAACTGCATAAGGGTAACTTCTACTACATCAGTTTGTCCATTTTGGACATTACAAAATAACATATGGAAAAGTTTATTCCTTTTATTTTAAGTTCTTAAAAATAGTCTCGGGCAGGTGTGATGACACATGCCTTTGATCTCAGTACTTGGGAGGCAAAGGCAAGCGATCTCTGTGAGTTTGAGGCTAGCCATGATCTATCTACATGGTGAGTTCCAGTCCAGCCAGGACTACACAGTGAGACTCTATTAAAAAATATATATGTATGTAGCTTATTACCTATATATATACATATATATTACTCTTAAGGAATTAAAGAGGTCTAAATTACTATATTTCTATTATGTTTTACCCAATCTAGTGAACTCAAGTGTTTGTTCAACACATATGCAAAGCCCCAAATTCAATGACATGGTAATATATCAATAAAGTCATTTGAACCTCAGAAGACATTCCAAACCCTCTGGAAACACTTACCTTGTGTTGTCAGCAAGCTTCCATTTGACAAATGGAACAGAGCAAACACTTGCTGAAATGTTCCAAGTATACTTTATAGAACAAAAAACCACACTGACGTTTCCATCTTTTCTCATTTTATAAGCAAATTCCATACTTACTAACAGTGTCTCAAACCCACTCCTTCTCAGGTGATATTTTAGCCAACCAGAGTGTATGAGACTTTACTTCAGCTGATATTTATGACAGTCCCACATCTACTGCTGTGTTCCTAATCACTCAGTAAGCAACAAAACAGGGCCATGGGACTGATGTCCACCACCTTTCCAGTTAGCAGGAGTTTTAGTTGAGGCTAAACTCTTGTTCTGCACATATACAATGGTTGTGTGATAACGATTCCCACATTTGAATTAAGATAAAATTTGAAATCTTATATAGTGTGCTGGTCATCAGAAATGCCTAAGATGTCTTTGTACACAAGGTGACGTGTTCAAACAATAGACGCTATAGTGGACCACGGTTCCATATGCCAAGTTAGGCAGCAAAGAGTTAAAGCTTCAGCAAACAAAGGAGACTATCAACTGAGCCCTTCTCATTGCTAAGCTAGGAGATCTGAGAGAGACCATACTCTGCACTTGTATTTACTAGTACCTTGACCAGATGTGCATGCCTCCGAGACACAGACAAGACTAAACCCACAGATACAGTCGTAAACTGTCTGAAACAGTTAATTCAATGACCCAAGCACACCAAGCATGGGAGGAACCGGGGAGGGGAGGGGAATGTACCACACCTCTCTCTGATTTCCACCTTCTCAGGTTCACATTCTGGAACCTGCATTTCATCTTCCACCCTGGCAGACTTGAAACCTTCAATATTAATTGCATGGTGCCCTTCCGCCATTCCCCGAGTGTCGTCCTCCTCCTCTTCCTCCTCTTCTTCCTCGGGAGGACACTCAATGGTGTCACACTCGTCATCTGACTCGGAAGAAGAGCTTCCATCTGAGCTGGAATCATCACTTGAAGTTGTCTCATACCTAGGTGGCAATTGGGATTTCAGGAGATGCAGGGTGTCCCCATAAAGACCCAGTGACAGACATTCCTGCAAAGGGAAAGTTGTTGCCTGACTGCAGACACCTACAGTGGTTTAGAGCCTACACTTGGAAATTCAAAGTAAGAGGTGGGTGGTGGTGGTGCCTTTGATCCTAGCACTCAGGGGGCAGAGACAGCAGATCTCTATGAGTCTGAGGTCAGCCTGGTCTACAGCATGAGTTCCAGGATAGTCTCCAAAGCCACACAGAGAAACCCTGTCTCTCGGAGAGGGAGGTGGGAATTCAAAGTAAGATCTAGTAGATTTACAGTGAGTTCTGACATCAAAGAGGTATCTCCCTGTTGATGACTGATATCATATACCACTTGGCTTAATAGTAATAATAATAACAAAATAGGCATGACACCATTAGCTCAGAATAAATTGAGAAGGTGACTTTATAGAAAAGCAGATCTGCAGTTGCTGTTTCTCCCTCCATCCTTCCTATTTTTGACCCCTTTGTTCTCCCATTGTCAAGGTGAACAGACGATAAAAGTAACCAATAGTTCCTCTCTTGCATGTCCTTTGAAATCTTCTGGGCCACATCATTCAATAAAGCCGAAGATTTGTAAAACATGCACCATCATGTTAAGCCTCTCTTGGTAGCCACTTCCCTATAAATACCCAACGCTGCACTGTTGCTTGCTTATTGAGTAATCGACTAATTGCTTTGATTCAGCTGCAGGAGGACAAACAGGCTCAACCACCTGGGCCAATAACTGCTAGGGATTCTATGCAGAAAGCAAGGAACTGGAGCGAGGGCCGGGCTACTACTCTTCAGCTGAAATGCCCTATAGTTTTGCTCATGAACACAGGGAGCTAAGGCAAAAGCAATCCATTCTGGAGAAGTGGATGACTGTCACTGGGCCCTGGACCAACGCTGCTAGCCTCTTCCTGTTGCCTCCAGTATTCTAACATGTACAAGCATCCAAAGGAGAGCAGCAATCCTCCCGTTTTCTTATTACAGATGCTTCCCCCCTCAGGTCAGAGGTGAGGAGATATCACTTTCCCAGCTTCAGTGGGTACCCTTGAAGGAGGAGCAAGAGGAGAGAAGATAAGCCCGGGTGCACCTTTCTGAGGAGGGACTCTTCTATCATCGAGACTAGGCGCCTTGACAGTGACTTAAGTAGGCAGGAGGCAAAGGAGACAGGTGTCTCTGCACTCAAACACCACCAAGTTGCCTTACCCGCCATTAATTCCAATGAACTGAAGGTTCTTTTTGGTGCCGTTGGAGTCTTTA
The DNA here is from genome assembly GCF_017639785.1 of Mesocricetus auratus. Taxonomy (NCBI): domain Eukaryota; kingdom Metazoa; phylum Chordata; class Mammalia; order Rodentia; family Cricetidae; genus Mesocricetus; species Mesocricetus auratus. The sequence goes on from NW_024429182.1 coordinate 35,002,277, forward strand.
TTCCCATCACTTTTCTTCATGATGGACTTCAGTGTGTTTTCATTATTTGGATATACTGTAAAAAAAAAAAAAGGGAATCAAAGTGATGGAAATCACACAAGTTAAATTGAGTGGGCATTCTTTCCTCATGTTTGTGAATACAGACAGACCTTAGTGTGCTTCTGTGAGAAACGTTCATGAAACCCATTGGGAAAGTGTGTGCAAACAGAGAAAGTAATCTATCATTCTATCAATAATGTTCTTTTAAATGGGGGAAAATCTGTCAGTGTGCCCAGACATTACAAACTGGGTGACAAGGGGCATCTGTACCAGGCTATAATGTTTATAAAGTGACGTTGTATCTCATTTCACCCTTAAGACACACTTAGGACAAGGTAGGGATATTGGTATACTTTTTCTTTGGCTAATAACCTCGTTGGCCGGGAGTGGATATGCATGCCAGCATGTAAAAGAATGGAGGGTTGTTTGTATAGCACACAATTTGTAGCTAAGACTACATAACATGCTTTGTGGTAAAGATACTCTTAGACCTCCTAGCTGCCAAAAAAATTATATAACCTGTTTTCCAGGTCAATACATAAACCATCAGCTGGGATGCTGGCAGTGCTGCCTACAATTCCAACACCACGCTGTGAGGAGACTCACCATAGAGGCCGGTGGCTATCTGGTCATCTGTCAGGTTCACTGGGGACAGAGTATTTCCCTGAGTGAGGAACTGGTCACGGCCTCTGACCAGCTTCCCTTCTACCATTCCCGTCTCTCGCTCAGGCTGGGGCACTGGCACATTTAACAGTCCTTCGGACCGAAGGCCTCCACACTTACACGTACATTCCAAGTGATTTCCTGTCCAGAAAGAACAGAGTGTGGGCATGTGGTACTAGGACCGCACAACATACTCAAAAGTCATTTTGTTAAGAACAATTCTCATGGAGCTGGAGAGATGGCTTGATTAAGAGCACTGGCTGCTCTTCCAAAGGACCCGGGTTCAATACCCAAACCCCACATGGCAGTTCACAACTGTGTGTAACTTCAGTTCCAGGGGGTCTAACAACCTCACACAGGCAAACACTAATGCAAACACACTTTTTAAAGTAAATTATTTTTGAAATTAATAAAAAAAATTTAAAAATAATCAAAAAAGTAAATTATTTAAAAAAAATTTTAAGACAAAACAAAACCCACGTCTCACAACTCAGCCTCTCCTCAGCGACTTCTTGCGCCTCCCCTTTGAGTCCATCACATTGCTTATTTGCGTCACCTAGACTCCTCACCCCTCCAGACTCACCCCTCCAGACTCACCCCTCCAGACTCACCCCTCCAGACTCACCCCTCCAGACTCACCCCTCCAGACTCACCCCTCCAGACTCACCCCTCCAGACTCACCCCTCCAGACTCACCCCTCCAGACTCACCCCTCCAGACTCACCCCTCCAGACTCACCCCTCCAGACTCACCCCTCCAGACTCACCCCTCCAGACTCACCCCTCCAGACTCACCCCTCCAGACTCACCCCTCCAGACTCACCCCTCCAGACTCACCCCTCCAGACTCACCCCTCCAGACTCACCCCTCCAGACTCACCCCTCCAGACTCACCCCTCCAAGGCCTTCAGCGGCTGTTAAGCTCTGCCCTTGTCACCGCAATGCTGACCTACCAAGGCTTGCCATCTCTCTGCCACTGTCACTGCCTCTCTCTGGTACACTGGTGCAGGAACCATGTTCCCATCCGTCTGCAACACCATTAAGACTCCAACTGAGGAAAAAAGCCAACACAACCTACAGGGCAGCTCCTCCACCAGGGAAGCTTGGGAAATGGAGTCCTCACAGCCTGGAGGACACACAGAGCCATCATGGCCTGGCACCATCTTGTTTTCCATTGTCGTCCCCTTATTCCTTTGGTCTTTGTGGAGAAAGGGACCCAAGTCCAGGGGAGCCAAAGTTGGGGTCCCTCATTTCCTGCCAGCTCTTCCATCTCCCTAGCTCCACACGCCACATCTTTCTTCCCCTCCCTCAAGTGAAACCAACTTTTCCTATCTCAGTGAAATCATCTGCCACACTTTGGGGGTCTATGCCACAGGGATAGGGTAAGTCTTAGAAATATTTCCCTGTCAACTTTCCTCTCATCATGTTTACTAGATTACCTCTCCACATGAGAAGCATTTCATATCTGTTCACCGGACAGATATGTACCACATAATTCTCAATAAGACTGGCACTAAAATGATGTTGATAATATAAGATTAAATTAAAAAGCAAATAAATGGGAATCTGTGGATATATATGTTAGTTTGAGACACATTATATGACCCTGGCAGGCCTAGAACTTCCCACATAGACCAAGCTGGCCTCAAACTCTCAGAAATCTTGCCTGCTGCCTCTGCATACCACTATGCCCAGTTAACTATAACAATATACCTTTATAGACGCTTAATCAGTAAAACTCCACTAAAATGAATCAGCTATGGTGATTAAAAATTTTCATATATTTACTACTACTTCGCTTTGTATAATCCATACTAAGTATGGATCAGCTGTTTTCTAGTAATTTGATTTCCAAAAGTATTATTCTAAGGATTCACAGAAACATACAGAAGGGTTCTCATAATGTTCATATTTAAAATATGGGAGAAGCTGACACCACAGTCTCTGTAAGGCTCATATTTAAAATGGATAGGCGAAGCTGACATCACAGTCTCTGTAAGAAGCTGGTGGGTGAGCTATAGGGCACTCTGACAGAGAATTCTATGCAGCCGTTACGGGTTCCATGTGGTGGTGTGACACAGCGTGAAGTCTTCTCTCAGTAAGCTGTTCACCAGCCTGGCATTCTGCCACCTTTCATGGTTAGTCCTATTCACGCTCTTTCCAAGACGTGATCTAAATCCTATTCTTTTAATTCTGCTTTTCTAGGACACCATTCCAGAAAGCCTTCACGGTGCAAACAAAACACTCCCCACCCTGCATTCTCAGCTCCCCTGCATTCCCTCCCTGGGAGGGCAGGCTCTGTGAAGTCCCTGAGGCATCTGTATCTGTGTGTCTTCTGCAGGGTTTGGAACAGTACTGGACAACAGATGTCCTCTGCTAAGCATCTGTGCAACTCTCCTGGAAGTCAGAGATGCTGTCAAGGCCAACAGGTAAGGCAAGGTCACCAGGCACCAAACTAGCCTGAATTAGTCACATCAGGGAGAATTGCTACCTACATTGCTGGAAAAATCTGTTCTGGGTGGCGTTTAAACTGGCTGGACTTGAACAGCCTGAGCGTGATTCCCTGAGCTTGGCAAGGCCCCTCCTATAGGCATGGGCATCATATGGAGTGGCACCTGGCCCAGCATAAAGCTCCGACAGAGGACTGTGCCACATGCAAGAAGAGTGGGGATGGACAGGCAAAACCAGAGTGGCCAGCAAACTCCAGTGAGATGACTTTAACCCTGGTCATGACTGGGAGTCATGCATATGAGGGAATGGGATTTTTAAAAAGACAAAAAAGGGCTACTATGTGCTGGTGGGCTCAGGAATCACCATCATCATTGTTCTGAGGCTCTGGCTGGCCTAGAATGTGCTATGTAGACCCAGCTGGCCTCAGAGAGCAGCCTGCCTCCGCCTCTTCAGTCAGTGCCTACTTTAAAGGCATGTGCTGCCATGCCCAGTTTCTGTTTTGTTTTTAACCTTTCCCCACAATTGTCCCCTGCAGCCAGGATCAAGAACTGTTAAATTAAGATTAAACAAAACTACAACTTGACTGCTGAAAAATAAGAGTACATGCCCCTCAGTCTTAACTTATCAGCTTGGATGTGTATGGGGTCTTAGAAATAACTGGTGGTTTAATTAACAGGCCTGGACCACCAATGGTAGAAGTCCATAGCAAACATTACATGTTCCTCAAACAATAGCAAAATGCACGAGTAGTGATTATAAAACACCTTCCAGAATGCTGGCCCTATAGTCCAGATGTTCCAGATACCCACTGGGCGGCAATGGCTCCCACATGTATAATCAGGGAAATGACAGAAAGAGGAGTGGGCCGCTGTGAGATGGCTTTTGTCGCTAAGTCATTAAAAGCGGTCACAGATAAAAATAAAGCATGAGCTTCATTTTAGGACTTGGCCAGGTTAGTGATGACAAAAAGACGGTGAGTAACAGAAATCTTAGTGTTCTGCAAAGTGAAAAGCATCCATTCAATGTATTAATTATAGTTCTAAAGTACATGCAGGAATTAATATGTGGACAATCTCTATAGTGAAGGCAAACTATATTGAAGAAAAATAATGTAAACTTTATAGTATTCCCACCATTAGGAACATTAGAAACAAAGTACTAAATAAAACATTCTGTGAAAACTAGGAGAATTTTACAGGGTTCCTTCCTTCTAATTCTGCTGTGACATTTTTCCCTGGCTTTTGAAAATTTACTATGATGAAGTTTGAAAGTTTCATCCACAGATATCTACACTACTCTGGCAAGCAAATCCAAATTTTATTTATTTTCCCAGATGCTTTTAGAAAACATAACTCTGAACAGTATGGCAGGCTAACTAGCCGAGCAGCAGTGCCTAAGGTTTAGCATTCCGAGTGAGTTTTAAAGACCGCTTAGCTTCCCTGTCAAGAATGAGAAGAATCATAATTTCTGACTCACGATGGAGGCCACCCATGACTTTAGGTGTTTCCCCCAAAGTGTAGCTGAATCTCCTGGGGAGTGGATGGGCACAAGCAGGGACGCGCCCTTGGGGTGCACACACTGGCTTGCATTGACTCGAGGGAGAAGCAGAGATTCTATTTTTGACAAAGGTCCCTTTGTGGGGGGGGGGGGAGAAAAAGTGCATGGCTTGGATGGAGGAGCAGGACCTTTTCTCTTGGAATTCTGCCCCGAGTGGACAAGCATGGAGTCAGCGACATAAACAGTGACTTCCAGCCAGAAGCCCTGGAACCACAGCAACAGGTCAGAGCTGCAGTTCAGTCATTTCTAGCACCATTGTGGTATTTTCCTGAGAATAGTTCAAATGGCTGCCAAGCACGTATCGAAAGTGGACACTCACTCGGAAATTACAACGCTAGAGTGGACTTAAGAATCAGATTCTTTTTCAGTACAACCCCACCCACATTTAATTATATACCCTCCCATGACTTGACCCAGAAATCCCAGGCTGCATTAACTAAGGCTGAGTTAAATAAAATGTACCCTGTCCAGGCTCCTCCCAGAGAAGCGAAGGTCCTCTTCTCCTCCCCAGACCTTGGTGGCCTTGACCACAGCTGAACCCTGAGCACCTTTCTGTTACCTAGCGTTATCTCCACAGGTGATCATTTCTGTCACACATGTCTTAGCTGCCCAAACAGAGGGCCAGTTATTCATGGTACATCTGTCTATCTCTTTGTTGAAGCACCACATTTTTTTAAAAATACAGTTGGCATTTAACATACAACTATTGATCAACATGAATAGGTGGGGGGGGCAATACAGAGTCTAAATTTTACTGAAGTATGACTGAGTCTCCGCTCAGGAAAAGACACAGTACCATCATCGACTGTGTTTGCCATTCCTGTGGACACCATGAATTTGCTAATAACCATTTAGGAAGATCAACAGTTCAAGAGAGCAGAACTTTGAGACAAGTGTCAGCTGAAGGGCTGCCAAGGGAGGGGGCGGAGTTAAGTCCTTTTAAGATCGTTCCTTCACAGATGAATGCCTTTTCCCAAGATCATTAACAAATGGTCAAGTGACCAGTCCTACAATCCCAATCTTTCAGGGTCACATAAAAGTCATGCCATGCCCCCCCCCCCCTCAGGTTGGGTTTGTCTGTGTAACAGCGCTGGCTGTCATGGAACTCATTCTCACTCTGTAGACTAGTCTGGCCTCAAACTCAGAGATCTGCCTGCCTCTGCTTCCTGGGTGCCGGGATTAAAGGTGTGTGCTACCACTAGTCAGCCCACTTATTTTTATTTTATGTGAGTATTTTGCAAACATGTACACATGTGTACCTTGTGCACACCTGGTGTAGAGGCCAGAAGAGGATGTTGGATGTCCTGGAACTGGAGTCACAGAGGGTTGTGAGCTACCATGTGGGTGCTAGGAACTGAACTTGGAGGATCCTCTGAAAGATTATTAAGTATGCATAACCACTGAGTCATCTCTCTGGCCAGGTTTTGGTTGTGAGCCCTAGCCTTTAATTGTACAGCCATCTCTCCAGCTCAACTAGCTCTTAAAAAAAAAAAAAAAGAAGGAAAGAAAAAAAAAGAGGTAGGGTCTTACTTTTTCCTTCTGGTTAGCCCAAAATTCACTATATAAACCTACTATCTCAAACTTAGAGATCCACCTGTCTTAGCCTCCTGCCTGAATGCTGGGAGTAAAAGTGTGGGCCCCATAGAACATGCCCATCAGAAGTAATGTCTTTCTCTTTTTCAACACAGGGCTTTATATACACCAGGCTAGCCTTATATAGTCCAACCTCGGATCCTCTGATCCTTGGCCTCTACCTCTGAAGTATTAGGATTATAGACATGGATCACCACACCTCATTTAGCTATCACTTTTGAGAATAAGATACAATTATGGACTATTTCACAAAAGAAAAGAAAAAGATTGAAGTATAAAGGTATTCAAAGTTATGGATTGACTCTAGATTAAGAAGATTGGGATGCAGCTCTGTGACAGACAGCCTCCTCAGCAAGGACCTGGGTTCATCTTAAGCCTAGATACAGACAACCCTGTGCTTTAAGTACATTTATTCCAATATGCCCTAAAACTGAAGTATTCATTTGGTGGTGGGGGTAGGTAATAGGTGGTAGCAGATAATGTATGTTTAAATGTATTCAGAGGAATGCCCTTAGCTGAAATGGATAGCCAGTTTTACATAGCTACTTCCATAGAAAGTTCTGCTGGGAGGGGAATCTGGGGGGGGGGTGAGTCTGACTTGACCCAGACACAGAACTCAGACTCTGCGGAGACTAACAAATTCCCAGGGCTGAGAAACAGCCAGCTCTCCAGACTCCCAGGTCAGCAGAGACCCCTCACCTTCCCAGGCCATTTAAACACGGTTGGTGTTCCAAGACCCTTTGGCCTGGCTTATTTTGATATTTTTGTAACATTTTTAAAAGGGATGCAAAAACGAAAAACAGATACTGAGTGGTGTAGCTCAAGAAACAAGGAGACAGCTCACTAAAAGAATTCTGTAACTGTTTCATTTCCCACTCTAGTTTTGGCTAGATTTCCTTCTACAAACTTGCACAGCTAAGGTCTTCAAGTTTATAAACGTTTTAAACAAACCCCAGAGAACCAAGAATGCAAACACAGAGACTGTTTAAGCAGCAACTCCTTTGAGTGTAAAAGATGAATTCTCCAAAAACCATGTGGGAGGCAGTTCAGTTCTATCTGTGTTTGCTCAGGGATAGTTAGATATTTTTAGGGTATTTGTAACTGAGTCATTTGTCTAGAATTTTCTTCCCCTTTCCAAAAGGAAAAAATGAGAGAGAGAGAGAGAGAGAGAGAGAGAGAGAGAGAGAGAGAGAGAGAGAGAGAGAGAGAGAGAGAGAGGAAAAGGAAACTCCACTCCTTAACTCCTTAAATCATTATAATCCCACTGGTGTAAAGGAAAAAAATAAAACTTCTTAAGAGTTTTTGTTAATAACAGGAGTTTCCTTCCTCTTAGCCAGGAACAGTGGTGTACACCTGGTATCCTTGGGAAGGCTGAGCCAGGAGGATCTAGTAAAAGGCCAGCCTGATCCACACAGTGAGGGTTTGTTAAGGGGGGAGAGGCAGGGGCAGGATTTACTTCCTGTGACCACTTTAACTGTACAAGATGTACAAGAGAAACAATACTTCTAGTCATCACCAAGTTCTGCTGTGTCAAAGCCATGACACACTGTCCCTCAAATCCTGAGAGAACATTTATGATCATTTAGGTGAGAAAATACAGAGGGGATAGTATAATTTGTGATTCAAATTTTGTTAGAAAAAGAAAGCATGTTTCTAAAACAGAAGTCACATACCTGCACTCTGGTACATAGCTAGCACACACAGGGGTACTACAGGAGAACATAATGTGTCAAGTTCTTCTAAAGGACACCCAATTTCACTCCCAATGAAATTTTAAATAGAATGAAAGTATTCAGTGTGATGATATGGTTAAAATAACAGTTTGCTGCTGGGTGGTGGTGGGCACATGCCCTTAATCCCAGTGCTCAGGAGCCAGAGGCAGGTGGATCTCTGAGTTCAAGACCAACCTTGTCTACAGAGTTGAGTTCTAGGTCATCCAGGCTATACAATGAGATACTGTCTTGGACGGGGTGGGAGAATGACAACAGTTTACAAGCTGATAAGTGACTCCATCATTAAACCCTTAACTCTAGAAAGAATGGGTCTACAGACAGGGTATAATACTTGTATATATTGTGTAATGATGTATTGAGCCTAATTACTGCTCTTGAATGACCATGACCTGACAATTTATCATACCCCATTTCCCTATAATATTTCTTTATCTTGATAAAATATTAGTTGGACAGGCATAATAATTGGTGTGTGTGTGTGTGTGTGTGTGTAAGAGAGAATTCACAAGTTGGAATTATGAACACAAAAATTTGGGATTAAAAGGGGAGGGGCTGACAAGATGGCTCAGGGCTAAGAGCACTCGTTTTTTTTTTTTTTTTTTTTTTTGAGGACTTGGGTTTGATTCCCAGCACCTGAATGGTGGCTCACAAAGCATTTATAACTCTATGTTCAGAGGATCTGATGCCCTCTTCTGCAGGAACCAGTCATTCACATGGTGCACTGGCATACATTCAGGCAAAACACTCAGACATTAAAAAAAAAAAAAGAAAAAAGAAAAACAAAACAAGAAAGAAGTCAAAGGTTACTTGCACAAGCTTTGTTTGGCAACTTTTCTCAACAAGTCCATTTCTGGAAGAACTCAGACACCCGAGGCAGCAGTTTTCACTTAGCCCTTATGCTCAGTGCTGCAGACCACTTCATGCTACCCTCTTACATTCCCTGACTCCTCATTAGAACCTGCCACAGACAACCTCTCTGCAGAGAGAATCTGGACTCAGACAGCCTGGCTGGCTTCAGAGCCCGAAGTTAACTTCTTGAAAGAACTGAGTTTGTACAAGCCACTACTGATACTCTGAGACAAGTCAAACCCAATTCCTTATTGTTTTTTAAGGATAAGATTGTGTGAACAAATGCCTTTTGGCACTGATGTGAATTCCTACACTGTGTGCGGGATACTGTGGATTACGAGGTAGGTATGATGACCCAGTGTTAAGAATGCTACCACCTTCCTGTATCCAGCCCACACATACAAACGCCCTATGTGGGGTACATTCTTGACCTAATTCCTTTCTCGTCAGATCTTGGTTGCAATACATTTGTGATATGAGTTATAGACGGCCTTTAAGGTTGCTCTTGTGTACTCTGACAGTGGAAACCAATATGACTAACCACCTGCTACGAGAGTATTAGTTTCCTTTTGTTCCCAGCTGCCCCAGATCTCATGTGTATTAGCTGGTTAATTAGGTGGTCATTGTCGGGTCAGGATCTACACACTGAATGTCAGCCTTACTGGACACAGCCCAAAACACACTGTAGCGCAGTCCAATGAAACTTCCTGGTCCCCACGCACAGGAGGCCACAAATTACTCCAGTGATACAGTGGAATACTCTTGACAAGAATGTGAAATAGTAATCCCAGTTTTGGGAGGAGGAAGGAAGGCTGGGAAGAACATGTTTTTGTATCCCCTCTGCCACCTGTTTCTGAGGTACTGACAAAGTTTGACATCAACATCTGACATCATGATTTTTTTTAAAGGATGAGGAGGCAGACATGTAAGACTTCATTTCAGCCCACATATCAATCTAATCCTATTTATTCTAAAACTACTCCTCTGTGTATTTATTAGAGTTATAAATATAACTATAATATATTAGAGTATATTAGTTATACATATACATATATATACACGCATTAGAATTATTAAAAGCAAACCCACATAAACATCAGTTGTCACGTACATTTTTTCTTTTACAATAAACACTGTCCTATAGCACAGATACTAAAAACTAATAATCATCCAGGTTTGAAAGCATAAACCCAGGGAGATATAGGAAGGGTACTGTCTACTGTCCTTTCCAGATATAAAGGGGCACACTGAGACTTCTATGGGTGTCTTAATAAAATCTACTCCCCACATTTTCACAAAAAGATTAACTTGATGAGTTAGACAGGTTCGTGAGAACTGTTACATCAGGGATGGAAGCCTCGGGTCATGACCGGGATTAGTAGGACACCGTGTAAAGACTGAGCTCCTGGTCCCATGGGAAGTCACTTTAGAGAGACTCTTGGGGAGATGCTACATCACAGAATATCCCAGGGTGATTGCTAAATGACTAGCTTTCACTTAGAAACAGATGAGGAATCTCAATGAATGGGAAAGACAAAAGTGTAGGTGCCTATCAACACAAGCAAAGGAAAACATCATCGTCAGTCCTTGCTTATGGGTCCCTGATCTCAACAGTATACCGTCCACTCCAGATACTCCACTCCCTGTCCCCGTAATTGGAAGCAGTCTCCATAGCACTTGCTACTTCCTGACCTAACATAGCCCTCCTGTTTATTGCTTGTGGCCCGGTGACCCCAGCAGGGAGGGACTCTGGCTGAACTCTGTAAAATATCCTCAGAGCCTGTGCTGAGATGAAGTGGTAATTCAAAGGTTATTTGCCATCTTAATAAGTCAATGAAGTGTCTACCCTCTCATAAAATGCTAACAGAGGACATTTTACTCTAGAATTTTTAATTGGTCATATACTCATAATTATGCATATAAACAATACAGGCATTTTTAAAGCAGTTCTGTATAAAACGAGCAAATATATAACCAGAAGACAGACACGAGGCAGCATATAAAGCCTCAGAGGACACCTCCAGGGTGGCCAGGCCTCATATATAGACTTGCTTTCCTGTGTTAGCCTGAAGCCAGAGGGCAGAGGAGCTTTGAGATACTGAGGTTTGGCAAGGCTGCGTATGCTCTTGGTTTGCATTCGACTCATTCCCATCCTAAAGCTTTCTCCAAGATTCCAAAATAATAGTTCCAACAGTTAAAAAATAAAACAAAACTTCCTTACTTCCTAGAGAGACATCCTCCCCATCTTTCCTCCTATGGTTTGAATGTGTCCCTAACAATTCCTGTGGTGGAACATGCATCCCTCTGTCCTCATGGACTGACGTCAGTATCCTGGGAATGGGTACATTTTTGTTCCATCTCACCATACGATGCATTCTTTGCTATGTTAGAGCAAAAGAAGAACATGCAGAAAGTTGGTGCCATGCTTTGGATTTCCTACTCTTTGCGCTCAGCTATACAAACCTCTGTTCTGCATAAGTTGCCCCTTGTCCTCCTGTTCAGGTCCCTGGGGTTACCACCTACCTGGGGTTTTACCCAGCCTGGTTTTCTGGAAGTCAGGGTTCCTGAGCTCTTCCGTGCTTGCAGACTTCATGACAGAATTGATGGATGACAGGGTGCTGATGAGCTGTGAGTTGAGGGAGCCGATCTGTGAATGAGGCTCCCCAAACGCCTCTGCGAGCTCACTGTAGTTCTCAGCCAGCAAGGTCTGCTGCTCTGCCAGCAGCTTCTGCACGCGCTCAATGTAGTGATCCAAACCAGTCACCATCCCAGGTGCAAGCTGAGGCTGAGGAGGATCCTCCAAGAGATCCTCTACTGGCTCGTTCCCAACCCCCACGCTCCTCCTGCTGCCCATCAGTCCCACAGTCAATTGTGGAGGCCCACAAGCTATGGTCCTCATTTTGAGACCAACTAGATAGTTGTCATGAATATTTATCTGTCCCACGCCTGACTCTTTGGTCTTCACAGCACACGGCTTGTCAAACCCAGAATTGCCAGACAGCACCGTCCCAACACCAACAGACCGAGTCTTAGTGGAGGGGTTGATGTCTTTGACACGGCCTTCTCCGATGGCCACCGTTCGCATCTCCACAGTCTGGGTACTGGTCTGCTTGTCCAGGGTACTGAGGAAAGTGTTGGTGCAGGACTCCACAAGGGTGGCTGCCTCTGTGTTCATGCACTGGTCCACCTGCTCCAGAGTTGTGCTGGTGTGCTGGTTTGTGGTATGAGGCACCGCCATGATAGCAACTTCCTCCTGGCCTACGGCCTCTGTGTTCATGCTTCGGGAGGTGCACTCCTTGGGAAAGCAGACAATCACATCAACAGAACAGTCTCCACAGCCAATGGACCGTACATCTTTGAGGTTCAAGTTTGTCTTAAGGAGTGTCAGGTCGCTCCCAGAAGCCTCTGTGTTGCTGCCTGTTTCACAGACGCTGACTTCCACGCCCACACTCCGGTCACAAGTCTCAACGGACTTCCCTATGCATCGGTCACGCATTTCCACTCTCTCCTTCACGACCCACCAATTCATAGGCAGCTCGGGCCCCACGACTTCACTCTTGCAGTCAGGTTGGCAGGAGATGCCTACACTACTTGTTTGCACAGAGGTCCCAACACATGAATCTGTTGTGTCCACGTGGCTGCCAACCATTTGGTCTCTGGTTGGCACTAGTGCCTCCACCAACTTGCTGAAGACAAGTGGCTGGGCCATTGTGGCCTTGTCAACTTTTTTCCTGGATCCAGCAGCCTGTAGTTCTTGCTTTAGCTTAGTCATCTCCCGATCATGGGTGGTTTCTTTAAGCTGTACTTCCAGGCGGTAAATCTTTTCCTTTAAGGCCTCTATGGTCTGTTGTTGTAGCTCAATCTCTTTGTCAGCTTCAGTCATGACCCCGAGCATGGCTTCCGTCACACCGATGCCAAAGTTTCTCGTCTCAGTGACTGTCCCTACAGCTGTATCCTTGCAGGCCCTGACGTCTCTGTGGTAAACAACAATGTCACTCATTTTCTCATCGCTGCCCACAGCCACAGACTTGCACTCCCGAGCCGGGCACTGTCCATTCTCCCTGAGCTCTGACGGGGCCTCATAGCTACTATCCTGAATCTTCTGCTCCAGCGCCTGCATGTCAGCCGTGAGCTGCCGGAACTCCTTGATCCTCTGTGTGCTCTGCTGCACGCTCTCCATCTCTTCCTCCTCATAGTCGATGTACAGTTCCCCGCCACCTCTTCGGGTTCGGGAAAGCAATTCCAGCTGGGAGGCATTGCCTGCACTGTAGGACCGCTTCCTCACACCACATGCCTCATTCTGGGATGCAGCCCTCTGGTTTTTCAGCTGGGAGGCCAACTGCCTTTTCTCTTCTTGCAAGACAGATATCTTAACCTGGAGCACGGGGATGGTCCTCACCTGCTCCTCCAGTTCCTTCAGGCGTTTTAAGGCGATGGCCATCTGTTCTCGAATATGCTGCAGGTGCATGGGGCTCACATTGGTCACGGGGGTGGAGATCCCTGAACTCAATGGGCTGTGGCGGATGGAGCTCCCCATGGAGGAAGTGGTAGCTGGGACATAGCTACCATAATCCCCATTGCCTTGGTATCCATTCTGAAGCTGGTGCATGGCCGAATTGTGGTTACCAGAACCCATAAAGGATGGGAGGGAGCTCGTAGAGCCCATGCCTCCAAAACTGGCCAGCCTGGGCCTTCTGAACTCACCCGGTGCCATCTGCATGGTGACTCTCTCCTGTTCAAGTCTTCTCCGGGTCTCCATCAATGTCTTGGTGACATGAAGGTTGTGCTTCGGGAGTTGAGGCGAGGGAGGAGGCAGTAGCTGTCGGTTTTCTGGGATGACAAAAGCGGGTGAGGCCTCTAGTGGGACAGGCGGCCGTGGGATTGGGGTTGATGTAGTGTGGCTTCTGGCTAGGAGGAAACTGGGACACTGCTTGCTGTCGTCACTGTTGGAGGATGACAGGGATTCTGTGGAAGTCCACACACCTTGATGAGCAGGTGTGGCCCTGACTTCTGGACATGGTGCAGATGGCTTTCGCTTCTTCTGGATGTTGAGTTTCTTGATCGTATTTCCCTTCTGTATGTCATCCACGTATTTGACGAAATCCAGGTCTAGCTGAAAACCATAAGGGGTTTCCACAAAATATGGGTCTTTCTGTTCCTTGTTATGGTCTCCATTCAGAACGCCATCTGCTTTTTCTAAGAGAGAGGAGAAAACATGATAACACACGCATTACATATTTTACTAAGAATAATTACTTGTGAGTGTAGCACAAGCTGGTCTGCTATTGGAGCTGGTAGTCCTATTTTCTGAACCTCAACTCTGAATGAAAATGGAGTCACTGACTATCATAATGGCAGAAGTCTACTGGAGAGACTGAGGATTCCAAATTCAAGGCCAGTCTGGGCAACTGAGAGATCTTATTTCAACATGAAAATTCAAAAGGACAGTGGATGTAGCTCAGTAGTAGAGCAATTTACAGTGTTAACCCTCCTTCCACAAAAAAACTAGAAGGACAATTCAAGTATTCAAGTATTCAACTCATAACAGTATGAAACAATGGTCTTGAGAGTTAATCGGTACAAAAAGCCTGGCAACATGGCTGTATAGACCACTTGTTCTCTACAGTTCTTTGAAGGAAAAGGGAGAGGGCATCTTATACAGAGTCTACTAAGTCTCAATATGCACCAAGTCAGCAGAGTAAAAGAGAGGGGCATAGCAGAAGCATGGAGTCAGGTGCGTGCGTGCGTGCGTGCGTGCGTGCGTGTGTGTGTGTGTGTGTGTGTGTGTGTGTGTGTGTGTGTGTGTGTGCAGGCATTCATTTTTCTTCAGGTTTGGTAGTCTTTTCTTGCCAGTGGCTAAGAGCCACCAGTGTCTGACTATTTCCACATGGTTCCATTTTGCCCTGACCCCTTCCTGTTTCTAAGCTGAGGACACAGGACAGGGAGTAAATCCTCTGGTAGCCTGGGTGCAAGAACATGGTCAGAGGACAGACTTTCACCTACTGCTCACTTTCCCTCCCTACTTAAAACCCTCTCCCAACTGGAGGAAAGTTTTCTCCGCTCCGTCATGTTTTGCTTTCTGACACAACATTCACTAATTCACAAATACCTGGTTTTATCATCACAAGCAACCCAAACAGGTCCAGGGAGGAACGGAAGGGCAAATCATACTCCAAGTTTGAGCTCATGTGCTATTCAGTAAATGCTACTTCTGGCTAAACCAAACATAAAAGAGGAAACACAGGAACCTTTCAAAGCCCAGACCTTGCTGCTGATCTGAACTGTGCATTGCAAATTTAAAAGCAATGTCGTTTTGTTTGTTTAAACTGTAGGTCATATGTTTTTCTACAGCCACACTAACTTCAGGTCTATGAAAAGGACCAAAAGCTAGGAGTGAAAATAAGAGCCACCTGTCCCCCAGCCCCAGTCCGGGTTGTCCCCCTGCCTACACTATTGTCAGGCCCTAGGATGTGAAGCAAACTTAGGCAGATACCTGCCCTCCAGTCCCCACCAAGGCTCCACATTACAACTCATGCCGAGAAAGCTTGGAATGACACGCCCCTCCCCCCAGCCCTTGCTTCCCTGTTTCTCTCCTGAAACTCTGCCAAATGGGAATAAAAATGGGCACACATTCTTTGTGTCTCACTACCAAACAATATTAAGATAAGAATGTTTGGCTAGCCTGTGGCCTGAGTCCTGGGGTTCAATCATTCCATATATACACAACCATTCCATAGACATACACAATCCCCAAATCTAAACTACCCTAGGACCGCTGCTTCCCCCGCAGCCGCCGCCACACAGCAGTGTTAAAACTGTTAAGGAATTCTCTTTTTCTCTTTGAAATAAGTGCCCTAGCATGAGCTGACCCAGAGCGCCAGTGTCTGGAAATTTGAGCTCATGCTAACAGAATGTGTCTTCCCCTCTCCTGTTTTCTAGCTTACAACTCCACAGGACAGTGCCCTAGCTTAAAATATGCAGCCAGACCTGTTTCCAGAACTGTCTGAAGTTCCAAAGGAAGCAAGGAAAAACAGGATAGATCCCACCAGCCCAGGGTGTCCGGGGGTGGGGTAATACTCACTCGGGGCTCACAGTATGGTGCCAGGCAGGGAGGTCGCTCAGGGTCCAGTGAGAAAGGTGCGGGAGCCATCTACAGGTCGCCTTCACCCTCTAAGCACTCGATCCAGTCCCCCTAAGCTCTCCCCTCCCCAGCTCACCTAAAGCAGGCTCACAGCAGGGCAGCCTCCGGCTACCCCAAGCCTGGATTCCTCTCCTCTCCACTTAAGGGAACGCCTGTCAACTCACGCACACACCTCCCAGGCCCGCAGGGACACCATAGGCCCAGCCTACACCAATGAGAGGCCCAGCCTACACCAATGAGGGCTCCCCGCGTCCGCGCCACCGTCACCAGCAAGGCACACTCAGCAGTCCGGCATCCCCCTGGTGTCTTAATGAAAACAGGAAGCCGCCTGCCTTCTTCGGAAAACCTGCGCTCTGCGATGCAGTTTTGCCAGGAGCCCAAATAAAGCCGGCAATGTGAGCCTCTCCACAGAGGGCTCAGTCTGCCCCTGGGGCCAGACACTTCATCAAAGAGTCTGTGTTCTGGAGGCAGGCCCAGCAAACTCAGCCTGGGTCACCTGAGGAAGGGCAGGGCCACAATTGGCCACTGTTCCGGAGCACTGAAGGACACTTCTCAGCCTAGCTCCTGACAGGTGACCGGTAACCAACAGTTCCCTTCCAACAGCCAGAACCCTGGCCATGAATCTTAAAGGAAATTAATGGAACAGACCCTTTATCAGCTGCAAACAAAGCAGGGCATGTTAACAAGAACATCACAGAGAGACTTTACAAAGAAAAAGTCAATCATGTCTGAGGCGGTGGCAGCTGGCATGACTTCTAGGTTTCTCTCACCAATGTTCCCAGAAGGAAAAGTGAGTGGATTCAGTGTCGGGTTTCACATCTCCTCTCCACCCCCAGTACACTTTTCCACAAAACTTAGCTGGTCTATATTTAGCTACTTCCCAAGCTCAGGGAGTAGAGAAAACCAAAGGTCTGGGTCACTCTGAATTATCCCCAAGTGACAGTTTGGACTTCTCCCCTGGAAATCAGCGGCAGTTAGAATTTAACCACAGCAGACTTCTTTCCCAAACACTGCTGAATCCCTAATACTGATAGGGTCCTAGCAAAAAGAAACAACAACAAAAACCAGATAGAGCAGATGGAGAAACACCCCCCCCCCAAACAAACAACAAACAAGATTGTCAAAGTGTCACCTGTGCAATCATCCTGGGTACTAGGTACTCTATTACATTGAAACAGTCAGCCTCACTTCAATACTTTTTATTTAATTAACTTATTTATTGTTTTTTTGAGATGGAACCTCATTAGATACTCCTTGCTACCTTAGAACTAGCTGTGTAAACCAGCCTTCAATCAGAGATCCCCCAGCCTCTATGTCCCAAGTGTTTGGAAAAGAGGTGTGGCCACCACAGCCAGGACATAATCTCACTATTTTTTTTTAATCTGCTGATTTTCAGTATGTCGTTAGACAAGTACCTGCTGACATACCTATGGCCCATTCTTATTTCTCAACTTTTCTGTATAAAAGTATGTCTTAACTTTATCCCCCCCATACTATAAACATCCTCAGAGCAATAGATCGAATTTTCAAACACTTTATACACCACTTAACAAGATGTTAGGAACAAAGTAGATGTTTAAGACCCCTTTAGTGGTTATTTTCAGGGTGTGGAGTTAGGGGTGATATATATTTTGCACTTTACAAAATTTTATGCCACATGGACACTTAAGGGAAAAAAAAACTACCACAGAAGTCATCGTTCCTACAGGAATGCACCGCAGTAAAGTCTAAGTGACTCAAATGGGCAGAGCGTGAATGTGGCAAGGGAAGACAGTTAATATTCCTCTTCCACAGTACAAGTAACTTATTTTTAGATGAGTAAATAGAAAGCCAGTATTTCCTCCAATCTACTTTTACTGTTAGTGTGGCCATAAGCAGTCAGTTCATGAAACAACCCCACCCCCACCGACCCTTCCTCAAGAGACCCAGGAATAATCTTTCGAATTCTTTTCTCCATTCCTTCCTCTGGTGCAGATATGATGCTAAGATCACTGGCTGCTAACTTGGCCCTTGAGTTTACACCTGGGGATAGAAGACCCATGTGCTAGAAGGAATCTCGGTCTCAAGCGGCTTTGTGGATCAAAGCCAGTATTAAAACTCTTGAAGAGCCTCCATCTCTGTACTTTCATGTGAGAGAAGTGAACTTTAGAGTTATCCCAAATTCTAAGAGCAGTTTCTATCCTGTATCTTCTTCTTATCCCTACCCTACCCCCAAATTGCAGAAGAAAATGGTAAATAATTAAACCAAGGAGGTATTAATTACAACAGTAAAGATTTTACTATGAAAATTGGTAATTCAAGAATAAGGAAGCACAAAACAATGGTTTTTTAGAAAAAAATCCATAGCTGAGTTATAAAGAAACTTTTTAGCTATCTAAAAAACCCTTTTTAGACTAACAGAAATATGTGTGTTTTCACACAGCCAAAATTCCACCGGCTATGTGGAATTCTGCAAGCAACAGCTTCCGAGGGTTCTGGAACTGGAGGGCTGCCCAGGTGTTTACGAGAATTTTCTGAATGTCTGGGAATGTAGTTATGGAGTCAGACTACCCCTAGCACCCCTCAATCTTCATTATGTAACTTTTACTGAAAGCTTACTGCGTGCAGAAAAATGATCTTATTCTGTTGAAAGAGAAGGAGGAAAAAGTTATAAGAAATGAAATGAGATGTCTAGGCTAGCTGAGGAAATGAATACAGGCTGGTTAGTTACAACGGCATGCTATCAACAAGTCAGACCACAACACATGAACAAGTGGCCAGAGCCGAACGGGATGCCCAAGAGCTGGGTTTTGAAGACCAGGTATTAACGATAAGAACACCAAGGGAAGAGGGGCAGGGCTGTGTCTGTGAGAGCAGCTTCGGGGCAGGTCAGACAGGGGATAAGAGCAGAAGAGGCCTTGGTCCTGGGACCAAGAGCAGGGCACTTTGTCAACTGTAGTATTTGGCCGCCAGTTAGGAGATAAAGTTAAAAGGCACCAGAAATTTGTCCTTGACAACCATGCAGGGACTGGACTGAGCTAGGTAGAGAGCTTACATTCAGAGAGCCAGTTAAAATGGTCTGAGGGCTTTCTCTTTTGAAAGACAGTCTCATCACGCATCTCTGACTGACCTGGAATTCATTACATAAGACAGGCTGACTTTGCACTCACAGATTTACCTGCCTTTGCCTCTCAAGTGCTGGGTTTAAAGGTGTGTGCTATTATACATGGCAGCAATTAATAGGTCCCAATAGTCACTGGGAGGTTTAGAGCAAAGAAGATGGGCATTCTTATGTGCAACTTATAGTCAATATTGAGACTAACGGCTTATTAAAATCTATCATCCATTCATCATCACCACTTCCTGCTGAGCTAGGGTCGTAACGCAAATGAAAGGAACAAGGTCTCCACTCTTATGTGGCTGACAGTCTAGTGCAGATGGGGCACACAGGAAAAAAAAAAAAGCAAAAAACCAGAGATGCCACGCAGAAGTGAAATGAAGGCCAAAGACAGTGTGTTTGGGTAACTGGGCGGCTTGCCAACAGTGTGTTGCACAGCTTCTTGGACCAGCACCCTTTCTGAACTGGCCTCACACCTGAAAAATCAAAGGTCATATAGACCTTTCTCCTTTCTCCTCTTCTCTCTACACCGTTTGTCTGGTCTGCAATTAGGGGTAACCACAAACTAATGTGACAGCCTCCATCAGAGAAAACTCCCCATGTTCAGGATGGATTCCCATGAGTTCAGAGGGAAACCAAAATCTACAGATTTTTCTTTTTCTTTCTTTTTTTTCTTTTTTTTTCGAGACAGGGTTTCTCGGTATTGCTTTGGAGCCTGTCCTGGAACTAGCTCTTGTAGACCAGGCTGGCCTCGAACTCACAGAGATCCGCCTGCCTCTGTCTCCCGAGTGCTGGGATTAAAGGTATGTGCCACCAACACCTGGCTGATAAGGCTTTTTCTTTATGTGTGCATTTACCTTCTGTAAAATTCCAAACCCCAATCAGGCGGTGGTGGCACATGTCTTTAATCCCAGCACTCGGGAGGCAGAGACAGGCGGATCTCTGTGAGTTCGAGACTAGCCTGGTCCACAAGAGATAGTTCCAGGACAGGCTCCAAAGCTACACAGAGAAACCCTGCCTCAAAAAAACAAAACAAAATAAAAAAAAAACAACAACAAAAATATCCAAACCCCATGAAAAAGGCCCAGCTGTGGCTTCAACAACAGTGTAGCATTTTCTTGTGGCTCTTCTCCATTCACCAGTGATATTGAGATAGAGATAGGCTAAAAATCATTTCATCTAGGGTCATAATGTGTTACTTATTCAGTTTTAACTTTTTAAACAAACTAAATTCATTGTCAAAATAATTTAATTTGGGAAGACCTAAACCGGACTCTACTCACCAAGAAGCAGCAGCGTAGATAGAGAGCAGCTAACTAGTGCGGGGTGTGACTGGCCAGCAGTGGTTCCCAACTCAGTTTTGTTCTCCACGGTGACATCCGGCAACATCACAAGGGAGAGATGGCAAGCGCTACCACTGGTGAGTGGCTTAGTGAGCAGAGCCCAGAGGTGGTGCTTGGTGCTCAATGCCTGGTCTGCCCTCTTGCAAAACAATCTTTCTTTTAGCCTCCCAACAGAGCAAAGTATCTGAGCCACATCCGGGCTGTGCCTTTCATCCCTCTATTTCTCAATGAGACTATGAGCCAGGGACAGGGTGCTCTTTGTAAAAAAACAGTCTTGCTGTGTAGCGATAGGACATGGAGCTTGTTCTGCAGACCTCAAACTTAGTGATTCTCCTGCCTCTGTCTTGTGAGTGGTGGCATACATAGATCTGTGCCCACCATGACTCGGCGCCTGTCTTTTCTTTTTTTTCTTTTTCTTTATGGTTTTTACGAGACAGGGTTTCTCTGTATTGTTTTTGAGGCTGTCGGTCCAGCCCGGCCTCAAACTCACAAAGATCTGCCTGCCTCTGCCTCCCGAGTGCTGGGATCAAAGGCGTGCACCACCACCACCCAGCGGTGCCTGCCTTTTTAATCAGCATATACTCATCGTAAAGAACAATAGGCTTTGTGGTGACGTTCTCTCACGTGGGTACTATGTACGTCAGTCATACTCACATTCTGCACTGCCTGGCTTATTCCTCCTGTCTCTTCCTTATGCCCCCTTCTCTAAAGAGTTCCTGTTTTACTTTCACATCTTTTTAAATTTAGATTCTGTATATGACAGAAAATACGCAATATTTATCTTTCTGAGAAAATGCCACTTTTGCATAAGAAACACTGTTTTCTAGACTATAACGAGCTAGTCTTTATTATGGGCAAAAAGCACCAGACATTTCCAAAACAATGCCCCTGGACTTTTAAATGGACATGGCTCTGATATTATTACTCTATTTGTCAGGACACAATGACCCCTTTGTTCTGCTGCACACTTTAAGTCCAATTACTGAGGACGCCATGAAGAATAATTACACCCGTGTGCCACAACTTCACACATTGTTAGGGTGTTTTCATTCATCTGACATTCTCACTGACTGCTGAAGCTAACTAGTTAGTTCCCATGAACACATCGTCCCCTCTCACAGGAAGTGTGGGGACCTGGCCCAGGAGCTGTATCAGTCCCAGAGAGGCCTGGCATCACTACAGATCCCCACATGGCCAAGTGTCCGAGTGCAGTGGCTGCTGTGGGGAACATCACAGAGGACCTGCAGCATCCATGGCCTGGAGGCAGGAAGGAGGCCATGAGGATGAACTGGAGGGAGGCAAGGCCCATGGAGTGAGTTCTTCAGCATTTGAAGGTGTCTGGGCTAGCAAGCCAGCGCCTCCAGGCAGGGACAGTGGTACAGAGAAGGCAGGAAGTGGCGCTGGACTGTGCCCTTCAGAACAGGTCTAGCAGGAAGCGCTCCAAAGACACTGAGCATTAAGCTTTCAGATCCAAGTACCTTCCCACCCAATACCAAATCCACCAGAAACACTATTCAGGATACAGGAACCCACAAGAGAGATGCCAGTAACATGAGTATCCTGCATTCTGCAAAAAAGGAATGTGTGGCAGGTAAGACGCTTTCTTGAATTTATCCAACAGTTACTTTGTTTTATTTACTTCTTTATTTTGCTTCTTGAGATAGTCTTGCTGTGTTGCATCTCAGGCTGGCCTCAAACTCAAGCTGTGCCTCAGCTGCCCCAGTGCTGGATAGCATGAGTAGCTTCCAAATCTGCCCCTTTCCTCCCAGCTAAAACCCATTCATTTATTCAGCCACTCCAAGGGTGCCAGGCTCCTTTTGAAGAAAGCTGCTGTTCTTTCCTCTAGGAGTGCAGACTGCCTGTCTTAATCTTGTAGCACCTCCCTACAGCTACTCTGAATAACTGTCCCAACACTTACGCAAATGAAACAAGAAAGTGAAAGGATATTTCCAAAGCTTTAAGTACCAGACCCAAAGTAGCAAAGCAGCAGCTTTACAGTTCGCTTTGTTCATGTGGCTGTTAGAGGGCGTGGTGCTTCTTTCTTTAGATCTTTAGCCTTCATCTCCATGTGTGTAAGCTGAGTCACAGCTGTTAACCTGTACATGATCTCTACACAAGCCTTCCTTTCTATACTAGCTCACATTTCCAGCTTCCCTACTGGCAACACTACTGCACTCCATAGGGGGAGCCTCATCTTAGGAGGATGACGGATGTAGTTTTTCATGTAATAACTATTTTTGAAGAATCCAATACGGGGCAAAGCTGCTTACTGTTGAACAGAACAGCCATGGAGCGAGCCTGCCCTGGTAGAACTCGCCACCTAGAGAAGACAGACTTCTACAGATTAGCAACTGCCTTAGTAAATACTGTGGAGGTGAAACAGGGGTTCTCCCGCGGGCAGGGGTAGGGGTGATTTTTGGGAGCTGCACTTGAGAGGTCAGCTGGGCAGCCTCACATGGGGGAGGGGATGAGAAACATTGCTAGCAGAGGAGGAGGATAGGGAAAGACCAGTTTTGGATCCTGATGTGCATCTTGAAGCTATTGGGTATTTACATAAAGAGCGAAATGGTCCATTTACATTTTTATAAGATTTCTCTTGCTAGTCGAAGGATTACATATTAAAATTCCTTTCCATCTTCTGGTAGGTTTCCAAGGATTGTTTGTACAAATCTTCTCTTCAGTCTCACAAGTGAGTATTGTCTAGTTAACAAGCTGGACAATCAGCAAGGCATGACATTAAACCATTCAAGCCGACACTCCGTATTTGGGCAGTCGGGACTTGTGTCTTGGTGCCTATCTCTCCTCCTCTCCACCCTGTACTTAGGAGGAAACTAAGAAGTCCTGACAAATATCAGCCCCTGTGGGCTGAGCTGGAGACCAGACACCAGGACCAAGGCTGTGCCAGCCTCTATCTGCTACCCCATTCTGCTACTAAAAAGGAAAATATTTTTCTTTAAGCCAATGACTCACTGTGGAGAAAATGGTGGGGGAGGGGTTTCCTCTTCTGGAGGTCATTAAACAACAATAAATCTAATCTGTGAAGGACAGAGGTGCCATGAGTAATGCCAGAAAGCAGGCAGAGGACATTTAGGGAATCTGCGCTTAGGGAGGAATGCAGATTTTCTCCATACCCTGAGATTCAGGGAGGGGAACAGTAAGGATTCAAAAGTGTCAGCCACAAGGCTGACCTGGCAGCAGGCAGGAGTTTCTGTACTTTTAACCCTTCTGTAACTGTAATTTCTCCACCCAGACCTGACTAGTTGCCTTGGGGTGGGGATGGGGTGGATGGGACAATGACATCCTACCACTCAGAGAGGGTCTCGAGAGACTTAAGCAATGCTCCCCTCTCCCAGATTAAAAATATTTACCCACCAGATGGCTTCAAAGCTAGGGCTGGGGTTGGCTTGCCTTATGTCCTGAACACTCCTGTGGGCCGAGATCTTCCTTTGGGTGACACTGCATGAGGGAGGCTTCTAGAGCCCACAGCTGGCCCCGCGGCCTGTCAGTTGCTACTCTCAACTCTCAGCACATTAGCAATTTCAACCCAAGCCGAGTGGTCGGCTTGGTTCAGAGACTCTTCCAGAACCCCACTGGCCACTTGGATAATTTAAGCCTCAAAATAATATAATTAATGATAATAACCAACTGATAAGTATCTGTGAGCCCATGATGCTAGAGAAGAGTTCCAGCTGATGACCAAGGTAAGGATTATGGGAACACAAAATTACCAGACAGGAATGGCTGCGACGGCTGCTGGATGGAATATTTCCTACCAAAGACGAGACTATTGCTGTGGTCTCAGAAAACCTCATGACAAAACGGACTGTCTGTCTTGAAGGGAAAGTGACGCTACAGCGAGGAAGCCCACAGTGGCCAAAGCGGCATCGTGCCCCTGTGAAGTGCACTGAGGTGAGTGGAGTCACTTTTGCTAAGTGAGATACGGCTGGAGACTAGAGAGAGACATTTGCGGATCCCACCTAAAGGAAAAAGCTATAGCGCCAAAGGTTTCTTTTGGAAACTCCCAAAGTCACAAAGAAAGGAAACAAAACTGTTTCAGACTGACAGAGACTGGATTACTTAAAAAGATAGACTTCAATTCCTTCCTCTGTCCCTCTCTCCAACCCTCTGTCCCTCCCTTCCACTTAATTTTATTATTTATTTATTTATTTATTCATTCATTCATTCATTTATTTGTCATACAGTGTTCTGTATGCAGGCCAGAAGAGGGCACCAGACCTCATTACAGATGGTTGTGAGCCACCATGTGGTGGCTGGGAACTGAACTCAGGTTCTCTGAAGAATAGACACGGCTCTTAACCTCTGGGCATCTCTCCAGCCCTCCTTCCCACTTTAAAGGTGCAGGAAGACAGCCGGACGGTCATCACAGAGCCAGGCCAAGCCCCGATGAGTGTCTTGCAGACTTAGCAGTCAGTCTGCTCTCCAGTACTGCTCCATCAGACGAAGTTCCCTTCCTTTGAGGGACTTCTGAGAACACAGCGTCTCTCTCAAGCTGTAGACTGATGTGTCCCATTACAAAAACATCACCAGGCGTTCCTTTCTGCGGCCTTGATCTTCCACAGTTTAGCCTCAGTCTAGCACTTTCCATGTTTCTACCCACTCACCTCAGCGTACCACACAATATTCATACCTCTCTGTGGCTTCTCTCTCCATCTAGCGCACACCTCTCCAGACTCTACCAACTATGCTGTCCTTCAGAGCCTAAGCCTCATGGCTCATCTTCCTTAAAAGCCCCGCTTACGCCTTAGCTTCTCTGTTCCAGGCAGAAGTGGTCACCTTGTTCCCATCATGCTCCTAAGGTCTTTGCAGGATTTGATGCCCCATGTCATGGTTAGCAGGCACATGGCTCACCCCCACCCTCAACTGTAAGTGTTTTAGGAAGTGGGAACTGAGCAATATATATATATATATACATATATATATATATATATATATATATGTCTTTCAGTGCCTAGCTAGCCTGATACTTAGCATACCACATGCTTAGTATGTGTTGACACCAAACCCTCGCATCTGGGCATCTACTGATGAATAAGTATAGCAGGGGAGGAGATCATATATTAAAAGCAGGTAAGCGAGGGCAGACTGCCCATACTACTTGCTAGTTATTGGCAGGTTGGATTATCCTCTAGCTGCATAATTAGGAAAATAGGCACTTGTATCACTGCTGTGAAGATGGGCAGGGATGCTGGGGGTCTCTGTTACTATTACCAGGTCACTAACAACCTGATAACCCAGAAATTATGCAGAACTCTGTCCTAAGTTCTGTCAGGGCCCCATGAAGTTGGGGTCTGAGGTTATGTGTGACACTTGTTCAAAATCAGGGGAATCTGTTAACCTTTATCTTGAGTCCTGAGTTGGAGTTGTGAAGCAGGGTATGCATGAGCATGTGTATGTTCTGGGGTGAGGGCTGGATGCTGGATAGGTAGAAGGGAAGACCTGGACCAGCACCAATAACAGACAGGAAGGATGTAAAACAAAAGTGGGCAAACAGCCTCACTTTTCAAAGCATATTAGGCCAAGGTAAAATATATTCTTCCCCCAGGGGTGTGCGATGACGGTAATGAGAGCTCACTCTGTAGTCTCTGGGGAGGTCCTCACAGCTGAGAGCACCTAAACACTGCACAGAGGTGCCTGAAAACCACCCAGTATATTTCCATGGTGGTCATTACAGCAGGGCCTTCCGAAGCTGCAGAAAGGTACAGTTTTCATTTTGTTGACCAAGAGCATGCACTACAAGTGGTTCTTTATTCATGGTCAAGCAATGGGCAGCAAGAATCCATGCCCCCGCCAAGGTGGTGTTAATTTAATGTGTAAAATGGTCGGGCCCACTAATATTCCAAGATTTCTACAGTTGCTGCTGCTTGACTGGATAGTTGCTGACTACACTCATGCTAGTGAGCCAGTGTTGGTAGACATTAAATGCAGGAGCTGTCAGAGCAGGTGAGTTTCCAGAAAGACCTGTGGCTTGCTCTCTGCAGGGCCTGTTCACAGACACCTTTCCAGCTGCCTCCTGGTCAGTCAGCAAGACTGAGCCACCTCCCACCCCCTCCCCAAATACATCAACCCATCGGCAGTGTCCCTGGTTCTATGTGGTGATATCTTGCTTGTACAAATAAAGCCTGTCTGAAGATCAGAGGATGGAGCTTGCCACTAGCTAACCATAGAGGTCTGGAGGTCTGTACAGACAGACAGGAAGTGAGATTGCTGGGCTGAGAGATGATATAAGCAGGAATAAACAGAAACTCACTCTTGAGTCCACTGATACTCTAAGGAGGTAAAGGTGGCTTTGACTTGTTCCTTCTTCTTTGATTTCTTGGTATTTTCCTCTATATCTGACTCTGGGTTTTCATTATTTAGACCAATTAAGAACTCCCTTTTATAGTTCTACCTTGCACATGACTTAAGAAGTCAGAGGTCAGGCAACAAGTGTCAGTCACTGTCCCTGGGAACAAAATAGCATATGTCTTATTAAAGGGTATGCTGGACCAGGGAGGTGCTTGAGGAGGCAGGTAGCACATGGCAGGCACAACAGTCCTTTTATCCATTGTTCAGAGTCAACAACAGATGTAACAACTCTGTCAATAATCTATAGCATTTCACCAGCCTGACCCATGCTGTTTGCCCTCTACCTAACGTTCATTGTCTAGTTAGAGACCTCGTGCTGAATCAGCCCAGCTTTATCTCCCACACACAGGGAAGAGCTGCTTCTCAACCTTTATGCCTGGGTAAGAGCGATGGCTCAGGGTTAAGAGCACTGACTGCTCTTACAGAGGATCCAAGTTTGATTCCTGGTACCCATTTTTACAGCTCACAGCTATCTGTAACTCCAGTTTCAGGAAATCCTAGGCTTTTGTCTAATCGCCTTGGGCACAGGCACACTCAAAGTAACAGATATACACATGCAAAATACCCATAACCATAAAATAAACAGAAAACCAAAGATCAAACCACACAAGAAACATTTTGGGCCTGGTATGGCAGAGCACACTTTTAATCCTATCACTTGGAGGCAGGGTCAGATGGATCTCCGTGAGGTCTAGATATTGAATTCCAGGCCAGCAAGGGCTATATGGTGAAACCCTGTTCCTCCAAAACACAAAAAGAATCCTGTGCAACTCTAAGCATACATAGGATACAGGCCAGATGACAAAGACAGTTCTGTGAAAAGCAAACAAGGTATCCAGGCTGAGGCTGACTTGAGCACAACTACACTTTCGGGATGTGTAGGAGAACTCTTGCAGGGAGCCCAGCCCTTACAGAGCTGACATAGGAAGCCAGAACCAGATTTACTATATCTTAGGCAGAGACAGGTGGATCTCTGTGAATTCAAGGCCAGCCTGATCTACTGAGCGAGTTCCAGAACAGCCTCCAAAGCTACAGAGAAACCCTGTCTTGAAAAACAAAACAGAAGAACGACAAAAAAAAAAAAAAAAAGAGTATTGGTTGTCTTGCAGTAGACCTGGGCTCATTTCTCAGCACTGACATAGCAGCTCACAACTCCCAGTAACTCTGGTTCCGGGGGATCCGATGCCCTCTTTTGGCCTCTGTGGGCAGCGGGCACGCACATGGACATACACGCAGGGTTAAAACACCACACACATAAAATAAATAAATCTTTAAAAACAAAAGAAAAAACTCGTAAGAACAAATATCTAAAGAGGGACTGATTAATAACATATGGGAAATCTTGGAATTTAAGTAAACCACAAACTCAGAAACCCAAGCTTTAACATCTGTGTGAAATGGTCGCTAGGCCTACAATGACATCTTTGTGCCATAGCCACGGGCTAAAGGGAAAGTTTTCACTGAACCCAGAGGCAAGTGCTGAGTTATTTTTTCCAGCCTGTAATAAAGGCAAATATTTTTCATAACACACAGAGCTCCACTTTGTACCGAAGCAGCCCCCACCCACAAGTCACGCTCCCCTGTCTTTTTTGGGCATTCCTACTTAGCCACCCAGGGACACAATAGCTGTCATTTTCAGCAAGGCAGGAAGTCTCAGCATTAAAGAGACTCCACATACTCCCAGGCACAGAGCCCAGGAGCCATGGCAGAGCATTTATTTATACCCATTTTGGAATTTCCTGACCAGCTCACAGTCACAGTGTCTAATTCCATGACATGGAGCTCCGTGAGACAGCAAAATCACCAATGAATGAAACCGTGCAAAACAGGCCAAGGTGGGCCCCTCCCCCACTCTTCAGCAAGGCACCCTCCCTCTCTGCAAGGCTGTATTAGAAATGGAGTTTCTTAAATCCAGGAAGAGAGAAAGGTTCCATCCCTCTTGGCTGGGCTGGTGAGGATAGTCTGTTAATCCTGAAATTCACTGGAGAAAAACCAATCCCACCATTTTGACCAAATTTAAGCAAGCTTTCATTACAATGTTAAATACCGACCAAGATGGAACTTGGTCAGAACCACCACCTGGATGCTTTCCAGCTGGGTGGCCTCTTATAGACAAAACCCACAGGCCACCCTAAATTCCCATGAGGCTTCGTTGTTTTCTAAGAACTACACCTCCCAGAATCCCAGGAAATTACCTAGTCTTTTTGCAGGTGAGGCTTACAAGCTAACCTTGGGTCTAACAATTCTTATTTAATGCAACTTGGAATCTGAAGGCTGAAAGCACCCTTTGTAAGTCACAGCCCCTCCCATTAATTCTGGGCCATGTACATTCTGTTCGGTGTGGTGGCATCAATGGACAAGCTTTTGCTTCTGTTTTTAAAATGAGTACAATTGTGTCCCTGAAATGATTTAAGTTCATCACTGCAAGGAAGGGAGGGAAGGGATGGGGGGGAGGGAGGGGGAGAAGGAGTGGTAGAGGAGGGGGGTGGGAGACAGAGGAGGAGGAGGGGAGAAGAAGAAGAAGAAGAAGAAGAACAAGAACAAGAAGAAGAACAAGAACAAGAACAAGAACAAGAAGAACAAGAACAAGAAGAAGAAGAAGAAGAAGAAGAACAAGAAGAAGAACAAGAAGAAGAAGAAGAAGAAGAGAAGAAGAAGAAGAAGAAGAAGAAGAAGAAGAAGAAGAAGAAGAAGAAGAAGAAGAAGAAGAAGAAGAAGAAGAAGAAGCAGCAGCAGCAGCAGCAGCAACAGTGGTACCTGTCTCAACCAAAGCACACAGGACAGATGTGCCCCCCTCCCAAGGACGATTAGCTAAATTCTAATAGAGCACTAACAAGAGAAGCCAGTTCCAAACAAGACCATAGAGATCTCCTGTGATTGGGGAAGCTACAAAGAAAGCTGTAGGCTTTCAGAACTCACAGGCCCTGTCCAGTTGCTCTGCGCACTCAGACCCCCATGCCTGCCCACGCCTCACCCCACCCCCAGCCATTTGCCTTTCCATCCATCCTCTTTCTAGCTGGGACCACACTGGGGGCTTTGTGTGTGCCCATCTTCCCAGCATTCATTTTTCTGTGAGAAGCTAAACCTATTATGACTAAAGCCATGGCATTCATTTGGCCCCTTTTATACCAAACTAGCCAGCTGGTTCAAAGAGAAATACAATGAGGGCAAGGCTTCAGTGTTGCTGTGGAATCATCCTCTTGTACACTGCAAAGATTTGTCACTCGAATTGGTTTAGTAAAATGCTGACTGGCCAATAGCCAGGCAGGAAGCACAGATGGGGCTACCAAACTAAGGATGATGGGAAAGAGAAGGGAGGAGCCAGGAGATCCTAACCAGAGAGACGCAGAGAGAATAAGATGGCCGCATGGCAGAGCGTAAATAAGGAATATGGGCTAACTTTGAAAGTAAGAGCTAGTTAGTAGTAAGTCTGAGCTATTTGGCAGAGATTTTTTTATGAATAATATTAAGTTTTATATGGTAATTTAGAAGCATCTACGGAGACGAACAGGTAGTCGGGACAAGAAACTTCTTCCTACACAGCGTCACAGATTTGAAATATCAAGCCTCAATAATTCTAAGTTACTTTACTCACCAACACCTCCATTAGGTAAGAAAGTTTAGTGGAACCTCTTCATTTCAACCCCACCCCCCAGTTCTGGACTAAAACAAACAAACAAACAAAAAACAAAAAACCAAACAGACAAAGTGACACACATTAAATGTGAAGTTAGTTATCCATCATCAGGGTCCAGTTTTAAAAGATGCTCATCACCCTAAATGCCTTAGCATTTGCTTTCCACAAATAAATTGGCTTCTATTTTTTTAATAATAAAATTCTGTATTATAGTCACATTACTTTAGCCAAAGCTACATATTAATATCACAAAGTCTGTTACTAAGAATTAAACCAAGGGTGCTGGAGAGATGGCTCAGCAGCTAAGAGCACTGCCTGCTCTTTCAGAGGACTGGGGTTCAATTCCCAGCACCCACATGACAGCTCACAAATATCTGTAACTCAGTTCCAGGGAATTTGACACCTTTACACCAATGCACATAAAATAAAGTTAAATAAATTATAAAAAAAAGAATTAAACTAAGGGGCTGAGGCGGTGGGTCAGCAGTTAAGAGCACTGGCTGCACTCTTAGGGTTTGATTCCCTGCACCAACACTGTGGTTCACGCCTGTCTGTAGCTCCAGTCCCCAGGAGACCTAATGCCCTCTTCTAGCCCTCCTTGCACACACACACACACACACACACACACACATACACACACACACACACACGCAAGCAAAACGCCTATTACATAGAATAAAAAGTTAAATAAGGAAATCGTCAGAGTATAGTATTTCTTGATCCTATAAAAGCCCTTGGCTACGTTTTTACAGATAAACATTGTGCTCTAGTAAGGATCTGATTTAGTATATAGAGCATTGGGTGCTATTTGGCTTCTGTGGCCCGTATCTGACTCTGTGCAGTCAGTCACCCATGTGCATCTACGTGAATTCTGGCAGGACAACAGTTATTGTATGCAAATAAACGTCTAGTCTTTTGTTGGAGGATGACAGAGAAGTTGGGAGGGAAACTCCTGAGAAAACGAGTTCCTTGGGAAACCATCAGTCACAAAGGTTCCCACCAGGGACCATTTTCATCACCCTCTTCAGACAGAGCAAGCAAGAAGCCACGGAGCTGAGGGAGGAGAGGACCCTCGGGCTGCTTCGCTTCTCTGACAGCTGGGGAGGAGCCAGGAAAAGGGACTCCCGAGGAGAAAGGACGCCAGCTGCAGACCGTGGGCTGCTGTGGTAGCTTAGGCCTAAGCTGACACCAGAGCAGAGTGGGGGCTTCAACACCTCCAGCCCTCAGCTCTGCTGCACGATGACGGTATTGTCACAGCAAGACTGTCCTCTGGGATTCTACCCCTCATCAAGAGAGAAGAGAGAAGCTGAGTGCTAATGTGGATCCCATGGTGACACCTCAGGAGGCCTGTTACCTCCCCCCCTCTCCTGTTCCCCTTCTTGCTAATGCCCTACAGCAGGAACAAGCGCACTAGCTGTCATTCTTGGAACAGCCTGCCCACATTGCCCCACCGCCCACCCTCTGGCAGTCTGCCATCATTCACCTACGGCTGAAGTGCCTATCCAAGTGGTTTCTCCATGTATGACCTCATTCATCACTACAGCAGTCCTGCCAAAGCAGGTGTGAGCATTTCATAGATAAGCTTATGTCACTCGCACACAGTACCCTGTGCCCTGACACCGTGTCGTGTTGCCCAGCCAGACACACTCCATCCTGCAGCTTTTATGGTGACAAGAGGGTCTGGGAAAAGGAGCTGGCATCTTGGAATCATGGGGAGGAGTAAGGATAGGCAGATTTCTGCAAAGAAATTTTCTTCCAACTTCAGAAAAAGAAAATTCTGAACTAATACAGCCACAAACTATTAGCGCCCCCCCCCGCAAAAAAACCTCTCGATATAGAGTTAAAGTTAGGGAAAGCATCTGAATAGTATCTTGATGCTGTAAAAAATTTTCTGCTAAAGTTTGTGTTTTGGTAGTGGTATTTTAGGGGCTTGCATATACTATTTCTTCTCTGAGTGAGGGCCATGTCAGTTCTGGGGGCTGGGAGTGTAGCCCAGTGGTAGGGGTCTTGCCTAGAATGCCCAAGGCTCTGGGTTCAATCCCTAGCACTGAAAATAAACACAACCCTCCCCCTCTGTAAAGGCTAGTTTTTATGTCAACTTGACACAAGCAAGCGTCACTGGATGGGGGACCTCAACTGAGAAAATGTCTCCATAAGATCCAACTGCAGGCAACTTTGTAAGGCATTTTCTTAATGAGTGGCTGATGGGGAAGGGGTCACCCCTGGGTTCTATAAGAAAGCAGGCTGAGTAAGCACGGGGAGCAAGCCAGTGAGCAGCTCCCTTATGTGGCCTCTGCATCAGCGCCTGCTTCCAGGTTTCTGTCCTGCTTAAGTTCTTGTCCTGACTTCACTCAGTGATGAAGTGTAAGTGAAATAAAGCCTTTCCCTCCAAGCTGCTTTTGGTCATGGCGTTTCATCACAGCAATAGAAACCTAACAAGGACTCCCTCTCACCATCTCCCAGGGCCCCTTGAGGCCACTCCTTATCCCCTGAGCCTCCTCTCCCACCGAGGCACTCAGAGCAGCTTGCCCCTGCTCTCATCTGGGCATACCCCTTATATCCTGTCTCTATAAAATCACAGAGAGAGCTGGGCGGTGGTGGCGCACGCCTTTAATCCCAGCACTCTCGAGGCAGAGGCAGGTGGATCTCTGTGAGTTCGAGGCCGGGCTGGACCGACAGCCTCCAAAACAATACAGAGAAACCCTGTCTCGTTAAAAAAAAAAAAATCACAGAGAGCTCTGCCCTGTCCATCATAGACAGGACTGTGTTCATTCGAGGTCCTCCGGTGACAGGACAAGTTCAATTTCAGTCCTTCTCAGGGAGAAAAACAAGGGTATTTATTTCCTTTCAAGGTGTCTGTGAACATGCCAACCACTCAGTCCATGTCCTCATTTCACAGCCAGGCAGGACTCTGGGCACAAAGAGGTGCCAGTAACTGACTTTTGCTCTGTCATTCAAG
Source organism: Mesocricetus auratus (assembly GCF_017639785.1). Classification (NCBI taxonomy): domain Eukaryota; kingdom Metazoa; phylum Chordata; class Mammalia; order Rodentia; family Cricetidae; genus Mesocricetus; species Mesocricetus auratus. The sequence goes on from NW_024429182.1 coordinate 35,035,702, forward strand.
GAGCTGGCACCAAGCTTAGAACCTTCCCGAAGTTCTCAGTCCCCGGACACTAACAAACTACCTCGGGCTGTTGTTAGATGTTGACCCCCCACACCCACCAAGAATCAGACCTCCCGGGGTCTGGCTCAACTTGGACATCAGCATTTTCAAAGCTCCTCAGTGATTCTGTCCTGTAGCCAGGAGTGAGAAGCAAGCAAAATTCTTTTGGTTTCTCAATTAGAGTCCAGTTAACACACCCCTTAAACAACTCAAGCACCTCGTGGCCTAGGTCAGAGACTTTCCGAGTCAAGCACCTGAACCGAATGGAAAGGTGTGTTAAGGAAACTGGAGGACCCAGAGAACCTGTTTCTTTCTCTAGTGACCGTGCCCATTGGGATGTCCATGTTCAGTGTTACCATAGCTTCTGATTTTTTTTTGGTCCCAAAGAGACTAAAGCAATTGATATCTTTATACAAAATGGAGCAATTTAAAATATCCTGGCAATGATCTCAGATGAAAACAACAGGTGGAAGAAACAGGACATTATCTCTTCCACCATGTGTCCTAGGCAAGGACACCTGATACTCCCTCTGTTCCAATTTCATTCCTGTTTCTGTCACTTTCCTTTTCTTATCTTTCTTGCCCCCTCTGGATTCATGAAGCTCAGGTTGTCCTTGAACTATGAAGACGACCTTGAACTTCTGATCCTGTTAATAGGCACAGCGCCATGCCTGGCGGTGCTGGGTTTTGCACATGCTAGGCAAGCACGCTACCAACTGACCTACACCCCCCCCTCCTTTTTTTATTTGACAGTGATTTTCATCTTATAAACCCATTGAAGGGGGACATATATATATATGTATATATATATAACTCAACTTTTAAAAAGATGTAATTCGTTGTACATTAATTTGGCTATCTTTCACATTTAATTTAGCTATGCAGCTAACAGGATGCTTTATTTAAAAAAAAAAAGGAATAATGACAAGGATGATAGCCAAAACAACACCCTCACAGCCATCTCCCTTGTGTACTCTTTAGAACTCTACTGATGAATGTTCACCCTTAATGAGACAGGTTGGAAGGAGCACTCACTGCACTGCTCGGAGGGGCTAGGCTGCTGCTGCTTTGTTGGAGATTTCGTCCCAACACTCAAATCTCTTACTGTACTTTTGCCTCTCCTCTACCATCAGGCTGGTGATGGGGTGTGGGTGTGGACCTCTGGGTGTCTGGAGAACTGTGCAGAGGGAAGCAGTGGGTGTGGTTCCTCCCATAGCACTGAGGTGCCTCTACTCACCTCCATCAGCCACCAACAGCGGCAGGACTTGCAGAGGATCAGAGGGCAAGTCAGCCAGGCTCTGCATACTCGTTCCTTCTGTGGGGTGGAGACCTTGCTCCACCCTGGGTGTTGGAAGAGGGCTATTTTATATGCCTGGATTAGCAAGACCAGTTCATGAGACCTAACGTAAGGGCGAACTTTCCCAGGATAGGCCGCCCAACATGCAACAGGAGAAGGGTGTGTCCTAGCAGCACAGGGGTGTGGTTCTTCTCAGGAGAGTGACAGAGGACGAGGACACTGTCTCACTGTCCTATCTGAACAGACAAGAATGAGAAGCCTGTTGGTTTTGTTACTGCTTTCCCCCCCTGAGCGGGGGGTCTGAGCTGCGGTCACTCTGGGTTTACACGTGTTCTGTTGTCTTTCGCCCCATGATTATCCTCATTAGATTAAAGGAAGAGATACAGCTATGTCTAGCCAAGATCCAAAATCAACATTTTAGTTGTAGTTTTATCTTTTTACTTCTGGCAGCACTGGGGACTGAGGGCCTTACCAGCACACACTCTACCCCTGAGCCCCAGCCCCTGCCCTCTGTTTACATTTTATTTTGACACAGAGTCTCCTAAGTTGCTCAGGATGGCCTTCAACTCAATCGGTAGCCTAGACAGGCCTTCAATTTACAATCCTCCAGTTCCATGCTCCTCATGGCTGGAATTAAAGCCCGTGCCACCAGACCTGGCTGAAATCAACATTTTAAAAAGTCAAATGGCAAAATCACCTGTGGGGCACAGAAATAAATGAGGGAATTAAAACCTTAAACATTCCCAAGGACTGCCTCAAAGGCTGTGAATGAACAACAGGGACTATTTCCTTACGTCCTAAAAAAGATGTGCAGAGGCTATCCCAAGAAAACGGGGACAGAAGGAGGGCAGACACACTCCCAGAATCCCCAGCTCGGGTCTCACCCACAGTTCCAAGGAGTCCACTAAGCCAGATTAAATAAGCTTGAGCAAAGGGGTCAGTTGGTCCTCTGCCTTCTCCCTCCCTCCAGGTTGTCAACAAGCATGAAAGACACAAAGAAAGAGGCCATGGGAGCTGGAGAGAACTTTCCAAACAGCCTCTGACAGGCGCTCCAAAGGCAGCCATTCATCATACCCTCACAGCACTCCGCCCCTCTCTGCATCCAGAGTTTCCCTGAGGGTGTCACTGAAGCCAGCCTTTGAGGAAAGGATGGAGAGAAAGCAGACACTGCAACCTGAACAAGAAGCGGAACGGAAGTTAGCGCGTGTGACACAGCGAAAACCACCTGTTTGGTTCACCCAGGTGGACAGGCTGGTGGACACCGTGCTAGGGCTGGAACGATGTCAGACTGGCAAGTGGCAGGGACCATTTCAGTCCCACAAGTCCGCTTTTTGCTCTGAAGTGTGTGCCCGGTGTTAGCTTGCACAACTCGGTGGCACTGAGAGTGTGGCTGAACAGGGAATCTGCTGGTCCGCAAAGCCAGGGAGGACAAGTCTATAAAGACTACTACATGACTCCTACCTCTTGCTGCAGATGGGTGAGGCACAGAACCGAGGCACAAGAACGACCCTAACACTTTACTGAAAGCAGGTGATGACAATCATTTGGCAGAAATACAAATACTCTTGGAATTCAGAAAAGGAGAGATGAAGAGCTGGAGATAGCTCAGTGGTCAAGAGCCCTTGCAGCTCTCCCAGAGGACTGGAGTTTGGTTACTAGCTCTCATATCAGGCATCTCACAAATGCATGTAACTCCAGCGGCAGGACATCCAACACCCCCTTCGGACTCCAAGGACTACACTCACATCCACATACCCACAGACATACGTAATCAAAAATAATAAAAAGCATCAAGAAAAGAGATGTTGTTGAGAAATGATTTAAAAAAAGAAAAGATGAATTCCACAGGACCTATCAATGAACGTTGCTTGTAGAGCAGAGTCATGGGGTTTGAAAGCCATGAAGGACCTGTATTCACAGATGCAGGAAAGGCCTTCAGGCCCAGGACTGGCGCTTCAAGCGAAGCCACAGGCTGGGGAACAGCACCGGGATGGAGCGGACACTCCCTCTCACACAGTTGTCTGGCCTCTTGCTACCTCCAGCCCCAGAAAACCCATCGCGGTTGCCTCAGGCACCAGGACTGGCGAGGACAGGAGCAGACAAGGATTTATGTCAAAACTGGCCCCAAACAAAGGTTCAGAGTTAAGAAATTAGTTCTAAAGTTAGTGGGGGAAGAAGTGTCCAAGGAGACAGAAAAATCAGAGTCTTGCGGATCGTACCGAACCAAACAAAACCACAACCTAGCAAGAAAAAGGAATAGGAGACGACGCTTTTCCAAGGTCGCCGCTGGCTCATCGGCGTGCCTCTGTCAACCCGAGTGGGTATTTTAAAGTGAGCTTTCTGAATTCACGTATTTCTGCTGTCTCCCATCGCTCTGCCTACGAGTCCCTAAACAACACTTCAATTTAAATCCACCACTAATGGCAAGGTTTTCTTTCCCAATGTCACGCTGTCCAGCAAATACCAAACAAGATTTCTACAGAGGAAAAGCCCTGGACCTGAAATCCCTTTAACCTTCTAGATGTCTATTTTGGGATTCTTTATTTCAAATTGGTACTCTGAGGCACGGTGGGCTCCAGCTGCTATTTTTTGGTACCCAGATAAAGCCCTAGCCACGCCTTCAGAGGCAAATAGCTACGGCTGTCTCTGTTGAGAGAGTGGGGAGGAGACACATGGGCTCACTGTGGCCCCTCTGGGATAAACAGAGAGGTGACCAGTCCTAAAATTCATGGCACACTGGGGCCATCTCCCTCACGGGCCCCTGGGGCAGATTTGGAAGCTACGCAGAGCCTGGTGCTAATGGAAAAATCTGGTGGCACAGGGCTTCATGTTTTGCAATTTTTTTTCTGTAAGCTACATTGTTGGAATCGTTTCACAGGCGAACCGTCCTCCTCCCCCACTGGCCTACAGAATTCCAGGTCTCCACCCTGGAGTGTTGTAAATGCCAGTGCATCATTAGGCTGATTCACCACTTGCAGGCCGGGCACCAGCGAGGGTACGTACTATCTAAACCCAGAAAGTACTTCAGTCTCCTCTGCCAGGGCAAGGAAAGACAAGCCAGCCTTTGTCTTCGGTTGGAGGGGAGCAGGCTGTGCCCCCAAGTTTGCCTGGTATGTCCCTAGTTGGAATACAGCACCCCAGCCCACTAAAAATACAGAAGGACAGAGAATCAGCTGTACCTTGGTGGGTCTCTGGACTTGAGGAGGTTGACTGACAACAGAGATGGGAGAGTTGACATACCAGTAGTATTACAAAGACACTAAGCATCAGGTTTCGAACTACTGGAAGTGCCCAGTATCCCCTCCCTCCTGCCATTTCTAACTTGAAGCATTTGTCCCCTTTCTTGCAGGAGACTTGAACACACACTGTGGCAGGAAAACAACATGCCCTATACTAATGGGCGCTCATACAAGACAAAAGGGCTCAGAAAAGGGCAGGGATGGGCAAAGTGGACGAGTTGTGTTCAATCGATGTTTTCACAAAACTTCCCGAAAAGTTGATGAGGTTCATCATCTCAACCAAATGTTATGTAAATCAATCCAGAGGCCATAGTTCTACCCAACAAGGAACATTTTGATTTTTAATTTTCCTGTCTTTCTTTCTTTCTTTCTTTCTTTCTTTCTTTCTTTCTTTCTTTCTTTCTTTCTTTCTTTCGTGTGTGTATGCACATGACTGTGTACACTTGTATGACTTTCCACAACATACATACACACATACATACATACTTGCTTACTTGTTTGTTTGAGACAGGATTTCACTGTGTAGCCCTGAATGTTCTGGAATTCATTATGTAGACCAGGTTGGCCTTGAACTCACACATCTCTGCCTGCCTCTGCCTTCCTAGTGCCAGGATTAAGGACTACATCACCAAGCCTGGCTGTGTTGTTCTTTATACATAGGGCCTCTCCCTGAACTCACTGATTGGCTACGCTGGCATGCCAGCACGCTTCAGAGATCCACCTGTCTCTGCTCTGCCAGAGCGGATATCTGTAACCACACCTGGCTTTCCTATGGGTGCTAGGCATCTGAACTCATGCCCTAATGTTTGTATAGCAGGCATTTTACCCACTGAGACATTTCTCCAGCCCCAGAGAATACACCCAAAACACGAAAGATCTCTTGGAGAGAAAAAGCTTCCTCAATGACATGAAGTCACAGAAAAAGAACGCAGTGATCACAGTACTTGTGACTTTGGACAGCAAATTGCTTCTCTGGATGTTTACCTCCTCCATGAATAAAAGTCTATCTGTTGAAGATGTAACAAAGATTACAATCCTTGATCCAGGTGAAGGAACTGCCACAGGATCCTTCAAATTTGGCTTGCATAAAATAAGGTTGAGTTGGGATCCCAGAAGCTTGATTTTCCAACTAAGTTAAATCTTGCAAACCAGACAGCTAGTCCCCTGGCAAGGCTTTCCTGCCTGTAGCTTCACTTTCATCTATCGAAGTGAGAGGACTGAAGAATACCACTTAAGTCTGAGTTCTAGTTGACACTGGTCAAAGAACTGCTTAGATGCTAGTTGACGCTGGTTCTAAGAACTGCTTGGATGAGGAATCTGGCTGCTGTATTTTTAAAAATCCTCAAAATAGAAGCAAAATTATTTCTAAGTGGGGCGACCACTTGTCTGAACAGAGCTCCCAGCTTAGATCTCCAGCACTTAGACACAAATGAGCCACATATTATTTTAGTCTTTCTAATAAACTGTATAGCTCCAAAGCTGAATCCAATTTGTCTTCTAAACACAAGCATGCTTTCCCTAAGAAATATGAAAATGAATGAGCTAATGAACAGCTCACTCAGAATACATTTCGCAGAGAAGCCAAGAAAAAAAAAGAAACAAACAAACAAACAAACAAAGAGAATTCTACCTTGTTTGGCCTGAGAATGTTTGAACTCAGGACCTCATGTTTGCGCAGCAGGAACTTTATACATCGAGCTATTTCTCCAGCCCCAGAGAGTATATTCAAATTACAAAAGATAACTTGGAGAGAAAAACCTTCTTCAATGATGTGAAATCACAGAAAAAACTCAGTGAACACAGTACTTGTGACTTTCGATAGCAAATCGCTTCTCTGGATGTCTACGGCAGCTTGAACTAATCCTGTGACATCTGATTCCCAGATCTGCCATAAAGTTTCTATTAGTGACGTCTACTCAAGGCAATTTTAATGCATTTTTCCAGAAAAGAGTAAGAATTTATTGCTTCCATGAATCTAAAAACTATGCGTGTGTTCTTCATGCCAGATCAAATCAAACAGCTTTTTTACAGGAAAGAATCCAAAAACAGAGACCTGGAGCTTTTCTCAGTCATTTTTCTCCAAGCCCACAGAAACCTCTGAGACTGTCCAAAGGAGATGGACTGAAATTCTCCAGGATGCAGGAGGAAGAAGGCAAACCCTGGAAAAGGTGAGCTGTCCATGGATGGCTTCCCCTAGCCCACTGGAGCCAGGGAAGAGAGCACAGACGTGTAAGTCACAATAAATGGCAATACTCACCACGGGGAGCCCTAGAGTGTGGGAATCCCAAACCCTGGTGGCAAGGGCTGTGCTGGCTTCCCAGGCTCTCAGAGTCACCGCAGTCCAAATCCACAGCTCAGGCTTTCTTCGCTTTACCCCGGGAGGAGCCCTTTTCTCTCCTTCCTACGCCCAGGAGGCTGGTAGTCACCAGTCCCAGCTTAGCGGCAGCCCTAATCGCCTGCTTGAAATCTGACGCTTAACCCATTAAGACTGGGCAAACCTTGGAGAAAGAATGCTTGGGAGGTGAAGCTGCCTACAGGTGAAGATTGAAGCCTTGACCTTGAGTTAGTACATCAGGCAAGCCCTGAGCAGGGAGCCTCCTCCAAAGCCTCTCCAGGGGTGGGGGTCAACTCTGGGGTTCTGCTTAGCCATACAGGCAAGACTTCAAAACCCAGGGTCTTCTATTTGCAACTAGTGTTGGCTTTTTAACAGTTATAAAATTCAAAACTATTTGACTTTAGAGAAAAAAAAAACAGCCTTGTCGAAGACCACTACTATAAGAAAAATTTTTATTTATGACCTTTGGTGTGGAATTAGCTTTCAATAAATTAACATCTAAGTTTTATTAAAAGCTGAAATGCACAATATAATTGAATCCAATAAATAAACACATCCAATGGTAGGAAGGAAGTTCATGGTACAGTAAAGAAATATAAGGCATTAAATAGGTTAATTTAGTTCAATGAAACAATGCACATTAATGTGCATCAAAAAAAGTAAACTATTAGCCAGGTGGGGGTGGTGGCGGTGGCAGCGCTCGCACTCCTTTAATCCCAGCACACTTGGGAGGCAGAGGCAGTTGGATCTCTGTGAGTTCAAGGCCAGCCTAGTCTACATATAGAGTTCCAGGACAGGCTCCAAAGCTACACAGAGAAACCCTGTGAGGCGCAGGGGAGTAAACTATCAACACAACCCTTATCAGACATATTAAGAAACTATCATTAAAGAAAAAAAAACTATTACCATAATCCCCAGCTTAAAGGACATTTTGCTTTTAACCGTGCACTTTCCAGGTGTTAATAACTTTGTGGAAATACATACATCTCCCTTGGTCTGTTTTCTCACACCGCCTTGATCAGATATCATATACACTGTCATGTCAACACAAAGCAGACTCGCCTTAGCCACTGACTCACTGTGTGAGCTTCACAAGTTGTGTTTTGTCATCTGAGAGGAGGGAAGAGAGGCCAGACAACTGAAATAAAAGAAACCTCCTCTAGCTCCTACCTCTATTTTTATGTTAAGAAACTTGGTTTTACCCTGGGCTTTTTCTGACAGTTTGACAACACCACTTATGAAATAAGAACACACATCTAACAAACAGAATCAAGAGGCCCCGGAAGCCACAGACTATAGTAGAGTTTAGAAGCAGTTTAAGCTGCGGGACCAGGGTAACTGGGTGACAGGGCTAGAACTCACCATCATGAGCCCACAGCAGCTCTGATGTGTCCTCTCTAAAGACGGTCTCAGCACACACCAGTGATTCTAGGCAGGCTAGTCAATGCAGGGTAGTGTTTAAACTTGAAATTCCAGCTGCTAGGCTCACCTTCAGTGGGCTCAGAGTTCTGTTTGAGAAATGCGCCTGCCCAGAAAAAATATTTACACAACCCAGAGTGGGCTGTGGGTGCTGCGGCTCGCTTTGCCTGCTCTGCAGGAGTCCTGGGCTCCTCTGCTTGACCCCGCCTTATCAATGCCCTTTGTACCTCATTTGAGATCAGCATAGAGACAAAATCCACAGCCAAATCACTGCCCAGGCTAAGCATATTCAAGACCTCTACCAGGTACTGAGGTCACTAAAAAGCTGTGCTCTTTAGCTCCCGTTTGTGTGTGTGTGTGTGTGTGTGTGTGTGTGTGTGTGTGTGTGTGTGTGTGTGTGTGAAATTACTCTCAGGAAATCATGGAAGAGGAGAAAGATGGCAAGGTAAGAGGGAGAGGAAGCTCTCTGCATCATTATCTTCAGTGGGCGAAGATGCTGCAGCCTTTACTTCAACACTCCAACAAAAAGAGAAGCGTAGCCAAGCTTCTAGAAATATGGCCAGGAGTATCAGGAAGCAGTCACAAAGATTACGTTGAAAGCTATTTTCCATGAAGACTGGGCAGAATGCAGAGTGTGTTAAAGCCAAGGACTGCATACTAAAATGTACGAAAGCTTACTGAAGAAGTCCTAAGTCTTTCTGAAAAGGAAGAGAAAATGCTAAAACTAAGACCTAATATGTGTTTGTAAGTACTTCCCCCTTCTGTTTTCCTAACAATTTATGAATGTTATCAAATTAAATTTAAAAAACAGTTAAAGGTGATTTTATTTTATGTGTAGGAGTGTTGGTTGGCAGAGGTACACGTGCACCATTTGTGTGCCTGGTGCCCACAAAGGCCAGAAGAGGCATCGATCAGACCCCCTGGAGCTGGAGTTACAAAGTTGTGAGCTGTCGTTTGAGTGCTGGGACCCAAACCCAGGTCCTCTACAGGAGCAGCAAATGCTCTTGAACCTCTGAACCAGTCCCAATAACTTAAATTTTTTAATGCAGTCAGTAACAGTGGAGCAGACATCGTAAGTAGACATCTGAAGAAAGACACAGATTGATAAGAGGGAGAAGCCATAAAGGGGGAAGGCAACTATTAGCAAACATAAAGATGGTAACAGTGGTCAGAAAAGAGAGAGAGAGAGGAGAACACGATTGCACCAACATATCAGCATCTGCCGGGGTTCCACGTGAGGGCACCAGAGCAGGGGCTCACGACAGGAACAAAAGGGCAAGAACAACTGGCCTGTCCCCTGACGTCTGACTAGGACTTGTGTCTTGAAAAGTGCTCTTCCAAACCAGGTGAAGGGCACACGCCCATATTCCCAGCACTCGGGACGAAAGAGGACTGAGTTTAAGGGCAGCCTGGGAGACCCTGTCTCAAAAGATCCCCAAAACAATGCACGGCAGAGTGCACGGCTTGGCTTACTTTTTTCCTCACACCTGTCTTGTGAGGAAGAGAAGAAGACATGGGTTATTATATTCATCTGACAAATCAGCCACTTGTTATTTGGCTTCTAAAGGAATCCTAAGGTCTAATTAAAGTTTCACAACATTAATTAGTGTTTAGGGAGGTATCAATCAGTGTAGCCAGTTTACGACATGACTTGGGAACTTGGGTGAAGAGCAGATTGTCCCCATTTCCGAGACCCCAAAGGAATCCGGCTATCTTCCTAACCAATGATCCCCGTTTTCTGTCTAGCTAGCTATAGAAGAGTCAAGAGCGATCTTGATGAGACAAGCTCCTAAGGGCAGACTGCAGTCACCAGTCATGTTTTGGACAGATGCACACAAACTGTGCCCGTGGTCAGAAATGGAGCTGAAGCTCTGCTAAAAGGAGACAGTGTCATGGCGACAACTGATGCAGAGAGGAGTGAATGACAAGGAGAATGATGCAAATGGAAGGGATTTGGGTGGGGCAGGTTGGCCAGGTTTAGCAAGCACAAGTAGATCACCGATTAAAAGTGAACCTCAGACACACAACACTTCCCTGGTGTAAACACATGCTCTATTTTAGTTAGCATCTCTGCCTACAGGAGACCCTGGCTTCCACTGTATACAATCCCGGAGGGCAGAGATTCATGCCTGTTTTGTTCATTGCTACATTCCTAGCACAAAATGAGTACCTGGCACACAGCAGGTACTCAGCAATTGCTGTGTCCTGGCAGGGTTTATCTTAGGCTGGACAGTGCAGGTAGACATGTGTGCCCCTCACACAATCTTTACCTCTGTGTCAGAACCGCGTCATAAGGGTTATTTATGAATTACAGCACCAATGCTCTTATTTAAAGTCAACACCCTTTGCCCATTCTATCTCAAGGGCTCTGTGGAGAAGCTGGAGTTTAGAAGACATGGGACCACTTCTTACCCAGCTTAAACCCTAAACAATCGGCCAGTCCTTCTGATAGCAGCTGAGGGACAAGGGCTGTTTAGTCTTGAGGTGCTTTTTATTGGCCATTTTTCCCTTGATTCATAAGAACATGAAAAATGTTGTCTATTCACTGTCTGTGAACCCCAAACAGTTGATTTTAGGGAAAGGATTGGGAGACCACATTTAAGGGATATGTAATTTTAAAGAAATCATAGATATAACTTTATTTGGGGGGTGGATGACACTGCAAACAATTAGCTTACATCTAAAACTTCTACTAAATGGCCCAAATAAATTAGCCTTTTGTTTTTGTTTTTGTTTGAGACAGGGTTTCTCTGTATTGTTTTGGAGCCTGTCCTGGAACTCCGGTAGACCAGGCTGGTCTTGAACTCACAGAGATCCGCCTACCACTGCCTTCGAAGTGCTGGGATTAAAGGCGTGTGCCACCAACGCCCAGTTTAAATTAGCCTTTTTCACAGAGGATCAGTAACTGGCCCCTACTAGTCTCCCCCACCCATATGTAACGTCTTAGTTTTCTTTCTACTATTGTGATAAAATGCCATGACCAAAAGCAACTTGGGGATGAAAGGATTCATTTGGTTTATACTTCCACATCACAGTCCATTACTGAAGGAAGTCAGGGCAGGAACTCAAACATAACTCTGAGTCAAGAAATGAAGGGGAACAAGGAAGAATGCTGCCTACTGGGCTTTTTCTCCCTTGATTTGCTTAACCTCCCTTCTTATGTACCTCAGGGGCACCTGCCCAGGGGTGGTACTACCCAAGATGGACTGGGCCTTCCTACATCAACTGTCAATCAAGAAAATGCCCCACAGGTTTGCCTGAGGCCAAACTCAGGGAGTCACTTTTCCTCAGTTGAGATTACCTCTTCTCAAATGACTCTAGCTTGTGTCGAGGTGACAAAAAACCTAACCAACACACAAAGCTAACTTTTAAAAAGAATTATTTCTTGGTCATGACTATGTGTGTGGGGTGTGTACACGTGAGGGAAGACCCCTGTGGAGAACAGGGAAGGGAGTTGGAGCCACTAGGGCAGGACTTACAGGTGGTTGAGAGAGCTGCCTGATGGATACAGTTGCTGGGAACTGAACTTAGGGTCTCCTGCGAAATTTCCCCAGCCCCTCAAAATTATATATTCATAATCAGCATATACTCTTGCAATTTAAATAAGGGGCAAGTATTTCTCATGTAATATAAAATGAGAGGGGAAAAACACAGAAACAGTGGTTTTCATAAGAAAAAATCTTTATCATCTAAAATATTTAAAATGTGAAAGTTTGAGAAGTAAGAAAACTATTTTTGAGTGATAGTGATACCAAGGATTTTGGACTCACCATTTTTTTGGACAATGAAACACTTCTCTATTTTGCATCGAATGAGCATCATATGCACATAAATCCATGTGTGTGTTAATGAAACAACTGTGTATGACTGATTTGCTAAAACAGAAGTTCTCAACCTGTGGGTGGGTCATAACCCCGTGGGGGGGGTGTCAAACAACCACTTCCACAAGGGTGGTCTAAGACCATTGGAAAACACAGATGCTTATATTACCATTCCTAACAGTAGCAAAAGTACAGTATCAAATAGCAAGAGAAGAAAATGATTTTATGGTTGGGGGCCACCACAACATGAGGAACTGTATTCGTGGACGGCAGCATTGGGAAGGTTGAGAACCCAGGCTTAGAGGCTTACTTGCCAGGCTCTTCTTTCCCTTGTCTTGACCAGACACCTGCTTGCAGTAACCATTCCAACTTACACATCCTGGGACGCAGGAATCTGAGGGCTTTCCCTTACTTTGCATTGATGCCCAGACCTGGTAGGTAGGAAACCAAGTAGGGGAAAGTTACCAATGGCACCAGACACCACCAGATCTCAGGAGGAAGGAGAAGGGAAGGGTGCAGCAAAGCGAAATCAGGCAGTAGGGAGACAGAGGGTGAAACAGATCTCTACCATAGGAGCAGAGTGCAAATGCTAACTGACCAGAACACAAATGCTAACCACCCCTGCCCTTCCTGAATACAATGCCGACACATGAGGGTGCTGAGTCAGCAAAGCCAGGACTCTGGGGTCAGGCTCTGAGAAGAAAGCGCTCTGCTGCCAATCATTCAGCTAAAACTGAGCACGTTCTCTAGAGAGGAATCAATACTCCGTGTGCTGTTTTACACAGGCTGTCATCTTTGGTTATGTATACCTAATAGGATGACCCTTCCCCCTAGTTATTCTACAAATTTCTCTCAAATCTTACCAAAGCAAATTGCTATTTGAAATATGTAGGTCTCTAACCAAAATAAGAATCAAAGTTCAGGTCTTCCTGTTTGAAAAACATAGCTGGTTATATATTCCAAAAGGAGTTTGTTTACAGCATAAAGTCTCTTCCTTATGGCCTCCAAGCTATGTTCTACTCTAAGTCACTCTACATAGCTTTCAAGCTAGGTCTTGTCCAGAGTCACTCCATCTTATGGAGCAACAGGTGCTCCCTTCCAATCAAATGCTGAGTCAGAATGAGTCTCCATCCTACATACCACCACTAGTACATCAGGAACCAAGAAGCACAAAGCTTGTTTACCCAAGTAAAGAGTTACTATCAACTTAAGAAAGTTGGTTGGAGGCCGGGCGGTGGTGGCGCACACCTTTAATTCCAGCACTCGGGAGGCAGAGGCAGGCGGATCTCTGTGAGTTCGAGGCCGGGCTGGACCGACAGCCTCCAAAACAATACAGAGAAACCCTGTCTCGTAAAAACAAAAAAACAAAAAAAACAACAACAAAAAAAAAGAAAGTTGGTTGGAGACACAGAAAAGCCAGGCCCAACAGCTTACAGAACACAGCAGATCCATGATGAATATGAAACCCCTCAGCTGGATCCCATCCAGGAGGGAGAGCTAACACTGGGACATGTCACCCAGAGACATGTCACCTAACTGATTGGTACAGCAACACAGGATCAGATCGATAAGCACTGGACTTCAGACTGTCCCCAGGTGACAGCTTGGGCTTGGTGCCACTCATCAGGACTTGGTCAGGCAGCGCACCCTGCTCCAACTTGCCCTAGTCGTGGATCTTAGTTGACCATCCACACCGCACTAGAACAACCCTTGCGTCTGCCTTCAGTAAGGCCATTCTGTAGCCTATGTATCATTATGGTATGTGTGATGTGTGACCTTAAGAGTTAACAAGATGGGAACAAAAGAACCTTAGGCTGGGAAGTGAAGACAAGATCACATGGTGAATCTTAGCCAACAGAACTGACTGAACTTTATGAATTTACTGTTACTCAATAAATTCTGACATTGGAGAAACAAACAAAAAATATATCTGGGCTCCGTTTCTGTTCACTCCACCCCTTTCCCATGGTTGGTCTTATCAAACAAAACTCCTAGGAATTGGGTTTCAGAATCAAAAGTGGTTGCTCTTTGTCGACCACTCAGAGGGAAGTCTAAGTTGAGCAAGTGTGTCTAACGCTCAGATCAGCATTCAAAATGTTTATATTTCTCTCTCAACCATCAACAGAACTTTTAGGTAAGAGTTGTCGTAAAGAGAAAATCAAAGGCTGGTCAGATGGCTCAGTGGGGTAAAGGCACTTATTGCCAACACTGATCACTTGAGTTCAAAACCCACATGATGGAAGGTGAGCACGGACTCCCACAAAGTTGTCCTCTGATGCTCCCCTAAAATAGTGTGCGTGCGTGCGTGCACGTGTGTGTGTGTGTGTGTGTGTGTGTGTGTGTGTGTGTGTGTTTTAAGGCAAGTTTTCTAAGAGATTAAAGAAGAAACAAACCAGGGCGTTGGTGGCGCACACCTTTAATCCCAGTACTTGGGAGGCAGAGGCAGTAGGATCTCTGTGAGTTCGAGGCCAGCCTGGTTTACAAGAGCTAGTTCCAGGACAGCCTCCAAAGCCACAGAGAAACCCTGTCTCGAAAAACAAAAACAAACAAACAAACTGTAGGAGGAAGTCTATGCCGCCATGAAACATGTGACTTACTAGAGGCGCATACAGATGAGGTAATAAAAGGGCGGTTTACCACACCGCTAACCACACCCACTTTAGGCAGGACTAAAGACGTATACGGCTGGACATAAAGACGTATACGTATGTAGGCAGAACTACGTCACTAGCCAAGCCCACTTTTGGGCATGGCTAGGGGCGTTACTGGGGAAGGCATAAAAGACAGCGCACAGGAAGTCTCGCTCTCTTTTCCTGGAGTTCGGCTTCCGGTCCAGTCGCTAGCTGAGATCTGCTGGGCTTCTCGGGGTTTGGTATCGTGTGAGTAATTTTCTAAATTAAATACTTAGCTTCCCTTTCAGTAACTGTGTGTCGCGTATCGTTACAGCGTCCGTAAAGCCAACAGTTTGGTGTCGGAGCGGGATTGGAATCGGGACCCAGAAAAACGGCTTCTCTCGGCCCGACCAGGCGCACGTGGACTCTCCTTTCGCTAAGTTCCTCACCACTTCGCTCGGCAAGGCACGATTCCTGCCGCCAGGAACCAGCACCGTCTACCTGCCGGTAAGGTTAGGTATTCCAAGGTTTCTCTCACGGCCACGTGCTGTTTTACTGGCGGCCAGCTGACTCCGACCACGTGCTCTCTCACTGGCAGCCTGTTGATTTCGGCCTGAATTACTCCACTGATAACAAACGTAACTGCTTTATACAATGTCAACAGCTAACACTATGATGCAGGATGTTAAGAATTTTCTTGGTTTTTGTATGGATGGGATTTTAGAAAGGGTTGAGGACCTACCTGAAAGGTGCTTCCTACCCATGATGGTGATTATTAGCTTCATAATCAATATAATTTTGTTAATGAAATGGTTCAAAAATAGGAATAAACTTATACAGGTCATGCAGTCATCGCAGGATAGTTTTGAAATCTTAATACAAAGGATTCAGGAAATGCAAAATTCATTGCAGGAGAGTAAGAAAGGGTTGGTAGAAAATATTCAGGATATTAAAAATGATAATGTAGGTCTGACGAACAGGTTTAAAGAGACGGAACACAAAATTGAATTATTTTCAGGAAAAATGTGTTCCATAGATAGAATTGAAAAATTGGAACATAATGTGGAAACATTTAACGACAAACACGGTTCCATGTTTGATGATTTCACTAGCAAATTACAAAGACTGGAACATAAAATTGAAATGCTAGCAGAAAAGAATTGTTCCATGTCTGAGAGCAATGGTAAACTAACTGATAGAATATCATTTGTAGAAGGCAGTTTACATGCTATTGAGGTACTTGCTAAGGATGAGACTATTAGAAATTTGGAATCACATGTAAACGATGAATGTAAAAAATGAAAGATTCCATGACATCCTTAGAAAATCATTTGTCCCAAGAACTTCAAGAGCTCAGAGAAACAATGATGAATAGACTGCAGGATTTAGAAGACACTCAATCTGATACTTCAGAATCAGAAATACAGGCAACAGGTCAGGACAGGAGTTTCCCAAAGCTTCTCAAATGCCGGAATGATTTCCCTAAGGTTGCTGTGCGTTCCCCTATGGTTTTTCCGGTATCTGTAACAGAAAAACCAGCAACGAAAAAACAATCAAATGGTCCCATTGCTTATCACTGGGAGCCTATACAGATGAAGGATCTAAAAAATATTAAGGAGGCCATTGTCATGTATGGTCTTCATTCTCCCTTTGTCAGAGAGCTCCTAACCTCATGGGCTACTGTAAATAAAGTAACCCCAAAAGACTGGGCCCAATTAGCCTCTGCAGTACTCGAAAATTCTTGCCAAATTCAATGGAGAGCTTTGTGGAGGCAAGAAGCAAAAGCAATTGAGATTCAGGAATTGCAGAACGGTCATGAAGTACCCCAAGACAAGATTCTTGGGGAGGGTCCTTACGCTGACACGCAGGTTCAATCTGCATATGATGAGCACATGTTGTCTTTGTGCCGTACAGCTGCTTTAAATGCCTTGGATAAGGTTTGTGAAACAGGAGAGATAATGCAACCCTACACCAAGGTATTACAGGGCCCAAGGGAAAGGTTCACTGAATTTTTAGAGAGATTATCCAGAGCAGTAGAGGTACAGGTAGCGAACCCAGAATCCAGGCGTCTTCTTATAGAATCTTTGGCGTATGAGAACGCGAATCCTCAATGCAGGCAGGTAATTTGGCCATTAAAAATAAGATCAGCGCCATTGGAGGAATGGGTTCTGCATACAGCGAACCTGGAATGTAAAAGTCAGGATACAGGAGCTTGGGTAGGTGAAGCTATTTCTACAGGTTTGAGGAGGCACCAGGATGCCAAATACCCTACCTGTGATGATATAGAGGCATGGGTAGGGAAGGCAATCTCAAAGAATTTAAATAGGCGTAAAGATGCAAAATGCTTTAACTGTGGTAGAATAGGACATCTTAGTAGGAACTGTAGACAACGCATTCCTAGAAATAATGCTTTTACCAGGAATGTATCAAACAGAAGGCCTAAGCCTCCTGGTCTATGCAGGAGGTGTGGGAAGGGGCGCCATTGGACTGATGAATGCTTTTCCACAATAGACAGACAAGGTAGATCTTTACAGCAGGGAAACGGGCTTCCGGGGCTCCATGGAGCCCCGAAGAGGAAGATTATCCGGTCATTCCCAGTGACAGTGGAGGACAGCCTCTCCCAGGACAATTAGAAGATCCACTGCCCATTGTAAATAATACGGCACTGGATAATACATTAGCTCCAGAGGATGAATCAATTACATCAGGAGGAGATACAAAACATATATATTGGCAAACTTCTATACAATATCATAGACCCAAACTTCCGGTTAAGGTAAATAATAGGGTGATTTACGGATTACTGGACACCGGAAGTGACGTCACTATCCTTAATCAGCAGTCCTGGCCACAAAACTGGGCTTTAAAAGAGGTTAATGTTCAATTCTTAGGGATCGGAACCCTATCTGAAGTTAAACAGAGCGTTAGATGGATTGACTTTATTGGGCCAGAAGGACAGAGAGGAAGGTTAAAGCCATATGTTGCAGATATTGCTATAAACCTCTGGGGTCGTGATCTACTCCAGCAATGGAATACGCAGATTAAAATTCCTCCTGTATCAGCTAGGAATTATAGACAAGCTCTTAGTGGTAGTAAGAATATAGTAAGACAGTACAGAAAACAGATGCCAAATGTACAGGCTGTGCAGAAGCAAGATGCTAGTGCCAAACCTACAGAGCAACCAAAAGCTCTACCATTAAAATGGCTGACAGAGGAACCCGTCTGGGTGGGTCAATGGCCTATGACATCTGAGAAGTTAGAGGCTTTGGAGAAGTTAGTTCAGGAACAGCTAGATGCTGGACATATTGAGGAATCAACTAGTGCATGGAATTCACCTGTTTTTGTTGTCAAGAAGAAGTCTGGTAAGTGGAGAATGGTTACTGATCTTAGAGCCATCAACAAGGTAATTCAGCCTATGGGGTCTCTACAACCTGGGATGCCGTTACCTTCTCTAATTCCTAAGGATTGGCCAATTATAGTTATAGACTTAAAAGATTGTTTCTTCACCATACCGTTACAAGAAAACGACAGAGAAAAGTTTGCCTTCACAGTACCTACCTATAATAATTCCCGTCCGGTACAGAGATTCCAGTGGAAGGTACTACCTCAAGGTATGTTAAACAGTCCAACTTTGTGTCAATATTTTGTGAATAAACCTCTAGAAATAATTCGTAAAAAATTTCCACATTCGTTAATATATCATTATATGGATGACATATTATTGTCTGATTCAAATAAGGATACTTTGGAAAAGATGTTTGAGGCAGTAAAGGAAATTTTGCCTTGCTGGGGATTACAAATTGCACCAGAAAAAATACAAAGAGGAGATTCTATTAACTATTTAGGTTATAAAATAGATGCTCAGAAAATTAGACCACAGAAAGTACAGATCAGAAGAGATCGTTACCGGACTCTTAATGATCTTCAAAAACTATTAGGAGAAATCTCTCAATTACAGACGATTATTGGTGTAGAAGGGCATGATTTAAAACACCTGAAAATGGCTTTAAAAGGAGATAAAGACCTAAACAGCCCACGAGTACTATCAGCTGAGGCTGAAAAAGAATTAGAATGGGTAGAAAAGAGAATATTAGAAGCACATGTGGACCGTGTGGATCCAAATCTGGACTGTATTCTGGTTATTTTACCATCTAGAGAATACCCTCAGGAATATTAATGCAGAGGGACGACATCATTCTAGAATGGGTATTTCTGCCACATAAACAAAATAAAAAATTGAAAACATATATAGAAAAGATATCTGATTTGATATTAAAAGGTAAATTAAGGCTTCGTCAACTGACTGGGAAAGACCCAGCTGAAATTATTGTACCATTAACGAATGAGGAAATTTCCTCCTTATGGAAGGATAATGAGTATTGGCAAATAGCTTGCAGTGACTTTTTGGGAAGTATTAGTAATAACTATCCCAAAACAGAGAGAATCAAATTCATAAAGAAAACAATTTGGATTCTTCCACGTATCGTGAGGCAAACACCTATTTCTGGAGTTCTTACCTTCTACACGGATGCAAACAAATCAGGTAAAGCAGGGTATAAATCAGGAAAAATAAGTAAAGTAGTTCAAAGCCCTTACAACTCCGTACAAAAGGCAGAGTTATATGCCATTCTGATGGTACTTAAGGACTTTACAGAGCCTCTCAATATAGTCACGGATTCTCAGTATGCGGAAAGAGTTGTCCTGCACATTGAGACTGCAGAATTTGTTCCTGATAATACAGAATTAACCTCATTGTTTTTACAATTGCAGGAAATCATCAGAAACAGGACTCATCCTATATATATAACACATCAGATCCCATACAGGTCTGCCAGGTCCTCTGGCACAAGGCAATGATGAAATTGATCGTTTATTAGTAGGTAATGTGTTGGAAGCTTCAGAATTTCATAAGAAACACCATGTTAACAGCAAAGGTTTACAGAAGGATTTTTCTATCACCTGGCAACAAGCCAAAGAAATAGTAAGAAATTGTCCCAGTTGCTCATTGTACACTCAAACTCCATTACCAGCAGGTTGTAATCCTAAAGGTGTTCACAGAAATGAACTTTTGCAAATGGATGTATTTCACTTCCCAGAATTTGGCAGTTTGAAATATGTACACCATACTATAGACACGTTCTCAGGCTTCCAATGGGCTACTGCCCTCAGCTCTGAAAAAGCTGACTCTGTTATTACACACCTCTTAGAGGTAATGGCTGTTATGGGTATACCTAAAACAATAAAAACTGACAATGGTCCAGCATATGTCTCCAGTAAATTGGAACAATTCTTCAAATATTATAATATAAAACATGTAACTGGTATACCTTACAATCCCACAGGACAAGCAATAATTGAAAGGTCTAACCGAACCTTAAAGGAGATGCTTCATAAACAGCCAGGAAAACAAAGACACCTAGACACAGGTTACACAATGCTTTACTAACGTTGAATTTTCTTAATGCTGATGAAAAAGGACAAACTGCAGCAGAAAGACACTGGACTACAGAGAAGACTTCTGAACTGAACCAACCGGTGTATTTTAAGGATGTTATGACCTCAGTCTGGAAACCAGGATATGTGTTACGTTGGGGAAGGGGTTATGCTTTTGTTTCCACAGGAGAAGAAAAGGTTTGGGTTCCATCAAAATTAATAAAAATTCGATCAGAACAGAAAACATCTCAGGAGGAGGAAGATAACAGCCCATCTACAAATTCATAGTCCACAATGGGTAAAGTGACCTCCTAAAAGGAAAGAGAAGTGCTTTGTTTTTGTCCTCACAGGTAAACTCAGCAAAGAATACTGGACACATGGATTCCTGTAGAAGAATGAATAGCTACCCTGAGGACCATCAAACACACACTGTGTGGTATCAAAGTCTAAATCTCTCTATATTGCTTTTTCATAGTACACTTTTATCTTTATTTCTTCACATACCTCAATTCCCATTCATTTAACTGAAGCTGGCTTTGGAGTTGGATTGGCTCTCCTACTCTAAACCCAAGCATGTTATTTAAATACAATTCAGAATTTCTGTATTATATCAAAGAGCCATTGATATAAGACAGAAGAAATAAAATGAGGGACTGTTATCTATGGATTTCTTTTTCTGAACAGTCTAATTTCCTCCAGGTTTTCCATCTTCCCTATTGTCACCTCTTCTGTATGCTTACATGTGAAAGTTAAAATATTTCTTTGTTAACAGTAATGTTCGAGTTTTCCAGAGAACAAGGGATTTCCTGACAGCAATCTTCAACTGCTTCCGAAAGAGAATGAGGATCCACTTCCTTGACTTCACCTGATTCGACTGGAGGCATCTGAATTGCCCCACATCATTGACTCCACCTGACAAGCACTATCCTGAAACTGGCTTGAAACTACATCACTCGACACAACTCCAGACCAAGGAACAGAAATAGCACATCTTCTACAATCTGACCAGAGCTTCAAGATAAGAGCTTCAATCAACACTAGAACCTCAGTCAGGAACTTCAATCAAGCAGCTCCTGCCATACTGAGACTGTCTGATCTACTCAGATTTTGTTATACTAACATTTTCTTTTCACAGGTCCCCATGAGATTATCATCGTCCCATCTCAGCAGGAAGTAGTTTTGAGAATTCCACGCCCCCTCTCCCTACTATTGATATTATAAGTTTACACCTGTTAGTGTTAGTTTTCCATTATTTTAGAGTTGGGATTGGAAGGAGGTGTTCATATTTGGGTGTTTCTTTAAGATAAGTTTAGGTTTAGATAGAATAGATGTTTGATACATTTTGTTCATGGACACAAGTTAGTTGTCCTTTTTTAGACTAAAAGGGGAATTGTAGGAGGAAGTCTATGCCGCCATGAAACATGTGACTTACTAGAGGCGCATACAGATGAGGTAATAAAAGGGCGGTTTACCACACCGCTAACCACACCCACTTTAGGCAGGACTAAAGACGTATACGGCTGGACATAAAGACGTATACGTATGTAGGCAGAACTACGTCACTAGCCAAGCCCACTTTTGGGCATGGCTAGGGGCGTTACTGGGGAAGGCATAAAAGACAGCGCACAGGAAGTCTCGCTCTCTTTTCCTGGAGTTCGGCTTCCGGTCCAGTCGCTAGCTGAGATCTGCTGGGCTTCTCGGGGTTTGGTATCGTGTGAGTAATTTTCTAAATTAAATACTTAGCTTCCCTTTCAGTAACTGTGTGTCGCGTATCGTTACAGCGTCCGTAAAGCCAACACAAACAAATAAATAAATAAAAATAAATAAATAAATAAGCAACTTCAACAAGATAGAAAGTTGCTGTGAAATTCTACTTCTCTAGGCCACTTACTATTATCTATCCTTTATTAAAAGAGAAATAAGAAAGCAATTTGAGCAAAGACATACCATTCCCTCTCTCTGTCATCAGAGTGCACTTACCTGTACCATGGCCGTTGACTTTCGTAGTATAAGCCATGCTGGTTTAAATCCAAGGATGGACACAGCGAACAGTGAGGATTTGTGCGAATTTCATACAGCAAGCTCCCAAAGGCTTTCAACCTGACATGATAAAGAGAGTCCCATCAGAACATTCAA
Organism: Mesocricetus auratus; assembly: GCF_017639785.1. Lineage (NCBI taxonomy): Eukaryota > Metazoa > Chordata > Mammalia > Rodentia > Cricetidae > Mesocricetus > Mesocricetus auratus. Next base: position 35,058,033 of record NW_024429182.1, read on the forward strand.
GACATGGTTTCTGTGGACAGAGGCGATTGTAATGGAGACAGCAGATTAGAATGGAGACAGACTGAGGATCCAGGTGGTGGCTGCATGAGGCCTGGCTCCAAAGTGGCCAGAGGAATGATGCCCACGGGCGTACCAGTGTCTAGACCTAAACAATACACCCTGTGGAGAGAAAGCTGGCTCCCAGACACTGGCTAGGAAGTAGGACACCTGACACATGTCCCTCTTCAGTGCTCTTTATGTCTGTCTGTCTGTCTGTCTGTCTGTATGCATGCATGCATGCATGCATGCATATATATATAAAAGTTTTGAAGCTCACCTGCTTTTCTATAAGTTGGTTCAATAATCTCATTTATCAGCTGCAATTTCAAAGCAGTTCTTGCACAAGATGCCCTGTCCCTTAAAGGTAAACTCTTTATGAATTATTTTTAACTATCAAGCCTTTTACCCAGTCCCACTTTCTTCTGTGCAGTCACTTTGCTAAAATATTAATACAGCGCCTTCCATCATCCACCCCCACCCCCAGTTTTTTTGAGACAGGGTTTCTCTATGTTGCTCTGACTGTCCTGGAACTTACTCTGTAGACCAGACTGGTCTCAAACTCACAGAGATCCACCTGCCCCTGCCCACTCCCCCACCCCCAGTGCTCGGATTAAAAGCGTGTGACACCAACACTGCCCAGCCAAACAAAATGATCCAAACCATCAGTATCTTGCACTGTTCTGTTAGACAAACCTCAAATGATAGCTTGACGTGCAGTCAGAGACACTGGATTGCATACAACACCATATATCTTTGGTTTTACATTGACTTTTTGTTAAAGGTTACCTCGGGTTACTGAATTGAGACATATAACAGTTACAAACTTTGAAATAAGCAAGAAATAATCTAGAAAGAAAAAATACTGCTCTAGCCATTGCTTTTTGAAAATGCTTCTATAAAAAACTGGCAAAGAAAGTTAATTATAAACAAGAACATTGCCAATCCATCCTAACTCCAGACCTATGAGGCCAGAGGCAGCACTCCTCCCTGTGAAGTGGTGTCAGCCAGGAAGCCAAGCGACCTCTCAGGGACAAGAGTGTGCTAAAATAACAGTGGAAACATATGCCACCCTAGCACAGCCACCGAAGTCACCGAGATTTGTTACGGCTATGGTAAAATGCTCAGTGTAAGTTGATTTTAAAAACCAAGACAGGGCTGACAAGATGATTTAGAAAGTAAAACCACTTGCTACACAAGCTGGAGGACCCAAGTTCAACCCCAGCACCCACATCAAAAGCCAGGTATGGCGGCTCAAAGCCAGAAAGCCAGCAACCTCTGTGAGATGGGAGGCAGCGCCAGGAGAACGGGTACAAGTTCACGGCCAAGGAGAACGCAGGCCAGCAGCAGCAACGAGAGACCCTGCCTCTATAGCAAGTGCTCTCCAGACCGCCACATACACTCATGGCACATGTGTTGACACGCCACACACTCAAATAAATAAAAACTGCAAGTTATACAATAGGTGTTATGTGTCTGTGTGTTTGCACACACCTACACACCCACCCCACAAAAATCAACACGCTATTAACAATGGCAATGCAGAGGACAGTCAACATCATTAATCTCTAACTGCTGTTAAAATCTAAATTGTCATATGCATAAATACACCATGATTTTAAATATCACTGATTTTTAAAAAAAAGATGATACCAGCCTGGCAGTGGTGGCACACGTCTTTAATCCCAGCACTTGGAAGGCAGAGACAGGCAGATCTCTGTGAGTTCAAGGCTAGCCTGGTATACAGAGTGAGGTCCAGGACAGGCTCCAAAGCTACAGAGAAACCCTGTCTTGAAAAACAAAATAAAACTGACCAAACAAACAAACAAACGATGCTACCAATCAAATCCTAAATCTGCGTTTGTTTTTCTTTAAATGTGTCTTTGTGCATTTAATTAAAAATCAGAAGGATTGGCTGGAGAGATGGCTCAGTGGTTAAGAGCACTGGCTGCTCTTCCAGAGGTCCTAAGTTCAATTTCCAGCACCCACATGGTGGCTCCCAACCATCTGTAATGGGACTTGGTGCCCTTTTCTGGCCTGCAGGCATACAGAACACTGTATATATAATAAATCTTAAAAAAAGAAAACGTGAGAAGGATGTTCATTGTGGCTGCCCCTGGCTGATGTACTAATGGACGATGCTGGCTCCTTCATTACTTCAACAACAACAACAATAATATTAATAATAACAATCCAATGTCTGGACTCATCTTGTCATTTGGGCTTTATTTGCTTTGAAAGGGGAGATGCAAGAGTATATGATTCCCATGTTACAGGCAACTCTCAGGCTTTTTTCTGAACACAAGGGATGTTGGTAATACTTTTAAGTATGAGTGAAGGGAAAACATGGCTGATGACGGTGATCACATAGGCCGAGAACCTTGCTCCTTAGCTAGTGAAATTTTCCTCACTCCTCATAGCTGCAAAGTCAAAAAAGGACGTTTTGTTGTTGCTGAAGGCTGCTTCTGTCAGGCACGTCTTCCTGCACATTCTTCTAGCTACAGTGAAGTGCTATGGTCGGAAACCAGATACTGAGTCTTCCACTCCCAGAAGGCTCCCAGCTTCTGCACACCAGGGCAAGATGGCTCTAATCTCTCTGATTAAGAAGCCATTACCAACACTCCCTGGGAATCAGGGGCACTGAACTTGCAAGGCACTAAACTGTGCATGGTGTTCGATGGCCGGGTTAAAGGGAAAGGGACAGAGAGAACATTAGCTTTCAAGGACAGAAATGACAGTCCATGTCTGCCAGGTAAGGCTTTCACAAAAGAATGTGGGGCCTGGAAAGACTTGAGGGGAGGGGTGGGAAAAGGAGGGAGTCAAGGAGAGAAGCCAAGCTTCTGGAATCTTCAACTAACCACACTTCTAAAAGCCACAGCAAAAACCTCAAAAACCTGAGGCTGAACCCTGTTTGCTGGCCCCTCAGTGGCCTCTCAGATTTGTACTGTGGAATCAATTCAGAGAGGCTTGTAAATACCACCATTTAACCTATTGAGGGCAAACAGAAGGCAAGAAGAAACAAGCTGTGGGTGTTGGGGGTGAATGAAGTATGTGTCAAGGTATTTGAATAGAGATGCACCCAGAGTCTTCCCAGCCAAGCTTCATGGACTTTGGCCCAACACACAGGTATACACAGGCATGCTCCCTCCCCCCCCAATTGAACCTCTCTCACCTGGCAGGAGATCTTTATCTCAGATCCAAATTGGTCTCTCCCACCCTCTCCTAAAACACAACAATCCAATAAAAAGAAGGAAGCCTAAAAGTAGGAGCTACAAGCATGTCACAGATAAAATAACAAGGCACCCTGTCACGGGATGTGCCTGTGTTGAGAATAGCTGTAAATTGTGGATCTGTCCCTCCCAGGTACTATTCCATCTGACAGATGGCCCTCCAGTTGTGCCAACTTCCTCTTTCTCCTGAAATGCAGCCCATTGAAGAAAGCAGAGAATGGCCATGGTCCATTCCCTTGTTACAGCTCAATAAAGCACTTCTTTTCTCCCTTGGAGGATAGTGCAACCACTAACTCTGGTAATGCAATTGTGGCTGAATTCTGGTACCTGCAAAAAGCATTTTTTACGGTTTGGGAAAATGCTTCAATAGAAAAAATGAAGATTGTGCCTTATCTTTTTTTTTTTTTTTTTTTTGGTTTTTACGGGACAGGGTTTCTCTGTATTGTTTTGGAGGCTATTGGTCCAGCCCGGCCTCGAACTCACAGAGATCCGCCTGCCTCTGCCTCCCGAGTGCTGGAATTAAAGGCGTGTGACACCACCGCCCGGCATGCCTTATCTTTTTATTTCCAGAGACTGAGCGGTCCTGAAGATCACCTCCATAGTAGCCCAAGTGTAGCTCAGTGAACAAGATAAAGAATTGAGCTCACAAATACGTTACATTAGCTGAAATGAAACATTATGAAAAGCAACCCAATAGAGTTCTGTGAAGAGCATACCAATGAAAGACAGCAGATGGAGAAATTGAGGTACGTGTGCACGTGTGTGTGTGTTCATCCCTTGCTAGGATTTCTTAAAACTGAAATGGGAAACCTCACCTATTGTATGATGCACCATTAAGTGATGCTGATCTGAAAACATATTTTACTAATTAAATGATGATAAAATTATAAAATAACCAGAGCTGAAGAGATGGCTAAGTGGTTACGAGTGCTGGATGCTCTTCCAGAGGATACAGGTTCGATTCCCAGCACCCACATGGTGGCTCAGAATCATATGTAACTCCAGTCCTGGGGATCCACCGCCCTCTCCTGGCCTCTGTAGGCATTGCACCTATGTGGTGCACAGACACACAAGCAAACCACTAATAACACATAAAAACAAAAATTTAAAAAATAAGATGCTTACCAAAACCATACTGGGGCTGACTATGAGGTTAACACATGGTGGTACAGCATGTGTTTAGCATGTATAAGGTCCTGGGCTTGATTCTCAGAAAAAAGGAGGAGAAGAGGATGGAGAGGAGAAGGAAGAAGAGAGATTACATTCACTTGTAAGACATATCCTTGTTCTGAGTGTTAATAAAGCCTGAAGGAAATCTTAGGAAATGATGACATTATGATACATTTTATTAAAACATACTGACCACCTTGTTTTCCCCTTCTAAGATAAGAACACGCAAATACTAAAATCCATTCCCTCATTTTACGAGTACCAAAGACTTAGAATGACCCAGTCACATGTGGCTACATGGCTGAGCAGACACAGCTGAGCTGGCTCTCTGCTTGTGGGATTAGCAGGAAGAGCACAAGACTTTGACACAAGAGAACGTACACGTGCCAACACGTGATGTCCCTTTCAAAGGCTGCACGGGGATACACAGGCTCAGAGCAAGGATGCTCGAGGCCACCCACCTCTGTTAGACCGAAAGAAGTGTGCACGGCGCAAGGCAGCAAGACGGCTTAAGACAACCTGAGAGAAACCTGAAGGAAACACTCCACCAAAAGCAACTGGGCGCGTACACGCACAAACACCTTTGCTCCAGTTTTAAAAACTGCACAGCTCAATCCCGTTTAAGTTAGTCTTTCAACCAAGTCTCCAAAAACCTAACTCACCACACACATCACATCACATACAACTGTCTATGCATTCCTGTAAACTTTGCAAAGACAGCCAACTATCTAATTAATGGCAACAATCAAAAGTTATGTCAGTGTGGCCACCATTCAGGATCAGACTCTCTCCCAGTGGTCTCCTGTGCTTACTGGCTTCCGACCATCTGGGAGTGGGGGTGGGGGGTAGGGGATGGGAGCGAGGGAGTGGGGGTGAGATATACCACCCAGCCCTTCCTGGTTTTACAGTCATGCTACCTAGTATGATCCAACCTCATGGAGTCCCCAGTCTACAGCAGATCACTTTCTTTGAGTGGGAAGGACAGAGGGATCTTTACTATGGATCAAGATATAAATTAGAATCTTACCTAGATACTGGCTTTCCTTTCTAATGGAAAAAGAAGGCTGGGGTTTGCTTATTGGGGTATTTTAGGCTATGTTGTCTACACAGCTAGCTATATTTGCAGTTTCATGTGTTGGGTAAATCCCAGATAAAAGGCTGAATTAGGTGTTTTTATCACAGAAACCAATTAAAATGCAGATGCTAAGGAGAAAACAAAATAAACACCAGTGAATAAGTTTGTTTCTTCATTCGTTCTTTCATTCATTCAATGTCTGGTCATCATAGTCAGTCAGAGTGTGAACCTCAGAGTACAGACTCATTCATTCATTCATTCATTCATTCAGTGTCTGGTCACCATAAGCCAGTCTGATTGTGAACCTCAGAGTACAGACTCATTCATTCATTCATTCAGTGTCTGGTCACCATAAGCCAGTCTGATTGTGAACCTCAGAGTATACAGCATTGAGCAAAGCAGACACACACCCATCCTCTTCTCTCTGAAATAAGTTAACTGAAGATCGTGCTTTGAGAACAAAGGACGCATAGGTTCCTTTCCGCCTTATTTGAAAAGTTCCCACGGTCACATCTGCCTCCTCATGTACTTACACTGTTCCCAAGTGGGTGTGGGTGTGGGTGTGAGTGTGGGTGTGCCGTGCCTGCTCATAGACCCCTATTGCTCATCCACATACACCCAACACTGCAAAAGGACACTGGTATCTTTCCTAGAGTGTGTAGGAGCCGTGGGCAGGCTAATGCCACCTGGAAGCCTCCAGATGTTTTCAGAGCTCCACTTAGGGTCTGCTCCAGCTGGGTTGCTGGGACAGACATGGTTTCCTGTACATATAATAAGAACTAATGCTTGCGGAAGTTTCTTTCCAGAAAACTTTCTGGGGTGAAAGTTCACTGGACAGTGACAACCAACTTCTCTCCTGCCCCCACAAGTGACAGACTATGGAGCAGTCACAAGCACACCACCCTCTCTTCCTTTCACGAATACCTCTCAACTTGTTGCCAACTTTGTAGGAAAACATCTCTCAGGTGAGGCACCATGGAGCAGCGTGTTCTCACCTGCCCTGGCCCTCCTGCAAACGTCTTGGGGAACACAATCCTAATGGAAACTAAACTGTTTACAAGTGTGACCAGATTACCGGTGCCTTGTTGTTGCTGAGAAAGAATTCTGTCTTCCAGTGCTTCATGAGTTAAAACATCAGTACCGTTCCATAGTCCGACATTAAGAATAAGACTAACATTGGGAGGTAGTGGCAGGCAGATTTCTGTGAGTTTGAGGCCATCCTGATCTACAGAGCAAGTTCCATGACAGCCAGAACTAAACCCTGTCTCAACAAACCAAAACAGAACAAGACCAACAGCACAGATGTAAGAGAATTCAGTCCCTGTACTTGGAAGACTTTAAATGAGTCCTGTTTAAATAATTTAAGAAGTTCTCATTTGCTGCTCTCAGAGAAAACTTTCCCTTTATTTCCTCTGGGATTATATTCTCCAGTGACATCCTCTAAGATTATTTTTCAACTGACCCATTACTACTGGAGCCGTCACTAAGTAAAATGGGACCAGTTACACACCCTCAGATTCTTAACCTTAAAATGGTTTATCTTAGAGTGAAGTCCCCACAACAGCAGGCGCAGCAGCATTGCCTCCCAGAATTTTGTAAGAAATGTTCCAATTTAGTGTTTTTATGAGTGTTGTAATTTAAAAAGCGGCTTGAGAGGAAAAGACACCACGCAACAGAGCTCACGTGGAGGGTTTTTCATTAGGGGAAAGGAAACAGGAAAAGGCGGGAGGGGAGAGGAGCGGGGGAGACCAGCCTCTGGAAACAGGAGTAGCACAAGAGAAAAGGGGGGGAGGGGGATAGTGACAGAGATCCAGGCAGAGGAGAGAGAAGAACGGAGAGAAGAGAGATGGGAGGTGGCTGGCCCTTTCTAAGGGGACGTAGTGAATGTGCACAGGTGATGAATGCTCTTAGTGGCTGCAGCTGAGGATGCCAGTACAGATGTCTGAGTATTAACAATGAGTGAGCAAACAGTGGGTCTCTGACTCTAGTGCATTCTCTTGAGCACTTTTCCTTCTTTTTTCTTTTTCTTTTTCTTTTTTTTTTTTTTTTTGGTCTTGTCCTTGTGATAGTTTTTGTTTTATCTTATTATACTTTGTTATGTTTTTATTATTACTCTTAGATGTCTGTTCTTTTCTAATGATAGACAGAAAGGGAGGGGATCTGGATGGGAGTGGAGGTGGGAAGGAACTGAGAGGGGGGGGAAACCATAATCAGGATATGTTATGTGAGAAAAGTATTTTCAATAAAAGGAAAAAAGAAATGAAAATCCTCAGATTGTCCTAGTCATGGACCAAGCCTCTAGGAGCCATACCCAGCGATGCACACTTTAACAAGTTTCTAGGAGACCCCGATGTACAGCAGATGGTCTTAACCCCACAGCTTGACAGGAAGAGTCACCAGGAAGAAACCAAGTTTCAAGGCTCCAGGAGCCAGGAAGTGTCCAGGATTTTAACAAAATGCCTCTCAGTGGTTTAGAAGCTATCCCAGGAAGCCCAACTTTCAATGGTTTGTTTAAACCAATATTAAACCTCAGTATGTGATAGCAGACAGTATTGGATACTACAGGGTAAACAAAGCAGGCTCATGCTTGTGTTTCTGAGGCTCACAGACCTTGGAAGCAATGCGTCAGGAGGGAAGACACTGGATTCTGGGACCTCACATTGAGGATTTCACCTTCAAGCTATCACCAGCCTCTGGGTTCAGAAAGGCTCAGTTATGCTAAAGAGAAATCTCCCAGGGAGATGTGTGTGTGTGTGTGTGTGTGTGTGTGTGTGTTTTCCAAGAACAGATAAGTTTCTACTTAGGGTAAACTTTACGATGAAGCACTTTATAACGTGCTACCTGGTGAAAGTTCTCAGTGCCAAGCAAAGCAAAACAAGACCACAGTGAATTATCACCTCACAGTTGCCATCAAACTCCAAACTACTAAGTGACATTGGTGGTGCAGTGGTGGGCAGAGCTGTCTTCCAAGATAGCAAGTGATGGTTGTTGTTAATTAGGGAGCTTCGCCATCACGCCAGCCCTGTCTCCCTAATTAACAACAATGGTAAAGTGAAGACATAGGACTGCGTGTGCCCGTTATCAGAACTGAAAAATAAAAAATAAAAAGGTAGTTATAATGGAAGCTTCCCCAAAACAAGAAACAGAGTTACTCTATGATTCAGCAACTTGCTTCCAAAACACTGAACCCCATGCTCACTACAGAATTAGTCACAACATTCAGCATGTGGCAACCCAGGAGTCTGCTGACAGGTGGGCACACACACGGTCTCCACATACTCGGAGAGTACTCGTCTTTAACACAGGCGGCCCTGCCAAACACTGGAGAAACAACTGCTGAGCATCTCACGAGGTACAGAATCCTCAAGAGTGCATGCTTAGTGTGGTTTCCTGGCTCTTCCCTGTGCTTGTATATGCCCAAGTTTATTTCCAAATGTTACTTTATAACACATAACATTGTAGCAGGGCGAGGTGGTACGTCTTTAATCCCAGCACTTGGGAGGCAGAGGCAGATCTATGAGTTCAAGGCCAGTCTGGTCTACACAGTGAGTTCCAGACCAGCCAGAGCTAAATAGACAAACCATGTCTCAAAAACTAAGCACACACGCGCACACACACACACACACACACACACACACACACACACACACACACACCCCACATCACACCATAATACAAGCTATGTAAGACAATAACTTTTATTACTGGTTGCATAGAATTCTTTCATATTTGTTACATATTTTGTTTGACCTTCCTTAATTACTAAATATTTGGAGTATTTTTCACTTTGCAACATTTTGACAGGATGCTTTGTGTAATTCCCCATTAATTTCCTATAAGTAAATTCCAAGAGGTGGGTGAGAAGAAAAGAAAAGAAAAGAAAAGAAAAGAAAAGAAAAGAAAAAAGACAGCCTGCTCATATCCTACAACTATGTATAGAATTGTGTTGTTCTTCAGAAACCAAAAACACGGGAGGGAATTCTGAGTTCCATCCCCAATTTTATGGCTTTGCATATGATGAACATATCTGCCAAAGAGCATATCAAAAATCTCTCTGCTGGGCTGGAAAGATGGCTCAGAGGTTAAGAGCATTGGCTGCTCTTCCAGAGGTCCTGAGTTCAATTCCCAGCAACCACATGGTGGCTCACAACCATCTGTAATGAGATCTGGTGCCCTCTTCTGGCCTGCAGGCATACATGAAGTGCTGTATACATAATAAATAAAATCTTTTAAAAAATCTCTCTGCAAAGTAGCAAATGTGCTCTCAGTGGGTTTGAATCTTATATGACGTTAGAGCTGCTCCACACCGGCTTCTGTGTTTACTCTTCACTCTCTGCTCAGAGCAGTCTCTATCTTTAAGCTCAGTTACTGTATGCACACAACAGACACCGAGGAAAAATTAACAGAAAACATCCAGTTTCTCACCCTGAGTCACCCAGAGTGCCCTCACTACCCACTGCTGTATCCCCAGCTTGTCATGTACCAATCAGGCAGACCAAAACGTGAGGCAGGAGCACATCTTCATCAAAAACATAGTTGGACTCAAGGAACCTTCTAGAACTGCCTCTTAACACCTCCAAACAAATGCTAGCAAGCCACAGGTGAAGTTCTGGCACTGATGAGCTGTCATGTCAGAATCTCAACATAGGTTACATGCATAAAAGAAGTAATTTTAAAAGTTTCAAGCCATAAAATTAAAGATTCCCTGTTTTAAAAAAATGAAAAGGACAAGGAATGTAAGGGAAAATATTACATATTAACATACATACTTATCTCAGAAATGGCCTTATAGTTGAGCAAACGCATCCCCAAAGCAAAGACATGAGTATCAGAGGCAATGCTGGGTGAGTAGAAACCCCCCTGGGTCACTGAAGCAGCTCCGGAGAACAGGATACGTCCAAATTCTTGTCTGTGTACATGAGGACACTTGGTGAAGTGTAACACAGAGTCACAAGCTAGTTAGAAGTGTGGTCTGGTTTTGTTTCGAAAAGTAAAGGGGACGGTTCAAAATCCCAGGCCACCCCTAGGATGGAGCAGGAAGGGGACCTTATCTCACTTCCTCATTATCTTGTCCCTCTGGCCCACATTCCTGTCCTCACAGCCCCGAGGAATCAGTGCTGGGAATTTCACTCCTAATTCTTTGCAGGGACAGGCACACTAAAGCCCTTTGCTGTACCAGGAGCCCCCCCCATCTCAACTAATCACAACCATCCTCAAAACTGGGGGCCACACATGCCACCCTAACTCAGGGAAGGGACAACAGCACCCAGAGTCAGAGTTGGGTGAGGCACCCACTTCCTGATGACTTGCTACTCTCGCTGTGTCACACAGGCTTGGGGTCCGATGGTGCCTGCATCCTTCAGAACAGATTGGAAACCATGGTTTGGGGCTGACACCTCAGAACTACTCAACCTTGGCCCCACATCAAATTGTCAGAAGGGTGTTTTAAACAGATCTTTACAACACTTCTCCTTGGACTGTACCGGCATCGCTATGAAAATCGCTCCCCACCCTACCAACTGGGGGGAGTGTGGGTGGGAGCTGATGTCCGGTCCGATGCTTCATCTCTGCTACGTGTGTCTGTGAGCCGGAAGAGGAAACCGAGCTGTTCGGTACTTACTTAGTATTCACTGCTCTGAGGAAACAAGATAAGCCAGAACACTTAGCTCCAGCACTCAGTGCTTGGGCACTTGGACGACCCAGCTATCTATGGATGCTTCCCCTCAAGACCCTTCCTTGAGTCAAACCGCACTATGTTTTCTTTTGTTTAAAGAAAACTAAAGCTGTATTTTCAAAATGAAAGTGGATGGACACTGACCAAAAGAACTAGTTTTCTATCGTTTTCCCTAGTTTTGAGACCTGAGTGGTTCCAAAGATAAGAACAGAGGCTTGTCTGTATCTCATGGAAAAGCAGAGAAAGGAACCATAAAGTGGTAGTATTTTTTTTGTTTTGTTTTGTTTTATAAGACAGGGTTTCTCTGTATTGTTGTGGAGGCTGTCGGTCCAGCCTGGCCTCGAACTCACAGAGATCTGCCTGTCTCTGCCTCCCGAGTGCTGGGATTAAAGGCGTGCGCCACCACTGCCCAGCTAAGTGGTAGTATTTTTAAACTTACTGTTGATTTCCCATCTTGTCACCTCATAACAGAGCATACCAGTATGCCAGGAAGTGCTGGAAAATGGCTATAGCATCACAGCACATCTCACCTGGAGCTGAGCCTGGCGCCCATCACAGATTTTGACCTTGAATTCACTATGTAGGCCAGACAGGCCCTGTATTTGTGACCCTTTGGTGTCAGCCTCTTGAGTGCTAGGATTACAGGTATGCAACACCATACCCACTTTCAGGACCTAATTCTTGAATTCTTACATGTTTCAGAATAAAATGTAACTCCTTTTTACCCACTTTAACCAAAGGAATGGTGCTTTGTCAAAACCACACAAATCTGAACGACCACATTGATTCCAAAGCTGGTGCTTGGTTTAAGCATCTCTCCAGGAGACAGCATAGTTTATCTTCAGGCCCACAAGGCCAGAGTCCCCTCTACTCCACTTCCCTGTTCCACAGGCTGAGTGGTAGCACCATGGGCTCTCCATGCGGAATAACCAGGGGGCGGGGTGGAAACAGATATGTGCTACACCGTGATGAGCACACCCCACACTAGCATGTACCTGTTCTCAGAGGAAAAGCCAATCAAAGGTGGTTAGTACACTGAGGCTAAAAAATTCTTTGTGGGCTGGGAAGATGGCTGAGAGACTACGAGTACTGAATTCTCTTCCTGAAGACCCGAGATGGCATCCTAGCACCCGAACGGTGGCTCACAATTGCCTATAACTCCACTCCCAGGGGATCTGATGCTGCTTTCCGACCTCCTCTTGCACCAGAAATTCATGTAGTATACACACGTACACAGATCAAAACCACCCAACACAAAATACAAAAGTAATAAAAAAATTTTAAAGTCATTTGTCTTGACTGGAATTCTAACGGGAGAAGAGAGAGCACTGGACTGACATTTTGGGAGGACAAACAAACAAGACCATACACTTCAAAACGAATGAAAAGGCAAAACCTAATCTTTTTCTACAGAAGCAGCATGGAAAGAGTTAATTAATACAGAAAGTTATAATACAGCAAAGGATAGACTTTAACACAACGCCAAGTGATCAAAAAGATATTTGAAGGTTGCTATAATGCAAACCTTATTAAAATGCATATATATGGATATCTGTGGATATAAAATGCATATATATGGATATCTATGGATATATAATACATATATCCCAGAGATCTCATTCACACATACAAATGCATACCAAAAACATCTGATTATGATTTCAAAGGAAGATGGATGAGACAGAGAAATGTCATCCTCCTACCTGATGCCCCAACACATTTTCAGATCAAAACCTTTATCTTGAAATATACAAAATCAACAAATTACATTTTTTTTATTTTAAGCCATAAGATCTTTTCAAATCAGGACCTAAGCAGGCACTTGAAAATGGACTTCCTTGTGTTGTCTGTGTGTTTCTAAACAGGCTTTCTTCTTACAAAAAGGTTACTCTGCTTCTTACAAAAACATGTTGACATATTTAATACAAAAAAACTATAAAGTAGGAGGAGGAGAGAGATAGAGATAGTCATAAACAGGCATTAACAAAACACTTGCAGACCTCTAAAGATACCCTCCCATCACCTTGGCATGAGCTTCTCAGGCACCAATTTTTTTCCATCTATAGAGCTCAAAGATGTGGGGAAGTCAGGGGACAGGCACGTGTTTACTGTGAAGAACTCACAGCCAAGTATCTCAAAAGTTAAATATCTCATGCTACCATTCCTTGTCTAGCTTGTACTATTGTCCCTCAAGGATGGAGAATCTTATCAGCAAATTCAGAGAAATGCCAACTATCCCTCAGTGCTGGAGGCTGAGTGCAAACAGGAACCTGGAGTTCTGGGTAGGGCATCCTCAAAAGTAAGTCCTTCTCCTACGAACATTAGCAAAATCAGCAACCGGTTCAAAACCAGACCTGCCAAATGCTTTCCAACTTTTATTTGCTCAAGTGTAAATCAATTTAGAGAAATTGCTGCATAGACAACTCCTCTTTCTAAGGTGAGGGGGAGAGGGGAAAAGGGTCTTTGCAGGGAACCTTCAGAATGCTGTCTCTCCCACTGACTTGGTAAAGCCTGCAGTGACTTAACTACAGAGTTTTCTGAAGACCAGTTTATTCCGGGACCCTTCCTGCTCTCAGATACAGAGGCTGTGAGTTGGGAGACACAGAGGGATGAGAAGTAAAAACCCAAGTGCTGGTGCATCAGAGTGCACTGGGTATATTCACTGAGAAATCCAAGCCAGGAGCTATCAGAGAGCATCAAATCCCCAAGGAAAAAGCAAAACAGGCTCAGACAGAAGTCAGATTAATGGTTCCTAGATCGGGCATGTGATGGCAAGGCTAGGAGGGAATGGTTCATAACTGCCAATCAGTTTTCTTTTTGGAATGACAGAAACATTCAAACATTGCTTGTGGTGATGGCTGTAGGACTAAGTAACATTAGCACATGTTAACAAATGGGTGTACTTCCTGTGTGGTGAATTATACTTCAATTAAACTTCAATAATATTATCCAAATTAAAATTTAGTGTGTGGAAGATGGCTCAGTGGATGAAAGCATTTGTCCAGCAAGTGTGAAGACGAGTCCAAATCCCCAGAACCCACATAAAGCCAAGCACACTCACATCCATGTTTAATCCCAGTGTCTTATTACTCCTGTAGTGGGACGGGAGGGGATGCAGGAAAGTCTTGGTGGCAGCTAGCCTGGGATGTATGTATCAGCAAACAAGAAAGACAACAAGGGGTGGGGTGGGGAGAAAGCCCCAACACCTGCCATACAAGTGCTGTGGCAGCACACGTACCCATATTCACACGCAGAGGTGTAAAACCAAAACAACCAACCACAAAAATGTCTGCATTTCCCTGATCTGTAAGATCAGAAAGCTGGTAGGGAAAGGTAAGATTTGATGAGAGGGTATGAGAAAAAATCAGAGAGTCCAGATGCTGTAAGATGACACAAGGTCCTTAACTACAAGGTCAGGTGCCTAGAGTTTCTTTGGACCCACAATAACTGGAATAGCATCCTGACTTCTGCAGGCTGCTCCACCTATGCGTGGTCTGCAGCAGCACAAGGGGTCTCATTAAGCATAGTACAGAGGCTACAGACAACCCTAAGAGGCTGCAAGCTGTTCCCCTTTACTTCTAATGATGCATCTGATAAGGATTACACACAGGAAACAATTACACAAAAGACTTTCATTTGTTTATCTGATAAAGACAGCGCACATGCTCAGACAGCATCTAAATATGTGGTCTGCATGGCCGTGTGTATCTCCTGGCATTAATTAGCACTTCCCATAGGGATTCTGGTTTTCCTCAGCTGAATTTTCCACCATCACTGGGCTAGCTCTTCAGGCTGCGAGCATCACTCACTGGTGGTGAAAGGAAACTGGTTTGGGCTCTTGGCAACATCTGCCACACACTGACATCAAAATTTGGCACTCCGCTTTACAGCTTAATTAACACTCAGACAGGCATGTAAAGATGCTGATGTGGGTCCACAAACAGAGTTTCCTTTCGGATGGACAGTCAGGATGAGAACGAGAGCGAGGGCCTTCAGCTTCACAGGGCACACAGATGGCGAACAGGGTTTTTGAGCGCCTCTCTCAGAAATGGGTTTTCTTCTAAAAGGGAACCGCACACACCGAGGTTGGGAGGCTGCTGGGCTCAGAACACCTCTGTCTACCCCCATCCCAAATTCAAATGATGAGGCTTAACTCCTAAGGCAATGGTTCTAGGAGCAGAGCTTGGGCTGGGGAGATAGCTCAGCTTGGAGTGGGTAAGAGCATTTGCTTGCACAAGCTTGAGAGCATGAGTTCAGATCCCCAGCATCTGCACAAACAGCCAGGCATGGCCTAGTGTAATCTGGAACCTATTGGTGAGGGGCAGACACAGGCAAATCAGTGGGGCTTGCTGGCCAGCCAGGCTAGCTGAAAACCCGCACGCTCCAGGGTTACATTGAGAGACCCTGCCTCAAGAGAATAAAGCCCCAGCCAGGGCGTGGTAGTACACAGGAGGCAAAAGCAGGCAGGCGGGTTACACAGAGAAATCCTGTCTCAAAAAAAGCAAACAAAGAAGAGAGACAGAGAGAAGAGTATAAAGCTCTGAGGGAGAGACAAAGAATGTTGGTCTCTGCACGCATGTGCATGCATGAGCTTGTATGCATGCACACCCATGAACACATGCACGCACACATGCAAGGACACACGCATGTATGAACAAAAACACACACACACACACCTAGCTCCTGTGTTTCTTGGAGGTCAGTTTTGAGGGATATGTGCTATGAATAGAATCAGTGCCCTTTAAAAAAAAAAAAGGCTTCTGGATCCAGGATCCAGGTCAGCCTATGTGTTCTTTTAGCATGTGAAAACATAGACAACACTGTCCACCCATGAGGAGGAGGCCCTCACCACATACTGAACTCCTGGGACCTTGATGTTGGATGCCCATGCCTCCGGAACTTGAGCTTAGGCTATTTAAGTGATCCCACCTCCGGCATTCTGTTACAGCAGCCCTGGCTATGACAGAAACCTCACACGGAGCCTGAGGCACTTCCAGGAGGCACATGGCTGCTGCCCTGCTCAGGAAATCATCCAACATCAAATCTTCAAGTGGAAGAAAGTGGGCTCTTGACAACCATTACTGCCAGTGACATGGATGAGAAGACTTAAGGGATATTTAAGGGAAACAGGATGGAGTACAATGCCAGACAGTCAAACAGCAGCTTTGAAGAAATGCTGGATAAAGCAACTGTTTAGCATCCAAGTTGGGGGAGGGAAGGGAGTGTGTTTTGGGAGTGTTTTAATCAGACTGCCACAGGAATGAGACTTCCATGATACCTGATTCTTCCTCCATGTATTACGTAAAATCATTCCAAGTCATTCGCTTTTTAAAAGGTGGAATGCCTTAAAACTCATGAAGAAAGTTAAATATGCTGAAAACAATGTGTTTGCTCAAGCTGCAGGTAAAAGGTATAAACTGCTCCCAAGTGGTGAGCATCACCGAATGTCCCTTTTGGGAGGTCAAAGGAGGCAGTGCCAGTATCCACATTGATTTGGGGATCAGAGGAATTGACAGGAAGAGAGAATTAGGAAGAACTAAGTCCTTCTTCCACAGAAGTCAAACTTAACAAGATTACGAAGGAAAACATTAAGACACTTCAAAGGGAAGGTAGCCTGGCATGGGCCCAGAGCCTGGGAATAAAGAACCAACAGAGCCCTTGCCAAGTACCCAGCCTCTGACAGACGGGACACACTGGGATGCCTCACGCAGCTGGTGCCAAAATGTAACTTTAGCCTCCATGCCCAGGAGGAAACAGATTCGTCAGAAACCTTCTTCATAGGCTTCCCTTCAACAAAACTGGATTAGCCTTGGCTCAGCACGCATCCCAGATACCTTCTTCAAGGGCCAGACGGTGACCAGGCCTGAAAGGGCTCAGGCTGGAGTCAGCAGGTGGGAGGGGCTGGTTCAGACGAGCCTTCAGCTGGGCAGGCTGTATGGACACCCCAGTGGGGCAGGAAGGCGGTGGAGCAGAGGGCCTGTCCAGGGAACTCACTGCCCATTGCGGCCATGGTGGCGTCAGTCCTGTTTGCAGAGCCTCTGGCCCAGGTGGTGGGTCTGTCTGCAGCCTCATGCTGCCATGCTGGACTGGCCGCAGAATTCCGGATGGAGATGGTAGCATTTTGTTTGTTTGCTTTACTAGCCCTGCAACAAAATCCTTGGAGCTGGAAGATTCTATGAGGTGAAGGACCCTGAATGTATGGAGACGGTCAAGAAATTGATTCAAAGCTTCAGTTATTAAGGAGTAGGCTGAGGAAGAACCACACAGTACGTTTCTTAGGTAAGCAAGTCAATCTGTCTCTGTGACTGCTCTGTTTACACCTTAGTGGTTATCTTTGCCAAAACATGCTTCAGATTTCAGTGTCTCCAATAGTTACTGATAGTATGTAAGCTAGGACACTGAATGGCTTGCACCTGAATAAGATCTGAATACTTCTGCAGCTGCTCTGTCACCAAGGAGAACCAGTCTGGGGACCCAGGAGCCTGAGGCCCCATGGTGATGAAAAGAAGGAAACAATACCAGCCCAAGTATCTGACATTACTGAGCCAACTGAATCCATCAACTCCAAGATCTGCTTTCCAAAAAATATTTACTTTCTTAATGCTTAAGTATGTCTTGATTTAAGAATTCATTTTAAAATGTATACCTAATAAAAGGTATCCCACATGAGTACCTACTATGAGGGTATCTGAAAAGTACCTAGCTAAAATCTCCCAAATATATATCAATTTGTGCTTGAGAACATACATGCATGTGTGTATGTGTGTTGAAACTAGGGCCTCTTGCAAGCTAAGGGGGCAACTTAATCTTCACTTCAAGCTACATACCATCCTGTTCAAAAATGTTTGTTTTGAGACAGGGTCTCGCTAAGTTGCCAAGGCTGGCCTTAAACCCTAGCTAGCCCTGACCCTCCCTGTAGTTCAGGGAGGCTTGAACTTCTGCTTCAGCTCCCTAGCTGAGGTTACAGTCCTGTACCAACAGGCCTGGCTAGCATCCAACACTTAACCTAAAGAGATGTGTACTCATTCCTGGGCTGTTTCTTGACAGAGCGTCTCAAGTGTGGTCCCCAGAGAAAGCTGTGCTTTTGTGACCAGACAACTTACTAGCACCAGTTCCCAGGCCTCACCCCAGACTTAGTGACTCAGAAATCCTTGGGTGTAGGGACCAGCAAACTGTTTGAATAAGTACATTGGAGGTTTTGCCATTTAAGAACCTCTGCTGCTTAAGCCACCAGGTTCCATTCATCATTAGTCACAACCAAATAAACGTTGAACCATGCAAAATGGGCTATACAAGGGCCACCCAGCCCTCTAGTCCCTAAGCCAAGTATTGTCACAGATGAAAGGCCAGGAAAGAACACCCGACAGCGCCCGCCCGCACAAAAGCTTCCCCATCGTCACCGTGAGTGCATAACGAGGCTATCAGGGAGTGTCTGAAAGAAGAAGAAACCCTGGGAACAGTGAACCTGAGAAAAGATACAGACGTTTTCCTGACACTGCTGATAATTAGGCAACTGGTGGTAAAAAGTGAAAC
Source organism: Mesocricetus auratus (assembly GCF_017639785.1). NCBI lineage: Eukaryota > Metazoa > Chordata > Mammalia > Rodentia > Cricetidae > Mesocricetus > Mesocricetus auratus. Next base: position 35,076,751 of record NW_024429182.1, read on the forward strand.
AAAGACAGAATCGTCAAAAACCCGGGGGGGCTGGGCACGGCCAGACTCGAATATAACTGGACAGAAAATATTCCTGGGATGGTGAGAGGCAAGGTGACTGTGAGAAAATACCATGATATATGCATCCTGACTTAAAAAATTTGAAGGAGAAAGTAAACAATAATAATACACTACTCCCACAAGGCACCGGGGCCTGAAGATAGGACCCACGGAGGGCAGCAAGAGCTGAGCATTGTGGGAACACAGCTGTGAGTGGCTGGAGAGATGGCTCAGTGGTTAAGAGGGCATGCATACTGCTCTCTCAGGCAACCTACGCTTGGATCCGGGAACCCACGCTGGGTGGTTCAGCTATAGGAGATCTGACACCTCTGGCCTCAATGTCTCCCTCTCCTTCTCCCTCCCCTTCTCCCTCTCCCTCTCCCTCTTCCTCCATTGCTCCCTCCCTCTCCTAGCAATGTGTACTCAGTGATGGGAACTGAGCCTCTCTGACTGCTGAAATATTGGCATGGGTTCTACGGGAAGTGGAGAAATGAGATGTTACCCATGCAGACAAGGAAGGAAGGTGGATTTAGTCATCAAAGCTTATACAATCAGATATGCTTACCCGAAACAGTTTGAGTACAAAGCTTGGAAATTTTGAGATTATTCCATAGCTCTGTAGAGGAAGGGCTTGTATATGGAGCCCTCGGCAGCACTCTCAGAACACACCCCTATTCCTAGGGAGCAGACTGGGCCCTTCCCCCAGACTACCTGACAGTTGTTTGAAATGATGCCTGAGTCAACACGCTTTCTGAATTGTTAGCTATCCAGTGTGTACTAGCTCTGATGTGTATCCACTTGTCAGAAATAATCAGCTACGCAACAATATTAAGGGGGTTAAATACCTTGTGCCCCCTAAAAGTTAAGGGCTGGGGCCAGTAGTTAAAGGGCTTGCCACCCAAGTGCAGGGCTATTTTGGAACGCAGAACCCATGTGCCTGTAATTCCCGTCTCAAAAGGTGGAGATGGGCTTGCCCAGAGCAAGCTGTGAGGTGAGACCAGACATGGCATGAGCTCTGGGTCTGATTAACAGAATGAGTAAGGTGGGAAAATGGCGGAGAACCATCCCAGCAGCAACCTTGGGTCTCCATGATCATGTGCACACATCGTGCGCTTATACACACTCAAACACACATATGCACATACCACACACATGGAAATGGGAAAGGGGGGGGGGAAATTGTTTACTTTTCTTCACTCACTAATAAGGGATTCTGAATGGAAAGGGACCACACGCATCCTATTCTAAGGACTAGTCTAGGCTCAAAGGGGCTATGACTAGGATGTGTGAACATTGCCGTCTTAACACCTCAGAAGAGGGCTGCACAAACACAGTCAAGGTCTGTGGCTCTCTGAAAAGTACATAAGAACATAAAAGATTTACAAGTAAGTGCTGAAGGACCGTACGTGTGACTGGAGAGGCTAGAGAGATAGTTAAGAGCACTGGCTGCTCTTCCAGAGGTCCCAGGTTCAATTCCCAGCACCCACGTGGTGGCTCACACCATCTAACTACAGGTCCATGGGATCTAATAAACTCTCTGGCCTCTGTGGCCACCAGACACACCTGTAGTGCACAGGTATACATGAAGGCAAAACGCCCATGCACGAAAAATTAAAAAAGATAACATAAACTAAACTGGCAAGGGGTAGCAGTGTGGAATAGGCCCTGAAGCCTTTGTTTTCTACCTTTGTTTCACTGAGGATGGTGCCCATCTAACCTTATTCTCCTTGCCAGTGACTGGTACAGGAAAGGCCATGTGACTCAGTTCTAGCGTATTCCCGTGGGCCATCTTCCATAGCTCTAAAGGGGGCACACGACGCTAGGTCAGGATGCCACGCTGTTTCTATGTAATCTGAGGGTGTGCTGGCATGAGCGGGGCAGGAGAGTGCAGTGGCTGGGACAACTTGGGCGGCTGATGGCAGCACTGTGCCAATACTCAATTAACCTTAAAGACGTTCTTCCTGGATTTAATATAAAGCAGACACTCTGAGTCAAGATTTTTCTTGGTCTCTTATTTGCACCTGGTACACAATCAAACAACAAGACTAAGATGAATCAGAAGATTTCTCAAGAGCCTGTACTGCCAGGCCCCAGAATGCGGATAGTTTGCTATGGGCAAGACTTCATCATGAGGATTCTTATGTTGGTAGAAACTTGGATGGGATAGAGAAGGGCTCCTGCCTGAAGTCTATGAAATATTTTATTCCACCACCCTCTTATAGGGTTCCAGAAGTGTGCCAACAGAGACAGACCCAGCATGGAATATCCTAAGACAAGGGAGAGGACTAGCCTGCCTCTGCTTAAAACCCATTTCCAACTACTCCCTTAGATGAGGCACCCAGGCACTCTCCTGGGGAGGCTCAATTACAGACCCTCAGAGTAGACCATTCCGTTCACAAAGAGGCAGTCAAAAGGCAGCTAAGGAATTAATTCCCAAAGCTCATCCCAGAGGAAGGCTTTGCCCTGTACCTTGGGGCTGCTAAACCTACGCAAGGAAGCTCTGAGAAAAAAAAAAAGCTCTAAGCTGTTGCATTCTGCAGAGCATCCATCTGCACCAGTTACAGTAAATGAAATAAGTAATTATCTTCTCCATGCTCCCAGTAATTACCTTCTCCAGCCAGTTTTTAAAATAGTTTCTATTAACTTTCCTTTTGAGAAGAACAATACAATTACCACACCATCCCATCCCTTCCTTTAACCTTGTCTCTTAGAGCCCCAAGGTAAAGGCCAATTATCAAGACAAATAAAGCACCTCATCCCAAAGAGCAAAATCTCAGAGCACAGAACTCAGTAATTTGTTTTCGAGTAAGAAACCCTGGAAAAGCTGGTGGCTACTGGCACTATAGCACAAACCCTGCTAGACATTCACTTCTGCTCCTACAACTCGACCAATATCTCCTCATACACTAAGAGTCAAAGTTCACCTCCATCATTCAAGTTTCACTGAGTGGTTATACAGGCCAGGTTCCACTGAGTGGTTACACAGGCTAGGCATAGTGTTCATTCTAGGGAGAGGGGGTTGACAGCAAGGCTGGGTACGCGTGGAGGGAAGAGAGCTGGAAGTCATCATGACACACCTGTATTGTACTTCGTCCAGCAGAGAGCTCAGACCTACAGAGGTGCAGAAAGACGGAGGATGACCCAAATAAGGATGTCGACAGAGGAAGAGAGGACACCCGGCCGTCAGGGAGTCTTAGAAATGAGTAAGTTGGCCCTGGAGGGAAGGAAGCAGGCTCTTCCAAGAGGGCAGGGGCAGAGCCCACAGGATGGGGTGTGTATGAAGTTGTGGGAAATCAGATATCCAAGCGTGGATGACTAAGGCTGTGTGTGCCAAGCTAAGGAATTTGCCTTGTATTTTGAAACCAATGAGGAGCTGGGGGCGGGGGGGGGGGGGGTCACTAAAAGACACCTGGGCTCGGTTAGTCTTCTGGAATTGCTGTTCTGGACTGGCACAAAGGAAAGGACTCAACTAGAGGGAGAGAAGCAAGAAAGCCCTCAGCTGTTCCAGCGGAGGAGTGGGGAATGGAAGCAGAAGTCGGGGTGGGTAACTGCGCCCCAGAGTGTACATGCTGGCTCTCAAGACAGGAAAGCAATCTCGAATCATGGGGTGGCATCCCCGGGAACTCCCTGGTCCAGCTGCCTGCCCAGAACAGAAGCCTCACAAATGCTGAGTGCTGGACTGTGGGTTACAGAACTTGAATAGATAATTCTGTTTGCGGGGCACATACTGCACTGCGTGTTTAATCCATCACCAACTTGCAAGCTCATGGTCTTTATCTCGAAGGCAAAGGAACAGACACAATCTGTGGATGCATTTGATGCAAAGCAGAAATAACAGCAATACACGCACCTCCAACTGCTTATACAGTGACTCGTCCCCCACCAGCCAGGAAAGTCCTCGCTGTGCCCTTTGTTTATCTTCCAACAAGCAAAGTTTGACCAAGCTCTCTACAGCCTCTCTCACTCTGGACCTGACTGAGTTCATGCTTTGGATTACTGCCTTTTATTCCTATTATTCTCTTTGCTCCTAACAGGAGTGGCCAGACTCCATCATGGATGAGGTAATACATGCAGAGCCTGGTCAAGCATGCGACATACAGAGGCCCTGGGAAGACAGGTCACTACTGTGGCTATGTGAAAGCCACACCCTCAGCCACTCACTGGGAACTCCATTAGTCTCTTTACCTCTTTCATAGGCACGGGGATGTCCCTGACATGTTTGTACCACAGACATGTAGTAGTACAACCTAGAGCATGGACTCCAGGGGTTAGAGGGAATCGGGTAACATTTGTCATTTATATTTGCTTCTGAGAAAGATAACTTTGTCTCAAGACATGTGTTTGGATATTTATAATCTGTTTGGACAGGAGGAGCAATAGTTAAGTTACTGAATCAGAAAATGTCACAGCTTTCCGCAATTCAGCCGAGCAGATGGCAAATGACTATTTTTACAGCTTGTTTCTCCATTACATGCAGAAATATTTATTAACATTGTATTTCTGTTGCATGTGTGCAACCATCAGGAAGACAAGGCAGGCAGCTGTCCCAGAGGTGGGGGAAGGGTACGGGAGTGGGAGCAAGCTTGGGCTGCTTTTACTAGGCAAGCAAGCCAAGCCTGAGCATATGGGAGGGAGCCAGGGTATCTGCTCATCCCTGTGACAGAAAGAAAGTGCCATGTCAGGAAAACTCATATGCAGGGTTAGGAGCAGACATCCTCCCATGTAATCTGAGATCATAAAATACACATTATTTTATGTGTCACTGAGAAAGGAAAAACATTCAAGATGGGGAGTTGAGCAAGGCAACCCTCCACTGGTCCACCTAGGGCCACCAAACGTCACCAAGAAATCAACTCTCTATAGAAACAAGGATGACAAGGAGATGTATCTCAGTGTGGGAACTAGAAACTGGGCAGACCAAGAGGAGTCTTCTTTGAGGACCTGTCCTGTAGGTCCTGTCCTGTCCTGTAGGTGGCCAATGGCCCTAGGGCCGGGAATCTATAACATTGGCTCTGGTTTCTCAGCACTCCTGGTAACCAGCAGAAGCCAAGGATGTAGAGACAGATCTGCGACAAGTGGACAGACAATGTGCATCTAGGAGCAGAGACACATGAAGGCAGCTATGTCCAGTGTAAGACCCAACTTGAGAGTTATTCAGAGTCTACAGCTAAGAACAAAGTCAGGAAGAGGCCAACACAGAAACCAAGGTCCAAAGGCGGAAGGGGAACCAGCAGGTGGCCCACTGACGGGAACGGACCTGAGGAGGGATCTACAGCGAAACCTTGCAGTTTCTGCCCTTCCCTCTGATTGTCTAACTTCAAGTCAGGAGACAAGGGCTCTCTGCTTTAGCTCTCTCGAACAATAAAGGGGGAAAATGTTCTCTAGGATCAGGGAGGAAATGTAACAAACAACTGTTTAAAATATTTTGTCTATTTAAGACAATACCATGTCGGGAAAACTGTGCTTGCTATAATTGATGAAAGATGTCTGAATACTCCTTATAGATTTTGTGGTTTATTTTTAGTTAGCATGGAACAAACAAGTAAATAAACTCTTGCTAAGTAACCAAGCACATATTGCTGACATGGGCCTCAACCCTGTTTGGACCCAAATTCTTCAGGAGGCTTAGTTATTACTTATTGCTAAAAATAGAAAGAGAGAGAAAAAAAAACAAATCCATCAATCCAGGACAGGATGTGGAGTCCTCAATCCCCACACATCTACTCCCAGCCACGACACCACCACCAAAGTAGAATGATATCATTTTTTTCCCTTAACAGCTAGACCTCAGCCGATGATCCACAATGGGGCCAGACAGGATGGAAGAGACCAAATCCAAACCAGGACTATTCCAAACTGGGAAAAGATCCTCGGCAGCGGCATCTGGGCTCTCGGAGACCAGACCAGCATCAGGGTCTCCTAGACTATGTGGAGGTACCTATCAGGAAAGCTTATTAACAAGGAGAAAAAGAAGGTCCTGTCCATGGCACAGAGTAGACAGACAGGGAGAAAGGTGTTTGGGGCAGGGATCTAAGGCGAATGCATCTACGTCAAACCCCGCTGGTCCTGAGTATACTGAAGGGAGGCATGTTTAGGGAGATGAGCCGGCAGGGAGACAGCCCATGAAGGCGCTGCCTGCCTCGGTGCAGACTTGACCACGGCATTAAGAGCAGACAGGCATACTAAGGAATTGTCTTCTTTAGTGCATGGGGGTCTAGGAACAGTGAACGGTGCTGTTCACTCTCTGCTGTCCATCACCCTATGGGGCTGGGAATAAAGGATGCTAAGGAACTAAGAAATAAAACATAAAAGAGCAACTAAAGACAAAAGGAGATGAAGGAGAAGTTGGAAAGCAAAGACATTGAGAAATCCTGGTATCTACTCAGAATATAAGAAATGTAAAGGAACATGGGTCGGGGAGGGCATGGTGGGGCAAGTCTGAGACACTAGCATTCAGAAGGCTGGGGTAGAAAGATGGGGAGGTCTGGGGAAGAGGGAGGGAGGGAGGGGGAGATACTGAGAGAGACAGAGAGATAAGATCAGGCAATGTCCTGCTCTAATTTACTCTATACTGTATAAGATTTTTGCGAGAGAGAGAGAGAGAGAGAGAGAGAGAGAGAGAGAGAGAGAGAGAGAGAGAGAGAGAGAGAGAGAGAGAGAGAGTGTGTGTGTGTGTGTGTATGTCCATCTATCCGTCTGTCTGTGCATAAGTGAGACAAAGCAGTGTCAGATCCTTTGGAACTGAAGTTAGAGGCAGCTGTGAGCAACTCCATGTGGGTGCTGGAACTGACTCTCATCTTCTCCAAGAAGAGCAAGCATTTAACCATGGAGTCACCTTCCCAGCCCCTCCATATTGTATAACACAGAGGTTATTCAGGCTGTCTTGTCCCTAGAGATGAGATTTTGGAGGACACATTTGGCTCCATGTTTAATGCAAATGCAGGTAAATTGTGTCCCTTGGTGGACACACGAACAGTTCCATCTGTGTGGCACCGCCCGGGCTAACAGAATTACTCCCAAAAGTAAACAGGAGAAAAAAATAATGCTCTCTACATTTATCCTAGAAAATTGGGATTGAGTCAGGAAACCCAGACCTGAGAACGCACTGAACACGGCAGAGTGAGGAAGGGGTACAACGCCCTCACCTGGACGGCCACCCTGTGTGTACCAGGTGATCAACAGGCAGGCCCTGGCCTCCTGGAGTTCCGGGATATGATGAGGTCTGTTGAACTGTAGTCCGTGCATCTGTCTGGACCTGTGGCCCATCCGTTCACCTGCCCCAGCCCTGCCCTTTGCCTCTAGTCTCCACAGTCCCACACCTCGCTTCTTCGGCTCAGCTCTGACTGAGTGTCCTGATGCAGCCACAGCATCCGCAGGCTGTCTCCAGCAGCTCACTCGCCCTCACACTCTTCCTGCAATGTACTCTAACGCGGTGGCTCTCAACCGTCCAATGCCGCGGCCCTTTAATACAGCTCCTCCTGTTGTGGGGACCCCAACCATAACAGTATTGTTGTTGTTATGTCATGACTGTAATTTTGTTACTATTGTGAATTATAATGTAAATATGTGATATGTAGGCTATCACATATATGTGATTGCTGGGAAAGGATCACCCCATCACAAGGGGGTTGAGACCCATAAGCTGAGAACCACTTCTCTAATGAATGATTTTAACTTTTTTTTTTTTTTTTTTTGGACAGGGTTTTTTCTATGTAGCCTTCCTTGGCTGGCTTCAAACTCATAGAGATCAACCTACCTCTGCCTCCTGAGTCATTTTTGGTTTTTTTTGGGGGGGGGGGAGTTGTTTTTGTTTTGTTTTGAGACAGGGTTTCTCTGTAGGTTTGGAGCCTGTCCTGGAACTCACTCTGTAGACCAGGCTGACCTCAAACTCACAGAGATCCACCTGCTTCTGCCTCCCAAGTGCTGGGATTAAAGGTGTGCTCCACCGCTGCCCAGCATCATTTTAGCCCTTTTAAAAAAGAGATTTATTTTTATTTTATGTGTATGAGTGTCTGCCTGTACGTATGTATTGCACCATGTGCTTGCAGTGTCCATGGCAGAAGAGGGTATTGATCCACTGAAACCAGAGTTACAAAAGGATGTTGAGTCACTATGCATGACGGGATTCAAACCTAATTCTCTGAGTTACATTAAGTCAGTACTCTTAAGCCCTGACATCTCTCCGGCCATTTTAAAGCACAGGCCCCATTGGTCGAAGAGGCTTGAAGCTTCTTTTTGTTCATTTTATTCTAAACCTCTGTCTGAGTGACTCTGTGGAGGCAGCTTCAGTAAGCAAACACAGCAGGGCAGTACCTCAGACAAAACACCAATTTGAAGAGTGATTCTTTTTTTCTTTAAGTGACCTTGAGTCTGGGGATTTTCCAAACATCCCCTTGCATAAAAATGAACGTAGAAAAGTAAAACTTTAAACAACGGACAACTATCAGAAGACTCAGCCCACAAGTTTCCAGTAGATTCAAAGGAAAGGCAGAAAAACAAAAGCTCTGAGCCCAGGTTGGTTCAGGCCCACACGGGTTTCTGGGAAACCAGGAAACACAGTTTGCTTCACTTCGAAAAGGCTGACAGCCAGCGTTTTTGTTGGACTTGAGTTCTTAAAGATGTAAATGTTTCCTATTCCTAGATTTTGGCTCAAAGCTCAAGTAGCACTCCTTACAGGGACCAGCTTGATAAGAACTTAGGAAATGAATGGACAATTACGTCTCAACAAATCTTCCCAGCAGTCTTTTCCTCCATGCAGAAGTGTAGAGGGCTGGAGGGGTGTGGGGTGGGGGATGGAGTAGGGGTAGGATTTACAGATTCCTCTGAGAGACTGGACAGTATTTGCCTTTCTGAATCTGGCTTGTGTCACATACTACAACAGCCTCCAAGTTCACATTGTTCCAAATGGCAGAATTTTCTTCATCTTTATTACTGTGTGTGTGTATGTATGCGTATGTGTGTGTCTGTGTCTGTGTGTGTATGTATGCGTATGTGTGTGTCTGTGTCTGTGTGTGTCTGTGTGTGTCTGTGTGTGTCTGTGTGTATGTGTGTGTCTGTGTGCGTATGTGTGTATGTGTGTGTCTGTGTCTGTGTGTGTATGTGTGTATGTGTGTGTCTGTGTCTGTGTGTGTATGTGTGTATGTGTGTGTCTGTGTGTGTATGTGTGTGTGTGTGTCTGTGTCTGTGTGTGTATGTGTGTATGTGTGTGTCTGTGTCTGTGTGTGTATGTGTGTATGTGTGTGTCTGTGTCTGTGTGTGTATGTGTGTATGTGTGTATCTGTGTGTGTATGTGTGTGTGTGTCTGTGTGTGTGTGTCTGTGTGTGTATGTATGTATGTGTGTGTCTGTGTGTGTGTGTATGTATGTGTATGTGTGTATGTGTGTGTGTCTGTGTGTGTATGTGTGTATGTGTGTGTCTGTGTCTGTGTGTGTATGTGTGTGTATGTGTCTGTGTGTGTCTGTGTCTGTGTGTGTATGTATGTATGTGTGTATCTGTGTGTGTATGTGTGTATGTGTGTGTGTCTGTGTCTGTGTGTGTATGTGTGTGTGTGCATGTGTGTATGTGTGTGTCTGTGTCTGTGTGTGTATGTGTGTATGTGTGTGTATGTATGTGTATGTGTGTGTCTGTGTATGTATGTGTGTATGTCTGTGTCTGTGTGTGTATGTGTGTGTCTGTGTGTGTGTGTATGTGTGTGTGTGTCTGTGTCTGTGTGTGTATGTGTGTATGTGTGTGTCTGTGTCTGTGTGTGTATGTATGTGTGTGTGTGTGTCTGTGTCTGTATGTGCATGTGTGTATGTGTCTGTGTGTGTATGTGTGTCTGTGTGTGTATGTATGTGCATGTGTGTGTGTATGTGTGTGTCTGTGTGTGTGTATGTATGTGCATGTGTGTGTGTGTGTCTGTATGTGTATGTGTGTATGTGTGTGTGTATGTGTGTATGTATGTGTGTGTATGTGTATGTGTGTATGTGTGTGTATGTATGTGCATGTGTGTATGTGTGTATGTGTGTCTGTGTCTGTGTGCGTATGTTGTTTGATGGACACCTTAGCTGATCCCATATATTAGCTATTTATGAATACTTATACATTAATTTTGATCCTATTTATGAATACTTATACATTAATTTTGATCCTATTTATGAATACTTATACATTAATTTTGATCCTATTTATGAATACTTATACATTAATTTTGATCCTATTTATGAATACTTATACATTAATTTTGATCCTATTTATGAATACTTATACATTAATTTTGATCCTATTTATGAATACTTATACATTAATTTTGATCCTATTTATGAATACTTATACATTAATTTTGATCCTAGGGGTACAAATATGTCTTCAGTCTTCAGATAGACAGGTAAAAGGAAGACTGCTGCATCCTATGGTGGTTCTAAATTTGAGGGGCATGTTCATACTGTTACCATAGTGACCACATTAACTTCCATAACCCCTAATAGCAAGTATGCAATAGTTCTTTTTTTCCAAATCTTCACTAAAACATTTTAATTTTTTAGTCATCAGAATGAGTAAAACTTTAAGGTGGTTTTGATTTGCATTTCCCAGAAGCCAATGTTGTTAAACATGTTTTCACACACCTAACACTCTTTGTCCTCTGTACTGTCCCATAGAAAACACCCTCTTTCTAAGAATACATGTCTTTCATCCATGTACATGGGGCAAGATAGGTGTACTGGATAGGTGTTCATGTCGACTTGATACAAGCTAAAGTCATCCAAGAGGAGGGAACCTCAATTAAGAAAACACCTCCATATGATCAGGCTGTAAGCAAGCCTGTTGGACATTTTCTTGATGATTGATGGGGGAGGGCCCAGCCCATTGTGGATGGTGCTGTCCCTGGGCTGGTGGTCCTAGGTTCTCTAAGAAAGCAAGCAGTCTGGCCGAGAAGTAGTGGTGCATGTCTTTAATCACTGCACTCAGGAAGCAGGGGCAGGTGGATCTCAGTGGTTTACAGAGTGAGTCCCAAGACAGCCAAAGCTGTTACACAGAGAAACCTTGTCTTGAGAGAAGAAAAGAAAGAAAGCAGGCTGAGCACATCATGAGATCATGAGGAACAAGCGAGCAGGCAGCATTCCTCTGTGGCCTCTGCATCTGCTCCTGCCTCCAGGTTCCTGACCTGTTGGAGTTCCTGTCCTGACTTTCATCAATAAGCCCCTTTCTCCCCAACTTGCATTTTGGCCATGGTGTTTCTGCCACACCCAGAACAGAACCCCATAACAGAGTCCAAGGAGAACAGGAACATGAGACAAACACTGGCTTCTTAGTACTCCAAGAGGAGTTGTCTTAGAGACAAAACAATTGTAGTCATTGGTTCTAGATAAATTTCATGAGGATTCCTGTATTCCTTGCCTAGCCCAAATGGTTCTAGTCCTTGTCTTCTCTCCATCACTTATCTCCATGACACAAAGGAGCAATAAAAACTATAAAAGCAGTCCGTACCATGGAAGACTCTCATCATATATGCTTAAATGAGGGTTGAAAAAATTAATATAAGCATTTCCCTCTCCTCCCCTCCTTCCTTCCGAAGAGGCATTAGCAATGCTTGAGATTCCTAGGACAAAGCAATGTCACTGACAGAGCATCTGGAAATCTTTGTGTCCCCTGCTAGGGCAACACCCCCCCTACTAGGGCGGTCAGCAGGAAGACACCACAGTTGACAGGGGGTGTTTGAGGAGCAAACACTGTGGTGCTGACAGTACTGGCGGGGTTTGCTCAAGGCCATGAGGGCAGCCGTGCCAGATGAGAACACGGATGAACTGACTCCTGGCCGTTGGGAAAGGCTTTTTCTTCACTAATTCTCACTTGTAGCAATGACGACTTGAGAATGTCTACACTTAGCCAGTCCAGTGAATTTGACTATGACTCAAGGGCACACCTCCAGGCCTTCTTCACACTCGTTTCACTATATAGTCAGCAATGAGTCATAAAGCCCACATTCAATGACAGACTTCTGACAGAGCTACGGCAGGCAAGCAACTTGGATCATTAATCTCTCTTTGACTGTAGTCGCCAACTACTGAGATGCTAACATTACCTTATAGCTGTGAGGTGTTCTGTGACCTAAATAAGATGAAGCCCCAAAGTAAAAGTTTTTACTCAATAGGATAGGATCCCCCAGAGGGCTGGTGGGTTTGAGGCAAGGAACGCTGAAAACAGAGAGTAAGTCCTTTTTACTCCTGAAGCATGTTGGGTAGGTTGGCCTTTAATTGCAGCGTTGCAGATGAGATGGGAAACTTGACTCAAATGCTATGCTCTGGATGATCAAATGCTGACTAGCTTCCAGGCAAACGGAGTACTCTCGTCACAGGAAAGTGCTGGCTAGGTCCATACTGTATGCAGACGCCCGCAACCACAGCACTTAGGAGGCTGAGGCAGGAGCCTCATGAGATTTGAAACTTGCCCGGCTTATACAGCAAAACCTTGCCTACCCTCTTCCTGAAAAAGTATCATTTCTTATTTCAGCAAACCTTATATTTCTGAATTTTCTTCTACCCAGTGTTTAACTTCAAAAAGTTATTATCAATGGCCTGGAGATAGCTCAGTAGCCAGGCTCACAATTATTCAGCGGGGTCACAGCTCTGGGTTCAATTTACTATACATACACAGAAAAGTTAACTACTGTTTTGGTTTTTCTTCCAAAGAATCACTTGCTGAACACATCAGTCCACAAAAATTAGGTTTTGACTGAGAGACAGTTTAAGAGTTAATGGCCCATTTCTAAGACGTGATAGGAATTCAACTGGTGTTGTTGGTGGATGACACTGGGCACTGGGTAATAGAAAAGAAGACCATCTTAGATACCAGTGTGCCTTGGTTGGCCTGGACCTAAATTAGACAACTGATAACACAACAATAGGACCTAAGCCAGAGAACGGTAACTGAAGTTAAACAACAACTTTCTCTCTCTCTCTCTCTCTCTCTCTCTCTCTCTCTCTCTCTCTCTCTCTCTCTCTCTCTCTCTCTCTCTCTCCCTCCCCCCCCGTCCCCCCTCCCTCCGTAGTCTCAGGCATTTGAAAACGTACTGTTCCCCCACTCCCCAGTTGGTGGCGCTGTTCTAAGGCGGTTTAGGAGATAAGGCTTTGCTGGAGAAAGTGTGTTACTGGGAGCAAAATTAGAGATTAAAAGCCTCTTGCCATTTCTGGTTTGGTTCCTTTCCTTGTGGCTCAAGATCATGAACTCTCACCTTCCAGCTCCCACTGTCATGTCTGCCTCTTGCTCCCCACCATAATGAAGCCTTCTCGAAGGAACCAAATAAACCCTGTCTTCTGTTTTGTTTTGTTTCTCTGTGTAGACTTGGCTGTCCTGGAACTTGCTCTGTAGATCAGGCTGGCCTCGAGCTTACAGAGAACCATCCTGAGTGCTAGGATAAAAGGCATATGCCACCATGCCTGGCTTAAACTCTGTCTTCTGTTTATTGCTTGTTTTTGTCTTGTTTTATCACAGCAATAGACTAAAATGCATCACCCAAGGAAAAGTCTGCCTTGTGTATCTTAAATTTATATAAAATTCTCAATATTCTAATGTTTCTAGATTTTAATATAGGGGTAATTTTTATGTGAAGCCCTTAAAAATGATAGCGAGGCTGGCGGGAGAAATCTATCCACGCATTCACATGTTGAAGGTAAAATTACTTACAGATCATCATGTGCTCTTATCCCTTGCTGAATGCTGGAAAGCTACCAAGATTATCTATCTGGTGGCTCATTTCATTCTAAAAGAGTGGAAGATTCCAGACTGATGTCAGCTCTTTGTGTAAACATTTAAACAGTCTCAAGATGTAAAGCCATCTTTACTTAAAAATAACTTCTTCCTGATAAATATTTTGACTGGGAGGCAACAGATCTGGAATGGAGAACACAGTTCATTTTTTTCTCAATGAATTGTGCACTCTATTCTTGGGAATTCAGTTGTTTGTCCAACAAAAGTGGAATTCCGAGGGTGGTGTCGGAAGTGGTCTTCAGGAAGGTGCCTCTCTGTGCAGGGTGGGCTGTATCAGGAGTAGGTGCCCACACTTACTTCTCTGACAGCTACCTACAATCAGCTTGGTGTCCAGGGCGGTCCTCTAACTGTGTTGACTGTCAGCAACCAGAATTCACTCCATCCTCCACTCCACCCACACCCTCCTACTAGAAGACGTTCCACTCTACAAACATGTGTTTTCATCTTTATGAAAGCAGCTAGTCTAAGTGGAGCCTGCTCCTGTGAGAAACATGAACAGGGAGAGAACAACAGAAGAATGTTTCCAAATGAGACTGGATACCTGCCCTGACCCAGCCTGCCGATCTGAGCCTGTGCCAAGGGTGATAGGCACAGGTGGCTGCTTCCTGGCCTTAACTTACAGTGGGAGAAACATGCTTCATGAGTAGTTTTTCCCATCAGCCCATTTTTGCATGCACCCCCCCCCATAGCTAGATGGAACAAGAGCGTCTGGCTCCTTATCACCACCGAGTAGCTTTAAGGGTGGTGCTGGCTCTGCCTGCCAGGCTGGCTTCCAGGATAAACAGAGCTAAGCTTCAGGGTCCCCCACTTCTTTGAACAGAGATAAAAGATAATTATTTCTCAGACAAAGCAGATATACCCACATGAATAAGAGCTGACATTTTTGAGAAAATAAAGGAAATGAAAGCCAGGACACTAGATGCTGGCCGCGCCTTGTTCTTTCCCCTCTAGCCTCTGGGTCCCATACATCTTCAGGAGACAAAAGAAATGCCTGGACTGGAACACTGCAGAATATAAACTTGGTAAGAGAATGGAGACAGTCCTTAAAGATGACTTAAATAGGTCATACATTATGTTATGAAGTGTTAGGAATGCCACGTGCCAATCCAAGAGGAAAGCTTAAGGGCAAGCATGGAGCCAACCTTGCTCTTTCGCCCCTAGTCAGGACTAGAGGCAAATGGATGAAAAGTAAAGACGCCCTGCAACAGACTGAGGTCTCCTGGGAGCAGTCAGCTGTAGCCTCAGCAGGGATGAGTGTAGCATAACCTGCTGCTTCTTACTCAAAGGCACTGAATTTGTGGTTTGTTCAATATAATTACTACCACAATTAATACCAGATGCCTCTACACAAGGAACTTAATAAACTGGGATGGATGGATGGGTGGGTGGGTGGGTGGGTGGGTGGGTGGGTAGGTGGATGAATGAGTAGATGGATGAATGGATGGATGGACAGATGGGTGGATGGATGGATGAATAGATAGATGAATACATGGGTGGATGGATAGATGGATGGATGGATGGATGGGTGGGTGGGTGGATGGATGGATACATGGGCAGATGGATGAATGAGTAAATGATGAATGGATGGATAGATGGGTAGAGGGATAGATGGATGAGTGGGAGGGTGGGTAGATGGATGGTTAAATAGATGAATACATGGGTGGAGGGATGAATGGATGGATGAGTGGGTGGATGGATAGATGGGTGGAGGGATGGATGGATGGATGAATGAGTGGGAGGGTGGGTGGATGGATGGTTGAATAGATAGATGAGTACATGGGAGGATGGATGGATGGGTAGATAGATGGATACACGGGTGGGTGGATGGATGGTTGGATAGGTAAATAAACGAGTGGACAGGCTTTCAAATATTCCCATTGTGAAATCTGGTACCAAATAAATTTAAATAGAGTAATCCTTTAAGTTACATTTGGATTAAATGTCAGGTTTGAGAAGCAATGAAAATTTTGTAAATTAAAATAAAAATCTGAGATACACAGCCTCATAGTAACTTACATTTAAATATTTACTTTAACCATCTATACATGGTCCACCATGGTTAATTCAAGTTGCTCCAGACATGAGTTAACGCCAATTACATCCAAAGAAATCACTAACTTATTACCAAAGGTAGTTTTACCTGAGTCCTCACAGATTTTCCTTAAAATGAGGGTGTTCTAGGGATTGGATGAAAATTAAAAGTCTAGTACCCATAGCTGGGCATGTTGGCTACTGCCTGTAATCCCAACACTCAGCAGGTGGAGGCAAAAGCCCTATAAATTTAAGCCTAGTCTTGGCTACACGGTAAGACTGAGCCAATATGAGCTGCATGAGAGCCTGGCTCAAAGGGGGAAAATGTTACTAACCTGAACTATTTCTACGTTCACCTAAACCTGAAAAGTCCACCTTATTGCCTGATACATGCTAGCATTAAACAACATTCTTTGGGTGTCAATCAGGGTGTGGTGCTGCACTGTTGCTGGGTGGGGAGGTAACTCTGGAATCAGGCCTACAAAGGAGTTCCTGCTGGTCTTCAACATGAGCTTCTCTTTGGGCTGTTCTGCCTGACCGGGCTTGTCTAAGGCAAGCAATGGCATCCACTCAAGTAGGGAACATGCATGTCACTTGGCCTCCCCTTCGGATCTTGGCATACCAAGGAACAGCAGTAAGCCAACATTTCCTGGAACCAGAGGCCGGGGTCCCTATTTTCTCTTCCTGTCCTTGTGTGTTTAGTCAGCCAGGTGCCAGGTGCTGTGTCCTCTGCCACTATTTTCTGTCTTTAGATATCAAAGGAAATAGGTAAAATCTGTTCCCAGTGACACAGGCCTAATGTGGTATGCTGACCTAACCAGTATCCAGAAGCCGATGTTAAAAGTGTAACGATGCAAAAACCAGCCAGAAAAGTGACTGACAACTAAATTAGTCAACTGTTTCCCTAGAGCAGGGCTTCTCAAAACTTCTTCCGCTAGCAACAATGTTTGCCAGAGAAATAATTATACAACCCCAAGTGTGTGTGTGTGTGTGTGTGTGTGTGTGTGTGTGTGTATGTATGGGAGCTCACAACCATCTGTAATAAGATCTGGTGCCCTCTTCTGGGCTGCAGGCATACATGCAGACAGAACACGGCAAACACGACGAATGAATGAACGAATGAATGAATGAACAGATGGTTACCGTGAAGCAACGGTGAGTGTTACAGCTTTATTGATCTTAGGAAGATGATGCTAAAATTCACAGAATGAAAACTAATGGTCCCCACTTGCATAAGGTGTTATTTATCTAATGAGGTGGTGGTGGGGTGGAGAAGAGGCCACCTTGACAAGGGCTGTCAACTCAACAGATGGCAGGAGAGCAAGAGAAAGGCATGGTGAGGATAAATACTCACACCATGAAACCAGCACAACTGTATACCAAGGAAAATCTGTTTCCATTGAGTGAACCAGAGTCAGAGCATAAAATGAATGCTGATAAGAGGAGGGAGGTAAGGGGCCACAGTAGGGATTTTAATATATACAAAGCAGATTATGTTTCTTTTAAAAAAATGATAGCTCTATTTTATCTCTGTATGTGTATGTGCACCCCTCCCTCCCTCCCTCCCTCTCTCTCTCTCTCTCTCTCTCTCTCTCAGAGCTCAGAGGAAAACTTGCAGGAAGTTGTCTTTCTCCACTAACACCATATGGGTTCTAGGGTTTGAACTCAAATCATCAGGCTTGGCAGGAAGTGCCTTCACTCAGTGAGTCATCTTACCAGCCCCAAATGCACATTTCTTTAGAAGACTATGCTCACAGACACACAATATTACTGAGTCATGTCTGAGAACACTTCGGCTGTTTAGTGGATGACGGCCAGGGACACAGAATAACCTGCAAACCCACAGGACAGCCCCATGCAGCCAAGGAGCTGACCCATGCAAAATGCCAGCAGCAAACTGCCACTAGGGATAAGACAAGGAGGGCAGATCTTCTAGGACTTCCCAAGTGCTAACCAAGACACAGTAAAAATTGTAAGGTTGAACCACTGTGAGTTTGATACCATTTTAATTTTAAAGTGATCTGAGTTTTCATTAAAACTAGATAGGTATATAATCTCTCCTCAAAGGCAGAAGTGGGGAACCAGCCTCACATAAACAGAGAAAGGCACCTCATTTCCTGAGATGTCTAAAATATATCTCCACTCGTGAAATACATTTTCACATCTTATTGATACACCATTAATGATAATATTAGAATTATTCCAAATTGACTGTCAATCACTCTGCCCTGATCTAAAAAAGAGAAAGCAGCAAGGGACATGTCTGGGAACCCGATAGCCTTAGCCCTAAGCGAGTAGAGCACAATACTGACAGTTGCTCCTAGTGAAAATATCTACACCCCCAGTGCCATGCATCCAGAGATGCCCACAGCTGCCTCCAGCAGCAGCTCATGACCCCCAGTCCCCCCCTAACCCTCCCACTTGCCCCAGGCTTCTGTGAAAGGAGAGGGCAAAATTGCTCTTTCAAGTACAGCGTTGGTTAAACGACTTTCCTGCCTTTTTAAAAAAAAGTCTTTCAGAGTCATAATGCAATTGAACTCCCCAAAAGGCTGCTAATACTGCCATCTAGTGAACAGTGCCTGATGCAAAGAGCATCTCTAAAGCAACTCCAGAAGCTAAGTAAGTCCGCTCTTCGTAACCTCCTTGATGCCTTATATGCAGATCATTGGCGAGAGTGAATAGAAAGCTGTCAGAATGTGGCCCACTACATGTAAGCATCAGTCAGTCTTCAGAAATAGGCACAGTGGGGTGCACAAACAAATTCTAGTTTCCCATAATGCACCGGAGCTCTGTCCATCTCCAGCAGTGACAGCTGCACAGCTATCCTCACTGAACATGTGGCTGGTGGCCAGGACCATGGCTCCCCATGTGGTGACACCCTGTGGTTTTCCTGAGCTAGTGCCAATGTAACCTCACCCCCCCCCCAGCTGAACGGAGCAACTGGTCCCAATTCCTTGTTTCCCTTGGCTGAGGGGACCTGCAACCAGACAGTGGCTATCCCAGCATGTCCCCAAGCCCTACAAGCTGTTCCTTTTCTCACTCCCTCTTTCTGCTGTCCCAGTATCTTCATCTACGATTTTTGTAGTTCCTTTTACATGCTCTTTTAAGCCAACATAAAATTTTCCCAAACCAAGATTGGTGCGTATAAATAAAGGCCATCAGGATTGCTTGCCATATACCTGGTATTCTCACTGGGACCCTGGCTGTGCAACTACAGGCTCATCCCAACCAACATCAGACCATGGGGATCCCTGACGCTTAGGGCCTCCTCCTCCAACCCGTACACTCTCTATTAGGAGAGGTGCTGGTATACAAACTGGACCTCCGACTAGTGTCCTCACAAAGAGATGACCCACCTTCTACTCATTCCAGAGTGGCTTCCTGGAGTGTCTGCCTTTAATTCCTGCAGCTTGCTCGGCTGACAGGATTCTTTACTCGTCACCCTACAAATTCAGTACTCATTTTGTCCCATTCCTTGGCAGGTACCCACATTCTCCCAAATATCAAGCACTGATAGGAAAGCCTTTCAGTTTTACTACATCGGTTTACCTAAAGGTAGAGCATAAACTATTTCAGCAGCAGCAGCAGGCACAAAGATGATGACATTGAAAACCCCAAGACACCTTCACAAACACCCACCCAGGCTGGCACAGGCTGGCTTATCACCACGCTGTGCACACACCCACTGAGCCATCTACAACCTGTGCTTAACGAACTGGCCAAAGCACAGAACAGCTAAAGGGTTTTATCAGCAAAGGATGGTATAGGAGGTGTGGGTGGGGCGAGACAGGAGGCACTTGGCATAGCAGGTGTGTTCCTTACGCAAGTGGAAGCTGTTTTATCTCAGAAGATTGTTTTTATAGGCTTAGGCATGCACGCACAAAAGAGTCACACGATCCGGGTGCTGGAGGGAACTGAAACATTACTCGGAAGATAAACTATCAAAAAGGCCTCGGAAAAGTGAGACTGGTGTCATCCAGAGGCCAGGGAGTCGTCCTCCAAGCTTCCGATGTACTCCTATACAAGATAGGCTTGTGGTACCCACAAGGGACATGAAACCTAGCTTGTCTGGAATTAGCCTCCCTGCAGGGAACACAAACTATGATATCCAGCCCACGCCAGCCCAGGTGTTTGATATGGACACATCAGAAAGCATGACAGACAGGCAGTCTCATGGTTTTTATTCCAAACTCAACCATCAGTTGAGGTTTCTAATCCTTTCTACTTATGTTATAGATGGAATCCCGGAAACAAAGCCTAGACACGCAATTTTAGAAACTAGAAACTGTGGCCCAGAATGAGTGAAGAATTTGGCCCAGAGAGCTGAACTTGGTTCATTGACAGCGTCCATGATTTAGTATAAGATTCCTTAGTCTGATGTTTCTAGTAGAAAGTTGTGGTCTAGGCCTATTCTAGCAAACAACTTTGGGGGTCAATAACATGACATCTTTAAAGGCCAAAAACCTAGTATTCATGTCAGGGCACCTTCTCTTGGAAAACAGGGATGAAGGGAGACAGGCTGGCACTCAAAGTGACAATCAGGCCAGAGTAACAGAGGAAGTGAGCACAGACTTTGAAACACTCCAATAAGACAGCCAAATGGGAGAACACCATTGCTGCCTTCTTTGGGCTCCTAAAAGACATTAGCTGTGTCAACAGCAGTACTATATACTGGTCTCTTGGCTCACTGCAATTCCCAGAGAAGCAGTAAAACCACAGACTTGACTTCTACCCATGGATCTAGACCATGAAGACAAGTCTCAGCCAGTTCACAGACATAAAGACAGAAAAGCCGTCTCAACCCACCCTCCCTGCTTTGCAGTATGAGCATTCCTCGAGGGCCCCAGACAGATCACTCTTCACTTACCTGCAAGGATTCTTCAGTGACCTGTGGCCCAGGAGAGCTGATTCCAGCCTTAGCTCAAGGGGCAAGGACACCACATAGGAGCCTGCCCTTTGCCATCCAGCTGCTACACTAGGCCAACGCTGATTACTACAACAGTGTGTTGGGAGACCGTATTAAAGAGAACATCACTCAGCTAACCCCGTACCTAGCTTTACTTTTTAACTACATAGTTCATTATCATCGCTTCTATCAGACCCCCTTCCCATCAGAACTATCTTTCTCATTCTGTGTATCATCCATTGGCTTAAGGGTACATCACGGTTCATTTTGCTGAGTGGAGCTAAGGTTGGGTAGACAATTATTTTTTAACCTATGTCTAAATTGTTCTACCTTGTAAAGACAAGTGTGTTTACTTTTATAGTTTTAAAGAATTTTGATAAATAGAAAGTGTTTGAGAATATTAAAATATACTTAGGCCGGGCATTGGTGGTGCACGCCTTTAATCCCAGCACTTGGGAGGCAGAGGCAGGCGATCTCTGTGAGTTCGAGGCCAGCCTGGTCTACAAGAGCTAGTTCCAGGACAGCCTCCAAAGCCACAGAGAAACCCTGTTTCGAAAAACCCAAAAAAAAAAAAAAATATATATATATATACTTAGTCCCAAGATCTAGTTATGCTTATGAATTTATTCCAAGGAAATAGATGATTACCGTATGAGGACCTCATTCAATAATATCTATTGTGGCAAAGGATTAAACAGTCTACACTTTTAACATTAAAAGTCTATATATCATAGTATGTTAATGAAATTGAATGTATCATAACTGCAAAGACTTCATAAATAAGCAGAAAATCCCAATATCTCAAGAAAATGTTGTGTCCACCCCCCCAAAATATTAAAGCACATCAAAATTCATACTAACTATACAAACAAAAACATTTGTTATATGAGAATGGTGAAAGTTACAGGTCATGTGAAAACATTTTGTTTTCTTTAACAAATAAACATAAACTACTGGCTAGTCAGTGGTCTGTGGAAAATTAACTTTGCTGCAGTTCCAAACTAAGCTATTGATCAGACTCTACGAGAATTTAGAGGCTTAAGTTGTGATGAAAAGTCCACTAAAGGAAATGAGAGAGGTTCATGGATTAAAAGGCAAAACGTACATGAGCAGATCGATGACTGCCGGATGTGTTTACAATGGTTCTGTGGTGCCTGCCAATTAAAGTTAAAGAATCCCCAAAGAACACACAAACCAATCCATTTAAATTAGAAGCAATAAGCTTACAGATGCTCTCTCAATTACAATGCTGTAGTGCCATCATAAACCTCATGCCGAGAATAACAAGGTAAACTTTACTAAATGAAGGAAACGGCACTCAGTCTTCTCTGTCTGTCTCTCTGTCTCTGTCTCTGTCTCTGTCTCTGTCTCTGTCTCTCTCTCTCTCTCAGGAGTCAAGTTTTCTTCCCTTTGGTTCTCAGGTTCTCATAACATAAAGATTTTCAATGTTCTTCCAAGAGATTCAGTCCCACGGGCAGCCAGGCGAGAGAGTAGGAGGCCAGCAGTGACCCGAGCGCTGACAAGAGGCGTGAGTACATGCCTATGTGTTATTTCCCATGCTTCCATCCAAGAACAGGCTGTACGGAGGCAATGCGTATGAATGCATCCATTATGCATATCGCCCTTGCCTTATCCCACTCAAGGTCTACCACTGGCTTAGGTCACCTCCCCTGGATACAATCTGTACCATCAACTGGGGTGGAGGCTATGAAGAAACTATGAGTTGGCTTCATCTAGGTAGCTTCTCAGGTGTGGCTCACCAGGCACACCCTAATAACTGACACTCTTTAAGAACAAGTTTTGGATTCTGCCTATTCCGTTGGCTTGATGAAAGCCTGAGTGACCACATCTCCCTGAGTGATGGCTGTGCTCCTCCCTCAGGAGAAGCTGTTTATCACTGTAGATCCCTGTAAATGCCAACCATCTCCATCAAATGCTTTCCCGTGCCCTCTTCCTCTTACATGACCTGAAGCAACTGCACTGCCCCACGGATAACATTGCTCTTGTTTAGTTACTTGCTAGTACTCCGTATCCCAGGCTGGTCTTGGACTCTCTGAGGGAGTGTAGGCTGGCCTCCAATTCACAGTCTTCTGGCTCTTCTTCCTCACGTGCTAGGGTAACAGCTGTGAGGCAACACGTCCAACTCCAATAGAAGCGTTTTCAAAATCTTTTAGGTCTTTAAGAGTATATACAAATGCTGATTTAAAATTTTAAAAATTGGTCTATCATCAAAAACATAATGTAAAGTTTCTATGTGTGTATTTGTATGTGCACGCCTGTGTGTGTGCATGTGTGTGTGTGTGTGTGTGTGTGCATGCGTGTGTCTGTGTAAGTCAGAGGTAAATGTTGGGTGTCTTTCATTACTGCTGTTCACCTTATGTTTTTCAGACGGCGTCTCTCACTCAACTTAGAGTTTATGGATTGGCTAGACTAGCTGGCCAGTGGGCTCCAGAGATTAGATTATCTCCAATACCACCCTGCCCAAACATGTACAAACATGCCTGTTCTTTATTTTTTTAAACATGGAGCTATGGATTGGACCTCAAGTCTTCATGCTTGCACAGTGGACATTTTACCAACTAAGCCATCCCCCAGGCCCACATAAAGTCACACTTGTTATAATTTTGAAAGTTTTATCCCATCCTTCTAAAATTTCACAGTGTTGGATAATCACACAGAGGAATTCCCACATGACAACTTCCAGCGCTAAGCTTCAGCTAGCCGAGGGCAGCAGGCATGGGAGGAAGGGGATGTTTTTACGATGCTTCTAGATCCACCTAACGTCACACATCCATTCCCCTTTTCTTTGCCTCCCGCTCTTGCCATCGCACATAACCTCCCCTCAGTCACACTGACTTGGGATAACAAGAAAAGTCACAATCTCACAGATCTGAGAGAAAATGTTTCTGGAACTCCACCTCTGGGCTGGGTGAGCTGACAATCTGGCTCTCCTATCCTGGAGCAAAGCACAGGTTTTCAGGCATATGCAGCCAATGCTGGGTCAGTGTGAAACGCAAGACTGCGCATGAGCCGACAAGCCCACGGCAGGGGAGTACCAGCTGAGCCTTCGATGTGCAGGCACAGTCACCTGTGCACAAGGAGTTTAGGACAAAGTGAATCTCAGTGCCACTCTAAAGACCCAACAACATGCAAATAAATGGGGGTGGGGGTGATAATGGATGAAAGGATGTGCCTGATCGTTATTCTGAAGGATGGTCCACAAAAACTCATAAAATTAGAAGTCAAGTGCCAGTTAAAGTTTCCCCTGAGCATACACTTAAAGACTGAGTGAGACAAGCCACGTCAACTCTCTCCCTGGATTTTACACCAACTCCGCGGCCAGCCTCATCTAATCCAAACCTTAGGGAACACTATCTTCCTGAGAGCACGATGCTTCCCTCCCCCTTCCTCTCCGTCCTCCCTCCCCCTCTCCCCCTTCTGTCTTCTATCTGCTATCGCCACAGAAGAACAGCATCAGGCACACAGTAGGGCCTTAATACAGATCTGAGGAGACAATGAACAAGTATTAAGAGCTTGCAAATTCTGGCTCTCATTAACTGCAGTTTTACAGAGGGCACTGGCTTATACCTTTAAAAATTACCTCTTTAAAAAATTTTTTTTCCTGAGACAGGGTTTCTCTGTGTAGCCCTAGCTGTCCTGGAACCCACCCTGTAGACCAGGCTGGTTTCTTGAACTCAGAGACCCGCCTGCCTCTGCCTCCCTCCCAAGTGTGAGGATTAAAGGCATGTGCCACCATGGGCTAGCTAAAATTCTTATATATTGTATACTTAAGCTCAAATATGCCAATGCTAATTCTATATAGTTAGCTAAAAGGGAAAATGAGAGCCAGAGTCTAACCAGTCTGCTCAGAAGACTCAGACCACAGGGGCATCCATCAGCACGAGCCCAGTGTTCCTCTCCACCTTGGTGGTGCAGACCAGCCAGCTCTTCCGAGACCAAGTCACTCTCCCTCCCATGCTTGACGCCACCCTTCCCGAAGAGAACAATTCTCACCAGACAAAGCACATTTTCATGCCTCTCTAGACCCGGTAGCTTTCTGGACTAAGCTGTGTGGTCTCCTGTACCCCTGAGTATTTAGTTCAGGGCTGGCCGTCCGCTGAGGAGGGGGAGGGTCCTTCCCTACCTCTTCTCTCTCCTGCCTCTCCCCTCCTCCAGCACCACCAGCAAAATGGTTTGTTTGTTTGTTTTTATCCTTGTTTGGTTGGAACCTCCAGCTGGCTCCTGCCCAGTCTGAGAAGTCCCTTCTCTCTTTCTCCAAACCCTGCCCTCTCAGAGAATCTTCAGCAAAGAAAGGACACCAGAAAGCCTAGCTCTGCATTCTTGGTGCTTTGGCAGCTCTTTCCCTGAAGTTTTTTGGTCTGTTTGGTTGGGATTTTTGTTTGTTTTGTTTTTCGAGACAGGGTTTCTCTCTGTAGCTGACTGTCCTGGAACTCACTCTATAGATCAGGCTGACCTTGAACTCACAGAAATCCACCTGACTCTGCCTCCCAAGTGCTGGAATTAAAGTCATGTGCCACCACTGCCCAGCAAGCATTTTTTTAATCATACTTGGGCACAAACCCAGCCTGTGGTGGATGCATCATCTCCCGTCTCCTACAGGCTATATAACCTCCCTGATTTAGTTCTGGGCATGACTTCCCCGGCCTGGATCTCTGTGACTGGAGAACTCACCTGGGAGTTGCTTTACTCAAATATACCTGTTTTGTTACTTTTTCAGTTTGGCTTAGTGTATCATCAGGAAAACTATTATACCTATTATCATGTTACAGAAAACCTATTAATCCTGATTACTTTTTCAAAAAGCAAAAAAAAAAAAAAAAGGTTTTAATTATGTATCTAGTCTACATGTGGGTTTGTACATGAGTGCAGTATCCACAGAGGCCACAAGAGGGCACCTATCTCCCTGAAATTAAAGGCAGATGATCTCACAAGTGCTGGGGACCCAGCTCTCATCCTCCAGAAGACAGGGTGGTTTTGTTTTAATATTTATTTTCATTTTGTGTGCACTGGTGTTTTGCCTGCATGCATGCGCATGTGAGGGTGTCATAGGCAGCCATGAACCGCCAAGAGGGTGCTAGAACTTGAACCGGGGTCCTCTGGAAGAACAGTCAGTGCTCTCAACCACTGAGCCATCTCTCCAGCCCAGAAGAGGTGTTCTTAACAGCCAAGTCAACATAGAAAAAAAAAACACAACCTTTTCTTTCTACTAGCTGCTAAGTATCTATGATGGGGATAACCTAGGAACAGATCAAGGATCCACCAGCACATAGTCTAGCACACCAATGCAATGGAACCTTACTTTTCTAATGAAAGGCCTCGATGTGATTTCTGTCTACTTTCAGAAGCACTTAAAACAAAGCATGGCTGTCTTAAAGAAAACACATGGTGCACTTTTAATTCCAGCACTCAGGAGGCAGAGGCAGATGGATCTCTGTGAGTTCAAGGCCAGCCTGGTCTACAAAGAGAATTCCAGGCCAGCCAAGGCTATTACACAGAGAAACTCTGTCTTGGGGGGAGGGTAATCAAACACAAACACACACACACACACACACACACACACAGACACACACATGCAGTATGAACAATGGACTCAGTTATTTTTTGGTTTGGTTTTGTTAAATGTCTGAATGCACATTTATACCCCAATTTTATGTAAACTTGACGTTAACCAGCATGAACCATTTTGAGCTAACATTCATAGCATCACAGGGTACACATCTGAAAGTCTCCTGCATTTACTAGAGTCAGCCTCAGAGACTGCCATGGACACTCAGACAGCCACCCCACTCACTTTAACACGGCTTGTATCTTCAATCCCATCCCAATTCTCAAAAGACGGAGAAGCTTCGTCCACTATCCCATCCCTTGTCTGAAACCAGAAACAAGCTCCATCAGCGCTGTGCCTGAGCCTGGGCTACATCAGTTCTATGTCTGAGCCTGGGTCAAGGGATTCAGCCAGTGGGACTGTTACACCAAATCATAAGACACCAAATAAATCAACACGGAAGGAAGAGAAAGGTGTCGGATGATCCCGGCTCCTCCCATCCTCTCATTGCTATGGGTTATCTGGGGTCTTCTCTGGGCAACTCCTGCAGTCAGAAAAGAAAGACAGAGTTCACTCTTTCCACCTCCCTGCGCTCCTGACTGTACCAGGTCACTAAACGAAAAGGATCTAAAGCAGGAAAATTCTGTTTTTCTCTTTTGCTTTTCCAGACAGGGCTTCTCTGTGTACTCTGGGCGGCCTCAGTCTCTGGAATCCTGGGATTAAAGTCGTACACCACCAAGGAACTCTTACGACCAAAGAAATTCTAACAAGGCACTCCAGTGTGTTTACCTATGCTAACCGTCCAAGAGCCTGAGTGGCACTGATTCATTTACAGCCAAACTCTCCTTTCTGGTTCATTTCCTACTCACTTTTTGGATGCACGTTAAGATGGCAAATGCTCTCAAAACCACAAAAAACAAACCAATACAACACAACCAAAAAACAAACTAACCAAAACACCCAGCGGGGCTAATCACTTCTGTTTTAGTAAAACTGGCCATTTCTTCAAGTTTGTTTATCCAACAACAGGAACTTCCTAGGATAAATAAGTAGGTGGTCGCTGCACAGAGGGTCAGCTCTATTTCCCGCCTCAGAGGCGCGCACAGCAAACACAAATAACTTGGCATTTAGTTTAAAGTGTTCAGTCTAGTTTCTTTAAAAAGAAATGGATTTATTTGGGACTGGAGAGATGTCTCAGCAAGTAGGAGTCCTCAGACACACCTGGCCTCTGTCAATAGTTTTTTGGGTTTGTTTTCTTAGGGGTGTGTGTGTGTGTGTGTTTCTATATACAAGTGTGTGCATGTGCCCATGGAGGTCAGAAGTGGAAATTGACTCCTTTGGTAGAAATTACATACATTTATGGGCCACCTGCTGTAGATGCTGGGACCCGAACTTCGGTCCTCTGATAGAGCACTAAGTGCTCTGAGCCTTCTCTCTAGCCCTCCCGCATCCTATTCTAAACACAACTAGTGTGAGTGCTTGGATTCCTCTGTGAGAGCAGTACATACTCTGAACCGTTTTCTAGCACTTACAAAAATTTAGGCAAACCAAGAGAAGAGCCAGGGGTATCCTTCCTCCTGGCTTCCTTCCAGCTTCTTCCTCTTCGGGGACACTGTACAAAAGTATCTTCCTGGGAAGGCTTAAGACCCGAGGCTCACACATATCACAGTGGTGCTCCTGAGGGGAAAGCATGGTCTGGTTTCCTTTCAGTTAGCATCTACAGTGATGGTCAGCTGTGACTGTCAACTTGACACAACTTAGAATCCCTGAGAAGAGGGTCTCAAGGAAGGATTGTCTACAATGGCTCAGCCTACGGGCCTGTCTGTGGGAGACTGTCTTAACGGCATGGGAAAACCCAGTCCAGTGTGGGCAGTACCATTCCCTAGGAAGGAGCAACAGAACTGAGCATAAGCAAGCATACATGCATTCGTTTCTCCCTGCCCTTGACTGTGGATGCCATGTGACTAGCTATTACAAGTTGCTGCCTTGACTTCCTTGCAGTGATGGACTGTAAAACTGGAAAGCCCCTGTGTGCCCTGTTTCTTTCTTTCTTTTCAGAGTATTTCATCACCAGAACAGAAATGAATCTAGAAGAACACTGGATAAATCCAAGTCTTTAACTTCAGAGAAGCAAGCAAATTCCTAACCTAGAAAGATGGGTACTCACAGAATCTGCCAACAAAGGACAAACCTGCTGGCATAAAATCAAAGCTATTTAAGAGGTTCTGCCAGAAAAGGGTGGAGGGATAAAGAAGGTAGCTGAGAATGGGGTAGGGCGTGCGAAGGTCGAGGGAGAGAAGCGCCTAGAATCAGGGGTGTGCTGCAGCTGCTCCATGGCTTAGCAGTATTAAGTTGGAACACAAGGCCTGCGATCCCCGATGTTTACGTAGCTCAGCTCCATGCCTGCTGTCCTCTACATCACTGCATGTATGGGAAGACAAAGACTCAGATACACATCTTTCCTTCCTTCTCAGGCACTTAATCATCAGTGGGATGATCCTGGGTAACGATGGGAGGCATCTAGGACCAGAAGGGAGCAGGCACTTTATTTTTAAAGAGGGTGGGGCTCTTACTGTCCATCAAAGTGCAGCACCCAATACAGTGAAGTATTATTATTCAGTCTTAAAAATCTCGAGGACGCTTTACTAATAAGTAAAATAAGCAAAGTGTTAAAAGGTGAATAGTGTATGACACTGCCTACAGGGTTACCACAGTCAAACTTACAGGCACAAGGTAAAATGGCTGCCGGAGGAAGAAAGGAAGGGGGGTGGATTGATGAGTGTGGCGCTCTTGTCATTTGTGATGAGAAAGAATTCTGATATTGGGTGTACAGCCACATGACTGTCCTTAGTATTACTGAGCTACACATTGAAAAAAGCCCTAAGAGGGTTATATATAGTTTATCAAATAAATCTTTAAAAATATGTAGATAGGGGTCTCTCTTTCCCCTTCCTCCCTCCCTTCCCCCCCCTCTGTGTAGTTCTGGGGACAGAAGTCAGGGCCTCTTGCCAAGCTATATCCTCCAACCTGAAGAGTTTTCTAAAAGGTAAGATATATGCTTTTCTCATTTCAGGAATTCTTTTGACAGTCAAGGAGTTACAAACTGACACAGTATATGACTGTTTGCAATGGAAAAAACAAAAACACCCCCTGAAAAAAAGTAAGTATTCATTAAAACACAAAAATCCCCCCACCCCTGTTTTTTGTTTGTTTGTTTGTTTTTATTTCTCGAGACAGGGTTTCTCTGTATTGTTTTGGAGGCTGTCCTGGAACTTGCTCTGTAGACCAGGTTGGTCTTGAACTCATAAAGATCTAAAAGTATGCACCACCACCACTGATAAAACACAGCTCTTATAGAAGATACCTCTGTACAGTAAACTACCCTCAGCATTAAAGGAGCCTAGATAGAGAGAGGAAGAAAATACCCCACATCTGCAGGCAAACACAGATCAAAAGACCAAGTACATTCTGAGTGAACTAGAAAGGAACTGTATTTGCATGTAGATAAAAAGAGAATTTGTAAAAGGATGCACAGAAATTACAATGGGGTGGCCCTAAAAAGACATCTGGATGGATAGTGAAGTTCCTATCCAGATGTTTTAAATAACCAATAGAAGTTATTATTATTATCACATGGTTGTTATTTCGTGGTACTCACATTTGACCCTGAGACCTTATAATGTACTGATCTACATCTCCAGTCCCAGAAATTAGTTTCAAAGACAATAAAGGTTAAAAGGCTGTTGTATTTCTATTCACAGGAATGAACAGTCCAAAAGGAAATCAAGAAACTAATTCAGGGAGCTGAAGAGATGGCTTACTAGGGAAGAGTCTATTTATCAGCACTCACACTGAGTGACTCACAACCACCTGTAGCTCCAGCTCCACGGGATCTGACCTAACCCCCTGCCCACATACACACACTCATACACATAAATAAAAATAAATGAAAGCAAAAAATTCTGCTGGGTGTGTGGTGACAGATGCCTGCAACCATTGTACTTGGGAGGTAGAAGCAGGAGAATTGGGAGTTCAAGGTCATCGTCAGCTAAATGACAAGTCAGAGGTCAGCCTGAGCTACATGACACCCTGTCTGGAGAAGAGAGAGGAGGGAAAGAGGGGGAAAAAGACGGAAGTCGGGTGTTTTGTTAAATAGGAATAAAATACTTTTAAAGGGTAATGAAATTGAAACAGGTTTGTGAATTAAAGACCATGTAAAATTGTGGCTATAAATTAAGTGAGACCTAAAAATAAATGGGAAGAGACTCTAAGTATCCACATATGGTGGAATAGGCCTGAATTCCCAGTACTTGAGAGGCTCATGCAGAAGGATGGCAAGTTCAAGGCTAGCCTGGGCTACATAAGACTCCTGTCTCAGAAGAAGAAAATTTAAAAAGGTACCCCATATTCACAGATTACAAATCCTAATATTTTAAGATGTAAAACACTGCCCCAAGTAACCAGCACATTCAATATACTTACTACAAATAACACTCCTAAAAAGCAAAACTAAAAAACAAAGATACAGGGCCTTTCACTCATATGAAGCTGCAAGGGAGATTAAGCAATCCAAACAATGCTGAAAATTACAAAGCATGGACACCCACACCCCCCACTTACAAAAGTTAGAGCTGTAGTGATAAGACAGCATGGTGGTGACGTAAGGACAGACATACAGACCAGAGGCTTTTAACAAAGTGCAGAGGCCACTGGATGAGCAAAGGCAGTTCTGTCAACAAACAATGCTGAGAAACTTACTGTGTGAGAGGGTGGCGTTGGGCGCAACCCCACACCACATGAAAGGTTAACTCCAAGTGAGTTAGTGATTTCAATATCAAAGACACAAAATGCTTTTTTAAAAAGTACATCCATAAATCCTGTCTCGAAAAGCCAAAAAAAAAGGTACATCCATAAATATGCATAACTTTCCGAAATGGATTCTCAGAC
The DNA here is from genome assembly GCF_017639785.1 of Mesocricetus auratus. Lineage (NCBI taxonomy): Eukaryota > Metazoa > Chordata > Mammalia > Rodentia > Cricetidae > Mesocricetus > Mesocricetus auratus. The sequence continues at coordinate 35,107,986 of NW_024429182.1, forward strand.
ACTAGGAGTCCACCAAAATCTAACCTCCTTGGCAACAAAGCAATTATGAAGTAAAAAAAAAAAAATGCCTGCAATCAGTATCTGATAGAGGTTAGCATCCAGAATATGCAAGGAATCCCACAACTCAACACTCAAAAGACAAATGATCCAACTATGAAAACAGGCAAGGACTTGCATAGACACTCCTCCAAAGAAAGTATACAAATGGCCAGTAAGAACATGGAAGAAATCATCCGTACCACGGGTTGTGTAGAACCACATCTCGGTGAGCCACTGTTGATAGTCCCTATGGTAGTTACCTCGGTTTTAAAGAATAATGAACTGGAAGGATGTGAGGAAATGGGAAACTCCTTCTGTGTAGTGAGAATGAAGCTGGTCAGCTGATATGGAAAACATTTTGTTAGTTTCTCAAAGCAATTCAATAGAATTCCTATAGGACACAGCACACTTTAAGATACGAAACCCACAGGTGTGAGAAACAGTGATGCAAGCTCTTAAGCCCTGAGTGGTAACAGTCAAACAGAAAAGGGTTAGTAGAGAAACACACACACATAATGGTTTACACAGATGATGGAGTACCATTCATCCCAAACACAGCTGATGCACACTGTGATATGCCTGCACTCTGAAAACACACCAACTGAACGACATGAGATACACAAGTGATGTGGGATGCCCTCTGTGTGCTGTGAATATGTTTTAGTGCCATCGGTTAGTAAAAGGCAGCTTCGGCCTATGGTAGGGCGGAATATAGATAATAGGCGGGAAATCCAAACAGAGATAGTGGGAGAAAAAAAGGAGGAGTCAAGGGAGACGCAGCAGCCACCGAAGGAGTAAGATGCCATAGCGTTACCAGTAAGCCATGGGGCACATGGCAATACACAGATTATTAGAAATAGGTTGATTTATATGTAGCACTAGCCAGTAAGAGCCTGAGTCACTGACCAAACAATTACAACTAATATAAGTCTCTGAGTGTTTATTCAGGAACTGTTGGGCAGGAGAGAAACATTCATTTACACAAAATATCACACTGGTGTAAAATAGCATTTATGTGAAATGCTCAGGATTAGTGAGTTCATAGATCCTGAGGCAGATTAACGGCTGTTGGATGTTGGGTGCACAGGGAATAGCAAGGCTGCCTGTGCACCCAGAGCATTCTTTTACAATGATAAAAAGCTTGCAAAACAGAGATGGGAGTGACACATAAATTAATTTTTTACTATGAAAATTTTATCTTAATAAAAAATAAAGTTTGAGAAATAGCACAAAGGTAAGAATACAGCATTGGCGCTGGAGAGGTGGCACAATTGTTAACATTTGCTGGTCTTCCAAAGGACCCGAGTTCAGTTCCCAGCACCCACACAGTGGCTCACAACCACCTGTAACTCGGGCATCAGGGATTCAATGACCTCTTCACGGCCTCCACAGGCACCTGCACACCATGTGTCAGACACACGGATAAATAAAATAATAAATTAAATATGAATAAAATAAATCATTTTACAAGAAGCGAGTATGTCACCAATTCTTTTTTGACATGTTAGCATGGAAAAGCTGGACGGTGGGACAGTGGGACATTGGGACAGTGGGGCCGGTTTACATGAGGACGTTCTACATCTAGCTGCCACTCTGAGAAATACCCTGAGTGAAGGACTGTGGTGAGGGAGAGGAAACACCCCCCCAATCAGGAGTTACGCAATCCTGGTCCCATGCAATGGGACACATGCCTGGGACATAATTAAGTGCGCTCAGTCTGGGCTGTGTTCTGGCTGCTCTTCCTCGTGTCCACGCAAACCTCATCCAAACACGTGCAACCAAAGAGGCTTCGTGTCCTCTTTCCTCTCTGGTAAGAAACTGAAACCCAAGCATGGGACCTTGGGAGAGGAGATAAGGATGTTTGCTTGAAGCGCCTTCTGGTTCCCCTTCATCAGCTTCTAGAAATAAACAGTCCCCTGTTCTCTGGGTTAACTGTTCACCAGCGCCCCCTCCAGGAGCACAGCAGGAAGCGCAGGGCGGGGGTGCTGCACTGTATTCCTGGTGCTCTTGTCTTGCTGACTGAGGTAAGCTGAACATTTATTTTTCTGGGAGCTCGGGCACATTAATTCCTAGTGAATCCTTTGTCAAAGGGTACCAACTATTACAACTTGCCCACGTTTCTTTGAGCCATTTCAATGTGATTATTGTAGGGTAGGAGAAAGGGTGATATGAACATTCACACACCTCTAGTCTCTAAATTCCTCCAGTGGACACGGTCTGCACCAACCACAGGGGGTCAATCAAAAGGGCGTCACCTCATGGCAGAGGAAGGGTGACTGGAATGAAATCTGATCCATTCAGTTTTTAAAAGCTTTGCCTCATTTTAAGTGTCATTAAAAAATTATTAATGCTGAGCTGGGCGGTGGTGGTGTACATCTTTAATACCAGCACTTGGGAGGCAGAGACAGGTGAATCTCCGTGTGTTTGAGACCAGCCTGGTCTACAGAGTGGGTTCCAAGACAAGTTCCAAAGCTACAGAAAAACCATGCCCCCCTCCTCAAACAAAACAAAAAACTACTAATGCTAAAGGTTGCAAGGAAAAGAGAGACTTGAGAGGTGTGGACTTTTTTTTTTTTCGAAACAGGGTTTTTTCTCTTTATTGTTTTGGAGGCTGTCCTGAAACTCACTCTGTAGACCAGGCTGGCCTCGAACTCACAGAGATCCGCCTGCCTCTGCCTCCCGAGTGTTGGGATTAAAGGCGTGCACCATCAATGCCCGGCTAGGCGTGGACATTTCTTTCATTTCCACTCTCTGAGTCCCTTGCAGTGTCCATGGTCGGGGGAGGGGGAGGGCACTGGGAAGAACTCCATGGAGAACAAGGTAGCAGTTACTGGCTGTGATCACTGTGCCCCTTGGATCTGATTTTCTGTACCTTTATAGTTAAGACACCAAGGACTTAGGATATTGTAAATTACTGCTTTAGCAGATACGAGAATGTTTGAGACAGGTGTGATCTGTAAGAAATGAACTCTTGAATTATATTAGCTAGAACTGTAAATACACTAACAGCATGAAAAAATTATCAAGGCTATTTTTAAACATTTCAGAAACTACAGAAACCTCACCCAATATTATTAAATATGTTAGGATGTCTACTGTTACGGATCTAAGTTCAGGAAGTGAAAAGCAAACCCCTGGGTTCTGTCCCTCATCTCATCTTTTCTTAAAATAGCCCGTGAAATACAAACAACCTCAGCTAATTAACGCTTTAAGATTTCACGGTACCTGGGATCACTTTAATCCTGGGCACACTGCTTCACACTCTGAAATGAAACTCCATGTTAGGGTGGAGAAGGATTTAGAGACTTACAAAGTCAAAAAGAAATCATAACTCCTGCATTTTTAATCATTCATCCTCCCGGCCAATGATTTACCCTGTAATCCCCGCCAGGAAAATGAAGAAAGTTTTGAGGGACGAGTTATTCTCAATGTAAATCTCCTCCCAGCTTCTGTCAATCATGTTAGCCCTTTCCCCCTAGTTAGCCTTTTTCCACTCCCTGCCTGAAAACTACACTACTATTTAATTGCTTGGTGAATTCCCATTTTATTAAGAGGCAGAAAAACATAAAGAACTAAAACATGGAGATGAGGCCATAGCCGTAAATTGTCCCCTTAAGCAATGAAACTTGCCTCTGCAGTGTGATAAGGTGGGCACTGTGGAAAACCCTTCCAAGTGCAATTCCGTGGAAGCCCACAGCCTCCATCACTTACAGCCAGCTCTGCAGTTTTCAGGGCTGGGTGCTATCCATCAGAGCCAGGCTGGTTGACTGTGTGCTCTCTAGAGCCAGTGTGAAGGGCACAGCCAGGAGTCAACTCTGTCCACCACCCTCACCCACCCCAAATTTATCTTCTGTTCATGGCGTAAGAAAAGCCGAAGAAAGGGTGGGATGTAGTCTGGGCCAGGACATCATGCAGCATATATAGGACACTGGGTTCAGTCTTCCAGTACCAAATGGAGGTGGGCACAGGGGCCTTGTAAGAAGAGCGACTATGATGATTTTATGACCTGACTGCGTCCCACCTGCTATCCTGTTTCTTAGAGAAATCAAACGATTTTGTCATAATCCAATAAAAACTGTAGCTAAGTTTTCAGCCTTGTGAACTTCTCTCCCATTCATACAGTGCCCAAATCCCCATTTCTTCCTCTGTAGTGAAACAGAAATTGCTATCAGATTGTGCCACATCCTGGAATGTGCCAGGGCGTCTGGCCTCTGAAGACTGCTTCCAGTGAGTCGCAGAGGCTAAGTGGGGTCTGGTGTTTCAAAGCCTGGGAAAGCATCAGTTGGTGACTTCTCTAGGACGCTGCCAACCAAGAAACAAAGGCAGCAAGTGTTACTAAAGCCACCCATTGATGTGTGCAAGAAAGTCGGGTTTTGATGTTGTTCAGAAAACCATGCAAGTGCATAGATAAGAGAGAGAGCGTGTATGTGTGGGGGGGGAGCAAGGGAGAGAGGGACAGAGGGAGGGAAAGAGAGTGTAGGTCTGGTAGGGCACCCAAGAAACTCAGCAGGGTACAAGAAAGGGAAGTTAGGAAGTAGGATACTTGTTTACTTTCTTTTTAAAAAATATTTTTAGATTTCATTGCCCTCTGCACACACACCAGAGAAGAAAAAATTCAATTCCCTAGGACTAGAGTTACAGAAAGTTGTATGGGCCACCATGTGGGTGCTGGGAATTGAACCTGGGTCCTTTGCATGGACAACTAATGTTCTTAACCACCAAGTCGACTCTCCCACCTTCTATTTGGTTTCCGTACATATTTTATTAAGTATGTGAGCATGCATTACTTGTGCCATTAATTTTAAAAGAGTTAAAATAAGGAATAGCAATCAATATTTTTTAAACTACCAAGTCCTAAAAGTACATCTAAGTGGAAGACTGGGTTGGGAAAGGGCTTCAGGTACCAGAAGGCTGAAATCTCCCAGTTCCAGCGATTTCTAAGTAGACAGAATTTCCTGAAACAAGATTGTCTAAAACTCCCAGCAAGTTTAGAAGCACTGGACATTGAGCCAGTGGTACCAGTCCCAAGCTAGCGCCAGCTCCTTCCCTCCTTCTTAGAAGCAGGGCCCTGAGGGAGGACCCCAGGATTATCTTTCCCGGCTTCCCGCCTGCACGCTCACCAATTTGGCTCAAATCTACGAACAGCTTCTGCATTGACTTTTCATACAGGACTATCCAATGAGAGAAAAGCACACAAAAGAAACAAAATTACTATGAGTCGCCAAGGGCATACATTTGAGTTGGAGACTTAAAAGAATTGTATTTGGCTACTCATTTAGGCTACTCATTAGGAGGGGGAAATGCCCTATCTCAAATAATATTTCAAGCTAAAGTTCAAGTGGATGTATTTAAAATGTCAAATAAAGTCATAAAACAACAATAAGAAAATGTAAGTCAATTCCCATGCAGTCCGGTGGCTGGGACATTGTTCTGGTTCATGACTTCTAAATACAGAAAGTAAAGCACTAGACACCCTGTTACAGACACAGCCCCTACCCCATGTGAGTTACAGGGGAAAGATAAATAAAAAAAAAATTGCAACTGGTAAGTGCTTAAAGGAAGAGACAAGACTGCCAAGTAGGAGAATTTTGCAGAGAATGATGGGCGGGTAGACCACAGGACACTCTTGGCGGAAGTCTAAACTGAAGCCTGCAATACCAGGAAGGTGACCCAGGCAAGGCGGGGACACTTCTGTGCTGGGGGACATTTCCAAGAGCTTTGCATGAATGGCCCTAGTGAATCCTAACAACTCTTAAGTATGCATTATTATGAAGATGAGTCCAAAGTCACAGGCCAGTAAGTTTGTAAAGTAACTAGTTGAGAGTTAATGAACAAGAAGCCAAGTGATCCCCAAGCACCAGGAGATAAAGTCTTCATTCTAGAACGTGTGTGTGTCTGTGTGTGTGTGCGCGTGTGCGTGTGTGTGTGCGTGTCTGTGTGTGTGTGCGCGCGCGTGCACATTTGTTCCCTGCACCAAGCACTGGAACACAGTGTTCAAGGGAGACAAGAGGTGGGGATGGAGAGCAGGCCCAGCCAGATCCTGTCACACCTTGCAGGCCATGATAAAGAGAATGTCGGGACGGGCCCAGGCAGGGTGTGTCCAGTGGGCCCACACCCGATAGAGATTACAACAGTGCAATGACTACCACATTCTTGTTTCCAAATGAATCTATGCCGAAATAATAAAGGAAAATAAACACTCGACTGTCTAAAATGTTTACATATAGTCAAAAGCACTAAGCATGATTCAAGGCCAAAAAGTGACTAATACTTCCATAGTAGGACATTTTAGAAGGAAAACATTCTGGAAAAGTAGAAACAAAAATAGGCACTTCTCTAGAGAAATAGTCAAAGTGCATGGCTAGAAAAATCCACAAAAGAACAAACATGAATGCGCTAGAAAAAGTTCCTATGTCTGTAAGGCCCCAGGAACTTTGTTTTGTTGTTGCTTTAACTGCATGCTTTTCTGGGGAGGGGAAGCATGTGCTAAGACATGCATGGGGGTCAGAGGACAACCTGCAGGAGGTGGTTTTTCCTTCCACATGTGGGTCCTGGGGAGGGAACACAGGCCATGGGGCCTGGCAGCAAGGCCACCTGCTGAGCCATCTCATCAGTCCCCCATTTTTTAAAGCATTATTTCTTTTGTGTGGGGCAGGGGGTGATGTGTACAAGCACCATGTTGCACATGTGATGTCTAAGGACACCTGGCGGGAGTCAGTTCTCTCCTGCTATATTGAGTCTCAGGGCTAGAACTCAGGCCGTGAGGTTTGGCAACTGGTACCTTCATAACTAACCCATCTCCCTGCCTCCTTAGTAAAAAATGAAGTTTTCTCCAGTGATAAAGATATGGGAAGAGAGAGAGAGACCTCTTACATAGTGATAGAAGGACTATAGACTGGATTAGGCTTCCAGGAAACATAGAGCAAAAAAACCTCTTTCTTGATTTTATAGTAAGGAAAAACTTAGATTGGCCTCAAACATATAGTTAAAAGGATGGATATTAACAAATAAGTCTAAAGAGAGCTGTTAACTACAGTACATTTCTAAAGCCAACTCCTCAATTACCTTAGATAACTGCAAAATAGTCACTTATTGATGTGGAGGAAGTTTTGCTCTTTGTAACTGATAAAAGCAGGTGAATTTTGTATTTAAACTGACAATACAATCATTCTTAATAACAAACCAAGTTGTACTTTTGAGGCAACTACAGTTTTGAGGCTAGCCTGAACTACAGTGAGACTCTCAAACAAATGAGCAAAAGCAAAAAAGTTCGGGGCTGGAGAGATGGCTCAGTGGTTAAGAGCACTGGCTGCTCTTCCAGAGGACCCTGGTCCAATTCCCAGCACCCACATGGCAGCTCATATTTGCCTGCAAACTCCAGTTTCAGGGGATCCAACACCTTCACACATACACACAGGCAAAACATGAATGCACGTTAATAAAAATAAATAAAAAGTTTTACAAAGCCAAATCTTTAAGAAAAAGAAACCAAGTATCATGAAATGAGACATGCTTTATACTATCACAGTACTTCTCAACCTGTGGGACACACTCCCTTTGGTATCAGATATTTAGATGACGCGTATCAGATATCCTGTATGCCAGACATTCACATTATACTTCATAACAGTAGCAAAATTACAGTCATAAAGTAGCAACATGGTTGGGGGAAGGGGATCACCACAACATGAAGAAATGTATTAAAGGGTTGCAGCATCAGGAAAGTTGAAAACTACTTGTCTACCTAAATTGCCTTGGAGTGGAGGTTCATAGCCTAGAGAACTGTGGCAATGGTAGGGGGATTCTGGAAGCACGCACTGAGTCCAACATCATTTCTATATTCAGGAAAGCACCACAAAGAACAGCTCTGAACAAAGACTTTTCAAAGCAAACCTGAGCCAGCAATCCCTGCTCCTCACTAGTCAGGGTCCATGTGTCCACTTGAGCAACTGTCAAAGCTGGCACTGACTCCAGCAAATCGGGAACATGGCCTGACAGCCACTTGGCCACCAGAAACAGCGTCACAGTGGGTAGAGATAATCAGAAGCATCTACATCCTTCCAGTGGCTTCAGATGCTGGCCAGCCCTCCTCAGGACCACAAGTGGAGCTGAGGGCACACTGCCTGTCTAGCCTCCTACACAGCAATTCCTTCTCAGTCTTGCTGGGCATGTCCCCCTCCTCTGATCTAAAGCCCACACCCTACCACTCTGGAGATCTTCACTATCATTTAATTCTTCCTTTTTTGAGGAGCCTTGGCATCAGATGTGGTGGTGCCGTAATCCCAGCTAAGAGAAGTTAAGACAGGATCCCAACGAGGTCTGCCTGGGTTACACAGAACATTTTAAGAATGGTCCTTTTTTATCTCAGAGCTCCCGGGTCTGTGTGCTCTTGGTTTTGAGAAAACACACTTTCTGTCTCAGTTAGCGGTGGAGATGACTTAGTTGGTAAAGGGCTTTCTGTGCAAGCCTAAGGAACTTGAGTTTGTATCCCCATCACTTACATAAAAAGCTATATGCAGTGACACATGGCTTGATTCCAGTGCTGGGCAGACAAAGATGTGTGATCTCTGTGGCTCACTGATCAGGTAGCCTAGCCTAATGGGAAAGCCCCAGACCAGTGAAGGTCATGTTTCCAAAACAGGGTTGATGGACCCTGAGGAATGACATCTGAAGGTGACAGCTGGCCTCTACATGCAAGAGTACACATGTACACATGCATTTACACACATACAATTATTTTCAGAAAGAATTTTTAGAGTGCCCAATACATAACAAGTGATCGAGATGACATATACCCATCATTCCATGTGATCATTACTGTATCTGTCAACATGTACTACACTTCTACACCATACAGCATAGATATGCAAATTACCTATCAATTTTAAAAGTAGGGCATGGGGATTGCAGTGGTTTGAAGAAGAACGACCCCAATGGCTGGTATAGGTGTAGCCTATTAGAACAGATGTGGCCTTGTAGGGGAAAGTGTGTCGCACTGGGAGTGGGCTTTGAGGTTTTAAAATGTCGTGCCAGGCCCAGTCTCCTATTATGCCTGCATCTACCATGCTCCCTGACATGATGATAATGGACTGAACCTCTGAGACTGTAAGTGAGCCCAGCTAAATGTTTCTCTATAGGAGTTGCCTTGACCATGGTGTCTCTTCACAGCAACGGAACAGTGACAACGGCAGGGAGGGATATAGCTCCATCGATACAGTGCTTTTGTCACATCCATGAAGCCCTGGGTTTGATCCCCAGCACTATATAACTTGGTTGTGATGACACGTAACAGTGGTCCTGCACTCAAGAGGTGAGGTTGGGAGAGTGAGAAGTTCAAAGTTGGTCAGAAGGATGGCTCAGAAGGCAAAGGCCCCTTCCTAACAAACCCGACAACCTGAATACCATCTCTAGAACCCATGTTAATGTGGAAGGAGAGGGTCAACTCTACAAAGATATTCTCTGACACTCATGTGTGTGCTGAGGCATACTCACCCCTACACACATATAAAACACAGCATGAGTAACCATACATGCACATGTATATGCACACATGCAAACACACACACACACACACACACATATATACACAGAGCACACTAACAACAACAATAATTTTTTAAAAGATGTTCTGGGTCAGCCTGGGCTATGTAGGGAATTTAAGGCCTGGGATACAAGAGATCCTGACTCAAACAGCAAAGAAGGAAATCCTCTTCCTTGCATCTTCATTCAGCCCTCTGAGGTCCTTAACTTCTCCCTTTATGCACACTTGCTCTCCACCTGGTCCCTGCCCAAGCCTCCTCCTCCCAACATGGCTGCCCTCTCCTAGGGAACATCAGTTTGCCCTTCCCTTACCGGGACATCTCTGTCCCTGGCTCTCCCCAGGGAGCATCAATAAGGACACAGAGATAGAAGTGTAGAGTATTTGCCAGCTCTGCCATTTCATGAACTACAGTGAGCAAAACACTTAATCCTCAAGTTAAGTTACTCCCCTACAAAACCACTTCCCTCACAGGTATACAGTGTGTGTGTGTGTGTGTGTGTGTGTGTGTGTGTGTGTGTGTGTGTGTGTGTCCAGTCCAATGGGAGCCATGTAGGGGCAAGAGCCTGGTTACTCTGTTTCTATTCTGCCCTTATACGTGACCTCTCTGCATCAATTGAGGCAGGCATGGCTATGTGTGGGCTTCAGTTAATCACAGCTAATGCTGAAAGTATGACATTATCAGTGCTCTAGTTTCTACTGTGATTTACTAATTTGGTAACAATCACATTGCATTCAAAACAAGCATAGCCTTTGTTCTGTCGTCATTGTTGCTTTTATTCTGGTTTTTATTTTTGTGAGCATGTACTTCTGGAAGACAGCTGCAGCAGACAATTACTGAGCATGTACGAAGACAGGCCATCCTAAAGTGTTTTACAGGGGAGGCCATCCTAAAGTGTTTTACAGGGGAGGCCATCCTAGAGTGTTTTACAGGGAGGCCAGGGAACCGGAGGCAGAGTAGACTCCCCATGATCTAAAGCCAGGCATCTTACTGCAGAGCCTGCACCCTTATGCCCTGTCCTGAAACTCCATTAGCAATGACCAAAAGAGAGAGTGCAGATGTGACTGTCTCCAGAACACTGGGTGAAGAGGAACTACATGCAAGAACCTAAGGGATCTCTAAAATCAGGACATCATTCAAACTGCAGTCTTCAAGTGCTGCTGGGCATTGTCAGTTACTTCTGTACTCCGAAGTCATGGAGCCTCATTGGCACAGCTTTCTGAAAACCAACTAGCAGAGTGTCCCATCAACCCTATCAAGGCCATGGTGGAAGCAATTCTGAAAACCAACTAGCAGAGTGTCCCATCAACCCTGTCAAGGCCATGGTGGAAGCAATTCATTCTACAGAAATAATCATACATGTGGATGACAAATGCTCCCAATAAGGAAGCTTCTAGAGTTATATAAAGAGAAGTGATGTGTACAGACAAGAAAAGGATAGGGTGGAGCATGTTACGCAGTCATGTAAAATGACATGTTGTGAACTGTGTGTAACAGCCTATCAGTGGGGCTTATTAGCCCAAGTTTACAAGCATGGATAGTGACTTAATTTCCCCAAGTCTCATTTTTCTTGGATGCAAATGGCAACAAAAGAATCTCACAGCATCACTGAAAGTTAATAAACTGACAGGCTGGAGAGACACGGTCCTGTACAAACCCAGTGACCTGAGTTCAATCCCCACAATCCACAGTGAAAGGAAGAGAATCCAGATTGTCTTCTGACCTTTGCATGCACACACACTCACAAACAATAATAAAGGACAAAAGAAATTGTTTATTTGGGGGGGGGCTGGGGGATGTTTCTCTGTGGCTTTGGAAGCTGTCCTGGAACTAGCTCTTGTAGACCAGACTGGCCTCAAACTCATAGAGATCTGCCTGCCTCTGCTGGGATTAAAGGTGTGTGCCGCCACCACCCAGCTCAAGAAATAATTTTTATAGGAGTCAATAAATTAACACCTCCAAAGGGGATGGTGTGGAGACTGACACAGGGCAAGACTGTGATAAACATCAATCATTTCTAAGCCAATCTAGCAAATGAACCATGCACACTACATAAACTGGGAAAATAACCCAGTGAAATGTTAACATCTCTGAAAGTGAGACAATATTTTTCTTTTAAATTCCCTGTATTACTTTTGTCTTTTGAATTAAAACAGCAATGTATTAATATTTAAGTATTTCCATTTATTTCAAGTAGCCTTAATAATACATCTCTTGGTCTAATAAATTTTTCTAGTATAATCTAGCCTGTGCATACTGTGTTTATGGAAATGGAATATTTTATTGATTTAATCTGAGGAGTAATATATTTGACCTCCATTTTTCAGCATCAAACAGCCTGCTCATATTTCACCCTATAAAAATATTTTCTGCACTCTTATACATTTTCAGATTGAGAGGGTTCTGAATGGAATATTAGAACATAAAAACCTGTGGAAGAGAATGGATTGATGTCTGTAAAAAGTAAAGTTATAGAAGACAAACACGACAACTTTGTGATGGCTATGGCTATAAGATAAAAAAAAAAGTAAAAGCTTACCTTAATCAGGTAAGGTCAGAGGTTACTGCAATAAACATTTCAACTCCACAGACAGCTCCCTAGTATGGTCAGAAGACGGATGTAATCCAGTAGCTCAGCCGTCCCTCCAGTATGGAGACAATCACTCTGGAAGGGAAAAGATCCCAGTGAGGGAGATGTGATGGTCCAGTCTCCTTTCTAGGTTGAGAGCCACAGGTGGGGTAGTCAATGACTGGGTCAAACCTCAACTTTCCTGCTGGGAGCGGGAGCAGAATAAAGAACTGAGGAAATTGCAAGAGCCAGTCTCTGCTCTAGCTGAAGGCTGGCTGCCACTCTCGGGTGATGTATTCTTTCAAAGAAGAGGCGTGGTCCCTCGCTGCCTTCCATCCCTAGTTGTCACCGTTCTGTGTAGTTGCTAAGATATGCATAGGTCAGCTCACGCATCCCACCGATCTTTCCATGGTTTCCTGCCATTCCGCACTCAGACTGCTCCATCATCAACATTCTAAGTGGCAATTTTACTGGGATAAAAACCTTGAGGCTGTCACTCAACCAAGCTCTCCACCACTCCCAATTCCAACAGCCATCCACCACCACTGTTTTAGTAACAGTGACTTAGTAACACTGCCTGTTACTAAATCCATAGGCATACAGCATGTGTCTTCTTAACCCGAAGCCTGGACCCTTCCTGTGGATTGCCACCTGCCCGCTCTCTTCCTGTTTCCTGCAGCCTTGAACAGATTGCCTTGTCCCCGAGCTCTTGGTTTTCTTGTCTACACAATCAAGAACCGATGCCAGCTTTCACACCCTCATTGCTCTAGGACATCAGAGGTCCCTGGGATGTGAATCATGCTCCTGCCACTCTGCAGAATGTAACCAGGTTATGTCTGCTCTGCCAAAAATCTCACCTTCGCTATGAGTAAAATGAGAACATGCATCCCAGAGGCTGCTGTTAAAATAAGGACAGTACAATCTGTTGTCTCCTGGCCCCACCACAGGTGCTCAACAGCATTAGCCATTTCCATCCTACCTTACAGAACACCACCAACCCTGAGGCTCTCTAGCCTTAAAACATCTAAACCCCTGCTGGGTGGTGGTGGCGCATGCCTTTAATCCCAGCAGAGGCAGGTGGATCTCTGTGAGTTTGAAGCCAGCCTGGTCTATAGAGTGAGTTCCAGGACAGGCTCCAAAGCAATACAAAGAAACACTGTCTCGAAGAAAAAACAAAAACAACACAAAAAACCCTTCTGAACCCCAAGCCCTCTTTTACCCATATCCTTAGTGTTAAAGATTTTGTCTTCTGCCAAATATAAACTCCTCTGCTGGCTTTCAGTTGTTCCATGATCTACATCTATTAACTATGTGCTTTCCTGTCCCGCGCTACCGTCTCGCCAGCAAGAACGACGCAGGACTCTCGGATCCTTCTGCAGTAAAGCTTTAATACATCTTGAGAGATAGATGATCAGCTTCTGAGAGGGAGACCCCCAAGCTAAGAAACCCAGCCCCTTATATAAGCCTAGGAGCTCCGAGTGAGACGTGTAGAGCCGGGATTGGTGGTTTGCTCATCACCCCAGATGACGGGTGAGGCACAGCTTAAACGGTAAACTCCAACTGACAGCAGATGTCAGCGCCATCTTCTAATGGCGATAGCGATAGCGAGGGCGGCTCCTCACACTTTCCAATTTCGTCTGTTCCAGTGAGCCCAGTCCAACTGCCAAAAACATGCACCTATAGCCTGCCTATGAACCATCATGTCCCCTTGTGAGATACATGCTGGGGTTTCCAGCCCCAGCAACACTCATCATCCACATACTGTAACCCTCACATCACACACCACCTAACATCACTGTCCAATGTGGCACTGTGTATCGAGTTTACTGTCCAGCTGAAAAGTGAATATCTTCACTTTAACTCTCTTCTGGGTCAGCTCTGCCAGTGCTCTTTGAGGTCAACAGGCCTTTACTAAGTTTCTTTTACTAAAAGGAATTTGAAAGTTTTCACCACAAAGACATATTAAATGTTTGAGGAGATATATCTGCCTGGTTTTATTAATTCACAACATGTTTGCTTTGAAATATATTGCTACCCAATTGTTTACAATTTCTGTGTGCCAGGTTCAACCACCAGTGGATACCAGGCACATCTAACCTGCTGGGTCATATAGGTCCAGGGGTACATATGAATATGGCCCAGCACATTTACAGAAGACTTTGAGAGGCAATGTCGGGAGGCTGGGCACCATTTAACAGACCGTTCAGTCTAAGGATTGTCTCATGGAGCTAAGAGATGAGTTTTACGTATGTCCAGCATGTGTCACATCTCACGCCGCAGTGATCATTTCAAATGGACTCTCACAACCAAGCTCTCAGCATAACTGACAATAACTGGCCAAGGGCAAAGATGATGGGTGACTATAATTTTATCCCAAAGGTGATGGATAGAGAACTAAAGAAGGCCAGGTGGTGGTGACCCACGCCTTCAATCCCAGCAAAGACAGACCGATCGCTGTGAGTTCAAGGTCAGCCTGGTCTGCATAGCAAGTTCCAGGACAGCCAGAGATGTGCAGAGGAACCCTGTCTCAAAAACCACAACAACAACAACAAATCTAAAGGAAGGCCCTGAGTGGAGATGAGTTGAAGATTAGTGAAGTTGCTGAGGAACGCAGGAAGTAACTGACGGAGGAGAGAGGGAGCCACTACAAAGGTGAGAGACAGTGCCAACAGCAGAGTCACACAGCACAGAGGCGAGCCGAAGAGATGGACACTCACAGGAGGCCTCAGCCTTGAGAAACTGGAAGCCACAGGTGCAGTTTTCAATATGGCTGCCACAGGATGCCTGTGGCAGGAGACTGAGGAGAAACAAGGAGGGCAAATGGAAACAGAAGACTTGCTTGTCAAGAACCCGAAGGTGGACTGCCAGCCACTTTCAAACCCTGGAGTCTGCCTGGCCAACATCCTGGTAAAAAACACCTCAGTTATTTAGTTTCACCCCTCTGTGTGAGACACCCTGACAGAAACAACTTAGAGAGGAAGGCCTCATTTGGACAGACAGTTTCACAGGGTGGAGCCTCTAGGTTCACCTCATGGGGGCCAGGAAACAGAGCTAGCAGGACGAGGCATGATGCATGATGATAAAACCCCACGCGCAAGCTACTTCCTCCAGCCAGCTCCCAGCTCCTAAAGTTTCCACCAGCTCCCAAAATATCACCACCAGCTGGAGATACTTCGGTTCTAAGCTGTCAAACTCTGCACTGCCAACGCCACCCTGCTTGCCTGGTTTTGTCTCCCTAAGAAATCTCACAGAGCCATTCAGCACTTTCCGCTGTCAAGCCAGGAGAGGCAGCATTTAATCTACTGCTGCTGCAGGAACGCGATGGATGGTTATTCACACAGATAAAAGAAAACAGATAGGATGCTGCGTCAAATCAACAGCACAACGTTAGGTAATTTACAAAGTTAATGCTCAATGATTTTTCAAGTAACATGTTTTCATCTTTCAAGATAGTGTTTGTTCTAAAATGGGCGTTGGTGGCACATGCCTTTAATCCCAGCACTTGGGAGCAGAGGCAGGCGGATCTCTTTGAGTTCCAGGACAGCTGGGGCTGTTACACTGAGAAACCCTGTCTCAAGAAAAATAAAAAATTAGTGTGTTCTCAACTATAAGGTCAGGAAATTCAAGAGATAAGACTTTTTAAGTACCATTAGCATCTTGTTGGATCTTGTCCCTCTTTGGCCAATTTATAAACATAATACACAAACAGGAATTATCTGACATTATTTTTAATTGGGTTTTCCTATTTATTTTAAGGGAAGTACTGTCGTTTATTAGTTTTTAACACCTTTATTTTAAAGGTTGCATGAGATCTCATTTTAAAACCCTTTTGACTCACTGAAACCATTTCTAAGCATTGTAAAACAATGCTGAGTTGGATACCTTGTCACACACCATTTGTTATTTTTCTGGAAAATGCCACAGACCAATCATGTGAGAATAAAGATACTGTGAAATAAGTCACAGACTAATCATATGAATAAGAATGTCAAACCCATGGCACGTGGCAATGCCACTCTTCCATACCCCTCTAATAATTGGGTAATATTTTTTTTCACTATTATCGTCTATAGATACTTCAAACTCAGTGTGCATATAAGCTAAACATATTTTACCTCCTCATACTTCTTGTTCATGCCCTTTGTTTATTTTTCTACCTGAGTGTTCCCCATATGGATTTACACCACCTTGTTATATCAGGGGAATATCCACTTGTAAAGTCTGCTGAAGCCTATGTGTCTCCAAAAGACCTGGTCTCCAGAGGCTTTCGTATCGAAAGACACTAGCATGTGCCTGTTCCTTGCCCATCCTTCCCTGGCTTATGATTTTCCAGAAGAGGAGCAGCTCCACGTTATTGGCCTATTTCAAAGATCACAGAAAGTAATCTTCATAAAAACAGATGAACAAATGAGATCGCCCCCACTTACTAAAAGCAACAGGTGCCTTAATCCTCCAGGCCTTTATCAGGCGGTTAGGTGGGCACTAGCATTCCTCTTTTACAGACAGACACACAACCGAGAGAGAGATACTTGGTCATGTGGGGATGGGACGATGGCTTACTGAGTGTTTGCTACACAGGCATGAGGACCTGAGTTCAGATCCCTTATGTCAGACCAAAGCATGACAGCACATGTTAGCAATTCTAGTGCTTGAGGGGTCAGGTGGAGACGGATGGAGCCCAGGGTATCTCTGACCAGACGGTTTGGCTAAAATGGTTAAGCTCTGGGTTCAATAAGAGTATGCTTTAAAGGGTGGGGGGGCGGATAAAAGAAGACACCAAACATCGACCTCTAGCCTCTATTATAGGTGCACACGCAGGAATGCTGGCTGACGCACACACATACACACACACACACACACATACCATACACACACATATAAGCCATATACTGATTCTTAAGACTCTTCTCAGCTCTTTTGGATTTGTCAGTTATAATCCCAGAGGCTAAGCTTCAAAACAGCTCCTAGCTGTAACAGGAAAAATAGAAGACCCAGAGACTGATATTGGGGTTCAACCTTCAAGCTGAAGAACAGAAAAGCAAAGCAGCCAAGCCAGTAGATCTTACCTCTACCCAGCTGAAATGGCAATCCTGTCCCCATGAATCCTCAGAGGCAAAAGTTCTCAGTTCCTGTCTCCTCCTCCTTTAATTCCTTTCTCGGCCCAGCCATATCACCTCCCTAGTGCTGGGATTAAAGGCGTGTGATCCCAGGTGCTTAGATCACCTTTGTGCGAGCTGTTTCTTTTCCGGACTGGATCAATTTCAAGTTGTCAGTGTGGCCTTGAGTTAACAGAGATCCATCTACCTCTTAATCCTGAGTCCTGGGATTAAAAGTGTCTACCATCACTGCCTGACCTCTATAGCTTATAGCTGGCTTTGCTTTCTGAATCCTCACAGAAGCTTTAATAAATCATGAATCAGCATACATAGTTCCCTCCATTCTATTCAGCATCTCTAGTAAACTCAGTCACAGGTAAACTCACTTCTCCCCCATTATGTTTCTTCATACTTAAGGGTCACTCTGAGAATATATGAAAAGTTAAGTATTTTTGGCTGAGAATCAAGGTCACTCTCTCAGCCACTACAAAAGCAACGGCAAATGCTTTCCTTTCTTCCAAAGGCCCTCCAGTGGCTTATCGGTTAGCGACGTCCATAGTAACCGTGCATACCATAGTAACAGTGCATATGCGAACCCCTTCTTTTGTCAAAGGTGAAACACACTGTGTTCTATAAATATTTTATACACAGTCTGTGCTACGACTCTAGATGTCAAGGGCTTCACAGAACTCTCCGACAAGCCTGTTTCTGTCCGTGCCGGGGGTGGGCTTTGTCACCCTGCAGGTGTCCTCCTCACTTAGCACTAATTATCTACCCAAATGCCCATCTTACTTTTTACTGTAGTAGCTGTGCTAAGGGTCTGAAACTAGGACAACAGGAGGCAGCTGCAGACTAAACTTGATGCGCTCACAGCTCTTTGCTGAGGCCTGAGGGCAAAAGTTCATGGCTATGTGACCCAGGAAGATAGGGTTTTTTTTTTATCAAAGACTATTAGTGGATCCAAATGGCTCATTGCCAGAAAGGGAAAACACATACTTGGATTAATCTGGTGATGCTTTGAAGACAATGCTAGAAATTTGAAGGGTAACATGTGTGCAATAGAAAAGTTTCCATATTAGCTTTGGGAAGCCAGATGTCTCAAATTCCCCTGCCACCTGATAGCAGGTATAGTCCTGTGCATCTCAGGAGTCATAAGCAAGTACAGCTGGCATCCCCACAGAGTGATGTAGCCACGGAAGCTATAGAAAAAGAACTGTGGCTAGGTAAACTGAGGAAGCATGGCTTATAGACCACCGGGCAGCACCCAAGCCTGAGTTAGCTCATCACTGATTTGGCAGCAGGAAGTTCACTAAGTGTTTAAATCCGAGTTACATGTAGCTCTGGCTTCCCAGCTTTAAGGAGGCTACAATAGCAGAGCCACATCTGCCCTCTGGCTGCACCCACAGGAGAAAGGTCAGATGCCGAATGTATACAAAGCATGGCATCAAAAGTGGTCCAAAAGTGGCAGGGACCAGTGTCAACACTGGCACTGTGACGTGCAATCAGGCCTGGAAGCGTAACACAACCTGTCTTAGGGTTTTATTGCTATGATGAGACACCATGACCACAGAAACTCTTATGAAGGAAAACATGTAATTGGGGCTGGCTTACAGTTCAGAGATTTTATCCAACATCACCATGGCAGGAAAAATGGCAATGCACAGGCAGGCACGGTGCTGGAGAAGGAGCTGGGAGTTCTACATCTGGATCTGAAGGCAGCAGGAAGAGAGAGTGAGCCAATGGGCCTGGCTTGAACTTCTCAAACCTCAAAGCTCGCCCCAGTGACACACTTCCTCCAACAAGGCCACATCTCCTGAAAGTGCTGCTTCTTAGGAACCTATGGGGACCATTTTCATTGAAATCACCACACAACCCCAGAAGGGAGGTGTGGGAAGAGTCTCAGAACACCAAGGTAAACCTTGCTACCCAAAGAGAGACGCTCACTGTGAATATTAAGTCAACAGGAAAAAGGCAATAATCAGTACCTCTGGTTTGTGGACTAAGATTCATCCCCAATTCAAATCAACTATTGACCGAAGAAAGGGGAGAAAAGGAGAAAAGGAGGGTTCAATGCCCATTGTCTTAGTTGTGTGTCATTGGCTTTCAACATTCTCAGTAAGGGAGGCTTTTAAAGCACACAGACACCATGAAAAGGCTTTGACCTCGAAGCCGTTCACTAAGAACTTGGGCTCCCTTGTCACCACTGTCTCATCAAAGGCCTGCACTAACAGAGACAGGCATCACTGAACACATCAGGTGATGACAGCCACGGGGCCTCAGGAATGGAGTAACTCGGAAGAGACCCACACTCCCTCTGGTTTAGAATCAGTCTAGAGCCCACGAAGGTCACTCCCCTAGAGTGGGATTAAGGATAATTCCGCAACATCATGCTAATGGTATGTGCAGGGAGAATGCCTCTGTCCTTTCTGTGGTCTCTTTGGGGTTTGCCTATGAGGCCATGGTGTCAAAGGCCATCCTCCACCTCCCAAACACTCCCTATGTCCTAGCTTCATTGCTGTTGATGCAACAAATAGCCTGACAAAAAGGACCCAGGGAGTGAACGGCTTACACAACCCTGACCTTCAGAACACCGAGGACAGAGCTGAGAGGTGAGGACGGCAGGTTTTCTGAGGCTCCTGGTCTCTAAGGAGTATTTCAGGATCCTGATAAATTCATTCCTAAATTGGTTTTGTTCCTTGTAGCGAAAGATTGCCAGTGGAACCATCTCTTCCATGAGTTCTGTTTTCTGTGTGTGCCGGGAGCCCTAAAGCAGGCAGAGTGGTAGGGGATGGCGGGGAGAGATGCATGACGGAGGAGTGCCTGCGCCTGCGAACACCAGAGGCGGCGAGCTAGACCTCGCCTCGCTCCAGACACAGGGGCTTCACCTCTCAGACTCAGCAAGCTCTATTCTTTGATGCTGTCAACCGAACACTCCATTACACACTTTCCAAACCTGGCATGTGGTCAACTCCTGTTTTCAGCTATACACATTTTATTAAATCCATGCAGAAGACTTCTCTGTCAGATGGCTGACTGGAAGCTGCCACCATGAGGAGAGGAGTGAGTATAAGGAAAGCCGTGGTGGAGTCCACCTTTAATCCTAGCGCAGGAGGCAGAGGCAGGTGCATCTTTGTGAGTTCCAGGCCAGACAGGGCCACATTGTGAGATCCTCCCTCAAAAAAATAGTTCTAAAAAGAAAGTATGGACTATGTTCCAAAGAGAAAGAGCTCTGAAAATCCAGAGATGGTGACAGAAGAGCTGAATGGTGTCAAGTAAAAGGTCAGCTAAGAAGGCAAGAAGCCAAAATGAACACAGTTCTAATCCCGTGGGTCCCCACAGGAAGAGGGCAAACAGAAACCCCATCCCAAAAGAGCGTTATGTTCCTCTCAATGTGTAGGGTTAGGGCCTGAGCCCTTAAGAACAGGCTGCACAGTAGGAAAGAGCCCCAGATTAAAGTGGGGGAGATATCAAACTAACAGTTAAGCAACAGAAACCAACACACACATACACATGCACACACACCACACCACATGCACCTACTGCACCCCACACACACACCCCACACAACAAACACACCATAGACACACACCACACAGACACAGACAGATGAATGTGAGCATGCATGCGCATGCACGCACGCACACGCACACACACACACATACACACACACACACACACACACACACACACACACACACACACGGGAAAAGGCAACATGATTCTACCAAAAACACACAGAGAAACAATCTCAAATATACAAAGCAAGGAAATGATAGGAAACATTCCAAAGGGAAAACACTAAATCACCCCCAAACACATCAGTAACATCAACTATCTCACCGGCACCCTAAAAGCATGGAACACATGGAATGACATATTTCATACTCAAGTAAGTAACTCCCAACCAACACTGCTATAGCCAGGAAACTGCCCTTCAAAATAGAGAGATGGGGCATTTCAAACCAATCACAAACTAAGGCAGTTTGTGATCAAGCCAGCACTGTGGATGCTAAAAGGAATAGTATACGGGAGTAAGGAAGACAGTTTCAATCATAAGGGCACAGCAGAGAATGAATTTCATTCGAGAAACGGAACAAAGGAAAGGTAGGAAGGAATGCATCATGTCCAACACAGTTCAACCATGGAAGCCAGTCTATCAAGCAAGCCGAGACCTGAAACAAGCAGGAGATCCTGGTGTCTGATAAAGTAGACAGCACACCAACATTAGAGAGGTTTTTAAAAGGACACTACATATTAGAAAATGAAAACATTCATTGAGAAGTTACAATTGCAAACATACATATGCTGAAGATCAGGCCTCCCAATTTCATACTAATAGCCCTAAAAGTCAACTCAGTCCTGATATAATATCAATCCATTTCAGCCAGGCAGTGATGACACATACCTTTAATTCCAGCACTTGGGAGGCAGAGGCCAGCCTGGTCTACAAAACGAGTTCTAAAACAGCTAGGGCTACACAGAGAAACCCCCCCAGGGAGTGGGGGTGGGAGTGACTAGTCCATCTTTACATACATCATTGAAACTAAAAATCAACAAAGAAACTTCAGAGTTAAGTCATACTACTGATCAAATGGACTTACAGAATACCCCACATATTAAGTAACAAAGCACATTCTTCTCTGCAGCCCAAGGGACCATCTCTAAAACAGACTACATTCTAGGCCACAAGAAAGTCTCAACAAATACAAAAGAATCTAAATACTGCCTGTATCTTATCAGATCATAGTAAACTAAAAGGCAGAAGCCAATAGCAAGAGAAACTTCAAGAACTAGGCAAACACAAATACTAGGAGGTACAAGACTACTGTGTTAAAACTTAGAAAAAAATTAATTATGCTTAAGTACAGTACTTCTCAAATATTAGCATGCTTCAAAATCGCCCCCTGGGGTTTGTTAAATCGGTTGGTCCCACCTCAGAACTTCTGACTCAAGAGGTTTGGGGTGGAGCGTGTGAGTCATGCTCCTAGAGCCTTCCTAGGTGATACTGCTTGGATCCAGAGAGCACATTTTAGAGAAGCAGAAGATGCCAGCTCTCTAGGAGACAATGCAGAGTTGGTGTTAACTGTCTAGAGATCCCTTCAAACACTGCACATCCGAGCACCTGCTACCCTGGCAGGCAAAGGATATTAATGACTTACAAGATAAGGCCCCTCCGTCTGAAATAAAATCAGCTTCAGGGGAAGCGCCAAGTTTATCTCGAGGCCTCCCATATCTGAGTTGAACCAGCATGCACAGACTCTGAGTGAAATGTTATCTCCCTCAGTGACCCTCAGCAAAGAGCCAAGGCAGACATCGAGGCTGGACTGAGAATGACAGACAGCTCCATAAAGAGGAAGTGCCACGGAGCACTGGATGCAGGGAACTAAGGGCAGAGTGGAGGTGACTCAGCAGGCTCTGCTCAGCTCCCAGAGTCCCTCTGCACCCCCTAAGGCTACCTTTGTGGCGCTAGTAAGCCTGTCTATGGCAGTCCTCAAAGGAGGCTGCTTCCCCTGCTGATGGCATGGAGAACCAGTGCAGACCAGGACAACGAAACGAATGCAGTGGTTAAAAGGACGTTTCTAGTCTGTGGTTCCCAATCTTTACCCTATCAGGAGTATACGGAGACTCGTTATCTGTTTTTCTTTTCTTTTTTTAAACCACTGTTGGATTCATCATTCTAGAGTGAACTTACTGAGTCTGAGAATGAAAAGCGACTGGGAACACCTGATGATGTGCTTAGTCTGGTCCAGAGATCCAAACAGAGAGCTACTCCTGAAGCCATGGCTCAGGCCACTGTCACCTACCTGTCGCCTAAGCACCAGCTCTGTTAGTGATTGCATTAATTACACACACACACAGAAATCCCTCCTAGGAATGTGGCTTTTGTCACCATTATGTGACAGACCTCAGGCATGTCCTGTACAGATGTCATACCCTACCTTCCCATATGTAAATGGACACTTATCTCCAGACTTATAAATCCCCCACTACTATGTAATTTTTAAGATGTTACTTTGTATTAGAAACTACTTCTTCTCCTAGGATATTTTTCCTGGTTTAATTGAAGTATGTATGACATTTAAATCAGGGTCCAGAGCTCCTCCCTGGAAAACAACAGGTGGGATAAAGATACAGGTACCATGTTTGTTTGCTTGTTTGTTCACGTCGGTATTGTTGTTTTATGTTAAAGCTTTGCAAATGGGAGTCTTCTAAAAATTTTTAAAAAATCAGATTCTGAAACTTTAAAATGTTTTCACTTTTCCTCATTAAAACAAAAAACAAGTTCTGGAGGGAGCTGGGATTGACATGTAAAGCAAACTTGTTTCTAATTTAAATTAAATAAATAATTAAAAAAAACAAGTTCTGTTTGTGATATGATACAGCCAATTCATACAGGTTTCAACTAAAACACACACACACACACACACACACACACACACACACACACACAAACCCTTCAATAAAGCATTACAAACCTAAGGTCTCTCCCATGCTGCTCATCTTGGGAATGTATAAATGTCCTACTTCAATCCAGGGGTAAAGAATGGGAGGCGGGGCCAGGACTCTGCTGCAGCCCCACCCACAAGACCTGCAGTATTGACTGACAGACCCTCAGCAGACTTCCATTGCTGGTCTTTCAGCAGACACCCATGCCCAGCCTCATGCTCCTTATCTTTAGGGAAGGTTACGAGTGACAAACTTCTACTTTTCCCAAGAGAGAGGAGAAGTGTGAGCTGAGCCCTCCAAGTCTTTGTGGTCAAAGAACAAAGACCATGTGATGGACATGACAACTCTGTGATTTTACAGGCTAAGACTTCTTCCACCAGAAAAGACAAATCCAGATTGCCCCAGCACACACCCCGGAAGTTCTGGGCTGTGGGGGATGGGCCAGCCCACTAACACCTTCCCCAGCTCCTCCAAACACCTTACCTTCTACCCTCAGTCTCTAATTAAAGTCAGCTGCAAGTACAGAAACAAGCAGCTCATTGTTCTGTAAGCCAACAGCACACCTTTCCAAATCGTGCACTCAGCTGTAAGACGGGAAAACTGACCTTCCAACTTCAGCCACCTTTTCAAAATTGGGTGGGGGGGAAGGATGTGTGTGCAACACACATATACCTGGTGCTCATGAATGCAAGAAGATGGCATCAGACCTCCTGGAACTGGAGTTACTGGTGGTTGTAAGATGGGAACTTAAGCCAGGTCCTCTGCAAGAGCAACCACGGAGCCATCCCTCTGTTACTACAATGAAATAATGTCTCCATCTTCTCACTCCAGATTCACTGAGCCATCTCTCCGGCCACATAGCAGCTACTTTTACTGCAATGAAATAATGTTTCCATCTTCTCAGATTTGGAAAACAAGTATTATGACTGGGATTGGGGAGCCGATGAGAGCCGAGTTAGAGAAGGCTTTAATCATATCATCAGCATCTGTGCTACGCTCCCTGGAGCCTTCCTTCGATGCTCACAGCCAGTTACATCTTCCAGCTTAAAGAAGAAAATCATGATCCTAAACAGAAACTAGTCAAGAATCAACTTTATTCCAGGACCTTCCCACTGACAAAGTATTGGGGGGGGGGGTGTTAGTTTTTGGACACAGGGTTTCTCTATGTAGTCCTGGCTATCCTAGAACTCACTCTGTAGAGCAGGCTGGCCTCCCAAGCACTGGGATTAAAGGTCTGTGCCACCATCACCCAGTGACAAAGTATCATTTTAAATTTTAATTTAACGTGTTTGGGTATTTTGTGTGCCAGCAGTGCCCCTGGTGGCCAGAAGAGGGCATGAGATCCCCAGATACTGGCATTTTACAGAATTGTGAGCCAGTAGATGGGTGCTGGGAACCGAGGCCAGGTCCTCTGCAAGAGCAGACAGTACTTTTAACCCCTGAGCCATCTCTCTGGTTCTTTGTCACACTGTCTTTCATTCTTCAGTGAAGACTGCTCTGTGGTGGTATTAAACCAGGAAGCACTCTATAATTACCATGGTCTAGACCCACCCCGTCCTGAGCCCCAGACAGCCAGATTTTCTTCCTCTTCTGCCAGTGACTAAAATCCACAGCAGTTATTATTTATAAAGCTTGCTAGGAGAAAAGGGGACTTCCTCTTAAAGTTAAACTCCCCTGGATTAGCACATATACTGCTGCAAGGTTGAAGAGACTGCCAAGAATGCAAAAGCAGGGACTGGAGAGATGGCTCAGAGGTTAAGAGCACTGGCTGATCTTCCAAAGGTTCTGAATTCAATTCCCAACACTCACATGGTGGCTCACAACCATCCTTAATGAGATCTGGTGCCCTCCTCTAGCCTGCAGGCAACACCCTGTATAAATAACATAATGTAAAAATATAAACATAATAAATAAGTAAATAAATCTTTAAAAATAAAAGAATGCAAAAGCAAGTTCTACTGAGTTCCTCTACTCAGCATCCCCATCCTATTCCAGTAGGAGACTGAATCTCTGGGATTACTGTCTATAAAATTGGAAAACACAAAGTCATTCTGCCACAAACAGCTTTTATGTCCTCATCAGTTATAATAGGTACTCATGCAGCAAACACATTAACATTTTAAACTTTCCTGCTAAAGTGGACATGCCTTAAAAACACTAAATATACATTTTAGTCACTATTACACATATAAGCCTGAGATGTATTAGTGGAAGGAAAACATCAACTTCTTGGTTTCAACTTGTTTTAAAACTGAACTACTCCATTGGGCGTAGCTGCACACATCTATAATCTCAGTACTCAGGAGGCCAAGGAAGCCATGGGCAGTCATGAACTTGGGGTCAACCTATACTACTTAGGTAATGAACTGTCTCAAAACCAAAATCAACCAAGAAACAGAAATAGGTGTCTCCACAAGAATGCCTGCCCACAGGTGCTCTAGACCCACAGGGAACCTGGGCATAACGAAGTAAACTTAAAGACTTGATTCATGAAACTAAGAAGCTGAATTGTTCACCAAATGCCTAACTTCCCTATAAACCATTAATTCTCTCTGGATAATTATTCCACTGCCTTTGAATAAACTGTGCTGTTTATCTAATAAAGGACATTGCTCATTCTGTGTGTTTGAGACTGTCAGCTGAACACTCACACCACAAGGACATTTGCTCAACTAGGTTCATAGCAACATTATGCATAATAGCCAGCTCTTGGAAACAACCTAAATGCCCTTCAACCAAAGAATGGATAAAGAAAATGTGACATATTTACACAATGGAGTACTACTCAGCAGTAAGAAACAATGGCATCCTAAAATTTTCAGACAAATGGACAGAACTAAAACAAATCATCCTAAGTACATACAAATATAGTATGTACTTACACATAAGTGGATACCAGACATAAAGCAAAAGATACTCAGCCTATAATCCACAACCCCAAAGAAGCTAGAACCCTCTTTCAGAAACAGATGGAAACAGACGCAGAAATCCATAACTAACCAATGGGCCAAGCTCCTGGAGTACAATCGAAGTGAGGGAGGAATGATAATACGAACAAAGGAGTCAAGACCATGATGGGGAAACCCACAGAATCAGCTGACCCGAGTTAGTGAGAGATCACTGACTCAGGTCTGCTTAAGACCGAACTAGACTCCCTTAATATAGGTGACAATGGTGTGACTGGGGCAATATATGAGGCCACTGGCAGTGGATCCAAGATCTAACACTAATGCACAAATGTGGTAGAGCCTATTATGTATAGAGAGATACCTAGACACAAGGGGAGGTGGGGAGGTGCCTTGGTCCTGCCTCAATGAAATGATGGGACAGACTTAGTAGACTTCCTAGGGGAGGCCTTACCCTCTTCTTAGGAGCAGGTGGGAGGTGGGGGTGGGGTGGGGAGAGAAGGACAGGAGGGAGGGGGAACTGGGATTGGAATGTAAAAAATAAATTAAAACAAAAGACCGACAAGAAAAAAAATTGTCACCAAGACCCTGAATGCCAACTGTATTCCTAGTATTCATTCAAAAAAGCCAAACTGGGGCTGAAGAGTTGGCTCATAGTTTTAAGTGCACTTGTGTGCCTGCAAAGGACCTGGGTTCAGTTCCCAGCATCTACTTAGTGCCTCACAATCATCCATAACTCCAGTTCCAAGGGATACATCACCTTCTTCTGACCTCAGAGGGCACCACACATGTACTTGGTGCACATACATACATACACAGATGCAGGCAAAGCACTCATACACATAAAATAAGCATGCCTATCAAAATAACAAAATGGCTTAAAGCAAAATGAGGCAGGGTCTGGGGGTGTTAGCCGGGTCTGGGGTGTTAGAAGGCTGGCCTGGAACTTGGGATCCTCCTCCCTCTGCAGTATGTTGGCATAGCAGGCATGTATGTACCCACCACAGATAGCTATAAGTTTTGAACCTTCTGAAGTTAATTTTTTCCCTCTTAAAAAAAAACACACAGTAAGGAAATAATGTTCACCAAAAATATTTACAAAGAAAGGCATTTGCTGCTTACTTCATTATTGTAAAAGTCAGAAACTTAAATTATTAGGCAAGCATTTAAAAAGTTGATGAAGTCTAGCAAAGAACTATGCAAATGGGCTTTCAAGCTAATAAAATCACATCTAAAATCAATATAATTTGCTACCTAGTATGTATATGTGTGTATACAACTCTTTCTACACACACACATACACACACACACCAATCTAAGTTAATGGAGGCAGATGATTTTAAAAAGGAAAGTGAATTGTCTAACCCTGAATTTCCATAATAAATGGTGTTAAGCAGACACATTAGGTTTTATCAGCAGCATTACAATTCTCCTGCCTTTCAGGATGATGAACATCTTTTAACAGATGGGACCTCCTGGTGAAAAGTACCTGGGGACCCAGTCTAGGTCACAGGTTAGGTTTCTGGGGACCATGTCTTGATTTCTCTTCCCTGTATTGGGTAGGGCATCCACCAGCTGTGCCCTCTGGGCAGCCAGGCAGCATAACTCAACCTCAAAGCTATTCTGCTAGGAGTCAAGGTTTCATGGTCACTTTGTACTCAAGACACCCCCCCCACAGTCACGAGAATGCAGTTTGGGATTGTAAAACGCAAACCTAAGTCATCTTTATATTAATAACTTGTTTCAAATGTACACAAGTATAAATTGTATTAGAGCATAGAAGAATTCATAAACTCTTACCAGTAACTATGACAGACCACACTCGAAGCACAAATTAAGACAAAACCATGACAGAAGTGATGGGCATTTGCACAAATGAATCCCAACACATGAAAAGCAAATTCTTCTCAATAACTATTGATTGAAACACAAATCCAGTTACATTATTATTATGAAAATACAGAAAAGCTTAGGAGCAAAGACAGTACAGAATTAAAGAACACCTCCCGTGACCAGTGACCAGGAGAACAAAGAGAGATACAAACGTTGAGGAATTAAAGAGAACCACCTGCCCAAATGAGAACAAATAACCAATCCATTTGAAAAAGGTAACAATGAATAAATGCACTAAACAATTACAAAAAAGACAAAAAACACAGAAATAACAACTCTAACAGCATCTCAGAAGTTCCACCCAAGGTAAATGGTTACAGAGATACAGGACTCAAGGAGGGATCACAGGGCTGTTCCGGGCTCATCACTGCTCTTTGAGTCAGATTTGAGACCAGGAAGGGAAGGCCTTGGAAGAGTAGCAGGGAAGCAGGCATACAAGACTGGGTCAGACTCATTCTACTGACGAAGACACTGCACCAAGGGTCTCGTCACATGAGGGGCCTCCCCAGATGAAGAAGGCTGGGGGAGACGCACTGGAACAATCCTTACCACTCCCTGCTGGCAAGGGAGCACTGACAGTCAGCAGTGGCAGCCAAAAGCCGGCTCAGTTGTAAAATGAATCAACTTAATAAAATGTATCAAGTCTTCAATGTGGGTATAATCTTGTTTGGTTTTGGTGAGATAGCGTCTCACTTTGTAGCCCAGGTTGACCTTGAACACGCAGCCATCCTCTTGCCTCAGCTCCCAAATGTTGAGATTAGAGGTGTGAGCCATCACATCCGGCTTACGATTTATTTTAATGTTACTTCTGACCCTATAATTTTGCAGCTAATAACACATAGTAAGAAAATAATAAGGCTTTAAAATACAGCCAGGCTAGGGAGGTGTCTGCTCTGTTGCTAAAGTGCTTGGCACTTAAGTGTGAGGACCTGAATTCAATCCCAGACACACACCAGTGTAAAAGAGCTGACCACCATGCTGCTTGCATGCCTGGAACCCTGGTGCTGGGAACGCAGAAACACAGATCTGCGGGCTTTCCTGGCCAGCTAGTCTAGCCAAGTTGGTGAGCTCCAGATGGAGTGAGAGACTGTCTCAAAATATAAGGTGCAGTGTGACTGACAGACACCAAGACAGACAGACCTGTGTATGTTCATGTGTGACAATCAGTCCAGCGACTTCAGCGCAAATACAGTCACTGATTTACCATGACAATGGCAAATTTTTCAAAAACTTGATTTTTCAGCTACTACGCAGACATTACATCTATGAAGAGTCTAAGATGGGGAAATAAGTTTGGTTAAGCTGAAAGCTAGGTGTGAAACGAAGGTCAAGAAAAACCAGAAACGACCAGAGAATTTAAATGGTTTCCCCTTCCATCTGAAGTCTGTCTGGGGAGGCTAACTTATTCTTTTACACTGACCTATTTACATGGGGGGTCAGGAGGCCGAGCATGGCACAGAATGCCTGTGGAGGTCAGAAGACAGCTCGCCCGCTGGTTCTCTCCTCTCACCATGTGGCTTCTGGAGACCAGACTCAGGTGGTGAAGCTTGGTAGCTTGGTAGCAATGTTGTGAGAAGGAATAAAATGTACACTTTTCTCACTCAGGATCCAAACCTTTCATGCCTGGCTAGTCTGCAGCTACAGACAATAGACAAATGACTTAATTTTTTTGACGTAAGGAGTAATTTGCTTGAGACAGGTGTGTGTGTGTGTGTGTGTGTGTGTGTGTGTGTGTGTATGTGTGTCTGTCTGTCTGTCTGTCTGGTTGCCCAGACTACACAGCCCAGGATGACCCTGAACACTGATCTTCCTGCTTCTAACTCAGTGCTGGGATTACAGACATGTGTCCCTATGCTCAACTTAACTTTTGAATGTTTTTCTCCCTCCCTAAGATGGGAATCAAAGTCAGTTAAAACTACCTCCAGGTTTAATGCTGTGAACTACCCAAATGTACAAGCTTGGCAGGCAGGCATCTGGTAGCCAAGATGCTTTAGCAGGAACCAATGTGGCACCAAACCTCCATGAAGAAAAGTACCACTTCCAGAAGAAACCATCTCCGTGAATAGTTAGGTTTCACACTCCAACCACACTTCATTTTGATGGTGCTTCCCAGGTAGCCAGTAGGGACCTAGAAGAACAGTTGGGCTCTGTAGAGAAATCTTTTAAGGTCTCTTTGTGTACCAGGCCAGATGGGAGCAACTGTAATTCATTGTCCAGCACTCACTTCCCCATTGTAAGGGGTCCTGGCAAAGCCCTAAAGTTGGGGTGTTACCATTTTCTCACCAGCAGTCACAAGTCAGGAAAGGTAGGAGGGCATGAAGGCTCTGTATACACTGAGTAGTCTCTGGTTCCTCTAATTACAAAAAGGCTGTCTAGCCACTCTTTCTGGTCCTCACAAGGGTCATGGGTTTCACCGAGGAAGGCAGGTTTTGCTTCCTTTTTTTTTTTTTAAGATTTATTTATTTATTACATATACAGTGTTCTGTCAGAAGAGGGCACCAGATTGAATTGTAGATGGCTGTGAGCCACCATGTGGTTGCTGGGAATTGAACTCAGGTCCTCTGGAAGAGCAGTCAGTGCTCTTAACCTCTGAGCCACCTCTCCAGCCCTTGCTTCCTTTTCTTAAAGTCCTTTGTGTAATGAGGTCAGTCACTGCCCAGCTTCCTCAGGCTCCTTCACAGTGGAGAGCCCCACACATTCAAGGTGGCAGCCACATGTGGGCCACATGACCATCCCCCTTGAACACAGCCACCGGTGTGGACCAGAATGGATTCGTCGGGAGGAGCCAAAGCAATGTTGAGATTGCATGAGCTTAAGGTAAGGTGAGCTTAGACCATCAGCTCTCAACTCCCAGGAATTTGGGTGAGGAAGCATTGGGACGCGATGGGAAAGGAGCCACAAAAGATGCTCAGATAACAGGACTGCCAAATTGTTGGACTGAGCAGAAGGAGGTACACCACGTGCCCTTTTTGGTAGTTTCTAATATCGACGAAGCCAACATGGCTCCCAGGACACTTAAAACACCTTGTCCACATCCTGTGTCAGCGCTGTGTTCTAGTTTGATTTCTGTTGCTGTAATGAGCATTCTGACCAAAAGCAGCTCAGGGTAGGAAATATTTATTATCTTACACTTCTAGGTCACTGGTCATCACTCAGGGAGGTCTCAAAACAAAACGGGAACTGGAAACAGGAACTTTGCTCTCTGGCTCAGGCCCATTCAGCTTGCACCTACCTAGGGATGGTACCACCCACAGTGGGCTAGCCCCCCCTCATCAATCAACTACTAAGACACCTGCCCCTGCTAGCTCAGACATGCCCACAGGCTGATCTGATCCAGAAAATTTTGCAATCAAGACTTTTCTCTCAGATGACACCAGGTTGTGCTAGGTTGACAATTAGAGCTAATTAGGACACAGTACAAACTATGTGCACTTCATGTTATTAACATGAAAAAAGCAGACCATGTATTCTCTATTGAGGCAGACATGTGTGAATCATTTACAAATTGTCTACATTGAGGGTGTGGCTCAGAATTTTTGTCGACGGTAAAGTGTTGGGAGACATCATTCTGAATAAAGCACTGTTGGCCAATAGGGAAACAAGACAGGTGGGACTAGGAGTCTAGGAGTATTCTGGGAATTGTAGTGAGGAGAGCTCTCACCATGTGATCTCCTGGGAGCAATGGGTGCTCAGGAGTGTGTCCTCAAAAAGATAAGTTCTTATAAAACATATATTAGTAATTATATGTTAATAATCAAGTCAGAGCTAGACGATAAGAAACCAAGCAAATGGCCAACAGCTTCATAATTAATATATGTCTTCCTGTTATTTGGGGGCTGAAAGCAGCAACAGGAACCAAGCGGCAGGCAGGAAGACTACACGTTACAGTAAAGGCATAATTTTTTTAGTAGATTTATTCACTCTCCTCTGTGTGTGTGAGAGAGACAGAGAGAGAGAGAGAGAGAGAGAGAGAGAGAGAGAGAGAGAGAGGGAGAGGGAGAGGGAGAGGGAGAGGGAGAGGGAGGGAGGGAGGGAGGGAGGGAAATGGGCAGAGAGAGAGAGAGAGAGGGAGGGAGGGAGGGAGGGAGGGAGGGAAATGGGCAGAGAGAGAGAGAACAGTTGGTTCTCACCTGAGAGAGGGAGAGGGAGGGGTAGAAGACAGTTGGTTCTTGCCTTCCACCATGTGAGTCCCAGGCATTGGTTGGACTCAGGTCATCAGGCATGGCAGCACACTTCTTTGCCTGCTGGAGCATATCTGAGTCTCTCAAAACATTTTTAATCTTAGACTTGACCCAGAAAGTACATTTTCTATTACACTGAGTGACAGAGGTTAAGACATTTGTGAAGGATCATGACAAAGACCCTGTGCTTGTCAAGGAGCCCACCAACAACAATGAGTAACAGCAAAGAAAAAAGGCAACATCTGTGACGTTTCCCCAGACTCCAGCAATATTCTCTTAGCACCGATGCAAGCCCTGCCACAGTCTAGATTCTTACATCACTTTCCAGCAACAAAGTTACCACTGATCAAACATACTGCTCGGCCAGGGCTCCCTAAGCATCACTGGATACACTGCACTTACTCTATTCTTTTTAATGGACCATCTCCTAGGAATGCACGCACAACTACAACTGCATTGAATTTCATTGATGCTTTTTTTACCCAAAGACTGGGGATAAGAAATGATTAGTTCTACTTTTTCGTTTTAACATATAAACACACATAATAATCATACTGTCCTAAACTCAGAGTACTTACTTGGGAGGCGTATTCATAGGCTTCCCTCTTCGGCTGCATCCTCTGAGTGGCAGTGAGAGAGGACCCCCCAGAAGAAAAACTCCACTTCTACTCCCAAGCACAAGGCAGAGAACTGACACAATGTCACTCAGCTACACAATGGCTCTTCAGACTTTCCAGTGAATGGAACACTCATTATTAGAGACCAAACACAATGCACAAAGGGCAGAGACACAGACAGAGTTGCCATATCAGGAACTCAGGGACACTGGCTTCCTAGCACATCAGAGTTTGACAGATGAAAAAAAAAAATAGTTTTGATAAGGGTGAGTAAATCAAGTCCGATACAAGATTGCATCCCTTTGCTCTGAAAGAATTTACACGACAGGAGGCCTGGTTCTATCTTTAAAAAACACGAGGATACCAGATGCAGTAACTGGAATCTGCTGAGATCAAGTGGCCTTGGTTCCCCATTTTAAAGCTAAGAGTAACAGGGTTAATCCCATAAAGACAAGTACATCTTTTCAAGGGGGAAAATAATGCAGATTTACTGTTTCATTACAGCCCCCATATATTCTTCTTGCATTCATTCAACAAATGTGTAAGTGAGATGCAGCTATGAGGCAAACATGAAAACAATAAAATTAGAATACCTCTTCTTGATGAAGCTTATTAGCTTCTTTGTCCATTAAGAATGTTCTAGAAGCTGCCAATGACAGCCAATAATCATGCAGCAGTTTACAGATTAAAAAGTATGCACCACTGCATATAATCCTCACAGTGACTTTGGGAATGTGGTAACTGGTCATTTGTCTCACACACTAAGAATTCAAGGCTTGTGGAGGTCCACTGCTCACCAGACAGTATGGCTGAATCTACTGCGTAGAGAAGCCCTCGGATTCACACTGTCTATGCAGGCTGAGCCTGGGGGCTGCCAGGGTAAAACATGAGCAAAACAACCCTGAACTTTTGCCTGATTCCAGTGCCTCAGAAGCAAAGCTTACTCCATTCTGGGTCTGTATAGAAACACAATCGATTTATTTCACAGAAGACTGACACACACACCTTTAATCTCAGCACTTGGGAGGCAGAGGCAAGTGGACCTATGACTTCAAGGTCAGCCTGGTCTATAGAGCTAGTTTCAGAACAGGCAGGACTACACAGAGAAACTCTGTCTCGAAAACAAACAGCAAACAAACAAATAAACCCCTGACTTGTATAAATACTACAACAGGTAAACAGCCAGATGAGGTAGCCATGTCTCTAATCCCAGCACCAGGAAGGTGGAGATAGGAGACTTATTAGTTCAAAGTCATCCCCAGCTTCTTAGCAAGTTCAAGGACAACCTAGGCTACAAAAGACCCTGTCTCGAGTAGAACCAAAAATTAACTAACTAATAAATTAAATAAAACCGAATGGTTAGTCCACTGTGTGACCCACTCTGTGGAGCACTGAACTGAGGCTGCCCTGTGTCTCTCTTTGCTAATTGATCTCTTTGGATGTCGCATTGTTTTCCTAGGGAGAGATTTTTTTTTCTGCATATGGGTGTCTATATGCCTGTTCACCACATGTGTGTATTCCCATTAGGGGCCCGAAGACAGTTCCAGGATTCCATGGAACTGAATTTATAGGCTGTTGTGAGTAGCTATGTGGGTGGTGGGACTCTAAACCAGCCTCTACTGATAGATCTTAACAGTTAGATGCAAACCCCTCCTACAGCATCTCTGACTTGGTTACCAGACTTTAGCAGATCCCTTCATACCGCTGGGAAAGTATGGAGAGCCATAAGTAACATCGAAAGAACCAACTTCAACCTGCATTCCATTTTGGAGAATCTGACCCACATTCTTCAGCAAAGGTCACATTTCCCAAACTAAGATTTTTGTCACTTGGTAAGAACTGCTCTACCCATTTGACTGGATGGAATTCCCTGAGATTGGCATTACAGATGACTGTGAGCTGCCATGTGGGTGCTGGGAATCTAACCTGGGTCCTCTAGCAAAGCAACTGTCAATCAATGAGCTACCTCTTTATCCCCAAAGACAGTTTTAGTAAGAGTACATTCATATAAATGTCATTAAAGATATTTATAAACATGTACAGATATACAGGCTCAATCTGATAACAAAGCAACTGTTAATAATAATAATAATAATATATGTTTGTGTATGTATGTACAGGAAAAACCTTGAATTAGTGAAATGAGAAGGCATTCTCTCTCTCTCTCTCTCTCTCTCTCTCTCTCTCTCTCTCTCTCTCACATTTTTTTTTGAGAAAGGGTTTCTCTGTAGCCCTGATGATCCTGGAACTCGCTCTTGTAGACCAGCCTGGACTCGAACTCACAGAGATCTATCTGTCTGACTCTGCTCCCCACCCCCAGTACTGGGATTAAAGGCATGTACCTGTCTCTCTGGCCCTTATTTTTACAACTCACCTAAAACCATCTTGAGAAACTCAGACCAGCACTCTGCTTTATTCTGGCATTTTCTAGCAATGCCATTACCCAAATGTTCTCTGCATCAGGAAACTCGTTTTCAAGGGAGCCAGATGACCTTAGCAGGGGCTAGTTCTTGGAGAACTCATAAGGACTTCCCTCCTCGCTAACCCTGGACCAATCCTTCCCTCCCCGCACGTCCTTCACTTGTCTATAATCATGTCTCTTCTCCTCCTTTCAGAGCACTTGTCTAGAAAATACTGCCTGCGAGAGAAGCTCCTGTTCTACCAGGGAAAACCTGAAACATCCACAAACAACTACAAAAGGCCAAGGACAGTTCCAGAAGAGCAGCACTACTGTGTAGGAAGGAACTTGTTGCCAGGCTTGGAGCACAGGCATGAAGAAGGCAAAGGCCAGTCTGGGCACATGGTGGGGACGTCTCTGTATTCAGGATGGAACTGAGACTGCACTAGGGATCACCTAGAGCCTCCTGGCTTAGAAAACCCCAGGCATTTTCTCTCTCAGGAAATTGCTATGGGTCAGTTTCTTAAAATCAGTCTTTGTCTTTTCAATCATTTGGTCTTTCTCCCGTCTTCAAAGACTAACAACAGAAGTCTATACATAAGGTAATATATACTTTTTTTTCTAACAATCTTGTGAAGTTTGTGAAGAATTTTGAAATGGATTACCTTTCCAAGACATTAAAGTATGCTAAGACAAGATGAAATTGGGATTGAACATTTCAACCTCAGTTCAAGTGTCGTTCACATGTGGTCACTTCCCTCAGCCTGGGTAGCTACCAATTTTATACATAGCTGTTTTGATCTTTCCATTTAAAACCCACCACCCCTGAGTTTTCTAAAGTTAGAGGGAAAAAAACTAAAAGACTCAACATAAGTCAAAGATTACTATAAAATTCATCACACAACAAATTAAATCAGTGACAACTGCAAAAATTCCTCAGTGACTTTAATAGTTTTGAATAAATCTGTAAGGCACAAGAACAGATCAGACAATTCTCAAGACAGTACCTAATCTCTGAGAAAAAAATGTTCAGTGCCTATCAGTAAGGTTTCCCCCAGAGCTAAGAAAAAATACAGATACCTATACATAAAAAATTCATGAACAAAATAAGTAAAAGTACTTATAATATCATTAATAGATTCTCTATTTACAAATTCATCTGCTCACTAAAATCTATTTAAATGTGCATTCCAC
Source organism: Mesocricetus auratus (assembly GCF_017639785.1). Classification (NCBI taxonomy): domain Eukaryota; kingdom Metazoa; phylum Chordata; class Mammalia; order Rodentia; family Cricetidae; genus Mesocricetus; species Mesocricetus auratus. The sequence continues at coordinate 35,144,865 of NW_024429182.1, forward strand.
ACAGATTCCCAGTTGAGGTCAAATGGGGTTCTGTATACCTTCCTTCAGCTCCCTTATAAATGTCCTTTGTCACAACATTCAAATGATTTGTGGATGATTTTACTGTCCAGACTTGACTTTCTCTTCCAACCCTCTCTCTGGACCACACTAACCTTTTGACACCTTGCTTCCTTGACATGTCTGCTACCTTTGTACAGGCCCAGCAGCAAACACATTTCCTCGGTTGCTAGGTAGCCTCAGACACCTCAGACCGCCTTCTTAACGTACAGATTGCATTAGTTATGTGAGCAGTCTCCTGAAACATCTGTATCCTCCATCACATGACTGTACCTACATTTCTGTCTGTTTTAAAACTCATTTTTCAACAGCTACCCAAAAAGTTCAGAGCATAAATATTTCCTCCACTGGTGCTCAAGGAGCCTTTAAATGTTCTGATGTGACAGTTGCATATACAGATGCAAATACAGACAGAGAAGATACGCATGTAGATGAGAAACTCATGCTAGGATCCCAGAGCTCCATTTTAGAATCTGTTACTCAAGAAAACATCCAACATATATAACAATGAGGAGATTAGACGTGAATCCGACACACAGTGAGCTGCAACAAGTATGATCCTTGGCTACTCTTTTTCATCTAGTCCTTCTTTTGTCCAGTTTCTTTGGATTTATTTTTATTTTATACATGAGTGTGTGCGTGCATGCATGCGTGTGTGTGTGTGTGTGTGTGTGTGTGTGTGTGTGTGTCATGTGCACCTGTTGCCCAGAGACCAGAAGCGGCACAGGATCCCTTGCCAAGGAAAGTTATGGGTGGTTGTGACTGCCATGTGGGGGCTGGGAATTGAACCCAGGTCCTCTGCAAGAGAAGCCAGTGTTCTTAACCAAGAAGCCATCTCTCCAGCCCTTTGCTATTACATCTTAGAGCAAAAGTAAGCTCTCTCTTAACCTTTAAGAACTTCCTTTACATAGCCGATAAAGATTTTTGCTTTACATGACCATGTCACTATCAAACCTAAGAAAGGTTGTAATTCCTATTGTGAGCTGTCTGCAGAGCTTTTATTTCAAAGCTGTTGTTCTAGTGCATTTATTCAAGACCCTAAACAAGGCTCTCCAGGCCCCAGCATAATGACTGAGACTTGCCTGAGACTAATGCAGAAAAGCGCCACAGAGCTCGAAGAAAACAAGCTCGCTCAACCAGAAAAATTAAGTTGGAGGAATGCCCCCAAGAAAGTGGAAAATAACAAAACCTCAAACTATGCAGAACAACACACAGCAGGGCAAGAACCAGAGGGCTTCAAAGAGGTGGAAAGAGGAGAACGAGAGTAATTGGGTAAGAGGCTGAATTATCTTAATGGCACCAACAATCCAGCTAGAAAACTCACACTTCAGGCCCATGGAGTGATGAACTTGAAAGGGGAAATCTTCCACACACAGGGCCTAGATCATTTCATTTCCTAAACCTCCATGCCATAAACGCCCTTGTACACCACACCTTAATAACCTGGCTACAAGTTCAAAAGTTTCCTGCTTGCAAATCTGTATTTTCTTACCCCCAAAAGACCAAAATCAAATAAGCTTGAAATGGATGAAAGCAGTGCAAATGTCTATCTCTTGGGTTCTTATTTATCTCTAGAAAAGAAAATAGGCATGGCCCTCAACTTACCAGGATGATAGCCAAGATACAAGGACCAAGTAGGGTACTTCAGAACCATATGTGAAGGTTACTATGATCACAGCTGATTTACAGAAGGGAAAACTGAGGCCTAGGGTTCCCTGACACAGTCAGGAACATGTCTCCAACTCCAGAGACCAGGATTTAAACCATACTCAGCCAGCAGTCAGCACAGCTCAGCTATCAAGTTTACAAATACTTCCCACCGTCTTGACAGACAGGCATACAGGAAAGCTTTGACATGCTCAACAAGTTTAAAAAGAACAATAAGATAACTAACAATGCATTTTTTTCTCCCACCTTGCTCATTTGTGTGGACGGTGGGGTGGGGTAGGGGGGGTGTCAGGTATGTACACCGGGGAGTTTATGGAGGTCAGAGGTTGCCACGACATCAGCAGTCTTCCCCAATCCTTCCCCACTGGAATGTGCAGATTCAGCTAGACAGACATTCTTGTCAGCATGGACAAAAACCAGGGATCCTATCTTCAGGATGATGTCCCCTCCAGCCTGGACTTACCAGATGTATACCACCATGTACAGCTATCACACGGGCGCGAGGGTTCTGATCTCAGGTCCTTACGTCTTCCCAGCAAGTACCTTATCAATTGAACCATCTCGCTCCTCCTCTTTGTTTCAGGAGAACTGGCTGCTGCAGTAGCTGAGGCTGAACTTCAATGTCTATCCCGCCCCTTCCATCTCCTCCCCCCTCCCCCCCTTCCATCTCTCCCCTGCCCAAGTGTTTCAGGCACGCGACAGCACACCCAGTTTTATTGGGTGCTAGGGATCAAACCTAGGGCTTCAGGTATGCTAGGTTAACACTTAACCAACTGAACCACACACTCTGGCCTCCCCTTCTCCAATTTGACATTTATTATCAAAAGTAAGCTCAGATTCCCTCTCATTCATAAAACACGAATTTGAAAAATGCTTTTGTATTCAGTAATATCTATCTTTCCACCACGCTCACCCCAAATAGGAAAAGAAAAACTGTAGAGCTGTGACCAACCTCCCCACCAACTTCACAGTAACATCTTAATTAGAGTGCTATGATTAAAAAAAAAACCAGTTGACTTAAGTATAGCTCTGCAAAAAATCCTAACGATCACTTCACACATGACCAATGATGTTTGTGTACACAATTAATGATGGTACCGTAGCATAAGAAAGGTTAAAAATCATTTTAATTCAAAAGTAGAAGGAGCTGTCAGTACCTTTATAACCACCCAAGGGTAACTCGAGCATTTCAAAGGAATTTTTCCCTAATTGTATTTTGAAAAGCACTTTTTTTAAAAACCGCTTACGCGCTGGGAACCCACAGATCTTGTCAAATCCAAAACTTTGTATGCTGGTACAAGTCTGGACACATCACAGCTGAAGGAATTCCTGAAGGCTTACTCTGTGATTTCAGCTATCCAGCTACTTCTCAGTCACTGCAAGGAGGCAGGGAGGAAGGGAGAGAAGGAGGGAGGGAGGGAGGGAGGGAGGGAGGGAGGGAGGGAGGGAGGGAGGGAGGGAGGGAGGGATCCAGTTCTTGTGGCCAAAACCACCCCAGAGGAAGTCAATCACACATACCCCTCTGTCCCCGAGTAAACTAAACAGGTTTCTGAATTTTTTGTTTGATTGTTTTGTAACACACCACACACACACACACACAAACACACACACACGCACACGCACACGCACACACGCTTAGACCAAGCTGCCCTGGAACTCACAAAGACCCACCTACCTCTGCACCACTATGACTGGCTGGTACCGGAATCTGGACGTAAGCTGATGTTTAGTCATATGATTATTTCAAGTAGTGTGCATGCCCTTGTCTCCTGCCTAGCAGGATAGAAGAGTACAGTCATCCCAGAATGCACTTCTGTGCCATCACATGTAACGGGGTGGAGCACACTCTTCCGCTATCCACCTAAAGGTGGTGCTGCCTCCATGCTGGCTCCACAGAGTCCTTGCCTCACGCCACCCCTGATGAGCATCGGATCCACTTGCTATTGATTACAAATGTATCGAGAATTGGGAAATGGCTCTCTCCAGGATTCAGGACTGGATCATCTTATTTCATTAGTACTAATACTGTCCCAGAACTCTGTCTCACTGCTCACCAGTGGTACTCAGAGTGTGTGGCCCAGAATTCCAGCAGCAGCAGCAGCACCAGCAACAGCAGCAGCATTATCTAAGGTGACAGTTTAGTCCAGCCGTCACATAGAGTTAACGGAGCAAGTCTGGGATGACTAGTAAGTCACTTCGAGGTATGTCCGTGAGTCTACCTCTGCAAAAGACCTGCATGCAGTTGGAGACGTTATGGAGAAGACCTCTTTCAACAGTGTGGACAGGCATCCAAATCACAACAGAAATGGAGGGAAGGCAAATCATCTCTTAGCTCACATCATGTGCTGGCTAGTTTTACGTCAACCCTGATACAAGGTAGTCATTTGGGGAAAAGGACTCTCAATTGAAAAATAAACACCTGTCAGATTGCCTGTAGGCAAGTCTGTGGGGCATGTTCTTGATTAATGATTGACAGGGCAGGGCCCAGCCCATGGTGGTGGGGGCAGCAGTGCAGCCCCTGGGCAGGTAATCCTAAAGCAGGCTGATGGTGGTGGTGGTGGTGGTTGCAGTGGCGCACACCTTTAATCCCAACACTGGGGAGGCAGAGGCAGGCAGATCTCTGTGAGTTCGAGGCCAGCCTGGTCTACAGAGTGAATTCCAGGACAGCCTCCCAAAGTCTCAGAAGAAACCCTGTCTCGAAAAACCAAAAAAGAAAAGCAAGCAGGCTGAGTCACCCGGGTGGTGGTGGAGCGCGTCCTTCTTCCCAGCACTTGAGAGACAGAGGCTGGCCGATCTCTGAGTTTGAGGTCAGCCTACAAAGCAAGCCCAGGACAGACAAGCTGCACAAAGAAACACTGTCTTGATCAAGAAGAGGAAGGAGGGAGAAAGAGAAGGAGGAGGAAAGGGAAAAGGAAGACTAAGAAAGCAGGCTGAACAAGCTGTGGAGACAAGCCAGTAAAGCAGTGCTCCTCCATGGCCTCTGCTTCAGCTCCTCCCCTGACTTCTCTTCATAATGGACTGACATGTGGAAGTGTAAGCAAAAGAAACCCTTTCCTCCCTGAGTTACTTTTGGTCACGGTGTTTGATCACTGTGATGGAAACATAACCAACGTGTTTTTTTTTTCTCCTGCCCTTAGACGTCAGGGCTCATGGTCCTTAGACCTTCAGACTTCACTCAAGACACACAGGCTCTCCTGGAGCTTGGAGGCACTCCCACCACCGCCCCCTTACACATGGTGGGACTTCCTGGCCTCCCCAGTCACATTCGTATCTGTGGATGGACAGATGAAGACTCATCGCCTAGGAATTTGTGAGACACACCAGCTCTCAGGCCAGACACAGAAAAGGCTAGAATGGCAGGGCACACACTTTTAATCCCAGCACTTGGGAAGCAGTGGCAGGCGGGATCTCGGTGAGTTCAAGGTCAGCCTGTTCTACAAAATAAATTCCAGGGCAGCCAGGACTGCTACATAGAGAAACCCTGTCTCGAAAAGCCAAAAAGGGGAAGGAAAGAAAAAAGGCTAAACTGGACTCAGAGACCCCATACTTTACACCTCAGGCCTCCAGGGGACTCAGCTGAGCACAGAAATTTGAGGATCCCCTCTTAGAGTGATGTATTTAAAGGGATCATTCCCTCGGATTGCCTTGGTATTTGGGTTTAGTTTTCACTAAATCTATTGGGTGCAGTCTATTGGTTTTCTAATATTTCTTTGGAAGTAAAGTCAAATAAAAGGAAGGTTTGAATTTATCAAAAGTGACAAAGAATAATGTAAAATTTAGCAACTGGCTTTCATTTTTTCCTCACTTGGGCTCTGGAATTGAGTTCTTCCTAGAGTTTAGAAGGGCATACCTCTGCTTACACAGAAACCCAGCATCAAGGCAACACCCAGTACTAACTGAAAACCTAAAAACAACTGAGGTCTCTGCTTAGTCACAGCCCACCTAGGGACTGCTGGGAAACTCAGTCTCCGGAACCTCAGCTTCAAAACATGTAATTAAAAATCATCACACAGCCCTGAGCGTGCAGAAGTCTTGAGAATCAAAGGGTTTGAAGTCTACTGTCATCTGAGTCCCAAGGACACGAGAGACTGAGGCAGGAGGATAAGTGACCTCAACTCGAAAAAGGAAGGGAAAGTGGAAAAGAAAGAGGGGGAGGGAATGAGAGAGAAAAGGAAATGAGGGGAATGAAAGCAAAGACAGTCACTGTCTAGGACCACAGGAGTCCAGCAATAATTTCATTACTATCAGCTAACAATTTAGTCTGAATCTAAATGCTTCTCAACATTCACGAGTCCAGAGAAGACAAGGGATACAAACGTCTAAATGTCCATGATGGAAAATAGTTCATTCTAGGCTGGATACTAAAAAGTAACAAGATAACAACAACAAAACCCACAAAAACAGTGTGCAAACCTTCCAACTGAAAACACTGTGATGATGAGAAAACACCTCCTAGAACTTTCTTTAAAGACCCTCAAACTGCCATGAGGAGAAAGCCAGGTCAAAGCACAGACCTGGTGGAGTGGTCGAGGATGTGACTAAAAAATTTTTTAGGCTATATTTTGGCTGAGGCAGGCAACATTTCAAATCTCTTTGAGTTCATTCATTGAGTCTTTCCTGACTTTTTGTGGTTAACATTACAATGTTTTATATTATAATTAAAAAATGCAAACACCATTTATAAAGAAATCATTGAAGGATCTTTTAAATTTGTACTGGGTTGCTGGGAGAGGAGGCCCACTTCTTTAATCTCAACACTTGAGAGGCAGGGGCAAGCAGATATCTTGGGGTTTGAGACCAGTTTGGTCTATATACTAAGACCCTGTTTCAAACAATAAAGTGAAACAGCTTAAATACATACTGAGTTGATATAAGCATCATCACCAAATATTCCTGTCATCGCTAAGGAAAGAGGTGTGAACAGATCTGGGTGGAGTCCTGGGCAGGTCATTTACTCTTGGCTTCCTATTGGTTCATCCTTCCTTCTTCTCCCCTGTCCATTCTCCCTTAGTGACCACATAATCCCAATCCGCTCCTCAAGAAGGGGAGAGCCCCCCCTCTACCTTATGGCCTTTGCAAATGTCCCACAGTTACACCACAGAGCGCCCATTCTAACCTTCACACAGCTAATTCTATTAGTCCTTAGGGGTTAAGTCACCAGGAATGTTTGCCTGGTCTAAGCTAGGTTATGGCCTCCCATTACAGGCTCCTTTTACTTCTTGCCCATTAGTAACTTTGTTTAGTGTTTGTGATTCTGGGCTGGAAGCTGCATGCCGGCTGGCACCATGCCTGTTCTTGGCTGTGTTGCTAACATAATGAGCTCAGGGTCTGGTGCACAAAAGAGAGTGAATTTTCAGCAGCCTTCTGGACATTACTGTCTTCCCAAGCCAGAGTAGTCAGCTAATTTCAAAAGTGGAAGGTGAACACAGATTCTCAGACCCACCGGGGCCAGAGCAAAACCTTCTAACAATTGGTCTGGTTTCCAGAGGAATCAAGAAAAAGATAAATAGGAGCCTTTGTCATTTAAATGACTCGCTGACTTCAGGTTAAAGATTCTAGGAATTGGGCTGGAGAAGTGACTCAGCAGTCTTGAAGAGGATCTGAGTTCTGTTCCCAGGACTCACAAGTTGGCTAACAACCGCATAAATGCAGTTCCAGGGAATCTGACACTCTCGTGACACCAGGCACACACAAGTTCCACAGACATACACGCAGGCAAATACTTATACACAAACAAGTAAATTCTAAAATCCTTTGAACCAAACCTATAAAACACAATAACCTAGTATATAGAATCTGGTCCTACATCTCATCATGGAAGATGATGTGCCTCCAAAATGCACAACATCATATGGGGATCTGGGGGCAGGATCACACTGCATAGCCTTGGTTAGTCTCGAAGTTGATATGGAAACCGGCTGGTCTTGGACTCAGGGAGATCCACTGCCTCTGCCTCCCCAGGGCTTGGATTGTTGTGTATCTTGAACCTTTTTCATACTTAGAAATTCCCCTAGGGTGGAAGAGTGAGTAACCACTTGGGGTTCTCACCATTTTGGTTTCCCTGAGGCGCATGCTCATGGCAACCATGGTAACCAGACATCCTTCCTGGTCCTGACACAAAGTTTAGCTGAGCCCTGCCTCCCTCCTAGCCCTGCTCTTCACACATTCCAAAGGAGTCACTCAGGGCTTTCCCTGCTCCCCCTCCAGCCAGGAGCTGCCTCCCCTGCTGAGGACAGTTCAGGTCACTCCCGAGGCTTCTAGAGAAGGTGGTATACTTGCTCCTGCTGTTTCGGCTCAAAGCTTGACACTGTTTAAGATCTGCACTTAGGCCCCTTTGCCACTGTGGGAGAAAGGAGTGGCTAGGAACATTATTAAATGGCAGGTTCAGGTTTTTTTGTAGTAAACATCCTGACAGTTTTCATTAAAAAGCTAAAGATGGAAGCTTCTGCTTAGAATTATCTAAAACAGTACTGATAATTACAGTTGTCATCGAGGAAGGCTGTTTGATCCAACGTGTGTGTGTGTGTGTGTGTGTGTGTGTGTGTATGTACATGCTCCTGCCCACATGTTTCCCAATATACACACTTGCAACTCTGTGTATCTTGCATCCCATTTGATGGTATCAAGACTGTCAACATTCCACACGCACCCACACATGAAAGCAAGTCCTTGATTTCAACAGCCTCAGAGAAGACTAAACTCCACCAAGTAAGTTTTCCCCAGTGGCACATCTACTTTTCTAGATTTCCCTGGGGACCTTTCTGACCCCACCGCTTTGTGTTTGACAACCTCCAGCCCCAGTGAGGCATCATTTTACCCTCTGGAGGCTGAGGAGATGAAAGCAGCCCCAGGAAGAACCAGGCTGACTTCCCCCACACAATAGCCGGCCACCTGCACAGGGATTTAGTCCCCCACTTCCTAGTTCCTTAGTTCTGGAGTCACTGCTGCCCAGAGAACAAGAAGAAAGAACAAAGGGGCCAGGTGGCTGGGACAGAGGGAGGATGGAGACTCTTCATTGTCACACACCCCCAGTGCAGCCTGCGGATTGAGGAAACCAGGTTGTTCCCACCTCAAACTGTGTGTTTAGACAGCTGTTAGAGCCAGAATAGGGAAAAGAAAACGAGTCATTTTTAAAGACTTCCCAGACATTCACTCAAATGACCCTCTCACAGGGGCCGCACATCAGATAACCTGCAAGTCAGATACTTACATTACAACTCATAACAGTAGTAAAATTACAGTTATGAAGTAGCAATGAAATAATTTTATGGCTGGGGATCACCACCATGTGAGGAGCTGTATCAAGGAGTCAGAGTATTAGGAAGATTGAGAACTACTGATCTAGGGGAAAGGAAACTTCTCACCATGAGATAGAGCCTGTCTCAAAATACTGTAAGACTTTTTCTCTACCGATTTACTTTAATTCTGTCATGAAAAGAGCTGGGCTAGGGTGCTGGCTCAGTGGTTAAGAGCACTAACTGCTCTTCCAGGAGACCTGGGTTCAATTCCCAGCACCCACCTGACAGCTCACAATTGTCTATAACTCCAGTTCCAGGGAATCCAATGCCCATGGCAAAACACCAATGGAAAAAAATAAAAATAAACAAACACAACAAGAGCTGAAGAATATCTGCAACCCCAGCACCCATGAGGCTGAGGCAGGAGGACTGAAAATGCTGAAGACTGGCCTACACTAGATTTAGAGAGTCCAAACTCATAAAAACAAGAAAGCAAGCTGAAGAAATTTTAAATAAACAAAGTCACCCAATGAGCATGAGACTCCATCACTTGCTGCTAAACACTCTGCCCAAAGTCTGTGATGCTGGGAGGTTGGGTGGGTGGTGAGTGGCTTAGATTGGCAGCTGGCAAGCATTCATTTCCAGCCCAGGAAGTTGAGATCTTACAAAGTGTTCTGATCAGCTATTCACTGGTCTCTAAAACACTTCATAATAATAGACCAGAAAGAAATATCAAAGTAGGACAAAGGGAGGAATGAAACCAGAGACCAGTTAAGTTGAAAATTCACATATACTCCTCTATTTCCCAGTGGAAATAATAAAGAACGGAAGACACTTCCTTCAAACTTTTGATGGAATTGAAAGGATATTAATTTTGTAATCTCACATCTATAATTTGATGTGAAACAGCCAGATTATAAAACTACCATCATTCACATTACTTATACTTACTTCCCCCCTTACAGTGTATCTTTATCACATAAAGATAAAATGATCAATAAAAAACTTTTAAAATCCTGACCAGAAGAAGTTCAACAGCACATTGAATTATATGTCACCAGCAAGTTGGTTTCATTCCGTTGATGCCTTAAGATACATTAAAAAAAAAAAAGGTAATACAGTCCATAAATAGACTCAGTGACAGAAATCACAACGACAGTTATCTGCACAAAGGCAGAAAAGGCCGTTGACAAAATTCAAACACCTTTATGAGAAAAGCCCTGAAGAAATGAAGAAACTTGGACTAGAAGGAACATAGCCTAAACACAATAAAGGCTCTGTACATACCTTCCTGAAAAAGCTATAGGAAACATTGTAACTGAAAATCATTTTCCCTATAATCAGGAATCAGTCAGGGTGGCCACACTCTAGGGTTTCTCTGTGTAGCCCTAGCTGTCCTAGAACTAGCTCTGTAGACCAGGCTGGCCTCCAACTCATAGAGATCTTCCTGCCTCTGCTTCCTGCGGTGGCCACACTCTATTCTAATTCAATGTCACACCAGTAAGTCTTAGCCAGATCAATCAATCAATCAATTGGATACATACAAGAAAGCAGAAAGTAAAATTATCCCTATTTGCAGACATTGGTCTTTGTACTCAAAGACCCTAAAGCAGAGGTTCTCAACCCGTGGGCCACAAGCATCAGAAAAACATACTCCCAATGGTCTTAGAAACCCTCAACCATAAGTTTATTTTTGTTGCTACTTTGTAACTATAATTTTGTTACCGAGCAGTGTCACGTGTGACCCACAGGATGAGAACTGCTGCCCTAAAGACTCTCCTAGAAAACTCTCAGATCTAACAAATGTTCAGAAAAGCAGCAGGACACAAAATCAAAATACAAAAATCATAGCTTTTCTATACCTCGATAATGAACAAGCCACAAAATAAATCAGGAAATAAAACAATCCTGTGTACAATAGCCTCAGTAAATAAAATGCCCCAAAATAAATGTAATGAGAGAAATTAAATACTCTGCAATGTTACACTGAAGATGCTAAAGACGTTTAAGATATACCATGCACCCAGAGAAGCATGATTGATACTCTAGAAATGGATTTACCACTGAGAGCAGCCTATAAGAAACTCCCCGTCAATACTCCAATGATATTCTTCACACAAACAGGAAAATTAAAGTTTTAAAAACAGAAAAAGCTGGGCCATGGTTGCACAGGCCTTTAATCCCAGCACTCAGGAGACACAGGCAGGAGGATCTCTGTAAATTTGAGGCCAGCCTGATCTACAGAGCTACTTCTAGGACATAGAGGGCTGTTACATAGAGAAACCCTGTCTTGAAAGACCAAAATTATAATAACAATAAAATTAAATTAAGGAAATAAAACTTGTAAAAAGTTCCAAAATTCACATGTAAACACAAAAGATCCCAAATAGTCAAACCAACCCTGGACACTTTGCCTTGGAGAAAAGACAAGACAGGCTGTTTCTGGTTTGCTGTGGGTTTTGCTTTTGGACAACAAAGGAAATGACACAAGGAGGAGAGAGCACACCACATGGGAGAAGGACCTTTGCCAGACACTTTCGAGGGGATTAGTATCCAAATATATGAAGAACTTAAAATTTAAACATAAACAAAACAAATAATCCAGTCAGGAAGTGAACAGGTGAATTAAACGGATGGTCCTTCAGATAAGTATAAGCAGGCAATCAATATATGCTCAATATCCTTAGCCATGGTAGAAACGTATACCAATAGTGCATTGCAGGCCAGAGAAGTGGTGCAGAGAGTCAAGGTGCTGGCCGCCAAGCCTGATGTCTCCGGTTCTATCCCCTAAACCCACACAGCAGAGGAAAAGAATGAATGTCTCAAATATCCCTGACCTCTGCACTGCTGCTTGTGGCAACAGACATTGACATACATGCGCATACACCAAAAAACAAATAAATAAATGAAAAAATATTTAAATGACTGGCAATCCCAGTCAGAATGGCCATCATAAAAACAAACAAGCGCTGGGAAGGTTGAGAGGAGGGGAAGCCATCCTTACACACTGCAGGTGCGAACAGAAATTAGTGCAGCTGTTATGGAAGCCAGCACGCAGGGTCTACTGAAGAAAATAATCTGATGATTGGTCATGCCTGTCTCCAAATGCAACCGCCTCGCTCCTGGGAGATCTCGTCTATTAACAGTCCTTGTGGAGGAAGATGGAACCCTCAAGATCCTCACGGGGTCCAGCCCCTCCGAAGGTTACAGAAGCAGAAAACCATTGCTTGGTATGTGGGGGAAGACACTAGTCAGTCATGAAGGTGCACAGGGGACTGTGGTGTGGTTATTAGTGTAAGTTACCCAAGCTGGGGTGGAACTCTTCAGTGATGTAGCTTTGGGTAAGCAGCCAAGGTTCCTGGGGATACGGCCCATTCTTCTATAAGTAACTTGGGTATACACACACATTCACCACTTAGACTTCTGTGGTCTGTCAGAAATTCCCCCAATCTGGGGTAAATAGCCTTTCTTCTTTACAGTGTCCCAAGAAAAGTCACGTGACAACTACCAGCTTACTGAACTTCAGCACACTGAGACTTCTAGATACACACAGAAAGCATATCATAGTCAGCATATCATAGAGATACTTGCACACTCACAGGCATTCATATATACTTATGTGAATATACATTTGCATGGAAATACAAATGTAGCCGGGTGTGGTGGCACATGCCTTTCAGTCTATCACTCAGGAGGAAACGGCAGGCACTCTGTGAGTGAAAGGTCATCCTGGTCTACAGAGTGAGCTCCAGGACAGCCAAGGCTTCACAGAGAAACCCCGTCTGGAAAAACCAGAAAAAAGTAAATAAATACACAAACAAATGAAAAGAAAATACAAATGTATATACACCACAAAAGTAAAAATGGCTCTATTTTGGGAGCAAAATAGGAGGAAGAGGGGTCAAGAAAGGGTACTCTGGGGGGAGATATCATAAAAGTACATGATACATGCCCAAGAAAATATCATAATGAAATCCATTATTTTGTACAATGAATATACACTAATGAATGCAATTACTTAATTACCAGAGAAGTTTACCACTATTAATTTTTTTTTCTTTTTGGAGACAGGGCTTCTCTGTGTAGCCTTGGCTGTCCTGCAACTAGCTCTGTAAACTAGGTTGGCCTGGAACTCACAGAGATCCACCGGCCTCTGCCTCCTGAGTGCTGGGATTAAAGGCGTGTGCCACCACCACTGCCCAGCTACTATTAACTTTTTATCACATCCCCCCTTATTTTTCCTATGCAACCATGTATGCACGAATGCATGCCTAGATGAGTGGATCTGCTTTCCAGAGTGGGGAACTGCACCACCGCCTTCTGCACATCAGGAAAACAGAACCACTGAATTCCATTCTAGCACTCGATGCTTTCCATTCTGAGGCAGTGTCTTACTAAGTTGCTCAGGCAGGCCTTGAACTGACAACCCTCCCGCCTTGGCCTTCCAAGTAGTGAGAACCACAGTCCTGTGCAGCAGGTTCAGCTCCCCTGTTGGATTTTGTCACATAACTCACATAACTACCTTGTAAGTAAGTATTGACTCATTTGTATTCTCTCCTCATACATTCCTGGCAAGTATTCCTGTGGTTTACTGTTAAAAATAGACCTGGAAACCACACAGGGACATCTATATCAGCCACTGAGGGCTGAGAAGGCAGGTCAGTATCAAGTTCTCCTGTATCAAGTTAGACAAAGAGGGATTCTCGCATTAAGTAGCAGACCTTAGGAACACCCTCCTAGGTTAATGCCCCAAGTGAGAAAAACCCTCATTGGCCACTTTGACCAGTTATTCATAACATAGCTGACAATGACTACTGGCATTTGTGTCCATGACACTATAATTATCAAGGGTTTTTAATACATGTTGGAAGATTTAGCAAGGTTACAAAGCATGATAAATAGTTCTCTTAAATGCAGAAAAAAAACCATATTCTAGCACAGATCCAAATTTCACATTATAGAAATGAGGGAGGGGGTGGAGATAGAGAGACCTTTATAGTCCTGACTAAATGAGCACACGCACAAGCTGATCTGGGTGCTTTTTATTTGTTTAAGTTGACCGATAACCCGGTGTGTACACTTTGGCTAAATGTATGTACGCAGTCACATCCATCTAATCAGCAAGTGTCTGACCTTGCATAGCTGTCACATCTGTTGTGCAGGCACATACCATCCACTTTACTGCCTAAGAACACGCCGCATTGTCATTTACTATGTTCCACTTGCTGTATGTACACCAGATCTCTTGATAATTTATTTCTCCTAACTGCAATTAGCTCCCTTCCAGAATTTTAACCTGATCAGCCATCGCTGGAAATATGACTCTGCATCAATGCCCTGCCCCAAACCTGCTTTCCACTATGTTTCCCTTCTACTATATGAGCTGATTTACTACAAATAGGTGAAGGTTACATGAAGTGTCATGGAGTTATAGACCAAGGCTACTATAATTTATTGGTGTTCACCACTTGGGAAGAGAAGACTAGCATGAGGCCTTCTTTTAAACCATAGAGCAAACAATTTAATAGAAAAAGACCTAAAATACATATCTACAGACAGTAATTAGAAGGAACAGACTGACATCCAATTCCTAATTCACAGCCAGTATGACCAGTAGTTCATTTTAATCAGCTTTTCACACACTGTTCTCCACCACGCATTCTCTCTGGCTTGTAGACTTTGCCAAATGGCAACATTAAAACCTATTTACTTTCTTTCAAGGGCTTTAGACTTATACATTGTTGCACTAAAAAAAAAAAAAAAAAAAAAAAAAGCCCTCCTCAGCGTAGAATCAGCACCCAGCACACTCACCCAGGGCTTTCCAAATAGGTTCTGCAAATCCAACTCCTTCCCCATTGACCGCAGGTGGCAATGTATTTGCTTGACCATTGGAACCAAGACATGCAAGCCTCAGGTTGGAGGGGCTCACAAAATTTAACAAGCAATCGTTAGTATCAAATGGAACAGTATCATCAAATGAGCAGCCAGAGTGTTTGGACTGCTATTTGAGAAGGCTGAAAAAGGACACCAGGAGAGAGTCGCTAATTAATTCTTCTCTGCTCCATCAGCCCCAAATGTTTCAAACAGCAACAGAGCTGGGAACACAGTTTTGACATTGTTGAGATAATGACTTGATCTGCTCCCAAAATGCCGGAAAGCTGCTGGTGAGAAGCATTCTTACCCTCTTCTCAGAGCCAGAAGCAAGGCTTCTTGGAAGTCTGAGAACACTTTTGTTGCTTTCCAAGACCCGCAGTCAAGGGGAGCTGACTAGCAGCGAAGGAGCCACACACCAAGGCCTTGTCAACCTCTCCATGAATTATGGGCTGCTCTTGACTAGCCAAAGCAGTGTTTCTGGGTTGCCAAAATAGAAGTTGCTGACCCATGGTATTAAAATGCAAATGTCTGACAAAGTGCCTGGAGAGAGGAATACAGACACACAGATTTTATCTCCGATTTTGCACATGTGGGTGTTGGAGGCTACAGGAGACTGAACAGTGAGGAACTCCTTCCTACTTGATGACCAAGAGACACAGGTTGGGAACACTCTGGCACCATTTGGGGAGTCATGGAGACAACTGCCACAGTCCGTAAAAACTTGGGCCAATGTTCTCAGGAATGCCTTCAAACAGGATTTCACTGGGTAGCACTGGCTGTCCTGAACTCAGCAGACCAGGCTGACCTTGAACTCAGAGATCTCTCTGCCTCTGCCTCTGTCTCCAAGTGCTGATACTAAAAGGCATGCACCAGCTCACAACCAAATTTTAAAAGGTTTGTTTACACAGCCTCTCTTGAGCTTTGCACAAATGCCATTTGGGACAAGATAAAGATTTGGTGTCACGCTTTTGTGTTGGGTGTTTAAGAGGCGCAGTTTGAAGACTGAACAGGTGTATCCTCACTATGGTGGCATATAGGAGATGAAGTTCCAGCCATGATGTCCACTCACCAAGCTATGTACCCAGAAACTGTGCCCATCCAAAGGGGCACATACCCATGGATCCACACAAGGCCCTACCAGGCCAGAGGAAGTACTGTTTGCACAATGCTCCCCATTTGGAGCCTGTCAGACAATCATTCAATTACTTACATGGTTCTTGTTGCCAAATCCAGAAGAAATGACTCAGTTCCACAGAGTCTGACACCAGCAACTGCTCCCTCCTGGAAATGCTCCCTGCTGCCAGCCTGCGCCTCCTTTGCGGGCTGTTCCTTCAGCTTTAACCTCAGCATTATCTCATTCCACCGCTCAAACCAGGTGATCACACTACCTCACAATTGTACCGCCATCTATCTGTGTAAAGACCCATAGAGCTCAATTCCTCTCCTTTCCAACTAAGTCCCCTTTAGCACCCCCCATCTGTCCATAAAGGAGCTCATTGTCCCCCACCAATGTCCCAGGATTTTTCTTACTGAGCAGCTGATTGATCTCCCAGGAAACCTGAGCCAGCACTGACCCTGACTCTTCTCTTTGCATTCCACCGACTCTAGTCTGTTCACCTTCCTCTGGCTAAGCCTTGGCCTGGGCTAGCTTTCCACTCACCAGGGTATATTCCTGAGGCTCTGTTCTCAGACCTTTCTCACACATATACACCGGAGACATTTTCTCCAACCTGCTACGTCCTGTCACATCACTCACCAAAATAAAACTCACCAAGATTTCCCACCACCCTCGAGAAAAGTCCAAGAGTTCTTCCCACAGCGCACCTCTATAATCTATACCCACCCCCTATCCTATGCACACCCAACTCTACTCTGCAGTGTGAAGTCTCAAACTTCGCTCTCTCCTGGTGCGAACAGAGCGTGCTCTGCCTCCTTTCAGAGCATGTGTGCCCCACCCCACCCCCAGTTAGCTCAACCTTTCCCAGCATGTTTCATCTCTGACTTTTGTTCCCACTGTTAGGTGTCTACGTGGGGTTGAGCCTCTCCCATCAGAACACTGACTCTGCCTACAAAAGTACACAGACTCCATTTCTTTTAGCTATAAACCTTTTAGCTATATGAACTGCCGACCTCAAATCTGCTGTGACTCATTATTGCCAATGAACACAGTAAGTACCAAGACTACAGAACACCCTCTCAGTACCAGAGCCATAGCTGTATCTAAGTACACAAAACACAGAACTGCCCTCAAGAAATACATCAAGGCAGGTGGGTGCTTGCCACCTAGCTTGACAACCTTGAGTGCAGTCCCTGGAGACCACATGGTAGAAGGTGAAAACTGACTCCATACTCAGCACTGTGTACATGCACACACACACATACACACCATCGCAGGCCAGAAGAGACACTTAGTACACACCATGATCAGTGAAACTTAGGCCTGGTGTGCAAAGATGGTTCAACACCTATATGAAAATTGATAAGTATGATATGCCACATTAACAAAAATCAAAGATTAAAATTTCATGATCATCTTAACAGGCACAGAAAAAGAATTTTACAAAATTTTATGTGCCTTTAGGATTAAATTTTTTTCTCAAAAAGAACCCTCTCAAACAAGTAGGTATGGAAGAAATATGCCTCAGTGTAATAGAGACTGTATATTACAATCTCACCACCAACACCAGACTCAGCAGTAGAAAACCAAAGCTTATCCTTTACAATCAGAAACAACAAGAGTATCTCCTACTGTCAGTTCTAGACAGTATGTACTGGACCTGTCCTGAGCAATAAGACATGAAAACAAATTCCATCCAAGTCACAGGAGTCTCTTTGTAGACAATACAGTCTTAAATATAAAAAAAATTAAAATTCCACCTTAAATTTGTTTAAAATATGAATTAGTGTTTGTTGTGTAGCCATCTCTTCCATCTTGGAGGGAGGTTCGAGACACAGGTTAAATGCTCCATCTTGCACAAAAATGCTTAAACTCAGGAAATAAACAATTTGAAGGCTTCAGGAAGTCCCTGAAGCTGATCAGATTCACTAGGTCCCTCTTTCCCCCAAAATACATAAGCAACAACTGCTGTGAGACACTCTCAGACAAACCGAGTTGCCTAAAAGAGGCTCAGACTAACAGTACCATCAGCTGAGCTGACTGGAAGACGCTGAGACTTCATGGAAAGGACACTCTCCAACCTTCTGAGATGCCTGCACTCCCAGTGACCTGCCAGGTGTGCTGGGGTGGGCTTTGGTGGTGCAGCTGTCTTTGAGTTATATCTGTTCCTGCGAATAACCCCAATAAACTCAATGGCTGTGAAGATGCGTCACTCTGTTGGCTTAAAAAAAACCTGATCAGCCAATCGCTAGGCAGGGTTTCCAGGCACAGAGAACACTGGGAAGAAGGGCACAGAAGCCATGAGACATGGAGGAAAGCAGGATGGACAGTACACAGATGAGGTAATGAAACCATGAGGCAGAGAGTACATTAATAGAAATGTGTTAATTTAAGTTATAAGAGCTTGTTAGAAACAAGCCTAAGTTATTGGCCAAGCTTTCATAATTAATAATAAGTCTCCATGTCATGACTTGGGAGCTGCTAGACAGAAAAAAGCTCACTACAAAGCTGAACTTTGGTGGTACCCTTACCTTGATCTGTCATCAGTTCCCTATCTGTGATAAGCAGATATTTGTTCTTTTTCTAATATTTATAGTTTATGAGTGCTCTATCTGCACATAGCTGCATGCCAGAAGAGGGCATTATAGATGACTGTGAGCCACCATGGGGTTGCTGGGAATTGAACTCAGGTCCTCTGGAAGAGCAGCCAGTGCTCTTAACCTCTGAGCCATCTCTCCAGCCCCAGATGTTTGTTCTTGTCCCTCAAGGAATAGTGTCATACAAGAGTGTTTCAGTCTGTAAAATCAGCGTGAGATAAATTATGAACTAGCCAAAACAGAAAATTAAAAAATTATTTCATTTACAATACCAGTAAAAAAATTTAGGAATGCCAGGCATTCAATACTAGCACTTGGGAAGCAGAGGCAGGTGGACCTGAGTTCTGAGTTTGAGGCCAACCTGGTCTACAGAGTGAGTTCCAATACAGCTAGGGCTACACAGAGAAATTCTGTCTCAAAAAAAAAAATTAGGGACAAATTAAAGCAAGAAGAGATCTGTGGAACAGCTACAAATATTAAAAACATTGAAAAGGATAGAAAGATATTATCTGTCCATGGATCAGAATATAGCTAAGATGACATTACCTAAGCAAACTACAGATTCAACAGAATCCTTATCAAAATGCCAGTAACATAGGAAGGCACAGTGGTGCACACCTTTAATCCCAGCACTAGGGAGGGGAGAGGCAGGTGGATCTCTGAGTTTGAGGCCAGCCTGGTTTACAGAGTGAATTTCAGGACAGCCAAGGCTAATAATAAAAAGACCAGTGATAATTTTCAAAGAAACAGAAACAAGTAACAAAACTAACAAAACCCTTAAAATTTGCATAAAACCACAAGACTCCAAATAAAACAACCTAGAGAAAAATATGGAGATGCTACTTAAAAACTGAAGATTTCCCAAACAATAACGTTTATAAGTATCCTTTTTTACATATTTACTAAGCCTTAATTAGACTCTTTTAATAACCATTTATGGGACTATGACTGTCTTACCAACTACAACAGTGAGGGTCCAGTCACATTAGCAATGGGATTCAAACACAATTTTACTCCTAGCCACATATTCTAAGCCAGTTTTCAATCAACATGCTGGGCCTGGATACCAGTCTATAATCCTAGTAACTTACGAGGATAAGACAGGGGGATCAAAATGTAAGGTTGGTCTGGTAACTAAAAAAAGCACGTGCATGCGTGTGCATGTGTGTGAGAGATGGCAACATTCAGTAGGAGAGTAAGAGGTCCTATCGTGTAAGAGGTCCTAGGATTAACTGCAAGAAAGTGGGAGGGATGGAGAACGAATATGAACCCCCTAGCTTTCATCAAATCTAGGAAATGCCAAAACCCACCTGTGTGAAGGAACCATGGGCTCTGTAATTAAGTCTGGAGTGTTACAACTTGAACTAGCTGCTGTCAAGTCGGTGATAAAATAGCTCTGGCCTGAGGCCCTCATGCTCCTGAAGTACTTGAGAGTGCTTTGTCCATCATGGAGTAACCTTTGCAGAAAAGCTCTAAATTCCCTTCTCTTTCCAGGGAGAGCCAAGAGCAAGCCCAGAATTGTAAGGCTTCCCTATTAAGTTTTAAAATATACAGCATGGCTTTTAGGCCCCTAGAGCAAGTCGCCTGGGAAAGGGGCATTTACATTCGCATGTCTGTTCCATGGCACACTTGGCAGCAGCCTCTGCCTCAAAAACCCACAAACACCCTAAGTCGCTGCTACTATCCACTGTTTTTTTCAGGTGAGGAGCAGGGGTGAGGAGCAGCCCAGACCATCTTTCCCCGAGCTGATCCTGCCACAGCTGCCATTTGCTCCTCCCTGCTGCCCTGAGTGACTCAGATTCAAGGCAAAAAGACGAAGACCTCGAGCAAGGTGCAGGCATAAGCAAAGTACGGGAGCCCAGGCCACGATGTTCCGGTTATTGGGAAACCAAGCCGTCATGAATCCCTATCACTATCACCAAAGAAACTCAATACAGTAGTAGGATTAAGAAATCAGCCAGGTGTGGCGGCACCCGCCTTTAACCCCAGCACTCAGGAGGCAGAGGCAGGGAGGAGCGCTGTGAGTTCGAGGCCAGCCTGGTCTTTACAGTAAGTTCCAGGCTATCCAGGGTTACAATAATAAGAGACATTGTGGAGATTTCAATAAGAATTGCCTCTAGAGACTTATATATTTGAATGCCTGAACCTCACTTGGTGTAACTGTTTGGGAAAGACCAGGGAGTATGGCAGGATTGGAAGAGGTCCAAAGGCCCACACTGTCTCCAGTTACCTCCCTGCCTCCAAAATCTAAGCAAGCTCTTGGCTACTGCTCCAGCACCATGCCTGCCTGCCAACTGCCATACTCCCCTCCATGGTGGTCAGACTCTTTTTTTTTTTTTTTTGGTTTTACGAGACAGGGTTTCTCTGTTTTGGAGGCTGTCGGTCCAGCCTGGCCTCGAACTCACAGAGATCCGCCTGCCTCTGCCTCCCGAGTGCTGGGATTAAAGGCGTGCGCCACCAACGCCCGGTGGTGGTCAGACTCTTAAGTCTCTGAAAGTGGAAGGCCCCCATGCACTCTGTGTCTAAAAATTGCCTTGGTCAGGGTGTCTCAGCACAGCAATAGAGAAATAATTAAGATACCCTGTCTCACAGTGGAGGGAGGGAGAGAGGGAGGGAGGGAGGGAGGGAGGGAGGGAGGGAGGGAGGGAGGGAGGGAGGGAGGTAAGAGAAAGAGAAGAAGGAAGGGAAGGGGAGAGGGGAGGGATGAGGAAAGGGAAGGGGAGGAAAAGAGAAATACCCAACAAGTGAAAATCAGAAAACCATCGCCCCTCAGTCTAGGTTTCTCAACCTCAGGTCTTGTTGATATTTTGAGTTATGTAATTCTCAGCTGTGGGGCTGTCATGGGGGCGGTGAGAGTCTCTGCCCTATGTTCTGTAGATGCCAGTGGCACCTCCCAAGTCACAGTGACCAGAAATGTGTCTGCATGACAGAATGTCCCTGGAGAATTCTCACTCCCACCCCCAGCCTGCTGAGAACCACTGCTCTGAGGAAGGCAGGCGCTGCAGTCACCTAGCATGAGCATCACAGGCTAGTTTCCGCGGGGCTTCATCGTACACAGCCGGATCCAGTTTTCAGAGTTCTTTTCTAGCATATTGAGACACACATATATCAAATGCAGACTGAACAATCTTAAAAAAAAACACAAAAAGACTCAAAATTCCTTGCTTATCAGGGACCCGAGAGATGGTGTTTACACTCTCCTAAACCAGTAGTTTACTGAAAAATTAATTTAACCCACTCATGCTTTGATCTGCTTGCACATTTTTTCCTCAGACGAGACCTAGCTTGTGAGGGCCCGACAGGCGAGCCAGCTGTCAGATGGGAGCTGGCATCAAATTCCAGGTGTCTCGAGAGGGGGCTTCTGCCCCCCACAAAGGAACCCTGCTCAGTAACATGCCAAATGCCACAGAGGGGTCCAATTTTCCAACAAAGCACACAGGATCAAACAACAATTCAGCTTAGCTTCGCCTTCAAAGGGGAAGGAGCCCTTAGGAGGCCCCTCAGTCTCCTAACCCAGCATCCTGTGTCAGTCATGAATGGTGTCTTCTGGACAGTAGGCTTCTTTCTTCAATTCACAACAAGGAGGACGGTCACAGCCCCAATGGTTCCTTTGCTTCCCTTTCTCATTCCAGTCCCTAAGACGAGGGGCGAGGGGGCTCCCACTCTTCATCAAATACAGTGGTTCTCAACCTCCCTAACGCTGCCACCCTTTAACACAGTCCCTCATGTTGTGGTGACCCCCAGCTATACAATTGTTTCTGTTGCCACTTCATAACTGTAATTTTGCTACTGTTACAAAACATATTGTGTTTTCTGATGGTCTTAGGTGGCCTGTGTGAAATGGTCATTTCACCCCGAAGGGGTTCATGTTCCCAGCCCCACGTGAAAAATGTACCCTGGAGAAAATGCTCATAGTTCCACTATTCAAGTAACATCTATAAACACAGACCAGATGACTGACTGTACTCTGGATTCACATGGCAGACAGGAAGCTCTATCTCTTGAAACTGCTTTGCTCCTAATTCCCGAACCTGTGAACACCTAACACATTCAGCAGAAGCGATTCTGCTGGCCAGATGGAGGCTAAGGATGCTGACATGGGGGACCATCTCCTGGATTACCCAAATGGGGCCAGGCTAATCATGAATCCTAAAAAGCCAGAAGAAACGCCAAGGAAATTTGAAAACGTTAATGGGGCTCACCCCTTGAAAACTGTGGGGAGGAGGAGTCATGAGCCAGGGAATGCATACTGCCTCCATAAGCAAGGACCACGGGTTCTGTGGGGGGGTTGAATAAGAATGGCCCCCGTGGATTCACACAGCTGAATGTTTGGTGGAACTGTTTGGGAAGGATTAGGAAGCAAATTGGAGGATATGTGTCACTGGAAGTAGTCTTCACAATTTCAAAAGCCCACGCCATTTCCAGTTAGCTCTCTACCCCCTGGCTATGTTCTCAAGATGTAAGATCTCAGCTACTGCTCCAGCACCATATCTGTCATGGCCATGCTCCCCATCATGATGGTCATGGACTCTTCTAGAGCCTTCTAGAGCCAGCCTGGCCAGCCTGTGGGTTTTACTCTAGAGCAGTAGCTCTCAACCTTCCTAATGCTGAGACCCCTTAATATAGTTCCTTATGTTGTGGCGACCCCCCAACTATAAAATTATTTTCATTGCTGCTTCCTAACCGTAATTTCGATACTGTTATGAATTTTAATGTAAATGTCTATTTTCCGACAGGGGTCTTAGGTGACCCCTGTGGAAGGGTCATTGGACCCCAGGAGGGGTTGCTACTCACAGATTGAGAACCACTGCTCTAGAGAGATCCACGTGGAACTTCTGGCCCTATACTGTGGTAGAAGAGTTTGTGTTTCAGCATTAGATGTGTACCTTCTGCTACAGCAGAGATGGGAAACTAATGCAGACAAGGGGATGCTGAAAGGACAGGTTAAACACCACGGGAGCAGCTTTGGAATTACGTGCTGTGTGGAGCCTGCAAGAACTGAGGGGAACATGACAGAAAACTTACAGAATGGTTTGAATGGACCTGTTAACAGAAACGTGAGTGTTAACAGCTGAGCGCTCAGAGGGAAGCATGGTAAACAGATTGCAGATAACAGAAAACAACACAAATACCAGCCCACCTGCTGCCTATATGCTCTGGGGAGTGAAACCTCCAAGCTAGGAGCCTGGTCCTCACGGCAGCTTCCCCATCCCTCTCACTCAAACTGCAGAAGGTGGTTTTCCTCAGAACATATGGTTGTTGTTGTTTGGTTTTTAGAGACAGGATTTCTCTATGTAACAGCTCCGGCTGGGGCCTCAAACTCAGAAAGATCCACCTGCCTCTGCCTCCCAAGTTCTGGGATTAGGGGCTTGAGTCACCACTCCAGGCCCCTTCTTTAAAACATCTTTATATCCTAGTCATTGGACCAGTAGCCTCTCTGCAACCTACACCAAGGCTTACTCAGCAATCCAGCAATCAGGGTCAAACATGGAAAAGCTCAGTAACAGGGCTTAACAGATGGAACACTAGAACAGTTATCTGAGTTCCTTTCTGCTTGGGGAAGAAAATGACTGACAGGTCTCTGTCTTCCTTTCTCCCACAGGAAAGCACGTGATACAACTTCTCCGAGGAAAGATATGGGCACCTGGCATGGAGAAGGGAATCAGGCTAAGGGACCTTATTCCAAAGCCAGTGCTAAACAAAGCGAGGCCTGAGGACTCAATGCAGCTATTCCAAAATGCAGGGGACAGAGGTACCAACGTCTGGGGAAGCTGCCCAAGGCTGCAGAAAGCAAAGGGGGAGGCTAAGTTGTTTCTCAGGGTGACTGTGTGGCTGGAAACCTGCCAATCAGAGAGCACTAGGCAGAGGCACTGCGCCACTCTCGGTGCCAAGTTGGACAGGAAGTGATGTGCCAGGTCCCACGGTTGTTCGGCCAACAGGAAGGGGTGATGGGGTGACCTCAGAGAAATACATCACTCTCAATTCTCCAAGCCTGGCTTCCCACCTCAGCCTCCACCTGCGTAGTTATAACACAAAACCCAAGCTACAAAACAGTGCCCGTTCAACACTTCAAGGGCAAGGCAAAGCAGATTTTATAGAAACATATAGAATGATCTTTGTAAGAATGACAGTTTTCCTTTCCTAATGTAATTAAGTTTTCATTTTTATGCTTTTCATAAAATTTCCAAGAAGAAGGCATCACAGGAAGAAGAAAAACACTCAAAGCATGCAGCCTTTTTAGCCCGTTTGCATCCATATCCTCAATGACAGCAATAGCTCATTCCCCAGGATAATGTCATCCCGGAGACTACTGCATAACCAAGGGGAAGCCACCCTAGGAACTCTTCCCATAAAGCCCAGCATGGAGTCAGTGAGATGGCTCAGCTGATAAAGGCACTGGCCACCAAACCTACGACCCCAGTCCAGTCTCTGCAAACCTACATGCCATCCTCGGACATCCGCACACACAGGAGTACACGAAATGTCATTTCTATTAAAAAGCCAAGTAGAGAAAGATGAGATTAGGCATGTTAGTCTGCAGTCCACTCCAGAGCCAGCCTTGCCTCCTCCACTCATTCTTTCTAGATCTAGTTCCTGCTGAGAAGACCTCCCACAGCTCCTGCTCACCCTCACCGCTCCCGATGGCTCCCAGTCACGACTCTGGGACACAGACTTGTGGTCACGGCACAGGAGCGCAATGAGCACAATCTGGCTTTCCAAACAGAACAGGCTTCAGAAGTTCTCCCACAGAAGCTGCAAGGACCTACATTTCTGCATTTCATTTGCTGAATTTCTCCAAGTCAGGCTGGTCTAAGGGCTCATTCTTCACACTCCCACGATATGTTATTGCTCAACGCCCTTTCCAAGTGGAGCAAGATGGGCAGCAGCGGAGCTCCAGTGCAAGAGTCAGGGGAAGCAGCTCTGAGCCCTGCCCACTGCTGCCCCGACCCCCAGGTGGCAAATTCTACTAGGGCCTGTGCAGAAGAGCCGAGAGGGAAAGGTGCTAGGTGACATTCCCCTTATCTCACCCACTCTGTGGAATCTGGGCGTGGCAGCTGGTAAGCATCCAGATCCTCCCAAACTGAACGGATTTTGTTTTGCTTGTCATAAACATGAGAAAGGGGCGGCTTGAGTCACAATTATATAATGAACCTAACTACAGAAAGCAAACTCCAACCCAGGGCTCAGAGGAAAGCAGTAACATGTAGAAACAGCTCAAAAGCCCTGACTTTTCATAGCTTTATTTATTCTGCCCACTCCAGTTGGGGACTCTGGAGTACTCACTTCTCATTGGGCACCTTCAACAAGATTCATACACACACGCACGCACGTGCACGCGCGCACACACACACACACATCTAGCATATGTACATATGTAATTATAGATGTATAGTATACATTTAAAATATAATTTCCACTTCATTGTTCTGTCCAGGGACATGAGGCCTCATATAAAAGTCTTTAGACTGTGCATGGCCTTCAGTGTGCTATGGAAGTATTATCTGACCTTCCAAAGAGTGGCACTTTCTATGTCCACTCCTCAGATGAGGAAACTTAAGGTTAAACAAGTTAGTCTGAAGTCACAAGCTAGCAGCTCTAAAGCCCGAGACGAACTCATGTGCCTAGTCCAGGGTTAACACTTATGACACACTCTCAACAGAAGTGAAATTCAGCTATGACTCCTCCAAACTGCCCTCAGGGCTCAACAAATTTTACTGGCAAAATAAATGATTATCACAACCTCCTTTCTCTCTCTCTCTCTCTCTCTCTCTCTCTCTCTCTCTCTCTCTCTCTCTCTCTCTCTCTCCCCCCATTATCTTCTACAAGTCACCCTGCCTGTGACCACAGTCACCTCCCTGCTCCCTCCTGCAGCTGAGTACACAAGCTTTATCATAAATCAGGGGCCAATTTAGTTCCGTGGCCAAGAAATATGAAAGACAAGTTGGCTGCGATGCTACCCTAAGAAAAGCTTTGATCTACACTCCAGAAACCTGGAAGAGTGATGCTGTGTCAGACAAGTTTCATCCCATTTCAAGGTGCTCCAAAAAACCCCAAGGTCTGGCTTCAGTAGAAGTGGGTGCCGAAACCCAGCATACTGATGAAGACTTTCACACAGAGGGTTAAAGCGCCTGAGTATTAATTCTGTATCTAAATAAAACAATCACAGAGAAGCAGAATAGATGTCACCAGGGCTTGTGTGCAGAAGTGAGTTAAGTTTAGTGGGACACAGCTCCTGCTTTGGCAGGGAGGCTGATGCTGGTCACAAAAACATGAACACAGTGGCAACACAGCTAAAACACTTAAAAAAACAGAGGTAGGAGCACAGCTCAGTGGACAGTGCCTAGCATGTGTGAGTCCTGGGCTCTATTCCCAGTAACAAAGGAGAGAGGGAAGGGAGGGAGGGAGGGAGAGAAGAAGGAAGGAATGAAGGAAAGAAGGAAAAGGAAGGAAGGAAACTGGTTAAAATAGAAAAAAACTGACCCTGTCTCAATTCATAAGGTACAGAGTACTCACAATGCCAACCTCTGGCCTTACACGTAGCAACATACACCAATATACAGTAAACATACCTATACGTGTGCTTGCATATCACACACATACATGCAAAAAAGAGAAAAGAAAACCCAAATGCTATTGAACCACTAAAAAAAAATACACAGAGACCCATATACAGTAAATGTAACTCTACACATGTTTGCATATCACACACATACAAGCAAAAGAGGGGGAAGCTATTGAGCCACTAAACAGAGAGAGAGAGAGAGAGAGAGAGAGAGAGAGAGAGAGAGAGAGAGAGAGAGAGAGAGAGAGAGAGAATACAGCATATGCCTAAACAGAGGCCAAGCATGGCATAATCTATCAATTACTTTACAAACCACTCCATAATTGCTCCCCATTTGCGTTCATACTGAGCTACCAGTGTTTTGACTATTCTTTTGTTTTTGTAGCCAAGTTTTGTAGCTCAAACTTGGGACCTTCCTGCCCCAGCCTCTCAAATCCTGGATTACAGACCTGTATCACAAGCCCAGCCCAATCAGTCTTTGAAACTAATTATTACCCAGAGAGAAGCTTTAAAATACCTTACACAGCACATCAGATATACTGTCTGGTCATCAGGTACACATGCCCAAAAACACACTTTCCCCTAGTGTAATAACACGCAACAGGTCTCCCTCAAACATATGGCAGTGGGTCTACATTTTATGGGCTGCTTCAGGACACCAAAATGATTCAGAATGAATCAGATTTTGACTCATGGCAGTCTCTTTTCTACCTCACATAAACAGAAGCTAAAGCTGAGCTTGTCATCCCCAGGTTACCTGAGTTCACCTCAAATGACAGAGTTGCCCCAACCCATCCCTCCATCCAAAGGTTTTGCTTTGCAACTAGTTTTTTTTACTCATTCCTCTAAAAGTGGAATGTTGATATGTAGCCAACCTTGAGCCCATAGGTGAATAATTAAGTATGTCTTACCTGTGCTATAATACCATGCTTTCCAGACAGCGAGGAAGGAAGGGTGGGAGGGAGCAAGGAAAGGAAGGAAGGAAGGAGGGAGGAGGAAGGAAGGAAGGAAGGAAGGAAGGAAGGAAGGAAGGAAGGAAGGAAGGAAGGAAGGAAGGAAAGGCCGGCAGGCAGACAGGCAAACTTCCAGTTAAAACCCTGACCTCTGTCAGCCCAGGTCATCAGATTTTCAAGTTACATAAACTCTGAGTGGTTTCTTTTAAGTGATGTGAAATTCAGGTTTAAATGCCATTATGAAACTGAAGGTTAGAATCAATAGTCAAATACATAAAATTAAACTGCATCCTCCCTAATAAAAAACTAATCTTAGCTGGGCGTTGGTGGCACTCGCCTTTAATCCCAGGACTCGGGAGGCAGAGGCAGGCAGATCTCTGTGAGTTCAAGGCCAGCCTGGTCTACAAGAGCTAGTTCCAGGACAGCCTCCAAAACAATACAGAGAAACCCTGTCTCAAAAAGCAAAAAAAAAAAAAAACAACAACAACAAAAAACCCCAAAGGTGTGACGACCCATGCCTGGCTGTTTTTTTTTTTTTCTATTGTCCAAGGAGTGTTTCCTCTGCTATGTCTATGGTTTCAGGGCTTTTTGTGTGTTGTTGTTGTGTTTGCATTTTTTGGTGGTGGGGTTGGAGTCAGGGCCTTGTAGGAGGGAAATAAGTGCCTTCTCAGATCTACCTCCAGCCCCAGTTTTTAAGTTTCCATAATAAAATCATTGCTCCATTTTGAACTGGTTTAGGTAAGTAGGGTCCTAGTTTATTTTTCCTCCCTTATTTTCACAGATAAGAAGGACTTGTTTTCACAGATAAGGGGATTTGCTTCCAGTGCACACAAAGTGACAAAGTCAAAGCGACACGATGGCTGGATAGTGAAGGACTAACAGCTCAGAGACCGGCAAAACACAAATGGCAATTATGGGCTCATGGAAAGACACTCAGCCTCTTAAAAAAAGTAAAAACTAAAACCGCTTGAGATACCATTTTTTTCATACAAAAAACCCCTGAAACTTCCAGAGAAACAGTAGCTTCTGCACTTCCCTGGCAGGGGCCAGCCCAGCCTTACCAAAAAGCAGTGGAGCAACCTCTACAAGTACAAATGCATGGGTCCTGTCACCTGACAACACGGAATTCATCATGTGAGCCCAACAATAAACACTCAAGGCTGTATCCTTCAGCATCCGGGTATAAGAAGATTCATGGGAAACAAATTAAACAGAATGAGGGGTGTCCATTAAAAAAAATACTGTGCTGCTATAGTCAAAGTGGTCGCATGAGCAGGGTCTCTGGGGATGGCTGGGGGGCCTCTTCAATACACTTAGAACTTTATATAAGCCATGCGTTCGTCATTTGATAATCATTTTTTAATTCATCAAAACGGTCAAATAAAGCTGTGGCAATTCATAAAACAAACTAGAACAGACGGGTTTTTAGAATCAAGACAAAAATTAGGAGAAGGAAATGGTAAAAAACACAGAGGATCGCTCTTGAATGACTAACATTTGAAACTAGAAATCTGATGAAAAGACTTCTAAAGGGGGAATGGGACTGTGAGAGACAATAAACCTTCCAGAAACTAAAATAGCTCTTGTGTCTAGATTTAAAAGGCTACTGTGTTCCCAGAAAAAAATGAATTAAAAAAAAAGGTCATTCATAATTCTTGGCACAAAGAATTTAAAACGTTCACCAAGAGAATGAAAAGAAAACCCCACTCTTTATCCCTGCCCACAAACAGGTAGTCCTTGTGGGTGTACATCTTCATGGTTCTGAGGGGACATAGCATGCATGTGGCTTGTACACACGAGAATGGTGTGTAAGGCAGGGTGTAGCATGAGAATGGTGTGTAAGCCAGGGTGAGCATGCGTGTGGTACTACACATGAGGATGGTGTGTAGGCCAGGGTGAGCATGCATGTGGCTTGTACACATGAGGATGGTGTGTAAGCCAGTGTGAGCATGCATGTGGCTTGTACACAAGAGGATGGTGTGTAGGCCAGGGTGAGCACCTGTGGCTGCAGAGCAGGATGCAGGGAACCCTCCCTCTACAGCTCTTATCTTTCCAAACTCGAGACAGGGTCTCACCATTCAGCTAGGCTGGCTGAGCAACCAGCCCTCAGGACCCCTCGCATCTCCATTCCCAGTGCTGGGATTAAGGCACATTTAACCATATCTGGCTTTTTATGTAGGTTCTGGGATTTGAACCCAGGTCCTCGTGCTTGCACAGTTAGCCCTCTTATTCATTGAGCCATTTGTTTACCACCCTGAAAAGTTACAAGCTATATCTTCATCTTCTTCCACAAAATAACTTCAATAAACACTATCTAAAGTTCTTCTTCTTATTATTATTATTATTTTAAAATGACAGCCCAGAACACTCTCTCAAGAAACTGTCATTTAGGGGTTGGAGAGATAGTTCAGTCAATTAAGCGCCACACAAGCATGAATACCTTGGCTTGAACCCCTAGTACCCACATTAAAAAGCTAGATATGGTGGTACAACTGTAACCCCAGCAAGGGAGAGGCGGGGAAACAAGAGGAGCCCTGGAGCTTGCGGAACAGCTAGTTTGTCAAATCAGTGAGAGACTCTGTCTCAAAAAATAATGTAGACTGGGTCTGGAGAGATGGCTCAGTGGTTAAGAGCACTTGTTGTTCTTGGAGAGGACCTGGGTTCAATTCCCAGCACCCACAAGATGACTCACAAACAACCATGACTCCCAATCTGGGGTATCTGACACCTTCTGACCTCCAAGGTCGCCAGTCATGCAGATGGTGCACACCAATGCATGTAAATCACTCATACTAAAACTAAGTCATGCAGATGCAGACGGTGCACACCAATACATGTAAATCACTCATACTAAAACTAAGTCATGCAGACGGTGCACACCAATGCATGTAAATCACTCATACTAAAACTAAGTGGACAGCACTGGAGGATGACAATGGTGGGGCAGGCAGTTTCACTTAAAGCTTTGCTTTTTTTGGTTTTTTCAAGACAGGGTTTCTCTGTATTGTTTTGGAGCCTGTCCTGGAACTCGCTCTGTAGACCAGCTGGCCTCGAACTCACAGAGATCCACCTGCCTCTGCCTCCCGAGTGCTGGGATTAAACGCATGTGCCACCACTGCACAGCATCATTTTAGCCTTTTAGCCTTTTTAAAAAAGAGATTTGTTTTATATAAGGAGGCAGAGGCAGGCGGAGCTCTGTGAGTTTGAGGCCAACCTGGTCTACAGAGCGAGCTCCAGGACAGTCTCCAAAACAATACAGAGAAACCCTGTATGGGGGGGGGGGGGGGGCAGGCATTGGTGGCGTACTTAAAGCCTTTGCAGAACTTGTCTTTTTCAATTATATAAACATGAGCCAGAGAGGTAGACCAGCTGGTAGAGTGCTTGCCTAGGATGCATGAAGACCTGAGTTCTGTTTTCAACAGGTGGTGCATAATTATAGTTCTAACCTTTGGGAGGTTGAAACAGGTAGATCAGGAGTTCTAGGTCACCTTCAGCTACATAGCAAGTTCAAGGCCAGCCTGGGTTACAGTGACACCAAGCCTCAATAAACAAAGTTTGCAAACATACATGAATAATCCATTGCTAAAACTTTTCCCAGATCTAATATTCCAGATTGGGATGGGGAGGTTGTTCTTAGTGATTTTGCTTCACAACAAATGAGAACCAAGGAATAGCTTTATCTGTACTGCCCCAATAATAACAGCTACTTTGCAAGTAGTTCTAAGAATAGCTGGTGGTTTCTGGGTCACTGTTGCTGGCGCTGCCTACCAACTAACTCCTACTTGGGTTAGGACAGTCACCACCTTGCAGTCTCATTCACTGGGAGAAGTTTTTGGAGACAATGCCAGGAGAGTCACATTCCTTGAAGAGTTCAGCATTTCTAAGGCTTTCTAGTCACCACCATAATTTTTATCAATTCTGAAATGATTAAGATTGCAAAATAAACCAGAATCATCAGTACTTTGTTTTTTCCAAACCTCATTCCTGAGAGGTGGAATTGGGGATAGGTGTGGATTTACATGCAGAACTTACTTAAAACCATCTTAAACAGAAAACATAATTTGTAAGAGTCTAATGGCTATAGGTGAACAAATTTTTTTTTAAAAAGTACTAATCTTTGGAGTAAAACCTGATGCGGTAAAATACTAGGTAGGTGTACACTTTGCTTAAGAGTTGACTTGAAGACCCCAGTTCTAAAAGAAATGCAGTCACCAGGGTTGCAGGGACATTGACTTAACTCCTATGGTCCCCTGCCAGTCACAGTGCCTAAAATTAGCCACCTACTTAAGTAGAAAGAAATACAGTGCACCCGATAGAGTCATCAGCTCCAATACAGGCAACTCAGGCACATGAAATACTACCAGTTTCTGTGTGCACCCATGCATCAAAACTTGCAAGGATTCCCCGAATTCAAAGGGATTCCTCCAAAGACTTCAAGAGAAAAACAAATTCCAGGAGGATGTTTACTCCTCAGCTTTGGGAACCCACACTATCACTTGTGAAAAGCCTGTTAGAATTTCTTCTGTGCCTAGGATGCACGCACAAAGTAATCCTTTCAAGTCTTAGCTAACAACTGCTTTTACAGAACTGTGGCAAGAAATACTTCAAAAGATACTTTTCCTAAAATTAAGGGCTTTGGGTTTAAGAAGCAAGAGTTGTGAAGCAACCAAAGAAGGAGACAATAGCAGTTTGCCAAGATGTTGATGCCTATCTGAGTTTCATTCAACCGAAGGGAAGGAGACAGAGAAGGAGCACATTCCTAGTGCTGTTTCAGAATACTCACCAAAAAGGGCTGGGACTTGAGAGAAAGCTAAAAGAAAACCAGCTCAGCCGGGGCATACACAGCTCTCTATATACCTGTGCTCCCCTTCGGTAATTAGACTTGAATTCTTACACACCATAGCTTTCCTAAAGGCATCTAATGGACTTTTACTGATCATGGAGCTCACACGCTTGGCTAGACTTGAAAGTCAGCAAGTCCCAAGACCCTCCCATCCCCACCTCCCCAGTTCTAGAATTACAGTCACCCGGCTGCCACACCTGACTTTTATGTGGATGCTGGGGATTAAATTTAGGTTCTCAGGCTGGAGGAGGAAGCCCTTTGCCCATATGCACCTCCCGTCTTACATGCCTACCCTTCTCTTGAGAGCACTATCACCTCTAACTAGTGGCTGGTGGCAGGACCATATCAACCTGGGTAATTAAACAAGATTACTTGACTCATAAGATGAAACGCGAAAAATCCAGACATGAAAGCCCAGAGAATAACAAATATAATTATGGTTGGTTTTTCTTTTGCAGGGCGTGCACGGGAAGGGGAGGGGCTGGGGGGTGGTATGATGAGTGAACGGAGGAACTTGCACATGTTAAGTCAGTTACATTTCTAGCCCTAAGAAACACGATTTCTCGGCTAAAATGCAGAGCTGGGCTCTTAGTAACGGTGAATGGAAAGTCACCAAGCTGAGAGTACAGCTCTCAGCCCATGAAATATTAATCAGTCCTGTCCAGAGAGTGGACCTTGTTTTCCAAATCCAGGCAGATTTCTGAGGCATAACCTTCCAAAATGAAACTCAGAATGCACTTTAATCAATTCTAAAAACACTTCAGCATTGCCATAGAGGTCATTAAACCCTTCTGAATTAAATATAGTTTTCTATTATGGGAGATTACATTATTTGCAATTATTTGCTGTCCTCCCTGCAAGAAGATCATACCCCTCCCTTTGTTACATGACGTACAATATTCCCCGATGGAAGAATTAATTATACTCCCACCTCCTCCTGCTGGCCAGCTTGTCGTGTGACTGGCTTTCACCCACTGCAAGTAAGTGGAATGGATCCACAAAAAGGCACAGAGGCATTTCCTTCCTTACACTCTGCCACTAGACTATGTCTCAGAGTGGGTATGCTAGCCTGTTCAGTCTGAACCCAAAGCCAGCAAGTCCCCAGCAACAAAGTTCTTGCTGTCATATAATATAAAAGTGGTTTAAGTCACTGTCTACGGCAAGTGACGCAACCACTTCATTCTTGAAACCAATGATAACAACCAGGAGTGGAATTACCACCTAGAGCGGTCTGAAGGAGTAGCCAGGTATACAGGTTTCACTGTTAGAGAACGCTCAGCTAACCAATGAGAAAACAAATAGAAAACAGTGTCTGCCTTTTCTCCACTTAAAGTTTTTAGCTTCTGCACACTGCTCTGGGGAACAAGAAGACTGAGCTACTGGTTTGCCTGACCTTGAGAAGACCTTAATGAAAACAATAGTGAGTTCACAGAAGACACCGTCCAGCCAGTCTTTGCACAGGTGTGTAATTAATGTCTAACCAGTAGGGGATAAAGCAAGAATCGAGGTTATAAACTTAACTGGCAGACCCAGCTCCTGGAAAAACCAGGAAATGTAACTAACTGTCTGCCAATGTGATGGAAAGTAGAAATCTTTTTAGGTATCTGGTTTGGCTCAACTCCTTAGTCTTAGTGGCTGCCTGGACAGCTGACCAAGATTTGAACTACTTTTTTTTCAAACACCAATTAAAAAGAACTTGATGAATATTACTTGATCTCTGCCTTAGGATTTCTATTGCTACGATGAAATACCAGGACCAAAAGCAACTTGGGGAGGAAAGGGTTTGTCTTAAACTTCCACAGCACTGTTCATCATTGAAAGGAGTCAGGAACTCAAGCAGGGCAGGAACCTGGAGGCAGGAGCTGATGCAGAGGCCATGGAGGGCTGCTGTTTAAGGGCTTGCTCCTAATGACTTGTTCAACCTGCTTTCTTATAGAGCCCAGGACCATCAGCCCAGGGATGGCCCCACCCACAATGGGCTGGGCTCTCCCCCATCAGTCACTAATTAAGAAAATGCCCTACATCCTGATCATACAGAGCCTGCCTCTTCTCAGATGTCTATAGCTTGCATCAAGTTAACATAAAACTAACCAGCAATCTCACAGATGTTTTTCCAGATGCTGGCCTGTTTAAACCACATGGTTTTTCCTTTTAACAAAATATCTTTCAAATGACTTTACCTTAAAAAAAAAAAAACCTGATCTGTACATCTGTAAATGGAACAGTAACAGTTAGCCTTCTATAAATGTTTATCTGGATTAAGTCTTACAAATGAAAATACCTGTCAACACCTAGACCAGAGACAGGGCAGAGTGACTAGACATCCCCACCCCTCCTTCCCTGCCCCAGTCTGCCCTGTCCTGGCTTCTACCACCTAGGCTGGTTCTGTCTAGTTCTGAGCTTTGTATAAATGAAGTCATGGAATAAGTAGCTGTGTCTGACTTATTTCTCTTATAGCATCTATACAATCTGTCTTATTCTGGATGACTGCCATTCTTCCTTTTTGATGCTGAGTAATACTCCATTGTAGAACTATGCCATAGTGACCTTTGACCCATTTGGATTGCTTCTAATCAGCACTATTTATAGAGTCCCCCAAATGCTTTTGATGACTATATATGTTCAGCTAGTATATGATACATACCTTTCCATGGAAATGAGTGTGGTTGCTAAGTCACAGGGTGTGTTCAGCATTAAGTGGTACTTCCAAACAGCTCTCCAAAGTGGATAAACTCACTCACACTTTGATCAGCACCATACAATAGAGTGCATGTCTACATCTCTGCTATTATTCATCAAGATTTGTCATTTTTAAATTTTGACCGGTTGTTTGCAATAGTCTTAATAGGCATTTTCCTGATGACTACAAATGTCATCTTATTCAGTTTAAAAACTGAGTTTTCCGTCATTCTTACTCTCCTGTAATTGTCTTCACATAATTTACACAGGTCTATAGACATACATGACAAGTGAACAAGTGTCTTCTCTGTGACCCACCCTGACTCTCTAAACTTGTACTGATGAGGGAAAGTTTGTTTGAATGCATAGGAGAACAGACAACACTGTGTTCTCCAGTGGCCCAGAAAGTAACCTGGGACTCCTCATGCCAACTCTGCACTTGTCTGAAATGAGGAAGCTACCTCTGGTAGCCCTCCAGGAATAAATGTTACAAATCACTATCTCCTCTCCTCAAACTTCAGGCCAGCCACAGGAGGGGTGTGGGGGGAGTTTATCACTGGCGTTTATGCAGATTCTCTGGAAACACTGTTGCCAACAATGAATTGCTTGTACCACAGACCTGGGAAGTTTCTACTCAACCTGCAGTCCCCTCCAGCCCCACTCCCAACCCCTACACCCACAGATCTCAGAAAAGATGTGCCAAGCACCAATTTGGATATCCCAAGAAAAAGATCTCATCTTTCCTCAACCCAGGCCCCAGGAACTTCTGCCCTCAACAGTTCCTGAGCAACATTCAACAATGCTCTTTGTGAGCCAGAGGTCCACAATACACTACCTCACTGAGCACCCCCTCAGGTCTGCTGTGAGGTGTAATTGGATGCAGAGCTTTTCTTTTGTCCCGACCACTCAGTATCAAATAAACACACAAAAGCTGATTTTGATTACAGAATGCTCAGCCTATAGCTCAGGCTTACTACAAACTAGCTCTTACAACCGAAATTAATCCATTTCTATTCATTTCTATATTGCCAGATAGCTTCATGGCTTTACCTGTCTTCTGGCATCTTGTTCCTCTGGCGTCTCCTGACTGTGCCCTTCTTTCTCCCTGTATCTCTCTTTGGCTTTCCCACCTAGTCTTATTCTACCTGGCTATAGGCCAACTCAGTTTATTATTAATCAATGAGAGGAATGCATATTCACAGTTTACAGAAGGATTATCCCACTGCAGTGAGGCAGCCTTCAGCATTCCCATTTGCAGACAGAAAAAAAAAAAAAGCAGGTTAAGAATGCTCAGAGATGGTGATGGCAGAACTCAATAGAAGTGGCCAGCCAGGCCCCTGGAAACCAGCCCCCATTTGTCACTTTTTATGAGAGTTCTACCTCCCTGGTCCATGTGGGCTGGTGAGGGTGGTGGCCCGTTTCTCTAAAGTAATCAAGGCAACCCTTCTGATTTTCTAGGGCGTCTCAGTCAGGAATCGTCTTTCCGTTCTGATTGTCCTTCCTATGTGCTCCCAGCATTCACTCCAAATTCACCAAAACATACTTACACCCTTCAGCATGATGTTTTCTGAGCTTCTTGTCAAACACAGAAAAGCGAGGGAGACATGTCCAGCAAGAAAAAGTGAGGTTGAGACTCCAGAGTCCCAAGGGCCTAAGTCCTGCCATATATCCAACCAGATCCTCTCAACCCAGAGCTGGGCAACAGTGAGGAGAAGCAGGAGAGGAAATGCTGGTCTAGCAAACTCAGAGTCCAGGAGAGATAAGGTCAGATTTGACCACAGGCCTCGCCTGAACCACAATCAACAACTCTATAGTGGCTCTGACTAGGCTCCATCAGATGGGCACACTCAGCTATCTGGGTAAACTAGATAGAAGTTTTCTTCAGAAGTTTCCAAGTCATTTTCTTTACAAGTTTCCAAGACAATGACTGCTACACTGTATAAAGTCCACTGCCCCTGAATTTCTCACCGCCTTTGCTTCTAAGTGTAAGGAGTAGGAGCAGGCATAACCATTCTTCCCACCAAAGCAGCTCTGGGTGGCAGGTACTTGCTATGTAGGCCAGGCTGGCTTTGAACTCACAGAGATATGCCTCCCTCTTCCTCCCGACTGTTGGGATTTAAAAAGCAAGTGCTACCAGGTCATCCACATTTCAGAGTTTGTTGTTGTTTTCTTTTTCTCACTGCTCACTTTGTACCTTGAGAGGTGACCCGCTGGAACAGCTTTCCTCTCTCAAGGAGAGACACTGTGTCCCAATGAGACTCTTAAATCCTCCAGCAGGTAAAATGAGCTCGGGAGTGGGGCCACAAAGGCCGTCAGCTGGCTTTTCCTGTTTCCTGGGCAGCATCCTCAGGAACATGAGACATGGCTCCCCCATGTTCTAAATCCATGAAAGGGGTGAGGGGACAGGAGTGAGAGAACAAAAAAGGGGGGTTCAGAAGCACACTTGGTGGCTGGGGTCAAACTTCACTGGGACTACTTTAAATCTTAAGTGCTAAGGGCTAGCTGATGGAAACAGGGACTCTGCAGCCAAGGGGCAGGTACCACCGGGTGCCTGACCCACCACAGAGGTGACTGGTAAAGCAGAACCTTCAGGCACTTCTGCTACTGATAAAAAATAGCTCAGATGTGTTTTAGCAAATATTTTAGAATGCCTATCAAGGGCAGCCTAGCTTCTCCCCCCCTGTAGCCAAGAGCCAGGGGCTCTGCCCTGAACCTAACATTTCCAGCACTGCCAACAATTCCCAGAGCCATAAGCATTCTCCACTGCCTCCCGAAAGACACGGTTTCACAGCAGAACCAGCAAAAACAACGCACAGAAAGTCCCATCTGCAGTGGGTTATCCAAATGTCTTCCAGAAAGCCTACCAGGGCTAATACCTCCTTCATCCATGTCTCTCCAATATCCTCTCCTTGATAGGGGTTCAGTGAAATAATCCCACTCCCCAGTTTAGCTCTGAAGGAAGTTAAAGGGATGGCTCTAGAGACAAAAATCTGATTCTGCATCCCAGGTTGAAGCCCAGATTCCCTCTTTCATAGCCCAGGACTTACACTCACCAAGCAACAGGGACAATCCTCACAAGTATGTTATAGGTATCCACAGGCATCCATCCCTTGCTCATACTAATTTCCAAGGTCCAAGAGAATACACAAACCAGTTAGCACCAGCTGAATGCTAGTTTTTTGTTGTTTTTTTTAAAACCTTTATTTGATGTGTATTGGTGTGAAGGTGTCAGATCGCCTGGAATTGAAGTTACAGACAGTTGTGAGCTGTCATGTGGGTGCTGGGAATTGAACCAGGGTCCTCTGGAAGAGCAACCAGTGCTGTTAACCGCTGAACCATCTTTTCCAGCCCCATGCATGGTACTCTTAAAGAAATGCAAGTCCTTAAAAAGAATGAGCTGAGGTGGGGTGGTGGTAGTGCAAACATGGAATGGAGTGTCAGGTGGCTCCCTATGAGTTCGAGGCCAGGCCTGGTCTACAGAGTGAGTTCCAGGGCAGCTAGGGCGGCACAGCGGAAGAAACAAACAAAACCAATGGAAAAGACAAAACAAGAGCTCTGAAGGTGAAGGAAAAAATTCAAAACAGCCACCAGGACATGAATCAAAGCACACCAAGCTCTCTACCCCACAGGTTAAGTTCCTAAGACAATGTGTTTTTCCCCAGTCAGCATCAAAAACTCCATGCCTAGGATTCCTCACCATATCACCTGACCCTGGGTCAATTAGACTCTCCATTACTCTCCTCCCATCCCCCGCCCCCCTTCTCCTCCCTTTCTTCCTGACCCATTCCACAGCATGACTCAGACACTGTCTCCTGTAAAAAATGTCACCTCAGGAAGCAAAAATCAATGAACTAATTTAGCACAATATAAAAGTTGAAATAGCTTGAGTATCAGCTTTCAAACCTAACAATACACTGAATATCACACTCTTAGAATTAGCTGGGTTTATCTAATAAATTTCTATTCTTTCAATTTTGATTAGACATAAATCCCTTGAAAAGATGAAAAAAGGTGAATTTTGTGGTATGGAGGAGCAGTTATAAGTAAGTGATACAAATCGTCCTGGTGGTTGGCTGGTTGTTTGGTTTTCAGGCAGGGTTTCCCTGGCCCAGAACTCAAGATTCCACCAAATGCTGGGTGTACAGTCACCACTGCCATGCCCTGCCAGCTCTAGATGACCTCTAATGAACTTCCTATTTTGTTATACCAAAAAGTATAAAGAATATGCACTTTAGGGACTCTTGTCTTCATTAGTCATCTGGAAAACTCAGTAGCATGCACTTACACAGTTAAAATGAAGCCACAGACAATTGTAACCATTGACAAAAATATAAAAGTGGGGCTTTAGAGCTGACACACCAATGTCCAGAGCAGACACTAGCGAAGTCACTTTGGCAATTCCTACCCCATTTCAACTCCAGAACCAACCACTCTATTCCTAGACATATTTCCCAAGTAGATGATGCCCAGCATGTTCATCAACAATAAAAATGGCACAAAGGAAGCCGGGCGTTGGTGGCACATGCCTTTAATCCCAGCACTTGGGAGGCAGAGGCAGGCGGATCTCTGTGAGTTCGAAGCCATCCTGGTCTACAGAGGGAGTTCCAGGACAGCCTCCAAAACAATACAGAGAAACCCTGTCTCAAAAAACAAAACAAAACAAAACAAAAACCAGTACAAAGGAGCTTCATGGCATGGTCCTAATTTCTTTTCTACTGCTGTGATAAAACACTGGGGTGGAAAGAGTTTGTTTCAATTACACTTCCGGGTACCAGTCCATCACTGAGGGAAGTCAGGGCAGGAGCCTGAAGGCAGGAACTGAAGCAGAGACCACGGTTACTGGCTCACTCCTCTGGCTTGCTATCCACTTAGGCTTCAAACCTGGAGCAAATGGCTGAGGAGCCTACTTAACATATCAAAGTGAACCTGGCCAGGCTCTCCCAGCATCCTTGAGCCCCTACCTGTTACAGAGTCCTCCAGGCTGGCATACCCCACCCCCTACCCTAAACTTCTCCAGCCCAGGGGCTGGGCTGTCCTTCCCCCAGCTGCCCTTCCCCAGATAAGCCAACCATTTTGGTTACCGGCTCTCTCTTTGTACCTTTGGGTCTCCTGGCTGCTTCACCTAGCTCCTTTCTCTCCCTTCTTCCTCCCCCTACCCCGTTCCTGGCCCAGCTCAGTCTGCTTACGTCCACTCTGGACTCTCCCAGATAGCCCTGTCTCTGCCTCTGGCTATGCTCTCCCACAAATCTACAATAAACATTCTCCTCCACCTAGGAGCAGTCCTTCCCTTTTTATTTTTTTCATTCATTTGTTATCAAAAACCAGGTCCAGTCATATCCTTTCCTTTTTATTTTTTTTCTTTTCATTCACAACCCAGGACCACCTGCCTAAGAATGCTGCTTCCCGCAGTGGGCTGGGTCCTCCTCCATCAATTATCAATCGAGAAAATACTCACAGACATTCCACAGGCCAATCTGAGGAGGCAACTCCTAACTGAGGTTCCCTCTTCCCAAGTGTATCAGGTGAACAACCAAGATTACTCATCACAATGGTCTTATTTATATTAGCCTCAAAGGGGCAACCACCCTGTGTCTTCCACAGTAAGATGATAAAGAGTGGGACATTCAAAATATAAAACACTAGACAGGCCGGGCGGTGGTGGTGCACGCCTTTAATCCCAGCACTCGGGAGGCAGAGGCAGGCGGATCTCTGTGAGTTCGAGGCCGGGCTGGACCGACAGCCTCCAAAACAATACAGAGAAACCCTGTCTCGTAAAAAAAAAAAAAAAAAACTACTAGACAGCAGCAAGCATGGAGACAACCCATAATCCCCAAACAACAGTGAAGATTATTTAAGGAACAGAACACAAGGAGAAAAGCCAGAAACAGAAGGTCACACCCTATGATTGTATGTATATATAAGATTCAAAACAGGCAAAATTAATCTGGATACCAGAGATACGAGTAGTAATGTCAAGGGACTACAATACAAAGATCTAGGGCCTCCTTGGGGAAAGGTAGTTTGGTGACAAAGGAGAGGCAATCCCAACCTGCAGCTACCTTCACAGCCAAGGAACTGCCCGTTGTGGGGGGAGCACAAAGAATGGAGACGAGGAAATGGGGAGGAAAGCAAAGGAGAGGAGACAACAGGCAGGCATGGTGTGCTGAGGCAAGAGGATCTCCAGGTTTGTTGTCAGTCTGGGCTACCCCGGGAGACTCTGTCACAGATGGGGGAGGGGTGGCGCAAAGAAAGAGAGACAAAGTGAGACAGACAGAAAGATCTACTGCCAAGAGACCCAAACTGGAATGCAAATACCAACGAATAGGAGTTTATATTCTTGTCTCAAATCAAGCCAACATTTTCATTTTAAGAAACGCTGAAAGTGGTTTTTGCTACACAGTGTTTGTGCAACAAGAGCAGCAGTTCTATGATCCTCAGGGCTCCTAATACAAACAGGGATTAGTGTGTCCTCAGAGACTTAGAGTAAGCTTCACTGGCCAATTCCATTAACTAAATGAATTTTTTTTAAAGCCACCTTCTTCTGAGCTACAGGGCTCCTGACACTGCACTATAATTGTTTCCAATGAACCGATTGCTTCTGTAATGAAATTAGCATAAGGATGCTCACTATTAACAAGCCCTTCTGCGTACACATCCAGAGAAACTAGAGCTGTGCCTGTCCCAAGAGTCTTCATACTGAGGGTGGCATTTGCTTCCAGCAACCACCATTTAAATGCAAACTGCAAGACTGGAAAAAGCTAACAGGTCTACACTTAAAAACCAAGGGTGAAATAAAACCCTTAGGTGATGCCACTGTCTGTTCTCAGGACCCCATCTGCCCTGGGCAAAGACAACTGCATCTCCAGTACCTAGGGAAAGGGGGGAGGCTCACGGCAGCCTCAAGGTCAGCTCTCCCACACCCAAGCCAATTCCATTTTCTCTTTTGTGGCCCCTCTCAAGCACACAATGCACAGTCAGCACAGTCAACAAACCTGGGCTCCAGAGCCTTGTAAAGAAAGGATGGAATGCTCTACCTAAAAATACAAAGACTATTAACTAAAGTTAGCAAGCAGACACACACGACACACACACACACACACACACACACACACACAACTGTAAGAGAGAAGAGAATGGGGTAGTAATATCAATTCCACTGCTTCCTGGAAGGTGGGTGGGTGGCAAATCTGTGACATCAAATCTAGAAGATAAACAGCTTTATGAGGGGCAAATGTTTTGACACGCTTATGCCTCCCTTGAAGTCTGTATAGTTGTCAAAAGCAGGGTACATTACCTAACTTTTGAGACTGGGTTATAAAGGGAGTTTCTACCTGCTTTGTGGGGGTGTTTGCTGTAGGGCTGATTTCCAGTGTGAACTCAAGGCTGCTTTTGGAGGAGAGTGACATGTAAACCTAGCTCTAGGAAAATCAAATTATCATCCATGATGGGGGCAGGTATTCTCCAGTCAATTCAGTTTCTTCAGTTTTCATTTATATCATGCCCAGCCTGCCTTGCCATATGCCAGCCCACACTGCAGATTTTATACTAGCAGTCTCCGGAATGGTGAGTTCCTTAATTTAAAACCTCTCACTCTCTCCCTCCCTCCCTCCCTGCAGAACTACCGACTAACCCATGGGGGAAATCCACCCTGCATAAACAAAGCCCAACTACGGAACCACCATGCTAAGTCATCAAGGAGACAAATGAAGTCACCCTGTGTGCCCTCCCAGAAGTGGTCAAAATTGAGTCCAGCCTCCCTTCTGATACCCAAGACTCTCCAGAGAAGCTCAGTCCCTGTTGACTTCCTCAACAAGCTTGCCCTGCCCTGTCCACATTGCTGACCCACAGAATCGG
The DNA here is from genome assembly GCF_017639785.1 of Mesocricetus auratus. Classification (NCBI taxonomy): domain Eukaryota; kingdom Metazoa; phylum Chordata; class Mammalia; order Rodentia; family Cricetidae; genus Mesocricetus; species Mesocricetus auratus. The sequence continues at coordinate 35,188,308 of NW_024429182.1, forward strand.
AAAGACTAGCAAACTATTTTTAAGTCACTGTTTGTGGTTTTTTATTTTTAATTTTTTTAAATAATAACCATCTAAAATCAGAAACAGACCACAGCAAGCTGGGATCAGAGAAGTGATGGGTTTTAGTTTTCAATGTAAACTTGTTGTTGTCTAACCTAATTGCACTGTGAAAATTAGAAACCTTAAAATTCAGAACTTAGAAATAGCTAAGAAGGAGCACCACCTCCTCTTAGGTATTCTTGTTGCCGAGCAATAACTAGGAAGACCTAGTATCCTTGTGTGGTTTTGTTTGTTTTGTATTTGGAGACGGGTGTCTCTCCCAGACTGGCCTTGAACTCATGATTAGTCCCACAACCTGAGTCTCTGGGATGACAGGCCTATGCCACAGACTCAGCCTACTTACCCATTTCACAGAAGGGAAAGTGGAGCCTAGAGCAGTTCAGTAGCTCACCAAAGTTCACAAAGCAAGCAACAGATCCTACATTCCAGCCAGGGGATCTGGACACAGAACAACACTATTTGCATGTGCAGGAAGGCCTGACAGTCACAAGTCCATGGACAAAGGCAGCAATCTCAAACTGCCATTCAAAGGGCCATCACATGTCCAGCACTGCTGGTGCCTAACTTCTACAGCGCTGCTTACCTGAGCTCCTGGTTCTCAAGGTACAATCACTGCTTGTCACCTAGACCCCTGCTACCTCCCCCCAATTCAATGACTGCCTGAGAATGAACCACTGGGGCCCACTGCAGGCAGGCCGAACCCCTTCCTCCTTTTCTGGCTCCGTACTTTGGTGCCTCCCCGCTTGCTATATGCTCAGGATGCCTCCATCAGGACACTGCATGCCATAGACATATAATTATTATTTACCAGACTTAAGGGGTACCACCTTATTCACCAGATTCCCCACTAGGGAAATTTCCACTGAATTACAACAGAAAAGAAAAGAAGTTGCAAACTCCAGTTACACAAAACAGTCACTCAAGAACCCCAGCCTCTCCAGTCCTCACAAGGAGCCCCGATAGCGCCGATGTGCAGGTAAGAAGCAGCTCTCGTCATGTGAACTTGAGTGTGGCTCTGATATTTACCCTCTTCCTGAAGAACAGCAATGTGTGGCTACCTAGAGATGCTCAGTGGTCCCTCACTTCCCCTGAGATCCCTTGAAGGTCAGCCCAAGACTGACAGCTCTCAGGGCCCACTCCGGAGCATCCACAGCAAACACCAAAGAGATAAGACTAACCCCCTGTCTGGGGCTGGATTTTGTCCAGCTTTACATTTTTACATATTCTTTCTGGACAAACAAAACAAACCACTTTATAGTAGGTCCTTCTTTTGTCTACTAAAGCCCCTGGCTCAGAGTCTTTGCCACAAAGTATCTCACAAAGGAAAATTGAACCTGACTCTTCAATGAAATTGCAATTTGGTCTATTTAGAAGGAAGATAGCAGGGTCAACCTTGTCATTATCTTCAGAAATAGCATCTCAACCCACAAGAGACCCTCTTGCTGTGCTGTATTACCAACTTACAGACTTCTTTACTCAATTCCATACGAGGTTCAGAGGTCCCTCAGCTTTACAGGGAGCAACACAACAAGGATTCAGAGACACACAAAGGAGAAGCCCCAGCTACAAAAACAACCAAGAATGAGAGGGAAAACTACCCACAAAGATCACTTCTGCAGCAATACATACCATTCCAAAGAAAGACTAAACATTCCCAACAGTGGGAATTATATGTGACTACTGTCACATGAAAGCACACCCCAGAATCACCCCAGTGCCTAAGTGAACATGGTAGCACATCTCCACAATCCCAGCACTTGGAAGTTCAAGACTGTCCTCTATTAGAAGGGAGTTTGAGGCCAGCCTGAGATCCCATGTCAATTCTCTCTCTCTCTCTCTCTCTCTCTCTCTCTCTCTCTCTCTCTCTCTCTCTCTCTCTCTCTCACACACACACACACACACACACACACACGGGTTTTATGATATTTTAATAATATTTCAAAACTGTTAAAATATAATATTTAATAAACAAACACTACAGAAGTATTAGAATTGTGACTTCAAATGAACAAATAGAGGACACTGCTACAAATCTCTTATTTAAGTTTAATTGTGGTTTAAGGCCAGTATAAAGTTCATGCACACAGCTGATAAAAATATAATCTAAAACACACACACACACACACACACACACAAAAACAAAAACAAAAAACAAAACAGAACACTACTTTGGAAATCTGGCAGTATCATCTAATCCAAACTCTAGGTTAGAACCCCTAGCTTGACTCCTATTCCCAATACATGTATGCATGTATGCAGATTCAAAGTCCCAATTGCCACAGACAAACTAGAAACTGTTACAATCCTAAAATGGATAGTGTAGTACAGTCTTGAAATAGAATACTACACAGCTGTTAAAAGGAACTGCCTCCCCAAACCTTTGTTTGCTCCCCATCTAGACCCTTCCCCTCCCTCTCATCCTTCCTGGAAGAGAACCCCTTATGATCTCCAGTAATAACCTAGTTTTCGATGAATCAATGCCTGCAATTTTGGCAACATTTTAAAAGTACTTTCAGTCGCTAAGAGTGGAGCCCAGCGGTAGAATACTTATTTAACATGGTTGAGGTTCTGAGTTGGAGCCCCAGGACTAAAAACAAACAACCCTTGCTTTTAAATGTGAAGTTTTTCCCCTTTAGTCTCTCCTTAGTGAGAGTGCATGTTCTCTGATACCTGCAATCCTTCCAGTTCACTCTGTTCCGCTCTCCCGCCCCACTCTTTCTAGAGTAACTCTTATCAACCACGGCGACCCGTGGAGGAGGCAACCCTAGGGCTCAGAAAGATTGCCAAAGGCCCCCTGGACACAGAGCACTCAGTGCAAGGGCAGACTTCCTAGTGCAAGGGCACACACTTCTCCATGTTCACCCTTTTTAATCTCCCCAAGCAACTGCCACACTTACCCGCAGCCACCCGGCTCAGCACCTTTCCCAAAATTTAACAGTAGAACAACCAAAGTTTGATCACGTGTCTTCTCACTCACTACCTATCCCCTTACAATGGGAGAAAGGCCAAGGAGGCAGAAAGAGCAAACGGCGGGGGTGGGGGGCGGAGTGGGTTAAGGTTTTTGTGGGAAGGTGGGGAGCAATGAAAATCTTCTGATTTGTGTTGATGAAATAATTTTATGATTATATTAAAAGTCAACGACTCATGAATTTTAAGAGGTATATGGATGATGTTTATTATATCTCAACTTTTAAAATTAAGTTTAAATAGATTAAACGTGGAAAGATCCAAAGACCTATTGGAGAGCGATGCACGAAAAGAGAAAACAAGATTAACAACTAAATACCGTATAAAAACCAACTCGAACAAGCTCACCATTAACATAAATAAGGAGGCTTAGGTTCTCATCTAGTCCAGGTGACGACCAAGGTCACTGATCTGGGGGATCGGCATTCCTGATTTGTCTCCGGCTCTGGGTCTGATTCGATACATTAATAAGATGAGCCGACTCTCAGAAGAGAAGTGAAGAAAGCAAGCGCTGGGGGACGCCACAGAACGTTGTCAACGCAAACTACACGGCCTGCGCCAGATCAGCTTAGCTGCGCTCAGTCAGCTCCAGCGGGACCGCCCGCGAAAAGTTGCCTTTGAAAGTTGCAAAGGGACCTGGCGAGGGGACCAGACTCACCAGCCCCGCGGCCCGGGAGCGCGGGGTTCCCCACGTGCCTGAGCGACCAAGTGTGCCTCGGGACCAGCCACCCGCCCTACTGGACCTGACACCGCAGGTCCTCAGGAACCCACCCCTGTCCCTGAGCTTAGGGCGGTCCCTGAAGGCCGCGCCCCACCCCTCCCCCAAGCCCAGACCCGGCAACACCAGCCGGGGCCACCTGCCGCTCCAGAACCAGAATAAAGGGGTCCTAATCGCCGCTCCTCCCAGCCAGACGGTCCACCGATCTTACCCCGGAGACGCTTCAGAAAAGGGCTCTGCACCGCACCCCGGCTCCGAAAGGCCGGAGAGGTACCCAAAGGCCAGCGCGCCCCACTCCGGGTCGGGAGGCGCCGCCCCCTCGAGAGCCAGCGGTGATCCCAGGCGGCTGCTAGCCGAGGCAACCTCACCGACCCCCAGGGCAATCCTAGTGCCAGTGTCGCCGTGCGCCCCAGCACGCACCAAGAGTGAGAAGCTGGCCACCGAGTTGGCTCGGGACCGGGTCGGAGCCCAGGCGTCTCAGATCGTCCCAGCAGGGGACAGGAGCGCAGAACTGCCACTACTCACCTCCAGCGCCGCTGGTCTGGAGCTGGCGCAGGGCGGGCGGCTGGCGGGGCGGGACTGGGAAGCGCGGGGCGGAGCCTCGGGCAGCGCCAGAATCAAATTCCAGTTGCACCAGGAGCACGGAGCCGGATCCTGCAGCGCCGCGTACGAGTACCCCGGGGCTGTCCGGAGTCACCGCGTGCAGGGACGCACGGGCAAGGACAGACCGGCCGCAGCTTGGATCAGAAGTTCGCCAGAGCCAGCGCACTCTTTGTACCGAGGAGCCCACCGTGGAGAGCCCAGTGCGCCTGCGCGCTACCTCAACTCTTCCAGACGTACCTCCGCACTTCTGGTTTCTTCCCATCAACGCGACCGTCCCGTTCTCAGGGGATGAATTACATCCTTTCCTGGATGTCCTCGGTTCGTGCAAGTTACCGACTAGGCGAGCTGGCCGTGCCAGGTGCAGATTAATACCCCAATAGCCGCCTGTGCGCGGTGCTGTTAAGAAGTTGGTTTGGGCCGGGCGTTGGTGGGCGTTGGTGGTGCAGCCTTTAATCCCAGCACTCTGGAGGCAGAGGCAGGCGGATCTCTGTGAATTCGAGGCCAGCGTGGTCTACAGAGCAAGTTCCAGGACAGCCTCCAAAACAATACAGAGAAGACGAAGACGAAGACGAAGAAGAAGTTCATTTGGGAACTTGGATGGAGTAGGGGACTCTAGCTCACAAGTCTAAAGCAGGACCTCTCTGAAACGACTGGAAACTTCCAGCCAACCAGGACAACGCAGGGGCCTAAGTACATTCCTTCCAGCACCTTGACGAGTGAGGAGTCTGGCGTTGTAGATGACTCGGCCTGGCTCCAGGGTGTGGAGCCCAAGAAAGAAGTCAGTTGTCCTAAAAGCTCCACCTGGAGCAAGGGCAATAGATCCACAAGAGATGAGCTGGGGGCCGAGACCTCTTTTAAGAAGGTGGTTAGGGACAGGAAGGCCGAGTAATTGGTGTTTAAATTGCCAGGGCGGCACAAGTCTGGAGCCAGAAGGATCAGGGGTTCTAAGTCATATTCTGCTACATAGCAAGTTCTAGGCCAGCCTGGGTTACATGGAAACAAAAAACACTGGTGTAACCAAAACAAGCATAACGCCCACACCTCACTATCTGTTAACTGCTTAGAGAAGAGCGTGATGTTGTGTGGGGAACGGCTCGCCCTGGAGAGAAGCTGCAGAACTGAAGCTACCTTGATTCTCCAGGATACACTCCTGCGAAGTCCTCAAACTGCTGCCCCTCCCCCAGGTCAGATGGAGAGAACAAGCAAAGACAGCCTAGAGTGCTCCTTTTCTAGGCACTTAGGCCCTGGGTGACAGGGCCAGGCGGTGACTGGGGACCTCATGGGTCCTTGGATTCAGGAGATACTCTGCCACATGGCCTCATGGTGCCGCCTTTCGCTGTTAAGGATGATTACAATCAAATGTGTTCACCAGCAGAGAATCAGAGGACCGGAATTGCTATGTTTTTAAAGTGTCCTCAGCTGATGTGCTAGACTAATAGATCAGTGAGCTGTAAGTTCAGCAAGATGGCCCCCCCTTTATAAATAAGGTGCGCAGCGCTCCACGAAGACACCCGACTTCATGTCTGGTCTTCATGTTCTGGCCTCTGCATGCATACACAAACGTATGTTCACCTGCACACACTAATATGACCACACAATACATGAACACCACACACATGCAAAAGAAAAAAGAAAAAAAATCAATGCCCTCCATCTCCAGCATTCCAAGTCTTGACCTCCCCTTCATTTCTCCCTCTTTATGTTTAGTCAATGAGTATTTTAAACATGCAGGCTTTCAAACAGCAGGAAAATGTGATCAATTAAAAAAAATTCTAGCAAGCCTATTGTGGTGGTACACGCCTTTAGCCCCAGCACTTGGGAGATAGAGGCAGGTACATCTCTGGGAGTTCGAGACCAACCAGGTGGTCATCCAATGCTATATACAGTGAAACCCTGTTTCAAAAACAAACAAAGTAGCAGATTCCAAATTTCAGATTTATATTTGACACTTTATATTTACTCAAGCAACTGACACAAATAGTTTACCCTCACTGTGCACAGTTGGAGTGCTTGAAGATACTCACAAAGTTACAGACAGACCATTGCCACTCATTTCAGAGTAATTTCATCACCCTGGTAAGAAACCACAGAACCATCGTCAGCCTCCCCATCCCACCCCACCCCCAGCCTCTGGCAACCGCTAAGCTTTACTTTTCTGTCTCTAGGGTCTGCCTGTCTTGTGTCACATGAGCAAAAGCGATAGCAGTATACGGGTTTTCAAAGCTGAGGCATCTTTCACTCTGGAGGTCTCTCCAGGCTGTAGAAGAGACATCAGTCAGCACTTGATTCTACACCCCAGCTCACCTGCAGTGGGATGGTAGCAGGGAGTAACCATGGGCGAACATCAGTCTTTTGAATGGAATCTTCTACAGAGTGAGACATTTCTTGGAAGTGCAACATGCAAAAAAAAAAAATTGTCAGACATGTCAACATATATAGAAGCTCTTGAATTTATATAAAACATACTAGCAGTGATTTGCAGCTCTTCCAGAAGAATTCTAATTCCACACAGGTCTTAACACTGCTGTGTTAGAATGTTGAAGCAAGCAGGGCGGTGGTGGCATATGCCTTTAATCCCAGCACTTGGGAGGCAGAGGCAGGTGGATCTCTATAAGTTCGAGACCAGCCTGGTCTACAAGAGCTAGTTCCAGGATTTAAGCTGAGCTGTAATAAAACAGTTGTTTGGGTCAATGAGTGAGCACTCATCCTTAGCTATAAAGGAAGCCCATGGGGGGCCCCGAGATGGCTCAGAGGCTAAGAGCAGTGCCAGAGGTCCAGAGTTCAATTCCCAGCAAGGACATGGTAGCTCACAAACATCTATAATGAGATCTGTTGCCCTCTTCTGGCCTGCAGGCCTACATGTAGGCAGAACACTGTATACATAACAAATAAATAAATAAAATATTTTTTAAAAAAGGAAGCTCATATCCAGCCTCTGAAGATGGAACAGTCTTTTCTGTTTATATCCATTCAGTAAACTTTCCTTTGGTTCCAAGTGCCTTGACATCATCCTTCTGATGTCAGGGAAGGACATCGAGATACAGGTGAAACTGGGATTGGAGATTGGAGGGAGACAGTTGAGCCATTCAAGCAGAAGATGGGTGACTTGTGCAGAAGCAGGCTTAGCCAAGAATTCTTAGTAAAGGTTTCAAATGGACCTTTGTGCATGTTTTTTTTAGATTAATTTTCATTTTAAGGTTCTGTGTGCTGTGTTGAGGAATATTCTTTATACTGTGTGAAGATAAGTCACTGTGATTGGCTTAATAAGGATCTGAATGACCAATAGCTAGGCAGGAAGTGACTAGGCAGAATTTCTGAGGGCAGAGAGGTCTCCTGGAAAAAGAAAGGAAGAGTTGCCAGCTGGAGGCAGAGGGAGCAGGACATGCAGGAGGAGAGGTAAAAGCCAGGAGCCATGTGACATAACGTAGATGAAGAGAAATGAGTTAATTTAACTTATAAGAGCTAGTTAGAAACAAGCCTGAGCAGGGCGGTGGTGGCGCAGGCCTTTAATCCCAGCACTCGGGAGGCAGAGGCAGGCGGATCTCTGTGAGTTCGAGGCTGGGCTGGACCAACAGCCTCCAAAACAATACAGAGAAACCCTGTCTCATAAAAACAAAAACAAAAAAAATGCTCCCTGGCTTTTCATAAATTTTCTCTGTCTACAATATGTGTAATATACAGAATATGGTTCATAGGCCTTCTGTTAGTCATTGCAAGCCAACAGCAAGCTGTGTAGCTAATTTAATTATATGGGGATTTTTCTACCTCACAGGGGGTAGGCACTCTAACTGCTGTGTTATTCAAGGCTGAACTCTACCTCAAAGGGCAAGCTGTGAAAGAGTCTTCAATGTCCATCTGTTATTTCTGGCTTGAAGTTTAGGTCTGTCTTTTTAAAATAGCTGAGTTAAAGTATCAGGGTTTGTGTGTGTGTGTGTATTGTGTTATACATGTTCATGTGTGTGCATCTTCAATGTGTACATGATTGTGTGTGTGGAGGTCAGAGGTTATGCTGGGCATCGACCTCAGTGGTTCTCCACCTTTTTTTTTTTCTTTTCTTTTTTTGATTTTCCCAGACAACAGTCCTGGCTGTCTTAGAACTCACTCTGTAGACCAGGCTGGTCTCAAACTCAGAGATCTGCCTGCTTCTGCCTCCTGAGTGTTGGAATTAAAGCCGTGCACCACCACCTCCTAGCTCCACCTCATTTTTCAAGACAGGGTCTCTCACTGAACCTGGGGATCACCAGTTCAACTAGATTGGCTGGACAACAAGCCCCAGGGATCCTCTTGTCTCCACCTCCACGGGTGTGGTGGGATTATGGGCGCGGCGGGATTACAGGCACACACCGCTATGGCTGCCCTTGTGCGTGGGTGCTGGGAACGCAAGCTGATCCCCACGCTTATGCAGCATGCACTTTGCTGACTGTGTGCAGTCTCCCTCACCCCACAAATACCAGTTTTGAACACATGCAAGTCATCATTGTTGTTTTCTATATAGTTACTGACTTAATTCTTATTAATTACATTAATATGAAGCAATTAATATGAAGCTCAGTAGTTGGTTTTGGGGGGATTGTTTGTTTCTTTGTTTGTTAGTTTTTCCCCTGAGGCAGGGTTCCTCTGTGTAGTCCTGGCTGTCCTGGAACTAGCTCTGTATATTAGGCCGGCCTTGAACTCATAGAGATCCACTTGCCTCTGCTCCAAGTGCTGGGATTAAAGGCATGCACCACCATCACCCGGCCTTGCTTGCTTGTTTGTTTGTTTGTCTGTTTTTGAAGCTCAGTTTCACACTTTTTAAATCATTCTATCAGGCTGGGTGTGGTGGTGCACACCTTTGATCCCAGCATCAGGAGATCCAGGCAAGCAGATCTTTGTCAGTTTGAAGCCAGCCTGACCTACATAGAATTCCAGGACAGTCAAGAATCCATAGAGAGACCCTGTCTAAGAAGAAAAAAAGGGAAAAAGACAAAAAACAAAACACCTCTTCACCAAGAGCCAGGACTCAGCCCCATAATGGCACTGTTGTCCTGCATTCAGTCCCTAGGACCTATACAGCTGAAGGAGAGAACTCCCTACAAGATGTCCTCCTCTACATGAATGACATGGTACATACACACCCAGAATAGTCAATAAACAAATGCAAAAACATTTAATGTCTCATCAAAATAGGAACTCCTCAGCCTTGACCATCCTGCACTTGGGAATCCAGTGTTCCAAGAGGGAACATGAAACAAGGAAGTGGGGGGGGGGAGAAAACGACACCCAGGCAGGAGACACCAGAAGCAAAAGGTATCTTTTGGACCAGAGGAATCAGTACAGACCCTGGGGGGGAGGGTGCTTTTCTTCTTTATACTCTTCTGCAGTTCACTTTATTTATTTATTTTATTTATTTGTTTGTTTTCATGGAAGAACCCTGTGTGGTACAGGTTGCCTCAGCCTCCCAAGTGCTAGCATTTCAGATATAGTAGTCTGGTTCTCATTTCCCTTAAAAATACATAAAATGGGAGTAGGGAGTTGGTGGTGCACGCCTTTAATCCCAGAACTCAGGAGGCAGAGGCAAGTGGATCTCTCTGAGTTCAAGACCAGCCTGGTCTACAAGAGCTAGTTCCAGGACAGCCTCCAAAGCCACAGAGAAGCCCTGTCTCAAAAAACCAAATAAACAAATAAATATGGAACATAATAAGTAAAGGTTGTATGCCCCAGTTCTAGGTGAGAGGGTTTTGTATGTGTAGCCTGATTGTTGATGTTTTCTTGGGAGTGGGGTAATGCTGAACATTGCACAGAGCAGTGAGAAATGGGCTTGTGTCTGTTTTGAGTATTCAAACGGAGGCAAAAAAAAAAAAAAAAGAGTCTTCACAGGGAACAGGTAACCTGGGGCAGGGGTATACCTTTCTCGACACCTGGTGCCACCACGTTCATGTCCTTTTCCAATGGAGTAAACCCTTTAGGGCCCTAGATTTACTAAGGGGAACTATATGTCCTCTTACCCTTGCCCAAAGTCCTCGCATAAGGATAGTTCTTTCTACAGAATATTTGTTAATGTTAAAAACTCAAGCCAGGCGGTGGCGCACGCCTTTAAACCAGCACTCAGGAGGCAGAGGCGGGTGGATCTCTGTGAGTTTGAGGCCAGCCTCATCTATAGAGCAAGTTCCAGGACAGCCAACGTTACACAGGCAAACCCTGTCTTGAAGAAACACCACCAAACAAACAAAGACACTCAAGGTAGGCTTGATGGTTCAAGCCTGTTTTCCTAGCACTCAGGAGGCTCTGTCAGGAGGACTGTTGCAAGTTCAAGGGCAGCCTGGCCACAGAATGAGTTCCAGTCGACCTGAGCTACAGAGTACCACCCTGTCTCAAACCAAAGCAACAATAACAATGACTCTTGCTGCTTTAGACAAGGACCCAGGTTTGGTTTGCAGCGCCTGCATTGTGGCTTACAACTTTCTGAAACTCCAGTTTCAGCAGGTCCAACACTTCTGGGCTCTCTGACACCAGGAACTCACAGGGCACACATACATACATGCAGACAGGACCCTCATACACATAAACATAGCACTTGAAAAAGAATTACAAAATCAAATCTGTAAGTCTCCATGTGGACCACTCCCCTCTGCTTGTGGCACTGGCTCTCCTCTCCAAGAACGCTGCTCAGGCGACCTCTTCTTAAGAAGAAAACCGTAATCAAGGAAGCAGAAACGAATGGCCCACCCGACCAGCTCTAGTCCCTCCTATGCACCAATGTTCTGAACTCACATTTCACTGGCTACTTTGCCTCTTAGTCATGAACATTACAAAGCCCAGACAATGACAGCAAAATAGTCCAGATGCCTACGGTTAGAAAACAAGTAAGGTGGTAATTACCTAAATGTGGAAAGAGAAGCGGATCCAACACATTGCAACCCAGAGTGTGGCAGCCCCAATGCCCACTCCCTGGAAGTGGGCGTGGGGGGGGGGGTGAAACGGTGAAGAACGATTCATTTGCTATAGTTATTCTAAAACATGTTGGAATTTATTGCATTGAATTGAAAGCCTATGTAAGTTTTATATGTTGCTAACCTACTTCAGGAATATCGTGCTAAGGGTAATCTTTAGGCATAATTATAATTATTACGTTATTGTGGCTGTTATCAAATATTTATAGAACATCGAAAGGAGTGTGACAATACTGGGATGGTTAGTCGAGGGATTATGTGTACAAGCCTGGCCCGGCACACTTGCTTCATTTGGAAATATTATTTACCAAGTATGCACCATGGGCCTGTTCTGCTTAAAGTGCTAGTGAGGCTTTCAAATGACACAAACGTGAATGATCCCAAGAAACTTTAGGGCTGCAGGGGCATTGCATATATAGATGTATGTATACAAGGGTACATGTATATATATATATATATATATATATATATATCTGCAATACAGATTTTAGCTTAAAAGTCATAAAATGTTACCAGTAAATAAAATAAAATTTTAAAAGTGGATTAAATGCATTGCAAGTTTACTTTGTGCTTGGCACTGATGGAAAAGCGTTCCCGGAAGCCAGCTTGGCTGTCCTGTGAGGTGGTCATGGGTATTGTTTACAGTGTGTGGAGAAGATGATGGAGGCTCCAACCGGTTACACTCTCTGCAGGAAGCCATGACGATGAGGACAGGATTGGAACCAAGGTGGAATCGGGTCACTTTCAGCTGGTACAATGTATGCATTAGGTCACTGTCTCAGTTCTGGCTTTTTGTTTTCATTTAGCTGCTGATAATAACATACTGTTTCACTGTCACCAAAGCTACTCTCCTCTTGGCAGGGCGATCCTGACCCAGTGACCTTTTGATCTTGACCTCAGAGCACCATTGTCTAACCCAGCGGTGTTCAAATAACTGAGCCTTCTTTTGAGACTCAAAGTCTTCTCCTCAAACAAATGTTGAGTGGAAGAAAAAATGAAGGTTCTCTGGTGTGGCTGATTGGGAGTGGGGAGGAGCAACCTTCTGAGGGCAAGGGCGGCAGTGTGGGGGTGGGGCTGGGGGTTGCCACACATTCAGTTGAGGATTAGCACTGCTGAGATCTAATAGGAGATGCAGCTGCTGAAGAAACCCGCCTGCCACTGAGGGACATCGAGTTCTTCGCCCTCTGTTCTGTGGCGGGGCAGCATCCCCAGACTGAGGACAGGAAGGGCCCTAAATGAAAAGTAGCACCGGTCATGTTAGTGCACCTTCCTGTATCTTGTGTGACTCTCTTTAATCGAGTCTCGTTGTTTTTCTCAGTTTGTTTCCATTTTCTATTTTGCAGCGCTGAGGACCAAGTGTCGAGTAAGCACTCTCTCTTCCTCTGAGCTACAGCCTCAGCCGGCATGCACATGAGGAAGAAGTCACAGCCAAGAATAGCAGTGTGCCTATCCGCCAGTCCTGAACCTCGTCAGGAAGGTGGATGGTGTTGAAGGCGGGATGGCAGAACCAACGAATCTAGGGAAAGACAGTTGGAAGATCGTGACTCCCCCCGCCCCCACCATAGACCTGCTGGCCTGGAACTCAGAGATCCACCTGAGTGCTGGTACTAAAGGCATGCACCACCGCTGTTGGCTTCTTAAGAGGCTTTTCATGAGTGCCACGCTCAGAGAAGACCTGGTATGTATAACACAGAGCTGAATTTAAACAAAGAAAACCCAAGTCATCTTTTCTCTTCCAGCCACAATTGTCAACTGGACAAAGCCCAGCCAGAGGAGGAGGGCAGAGCCTCACAGGCTGGGGACAATGGCTTGAGTTCAGGGGTACTCTCTCTGAGATTCTGCTTTGACACTCTCAGCCAAGGCAATTATTTATAGGTCCCTTCCAAGGCCCTATTGTCTCCTGTGGCTTCTGTATTTCTCTAGCAAGCCATTATTACTGTCTAAACAAATAACGTCACCCAGCCCCCTTCACTGCCGTAGGTCCTCAGAAAGGTCATTCACTTATCTAACCTTTGTGTGTATTCAATATTTGCTCATAGCTGTCTGTGTACTTTAGGAGCTCTTCTCTGTGTTGCCTTCTATGTATCTAAGAGTCCTGGTCTACTGCACTCTCAGTACCAGACCAGCTAATGTGCAATATTTTTTATTGTGACAGTATTTTGAAAAGTTGGAAATAATCCAGTGGCCCCACCATAAAGAATGTTTGAGAAAGCGTGACATAGCAAACGGGCAGAACAATAGAAATGCTAAGAACGCTGCACATGGTTAATCAGCTTTGTATTACGGTGAAATATCTAAGAAGAGGAGGCTGGAGAGATGGCTCCGCAGTGAAGAGCACTGGCTGTTTTCCAGATGACTCCGGGTTGCTCCCCACAACCATCTAACTCTATGTCTAGATGGTCTCATGCCCTCTCTGGCTTCCACCGGTACCAGGCACACATGGTATACATTCATACCTGCAGGCCAAACACCCACACACATATAACTCTTCAAAAGTTTAAAACAGATTTTTAAAATGTTAAACATATACACATAACCTGTTGGGTGAGCCCCAAATTATTCCAATACCCGACAGCTTTAGACAAACATGATGTTGAAGGTTTCTTCCTCAGGGGGCTCATGAAGCTGCAGTCATGCCTTTTGTCATCTGGAAGTTTGACAAGAGCTGATGGATCCAGTTCCAAAAAGGGCTCTGACGCATACAATTGTCAGCATCTTATCAAGTGGGCCTCTGTAGGGGCCTCCCTGTGGGCTATTCATGGCCTAGTAATGGGATCCCCCCCAGCAAGCCATGAGAAAGGCTGGGAAGGAAAATGACCAGAACCATAGCTGTCATGCCTTCTGTCACCTCAGAAGTGACATACTATCACAACTGTCACATTCTATGGTCACCTGAGAAAATCATGGAACTATGTACATTTCAAATATGCATCAAAATAGTGCTTTCAAACTGCTGATGCTGGCACACACCTTTAATCCCAGCACTTGGGAGGCAGAGGCAGGTGGATGTCTGTGAGTTTGAGGACAGACAGGGCTACACAGAGAAACCCTGTCTCAAAAAAACAAAAACCAAACCAAACAAAGCACATCACAGTCAGGCCGTGGCGGCACATGCCTTTAATCCCAGCACTCAGGAGGCAGAGGCAGGGCGGGTGTCTGTGAGTTTGAGACCAGCCTGGTCTATAAAAGCTAGTTCCAGGACAGCCTCCAAAGCCACAGAGAAACCCTGTCTCGAAAAACCAAAAACAAAACAAAACAAAAAACAAAAACAAATCACATACTGGTTTCAGAGAACCTAATCCTTCTCGTTACAACTTTCAAGCCGTAATGATATTTGCTTGGTGTTTTCTATGTGCCCAGCACTGTCTTAACCAGTTCACAAGCAATGCTCACAAGGATGAAGAAGGCACCTGTTAAATGTGCTTTCACAGGCTAGAACTTGACGTACAGGCCACAGATTCCTACCCAGTAAGGACGGGCATTAAAACAGGAACTCAGAGCTATTCTCTTGGCTTGCACAGGTCATCACCAACCACACAGATACCCGTTAGACATAGCGTTTGAGATGACCTTTCAGCCCTACCCATGCCTTGAAAACTGAGAGTCACCATTCCAGCTGAGCAGTTTAGGATTTCTCCACAGTCATAGAATAAATAAACTTAAGACTCTATTGCAAGTTAGACTCATGGACATTGAGTCCTTTCTTTCCCAATGGGTATGAGAGTTGTGAGTGGCTGGCTTTTCTCCCCCCTCTTCTCACTAGCCACACTGCCTCCCTGGTTATTCCCGGAATGTTCTAGACATGCTCAGAACTTGTTCCTGCCTCAGGTCATTAGTGTCTGGTGTCTCCCTCCCTTCCTTCAGATCAGCATGCTCTTCTCCTTACCTGTACTTAACAGACAGGCCCACTGTCATGCTGCTAGTGAAAAAATGCCATTCCAGGGGCTGGAGAGATTGCTCAGTTGTTAAGAGCACTGGCTCCTCTTCCAGAGGTCCTGGGTTCAATTCCCAGCACCCACACAGAAGCTCACAACTATTGTGATTCCAGTTCCAGGAGATCTGACCCTTCACACAGACACACATGCATGCATACAAAACACCAATGCACAAAGAAAGAAAGAAAATTGCTACTCCAGCCCTTTGCATAGTCTTTCTTTTCTTTCTCTGTTTCCATAGTAGTCATCACCATGCAGATAATAATTCACTTAGAATGTTTGTATCTGTCTACACCCACACAGGCTGTCTCCATGGGCAAGGATTTGGGTGTGTTTTGACAGAGTTGATCAGTTGAAAATGGAGTTGTTACCTCTATTCCAGCTGAACCTCTTTAACTCTAACAATGGAGCTACTTACAGAATTTACCCCAAAAGATGTTTCTGGGGGAGAACTGTTGCCTTTTAATACTTTCCATATTAATTGCCACACTTGTCTATTTTTTAAAGCAAGAGGATGTGTACCAAGATTGTCTAGAAACTGCCGGGTAGTAATGGAGCACGCCTCTAATTCCAGCACTTGGGAGGTAGAGGCAGGGGGATCTCTGAGTTCATGGTCAGCTTGGTCTACAGAGTGAGTTCCAGGACAGCCAAGACTACATGTCTCAAACCATACCCCCCCACACACACACCAAAAAAAGTCTGGAAACCACACAAGAGCTGCTTTTGGCCAAAAACAGATAAATGAGCTTGAAAGTGAAATACTTCCACTGCCCAGGCAATGGGCCCATCTCTCAGCAGGGTGGCTCTGTAAAACTGAGCAAATATTTATCTTTGACATCAGAAGAAGTCAGTTAAGCAAATGACATTTCCTAATGAGTGAGAGACTTCCTTCCTTTATTTATTCTGGATAATCTATTAAATTTTAGTGTGGGTTTATTCCCCCAGACACAGAGGCATTGTCTGCTAGAAGGTCAGCATTCATTGTGCAGCCTAGTCCTGTGTGTGAACTATAATCTTAGTTACTTCTGCACGCCAGTATGCTATTCAACAGCGTAATAAAGGTCTCTCCTTGGCACGGCATTTCCTTCAAACCAGCTAATCAGATCAACTGTAGCGACAGTAGCTAAACTTCATTATATGTGCTAAATGCTAGGAGTTACACCTGTGTTTCTTGTAGCACATTCCTCGGTTCTACATAAAACGTGTTAAGCAATTTACCCTATTCATATAGTTGGGACAGAGGCTCAAATCAAGAACATCTGTCAGGTCTCTAAATCAGGCCAGTTTCAAGGGAGTCCGGCTCTGGCCATCGACCTAAGCAGTTACCCTTACCTGGCTGTCTTTATGAAAGTTTTCCAGCAACTAAAGACTATTCCTTATGTGCTCACACTCCAAATGCCATTAGTTGTCTTTCTGAAACTGAGTTTAATCGGATGTCCTGCGTTTCATCTGCTATCTTGGGCAGCTGTGTAAGAAGGAAGACTTACTGTGGTTCTTTGTTTTCTTGGTGGTTCCCAACAAGGAGTGCTTGGTGAAAACAATCATGAAGCATTTTCCAAAATAGACATACAGGATGTACATCATACTACATCGGGATACCAGAGTTGAGCTAGGCCTATGAACCCTAAAAAGTTTTGCCCATTTATCCATCAGATAAATGTGTATCTGTTGAATACATTCCTTATGCCAACAGTCTTTGTAGGCCTTGGAAGCAGCACACAGCACAGAGCAAAACAAAACAACATAACAGTGGCAACAGAAGTCTCCCTTGAGGGATCTTTGCCAGGTGTGATACTAATCTTGGCTGTCAACTTGACACCTCTGGAAGAGGGAGACTCAATTAGAGAATTGCCTGCATGGGCTGGCCTGTGGCCATGGGTGGGGGACATTTTCTTGATTGCTGATTGCTACAGGAGGGGCCAGTATGGTGTGGCAGTGTCACCTCTGGGCAGGTGGGCCTGGGTTGCATAAGGAAGTTGATCAGCATGAGTGAGACATAAGCGAGCTGGCAAGCGGCGGTCTCTGTGGTTCCTGCTTCAAGCGCCTGTCTTGAGTTTCTGTTCCTGCCCTGGCTCCTCTCAGTGATGGATTGTAAGCTGTAAGATGAATTAAACCCTTCCTTCCCCATGTTGCTTCTGGCTCTGGTTTTTAATCCCAGCAACTAATGCAAACTAGGACACCAGGTAGTTCCAAAGCTCATCTGAATTAAGAAACAATTGATTAGCCTGGCCATGGTGGCACATGCCTTTAATCGTAGCACTTAGGAGGCAGAGGCAGAGGCAGACAGATGTCTGACTTCAAGGCCGGTGTGGTCAACAGAGAGAGAGAGTTCCAGGACAACTAGGACTACACAGAGAAACCCTGCCTTGAAAAAATGAAACAAGAATGAAAGGAAGATAGAAAGAAAGAAGGAAGGAAGGAAGGAAAGAAAGGAAGAAAGAAAAAAATGGATTGAAAGTCAGGCATGGTGGCTCAGGTCTGTAATGCCAGGCTATCTTGGATTATAAAGACCCTGTCTCAACAACAACAACAAACCCCTAAAACTAAGAAACCAAAACCAAGAGACTATGAGAATGATTGAGCACTCTTATTTTACATGTTGTAGAAACTGAGGCCAAAGATGCTGGCACACTTGTTCAAGATCATTTAGGAACTAAAGGTCTAGTCTGCAAGCTCTAGTCTAGGATTCATTGTAAATATAACGGTATTCTGACCTCAGCTCTGGGTTCTGCAATACTCCCCTTTGAATGTTCTACTATTCCACAAATTATAATCTTTTGTTTGCAAATTGTTGACCCAGAAGTGTTGCCGCTTTTACAATAATAAACCAATTCTGCTTGAATTCCAAGTATTGACAGTAGCCATAGAGCATCCTGACTCAAATGCAAGCAGCAGTCAGCCATTGCTGGTACTCCACTTTTACAAGACAGTTTATACTGTACACATTGCATGATTCTTGAGCACTTGGGTTCTTTCGTCCCCCATCCCCCATCTGGGAATGAGTTAGAGATGATATCACTGCAGTTGTCCTTGTGCAGCTGAGATAACAAGTTGGCTGATGTTTCCAGCTGCATGCAACTTATAAGTGGTGGAAAAGGGACTCAAATCCAGGTTTTCTGTCTCTGACTTGGAAAAAAATACTGTTTTGAAAGTGGATGAAAATTTGAATTGATTCTTTTTTTTTCTCTCCCAGCATGCATGAGCAAGAAAAAAAGTGTTGAATGCAAAAACGCAGAAATTGCTGCCACAATTCTCTCCTCACATGCACAGGCTCATCCGTGAATTCTAGACTTTGATAACTGAAAGGTCAGAGTTAGCTATCCATTACCTCACTACTGACCTCCACACTGAGTTTCTCCTCCTTCTCTAATTCTACCTTCTATAATTTTTAAAAAAATACTTATTTTTATTTTATGTGTATGTATAGCACAAATAAAAACCCAGAGACAGATACTGGGGTTCAAGCTGAAGATCAGAAAAGCAAAGCAGCCAAGGCACCAGAGAGCTCTTACTTTTACCAAAGCTGGAAGGAGGATCCTATCCTCAAAGTGGCTGGAGACTAATTGCCCTGAGATTGAATATTGAATCATGAGACCCTGAACTCCTTCTTATATACCTCTCTAGTGCTGGGATTAAAGGTGTGAGCTCTGTTTCTCTTTTAGATTGATTTGCTCTCATGTCACCTTGGGTGGATTTGAACTCACAGAGACCTGTCTGTCTCTGTCTCTTGAGTCATGGGATTAAAGATGTGTGCCACTACTGCTAGCTTTGCATTCTGATCTCCAGGCAAGCTTTATTAGATCATAAACAATATATCACCACGTGTATGAGTGTTTTTGCTCACATGTAGGTCTGTGCATCACCCGCATGTAATAGTGCACAGAGAAGACAGAAGAGGACATCAGGTCCCCTGGGACTGGAATTACAGATAGTGTGAGGAATCATGTGGATGCTGGAATTGAACCTACATCCTCTGGAAGATCAGCTCAGGTTTTGCTTTATCCTGAGTAATGTCTCTTGTGGAGGTTTGAATATAACAGCTCTCATAGACTCACATATTTGAATGCTTGGTAATTAGGGAGTGGTGATACTTGTTAGGGATGAGGAGGTGCAATCTTGTTGGAGTAGGTGTGGCTTTGTTGGAGGAAGTGTGTCACTGGGGGGTGGGCTTTGGGGTTTTAGATGCTCAAATCAGCCCAGTGTCTTGTCTTTCTCTTTTTCTGCTGCATGAGGAACCAGATGTAAAGTCTCCCTCCCTCCCTCCCTCCCTCCCCCCCTCCATCCCTTCCTCCCTCTCCTCCTTCTATAGCACCTTGTCTGCCTGCATGGCACAATGCTTTCCAACATGAAGATAATAGATTAAGCTTCTGAATGTAAGGAAGTCCCAATTACATGCTTTCCTTTATGAGAGTTGCCATGGTTGTGATGTCTCTTCATAGCAATAGAACATCGACTAAGACAGCTCCTGTCTCCTGTTACCAGGACAGCAAATAGGACTAACCAAAGGGAACATGTGGCTCTTCCCCAACAGCTTGGCTAAGTAAGTCTCTTTGTGACTACAGATGGGCATGAGAGGTGTTTTTGAGATGATCGAGCTGTTCTAAAGATAGATGGTTGTCATGGACACTCTATAAATTAACTAAAAATGTTTCCTTCTTTACAAACACCCTGACTTACACACTTCAGATTTTGAATTTTGATCTTTTCTGGGCTAGTGCTTGGGGCAAAAATACTCTCATGGTGCTGGGTGTTGACAGCCAACGGCCAGCCACCAGATGATGAGGAAATGGCAGAGCCAATAGTGATGTGTGGTTAAACTGTACTATTTCCTTAGGCTAGGTGCATCCAAAGCATTTCCAGCCAAGGATGCTGTCAACTCACAACAGACTTACAGGAATGAAGGGCTGATGGGAAGGAACCCTGTAATCCAGGTACCCCATTTGACAGTGTATAAATTATACTTCCACAAAACCCTCCAAAAGAGTTTCTGAGTATATCTCCTCTGATGGGGTCACATGCCTATTTTTGCACCTATCATTGGCTGGAAAAATGTGATCGAATGATTGGCCAAGCCTGATGACCACTCCCACTCCTGGAAGGCAGGGATAACATCAGTTTCCTCTACACTTTCTAAAGCACAATGACTGTGAATGGGGAGAGGCTGGTTCCCAGTTTAAGTAGATGCACTTGAGGCCCAAGGACTAAAGGTGACCTTTGCCTAGTCCAGGGTTCTTGGGCCTCTCTGAACACACATGGGCCTGCTGTAAGCCAAAGCATGGACACACTGCTGTCACACAACACCTAAGCTTTGTTCTTGCCCTCTGTATGAAGGCCTCTAAGCAAAGCAGAAGGCATTGGAAATGGTCTGGACCATGTGCCAGACTCTTATTCATAGAAATACTGAGAAAATCCTTCTGCATGCTAACGTGGAAATGTCATGGGGCCTCAAACCCAGACAAAGAACTACAAGAGATTAAGGAATGCTAAGAGAGGGAGAAGGAGTCTCCCCAGGGAAGAGCCCTCAGATTGATTATATACTATAAAACAGTCAGCCCTGAAATCATATCCATACAGGTAACATTCTACAGACTGAACAGGTTGTATTTATGTATTTACGAGTGTGTGTGTGTGTGTGTGTGTGTGTGTGTGTGTGTGTGTGTGTACATAGAAGCCATTGATTAGAAGGAGAATAGGGTGGGGTACATGGGAAGGATTAGGAAAGAAAGACAAAGGAGAAAATGATGTCATCATGTGTTTTGTTGTTGGTGTTTTTTTTTTTTTCTCCTGACTGTCCTGGAACCAGCTCTGTAGACTAGGAAGGCTTTTGAACTCACAGAGATCTATCTGCCTCTGCCTCTGGAGTGTTAGGATTAAAGGTATATATCATCACTGCCCTGCCCTTTTTTGGGGGGGTATTATTTTTTAATTAATTTTTTTAAAAAGCAAGTCCTTGTTCCCTTGTCCTGCACCCAATCAGTGTTTGCAGGCTTGAACTTGAGAATTGTCAGTGCTTGCTGAAGTGTGGTCACAGACTATGAGGTGTCTCCTGCCACCTCCCTGTGACCCTCTCAGCAAATCAGCAGCCTAATGCTCTCAGAATAAGATCAGAAACAATTTTTCTGTCTTGACCATCAGAAAACACAGATATTTACATTACAACTTATAACAGTAACAAAATTAGTTATGAAGTAGCAACAAAAATAATTTTATGGTTGGGGTCAGCACAACATTAAAGGGTTCCAGCATTAGGAAGGTTGAGAACCATTGCCCTACAACATTCTGAGCTTTCTGTGTTGGCGGGGAGTGAGCTTAGGAGTGTGAAGCTCTGGCTGAGGCAGGTCTCCCTGGTGGAAAGCCATAACTGAGAAGCACCCACTGAGGTGAACCTGCTACATATTAACCACTTGAAACCCTCTGGCAGCTGGCTTTTCACGGCTGAGCACAGTGCACGTTCCCAAGCATTCCATCATAGCTTGTGAGGAAGCCTTTTCCATCCATGCCTTTCACAACAGGTTCTGTGGGAAGTTCTGTGACTCAGACAGCATTGGACAATGGTTCTCTGAATGTGACCTTGGCATCCTACTCACTGGTGTAGCGTTGGAGCCACACAGCCCATTCGATCTTCCTCACTTAAAAGTAACCTCTCTTGGACACCTTGGATTAATCTGGCATGTTCCAGTTTAGCAGACTCTGGCTAACTGGAGAGTCCAGGGCACCCCAGCATCTCAGGAGGCTGTAGTTTGAATCCATGACAGATCTATGATCTTTATCTCATGTGGCCCTCAAGGCCTAGACATTTTCATAGCTTCATGCTGCACAGAGTGAGTCCATGGCTGAATGCACAGGAATGCAAACCCAGCAATTATTTACCAGGTGGAACGTGGGCTCTCGCCTTCTTTCTGGCTTGCGGTACCTCTGTCAAGTGTCTGCTTCTAGCTTTGATGGACTGTGCTCTAAACCTGTTTTAACCTGATTAGGAGAAAAGGAATCCCATATGGAGGCAAAAGAATCTCCATAGGAAGGGCCATCTGGAGAAACGGGAGTGTAATAAATCACTGTGAGCATCATTTGACTTTCTGGGGGGCCCAGTTATTTTCTTGCAAGTGGAAACAGGAGAAGACAGCATGGGCTCCTGAATTCTGCCGTGCACGTCCTTATGGGAAAGCCAAGGTCCAAAGAGCCCGAGAAGAAGGTATTCTATGTGGGAAACGGAAGACATCCACATCCCAGTCGGTGCAATAGAGGCAAGGTCACCACCAGTACAGACCTAACTCCCGTAGCCTCTTCTCCAACTGGGAAATTACTATCACAGTGAAACATTTGACCCATTCAGGGATGGCTCCGCAGTTAAGAGCACTGGCTGCTCCTGCAGAGGACCCAGGTTTGATTCCAAGCACTACACAGAACTCACAGTGAAATATTTGGTACTGAGGTAAACAATAAACAGGAATCTTCTGTGAGAAAACTAAAAGAAGTCAAAATAATTCTGTGTTTTTTCTAAGACAGGTTTTCTCTGTGTACATAAAAATAATTTTAAACGGTATGATTTAAAAGAGCAAAATAGGGATTGGAGAGATGGTTGAACAACTGAGAACATGGCTGCTCTCCCAGGGGACTTGAGTTCCCATCCCAGTGCCCGTAACAGGCAGTTAATAACTGTGGAACTACAGCTCCAGGATGTCTAATACCTTCTTCTGGCCTCTGCAGGCACTAGCAAGCACATGTACACACACACACACACACACACACTTTATTTTTAAAAAGGGAAATAGATGAGATATTAATATTGGGAAATGGATTGGTTGCATAAATTTCATGCTCTGGGTCTCTATGAGCAAATTCTCCCATCACATTCTTTCCGCTAACGAGGTGGAGAACTGACCCAGGGAGGGCTACTGTCCCTAATCTACAGTCAGTGATTCAACTCGGCCAAAGCTCTTTTCCTACTGACAACCGCCCTTCCTCTTTGGTGAGAATCACATGACTGACATCTGCATTTCTGGGAGGCATGGCCCCCATCATGTGGAGAAACCCCAAGACTAAGAAAAGAAGAGCTGTGGTGATAGAGGGCCTGGTCAACAGGCAATCCTAGCAATTTCCATAAATTCCCTTCTCAAGATTCCGATAGCTGACTTTGCTACAGGAAAGTGCAAGAATTTAGCTGACAGCTCGTCAGTGTTGGACCACCACAGCAGCACAGGGGAGTGAATTTGAAGAATTTTATAAACAGCGAGACAGAAAACTGTGTAAATGATATGCTACAGTAATGAATTAGTTAATTGAGTTTGTAATGTGAACAATTAAATCCAAGGCCTCACAAATTCTAGGCAAGTGATTTATCACTGAGCTAGATATCTGGCCTCTTTTCTCTCTTTTTTGAAAAATGCCTTACTTTTACTTTGTATGTATAGGTGTTTTGCCTACATGTATGTAGGTGTACCAACTGTGTGCCTGGTGCTGTGAATGCCAGGGGAGGGCATCAGATCTTCTGGAATTGGGTTCCAGGCAGTTGTGAGCTCATGAGTGTACAGGGAACAGAACCTGGGTCCTCTGGAGGAGCAACTGGAGCTTTTAACCACTCAACATCTCTCCACCCTTGATCGAGCCCTTTTCTATTCTTCCATTTTGAGAAAGTCTTGATAAGTTGCCCAGGTTGGTCCTGAACTCATTGTGTAGTCCAGGAAGACATGAACCTGGTAGTGAGTGATTCAACGTGATACAGCAGTGGGTGATTTTTACCCACATAAATGGAGCTGAAAGTCTGTTATACCATGTTCAGGCCTGGCTGTGGCAGTGCATACTTTTAATCCCAGCAGTCAGGAGGCAGATGCAGAGGCAGGCAGATCTCTGTAAATTCGAGACCAGCCTGGTCTACAGAACTAGTTCCAGGGAAGCCTCGGAAGCTACACAGAGAAACCCTGTCTTGAAAAACCAAACCAAACTAAGCCCAAGGTACTGCAGCAAAGGAGAACCATGGGAGAGGGCCCATCACCAAGAATCTGCTTGAAGTTTCTCCCTAGATTAGAGTCATGGATTCCAGAACAATCAGCAAGATTTATTCTGCAGGCTGCTCACCAAAAGGCAGACTTCTTTTTAGAAGGTACCATTTCAAATACCGCTAAGATAACAAATCCCGCTTACAGCCTGATGCACATTGCCTTCAAGTGTGGCTTCCTTCTTACCCAGATGTTTTCTGGGAATAAGACTACAAACTTTTGTGTATCCTGAAAACAGCTTCCTCTGAGGCTTCTGAGACCTACGGTCTCACCTTATCAGCTGTCATCCTGCCCAGGGCAGCTCAGAGACCCCCTGTGATCTCATCAGGTTCCTTTGAGCTGTAGCTTCAGAAGCCACCCACATCCTATGCCTGCTGCTACTGTAAAGACACCTAATGGGGAACCTTCTCCTGAGAAGCCCACGACCACACATGTTTGTGCGTGTATTTTCTCTGAGCACCTCCCATTAACCCCCATGCTTGAATCTGTCATAATCCCTCTTTCCCTCTGTCTCTCTCTCTCTCTCTCTTCTGAGACAGAGTTTCTCTGGGCAATCCTGACTGTTCTGGAATTCGCTCTGTATGCTCTGTAGCCCAGGCCGGCCAGGAATGCATAGAGATCCACCTGCCTCTGCCTGTGAGCAATGGGACTAAAGGCGTTCACCACCACTGCCTTACAAGCTCTTCTTAGAAAGCACCAGCTCTAACTATGCTTTACACTAAGTGGTCCTGACGTGCTTTATTATTATTATTATTATTATTATTATTATTAATTGTTACTATATTTACTTCCTTCTTGAGGGGTGAGCAGCTGTTATTCTCTCCCTCTCCTGTGTGGGTCCTGGGACTGAACCTGGGTTGTCAGGCTTGGCAGCGAGTCCCTTTCCCTGCTGAACCATCTAGACAGCCCTGCTCCTGAATCCTTTTTCTTTAGGGAAGTCATCTGGTCTCACCTGAGTGTGGAAGTCTTTATAAAGATCTCCTCGGGCTGCTACACACACACTTTGTGGTGCTGTGTCTTCAACTCCTACCCTACTGCTGCTGACACAGTCTCCAGCCTTTTTATGAGGCAGATCCAGGGGTCTGATCTTAGGGGCCAAAGCCAATTTCCTTAGTGCCACACCTCATGTATGTCATGTTGACCTCACTGGGGTTGAACTTGGGCTGTATTGCAATGGTGGCCTAGGTGGAATGATCCTGAGGTAGGTTACATACACAAAGGGGAAAGTGAGGCAAATTATTGTGACTAGAGGCTGTAGCAACTGAAGAACTCTAATTAGGAGAGCATCATGTGATTGCTCAAACAGCAAAAAACAAGGCTATCCTAAACCAGTTGGGACCAACATGGCTGACCCAGACCCTCAGCAACTATCCTTTGTTTTCCTGTAATAGCATCTCTGTATCTCTGTACCACATGATTTGCAAACTTGGCCATTGTCATCATGCTCCTGATGCCAGGACACAGCCAACAACCCCATGTAGCAACAGGAAGGGGGATATTACTATTTTACTCTATTCTGGGATTTCCTAATTTGCAACAGAACACTGGCCAACACCAGCTTGGGGAGGAACAGGTTTATTTGGCTTACACGTCCAGATGCCCTCTTCTGGTCACTTCTGGAGCAGGCATACACACAGGTAAAACACACATACACATAAAAACATTTAAAAATAAAAGACAGACAGAAACATCAGGTCCCCGAGATTTCTCAGTGTAAGGAGCTGTGGGAAAAAACTGTCCTCAGAGATAGTTTTCCTGCAGCTCTGCTGTCAATCTGCCACCACTGTGTCTGGATTCCCATTCTACCCTGGGCTTTTGCCTTGTTTTACTTTTTATTGCTGATAAAAACCATGACTAAAAGCACCTTGGGGAGGAAAG
Source organism: Mesocricetus auratus (assembly GCF_017639785.1). Taxonomy (NCBI): domain Eukaryota; kingdom Metazoa; phylum Chordata; class Mammalia; order Rodentia; family Cricetidae; genus Mesocricetus; species Mesocricetus auratus. Next base: position 35,214,394 of record NW_024429182.1, read on the forward strand.
GGTTTATTTGGCTTCCTTGTCCTGATCGCTGTCCATCACTGAGGGAAATCAGGGCAGGAACTCAAGCGGGAATCCAGAGGAGAGACGCAGCAGAGACCATGGAAAAACAGTGCTGATTGACCTTCTCACCATGGCTGGCTCAGTTTACCTTCTTAAACCTCACAGAACCATCTGCCCAGGGGTTACTCCACCCACAGAGGGCTGATCACGCCCAGTCCATAACAATTATTAAACAAGAACGTGCCCCACAGACTTGCCTAGAGGCCAGTCTGATGGAGGCATTTTCTCAGCTGAGATTCCTTCTTCTCACATGACTCCAGCCTCGTGTCAGGTTGACAAAAACAAAAAACAAAAAACACGCCAGTACACTTGCTCAACTTCAGTTCAGGAGAGGAAGAAAGGAATGTAGGGATAGGAAATTAAAAAAAAGGTACTGGGTAATAAGTATTTTGAAAAATTCCTGGTTATTGTGGGCTCCTCACTGATGCAATAAGCCAAACCAAACCGAACTAATAAGACCAGATTTAATAAACAGCAAAGCAACTCCAGGGTGAGTTTCTGAAAGGCAGGAGAGATCATATGTGGTAAGTCTTAAATACCCTGTAGGGGTGGTCTTGAGCAGCTCCAGGGGCGGGGTCTGGAATGGGAGGAGTGGGACCCAGTTCCCAGCCCCACTGGGCAGGGTTTGGAATGGGGGAGTAAGACCAGAGCAGAGATTCCCAACACTGGATGGTGAAAGAGTTCAACCAGGTGGTAGAGTGTGGAGGGACCGATATATACCCGCAGGCTTTAGAGAAATGGTACAGGGAAGGGCTGGCGATCAGAGGGGGAAAAACCACTGATCTTACTGTGTTCATTAAGTAAATAGTAGCAACAGTAGCTCATGTTCACAAGTCTGGCCCCTGATGAATGTGTTGTCTGTATCATTTCAGTCAGTCCTCAGGCATCTTGCTTTACAGATGTGTGAGAAGCTTAGTCTAAGAAAATTAATCACTGGCCCTGCATTGCTGTATTAGTTACTGTTCATGTGATGAAATATCTGGTAGGATCGACTCCAGGGAGAAGAGGGTTACTGTCCATTATGAAAACAAAGGCAGAGGGATCAGGGCTCTGTATCCACAGCAACAGGAGCTTATGCAAGGCTTGTCCCATCTCAGCAGATCTGGAAATAGAACCAGTGGTGGGCTCTAACTCTTGAAAGCACACCCCTAATAGTGTCTGTCCATTAGCTAGCCCCACCCTCAAAGGGTCCAGAAGGAACCAAGTGTGCCAACAGGTGAGCTGGAGTCACATTTCCCATTCAAACTGTCACAATCACACTTGGTAAGAGGCAGAACTGGCTGGGTGTTTGTGGCAGAGGCAGGCGGATCTCTGTGAGTTTGAGGCCAGCCTGGTCTACAGAGTGAGTTCTAGGACAGCCTCCAAAACAATACAGAGAAACCCTGTCTTGAAAAACCACTACAAAACAAAACAAACAAAAAACAAAAACAAGCAAACAAAAAGAGGCATGATTGGGGCTTGAACCTCTGTCCTGACTCTAGAGTGAATGTGTTCATGAACACTCCAGGCCTGCCTGCCTTGCTTCCAATTAAGGGAATGCCACTTTTGCACTCAAGACAATTCATAATTATCCTGATCTCAAGGCTGACCTAGAATGATGTTGTCACCCCTTGTGACAGATAGTTATCAGACAGACTGGCAGGCACCTGTCCACACACACTCACACTCCCTGATAGCTACCTAGGAAGACTTGGTGAGGAATATTCATATTGCATGATATAAATAGTAATCTTGTGTGGTGTGTCTGTTGACACACAGGGAGAGCCTCTGTAGTCGGTTAATTAGCTCCATTTTAGTCTAACGGTGAAGTTAGCTCTTGCTCTGAGTGGAAGGCCATCCCTGCACACCCCTGCAGATGACCACAGGTTGCTGAGGTTTAAGTGGAGAAAACACATAAATAAGGCATAGGTGACTATCCCCATGCAACCATATCATATTTTCTTAGCACAGTACCTACCAAACAAACAAACAAACAGTTAGTCTCATTACTGGATACCTGTAGGTATCTAACTACCAGTTATGGTTGAAGGTAACAGAGCTGTGATGTGATGATGCTCATTAGGGCTTTTCCCTGACACTTCAGCTGCACAGTTGTGACAGCATTGGGAAGGATGCAAGTCTCCAAGGGCCCCTGCCTTCCCCGACTCTTGCCTGTCTCCACGTAGGGATAGTCTATGAGTCTTAGAATTATTTAGACTCAGGTTAAAATTTGCATTGCAGTAGTCACCTCCGTAAATAAGCATCACAATGCAGAGTGTTGCAAGGCTCTGGAGAGTTGGGGGGTTGGTGCAAAAATACTATCTCAAACCTAATGGCCCTCAGGACCATGTCCATTGGCCATCAAGAGGCTTAGTAAGTTTTTTTTGATTAATGATTATATATTTGCTTACAGCTCTGCAACCTGAGCTGGGTTTAGCTGACTGTTTCTTCTATGGGTCCCATGGTTCCATAGCAACTTCCTCTCCCCATGCTTTTATTTTTCTCACCGGGTGGGACTGCTCTGCACTGAAAAATTCAAGATGGCTTCTCCACTATGTCAGACATCTGGCAAAACTGGATGGGATAGCTAGGGCCCATGTTCCTAGAATCAGCCTGTATTGGGAAGCCTCCTCTCTGTCCCTCCGTGCACAGTGCCCACCCCTTATTTTCTTTTTGGTTACAGCTAGCATTGGCTAGTACTATGCCTTCCCTTCCTTCACACAGCTTTCCTGGCTCTGTGAGGCAAGGAGGAAATGAGGTTCAATCTTGTACATGGAGGGGTTGGTAGACTATGGCACCTTGGGAGGCCTTCCATCCGTGAGACCAAAGGAGCAAGCAACTTTCACAAAGTGCACTTATTTCTGAGTGGCCAGGCACAAGGAGTACGGCCAACCCCTTACAAAACAGTGGCTTTGGCCTTAAGACAGGAATGCCACTAGCGAGGACTCCTGCTTGACAACCCTATGTAGTTGGATGCTTTCCTGTCTCATCTGGTCCTACTGGTCCAGTTTTCTCCTGCCTACCAGGTCCCCACACATGCTTGTGAAATAACATTCTAAGGCTTAATATTAATATCTGTTTGGCCAAAGGCTCAGACCTATTACTGACTAGCTCTCTCTTATAAATTAACCCATTTCTATTAATCTATGTATTGCCATGAGGCTGTGGCTTACTGGTAATGCTCTGGAATGTTACTCCTTTGGCAACTACATGGCATCTCCTTGTCTCCACCTTCCTTCTCTCTGCATCTTTGTTTGGATCTCCCAATACAGAACATCCCACATCAACCCTAGGTGGCTAGCATACATCTGGATAAGAGCTCACTGCTTGTCAATCATCTTCCCTGACTTTAAAAAGAGACAGTTCCTTTCCTTGATAAAGTGGAGAGGACAATCCTGCACACAGATCTGATTAGACTGAAAAGTCATAGAATGGTGGGAGCTTTGAGAAGGAAGTTTCTAGAAGCGAGTGGCGCATAGGGCATCATCTATGGTTGGGGCTCAGGCAGCATAGAAGTCATGGAGGGTGGAGTCCTCCCCAAACCTCCACCATAGATAGCTATGTGAGGGCTGCAGAAAAGACATGTAGGCCTCTGCAGCACATGTGCTGACCTTGCTGGGCTTGACCTGGCCACTAGGAGGTCAGGTGCCCTCATGGCGAGGAACCAATCAGAAGTTAGCTGGCGGGGCTGTGTCTCACATCTCTGGGTGTGCCCTACTTACAAGTGCACAACAGTGAAGTGTAGAGCACAGCAACCTCCCTGGGAGGGCCTATGGGCCATAACAGCCAGTTGACCAATCAACACAGGGCAGGTGGTCCAAGCCCGGAAGCGCACCAGTCCTGAGACTGTTGCATACCCCTAGACACTCCCCTTATGCTATCCACTATCATCCCCCTCACCCCTCAGCCTCGTGGTTCCCCTGGGTCTTTATCTGCCTTGGTGAATGCATGAAAGGCCCAAGCTAATGGGGTTAGCTCTTTAATCAACACCAGTAAGAGACTCTTCGCTTTTGCATCGAAATGGGTCTCTCGGTGATTTGGGGGGTTTCAGAATTTGGGCACAACAGGTGGGTTCCTGTCCTGTTTTCTGTGGGAAAGGCTTGGACCTGTGGCTGTCACCTGGATCCTGGGTGCAAACAAGCATGCCTGGGGTGGAGGGTCTCCTCTGATGCCCTCATTATCGCCTCCCCCACATTTCCTTTACCTTTTCATTCCAAGCACACACCTAGGTCTGGATCTCCACCTGGAGTGACCACAGGAAAAAAGTTTAGGACTACACCCACTTGCCAAAGTTTCTTTTTTACTTTGATTCCTACACTGATTTCAATTCATGAAACTTCACAACTGAGGTCCTGATGCTGTCTTGATGAAGTGGGTGTCTCCCTTTCTGATCTTCAGGCACTCTCTAAGCCACAGGCTGCAGTGCTTTTCTGCCCCCGCAAAGCACCCCAAAGCCCTCTAGGCCTCTTGGAAACACTTGATTCCATAAAGTTTTAAACCTGCAATTGCCAGGGAGCCCTAGGTTTTTGGTGGATTACAGCCCTTGTGTTTCTTATCGGTTGCTGAATTCCATGCAATCCTCTGTGGAAACCTTTTGCCTAGTGTGCTCTAGAGGCATTCACAGGCCCAGCTGTAAAGCAGGAGCCCAGAAGAGCCCCCAGGGGAGGCTGCCGACAGAGCCCAGCTTCTGACCAGCAATGCTATTTTAATTATTGCAAATCCGTCATGGCTGCCAGGCCCTCACTTTCATTCCTGTTATTAACTGGGAACCTTGCCGGCCAGAGGCTTTTTTTCAAGTGGAAGTCTGTGGACTTTGATTCTCTTAGGGGGCACGTCCAGCCGAGGTGGACACAGGTGGGCCAACGCGGCAGTGTATTTACTTTCGGGAGAGCATGGAAGTGTGCTGTGAAGGAGGGAGGAGGCATGAGCGTGGATCTGGTTGGGTTCCAGGTCAGTTATGTATGCACCCTCTGAGGTCTGCAAATAAACCTTCTTCCTTTTGCCCAGAGGACCCTGCTAGCCTTTGCCAGGCTGTGAAAACTGGCAAGGCAAGTGAGACAGAGTAAGCATTTGTTTTCTGGTAAGTCAGGCCTCTTGTCCTGCCTGCACCCTTGGCCTCGTTTGGATCAAGGTTGCCGCACAGGATGCAGCGTGAGGGGTGGCATCTAAACTTTCTCCAGGTGTTGGTTTACCCTTACATTTTGGGTAGCACTTTTGAGTTTCCAAAACTGGTTCTCACATATTCAGTATCTCATCGGATTTCCTCAGGGTGCAAGGAGGGCTCCCCTTTCACAGTGAAAAATTTCCAAAGCTCAGACAGAGTCCTAAGCAAAGCTGGCTAGTTTTGCAGGAGTGGAGAAACAGGGAACCAGGACTTCTACTCCTTAGTTGGAAGACTTTCTGCGCCCAAGCAGACTTTGTAATGTCTCCCTGCTAACCCCAAGAACCTTGTTGGGTAATGGGAACAGTTATCCATGTTGTTATCTCTTTGTAGAAGAAAGCTGGTGAGGGGCAGGGGCAGAGGTGAGGTAGCTGGGTTTTCCTCCCACCCTTGCTGCCGGTGTTCCCAAGGGGAAACATAGAGGTGACATTCAGCTGTTAGGTTAGTACCACAAACATCCAGGGCCAGAGAGATTGCTCTGTAGTTAGGAGCACTTTTTGTTCTTGCATAGGACCCGAGTTCAGTTCCCAGCACCCACATGGTGGCTAGTTATTAATCTCAGTCAGGTACATACAAGCATTCAGTTACAGCCTTAAGTGCAGTGACAGCTGCCCCCTGAAGGACAGAATGGGGCAAATCTGAGAAGTCCCTGTCCGTTTCCCTCCAGGGCTTGCCAGAAAAAAAAAGGGGCTTTCGTGGTATGTTGGGATTCTCATTTTCAGAAAGCAGATTATTTGTGCTGTGCCTGGGAATGTTCAAATGCCTCCCTCCTGACTCCATCTGCTTAGACACAAATTAAGTCTAAGGGCCAAGCAAGGTATGTTATGCTACTGTTTAAAAAGGAGCAGCAAGCCTTATTTAATTTTTAACGTCTTCCTTCAAAATATGAGTTAATTGCTGCCCAGTGGCACGTGCAAACATTTCGATGCTGAGAACTGAGAATGCTATCCTGACGAGAGAGATGAGATGTTGCATCACAGAGGTCACTCTGCACAGCTCTGCTTGACCAAGGCCACACTGACCATGATCTCTGAAGCCTTACAGCATTGAGTTGTCAAAGCAACAAACAGAAGCTTATTTGCTTGTCGTTCTTATTCTATCTTTAGTATTAGTCAAGGTCATGAGTTGTATGAAAAATATATAATTTAATTCTCAAATAACTCTTTCTTGTTCCTAAATACATTGTCAAAAGAATTGAAGCTAATATATTTTGCAGCAGACAGAGAACACAACTTTCTGAAATGAAGGCAGAGCTGTCACCCTTGTATAAAAATCCAGTGTCCCAGAGCAGAGAAGGAGAAAGCAAGAGCAAGCATACAGGAAATCAGCAAAATGTTGCTGGAGAGTCGATCTCGTTTTGGCAAATTCGACATCAGTGATATGTGGCTGGGCAACTTATATTGTCGTCTCTCACAACTGTCCCCTGGGTAAAGGTGGGCTCACTCAGCTTAGCAGAAGCAACACTCAGTCCAGCAACGCAGGAGGGGCAAAAGATAAGTTGTAGGCCACTGTCCAGATTCCTAGCCAGCACAAGGGAGAGGCTTTCAAGACGTCCTCTCACAGATATACTGGAAAATGGTTCACTGTTCTGGAGTTTCTCTTTCCTCCCCACCAAGGGGATGAGGGAAATTCACTTGGACTAGGCCACAGGATAGTTTTCTACTCTCCTGTCCACAATTTGAGTTTGTCTTAGAAATTCAAACGCAGGTCAGAAGTCACTTCATAGGTGTGGACTGGCCACTCCGCAGAAGCATCTTAGGCTTTGCTTGTATAGCATTGTGAAAAATACTTTAATAAATAAAGTTACTCTTCATTTACCACCCCACCCCAACCCCTGGCATGGCCAAGATGTTCCAGAATACACTTGGGTATCATTCCATGGTCATGGACTCTGAAGATTCCAGAGCACTGGCTGGGCAGGGACTGTAGTCAGTCAGTCTCAGGTGGCTGCTGTCCACGTACCAGCGAGTCCTTCCGGGTAGTAAGGCCTCAGTCACTGCAGGCAAAGGTGGCTTTTCTCAGCTGCCCTGTGACAACTGGGTTTCACATTTCCTGAAACTAGATCTGTGGAAGGAGTCCCTGAAATTAAGGAGAGAGAGCTCACAGGATTAATTAGCCTTAAAAAAGGGAAAAGGGGGGATATTAAGATATTGGTCCTGGGAAATTTAGTAAATAAAAAGAGGATCTGGGATCCATTCACACTGCACACACACACACACACACACACACACACACACACACACACGCATGCACACCGCGTGCACACACATAAGCATACACACCAGTTACATTGTGTAGCCTTGGGAATACATTGGTACAAGGCCAATAACTAGGTGCTGGGAGAGGTCAGGGGAAGGTTGGCTGGCTGGAGGCCTGACTCCAGGCCCCTAGTTCACTGTGAGGGTCTCTGCTTTCTGCCAGGAGCAGGTGAACAAGCTGGATTTGTGGCATGGCAGTGACCTCTGATGCCCGGGAAGAGGCCACTCTGGCCCCTCCTTACCTCTTTTGACTGTCGATTCTGAATATGGGCTTGTAGAGCTCCGGGATTTTCCGCTCAATCATGGGCCTGAGGCTGTCCTTCAGCCTGCTGTAGTTCTTCTTGAGTTCCTGCTGGTACTCCCGCTGCTCTGCTGTGATAAGCCGCCTGTTCTTCTCCACGGCCTCACCACATCTGCGGTGGAGAAAGCAGGTGGTGTGTCCTCAGTTTTGTATTTTAGTGACTTGGAGGAGGGCAGCAGCATGTCAGCATTGTGAAAAATACTCTGCTGTTGTCTGCATCTAAAATGTTTCCTTAAGGCCTGCTGCTCATACACTGGTTATCAGCTGACAGGCTCTGTGGATGTGATTGGATCATGGGGTGTTGGAGCTCATCCGTGGACTAGTCCGTCTAAAGAGTCATCCTCGGATGGGCAATTGGGAGAAACAGGAAGTAGCATCTCAATGAAGGGAGTAGGTGGGTCCTTGAAGGAATGACCTTGGGAGGAGGTCTTGTCTGTAGCCTCATCATCCCTTTTCTTTGCTTCCTGGCTACTGTGAGATGAACAGCCTCCTCCAAAACATGTCCAATCCCCATGATGTTCTGCCTTTGTATAGGTCAAAGTAACAGACCCAGTTAATCACAGACTGAAACCCCAGAAACCGTGAGCTAAATAAATCTTTATTTCTGGAAAGTATTTTTTTTTTTTTTTGGTCACCATGATGTAAAGTTTAAAAGCGCAACCTCTAATGTGTGTGTGTGTGTGTGTGTGTGTGTGTGTGTGGTGTATGTAAATGTGTGTGATGTGTACATGCCTATGTTAGCACTCAGAGGTCAAAGGAGGACATTGGGTAGCCTCCTCCATCACTATCTTCCTTATCCCTTTGAGGCAAGGTCTCTTCCTGAATCTAGGGCTTATGATGTTTTACCTTGGCAGCACAGTAAACTATAGCGATAGCAATCCTCCAGTCTCCCCTTATCCTTTCATTGCTGGAGTTATGGGAAGGTGTGAAATCATGCCCTGCTTGTTACATGGATGCTGGGATCTGAATTCAGGTCCTTGTGTTTATGCAGCAGGTACTCTTACCCACAGAGCCATCACTATAGCCCCACTAAGAGTGTTTTCAGACCGTGTGACCAGCCTATCAAAAACGGTGTACCCAGGTATGGTGGGCATACACCTTTAATCCTAGCACTTGGAAGGCGGAGGCAGGTGGTTCTCCATGAACTGGAAGGCAGCCAGGTCTACACAGCAAGATGCTGTCTAGAAAACCAAAAGGAACTAGAGATAACAGAGCAAAATAAGATAAAACAAAACAACGAAGAGTAAGAGTAACAAGAAAACCCAGTATCAAAACAACTTATCAAATAGCAACAAAGAGTAGGAAAATGAAAAGAAGAAGAGTGTTAGAAAAGAAATAAATAGAACTTCTAGAAATGAAGTCACAGACATAAAAATACAAACCAAACCAAACCAAAACAGCCTCAGTAGACAGGTTAAGCTAGACACCACTAGAGAACTAATAGCAATGGCTGATCATTGCCCAGAGCTGAACACTGGGACGATTTCCCTACTGAACAGATTGTAGCACACTCCACTGTGGCAGAACTGCAGAGCATTTACACAGAGAAAAATCCTCATCCCGTTGTTATCTGACTTTTGGGACCAGATGAATACAGAATAACTGTTCTAATTCAGTCTCAGCCCCAGCAATCCTCCCTTGCGGAGTCTAGCCCTCTAGTCACAGAGCATGGAGAGAGAGCATGTCCATGGGATGGGACGGGATGAGCTAGAAGAGCAGAGAATTTCACTGCACCAAAATTTAGTTCTCGTTAGTTATTACAGGTGAGATGAGGAAGGGCAAAGAGCTGTGTGTGCATGTGTGTGCACACACGCGCGTGTGCAAGCCTGTGAGTGCATGCGCACGCACAGGAGTGTAAAGGCCCAAAGAGGCCAGAGATATTGGATGTCCCTCGAGCTGGAGTTGCAGGCAGTTGTGAGCCACTAATGTGGGTGCTGGGATCCAAATTCAGGTTTCTTGGAAAAAGAACAGTACACACGTTTAACTGCGGAACCATCTTTCTAGCCCCCCAAATCACTTAGTATTTACAATTTTTAAAAATTATTTTTATTTTATATGTGTGAATATTTTGCTTTCATGGGCCCGTGGAGGTCAGAAGTCATCAGATCCCCTGGGACTGCATTTAAGGATGGTGGGTGCTGAGAACTGAACCTAAGTCCTCTGCAAAAGCAACAAGTGCTTTTGAACCACCTCTCCAGTCCCAATATTTATAATCTTTAATTTGTGTTTGTATGTGCGATGTGTGTGCACATATGTATTCAGACACATGCAGAGGAAGACATCAGGGATTTTCTGAGGCAGAGTCTCTTTCTGAACCTGGAACTAGGCTGGTGGCTAGCAAACCACAGCCATCTCCCTGTGTCTTCCCCACTCCTGTGCTGGCGTCACAGGCGCATGCACAGCAACAGCTGGCCTTTTATGGGTACCAGGGATTTGAACTCAAGTCCTGATGCTTGCACAACATGTGCTCTTACCCACTGAGCTTTCTCCCCGGCCCCAAGTCTTTGCAGGAATGAGCAGTCAGGTAAGTGGGAGAAAACATGGAAAACATTGCCGTGTTTATGATGCTCTAGGGAGTTGGGGAGGAGACAAGTGTGGCATTTGTCCACCTGGGTTTTTGAAACTTTTGGACATTTTCTCTCAGGAAAAGGCAGAGAGAAGACTTTGTCCTCACTTGCCTGGAGACTGGGAGTGCTGGCGGCTGCATGCCAGGCTGCCAGGCTTTCTGCCTGGGTCTGATCAGCTACAGCTGAGTCAGAAGCCACTGCCCTGGGGCAGGAGAAGCAACCACAGACTTGGGCAGGGCCATGCCCACACAGCTGTCTTCGCGGGAAGGGTGGCTTGGGGTCACCTTGGAGCTCTGGGTTATCCACCAGGCTCCTGAGAAGCTGAGGAGATAGAGCTCACTGAAACACAGGCCCAAGAGGGAGCCACACCTGACTTCCTGTGGAGTCACATCTGCCACCTGGAAGCAGAGAACACACCAGTGCACATCACTTGACACTGCTGTGTTCTCAAAGAGCAGCGACTTCCTCACTGGACTTGGAAAAGCAAGCAACTGGGGGAGGGAGGCTTCAGCCCCTGCATCACAAACACGTGGCAGGGCTCTCAAACCAGAGTCTGTGATCCAGTAGCTCTGAACGGTACCCGGGATACTTTTTATTGTTTCTGTAGTGGTGGGGATGGCATCCACGGCTTCATGCATGTCGGGCACACACTCCAGTGCTGAGCTGCGCCCCACACTGCCATGTCCCACCCCCTTCTTACCGCATTATGAACTCCTTGAAGCATAACCTCAGCTTGTTGTGATGTCGATAGAGCTTTGGGTCAGCTGGAATTTCAGCCAAGAACACTTGGGCTACCTCCAGTGGTCCCTGATGGAGAAAGTGAAACATGACATTGATATTGGAATGAAAATTAAATTACTTGGGAGACCGAGAATGCTGGGAGGGCTCCTTAGTTTGGACATTTAATTCTGTAGCGTGTTTCATGAAAACAAAAAGCCTAGGGAGGTCTTGAATTTCTCGGGAAATCGGTTCCTGGGGAGGACTCAGTTTTAAGAGAACACTGACTAGTCTAAGCACATCACCTTCTCAATCAAACACTAGCCCTACTGTTTCCCCTTGCTGAAGTCCTGTGAGGGTCTCCTCTAACGCAAGGAATACTGCTATCTGTTCAATCACATTTGTTTATCTGGTAGCCCCAGTGGAAGAAACCATTTTGTGTAATCTCTGGCTTGAGCCAGAGAAATGCACAGGCCCTCTGTGGCCTATGGTTGTGAGAGTAAAAATCTTCTGTTTTCTTCATGGGATTGGGACTCACAAAAGCAAAAGTGTCCTGATATTTTTCTATTGTTGGACATACAATAGTATTTCTTCTGTCTGATGCCTCTGATCCCTTGGTGTTGAGGAGACTTAGAACTTCTGCAGGAGCTCCTCAGATGGAGAAGGTGCTGGCTGGGAAGGACAATGGTTGGTGAGATTTTAGTGTGCTGGTGTGAAGAACCAACATCAAGGAGCCCACTAGACTAAAGGTACTAATTAGGCTGTGTGTCCGTCTGTCAGAGACAGGCTTGATTCCATGCTTAACTCATGTGTAATGGTTCTCACAGGAATAAGAAACATCAGTCCTTTTAGAGTTCCAGGTCAAACCTGGTTGGCAAGGTCCTCGCTATGTTGGGTACACCTGGTAGCTAACCAAGGGAAGAGATGGTCGGGTCTTTTCTTCTTCATATACATATTCTTAGATGAGTCCCAAGCCCTGCATAGAGCACTACCTATGCTGGACATGAGTCAGCTCTCTTCAGGAGGACTCCAGCTTTGGGTCACACTGCCAGAGTTGGTCCCACATTAGAGACTCTGAGAAAATGGATGGCATTCCTTAAACACAGTCCAATCCTTTTGAGAATTTCTTTGGGAAGACTGCATGTGGACTGACTCATCAAGTCCTAAGGAGGGTATAGACCTCATGAACAAAGGAGTAAGTGTCGGCCGAGCTGCATTAGTGAATCCTGCTCACCTGGTTTACAGTGGCTCCTACAGAGCCTTGTAGTACCATCTGCAGCATCTTGGCATCAGGGGGCTCCTGGTGAGTGGCCACCGCTAACTGCAGGGTCTTCTTCTTCATATCTTCAATGGCAACTTCAATCGGAGTCAAGACGAACTGAACAGAAGACCATAGGAGAGTGAGGTCATGGTCTCCCTCACGGTCCCTGGCAAACCTGGAATGCTGATAGGTGGGCTGCCTGGATTTGAAGAAGCAGCTAACGAAAGACTTCTGGGGTACTTTGGAATAATCTGAACAGGTGAAGTAGAGAGATGGGCTTGACATTTCTTGAGCACCTACATGTTCACTACTGTATATGTGTTTCCCCTTGAAACAACATCTTGTCCTTCCCAGTCTACAATAAAGGGGGAATTTATAAGATCAAGTAAGTAACGCAAAATGTATCCAGTGTTAAGGTACACATTCTATCACAATTATGCCTGTATTCAAAGCCCATGGTCTTTCTATATGGTTAGGTTTCCTTTTCTGTTATTGAAAGAGGTACTCGAGTTACAAGGGGGAAGCACAGCAGCCAAGATTTCCTTTCCCATCATCACATAGGATTTTGGCATCATTTGTGCCCTTCCACCTCACCCTGGTGACACCTGGTTAAGGATTTTCTTCAGGATCCATCTAGTTGCTAAGTTCTGCTGGTTTGGGGTAGGAGCTTCCCTGAATGTGATGGGTCAAATCCTGTCTCCCCCAAATCCACATGCTAAAGTCCTAACCTCCAGGAGCTCAGAAGGTAACTTTATTTGTAGGTAATAAAGTGAGTTTATTAGGGTGAACCTAATTCATATAATTGGTGTCCTTAAGAGGTGAGGAAGTAAGGACACAGGTGTGTATAAGACAAATGATGTGAACTGACACTAGGGGAAGATGTCCTTTGACAAGTCTAAAGGACAGGCCTGGGAGAGATCCTCCCTCAGCCCTCACAAGGAAACAACCAGCTAACCCCCTGAATTTGAATTTCCCTGCCCCTGGATCTATTGAGATAATACATTTCCATTGTTTAAGCCATTTAGTCAGTAGCACATTGTTACCCAGCCCAAGCAATAGAAATCACAGAGTAGTTCTAGGGAATTGCATATGGCTATAAGGATACTTTTACAATGTATCTCTGTATTGTGCCTAGAATATCTTACTGTTCAAAAGTCCAAAGCAGTAAGAACCACACTGGATGTCTCCGAAACCTCCTTTCCATCAACAGTCTCCAGGGCAGGCTCCTCTACCCTCTATGAAAGTTCCTCCTGGAGGAAGCTCAATGGGGGTTTAGATGGCTCCTCTCCAGCCAGTTCAGCCCATGCAGTCCTGGCCCGTGAGTGGATGGTTGCAAGTCCCCCACTTGCTCACTGACTTGATTAGGCCTGCTACACTTGTTATTTTAATAAATAACATATAAACTGACGAACTAAGGGTGTGGAAAGAAAGGGTTGTTTCTAAGAAGATCAAGCAGAATGCTTGGGCAAGACGTCATGAAAGTGAGTTGCTATAAAAATTCCTGTCATATTAGGTATGCACAATACAACTGTAAAAGGCTTTGGGCTAGGCTCATCAAGATCCAGAATCCATCCTCTCACACATCAGTTAACAAGCATTTGTAAGGCCCCATCCTGCATCACGGAGAGCAAACTGAAAACTGGGTGTGGCTTATATAAGAAAGACAATACTGTTGTGACCAGTTAAGCCACCAAGTAGAGGGGGTTATAGTCCACTATGTCAAGGTGGTATGAGAATTAGCATGAAAGGATTTAAAGGAAAAATGGAATGTTTGTGATGGATTCTATTAAAATGGCTCAAAGTCTTCCAAAATACATAAGGTCTTTCTTGCCAACATTTTTTATTAAGAAGTTGGAGTCAAATACTTTGGGCACAGCCACAGAAGAATCTGGAGCCAGAAGTCAGGTTGCTATGCCCACCTCATCTGTGTCCTGCCCACACAGAGTACCAGCTCAGGGGGCTGCTTGTCTGTGGTTCCCTCTCCAGTGATGTAGACTACAACAATGCCTGAAACACATTCAGGCCTTTAGGTACATACTTTTTTTTTCAAACAGAAGGCTGGGGTGTAGTATGCAGTGTTCACCTAGCAAGCATGAGGTCCTGAATTTAGGTCCTGAAATTTAAATATAGTCATTCATCTCTCCATGAGAAGTTGGTTCTGGGAACCACTGTCTTCAACCACTCTGAAATCTGAGGACGCTCAGGGTTTTGAACATGAGATATACTCACAGCATCACGTACTCCGGGTCTGGTTTCCAACAGAAACCTACACAGCCAGTGGGTGAATCTCTTGAACTGATAACAGGGGGCAAGACATGAAGTATAGAGGATAGGCGTGGCTGGGCGATGCAGGTCCATGGGAGCATCCCCTTGGGGTTGTTATTTTTCCCTGGTCCCTCTCTGAAACCTCACTGTCTGCTTCCTGGTCACTAGGATGTGTACTGAACGTCTCTGCCATGCCTTCTTCACCAAACTCAGTTTGGAAACTGAGTTACAGTAAAATCTCCCCTAAGTTGTTTCCACCAGGCACTTGGTCACAGCATGGGAAACACTCGACAGTGGAGTAGCAAACCCTTCACAGTCAATGGGCTGCAAAGGCTGTGTAGACAGTTGCTTTACCATATTCTTTAAGATGAAAATGGCAAGGAGAAACGTTCATACAAATTGTTTATAGATGTAAACTTTCCCTTCAAAATGCTAACTCATGGTTGGTTGACTCCATGGATATGAAACCTGAGAATACGAAGGGCTAACTGTATAGATATCTTATTTAAGTTTATAATTAAATGGAAAGAGATGTAATTAAATATGTAACCATGCTACAGAAAGAGTTATGTTATATTACATATAAATATATAAAAACATACATAATATATCATGTAAATATACCATATAATTTATCAATATATAGAAATATGCTTTATACTATAAATATGCTATATATTTAAGTCATTTTATATATTTAAATATATAAATATTTTATATGTATTATATAAAATAACTTAAATACATAAAATATTTAAATATATAGTATATATTATATGTATATGTAATATTACATATAGTATATGCAAAATATAAAGCTATGCTATATTAAAGAGTTAAATATTTAATATGAAGTACTATTTTGAAAGGCGTAACTAATTGAATGGGATTTCGTGGTCCCATGAGAGTGAAAGAATAGCTTTCAAGGGTATATTTGCACATGTTAGAAGCCCTACACTGAACTACATCTTCAGCCCTTGGTTTATTCAGACAAGATCTTGCTACATAGTTTAGGTTGCCTTAGACTTGCTCTGAAATCCAGGATGCTGTCTAGCTCAAGTGGCTCCTGCCTCAGCCTCTGTAGTATGGGATTATAAGCATGTACTTGCAGGCTTGGCACATGTTTGATGGGGCTCACTACATAGTCCTGGTAGACTTGGAACTTGTTATGTAGATAAGGCTGGCCTTGAACTCACAGCCACCCACCTGCTCCTGTCTCCACAGTACCCAGGCCCACTCCTTCGGAGGTGGCCACTCCCTTCAGGGTGCATTACCTCCTCCTTCTGGATGACTTGGATTCTGGTCTTGATGTAGGGGAAGGCATGCATGGTGGTGAGCACCGTGTTCCTGCGATACTGTTCGTGCAGCTCTCCCCGAGGCCGCCCCTCCAGAGTGAAGGGGGTGGTGTACATGAACCTCCGAAGGTTGAAATTCTTCTCGAAGTAGGTCACCCTGTCTTTCATCTCATACTCATCAAAGTAGGGCTCCACAAAAGTGATCTGTATGTAGGCCTGGAGGAAGAGGTGAGAAGAAGGGAAGAGATGAGCCACTCAGCCAAGGAGACTCGTGCAGCCTTGGAAGGGCATGCTGGGACAGGATACAACACTCCTTTCCGATCTGGAAAACCACCAGTGCCTCAAACCAGAATTCAGAATCTGCCCTTTCTCCTCTCCACCCCAGGCAAAGAAAGGCCCTTGAGACTACGGAAGGGAGTGTGTCATATACAGGGAAGAGTAAGGTCTACCAGCTGCCCCCTCTAGCACAGCAAAGGAAGGCAAATCTTCCTCACTGAGTTGCCATGATGAGGACCTGCTAATTAGGTAGTGCAAATGCTTACCCTTGAAAAAACACATAGTACCACGTGCTTTCTAGGATGGAGCAGCTGGAATGTTTAAAGGATCACCGGGGAATGCAAAATGCATGGCTACGCTATAAGCCAAAGCTCCGTATGCAGCTAAATGACACCCACCCAAGAACCCCACTCCATGTATGTACACAAGTGTTTGTGTGAGGCTTTTCTTGGATTGGTGCACTCATTGCCTTCTTGAATCAGAGCAGCTGAGACCACACATGCAGGAAGATGGGAGGCTACTGAAGCCCCTTCCTCCCTACATCCACTACCATCCCCCTCCTCTTTCCTACTCTCCTCCCCATAGAGGAAGCTGCAAACAGCTGCTGAGAGGAATTTCTCTGCACAGAGGATTTCCTGGTGGTACAGCTGACTCTGAGTACCCATGCTCCTCTAAATAACACCAACAAATGCATTGATTTACCAAGTTAGATTTGAACAGACCCCTTTCTTTGATCTCTTGTTGCCTTCACTATATGAGGTGAACAGAAACAGACACGTCACATGACATCAAGAAAATGAAAAGTAATAATCAGCCCAAATTAGAGCCACATTGTTGATAATAGACAATGAAGAACTGCCCACATGTCCCTCCAGTGGCGATAATAAGCAAGTGTGGTACAATGAACAGTATTCGCGTGACTACGAAGGAACTAGTTCAACACGGTGAACTTAGGTGGGGCACGCTGAGTAAAAGAAGTCAGCTCCAAAAGAATGCATGCTCCCACATGTCTGTGCTCCAGAAAGGCAAATCTACACAGATCTGAGGAATACAGCTTGGTGTCCACTAAAGGGTTAAAAGTAGAGAGTGGTGGCAAAAGAGCTTGGGAAACTTTTCAGAGTGACAGGACGGTTTTGTACCTTGACTGCCAAGATAATGGTTATATGTGTGTCAAAGTGCATTAAACTACACACCAGCCAAGGCAGTGGTGACCCAAACTTTTAATCCCAGCACTTGGGCGGCAGAGGCAGGTGGATCAAGGATCTCTGTGAGTTCGAGGCCAGTCCTGGTCTACAGAGCTAGTTCCAGAACAGCCAGGGCTACACAGAAAAACCCCGTCTCGGAAAACCAAAACCAAACAAAAAACAACACACCAGTGAAACACACACACACACACACACACACACACACACACAGAGAGAGAGAGAGAGAGAGAGAGAGAGAGAGAGAGAGAGAGAGAGAGAGAGAGAGGGAGGGAGGGAGGGAGGGAGGGAGGGAGGGAGGGAGGGAGGGAGGGAGGGAGGGAGGGAGGGAGAGAGAAGCATGCTTGCTAACGAAGAAGAGCTCTTTAAAAACACAAGGAAGAAGAATTGAAATGAGAAGTGAACCCAGGCTGAGACACCCACCCAGAGAGGAGGAGGGGTGGGCGACTGACCTCACACTGTAAATCATGCTTTGAATAATGAAATCTGGGTGTGGCTCTGGGTTAGGATTCTCATTCCAAGCTCACAATCTACCCTGGGAATTTTAAAAGAGGGGAAAGGCCCTGCCATTGGGAAGGTCACTTGGGCTGTGCTCAGATCACTATGGGCACACAGCCAGTCCTATCTTCCAAGGACTCCAAAACGTTCCTTCAATGCTTACCATAATGATTGCTTTCAGGCCTCAGCTGGGGAATGTCTCGCAAACAAGGCAGTGTTCTGACTTGCATTTGGCCAATTCCTCCCTATTGGTATCATCTTTGTGCAATCCTGAAGACAGAACTCAGGGACCCTCATGGAGAGCGCATAGGAACCGCCCTCCCTCCTGACCTTGCACTCTGTATCCATTTTTGTACAGCTGCAATCAGAACTATGGTACTGTTTTCAGTCCTTGAGCTCATCTTGATGAATTATGTAACCCATGGGGGTCACGAGAACTCCTAAACTTGTAGCCAGCTAGAAGTATGGTTGTTGTGAGATGTATGGGAGCCCCACTTGAGGTTCATGTTTGAAACAAGGGCAGTCTTGACTGGTAAAGTCCCATGCTACATGTGAGCCGTAGACATCAGAATTGCACAGTTACAATAGCAACCCTGCACATGGCTAGAAGGAATGCCTGAAACCTAAAGAATGATGCCACTAAGCACTGTCCGCCAGAAGCTGCTGTATGTTTTTACACACACACACACACACACACACACACACACACACACACTTTATGTGTATGTGTTTGTATATGTCACAATTGTGCATGCATCCTTGGAGGACAGAAGAGGGAGTTGGATCCCATGCAGCAGGAGTTACTGACTGTTGTGAGTCTCCTGATGTGGGTGCCAGGAACCAATCTGATTCCTTTGGAAGAGCAGGAAGTGCTCTTAACTGCTGGGCCATCTCTCCAGGCCCCAGAAGTTGGAATTTTAAAACATTTTAAGTTGAAAGCATAAGCATTTTATAGAAATGCACTAAGGAGACAGAGCGATTAAGAGAAATGCGGGGTTGGTATCTGACCTCATGGGGAGCAGCGGCTCTGCCATTAGCATCATCTTAGAAAGTCATTCAACCTTCCCAAGGCTGGATTTTTTATTCTATAAAATAGAAACAACCAAACCTATTCCTAAGGGCTGCTGGAGGATGGCAGGAGATGATTTAAAGATACAGCTGGTGCTGTCTAATAAAGAACAGCTGTAGACAGACAGTTTCTGGGGCTAAGGGGCTGTGGGGCCAGGTGGGGCAGAAACTCCATCTACAAATAGTTCCTACTATGATTCTTGGTTTTTGAATATGCTTTTTGTTCTGTTTTGGTTTTTGAGACAGGGCTTCTCTGTGTAGCCCTGGCTATCTTAGAACTCATTCTACAGACCACGATGGGCTTGAACCCACAGAGCTGCCTGCCTCTGCCTCCCAAGTGCTGAATTTAAAGGCATGCATCCTACCAGCAACCAGATGAGCATTTTTTCATTTTTTAAAAATTTATTTATTTTACATCCTGAGTATGTTTTTTTAAAGACCTGATCAATCAGTAATTGAACCCTGCAGTGGGGGGAATGCTTGTTTGCTGGATGGTGTGTTGGCACATGCCCTACAAATCCTGTCACTAGGAATATTGAGGAAGTAGAATATTGAATTCCAGGCCAGCCTGGGCTACACAGCATGAACCTGCGTCAAAAAAAATCTCAACAGGCTGAGGAGATGGTTCAGCGGGTAAAGTGCTTGCTGTATAAGCATTAAGAACCTGAGTTCAGGCACCCAGCACCCACACAAAAAGCCAAGTGAGGCACTGTATCACGCATGTGCATCCCTAGTGCGGCACTGCATGGCACGTGTACATGCCCAGTGCTGGGGGTGGGGGAAGGTGGTAGACACAGGTAGATCCTGGCATTTAAAGGCCAAACAGGGAACTCCAGGTAGAAACAATAAGGTGGTACATGGTAGAGAAAGACCTGATGCTAACCTCTAGCTTTCACATGTGGGCATGTATGGGAGAGTGTATTCGCATACACAATCGCATATACCCCAATCACACGCGCGCGCGCGCGCGGGCACGCACACAGACATACCCCCAAACAAAACAAAACATAGCTGCATTTGAAGGACTGGGAGAGTCCAGACACATAAGGTCATTTTGCACTTTTAGGGTAGAGTCTGGTGGTTGTTTTTAGCATGTTTTCTCCATACCTTGTTAGGATCCAACTTGGTTTTATCCACAGGAGTGGAGTCTTTTATCACTTCCACAAACTCTGCACCAAAACATTGGCCATAAAATCCCTAGGAAAGAGAGGCCAAGGATGCATAAATTCATTTGGAACACATGCAACTCTTTGGAACCAGTACAAGGCTGAATCTGTTGATTACTGATGGTCCCTCTGAGCTAAGAAGCAACCGTAAGCACTTCCTGAGACGGAAATCAAAGTTTAAGATGCTCAACACACTCAAGTACCTAAGCCTCCCCACAATACAGATGTATGGTTTCAAATTCAGCCAACATCATCACATTTCTGGAGGCAGCTCTATGGGTAGGCACTATTTACTTCTCACATTTTATACCCTGAAAATGTGGAGGTCGCCAGGCTTCCCATAATGTGGCAAGCCACGGTGTGCAAGGAGATGAGACAGACATTTCTAATTTTAAGCAGAGGACACAATATTAGGGAATTAACAGCCAGGGCCAACGGCTAGTTTTCCTTATCATGAGGTGAATGACTTTAGGCCTGACTAGGCCGCAGCTTCTTGGAGTTGAGTCCTCTGGCCTTAAAGTGAGTTTTAAAGCTTTACAGTCATAAGAGGAGACACAGTCAAAGTAAGAGCATGGCAGCGTAACTGGGGAGCCTTTAGTTAAATGTCAACTCTTCTCAGGACCGTGGTCTCTCAGCCCCCTAGAGGACTCTTATTTGTTCCTCTCAGTTTCTGCTTCTGTTTTCCTAGCTTTTCTCTATGCTGTTTCCTTTTGCTCTGTCCATTGAGAACCTGCTACTCTTTTCTGTTTCATAGCGTAGCTGCCAGGTTGGAGTCGGGGCTGGCTATAGCCACTTTCCAATTGCTTTATATCTGAGTGGGATGTGTTATTTAGAAACACTTAAGGGCAGCCTCACCATTGAGGGTGAAGGGAATGATTCTGGAGTTTGGCAGATTGCTTTGAAATCAAGATGGAAACCTTCATGTCAAAAAGCACCATGACCACTGCCTGTTGGTTCATATTGGTAATGAATGAGTAGAAGACTCTATAAGTAGGTGTGGATGTTGACTGGATTTTATAGTCTTGAAAATCACTATCCAAGACTTAAATTTGAAACTTTGTAAAACAAACATAGGATTCAGGAGGAAAATGTGCAACTATTATGGTACTCACAATCTTGCCTACAACCTTCATACCACAAATGCAATGTAGAAATTTATATAGAGGTCAGCAACGAGCACATTTGTTTAAAGAATGACATATCCTGCCTTGTTTTTAGGGAGTGTACAAGGTCAAACACATAGCACCACTTGCTCACCTCTAGTCTATGCGAGATCTCGGGAAGCTTTGTAATTGCAGGTTCCTTGTACACAAATTCCTGCTCATCCAAATCTCCAAATTTGGATCCGTAGAAACCAACTCGGAAGTAAGTTCCAAACATCCTCTTATGGTCCTGTTACAGAGGAAAGGGATGGTCTCTTCAGCTGTGTCATTACTGGTGATCCACTTGGCTAAAAGGATTGGTTATTGGGCAGCAAACATTTTATTCCCACAGCTGACACGAAGAGGAACCGCTCTGTTAAGTAGATTTAACATTTACACAACACACCCCAGCAATGATTACAAAAGAAATCCCATGAAAAACTCCTGGGGCTTCATTTAACTGAATTTTAAAAACTCTCACATTCCCTAGCTATAAAGCAACTCCACCTGCCACATTGTACTCCCAGACCTTCCTTGTTTGAGAGTGACAGTTCCTTGAGCTCAAGGGAAATCTGTAGTCAGGGAGAACTCCAGACACCAGCTAACAGAACCTACAGGCCAGCTCATCCCCAGCTACCTTGTTGATGATGTTGTCAAAGGCCTTCTGCAGTTTGTCATGAGTAGAGGTCAGCTTCCGGAAATCTCTATGTGCTTCCAGGATGGGGATGACCAGCTTGTAGACTTCATTAACTGTCTCATACAAGCCTCCCTGAGAAAGAGGAGATTATTTAATGCACTGGAGGTGTAAGAAAGAGGACCAGGGTTAATTACACACACAACATGCAGGAGAGCATCATAGCACTTTTCGGAATCCTCCACACCTGTCTGGGCATCTTTGGAGACCAGGCACCTTGCTAAGTGGTCTGTATGGCGATGCCAACCAGGGAGGTGGCTTTTCTCAAACTGAAAACTGGAGGAGATGACACAGGTAATAAGGGACTCCGAGAGGTGGAATATGGACAAAGTACAATGATATATATGTATATGTGTATGGGAAAATGTAATAAGAAAGCTAGTTTTGTACAATAACTAAAAATCAATTAAAACCTATTTTTTGCTCTAAAATAGAAAGTAAAGATAGGAAAATAAGGGCAGTAAAACAATAATTCAAACACATAGAAAATATAAGGAGGAAGTTTGGAAGTGAAGAGTAGAAAATAAAAAAATAATACAAACAGGAAAACAGAATGGGGTCAGCTAAATAAAGAATTGGATTTACTGGGCTTCACTATGGGGCGAGAGGGCAATGGTTAAAATAGAGATATATGAGTGGCTTTCCACCTCCTCCTGAACTGCAGCAGGTTTTCTATGCTTTTTCTCTTATTGAGAGTCAGACCCAGATCCAGCTACCGAGGGATGGCTCTGTGGCTTCTGCTGCCCCATCTCTCTGAACTGCCTTGGTCTATACAGGTCTGAAGACCAGCTGAGTGTCCCGGGAAGATGTCATGGATCCCTGCCTGCTCTTCAGCTGCTCCTGCCCTTATTCTGTGAGTGGGAAAATGAGGGCGTAAGAATATGTCTCATCTCTGATTGTGTAACCCTGGGCAAGCTGTTTCACCTCTCTGTGGCTTAGTTGCCACCCTATTAAATGGAAACAATACTGTGAAACAGCTCCTGGCCAATGAGCACGCAGTGGAAATAGGAGTATGTCCACGATGAAATCTCCTCCCTTGGAGAGCTGACGCAATCTGCGGACATCAAAGCATCCCTGGTCTAGCCAGGAGCATCCAGCCAGGCCCAGTCCTATCCTGTACACCCCGGTGAGAGTGAGGAAAAGGCTGAAGGAGCCCTTTAGGCACTGACCGTGCTGAAGAGCTCTGCAGCCTGCTCCAGGAGGCCCACTAGTCCACTCTCCGTGAAGTACCGACCAGAGCACACTCCATCCTCATCAGGTGACAAGGTGTCGTCAGAGACGGCAGACTCTTCCAACACATTGGAGGAAATATTCTGTAAGGGAACCTGACATGAGCCCAGGAACAGGAGACTGACAAATAAGGGACCACAAAACCCAAAGAGATAGTAGGATAAAGAAGTCACGCTCTACGACCTTCATCACGTGGTGATTACAGTGAGTTTGCAATTCCATCCACACAAGCTTCTGGTGGTTATTCATTTTGAAGGGTCACACTGAGTAATCTTGTCATCAAATCCCACAATGTTTAACCATGGAGGAACTTTCTAGAAAGGATGCTTTCCTTGATGTAGCAATAGTTTGGCTGAAACAACCTCACTGTTAGTGAGATAACTTTACGGGACATATAAGGAGGGCCTTGGATTTTAAAAGGCAAGCAGGGAATGGAGTCAGCTGCTACTCCTGCTTGTCTTGTCTTTGAGATAAATAACCATATTATTGCATACGAAAGTAATGGATGACCATGTCTTCCATCTTCTTTTTTTCTAATAATTATTGCACCTATTTCTCTACACAAAAATTTTACATCATAAGCCTTCCAAAAAGTGAACAGACAGGTTAAAAATTACAAACTTACTGGCAAAGAACACAAAATCTACACTGACTATGTTTTGTCACAAACTGATGTATAGCATTGATGTGCAATGAAATTTGGTGAACGATGACCATGCAAATAAAAATCCGCCATAATAATTTTTGTATGCTTTATAAAATGGCTTTAAAGACATATTTCCATAAATATTTCCAATGTACTTTAGTTGATGACAAAAATACAAAGCTATCCTTTATTATTTATGTCATAGATTTAAAAACATGCTTTTGTATTGTTGAAATTGAAACAACATTGTTTGGCCAGCAGAGCTAATGAAACATTTAAAATCCAAAGTCTTCCATCTTCTTCTTCTTCTTCTTTTTTTTTTTTTTCGAGACAGGGTTTCTCTGTATTGTTTTGGAGGCTGTCGGTCCAGCCCGGCCTCGAACTCACAGAGATCCGCCTGCCTCTGCCTCCTGAGTGCTGGGATTAAAGGCGTGCGCCACCACTGCCCAGCCAGAAGCTTTGATGTAGCTCAGAAGTTGCCCATTCTCACACCCATTTTGTTGCTGTGTGCTTTTCCTTTATATAAACTACAGACCTGAGAGCCTCTTACCAGGGAATGCAATGTCTATAAATGGGTTGGTGCAAATGAGAACCCAGGGCCCAACACTTCCAGAAGCACTTGTGTTTAGGATCATGGAATTGCTGTCTTGGAACTTACTTGATTTTGAGAATGAGTTTCTCTTCACATTTTGTATTGCATGTACACCATTTGCCTCATCCAGGCTCTGACCCTGGCAGTGACTTCAACACTTCTGATAGGCCAAGAGCCATTCTTGGCTTACAGCTATGGAAGAAGTGAGTATGGTGTGTAGAAGAAATGGGAAACTGTCACTGCGTAGGAGCTGCAAACAGCACACAGGCCACTCCTTCCTCCCGCTGTGCACGTAGCAGGCATAACTCAACAATGATGACATTCTTTTCCCTGGAAGATGGATATACCCCAAAACTCCCAGCATAATGCTCCAGTCAGCTACTACCAATTGCTCAGATGTGTGTGTGTGTGTGTGTTTTTAAATGATCGCTGTCTGTCTTCTGACTTGGCTATCAAAATCAAGGTAATCACCTTTAGGAATCCATAACGAGGTAGCTGTCACAGCCTATGCATTCACAGTTACACCGGAATACATTTATGAACACAGAGTTTTTGGAAATCCTCTGTGACCAATCTTTCTTCCGAATCTGAATTATTACAATTTCAGCTGAAAGAACCTAGTCACTTAGGCCAGCAGCACTAACAGAAGTAGGTGATTTTTCTGAGTGTGGAGGGATAGGTATGAGCGAGGCAGCTCAATAGCTGTAAGTCACGGGGAAAATATCTGCGCAGACATTCCTGGCTTCGAGCAAGGGAGGTAAAAGTAACAGTGGTATTTGAGAACACATCCACATCCATGTTTGTGAGATCAGCTTGCCTGCACTCCAGGGATAGAATTCCAATGATCTCAGAGGCTTGGACCTCAGTGAATTCCAAGTTATTTCCCCTGAACATTATCTCCACTCTACACATCACTCCCAAAGATTTAATTTTATTGGAGTACAGTGAGAATAAAAACCAGAGCACACAAAGAACATATAAGAAATCAGCAGTAGAGCCAGGCATGGTAGCACATGCCTAAAATCCCAGCACTTGTGAGGCGGAGACAGAGGGATATTTTTGAATTAAAGATAAGTGAGTCCCTGTCAGAGAAAGAAAGGGGAGGGGGTGGGAGGAAGGGAAGGAGGGAGGGAGAGAGAGAGGAAGGAAGGATGAACAGATGGAAGGAAGGAAGGAAGGACAGACAGATGGAAGGGAGGGAGGGAGGCAGGCAGGCAGGCAATCAGCAGAAGTGACTATTGATAACACTGTCTGAATTCCTCCATTCTTCTGTCACATAAAGTATCCACATTTTCTTCTCTCTTTCTGTTTTGTTTTTAGAGATAGGGTTTTTCTGTATAACAGCCCCGGCTGTCCTGGAACTTGTTTTGTAGAGACTGGCCTGTCTGACTCCTGAGTGCTAGAATGAAAGGTGTGTGCCGTCACCACCACCTGGTTTTCATTTTGTTTTAGAAAAAACACTGGACATGTTCATTGTGACCTGTGACTCTGGCACAGATAATCAGGCCATCTTACTATTGACCATTATGATTGTTTCATGGACAAACACATGACCTGGTCAGAAGCAGTAAGATGCCCTAAGACTTTCTTTGCAACTAATAGAAAGGGGGGATTTCTCTTTTCTCCTAGTCTTGAATCTTACTCTAGAATCATCATTGTGGAGATTCTGCCTATGAAGAATGATGCCCACACCACAGAAGGCTAGGACAAGAGGTGGTGACAACACCAAGGTCACATGAGTTTGGATTTCTAAGTCCTTTAGACTATTTATCATTAAGTGTTACTAAATAAGGGGCTAGAGAGACGGCTCAGAGGTTAAGAGTACTGGCTGCTCTTCCAGAGGTCCTCAGTTCAATTCCCAGCAACCACTTGGTGGCTCACACCATCTCTAATGAGATCTGGTGTTCTCTTTTGGCCTTCAGGGATACATGCAAGCAGAACACTGTATACACAATAAATAAATCTGCAAAGAAAAATGTCCTTTAAAAAAAGTGTTACAAAATAAGGAACAGAACAGTAAGTTAAACGATGTCTCTGGCTAGAATATAAAATTCATGTAGACAGGACAAATGTTCAATGACTATTCCATAAAAGAAGGTATGAATAGCTGGGCCTGGTAACACATGTCTTTAATCCTATAACTTTAGTGGTACAGGACAGGCAGATCTCTGAGTTTAAGGCTATTCTGGTCTACCTATCTAGACAGGACTACATCATTGTTTCAAATAACAATAATACCTCTATAAAACCCTAAACAAACAAAAGAAGAAATGTATAAAGATATATGAAAAGGTAATCTGTATACTTCCATGCAAAGATAATGTAGACTGCCCCAGAGGTTCTGGAATAACATATCAGAATAAGAAAGGCAACTGATTTCTAAGTGAAATAAGGATAAAGTTAAGCTTTTTAAACATAAAAGTAAAAATGAAATTCAATTAATTTTAAGCATTAAATAGTAAAAATGCAGCAACTGGGAAAAGGCATTAAGAAGAAGCTCAGTAGATGGAGTGAGAAGAGGATGACACAGTATGAGGGACAAGTCTAAGGGACACAGTTCATTATGAGGGACAAGTCTAAGGGACACAGTTCAGTATGAGGGACAAGTCTAAGGGACACAGTTCAGTATGAGGGACAAGTCTAAGGGACACAGTTCAGTATGAGGGACAAGTCTAAGGGACACAGTTCAGTATGAGGGACAAGTCTAAGGGACACAGTTCAGTATGAGGGACAAGTCTAAGGGACACAGTTCAGTATGAGGGACAAGTCTAAGGGTCTTGCAGGAGCTGCAAGCGCCATTCTGCAACACCGAGGCAATGGGTAAGTGGGCAAAATGAACTGCTTACAAGAAGCAGACACACTGAAAACATTTAAAAAACTTTCTTTCTCACTTTTATGCATGAGGATAAACTGGGTTTTAGAACAAACATTTTTGAATTGAGACTAAAATTACCTGTTGAGAATGAAATCAAAGAGTAACTATTTTTGTTACTGAGGTCTGTAAGGAAGGAGACAGCAATGACCTATGCTAAAACCCAGCTTGCAGATGAACAGGCCTCCAGAAACCAGAACCTCCCGGCTCCACCAGCAGTTTCGGTGTGTTGTTCTCTAAGCCTGGGAAAGCTACTTAGAATCTTCTTGTCTTTCTCCTTTACAAAGCATCTCAAAACTGTGTTGAAGAACAATCATGAGAACAGAGCCCTTCATACAATCAGCTATAGAAGTTCAAATGAGAACAATATGAACGCTTGTCTCTAACTTCAGTCTGGCTGGAGACGGTCCATGACTGTAGTCTGCTCTCTGTATACTGCAGGGATGGTCATGTCTACAGACTGTATCTTGTTAAAAGAAACCACTCTTAGCATTCTTTAATTTGGGACTTTTCTGCCCTCTAAGTAGCATATTAAACTACACAGTAATAACAGTCCAAGTGGCTGCTGGGCAGCCCCATCTGGTCTGGCCCAGTTTGCCCTTATTGGATATGGGTAACTTTTGGGTTATCCTCAGGAAGCATCCATTCAGCCATTTCTTTCCCATCTCAGATCGATTTGATTCTTTCTTAATTTTGGACAACAGTGGAATCCCACAGACTTGAGGAAAAGAATTGAGGGATTGGGGCATGAGGGAATCAATAAACCAGTGTTCCCTCCTTGCCAATAGATAAGCCAAAAACAAATGTTCCAGAAAGAATTTAAATGATCTTAAAAAATTGCTGTCTTGTTTCTTACATCTGTGAAATGGAAATCTTCTGCTTCACAGGTTTATGGGGATGGCCAAATGTCTAGAATGTCTGAGATCTCTCCTAAAGCTCTTGTTGCCTTAAGTATCATTACTGCAATAAATGTGTTTTAAAAGATGGTGAAGCCATTAGATGAGGTAATTATAACACTTTAAGCCAGTGGTTTTCAACTGTGGCAACACCGACAACTAGGACCAGATACACTAATAGTGGAAACTAGGACCAGATACACTTGGTTTCTCCCTTTGTAACACTCTAAACATCTCTGGTGACTGTGGAGCTCTCCCTTGGGGAAGGACCCAGCCAACCATGGTTGGACACTGATGTAACATAAACTGTGAAAGCTGTGCCTGTCCTACCTGAAAACTGACGCTGCCCACAGGCAGGTAGCTGCGGTCCTCCAGCATGCTCAGGTACTCGGCCACCAAGGCGGCTGCGTGCACCAGGCACATGGCAGCCTCCGTGAAGCACTTCTTCTTGGTGTGCTTCTCTGCCATGTTCTGGAGCCAGGTCAGACGCAGGTCAGGAGATGCTTGGTAGCTCTTGGCGATCCTGAAGACAGATGGAGAATGTTTACTGTGCAGCCTTTCTATGGTACCGCTCTTACAGGGATGGCAAGCTTTATTCCCCCCACTAATCGTTCTGTTTACAATTTCAGGAAATAAGAGAAAGGAGAAAACATTTCATCCAACTCGAGGTGACCAGGGTGCTCTGGATGCCAAGAAGGAACACTTAGTAGAAGTCTTATGAGAAAAAAAAAATCTCATAAAATAATGTCCTTTTTTGTGGAGCTCAAGCAATTTCCTTCCTTTTTCTTTCAAAGTTGTAACAGAGGACACAGTTACAATGGATCACAGCTATTCACCTTTGTAGGTAACTTTTCCCAAAACTACTGGACCAGAGGACAAAGGGTTTAAACTACATAATAAAGTGTGACTTCTAAACTGCCTGTTTATGAATTGTCACAGAAGCATGTAGGAAACAATTCATACAACAGCCAATAATTCTTTTCTCTCATTCTAGACAGAAGATAGTATTTATTTTTCCCATATTTTTTTATTTAACTTTTTACGCATGTCACTTTCAGTTCCCTCTCCCTCTCCTCCTCCTCACCCCCCCAATCCTCGCAACCTATCACCCCCACTCCACCCCCTCCTTGCTTCCCAGGGAGGGCAAAGGGCCTCCATGAGGGATTTTCAGGGTCTGTCACATCATCCCGGGAAGGGCCCAGGTAGGTTCTTCTTCATGTGTCCAGGCTGAGAGAGTATCCCTCCACGTGGTATGGGTTCCCAGAGTCCCAGAAGATAGTATTTAAAATTAACACTGTATTTTAAGTTAGAGCAATCCTTCTGGAAATTTATGAATGAAACAACTCTAGTTTTCCATTATCTATAGTCTTCATATATTTTTGGATGTTATCCCTGAACTATTCTACCCAGGTTGCCAATGATAATGACATTACAAAGTGTACCACTATGACTTGAGAGATGGCTCACTGGTCAAGAGCACTGACAGTTCATCTAGAGGTCCTAGGTTCGATTCCCAACACCCACATGGCAGCTCATAACATCTATAACTTCAGCCCCAGGGCATTTGATGGCTTCTTCTGGCCTCCATGGGCACTAGGCACACATATGGTGCATAGACAAAACATCCATATAAATAAAATAAACTTTTACTAATAAAAGAAAAAGATGGAACCCCACTGAGACAAATATTCAGACTCTAAAACAATAACGCCTCCCTCCCTCTCAAAGGTGCCTCCCTCCCTTCCCTTCTCCCTCTCTCCCTCCCAAAGGTGCCTCCCTCCCTCCCTCCCTTCCAAAGGTGGTACCACCATGCCTGGCAACAATGCCCTTTCTATCTGCTCAGGAGAGTTTACCTGTACATGAGGTCCATGAGCATCTCAGGGTCTTCCTGGAATTCCCTCATTTTCACTGTATCATATAAAATGCTGTTCAGATTGCAAAGAAGTTCCTCCACCTGAAAAAAGAGTGCAAGCCGTGAAGAGCATGATGTTCAGGGGCAGAGAAAGCTTTGCTCAGAGAGAGGCAGAGATCCAAGGTGGAGAGAAGTTAAGACCATCTTTGGAGGTACTTTCATCTGTGCAACCCAAGGCCCACAGCTACTGTGGCCTGGAGATCCATGAAGCAGACCTGCATCTTTACACTATCTCCCTCTCCAGCACCTTGAGTTTTGAGTTTGAATGAGTCTTGGTTATTTGTAGACTGCAAAGGTACAAACTCTACTCTGCAGTGCCAGGTTGTGAGAACCTACCACAGAGTAGACCAGGGGCTGAAGTTAAAGGGCAAAGAAGGCTGCATTTTTCACCTATGGCATCTTTCACGTGGGCATTGCAACAAGACAGAAGAGTAGCTGTCCTCCTGGGTTCCTTAGGGCTAATTGTGGCGATATATTGTTTATGATCTAATAAAGCTTACCCAAAGATCAGAGTGTGGAGCTAGCCACAGCCATAGAGGCCAGGCAGTGGTGGCACACACCTTTAATCCCAGCACTAAGGAGACCGAGGCAGATGGATCTTTGTGAGTTCAAGCTCACCCTGGGTAACATGAGAGTGAATTAGTCTAAAAGAGAAACAGAGCTCACACCTTTAGTCCCAGCCCAAGGGAGGTGGAGACAGGAGTGACATGGCTTGGTAGAGAGAGGAATATAAGGCGGGAGGAGACAGGAACATATTGCAATCTAGGCAGTCTGAGGAGCAGGGCAGTCAGGAGATACAATCAGAGGACAGGATCACCCCTTCAGTCTGAGCACTGGTAGAGGTGAGAACTCTCTAGTGGCTGGCTGCTTTGCTTTTCTGACCTTCAGGTAAGCTTTATTAGATCACAAACAAAATATCACCATGACTACTGTTGTTTACCAGCTCTTCTAAATTGGGATCTTTCTTGTCTTACATGCAAACATTATCATCCATGATCATTATTTCCTCTCCCTCTTCCCTGAATTCTATCCTAGGGATTTGACTCCTCTCCACCCCCACATTTCCAGACCACCATTTCTTCCTTCCTTCCTTCCTTCCTTCCTTCCTTCCTTCCTTCCTTCCTTCCTTCCTTCCTTCCTTCCTCCCTCCCTCCCTCCCTCCCTCCCTCCCTCCCTCCCTCCCTCCCTCCCTCCCTCCCTCCCTCCCTCCCTCCCTCCCTCCCTCTCTCTCTCTCTCTCTCTTTCTTTCTTTCTTTCTTTCTTTCTTTCTTTCTTTCTTATCTTTTTGAAGTTGTGAGGATCAAACCCAGGGTTTGTGAATGTAGGCTCTACCACAAAACTATATTCAGCCCCTGTACCCCCTTTCTTAAGTCTTGTACAATATTTGTCACCACACAGTACAGTATCACTTTTCTTCTGTTGGCTCTTATTGTTTGAGACTATTCTTTCCCAACAGACTCTTGGTTTCTTCAAGTTGAGGACAGTGGTATGCATATTGCATTTATCAAGCCTGAGAACATGTAAATATGGAACAGGCTATAAATACCTGCAAGTCCCATATATAATATATGTAAAATTTTATATGCAAAATAAATGTGTATGCTTATAACTGGTTAATCTCAAACTCATGCATAAGATAAGGTATGTTCATGGGTCTACCTGGGTGGGAAAAGGAGTTGTTTGCATAGCCATGTCCTCTTCTGAGTAGGCCAGAATTGTCCTCAAGGACCTTCTCAGGTGCTCTTCATTGAAGTCTGGTGCTTTGCCTACCAAGGATGCTAGCGCCATGGTTACCTGCATCTTTACTCTTGCAAAGTTCTGCATCAGAAAAGATGATGTGAACAAGAGACAGTCAGAGAGTGGCTAAGGGGAGGCTCCAGAGCCAGACACAAACAGCTCCCAATGTTTCTTTCATTCCAGTCTTAAGCATTTCCTTTTCTCTCAATAAATTGTGGGCTATACTTTGCACAAGATTCACATTACTGTTTAAATGGGTTGGATGGATTGCACGCTCCCATAAATTTGTCAGGCTCCTTTAAATTTTCATTGTGTTTGGGCTGCCTCCACTCTGCAAGGTTTAAAGATTATTATAAAGTTGGTTACAGGATGCATGCTTTGTTGCCAAGAGTCTCTTCTTGGAACTTACACAGGGGCTGGAACCTTCTAAGGCAGCACTTTTTATTTTTT
Source organism: Mesocricetus auratus (assembly GCF_017639785.1). Classification (NCBI taxonomy): domain Eukaryota; kingdom Metazoa; phylum Chordata; class Mammalia; order Rodentia; family Cricetidae; genus Mesocricetus; species Mesocricetus auratus. Next base: position 35,246,639 of record NW_024429182.1, read on the forward strand.
CTTCTTCTTCCCTGAGACAAGAATTCTCTGTGTAGCAGTCCTGGAACTCTCTCTGTAGACCAGGCTGGCCTTGAACTCACAGAGATCAGCTAAGGCAGCACTTTTGAGATTTCGGATTCTGAAGTAAGCAGTAGCTTCCTGCATCTCCTTTTCTCTCGTGACCGTGAAAAAGCACACCCATCCAAGGGCCAATGCAGCATGTCCCACAGGTTTTTAAACATTATCTCTAACATTTCATGAGGACCAGGGCTAGGGGTATTACTCAGTAGTAAAGCAAGCGATTAGCATTGTTGGGTTCTTGGTTCAATTCCCAGAATTAACACAAAACAGACAAAAATAAGACAAAGCAAAACAAAACCCTAAGGAACCCCCATTTCATCTATGGGCCCATGTATTTGCTCCTCCCTTGATCTGTAAATTCTTTTTTGAGGTTAGAGATATTTTACTTATTTTTTTTACAGAGTTTAGTATAAAAGATACTCTTTTTTTTAATTTTGGTTGGCAACTTTATTGGAAAGAGTCCTTAAAGATGCTTATTAACATGACAGCAAACAAAAATCCCAAGCATGCATTCATAAATGTATACAGACTAAAGCAAAGGTTTGCTATGAAACTGAACCCCGAAAGTGTCTACATTTCACTTAAAATTCAGATCCAAGCCAGGCACGGGGGCACATGCCTTTAATCTCAGCACTTGGGAGGCAGAGGCAGGCAGATCTCTGTGAGTTCCAGAAAATCTGGTCTATATAGTGAGTTCTAGGACAGTCAGGGTTGCATAGTGAGACCCTGTTTCAAAAAACCAAAACCAACCAACCAACCAACAAACAAACAAACCCAGGTCCAGATGACAATAATCATTTACAATTCTCATCCACAAGTCATCCTGGTACCATCCAGAACTAGTACCGATTCAGACTTTAGAACAGGACACACTTTTCTGAATCTGGAACATGTCCATGTTTGTCCCATGTGCAGGAACTTTGTGACTGCTGGAAGCATGCACCTTCCAGTCCTGCCTTAGCTTTCAAATGCTGGCGCTCACCTGCACGCTCCCTGGTGTCTTTCTCACAGGGCAGAAGTGAAAGCTACCCCGCCAACGCTACCCCGCCAACGCTACCCTGCCAACGTTACCCCCGCCAACCTATGCTTCGCATTCATGTTCTCTCGTGATCTTGGGCCACCCAGCCGGTCTGTGCTTACACTGGTGGCTCCAAAACTGCAGCGCATGAGGAGGTAGAGGGTGGCACATGCTTGGCTCCGTGTGATGTCCATGCTGCTGCTGCAGTGGTGCAGCACTCGCTGACACAGGTCAGCACATTGCTCCACTTCTTCCTCGAACAGCAAGTCTCCAAACTACAAGAGACACAGGGTGGCTGTGAGGCATCACTGGGTATTTTCACAAGCTCCGTGGCTGTCTGTTGCAACATGCAAATGTCTGTTTGGACAAGCAAAGAGCCTGAAGGGTTAATGTAGTGCTCCATAAACAAAATGGGCTACATGTGTCAGACGATGGAGGTAAGCAATGACGTTTCACTTAATTGTGAGTCACACAGCTGAGGTAAGGGCTATGTCATTAACATCACTGTTAGCCAGGTGGCATTCACTGGCGAGTGAGTTGCAGCACTGAAGGACTTACTTGTGTTTCATGGGTTCCTTGGAAATTATTGGTGACTAAGAAAGAGAAAATTATTATCATAGTGGACAGCAGAATTCCACTTCATAAATTTACAAACTCCTATGTAGAGGCACCCACTAAGATTTCCCACAAGGATGGAAAATAATCTTAATATGCTACTAATCAAAGATAGTTCTTTGGCACCTCCTAGCATTTATTATGGTCATTTTTGTCACATATAGCAATGGGAATCAGGTATAGGAATCTCACTGTGATAAGGTATTCATGAAAAGGAGAAAAACTGTAGTCTCTCAGATGGTTTTTGCTCTCAAGTCATAGACTTACGCTCCCTTCAAGTGGTCACTTGAAGTCTCTATAGTTAGGCCCACATTTCAAGGATGAGAGTCACTGTTTGTCATCCCCCACAGCTACTTCGTGACTGTCAGTGCGCCTACTTTCTTAGGAAGCGGTGACACTTTTACTCCATGCCCTCCATGTAGCTTGATCTACTTGCAGAGGAACTTGAATCTAGATAAGAATCTCACTTTTAATTAAGGGTAAGAAAACAAGCATCCCCTGTGTACCTTGGCAATGAGTGCTCGGAGAGTTGCAAAGCAGTGAGTCAGGTAGGTGGTGCTCTGATCACAGCTCAGAGAATTCACCAGGACTCGCAGGACACCTCCCAGCAGGCTGTCTTTACAGTCCAGGGCGGAGCTTGCCTGAAGGGTGGAAGAATAGCATCACTGAGTAAGGCTGAAGGCCAGAGAGGCTGTCCTGATTATAGAGAACTGGTATACCTTCTTCTTAGCTGAAAGTGTTAGTGAGCCACCGCGTATGTCATTAACAATCATGAGAGCTTAAGCTCTCTTTCCCAATAACCCTTTCCCAAAACTAACTGACTTGAGGTTTGTGCCTCTTTGGGATATTGAACAAAGTTCTAGGGGTCATCTCCCTCCAGCCTGGGTTATGGCTTTTGGAATGCTCTTTCTTTGTAGGCATGATTTTCTACCAGTGTTTCAAAAACAGTTGGGAGCTTCAAGTACAAGAGGGCTGCTTGGTGGAGGTTGTGTCTTCTAGACTGGCAGCCTATTTGTCAGCTACAGAAGGACTAATAAGGATAATAAGTATTTTAGGAAACTGCAAATTGCTTTGAAACTTGGAATCAGGTACAATGCTCTCAGAAATAGCTTGTATAAAGATGCTAAACATTTAGGGTACCAAAGTTAGGAAACTTTCAAAAGATACCCAAGTCATCCTTGGATGCTCAAGTCCCTCCTATAAAAGGGAGGTAGTATTTGTATATATAACCCACAATTCTCTCATGTACTTTAAATCATCCCTCTCTTACTTTTGGTACCTAATACAACATAAAAACACCATGCCAACAGTTGCTATTCTGTATTGTTTAGGGAACAATGATGGAAAACTAAAAAGTATGCATATACAGACCTATTTTTCAGTATGGATCTATTTTTACTCCTAAATATTTCTTATCAATGGTTGGTCAAGCCTCAGGATGTGGATCCACTGCAGTGGAAGGCTGGCTTGTACTTCCCTAAGGATGGGATGGCAAATTCACAGGACTGTCCTTCAGCAATCTGAGTATGGGACACACTATTTGTCACATGCAGCACTGTGTTTACCTAGTGCAGGCATGATGTTAGAGTGGCAATGAAGGCCAACTGAGAGAAAGCTTCTAGTCAAGGGAACATTATCTCTGGCTTGGTGAAGACCCAATATTCCAGTTATACTGGTGAATCAAAGAGACCACCCCTAGGGTGACAAGCTCACCTTAAGCCATGTTAAGGAGTTGGGCAGAGTAATTAGTCCTTTAACGAGACAGTGTGCTTTTCCTCCCCAGAATCCCTTCTCCCAGCACAGTGGCTTCCTAGGCCACAGCCATCCGTCTGTCTCCTTTTGTAAATTATTCAGAAAAGTGTAACTTCTCCTTAATCTTTCTGTCACTTTACTAGGCATACTTTCCCTAACATGGGGTCTTCCCAGCATTCTGGGCTTCCTTCCCTGCCATGTGGCTGCTTGTTTGGCATGTATATGACCTCATGGCAACTTAAATGGCATAGCTTTCTTTCCTTTTCTCCTTCAGGCTCCTCCTCCCAGAGGCAGCTGAGATTTATAACTTGTCAACTTTGGGGATTTTCTTAAAAACACTAATAAAATTGCCCTTCACTTTCTACTTTAGTCCATTCTTAAGTCCTTTTATTAAAGAGACGAAGAACCCCAGGCGGGGACCCCAATCCCTCTGTGTCATCGACAACTCAATCGGAATTTACCTACAAGGAGAAACCTAGTTACCACCCTTGTTGCAGTGTTCAGCTAAGAGCTCACTGTCCACTTTATAAATCTAGCACATACTTGACCAGTTTAACCTTGAGAGTTAGCTCCTCAAACGTCCAACTCTTCCCAAGGGAGTAGTAAAATGGTGGAGAAACCAGAGGATGCCTGGTATCTCTGGAATCTGCAAGGTAGGCAAACTTGCCCACTTTAATTTTAAAAAGGCATTCTGAAATCATATTCACATCTTTCTCAATTTTGAATGAAGAATTCCCTATGCAATTCCAAGAAATGCACCCATGAGTTGGTCAGATTGTCCTCACCTGGATGATGTTTTCCTGCATATCCAGTATGATTAAATTTGCTTCTGTTGCCAGATTGCCACTGATCAAGGCTTCTTGATCTAACTCTGCCTTTGTTCTAAGAAACAAAAGGAGGTCAAATTAAAGCACAATCTGGCTTGGCCAGGTTCCAGCAATGACAACCAATGTACCACATCACAAAGGATTCTTTAGAACAGTCAACCATGAATTAACACAAAGCGGCTGGCCTTGATGTAACTAAGGACTGCAAGTGTTTCCCGGGGTTCACATTTAGTTGGGAAGATGGTCTAGTGAAGTCTCCAGGTCATCTGTATCCTTACTGTTATTAATAGTGATGGCAATTATGAAAATAGCAAAATGGGTAGAGAAGTAATTATTGGTTGCTACTAATAATTAGGTGAGCCTATCAGATAGCTGCTTAAAGCCCCAGGGACTCATCTGCCATTCATGCATGAGCACTGTCTGAGTGGGCGTGAGGTGGGGCTGCAGCATGCTGAGAGACGGGAAGTGTCTTGAACTTGATGAACATTGGGAAGCAGAGATGCCACTGTGGAAAGGGCGATGCTACCATGGAAAGGGAGTTTCAGTTCTTAGTACTCAGAGTCCACCTGAGAAGGTGCTTAGCTGAGTGTAGAACTGGCTGTCCCTCTCCAGTGGGGAGCAAGGCTCACACCCCCTGGGCAGGGCATCAGACATTCTGCCGGAGGCTCCTGGACTAGAAACTACCAGGTAGGAAATGGACATCACTGGCACTGTCTCTTTTTCAGGTTAATTGTAAGGAGCTGGTATGTTCTATGCACTAGTCCCTCCATCCTCACAAACCAAGTGAAGCCGGGAAGGGAAAAGTGGTCTCTTCTTCCATAGCTTTGCCTTCAATGGGTCAGTTATCCATAGTCAACAGGAGTCTGAAAACATCCCATGAGAAACTGAAGAACAGACTCCAGAAATAAACCAGTCACTGGCTCTGACTTGTGTGCAGTTCCGAGTGGCATGCTGTCCTATGCCATCCCGTCGACCATTGCTTTTCCCAGTGTATCCACACTGCACATGCTACCTACATGTTATTTACTTAGTTGCTGTCTTAGTTACCAGACTGACTGACACAGTATCATACTGACATAGAGAAGGACTAGGTGCCGTTCATAGTTTTGGGTATCTACTGGAGCATATTGCCTGCAGATAAAAGGGTACTACCATCCAATTTATTTTACCATGCAAATTTAGTTTTAAGGAAAGAGAGGTAGGAAGAACTGACTTTCCCAATAGTTGCCCGTGGCTAAGATGTTACCACAGATGCTGGAGCATTATTCTATCAGCTCAAATGTCTTGAACCAGGATTACCCACAGAGTTGTTCTCCTTGGTCCTTATCTGATAACAGTTGCTTATATACCACTGAGTGCTCAGAAAGGTAATATCACACTAAGGAAAGATTCTTCAGTCCTAATTGTTTGACAAGCCTTCCCCTCATTCTCCAAATGATAGTTTATGTATAAGGTAAGTGAAATATACAAGCTTTTAAAAAATTAATTTACTGGTTAAATGTTTAAATTTACAGCAACAGGGCCAGGCGTGGTGGTGCATGCCTTTAATTCCAGCACTTAGGAGGCAGCGGCTGGTGGATCTTTATGAGTTTGAGGTCAGCCTGGTCTACAAAGCATGTTCTGGAGCCAGTGAAGACTACTTAATGAAACTCTGTCTCAAAACAACAACAGCAACCCCCTGACTGAAAAAAAACACACTTTGACTAACACTGTCCAGTAGAATGCACTAGAGGTAAGATGTATTGCTTTAGATTTTGTGTTAGTCACACCAAAAAAGAGAAAATGAAATTGATGACATTATCTTTTCTTTCCTCAAAAAGGTCTCATGGTAACTGGTTTGGGATTCCAGGCTCACCATGTAGACCAGGCTGGCCTCAAACTCACAGAAATCTACCTGCTTCTGCCTCCTAGGTACTGGAATTAAAGACATGTGCCAGCATACACAGCAGAGATTAATTTTTTATCATATTTATTTAACCCAGTACATCAAAAGTACTGTTAGTAAGTAGCAAATTAAAAATTACTGCTGGAATGTTCAATCTTATGTGCATTTTCATTTATTCTGCATCTTAATATGAAATAGCCACCTTCAAGCTTCATGGCTACATGTGGTTAGTGGCTCCTGTAATGGGTTATACAGACAGTCCTAACCTGTTTTTACAATTGTGATAAAAGACACATAGCATAAAGCTTACCACCTTAGTAATTTTAATTGTATAGTTCAGCAGTATTAAGTAATTTATATTGTCATGCAATATTGTCACTCCTCCTGGGGTGTCCACTTGTGTGGCTAGGACTTGTTTGCACACTGCAGTCACCTGTAAAGTTTGACCAACCTAGAACTGGTAGAGAATACTTTGGGACACTCTGGTGCTTGTGTGGTGGCACATGCTTTTAATTCCAGCACTCAGGAGGCAGAGGCAGGCAGACCTTGTGAGTTCAAATACAGTCTTGTTGACATAAAGAGTTGAGGGCATTGTAAGGCCCTATCCAAGGAGTAGGTGGCACTCTGGAAAATTTTCATGGGTGATTTGAATGTGTAGTTCAGGTTGAAAACTACTGCTCTAAAAGAAACAGAGCCAAACTGATTAAAATAAAGTTAAAAGAAAATGACAGAAGCTATTGTCTAAAAAGCATTAAGTTTCCAAATAGCTCTCAGTTGAGCAGTTATAATTGCCACACAGCTGAGGAAGGACCGAGGTATCATCAGTCATTGGTAATGAGTAGCCCACCAGGAGCTGGGAGCTGAAAAGGAACCTGCGGAGAGCTGGCAGGACCTGCATGGTCACAGTCCAGATCGCTAATGTCAGCAAGTGGGAAAGACTTCCTAAGGCAATTCACACAGCCCTGTCATAACATGCTTGATGCACTCTTGTTTTAATTTGGGGAGCAGATGACCCAACCATTTAAACAGTGCTCTGCCTTCTACACACACACACACCTGTTGTTGTACACTGTCTGAACCAATGACCTCACACACGGAATGAAAGCAACAGGCAAGGAGAAAGCAGTAGAGAAAGCAGTAGAGAAAGCAGGGCCAAGGGACCAGCCATGTAACTTCAAATCCATATTCCTCCCTGAAAATGGGTGCAAAAAGGTACTGACATTTAGAACCAAAGACCATAAACACCAGCTAGGGAAATCAGAGCAAGCCAAAGTACTCTAAGCAAATGGGGTTCCGATGTGACACCTGAGTCAACACCGTGACATGTCCACGCATCTTTGGACCTGACAGCTGTGGCTGTCTCCCTTCCAAGCCACAAAAGAGTATATTCTTGTTTATTGGCAAAGCATCACTGTTTAATTGGTATCAGATACTGACTTGCACGAGCAGCATCCTTCACTGTTATGAAACTATGGGATACCAGTTGTTTGGCATGCTTTTCAAAACTATTATTGAAATGTCTCTAGGAAAAATGTTTTAGAGTAAGTCTGACTCCACACAGTCCCATAAATTGACTAGGATGTATCATTCTTATGGTGATAGTAGAGATATTAGCATTTATTTATTAAGCGGCATTCAGATCTTCTCATCCCTCCCTTTGAGGAGTACGTCACACTTCACGGAGCTGTACTATCTGTGCTCAGTTGTATATGTGGGCTCTTCAACCTCAGCGAATCAGGGTTCACAAGCTACCTATGGCTGAGAGGCAGAGAAGACATACGTCATCTACCCACACATACTTAGCTTCAGCTCTCGTGTGTCTAAATTGTTATTTAGTTCTCTCTTTCCCCTTTGATGTACAATACATACACACACACACGTGCTGGCTGGTTTCTGTCAGTTTGACACATCTAGACAAATCTGGGAAGAGGTACTTTCAGCAGAGGAATTGCCTCTATTATACTGGGCTGCAGGCAAGGCTATAGAGGCATTTTCCTGATTAATGATTGATGTGGGCGTGTCCAGCTCACTGTGGGTAGTGCCACCCCTGGCCAGGTGGTCCTGGGTTGTGTAAGAAAGCAGGTTAGCAGATCACAGAGAGCAAGTCAGCAAGTAGTGTTTTTCCATGGCCTTTGGCTCAGTTTCTACCTCCAGGTTCCTACCCTGACTTCCTTCCGTCCCCTCAAGTTGTTTTTGGTTATAGTGTCTTATCAGAGCAATTGAAAGCAAATAAGACCTTCAATGTAGGAAACATAACAAATTGTGAAAAAGAAAATACAGCTGGGTGGTGGTAGAGCACGCCTTTAATCCCAGTACTCGGGAGGCAGAGGCAGGTGGATCTCTGTGAGTTCGAGGCCAGCCTGGGCTACAGAGCGAGTGCCAGGGTAGGCTCCAAACCACAGAGAGACCCTGTCTTCAAAAATAAAAAACAAGGCTACTATAAATACCCCTGACTCTCCACATTTGTACCCACTCTCACTGTGGAAGTAGAGACGAGGAGTTGCTCGCATGGCAGGACACCAGGTCCTGCTTTCTCTATTTCTCTGCTCTTCACCAGCGGCTTTCATCAGCTACCTGAGTTTGCGGAAACTGAGTTTCTTTAAACAATGGATACATTTTTTTAAGATCTGAAGACACAGCTCCTTACACCTTTGGGCATCCTGGGTAGCTGGAGCTGTATTTACAGGATATTTCATTGTCTTAACCTTGGAAGGATGCAGTTGTCCCAGAAACGCAAGTAGCCTGGGAAAAATAGTTTAAGGCTTTAAATGAAAGCTGCACAGAGCAGCCGAGTAACTCACTTATCCGTTTTCTCGTTAGCTTGCCGCCACTGTGTCTGCTCTTTCCGCCATCTCAGATTTTCATTTAGGCCTGGAAATCGGTCATTCCCTAGGAGTTAAGAAACACACGGCAGGAATTTGATTAGCCTGAAACCCTCTAAGATAACCAAGAGTCGAGCGCCAAGCTTAACTGAGAAGCCCTGGCACATTCTTCTGTGCATCAGTTTGTGCTGCCACGAGGAGACAAAGCCACCATGCTGTGTCTGTGGTGACCGGCCCTGGATGGAAAGGAGGCAGCTCTGGAAGATGCCCTGCCTTTCATAATCCCTGAGCTGGAGCTCCTGTGAGGCCCCCCTCCACCCATCCCCACTTGGTGTCAAAGGTGCTGAGCACCCTCCGAAGTCCACACCCTCCTGGTGCTATTTTCCTGGGAGCAGGTGACATTTGACTGTTTTAATGTGATGAGCTCAGGAGTTTGGGGTCCCTAGGATAGCGATATGCTGGCACTGCTTTGGGTAGACTGCTCTATCCCAGTAGCACATCGAGTGACTCAGGGATATGAACTTGGGCCCCAGCCCTCCAGTTTGTTGATCACTCCCCTCCAGGGGCCTAAGCACCAGGGAGATGATGCTTCCCTCCTCCATCAATCACTTTCTTGGATGTGGCCTTCACTTGCTTTTAAACCTTAATTAGAACGGGGCATTTGGGGACTTACAGGGTGATTCTTGCCCTCAGAGGCAGAGAACAAGCGTTCTATAAGCCAAGCACAGGATTCAGAACCTGCTGTCTCAGGGAGTGACATCCAAGGACTTTCCTTCCCACAGAGTGCAAGCTGTCCGGCAGGTGGGGAGGCCTACCTGGAGTGCGACGGCGCATCATCTCCCCGCGGGCTCCTTCCCCACGGAGCAGGGCCTCTTCCAGCTTGGCCTTGACATCCCTTGACTTCTGTAGGACTTGATTACTGACTCTGTCAGAGCTCTGCTTCCCCTGGAAGGGCAGAGGTAGAAACATTCAGTTTGGTGTTGTCTCTGTTGAAGGAGAGATTTGTCAAAAGAGAACACTCCAGGGTCATAGTGGGGAGTTTTGACATGTAGCACACAGACACTTTTCTGGAGGTTCCTATGGACAAAACTTTATTAGCAGCAAAGGGCCACTGCAATAGGCAGACATTTTTCCCGTGCAGAATGGTCACATCTGTAAATGCAAGCAAGCTACAGGCTGGAATACAGAAGTATGAAGAATGAATGATGCTACCATTTCTCAAAGGAAAGAGTAACAAGACAGGATTGAAACAAGCCACGAAGACACCCCATGCTTACCTTGTACTCAAAGCAGGAGACACAGATGAACAGCAAGTCTAAAATCCTGTTGAGCTGCATGGAAGGCAGGTCAGCAATCCACCTCCGAATGAGGCTCTGGTCAGCATTTTTCATGATCCACAGGAAGCAGATCAGGAGGTGGCGGGTGGTGTCTGCATTCAGCATGTTGTATTGCTTATAGGGCTGGAGGAGGCAAAAGGTAGGGGAAGGTCAGGGAGGAAGTCAAGCAACAGAAAAAACAAAACAAAACTGTAAGAGATGAGAACCTTTCAGAACACTATACCTACTTCTTTGCTGCCTGGGCATCTGCTTTCTGAAGCTCCATCTCCCCATGGCAAGGGAATGTTTGCTTGGTGCTCGGTAAAGGCGAACCTTGGGCATAGTTTGGGTTGAGAGCCACTGAACTGAGCACTGTCTAGTGATCTGCCCTGGACCCTGGCTGTGTTCTCCAATATCAGTGATGTAATAAAGCATTCTTGCAGCTAAGATCTCCAAGAGCGTCTTCAAGATGGCCAGTGGAGAGTTGGCCTAACCAGACACGATGACTAATCCAACAGTTCTGCTTCACATCAAGATCATGACCTGCTCAGCACACGGATCAAATTCATATGTTTATGAAGCCATTTGCAATGGGACTTACGCCAAAATTCACCCAGGGGTGGGTGGGTCCTCAGGCTGTAATTCCTTAGGTGCAAGTTCATTGGAGAGTGCTGCTAAGCACACTTGCTCTAACTCATAATACCAAGACAGGCAACAAAATACAGCTGTGGCCTTGCTTCGTGTGGTGTAGCCAATATTCAGTGGAATGTGGAAGCAACATTACAATAAGGAATTTGTGAGTTATGTGAAGGAAACACTAGTCTTGGATGGAAAGGATGGATGACTAACTTAGTTTTGCTTAAGGTATTCTGAATATGTTGACAGGAAATGAGAATCTTCAGCTAAAACTTCACAGGGAATATGTTCTAACAGGTGAACTTCTGGCTTTTATACTCCTTATAGGCAATTAATATAAAAGGCACATACTGCCCTGAGCAGGTCATTTTGGTAAGGAGGATTATTCTAATGTAGAGAGTGGTCATAAGGTACACTGCTGAACTCTAAGATTAACAATGAAAAATCTCATGTGTCCCAACTCTCTGACTCCCAACCCTCATGGACAAGGGGAAAGGGGCTGAGGCTGCTAAGGGCTAAGCGCTAAGTGCTAAGACAAAAAATGTCATCTAGTAAAGTTGTATCAAGACCCCACCTCACTCAGAAAACCAAGCAAGTTTCTTGCAGATTCAGATCATATGTTAAAATGCAAAATGAAATCGACCGCCTAGCTCTTGCAAACCCTAGGTTGCCCTAGGCACATCCCTGGGATTATAAAATCAAACACATCAACTCAAGGGATCTTCTTGTATCACCTTCCCAGTGATGGCATTACAAGTGTATACCACAGTGTCAGAAATTTTTATGTGAGTTCTGGGAATCAAACACAGATCCTTGTGTTTGTATGACAAGAACTTTACTGACTAAGCTATTTCTGCAACCCCAGTCTCATTATTTTATAAACTAAATAACAACACTGAGCTAGAAGATGTGCTATTTTGACAAGAAATTGAGTGTATCACCAAACATACGAGTCACACCTCAAGTGCAGCAGAGAATACATGCCACAAAGAGCCCTTCTGTCAAAGGACAAACCACACAAATCTTCTTAGGCTCTCTGGAGACTTAGGAAAGCTGATGGCTTTTGCTTTGGAAACTCTGGTCCCTTCAGTTATTGGAGGCAAACATTAAGACACTCAATCTCTTGTGGAAACAACACTTCAGCTTTTAGCTCAGTAAGCCCAGCCTAAATTCGATGGAAGGATGCTTTGGCTTGATCTTTTCTGTAATGATTTCAGAGTTTCCAAGTTCTCCTCCCTGAGAGTTTTCTGTACCTAGCACCCTGGGACTGGCTAAATGTGACCTGTGCACCTCTTGCTAGAGCCACGACTGTCTGAGCAGTGTGTTTCTCGGCTCTCAGCCTCTTTGATTCCTGTAGCACAGTGGGGAGGCAGAAATCCTCTCTGCTCCAAGCTGGGTTCCACTAGAAGTCAGGAGGGGGACACACAACAAGAAATGATCTCAGGGAATGTATACCAACATACCAAGGAAGACAGCATTGCTCCACTTGTCTTCAAGTTAAAATGATTCCCTGCTATGGCCAGGGCCACATTCTGGTTGATTCCATTGGCCACATCTTGTTCTTCGTATGAGCCGCTGGCACGGCTCCTCCCACTGCGAGCATCTGCAACTGCAATGGGTGATGTCAAGCCATAGACCACATTTCCATGTCTTCAACCCAACAAGAGACAGAAGTGTCTTAGTTACTAAAGTCAGCAAGTAATCCGAGACCTGGTGCTTACCATAATTTATCTTCAGAAAAAGCAGACAGGCTTAAAACAAGCTTAGGCTACAAATAAATTTTTCAAGTGTTAAAAAGAAAAGCTTTCAAAGTTTTGTAATACTTCTCTGTGTTCTGTTCTGTATTTAAAACAATAATGTTTATTTTTTAAGATTTATTTATTTATTACATATACAGTGTTCTGCCTATGGCAGAAGAGGGCACAAGATTGAATTGTAGATGGTTATGAGCCACCATGTAGTTGCTGGGAATTGAACTCAGGACCCCTGGAAGAACAGTCAGTACTCTTAACCTCTGAGCCATCTCTCCAGCCCCCAGTACTGTTTATTTTAAATAATGATCCAGTAAAATGGGACCTGTAACTACAAAATAAGTACCTTGCAGAATAATATGCTATTATAATAATACATCATACACTAAAATTGTTTTAAAAATCTAGGCAAATACTAATTTATTATGGCCATATAGTAGGCATGTCTATATTTACAGAAAAGCCAAACTTGTCAAAGGTAATAGATGCAGCAAAAGTTAGAATTTAAATGTATCTTTAACATTTTATATTTTAGAATTTTGCTACATGTACATCTGTGTATTACTTTCATGACTTGATGACCTCAGAGGCTACAACAGGTCATCAGAACTGGAACTGGAGTCACAGACAGGTGTGAGCTGCCATGTGGGTCCTGGGAATTGACCCTGGGTCCTCTGGAAAAGCAGCTGGTTCTCTTAACCATGTCTCCAGCCCCATTAGCTGTATCTTTAAAAAGATTTGTTTTTATTCTGTGTGTATATGTTAGTGCCTGCATGCATGTCTGTGTACTTCATGGGTTTGGGTTGGTCAGAAGAGGACATCAGATCCTCTGGAACTGGAGTTAAGGGCAGATGTGAGGTGCTGCCAACCAAACCCAGATCCTCTGCAAGAGCAGGTGCTCTTAACTGCTGAGCTTTGCCCCTGCTAATTCACAGGAGGAAACAACTACTTCCATAGGAATGCTTGCTTCTCACTTTACAATTTGCATGAATTAAAGGTTCTAGGTGATTGTTCTCATCTTGTGTGTGTGTGTGTGTGTGTGTGTGTGTGTGTGTGTGTGTGTGTGTGTAAACATATGGATGCGCATCTGGAGGCAAGAAGATGACCTTGTTTTGTTCTTCATGCACTGCCCACTATTTTTTTTTCCTGCTCGGCTGACTGGAGAGCTCAGGGATCTTCTTGTATCACCTTCCCAGTGATGGCATTACAAGTGTATACCACCGTGTCAGAAATTTTTATGTGAGGTCTGGGAATCAAACACAGATCCTGGTATTTGCATGATAAGCACTTTACTGACTAAGCTATTTCTGCAACCCCAGTCTCATTATTTTATAAACTAAATAACTGTTACTGTAATGGTTTTACAGATGACTAGTCACACTGCACTGGAGTAAGTGGGACACTCAGATGGTTCTCTAAGACTCAATGGTGACGCCGTCCGTGTAAGGACTGCTGGGCTCAGGCAGGCATTCTACAGACTCTAGACCATTCATCAGCAAAACGCCAGCATGGTAACCTCTATAAAGGCACAGAGCAAGGGCTATTCTGAAGCGATCAGAATAGTGTACATCCACTTACATTCTCTAGCTACATGTATGTCTGTAACAGGATCATAAATCCAGGCAGTGGGAACATTTAAAAAATTATGTTTACTTCTTGTAGTTAAGTAAGAGATACTGACCTCAGACTTGACCTCTTGTTGCCCAAAGCAAACCTTTTTTTCTGCTGTGGCATAATTTCCTAATACTGAAAGACACCATGACTTGTGTCTCAATGGGTTGGCACAAAGCAAAAGTTGTTTGGTTTCAATTACTCCCTTGTAAGCACCGTGGAAGAAAATGAACATGTTTATCTGAAGGCAACAGAGCAGTGATCCCAAAAGAGAGTAGTGAACTCTGTTCTATTTCATCCTTTCGCGGCACAGTTAATGGCACCCACCAGAAACCAGCAGATCGATGTATGAATATACAAATAGTTTGTCACAAAAAATACATATAAAGATGTGTTTTAAAAACCTGTCTGGGAGCTGGACAGTGGTTGAGCACACCTTTAATTCCAGAACTCAGGAGGCAGAGGCAGAGGCAGTGGCAGATGGATCTCAGTGAGTTCCAGGCCAGCCTGGTCTACCAAGTGAGTTCCAGAACAGCCTCCAAAGTCACAGAGAAACCCTGTCTCAAAAACTCCACCCCCCCAAAAAAACAAGAAAAACCTGTCTGGGTCAAAAAAGCTCTAGCGACCCTGCTGTGAAGTGTTGCCTACACAAGCCATCCACACTAGAGCTGGTGAGAGACCTTGCTTTCTGTGTGAGGGGCACGTGGCAGGGTCTCACTGATCTCAGACAGGAAACAGAAGGTCCTTACCTGTAAAGTCATAGAGCTGTGGCAGGGCGTCCAGGATGATACCCACCAAGGGCAGGTAAAGGGCGGCGATTTTGACTTTGACTTCTGGTTTGAGACACCGTGGATCCAGGTCGTGAGAACTCAGGAGGCTGTGGATGGCGCTCACAGCTTTTCTCTGTACTCTGCTGATTCTGGTGATATAACATTGAGAAACCAGGCTACAGTGAGGGAGGCTGTGTGCCCTCAAGGGAAAGAGTTCCCCCAAACAGCACTGAACAGTTGGGTGACAATGGGAAAAGCAGGCAAAACAGGCTAGAAGAGAGGCTGCCTGGGTTACAATCCTGGTCTATTGTTTAGCTTTCTGTTTTCAAGTTCATCACATCACGTGAGTACTTCGTTCCTTTCGGATACTGAATAACATTCCATTGTGCACAGAGAATAATTTCATTTATCCACTCATCAACTGATGAACGTTTGAGTTGTTAACACTTTGGGACTCTCGTGAATGATGGATGCTCCTCGTTTTTTGTGTAAGTATAAGTATGTATCTCTTGGGTATGTCCCTCAGTAAAACCACTGGAACCATAACTGTTTTTACCTTTAAAGGACTAAGACCCATTTCATGGTTTCTTCACCATGTCACATTCCCAGCAGCCGTGTATGAATGCTCTAGTATCTGTCTTTTTCTTTATCCTCATCATCATCTCTCTGGGGGGGGGGTTAGAGACAGGGTTTCTATGTGTAGCCTGGGTTGTCCTGGCACTTGTTCTGTAGACTAGAATGGCCTCAGACTCAGAGATCTGCCTGCCTGTGCCTACTGAGTGCTGGGACTAAAGGTGTATACCACTACCATCTGGTTTCTTTCTCCCTTTCTCTGTCTCTCCCTTTCTCTGCTTCTCCCTCCCTGCCTGCCTGCCTGCCTGCCTGCTTTTAATGATGGGGATTGAACCCAGGGTCTAGCATGTGCTAGGCAAGTAATCTACCATTTAGCCACACCTCAGCCTCTCTGTCTTTTTATCGTAACCGTTCTAGTAGGCAGGATGTGGTATTTAGTCATGGTTTCAATGAGGCACTGGCCTGACAATGATTTTGAACATCTTTTCACGTGCTTATGATCACACCTTCTTTGGGAAATGTCTGTATCAACCATTTGCTCAGAGTGGCACATGCCTTCAATTCCAGCGCTCAGGAGGCAGAAGCAAGCAAATTTCTGTGAGTCTGAGGCTAGCCTGGTCTACATAGCGAGTTCAGGACAGCTGGAGACCCTGTCTCAACAAACAAAAAATTTAGGTATAGCTGGGGTGACATAGCATTTGGGAGACTGAGGCAATAGGATCATGGGTTTGAGGCTAGCCTGGGCTACACAGTAAGACTTTGTTTCAATCAACAAAAAACAAGCAAACTGTGTGTGTGTAATTTCTTCATATATATAAATTCTTCATTAGATCTGTAACTTGTAAATATTTTTGCTCTTTCTGTGGACCTGTGGATTATCATTTAATTTTCCTATTTAATTTTTGTTTTGGGATAGTCTCATTATATAGTTCTGACTGACTCAGAACTGGCCTCACAGAGCTCCTCCTGCCTCTGCCTCTGAGTGCTGAGATTAAAGGTGTTCACCACCATGCCTTCCTCTTAATTTTCTTGATGGTCCTAAGAATCACACTCATTGCAATATTAACGAAACTCAATTCTGTTTTATCTTTTGTTGCTCAGACTTATTTTCAGATGCCACTGACTAGTTTAAGTTATGAAGACAAGCTCTCTGATTCTTCCTTATCTATGCATTCCACAGGTTTAAGTCTTACACTGAAGCCTTAGGTTTAGTCCATTTTTATCTATAGTGTAAATGAGGGTTCACTATTTTTTTTTGCATGTGAATATCCAGAAGCATTTGTTGAACTATTTCTCCCTCACTGAACTGTTAAGGGTACCAGTCAAAACTCAATTGATGAAAATGTTAAAATTTACTTCTGCATTCTTTTTTTTTTTTCCTGAGACAGGGTTTCTCTGTGTAACAGCCCTGGATGAAATGACAGACTCTGGAGATCCACCATGGAGGGCCTCACCCTCCCTGGAGATTGGAGTGGAGATTGGGTGGGGGACTAGGGGGTTGGGTGGGGAGGGATGAGGAGGAGGGGAGGGAGAGGGAGCTGGGATTGACATATGAAACAAACTTGTTTCCAACTTAAATTTTAAAAAAAGGAAAAATAAAATAAATTTGCACATAAAAGTTTACAGAAAAAAAAAGAATCCAGAAGTAAGGGCAAATGGATCTCTGTGAGTTTAAGGCCAGCCTGGTCTACAAAGTGAGTTCTTGGACAGCCATACTTCTGGATTCTTAATTTGATTATACTGACTGATGTATCTATTTGTGTTTTAGAACCATAAAGTCAAGTAGTTGGCTTTGTTGTAAATTTCAAAATGAGGAATGTGTATTCTTCAACTGAATTCTTTTATAAATTTTGTTTTGGCTACATTGGTTTTCTTGACTTTCCATACACATTTTAGGAAGAGCTTAATTACTGCAGTGAAGTCAGCTGGAATTTTGAGAGGCGCTGCATCAAACCCACAGGTCAACGTATGGAATGGCACCACCCCAGCAATATTATATGCACTGACTGGTCAGCAGGTGAGGTGTACTATGTAGCTCTCTTTCTGGCAACACTGTTCTGTGGTTTTCAGTACCCAAGCCTTATACTTTGTTTGCTGAATTTGTTCTTGAGTACTAGATTTTTTTTGGGGGGGTTAAATAACACTGTTCTCTTAATTTCATTTTCAAGCTGTTCATCACAAATATAAATAATTACAATTTATTTTTATATTGGCCTTGAACCTAGCAACCGCGGTCTTGATAAATCCAAAGAGGTTTTTGAATTACTGACTTAAAATTTTCTATATATAACACCAGGCTGTATATGAGAATGAAGATGTTTTGCTTCTTTCCCATGTGAATAACCAGTCTTTCATGTCTTTTGTCCTAAGACAGAACTCTTAGCACAAGGGCAAACAGCAGTGACAGACATGGAAGGTTTTGTTTGTTCCTGGTCTTAGGGGGAAAACTTATGTTTTCCACCAGTGCTCAGGTGAGCTGTGAGTTTTCCAGAGGCCAGGATGAGGCTGAGTACGGTCTCTGTGATCAGCACTTTCTAGGCAGTAGAACTACAGTCTGTCCAGTGCTTTTTCCTGCACCTGTTAAAATGATTGTGTGGTGGTCAGGTGGTGGTGATGCACGCCTTTAATCCTAGCACTCAGGAGGCTGAGGCAGGTAGATCTCTGAGTTTAGGCCAGCCTGGTCTGCAGAGTGAGTTCTAGGACAGCCAGGGCTATACAGAGAAACTCTGCCTTGAAAAACCAAAGGGGAGAAAAGAAAGAAAGGAAGAAAAAAAATCTAACCAGTACAATAATCACATACACATGTTTGCTTATTTAAAGATAGTAAGTTAAAATTAAAACTAAAAAGTCAACTGTATTTCTAGCCCAAAGAAGTGACTTCTAGGGCCACTGAGATGGCTCAGCTAGTAAAGGTGCCTTCTGCCAAACCTGAGGCCTTGATTTTGATCCCTGAGATTCACATGGTGGAAGAATTGACCTCTGTCAATTGTTCACTGACCTCCACATGAGTAATGTCATACACATGCTCCCATCAAAACAAATAAATAAGCACAACTTAAAAAGAAAGGAATGACTTCTAGATAGGCACAAAGGGATATACCTTTAATGCTAGTACTCAGGAGGCTGAGAATTACTGAATTGGAGGCATTGTGGGCTATATATCGAGACCCTGACTAAAAAAAAAACAAAAGAAAATAGCAACTTTTACTTTAAAAATTATTATTATTGTTGTGTGTGCATGTGTAGAGGTCAGAGGCCAACTCTGTGGAGTCGTTTCTGTTTTTTCACCTTTAGTGGATTCTGGGGATCAAACTCAGATGTCAAGTTTATGTGACATCACACAAGCACCTTTAACCCACTGAGCCAACTTGCTGCCCTCACCCTTTTTAGTTTTCAGCAAAAGTTCAAACCAGAAACTTTTAAATGTTCATTTTTTAGCAGACAAATTATACTATCTCTACACAAAGTCACAGAGTTGAAATAAAAAGAAACATGCGCAGTCATACCAAGGTGCTCACGGCACAATGCTCAGCAAAGAATATGAAGTTCCACAATTGGTAAGGCCAGTCTCTGGTGGCAAAGGTCAGAATAGTGGTTAGCTTGATGGAGGACTGTGACTGAGAGGGGTAACAGAATATTCTGGACTACTACAAAATCTCCTATGGCTACTTAAAGAACATTCGTAGTGAAAAACCATTGCACGTCACAATTATGTTTAAGGTCCCTTATTGCATGTAAGTTATACTTCAATAAAAATAAGGAAAACCATGCATCCAGCATAGCATTTAGAGCACAGCTGTGGCAATTCAACTTCAAAAGTGTAATTTCTCCATCTCCAAAAAAGCCTATTTTCCTTTACCTCAAATGAAATAATGCCCCATCAGAATCCAGAGGAGATAGAAAATATCAACAAATTTTCAACTGGCCTAGATTCCTCCACTGAATAGGCAACTATAAGCTTCATTTTGAAAGGTGCTCTTTTTTTTTACACAGTCCTGGCTATCCTGGAACTTGCTGTGTGAACCAGGCTGGCCTTGAACACAGAGATCTGCCTGCCTCAGCTTTGGGGTTAGAGGCATGCGCCATCACACCAGCTTGGAAGGTATTCTAGTTCTGAAACTCAGCCTGTTGGCTCCAGCAGTGTCTTTTGGACAGGTGCTGCACTTACCAGTTAAAGACATGAGGCAATTTCCAAATGCTCCAGGCTCATTTGATTTACTGAAGCATGGACACTTATGGATAAGCCCAAGTATAAGATGGCTGTGGCTGCTCATGTGGGGATAGAGATGGATCCCATGAGCCCTTGCACCTTTAGAGTTGGGGCAGATGCGGGCCAGTCTTTTAACTGCCTCGGCAGCAAAAGGCCACACTGACCGCTGGGGAGCTGTGCTAAAGGGTGGCGGTTTTCTAAGGTTTAGCCCTCATACTGCAGCCTTGACAGTATTTCCAATGGCTTTCTAGGAAAGTAACTGAGGGATGGCTGTGCTGCCCGGACACTGAAGCTGCTAATTAGCTCCTCTCTGGGTGCGTTTGAAGACCATATCAATCTTATTAGACATAATTACACCATCTCCCAGCAAACTCTCCCTTATTGCTAGTAATACCCCAACAATTTTACAAGGATCAGAAACAGATGTCAGGCCCGTTTCCAAGTGGAACAAAAATGGAAAATCAAAAACCACTGCTAATGTGAACACAAGAGATACTCTCAGAAATCACTTAAAGCCGCAGTATTTATTAAAACACAATTAAGAAATGAAAACAGGGACTTTTTTTTCTGTTTACAAACTTTCTTCTCTCAGGACCTTATCAGCAACTATCCTAGAGCACTTCTTGTTGCTGAGAAAATATGTTAGCTTTATTGACAGAAAATTCTACTGGGAAAACTGGAGATCAGTTAGAGTAGAGATATGATAATGAATGTGAGCCATGAGCCAATGAGTGAGGCACCACACTGCCACGTGCAGGTGCTCAGATACACACGCGAGAGGATGCCTGTAGCATCTCTCTTGGCCTGGGGAGGCTTGTCTACAAGAAGTGTAATCTAGACACGGGACAGCAGCTTTCTTATTAGGTATCACTTCCTTTGCTGGCCTTGGGCAGTGGCGTCTTAGTATTTCCTCTGGGTGTACTCACCTTGTCAAAAGAGACCTTGAAGGGCTGGGGATGAGCTTAGTGGATGAGCTCTTGGCCAGCATGTGCAAGGCCCTGGGTCCACCTGAGGTGCAAGTTCCACCTCAGCAACCCTCTTGCAAAATGGTTTTCCCTAGGGAATTCGCTAACAAAGCATTCTCTGTAAACTCTGCTCAAAAAGAGGACTTTTAAGGACCCATTCTGAGGTGGGCTTGGTGGCACATGCCTTTATTCTCAGCGCTCCAGTGGCAGAGGAAGGTGGATTTCTGAGTTTGAGGTAACCTGGTCTACAAAGAGAGTCCCAGGACTCAAGACAAACCCTGTCTTGAACCACGCCCCCCCCCAAAGTCATTTGGGGGCTGTGGATGAGCCTCAGGGGTAGAGTGCACACCAAGTGTGTGATGCTCTGGGTTCAATTCCCAGTGCAGTAAAAACAAGGTCATTCACAGATCGTCTAATCCCCTCGCCCGTCTATATATGCCCCATGAACCATCAAGACAAGATTGGAACTAGTAAGTGGTGGAGTTCTGGGGTCTTGTCACAAACACGACTGGAAACTTCGTTAATACTTTTTCCTTCATGTTCCACTTTAGGTGTGGGACACTTACCCGTCCCCTTCAGAATCCAGGGCAACAGCCAGCTCTGTGAAGAGGAGCCCCGTGAGAAAGTGCTGCTGCCGGTACTCCGGGGTCAGGTCGAACATGCTGGCAATCTTTTGATCCTGGAAACTGGAGCAGGAGCTTGAGTTCTACAAAACACAAACAGCAGCTTGATGAGTATTAGGAACTGGAATCCAAACAGCCCTGGCTTGCATTTACAGAGCTCTGGCCAGATACTGCATGCACTGACTGGCTAACACGAATATGAGAACAAAGCACGCAGGGCCTGTAGAGAAACTAGGCTGGGGTAGAGCTCAACAGTAGAGCACGTGCCTAACATTGCTGGGTTCCCAGAACAGCCAAACAAGGGGGAGAAGAAAAGAAAATCAGTTAATGTCCTCCTTGCTCACCCATATCAAAAGTTCCAGATGAATAAGCAGCCCAGGATAAATGTAGACAGAGAAAGGAGGACTATACCCAGCCCCATGCTATAGCCTGTTTTCCCAGAGCCCTTTCTGAAGGTTGCCTGAGAACACTGTCTGGATGATGGTAGCCTGAACCAGAAGTGGTGTCTGGCATAGAAATGCCAGAGTTGGCAGTCCTAGGCCATTCCTGTCCTGTGTTCTTACTCCAGGAGCATGGCATCCTTCACCAGGGGCAGAAGAAATCAGTGTCTCTGTAAGTCCTTGCACTTTGCTGTGTAGGGTCCTTGTCAAGCCTTTGGGACAGCTAGGAGAGGACCCAGGGCAAGGTCAATGTGGGGTAAGTGACAGGCTCATCCCACAGAAGAAACGATAGCAGACAGATGATGATGCATTTGGAATTGGTCCTTGTAAGTCACATGTGTGCCGGATCACATTATGATAGTCATGTAGCTAACTAAAAGTATACCATCTGGAACAGATAGCTAAGCTAACTTCTTTTTACTACTAAACTACTATTATTCCTATTATGAAAAATGAGGCTTCCTACATTTCTCAGGCTGATCTGGAACTCTTGGACTCTGGCGATCCTCCCCCTGAGCCTCCGAGCCCTGGAACTATAGGTACATATCATTGTGCCTCTCATTAACAAGAAATTAATTAGATGAACCCTTACCTTTGTGCTAAGATCAAGGATACACAGCAGAATAGAATCTAATGCTATCCTGAAATATCCTGCCTGCTGCTCTGAACATCTGATTTGTTTCTCACATACAGAACGTGACTGTAAACATTTTCTAGAGGACACTAATTCCTTGAGAAACCCATGGGGGGGGTGAGGTCATTTCCACAGTCAAATCATGTTGGGAATCATTACTTTTTATACCCTTCCCCCTCCAGCACCTTTTCCTTTCAAAGGCATTTGACAAAGAAAGGAGGTTAAAAGAGTTTTCAAAATCACTTGACTTTGGAACCCTGTACTTGCAAATACATTAAACCTGTATTTACATAATATATTGTATAATAATCAGTTAATACCAACACAGGAGGACTTGAGATTTATCTAAGTTTCCTCATTTTTTAGACTTACAGATTCCTTCCTATATAGTCAGACTCATTAGGGACCCTTCAGGCAAACTACTTGTTTTGTCAATTATCAGTTAAGATGCTACAGCTTCAGGGGAGCCTATTGCCCATACGTGGATCAACTGATCTGGTTTGAATAGCTTGATTCTTTTCCTCTAACTACTGAGACCAATATTTACAGGAGAGGCACAATCGAACTAAGCTAATTAACAAACTAGCTTGACTCTTTCCTTCAGTCAGTGGATTACCTGGGAGGATATGGAGGGACAGGGAGATGCTGGCGCAGTGTCTGTATTCATGAAGAGGAGGTTCAGGTTGAGGTAATGCTCATGGCTACAGAGGATTCTCAGGAACTCCAGCCGCATGGAAATGAGCGTTGGAAGGGTATTAAGCTTGGCGGATAGCTGGAAGGAAATACACAGAGGAAAGAAATGCTGAGGACAGGGAAACTGGAGTCGAGTTTAGCAGACACCAACATATTCTTTCTCTGCCCGGTAAGACATAAATTTGAGTATAAGTTAATCTGAGGGAGCAACAGACACCATTGTGGGAGCCCCAGCCAGGTTTCCTTTACTACTTCTCCTAACAGCAGCCCCAAATGAGAACTCTTCTCCCACTCTCAACGGTGTCTAATCAATGTCACAGCAAACCTGTGAAGAGAAGAAGCTTGAGACATGTCCTCAGCATAGCACAACCCAACACATCTTCTGACAACTCTACTTGCATCTAAAGGCCGAACTAAAAACCGCCACCAAAACGTGACACATTGACAGTTGAAGAGGGTATTGGGCAGGGCAGGTGGCTGTGGATGGCTTTACTTCCATTTTGAATGAAAAACAGCTCATCCCGCACAGCTATCTGTGCCCTGATACTCTAGGGTCACCTTCCCCACATGCATCCTAAAGCTTTGAAACAGATGGACTTGTATTTGTATGCATACAGTGCCCTGGAGCACAGCAATTCTGCAGCATTTGATGTCATTTACTCTGGTGGGCTCTTCCACAGGGACAGGCAGTTAGAGGTGGAAGATGGGAAACCTTAGGATTCTCTTCTTACTCAGGGCATCCTTTGGGGAGCTCAGGGTTGATGTACTTTGGGTGGAAGGGGTGTTATAGAAATAAGCAGGGACCTCTGTGTGTCGACTCTAAGTTGTGTGCACACTTCCTCAGAACCGACCACACCAGCACACACCATACTTGAATTTTTACACATTCAATTATTTGAAAATCAGCCTCAAATAGATTTTTTTGAGCACTTAAGGGAATTTCTAATATGAAAGAAGTAATTCCCCATCATGATTTGAAAAAGTATGAGAAACAGAACAAAGTGATACAAACCTTAGTAGTTTAGGATTTACTTTTATGAAGGCATGTTGACAAATCTTAAGTGTTATGTTTGTGTTTTAAACATGGTAACATATAAAGCACAACACATTTTAATGTTAAATCTCTTCTCCTATGCCCCATATGGATTTAGATGGTAAGCATTTCACATTTTAGTGAAAGAATTTTTAAATATTCAATGTTTATGACATATCTTAATATTCATTATCAAAATCACTATAGTATTTAAAGTATTAAAATCAGTTATCCTTCTATACCCCTCTTTTTCAAGACAGGGTTTCTCTGTGTAATAGTTCTGGCTGTCCTGGAACTTGCTTTGTAGACTAGGCTGGCCTTGAACCTGCAGACATCTGTCTGCCTCAACTTCCTGAGTGCTGGGATTGAAGGAGTGTGCCATCACTACCCAACAGGGCTATCTTTTCTTGATCATCCTAAAATTTGTCAGTTTGGATTAATCTTCAAATTTTTAGGGCATGAAAGTTTATGAATAGACTCCCCAGGATATCTTAAAGCAGATAATTTTGTTTAGTTAGGACAGAAATGTCTTCAGCTTTCAGATATGTGAAAAAAATATCCTAACCAAACATAAAAAGTATTGTGGGCCAAATAATTTATTCATAAAAATATTAATAGATCCATCAATTTAAATAAAATTTGAAAGCATTAAAGCCATTTTTATTTTATAGTTATAAAATAATGCATTGCCGGCGTTGGTGGCACACGCCTTTAATCCCAGCACTTGGGAGGCAGAGGCAGGAGGATCTCTGTGAGTTCGAGGCCAGGCTGGACCGACAGCCTCCAAAACGGAGAAACCCTGTCTTGTAAAACCAAAAAAAAAAATAATAATAAAATAATGCATTTATGTAGTAGAGGAACACAAGAAAACTTACAGTAGGAAATTCAAACTATTTTAACTCCACTAAGAAGAAATCTGCAAGTTAAGGCATTACTAATATATCTTTAAAATATGTCTTATTTGTAATCTTAAATGCACATGAGCTGTTTGATATATAATTTAACACTTAAAAGCATTGCAGCTAAATTATTTAATAGTATTGCTAGAATGCTAACTCTCTTGTTAGATACAACACTACACTCTACAGTTTTCAGTTAAGAAGAAATCACTTGATAGGGAGCTTCTGCCCTCATTTTTTGAGACGAGGTCTCACTACGTGGCCTTGGCTACGTGGCCCAAAACTATCTATATAGACCAGGTTGGCCTTGAACTCACAGAGATCTACAGGCCTCTGTCTTTGTGAATGCTGGGTTAAAGTTAGCCACTTGATAGTGGTAGTCAGAATTCATGGCTGACTAATGAGAATTTATGAAGTGTTTTAAGTGATGCAGGCACCAACAGCATCTGCCAAGTGCTCACTGTGCAGTTCAGCACATTAGCAGCCCCCAGCCTAGAACCAGACA
Source organism: Mesocricetus auratus (assembly GCF_017639785.1). NCBI lineage: Eukaryota > Metazoa > Chordata > Mammalia > Rodentia > Cricetidae > Mesocricetus > Mesocricetus auratus. The sequence goes on from NW_024429182.1 coordinate 35,272,277, forward strand.
GACCTCTGCAGCTGCATCGCATTTTCTGTGTGAAACTGAACAACAGCAGTGGGTTTACAAAGACAAGCGTCTTCCTGAGTTTCTTTTCCAAGAGCAGCCCAATGGGCTGCAGAGATGACTCAGCTGTTGAAGACTAGGCTCTCAACTAAAGCATCAAGAGCAGCTCAAACCCAGAATTTCAGTCCCCAGCACCTACTCTGCTACTTCCTACTGGGAAGGTAGAGACTTGTAGTCATTAGGTGCTTACAGCCCCTCCAGCTCTGTGACCCAGATTCCCCACTGTGCTGCAGAGCAACCTCACCTGTCACCGCTCCCTTCCAGCACGCGTGTGTGCGCACCCACAGACAGACAGACACACAGACAGACACACACACACACAGACAGACAGACAGACAGACAGACAGACAGACAGACACACACACACACACACACACACACACACACACACACCCCAAGTCTGAGCTCTGGCCACACTTCCTTAGAAGTTCCTGGTCCCCTGGATGCTTGGTGGCCCCTCACTGGAAGTCTCTGAATGGTCTCACTGGGAAGGGCTTTTCCACTCTTGTAGCCTGTGCAGTAAGCTCCCGTGTCACTGTCTTTTCTGGTCACACCTTTCTCCTGGATAAGGTGCCATAATCCTCAAAGCTCCACAGAGGAAAGCCCTTGCATTTTACAAACAAGGAAGGGACAGCCTTAGAGACAGAGATTGAAAGCCGTTACACTACTACTGAGAGTGATGATGGTGATGACAACTTGGAAAAGGGGGCGGTTGTTGTGGTTATGGTAACAGCTGTAGCTGTGGCGAAGAGAAGAAATAAGGAAGGAGAGTAGCAACAATAACTGTTGCTTATATTCTTATTGCTAGGACATTCTAAAGGGACTCAAGAAAGAACTACATTCAAAACTTTGGGGAGAAAGCTGGGCATGTGGTACAAGTCTTTAATCCCAGCACTCAGAAGGCAGAGGCAGGCCAATCTCTATGGGTTTGAGGCCAGCCAGGTCTACACAGTTCTAGGACAGCCAGGGCTACATAGTGAGATCCTGTCTCCAAACAAAAATAACCTCTGGGGAAGAGTTAACACTGATATGTTACGCTGCATTTTTAAAAAATGTGCTTTGTGTTCCTGGGAATTCAATCGCTGTGTTCATTGTTTTTTTTTTTAAACATTAGAACTCCACAACCACAATTTAATTAACAATTCTAACAAGTGAAAATTTTCTCCCCTTCTCCTGTGTGTGTGCGTGTGTGTGTGTGTGTGTGTGTGTGTGTGTGTGTGTGTGTGTGTGTGTGTAGGCCAAAAGTTATGTCAGTTATTTTCTTCTATAGCTTTCCAGCAAGCCCCTGGGATCTGTCTATCTATGCTTATCTCCACTTCCAATCTGTCTCCAGGAGCACTGAGGTAAATTGCATCTGTTGCCAGCTATTAGGTAGGTGCTGGGGCTCCAAACTCAGGTCCTCATGCTTGCAGAACAAGCCTTTAAGCTACTGAACCATCTTCCCAGTCCCAAACCTTGAGTGCTCTGGTCAAAGATCAAATGCACAGTCCTGTAATTTCTCTTAAATGTTAACTAGTAGAAACCATGTTGTTTAGAAATTTCAGTTTCCTCACATTGACTTGTTGATAGCTTTGATCCGTGCTCCAGGAATCCAGGTGATCCAGTGTAGTTAAAGAACCCACACATTGCACAGAGTGAAAGTTCAAGATGTGTAGGGGGGGTCACAGTGCGTGCGTGCGCACGCACGCGTATATACACACACGCATGCACACACACACACACGCACACCATGACAGGGAGGAGGGGCTGAATTGGCAGCTCCAAGGGCACTCACCTGGTTGCAATAATGCTTGATGAGGTTGAACACGAAGCCTCTGTCCATGAGTGAGAGAAGGTCATACAAGAAGAAAGCCAGGCTGATGTTGATCTTCTCTGCCTGCTCACTTTCCTTTAAAACGAGCACAGAAGCATACAAATCATCCTGCTGGGTCCTGGACAGGAACTCCCAGGTCCCTGATGTGGACACTGGGAGAGGAAGATGCTATTATGTTGGTCTACCACCCTTCCGGGTGACGTTGAACATTTAGATTTTTTTCCCACTCCTCTTGTTTTGTACATGTATAATTGTAAGTATATAATCAGCCCTAATCTATATATACAATCTGGGGCTCTGAAATTTTATTTTTTATTGTTTTGGTTTTTAACATGGAGTCATGCCATCTAGTCCAGGCTGGCCTTGAACTCCTGATCCTCTTGCCTTAGCCTCCTAAATCCTGGGAAGATAAACATTTGATACCATACCCAACCAAAGCTTTTTTGGGGTGGGTGGGAGTGGAGTGTGCAAGTTAACTTGAACTGCATTCGCTGTCTTCGAAGAGATAGATTTAGAACATTTTTTAGAATTATTTATTTTATTTTATGTGTATGAATATTCTGTGAGCCATCACTTATTTTTTTGAGGAACTGAACCTGGGTCTTCTCTGTAAGACCAGCAAGTACACATAAGTGCTGAACCATTCCTCCAGCCCCCAGGAAAAAGATTCTTAATTTGTAAGGATTATTACACAAAATCAAGTCAGGATAAAAAGGCTTAAGAACTTTTTCTTTTCCAGTTAGGCAGGGTTCTCAGCCTGAAAGATGTCGGAGACATACTTGGAAGGGTGAATTCTTTCAAGATTGAGGCCAGGCTAGTTTTCAGTTTTACTTCTTTTTTGTTGTTTCTCAGTGCTCTTTTCTATAAGATTTTTACATAGTGAGTTCCAGGACAGCCAGAGCTACATAGTGAGATCCTGTCCCGGGAAAAACCAACCACAGTAAATCTAGATTACACTTACTTATTGGTGTGGTGGTGGTTAAGTGTGAGGTGTGGTGCATATGTGGAGGCTGGGAGACAATGTGCAGCAGTCAGCGCTCCACTTTCTCCAGGTAGGTCCTGGGAATTGAACTCAGGTCATCAGTCTCCCTGAGCCATCCTGCTGGTCCATTAAATTCAAGTATATATATATATATATATATATATATATATATATATATGTGTGTGTGTGTGTGTGTGTGTATTATATATACATATATGTGCATATACATGGATATGTGTATATTTATGTATATATATATACATACACTTTAATTGTAGAATGATTTCAAGTTATAGATTGGTACAAGAATCATACCAACAAGTCACTGAAACTTAACTTTTGCAAACTTCACATTATTATCATTCTATCTATATAAAAAATACTTTTTGAAACCCTTTTCAAGTAGGTGGTAAATATCATCCCTATTTACCCGACAAGAACAGGCTGCACCTCTCAGGAGAAAGAGTATTTTGTCTCATAAAATCATATAAATGATAAACCATACTGTAGTTTCTTTATAGCTCCCCCCAGCCACACCTTAGGGGCTTGTCCAGCATATCTTAACTGCTGTTATATTTTAACTACTGTTTTCCAATGAGGCTGACCTTTTCTGCTTATTAAAGTAACACGTTCATGGCAAATGATTTGGAAAGTGAAGACACACAGTTACCTTCTGAGGTTTCACTAAAAGGGCTGCTATCTCCGAAGTGACCACATTCACAATGGTCGTTATGTCATCTTTGAAGCGGTCAGAAAAACGAGTCCTCCGAAAGCTGTCACGTTTATCCAGGTTATGTACATACTGCGCCATGCTTTTCACCTACAGAGGGATGGGACAGTGTCAGCATGGGGATTGGTGACCTGCTTGTACAGTGTGCAAGAGGGGAATAAATGGTTTGCAGGAAATCTCTTTCACAGTGGACTTCTGAGACTTTCTTAGTGCTGGTGGTGCCCAAGTCAGCTCTGAACTACAAAATGCTTCTGACACACTGAAGGGTTGCCATGGTGCCTGGAGGTGGGCACTGTGTCCTCTCCTTGACCCCTGTTTCGGGGCTCCTTTCATGTTGCTGACAAAACCTGGAGCTTAGCTGTTTGGGCCTAGTGTCAGGAGACACCCCAGCCCCAACAGCCTACATCCTGGAAGACAGCGTGAGGCTGAGTTCTCAGGACCACGAGGCTGAGTTCTCAGAACTACACGTTGTTATAGTAGATAACACAAGACACACAAAGGAACTATTTTAAAATGCTGTCTGAACGTAAAGTCTTTTCTTTTCCCGAAACTACAGTAAGGAGAGCAGGAGAGAAATGTCTCTCCTATATTGAGTTTAAAATCAAACAACTGTTTTCCAGAAGCAATTTTATAGTTCACATCAAGTTAATTTCTGCTTCTAGAAATTAAAATTTAAGCCAGTCATTGGTGGCACATGCCTTTAATCCCAGCACTCAGGAGGCAGAGGCAGAGGCAGAGGCAGAGGCAGAGGCAGAGGCAGAGGCAGAGGCAGAGGCAGAGGCAGAGGCAGAGGCAGGGGGATCTTTGTGAGTTTGAGGCCAGCCTGGTCTACAGATAGGCTCCAAAGCTACACAGAGAAACATTGTCTTGAAAAACCAAAAAAAAAAAAAAAAAGAAATTAAATTTTAAACTATATTATAGGCTGATCAGGATTTTTGTTGGCTATCTAGAAATTTGATCGATATGTAGCACTCTGCCTCTGGAGGATGTCGATGTATGTTTTTTTGAGATGGTCTCATTATAAGGTTCATGTTCACTCAGCTTCTGGGGAGAATTATGTTTTAAATTTCTTAAGCCTAACTTATAGTCAATTAATCAATTAATCATTTAATAACTAGTATGATACTAGTTTAATGCCTACTATATTTTAAAATCTAGATCATGTAGAATTTTGGGGTTCTTCTTGGGCCAGAAGATCCCAGGGTCAATATATTCCTTCAAAATCATCAGAAGTTGAGCCTTACAGAGAGCTATTTGGGCAGTCTGACTGGAAAGGTTGGGGATGGTGGTTATTGCTGACTGTCAACTTGATGGGATAAAAAAATCACCCTGAGATAAGCCTCAGGCATGATTAGGTCAACTGGAGTCAGGAAGTCCTGTGGCTGTGAAGAGCACTGTTTCATGGCTGGTTTCCAGACAGAACAAAACGGAGAAAGTAAGGCTAGCAAGGTATTCATAACTGTCTACTTTCTGACCCCGGAGGCTGTGTCCTGCTGCCTCAGGCTCTGCCACCATGACCTCCCCGCCATGATGGACTGTGTCCTTGAACTGTGAGCCAAGATAAGTTCTTCCTTCCTTAATTTCCTTGGGATATTTTGTTGCAGAAAAAGGCAAAGTATCCACTACCCTGGGATTTCTTGTGGCTGTGGGCCAACATTGGGAAATCACGTTCATGAATTTGTACAGGAGAGTGTGAGAACCACTACACTACAGAAACACACATGTTCATGAATTTGTACAGGCTAGTCAGAGCATGATGGTAAAAGTAACTGTCAACTGGGCCTGGTGGCCCCTACCTGTAGCCCCAGCCCTGGTGGCTGTAGGAGAATTATTACCAGTGTCTGACTGCTCTACATATTGTGTTCCAGGTCAGTCAGGGCTAGCTAGTGAGACTTTGGCTCAAAACAAGCAAGCAGAAACAATTATCAACCAATCAGAAAACGAGCAAAAACAACAACAAACCAAACAAACAAAGCCCCAACCAAAACAAAAACAAAAAAAATTTTAAAAACCCAACAACAGAAGAGTGATTTTTCTGGAAGCTGACCCACCCACATTGGCCCCATCTGGAGTCTTAGAAGTTGGCTTCCACTCTGAAGAACAACACCAGACGGACCTTTCCTATACTAATGAGAGTCTGTTTCTGAAAACGTCAACCCAGTTAAGACTGAGACAAATAGGGTACAAGCACAGAGGAGGCAATGCAAGACGGAAGGGCAGAGCAGCCTTCCGACCCAGGTTTCACAGAATGCCCTGGCGAGCTCACACAGACCTGAGCATGCCAAACCCAATGGAAGAACATGGCTTCTCCTAACCCAAGGGCACTGTCCAAGCCTGGACACACAGACATATAGACACATCCATATTCCCAAAGACCCACACCTGCATGGTGAGAGGACCTGAATGAGCGGTGGGAACAAGACACCATTTCTTTTCTTTTCTTTTCTTTGGTTAGCAAAAGTATCTCTCTCACTACATCCCAGCCAAGGACCAGCGAGGACAAGGTTCCTTTGTTCAGGTGACCCCAATCCTGATCCTCTGCTGGCTAACCCAACCTAGCGCCAGGCTGTTGAACTCATTGTTGCAACGGCTTCTGCCTGCTGAGTTTGGCCATCCCACAGCCAAATAAATAATTCTCACAATGACGTCCTTCCCTCTGATGGCTTCTGTCCAGACTGTCAGCAACCTGCCAGCTCTTGGATCCCTGGCTTTCCACAGAAGAACCCAGAAGAAATATCAGTGGGGCTCAAGCTATCATTTGTAAGGGTTGATGAGATAGAAAAACATTTTCTTCCACATTTGCCTCTGTGGCCCATTCTGAGAACAGATACCTTTCAGAACCCCCTCGTGCAGAACAGCATGTCCAGAGGAACTGGGTCACCTAGTTACCTCCGGGCCTGCAAGGGCCGAATCAGTGGTTTCTAGCCACACAGTAGCTCATTCATTAAAATGTGTGAAATGCATGAGAACTAAATGTACCAGCTCCTGTGACAAAATTATTGCTCATTAGCACTGGTGGCCAGCACAGTGTCAAACTGCCCCTCTGCTGCCTAAGTCCTTGGGGGAGTTCTTCTTTTCAAGCTGAGCATCCGCCAGGTAACTATGCAACAATGCACGGAGGACTGAGGGTCCCCTCTGGGTCTGAGGTCAGTGATCTTCCCAGGTCCTCGACCACAGTCCCCACGTGGCTTCTTGCCCTTCTCCATCTGTGAGTGTTTACGCATCTGCACACTGCAGCAATGGTCCCTTTCCTTCCCTCCCTTTGGTTTCTGGTGGTAACGGTGAATGGGGGAGACTGTAGCTTGAGATCGATGGTGAAAGGTTTGGCTATTTGTCACTTCTACTGCTACAGAGTGTTCCTGTCATGCAGCCCCCCTTCTCTGCCTCTAGATTTCTCAATGCCCCCAACTGCTCTGTCCCCTCTCTGTGATTCTTCAGAATGAGGCTAGATAAGCAAAGGGTTCAGACAGCTGTTGCACCCCAAGTGCCTTACCAATCTCTGTTGGCTCCTGTAAGATTGCCAGCACCCTGGGTAGAGGCCTTGTGATAAATCCTCCTCAGCTGCCTGGACCCTGACAGAGTGGCCACCCCTGGGTAGTTGCTGTCTTGGTGGTCTGCATTTTGACCAACCCCATCTAAGTGCTTTCATCCACTCAAGCTTTTCTCGACTATATCATCTGTGCTGCATAAGGGGGTCCTAGAGTCAGAGGGGGGTTTTCACTGCAGAAGTCACTTTCTCTTGGGCCAAACAAGTCTTAGTAAGACTTATGCCAGATCAGAAGCAATTTTCACCTTTTCTGTGATTCTTCGTCCCTTGTAGTCACAGGCAATGGAGCAGTACCGCCAAAGCCCTAGACAGGCTTTTCCATTTAATATCATTTCACTCTGCATCTCCATTTAACAACATCAAAATAGCGCTGTGTTTGGGACAGAGGCTGGTAGTAGAATGCTTGCTTAGCATGCACCAGACCCCAAATATAATCCCGTTACCTCAATAAAAGGAGGGCATATGCTTATAATCCTTGTGGTAGGCTGTATGGGTGGGTGTGGTGAGTGCATGTGAGAGTGTGCTCGTGTGCATACACCCCACACACATGGAGCCTAAAGCAGGACTTTGGATGTCTTCTGCTGCTGCTCCCCACCTCATTACCTAGAGACTCTTACTGAACCTGAAGGTTGCAGATTTGGCTAGGCTGGCCAGCCAATGAGCTCTTTGGATTTATCCATCTCTGTCCTCCAATGCTGGGATGACAGACACATACAGCCATGTCTAATTTCATATGTGGGCCCCCGGGATTCGAACTCAGGTTCTCATCTTGAAGAGAAAGTGCTCTTACTGAGTCATCTCCTCCCCAGTCTCTGTTCTGAATGGTTTTTATGACAGAGTCTTTTCATGTCCATTAGTACTGAAATACAAGTATTAGTAATATTATTTTAAAATGGAGGAACTATACACGTACATTTCACTGTTCTGCTGGCAGCAGTGGTAGGGTAAACATATACACAGATTTCATACTCTTTACAACCAACGTTAGTGCAGTTGGTTATTGTCTGTATGATGTTAAACAGCTTGCCGAGGCTAAAGACAGAATAATGAAGACAGACCAAATCCTAGCAATCCAATAGGTGAGACGGAGAATCGATGACAGAGTGTGTAAAGTGCTAGTAAGGGGAAAAATGATAAATCAGAACGCCCATTACAGCATAAGGTGGCCCAGAAGGGCTCTACCTGCAGGTGGTGACATTTAAGGTGGAGTTAGAAGATGAGCAGGAAGCTGTTGGGGATAGGTAATAAGAAGTAGTTTGTGAGAGGGAATTATAAAAAAAAAAAAGGCCAGACCTGGTACTTTCCAGGAACTAAAGGGGGCACAATGTGGCTGAATGAGGGGTCCTGGCATGAGACAGAGGTACACATTTGGATTGTACAAGGACGTTTTAGTTATGATTTTCTTTTTTTTAAAAATGGCACTTTGATATTGAACTCAAGTTGGAAGAGGTGAGTCTGGTCTCAAAATGGAGGGCCATGATCCAAAGGAACCAGAACAGTTGAGGAAGCTGTTTATTGGTGGTCTGAGCTTTGAAACCACAGATGATAGCTTAAGAGAACATTTTAAGAAATGGGGCACACTCACCGACTGTGTGGTAATGAGAGACCCCCAAACAAACTGTTCCAGGGGCTTTGGTTTTGTGACCTACTCTTGTGTTAAAGAGGTGGATGCTGCGATGTGTGCTTGGCCACACAGGGTTGATGGGCGTGTGGTGGAACCAAAGAGAGCCGTTTCTAGAGAGGATTCTGTAAAGCCTGGTGCCCATTTAACAGTGAAGAAAATTTTTGTTGGTGGTATTAAAGAAGATACAGAAGAATATAATCTGAGAGACTACTTTGAAAAGTATGGCAAAATTGAAACCATAGAAGTTATGGAAGACAGGCAGAGTGGAAAAAAGAGTGGATTTGCTTTTGTAACTTTTGATGATCATGACACCGTTGATAAAATTGTTGTTCAGAAATACCACACTATTAGTGGGCATAATTGTGAAGTGAAAAAGGCCCTTTCTAAACAAGAGATGCAGTCTGCTGGATCACAGAGAGGTCACAGAGGTGGATCTGGCAATTTTATGGGTCATGGAGAAACTTTGGAGGTGGTGGAGGTAATTTTGGTTGTGGTGGAAACTTTGGTGGAAGAGGAGGCCATGGTGGTGGAGGTGGTGGCAGCAGAGGCAGTTACAGAGGTGGCAAGGGTGGATAGAATGGATTTGGAGGTGATGGTGGCAACTATGGTGGTGTCCTGGTTACAGTGGTAGAGGAGGCTAAGGTGGTGGTGGACCAGGATATGGAAACCAAGGTGGTGGGTGTGGTGGTGGTGGAGGATATGATGGTTACGATGAAGGAGGAAGTTTTGGTGGAGATAACTATGGTGGTAGCTGTGGATCTGGTGGTGAAGTGGCAGATATGGTAGCAGAAGGTTTTAAAAGAACATAGCAGAAAGGGGCTACAGTTTTTAGCAGGAGAGAGAGCGAGGAGTTGTCAGGAAAGCTGAGGTTACTTTGAGACAGTCGTCCTAAATGCATTAGAGGAACTGTAAAAATCTGCCACAGGAGGAACGATAATCCATAGTCAGAAAAGCTACTGCAGCTTAAACAGGAAACCCTTCTTGTTCAGGACGGCCATAACCACAGTCTGCAAAAAGTACAGCTACTGATCAATGCAATGTAGTGTCAATTAGATGTACACTCCTGGGGTCTTTTATCTGTTGTAGCTTTGTCTTTCTTTTTCTTTTCGTTACATCAGGTATATTGCCCTGTAAATTGTGGTAACAGGAATAAAAAATTAAGGAATTTTTAACTCTTCAATATTTGTTTGTTCAGTGTTTCTACATTTTAGTACAGAAACTTTAACAAAAATGCAGTTTTGAAGGTGTTTCCTTGTGAGTTAATAAGTAAAGAAGATCATTGTTAATTGCTATTTTATATGAATTTTGCTAAAGTTAACTGTAAAGAAGCACCTACTGACTTGCAATTTAAGGGGAATCTATTCTTCCCATTTCCAAAACCATGATGAGTGGACACTGACATGTGGAGAGAATCGATATTTGTATGTTTGCAATGTGTGTTTTAGATAATTAGGATTGGGTAATAAAAATTAGCATATTTGTGAATTTAATAGCATTTAGATTACTTTCAAATGAAAAAGATCTCAAAAGTTCCTATTTGGGTTTTGTGCATTTTTATTTCAAAATGTAATCATGATTTTAGTATGTTTCATTGAGTCCTAGCCGTGTTAAGAACATCTCTACTCCACATTTACCCTGATCACATTGAAACTGCTGCCAATAGTTTGGGGTATAAAGTGTTTATACCACACTCTACTGAAGGGTGGTGGGTATATTTCATATTCCAATTTAACAGTCTTTTAATACAGGGTCACTAAGTATGCTGTGTCTGAGCAAACTGGTAGATACCTGGTTCTGCTTTTCAAATTCGAAGTCCCAAAGTACATTATTATTCCTTGGTTTTTAGTCCTCCCCCACCCCCGTACAACTTTTCAGAGCAGAGGAATAAAAGTCACTCGTTTGAATCCCTAACTGGATGGCATGCTTTCCTGTTTTTACCCTTTCCATTTTGTTGGATGATGAAGCTGCAGATAGTTAAGGTGTCATTGTCCAAAAGGAAGCAGCAGAAAATGTAGCATAGTTGCTTTTTTTAGTGTGAGCACCTCACTTTCCAAAAGATCTGAATTCAAATTTGGATAGACCTGAATGCTTAAATCCCCAAAGAACACACGGTTATTCTTTGTATATATTTCATCCTAAAACATGTTGGTGTTTATTCAGAGACCTTGGTTAAGAAGAGTTCTAGATACTAAGGTCATATATATGAAAAATGTCTACTGTTGCGCCAGCTAGTGCTTACCAACTTCATTCAAGACCCAAAGTATGTGCTCTGCTGTTGCTTTCTTTGGCATTTGAACATTGAATTCAAAGTTTTTCTTGGTTTTTGAAGTATAAGCAAAACAAGCAATACAAAGGGGAATGGGGCGTGCTAGTGTTTGAATATGAAAACAATGGCACTTTAATTCTAGCATATGGAAGCCATGATGAGATTGGCTGCCTGGGGCAGGAGAGATGGGCTAGAGAAAAAAAACACAGGAGGAAGAAAAAGGAAGATACTGCAAGAGACACATGAGAAATGATGGTGGCCTGACCGGGGGGGGGGGGGAGCGTGATGAGATGCAAAAGTGGGGATGGATTTTCAAGGTGCAGTCGATAAAGTTCGGTGGGAGACAGATAGAGGGTGAAGGAGAATTGCATTTCAAGGAACAGTCCGAGCTTTACAGCCAGGTCCTGACACAGAGAACTGCCTTTCCCCCGTGTGCTTTGCTTGCCTGATGAGCAGAGATACAAATGCAAGAATCTCACCAGAAGTTCGAAGAAGAACCAGGCATACTTGAAGACGGTTTCTCTCACTAGTCCGGTGCTGACCACCATCTGCAGGGCGAGCTCCTCGTGAAAATGCTAAACAACAAACAAACAAAAACCAGGCTGTGATGGCAAGTATTACTCACTGGACCCCTTTTCCTTCTTTGCTAACATAACAGCTGGTTAGTTCCAGAAGCATGAATTCTGAACTTACCAGGCCATACGTGACAGGTGGTAACATCAGTGCTGAAACCACATTTGGGGAGGCAAAGGGTGCCACTGCACCACAGCCCCAGCCCTGGAATAACAGTTGCACTCTATGGGGAAGCCCTCCTGGGCAGTACTGGGAACTGGTGCTGTATGTCGGAGAGGAATGACCTTTGAAGTCCCACAAACCACGCAATGCTTTCCTCTCTCTACCCTTAGTTTGCTCAGCCACAGGACTCGTCTGTCGTTAGCAATGATCCTCAAGTTTGAACGTGAGTCAGAATCCCTTGGAGACTTAGTAACACTGAGCTAGCTGGTGCCACCCTTAGCGATTCTGATTCAGAAGGTCTGGAGCTAAGAATTTGCATTCTATCGAGTTTCCCAAGGGATGCTGGTACTGCTGGTCCTGAGCTACACTCTGAGAACCACTGTCTGGATGATATTCAAATGCCTTCTAGGCTGGACAATTTTTCTTTGCACAGTCCTACTATAGCTTCATGTGGGAGATGTGAAGGATGGGTTTATGAGTAGATCTCTGCATTAAAACACACATAATTTTTTTAAGCCGGATGGTGGTGGTGGTGGTGCATGCCTTTAATCCCAACATTCAGGAGGCAGAGGAAGGCATATCTCTGTGAGTTCAAGGTTAGCCTGGTCTACAAAGCTACACAGAGAAACCCTGTCTTGAAAAACCAAAGAAAAAAATTTTAAAGGACTGGATGTGGTGGTGTACATCTTAATTCCAGAATTCAGGAGACAGAGGCAGGTAGATCTCCGAATTTGAGGCTAACATAGTCTACATAGTGAGTTTCAGACCAGGTGGGAATACATAGTGAGTCCCTGTCTCAAAACAAAATAAAAGAGGGCAGAGACAGTGGTCTGTGTGGGGAGGGGATGACATCCCGAGTGAATGGGTATTTTTGACAAGAGCACAACCATGTCAAGGAACCCAATGCCTCAGACCTATATGGAACAGTAAGACCTCCCCCTGGTCCAAGCACTGATGTTGTCAGTGTGTGCAGAAAGTACCAACTACAGTTTTGTCCTCCCTGAGACTGCTTCCTCACAGAGATTCCCTACCACACTTAACTAACCAGCCTCCTCCTCCAGCTTATATAACAAATACACGGAGTCTCCAGGCTGCTAGTGTGTCTCCATTAGAACCTACAGCCCACTGGATGCCAGCTTTCCTGTACACATGTCTGTTGTTCCTTCAGTGAGGTCAGTCCTAATGCCATGCAGGTCATGGCAACCCTGACCTCTAAAGATTTCTAAAGTCCTGTGTCCCAGATGCAGATGTTCGAAGACTCACTCAGAGCTCTATTATGCCGTTTTGTCCCATCCAGTTTCCTGACTGCTCTGTAGCAAACGTTACACAGACAGTACATTTTAACTTTCTCATTTTCCCATTCTTCAACCTAACTGGGTACTTGTTTATTCTCCCGACAATCATTTTGAAGAGGAAGAAGTTGAGGATCAAAAGGAAGGCTAATAACTCATCTTGGTTTGCTTGGTACTTTTCTGCTCCCAAAATTCAAAGACCCTCCTGGTGGGGACGTTCTCAGTCCTGGACAAATCAAGACAGTGCCATACCAACTAAATGCAGAAGCAATGGCCAGAATTCTCTGTGGTTTTCGCTCATCTTATATATACATACAAAGCCGAGAAGTAACCCAGATAGACTCTTGTTTCTCAGTGGCTAGGAGAGTGAAAACTGTTTCAACACTTAAAATATGGCATCTTTACACGGAAGTAGCAAAAACTGGTTGTAACAATGGCTGCTCATCACAAACTTTCAAATGACCCACAGGATAGCATGCACACAATGGATTTTACTTGACAGTAAATGTTTTACAGGTATTCAGATGTGAGGGCTACTTATCCAAAGGAGACAAGTGGAAAAATCTCTGAGCAGACGTCAGAGTGTTCTATTCCGCCCCTCACCCACTGTCAGTTCAATTCACCCACCGTTTCCCCGTTCTACCAGGTGGATTAAACCTTAGCAATCTTAACACATGGGAGCACCTTTGCTTGCTGATGTGAGTCTGAGCCCTTGCCATCTGGGAAAGGTGGGGTTTGCGTGAACTCTGCTGTTGCCAACTGTGCACGTGATAACATGCTACACGTCCATCCTCCCGTGGGAAGAAAGATGCTCTGCCAGCCTCGGAGTTAGCTGCTAGAAATAGGTCAGCCTGTCTGCCAGAGTCTTATGGCAGGAAGAGATTAGACAGGGATAAGCTGCTTCTTAATGTCATTTTATGTTGCTTACTGGACAGTGTTATTGTAAGAACACCTTGCTCCAGAGGTTATAGAAGACAGCCAAGCAGCAAAGCCCTGTTTGCTGAGCTATAAAGGCAACACGCTGGCTAAGCTACCCTCTGAAATGAAACTGCCTCCCTTCCAGTCATTCCAGGTCAAAGCAAGCCAACTGCAAAACCAAACAGGATATGCACTAAGGAAGTCAGCCTTTAGGCCAGTATGTTGACTGTTTCAGGTTTTTATTTTATTTATTGTTATTTATTTATTTGAGACAGGAGTCACTATATATCTCTGGTTTACTAGAACATTCTATGTAGATCAGGCTGGTCTTGAACTCACAGAGATCACTCTGCCTCTACCTAGTGCTAGGGGTTAAGGGCTGTGCCACCGTGCTCAACCTTAAATAATATAGTTTTTTAAAGGAAAGCAGAACTTGGAACTCGTGGCTGTGACAGCCTAATGCTAAACTTTGGGGTAGGTGATAAGTCAGTTTTGGGCCTAACCATACATTCTTTTCCTCTCATAGTTAATTTCTGAATGTCTTGCTGACATCTGGTGCCTGGATTACTGCAGAGTCTACCACATCAGGCCCAGTGGCACCTTCCATTCCCTACCCTTCACTCCTCCATCCTGAGGCTCATGCTTTCCCTGCCTGTGTAATAAAATCTTCCTGTGCTGTTAGTGATTTCATAACAGCTGTGTGTGTAACAGCAGTTAGTGCATCTGTACTTAAATAAGGATCTTGTGAGATAATCATGACCTCAACTTAAGTAGCTTCCACTCTTGGGTGCTGTGCCTAGCAGAGAACACTTGACAGACCACTGGTTTCACGGCTCACATCTCTCTCGACCATATCCACTGTGCTGACTGGGGATTTCAGTTGGTTTCAGGAATTCCCTACTTTGCATGGCTTCTGATTTCAGAGTTAAGGCTGATTATAGATCATCAAGAGGAATCACTGAGATTGTTTCATACTGCACTTGGTCTCAGCCAAGATCGTTTGGTCAAGAAGACATGTGACTTCATATAGTATTGAAATAATATCTATTTTTGCCATTTGCTTTTGTCAAAGATGAATTTTCAACAGCTTACCTTCTCCTAAAAAAGAAGTGAACACAGTGGTTCTCATAGCTGGATATTTAAATCAGCACCAGCTCTGGTAACTTGTTCGAAATCTAAGTTCTTAGGACATGGCTCAGATGTACTGACTTAGAAACAATGGAGAAAGGGCCCACAAAACAGTTTACAAAACCCTCCAGGTAATTCAGATGCATGGTTAAATTGAAGAACCACTGAGTTACTGAAAAGTTAAAATGTAAAATGGTAAAAACGAAGAGACAAGACTCAGCATGTGTGCACACACGCACGCACACACACACACGTGCATTGTTAGCTGGGCAGGAAACCAGGGCAGAGAGCACTTCATTTATATTTTCAGCAGTAACATGAAGACACAGGTGAGTCCTTTCTCATGCTGGATTTATCCTCACACCACTCTGTCTGTACCTTTTTGCTGACCGGTCTTGGGGCTGCAGTGGAACCTGGAACATCATTATTGCCAGAGCCATAGTAAGACATCCGGCTGCAGTTTCGATCAGCAATCTGAAACACATAAATCATGACCCACTGTCAACTGATAGTGACACACTGGAAGAACAAAGTGGCTCAGAATTCGTTTTTATTATATGTCCTTTGCTGTAATAGAACCAAAATAATGGCCACATATAAATACAAAACAAAGCAAAGAAAGTAAATTAATTTCACGTGCTCCTGAGATAATCACTGTTAATAGTTTAGTGTGTAGTGATATAGGGTAAAAATGTAGTTTAGACACAGGAACTACGCATCAACCACTGGGATTCCCCTAGGGATAAAGCAGGATGTTTGGAGAGCAGCCATCCTACAAGGATGGTGACAAAAAACAAACAAACAAAAACCCAACAAACAAACAGCAACAACAAAAGAAAGAAAAAATACTTAAACACAGCAGGAAACAGTTCAGAGGTCATTCTGGAAGTGCTCCTGACTGGGGAGGGTTCTAATCCCAAAGCAGAGAGAGACACAGAGCAACACAGTGGACAGGAACCTGAGGTTAAGATGGAGAGAGCCCTGGGAAACTCTTTTATATTCTTATGTACCAGATAATTTGAGAGAGAGAGACAGAGACAGAAACAGAGAGAGAGAGAGAGAGAGAGAGAGAGAGAGAGAGAGAGAGAGAGAGAGAGAGAGAGAGAGAGAGAGACAGACAGACAGACAGACAGAAAGGGAGAGAAAGGCAGGGAGGGAGAGGTAGAGAGAGGAAGGGAGGGAGGGAATGATTATGTATTTGCAAAGAGGAGAGATGGAGCTCAAAGAAGGAGGACACTCAAACCTTAGATTCAAACAGCATAACCCACATGGGACAAACCACTGAGGAGACATGCAGTCCAGACAGAAATCATGTGGTCTGTACAACAACCAGGTGCTAGGAAATCCCCTGTTCTCCAGCCTGACAGGAGCAGTGCCAAGGACGTTTTAAACAGACCCCTGTGAGTCAGTGGCAAGGGGCCTTTAGAGGTCAAGGCCTTCCCTGCACAGCTACCTCTGAAGACTCCAAACTACGCAGCGTTCTACATGGAAGGAATTCCACAGCTGCAGTGAGACTCATTTGCTCCCCAGGAGTGGACAAGCAGTGTGTGAAGACCAAGATTCAATGTCAGGAAAAGAGGAGGGTCACGGGAGGCTTCAGCTGAAGGGACTGTGGCACATAAGATGTACTTTCTTCATAAATGCTGCGGCCGCTGCCCACGGGCACCCATGCACATCTTGAGGAACAGCGGCCATGCATGGGCAGGCACAGGAACAAAGGTAAACCCTGCATAGGGGCCACGTGAAGGCAGGCACACAGGCTTATAGACAGACACACACAGGCAGGCTAGAGAAGGCAAAGGCGAAAGGGAAGGCCTATGACCTCAAGGCCACGTTTACACAGAATGACACCAAAGTGGCTGAAAAGAGTTATAGAGTGGATGACACCATCATTTACCTTTGGGTTCCCTGGACATCTGGTGCCAGTCATTTTGTGCCGACTCACAGTCCCCAAGATGTTCAGGGTTAGCTATCTCGGTTTATGGTGGCTATCCTTATCAGTACCTTGTTGTCTAAAATAAACTGGCCTGTATTATGCTTTGTTCCCAGCATAGTGGCAAATCCTTAAAGGTACTAGGGTTCACGCCAGTACAAAGCCTGGTGACAGTCCCTTCTAGTATCTACAGACTGTTGGTTGTGTTACAAACAACAAAAAGATCAATGTAGGAAGCACATAATACCACAAAGTCCCTGCAATCAACTGAAGCTCAAACCCAAATAGTCAGAGAAGGAACACAGAGATGGTATTAACCCTGCGCTCAAACAACTGACTACACATATGTACTCTGCACCTGCTTCAGGCATGTGAACACAGATACACAACATACACAGACACAATCTGCACTCAATCACACAAAGACCATTTGTTCCTGTGCTGTAGATTGTGCTTGGCATCCTAAACATGCATTCTGAGGATGTGATTTAACCACAAAGCCATAGCCCCAGTCTGGTGGGAAGGAAAGCACTCAGTACTATTAAAATCCAGCCTGCCTGATAGTGGAATATTTCAAATAAAACAGATTATCAGCAAATCCAACCAATGACTTAATCCCTTATGTACAAGTCTCACTGTAGAAACATGAGAGAATTGAAAATTCAAAGCAACATTACTCCTCCAATAATGACCTGTTATGTAGCAATGGATTCCAATGAAATCCCAGACTAAGAATTTAAAAGGTCATATGTGGTGGCACAGCTCACTGCATTCCCCAAAGTTAATCTTCATAATTGAAGAAGAAAGAAAAACTTTCAATGACAAGCACAAACTACAGAAATTTCATGCCCACTAACTTAGCACACAACAAAGAGAAAGATATAAACATACTTATGAGGCCATATGAAAAGAATAAAGTAATTTACTAGAATAGTAAATAAGCAAATGTGGGATAGGAGACTAATACTAAGTACAGAAACAACAGAATTGCAATCATTAATGTATAACTTTAAATAACTCTAAATGTTAATTATCTAAATTCTCCAATGAAAAGACAATGACTATCCAATTACATTTAAAATCAAAACCTATTTGATTCCTTACATGGCAACTTCAAAGTGACTTTCATAGCCTTAGGGTGAAAGCATGGGGGGGAAATGATTATAAGCAAATGGAACTAGAAAGCAGGCAGGGGTAACTCTACCAATATCCAACAAAACAGACCTTAAACCAAATAAGTAAAGAGAAACAAAGAAGACAGGTAATAGTGCATGCCTTTAATCCCAGCACTTAGGAGGCAGAGACAGGTAGATTTCTGAGTTTGAGGCCAGCTTGGTTTACAGTGAATTCCAGGACTGTCAGGGCTACACAGAGAAACCCTGTCTCAAAATAACCAAAAAAGGGGAAGAAGTAATAAAGAAGGTGACTTCATGCTGATTAAGGAAACAATTTATCAAGAAAAATTACAATTACAAACATATGTACTAAAAATTAGCACACCCAATTTCATGAAACAAAGTCCACTGTATTTAAAGGGACAGATCTGAACTAAATACAACAATAGTAAGTAACGTCAAAACCCCTCTTACCAATAAACAGGCCATTCAGACAAAACAAAACAAAAACAAAAAACTAACAGAAATGCCAGCATTAATTCACATCATAAATCTACAGACTTGACATATGTCCACAGAATTCACGCAAAATGCAGAATACACCTTCGTCTCCATTGCCCACATAACTTTCTCTAAAATAGAACACATTGCCAACAATGCAAAACAAGTCTTAGGAACTAAAAGTAAATTAAAGTGGAAGAGAACTAGAAATCAATAACAAGAGAAATTACAGAAAATATACAAACTACCAGAGATTGAATAACACTTTATTGAATGATGAATATGACACTAAAGTTATTAGGAGGAAGGGGTTGAGAACATGGTTCTGTGGAGATAGTTCCATGGGCAAAAGTCTCTGCTGTACAAACTGGACATCCTGAGTTTGCTCACCAGAACCTACTTAAGAGCAAAGGGAGAGAACTGATTCTACAAAGTTGTCCTATGTCCTCCATATGAATTCTACACCACACACACACACACACACACACACACACACACACACACACACACACACACACACAAAAATAATACATTTTAAAAACTTTTCCTAACTCAGATAAATATTGAATAACTTGGTAATGTACCTCAAAGTCTTAGATTAGAAAAATAAGAACAAGTCAAATTTCCAATTAGTAGATACATCCCCCATCCCCCTTGATCTTCCGGGCCGCTTCTGGCATCCAGAAGACCCGCCCACACAGGAAAGACATCAGCCCCTCCAAGACCCCAACCCCATCGAGTCCAGCTTCAGGTGAGATTGGGTCTCTGGCGGGGACCGCCTGCCCATTCCCCATCCCCCTTGATCTTCCGGGCCGCTTCTGGCATCCAGAAGACCCGCCCACACAGGAAAGACATCAGCCCCTCCAAGACCCCAACCCCAGCGAGTCCAGCTTCAGGAAAGACATCAGCCCTTCCAAGACCCCAACCCCAGCAAGTACAGCTTCAGGAGACCTGCCCACACAGCAAAGAAGTCAACAATTCCAAGACCCCCAACCCCAGTGAGACGAGCTTCAGGAAAGACATCAGCCCTACCAGGACCCAAACTCCGTGTCAGCATCCCCAGCTTCAGCTGCAGGAAGGAAGAAGACCAGTGGAGACGGAAAGACCCCACCAGCACCCACTGAAAGAAGAGATGGGAAGAAGATAGAATAAGAGATCACTCAGCAATAGAAACACCAACATGACCCCACCAGAATCCAAGGATCCAACACCAGCAAGACCCGAAAAGCACTACATAGACAAAGAAGAGGAGACAGACCTTAAAAATTATTTCATGGAGATGATGGAGACCCTCAAAGAAGAAACGAGGAAATCCCTTAAAGAAATAGAAAAAAAAATCCATGAAATGGGGGAAAAATTTCAAGAAATAAACAAATCTCTCAAAGAATCTAAAGAGCACCAAGAAAGAACAACCAAAAAAATTAAGGAAACAACTCAAACAGTTGAAGGATTGAAAGCTGAAATAGAAACGATAAAGAAAACACAGAATGAAGGGATGCTGGAAATAGAAAAGCTGGGTAAACGATCAGGAACTACAGACGCAAGTATCACCAATAGAATACAAGAGATAGAAGAGAGAATCTCAGGTGTTGAAGACTCATTAGAGGATATAGAGTCGTCAACCAAAGAAAATCTCAAAACCAACAAATCCTTAACACAAAATATCCAGGAAATATGGGACACCGTGAAGAAGCCAAACCTGAGAATAATAGGTATAGAAGAAGGTGAAGAAATTCAACTTAAAGGTACAGAAAACATATTCAACAAAATCATAGAAGAAAACTTCCCTAACCTAAAGAAAGATATGCCTATGCAAGTACAAGAATCGTACAGAACACCAAATAGGCTCGACCACAAAAAGAAGTCACCTCGCCATATAATAATCAAAACATCAAACCTACAGAGTAAAGAGAAAATATTAAGAGCAGCTAAAGAAAAAGGCCAAGTAACATACAAAGGCAGACCTATCCGAATTACACCTGACTTCTCAATGGAAACGATGAAAGCCAGAAGATCCTGGACAGATGCCCTACAAACTCTAAGGGAACAAGGACGCCAGCCCAGACTACTATATCCAGAAAAGCTCTCAATTACCATAGATGAAGAAAACAAAATATTCCATGACAAAGCCAGATTTAAAAAATATGTATCCATGAATCCAGCTCTACAGAAAATGCTAGAAGGAAAACCTAGAGCCAAGGAAGATAACTACATTCACAAAGACACAGGCAATATAAAATCACACTTTACAAAACACCAAAAGAAAAAGGGAGTAGAAACTACACAAAATAACTTCACTAATAATAAATCAAGCACAAACAAGGATCACCAATCAATGGTCATTAATATCCCTCAATGTCAACGGCCTCAACTTGCCTATAAAAAGACACAGACTAGCAGAATGGATACAAAGACAGAACCCTTCCTTCTGCTGCATACAAGAAACACATCTCAACATCAAAGACAGACGTTATCTCAGAGTAAAGGGTTGGGAAAAGATCTTCCAATCAAACGGTCCCAAGAAACAAGCGGGTATAGCAATCCTAATATCTAATAAATTAGACTTCAAATTAAAATCAATCAAAAGAGATGAAGAAGGACACTTCATATTCATCAAAGGAAAAATACATCAAGACGAAGTCTTAATTTTAAACATCTATGCCCCAAATACAAAGGCACCTACATTCGTGAAAGAAAAGCTCAAAATGCACATAAAATCTCACACACTAATAGAAGGAGACTTCAACACTCCGTTCTCACCGCTAGACAGGACCTCCAGACAGAAACTTAACAAAGAAACAAAAGAACTAATAGAAGTTATGACCCAACTGGGTTTAACAGACATCTATAGAACATTCCACCCAAATACAAAGGGATATACCTTCTTCTCGGCACCACATGGAACCTTCTCTAAAATTGACCACATAATAGGAAACATAGCAAATCTCCACAGATACAAAAAAAATTGGAATAACCCCCTGCATCTTATCAGACCACCATGCATTAACATTAGAATTCAACAATAACACAAATTGCAGAAACCCTACAAACTCATGGAGATTGAACAATGCACAATTGCACCATCCCTGGGTAAAGGAACAAATAAAAAAAGAAATTAAAGACTTCCTCGATTTCAATGAGAATGAAGACACAACATACACAAACTTATGGGACACTCTGAAAGCAGTGCTGAGAGGAAAGTTTATAGCACTAAGTGCCCACTGAAAAAACTGGAGAACAGTCATACTAGAGAATTAATAGCACAGCTGAATGTTCTAGAACAAAAAGAAGCAAACTCCCCCAGGAGGAGCAGATGCCAGGAAATAATCAAATTGAGGGCTGAAATCAATCAAGTAGAAACCAGAAAAACACTGAGAAGAATCAATGAAACAAAGAGTTGGTTCTTTGAGAAAATCAACAAAATATATAAACCTCTGTCCAAGACAGAGGGAGAGCATGCTAATTAACAAAATCAGGGATGAAAAAGGGGACATAACAACAGACTCTGAGGAAATCCAGAGAATCATCAGGGCATACTTTGAAAATCTGTACTCCACAAAATTTGAAAATTTAAAGGAAATGGACAATTTCCTGGATACATATCACTTGCCAAAACTAAATCAAGAACAGATAAACAATCTAAACAGACCTATAACCCCTAATGAAATAGAAGCAGTCATCAAAAGTCTCCCAAATAAAAAAAGCCCAGGCCCAGATGGCTTCAGTGCAGAATTCTACCAGAAATTCAAAGAAGAGCTAATTCCAATACTCCTCAAAGTATTCTACACAATAGAAGAAGGAGGCTCACTGCCAAACTCTTTCTACGAGGCTACAATTACCTTGATACCCAAGCCACACAAAGACACAACTAAGAAAGAGAACTATAGACCAATTTCCCTCATGAACATTGATGCAAAAATACTCAATAAAATACTCGCAAACCGGATTCAAGAATACATCAGAAAAATCATCCACCATGATCAAGTAGGCTTCATCCCAGGAATGCAGGATGGTTCAACATTAGAAAATCTATCAATGTAATCCACCATATTAACAATCTGCGAAAGAAAAACCACATGATCATCTCACTAGATGCTGAAAAAGCCTTTGACAAAATCCAGCACCCCTTCATGATAAAGGTCCTAGAGAGATCAGGGATAACAGGAATGTACCTGAATATAATAAAAGCAATATACAGTAAACCAACAGCTAACATCAAACTAAATGGAGAGAAACTCAAAGCAATTCCTCTAAAATCAGGAACAAGACAAGGCTGTCCACTCTCTCCATATCTCTTCAATATTGTACTTGAAGTTCTAGCTACAGCAATAAGACAACAAAAGGAGATAAAGGGGATACAAATAGGAAAAGAAGAAGTCAAACTTTCACTATTTGCAGATGATATGATAGTTTACATAAGTGACCCAAAAAACTCCGCAAGGTTACTCCTAGAGCTGATAAACACCTTCAGCAATGTGGCAGGATACAAGGTAAACTCAAAAAAATCAGTGGCCCTATTATATACAGATGATGAAGTGACTGAGAAAGAAATCAGAGAAACATCACCCTTTACAATAGCCAAAAACAGCATCAAATATCTGGGGATAATGTTAACCAAGGAAATTAAATACCTGCATATCAAGAACTTTGTGTCTTTAAAGAAAGAAATCAAAGAACATACCAGAAAATGGAAAGATCTCCCATGCTCTTGGATTGGTAGGATCAACATAATAAAAATGGCAATCTTGCCAAAAGCAGTCTACAGATTCAATGCAATCCCTATCAAAATTCTGTCCCAATTCTTCAAGGACCTGGAAAGAACATTGATCAACTTTATATGGAAAAAACAAAAGGCCCAGGATAGCTAAAACATCCCTATACAATAAAGGAACTTCAGGAGGCATCACCATACCTGACTTCAAGCTCTATTATAGAGCTATAGTCCTGAAAACAGCTTGGTATTGGCACAAAAATAGGCAGGTAGACCAATGGAACCGAATCGAAAGCTCTAATTTTAACCCACACACCTATGAACACCTGATTTTTGACAAAGAAGCTAAAACTGTACAATGGAAAAAAGAAAGCATCTTCAACAAATGGTGCTGGCATAAGTGGGTACTGGTATGCAGAAGACTGCAGATAGATCCATGTTTATCGCCTTGTACAAAACTTAAGTCCAAATGGATCAAAGATCTCAACATAAATCCAGCCACACTGAAACTTTTAGAAGAGAAAGTGGGAGATACTCTTCAATGAGTTGGTACAGGAGACCACTTCCTAAACATAACACCAGTGGCACAGGCACTGAGATCGACAATTAACAAATGGGACCTTCTGAAACTAAAAAGCTTCTGTAAGGCAAAGGACACAGTCAAAAAGACAAAAAGGCAGGCCACAGAATGGGAAAAGATATTCACTAACCCTACATCTGACAGAGGGCTAATCTCCAAAATTTACAAAGAACTCAAGAAACAAGTCTCCAAAACACCAAAGGATCCAATTAAAAGGTGGGGTACAGAGCTAAATAGAGAATTCTCAGTAGAGGAGGCTAAAATGGTCAAGAGATCCTTAAGAAAGTGCTCAACATCCTTAGCCATCAGGAAAATGCAAATCAAAACAACTCTGAGATACTATCTTACTCCTGTCAGAATGGAACACTCCTCCACTGCTGGTGGGAGTGCCGACTCATACAGCCTCTTTGGAAATCAGTATGGAGATTCCTCAGGAAAATGGGAATTAATATACCACTAGACCCAGCAATTCCACTCTTAGGCATATATCCAAATGAGGCAAGTTCATACAACAAGGGCATCTGCTCCACTATGTTCATAGCAGCATTATTTGTAATAGCCAGAACCTGGAAGCAACCTAGATGCCCCTCAACTGAAGAATGGATAGAGAAAATGGGGTACATTTACACAATGGAGTATTACTCAGCAGAAAAAGACAATGGAATCTTGAAATTCGCAGGGAAATGGATAGCACTGGAAGAAACCATCCTGAGTGAGGTAACCCAGTCGCAAAAAGACAAACATGGTATGTACTCACTCATATATGGATTTTAGAAATGGATCAGGATAGTGCCAGTCTGCACTTCCACTGATAGAGAGTCTGGGAAACAGGAAAGAACCTAAACGATATGCATATATGCATAGTACCCAAGGGAAGAGGATGGAGACAAGATCCCCTGAATGGATGGGGAACACGGCAAGGGGTGGGGGGAGTGGGACCTGGGGAGAAGGGAGGGGGTGAAGAGGAAGAGAGTTGGTCATGGGGGAACAGGAAGTTGAGGGGGTGGGGGTAGAATAGGGGGAAGAGGGAATCATAGGATCGAAGACAGATCAGGCACCAGATCGACCTCGAGTGATCTAAAGGGATAACACCAATTGGTAAGCTAAGCAATAGTGGAGAGACCACCTTGAATGCCCATTCCTGATAATGAACTTGATGTCTATAACCATCCTGGAGCCTTCATCCAGTGACTGATGGAAGCAGAGGCAAACACACAATTAATCACTGAACTGAACCCAAGGAACCCAGTGACAGAGAGAGAGGAGTGATGAGCAAATTGGTAAAGAATGGGCTGGCAAAACCAGCAGAGACAGCTGATCTGAACAGGGGAGAGCTCTTGGACCCCAGACTGACAGTGGGGAGGCCAGCATGGGACTGATCTGGACCCCCCAAATGTGAGTGTCAGCGAGAAGGCCTGGGCAACCTATGGGGCCCTGAGCTGTGGATCAGTGTCTATCCCTGGTATACAAACAGTCTTCGTGTGCCTATAGCACAAAGAGGGATGCTCTCTCAGCCTGGACTCTTAGGGGAGTGCCTTGACCCTACCAAGAGTAAAATGACAGACTCTAGATATCCCCTAATGGGAAGGATTTGGCAATAGGGTGGGAGGGGGGGGAAGGGGAGTGCGGGAGGAGGGGAGGGAGAGGGAACTGGGATTGACATGTAAAACAAGCTATTTAAAATTAAAATAAAAATGATAAAAAATACTAAAAAAAAGAAATTAAGGAAAACAGAGTTGTTTCTTCAAGAAAACAAAAAAGATCAACAAATCCTAGCTAAACTGACCAAAAGAAAGAAAAAGAAGACACAGTCTAATAAAATTAGAGATGAGAAGGCTGATATTACAACAAATACTTTATGTATTTCATAGAGTCATTAGAGCATACTTTAGAACAAATATTCAAGTATTTTGAAAATACTAGAAGAAATGGATGATAAATTTCTATCCATATATGATCTACCAAAATCAGTAAATATAAATAGTTTAAGCAGATCTACAGCAGGTATAAAGACTGACACTGTAATAAAGTCTCCTAATTAAAAAAAAAAAAGCTCAGGTACAGATGGAGTCACTGCTAAATTCCATTAGACCCTTCCAAGAATTAATGCCATTCCTCAAACTACTCTAGGAAACAGGAAGGAGGCCACAGACTCATCCTGCTAAACCAGTATTGTCCTTCACCCAAACCAGAAAAGAACAGGACGATAATAAAATTCTAAAAAATCTCCCCTGAAGAACATGAATGTAAAAGTTCTCAATGAAATACTTGAAGACAAAATTCACTGCACACCAGAAAAGTCATTCTCTGATTAAGTGACCTTCCTTCCAAGGATGGTACAGATACTCAAAACAAAACATGCAATACAGCATATCCATAGACTCAAGGACAGAGGCCACATGACCTCAATGGATGCAGAGAAAGCTTTTGATAACGTTCAATATTCATTCATGATAAAGTCTCTGGAAAAGTTAGGAATAAAGAAACACATCAACATAATAAAGACTATATATAATTCCAAACCTATTGTGCTGGCCAGTTTTATGTCAACTTGATACAAATTAGAGTCATTTGGGAAAAGAGAACCTCAGTTGAAAAAAAAACGACCCCTCACACTGGCCTGTGGGCAAGCCTGTGGCGGAATTTTCTCCATTAACAATTGATGTGGGAGGGCCTAGCATCACCATCTCTGACCTCAAGCTCTATTATAAAGCTGTAGTCCTGAAAACAGCTTGGTATTGGCACAAAAATAGACAGGTAGACCAATGGAATCAAATTGAACACCCTGATATTAACCCATACATGTATGAACATCTGATCTTCGGCAAAGAAGCTAAAACTATACAATGGAAAAAAGAAAGCATCTTCAACAAATGGTGCTGGCATAACTGGGTGCTGGCATGTAGAAGAATACAGATAGATCCATGTCAATCGCCATGCACAAAACTTAAGTCCAAATGGATCAAAGACTTCAACATAAATCTAGAGATACTGAAACACTTAGAAGAGAAAGTGGGTGGTACCCTTGAACGAATTGGTACAGGAGACTGCTTCCTGAACATAACACCAGTAGCACAGACAACGAGGTCAACAATTAATACATGGGACCTCCTGAAACTGAGAAGCTTCTGTAAGGCAAAGGACACAGTCAGCAAGACAAAAAGGCAGCCCACAGAATGGGAAAAGATATTCACTAACCCCATATCTGACAGAGGGCTGATCTCTAAAATTTACAAAGAACTCAAGAAGCAAGTCTCCAAAACACCAAAGGATCCAATCAAAAAGTGGGCTACAGAACTAAATAGAGAATTCTCAATAGAGGAGTCTAAAATGGCTGAGAGGCACTTGAGAAAGTGCTCAACATCCCTAGTCATCCAGGAAATACAAATCAAAACAACTCTGAGATACCATCTTACTCCTGTCAGAATGGCTAAAATCAAAAACACCAATGACAATTTATGCTGGAGAGGTTGTGGAGAAAAGGGAACACTCCTCCACTGCTGGTGGGAGTGCCAACTCATACAGCCACTTTGGAAATCAGTATGGAGATTTCTCAGAAAAATGGGAATAGGCCACAAGACCCAGCAATTCCACTCTTAGGCATATACCCAAAAGATGCACATTTACACTTTCTCCACTTTTATTTAATATAGTCCTTATAGTCTTAGATAGAACAATAGCTTAGGAGAAACCAAACAAGAAAGAAAAAAGTCAAATTATTCCTATTTGTAGAAAATATAGTTGCATACATAAAAGATCTTTTTGCCTCCACCAGAAAACTCTTCTGAGAGTTTACTTTTAGCCAGGTACCAGGAAACAAAATCAATATACAACAATCAGTAGCTTTTCTATATACCAATAACAAACACATTAAGAATGAAATCTGGAAAATAATACTCTTAAAATACAGAGAAACAAATCTAACCAAAGCGGTGAAAGATCCCCTACAATGGAAATTTTAAAGCCTGGAGGAATGATCTTACAGAAAACAGCCCTCTTGTAATCATGAGTTGGCAGAATTAATATAATGAAAACACTTTTAATACTGAAAGAAATCTACACACTTAATAGCACTCCCATCAAAATTCCAATGACATTCTCCATAGAAATAGTAAAAATTACTAAGATTCATTTGGGAGCACAAAAGACCCCAAATATCCAGAGCAATCCTGAGCAAAAAATACTGGAGGTGTCACAATCAATATATGATTTCAAATTATACTACAGGAGCATGGTAACAAAACAGCATCATACTGACACAAACATAGATATGTAAATCAATATAACAGAAGAGCCATGAACCCACAAAGCCATGGTCATGTGGCTTTTGACAAAGATGCCAGAAATGTACGATGGATAAAAACAGCCTCTGCAGTAAGTGGTGCTGGGAAAATTGGGTACCACATATAGCATAATGAAACTAGATCCATATCTCTTACCCACTACGAGCACCAACTCAAAATGGATTGAATAATTTAACATAAACTAGAAACTCCAAAACTGTTTGATATAAGGTACATACTTCAAAATAGCAGCAACTACTTTGAAGAAAGAAAGAAAGAAAGATCCAAGAACTGACAAATTAAAAAGTTTCTGTATAGCAAAGGAAACAACACTTTAAAGAAACAACACACAAAAAACTTTTGCTAGTTATATGTTTGGATATATAGAACATCAATACCTAGAATATATTAAGGACACTAAATACCAAAGAATGGAACAAACCAGTTAATAAATGGGCTAAAGAACAAACAGTTCTCAAAAATGAAGTATAAATGGCCAGTAAACATATGAGAAATATACAGGATATTCAGCCATCAGAAAAACACAACCCCAACACTCATTAATCTAAGACTGGTGGGTCAGGAGTCCAAGGCCAGCCTGAGTTACATGAGACTCTGTATCCCTGAATCAAGAAAAAGGAGGAAGAGGAAAACAACAAAATAATCATTGCAGTTAAAGCTCACCCTCATCACAGTAGCTTGTGGTAATCTATTATTTATGATTAATTAATAAAGCTTGCCTGAGGATTCAGACAGCAAAGTCAGCCACAAGCCATGGAAGTCAGGCACACACCTTTAATCCCAGCAGCCAGAAACTAGGAGTTGGTGTCCACATCTTTAGTCCTAGAACTCTGGATCTCTATGAGTTCAACACCACCCAGATGATCCAGTCCTAAAGAGAAAGAGCTCACACAAAGATAATCTCAGCACCTGGGATCACACGCCTTTAATCCCAGCATTAGGGAGGTATATAAGACAGGAGCAAGGTCTCAGTATGAGGCATTCATTCTCTAGCCACACTGAAGATAGGGGGCATTCATTCCTCAGCCATGTAGAGAATAGGAATGCCCCAGCCCTTTTAGAGGTAAGAGCTCTCTGGTAGCTTGGCGGCTTTGCTTCCCTGACCTTCAGCTTGAACCCCAATATCGTCTCTGGGTCTTTTATTTGTTGTATTACAGTAGCTATCATCAGAAGAGCTGTCATTGCGGGAAGGCAGTAGCTTAAGAAGTCACCTCTAACTGAGGAGCTATGGGCAGCTGATGGCTTTGGGTGGAGGCAGAAAGCTTTATGAATGTGGCTTCTGACAAGTAAGTCAGTCACGCTCCAGTGGATGACCCTGCGCCATGAGTATATGGTGTATGGGCAGCACAATTTGGCTCAGTGGGTTATTTAAAAACATAGAAAATGAGGACATGAAGTTCGGTGTGGATAGGGAGATGGGGGACCTTGGAGGAGCTGAGGTGATATCAAAGAGTTTGTGTAAAATTCTCAAAGAATTAATACAAAATGAAAATACTTGTCATCAAGAAAATAAACATGCTGGGTGATGTGGAGCACGCCTTTAATCCCAGCACTGGGGATGCAGAGGCAGGTGGATCTCTGTGAGTTCAAGGCCACCTGGTCTACAAAGTAAGTTTCAGGAAAGCAGAGCCACACAGAGAAACCCTGTCTTAAAACTTGCACCCCCCTCCCCCACCTGCCCCAAAAAGAAAACAAACATCAGCAAAATGCTGGTGAAGACGGATAGGAGAGAACCCTTACACGACCAGTGGGAATGTAAACTGGGCCAACCATTATGGAAATCAGTGTGGTGGATCCTCAAAGACCAAAGGAGCACTACCCTCTGACACGGCTAGACCACATCTGGCTATGTGCCCGAAAGACTCTCAGTCACATACTAGACAGATATGTGCATGCCTAATTTACTGCATCACTATCCGTAAGAGGCAAGCATTGCAAACGGCATGTCTATTCACAAAGAGGTAGAGAAGGCATTGTAAGTGCACGCACAGTGAGGTTTTATTCAGCCATAGAGGACAAAGTTCTGTTGTTTGCTAGAAAATGGATACAACTGGAGACTATCAGATTAGGTGAAACAAACCAAACTCAAATACTTCATAGGTTCTCTTATGTGTGGCACACAGACGCACAAATCCACTTAAAAATGAAATGAAAGCAGAAGGAAAGAAGCAGACCAGTGGAAGGGGTAAAGGGAACAGAGATGAAGGGGAGGGCATTGAGGGGTGATGGTAAAAGCACATGACATACTAGAAAGAAACTGTCTTTATAAAACCTACCACTGTGTGCAATGAATATGGCCAATTAAAAAACAAGACAAAGCACAAACGTCAATCCCACATTAATAGCTCTAATTTTAAAGAATCATATGACCATCTCTGTAAAAGGACTATAAAAGCTTTCCACAGAGGTAGAGAGATGGCTTAGTGTTTAAGAGCACTCGGGGTTCTTGCAGAGGACTTGAGTTCAGTTCCCAGCACCCACATAATGGCTCATAACCAAATGTAGTTCCAGTTCCAGAGGATCCAACACTCTCTTCTGGTATCTTCTGGCAACTGGTATATTCATACATACATGCATGTGGAAGAAACACTTCCACATGCAAATTAAATAAATAGTTTATAAGAGTATTTGACAAAGTCAACATAAGGGAATCAAGTCATGGTGGCTCACACCTATAGCATTCAGGAGGCTGAGACGGGAGAATAGCTGTGAGTTTAAGGTCTGTAGGAGTTACATACTGAGTTCTAGGCTAATCTGGGTTTACAGAGACCCTGTGTCAAAAAACCTGAAAACAGTGGGATGGTGGTTGGTGCATGTCTTTAATCCCAGAATTCAGGAGGCATAGGTAGGTAGATCTCTGAGTTCGAAGCCAATCTAGTATTCCGAGCAAGTTCTAGGGCACCCAGGTCTACACAGAAAAACTCAGTCTTGAAAAACAAACAAACAAACAAAAATCTAAAACAACAACAAAAAGATTCAGGTACCATATAGTTCCTTCAGTGTTCTGAGAGAGCAGGGAAAAAGCATGAAAACAGTGCCCCGTCGTGGTTCAATGTTGTACTACACCAAATATCAACTGTCAACTCCCCCCTTACTACAAAGTAATCAGAGAAACATTACCTTAGCATATATAGAAATTAATATTTTATTTCTTATTAAAGAAAATTTAAAATCAAGGCTGTCAGCAACAGTAGCAATCATGTCTTGTGTAGCCAATCAGAAAACTGTAGTGCTGGCCCCTGTTTAAAACCACTCTCTGGGCAGTGGGGTGAGGGCACATCATTGGGAGAATTTACAATAACAAAGGCAACACGTTTATTGCAGCGTTTTTGGATACGCTAAAACCCACGGGAGTATGAACTTTAGAGGGATGAACTCCATGGCATGTGATTTGCACATTTTTAAAATCCTAAATAAAACATCTATTAGTCATTGAAACTGTTAGGATAATGAAAAACAAGGGAAGTCTAAGAAATTACCATATGTAAAAGAAGCTTAATGAGACATGGCTGAAAAAATGCTGTGTGGAGCCCTGGAGAGGATCCCAGAATAGGAAAAAAAAAAAAAGACATTAGGGAAAACCAAGGAAATCCAAGTTATGTTAATGATAATTATGCATTTTACTGGTTCATAAGCTGTGATAAATGTACCATTCTAATGCAGAACACTAACAACAAAGAAACTGAGTCACTGCAGCTATGCTGACAACATTAAATGCATATTTGAAAATGGCTACAAGAAAGGACTTTTGAGCACTTCTAGCATGAAGAAATGATGTATATCTGAGAAATTGACATGTTAGACTGCCCAGGTCTCATCACTACACACTATGTAAGTGAATTTAAACATCACACTGTATCCGCTGAATGTGTCTAACTGCTCTGTGCCAATTATAAAGGAAAAACAATACATTGCAAGTACTTTTGAAGACCTACACGAGACCCTAACTCAAAACAAATAAAACAAGAGAGTAAAGAGTGTTTGCAATGTCACAGCTCAGCAGGAGAAAAGCTCCAAGTGCCACCACACAAAGGGACTGCCACAAACGACACTGTAACGAAGGATTCAAAATAGCGAGGCAGGAAGAGTATGTTGGCATTCATGCCACAAAGGAATGATGGATGTACGAGGTACTAAATGTCTTAAACACCCTGGCCTGATTACCATACAGTGTACTTGTTTATCAAAATACCACGCTGTACCCAGAAACGTGTACGGTATGCATCAGCTAAAAAGCAAAACAAGTGTGCATGGCCTCCTGGGACTGCCATGCCCCTACCTTTGAAGACATGATGCTCTTTACTTCCTCGTCCGCTGCACAGTGTGTCCCAGCCAGGTCTGGATTGCTGCTGCTCATCACACGGGCCTGCATCAGCTTTGAACTCACGGCAGCAGCAGATGTGCGGCCATATGTGTGGTATCGGGGGTCGGGGCTGACAGCAGGGCCACCTGTACCCCAGCAGCCAGAGACATGTCAAAAGAAAAGGCAGAGTCAGTTATAGAGCTTGAGAAGGACCCACTGAGGGAGGCGCAGAGCTAAAATGTAAACCTATCAGATGGGGCCTTGGAAAGAGGCCTCATTATTCTGTAGTTGTGACAGGGCAGGGAGGCAATGCTGGGCAAAGCAGGCCGGGCGTGAGTGAGGAGCTGAGAAGTGGGGAGGGCTGTGGGGAACTGGAGACCAGTTTGTCACTGCCACAAAGAACCAGCCCCCATGGTTGCCAGAGCTTCTGAATTCTCCAGCGGAACTAGAAACATGACTATTTTTGTTTGATCAGTATTTAAATGGTGCAATCGTATAAGTCATGGAGGAAGGGTGCTCAGAATGAGTCATCCACAGGCATCGTTTGAGGTCAGGCATATGCAATGTTTCAGAGTGCGTCCAAGTCTGGTTTGAAAATTGACCGCAGAGAATAAAGAGGTGCAAAGTTTATTTGGATGTGGGATTTTTAAAACTTCATTGATGGTATTTTTATACCATGCTACCCAGACATTATGTTTTATTGCCTGTGTAAATAACTAAGAAGAGCATTGAGGTGGATTATTATTAACTTAGCTTGGAGGAATGGGAACTTCTTTTTACATAATGAAAGTTTCAGAACTTTCAGTGTGTCACTGCCATTGGGTAGATACTGTTTCTAGGTTTTGTTTTGTTTTTTTTTAAATTTTATTCTAGAATCTGATACAGTCAACAGTTCTCCATCTTTAAAAGCAGATCCTCAACTGAATCATAACTTGGCAATGGGGTAAAGGTCACTGAGAAATTACCAACTAGGCAGACACAGCAAGTATAGCATAAAAAGAGAGAGAAAAAAATCTAGAAACTTTTAATTTCAGCACTTATGTAAGTTTTACTTTGAAAAATAAAGGCAAGCTTTTAATCCCATGGCAGTACTTTGAGGTGGCCCCCTGGTAGTACTGTCCCCTCAGGAGCCCTCACCTGACTTGGGTGCATCCCTGTGCAGCTCAGGCAGCCGGAACACGTAGTGCACGTAGGAGGCCAGCAGGCAGTTCCTCCCGTGCTGGTCCTTTCTCAGGCCTGTGCTGTTGTGCAGGCTGTTTGCAATGGCCACCACAGACTCAAAGGCAAACTGGGAGAAGTTTGCTGAGGAGCCAAAAGAAACAACAAGTTGAGGTAGATGTTCTCAGGCCCGTCACAGTATGTCACTGACCACCTCAGCCAGGCAAAGGAATGACTGTGGGAAGCAGCTACGTTCTAGTCAGCTCCTGTGTCCCCAGCTTTACTCAACACAGACACGCTCACATTCCCTCTGTGTAGCTCAAGCTAGAGCTCACTGAACTCCTCCTGTATCATAACCCACCATGCCTGGTTCACATTCTATCCGTTTTTTTTTTTTTTTCTGCCCTTGCTAGGAGCAGTTTCCCACAACCAGGACGTGTCCACGTCCACATGCCACCACTCTCTGACCTCAGCCGAAAACAGGTTATGCTGTGGGTTCTGTACATTGGCACTAACAGCATCATGTTTGGCCTTATCATTAGACCCTACCCCAGATCAGCTGAATCAGAGTCTACATTTCCACAGGATGTCCAGGGGATGTGAGAGCAATGTATAAATCTGTCCTGCAACGGAGTCTCATAGAGATGAATCTTAAAAATGCATACAGGTTATGACATTCTCACAGCAGGTCCATACAAACTGTCTATACAGTACCAGTCTGGTGCTCCAAGCCCTTCATCATTTGGCTTTAGCCAACTTTGTTTCTGTTTCTGCTCAGATTCAGCTATGTCCTAGTGAGGTAGTCATCAGATTATCCCATTTTGTGGTCTTTCCTCCTTCTCGACTTTGCTAATGTCATCATCCTCACCTGGAGTGGCCTTGCCTCTTCCCACAAAATCACAGTGACCACAAAATCAAACCACCCCTTCTGTGCTCAGTCTCCTGCATGAAGCCTACAATGCCCCACAGTGATAGGAATCCAAACCACACCATCTGAAGCTGTGCCTGGTAGTAAATTTAGCCTCCCCATGAAGGCTGGGAGCCATCCTAGACTTAGTGTATTTCTCACATTTTCGTGCCTCCTCCTTCCCACACCGTGCCTTACACAACATTAGATGGAGCAGAAGCAGTTTCAAATGAGTGCTTGCTGACTTAGTCCGTCGTTGTCTTCATGTGTATATTTGTGGGGGATTGTTTGTTTGTTTTTTGATGTGGGGTTTCTCTGAATAACAGCCTTGGCTGTCCTGGAACTCTATTAGGCCAGGTTAGCTTGGAGCTTGCAGAGATCTGTCTGCCTCTGTCTCCTGAATGCTAGGATTAAAGGCATGCACCACCATGTGCATACGTGTGTACATATGTTCCTGTGTGCATGTGCATGCAGAGGCCAGATGCTGACATTAGATGTCTCCCTCAATTGCTCTCCACCTTTTTCTTTTCTTTTCTTTCCTTTTTTTTTTTTGATAACATATCTTAACTTGCCAAGCAGGCTCTGATGGCTGGCCAGGTGAGCCACAAGCATCCTCAGCAAGTAACTGAACTACTATTTCACTTCCAAAAGCTTTAATATTAAGGATCCTATTTAAAATCATTTTTAGCATCCCTCTCTCTCTCTCTCTGTGTGTGTGTGTGTGTGTGTGTGTGTGTGTGTGTGTGTGTGTGTGCACAATGGTGCAGGTGTGGAGTTCAGACAACAACTTATGGGAGCCAGTACTCTTTTTCTACCATACAGATACCAATAATCAAATCCAAGTCATCAAGCAGGCTTGGAGACAAGGACCTTCATTTGCTGAGCCATCTCGACAGCCCTAAGAACCCACGTGCTCTCTCTCTCCTCTCCTCTCCTCTCCTCTCCTTCATTCCCTTCTCCTCTTTCAAAAGCATCTTCTACACTTATTTATTTGATCTGATGTATATGAATATTTTGCCTGCATGTATGCATGTGTACCACGTGAATGCAGTGCCTGAGGACGTCAAAAGAGCCATCAGATTCCTTGGAACTGGAGTCAAAGATAGTTGTGAACTATGTGAGTACTGGGAACCGAACTCAGGCCCTTTGCAGGAGCAACAAATGCTTTTAATCAACGAGGACCACTCTAGCCCTTCTTCCTTTCTTTTATAAACATGTAGGGAGTCTGACAAGACAGCACTGGACTTGACTTCACGACAAAGGTTGCAAAGGTCATTCACAGCATTTGTAGGTTTGTGGAAAGCCCGAGATTCACTAGGCAAACTGCCTGGCCCAGCCATGCCTCCTCCCAGCCCACAGGCCTCTACCTGTTTGGCCAGCAATGACCATGGGCTGCACAGCAAGCTGGAAGAGCTTGTCCAGCACCAGGTGGAGGAAGAGCACCAGGGGCTCCAGGCGGGAGGAGTTCAGGCAGATGATGCTGAGTTTCAGCTCATGCTCCAGTGTGTTCTCTGTGATCTTCTGGTCCAGCACACGGATCGGGAAGGTCACCTGGCTCTCCAGAGAGTGGCAAAGGGTGAAGAACTTCTCCAGGTGGTTGTCCTGGGAAGGCAGAAGGCAGAAGACTCTCATGAGGCGTTATTCTTTCAGCATCCATGGGGGAATTTGGTGCAGCCTCCTAGCCAGTGCTTCAAATTAGAAGTCTAAGTCTCAGATGCTTCTAGCAAAGGTAATGATCTTCTTTGTAGAATTTGATGTGCAAAACAGGACATTTTTTTCCCAGGCTGGCCTTGAACTCACAGAGGTCCATCTAATCTTTGCCTACCGAGTACTGGGATTAAAGGTGTGTGTCACCACTGCCCGGCTAAATTAGGACCTCTTAATTACTATTAATCAAAGAAAAAATAAATCAGGCTTCAACTCACCCTGTAGACAGAATTGGTACACAGGCTACTGAGATGTATAACCCAGTGACAATCTCTGACATTCCTTACCTGGGTGTGAACGGAAGACACAGCTTGCACTTCAATATTAAATACCCCCTTATGGCCCTCAGCCCACTTGATGGGAGGATTCTGTAAAGGGACTTTCTGTGTTAAAGAGAAAGAAAAAAGATTAGCACCGTCATTCCCCTTTCCAACTGTTAACAAGCAACTTGTCTGTGTACAGCAGGTTCTACAAGCAGAGAACTTGACAGCTAGAATTAAGAGTTCTTTCATTCAAGTCTTATTCTACACCAAACTAGGTATTTTCACACTGACAAGTCAATCACACCCCTGGGCCTTAGCATTTGTTCAGATGCTAGGAGAGTTCACTGGGTAATCCATCTCTAAGCTCTCAGGCAACACTGATGATCTGTGATTCTGGGAATGTAATTAAATGACCTTCCCATTGATCAAGGATATCAGGAAACTTGAATGGGTTTGAACACCCGAAATTACTTCCTTTTAAGTGTTTCTAAGTGACAGTCTTGTTCATTATGCTTCTTCCATTGACCACCAATATCTACTTCCTTAGGCCTCATAGATAACTCTTTGCTTCAAGCTCACGTTAGTATTACATTTCTGTAGACTCTAGGAGCTAGAGAGATCAGACAGTGCTAGACCAAGGAGGTCCCAGGCTGGGTTTTGTGCCTTTTTCATCAAAAAGATAGGAAGCATGCTGTGTTTGTAGGGATAGGACAAGGATGGTGGCAGGAAATGGGGACCCATGGAACTCTCTGAAAGGCACAAACTGTAGCCCTAGTTCACAGAGCTCTACTTGGCCCCCAGGTTATTGGACATTGTTGTGAATTTGTTAATGTTTAAAGGTCAGCAAAGTTCATATAACAGACTAATTTCTAACTTGAGAGCTGGAAGATCCAAGAGCACCAGCCTTGTCTCCCTGCACAGTTCCAGACTGTGGATCAGCCTCATTTAAGAGGCTTGGTGGATTCCTGTAGACACTGGAGTTTGCATTTGTAGTCTAAAGTAGTGGCATTTAATTGAAACCCAATGGGAATCAATAGTACTTTTTTATTTGAGAGAGAGAGACAGAGAGAGAGAGAGAGAGAAAGAGAGAGAGAGAGAGAGAGAGAGAGAGAGAGAGAGAGAAAGAGAGAGAGAGAGAGAGAGAGAGAGAGGGAGAGAGATTGAGAGAGAGAGAACATGCATGTGCACATATGTACATGTAAAGGACTGAGAACAACTTTAGGGAGTTGGTTCTCTCCTGCTGCTATGTGGATCCTGGGGATCAAGATCAAACTCAGGTCATCAGGCTTGGTGGCTAGTATCCTTATGCACTGAGCTGTCTCATTGGCTTCAAAACTTTCAAGTTGTTGAGAAGCCACATTAAAGACCATGTGAGAGCAATTTCAACAGACTATTTACACAGTATGGCCCACTCTTTCTTCATTGAGAATACAAAAAATTATTAATAAAATACTCAATTTTTGAAATCCAGTCCATATCTTCCCCTAACAGCTCCGAGTCAGAACTAGCCCATTCATGATCTCACTAGCCACCTGCTACTGCTGTATTTGATAGTGAAAGACAATGCGGGGTTGAGGATGAGTCTATAGGTAGGAATCATTTGAGTTTTTTTTTTAAGATTTATTTGTTTATAAAGTATATAGTGTTCTGCTTGCAGCATATTCCTACAGGTCAGAAGAGGGAACCAGATCTCATTACAGATGGTTGTAACCCACAGTGTGGTGGCTAGGAATGGAACTCAGGACCTTCAGAAGAGCAGCAAGTGCTCTTAACCTCAGAGCCATCTCTCCAGCCCCTATAGGTAGGAATAAGAAAATATATTTACTTCCGCATTATGTTCCTCTTGTTAAGCACCTACTCAATTACTGCCCACTGCACCTTATAGTCAGATGTGGACTTCATTTCATCTGTGAGAGTTAGAGAGGGTAGCTGATGTGCCCACACTCATGCAGTCGGAGAGTGGAAGATTGGCATTTGGGGATTTGTCTTACAAACTCAGGTTTAGATAGGTGTGGTGGCACATGCTTGCAGGGATGCAGAGGTAGGAGGATCAGGAGTTCAGAGCCATCCTTGTCTACTTGGTGAATTTGAGGACAGCCTTGGCTAAATAAGAGCCTGTCTTAAAAACTGTTTTTAAAATTTTCAACAAAGCAACAACAAAATCTCAGGTTTTATGTATGCTTTTGAAAAAAACATAGGAGTCCTATCAAGTAAGGATGTGGAACTTAAAAGCTGAAAACCAGGATTTGTTTTTTCTTGGTTTTTAATAATGGTTCACTAGTCTGTAGACTTTGGCAGTTGGTCTTCCTGCCTCACTCATACAGGAATTACAGCATGCACCACCTTGCTTGGCTTTGGAAAAGCAGTTGTGAGGGTTTCTGTAAGACACTGTATGCCAAGGACACAAAGACGGACTGGAATATTTCCATCCTCATCCTAGGGTGTCAAGGAGAACAGCATTAGTCTAAAACAGAGGGAAAGAGCTAGCCTGGGTGGCAGAAAATGACAGGGAAGGAAGACTGTGAAGGGACTATCTAAATTCGGGATCCTAGAAATTTCTTTCACTTAAAGCCCAAAAGAATTAAAGGAAGAACTACAGGCTAAGCCAATCAACACCACACAGGCCACATCTGGACGCCAATTCAGGCAAGTGTAAAAACATGATCCTTGTGGGGAACAGAAAGGTGGTTGCTGAATGGATAAAGGATGGTGTTCAGGATTGTGTTAAAATTTAAGGTCTACCAATGACACTGTGTTGGCTAGAAAAAGGGTCGTATTTTCATAGTACACGATAAAATATGTATGAGTGAGATGTAAACCTCTACTAAAAGGGTGAAAAATGTGATGTGGGGTTAGAGTTACGGGACTATCTTTAGACTGGGTCATTGCCTCAGGCTGCAAAGACAAGAGGAAAGCCAAGGCAGGAAGGGCAGGGGCCCTGCAACTGACATCCATCCACCCTGTCTGTGACCACTGGCCCACCAGAGAAACTGCTGCTTCAGGCCTGGAGACATTCCAAAAGGATGCTCGATAGGAGCAGCACCTATCAAAAGTGGGATCAACCTGTCTCCTAATCTATAGGCCTGCGACACGCAGATAATTCGAGGTAGCATTGCCTCAGGTGTGTGTTGCAACTATAGAGCATTCTGACATGAGGTCTAAGTGAGTAACGTTTCTTTCACTGCCAAATACTCCGCCCATCCTGTCGGAACAATGCGCTCTCAGAGAACACAGGGTGCCTGGAGATGACAAGCCCAGAGAACCCAGCAAGTGACCTCAGACTTCACAGACATCCTTAGGAATGGGAAGTGGGTGTAGGGGGGGGCAATACCAGACCACAGCTGGACAGGAAGCAGCTGCCAGGCAGCGCTGGTTACCTCAGCAGAATGCATGGAGT
The DNA here is from genome assembly GCF_017639785.1 of Mesocricetus auratus. Lineage (NCBI taxonomy): Eukaryota > Metazoa > Chordata > Mammalia > Rodentia > Cricetidae > Mesocricetus > Mesocricetus auratus. Next base: position 35,312,248 of record NW_024429182.1, read on the forward strand.
AGTTGGTCGGCAGTTTTTCCAAGGCAACTGGGAGACAATAGGATCCGGTTTGGAGACGCTCATTTAAGAGAATCGGCAGCCACTGAAACAGATGATGTCAAGAGCAGAGTGGTTTTGATAGTTGCACACAGCCCTGGAGATTTATCCAGCTCACAGCCATCAGACAAAGCTAAACAATGATTAGATATTGACCAGGTCTCCCAGCAGAGGCGTTTCAAGCCATTTCTTTGCATTGTAAATTCCCCGAGAGTCCCTGAGATGGTAATGCCAATGACCCGATGCTTTCTGGGCCCAAGTAGTAGCATTTTTTTTTTTTGGTATGGTCAGTATTGGCTCCTGTCTGAATATCAATGTTCATTTTACCTTTCATGGTTTTTTTCTCCTGAAGAGCTAATTATATATATGAAGCACTTAAATTTGGAAATCACAATGCTTTTTTCCCCTTTTAAATAAATAAACCCAGCAGCTTTCCAATTGAGGAACCTGTCATTCTCTTAGTAAAGCCATTTTTACTCTCCGCTATCATCCAGACTAGCACATTTTGCAGCTCCTGACAGGGAGACAGGCAGGAGAGCAGGTTGTAGATTCTGCAGGGGCCTTGGCTCCATCGGCAATTGCAGAGGGAGGCAGCAAGCTGGAAGAACTCACCGAGTACCCCAGAAGACTTTCTCCCGAGGCTCCTTGCTTCTGCTGGCAGCTGATGTGGTAGAAGGTGAAGAGGAGGTGGTGATTTACCGTGAGCTTGGCAGGGAGCTTAATTTTCACTTCTTCATAAAAGTCCGGAGACCTGTATCAAAGGCACAGTGGACAGAAATCTCTTAAAGGACGACTCCCTGAACATGTGGCATAGCACCGCCCACCCTGCTCCCGGGCGCCTGTGTGCTGTGGGGCTTTTCATTTACTTCATCCTGCTCCTGAGCGGCAAGGCCTTGAGGTCACGCTGACACTGTGAGGAACCTTCCACCTACACAAAAAGGCTCCATTTGAGAGAAAGGGCCTTACCCACACAGTGGAAAAGCACAACTTAGTCTGGAAGAGGATGAGGTTCAGAGTACTGATATGACCTCTCTTCCTGTCTCAGTCCCAAGAGCAGGCCTGGCATGTGGCTGTCCTCATCAATGGACTGTGCCAAGGCTTCACATGCATCACCCATTTAGCCCCCATGACAAGTGCTTGCATGAAGCCCCTAAAGGAGTCTAGTTATCATGTGCGATGAAACCCTACCTGACACCACAGAGATGCCCTTCCCAACCTGTGACATGTGAATGAGGTTAGACAGCCCCATCACTCACTTTAATTGAATATACCGTTTTTCCTTTGGTTGGCTTAAATTAGGTAAGGGGAAATGACAAGATGACCAAAAAGAGCTGGGCTTTGCTTTTGACCCTCTTTGGATCTCAAATAGAGTGAGAAAATACTCTTCTTTACTTAATACTATATAATCTCTCTACCATCATTTTTAAATAATCAAAATAATATTAGATTCGTGAAGATCTTTTCTCCTCAAAGCCTTAGTTACTTACAAAAATTATGCATTGCCAACACAGAATTATAAAAAGAGTGTAAATTCCTTCTGCCACCCAGTCTCTATGTTGCAAAAACTGTTGGGAAAAGTACTCATGGAGTTCAAAACCAAACCCCTAAAACCTGGGAGAAATTTAAATAAGTGCAGCATGTGTTCAGGACTCTGAAATATACTCACTTATTATGGTATGTAATTGCTGTGTACACTTCCTGCAGAAATTCAGGTCCACTGGACTTCCCAAAGATGACCTGTTTATCAATGTGAAGGAACCAAATTAAAAGTGACTTTTGACTCTATCAAATCATCTCTCATCACATCAACAGGATACCAAGTTCTCAGAGAGCTGTAGTTTATAAGTTAAGGGTAAGTCCTACAGTTGGCATGCTCATACAGACTAAAAGTGGGGTGACAGTAAAGTGGGGGGTGAAGACTAACTAGTGACTGAGGTCATAGGTGTGAGACTGGAAAACCAGAGGTCTCCTTACTGTCTCAGTACACAGACATAACATGATGACATCACATTCATTTGTCCTTAGTGAGATGCTAGATATCTTCTCCCCTCCAAGGGCAAGAACTTAGCCATGTAGGAGATTGGAGTCTCCACTGCCCTGGCCACCTGTGTGCAGATGCTTCCTGGGGTCTGCTGCAGCACCGACGGCACATGGTTTGACTAGTGGACTTGCTCCTGGGCAAACGAAGAGCCCTTTCCTCTGGATGCAGCAACCCAGAGACCAGGCCCAGAGCTTGGTAAGTGGAGAACTGGCTGAGATTAACCACCAATGTCCCGTGGCTGAGTATGTTGGCCACCCACAGGGTCTGCACATACACACCTGGAGGCCTGAGTGGTGAGCTGCCAGGGTTAGGGCAGAGAGGACTAGGGGAGACCTCCAGACCTTCCTTTCCTCCCAGCATCCTCCCTTTTCCACCTTTCCTGACACTGTTGCAAGAGGACACCTTGCACCAGAGAACAGGTCAGAGAGAGGGGTGACTTTTTAAAAGCAGATATATGAGGAAAGAAAGTACTAGGAAGAAATTACTTTCACCAGAAAAGGATATGAGCAAAAGCCAACCCCTCTCCCTTCCTTCGCTTTATGCTCAGCATGACCTCCATATACGCTAAACAAGTGTCCTATTAGTAGCTACAATCTTAGCTGAGTTCCATTATGTGTAAATAATAATAGCTAACCAACCATGTCCAATTAGCAAATTTGGGCATTTTGGGCTTCTTAGATAATACTACTTAGTCTGTAGTATTGGTTTATAGTTTGCCTCAGAACAAAGGTCCATTTCTAAGAGGTGTTGAGGTGGTATTACTAGTACTAGGCTATGCTTCATATTTTTGTAAATGGTCTCACACTCACCAAAGAGCATATGTGGAAGAAATTCAGCCAAATAGTGAGAACTAAGCCACCCCACCCTTATTTGTAGAGTATTAGAATGGCCTGGTTCCATGGGCAATGTGGAGAGACCCTACAAAACCTTTCAGTCCCTTAAGATGATCTTCAGTTCAAAGCTGTGACATCCCACAATGCATCATTTGGGAAAGAGACTTAAGACAGATGTCATTTCCCCACCATCATCCTAGGACAATACTGGACTAGCAAGAAAGGTCTCTGCGTGTGTTAAGTAGGCTATGCTGGAATAGAATATTCTGTACATTGAGCTGGATGCGGCTCATTGGTAAAGCATCGTCTAGCGTGATCAGGAGACTTTGGGTGGGTGGGGGACATACTGAGAATTCAAGATTCCATCCCTGTGAACTGACAAAGAGAGCACATCCCACCCAACTGGAGGCAAACACTACTCTCTCCTTACTGGCAAGGCGTTGCTGGGGTCTTCTCCACACATAAACTGGATCTTTATTGTAATGTTTCGGGCAGATGCTAGTTTGTTAGCAAAGTTCAGTCTCTGTGGGTAGACGTAGAGAAGATTTCTGGAAAAAAAATAGAAAGCCAATAATTAATAATTAATATCTAGAGTCCACTTCTGCTCACAGACCAACACCTAAAGCTGAGGTCTGAAGCAAGGCTGTTGAACTACATCATCACCTGTCCCTGTGGCCCTGACCATGGTATCCATGGTGGCATCTCACAAAGAACATAGAGATCTGCTACCACCTCAGAAAGATACTGATTACTGATGTCTCACTAGAAAAGAGTAAATGAGCGGGGTAATAATCGTCTTCAGTCCCAGCACTCAGGAGGCAGAGGCAGACAGATCTATGTGAGTTTGAGGCCAGCCTGGTCTACAGAGTGAGTTCCAGAATGGCCAAGGTTACACAGAGAAACCCTGTCTCAGAGAAGGAGAGAGAGAGAGAGAGAGAGAGAGAGAGAGAGAGAGAGAGAGAGAGAGAGAGAGAGAGAGAGAGAGAGGAATAAATGAATCCAACAGTGACATTTGAGACAAATGAATAGCAGGGTGGAGCTGCTTCTGATGGACCATGCAGAGTACCCCCAAGGAAGTCATTTTAAGATCAGATGAACAGAGAGTCATGCTACAGATTTAATCCCTGTGGACTACTAGGGACAACCATGTTCAGAATCCCTGTCCTGGTGTACAAAGAGGATGGGAGGGGACTTCTCAATATTTTAAATGTGGCAATCGTCTAAGCTAAGTAGATACTGCATGAGAGAGACCAGATTGGGAACTAGGCCGATCCCCTCCATGCCACCCCCAGTCTTCATAGTCTACTTTTGCCTTCAGAATACATTTGAAAGTTTTATTGTGCACCATGTTTCATTGGCAACCAATCATTAATAAAAGGAATTTCACAGACTGTTATCAAACTTCATTTAGTTTTCTCTAAGTGTTAAGGCTAGTCCATTATCCTCGTGGCTGTTGAAAGCTGCCTCCCAAACCTGTATTCTCCAGTTTGCTCTGCACCTTCTAAACCTAGTGCTCTGCTCTGTAGCGTGAACACGCAGCTGGACAAGAGGAGGTGGTGGGGTAACCAAGCACTGCTGGGAAAGCTTGGAGTGAAAAAGATAAACGGGCTAACGGGCACTTTGAATGCTGTAGAAGGACAAGGAGTCTACCCTCTCCCCAATGTTTAGAACTTAGAATTAATTTTATTTGGCTGATCTTTCTTAGATATCACACACACACACACACACACACACACACACACTTCAGAATTTTAACACTGTAAGAAATCACTTGGAGAAAGACTGAAACACACATAACTGGCTAAAGAAGAATACATCGTATCCAGGAAGAAGTTACAGCACAAGCATTCTTCTGAGCTAGGCATGGGAGTGTACATCTGCAATCCCAGAGCTCAAGAGGAACGGATAAGAGGATCATTGCAAGTCTGAGACTAGCTTGATCTACATAATGAAGTTGAGACCAGCCAGGGATACACAGCACAATTCTGCCTCAAAAACAAAAAAACAGAACCCAAGGATTTTCTACTCAAATATCTTGTAATAAGAAATGCTGTCAGGTTTTTCAAGAGGAAAATCAATATTTAGAACTCTCAAGAACACAGGAGCTATTGTTCTGTGTGTAAAGTTCAAAGGTCATAGGGGTGAATACAGACTATTCATGGGCTTTGTTGACCCTTGTTTCTCACTGGAGACAGGATGAGGGTGAGAGTCTAAGAGCTGGTAGAGTTGCGGTAGCCTTTTTAGGCCACTCTGGCTTCCCACAGGAGTATCACTACCCCGACTCCTGATTTTTGCCCCTCATTTTAAGCTGTCTTCCATGCTGTCCTCTTGTTGGCTCTTATTCCTGCCTGCACCGAATACCTCTTACATTCAAGTGAAAAGCAATGCAGGGCAACAATTTGAATTTAACTTCAATGGCCAGAATATTGAATGAGCCTACCCAGGAACACAGATGATGGATCACGGCACAATAGAAAGATTGGCTTAGAATCTGGAGGTATTTGGGTTGGGAGGTACCCAGTGCAAGCCAATGTTTTGTAAGATGAGAAAACCACAGCCTTGTGAGATGACATGAGTCCACTCTGTGAGTCAGGCCCTGAGAGGCAGAGGACCCAATATCCATCGTGTCTTCTCTGCCCTCTTCTATCTCAGTGGTACCTGTCACTCTGGTCCATCAGTCAGAGTAAATCTGATCCAGTTGAAGCACAGGTGCCATCAATACTGGACACTGGTGTATTAATGTACTGAAGACAGTTGATGTTAGTGCTACAAGAGGTATGAGTCCCATACATGGGTAAGGGTGCACAAAGATGTCTATCTAGGGAGGATGCATACCTCTGCCCATTGTCCATTCTTGCTCATCTGCACTGTGCCATTTTTATAAGAGGGTTAATATTTATTGAGCAGCGGGGATAGGATATCCTGAAAAGGATTAATGCTGGAGTCAGGGAGCAGAGATTGGAATCCATTTTTTGTTTCGTCTACGTGCATGGCTTTGAGAGACTTTGTTTCTGGAAATTTAGACTTTCCAAATTCTCAAGGGGACTAATAAGTGCACCAAACCATAGGTTGTGGTGAGTATATAAACCCAGTATTCAGGAGGAGGGGCAGGGGTCCTGGTGCAAGTTCCAGGCCAACCAGGGTTACACAGCAAGAGACCATATTTCAAACAGCTGGAAGGAGGAAGGGAGAGAGAGAGGGCACACATTATTGATCCCAGCCTCGGGGATGTAGAGGCAGCCAGATCTCTTTGAATTTGGGGCCAGTCTGGTCTACAGAGAAAGTTCTAGGACAGCCAGGGCTACACAGAGAATCCCTGTCTCAAAGAACAAAACAAAAAGAATAGAGAGGAAAAGAAGGAACGATGGCTATTACAGTGATGGCTTCTTCCACACAGCAGACAAACCAGATGCATCCTCCACCCTCCTCTAGCCTCATCCTCTCCATTCCAGACCACTTTCATTTATCATTCTGGAGCACAGAAGTTTTCTTTCATTCTTATAAAACCGTGTGTGTGTGTGTGTGTGTGTGTGTGTGTGTGTGTGTGTGTGTGTGTGTGTGTGTGTGTGTTTTACTTGAATATATGTAATGTACTGCATGTGTGCCTGGTGCATGCAGAGGCCAGAAGAGGGTCTTAGATCCCATATTTTGGAGCTATAGATGCTTGTGAGTCATCATGTGGATGCTGGGAATCAAACCTCAGTCCTTTGGAAGAGCGTGGATGCTGGGAATCGAACCTCAGTCCTTTGGAAGAGCATCCAGTGTCCTTAACCACTGAGGCATCTTTATACTGCAGCAATTCTTTCTCAATTTGCTTTGTTCCTACCCTTCCCTTTATAACTAACTGCTCCTTACATAGTCCCAAGAAGGGGCTTTGAAAATATAAACAGCATGTATTGGGTCTCTCCTTACAATGTTTTCCCAACTTTTGCTGTGGGTCTTAATTGACTTGGTAAAGATTTGTTCATATGTGACTGTTTTGCCTGTGTCTGTGTGTGTATGCACTATGTGCATGCCTGGTGTTCTCCGAGGTCAGAAGAGGGTGTCAGATCCTCTGAAATGAGTCATGGATGGCTGTGAGCCACCATGTAGTTGCTGGAACCAAACCCTAGTCCTCTGCAAGAGCAACACATTTTCTTTTTTTTTTTTTTTTCACAAAAGACCGGGTCTCTGTACATAGCCTTGGCTCTCCTGTAACTACATAGACCAGGCTGACCTCAAACTCAGAGATCTGCCTGCCTCTGGCTCCCCAGTAGTAGGATTAAAGGTGTGTGCCACCACACCCAGAACAAATACTCTTAACCTCTAAGCACATTCTCCATATATCCTTGTTTTTCACAATTTCTCTGACTTTATATCTCATTGTTTTTCCACACTGACCTTGTTTTTTATATTTGTTTGTTTTTTCTCACATGTCAAGTTCTCTCCTGATATTTAATTGATCTAACACATCTCCCTGAATCTCTCTCTCATGCACAAATACAGGTTCATGGTTTTTGTAGTCTCATCTTCTATCCACACATGTTATGAAAGTAATATATGACTATGGATGTATTATGGGCATAGGTTTTCACCACTGAATAGCTGACAAGCACAGATAGGTATTTGATACCAAAGTATTCTTCTTAGAAGAAAACAGTGACCTCTTGTGAGATCTTTGATTTCCCTAGGCTGTAAACACCTGAGCATGTGCCACTTAGTACTTATTAAAATGTACCCATGTCCTTGTTTATTGTATATACTGTGTATGTAATTGGATAGCAGCCTAGGGAAATCTTAAGCCTTGATTGTGGATTTTGGAAGTTGGGGACAGACTAATAGAAATGCCTTATGACTCAGCTCTACTGCTCCTGAACATTCATCTAACTATATGCTACTACAGATATACTTGCTCATACATGGTCATTGCAGCCCTGTGCACAATGGCAAGGGAATGGAATGAACCCAGATGCCCATCAACAGATGAATAGATAATGAAGACATGGCATGTGTGCACAGTGGAACTCTATTCAGCTGTAAAATGTGAAATTATGAAATCTTTAGGAAAATAGATGAACTACAAAAAAAGTAAGGTAGCTCACGCTCAGAAAAACACACAATTTTTCTTTCATATGTGGATCCTAGCTTCTAAACTTAATTACGTTAATATTTACGTGAGAGTGGGTGTGAACAGAGGCCAGAGAACTTGAAAGGGAACCCTTGGAGATGGCTGGGTGACAGACATGTGTGTTTTAAAGGTGGGGTGGGGAGCAGGGAGATGGAGGGAGGAGGGAGAAGTAAAACTGTGTATGAAAATAGCTAAAACAAAAACTCAGCTAAACCTATGTATGAAAGCACTGTAAGGAAGTCTGCTACTTTGGAAGTTAATAAATTAATAGGTATATAAAATAATTAAAACAAAATACAAAACCCCTCTAGGAAACAGCTCATAGACTCCCTTGTCAAGGGAACACGAACTTTCTCAGTGTTTCTCTGTCTACTGAGAATGAATACATTTCTTAAGGTAAAAAAGAAGAAATCACTTTTTTCCTGTGTTCTTAGCTCCTCCCCTCCCAGACATACGTGTTGATTTAATAGCAAACTAGCGATACACACCCTGCATTAAAGCAGATGACTAGTACTGGATCCTCCCAGTGTGATACCAGAATGGCCTCACATAGGAAAGCTCTCTGCTTCCTCAGAGCAGCACTGTGGCCATTTCAAACACCTTAGCTGTGTTTTAACCCCCCTCCCTATGAAGCCTTCTCGGCAGAGGCAAAGCTGAGGGCTGCAGGAGCGGTTTGCTGCAGTGGAACGCAGGCGAGCCCACTGCACCTAAGAGAGGCTCTGCTTGCAAAGAGAAAAGCAGGTGCCCTTCAGTTCTTCAGCAGCCAGAGGCCAAGACTGATTCCTCAGAGCGAAGCTCAAATGTCTACTGACGTCAGCCTCTGCGGTTAGCGGATGGCTTTTATGCAAGCATTCAAAAGAAAGTGGCAATCCAGATACATGATTTAAGCCAGGCAAACAGCCGAGGAGGTGATTTTGGTTTGCCATTCATACCTCACTTCCAGGAAGTCCTGTTTGAGATGTAATAGGAGTAGCTGACATTATTTCACATTTACTATGCACAGGGGCTGTCCCTTAGTGTCAGATAGAAGCTTTATGGTTTTAAATACACAAAGAACAGATTAAAATTGGAAATCTCAGAGCTCAATATTGGTTTTGGCTTTTGACAGTTGTTCTAGGTAGTCCTCATCGGCCTTTAACTTCCAGTCTTTCTGTGGCATGAGTGCCAGGAGGATTACAGGCAAGTACCATTAGGCCCTGCTTTCAGAGCTCAGTACTTCATGTGTTGTGAAATTATGTAGAAAACCAACAAACCTAGTGTCTGTTCTTTTTAAAAGGAAGTATGCATTGCAAATACACACTTACAAGTGTTCTACAACTCTCATTGCCAGTGGTCCAGAGAGGAGCAGGGGGCAACCAACACCAACATCACCTGGGAGCCAGCCTGGCAGGCACCGTGCCCAACATAGTCAACTTCGAGAAGCACTGACCCAAGAGACAGTGGAGACATATAAGGAGACACATGAAGCCCAGTGGTTGACTGTGATCCCCGCCCCTATATTTAGGCTTTACTGCTAGGAAGCTCAAAGTCAAATCTGTAGCTCACTGTTTGAGAAGTTGCAAAAAACCTTTAGGAAAAATTTTTCTATCAACTTTGGCCAGGCTTAGAGCGATTTCTCTTCCTCTGTTTTCCCTATCAATCTGTAGTGGTTCCAGTGAGAATGGCCCCTGAGGCTCACACATTGAATGTTTGGTTTCCAGGCGGTGGACTGTTTAGGAAGGATTAGGAGGTGTGGCCTTGTTGGAGGAGGTTTCAAAAGCCCAACCGGGGCTAGTCTCACTCCTTCTCCTGCCTATGGGTCAGAATGGAAGCTCTCAGCTACTGCTCTAACCTCATGCCTGCCTGCCTGCCTGCATGCTCTCTGCCACGATGGCCATGAACTAACCCTCTGAAACTGCAAGCAAGTTCCCAATGAAACGCTTTCTTTTAAAAGTTACCTTGAGCATTGTGCTTCACCACAGCAATGGATCAGTAACTAAGACACCATCCCTATAATCCACCTCTGACACGATTTCAAATCACAAGGTTCAGACACAGCTACACAAACACAGAGCACTTACTGTATCCTGTGAGCATGGGCTTGTGCCATTACTAGTGCTTATTTTTGCTTAGTGCTTTATGTTAGGTCAAGTACAAACCCATAAAAGACCCCAGTCAAAGAATGGGAAGGAAGTCCTGATATGTGGGGTGAAGAGACTCAGAATTTAAGCAAGAATAGCTAACAGCTTCTCACTGTGGATGGAGCTTATGATGTGTAATTGGAGCTCCTTCTATTAAGCAAAGCAAATCATATACAGGAGCAAAAATATTTCATGTTGTTCTCTTATGAACACACACAGGAAAATAGAAGGGGGACTATTTGGGAAGGGGAGGGTCAGGAAAAGGCAATGGGGAATGGACATGGTTACATTATAATGATACACTTGGAAAAATGGCACTGTGAAAGTGGTTGCTAGTATACACCAATATACACTAATAGGACGAGACAGAGGACGAGGAGGGTGAAGAGCCATAGCAACTGCTCTGATCCACCTCCCATGTGTGAACTGATTTTGGGGACTTATAAAACTGAAATCTGATGAGTTATAGGGGGCCTCTGTCACCGCTTCCACAGGATACAAAAGGAATTGTTGGCTCAGTGTTGTGTGTTGGCCCAGTTGGCTGTGGTTGTTGTGTGTGTGTGTGTGTGTGTGTGTGTGTGTGTGTGTGTGTGTGTGTGTGTGCTGTATGCATATATGTTGAGGACGGAGGAGAATGGATGTTTTTTCCACCTTATTCCTCTGACACAGTGTCTCCTGTCTCTCCCCTGACCCCCACCCCCACCCTGAGGTTACAGTTGTGCACATGGCCATGCCTGGCTTTTTGGCACAGGAATTGAGATTTGAATTCAAGTCCTCATGCTTGACCACTGAGCTACCACTCCAGCTTCGCCCCAACCCTCACACTCCTCAGCCCAGCCTTAGTTTTAAAGTTTGAAGAAAAGATGAGAAATGTGCCTTAGGATTTTCTCACAACTAAACATAATTATTAGCCTCAGTGTGGCAATCCTTCAAAACTCAATGAGTCATTAAGTTGAGGTCCTCTGATTTTGTCCTTATTAAACCATACTATTTATGAACAGTTGCATAGACTGAACTCACATTTTGAAAGTTTCTAAGCCAAAAAACAAACAAAAAAAAACCATAAAGTGAAGGAGGTAGGATTGGTTCATCTCTTGCTTTATAATCTCCCTGAGAAAATGAAAAATTTTTTAACTGAAAAAGATACATCTAGTCAATTAGCCATGGTTTCTCACACTGGGGCTGGGGCTGTAGTTCAGTGGTAGGATGTATAGAAAGCAGCAGCAGGCCTGACTTCCCTCTCCAGCACCAAAAATCAGACAAAACTAAAACTAAAAAGATACTACGTCACCACACTGTCCAAACTCAGGCCTCCCCTACCACGGTTCTCCGTGCTTTTCCACAGTGGTATCTGGCTGCCCCTCCCACCCACATCTACTCTTCCCCTCGGAAAACTATGACACAGTAGCACGCATTTTGCCCTGATTCCTGCTGTGAGGAGCCAAGGACAGGCTGTCTGCGGCCTGAAACCACAGGGCATCCTTTAGTGGAGAGCTGTTAAACACCTCTGCTCTAGGGAGAAGAATGGATGAACGCTGCCTTTCCTTTCGGGGACCTCAGAAAGTAGATGGGAAAGTTGAAACCAAGGATGGAAAACACTTAAAGATAGAAGGCCTCTTTCCCCCTCCCATATCAGCAAAAGAAGTAAGAGAGAATAGCCCTGAAGGATAATCCACCCATTGGGAGAGGGTTAGCCCTGCTGAAAACCAGTTTTTAGACAAAAGAAGGTGCATATTATAACTGCATTCACTGGGGAAACAGAGGCAGGAGGCTCACTTGAGCCCAGAAGTCTGGAGCCATTGCGAGAAGACTAATAAGATCCTGTCTGGAAACAACAACGACAAAAGCCAACAAAAATACAGAAACCAAAGAAAGATGGGCTCCTAAACTTTAGGGTGTTCCCTCTAGTCTAGACAACCACTCACCACAGTGAACTACAAGCCTGGATTTGCCTTCATTTAATCACTTCTCCATATCTTGCACCCCAGGCAGCCTCAACCTTAAGTTATATGAAAGAAGGTGTATTGTGAACCTCCTGCTGAATAGGATCTATGTGGGTAAAACTAGCATTTGTCATCATTAAATAGCAAGACTTTTAGTTAGAACAGTCATTCGGGAGCATTAACTCCAAAGCATGGCAGATCTGGATGAGCCTAATAAGGAGAATGCCAGGAGCCATGAACTGTAGGACCAATGACTATGCACACAGCACCTCTTCATGTCACTCATCACTGCCTCACCTTCACACAGTTCAGTTTCCTATAGCAGGCAGGGTTTGTAGAAGTGTAAGTTTGTACCGTGAACCACTGCCCCAAAGGAGACTTTACTCTGTGTGTCATCGGATGCATACCTTGACTTCTCCCACTACACTCTCCCAAAAAAGTTCTCAAGGCTGAAAGAAGGCAGAGCAGGAGGTGAGAATAAAATCGTTTGCAAAAACAAAACAAAATAAAAGAGCAACAACAATCTCTTGGGGGCACTGGGATAATGCTCTCTTTTTCATGGTCTTGTATTTATGAAAGATTTTCTAATGAAAAAGGCAGCTGCTTGCCTGAGTCCAGAAGTGAGTGTATTGTGCCCTCAAGTGGCTGGATGGTGTACTAAAACCATAGCCAAGGACTAAAATAACAATCAAGGCTGTAAGTAACCTTAGATCACTGGCACTCTTCCGAATTTTTTCCATTCTTAGAAAAGAGAAGATTGTTGTTCTTGGGAGCAACACACCAGGATGTGGCTCTGCATGCCTGATTTACAACTAAACCTGAGTTGGTTTTAGAGCCAGGAATCATTTTGTTTCCATTTCTTGGCTATTTTAAATGGCCTCATTTGCCTGCTGCTCACCCAAGGTAAACGGTTTGTTAGTAAAGTTCTGGTCACTGGTTGCTAAGACTCCTAAAACAAATGCTTGGGCTTCCTCCCTTAAGGCAGAGTTCTCCAAAAACTTCTCCAAAGGATGAAAAGCAGTAAGTAGATATGCGTGAAGTGTTGTGAGTTAAGATATTCCATTATAATATAACCACAGAGCAAAGGGCTCATCAGCACAAGATTAACTAAGTCAGGAGAATGCACACAATGAGACTGAGGGCAGCCCTGAAAAAAAACAAGAGATTCTGTGTATTCACAAAAAGTGCTCCACACACCCGGCTGCTCAGGAGGAGCGGGGTGGGGTAGGGAGGGGTGGGCGTGAGGATTATGCTCGTTAATGTGAGACGGGATAAATGCATATACATGCAGTTCCCATCTGCAAGGGAGCCTAAGAAAATGGCTGCCCCCAATGGTTCAGAACAGGCCTGAGGTACGAAGCATGCACTCTTTTTACTGTTTCTTTGGCAAATACATACATGTAGAAGCCCACTCCTTGGTTTTAGCAGGCACAGCAAGCACTAGCTTGTGAACCATTTCACATACATAGACAACCTGTTTCCAAAGTGGCTGGAAGTCAGTATCAGGAAGAATTTTCACTCTGTCTTCAGTATCTTTAATATTTGGAACCTCTGGAAGAGGTTACCTCTCCCTTAATAAGTAAAATTCAAACAACTAATGGAACAATGAAGAATGGAAGGTACCTTTGATAGAGATTTAAGTAAGGAATTCATTTTAAGGAGAGTTAATAGACAAGGTCCAAACTTTTTACAAACTACCAAGAGTACTTGGTAATTGTGCCGAGGTGAGCACACAGGCAGGGGAGGCGTCACAGCACAACGACACCATCTCATGTGAGCTGCTGGGCTAGAGCCCCTTGACAGACAGACACACCTGACTCCAAATCTAGGGGCATGCGTCCCAAATCAAGCAGATGACAGGCATGTCGTGACAGGTCTCTCTAAGTCACGACAGACCTTTGGATGGCCCTGAAGAGTGGAGAACCTAACTGAGGGTAGATTCAGAGGGTAAAACCACTTTTTAGCAAAGGACAGCCTCCTGAGGCTCCTGAGTAGGGTCCTCCAGAGTGAGACTGGACATCGTGTGGCATGCCCAAACTTCTCCCCGCCCAGCACTGAAGAGATTCACTCTAGAAATAATGATAACTGAGTTTAATTTGGGAATCTACTTCATTGAAAACAACCAAGTCCCATACAAGGACATGCCCAGTGTCCCAATTCCTTCCAGAGTACTTTGGGTCCATTTCCTAAGGATCCTGCTTACTAAACCCTAGCACTCTGATGGTCACTTGGCATCAGACTTACATCTATCCCGAGCCTTTCTCTTCTCCAGCATGCTGCAACCCTCACAGCATCCATTAAGACTTCACAGGGGTACGCAAGGCACCTCTTCGTTAAGTGAGATCAGACTTTCTGGTGTGAGAACACTCGGCTGAATAGGAGGAGGCCTGGAAACAGCTAATTATCCATCAAAGAAATTGTGTTCCGACTGATAGCCTTGTTCTCAGCAAGCACAGTCCTCCAAAGCAGTCTGATAATTAGATAAACAAGACTTCAGAGGCTGGCCTGAGAGATGAAAATTCACTTTATGTGGCTTTTTAAAATGTAATCACTAGTTAAAAGGTCGGTGTGGAGTTAACAAGCTCATTACAAATGCTTCGCCTGTGATCTCTGCACACACCCCCATGGCAGCTACCGGATAAGATGTCCTTGAAGGCCTTGCCGGGACTGGGCCCCAACTCACACTGTGTTTATTCTGCTCCCACCACAAGGCAGCTGGCACCTCTATTGCCAGCTGTTGGGCTTCAGGAAAAACAGGCTAGAAGTTGGTTCCAATGCATTCTTAGGCAAACAGCTAGTCTTAAAAAAAACCAAACAAACTCCTGGCCATGGAAACAGGAATGCAAGCTCAGACTTGGATAGTCTTTTTTGTCAACCTTAGGTTTCCACTTTTGGAACTGCTGTAATTTTCTTGGTACCTGGGTAAGTCTCAAAGGGTACCTGTTTATCTCCGTCCCTCCATAGAGATTGAACATTGGTACTGTGGACTAAATCCATCTTTCCTGCTGGTACTGAGCAGGTTGGATGGGGTTTCAGAACACCGGGGTTCCTGATGTGGGAGACCCAGTCGCTTTTGGGAATGACACTTCTCAACCTGTAAAGTGATCTCAGTCATCTGAGCAAGTGTTCATTTTATGAATACCCGATGCCTGGGAAGCCTGAGCAGTTCTGTTAGGATGGGATTTGGTTGGGACGTTTCTTCATAGCAACTTGAATAGGGTAGAGGTACCTGGGGGCAGTCCACACAGGATGCAAGCAAAATGGGCCCTGGTAACACACAATGAGCTTGATGGAAGACATTGCAGAGGCACAACAACAAAGACATTCCCTGAGGAGGTGGAGGAAGGCCAGGCTGAGGACTGACATCTGCCATTAGACCACGGTGATAGCTCCCTTCATAGTAAGGCCTTACTACACAGGCTGCTGAAAGTGACTAATCCATCCCTAATTTCTGCCTTTGTCAATGGAAGCATTGTTTGGCACACCAGATGCATCTGTTTTTTTGTAGGTTACAGCTATATAGAGTATTTGTAAGTTAAGCCTTATATCATATTCATGAGAATAAGTTCCAAAAGATTTATCCTTGAATTGATGTCCCCTTTCATGTATTTCATTTCCTTGGATGGTTCAGTGACTTGAATGAGAATGTCTCCCCTAAGCTCAAATGTTTGAATGTTTGGTTTGCAGATGGTAGAACTGTTTGGGAAGGATTCAGAGGTGTGGCCTTGTCAGAGGAGGTGTGTCACTGGGAGTGGGCTTGGAGGTTTCAGAAGCCCATGCCACTGTAGTTAACATTCTCTTCCTCATGTTCGTGGATCAGATGTAAGCTCTCAGCACATGAGGACCAGAGAGGAAACACTAAAACTGAATACCACAAGAAGTTTAGAGAAAATGCTTTCTAAATTCCTTTAAAAGTTTTCATGCAGCAAGATTCTGGGCCAAGGTTGTTACATCTTTCTTTCCATAAACATACTATCGAGACACAGTAGCTTAGAGCTAAGAACAGGTCTCTCCTTTACCAAACTGGAAAGAAGTGCCTTCCATCACTTCTAAGAGTGAAGATCTGGTTCCAGCAAAATGGCCTTGACCATCCTATGGTGTCAGGCACAGCCCAAGAAAATCAGCTTTGCATTTGCAGGCCTGCTTCTCAGGATGCCACGCTGGGTGCAGAGTACCAGCCTAGACTTGTTCTCACTCCCACATTCTGAACGGTTCAGTGCACAGATGCATTCCAAATTCTGCACTGATGTGATTAAGGGATAATGTCTGCAGCAAACGACTCCTGCGGGTGATTAAACGCTGAGGGGCAGTTGGGTAGCTATAGAATTCATTTGGTGTGAGTTTATTCCCATGCCACTAGCTTCCTCTCCCAATTACAGGATAAGGTTTCCACAGGGAAGGAGACACAGCATCTGTAAGCAAACATGGTCATGCCTTCACCTTCCTCCAGGGAGAGGGGAACAGAATGACTGTCTATGAATGCTTTGCTCTTGGAGGAGGGAGACTTAAGGCTGATTTGGTGTTTAAGAAAATGAGGAATTGCTTCAGGAAAGATGAAGCTGGGAGACCTGTGTGTCTTACAAACACCAGAAAGAAGATCTCGGTTTCCTATTGTGTGGCACCTGAGTCTATTTCTCATGGTAACTTTTTACCTAGTCCACTAGTCACCTGTCCTTTCCAAGCCTCACTTTAGTGACTCTGTAAGATGCATGTGTGGTGAGGACAAGTGGGCTCTGAACTCCCTTGCATGTCACATAGGAAAGAGTGAGTGAGGCACTGGAGACACAGGAGAAGAGATAATCATTCATTTTTTGGGGGTTGGGGAGGGAAGTAGCAATATGAATGCAACTAAAAACAAATATCACTTGTAACCCAGTAATTTCACTTTCAGGCATTTTACCTAGGGGAACGTTCACACACATTCACAGAGGGACAAGACAAAAAAATCTGTCACTTTGCAGGACTAGTAGAAAACACAAATGTTAAGGCTAGAGAGATGGCTCAGAGGTTAAGAGCACTGGTTGCTCTTCCAGACAACCCAGGTTCAATTCCCAGCACCCACATGGCAGCTCCCAACGTGCTGTCACTCTAGTCTGGAAAACCTGCCCCCTTCTGGCCTTCATGGACACCAGACATGCATGAGGTGCACAAACTTATGTGCAGGCAAGGCACCCATACGCACAAAACTAAATTAATTAATTTAAAAAAGAAAACCACAAATGTCAGGTTGGGGAGATAGCTTACTCAGAGACATAGCTCATAAGGCCAAGTGTTTGCCAAGCAAGCATGAAGACCTGGGCCTGACACCACTCCCCCACCACGTGAAAACCCAAGCATGGCATCCCGAGGTTATGATCCCAACACTGGGAAGACAGAAGCAGGACAGCCACTGAGCAGACAATCTAGACTAATTTGTGAGCCCAGCTCCCAGTTTATTGATCCAATGAATAAAGAGGGTAGCTCCTGAAGTTGACCTCTGGATCACACGCGCGCGCACACACACACACACACACACACACACACACACACACACACACACACACACACACACACACACAGAAGCACACAGGCACGCATACCAAAAAGCAAGTAAAGAAAAACATAGATAACAAATTGGATAAATAAAATATGGCCTCTTTTGACAATGGAATAATATACAATAACAAATCAATAAGGCTCTATATAAATCGATACTGATATTTAAAAAATAAAAATTGTTTAGAAGTTCCTGCTGGTTAAACTCATGGCAATATGACTACTCAAAAAAAAAAAAAAAAAGAGCAGCTGGGCATAATGCATCAGGTTAAAAACACACGTATAGAGCCGGCAGTTGGTGGCGCACGCCTTTAATCCCAGCACTCGGGAGGCAGAGGCAGGCGGATCTCTGTGAGTTCGAGGCCAGCCTGGTCTACAGAGCGAGTTTCAGGACAGCCTCCAAAGCCACAGAGAAACCCTGTCTCGAAAAACCAAAACAAACAAACAAACAAAAAAAACAAAAAACAA
This sequence comes from Mesocricetus auratus, assembly GCF_017639785.1. Taxonomy (NCBI): domain Eukaryota; kingdom Metazoa; phylum Chordata; class Mammalia; order Rodentia; family Cricetidae; genus Mesocricetus; species Mesocricetus auratus. The sequence continues at coordinate 35,330,331 of NW_024429182.1, forward strand.
AAAAACACACGTATGAGTACATAGTAATACCCAAAAGAGAAAAGAAATAACCAAAGTACCTAATACATAGACTGTGAGGTCCAAATGAACAGAAACATTACATTATCAATACCACAGGTGTGTAGGTGTGTGTGTGTGTGTGTGTGTGTATACACAACCAGAGACACACGAAGGAGGGCACACATACACTCATGACAGTAGTTACTGAGCAGGGCTGTGGCTTGAATGTGAAATGTCCCTCACAAGCTCACATGTTTGAACATAAGGTCCCCAGCAAGCGGTGCTGTTTGGGGATGCTTTATGATATTTGTGGGGGTGGAGCATCGCCAGAGGAAATGGGTCACTGAGGGTCAGCCCTGACTCCCTGCCTGCTTTCCACTTGGCCATGAAGCGAGGAGGTGCTGAGGATGCTCGGATGCTCACCCCTTCACCACTGCTCACATAGCATCATGCCTTCCCCATAAAATGGACTGCATCCCCTCAAACTGTGAGCCAGCACACCCAACCTTCCTACCTTCCTTAAGTTGTTCTTGTCTGATGTCCTGTCTCAGCAACAAGGAAAGAAAGGATCACAGGAAGCGAGGCAAAGGGACTTAACATGGGGATAAGGACGACTTTGTGAGATCAGTAAGACTTGATTGGGTATTTTATATGAAAATGCAAGCCCCACAAAATGTTATTGACAGGTGGTTGAGAAATGATGCTTAATACAGCATTCTACCCTCACATTTCAAAAGCAAAAGGCATCTCAAAATAAACAAGAGCACATGAGGAACAATGCTTTGGAAAGATGTACACTGTCAAGTGCCCTGCCAAGTTCCCTAAAAGGGTCAGGGGTGTGAAAGCCTTTGGAAAGCAGAGTAACCCTGCCTTCATTCCTACGGTATCTCACTCTTTGTCATCCAGGATGGTAGGAGTCATACCACTTACACTTAAATTAACTGAAACAAGTTAAGATGGAATTTTTATTTCCTCTATATCATTAGCCTAATGACCACATGCTAAACTATTGGGCAGCATCTGGGGACTACTTCCGTCACCAAAGTAAGTTTCCCAGACATAGCTGAGTTTTCAGCTGAAAACCTGTTTTGTTTGGTATTGTTTTGCCTATTATCCAGACTGACCAGGGGCTCATCATGAAGCTGAAGCTGGCCTCTGGTCTACAGTCCTCCTGCCTTAGCTTTCGGAGCTCTGGGTTTAGGCATGTGGCACTATGCCTGTGTAAAACCTTTAGACGACTATGACATTTTAGTCATGTCCCTCTTTTCCTTAAAGTCCTTCTACATGGAGGGAAGCCAGGGTGATAGGTTTGTTTTCTTTCTTTTTTTCTTTTTTCCATTTCTGGTGAAAAGACATCTGTTACAATTATGACTGTTGCAGAGAATCAGACAAAGCATCTCTAAGAATCGACCTCATAATCCTCTGTAGTTTGAAGCCATCACATTTAGTTTCCAGTCCAACCCAGGAAGCAGGCAGAGGCTCTGTTTGGAGGAGTGTATTATCCAAACAAGAGCCCACTTTCTCACCTGTACACAGTGTGAGGGACGTACACTTCCCGTATCGGAAACTCCAAAACCTCCTTGTGTGGCCGTGTCCGGTTCTCGGGAAAGGGTTTGACGGGCAGCATCTCAGGTGTCAGGCAGCAGCTCATCACATCAGGAGCTGGGGATATCTCCAGCCTAAGAGAGCCTAGAGCAAGGCACAGGGTGGGATGGAGTCTTTATACATCAAGAAGAAACCCAGGATTGCTGTTCTAGGTTTCTTTCAGGAGGATAAGGATAAGCTGTGGGACTGTGCATGCTTGAGGGTTCCCAGATAATTTCCTTTGCCTTGGGGAAAAGTCTGTCATGCTAAAATTTGAGGTTAACATTTCATAAAAGAAAAGTAAGGAGTTATATAATGAGTATGAATGGGCTGGAACAGTGGTTCTCAACATGTGAGTTGAGACCCTTATAGGAATGATCATATATCAGATATCCTGAATATCAGATATTTAGATTAAAATTCATAACAGTAGCAAAATTATAGTTATGATGTAGCAATGAAATATTTTTATGGGTGGGGGTCACCGCAACAGGAAAAACCGTATTAAATAGTCATAGCATTAGGAAGGTTAAGAACCGCCGGACTAGAAGGTCCACACCACATTTATACATGTTGAACAACCAAACAACCCCCTCAAAACTTCCTGGTATTGGTAGCAGTAAAATGGGTGGGCTTTGGTTTGAGTACTCAGGCACACAAGGATGCTACAGAAATAACACGTGGGCTGTTGCTCAAGGATAAGAAAGTGTCTTCAGTGCCTAAGCATCCAGCTCTCTCCTTAAATCCTAGACTTCCATATAATATTTTGTGTGATAAAGGACTGGTGATCTGTTCGATTATTACCAGATTATCTGAGAGACCAAGCCTAAAGCATACTATTTGTAGAATGCATCCTTTGTGAATGAGAAGACATTAATAGATTTGTCAAAAATTCAGAGCAATTTAGATTCTTAACTTCAAATAAAAAAATCTATATTGCCCTTGGCAGTTATATAAAACCAAAGTATTAAACAAGAAATGTCAATCGCAAATGATTTGGGCACAGTTCAAGAGTGTCATCGTTAGCTTCTGTTGACAACTTGACACAGACACACAGTTACCTGGGAAGTGAGAACCACAACTGAAGAATGGCCAGGATCAGACTGGCCAATGGACACCTTTTTTTTTTATTGCTAATTAGTGTGTGAGAGCACACCCCATTGAGGGTGGTAACAACCTTGGCAGATGGCCTAAGCTGCAGAAGGAAGGCAGTAGAACATGATCCTGGATGCAAGCCAGGAAGCAGCATTCTTCCATGGTTCCCACTTCGGTTCCTGACTCCAGGATCCTCTTGAGCTCCTGTCCTGGCTTCCCTCAACGATGGACTATGATGTGGACGAGTAAGCCAAACAAGCCCTTTTGTCGGTTGCCTTTGATCAGTGCTTTAGCACAGCAACAGAAGCAAACCAGAATGAAGAGGCAAAGAGAAGCCGAGCATACCTGGGATGGATTTGACTCTTCGCTGTAAGGATGAAGACCTCTTGTAGTCAGCTAAAAACTTGAACAAGTCTTCATCACTAAGGCGATCTCCTTCCTGCCAAGAGATGCTCAGGGTTAGTGGGGAGGCTGCTGATTCCTGGACGTGGGGCCAGCTATTTCGAAGATTCCCCCCCTCCCGCCCGCCCCAAGTAATTTTCTTTCATTATTATTTTGCTTACTCCTCTATTTCTTTATTTCCCCCTTTCCTCTTCTCTCCTTCCTTTCTTCCTTCTTCCCTCCCTCCTTCCTTCATTCGTTTCTCTTTCCTGAGTTATGGTCCTACTAGGTAGCTCAAGTTGACTTCCAATTCACAACTCTCCTGTCTTGCTTTCCTGAGTGCCACCATACCTGGCTCATCTGTTTTATTCTAACGAGTATGTCATAGCAATCAATATGACGGGTAACCCTGAAATCACTGAATTCAAACACCACTTTCCAGTGTTCTTGGAAGCCAACCTCTTATCAGCGTTGCTGGAGGCAGAGCTCCCACTGCTATCCTAGGCAGCTGTCTGACCTTGAGGAACCAAGGTCACAGGCATCTGCCTTTTAATGTCAACCAACTGAAACTCCACTTAGTCCCAGAAACACTGCTGAACGAGCCTCCATCTTCAGAGATACAAAGATGGGAAAAGCATCTTCATAGTCTTCCCCTTGGTCTTGAATAAGGAAGGCAGGTATAAGCTCTGCCCTCTACATACCCACCATGGGACAGATGCCTGGCCAGGGGCACATCTGCATGTCCTCTAATCCCTGCAACAGCCCAGCTGAGCAGACGACACTAATTGACTTCTCTGATCACCCACTATACTGCTCATTTGAACTCTAATGTCCTTGCTAATACAAGACAAATTCAGCTGCACTGTAACTCAAATACCTGCTTGAAGAAGATATTTGTGGCCAAGGTGGTGGTTTTGAAGTTGGATCCAACTCCATTTTCCTCAAAGGAGAGAGATCGCTCAGAAGGCCTCCTGGATTGGGACAAACTCCTCCGCTCACCCACAGAGTTTCTCCCTTTAAGGAAAACAACTGTCATTCTAATATGTTGGCCATACACCAGTTATTGCTGACCCCAGTCATCCTTATGAATGCAATTTTACCTATACAGGGCTCAACCTTTCTTAATCCCCCAACCCCCCTTCTAAAGTCCTTAACACTCTTTGTAAGCATTTTGGGATGGGACAGGATGGAACAGGAGTGGGTCAGGTATTCTGAAACTCGGGAGCCACAGGATACTGAGTGTTACACAGCTCAGGTGGAAAGGTATCCTGGAGCTCGGGAGCCAAGGACCACCACAGGTTGCAGTAAGCTTAGCAGCTTACAGCCTGGCCTCAGGGAAAGGCTTCCCCAGTGTATTGGCTCCACTCAGGCAGGACAGGGTCTTCAGCTGGGGATGTTCGCCCAGTGTAACAGTTTTACTCCACAGGAGGTTTCTCAGGAAAAGTTGCTACATTTCAGCTCTGCCAAGGGAAGGTTTCCTGAGCAAGTGTTACAGCCCTGCTCTCTCTGCTCTGCTCAGGGTCGCCGCTGCAAAAGATCTTCACCCAAAGCTCATCGAAGGGGTTTATTGGAAGGAAGCAGCTGAACCAGCCAAGCTGAACATACACAGGGTTTATATAGGGATTCTTGGGGGCGGGGAAGTTTTTCCAGGGTAGGGATTGGTCCGACTTCAGTGCTGAACTCAGATTGGCAAGAGCTCTGCTGGAGGATTGATTAGTTTTCTGCACAGGATTAAGGTCAGGTTTGGCTCTGGTTTCAGGGCCAAAGTGTGCTTCTTTCTCTGGTCCTTTTTAGCCTTTTGGCTCCAAGTTTAGGGCCAGGGTGCATTTGTTTCACTGACTCAGATTCCAGGGACAAAGTGTGTTCCTTTGGCACTGGTTTCAGGGTCAGGGTACATTTCTTTGGTTCTGGTTGCAGGGCCAAAGTGTGTTTCTTTGGCTCTGCTCAGGGTGTGTTTCTTTGACTGGTCCCTTTTCCCTACACTCTTACTAGAGGAGAGAAGATCCTCTTTCCTGTAGGATGGCCAGATGTCACCCTGCAAGAATCTGGAAGTCACCCAGTAGAAGGTCTGCTGCTAGGCTGTTGAGTCAGCCCAGTGTCTGCATTGCTTTTACTCTTGCATTCCCTGAGAAGGTACATATGCTCACACATCCCTTAAGGGCTTGGGGACTCAAACCAGCTTGTGCACATTCTGGATCTCCTTTGCCTCTGTTCTAGTGTGAACTAGGTAACGACAGAGCCTTGACTGACCTTTCTAATGGAAACTAGACAGGGCCGAGGCTCTCCAACTATTGCTCCCTTATTTCTTGTTTCTTCTGAAGAACCAGCTTGAAATCTTGTGTCTTTTATTCTGTGAAGTCTAGGGTTTCTCTTATAAATAGTCCATCGCCTGGAATGCACAGCTCACACTGAAGCTGAATGAGAGCCACCACTGGCTGCTAAGCTCCATGTAATGCACCAGGTCAGGGTTAGGCAATCAGCTCAAGTTAAACTACCCCTGACTAAGGCCTAACTAACATCTTGATAAGTCCGCTGCCAGGATTACTCGGGCATTCCATGCCCTCTGAGCTCCCCACACTTCCAAGTAAGTCAATAAATAGAACAGCCGCCTTAGAAAAACTGAATGTGAAGGTCAGAAGGGCTAATGTTTACTGACAATGGCAAAGAATGCAGGAGTTCTGACTGGTGATTATGCAACAGTCTCTCCAGGAGAGTAGCAATAGTAACAATCACCTTGGCCTCCACTCCCTGCAAAGGGCAACATTTCAGAAGTGGCAGAGCCAAGGAATGTGGGAACCATTCAGAAGTAGACTCAAATATTTGCTGAATGTGAAGGAGTTTAGGAAAACAGCTACTCCACAACAGGTATTGGGCATGGGTTTACCTGGAAACTATCACCCAGACACTTCCACCCTTAAACTGTAGAAGTAATTGGTTCACATTTATGGAGAGGTGGTGAAATAAGTAAGAACGGTCACTATTAGTTATCTTTGGTACTTACTTATTCTCATTGTACTTGGCAAAATAGACTGCACGAGACCAGAAATTTTGCTGAGAAATCTGAGTTTTGCTTTTCCAAGCTTTGAACAGTGCCCATTCTCTTGCATGGCGTCTTTGTTAACACACTGTGCCTGCTCACCCACTTGTCCTTGTTATTTTCAAGTATTTTAAGTTTTGAGATGGGATGAGTACTGAAAATTCACTTTCTAAAGACTTAAAACTCCACCCAAAGTTCTTTAAAAAAAAAACCTTTATTGTTTAAAGGTAATCTTTTTTATTTGTTTGTTTGTTTTTTCCGAGACAGGGTTTCTCTGTATTGTTTTGGAGGCTGTCCTGGAACTCACTCTGTAGACCAGGCTGGCCTCGAACTCACAGAGATCCGCATGCCTCTGCCTCCCGAGGGCTGGGATTAAAGGCGTGCGCCACCACTGCCCCGCAAAAGTTCTTAATATAAAAGTATATTTAAGGCTCCATAAATACTCATAGTGTTGATCAGGGAGCCACTGATCAACACGCAGTTCAGTATTCTACTCACATCTTCCTCTCGCCTACCTCCACACTCTCCGTCTCCCAAGTCCTTACTAATGAGCAGATAACCACAAAGCTGGTATATGGGGAGGGGGAGGCTGCTTCCATTGCAGAGGGAGATCTTACCAACCACGGGCTCCATGTCAGCGCTTTCCCTTTCAAGGATGGAGACGTTGAAGAAGCTTGCTAAGCTAATAGGGGCCCAGGCAAAGGGCATCCGGTATTTCCCCAAACGTTGGCAAAAGGATTCAGCCTGAAGTTTTAGTTTTTCAACCTTTTCTTTACTCTGGAAGAAGATGGAAGGAGACAAGATGAAACAAAACATCAGCACCAAGTAAACTTCCTGGCATGGGGACAACAACTACACTGACTTCTGATGGGGACTATGGGGGGGGGGGGGGCACACAGCGACAGTGAGTCAACAGGAAAACAACAGCTTAGGCTGAAAGTCTAGCTGATAGGGAAGCAAAGGTTACAGAAGGAACAGATTTTTAAAGGGACACCAATCAATTAGCAGATGATATTTTCTGCTATGAAGACATGCTGTAGGCTTGTTACACCAGTCAACACACAAAAACTTCATTTACCTAGATAACTTGGATTCTCCTGAGGAAAACTTGGAAAAGAAATGCTAGTATGTCATCTATCAAAGTCCCAAAAGCTGCCTTGAGATTCTAAAAAAAAGCCTTAAAGATTCCCAACAATGTCAACATTGTTGACAATACTTCCAAGGAGTTCTCCCTAAATTCATACTCACAGATTTTTAAAACACAAATATCTGTCTTTGTTTAGTGCAATCAATTTTATTTGAAGTTTACAAGACTAATTCTAAAAGACAACATTTTAAAAATAATCCTGGGAACTTCTGCAAACTGGTACTGGGGAAAAGTCTTATTCAGGCTTTATGACCTATTATATACTAATTAACTTATGATGAGCAGAAGCCGTATCTGCTAATCTGCACATGATAACAAGACAATACCCTGTGTTGTTAAGGAAAACCAAGAGAACTTTTGCCCTCTTCTGCTTGTGTGGCCCTGGCAGTGCTCCCAATCTGTGCATAGATAGAGCTTCAGAACCAAGGCAACAGGTGTCGCTCAGTCTGAGCCTGAGTTCACACCGGCATGAAGCAACATTAGTGTGTTCGGTCATGTATTTCTTTAAAAAATTATTGTCATGTCAGTAACTGGTTTCTCTTTCCTCTTTCATGAAAATAAAACTTACGAGTGTTTCAAATGGAAAATATAATCATCTATTTTGAGGAACACTTTTGGAAATTTGTTCATCCTAAGATGTCACAGTACTTAGATGACCATACCTTTCCACCATCACTTTCTTTGATGACCATGTAGGGTTCTGCGCAGTCTGCAATCTCCCCCTGCTGAAGGACCTTTTCAATCTAGCAACAAAAATATTATTAAAGCAAAGTGAGTGCGTTATATCCATATAATGGGAGCTATGCAACCATAAAATTAAGTTTAGTGACAATATTTGATGACATAGGGTATTCATTACATATGCTCTCTGATTTTAATATATAAAAATACAGTGTGGAGCTGGGGGTTGGTGGTACATGCCTTTGATCTCAGCACTCAGAAGGCAGAGGCAGGCAGATAGATCTCTGAGTTCAAGGGCAGTCTGGTCTAAAGAGCAAGTTCCAGGATAGCCAGGGCTTCACAGAGGAACCTGCCTCAAAAAAACCCAATGTGTACATGTACATATATGTGTGTGTGTGTGTGTGTGCAGGCGCGCGTGTGTGTATATAGTATGAAGACTACCACAGAGTTTCAGAGGAGAAAAAAAAGGAAACAAGATATTTAAAAAGATGATATCAGCAAATGGTAATATGATGATAAATTTTTATATGATGGGAATATATGTGTTTTGTATTTTCTTCCTATTACTGATAAGAAGTTTCTATTTTAAAACAATAAACATGTGTATATCCACAATAAAAATGCAATAAAAGTTATTTTATAAAACAAAACCCAGGAGACACACGTAGGAAGTGAAAAGCTCATTTTCGTTATTGTTGCTTACAGAGTAAAAAGAGATATAGTCTCTGTAAAAAGCCAGGCTGGTAACTAAAACCTTCCACAAAATGAATAAATGAACAGAATAAATCATCTATAATTGTGCCCCTTGCATTTCCCATCAGGGCTGCTTCTCTAGATTTGGCAGACAGAGGAAATGCCTGGAGATGTGTATCTTATTCTGCTAATGAGTGCTAGTCCAATAAAGTGTCTGCTTCCAGTTAAGCACTTGACAACCAATTGTCATAAATATGGGCACCATGTTTAAGGGAAAGAAGGGGGTAAATTTCAGATATTCTAACTCTTTACTCAAAGAAAACGTAAGTGAACTTAGATGCTAAGACTTAGCGCTATGAGCCTGTGTCATTAGTTTAGATTCCTGAAGAAGCAATAGGATCAACATAGGCCATGGACACACATTCTTAATAGGCACCATTATAAGTGAGGCAGAAACTATTTGAATTTGAATATCCAACTGATGGAAGTGTGTTCAATGGTGTTTCAAAAGAAGTGGCACAGAGCCGCTCAATGGACAGCGACTTCAAGGGGGTAGTCCCAGTAGAAAGTATCTTTTTACAAAAGAGGTTTAAAAGCTCGTCCCACTGCCAGCAGAGAGAAGGCTGGCCCTGAGGAATGAAGCACACTGGACACATGGGCAGAAAGGGCTTGAGCCAGAACTGACCAGTGTTCCAGATCACCAGCATGCAGTCCATCATTCTGTCACTATTCATTCAAAAAGTGTGTATTGTGGTAGCTTCTGGGGAGTAACTGTGAACACAATAAACAGGGCTCCTCTTCTCCTCCCCAAACTCACAATTAGGACCCCACAGAATAAACTGAAGAGAGGCTAATTTTTCCATGAGTTCAACAAATAAAAACATAGTCTTGTATGGTGGCTCACACCTTTAATCCCACTTAGCCGGCAGAGGCAAATGGATCACCATGAGTTCAAGGTCAGCCTGGTCTACCGAGCAAGTTCTAGGACAGCCGAGGCTACACAGAGAAACCGTGTCTTGAAATACCAAACCAAACAACAACAGCAGAAACAACAACAAAACCCATGGTCTTTAAAATAAATCCCAAGTAGAGACTAAGATTCTTTCGGGGTTGGGGTTGGAGCCCATTGGCAGAGCACTTGCTTTCCATGTACAAAGTTATGGACTCCATGCCCAGCCCACAGGGGAGAAAGGAAGGAATGAGGAAAGAAGGAATAGAGAGAGAAAGAAGAAAAGGGCTCATGTAAGAATCTTTCAGTTGATAGTCTACAGCAAGGAATGGAATGCTTTCCTTGCATGTCCAAATAAAGCTTTATTTGAAACCCATGGAAAGGCTCCTTAAAACCTAGAACCAGGAGAGTCTACATCTGATGGGACCAGGAACTACTATCCCTCCTGCTGCATTGGGCCAGGGTGGCTTTAGGAGGAGAACTTCAGCTTGATGTGAGCACCTCATGCATGGTCATTCCTGGCTGATGGGTAAGCATGCACGAACTAGGCCACGTGAATTGCCATGCGTGTGGGCATGAGCAGAGGAGCACTTTAGAAACAGCTGAGAGTGTTAAGGTAAAGAGGCTACTTTACAGTGTACTCATTAAACCAGGAGAGGTGGGTTTAATCTACTTTATCAATATTTAAGCATTATTTTAAAAAAAGCTTGAGGTTCACACCCATCCTCACGTGTGGAACAAATCCTCTCATGCACTCAAAATACTGAACTAAGCCTTTCAGCATGAAATAATCCCTCACAGTAATTTATGTGAGAGCTGACCTAGGTGACCTTACCTATTTGAGATCCTGATATTCATCTTGGGAACAAAAATAAAGTGAGAAGCCACGTCTTTATCACATGACATCTACCTGGGCACTCTAAACATTACAAGACCACTTACTATGAATTAGAGGGAAGGCAGCTATAACGATGGTCTTATAAGACAAAAAGGTACCAAGCCAAGATTGCTTTCCAGTGTAGATCTAAACTTCTTAATTATAGCCAGATACCTTAGAATGTGCTTGTTACTGTCAAGTCAGTATGCCTCTACATTAAAAAAAAAAATGAGAAATGTATAGTCAGTTATAGCAACCAACACATTTCCACTATTGGTTATTTATTGTAGGCTAATAAAATTTTATTGGAAATAAAAATAGCTCTAGAATTAGTGTGGCTTTGTTGGTTGCCCATTGAGAGAAATGTATATTTAACAACAGGGCACTCATAGCTGAAATTAAGCTTTCCTGTATGTTGAATTAAGCAACACAGTGAGAAGCAACGGATGCATATTCTTAGGGAAAGACTTATTTTATAATTTTATTTTCTTTTTCAGTTCCTAGGGATGAAATCCAGGACCTGGTACCTGTTAGGCTAGTGCTACTGAGTCATATGAGATCCCCGAGGTATGCCTTCCAGTCCCAGACATGGATTTTAAACTTCCTGAACCTTAAACAGGTCCCTTTAAGCTGTAGCCATCTTTGTGAAATAATATAAAGTAAGTACCTTCCAAGTGGTCTGAATTGTTAGGAATCTGTAATCCACTACTATTAGATCATGTGGGAATTCAAGTGATACATACACAGGATACCAAGTTAAATGTCCCAAACAGTCTAACGATTCATGAGATCAGAGAGTTTACCTGTTTTAAACTATTTACAGATCTTTGCCTTAGAGAGTCACTAAGTGCACTTATTTGACTGCAAGTTGTTAAATACCCAGTGTTTGCTGTCAGATTCAAATTAATGACTTTAACATGTAGGTAGAGAAAAGCTCTGGTCTTCGAGAATCTCCATCCATGGACAGTCTCCAGTGAAGTGTAGTCTACTTATATTGTGAAGCCTATTTATAAAGGCCCCACAGATTTTGACTCACTGGACACATGCACTGTGATAACAGAGACTGAAGGGTGGAAAGGGCAGTCTATCAGAGGCTAGATTGGGGATGCTGTCCTAGAGAAACATGCTAACGCCACCACGAGACTATCTGAGAGCGTTTGTGCCTTTCACCACGGCAAACTTCCCCACCAGGACTGCTGAAGGTGACTTCCTTGCTTAGGAAGGGCCAGGCTTTATCTGTAATTGTGACAACTGGAGGTCAGTGTCATCATCCTTATAGCACAGATGACGAACTCAGTCTCAGGAAGTCTGAGTCACAGCTTCTGACTGCACAGTAAGGATCACAACTGAGGACTGTTGAGTCTCCGACCCCCAGTCTCTCTAGTGTCCCAACGGAAGTCAGTGGAATGGGAAGTATTGCTGGGAATAAGCAACCTAAACATCACAGAGGACACACAGGCCTGTTTTGTGGCTTCTTTCAGCTTTGCTGAATGAGACAACATGGATGTCAGATCATGCTGCTTGGATGGTGGGTAATTACCTTGACAACCAGGTAGATGTCTGAGGATGGGTAGGTGACGGAGAACACTGCAGACCTTGCCTGACTCGATGGGTCAACTGAGGGGGTGTGAGCTCGCAGGAACCCTTTGAACTGGTCAGAGTTCAGGTCACAGTGGAAATTTTCTGAGATCTGTAAATGAGCAGCAAAGGGAACAGTAAATTAGAACTGTTGTGTTCTTCATCTAAAAGTGCTACAAGCATAACAGTCTCTGGAAAAATTTGCTCAAGGAAGTATAACTGAATATGGTGAATGGCTAGTGGCTGCTGGAAAGTCTGGTATTTTGTTACAACGTCTATATAGCTTGGAGCCACTCACCAATATTTCCTGTGGATTAGCGATGCGCAAGCCCCTCCTTGAACAAGAGAAAAACACAACCTCTGCCAGGTTTCCAATAAAGGTGAGGGAAAGCTAACACACAACAAGCTAGAGTAAAAGCAAATTAAGTCACTACACGCATGCACAGAAACACCATGGAAGTTCTAGAAAGTATAAGATAATTGGGGTAACGGGGAAAATTATTCATGGACGAGACAGATGAGTGGTTCTCACGGGCAGAGCTGGAAAAACAGTGTACCGGGAAGACAGCACAGACAATGATCTCAGGGGCTGGAAGGCCTGGACTGAGCCTGGTGAGCAGTGAGCAGCCCAGCCTGACTCTGCATCACAGAGGGAGGGAAGGAGTATGAGAGGGACCCCAAGGCAAGCCTGGCATAGGCGCTAAAGAGGTTGTCAGCTGTGGGTAGGAAGGTAGGTACAGGTAATGCAGATCCATGAAGCATTCTGAGCCTGCCTAGCACGTTCGACACTCGCGGACATTCTAATCTAGGGTATGTGAGATGTGACAGCCTCTACTGGGTTCCTCCCTTCCTTGCTAAGAATGGGTTCGTGAGAACTGGAGGCTGAGGCAGAGACCACATTTCCTAGCCCTCACATGTACTGTTAAGGGTGATCATGTGACCAAATCTTTTCCAATGGGGAGCAGAAGTGGTGCAGCACATTTCCAGGCTTCCTCCTTCATCATTTGAGATAAGACAGTAAGAGGAGTAATTGGGGAGGACACACGCTGAGGAAAAAAGGGGCTCTCAGCAGCCTGCGTTTCAGAAAGACTGAGTGGGACCGAGGCACTACTAGCCTGTTACTCACCCCTTGACACCTTGAACTATGGAAAAACTTTGAGAGCCCAGTGATTTTAAAACTAAGGTTCTCTAACAAGTGGCTTCAACACCATCAAGAAACCTGTTACAGGGGCTGGAAAGATGGCTCAACACTTAAGAGCACTTACTGCTCTTCTAGAGGACCCAGGTTCAATTCCAAGCACCCACATGGCAGCTCACAACTGTCTGTAACTCCAGTTCCAGGGGACCTGACACCATCACACAAATGTATATGCAGGCAAAACTCTAATGCACATTAAAAAAATAAATCTTGTTAGAAATGAAAATTCTCAGGCCCTATCCAGATTTACAGGGACAGAAACCCAGTGATGGGCTCTTAGAACACATGTTTGACCATGTGTCCTACGTGATATGGTGCACACGAAAGTCTGAGAACTGCTGTGTTTTGTATTTATTTACTTATTTATGTGCACATAGGTGTGAGTGTATGTACAACTGTGTGTGCAGTCAGAAGCCAGGAAACAGTGTTAATGTCTTCTTTCCTCACTCATTGCCTATTCCTTCAAGATAGGATCTTTCCTGAACCATGTTTTTGTTTATCTGTTTGTTTTGTTTTCCCATCTAGGTTGGAAGCCAGCAATCTCCTGTCTCCACCTGCCTCACAACTGGGGTACCAAGTATTTGTGGGGGCACCTGGCTTATTATGGATGCTGGGATCTGAACTCCAGTCTTCACCACTGCCATACATGTGCTCTTACCTGCTAAGTCAGCCCTCCAGCCCTGAGAACTGCTGCTAAACCAATTGAGGCCTACATTTTAAAAAATTATTTATTTTACTTTATGTGTATGGGCATTTCATCTGAATGTATGTCTGTGCAACATGTGCATGCAATGCCCATGGAGGCCAGAAGAGGACATCATAACTCTTGGGACTGGAGTTACAGATGGTTGTGAGCCACGGTATGGGTGCTGGGAATTGAACTGAGGTTCTCTGAAAAAGCAGTCAGTGTTCTTAATCACTGAGCCATGTCTTCAGCCCCAAAGACCTGTTTGTTCTGACATCTAATCTCTTCGCTAATACCAAGCCCACCTATTATAGTGTTCCAGGGCTGCATTTCCTTCAGTGCAGCTGCTACAGGTGAAGAATGGCAGAAGCATGGTTGGAATCCTGTTGGGTTTACAAATGCCTAAACTATGGCACATTTTCAACCTCAAGGAGGAATCTTGGGTCACTGAATTCTTTCAATGGAAAAATATCTTATAGTTGGTGATGTCTTCACCATGCAGTGAATCCATTCACAATTTAATTCTCTCCCCCTACCCCTGTGTGTGTGTGTGTGTGTGTGTGTGTGTGCTACATGCAGAAGCAAGAGCAGGATGCTCTTTTGCTTTCTGCTTTATTGCCTTAAGACAGGATCTTCACTTAACTGGAAGCTTGCATGTTCACATAGACAGGCTGGCCAATGAGCTCTAAGAATCAGCCAGCATCCTCCCCCCCCCCCAATGCTGGGGATACAGGAATGTGAAATCCTGCCTGCCTTTTCATGTAGGTGCTGGGGATTCACACTCAGGTCCTCGTGTTTGCATAGCAAAATCTCTTACCCACTGAGTCATCTCCACAGGCCCACAATGAACCGATTTCATAGTACAAAAATCTCCAGGAAGAAAAAAATCATGCATAGCTGAACTTGTTAAAAATGACACATTATTTTGTGTGGCACATAACCTCAAGTGCTATCTACTTCTTTCTCTGACCAACCAGCACCGCTTCTAGCAGGCCTTTCCCTTAAAGATTCTTTGAAGGACGCAAACAATTAGTTTCCAGATCAGTTCTTTTTTAAATGGTAAAAAAACAAACCTGGAGCTCTCAATGTTTATTTGCTTTCAAACCTGGTGTGCATACTGGGGCTCAGCAGGGAGCACTTGACACGCAGCATGACTATCTGAGTTTGAATTCCCAGGACAGACATAAATGCTAGGTGTGCACAGAGGCCAGCTGTAATTCCAGCATCTGAAAGGTGGAGGGTGGGAATCTCTGAAGCCAGTCAGCTAGCTAGATGAGACCACTCAGGAAGCTTTGGGTCCACCCGAGTGATCCTGCATCCATGAGTAATGCGCAGAGTGATCAAGGAAGACACCAGACATCAACTTTAGGCCTCTACACACACATACATATATGTGCACACACCCACAAATACACACACACACACACACACACACACTCACCCATGCAACACACACACACACATACACACATGCATACCTGATGTGCTTTATTGCTACACATAAGTGAGATTGAAAACATGAACCCAGAGAATCATGTGGGATGTTTGGGATGGGCTATTTTTATTTTCATACCTTTTTCCTTTCTTTAACATCATAGAGGGCAATGCTGGCAAACAGAGGCTCAATTTCAATCTCAAACCTGTCACAGAGAGAGAAAAAAATCAATATGGTTCTAGCCTGCCTAAGTTTGAATGTTCTAAAAGTGCATGGTTATATAAAATCACTAAAAATGTGAACATGATTCCAGAAATATAGGGATAACCCCACCAATGTGAGAGACACAAGGATACTAATGGGGAAATTATGAGAAGTTAATGGAAAATTCCAGATAATTTGAGGTCATGGTAGAGAGGTTGGTGGTGGTACAGCAAGAGAGTGATGTGAATGGAATTTTAGTCTGATCCAAAACACTACTTCATATACACGTCATGCTGGGGACTCATAAATGCCAGACAAGTATCTGCCACGGACCTACACCCCAGTACTTATTCCTATTGTAGCTGTCATGCTTTAGAGAATAGTCTCTATCTCACGGGCAATGGACTTGCTTACATTCTTCTGCTGGTACTAAATCTCTACTATTTGGGGCTGGAAAGATGGTTCAACCGATAAAAGCAAGTACTGCTCCTGTAGAGATGCCTAGTTTGATTTCCAGAACCAACAACAGGAAACTCACAACCTCCTGTAATTCCAGTTCCAGGAGATCTGACACCCTCTTCTCGGCTCTGCAGGCACCTGGCCTCATATGCACTTACCCCCTCCCCAACATGTACACATAGTTTAAAGAATAATAAAAAATAAAATGCTCCAAAGGTCTACTATTATTCAATTATAACGAATAAGACTTTTTAGATAGATGAAAAGTATCAAAGGCCAGCAGGATAACTAATATTCAACAGGCCAACCTACTACATGAGTGATAGCAAACTCCACCTGGCAAGGCAATGGAGTCACTGCCTATGGAAATCAGTTGCTCCTGTCTGTAATTTCTCTCATGAGTCATGCCATCTCTTCCCTAAGAATAGCTTTGGGTGATTCCTACTACTTGTCTGTGTTTGTCTCATGAAAAGATTCCGTCTTCTGGAAACATACATCTGTGGGAAGTCAGGAGAATGACTTTTCATTTGGCTGTGTATATACTGGGTACCTTGTATTCTCAGAAAGGTCCCAGAGAAAGGAATTTCTTCTCCCTGGGGCATCAGTAGTAAAGAGCACCCCACTGCTTACTCTGAGGCTGGAAGAAGCAGCCTCAGGATTTTACACTATATAGATTTTCCCTTTGATATAGCCCTGAGAAGTCCCCTTTAACCAGCTAACATTTGCCAAAAATGCTAATGTAGATCAAATGCCACCCATTTTCCTTCTCCAGCTTAGCCTGGTTGCCGTGGCTCCTGTGACACTGTAATCCCAGCCATCCTCGAAAGGTAAAGCAAAAGCCAGTACATAGAACGCACAGAGCTACAGTGTCTCTTCCCCTTTTTTCTACATTTATCAATTACAAGCTTCTAGCTTAACCAGCCACACAAATGTAGTTTTACATACTAACACCTCCCTTTTTAGAAATCACAGCCCCTTACTCCATTAGCCCTCCCTGCCTCTTAAGCTGTGCATGAACATTTTACAAATCACATCTCCTCTGAGACTTAAGGTAACATCTTGTTATAGATCTTATCTGATTTCTTGGCCCTGAGAAATGCATGACTGCTATCCTTGCAATTGCCAGAGAATTGCTAATTGTGTCTGTGTGGGTATGTAAACTGGAAAACTTGTGGGATCAGAGAGAGCTTTTGAAGAATAAAGAGACATGATGAGAAGAATACATGTGTGAGCTGATTCATTTCCTTCACCCTCAGATACCCTTAGCAATATTCCACGCTTGCTGTTAGCATCCTGCCAGAACTCAGAGGGCACTGAGGCTGGAACTCAGAGGTCCCCCATAAAAAAGGAAATATTTAATGTATTTTCCTTAGACTTAAGGGAACATTAAGATGGTAACAGGGCCATGATTCCAATAACTGTGTGGCTCATCCTGACAGCTCTGGAAGGCTGTGCACTTGAAGTAGATTGAGAACAGGGATGGAAGGGAAGGTATTAAGCACATGGCAAATACTGAGGTATGCTGGTCTTGTCTGATTTAGAATGAGGAGCTCTTAGGGGATTTATTTTAGGACAAGAGCACTTGCCTACCATATACAGGCTCTAGGTTTGGTTCTGAATACACATCCACCAGATGCCCCACCAAAACCAGAACCAGAAGCCTCTCTTATTAACCTTGACTTCTGATTCCTCCTGAATTCACAGGTTTTAAGAAACACCCCAAAATAATTCTGTCACATGTTATGCATACATGGAAAATATCGGTGTACCTACCAAGTGTCTCAGTTTAACAACCTGTGACTTTGGACACTGCCCACTGATAGCACCAGTTGCTGGACAGTTACTATTGCCTCAGGAGCCATGCAAATTAGGGTGGTTTGTCTTTCAAGGCATATGTGAGGGTGTGGTCTCACTGTCACACAAGTCTTTCTCAAAGAGGCCTTTTCAGGCAGACAAAAGGGTTAGTTGGTCCTTAGCATCGTCAGTGATGAGATAATTATAGTCATGGACAAGAAGTCAAACAAAACTTCCCTAATTCTATTTGTTTACCTTGAAAGTAAGGAAAGAGCACCTCCCTTCCCATTTTCCATGGATGTCCTAAGGATCATGTAAGATAATGTATATAACATATGCAGAAAACAATGCCTAGCAGCAGCATCCTATACCACAGCAAATCCCCGCATCTACCATCAGAAGAAGAGCAAACACATTGCATGTGTATAATAATATTCTACTGGGCAAATAAAATGCTATATTATATACATATATAGGGTATGTTAAATGAAATAAATCCATCTTAAAAAGATAAGTACTATATGATTCCATTTATGAGATGTATTTATCTAGTCAAATTCAGAGACAGAAAGTAGGACAGTGGCTACTAGGAGACAGGGAGGAAGAGGTCATGGGGATTAGTGTTTAGTGGATACTGAGTTCTACTTTGGAAAGACAGAAACATCTGGAAATGAATGATGATGATGGCTGTACAACAATGTTCTTGCATGCAACACCACTGAACTGAACATCAAAAATGGTGGATTTTGTTACTTACATTTGTAACACACATTGCAAATACCTATTATCATTTTTTCTCTTGTCAGAAAAATAGCATTTTCCCCCTTATCCAGTTTTTTTTTTTTTGAGATGGGAGTCTTGCCATGTAGCTCAGGCTGGCACTAGAACCTACTGTGATCCCTCTGCCTTTGTCTTTTCAGTGCTGGGATTACAGGCCTGAGCCGACATGCCTGGAAGGAAATAGAACTTCAATTGCGGGCTTTGCTGTGCTGAGGTTCTCCATGCCTCCTGTATTTAACCACGTACTGTGTGACATGCAAAGGCTCTGAGCACTGCTGTGTAATAGTTAGGTGGGTACTGAGTGTTAGGTTCTTATGGTCCAGGGGAGAAAAGAGTCCATTATGATGCCCTATAGTTTCAGTGTGGTGTACCTCACACACGTGCTCCTCACACATGCCAACCCCTTTCCTCTTTCCACTCCTGTTCTACAGGGAAGGGAGGTGCAGAGGTATGAATTGGCCCGGCAAAGGCCACCCAGCTAGGAACCTCAGAGGCAGGCTGAGAGGATACCTCTCTTCAGCAGAGGGCAACCAGCTAGGTCCACCTGGGACCTGCTGAAGCAGAATCCTTGTGGGGATGGCTATGGGAGGCCTGGCACGATTCAGTGTACATTAACGTTCTAATGCCAAAGAGTTCTCTGAATGGAGGTTACTTTGCGTATGAGGGTATTCAATTTTAAGCTAAAAGATTCCTCTACTTGAAATACTGTTGTGGGATACTTTAATCATAATCTGACACTCCCAAGACTGCCCAGTAAAGTTAAACCTTGAATCAGGGGGCAGAGCCAGCAACTGGCTGATCGGAATTGGTCATAGAGAAGTCAGAAATTTGGATAGAGAAAACACATAGAAAGAAAAGGGTGGGGAGCTTCCTCTTGGTTTTGGGGATGATGAGGAAAGAGATAGGCTAGTTGCTCCTCACCCCAGTCTTTGACTTCTGAGTCAATTCATAAGTAGAATGATAGAGACTTAATTTAAACCTACAAATTATGGCCATGGCAAAGCCAGGGCCGCAGGACAAAAGCGCTTCTAAGCCTCAGCCTGAGTGGCCTGCGGGGCACTGACTGAGGGACCACGGGGCAGCAGATGATAATTAAAATGTCAGTAGATTCATGTGCAGCCACTAAGATGACAGAAAAACATCAAAATACAAAACAGAAAAATATTCTACAGTCACTGTTTTTTCTTGCTACTCAGAATTTGCAGAATTGGCACCAGTGTAATTCTTTTTCTGTGTTCTTGAGGCTTTATCTCTTTTCCAAAAGCAAAGTGGGAATGCTTTTAGAGGTGAAAACTTTTTTAGAAATTTCCTAGCTACTAAACTCTATGGTACTGTAGACAGAACTTCACATACCAACATCAATGGTAAGGTGTGTCTTCTATACTGTTGTTAGTTTTACTATTCATACTTTCACATTTAAAACTCCTAAAATTTCTTCTTTTTAAAAAATCCAGTTTATAGTTAGGATCATTTCTTTGACTTGTCTCTTTTCTCAAGGGTGTACAAATATGAACGTCACTTGAACAGGCCCAGGGCATTGACTACCCACATCAGTTCTATTTAATCTATTTAATTTCTCCTTTAGGATCTGGGGAAACATCATTAGAAACTTACTTGACAAATTCTCATTAAAGAAACTCAAGTGATTCCATGTTTTTTAAATAATTCATGCCGAGCTCAGCAGAACAAGTTTCCCAACCTGTCAGAACAGTTGCTGCGGTTTATATACTAGATAAGACTTGGTATCAATTGTCCTTGGAGGAAGTGCCTCTAGTCCCAGGGACAAACCCACTGCATCTAAAAGTAGCATGAGTATACCGTGGGGGTGAGTGTGCAGACAGTAGTGCAGACTTCCGGAACACAAGTGCACCGTGGGGATGAGTGTGCAGACAGTAGTGCAGACTTCTGGAACACAAGTGCACCGTGGGGATGAGTGTGCAGACTTCCGGAACACAAGTGCACCGTGGGGGTGAGTGTGAAAGAGAAAGGGGACACAACAAAGCCAGCACCGGTCACTGCATGAATCGAGGGGCAGAACCAGGGAGACAAAACATCAGAATCACAGGGTCAGTCACCTGGTCTAATGGCTTCATTTTTAAGAAAGAACCCAAATTCCCAGAGAAGATGACACGGTGGAAAGAAAGCCCTGAACACAGAATCCCAACGTCCAGTCACAAACTTGGAACTATGGAAGTGAGTCTCACATTGACCATGAGACAGACGGCCTTACAGTGTGTGAACAACTGCTTGACTTATGTAATCTCCTCAGCAGGAAACGAGGGCCTTGCACATACTAAGCACATTGTCTACCACTGAGGTGCATCTCCTATATTTACAAAAAAGGTCCGTGATGTGAAAAGCAGAAAGCTAATCTCTAAAGCGGCTTGCAGGTACTCTGGGAGAGCACACAGCAATGTGCTGGGGAGCGTGAAGAAAGTACTGACCTATTTCACTTACTTCACTCTTTACATTTTCTCACACACATTTTATAACGAAGACAATATTTTAATATGCAGTGGTGTGTGCGTGTGTGTGTGCGTGTGTGTGTGCGTGTGTGTGTGCGCGTGTGTGTGTGTGTGTTCGCAGCAACGTGCTGGGGTGCGTGAAGAAAGTACTGACCTATTTCACTTACTTCACTCTTTACATTTTCCCACGCACATTTTATAATGAAGACAATATTTTAATATGCAGTGGTGTGTGTCCGTGCGCACGCGTGCCCCTGCACACATGCACACTGTCAAGAGTTCATGAGCAAACATGAACTGATTCTGGAGTACTGCTGGCTTCCCTGCTATTTTTATCATTATTCATCTATCTGATTTATTTGTAGCATTATGGAATTGTGCTGTCTAGTTTTATGTCACCTTGGCATAGACTGGAAGGAGGGAACCCCAACTGAGAACATGTCTCCCTAAGACTGGGCTGTAGGCAAGCCTGCAGAGCATCTTCTTGATTAGTGATTGATGCGGGAGGGCCCAGCACATCATGGGTGAGGTCACACCTTGGCTGGTGGCCCTGGAAAGGGGGCAGAACAAACTATGGAAAGCAAGCTAGTGAGCAGCACTCCTCCGTGGCCGCTGCATCAGCCCCTACTTCCAGGATCCCACCCTGTTTGATGTTCTTCCCTGACTTCTTCAGTGCCCGACAAAGCATGTGGAAGCATAAACAAAATAAATGCTTTCCTTCTCAACTTGCTTTTGGTTATGGTGTTTCATCCAAGCAATAGTAACCCAACTTAAGACAGGATCAAGCTGAGGGCTTCAAATTTACACATGCTAGGCAAGTACTCTACCACCTAGTTACAGGTCCAACCTACAGTTGTTTTTCTTAATCTAAGAAATTAACAATTACCCTCTATGCCTAACTTTTCTAGACACCTGTGTTTGCTACATATCATAGAAGATCGGTTGTTAAAGGCATGGCACAAATAGAATCCAGGTTTAGTCAACTCTAAGCTTCACTCTCTCTATTACTCCAGTGCTCCCCTCTACTGAAAAGATACTGGGAGAATCTTCCCGTGGGGGACTGATGATTCTGGAATAGCTTTATCTAAAAAGCAAGGTGGATATCAGTACAGTGTGTCTGGTACTCACTTCAGAGTCAGCACCTTGACCAGTATTCTGTTGCCTAGATGTTCCTTAGGACATTCCGGCACTGGACGTATTTCCACAGCATCCTCCTGTTTTGATCACATGACAAAGAAATCATTAGCAACTTTCCACAAGGCTTTGTGGCTGTAGTAAAGCCAGTGAGGAATACTGCTCTGTCTGGAGAGGACAGTTTGCCAACCATGCATCAACGTTCAAAGTCAGCATGCATAGCAAACATCCCTCCTCTGAGAAAAGGAGCACGTGAGCATCTAAGAGAAAGAGACTGGCGGAGGAAGGAAGGAAGTGCAAACATAGCCGGGGCTTAGTAACTTTTACCAGGCAGCATTGCAAGAATGTACAGCTCTAGCCTGTTTTCCCCTCTGAAGCTCCAAATACACCTTCAGAACACTTCTCTTTCCAGCTTTGTTATAAAACTTATATTTACTCTGTGCGTTTGTTGGGGTGGCTGCTTGTGTACTATGTGTCACTTCATGGTAACTCTGCACCCAGTTTGGTGGGATGATCCAATTGGTGAGCTCCCCATGGCTCCATCCTCCTCCCCACGGCCCACCCTCCCTCCCCACAGCTCCACCCTCCCTCCCTACCCCACAGCTCCCATTGCTGAGGGCACAGATGGCATCTTGTTGGTGGAACCACTGCCTTCCCTTCAGAGGAGCGGGGCCTCTGAAGAGCAGCTGGGACTTTCAAGATTACCAGAGCAGATATATGTGCAGGGAAGACCCACTTGCTAGAAAAAACATCACACTTATGTATTTCTAACAGTGACTTTGGTTTGAATTAGAACTATCAGAATCTTCTTTGAAATAAGTTCTAGCTGAGGAAAATTTAAATACATATAGAAGTAGACAGAGTAATAAAGTGAACCACTGTTTATGCAACAGCCAACAACTTCAGCTCAGACCACCTGTTCTGGTCTATATGCTCCCTTTCCAGTTCCCCAGGCTTAATACTGAATTATTTAAAAGCAAATTCCCACACATATAGCTTCATCTGCAAGTATTTTAGTACACATGTGACCTTTTAAAACACCAATAATAACGATGACCTAAAAACTAACTATAATTTCTTACTGTCACTAACTATTTTGCATCAGTTTGCTAAATCAGGATCTAAAAAAGGTTCATATTCATGTCTTACCTTTGGATAATGCATTTCCTAGGCTCCCTGTATTTGAATTTACTGAGGCGTCACATTAATCAGAAACAGGAGATAAAACCCAAGTAGCACAAAGAAGAAATTGGCTGCTTTAGTGAATTCCTGAGGTTTTCATCATCCTGGGATGTATTTATGTTTATGTGTATCTATGTGTACATGTATGCATGTGTGTGTATGCGTATGTATGTGCTTACTTGTGTACATACATGTATATGGTTTATGTGTGTGTGTGTGCATATGAGTTTGTATGCTTGTGTATGTGTGTATGTGTATGTATAGGTGCATGTGTGTGTATAGTATAGGTGCATATGTGTGTTTATATATGGATATGTGTCTGTGTGTGTTTATGTATACATATGTGTGTATGTGCATATATGTATGTATGTGTGTTTATGTGTGTATTTATACATATGTGGTTTATGTATATATATATATATATATATGAGTTTGTGTGTGTTTCTGTATGTGTATGTATAGGCGTATGTGTATGTATAGGTGTGTATGTGTGTGTGTGTGTGTGTGTGTATGTGTGTGTGAGAGAGAGAGAAAAAAGAAGGAGGAATGGAGAAAGCATGATAGTCTTCCATTTGTTGATCCCATGGATCCAGTTGCCAACTCCACAGTTGACTTCTTAGGATTTGGTTACAAGAGTCAGTAGTACTGGCCTCCTCTTTTTAAAGTGTTTTTTAGTTGGGTTCCATCACTTGTAACCAAGAGACGGCAGCTAACTCCTCTGTGATGTGGAATGGAAGGGGACATCTTTCCTAGGGATTGACACAGAAGATGCCCATCACAGAAAGAGTCTCAATCAGGAAAGGGCTTGCACGGTGAAAACTTGGCAGCTGAATCCTACTTTGGCCTTTTCTACAGACTCTTAAAATTTCAACAAAAGTATTTTACCTTCTAATGTTCTTTATTTGGAAATAAAATAGTGGTAACATAAAATAATCTTATTAGTGTTCCATTAAAAAATCAGTATTTATAATCCTTTTAGAGCAAGCAGAATTCACCTCTGTTCCACAGGACTTTCTTGGCTAAGATTCAAATGACAAGCACAAACATGATTTCTTTGAGAACAACTTCAGAATAATAAAGGGTTGGTGTATAGGCTCTCAAGCATTTTACACATTCCAGTTTACAAGTAGCTGGTATGGTAATTATACAGCATTCCTCTCCACTCAATAAAAGCAGGCCACTGGGACCTTAGCTAAGATAGAACTTTCAGCACCCATTTGAATTTCTGCTTTGTCACAAAAACCATAAAACAAAGATCCTTCAAAAACAGTTTATGGTTCATTCTCTGAGTCAAGTCAGACTGGAAATCCTCCCATTCAATCCAGGGAGACTCTGATGGTGAATGTCTGACTCACCCTGTCCCTTCCTGTATTTTCTTCTCTCATCTGATGTCCCCGTTGAGCCTCTCTCTCTGGTTTTTTGAGGCAGGGTTACACCCTAGCTGTCCTGGAACTTGCTCTATAGACAAGGCTGGTCTTGAACTCACAGAGATCGCCTGTCTCTGCCTCTGAGTGCTGGGATTTAAGGTGTGCACCACCACCGCCCAGCACTTTAGTCTCTTATGTTACACTTAGCATCCCCAATCACAGAAATAAACAGAAAAGGGAAAGAGTAAAGGCCACCTGTCAGATTTAATATTTCTTGACAAATCTGATGTTTTAGTCTTAATGCTGTGAATAAAAGTTGAAAAGTTAGAATAACTGACTTTTAAAACATGTCTGTGTTTCAGCAGTATGCCTGGGTCATCATATACAGGCATGTAAGCCAACACAAAGACTGTTAGGGCCCCTGCTTTATAATTTAGTTCACCTTCTGAATCTTGAACAAACTGCTTAAATGTTTCTTCCTTAGTTTCTAATTCAAAATATGGCAATGGTAACATTGCCCATATTCTTCCTAATTTATTTTTTAAAAAATACTTAAAAGTGATAACAAATTTATTTTTATGGGATAAAATATGATGTTTTATGCATTCATTGTAGGAAGATTCTTAAACATTACCTTGCCGATGGTGAGACACTTAAGTCTATTTTTATTAACAACTCAATATACACTACCTTATCATTAATTGTGGTCACCATACAGTAAAATCCAGTGCTCCAGTTTAACTGAAACTTTGTCTTTTTTGATCAGTCTTTCTCTCCTATCTGTCCACCCTATCTGTTAGTTACTTCCTTTATATTTCCTTTCTATGAAACAGTTTTTACATGCCCCATATATGAAAGATACTTCTTGTATGTGTGTGTGTGTATGTGTGTGAGAGTGTGTGTGTGTGCATGTGTGTGTGAGTGTGTGTGAGAGAGTGCATGTGTGTGTGAGAGAGAGACAGAGAGAGTGTATGTGTGTGTGCGCGTGTGAGTGTGTGTGAGAGAGTGTGTGTATGTGTATGAGTGTGTGTGTATGAGTGTGTGTGTGCGCGCGCGTGTGTGAGAGAGAGACAGAGAAAGTGTATGTGTGTGCATGTGTGTGAGTGTGTGTATGTGTGTGAGTGTGTGTGTATGAGTGTGTGTATGTGTGTGAGTGTGTGTATGAGTGTGTGTGTGTGTGTGTGTGTGTGTGTGTGTGTGTGTGTGTGTACTTGCCCATGTGGGCCATAGCTCATCATTAGGCTTCTTCCTCGATACCTTATTTTTGAGTGACTCATCATTTTAGTTAGATTGACAGAGCACCCAGGACCCCTCTGCTCCCCAGGGCTGGAGTTACAGATACATGCCACATGTCCAGTGTTTATGCAGGCACTGGGCAGCAAACACTTTACCCACTGGGCTGTCTCCTCAGCCCCAAGATGCTCACTGATTTATTTAAATCCTTTTTTCAATGTGTCAGATTGCTCTCCAGCTTTCCCATTTATTTATATATGTGTATGTCAGGGGTGGGAGGGGTGGAGGTCAGAGAATAACCTTCTGGAGTTGGTTCTCTCACTCCAGCGTGAGCTCTGGGGATCAAACTCTGGTCATCCGTCTTGGTGATGCACACCACTGCCCAAGGCTCCATCTTTCTGGTCCCATGATTTTACTTTTAATCTGCTTCATATGATTTGAAGCTACAGACAAAACTGCAACTAAGATAAGTAGATAAGAAACCAAGATGATAGGAAAACAAAGATCAGAAGAGAGGAGCAACTGAGGGACCTAAATGTAAGTTGCTGGTGGGGATCTAGGCAAGGAATTCTAAGGATTTGAGGGACACTTCCCCCTTACACCCTCCTAAGTGGTGGGGCTGGAGGGTGAGCAGGTCTCTGTCCTGGGTGACACTGCCACAGTGGACTTGATGCTGCGTGTCCTTCCTGTTGCCTAGTACTGTCCCCCCATAAACCAGTGGGAAGTGAATGGGGGGGCACAGGAACAGAAGGGTCACAGGAGCAGAGGGGTCACAGGAGCAGCACTGCACAGGCGCAGGCCAGGCTTTCTGATGTTACTTGGTCCAGAGACCAAATCTCAAAGATTTACATCCATAGACAGGTGCATTATCTTTCATATAAAGTTTCCCCAAATCTTATTCATTTTTACTATTTGTGTGTGATTGTTTGTATGTGTACACCTGGACATGTGTGTGCCACAATGGGCATGCAGAGGTCAGAGGGCAACTTTGTGGGGTTAGCTCTGTCCTACCACTTTTATGTGAATTCTAGGGATCAGACTCCGGTCTCCCGGCTTGCAGAGCAGGCACTTTGTCTCCTGAGCCACCTTGCTAGCTCCCAGGTCTCGGGTCTTACAACTTAATTTTCTATAAAACTTGAACAGCAGAGATAGAGCAGCTGGCTGTTCTGGCAAGAGCTGGAAGTGTAGGGAACCTGATACACAATGGGAAAGGCTGAAAACCTCATGAGCCAAAACACGTAAGGCTCCAAGGATGGCCACCTCTCATGCCATGCAAAGTGCTCTGGCAAGGGACTCCAGGCAACGTCTAAATTGCTCTGGCCAACTTCAGTAAAGAGGTGGGAAACCAGGATTCTAAAGCTTCACACATGGGGAGCATGGCTGTGGTTCTCTCTCCCAGAGTATGTTCAAAGCAGGTGTTTACACGTGCTCATCTGGGCCCTTGGGGGGTGCCTTAATACCAAGCTTTAAGTAATGTGTGTTTCTGATGGATTAGTTGTGAAACAAAGACCCGGGTAATTGGATGGTTGGCTCTGAACGGGGCTCTGTATACAGGCCTTTGAAATGTTTAGAGGATTAAAGTGCTATGAAAATTCTAGTTGTTTTGAGGATCCCATCAGTGTGATGATTGGCAAGCGGCTCTGCTATGACACAGGTGTGCCTAAGTGAAAACCAGAGTCACACAGTGAGCAGCCTGACATTCACATGGTGCTCTGCAGGGGCAGAGAGCAGAAAAATGCTGTGATAATTTATTGCCGCCCATATCCTCCTCTAAGGAAACCTGCACCCACCTCGTCCACGGATGGATACAGGGCAAAGAGCTCAGCCGGTCTATTGGTCTTTCGGGCCTCCTCTTTCTCTTTCTCAAAGTCCTCAGCACTAAGAAGCTGCAGCAGGTTCTCCAGCCGCTCATCAGGCTGCAGGCTGCGGAGGTCGAAGTCACAAGTAGTGAGGGGGCCCTTCCCAGACACATCACACAGCACCTTTAAGCGGCAGGGTCCTGTCTGTTAGAGAAAACAATTGACCTTCATGAGGGTCTAGGTGTACGGAAAAGGGGCCAGTCAAAGAAACACACCCTGAGCAGAGCCAAAGAAACACACTCTGGCCCTGCAACCAGAACTAAAGAAATGTACCCTGACCCTGAAACCAGTGTCAAAAGAACACACTTTGTCCGTGGAATCTGAGTCAGTGAAAGAAATGCACCCTGGCCCTAAAATTAGAGCCAAAAGGCTAAAAAGGACCAGAGAAAGAAACACACTTTGGCCCTGAAACCAGAGCCAAATCTGACCTTAATCCTGTGTAGAAAAGTAACCAATCCTCGAGCAGAGCTCTAGCCAATCTGAGCTCAGCACTGAAATCAGACCAATCCCTACCCTGGAAAAACTTCCCCACCCCCAAGAATCCCTATATAAACCCTGTGTATGTTCAGCTTGGCTGGTTCAGCTGCTTCCTTCCAATAAACCCCTTCGATGAGCTTTGGGTGAAGATCTTCTTTTGCTGTGATGGAGCAGAGGTGACCTTGGGCAGAGCAGAGCAGAGCGAGCAGGGCTGTAACAATCGCCCGGGAAACCTTCCCTTGGCAGAGCAGAGTTGATACACTCCGCTCCCAGCTCTCCGCTCTCCAGGAGCAGAGATGAACTGTAGCAACTTCGCCCGAGAAACCTCTTGCCCAGTAAAACTGCTACACTGGGCGAACATCCTCAGCTGGAAGACCCTGTCCTGCTGGAGTGGAGCTGATACACTGGGGAAGCCTTTCAGTGAGGCTGGGCTGTAAGCTGCTAAGCTTACTGCAACCTGTGGTAGTCCTTGGCTCCCGAGCTCCAGGATACCTTTCCATCTGAGCTGTGTAACACTCAGTATCCTGTGGCTCCCGAGTGCCAGAATACCTGACCCACTCCTGTTCCATCCCCATCTGCCCGAAACGTTTACACTAGAGGCACAGATGAGAACTAGGCTCAGGGGAAACTCAAGACTGCTCTAGCTGGGGTCTATATAATCTCAGGTCTCAAGGAAGTTTTTTGTTTGTTTTGTTTTGAACAAACTAAAGACTTGACACAACTGGTCTTGTCTTCCTGGTGGAACAGACTATCCTGAAGTGAGGTGCTCTTTCCCTGGAAGCATGCCATTATTCATCAGGTAGATAAGCCAGTCCTGAGCAAGGATTTGAAACCACATTGTGTTCCTAGTAGTTGTTGGCTGAAGCCAAGTCTCTCGGGAACCACACTCACATCTCAGCCCAGAGCTAAACAGAGTTGAGACAAGGGGTAGAACAAAGAGCCTGGACTGCAAACCTAATCAACTTCAGAGCTTGGGATATGAGGCTAGAAAATAAGATGAACTCATAGGAACCTTCATAAAATGCATATACACTCTAAAGCTGAATGTTAAGTTTACAAATGCAGATATATGGGATCAGGGGCACACTTAGTCACTACAGCAGAGCCTGTGTGAGGCTGGGTGCCCCACAAAGTAACCATCGGACTTTAATGATGGCTATAGGAGCAAGCACCAGCAAAGAAAAACTGCATGGGCTATTCAAGCAACAGCTTACATCTGCAGTGGGAACTCATTCGCCTGCTTGTCTTCTCCCCTACACATGAGCCCGATGGACTAGCACACCAACATTAAGAAAGCCTTTTAGATCACTGCTATATCTTCCAGATTTCTGTTGTAAAATACATATAGCGTAAAATACATCCTCTCAGTTATCTTTTGGTAGAGTAAGAACATTTATACTAGAGTACAACTATCCTCATTGTCCATCTTCATGATTCTTTGCAACATGCAAAACTGAAACTCTACCCACAAAACAGTAACTCCTCATTCCTCCCCAGTTGCCAGGCAACCACATTTGATGTGCCACTCTTCCACAGTGGATACCTGGGTTGCTTCCATCTTTTGGCTACCAGGAGTAATGCTTCTGTGGACATGGGTGTATACAGCATTGAATCATAAAGTAACAATTTTGTGAAAATGATGGCAACAATAATAACAGTAGCCACCATTTATTAGGTACTGGGCTTGTTGGCATAAGTGAAGCTGACATTATTCAAAATCTTCTGACTCACTCACTCCCCCAAATAACCTCATGAGATACTTTGTACTATCCTTGGTTTCCAGGGAATAAAACTAGAACCCAGAGAGGTTAATGATAGGGCCTGGGGACAGGGAGGTGGTGTGAGGGGATCAATAAGAAATGTTAGGCAATCTGACAGTGAAGGCTTTGAATCACCCTGGGTCTAACAGGCAGGGGCCCACCATAGGTCCCTCCCTGAACTACAGACCCTTCACTTTTCCCGTCGTAATCACTGTGCTTTGGGGGTTTCTATTTGAATACAGATTTCTACAGCTACAAACCAGTTTGAGGAAAATGGTCACTGACTCAGACAGTAGAGTTCCTCCTATTTGGATGGTCTACAAGTCTTACACTTATTCTAGTTCTTTAAAAATTAACAGCATGCCTTGGAAAGAGCTACCCTGTCACCTGGTAACCATGTTTGTTGATTGGAAATACCTGAGTGGCTGGTTCACTGCACTCCAGAGTTTCTGACTCAAACGTCTGTTTCTGAAGCGTCTTGTGAAAATCTCTCCGTGATCCAGTTTTCTTAAAGCTGCAAAACTCTGAACTTCCTTGGTTTCTTTCATTGTTGATGTGATTTGATTTGGAGAGAGATGGGGAACAGGAGAGAGGAAGGAAGAGACAAAGCATTAGATTAAAAACAAACTAATGACATGAGGGCAGACAAAGTTGTAGAGGAGCTTTAAACAGAGGACAATTGTAATGCCTCCGTCTAATTATGCACCCAGCCTCACACAAGGCTCTGCTGTAGTGACACACACTCGCCTCCTGGCTGGCCATTATGAAAGGCAGGGATGGCCTGGGAAAATGCCACTGTAGAGGTGTGGTCACTTCAGCTGTGGGGCACTCAGCTCCAAGCTGAAGCTAAACTGTGACCATGTAAGAAGCTGAAATAAATCTAGCAATGTGTTGAAGCAGCAAATAGAGATTGTTTGAAGATAATACAGAGGAAGCCATCTCATCTCTATGTCAATGTTCTTAATAATGAGTAAGAAAAGCAGGACATGGCTAAGGAAAAAATATACAAAAATGATGTATGAACCAACATTCTTTGTTAACATCCACAGCCCCACTCTGATAACCTCACTACAACTTCATCAGAGGGATGGGGTGTAGGTCAGTGCCAGTGGTAGAGTGCTTGTGCTTGCCCCACAAGCACGAGGGCCTACACTCACTGGCATGTTAGCTCGTTCGTTCTCTCTCTCTCTCTCTCTCTCTCTCTCTCTCTCTCTCTCTCTCTCTCTCTCTTCCTCTCTCTCTCCCTCTCTCTCCCTCCCTCCTTCCTTCTGTCCTCTTCCCTGTCTGTATCTCTCTGTTTTTATGTCTCTCTCTCTCTCTCTCTCTCTCTCTCTCTCTCTCTCTCTCTCTCTCTCACACACACACACACACACACACACACACACACACACACTATGGAAGAGGTCTAAATTAGAATGGCCAAGGCTATCACTGAAGAATTGAGATGAGAGAGAAGATACTCTTAAGTTGTCATTTTATACCCACAGAAACCAATAGTATATTCCCCATTTTTTTAATGACTGAAAGGGTTATTGGAAAACATGCTACAAAGCGTATGCACACTTAATTGGTGTGCTCTCAGCATTTATTGTAAGGACTGCACGGTTGGTAAAGGGACATGTAATTAGGTGAGAATTTATTTAGGTAGGTCAAATGGCCTGCAGGTAAAGCCAGAACTGTAGGAAGGCCAGCAACTATTCAAACACAGTTCACAACTCTCTGAGAGGGAGGGGCATTGGAGGAAGAGTGTGACATACACAGCAGGTATCAAGGGCACATTAGTTCATTGTATTAAGTAAGGAAGCAGGAGAAGCCCCAGTGCCTTTAGTTGGGAGGTCAGGACAGTAGATGTTACTGTGCTCAGAATACAAACAATTTGTTTTGAGAAAAGAGACACACAGCCCAGAAGTTCTCTGCAGAGCAACCCGGCAACTATTCCAAGCCTGACTTGCTATGACTGGCCAGCTTCAGTGTCCCCTGGCCATCTGTGTACCCAACCCAATCTATAGTAATAAGGCAGGGTGAAAAGCTCCCTGAATTAGGAACTGAAAAGAAGGAAATGTCCATAAGAATACATACTTAGAAAAAAAAAACAAGAAAAGGACCCACAACAATTTCTAATTTGGAGTTCCTAAACAGCTGAAAATAAACAAAAATTAAAATATATATCACATTGTTCAAAAACATCAATGAAAAAGGTATTCCTGGGGATGTCATAAAACAATTGGTTGGATATAATAACTATTTTAAATATTTCAGAGAATTCTTTTGGTTCTAGTTGCTTTGAGGTTGCAAATGAATAGTGTATTATAACTGAACAACATTTATTTTTATAAAATTTACTTTCTTTTAATGGAGTTTGTTAGGAGAAGGCCTGGTGTGGGTTATCTTAAGTCTGCCAACTTCTTGAAAGTTATTCTCAACCATATAGCTCTAGGGATCCATGTGGAGGGGGATGGCAGGCCTTTTTGGTGCACAGAGGGGGAAAAAGGCAGAGGGAGAGCATCAAGATGGCTCACATGGGTGGTGCTTGCCACCAAGGCTTCAGAGAGGAGCAACTCATGCAAGTTGTCCTCTGATGTCTGCACAGCTGTGGCCTGCACTCAAATACTCACGGTCACAAACAAGTAAGTAAATGAAAAAAGCAATGGATGATATAGTCCATCACCTCACCCACTTAGCCACACTCTGGGTGATCTAATACCCGGGAACAAGAAACAACTTAACTAAAGTAGTGGCAAAGTTAGGCAAGTAAGAAGTACTGTCCTGTAATTAGATCCCGAATGAGGAATGAAGACTCACTAGAACTGTGGTTATTAGCTCGGTAAAGCCCTATGGGAAGCAGGAAAACCAGCCCCTCAGCAGGAGTTCTAACCCCCACAGTGGTGTCTGCAGGTACTGTCTTAGAACTGTCCCCTCCAAAGAGAACTAATTCAGAAGCTCCTTTTCAAGGAAAACTTGGGCCATGGGGGGGGGGACACTCAGGAAGCAGCTGACCTAAAGGCCTGAGGTGCAGGTGCCTTAGCAACTAGGACTATGCCTATGTTAACACACTCTTCCCTCACCCCCACGTCTCATAAATTATACCTACTTCTAAGAATGTTTACTTACAAACGTGTAAACACACACCCATGTGTACACACACTAGCACACAACACACACGTACAGGCATGTGCCTGCTTTCATCATCAGCTTCAGGTCATGTCTCTGCCTGGGGTGAGGGATGGGCAGGGATAAATTAGAAGATCTCTTTCCTGAATTGAATTTGTGATTTGATGATAAAAAGTCTACCTATTACAGCAAGCAAAATAAAATCTGGTTTGTTCTTCTAAAGACCCTTTTGGGGATATAGAATGCACGTCCTTTTTTTTCCTGTTTTATGCAAATAGATGTACCCACCCCTTCCATTTTGTTAGACTGTCTTGTGAAGTTCTTTACAAGGATCCCAAAGGCATTGGCAAACCAATTAATTAGAGGTCGATGGAAAAGCTATTTTTTATGTTTTAGCCCGATACTGACGTCACCTTTGTGACTTTTGCCAAGGAAAGCAGTGAGACTAGTGTGTCCATGTTAGAGTCAGAGCAAACTTTTCTCCCCTTCCTCATAGCCTCTACCATCCACTTCCCCATCTGAAAACCTCAGAGACTCACAATGTTCCCCTTGGAAGCAGGGATGACACTGACTGGGGAGAGGCAGGGACTGGCAAGTACGAAGAGTGACTCACTCCCCAAGTGCCAGCATGGAAGAAGCCACCACTGGGTAGGTACTAAGACAGCTGGCTCATTGACTCTGGCTACAGGCATCCCAGCCTACTCACCCCACCCTGGCAGCTTAAACAAAGCCAGGTTCCCAGGGAGCCTGTGTGCAGACAGGAGAAATATGGGAAAGTAGACAGACTGGGAGAATGGCTGTCCACACAACATGAATACAGCCAGCAGCTTCCCAGGAGAATCACACGCTTTGTCTTAAACACCCTTCTGACACACTCAGAAACACCCAAACACTGAAGACTTGGTGAAGGCGTTCTTTTTAGAGGCCAGAACGTGCAGCAGGCAGAATCTGGCTCTTGGGTGGGAAGGGCCTGAGTTCAGATGCTGACTCTTTATGAACCAAGAGAGAAATCTGGGCAGGTGGCCTCATGTCTCTCAGCCAGTTTCCTCAGGACAACCGAAGCTCATTTTAAGTGTCAATTTTGAAGATCAGAGAACAACTGTGTCCTTCTTTTTCCTCCCTCCTCTTCCTTCTTCTCTCCCTCTCCTCCTGTTTCTCAAACACTCTCTACTTTCCTTCTTCTTCTTCTTCCTATATAATTAAGCGTTAAACCCTTTAGGTGTATTGGAACAAGGTAGCCATCTATGTCTCAGGGTAGAAAGTAGCCTCAGAAGTCCAGAATTAGAACTTGAGTCCACGACAGGGTAAGGAATGCATTTATCATGAAAGTGCTGCCTGCATGAAGCGTCCAGTCAGAGCCCAAACAGTGCAAGGAAGATGTCAGAGCATGGCAGCCTGGCACATGGTCTCACTGAGCCCGAGTCTAATAAAGACGCACTTATAAGAAGGGACACCTGACATGAGCTGTCAGACTCGGGTTCGGTGACAAGGCTCCATCCTGTGGTAGAACATCCTGATACTTTGTCAGTGCAAGCTAAAAGAGGTTCACACAGGCAGGCACGGCGTGGCTGGTGTCAGAACCAGAACAGGAGGAGGAGGGAGCTACATTCTGCCAGAGAAAGGAGTTAAAAAGGAGAAGGAGACCACTAGAGCAGACACCATGGCGATGGATGCCCATGTCAACAAGAACTCGGGTTTCACTCTATTCAGTGAAAGGACTGGAAGAGCAAAAAAAAAAAAAAAAAAAAAAGAGCTCCCTTTGCACATGCAGCTTGGCTGCTGAGCACTGCTGTCCACTAAGGCAAAGTGGCATCTGAGAGCCACGGCTAATTCTGGGGGAGGAAGGAAAAAAATCTAACAGTTCCTGGAATACCGAGTGTCAGAGAGCAAGGATGTCTTCACTGACTTCTGGGGTCATGTAAAAAAAGACATAAGTGCCAGTCAAACAGACTGATACCTTCAAACTGAAGACCACTGGAACATGAATCAAATCATTCAATAAGACAGGAAATTATAACTCCATATTGATGGATCAAAGTGAAGGTCTGATGAGGAATGGGATATCATAACAAACCCAAAGGGGGTCTATAGAATAGCTGGCCCCAATCTCAAAAGGTAGGAAAGTAAGAATACACACAGAGAAGGTCTTCCAGCATGACCAAGGGCATGTGACATTTCAGTGTACCATGCAGTTTGGAACTGAATTCTTTTGCTCTCCAAAGAACGTTTTTTGGCCATTTGATGAAAATGGAAATCTGAGGATTCAGTAGTAATGAAATATTAATATTAATTTTCAGAATGTGTGGGTCATATGGCAATAGTGAAAAATGTCCTTGTTTGTAGCAATTACACACTAATGTAGATAGGGCGATGGGAAAATCAGGCCAGGAGTTTGGTCTCACGTGGTTAATGATTAGGAAGAGGTCTTGGTTTATGTTTGCAATTTTTTTTATAAATTTGAGAATGTCTCCAAATAAAAGGAAAGCAGTATGTCAGGCACCTGGGACTGCAGTAAAAATTGCTGGGGCTCTAATCAGGCCCCTGTTACCAACCCATGCATCAGTTTTCCAGCTGCTGTGAGCATAGGAACTGTTGACTCATCTTTCCTTCCTGTCCCCCATGCCAGCCTATTACTTTGACTTCGTGGTAGCTATAAAGATTGGTATCAGAAAACAACAGTCCTACACTTCAGACAATTTCACAGTCTGGCTTTTCTCTCCACAACACTATTGCAGTCCACGGCTAACTAGGATCTGAGACCCCATCCTTAGTAGACTCCTCTCCAGAGTTTCTCTAAAGACCCCATGCGCCTGAATCCCTGCCCCAGGTTCTGTTTCTAGGGTAGCAACAAAGACATGCCAGCTGTTATCGTTAGCATCAGTGACGATACTGTCTCATGCAATGTCAATGGATGCACTGTAACTCCAGATATTTCATAAATACACAGAATTTAATGTCTAATACCCCCATTTCTGCAGAACTACCTTGTTTTGTAGGGGAAATGTACTTAGCTATCAGAAACAAGGACAGAGGTCTGAAAAGAGCCCATTTTAGTATTCCACTTTATAGGATGCTACAAAGACTGATTGAGTCTACTGTCCTGATTAAATTTGTGCCACCCTCCACCTCCAGATCTTCATTTGGTCCGCTTCTTAGGTGTTCTCCTAAAGCTATGGTCTAAAATAGGAGACAGATATTTGCTTATTAAGTTTTATTCATCTTATCATTCAACAAACGTTTCTAATTTTAATTCTCTTGAGAATAAGATACCAAGGAGAATTCATACAAATTATACCTGAAAGCTGTACCTGCCCTCAGGGAAGTCAGTCTACTGAGAAAGATGCCACAGATAACAGCAAAGACACTTTAGATGGCTAACTACAACTCAGTGACGTGTGTGACAAAAGCTTCAGGAGAAACACTAATAAGATGTTTCAAAAACTCACAGAAGGACGTGACAGTTTCTAGCCACCCTGGTAAAGATTTGGTAGAAGCCTTTGACTAGGGCCTCACAAGGTAGGTCTGAAGCAGGTCGTGGTGATGTCCACAGCCAGGTTGTTACCATGTAGGCCGATGAGCCTTGCTTGCTCGCCACGCTTTAAGAAAGCAGAGCACCTTGACAGCTAGCACAACAAATGCGTGTCATAATAAGCAATTATTGATCGGGGAGACATTTTTATGGTGTTTTGGGAGTAACTGAATTATATGCACTGATGTGTTCAATTTTTAATTGTTTACCAGTTCACTGGGAGTAAAAATGGAGCAATAAAACAGATGATACCCTATTCCTTGATATCCCCACTCTCCTTGAGCATGACCTTCCGGCAGTATTGCCTTAATCACTCAGGATGAAAGACAAACTCCAGGGACTTTATGATGCTGCCATAACACCCATGAAATGTTTCACTGTCACCGTGGATAAAACACCAAAAATAAATAGCACGTAAACATGTTTAATCACTGGAGAGTTTGACTCACCACCAAGACATGGAAAACATTCAGAAGTTAATCACCCCCAGCTTCATTTAGAAAAAAAATGACAGGGAAAATAGTGCTTAAGATCCTTACTATGCCCCCAAAGGATGCTATCAAACACACATCCACACAAAATTAGGAAGGTGTTACGAAAATTAGATAAGAAGTGAGCACAGCCCCTCACTCATCATCAAGTCTGTGCCTATTTTCAAAACATGTTAAAGAAAAAGGGCCAAAAAAGTGTTAAACTTGGCAGTGTAGACATGAAACATAGAAAGAGATCTATTCAAGGAATCTTC
The DNA here is from genome assembly GCF_017639785.1 of Mesocricetus auratus. NCBI lineage: Eukaryota > Metazoa > Chordata > Mammalia > Rodentia > Cricetidae > Mesocricetus > Mesocricetus auratus. The sequence continues at coordinate 35,367,770 of NW_024429182.1, forward strand.
TAGCCTAAGAATCACAGGCAAACATTTCAAATAAGAGGATTTTTTTTTTCTGGGCTTGTGAGTTGGATCAGAAGGTAAATGTGCTTGCTGCTAAGCCTGATCACCCAGGTTCAATACCCAGGCCCCAAGGTGGAGGGAAAGGGCTGCCTCCTGCAAGCTGCTCTGACAGACTTCTAAGCATGCACAGACATGTATGTACGCATGTGTGTAAAAACTGGAAAAATGTGAATATATTTCTCCTACAGGAGATCATGTATTATATACATAATTCAACCTTTCCACATTCATTGGTAAAAATAAGTCTAGACCTCTCTTTTGTCCTTCACGTTGGTACTATCTATCTGATTTAAGCACTTCAATGACAGAATTTGAATGGCAAATGCCCTGCAGAATGATGGGAGTGGGAGGGAATGCAAGCGGCCATTACCCCACACCTCTGCCCACTAAGTGGAATTCAGAGCCATTATCACAGAGAACAAGGGCATAAAAGTCTATCTCTAGATATTACCGAGAAATGTAATAACAGCCAGGAGATAATTGAGGAATAAAGAAGCTACCTAAATCAGTGCTTGACTGCATGGTTTTGGATGACAAAGATGTGTCCATAAAAGGCAAAATGGCTTCATTAAGATCACACCTCTGGAGAAAGCAGGCTGTCACCCATCCCCAAAGTACAGTAAAATATATAGTACAGAGTTTAAGGCTTATTCCCTTGACATGCTAATTGAAGTGTTTATCATGATATTTCACTTTTTATAAGTATAAACAATAGTTAATATTTACTCAATTATTACTATAGTAATGAGATCTTTAAAATCCCATTTCACTAACAATAGTAAAATATGGGTATATATTAGAAGTGTTTATTTTATGGGTATGGGTGCTTTTGCTTGCATTATGTCTGTACACTCTATGTTTGCCTGATGCCTGCAGGGGCTAGAAGAGGGCATCGGATCTTCTGGAACAAGAGTTATAGATAATGGTGAGCCACCATGTGGGTGCTGGGAATGGAACTTTCTACAACTGCAGTTAAGTGCCCTTAACCACTGAGCTATCTCTGCAGTCCTTATAACATGTATTTTAACACATATATATTAAATCACTATATGCCCGGGGTGACCTGGAACTCATAGTCTTCCAGCCACAGTTTCCCTAGTGCTGGAATTACAGGCATGTGCCATATGGCCCAGCAGGAAGGAAAAGTTCTTGTGGGTTAAATTATAATTTTGTAAGTCCCATACTATAAATCTTTTTTTGTTTTGTTTTGTTTTACGAGACAGGGTTTCTCTGTATTGTTTTGGAGGCTTTCGGTCCAGCCTGGCCTCGAACTCACAGAGATCTGCCTGCCTCTGCCTCCCGAGCCTATATTATAAATCTTATAATTTCCTGACGTCTTATCACTTTCCAATGAATAAATTACAGTGTCTGTGGCATGAAATATAACGTGAATTATCAAACTTCAGGAAATCTTTTATAATATTGAGTTGTCCTGTTTTTTAAAAAAATCTTCATACAATATTAATAATTGGTCTAATTTACATTACTTGTCAATTGGGTAAGAACAATTCAGCCACATTGTATATTATTAATAAATAAAAACAATAGCCAATAGTGATGGACTTATGCTAAAAGCCTAAGTTTTATTTGATTGTTGCTTTAATATGCTTATTGACTGAAACTGACAAGGTAAGTACTATGTTCTCTCTCCTGTTCTTTCCTTCTCTCCTCCCAGTGCCAGGATTGGACCCAAGGCCTTGTACATGATTGGTAAGCACTACAGCACCAAGGCACAGTTCTGGCCCCTATATTCAAGGTGCTATTCTAATTGCTACCTGCCCTGTGAGGAGACAAAGCATCAAGGAATAAATTAATTTGCCTTGGGCCTTGGGTAATTCAGCTGCTAAGCAGCAGAGCCAGGACTTGAAGATGTTGCGTCCTTGTGCCCACTATTTTTGTTACTGTTGTTTTGTTTTGTTTTAATTTGAATCAAGCTGGAACCATCTAGGAAGAGACAAGTTCAGTTGAAGAACTGCCTCTATCAGATTGCCTATAGACAAGTCTTTGGGGCATTTTCTGACTTAATGATTAATGTGGGTTGGCCCGGCCCACAATGGGTGGTACCACCCTTGGATAGGCGGTCCAGAGTAGTATTAGTAAGCAGGCTCAGCAAGCCAGGGGAAGCAAACCAGAAAGTAGTGTGAACTAGAATTCGGTGAAAGAAGCTGTGTCTGAAAAGACTGAATGGCTGATACAATACAATGATATGAAGAAGCTGGAGTGTTGCAAATCCACAGTCCAATTATACTTTTCCTTGGGCTAGATTTAGTCCCCTATTAGCCATTCCTAACTGGTCTCTGTGTTGGAATTAACATCCTGTGACTATTAAATAAAAACGTTTTTGGAATTTAACTTATCAGATCATTAGCTTCCATCAACCCAAAAGCTAAGAATGTTATCAGACAGCCTCCGAGACATGTAGGAGAGATTTCCTCCCATCTTATTGTAACTCACCACTCTGGTGCATCCACTAATGTATTTTTAAAATACCTTGGCTGATAACTCTTTGTTCTGTTACTGTAAAACTCCACAAAACTGCTTCCGTGTTGGAACATTATATTTGATGAGATCTAAATGTATGTTCCCTAGCCATAATCATTCATATTTGTTCCAGAATAAACCATGTCTTTGAGCTCTTTCCTCCATGGCCTCTGCTTTAGTTTCTGCCTCTGGGTTCCTGCCCTAACTTACTCAGAGATGACTGTGCTAGGGACATGGAAGCCAAATGAATCCTTCCTCCCAAGTTGATTTTTGGTCGGTGTTTTATCACAGTGATGGACAGTAAACTCAGTCCTGTTTAATTCTATAAAACAGTGTAATCAACCACAGCAAAAAAAAAAAAAAAAAAAAAAAGACATGCTTCATTTTGTATTTCTACCCATCCCACTTGTGATATACGACTTCTGTGGTGGTTTAAATAAGAATGGTTTCCATGGGATCCTATGTTTGAATACTGGGTCCCAGCTGGTGAAGAGTTCGGGGATGATGAAGAGGCGTAGTCTTGTTGGAGAAGGTGTGTCACTGGGGGTGAGGTGGGAAGGTTCTGAGGTTTCAAAAGACTGGGCCATTCCCAGTGTTCTCTCTCTGCCTCCTGCTTAAGGACCAAGCTGTGAGCTCTCAGGGTTCCTGCCGTCATGCCTCTGCTCCACCACCATGGACTCCAGTTCTCTAAAACAGCAAACCAGCTAAACATTTCTTTTTCTAAGCTGGTCACAGTGCTTTGTCACAACAATGGAAAAGTAACTATGACAGTTACAATCCATGCTGTTAGGAGTACAGTTCTGAGTTTTAACAAATGAACACAGCTATGTAACCACTGTTTCAATTAAGACACCAGTCAGTTTTACAAACTCTCCAAATTCTCCCACACCCTCTGTAGTCAACCCCTTTGCCCAATTCCAGATTCTGGTAACCACTGGCCTCTTTTCTATCTTTAGGACTTTACTTTTTCTAGAATTTCATATGAATGGAATCAAACATGCAATTATTTACCGGCTGGCTTATTTTACTTAGCACAATGAATCTGGTAACATCCTGGTGTTGCAAGAGTAGTAGTTTAAAAGTTCCATTGTATTGCTGAGTAGTAGCCCATTGTATGAACTCACCAGAGTTTGTTTTCTTATTACCCTATTGTCATTTGTAATGTTGGTACCTACAAATAAAAATGCTACAAGTACTTGCATAGAGACCTTTATGTGAACCAGGTTTTCATTTCATTTAGTCAAATCCCTAGAGATGGGATTTCATGGTATATACTGGGGGTATGTGCACATATAATATATATATATATATATATATATATATATATATATAGGGGAATAAAATCCAAACATATAAGTCAGCATTCAGAAAGCAGGTAAGTTAAGACTGGAGAAATTTAACTTATTTTTATTAATAATATCCAGCATTAGCAAGGAGATGGATGAAAGTGGTACTCCTATGCTGGGCTGGACATGGAGTGAATTATTGAAGCTTTTCTGGAGAATGATTTGGTAGAACTAATCACAACATATTAGATACAAGGGTCTCATTTCTACCCTTGGAAATAGTGACAATCATGTGTAGAGCAGATGTTTGTACTATGGATATCACTATGGAAAGGGGAGATGGTCTCAAAGACATTATTGAAGAATATAATGTATGCTTGTAACATATAAAAAGACAGACATTGGTGAGGAATGGGGACTATAGATGGAAACCATGGAGAAAAATCACAATCAATCAAAATCTTGAGTTGTAAAAGAAAGTCCCAATAGATACATCTACAAAAAACAAAACAAACAAACAAACAAAAAACCAGAAACCTCCCACACCTAAGGCGCAGGGAACATTCCAAACTAGGCTGTGAAAAGGTTGTAAAGCCAGAGTATGAGGGAATTTGCTATAAAGTTGTGTCTCTTAGTAATGCTAGGAGCTACTCCTGTAAAGTCTCACCACCATGACTGCCTGAACATGAGCTGAAGACAGCAAACGTGCCAACGTGGACAGCCCCACACAAAGAGCTACAGGCACTAAGGAATGCTGAGAGCAGCAGAGCACACCAATTGGCTATGTTTTCATAAATATATGCTTATAATAATAATTAGTGAAAAAAGAGGCCATGAATTTGAAAGAGAGCAATATAGAACTATGGGAGGGCTTAGAGGGAGGAAATGGGAGGGAGAAATACTGTAATTATATTATAATCTCAAAATATTTTTATTTCTCTCTCTCACACACACACACATGCACATTTATGTGTGCACGTGCACGTGTGAGTATATGATGTGTATGTGTATGTGTTTTCTGGAAAAGCTGTGGTGAAAATATAGTTGGAATTGGATGATGAAGGGTGCCTGGATTTTCCCCATGAATAAAGGCATTGAATGGTTCTTGGGAGAAGTGTGTGCTAGGATTATAATTTACATTCTCAGTATTTCAGATTCACTTTTACCAGAGAATAAAACATAGCAGTAGAAAACTGTGCCCTTCTGTAAGACACTAGTCAAAGACTGTCGGAACTGTCACTGAGTTTTGGAGTTGGAGGTTTCCCTTTGCCAACTAGCTTGTTTTGGGAAAGGGAACTGGTACATGACATGAGAACTCAGCCAGGACGCTTGACACAATATAAACAGATAGTGTTTTCCTAAGAGGTAAGTGCTTTGATAACCATTGCTTCTGAAAAAGTAATGGGACACACAAGGGAACAGAAATAACAGGCAAATGGCTAAAGGTCTAGACCCAAAGCCATAAAAATTGATGTTACATTAAAATTAGATTTTAAACATGACACTAAAAATAAAAATCCTAAGGAAAATACCAATATGGATTTAATTCCATAAATCATTCTAAATGCTAAAATATACTGGATAAGAACTTATATAGTAGAAGGGTTAAGATATTTAATGATAGAAGCTCTCTAGTTCAGAAGATTACTCAATGAGCAAACATCTGCTGTGCAGGTAAGAGGATCAGAGTCTAGACCCCCAGACCCATTTGAAAGCCTCAGATGGTGAAACTGAGGAACCCTTAAGCAAACTGGCCATATCTGCAAACTCTGGGTTTGATTAAGTGACCCTGCCCCAATGCATAAGGTGAATAAACAATCAAGGGAAGTTCCTAACATCAACTTTAAGCTTTCTCATGCATGTACATACACAACTATACATACAGACACACACACACACACACACATGCACGCACTCCCAAACATAAAAAGGGAAAGTCGTTTAAAGCTTTATAAAACCAAATAGCTTAAAAAGTTGTACAGATTTCTTAAGCAGTGCACCATGGAAAAAATTACCAGTGGCCAACAAACAAATGTGTGAGGAAAAGGTCCAATCAGATAATCAAATAAAATGTCAAAAATGAGAATGAGAATGCTTTCACAAAAATGGAAATGTTAATAAATGATACTTTATAATCACCAATATTCAATATATAATTCATGTATATTAAATCTTTGATCTATTATTAAGTCTTAAATTTGTACATACACCTTAGGTACAGAAATTGTAGTCCCCCCCACAGGAAAAAAATAATAAATGTGCACAGGGTGTTAGTAAGGAGGACATTGCTACAATATTCTTTATACAAAAAAGGATGATTTACCTAAATATTAAAACTGACTGGAAATAAATGTATATAAATACATGCGTTATGCAATCATTAGCTTCAGTGTTCAGGAAGAATAACTGAAAGTAAAGTCAAGGAATCCTCCCTGAAAATTGAAAATGCAGACTTAAAAAATCCGTACCAGAGTCCAAATATTTCTATAAACATACACTACAAAGAAATTTTATTCAAGGCCTATATTATCACCATTAAGTATGGTTACCTACATAGAATGAAATTCATTTATTTTGGTTTTGTTTCTCTATAGTTTCTAAACTCTCTGTCATGAGCATCCTAAAGTCATTTTCATTAAAATAAAAAAGAGTGTGCCCTACCATGAGGAGGGAGCAAGTACAGTGTTTCAAACAGAAAATAAATCTGAAAACTAAATTTAGTCCAATGGACCTTTCTGTTTATTGTTCCCTCTTGGATTTTTTTAGAACTTTAAATGCCCAGAAAAGTGCCTCTAATTATAACATTTTCAAGCTTGAGAACAACTCGTTCTGAAATCTCTCCTTTATGAGTAGCAAGGCATAATCTTATTTGCCTGCTGGCAAACTTCATTTTCCACTTGTGTAGAACAGAAGACAGATTGACATGTAGCTGTGCTGTAATTACGTCCTGTAAGTGATTCTTTCCTCTCTTTGGCTCCTGGAAACAGTATGCATACTGACCTTACTAAAAAAAATTAGCACAGATTCAATGGTACACTTGGATGAACTAGATAAAACCCAATCCCAAGCGTCCTTTATTATTTATCCCCGAGAACAGTAACTTTTGCTAGTGTAGAGAAAGGGGGAGGCTGCCTTAAGCCAACTGCTTGTGTCTTGGAGGTTTCCTGATGAGTATCTTGTGGAGAGGGCCTCAGTCTCTAGACATCCTATAGTCTACTCCTCCAACACACAGGTCCATCTGCATGTGCACACGCACACACAGCAGGGATTCCTGTGTTCCAACACGTCTCACAAGACTGTGCTGTGAAGGTCATTAGTATGGGGAAAGAAACCTTGGAAAAATGTCACAAATGTTTGATTAACCCAGACATAAAAATGTTGTCTTGATGGGAAGACTAGCAAGTAATTTATTTTGGAGTCACAAATTCTAGTAACAACTCTAAATCTGAGACCAACTTTCAATTCACTATCTTTTATCGAGGAATTCATGAAAAATAAAAAAGAAACAAAAAGATGTGTTCCTTTTTTATTATTTTTTGTGAGACAGCGTCTTATCATGCTGCTCAAGTTGGCTTTGAACTTTTGGGTTCAAAGTATCCCCCTACCTCAGCCTCCTGAGTAGTTGTAACTGGCTAACAGGCAATTCTATTCTCCATGTTTAGAATGCGATTTTTTTCCCTAACTGAATAATAGGTAAACAGACTGTAATATTTATCTATACAACATAAGAATGAAGCCACAGGAGACAAGATGGAGAAGTGTGAGATCAAAGACTCCGAAGAAGACTGGGCAACTCCAGATTCTTGACCAATGAGTGTGGGGGCAGGAACACCAGGATTCTTAGGGCAGCAAATCCCTTTTGTTTGATGATGCAAGAACAGAAGCATTTCATTATGTATTTGTCGAAACACATCAAATATGTAGTTCAAAAAAACTATACTAGGACTGGGGATGTAGCCAGTGTGTGACCAGCATGAGTGATGATCTAGAGGGGGTATGGGAAATTCCAGGGCTTTCTGTTCAGCTTTTCTGTAACCCTAACCCCCCAATAAGTTATATAATTTGAAAAACACAGAAACACTAACAACGCAAAATTTACATTTATATAAATAAGCATTTATATATAAAGAGGGATAAACTTACTTCCGGTTCACAATCAGCCACTCTCGAATATAGGTCTGAACACAGTCCCTGACATGAGGATCCAGTTCAACTCTAATTAGATGAAAAATAAGATAAAACAGGTTATTACTGAGCTAAAGTGATAAAATAATTCCTTGCCATAATAAAGAGACAAAACACCATTTCAAATCTTTATCAGTAAAAATGTTAGGGATCTTCTTGCCCATTCATTTTAGGCAATGATATCTGTTCTTAGAAGAAACAACTATGTTGGCATTTTATGCTCTGTGAATTTCTTTGTTATTGCTAAACTGCATCTAAGCCTGAAAGCACTAAGAAACAAGTAGGGAGAAACAGCTATAATTAAATACCACTCCCCCAAAATAAGTTCAATAGTTATTTCTAAGAGATAAATTTTTTTGCTATTGTGTAATTTTGCTAGGGCACATGTATTTTCCATTTAGAAAGCCAAGAATAGCTGTCTTCGACTTTAATGGTTTTGTAGACATAGACTTTGGATTCCTGTCATACCTGCTGAGAAGTGTGCAATTAGAGATAGTCTCCATGAGTTTCACAGTCTGGAAATCAGAAACAATAATAGTCGCAAAGCATTTGGTATTATTAGAAACAGAGTAGTACTAAATAGGTGTAAAAGCTGAAAGTTTTTTATTTAAGTATTTTTCGAGATTATATTAGAATTATATCATTTCCCCCTTTCCCTTTCCTCCCTCCAAATTATCTCATGTTCTTATTCAAATCCATAGCCTCTTTTTCTTTAATTGTTGTTACACCTATAAATGTATATAAGCACACACACACATACATATATACATATATATATCCATAAATACAACTGTCTCAGTCCACATAATGTTACTTGTATGTATATGTTTCCAGGGCTGACTGTTTGGTATTAGATAAGCAATTAGTGTGCTCTTCCCTGGGGAAGATTATTTCTCTGGCTCTCAGCATTCCTGTAGTTGTTTTTCTGGGGATGAGGCTATTGGGCTTTCCCCCTTCCAGTTATACTACAAGTCTTAATTTTGCATTTGTAAAGCAGAGATGCAATCATTTAGATCTTGGATGTCCTCCTAAGACAGCATGCTAGGCTTAGTCCCTGGCATGACTGACTCAACTGAGAAGATAAATTCTTCAGGACGTGGAGTCTTACGGAAGGTCTTGATCACTGGGGACATGCTCTTTTTTTTTTTTAATTTTATTTTCCAGTTTAAATTTAGATAAGAAACAAGGTTGCTTCTCAAGTCAGTTCCAGGTCCCTCTCCCATTCCCTCCCTTCCTCCAGAGCCCAGTGATAGCAGGGATCTGGTTCTGGGGAAATAAGTATTTCCTACACAGAGTAGAGCTGTACACATGGCTAGCTTGCTATGTGAAGGAGATCTGACCCAAGAAGAGAACAAAGGGACTTCCCACATCCCAGCTATCCCGGCACCTTGAAACACAGCCCAACACGAAGGCACCTCAAAGCAACAAGGACAGGCACCATGTTTTGCAATCTCCTTCCTGGAACTTTTGGGGAATGTGAGGAGATTCGAAATGTTCAAGGGAGTGTGATTCTTAATTTCGGTTTTAAAATGAATGAAAATGAGAGGTCACTCAAAATCTCTAAGGAGCCAGGAGTGTTCATCCTATGGCTGCTTCTGCTTCATTCAGCTGTGAGCCCATGGTTGCCCAGGCCACGCTCAGCAACTCAGCTCAAGTAGATGCTTGAATATGCACTCTACAATGCTTCTTCTGTGTCTCCCCTTGAGGGAACTCCAGCAAAGGAAGCGAGTTTCCCTTATCTTTTTTTCTTGGGCCACAACAGATGTTCAATAAGCATGCTTGTAAACTTAGATTACTAACTCCATCAAGTTCTTTGTATGAAAACAAATAAATTGTCTTTAAAATTCCTTTACATTCATTGTTTTATGTGCATGTGTGCACATGTTTATATGTGGCAAAGAGAAGACAACTTGAGTGAGTCAGTTCTGGGAATGGAGCTCAAGTTGTCAGGATGGCAGCCAAGTGCGTGTACCTGCTGAGCCGTCATACTGGCCCATAAAGTGATTTCAGTAGAGGCATTTCAATCGTTGTTAGAAGACTCTTGACCCTCTGCAAATAGAGGCCACAGGCTTCCTGAGGTCACATAACAAGCCTATGGTCACTGAGGGGGAACCCAGCAGTCCAATTCCAGGGTGTCTAATCTTAGCTCCTTTCAGACTATCCATTCCATTCCACTGCATCCCTTGAACTGTGTCATAGTTCCAACAAGGCTTTCCAAAGCCTTTGGCTAAACCAATTAGAAACGGTGTACATCTGCCTACCATGTGTGAAGGAAGCCCTATGCTAGGTCCTCAGCACCACAAAACAAAACAAACAAAAAACAACTGTCTTCATCTACGTAACAATACTACACGTGCTTTGCGTTTTAATGGACTGAGAAAGTTTGCTCCTTTTAAAATAGACATGTGTGTGTGTTTGTATGTGTGTTGATGAGACTGTGTGTATGTGTGTGCATGTGGGGGCCATAAATAGATGTTGCATATCTTCCTTAATTACTTTTTAGTTTTTGAGGGAGGGTCTCTCAGTGAACCTGGAGGTCACTAATTGGCTAGACCGGCTAGCCAGCAAGCCCCAGGGACACTCTGCCTCTCTAGCACTAGATTTACAAGTGCATGTCACCATACCTTGCTTTTTCTGTGAACTCAGGTCCTTATACTTTTTAGTTAAAAAATGTTATTAACTTCTTGTAATGCTAGAGCATTTAACCATGGCCCTATAGCCCACCCTACCCCAAAGTTTGCTTCTTTTCAAGAGCATTTCAAAACTGGGTCTGCTGCCGCACACCTGTGAACCTGGCACTTCGGAGGCAGGGGCAGGAGGACTGCTACTTTGAGTTCAGCTTAGGCTATACAGCGAGACCCTGTCTCAAGAAAGAAAGAAGAAAGAAAAAGAGGTTCAGAAGCAACACCCTTCCCTTCTCATATTTTAATAAAATAATTTACCCTTCCTCTGGCAGAGAGGGCTGCAAAGTCCTACATTCCTTGGGTGTGAAGGCCACATGCAAGTCATCGTCGGTGAGGTCCCCCAGCTCCTGGGCCAGTTCCGCATCCAAGCTGTCTAAGTGGGTCATCACAAGTCCTTCAAAGTCCACCGGCTCCACGGGCTCATAAAGCTGAGGCTGGAGGGAGAGGGAGAGAAGACGGCCGTTTCCACCGGGCTTCCTGGTGGCGTACACAGACATACAGGCACGCAGCAGCAGTGGATATCTGCCTGGCCTCCCCTTCAACTCAGTGTTTCACTTTTACCTAAAAGCTGGGGAAGCTGTCAAAATGCAGTGGTGACAGGACAGGGGAAGAGAGGCAGGAGCAGAGAGTCAAGTCACAACATGATGAGTAATTAAAATCACACCCGAAGGCAGAATTTTTCCCCGCTTAATTGCAGCTTGATGAGGAATCCTGAGGAGATCCAAAATGAGATCACAGGCTTTGAGGAATTTCGATCATTTCTACTGCAGAAGCTCTCTGAGGCCACGCTTTGTTTAAACAAACACAGTGAAGAAGAGAAAGAAGGCAATTTTCCAGAAACTCGGGAAAACACAGCACTCCCCTGGCTGTGTGCTCAGACACAGTGTTTCCCTTGGCCTGAGAAGGGAAAAGTCTATATACTGCTGCTCAAAGCCAGCACTTTAGACACACTCCCAGCTGACATGGAGCCAGGCTTGCGGCTAAAGCCCTTTAGGGCTGAGACTTCCAAACACTACTGGTTGGGAAGAAACTTACTGGACTGAAGCTGGGTGAGCAAACCCTGAGTGGCTGCTGAGGAGAGCTGTCCTGTCTTCATTTCATCCTCCCATGAAGGGGGGAGAGAGAAGACACGAGAGGACAGACACCCAGGGCAACTGAAACAATGCTGCTCTTTAGTTGGTAGTATCAAGAATTGGCAACATTTTGCCAGTTCCCTATTAACAAAATATGTTTTCTAGCTTATGGCATGCAAAGATCCAGGAACCAGTGCCTGAAGGCATTGAGAGACACTTAGATCAAGGAGATTGGCACAAGAATGTGAGATTGAGACCAGCCTGGTCTACAAGAGCTAGTTCCAGGACAGCCTGTTCGAGAGAAACCCATCTCGAAAATCCAAAAAAAAAAAAAAAAAAAAAAAAAACAGGACAACAATATCAACAACAACAGAGGCTGCAACTCTTTAAGTGTCCGTTTATGGAGGACCGTTGCAGCCCAAGTGAACACGGTTCCTCTCTACCCCCAAACACCACAGAACAAAAGCCCCAGATTCCTGACTTGTGCTATGGGAGGGCAGGCCTGAAGGAAGGGCTGACAAAACTGGTTTTTCATCCCCTTGAGTCTAAATACCAGCAGGTTTCCAGCTGGGGTGAAGAAATAGTGCAGCTGAAGAGGCAAAGGGCAAAAAGATTCCAGAATGTAACTATGGCTTCCACTATCACCTCGCCACCTCTTCTGTCCTGGTAGTAATGGGAGACAGGAATAACCTAACACTGGAGAGAGAAGATAAAGTTGCCTGGGGTGGCTGCATCTGCAACCAGCTAAAACCCAAGCAGCTGGACACACCTGTAAGGGGTTTTTCTTGGTGGGATCATTTGAGACAGGAAGACACACCTTAAATCCAGATCCTTTGAAGTCATATGACCCACCCTAGATCTGGGCCACACCTTCTAGTGGCAGCCCACATCCAAGGGCATGGAAGACAGAAGATTTTCCTTTTTACCTGCTTGCTCTCCATCAAGTTCGCCTATCCTGCTGCTGAGGCATTCCTTTCCTGACATTAGAACCTACTTCTTTGGGATTCCAGTGAATACTAAAGACCAGCTGAGAATCCAGCCTTGTGGGCTGAACAACTGCTGAATGTTTGGCCTTTCTGTCAAAAGACAGCCATTGTTATACTACCCAGAACACAGCCTGTAAAGGATTTAATAACCTCCTTTTAGTATATGGATATTCAGTCCGTCAATTCTGCTGCTCTAAGGAACCCTGACTAAATATGCTGCCCTACTTCCCCCCAGATTCTTTCAGATGTCTGAGTTACACAGTGCTCACTGTCATCAGGATGAAATGGAGGCAGAGGTGAGGGTTACAGGATAGAGCTCAGCAGCTGAGTGCAAACAGCTCCCCTTGATCATCAGGAGGCAAGAAGACAGGAAGGTCTCCCCGGTTCTGACATGAAGGCAGCTAAGGAAGGGACCACAGTACTCTTGAAGGCCTTTCCCAATCACTCTCACTAGAACCCAGTGCAATAACATGCTAATTATCCTCATTTTCAGATGACTTAATAATTTGCCATTGATGAATGACATGGCTAGGAAGTAGCATGTCTGGAATTCAAATATAGTCAGGCTGTGTTCTTAACAAGTATAATTTCAATCGTTTTCTCTTATAGGTCTTCCATAGAATCGGTATTTTGTAAGATAACTAAAATACAAGGCAAATCGTTAAGTGTGCATCACAACAGGTAAAAATGCATTTACAACTATCCACATATTCTGCTCAGAACTTCTCATAGGATTGAATGCTCAGGTATAGTAAATAAATGAATGACAACTCAACTCAAACATAAGTAATGAAATGCACTTAAAAAGCATTGTGAACCATAGTTATGCCTAGTGAACGAGCATTAAGCACTGGAAGGTAGAAGCCTCATAGAAAAATGTATCTATGTGCAGCTGTCAGAGAAAAAAAGAGTCCAGTTCAGCTAAAATAAAACACTTGCCATGTTCCTGAAAGTCAAAGCTATAAAAGGTGAAAACCCAGTACGTGTTAAAGGGACAGATGGTCCAAAGATCAGGAGCAGACAATGGTCTGCCCCATCATCTGGCAATTACTCAGAGGTCCTGGCAGACCACCCCAACCAAAATTCCATCTCATCTCTATCACTATTTCCCTTCCTTGTTTCATTCTTCATAACCCCTCTGCCCTCATCACAGCTGACATTCACTTATTTGTTTACACCCACCTCCTATTCTAAAATGTTCCACAAGAACAAAGGATGGGTTCTTTGTTGCATTAATGCTGTTATCCATAGCTCTTAGAGCAGTTCCTGGTACAGAGTAAGACCCAACAAACATTTCCTTAATGGATGAAAAAGTATTGTCACCATTCTACATTTAGCAAACAAAGCTAAAGGCAGAAAGTTTCCTCTGCCATCAGTGGTTTCAAAGTACTTTGTGACCTAAAAGAAGCTTGCTTTCCTGCCAACGGAAATCTTCACAGATGCCACTGTAGATGCTGAGATGGCATCATGACCATCAATCTGTTCTGTTTTGTTTTTAACAAATCAGATGTGTGCGCACATGACAAGTTAGTGTACACAATGTGAAGGCCAGAGGTCAACCTGAGGCTCTATCGTCTATCAACCCCAGAAGTCATCTATCTTGGTTTTGGAGGCAGGGGCTCTCACTGGGACATGGGGTTATTAGGTGAGACTGGCTTGCCAGTGAGCCCCAGGAATGCTCCTGTCTCTAACTTCCCAGCACTGGGATTGTAAGTAGGTGCCACCACCCCTGGCATTTTTAAGTGGGTTCTGGGGAATTGGACTCAGATCCTCATGCTTCAGTGTTAAGTACTGTACGCAGTGGGCCATCTCCCTGGCCTGTTTTGATCCCTGTTTGTAGTGACCATAACAAAGTGCCTGCAGTGCATGCAGAATGCGTGCATTTTATCCTCCACTCTCCATTTTGTCCTCCACTGTGAATGTGCATGGAAACTACACGGACCACTTCACTTTCCATCATGTCCCTCCAGCACAATCAACAGCACAGAACAGCTAACTCTGGAAAAAATGAGCGAAAGAGAGCAACAGACATCAGAGGCACCAAAGAGGCTCAGAGTTAAGAAGTCAGCACTCAAGTCATCCTTAGTTGGCAAAGGAAAAGGGTGCTGTGTTTCACAGAAGCCAAAGTGCAGACAGGAAGGAACGTATCTCAGGCATGAGACCTCCGTAAAACAAGAATGTTAGACGTACAAACACATCCAGTAACCATGGTGCTCAGGTGCATGCCCAGGGTGTGGTTTTTTTACATCCTTTACTTCATGCAGAGCTGTCAGGTTCTGGCTGTTCCTTTCCTTTCACTTTAGACTTTTCTTGTATTGCTTTTTAAAATAGTGTATTTTCCTCCAGAAAATGTACTTAAGGTTATTAACCACCGCACAGGTCTTCAGTCCCCTTTAGAGCACAGATCCCCAAACCTTTCTTTTATGTACTTAACTACACCTTCTACTTTTCATAACCAGAGAAAGGGTTTTACCTTTTACAGTTTGCTTACAGAGATGGCTGACACCAGATCTCTGGTTAATTTGCTCCCATGACAGTGGCAGTAGAGAATGCCAAAGCTGGTGGGCATCTCAGGCCAGGACATGGGATGACCAGAGGCCCATCTCTCTGTCCTCAAAACCCTGACAGGAGTGTTAGGCAGACCCAATTCACCACCACGTCTGAAAATCTCATTCTAAATGACAGCTCTCTTTCATATTAAAGCATGAAAAATGTAAAAGTACTTTATTGGGCTGGTGAGATGGCTCAGTGGATAAAAGTGCTTGCCCTCAAGCCTCATAACCTAAGTTCAACCCCCAGGATCCATGTGGCAGAGAGAGACAGCAAGCACTTACAAATTGAACTCTGACCTCTACTGGCATGCCGTAGCACATTTGTTCATGTGTACACACAAAATTAATGTAATTTTTTAAAAGTATGTTATCTATTTTGAAAATATTTGTACACACAGTCATCATAACAGGCTTTTATAGCTAGCATTAAAAACAAAAACTGAATAAAACAAAAGGAGACAATATAATGTACTGCTTCCAGTTCATTTTTAAATCTATGACAGAGAGCAGTATTTTGTAAGGATTACCTCCAGGGGTAGCATGTGATCCTTGCTTAACTACACATCTACAACTCAGAGCATGCAGGGCAACAAAAGAAACCTCCTCCCTGTATACGCCTTCTGATAGTTGCAATATTCCCCACTCCCTGAGAATCTTTAAGTGACTCTCAACCTGTATCACTGGGGATCTGTAAACATTCTGAAGCAATGTTAAAATACCATTGGTTGCTATCCTTTGGAATTCTGACTTAGCTGTTCTGGGGTTGGGAGGGGCAGTGACTAGAAGTATAAGGAGAAGCTGGGTGTTTCTAATGGATCCGCAGGGCTGAGGACGCATCTACTGGGTCTTCTCAGCTCTTCCAGAAAGCTTTTGCCTCCTATCATATTATGGATCATTCTTCGTAATGCCCATCACATTTGAAGCCAGTGCGGACCTCTGGATGACTTGTCTTGCCTAACAGATCACAAAGCCTCAGAGAGCTGGATCATCTCCTACTTACCTTTTAATGTTCGGCAAAGTCTCTATAGTGCCAAGTACTCAAAGCAAACACTACTACCCACTATTTACACAGGCTCTCCTATAGAACCCTATGTTGATACTATGGAGGTAACATAAGCTGCCCATTTTACAGAAAAGGGAACTGAAATCTTCCGAGAGGTTAAGTGACTTGTCCCAAATTATACAGCCAGTAAGTGACAACCACCTTTCTCCTTAGGCTCATTTGATCCCAAACACTACTCTTGCCAACAGCAATGACTGAACTTCATCTAAATATATCCCTTAATCAGTCATTTATATCAACATATGAGGTTATGAAAATTATCATATTACTAAAAACAAAAGAAATGGTCAAGATGCACTTGGTCTTAGTTTTTAGTTACCAAAATGATGTCCAAGCAGTCTCTTCAGTCTCTGATTTAATATTGTTTCTAAGGCTCTGGTGGCTTGAGTGATAAGCCACTCCTCTGCCTTGTTAAAAGTGACTCTTTGAAATGGTCCACTATTTTTCTAGGAAAAGACATGTTCTCAGGGTAATGTTCTCAGGGAAAATCACCTTGTAATCTGGTGATTTCTCCTGGGAGCCTTGCCTGAGAAGGTGACTGTAGGCGAGGCATGGTCACACATTCCCACCCCACCACAGGAGAGCGGATGATGCCAGGGAGCTGGGGGTTTCGAAAGCAGAGCACAGGGTTTGAGAAGGTAGGTCAGGTATCTTGACTCCCACAGTAGAAGAAACGGGGCAAGTCTGTGCTGAAACTGGAGGGGAGAGCTCGGGGAACCACTGAGGAAACTACATTGTAACAAGAGGGAATAAGAACATGTGAAGAACAGTTATATACAAACAGGACCAGGATTGGAAGAGAGCAACTAGAGAAGTGATTATTGCAACATGCTAACCTTTCCTTCATACCTTCTGTTAGAATTCCGGCAGCTAAGCCACATGTTCATTTGACTCCCCAGCTACTGAAGTAACTTATCAAAATTCACTTCTGTCAAAACCTTCTAAGGAGAGAGCAAACTACTGAAAGTATATTTTCAAACATTACATTGTTTTCCTTAGTAATTTTCCATTTAACACTTCTGCAATAATGCTAGGCTACGGTGTTATCACAAAGGCTGAGGAGGGGATGAGGTGTTAAACCTGCAAACTTCCTTAAAACCTTCTTTACTATGTCCACACGATTTATTTCCCCGGCAGCTGCTAGACAGAGCTCTAGTCTTAATATTTTTTAAAGGCAATCACCAAAGTTCCCCCACATTGTTTAAAATTTAAAAGCACATCCAATCACTTTTCAACAAAAATTTACACACTTTGAAATACAACATGAGTCAGAAATCACCCACTTAGGTTTATATGTAACATATCCCAGTTTACTTCAAGAATACAGGCACCATAGCCTGAAGTTCTATGTCGACAGGAAAATATGAATAAAAAGGGTGGCCTAGCAAAGCTCCAAAGTCACAAACAGGGTTTTCAAAAAGATGTCATCACAAGGTAACCTCTCACAGTGAAGGTGCTATATATGTGCTAGCACTGCTTCGATAATGACACAACACATAAACTATCCTTCTGAAATAACCACAGATCACTCCAGTATACATACCTGAAGACACACAGTTAAGGCGGCGGGGAAACTGTTACAGGCGACAAAATGGCGGATACAGGAAACCGGGGAAGGTTACAAAATTTCTAAGAGCAGAAGTGGTTTTGAAGTAATAACCAGAAACAAAAAATAACCTAACCTTCTCGAGATAACCACTAGATCAGCCAGAGAGTGTGGCTGTGGGCTGTGCTGTGTGAGGAAGTGAAGGTAGAGCAGGCTCAGCTAGCTCAAAGGAAGTGGCTCCACTCTGGGTCACAAACCGTCTCGGTTAAGACGGTCTTGCCTCACCCAGCACACATCTGGCCTTCAGTCCATAAATAATATGACGCACATATGCACCACCAGTTGGCACCTTGCAAGGGGAAAATGGTATGTTTTAAAAACAAAGATATGTTCTCCTGTGTGATAGATTTCACTGTTGTGAAGTTCTAGGCAGGGCCAACTACCACCACAGCAAGGATCAGTGACACCTGGAATGGGCTCAAGGGGATGCAAAAGGGCGAGAGAGAGAGAGAGAGAGAGAGAGAGAGAGAGAGAGAGAGAGAGAGAGAGAGAGAGAGAGAGAGAGAGAGAGAGAGAGAGAGAGAGAGAGAGAGAGAGGGAGGGAGGAAAGGAGGGAGGGAGGGAGGGAGGGAGGGAGGGAGGGAGGGAGGGGCTCTAGACCTTGACTGAGCAGAGGTTAAATGGCCAATAAAATGCCCAGATTCACCTAACCATGATCCTGAGATTGATAAATTTCATAGTATGTAAATTTCACCTCCAAGAAAATTATTTCATAAGAAAGAGTTGTAGCTTGGGCTTTTAAGATCTGTCAATTAAATATTTCCAACAAGAGCATGGGTTTGTGTAGCCTAAAAAAGTCCCCTAAGAGCCGGGCGTTGGTGGCGCACGCCTTTCATCCCAGCACTCGGGAGGCAGAGGCAGACAGATCTCTGTGAGTTCAAGACCAGCCTGGTCTACAGAGCTAGTTCCAGGATAGCCTCCAAAACAATACAGAGAAACCCTGTCTCGAAAAACCAAAAAAAAAAAAAAAAAAAAAAGTCTCCTAAGTAGAGAACATCAGAATCACAGTCTTGGGCTATATTGTTCTACGCACATCCTGTTTGGCAAAGGGAGATGTCTGATGTCTAGAGGCAGGCAGAGTCAAAAAGTGATGGGCAGAGAATGTTAGGTGCAAAATGAGTAAAGTCCAGCTGGGGGGCAGTTTCGATGCTGGGCACCTCTACCCCTGACCACTGGTCAAACAAATCTGTATCACATACTTACTAGCTGAAGGGAGGGGAAGCCGGATGTACTAATGCTGTGCCGGTGGTACTGTCCCAGGCTGGGTGGGAGTGTAAACTGCTTTCTTATTTCCGATGATGAATACCTTGAATTAAAATAGAAAAATTTACATTATTATTTTTTTTAAAAACCTGCAAAAATGACAATGCAATCTTTGGCTGAGTAGTGAGCAGAAGTGACCAAGGTGCACGCAGCAGTCTGTTAGTGGATGCTGTGGCTTTTGGTACTAAATTACCCTACAGCAATTCACAGGGGCCAGAGTACCTGCAATCATGGCCACCAGCCTCTGCTTGAAGGCTGAAGGCAGAAAGGCCCTGAGGTGCAACATAAATATCCTAAGCTTCTGACTCCTGGTCTCCCAGAAGAGCAGCCTCCATGTAAGGAAGTCTCGTTTCTGGCTCTCCTCACCTGCCATTTTAACCCTGCCACTTTCCATGAAGCAGCTGCGGCCTTTGGCTCGGCTGACACTAAAGCGGTGTGCATTTGAGACTGACTGCTGGAGGAAAACATCCACTTTCTTGCAAGCACCTTCAGTGAGACCCAGAATCCCCAGCATTGTTTCTTCAACAGCTTCCACTAAAGCAACCCTCTGCACATCACTAAAGCGACCGTCTGCACATCACTAAAGCGACCGTCTGCACATCCATATCGGCCTTGCACGTCAGCTCACTGCCCTGATGACTTGGACCCGTTTACATGGGAGAAAGCTGCTCTTCAGCATCTCCTCACACCTGTGAGCCCAAACCCTGACCAACGACACGGAGGACACTCATTTGCTAGGTCACTGGAGCTCACAGACATTTCTCATCATGTCATTTGATGGTGGCTGACTTCTCAGACAAGTTCCCAAAAATGTACTCATAGCGCAATCAGGTCAAATCGTACGAAATCAGAATCATTAATGGATTCAACTAGAAACGAATATGATTACTAAAGATCAAATATGCTGCATATTTGAAACACAATGCTCCTGTGTACTATGGAGATATAAAAAAATAAAATAAAGCTTACATTTCCATCATGACAATGTACAGGACATGAGCCTTCCTAGCCTTCTGTGTGAAGTACAGAGATGGGCAGGAGATTGCTAAATGTGGTCATCACTTCTCCCCCCACAAAAGCACCCTGTTATCTTGCAAAATTCCCTACTCATCTGTGTACTGCTTAGGCAGAAATACGGGACAAGTGGTATGTATACACATAAACCAAGGCGGACCCATCGGGTCACCTTCCTAGAACTCACCTACTGAGGAAGAAGTAAATGCTTGGCACTCGTTCATGCTCCTGCTGGCCCTTGTGCTAGGGCCTGGTGAAATATGGAATGTCACAGAAAGGGGCAGCAGGAATATGAACTGTGCCACTAATTTGCTAAGGCATTGTCTTCATTTAACATTTGAATAGTAAAGGAAAACACTGTGTCAGGGTGAGTAGTCTATTATAGTCTATGAGTCATCAGAGAAATGTAAAGCAGACCACAAAGATATGTCTCTTCACAAGCATGAAGATGACCAGAACAGAGCACTGAACTGTCAGTCACAAGTGATACTAGACGATGCTAGATGATAGAGACTCTCTCTCTCTCTCTCTCTCTCTCTCTCTCTCTCTCTCTCTCTCTCTCTCTCTCTGTCACACACACACACACACACACACACACACACACACCCATTGGTAGGGACATGAAACAATCTGGCAATTCCTCATGAAGCTTAGCATGTATTTTCCATATATACAAATTCTCCCTCCATGAGAAATGAAAACATAAAATTTAAATGCCAACATTCACAACAGTATTATACACAGGATATGCAACAACTAGTTGGCAGTGGTGGCACAGGAGGTAGAGGCAGGTAGATCTCTAAATCTGAGGCCAGAAGGGTCTATAGAGTGAGTTCTAGGATAGCCAAGACTGCAAGGAGAAACCCTATCTCAAAACAAACAAACAAACACGCCCAGCACTGTTCTTAAGAGTCCAAAGGTGGCCGGGCGGTGGTGGCGCACGCATTTAATCCCAGCACTCAGGAGGCAGAAGCAGGTGGATCTCTGTGCCTTCGAGGCTAGGCTAGACCGATAGCCTCCGAAACAATACAGAGAAACCCTGTCTCGTAAAAACCAAAAAAAAAAAAAAAAAAAAAAAAAGAGTCCAAAGGTGGAAACAACACAAATATCCAGTAGCTGAAGGATGCACAAAAAGTGGTCTATCATAAATGGAACATTACTCAGCAAAGAAAGGAACCAAGTACTGATATGTATAGTAGTACATGGGGGATCCCAACAGCATCATTCTAAGGGGATGTGAAATTCCAAGAATAGTAAAATGTACAGACCAGAAAGTAGATTAGTGGTTGATAAGGGTGAATGGGATTAGAGAGTAATGGAAAGTGGCTCTGAGCAGAGTTTCTCTTTGAACTGATGAAAACGCTCTAACTTCTGTTGGCAGATCAGTAGTTCTGACTATATTAAGAGTAACTGGACTGTGCACTTTAAATATATGTGAGGCATAGATACTGTTTCTAAACTGTGGTAGATCTAGATAAAAGTTGCAAGTGTCAGTACAAAATAAGGGTGAATGAAGAAACCCCCTTGTCTAGGGTGGCAACTAAAAATGGGGGAAGCTTGGGTTCTGTCCCACATTTAGTGAAACTGATTTTAATCAGAAATTGGAATGTCACCAATTAAAAGAATTAGATTGTCTCAAACTAACGCTACCTCAAATAAATAAAAATATAGCATGTGCTCTGCAGTGAAGGAACTCAAATCAACACAGTAGCCATCGATCTACACCCTTAGACACTGACTGTAGTCACAGCAGAGCCCAGACAACAGACAAAGGCCCGCATCTGACCTTTTTGAACCTTCCCACTAACCCTTTACAGACAATACAAACTTTTCCAGAAACGTCCGCCTTCAGTTCCTCCCCAAGACTTCTGCATAGCATGCCATTGCTTCAGAGCTGTCCTGGCACCCTTCTCATCAAAGACACAGTGGTCTTTCTGAACTGGGAATACTAGACAACATGCCTCCAACCCCAGCTACTCAGGAAGCCATGGCAATAGAATTTTAAATTCAAAACCGGTCCTGTCTAAAAATTAAGAAATAAGAGGGGTTAGGGATGCAGTTTGGTGGCAGAGTGCTTGCCTAGCATACTCAAGACACTGGAGTCAATACCCTCCCAAATTATCATGTTAAATATCCTTAAGAGACCAAATAACACTGTTTAACAACATAGCATACTGTAGAGCAGCAGCATTCCCCTTTGTAATCATGTGGCCAAGTGTGAGCTGTAGCCTGATGCTGTCAAGTAGCATTGAGAGTATCCCAATGTATACTGCCTCCCAGGAAAAAGATCAAAACTCAAACCTTGAAGTGCAATTTTCACTGCGCACATAACATTTTTGCAGCATTGTGAAATCAAACAACTGTAAGTGGAGTCATCATAAGTCCCTCTGTATGTGTGTATTAGTTACTTTCTGATGCTGTGATAAAACATGGACCAGAATGAACTTGTAGAAAGAAAGGGTCCATTTGGCTTACACTTCCATGTCACACAGTCCATCAGTGAGGGAAGTCAGGGCAGGAACTCAAGGCAGCTTGAAACAGAGATCATGGAAGAACACAGAAAATGGCTTGCTCTCCATGCCCTGCTTAGTTTGCTTTCTCATATAATCAAAGACCACCTGCCTGGGCATGGCATCACCCACCATAGTCAAGGGCCTTCCTGGTCAATCATTAATCAAGAAAATGCCCCACAGACTTGCCCACAGCCAATCCTATGTAGGAAATTCATCATTTGAGGTTCCCTCTTCCCAGGTGACCCTTGTTTCCATCAAGTTGATGAATAACCACCAATACAATATGGAAATATTCCAATGGGCCAGCAATCTTCTTAATAATCACAGCACGAGAACTTAATTACTACCTCACTCATGTGTTTATCTGATATGATTTTCAGATTCGCCTCTGCCTTGGTTCTCAGATCAACTCTGACCCGTCCAACATAGGTTTCAGGATTCCAGACTTTATCATGGTGGCAATCCTGCAGTGAGTTGAGTCAACCTCCTCCTAAGGAACTTATGTGGCTTAGTTCTAGAAGTTCATGTCTAAAAAAAAAAATCTCACACGGGTAGGGCAGGATCCATTGGATTTTAAGAACTTGCAAAATTATCAGTGATTACATTTACTGATTTGAAACTTCAATCCCAAGGGACTGTTCAGTGTACTGCTGTCCAAATCAGCCCTCACTTCTGCTTGAGCCTAGCTTAAAGGACGCTGCTCACACAGCACAACTGGGGTGCGAGGTCGGCTTTGTAGTCATGGTCATGCAGGACTGTGGGTATAGGGGTATCCACCTCTGCCTTGATTCTCAGATCAAGTCTGACCTGTCCAAGATAGGTTTCAGGATTCCAGACTTTATCATGGTGGCAATCCTGTAGTGAGTTGAGTCAGTCTCCTAGTCCTAAGTAACTTACGTGGCTTAGTGCTAGAATCTTCTGTTTTCCTAAAGTTACCTGGATATGAGCCTTGGAATTTGTTTAACATGTCATCCTCATGGGGAGTCAGCATGATGCTGAGGGACTAGTGGTAGTGGGCAGGGAGAGAAACTCTGTGTTTTCATTCAGATGAATAATGACCATGACAGACATTTGGGACCAAGACCTCATACACTAACTGCAGAGCACAGCTTACCAAAGCACAGTGGCTGGGCTATTTATACCAACCTAATAATATGTAGCTGCCTTTGATGCACCTGTTCTGAACCAACTCTTATGGTACAGCCTGAAAAATGGCAATCCTGAGTGGTTTTTACAACCAAAAAAGCCAAATATTTCCTGAAATTGCATAAGAAAATGACTGGCTCACCATTTGCTCATCAAACATTAATGCAACTACCAAGCACCAGGTCCTCAGCCAAGGGATGGAGACTGAAGTTGATGCATTCATGCTCCTAGGGCTCCTAATCCAATAGGTCGTGAGAGATAGACAGATGGACAATGGATTAATTACAACATAATAAAGATAATGGGGAAATATGCATGGTTATTTGTGAATAGACTATAGGTAGTCATAATTCAGCCCAAGAACACCTAAGAAACATCTGAAGTGAGGGAGCTTTTGAAACAGTTTTTGGAACC
Source organism: Mesocricetus auratus (assembly GCF_017639785.1). Taxonomy (NCBI): domain Eukaryota; kingdom Metazoa; phylum Chordata; class Mammalia; order Rodentia; family Cricetidae; genus Mesocricetus; species Mesocricetus auratus. Next base: position 35,392,093 of record NW_024429182.1, read on the forward strand.
CAGATGGAGAGGAAAAGAGTGTAGTCAGACCACTAGACATCAGGTTTCCTCCTTCCTATTCCAAGCATTTTTAACCACCCCACTGAGTCTTCTTCATGTAGTGTGTGTGTCTAGAAGAACAAAGCAGTCCTGAGGACACAGTCCTGAGGAATGCTGTCTACCATCTGTCTGGGTTCAAGCACATTGGTTAATAAAGCTGGGCTTTACTTCTACTACATGTAAACTGGAGGGGCTAGACTATGTAATCTCTGGGCTCCTTTCTAGTGCTAACTGGCAAACATGGTGAGAATCTTCAAGTGGAACAATCAGGACCACAGCACACACCAGCAGCTGCAGAAACCGCATGGCCCCAGAGGCTTCTTTCTGACTTTCATGTCTAAAGGGCACTGCTTCATTCAAGGCTGGTATGCCCAGAAGCCAGAGTGGCAGGAAGTATTTATAAAACAAGGAATAGCCTTATCCAGAGTACTTAAGGAGGCTTGGGGGAAATTTCAAAAAAGAACCGCTTTCCCCATCCTTGTCTGATCTAGTCCCCAAACAACTCCATCTTTTCTCAAACACTTATTTTAGCTTAAATGATAGAAACCAAGAAGCTGCACTCTTACTAAGGTATCCAGCACTTGGCCCAAGGCTCCAAGTTGCTTCTCCTAGGGAATGCTTACATTAACTTAACATTACATTCATCCTTTTTCCAAAAGCAAGGGCTCAGTTTCCATCAACAGCTTCCAAAAGCAACTATGCCATTATCATTGGTGCAAATATTCTATCATTCTGGGCAAAGAGCCTTGTTATTCTGCCCCCCTACATCATGCAACTCTGTCCACAATAGGATAGATTATTTACTCCCTGCTATTAAAGTGTTAGTATAATACACTAACCCCTTCAATAGCCCAATAAATGGAAATACAGTCTGTGCAAGAAATAGCTATTTAAGATGCCAGTTATGTTTGTTTTGGTAAAGTTGTAAGGTCTGAGTTATGGACCAAGTTATTTTAAGTGCAGAATCCTGGCTTAAAAAAACACACAACTTTCCAAAGGCTTTTGTAAAGTGGCATTTTATGCAGGCTTTTGCTCCATGTGTAATATCTGAATAATACCATACTTAATTTTTTAAAAACAGCAAAATTTATACTACTAGGCATAAATTACTCTTAGTACTTAGAAATAGTAAGTGCTTGGAAGACCAAAGTAGTAAAATTAAATGGATACTTTTAAGAGACATTGGCAAGTATGAGGATTATACATAAAGAAATTATTTTTCTTCTATTTTTATTAATTCACTGCTTATTGTCCATCTTAAATTCAAAACATTCAACAAAATCTCACAGTCATGAGGATGACATGAAGATGTTCTATGAGACTCCTAGATGATTATGCAAGATGCTTATAGTTGGGAATGTATAGGACACTTTCCTTTTATAATTGAGACAACAGAACTTAGACACAAACATGCCAGAATTCAAACCAAGACTGTATCAGCAAGCTAACTTTAGCAAACTTTAGATGTCTACTTTGTAGTCTATCCTAGAATCCTTCTCTTCCCAGCAGTAGTCCTTAAACTGTAGCCAGGGAGCTGTTCAGCAAGGAAGATGTCTGGGCTCCTCTCCAGGGACTGTGATTCATGGCCTGAGCACAGCTGGAACGATCATTTTAACATCTGCAAGGGTTCAGGTACCCCACAGCTAAGTGCATTTAGAGAAGAGGTAAAGACTATGGATTCAGTACCCACAGAAAGCCTTGCTGAGAAACATACCTCACCATTAAGTCAACCTCAAATCTCAGGGAACAAAGCATACTTGGGTCTTACTCAAAAGCAGAACTCAAACTCATTTGGTTTTGTGTGTAATTCCTCATCACCCCCAAGCAGGGAAAGATTATATCCATAATTAAGGTCAAGTTCCTGAGATACCCTTAAAAGTAAATGTTTTGTTCCTTAAACTATGCAAACAAATTCTTCAAGATTCTTTAGAATAAGGAGTATTTTAATGGGGTGGAGGATAGGAGGGCGGGGGATGGGGAGGAACACCCAAAACTAAAAACCTTTTGAAAACACCATATGAAAACCTAGTATGGTAGTTTAAGTGGAGATACTCTATAATGGCAGAACAAATAGCCCAACTAGACATCGCACGTTACCAAGTAAAAACCCCAGTACCATGAATAGGTTCCATCTTTTTTAGCTGTTGGTCAATGGCATCCGATAGGCCCTCCTCTCCCATATATACAAGTTATTTCCAGTCCTCTTTATTGTCATCCAGAACTTTACAGTAAGACTGTTGCTGAAGACACTTCATACTTGAGTCATAGAACATCAAGAAATCTACCAGGTACTCAATTGGAAGCTTCATCCCTATGGGCTTACTATTAATAGTGTTAGAAGATGCTATGCATACTACCAGAGGAGAAAATAAATCATCACTCTCACCCAACTATACATCGTGGGAACTACAATAATTACCTGCCTAACAAGTACAATACTACTATTACAATGGTGGCATGAATGTTATGGTAGCAGCCAATAACTTTCAAAATTTGGATTTAAGGCCTGTTCTATAAAATAAAAAACCCATTCCAGACACAGTCAACGAGGCCAAGAACTTGGCTAGATAGGGCATGGGCCTAGTAAAACCTACTATTACTATTCTGCTAAATGGACAACTCTTTTTTTTTTGTTTTTTGTTTTTTTTTTTTTGTTTTTTGTTTTTACGAGACAGGGTTTGTCTGTTTTGGAGGCTGTCGGTCCAGTCTGGCCTCAAACTCACAGAGATCCGCCTGCCTCTGCCTCCCGAGTGCTGGGATTAAAGGCGTGCGCCACCACCGCCCGGCTTAAATGGACAACTCTTAATGCCTTCTAACTACATTGACTAGTGCATGGCTCAGTTTCACCACAGAAGCTTCTTGCAATAGATAGTAACAGAAACTACAACTAGTCAATGAGCAGGAAATAAGAGGCTTCAAAATTTTCAGCCCTATCAAGTTATATTTATGTATTTATGAATAAATATGTTTATACATATACATATTTTATGTAACAATAATTAATGAAAAAAGGCCATGAATTTGAAAGACAGCAAAGAGGGTGTGGAGGGAGAAAGGGAAGGGGGAAATGATATAATTACATTATAATCTCAAAATAAAATAAAATTCAAAATTAAAAAACAGAGAAATTACATGGCAAATACAATGGAACTGAAGCCAGTGAATACAGAATGTTGTCCTCCATGTTCTAATTTCCTCACATAATGTAGTCAACTGTTTACTTTCTTACCTTTGTTTCTTGCTGACATTATTGTGGCATTTTGTAAGTTTTTCTTGAATAAAGCAAAATGAGCAAATAAAAAAATGCTCAGCCCAGATGGGATGTCTGTATTAGATTCCTCTCCTCAAGACTCAGGGATCTATATGGAAGAGGAGGCTGAGGCATTTTAAGAGCCAGCGTGGGGGATGACTTCAAGGAATTAGTGTTTTCCAGAAACAGGGCCGATGCACACATGAACTTACAGAGATGTGACAGCATTCACAAGACCTCCACAAGAGCAAGCCAGACAAAATCCCAGTATGGGGGAGGGGGGGTGGGCATGAGGTCCACTCCTAGCTGAGGAGCAGTGGGCATCTGGTTTCTGCTAGATGAGTGAAGTCAGTTTCCTTCAGTGAGTGACATCTTATATATTGACCATACTCCAAGGAGCCTCCAACACAAAATGGACTAAATCGGCAGAAAGGTGAGAACAGAGAAACAGACAGACTCACAGAGAGATAGAGATAGGATATGAAAGAGAATATATAAAGAAGATGGTATGGAGGTGGGGAGGGAGACGATATAATCCAACACACTGTATGAGATTCTCAAAGAATAAATAAAAACATTTTAAAAGGAAAGAAAACAAAGGGAAAAATCAAAGAAAGGTCATATTGCTCACACAGTGAATGAGCTGGACTATACATGTTGACTAATTATAGGGTTCCCTTCAGAAAGCACCGCTCAGCTAAACCTGACACACTGACCAGCAATTGCCTAGGAAGAATTGGGTTCATTTTGTGTCTTCAAATGCCCTGCAGAACTCATGAGGGCTCAGAAGAATGGTCTTAATCCATAACAAATTATGGACTGGAACTGCATCTCTGAGATCTTGCTGTCTGTATTCTAAGTCAACAGTATATCCACCAAGAGCCTGCAACTGTGCCTGGCTCTCATTATTACATTACGGCTATTATTCTCTATTATGTGGTTCTTATTAAACTGATCTCCTATGAAGTTCCCCAAATTTAAACAAAAGAAAACTACATTCCAAAAGACAGTGTTGCTTCTCAACCCTTAATGAAGGACACATACTTAGCTTTAACTTCCTACACCTCTAGAATACTTTACATCTGAAAACATTTCAAGACCTTGGTGACATTCTTATTCCTGGGGAATAAACATGTGGTTGTGAACCCTGAGGTGGTTCAGGTGCCTCTGCAGCAGGTGACTATGTTTGAAGCACGCTAAGGTGACGTTAATCCACGCTAATTAACTGAAATGGAATCTTAGAAAAGGAGCATATGAAGCCAGGGGGAGGGCACCAAGGCAGTACCTGTACAGCAGCACTTCCTGTGATTTCTCTTTAGTCAAGGGCAAGGCCTTCCCCCACAAGACAGCATGGAGCTGGCCCTGCTTCCAGCATTGTCAGTCTCTTACATAACCTAACTTTGAGGGTCTTAAGAAAGCTCTCCTTCCTGCTTCAGGGCTGAGAGGGAATTTAGTTCCTAGTGCTCAGAGACTGTGGCCCTTTCCTAAAGAAGGCTGCTATAATGATCCAAACACACAGGATATACGTGCCATGACTTACGAAGAAAAGAAATCCCAACCAACCGTAACCCATAACCTTCCACACTGAAATTCCTACCACCACGACGCACGTACAAATGTTCGGTGACCAGTTACATGAGAGGATAATACAGACACTAAGCTCAGTGACTCTGGCAGGTCACTACCACTGATTAGCATTATATGGGGACACTGAGGAAATCAAGCTGAGACTGTGCCCTGGGATTGAAGGAGCTGAGGAAGACAACAGGCCCTAAAGAGGAGTAGTGGGAAACAGAAGGAATGCAGAACAAAGAGGATGAATTCACCTTTCAAAGCTAGTCTAAGGGGGAAAGATATATTCTGAGTTAGGCCCCTGTCTCAAAGACAGAATGAAGTTCTTGGCGCTGTGGAACACCCTAGAGCCAACTTTGTCCATATCTTTGTTTTCCTCTAGATTAGGAAGTAATAGTAGTTTATGTGCACACAGGCTACCAACCTGTTAGTCACAAAGCTTGTATAATTTTATGTAAGGAAGTTTGCATGGGCGTTTTGTAAAATAAGCAAATCTAACAAGAAATGATCACCAGCATCATCACAATAACTGACAAACCACTTATCTTTGAGAGGAATGACACCTGTGGTTCAAACCCTGCTTTGTCAACTACCAGCTAGGTCACTTAGAGCAGAAGAGTTGGCACGGAGAAGCACATGACAAAGGGAAGAGGCCTAGAGACATGGAAAGGCCTCAGCAGGCAGAGGCTATAAGGCCAGGAACTGTCAGCAAGAAGGGTCCTGAGGTAAATGGCCACAGTGGGGCCAGCAAGGAGGAGAGAGGACCAGTAACCACAAGTTCCCAAACTGTCAAGCTGTAAGAATGACCCCAGGGTCTGCAGACCATGTGCTGGCTAAGCGTACCTTACTTTCAAGTGTACCTTAATCAGAGTAATGAGATTATTTGTATTATTATAAATTGGAAGAGCCTAGCACTGTCCCTACTAATTACAATAAAAATATTAGTCACAGATAAGAAACTACAGATAACTAAGGAATGCTGGGAGTGGGATAGTCTTCCCAAGGTGTGTGTGTGTGTGTGTGTGTGTGTGTGTGTGTGTGTAACATACAGACTAAAAAAAACTGTATTCATATACCTAGGAAATATATAAGTAATACCTATTTATATATAATATACTTAGCAACAATTAAAGAAAAAGGCCATAAATTTGAGAAAGAGCAAAGTGGGTACAAAGAGGGGTTTGAGAGGAGTATTACATAATCTTTTTGTTTGTTTTTCTAGACAGGGTTTCTCTGTGTAGCTTTGTAGACCAGGCTCCCCCACACACACACAGAGATCCACCCGCCTCTGCCTCCCGAGTGCTGGGACTAAAGTCATGCTCCACCACCACCCAACCAACATAACTATATTTTAATTTAAAAAACAAAAAAAAATGCTATTTCTAAAGGAATGTTAGTAATAATTTAGAGTACTTACTGTCTAACCAGGAATTGAGCTCATTAACCTTTGCACCCACCAAACAGGGTAGAGATTAAGCTCTGCAAATTAGGAAACTGAGGCCAAGAAATGTTAAGAAACTTGCACAAGGTTTTACTGGTAGTTGAAGAAATGTAGAAGACAGCCCTACTGGAAAAATCCATCACAGCAACACTGCAGAGGAGCCTGTCACAGAAGCTGCATTTCTGGTATTTTCCTCCCCCAGAAGATTAGTGGCAGAGAGCTAGGCATGTGAAGGTTTTCCCAAAGAAGGATACTCAACTTTACCCCGACCCTCGAAAAGAACAGGTTTGGCCTGCTTCTAAGACTTTGAACCCAGCTTCAGTATCATTAATCCTTCATGGGTAAGTAACTGTGCAATATGCTACACGGGTAACGCAAACACCCATATCAGTGATGGGAATGGGCTTAAAAGAAATTTCCAGAGGATTCCTTTTTCAATAGCCCTGATGTTCTCTGTGTGCACAACCTTGTCTTCTATTGTTTCAGCTATGAATAAATGTCCAACGTTGGGAAATTCAGTGAACCCTCAGGGTTCCAAAATCTGCTAAGGCAGTAAATGCTTTTCCTGGAATATGGCCAAAGGCAGGCAGAGGAGGTACCTAGGACAGACATTTCGTTCAAGCCCTTACTCAGGATTGCTCCTCACCCCAGGTTTCATATCTGATCTTGACACACTCTCTACCCCCAGGCTCCTCTCTGCATCCTATGGCCACTGCCCCCTTTCCTTCACAAGCAGCCTGCCTCAAAGTCCAGCATTCCCCACCTCCCCTGACAAGCAGGCTTTGACCCCCTCTCTGTCGTGGGCCGCGCCTGTCTATGATTCAGTGTTCTACAATAACTGCTCTAGATAAAACTTCTGGTGACCTTTCTCTGGACAGCCCTGGCTTTGTTCTGACTTGATTTTTCTGTTGCCTCAGATGCTGCTGACCTCCAACCCTCTTGAAACTTCCCTGAGAGGAATATTCCAACTACTAACTCTGCCTCTTGAGTGGCCCGTTTCTTAAGTCAACTTTCCTCCCCCCTGTAAGTCCTTTAAATGTTGTTTTTCTCCAAATAGCAGCACTTGGATAAATTTTGGGATGAGGGGATGGGGTTCCAGGTAAGAAACTCTTGTTACTGAGGCATGGGAAAGCATTAAAGAAAAAAAGGGGGGGGCGGAGGGTGCTGAGACAACATAGTGGGTAAAGTGTTTGCCTTGCAAGCTTGAGGACCTTAGTTCAGATCCCCAGCACCCGCGTCAAAAGCCAGTTGTTCTATATGTGCCTGTGTTTCCACAGCTGGGGAGGCAGAGACAGTAAGATGCCTGGGGCTTGTAGTTCAGCCAGCCTACAGCATCAGGGAGCCCTAGGGCAAGGAGAGACCCTACCTCAAACAAACAAGATGGACAATTCCTGGAGTGTCACACCCAAAGCTGCCCTCTGGCACACACACACACACACACACACACACACACACACACACACACACACACACACACACGAATGCTCATAGGCAATTTCAGCAAAGAAGCATCCAGTATTATGTGGTACTTACTATAGGAACAGCTTTGAGGAATGTTCTGGAAATATATTATTTAGATAAATGATTATAAATGTTTTTTCCCCCTCAGAGGAAGTCAGTTTCTTTATTGTCTCATTCCCTCAAAGGACAATGTCAAAGATATTTAGTCCCCTTTTGGCCATTTAGCCCAGATGGAAACATTTTCTCTACAGAACACAGAAAGGAATTTCTCAAAAGCAATTAGTTCCTCCTCTTTCGCCTCAGTGAAAGCAGTAGCTCTTGAGCCTGGGTCATTTCCTGTTGGTTTAATATTAAACAACACGGGCCCCCTGTGCCCTCACAGGCATGGTAAATGTTCATGCTGGGACATAATGACAAGGGGAAAGACTGAGTTGTGGAAGACAGACAGGGGTTCACATGTTTCAGAACACGAATTGTTCTTACACTGCCCATGTTCTAAGAAGAGGGACTGGCCCTTGAGCCAGCTGTAACATGGAGTTTTCAGACTGACTGTCTAGATGACACAATTAAAAGCAATAGTACATCCTTTGAAGGGCTAAGTGTCAACTGGCAGATGGGATGCACTCAAACCAAGTCTATCAGAGAAGAAAGGCTTCATATCATACATGAAACTTTTGAAAGGAAATTTAATGAAGCCGTCAGAGTGATGCTGACAGACTATAAAACACCACTGACTTCTCTCTTTCCATTTACCTCCGTGGAGTAATAGTCTGTGATCTGAGGCAGTCTGAGCTTCACGTGGTGACTCGTCCTCACTGCTTCACAGGGTCTGCTGTCAGTCACTAGAACTCAGCATGGCAAACTGAGGGCGGGGCAAATGTTCTGCCACAGGCAGCATTCCCCCCAAACTCATGTTATAGGGCTATCTCTGGACCTGGATGCTTGCCAGACCTTTGCCAGCATCCTATGAAGTCCCGGGAATTGGGAGTGTTTAATGCAGTATCAGTTCAAAGATAATAGGTGCAAAGACAGATAGGAGAAATGGGTTTTGTTTCAATCTGGGACAGAGTGGCCTCCTGTGACCAATCCACCCAGATAGAAACAACCCTTGGTTCACAGCATGCATTATTTTCTATGTCTACTCACTTAAAGTATAATTTAAAATAAAATAGAAAATTCAAATTAATAGTATGAATAAAAAGTACCTCATTGTATGTATAAGATAAGAACATTAAATAATTTATGAAAATCACTTCACCTAAGTGTGAAAATATTTTTAATAATTGCTAGCTTGGTGTTGCCTGTCTATTGTGCCAGCACTCAGGAGGCTGAGGAAGGATTACAAGGTTGAGGCCAGTTGGGTTACACTACACAGCAAGACCTCCTCAAATTAATTCCAACCAACAGCTGAAGAGATGAACAAGTGATAAAATGTTTGCCACACACACAAGGACCTGGTCCCCAGAATGCACAAGAAAAGGTGGGTGTCATAATTTGAACCTGTAATCCCAACACTGGGGATGCAGAGATGGGAATCCTTGGAGGCTTACTGAAGCCAGGTAAATCAGGTTAGCTCAGTCAGTGAACTTCAGCTTCAGAGAAAGATGCAATCTCAAAAAATACATTAGAAGCTGACTGTGGAAGACATCTAATCACACACACACACACACACACACTCACACACACACACACACAAAAAAAAAACTCCAACCTGCTAAATACTCAATTTTCCATATCTACAATTTACATGTGATTTTTGTCCATGTCAATTATGAAATTTTACCTTGAATATCTGTCTTAAAGAGAAAGGAATAATGTTAATCTCATTTTTTTTCTCCATGGTAAAACCTTTTTAAGCTAACTTTCTTGGCCTTCTTGGAGGTCTCATTTGAAAATGGAGAAACTGTGTATGAATCCCATGTCCATACCTCTAGAGACAAAAGCAACTGGGACCATTCTGCAGAAATACCTTCTTACCATATGGATGTAATCCACTAAATAGCCCCATGTTCCTTCTATTTCTGCAACTTTGTCAGACAAAGAGTACTCTGCACAGAGTACATGCTTCCAGATATCAGTTTCTTCCTTCCTTCATGGCAACACAGAAAATGATGTCAGCCTACACAGAGTAGAGATCAGCCTCACTGGATCTTTAAAAAATCTTTCAGCTTCACAAGTGTTCAAGATGCTGCCTTCATTACAAGAGTTGATTCTGGATTCTTCAAGAGCCACCCTCTAAAAAAGGAAATATCCTAGAAGGTTACATAATACAAGTTGCTAACTGAAGAGAGCTCCCAGTACCATAAACAGAGCAAGGAGTAAACAGCCTTCCAGGCCTCAGACATGACCCTGGAAACCAGCAAAGCAACCTCAGGAGGGGAGGGTGAACCAGAACAAAAAAAAAAATTGCCTGTGTGAGCGAAGAGGCAAGTGACCGGAAAACCCTGTGTGTTCTAGAGGGCTGTCCTGGTGGAACAAGCTCTACCCTTTTGAAATGTACAGTCTACCAGGGACAAGGGAGGGATGTTAAGGGAGGGATGTTCTAGAGGGCTGTCCTGGTAGAACAAGCTCTACCCTTTTGAAATGTACAGTCTACCAGGGGCAAGGGAGGGATGTCAAGTAAGCAATCACATGCTGCAACTTGAGATGAGCTAAGGTAAAGAAGAGAGCTTTCTCGAGTATAAAAGGGAAATACGAGTTTTGATACTAGATCAAAACACTGGGCATAGTCTATGTTGAATATTGTTCTTCAAACTTTGTGTGAGAGAAAGAGGGTGGGGAGGGAGAGAGAGAAAGAAAAAGGGAGGGAGGGAGGGGAGGAGGGAAGAATACGGTTCTAAAATGCATTTTCTTCCATTAACTGCAGTGAAAACCTTTGAAAGCTACCACTAAAGACGAAATTAAGGTTTAGAATAGGAGGTACCACAGGTTATCTCTGAGGATAGGGGTTGTAGAGAGAAAGGGAGGTCGTAAGCCCGAAGTCTCTAACATTGTCTTCCAAGGGGCAAGGTGAGAAACACATGTGGGTGTCAGCCATCTAGACTCAGCCAATGCGATGTACAAGCGCCACACACTCCACACCTCAGCTGGAGCCCTTGAATGAAATCAGGGGAAGACTGATGTAAAAGTGGCATCACTTAGGGCACCTGGGAGCTGATGAGGTGAAACAAAGCATGTGCCAACCAGCAAAAACCTGACTGTCCCAGCACTGCCATGACCCTTCCTCTTTGCATTTGAAACTCAAATTGTCGCCAGAGAGAGACCAGAACTGAAGTCTGAGTCTCAGGATGAGTCTTTTAGCACACCATGTCTTCCTAGATAAAGAAAACAGCAGCAACTGTGCTCAGTGGGTTTGCAGGGTGGGTTGTAATGTCAGCAGCACTCGGGGTCAGGAATGTGCCCTGGTCATGCAAGGTCAGATATGAAAGGGGATGTACTTGTTACTCAGATATGCAGACATGGGGTTTCCCACCATCGCAAACATTTTTCTCCCATCTCAAAAACTCAGCTTCTTGCATTATTCCCCGGAACTGATTATAGCCCTGGAGGCTAAGCTGTATTTAGGGTTTTTAAGCAGTTGTTCTAGTCTTGATGGTGCTGTAGAGCAAAGGTTAGGACCTTTAGTTTGAAAACACATTTTTTTGTTCACAGCAAACATCAGAGGAGAACCAAGTCAACTGGTGCCTTTCTTACAGGAAGACAGAAGAAAGACTTTAGATTCTCTCGCTCCATTCAGAGAAGATGGAAGCCACCTCTCCCCACAGTTAGTCCTCTGAGCCATCTGAGGGTAAGCTAAATATATTATGTCATTTGGAAAACAACCTCAGCATGTGGATGGGGTATTAGTTACTCCTTGCTGTGACAAAATGCTTGGCAAAAACCATTAATGAGCTGAGCGGTGGTGGCGCACGCCTTTAATCCCAGCACTCGGGAGGCAGAGGCAGGTGGATTTCTGTGAGTTCGAGGCCAGCCTGGTCTACAGAGCTATTTCCAGGACAGGCTCCAAAACAATACAGAGAAACCCTGTCTCGAAAAACAAAAACAACAAAGCATTAATGAAGGGTTTACTGTGCCTTTCAGCCTTAGGGGATACAGTCCATTGTGGCAGGGAAGGCATGGCAGCAAGAATCAGAGGCTGGAAGGTTACACCATACTTGCAGCCAAGAAGCAGAGAATGAACAGGGAATGGGGCCAGACTGTAAAACTTTAAGGACACCCCAGTGACCCACTTCTGCCTGCTGAAGGCTCCACAATCTTCCCAAACAGCACCATCAACTGGAGACCAACTATTCAAATGCATGAGCCAATGAAGGTCATTTCACATCCAACCACAACAGATTGCCACAACAAAACTTACCTCAGCCAAAAGGTCTGTTTGTTGATTCTAATCATTGGTATTAGCAGATACAGTTGTTAACATCACAGGTTTATCTTAGCTAGGCCTGGGTGTGACCACAGTGCTGTGTCCAGGTCTTGAGTCGGATATGACTTCTGGCCCCAGGAGAATGAGGATATCCCTAACTTTTTAGGCTGTTACAAGAATTATCCAATGTAATGCATACGCAGGACACCAGAAGCCCTCAATAAACACAGGGGTTTTGTTTTGTTTGTTTTTGTAAAGAAGACAGTTTTTTTTTAAGTTTCAAAAGAAACTTTTTTTTATTTAAATTAGAAACAAGTTTTCTTTACATGTCAATCCCAGCTCCCTTTCCCTCCCCTCCTCCCCTGCCCTCACCCAATCCCCACTCCTTTCCCCAGGGAGGGTGAGGCCCTCCATGGGGGATCTCCAGAGTCTGTCATTTCGTTCAGGGCAAGGCCTAAGCCCTCCCCCAAGAGTCCAGGCTGAGCCAGCAAACCTCATTGTGGGATGGACACCCAAAGTCCATTTGTATACCAGGGATAAATACTGATCTACTACCCAAGGCCCCATAGATTGCCTAGGACTCCTCACTGACACCCACATTCAGGGGGTCTGGATCAGTCCCCACATGGTCTCTGTCTCCTTTTGGTATGACAAGAAATATAGCCCTGGTTTTTCAGTATTTCCTGATTTACATTTGGTTTCCCTATCAGTAACGACATGATAATTGAACTTTGCACAGCTGACCTTTCCACTTCTCAGTAAAACAGAAAATTTTCAAAAAGTCACAGTTAAGAGTTGAGTAGGGAGGTATTCATCAGGAATTTCAGGTCTTAGGAAAAGGATTGAGAGTTCTCGAGTTCAAGGTCAATCTAGGCTACATTATCAGACTCTCTGTCTCTGTCTGTCTGTCTGTCTCTCTTCTCTGTCTCTCTCTGTCTCTCTCTGTCTCTCTGTCTGTCTTTGTCTCTCTCTCTCAAACAAACAAAAACCAGCAATTAAAAAAGTTTTATTGAAATTCAGGCATTCAACAACAAGAATCCTGGCATCCAAGAAGCTAAGGCAGAAGGTTCTTGAGTTATTTGTGGAGAAGCAGGCATTGTTTAACTTACACACACACACACACAAACACACATGCAGAGAGAGAGAGAGACAGAGACAGAGACAGACAGAGACACACAGAGAGAGAGACACACACACAGAGAGGAGACAGAGACATACAGGCAAAGACAAACTGAATAAACCTCCCTTGAATGTAAAATAAAGTTTGCTAATTTCTTAACTTTAAATAATACGTGTTAAAAACTTATATAGTGGGGACTGGAAAGATGGCTCAGTGGTTAAGAGTAGTGGCTGCTCTTCCAGAAGTTCTGAGTTCAAATCCCAGCAACCACATGGTGGCTCACAACCATCTGTAAGGGTATCTGATTCCTGTGCCTGAAGACAGGTCACTCATATACATAAAATAAATAAATAAATGTTAAAAAAACTTTTATGATAAAGCCAGGCAGTGCTGGGATTAGAGGCATGTGAGTTCCAGGACAGCCAAGGATATACAGAGAAACCCTGTCTTGAAAACAAACAAATAAAAACCACATACACACACACACACACACACACACACACACACACACACACACAACCTTACACGGTAAATAACTTGCACATAGTCTCATGTAATCCTCACGGCAACCTCATAGAAAAGGGTCTTTCTGGTTAGCAGATAAGGAACATCACCTGACATTACCTCATGTGTGGATTTATTATTGGGGACGGTTCACCATCAGAGTGGGAGATCTATGAAAGCAGGAGCTTTCATACCAAGTCTAACGTGGTGTCTGGCACACATTCAGTGCTCAGGAACTGTACTCACATGATGAATGAAATGACTAAGAACATCATAAAGATATCAGGCCTAAACATAAGTAGCATGAAGCTTTGGTTATAAAGAAGAAATTATGTGTTGGTGATTTCTTCTAAGTGATTTTTTTTGTTAGTTCTCTGAGAATTTCATGTAGCATGTGTTAATCATGTTGCCTTTCCACAACTCCTCCCAGATCCACCCTCTTTCACTACCCACTCAACTTTGTGTCCTTTTATTTTTTAACCTATTAAGTCAAACTGTACATACCATATGTTCCTGGATGTGTGACCTTCCACTAGAGTGTGCCTGACTCACCAGGGACTACACACTTAAGGAAAATTGGCTCTTCCTCTCCCAGCACTGATCAACTGTTCAACTAGAGATGGAACTTCATGCACACTTCCTTCCACCATGCTGCTGCTGTTTGTTGTTGTTGCTGCTGCTGCTGTTGTGGTGGTAGTGGTGGTGGTGTGTGTGTGTGTCCTGGTTGGAGCCTGAACAGGTCTTCTGTGTGCTGTCACAACTGCTGTGAGTTCATACATGTGGATGCCCTGCGGTGTCCTAAAGATATTGTTTCCTTTTAGTCACCCATTGCCTCTGGCTCTTAAACGCTTCCCACCCTCTCTTCCACAGTACTCCCTGAGCTTTAGAAGGAGGGCGCATGATGCAGATGACACATTCAGGGCAGACTATTCCTAAGTCTTATTCTCTGCACGTTGACCAACTGCCATCTGCTACAATAAGACACTTCTTTGATGAGGGTTGAGAAACATTTTAATCTATGGGTATAATGGTAAGTTATTAGGAATCAGTTTAACAACATGTCCATTTAACAGAACAGTATTAGTAAATTCTCCCCCTTGGGCCTGTGTGTGTGTGTGTATGTGTGTGCACGCACATAATATATTAAGCTATGACAAATGATGAGCTTTAGGTCCAATAATTGGAAATCATTTTTATTTTAGAAAATTTTGCATCTGTGCACTTCAGCTTACTGCATTAAGTAATTGGTAGCTTTTTTAGAAAAGAAGAGGAGGTAAGTCTGCAGGTCTTGGTGTACTGTATTATATATATCTTGTGTAGTTGCTACTCCTCAGGGTCAATCACATCTCACTATGAGCTCTGATCTGTAACATTCTGTTTACTTCCATCTCATATATAAATGCTCACAATAGGCACTTTGTATGCATTACTTCAGTGGATTATCAAATTCTCTTTGTAGTCTTCCATTACTCGGAACTGTCCATAAAAGTTGCTTTTAGAGAAACATAGCAGTATGATCTGTCATCTCTTCCAGTCCTCAGAATAAGAGATTCCTGGGAAATTTGACATTCCATTTTTCATTCTGCCTATAAGTCTCTTTCCCTCAAAGTTTACTACAAAGTGTGAGCAATGTGCTTCTAGTTCATATGTTACTCGTGCCCATTCTAAATATAAGCAGTGTTTATAAGCGAAGTGAAATATTTTTTCTTCCTTCCTTTCTTTTCTGGCAGGGTCTCACTGCATAGCCCAGGCTGGCCTTGACCTTTCAGTCCCATTGCCTCAGCCTCCTGCAAGATGGGATCACAGGTCCATGCCACCACACCAGCTGAACTCTTCCTTTGTGGTGGCTGTCATTTTGCTATTTTTCCATGCTTCATTTCCAGCTTAGTTGACACTGACCTTACTAATCCACTTCCTGTTTTGATCCCCTACCTAATGGCATGAGTACTACTACATGCCACCGTGCTACATGACAGAAACAAACCCATTTTACAATACTATCAGTGTTCAGCTCTGTGTAGCATTTTCATACCTATTTCAGAAGACTCCAATAAGCTGACAGCATTACCATTTCTATTTTACAGGCAGAAAATCCTAAGACTGAGGAAAGTAAAGAACTTGCAAACGCTGCCCTGAGTGCCAAAGGAGCTGGCAGGAGCTGCTTTTTGTGGGTTGTTATCATTGCTGTGACCTCTAACATCAACTAGGGAGACAGAGGAGTACATGACTCAACCATAAAGAAAGCACGAGACACCTAACCCACGGAGACCCAGGCACAGAGAGTAAACACACTCAACTTCTCGTCTCAGCTCTGCTGTCACAGACTAGACTGTGACATCTCAGCTCTCCTGTCAGACTACAGGAGTCACTCAGGAACGAACTTCAGAATACCTCTTCCTCGCAGGGCAGAAACACAATGATTCTTCTCTTAGCAACGGGACTCAAAATTAATCACAGACAAGCTGCTTTTAAAACATCTCAGTGTAGGGTTTCCTTGAACATTTTCAATTTAGATGTTTGAAGGAAAAGGAGGGAGAAGGAGGAGAGGAGAGGAAGGAGAAGGAGAAGGAAAAGGAGGGAGAAGGAGGGGAGGAGAGGAAGAAGGAGAAGGAGAGAGTCAAGCAGCCTGGCTCCTTGGTAGCTGGTGTGTTGTGATCAGGGCTTCTGGCACTCTTGATTGTAATCAAATTTTGATTCCCTCACCCTGATCCACCTGGATATTCACTCCACCTTGAATCCTCATTGTTTCCCTCTAGAACCTCAGGCACCTTCTCCATGAGCCTCTGGCTATTGCTTCCCTTGCAGACCTGACACCCAGATGCTATGATGTGGACCATACCATTTTTGTCTATCAGCCAAAGGAGGCCTACACATGGTGATGAAACTCTCCATTCCTTCCTTGTGACTGTAATCAATGGCACAGATGTCTAGCTGACGGCCAAAAATCCTTGCTGTCTTTCCGAAGTGATGAGTGGCTGATGGGGCCAGCTGCCAGATTTGCACCATACCTCCTTATTCCTCCCACCATACACACTGTGTGTCAATGGCCCTTAGGAGCAGTCAAGACCCAAAGGAACTTCTCACACTATTTTTGAGATGAATAACTTGATAACTAAATGTAGCATCGTATTCACTGAATGATGCCAGAGCAATCTGAAAGCCACAGCACAGCAGAGCATAAACTGGGAGCAGCTGGCCTGGTGATGTGGCGATGCTGGCAAAGGTACTTGCTCTCAAGCCTAACAACCCTGGTTCAATACCTGCACTGTGAGAGGAGTGAACAGATTCCCTAAATGTGTTCTTGGACATCCACACATGTCCTGGCACATGCACGCCTACTGTCAAGCACTTGAATTTGAATTCACCACCCCTCCCTTACACACACACACACACACACACACACACACACTGTGCATGTGCCTGCATGCCATGCCACATGTGTAA
This sequence comes from Mesocricetus auratus, assembly GCF_017639785.1. Classification (NCBI taxonomy): domain Eukaryota; kingdom Metazoa; phylum Chordata; class Mammalia; order Rodentia; family Cricetidae; genus Mesocricetus; species Mesocricetus auratus. Next base: position 35,409,287 of record NW_024429182.1, read on the forward strand.
TGTGTAAAGGTCAGAGGACAATTCCCTGGAGTTGGTTTTCTCTTGTTATCTATGAGATCCAGGTACTGAACTCTAGCTGCTGAGCCATCTCATGGGCCCAACCAGGGCAACTGTTAATGAGGAAAGAAGAAGAAGAGAGTCAGATGCGGTAACACACCGCACATTTCAGCACATTTGTCATCTCAGAAGGATGACAAAGAACTTGAGGCCAGCCTGAGCTATGAAGTTAGTTAAAGACCAGACTGGAGAAAAAAAAAAGAACAGACTGGGCTATAGTAAAAACAAACAAAAACCTATGTCAAAAAAAAAAACAACAAAAAACAAAAATAAGAGAAAAAATAAATAATCCCTTTGTAGTCTTGCAGCAGCTACTGACCGAGTTCCTAGCCTGATTTTGCCCCATAGCCTGCTCTTCTGAGTGAGCTACAGCAATTCTCAGGCACCTTTTCTCTCTGATGCCTGTAAACTGCTTCTTCATTCCGTTTCAGACAGCTGAGCAATCTGGGCTTCATCGGGGTAATTATGGGTCTAAGAGAAAACCCAGACATTATTAAGTTTGTTCACCTGCCTCCAAGCAGGGTAGTAATTGTTCTTCCAGACACAAAGATGTCTCCCATGGACCAAAGATTCTCACACCGAGGGTGACTCACTGGTGTCTTTAAGGGAGTGTCATCCATTCTTAGTCGTTCTGCCTGTAAAATGAGCACTATGATGTAAACAGGGAAAGGCAAGACCGTCTGCTTAAACAGCATGAAGGTTGTCATGGTGACAGGATCACCTCCACTGTAGCATATGTGATAGAATTAAATGGTCAAGCATCACATAGCACCATCCTGCTTGAGTCTTGAGGCTACTGAATCTCTCAGTTCCAGACCTGAGCCTCGAGACATCTCACAGCCTCCACCTTCACCCTCTTAGGATACTCACCCTCCTTGTAAGGAGGTTAGGAAGCCAGGAGTGAGCTGGAGACCCATGAAGAGGGGAGGGAGGGCTCCCACCAGTCAGCATCAAGGCCCTGAACTCCTTGCAGGAGGTCATCTACCCATACCACCCCAGCCACTGGGTAGCTATGACATAGCTCCCCTAACTAAAAGCTACAGAAGGGCAATGCAGCTGGCCAGACCCAAACAGCCAGACTGCTGGAACAGGAAAAGAAAAAAACTTGCAAAATCTTAGAATGTATTAGCCTCTTAGGACAGCCACAAAAATTTACCACAAACAGGACACCTAAAACGACAGAAACTATTCTCGCAGTTTTGGAGGCCAACAGCTGAAACAAAGTGTCAGTTAGACCATCCTTGCTGGGAAGATGCCAGGAAGAATCCTTCTTGGATCTGGTAGTGTCTAGTTGGCATCCTTGACATTCCTAGTCTTGTGGGAGGGAAGCCACTCTGCCTCAGTCTTCCCATGGCTGTCTCTGCATCCTTGATGCTCCTCCCACAATGATACCAGTGATGATAGGGACTTGAGAGGATCCTAACACAGCATAACTGCACCTTAGCAAGATTATACCTGAAAAGACTTCTGTTTAAATCAAATATACAAATAAAATTAAATAAAATAATAAATCAAATATGCTCACATTCCAGATCTCAGGACTCTTGACAGGGGGACAAGTCAATTCACAGCAACTGCTTATCAGAATAAAAATATTGTCATTTTCCTAATTCAAACATAGAAAGAAAAATTAATTGGGCTTTTCAAGATTTGCTTATTTTTATATGTATGAGTATTTTGCCTCCATTATGTGTGTGTACTATATCCCATCCCTGGAGGCCACTCAGGCCAGAAGAGGGCATTGGGTCCTGTGGTGGTGTGAATGGGAATGGTCTCCATAGGCTCATCTGTTTAAATACCTAGTCTCCAATTAGTGGAACTGTTTGGGAAGAGTTAGACTATGTGGCCTTGTTGGAGGAGGTGTGTCTCTGGGGATAGGCTTTGAGGTTTCAAAGATCTTGTGACATTCCCAGTGTCCTCTCTGCCTCCTGCTTGCCAGTCAAGATGTGAGCTCTCAGCTGTTCCAGCCACTATATCTTTGCTCCACAATTAAAGAATCCAGCCTTCTGAAACCATAAACCCAATTAAACACTTTTCTTTTATAAGTTGCCTTGGCCATGGTGTTTTGTTGCAGCAATAGAGAAGTAACTAAGACAGATTCCCTGGAATTTTAGTTATAGAAGACTGTGAGATGTTAGAAATCAAACCCAGGTCCTCTGGAAGAGTAGCTAGTGTTCTTAACCACTGAGCATCTCCTCACACCAGGAAGATAAATGTAAACTAAGAAAACCAAAACAAATACCACATTCTTAAAGGTAATGCTGTCTATGAAGATCTCATGTCTCAATATCTCCTTTGTATAAGATATCTATATAGAATCTTATTATTGCTTATTACTTCTTATTACTGTTAGAACTCTTAATGGTATGAAAGTAGAAGGGAACTGTGTGGGAAGAAGGGAACAAAGGGAGGGTTACATAAGAGTGTAATGGAAACAAGAAAGACAAATATTTTCTTCATGTGAAGAATATAGGTAGGTGTATGTGTGTGTTTGTGTACTCAGGTGCACATGTGCATTAGAGAGAAAGGGAGAGAGAGAGAGACAGAGACAGAGATACAGAGACAGAGAGGGAGGGAGGAAGCAGAGGAAGACTGCTTCACTTGAAGACGCCACATGAGATCCAGTATTCTGTAAACTACCACATTTTTAAAGCCTTGATGCTAGCACAAAATGACATTTGTTACTCACTGGACAGCATCAAAAACTCTAAACACCTTCATCCACACCTAGTTATTTAATGGACTAAAGCCACGCTTTCTAATTTCTGTACATCGTTTCTTCTGTGTGGTGTTGGCTGTGTAAAGTCACAGCCTCCTTGGAGTTTCTGGTTACTGTTGTCCCACTTTTTTCTGTCTGTACAGATGTTTGAAAGGAGTGGCCTCTGCCAGCTTCCTCTATTTCCTCCGTGTTAACTCAATCTCTAACCCAGCGAGACCCGACTTCCTCGAACAGTCCCTAAAACTGCTGCCTTAGGAGATTCCATGAACCATCAAGGCAAAGCCAATGGCTCCTGCTTCACCCTTGAAATCTGGACTTTCACTGCCCTTTTCTAGTACATGCAGCAGTTTGCCACATCTTGGCCAAATTCTTCCTCCTCCTTATAGTTCTATGTTGTATGACTCATGTCCTGGGTCCATTCATTTCTTACTATACATCTCCAGGAAAAAAATGCATCGTGTGTGTGTGTGTGTGTGTGTGTGTGTGTGTGTGTGTGTGTGTGTGTGTGACAATGGAGGTTAGATAACTTGCAAGGAGTTAGATCTCTCTGTTCTACGCTGTGAGTCCTAGGTTTTTTACTCAGTTCATTGGGTTTAGTGGCAAGAGTCTTTACCTGCTGAACCATATTAATGGGTACCCCAAAACGTTTCCATTTTTCAGTCTCTATTTCCACTTCAAGATGACTTCCCAATCAATATTTTCCTAATCATGAGCCCATTACCCAGGGCTCAAAGCCCAAGTCTGTGTCTCAACTGCTCTGTGGAAATGGTGTGTACTTTGCATGCATCTGAATTGGTCAGGGCAGTATTCTTAAATAAAAGCTCTACAAGAGAAATTCAAACTTATCCTCTCAAAACTAACTTTTAAATTCCAATTTCATTAATGCACTCATACCCCCTTTATCTCATTTTCCATGGAGAAATTCCAATGTTATTAAATATACAACACTCTGAAGAAACCCTTAAAGCATAGTATCTACATTACATACATGCATGCCCCAAACACAAATCAAAACCTTGAATAATCCCATCAGCCAGGGATAACACTTATGATACATCCTTCTAGCCCTTATCATATGCATTCATCTAGTCATTGCCACAGAGATATGTACATGTTTATGCTTCCATAAAACAATGTCATGTTATACATACAACTTTCTGATGTTTTGAAACATTATCAGGGTCTTTTAAAACTTTCTTTTCTTTCTTAGTGTAAATATCTATGACATATAGACTTTAACCTTGAAATATCCAGCAGTGACAGAATGTCAATAAACATCTTAGACTTCATGTGTTCCCAATTCATTTCTTTTTTTAAAACAGTATCTCATGTAGCCTAGACTTGCCTTGAACTCCTGATTCTACTATCGTCACATCCCAAATGTGAGCAACATTCGCATTCCCAATTCAATTTTTTATGTAGTTTTATGTAGTTTTTTTATGTAGCTTCCATGTGTAGCTGAGAATGATCTTCATTTTTTTGTTGTTTTGTTTTTTATTTATCCAGACAGGATTTCTTTGTGTAGCCCTAGCTATCTGGAAACTTGCTCTGTAGACCTGGTTGGCCTTGAACTCACAGAGATAGGCCTGCCTCTGCCTCCTTGAGTGATGGGATTAAAGGCATGCACTACCAGAGTGCCTATCTCCCAATTTAATTTTTAATTCATCCTTCCATTGCACTTCCTATTCAGACATTTTCATCTCTATTAAAAGTGTCAATATGAGCCCGGCGTTGGTGCCTCCTGGCCCGGGGTTACAGGAGGACCACCTGTAACTTCGGTCCTCATGAATGTGTAGCAAGTGCTTTGCCTACCTAATCATCTTTCCAGCCCTTAGATTAATCTTTTAAACACAAAAGCCAATCACTTCTTACTTCTATTCCACTTAGCAACGCTTGAGCTTTTCTATGGCCTGTAGGGCCTCTCTGTGATTCTAGGACTGTCACCTGCTTCTTTCCATCTCTACTCAGCTTCTCCCCCTTACTCCATTCACATGCACTCCTGTTTGTCTTCTTTGGTAGTTTGAATATAATTGACCCCCATAAGTTCAGAAGAATTGGCACTATTAGGAAGTGTGGTCTTGTTGGAAGAAGTATGTCACCGTGGAGGCAGACTTTGAGGTCTCATATATGCTCACACCATGCCCAGTAAGACAGATCACTTCCTGTTGCTTGTGCAAGATATAGACCTCTTAGCTACCTCTCCTGCACCATGTCTGCCTGCATGCTGCCATGTCTCACCATGATGATAATGGACTGAACCTCTGAAACTGTAAGCCAGCCCCAATTAAATGTTTTCTTTTATAAGAGTTGCTGTGGCCATGGTCTCTTCACAGCAACAGAAACCCTAACTAAGACATCTACCTGCACAATCTGGCCCAGAGATGATCTCTCAGACACTTTAGCTTGGGCATGCTGTCTAAATTGTCCACATCTCATATGCCCTTTCATATCTTTGAACAGACTTTACTATGGCGGATACATTCTTATTTAGTTGATGCTTTGTTTCTTGTCTACTTCTTGGAATCTTTCTCCTTTTAAGACAAGAGCCCGACCCAGCTTATTCATAACTCCATTCATACTTAGAACACTGCATAGAATCAACATGCAGAAACGAGTGAGTGAACATATACTTGTTAAGGGAAGCTTTATCTTGCTAGCCGCTTTGGTATATCACCCACCAGTCGCCTGGGCTCTGCCACATTGTAGTCCCCAAATAACACACAAGATGCTGTATTAATTATGAAGCTGTTGGCCTTGCTTGTTTCTTACTGGCTAGCTCTGACTTAAGTAATTACCCCATAATTGTTAATCTAAGTATTTCTCTTACCGGAGAATAGTTCTGGGCTTCCTACCCCATGGCGGTTACATCTCGAACTCTTGTGTTTCTCCTACCCAGAGTCCTTCTGGACTCCTAGTCCCTCCTATCTAGATTCCCTATTGGCCAGACAGTGCTTTATTGACAAAGGACTTCCCCAATATATACTTAGTTGCTTCTCAAGTCCCACTGGTTCCCTTTCAATGTCTGCACACCAGACTTGTTCCTTATCCTAAATACCACTCCACACTAGAATGGCTTCAGCTCCCTCACTGTCCTGTTCAGAGACTCCGTAGTCCATTCTCACATTGCTCACTATCTTTCCCACCTTACCTGTTCCAAGTGTCAGCCACAGTTCTGCCCTACAGAGCCTGGCCGAGACCTCACCTCTTTAGGGATATGACCTTACACTCCAAAACCATAGCCTAACCCATTCTGGGTTCTACTCTTATAACCTGCATCCACCCTCATAATCCAATAGTGTCCTATAGCCTCTAACTTGCCATTTATGTAAGCTTGCCCTCCAGGAAATAGGTTATCTTGTTTTTAAATTCTGTATAATGCCTAGAAAATTTCATGGACAATAAAGAAAAAAATCTGTTGATCTGAATGGAAGTATCATGTGGAGAACAAGGAGTGGATACTTTTGATTGCAGAATAGGTCGATTCAGTTGCCCTTCTATGGAAAGAACAGCTGCCACCGAGGCCTACGACAGTTATATTAGCTAGCAGGATTTGGACTGCTGCTTTGCCAGCAGACTTTGAGCCTGCCTTGTCCTCACTAACACATGAGGAGTGCCCAGCTTCTGCTGAAGATTCATGTTACCTGAGTACATACGTAGAGAGAGATCAGTGCCCCAACAGCGCAGGACAGCAAGGTGAGGCAGAAAACTTAGGAGCAAGTGTCTGTTCCTGTGGTGATATATTGTTTATGATCTAATGAAGTCACTGGGGATCAAAATGCAAAGCTAGCTACAGCCACAGAGCCAGGCAGTGGTAATACACACCTTTAATCTCAGGACTCATGAAACAGGGGCAGATGGATCTCTCTGAGTTCAAGGCCACCCTAGCCTACCCAAGAGTGAGACAGTCTAAAGAGTAACAGAGCTCACGCCTTTAATCCCAGCCCTAGGGAGACGGAGACAAGAATGATATGGCCTGGCAGAGGGAGGACTGTAAGTCAGGAGGAGACAGGAACTCAGGGCATTGCACTCTGAGGATTCATGAAGAGCACTGTCTCTGAGGATTGGTGGAAACAGGATTGCCATTTCAGCTTGAAAGAGAGGTAAGGGATACTGGTTTGGCTGCTTTGGTTTTCTGATCTTCAGCTTGAACCCCAATATCTGTCTCTGGGTTTTAATTATTCATGCTACATGTACATGTACTCATGGTAATTCCTATGAGTGTCTCTTGTATGAGCTGTGATGCAACCGATTAGACCAGACATCCAGAGCACGGAGGTGGTAGTTCAGTTACACCAGCAAAACTCTTAGAAGGACGGCTGAGGAAGCAGAAGCCCTTTGCTAATTCACATTTCTAAGTCCTATGGCTTGGAGACAAACATCTTTATTCTGTGCTTCTAAAAACACGCATTTAAAAACAAGCATGTTATCTAGACTCAGACGCTTATCTCAAAGGCGTCACAGAATACAGTCAGCTGAGGGAGAAATTAAAAGGCTCTTAAAAAATATCCTGCCTGGCCATTCCAGGAAATGAGTAGCACGACTATAATGTTAAGGACTTATTGGAAAATATTATTAGAATGTACATATTATGTGAACAACTGTTGTTCTTTATAATAATCCCATGTGAGTAACACTGTGGAAGTTATTCTGATAAAGTCATCTTTCGGGAATCACTTTCAGAACTTCTTTCGGCATTTGTTCTCAGCACAATTTGAGAAAGTACCACCAAACAGATCCATGACTTTAAAGTTATCGAGGTATTGCCATACCCTCCACCCTGCATTGTACCTAAGGTATCTCACTTGCTGATCAAGAGTGCCATGGGCTTATATTCCCAAGCCCCATTTCTCACCTTTAATTCAAGCTGATATTATCTAAATTAAAGGGCCTGTTTGAATGTTAATGACCACAGAAAATACACTGCATATGGATAAGCGCACGTGCACACACACACACACACACACACAACCCAAATGTAACTTCCTCAGAATGGCCACCTGAGAAAACTGAGGGGAGAACAGAGACTTCACATTTATCACTAATACTCCCTTTTCTAAATTAAAAATATCTAAAGCAAAAGTAGTAAGATGCAGATGCTCTCAACCACTCATTTACAGCCAGGGGACTCTCAAATACCTGCAAATTTACAGAATGATCTGTGTTTTCTATACTTTAGAACACTTTAGAAAAAAAACACATTCTCCCCATGAGGAAAATGCTCTCATACCACTGAGCTTGTTTTTAAAATGCCGTGTTCTCTGATCCCTGCAAGTATTTCCAAAAGGATTTCCAGAAATGCTTTGGGTAATGCTACTGAAGCATCCCCAGGGGCATGAACCCAAGGTTGGCCTCTGCAGGCACAGCATGGCCAGGACACAGGCCAAAAGGCAAGAGAGGCCTCCTCCCCTTCTGGTTCTTAATTTTGGTTAGCATCCTTGATCCTTGAAGATTAGGCCCAAGAGTCACTGTTGTTTGTATTTTCAGAGTCTAGCACAGAACTCAATATATAATGCTCAGTAGATGGAATGAGTGAGTGAATGACTGAATCAATGTATAAAACATCAGCTACTTGACCTAGAAATCACAAGCCTACTAATTAAAAAACATTTTCAAACAATATGTTCTGATCATGCTTTTCCTGTCTCCTAATTCCTCCCAGATCTTCCCCACCTCCCTACCTATCCAACTTTATGCTCTTCTCTATTTCAAAAACAAAGAAGCCAAAACAAAAGACAAGAAACCAACTACTACCACCCGCCACAAAATAAAAACAAACAAGCAAAGAACTAAAAGAAAAAAGTCAAAACAAAGCAGAATGAAAAAAAAATCTACAAAACTACCACTAAGTACATTTTGTATTAGCCAACTACCCTTGGGCATGGGTTCTGCCCTGATGTGTAGTTGATACACCTAATGAGACTCCATTGGGAAAAATAACTGATTTTTCTGTCTGCCAGCAGGTATCAATTGCAGATATCTTCTTGGTTGGGGAGGTGAGAACCCATGTTCCCTTTCCCCTCTCAGTGGTAAGACCCCATCAGCTTAATACTGCAAAGATCTTGCACATGCTCTCACAATCTCTGTATGTTCAGATGTGCACCTGCCCCTTGTGTCTGGAAAATACTGTTGCTGTTTTTGTTTGTTTGTTTGTTTTGTTTTGTTTTGTTTTAAACATCCATCACCTTTGGCTCCTATAATTTTTCTGCCTCCTGGATCCTTTAGAGGAGGGGTTTGACGAAGACATCCCATTTAGTACTAAGTGCTCCAAAGTCTCTCACCCTCTGTACATTGCTAGTTATAGGTTGCTGTATTAATTTCCATCTGCTGCAAGAAGCAGCATCTCTGATGTGGGTTGAGGGAGGCACTGCTCTGTGGGTATAGAAATAGGTCATTATGGGGAGGGAGAGGGAGCTGGGACTAACATGGGAAGCCAGCTTGTTCCTAATTTAAATATATAATACAAAAGTGTAATAAAAAAGAAATAGGTCATTACGAGTCATTTTATTGCTATGTTCCTTTAGCAGAATGATACTAGTAGCTTTTCCCTTAGACCTGTGACTTATCTAGTCTCAGGTTTTTAGCCACTTCAGTAGTGATGGGTATTGATTCCATTTCATGGAAGTTTATTTTCCATGAATCCAATTTCCTAATTGGAATTCTTAAATTAGGAAATTCCTAATTTCCTAAATCCAAATCTTTAAAAGTGGTTGGTTACTCCCAAAACATTTGTGCCACTACAGAACCTACAGAACCAGTATATCTTACAGGCAGGACACTGTAATGGGTCACAGGGTTTATAGCTGGGAAATACTGATATTGCCTGTTTGCCCCAGTATTATTCTGAGTAGTTTCCAGCACCATGAACACTAGTCAGTAGGGATGAAGTTTCTAGTTAGGCACCAAACCAACTTTTTCATGTTTGATAACCTGTAAGTGTTCTCCAGCAATACAGCCTTAGCAACAAGTTGTGGAGAACAACTAATAGCCTTGGCAATAGGGTGTGATGTTTGGGGTTTCCATTGAACCCCTTTGATCAACAACTCAAAAAGATGTAACCCATTCCTGGCACTGGAGGTTTTACTTAGTGGCATAAAGTGTCTAATTGTGGCATTGTTTCCCTATTTATTTGTTGTTTTTTGTTTGTTTGTTTGCTTGTTTTGTTTTTCGAGACAAGGTTCCTCTGTGGCTTTGGAGGCTATCCTGGAACTAACTCTTGTAGACCAGGCTGGTTTCGAACTCACAGAGATCTATTTGCCTCTGCCTCCTGCTCGGCCGTTTCTCCTATTATCTGATGACTCCATTCATATCCCTTTCATATATGTGTGTATTTTAGGAAGCATCTATAATAGTAGGTTTCTATATGGTTTTTCAAATGGCCTCTAGTATTAGCTGTCCCTCCCCATATCCTTTACCTTTCTCTCCCATACCTACCCACTTAATCCTTCTATTTTATTTTCTACTTTGTCTCTCCATCCTTTCCTTGGGAGATCTTATCCTCCCACCTAGTCCCTTACTAGACACTTAACCTCAGTGATTATTCAAATTGTAACACACATTTCAAAAGCTTAAAAGCTAACATCTGCATATAAGAGAAAACATTCAATATTTGTCCTTTGGGGTTTGTGCTACCTTACTCAGGATCTTTATTTTTTCTAGCTTCATCCATTTACCTACAAATTTCATTTTTCTTAACAGCTGACTAGTATTTCATTGTATAAATGTACCACATTTTCATTATCCATTCATCAATTGATGGATATCTGTGCTGTCTTCAATTTCTGCCTATTGTGAACACAGCAGCAACGAACATGGATGAACAAGCATCTTTGCAGTAGAATGTAGAGTCCTTTGGGTATATAAACCATAGAGTGGTTCATTGGATCTTGAGGTAGATTGATTCCTAGCTTCCTGACGAATCACTTCACTGATTTCCATAGTGGTTGTTAACTCTTGCCAGCGTGCCCTATTTATTTTATTGATCTTAGCCATTCTGACTGGCATAAAATGAACTTTGAAATAGTTACAATGTACATTATCCTGATGGCTAAGGTATTGAAGATGTCTTTATTTCTCAGCCATTTTTTATTTCATCTTTTGAAAACTCTGCTTAGTTCTATATACAACTTCCTAATTAGGTCTGTTTTTTTTTTTTGTTTTGTTTTGTTTTGCTTTGCTTTTTGTTTATTTGGTTTTTTTTTTTTTAGGTCTGCATATATTCTAGATTCTAGGCCTCTATCAGCTGTATAGTGTAAATAATTGGCAAAGTTCTTTCTCCATTCTGTAGGCTACCACCCTGCCCTAATGATGATGTCCTTTGCTGTACAGAAGCTTTTCATTTTCATGACCAGCAACATTTGTTGAGGATGCTGTATTTTTCTTCAGGGTGTACTTTGAACTTGTCAAAAACCCAGGTATTAACAGGTGTGTGGATTTATGTCTGGGTCTTCCATTTGATTCCATTGATCAATGTGTCTGTTTTTATGCTAACACCATTCCGTTTATATTACATCTCTGTAATACAACTTGAAATCTAGGATGGTGATACTTCCAGCAGTTCTTTTATTGTTCACGATTATTTTAGCTGTCTTGCATTTTTTTTGTGTGTATGTTCCCATACAAAGTTGAAAATTGGGGGGGTTGTTTTGGTTTTAGTTTTCTTTTTCAATTTCTGAGAAAAACTATGTTGTACTTTTGATGGGGATTGCATTGAATCTGTAGACTGCTTTTGTAGACACTGTTTTACTACATTAATCATACCCATCCGTGAGCATGGGAGATCTTTCCATCTTCTTGTGTTTTCTTCAATTTTTCTTCAGTCTCTTTAAGTTCTTATTATACAAGTTTGCTTGTTTCTATTTCATTTACTTTATCCCTGAGTCTGATTATTTCTTCCTGTTATTATAGAACTTTCAAGAGTTACTAAGTTACTAATATGAGATCTAAGTTTTTGCATAGGCACTTAAGTGCTGTGAACTTGCCTCTTAAAATTGCTTTCATTGTGTCCCACAGATTTGGGTATGTGTTTTTATAGTTATTAAATTCTGAAAAGGCTTTAATTTCCTTCTTTATTTCTATTTTTTATTCAGTGGTGAGTTAGTTTTTCACAAGTTTATATATTTTCTACTATTTCTGTTATTGTTAACATCCAGCTTTAATCTGTGGACAAATAGGATGTAGAGTGTTATTTTGATTTTCTTATATTTGTTGAATATAAGAAATTTATATTTGTACCCAAGTATGTAATCAATTTTGGAGAAATTTCAAGAGCTGCTGAGAAGAAAGTATATTTTGTGCTTGTGTGAAATGTTCTATAGATTGTCTGCTAGGCCCATTTGATTTATGACATTATTTAACTGCAGTATTTCTGTTTAGTTTTTGCCTGGATGACCTTTCTGTTAGCAAGAGCCGGGTATTGAAGTTATCCACTATCACTGTGTGAAGGTCAATATGTGATTTTAGCTGTGGCAGTGTGTCTTTTATGAATTTGGATGACTTTATTTTTGGTGAATAATCCTCTTGGTGGATTTTTCCTTTGATGAGTATGCAGTGTCCTTCCCTATCTCTGCTGATTAGTTTTTGTTAGATCTATTTTATCAGACATTAGAAGAGCTACGCGTGCTTGCTTCATGGATCCATTTTCCTGGAATATCTTTTCCCATTCTTTTACCCTGAGGTAATGTATATCCTTGATGGTAATGTGTGTTTCTTAGATGTAGCAGGAAGATGGATCCTGTTTTCTAATCCGATCTGTTAGCCTGTGAATTTTTTAAGGGGGGGATTGGGAACATTAATATTGAGAGTTAGGAATGAGCAGCTTTTACTTATTCCTGTTATTTTGTTGCTATGGTGTGGACCCCCCCCCTTTGATTTTCTTGTCTGGGTTACTTAATCCTTATGTTTTCTTGAATGTGGTTAACCTCTTAGGTTGAAGTTTTCCTTCTAGTGCTTTCTATAGAGCTTGGTTGGCAGAAATTGCTTAAATTTGGTTTTAATCATGGTATATTTTTTTCTCCATCTATTGTGACTGAAAGTTTTACTGGGTATATCAGTCTGGGCTGCTATCTGTGGTCTCTTAGAGCTTGTAGGAACATCCATGCAAGCCCTTTTGGCTTTTTGAGTTTCCACTGAGAAGGCCAGCCTTTATATTATGCTATTTGGCTTATTCCCTTGTAGCTTTTACTATCCTCTCTTTGTTCTGTACACTTAGTATTTTAGTTATTATGTGTCATGGAAAACTTCTTCTCTGGTTCTATGTGGTGTTCTACACACTTGCACCTTGATAGGTATCTCCTTCTTTAGTTGGGGGGATTTTCTTCTGTGATTTTGTTAAAAATAGTTTCTGTGATGGTTACCTGGGCTGCTTCTTTCTCTACACCTATTCATTGTAGACTTGTTCTTTTCATAGTGTCCCACATTTCCTGGTTGTTTTATGCCTGAAGTTTTTTAGATCTAACATTTTCTTTGACTCTGGTATCCCTGTCTTCTGCATTGTCTTCAAGATCTGAAATTCTCGCTTCCATGTCTTGTCACACATCTTTTGAACGACTGTGTTCTAACGGTCTTTATTAAGGTATTTGTTCATAACCTCTTTAAGTTTCTTGAACATATTCAAAATTTGAAGTCCTTGTCTTGTGCTTCAGCTAAATCGCATTTCTCAGGGCTAATTTAATTGGGATCACTAGCTTCTGGAGGAGGCATATAGTCTGGGATGCTCATGCTTGTGTTTTTGTGCTGGGCTCTACACATCTGGAGTTATGGTGTTTGAGATGTTTTGAGGGTACATATCTAGTCATGTCTTTGTTGGAATAATGCTCCATTCTTTGGTTACTATTGCCCAGTAGAAGAGAGTGCTTCTGCAGGTCAGTCAGTGACACTGAATGGAAATGAGCTAGGAAGAAGGGCTGAAAGGGACAGCAAGAAAGAGCTAGGGGGACCAGGGTGTACACCAAGAGTCCCTGGTAGAAAGTGTTCAGCAAGAACTTAATTAATTTATTTTTTAATCAAGAGATAAAAGAAAGATGGCTCAGCTGATAAAAACCTTTGCTAGCAAGTCTGACAACTTGGTGATTCCCTAGAACTCACATGGTGGTCCTCTGATCTCCACACATGTTCATGACACTAGAGTGTCCACACACACATGCACAAAGGCACAAAAATAGAGATAAATATAAAAGACAGAGAAAGATGAGGGCAGAATGGAAGGGAATGGAAAGAGGGGTCTGGGAAGATGGTTCAATGGGTTGCCCACATCGTAGCCAGGTGGGTCTGGTGACCTTCCTATAATGCCCATGTGTGGAAAGCAGAGACAAGAAACCCCTAAAGCAAGGTGGCTAGCCAGGATAGCTAAAATGGCAAGCTGCTCAGAGTTCAGTGAGAGGCCTTTCTGACAGTGAGAAGAAAGTGACAGAGGAAGGTTGATATCTGATGTCAACCTGGAGCCTACACACACACACACACACACACTTAAACACACACACACATATATATATACACACATGTACCCACACAACCTTATATACAAAGACATACACAAAAGCAAAAAAAGAGATGGAGGAAAGGGTTGTAGTTGAGTACAGTTCTGCATTTCTTAATCTCCTGTAGTTGGGCTTTGTGAGAGAACAATGGAAGGGGAAGCCAGGAAGCTTTAAGAGTTTTCTAAACAAGGAGGCATGTTTTGCGTTAAATTCCAACCCCATAGGGAAAGGAACACAAAAGCATGAAAAATCTCACATTCTCTATTCCTTCCCTTTCCCATTCTCCTTTCCCAGGGAAAACATACAATGAGTGGTGCAATTTGAAATCTTCTTTTGCAATAGAATTTTATTTAAAAGGGTTGAGGTTTATACAATCAAAGGAAGTATTAACTAAATTAAACTGTTAAGCAAACTAAAACAACAAAACAAACATAAAAAGCAAAACAAAAACAAAAACAAAAACAAAGACAAAAAAACACCCACAACTCAAGGCCTAGTAATTAATCAATAAAGAAGTTGTTAGGCTAGCCTGATAGTTGTATCATTCACCTACTTATTCAAGCAATAAGGTGGAAGTAAAGGGAAAAAACGTTAGAGTGATCATTATCTTGGGTTGCACTTTAAACAAAAAGAAGAAATGTGTGGCTATTTTCATTGCTAAGAAACAAACAAATAAATACATTACTTCAGAGGTCACTCAGTGACCCAGGAGAGCAATTGAACTTGAGGTTAGAAACATTCAGGCAAGGAGTCAAAAGTAACAAATACTTCAAAGAATGCTAAAACCTTGGTTGGGGGTAGGGCAGGACTTGAAAGCAGGAAAGCAGTGGGAGCTGAAAGTGATAAACCTCTTCTGGTAATCAAAACTGAAGAACCAAAGCTGGGAGATAGCTCAGTGACTAAGGTCATGAAGACTTGAGTTTGGATGCCATCAACCATGTAAAAAGCTTGCGCGTGTTCCTGTAACCCCAGCTCTTGACAACCAGTCTAACCAAAACAGAAAAACAGAGTGTACCCAATGTCCTTCCAGCTTCTGCATGAATATATGGGAGCAAACACTGACATATACTGTACACACACACATACATTCACATCAAAAAACTTTTTTTCATAAACAACTCTGCTACTAGAAATTTACATGGGAGTATTTGCAGAAGCACAGAAAACATGTTTTAGACTGTTCCACCAAGCTCTCCATTATTTTGCAAAAATCAAAATTACCTTAATGCCCAATAATAACTACTTCAGTAAATCATAATATACTCACATTATCTATAATATAGACCTACAATAATTGACTTGGAGAGTTGTCTACACATATTAATCTTAAAGATTATAATGTAGCATGCAAAAATGATTTTGGTTTTGTAAAAATTAGAAGGAAGTATATCCAAATGTTAAGAACTAGTAGTTTATTAGTGGTTGAAATGTGGGTATTGCTTCCCTTTTTGCTTACTGCACTTGGCTATTTTACTTTTACTGTGCTTCTGCTTTAGATATTTTTAAATTCTACAAGGAAACAGAGGAATGTGGGTCAGGGAGATGGCTCAGCAAGCAAAAGCATGTCCTTGCACAAGCCTGATAATCTGTGTTCAGTAAAATGCCTGCAACCCAAGGAAAAAGCCAGATGCAGCTATAGCTATGCACATCTGCAATCCTGGCACTCTCTCTGTGGTGAGATGGGAGGGAGAGACAGAAGCTAGAGAACCAGCTAGCCTAGAGTACTCTCCAGCACAAACAGAAGACACCCTGCCTTAGGAAGGAGGCAAATTAGAACCTGTAGTTAGTTTTTTTTGTTTTGTTTTTCACTCTTTGGTCTTCGGGGACCTCACCAGCTCCCAAATAAATACATGGAGTATTATTCTTATGTATAAATGCCCGATCTTACCTTGGCTTATTTCTGGCTAGTTTTTCTTAACTTAAATGAACCTGTCTATCTTTTGCCTCTGGGCTTTTACCTTTCTTTATTCTATATCTCTTTCTTTCCTTCTTACTCCATGGCTGGCTGTGCTGCTGGTCCCTGGTGTCCTCTCCTTCTTCTTTTCTCAATCTCCCTTCTTCTCCTTCTACTTATTCTCTCTGCCTGACAGCCCTGCCTATCCCTCTCTTGCCTAGCTATTAACCATTCATCCCTTTATTTGACAAATGAGGTGTTTTAGGCAGGCAAAGTAACACAGCTTCACAGAGTTAAACAAATGAAATATAAAAGGATGCAACACATCATTGCATCATTAAACAAAAATTCCACAGCATAAACAAATGTAACACATCTTAAAAATAACATTCCACAATAAAAACTGACTCCCAAAAGTTGTCCTCTGATCTCCATGCCTACAGTCACACACAGTGTCTTCTGTTCTGCTTGCAATTTCTGTTCTCCCTTCTGCACTTGGGTCTGAGCATGCATACATGTGTTGCTATTTGCAGATGAACCTCAATTAAAAGAATGGAGAACTGGAAGCTGGGTGTGGTGGTGTATTCTTGTCATCCAAGCACTTGGATGGATGATGCATAGGGACCATCATGAATTTGAGGCCAATCTGGGCTATATAACAAGCTGACAGATAATAATAAGCCTGGTGCTTGTAGGACCAGGAATAGTATATTTCTCTTGCTTTAACCTTTAATAAAATTACCCAAAATATTATAAGTATCGAGTTGTTTGCCAGTGAAAAGAACCAAGTGGCCCTGCTTAAAAGTTCTCCATCAAGGAGACCAGTAGGGTCACCTGCCTTTTCATGCCCCTGTGTGTTTGTGACATCATCCCATGCCCTCTCTAGCTCTGTACAGAGAGCTGAGACAGGAGACCTGGTCTCTGAGCTCCTCCACTCCCTGGGGAGCCATATGATGCTGTGTTTCCACTCCATGGGCTCACGAGGAAGTAAACAGTACCTTCACAAATGCATGTGAAGGGTCCTCTGCAAGAGACGAACTTGCCTTTAACCACTGAGGTGTCTGTCTTTCCAGCCCCAAGTTGCTCTTTTTCTTTAAACTTTATTTTATTGGTTATTATTGTGTATATGCATGTGTGAGTGAGGGGTGCAGGCATGACCACCAAAGGACAACTTCATGGAGTCAGTCCTTTCTTTCCATCTTCATGTGGCTTCTGGGCATCAAATGCAAGTCACTGGGCTTGCATAACAAGACCCTTTACCTCTCCATCCCTTTTCTTTTTCTTTCCTTCTTTCCTTCCTTCTTTCTTTCTTTCTTTCTTTCTCTCTCTGTTTCTCTCTTTCTTTCACCCTTCCTTCCTATCTTTCTTATTCCTTCAGTACTGGGCTTGGTACATGCTGGGCAAGTGCTCTGCCACTAACCCATACCCCAAGCTCTCTTTTTACATTTTATTTTGAGACAGGGGCTAAGTTGCAGAGGCTGCATTTGATCCTGTGACCCTCCTGCCTCAGTCTCCTAAGTAGCTTGAATTATAGGTTGGTACCCTGGGGTTGTTCTTAAATGAAACCTTCATGTAACTTTATTCTTTTATAGCACCTGGTTTTATCTTCCACAAAAATCATCCTAATGACTGGTATGCCTAATGCTTTGTTCCACTTTTAAAAACCTGTAATTGTGTTATTATCATGTGGGTCCATGTGCCATGGTGAGTGAGTGTGTACAGGTCAGAGGACAACCTTGGAGAATTAGTTCTGTCCTTCCATTGAGGGTGGGCTTCTAGGTGGTCAGACAAGTGTTTTTGCCAGTTAAGCCATCTGACTGGAATGTCTTTCTTTTATTTTTTTAGAAAATTTAAATTTTTTATTGTTTTATTTTCATTTTTATTCACAAATAGTAACTATTGAGTATAGTGTCATACTTCAATATATGTACAAGGGACACTAATAAAATAAATAATAAGCATTTTCAACTGTTATCATTTCTCTATCATAATTTTTATTTGTGAGATTTCATACATATACACAATAAAATATTATCACATCCACCCATTTCCTTCCTCCAACTCCCCTTATATTCCCTCAGCATATCCCCCTCCCAACTTCATGACTTTTTTTCTTTTTCAGTTGCATTAAGTTCAATTAGTGCTGCCCATGTGTGCATGGGTATGGGACCAAGTCACTGGTGCTTCAAAAAAGGAATGATTCCCCCTGTTCCAGTAGCTATCAGCTGCCACTGGCTCCTTAGATTAGGGGGTGGGGACTAGAGAGCGTTTCCCTCATCAGTGCTGGAATTTTGGCTGTCTGACAACACTCAGTAGATAGTAAATATTGTTACTTCTTTACTTTAAAACAAAACCAAGATACATCATGGTGTGGTGAGTAGGAGGGCAGGATTCTGGAAACAGACTGAACACAAATCCCAGCTCTGACCTTCATTAGCTGTGTGAAATAGGAATTTACCTAACTTATCTGAGTTCTGTTTCCCCATTTATAAAATGAAGACAGTAATTGTTCCTAATTCATAGAAGTGGGTGAGTTATGATATAAACATTTAGATCCATACCTGCCACATACTAAGTGTGGTAGTTTGAATGAGAAATGTTCCCCGCAAGCTTAGGTGTTTTAGCACTTGATCCCTGTTGGCAGATCTGCTTAGGGAGGCGGTGTAAACTGGCTGAAGGAAGTATGCCTTGAAAGTTTAAGCCTTGCCCCACTTCCAGATTGCTGTCTCTGCTTCCTGTTTGCATCTGAAGATGTGATCTCTCGGTTTCCTGCTCTGATAGCTTGTAGTCATGCCTCCCCCTGCCTCCATCATGGACTCTCTTTCTGGAACCATAAGCCAAATTAAATTTCTTTCTGCTGTAAGTTGCTTTTGGTCATGGTATTTTATCACAGCAACAGAAAAGTTAACAAATACAGTAAGAACTATAAAAAGCCATATTTTCTATTTCTTTCAATCCTGGGTGTCCAGAAGTTCATTAATGCCCCCCCAACAGTTTATATATTTTCTTTCTTTAACCAAAGTTCTTATTTTACTTTAACATCTGATCAAGTTCTACACTTATTCTGTGTTTGAAAGAAACACGTGATATGGGATATGGCTTGGTGGTAAAGTACTTGCCTAGCATGTGTGAGACCCTAGGTTTAATACCCAACACTGTATAAAAGGAAAAAGAAGCTAATGTATTGTCAAATGAATTTTCACAGTATTACCAATAATTTCCAGCATCTACAAAAGCAGTGAATTTCAGTAATCAAAGAGGTAATTAACAAGGGATTGCTTTTTGAAAGACTATGATAAATAATACAGCAGTTCCTAAAACCCCAAACACAAACATTATTGTAACAACCTAATTCAGATCTAGTCTTTCTTCTGCATGATAACTAGGGAAAATCTAAAATCAAGACAAACGCATATTGTTCACCAGAAAGTAAACTTTACTCTTGCAACTCAGAACAGTTCAGTGGTAGAATTTTGTCTTCTATGTCTCTGAGCTACAGGTTCTAGAGAAATGTTTCAGTATACACAAACCAGGGATACAGTCACGCAAGATGCTCCTAGCATGTGCTACCTGGTGACTTTTAGCCCTTGAATCTGGGCTCATGAGAGCATGAAAGAGCCAGAACAACCAAGAGGAGGCAGCTGCTGGCAGCCTTCTCAACTTCCTCTGGCTTTGGCTCTGTCCCTGCTCCGGGCAATGCTGCTTGCAGGAAGCCACAGAAATTTGAATGCAGTGGGGAATAGTTTTCACAGACTGTAAGAGACTGCTCATTCCTTGTTGAGGCTGGGGCACAGAGCTGAGCTCTTTTTAGTATGTCAGATTGCAATATTTCATCAGCAGAAGGAACAGTAGTTCACCTGACAATTTTTTAAGGAATATCATTGTTGAACAAACAGGTGAAAACATGAACTTGCACTAAAAGGCTTAATGGCCATATTTCAACACAGTCTCACTTTTGGAATTTGACCTGTTTTAAAAACTAATAGGCACACATGTAAGGTAAAAGATTTTCTCCATGTTTGACCCTGCAAAACGTATCGTTTACACACACTATGCACTACTCAGTAATAGTAACAGAATTGTCAGTGCTGTTACTGACATGATTTTTAAAAGTTAATGGTTTTTGAAGGAATTCTTATAACACATGGATCAAAAGAGCAGGGGCTTAATGAAGAGTGCTGTCCTAAGAGCACTCTGTAGTCCTAGCTGTTGATGGAAAGACCTTTAACAAATACACGGCCTTGTGCAACTACCGCTTCAGCTTTACTTTCCCCTTCTACTCTAGTTTCGTTTCCCTCTCCATGGTAAAATATCTCCAGTTTAGGGGAGGAGAGGCTTTATTTGGTTTACAATGTCAGGTCACAGTCCATCGTTTTGGGGAAGTCAACGCAGGAACTCAAGCAGCTAGTCATACCCACAACCAAGCACAAAAGGGGTGTAGACCCAATCTGGCTTGCTTAAGGCAGGTTACTTCACT
Organism: Mesocricetus auratus; assembly: GCF_017639785.1. Lineage (NCBI taxonomy): Eukaryota > Metazoa > Chordata > Mammalia > Rodentia > Cricetidae > Mesocricetus > Mesocricetus auratus. The sequence continues at coordinate 35,429,908 of NW_024429182.1, forward strand.
CTAATGAAATGGTGCTGCCTACACTGGCTAGGTCTTCCTCCATCAAATAACAATAGATAATCTAACACAGCCATGCCCACAGGCAAAACCAACGTAGACAACCTGCTTCCCAGGCGATTCCGGATTGTGTCAAATTGACAAAGCTAAGCACATCTTCTGTACAAGATGACTTGAGTGCCCTACAGTTTTGTGATATCACAGCATCTGAAACACAGTGGGGTTTAATTTTATATTACCACTAGGCACATTTTTTTGGTTGTTGTTTATTTATTTTTTTTTTTGAGACAGGGTTTCTCTGTGTAACAGCTCTGGCTGTCCTGGAATTCACTCTGTAGACCAGGCTGGCCTCGAACTCACAGAGATCTACCTCTCTCTGCCTCCCAAGTGCTGGGATTAAAGGCGTGTGCCACCACAGCCTGGCTCACTAGACACATTCTTATTAATCAACTCTTCTGAAAGTTATACCTGCCAAGCCCCTTAGAGTAATTCTTGCGCTCAATATTCAGAATGATATAAAAAGAGGAAAGAAAACTCTAAGAGCAGATAAATACAATTTATCCTCCATCTGGAAGATTAAGAAACACCTTATACTTTACTTTCCTAAGTGGGCAGTTGGTCAGATTAGAACACTCTGTTCCAATGAGTATGTCTGAGGCTCCAGGTGGCCACTGACATCCCCATATCCACCCCCAAATGACCTCCACCTACAAAACACTCCAACTTCAGCTTTCCCTCATAGGCTCCAGGAGATGGTGATGTTAGAGATGGCAATGGCCAGGATGAAGTTGGGGCACTGATACAGCAGCTAACAGTTACCTAACATTTACTCTGAGCCAGGCATTATAGGCACTCTGTCCCTTCTCTACTCCACTTAAACCCCCTCACAGTCAGAAGGGGCAGAACCTATGGCCAGATAGTATGATTATTCTCACTGACACAAAAACCAGGTATGGTGGTGCACATTTGCAATCCCAGCAATTGGAAAGCTGAGACCGGAGAACTTCTTGGAGTTAAGGCCGGTTTTCTAACACTGTTTTATTTGGGTAGTTATTTTTGTTTTGTTGTTTGTTGTGAGATCTCGGTATGAAGCCTGGACTGGCATTCAACTTGTGATACCTAACTCAATGCCTTAATTCTCAACCTCTGGATTACAGCAACCCCATAACTCCTTGCAAGAATACCTCCAGGGTTAATTTAGGCCTGGGTCACTCACTTTAGATCAGTATCACCCCACCAGAATTGCTAACATCTTCCTGCCCTTGTTCCTGTTCCCTGACTTGCTTCTTTCTCACGACAGGGACAAAGTACGAGTAGCAGCTATGCAACCATGACATCCACCAAAAACTCCTATGAATAGCCCTTATTGCCCCACAACAGCTGTGAAAACCCCGATTCAGAAAATTAGCTCTGATAGGAAGACTATCTGATATAATTTATGGCTTCAGACTAGCACCCTTTAACCTGCAACATTTGTATACAGTCCACATTAATAATTAAACTCATTTTTACAGATGAAATAGTGAGGTAAGAGAAATGGTTTGCTCACAACACAGCAGTGCAGCTCCATAGACCCTCAGAAGTCCTTAACTGCTCACTATCAGGGATGGTGACTCCTAGTGGCTCAGGGTCCACTCACTAGCAGCCCAAAGATAAAGTGTGGATCCCACAGGCTCAACTAAAGAAAGAAAGAAGAAACAACAACAACAAGAAGAAAACAAAACAAAACAAAAATCTTCCAGAGGGCTGCCCTTCACAGTGGAGTTCCACATTATCTTTCAGCCAGGCTGTCTAGATTTCCCAGGTCAAGGCAAAAATGCCCCTGATCACTTGTCAGCAGTTTTTAGTGGAGGAAGCGCTGCCACTCAAGTCTACTGAGAACTCGGAGCAGTCAACACATACAGATGTAGTGTGTGCAACCCTTGATTATAAATTGGAGATCCGTGTCCTTCACTTTGCTGGAGTGCTATAAATCTTTAAATGCCAGCTACAGCTCATTCCTTTTTGCTTATTTAAAAGAAGAATTTTAAAAATCACTTTTTCCACTTCATTGCTTGGCTCCCTTTGGACCAAGGAATAAAAATAGCGATGTCATCGGGAGCCAAGATCTTTTCTGGAGGAGGGGGCGTTGAAAGAATCTTAACCCTGGCACAGAGGGGTTGGCTTCAAAGCAAAGCTGATTTCAACCACTGCGCTCCTTTCCCCCTTTTCCACCTAGAACAATTTGTAAGCCAAGTCCGGGCGCGCGGCAACACACACACACACACACACACACACACACACACTCGGGGCACGCTGCACTCTCCGGGTTCCGCCACCTGTCAGGACAGCGAAGGCGGCTCGTGCCACGCGGGGCTGGGGAGGTGGCTGAGAGGCTGCTCGGTGAAGCGGCACTGGTGACGGAGGACACTGAGGACGTGGTTGAGTCCCCGCGCGCCCAGCGGCGGACTCGTCTTACCTGTTGATCTTGAGCGCGAAGGCGCGGCGCTCGGCGCTTGGCAGCGTGGCCATGGCGCACGCACGGCTCGCCGGCCTCGGGACTCGCGGGGGTGCCGAGGGACGGGGCCTGAACGTACAGCCGCTGCAGCGCCCGCCGCGCTCGCCGCCAGCCTCATCTGTCAGCCGCGCCGGGAAACTTCCGCATTTCCACCTTGGCGGCACAGCTCCCGGGGGAGGGCCCTGCACCACCGCCCACAGCGCCGCCCGGCCTGGCACGCACCGAGCGCTCGGCGAGGGAGTGGACAGCGCGCGGAACCGCGCTCCGGATGCTCCCAGTCGCCGACCGTAGGCGCTCGCTTCCCGCCGCTGACCCCGGGCGGAGAGGGACGCCGGCGGGCGAGCGGGAGCGCTGACCGGAAACGCCGGCGGCGGCCGGAGCCCGAGAACAACTGGGGCAGCGTGCGCCCGGACCAGAAGCAGCCTGGGGCTCTGGAGGGGGTCTCCCGGAGGGTTGACGCCATTCCCGGGAGTCGACAGTTAAATATAAATAAAACCGCAATCTCATAAGACCCCAGGTGACTTTTTTTCCAGCCGAATGTGCACTATCATTCATGGGACACCTTATTATAATGGATCTATCCCAGGAGTGAATATTATGAGCTATATGATTTTTCTTTTTGCAACCTGAGATAGAACTCCCCCCAACCCCGAGGAAATAGTACACACAGCCCTGAGATTCACCGGCATCTCAACTGAGCTTAGTTTCACCTGAAGAAACTTGACTAACCCATAGGGGAAATCGGAGGGGGCGAGCATTTCAGGAAAAGCATGTGCCAAGTTGTGCTATATGAACAATCTTTGTGTGTCTCTACTTGTCAACTTGCCCCAAAATACGAAAGGGGTGTATTTTTGGTTCAAAGCTGCAGTGTCTAGATATGGAAGCCACAAGCCACATGTGGCTGTTGACCACGTGAATTTTTTGGTTAGTCTGAAGTGAGGTGCGTTGAAAAATATACACTGGGTTTCCAAGACAGTACAGAAAAAATAATGGAAAATGCCTTAATAAATTTTTCTGTTGGTTGCATGTTAAAAACGATCCCTTGGAATCTGCTAGGTGAAGAAACATATTATTAAAGATAACTCCACCTGTTTGGTTTTCCCCTGTATTAAATGCGGCTTGAATTAAGAAAATGTAAAAACAAAACAGCAACAACAACAAAAAAACCTTACATGGTTCACATTTGTTGGCACATTATAATCTTACTGTGCAGCACTGGTCTAATACAATTTAATTAGTAACCTAACACTAAAATGCTTGTGAACCATATGTTGCCTGTTCTTGGTCTTCTTCCTTTGCTTTTGGTTGTATAGGTAGTTGAGTAAATCTTCAGAGCTGGTTAGGTAACTCTCCCTTTAAACACATAAGACAGTGTGTGTAGCATAACAATAAAGCCACTATAAAAACAGACTAAAAAAACACATCTTTAATAATAATAAAAAATAACAAAACAAAACCAACCACTGTAATCCAAACCTGTAATCCCAGCTACTCAGAAAGCTGAGGCAAATCACGAGTTCAAGGCCCACCTGTGGGACAAAGTGAGTGCAAAGACATCCTGGCACCCCAAGGAGACTGGTAGTCATGAGCACTTACCTATCAATCATGCTCAGGTAGTCGTAAGCACTTGCCTGTCATGCTCAGGTTCTGGGTTCATTCCCTCTCCCTCTCCCCTCTCCTCCCCTCTCCCCCTCCCATTCTCTCCCTCTCTTGGTTTTTTGGGACAGGGTTTCTCAGTGTAACAACCCTAGCTGACCTGGAACTCGATTTGTAGACCAGACTAGCCTTGAACTCACAGACATCCGCCTGCCTCTGCCTCCCTCCCAAGTGATGGGATTAAAGGTGTGAGCCACCATACTCAGCTCCAGTGCTAATTTTTTAAAAGGCCTTTAAAAAAAAGAAAAGCTGTTCTTTCTGACTTACAAAGGTCTTCGAAAGATATTTACTAAAATGGAATTTATAGGGAAATATTTGGATAAAAATATTTTTTTAAATTTATATAAATGCATCTTCAATCTGTAAACAATAAATAATTCATTGAGAAGTTTTCACCAGAGCCTTTGGTCCACTTACAGATGGACTTGTCTGGGTTTCTATATGTTTATGTCATGAACTTTCATATAGAACAAAAGTCTACTTGTTTCTACACAAGCACAAGTAAAATGTAATGAGAGCATCTCAAATTTTCAGAATTTTCCATTAAGGAAACTTGTTTGAGATGATCAGGAGAACATAATGAAATCTTACATCTTGTCTCACATTATACTATGTTCACCTAGTATTTGATACCTAACCATGGAGATTAGACCAGCACAGTTGTCTAGTCATACTTTTCTTAAGGGTCACTTCACTCGTCAAGAATGTGTTGCCTGTGAAGTTAGTATAGCCTTATCTGCTCTTGGGTGTATTCACAGTTCACCAGCAAACTCCAGAAGTGGCCATCCAAGTGTCTTCCTCCTGCAGTCTCACTGCCTCTCTAGGTCCCTGTCGGTGAGCTTCTCTCTTCATTCCTCTGGCCAGAGCTAACTCTGCAAGGCTTCCCTTCCTCATTTGTAGGCCTCTCTGGGCCTTCCTCTTTCTCTTATCATTGTGTCATTCAATTTTGTTTTCCCTTTTCACAAAGTCTTGCTCGACTTCCATGACCAACTAATCATGTACCAATGGTCTTAAACTCTCATTTAGGTTTCCCCAAACTTTATTTTGCTTTAAATTGCATCTTGCCTGTATTTTTTAATAAACAACTAAATAACACCTGAACCAGACACTGTTTCAACCAGGCGCCCTTTACAAATTAACCAGTTAATTAATTAATTAATTCATAACAACCACTAAGTACTAACGTTTTCTCCACTCTCCAACTGAGGAAACTGAGGATCAGACAGATTGCGGTAACTTGTCTCAGATCACAGAACAGTGAGGGCAGAGCCACTTCTAATCCTAAAGTTCTGCCTATCACCTGGACACCCGCACTCAAAGTGTGCATCATCAAGCTCCACAAACTAAAACTGTCTAGTTCCATTACCCAACCGGAAGCTGACTATCCCTCCATGATCACTCATAATCTGTTGTTGGTGGAACCTCCAGTATTTCAAGCTTAAACTTTGGAGTTATTTAGTAGGGGAAAGCCATCAGTCCAGGCTGGGGCTTCAGCTTTGAGTTAACTGTGATCCCAATGGCAGGTCTGTGCATCAGTCCTTCATCTTAGAGGAACATCACCGCTTGCTGCTCTATGAACCACATAAGAGGTGTCAGGTCTAGCACCGCCCTCATCTTTACCCTCCTGATCTAATCACCTGCCAAGGGCTGCCATGCTTTCTTTATAAAGCATCACTTCATAAGCATGCCAATGTTCTCACTGTTTCCATCATGGCTCATAAGTTCATGTCAAAATAATGAAGACCAAACTTGAAATGACTTCCTGGGGGCTAAAGAGATGACTCAGAGGTTAAGAACTCTGGCTGTTCTTCTAGATGGTCCTAAGTTCAATTCCCAGCAGCCACGTGGTGGCTCACAACCATCTATAATGGAATCTGGCTCCCTCTTCTGGCATACATGCAGACAAAACATGGTATACATAATAAATCTTAAAAAAAAAAAAGGAAACGGAGTCTCTGTGTGTGTGTGTGTGTGTGTGTGTGTGTGTGTGTGTGTGTCCCTTGCTTATCCTGGTTTAATTGGTCTCTGCCAACTACCCTTAGTAGAGTCTCAGCAGCCTCTGTGATCAAGTGTATCTTCCCTACATGTGTGACAGGGCTGCATCAGTCAAAGAGAGGCAGTTCTGCAACTTACCCCTCGAAAGGACAGTGTTCTTCTGGGGCTTCCACTAGCTCTGTTTCTTTCCCACTTTCTTCATCCTACATTACCTCCAGTATCTCTCCATCTTCAGTATTTGAGACAATTTTCATATCCCGTGCGAGGGAGAACTTCTTTCAGTCTGCCAGCACTCTTTAGTTGGCTAGGAAGTACATCTCTATAGATTCAGGATACAACAGGGTTTGGTCTACAGAGAAAACTGAGGCTGTTTTTACATCTCCTCCCTTCTTCCAGAAAAACTATCTCCATAATCACCTAAGATTCCCGAGATTGGGCTCAAATGTCACCTTCCACGATATTGCCTGGCTCCTTTTTCAAGTCTTTTCTACTCTGTAGCCTGTGTCTCTCCTGATATATTGTATTTACAAGTTGCAAGATTAAACGGATTTGAATGAAATTAAAGTCTAGTAAGAGGATAGTAAAGTTAAGTGGACAGTATACTTTTCATGGCACTAGGCAGGCAGATTATAAGAGAACATTGTTATATACTTTGCTTACTTTTATTTATTTATTTATTTTGGTTTTTCAAGACAGGGTTTCTATGTGGCTTTGGAGTCTGTCCTGGAACTAACTCTTATAGACCAGGCTGGCGTTGAACTCACAGAGATCCGCCTGCCTCTGCCTCCCAAGTGCTGGGATTAAAGGTGTGCGCCACCACCGACCGGCACATTTTTGCTTATTTTTAAGTTATCACTCTATGCTGATAGTACATAAGTTCCAGAACTATAGAAATATTTGTGTTTGGCTCCAGAGCCTAAAACAAAGCCTCACACATAGTTGGTGGCACTCAATTAAGTAAGTGGATGCACACATTCACTAAATACTTGTTAAAATGAACGTGAGTAGAAGTGACCGAGTTCTCCAAGTCATTCAGAAGGTAGCAAGATTAGTATGAGTATTTTAATTTGCCTTTTGATGAATATTTTCCAGCTCTGTTTTGTATTTATTTCAAGTCAGCTGTCATGGAACATTACATTTGTTTACATGTAAAGATGTGTTGCTTTGTTTTACCTTGCCTGCCCAAAGCACCTAATTGGTTTAATAAAAAGCCGAATGACCAATAGCTAGGAGTAGACAGATAGGGCTGATGGGAAAAGAGAATACATGGGAGGAATTCAGGCTCAAGGAGAAGGGAATGAAAAAGGAGAGAACAGGGAAAAGAAGAGGGAGATGCTCAAGGCCAGACAGACAGACAGACACAGAGGAAGCAGGAAAAGTAGGACATACAGAATGAAAGAGAAGTAAATAGCCCCAAAGTAAAACATAGATGAAGAAAAACAGGTTAAAATAAGTTGTAAGGTCGGGCGGTGGTGGCGCACACCTTTAATCCCAGCACTCAGGAGGCAGACGCAGGTGGATCTCTGTGAGTTCAAGACCAGCCACACAGAGAAACCCTGTCTCAAAAAAAAATCACTAATAATAATAATAATAAGAAGAAGAAGAAGAAGAAGAAGAAGAAGAAGAAGAAGAAGGAGAAGGAGGAGAAGGAGAAGGAGGAGGAGGAGGAGGAGAAGGAGAAGTTATAAGAGCTAGTGGGGCAAGCATAAGATAAGGCTGAACATTCATAACTAATAACAAGTCTTTGAGTCATGATTTGGGGACTGGTGGTCCGAGAAAGCCTGCTACAATCAGCACATAATATATTTTAGCATTGTCAATATAAGATTTGGACTGGATCCAAATGTAGGTATTCAGCACTTAGGAATAGTCAAGCTATACCGTTAACTATAAGGATTTTGGATTCATTTTTTAAAAATGCATGAATTTTCTCATCTCATTCACTACTGTTATTCAAACACTCTCCAAGTGGTCACCAGAGCTCAAGATACACACTGAGTGACAGCAGGAGCCAACAATGAACAATACTGTTCTCTGACTTCCTAGAACTCACAGTCTAGGAATGAGACACACATACAGAAGGAAAAGGAGGCCTGGGCTCTGTGGAATTGCTTTTTTGCTGTACAAAAGTCTGGGAGATGGAGGAAGCTCAGGCAGGAAATGACTTATTCTTGAGGGATGAGGGAAGGCAGAGAAATTGACACCAAACAAGACTGGCTTTGTTGCCATAGTGATGTGGGAACTGAGACCCAGTGCACAAGTTCAGCGGGCAGAGAAGAGTTATTGAGGATATCTCAGGCAGAAAAAAAGCACTATATAACACAAACACAGAGTTGGGAGATACCAAAGTCCTCTCAGAGGAAAAAAAAGTAGAGAAAACTGAAGCCTTGGTAGACAGGGCCTGAGTGCCAATAACAATTGCTTTTTGCATACAAAGGTTATTCCTCTGGGAGAAATATCTTTCCAGCTGCTAATCCACAATGAGGATGTGAATTATATCCAGGAGGTTATGGGACAGCATGAGGTGGGCAATATTCCTCCTAGTCCTGGCAACTTTTCTCAATTTGGACATAAATGCTGATGCTGATGTAGGGATGCATATTGTTTTGAGAAATAATTTAGGCAATACTCATGTATGACTTTCCTCATCATGGTGACCAATAACTGACAAGAAGCAGCTTTATGGAGAAGGGGTTTATTTTGGCTCATGGTTTGAGGGTACAATCCATCCTAGTAAAGAAGGTGTGGTTGCAAGATCTGGCTCATGGGTGTGGCAGTAAAATGTAAGACTCCTTGCTCACTTCTGGACAAATCAGGAAACAGAGGAAGGAGAGAACAGTGGTGTGGGCCATCAACAAAGACTGCTGTCTTGATTTTACTGAGAAACCTCCTCTGTTAAAAGAGATGAGACAGCCGGGCGGTGGTGGCGCATGCCTTTAATCCCAGCACTCGGGAGGCAGAGGCAGGCGGATCTCTGAGTTCGAGGCCGGGCTGGATCGACAGCCTCCAAAACAATACAGAGAAACTCTGTCTCATAAAACTAAAAGAGAAAGAGAGACAGAGAGAGAGAGAGAGAGAGAGAGAGAGAGAGAGAGAGAGACAGAGACAGAGACAGAGAGGAGACAGAAAGCCGGGTGTTGGTGGCGCATGCCTTTAATCCCAGCACTCGGGCACTTGGGAGGCAGACACAAGCAAATCTCTGTGAGTTCGAGGCCAGAGTGAGTCTACAGAGCGAGTTCCAGGATAGCCTTCAAAACAATACAGAGAAACCCTGTCTCAAAAAACCGAGAGAGAGAGAGAGAGAGAGAGAGAGAGAGAGAGAGAGAGAGAGAGAGAGAGAGAGAGAGAGAGAGAGAGAGAGAGAGAGAGGAGACAGGAAGCAAAGAGCACATTGCCATGAGCTTATTATGCTCTCTAAACATGGTTTCCAGGGTTTTTATTATTATGTGTCATCTGTGGGTCTTTAAAACCCTATCAACAATCCCCATGTGTTTATTATTGTTTCCTCATAAACAGATTCTAAAAGTAGAATTTAATTAGGCCAAAAGTTGTAAACTCCTGCCAAATGTGCCTTAATCTAATCACGAGGAAACAGACAAATTTAAATTGAGGAACATTCGTTGCTTATCTTTCTTTCTTTTTATAAAAGTACTATTTTCAAGAGACACAGAGGATAGATGAGGAACGGGTACCAATTAAAGATCACAGGCTACAAGAATGCATCAGGGATCCTGGAGTGGTCACTGGGCTAGGAAAACCTAGTAAAAAAGAAAATTATTAAGACGTTCAGTACAATTTACATATGAAGAAGTGAATCTATATATTTGATAGTGATATCAACCCAAAGTTATATGTCCTGAATAAGATGTTCATGCATAGTTATATAAGAGAATAGTCTTAGGAAATATTGAGTAAATCAGGGTACAAGGAGCATTGTACTGGGTGCAATGACTCTAAGGTTACTGTCAGGTGGTCTTCAGTGATATTAATAACATTAAAATAAAATGCAAAATAATTAAAGTTAGAGAATAGGTGAAAGGCAAACAGTTTGGTTTCTTGTGTGTTTTCAAAATAAAAGTTTTAAGATGACATGTTACTAGCATGTAAAATGAATAAAAAAATTTAAAAGATGACTTGTTATTAACACAATTTGACTTTTGGTGGTTTGTGTCAATTTGTAAGCAATGTTATAAACATTTTTATCCTGGTGTATTAATGTGGAGTATTGTATCTTTTAACTCTTTTCTACTTTAGTGGGTTAAAAGCATTTTAATAGGCTAAAAATAGATTTTTATGTATGTATTTGGTAAACTGCATAGTTTTCCTGTTCACTGTATGGTTGTAATTTTCAAATATTAACTAATTAATTTCCTTTTTATTATGTTTTTAAGTTAGCATAGAAACCGGTGGGTTTTATTATTTCATTTTATGCAGATAAGCTATTATCCATTTTTTCTTATTCATCTGTCTCATAGTTTGTATCTTTAGTCTATTCAGCATATCTACTAGGCTTTTGTGTTCTTGTTTACTTATGTTTTTAAATTTTAAGTTACTAGTCTGGGATGTCTGTGGTCTCCTAAATACACTGAGCCATTTGAAAGACAGAAATGAGGTAGACTGACAGAATCATTGGAACTTTTATTGACTCCCTGGTGTCTGTCAGTGTTAGGCCGTCTTTGTGAACTGTTGAAGTGCTTTTTCCCATTTCAGAATTAGCCAGTTTCCTTCCTGTCTATGTCCCCACAACTCAGGCCCCTGCTTGTCACTGTAGCAATTCAAGCATTATGAAACAAATGCCCGGATATTTCCAGAAGAAGGAAAGGCAAGATATGTGGTAGTCTCTGCCAGACTAGCTGGGCTCAGTTCCTCCTGGTCCTTGCTCACAATGCCCAGGCAGGACCCTGGCTATCTTTTACTATGAAGCGATTAACTGTGAGGCCCCTGTGACTCTCATAAATAGCATAATGCTGAGTAAGAGAGGGAAGTTGGATGCTGAATACAGGAGACATGACTGTGGTCCCATCCCATTATCGCTATAAGAAAAAAGTGCTCAGCCGGGCGTTGGTGGTGCACGCCTTTAATCCCAGCACTCGGGAGGCAGAGGCAGGAGGATCTCTGAGAGTTCGAGACCTGCCTGGACTACCAAGCGAGTTCCAAGACAGCCTCCAAAGCCACAGAGAAACCCTGTCTCGAAAAACCAAAAAAAGAAAAAAAAGAAAAAAAGAAAAAAGTGCTCAAACAGTTTTGGAATTCAGAATATCTAGAGAGCTAATTATGAACACACAGGTCCAGAAGAATAAGGCATAGGTCTCCTCATATCTTCCAAGTCTCCTAAATGGTTTTGTTAGATATCAAAGTTTGAGAACTGTTATTCTCAATGGTTGAGCTGTCAACTGCATTGAAAATATACCAAAATATCTAACTAAAAATTTCTCTGTAACTTGTTAGGCCATGTTTTGTGGATATCCCTGGGAGGCCTACATTTTTTTCTTTTCTTTTTGGAAGGGAAATGAAGTAGGAGTGGATCTGGGGGAGGGGGGTGTGGGGGGACTGGGAGGAGTGGAGGGGGAGAAACTGTGGTCAGTATGTAATGTACGAGAGAAGAATAAAAGAAGAAAAAAACATCTATCAAAGCAAATGAAAATGGCTCAGTGGAGAAAAGCACCTTAGCACAAGCCTAGAGACCTGACTTTGATCCTCTGAATCCACATAAAGATGAAAGGAGAGAACTAACTCCACAAAATGGTCCTCTGAACTAACTCCTCGTGTGTGTGTAAGAAGTGACTGAGGTAATGCCATCTTGTTCTGACTCCATTTGTGTCTGCTTAGGTGCTTTTCAGTCCTTACTCTATGAACAGACATGTCCACCTTGACAGCACACTCAGAACTTCCCTTGAACATGACCCAAATTCATAACCAAAATACCTGTTGAATATATGGCCAAAACAAAAGTGACTAGGTTCCTCTGACCTGTACCTGACAATGAATGATGTCATTGTGATTTTTTTTTTTTTGTTTTTGCCTTTAGAAAACACTCTACCCCCGAGGTTTGGTGTCATGAGTCTTTCTGAGGCTCCTCCTACTTTTAGTGACTGGCAATAAAGGACTCTAATTTGATGTGTGTGTGTGTGTGTGTGTGTGTGTGTGTGTGTGTGTGTGTGTGTGTGTGTGTGTTAGTGTGTGATCATCTGCAACCTTTTTACCTGGACTATAGCATCTGCATGTATGTCATTCACACATACACACAATAACAATACAATTTTTTTAAAAGTAGAGGCTCCGGGTTGTAGTGGCATACGCCTTTAATTCCAGAACTCAGGAGGCAGAGGCAGGTGGATCTTTGTGAGTTCGAGGCCAGCCTGGTCTACAGAGCTAGTTTCAGGACAGCCAGGGCTACACAGAGAAACCCAGTCTTGAGAAACAAAAACAAAAGTAGAGGCTCAAACCCGCCATTTAAAGATGTCATTATCTAAAGTCTTTGCTTGTTTTTTTTTTCTTTAGAAGAATGAAGAGGAATAGTTTTTAGAAGTCTTAGCTTGAATTCTTTTCTTTAATGGAGAAGAATAATTTCTAAAAGTGGCGTAATCTGAAAGGTGAGGTGGCTCAAAGAGTTATAAGAATTCAAAAAAGGAAAGTATAGTTTTAAGAGGATCCTTGAGCTGTCCTGGGCAGGCAACTGAGAGCTAAGGACCCCAAATACTTCTTTGCAGGATTCAATCATTGCTTTAAAACAAACTAAAAAAAAAAAAAAGAGAGACCTGAAGTCCTTTGATTGGCCTACCTTAACCTCTACTGCGTCTATGACTTGTTGAGTTCGTGAAGGGACTTGTCCTGTAGAAGGATATCTGCAGGATATCCATGGCTCCCGGCAACAGCAGGATGCCTGAGGGGAGTTTCAGTGAGGATCCAGTGATGATAGTGTGCCAGAGGACTTGAACAAGACCCGTGGTTGCAATGAACAATTTGTGGGTGGGGCTGATTGTACAAAAGGGTATACTGCGTGGGACACCGCAGCATCCAGTGCCACTAGGATGAATGAAGAGGTATTTGAAAGGTGATGAGCAAGGTGGGTTTGCGTGTTTGTTTTTAATTGATTGGGGGGGTTGGGGAATGCTGCAGGGGTGATGAGAGGATATGGAGTGACTGGGAAGTGAGTGGGACCGGGGTACACGATGTGAAATTCCCAAAGAATCAATAAAGAAAAGTATGTTTAAACAAAAAATCAACGCAAATACAAATGCTCACATGAAAGTTTCCACGATTCTTCCCTTCCTAGGTAAAAACCCTTGGTTGAAAACATGGCTTAACTGCCCAGCACTGGTGGCACAGGCCTTTGGTCCCAGCACTGGGGAAGCAGAAACAAACAGATCTCTACAGAGCAAACTTCAGCCAAGGCTACACAGAGAAACCCTGTCTCAAGACAAACAGAAAAGAAAGAAAAAGAACAGACTAGCTCCTGGAGATACCAATCGCAGCTTCATCTGTCTTCCCTTAGAGGTTGCTCTCCAGGCCGTCTGTTGGGGGCAGAAACGGAGAGGAAGAATGCAAAGTTGTTTTCTCCACTCTGCTCCACTTCCTTCTTCCATCATAGCTGGTGGCCAGTTTCTGGTTCTTGAGGATGGGGGAGGGGGTCTGAGGAATGGCAGCCCTCTTAAAGAACTGACATGCTTGGGCTTTCTGTGCCTGGTGGACATTCAAAGCTGGCTTTCTTGAGGTTTTTGGAGGTTATTTAAAAGATTACTCTTTGCTCTATCCTGCAGCTCACTTCACCTGATTCATGTGTTTCTGCTCCTGTGGATAGCTGGTAGCCTACTTACAGTCTCTCCTTCCGTCCCCAGAGGCTGGAGTCTCTCTCTGAGTAGATCTCTTCCACGTGAGCTACATCTGATCCAGAGGAAAAGCTCATTCAGCCTGGCAAGCCTACGGATCTCACATGGCCTACCCTGACTCCCCAGGCTTCGTGACCAGATCACGGTCCAGTTCATCAGCATCCTCTGGGGCTGGCAGCTGCAGGAAATAGTCCTTTTAGGCTCTCCGGAAAGGAGGGAGTGGCAGCTTTTGCCAATAATCCCTCCATAAGCAGAATGAGGACTCTCCTGAGTAACATTCCTCTTCAAGAATTCTGTGGGACAGAATCAACTAACCTGAGCTCTTAGGGCCTCACAGAGCCTGCACGGGACTGATCTAGGCCCTTTGCATATATATGACAGTTGTATAGCTTGGTCTTCTTGTGGGACTCCTCATAGTGGGAGCAGGGGGTGTCTCTGACTCTTTAACTGGCTTTTGGGGTCTTACTCCCCATACTGGGTCACCTTGCCCAGCCTTAATACAAGACAAGCTGTTTACTCTTACTATAATGTGATATGCCATGTTTTGTGGATATCTGTGCTTTTATGACTAGAAATGGAGGAGTGGATGGGGGTACAGAGGGAAGGTAGGGGAGGGATGAGGGATGGGGAGGAGAGGAGGGAGGTGAAAGAAAGAGAAAGAGAGAAAGAAAGGGGAAAGGAAAAAAGGGAGGGAGGGAGGGAGGGAGGGAGGGAGGGAGGGAGGGAGGGAGGGAGGGAGGGAGGGAGGGAGGGAGGGAGAGATCCTGTGGGAGTTTCAGAGATTCAGTTTCACACTGGAGTCTTTGATCAAGTTGGAGTTAGGTTTTGTGAAGAGAGACAAGGGTCTGGTTTCATTTTTGTACACGTGGATACCCAGTCTTTCCCAGCCCAGTTTATTGAAAACATTCTTTCCTCCTGTATGTATTTTTGGCATCTTTGTTGACTGTCAGGTAGCTGCAATGTCACAAATCTGTACATTGTCTTAAGGTGTGGTCATTTCCACAATGTTGATTTTACCAATCTACAAGCATGGAAGGGCTTTCCATCTTTTATTGCCGTCTATTGTCTTCCTTCAGGGACGTTACACCCATGAACTCCCAACAATATGGTTACCCAAACACGATCATGCCAGCCAACATTCCAGCATGGATTAAGGAAGAGCACATAAGGCCCCACCCCAGGTGAAGACCTATGGGCAGTCAGTAGCTCAGTGGCTGCTGAGGGAGAGAGGGTCAGTCTCTTAAGGGGCAACCTGCCTCCTGATAGGTTGTCCATTCTCTGGTGGCTAACCCTCAGCCAAGTATATACAAGCAACACTAACCAGACTCAGTCAGGTGTGTGTGTGTGTGTGTGTGTGTGTGATTACAGAAAACAGAGGACATGGATTTGAGAGGAGTGTATAAAGGAGAACATGGAAGGGAAGGATGCTCTCATGTATGAAATGTGAAATCTAACTCCTGTGGGATTGAGCTGAGTCAGAAATTCCTTAGTAAAAATTCTGCACACAGTGATCCAGTTTTGGAAATACCTTAAAATTCTTCTGGAGCAACTTACATTTCAGTACCCCTCCCCTATCAATGTATAGTTTTAGGTATCCTATCAGGAAGCCACACTTAGGGAAGTCACTGCGCATTCTGTGCCTCATTTACAGGCTCTGGGGAGAGGAGCAGATTACTGGAAAATGACAGATAGTTCATGCTATATATGATATAAATGCTATGCTATACAATCCATATTAATTCTATTATTTATGAGTAAAATTTGTTCAGTGTGTAACATACATAGAAGCAAGTCTGAATATAATAAACATACTTACATAGTGTCGGCCAAGAACAAGGAAGAGAACATTGACAACTACAAGGGGCCACATCATAGCTCTTCATGGTTGTTTCCCCAGAATGAACATCCCGACCATCAACACCATAAGCCACTCTTTTCCTTCGAGGTTGAAGTGAAACCATTTGTGTTCATCATGTTTCTGAAGTTTCCTTGTAATGTCGCTTCTATGAGGAGACCATCTGTTCTCATTTCTGGGTATCCATCTCGTGAATACCGTCAGACAACCAATATTTAATCAGTGACTGTGCTTCTCCAAGGTAACTTAAGGGCAATCTGCAGCACCCCTAGACCTTCCCTAATTCCAACCAGCATCTACAGGAAGATTCTCAAGGCTATCTAAAGACATATATTTCAGAACAAAGCAGTCGAACTTTTGTTTGTTTGTTTTTTGAGACAGGGTTTCTCTGTGGCTTGGGAGGCTGTCCTGGAACTAGCTCTTATTGACCAGGCTGGTCTCGAACTCACAGAGATCCACCTGGTGCTGGAACTAAAGGTGTGCACCACCACTGCCCGGCTACCAGTCGAACTTTTTACACAAAAAACAATACTATGCATGTACAAAGGTAGGCTGTTTTGAAGAGTTATTTTTCCTCATTCTTTATATTTTATCCCATCGATCTTTGGTTTAAATTTGGCTGGCTTAAGAGTTTTAGAATGTTTGAGATGGAGAAAACCATGTCACTGAGAAATCTGCACAAATTCTGATAAATGATGGATGGCTTTCCATTTCCTTTGGAGTTATGATAAGAACTTTTATCACTTAGATCCCAGAAAATTCCAACCTACCTATTTACAGTAACAACTGGAAATTTGAAATTCATTTCTCAATGTTTCTTGCATTGCTTTTACATATTTTTGTGTGTTTGTTGTACTTAAAACTATGTAATGGTTTTTTTTTCTGTTAACATGAAAGATTTCAAAGCATGATAGTTTATCATCTGAGAAAAAGAGCCTTATAGGTTTTATTTAGATGAAAATTCATGTTTTAAAGTTACACAGTGAAGATTAGTATTTTCAAATTTGTCAGCAGTTACTTCTTGGATTTGTGTCCACAGAATAATTTAAAATGTCCAAACTGAGCCAGGCGTTGGTGGTGCACGCCTTTAATCCCAGCACTCGGGAGGCAGAGGCAGGCAGATCTCTGTGAGTTCGAGGCCAGGCTGGACCAACAGCCTCCAAAACAGAGAAACCCTGTCTCGTAAAACCAAAAAAAAAAACAAAAACCATAAAATGTCCAAACTGGATATGTCTCACACATATAATCCCAACAGCCAATAGGTACAGGTCAAGCTGGCTATAATGTGCAGTCAAAGCTCATCTCAGTTATATGGCTAGACCCCATCTCTCAAAGGCTAAAGATACAACTCAGAAGTCTAGCATGGCTCTGGGTTTGATCCCCTGTATTAAGAAGAAGTATGGTAAAATAGTATCAATGCTCTGAATAATAATGAAAGTCATCAAGGACTTTTTATAACATCCTACTCAACAAATGCTTAAAATCATAACATTAATTCAGTCAGAGGTTTATGTGAAGCCCACTTTGTGCATTTATTTATACTCCTCAAGAGTCACCTGTAATCACATGAAAACTAAGAATATTTATACCATGTTCAGAAGTCACACCAAGAAATAATTTATTATTTTTTACATGTATTTATTTGAGTGAGGGAGTGTGCGTGTAGATGCTCATGGCACATGGCATATAGGAATGTCGAGGACGATTTGCTAGAATCGGATCTTTCTCTTCCACTGTGTGACTTCCGTAGAATCAAACTGAGGCATGGTGGTAAGTGCCTTAACCCACTCAACCATCCCAGCTGTCATCAACAGGTAACTTTTACAAAGAATGATTAGTAATTATTGTTTTACTCGAGTAAGGAAATTTCTTTTTTTCTTTCTTTCCTTCCTTCCTTCCTTCCTTCCTTCCTTCCTTCCTTCCTTCCTTCCTCCCTCCCTCCCTTTCTTCCTTCAGTTTTTGCCTTCCCTGAGATGGGGTCTCAGGTATCCAGGCTGGCCTTAAACTCACTATGTAGCTGAAAACATTGGGCCCGTATTCCTCTTGCCTCCACCTCTCAAGTGCTTGAATAACAGATGTTTACCTAGTTTGCACAGGTGAACCTAGGGATTCACCCAGGGCCTCAAACACACTACACAGACACTCTAGTAACTGCTACATTCTCAACCCAGCTAAAGAGGGTTCTTCATGTGCCTTATGAGCACGTGCATGGCACCACACTGATGCCTGAGGGGTCATAGAATTTCTCCCTAAAATGTGAAGGGTAAGGTGGGCAGAAAAAATGGAGGTAGGCCAGGATTTTGCAAAAACTGAAACAACTGAAGACTGTTCATTGATAAAGAACACACAGCGTAGGGAGCAGGACTGGAGAAGGAGAAAGGAACAATTGATAAGCTGGGACACGGAAATGCACATTCAATAGCCCTGGCAAGAACTGATCTTTATGACAACACCCTGAATATGTATAATCTTAGCATTTGAGAAGCTGAGGCTGGAGAATCTCCATGACTTCAAGGCCAGCAGCCTGAGCTACCTGTCGAGTTCCAAGCCATTATGCTCAGACTGTTTTGAGACACAAAAGAACAAACCAGCATGGTGGGATAAGGTGTTTGGGAGTCAGCCAGTTTGCATTTATATTAAACCTCTTATCTTCCCCACTGAAAGGTGGTAAAATTGCACTTACCTTTTGTCTTTTCAAAGTCTCAGGTTTCCTTGTCCTAAAATAAAGGAAAAGATGGATTTTGTCAGGTTGAAGGGTAGATTAAATAGGCTAATACATATAGTATTGCCTAGCCAGTGTCCAGCACACACTGAGTGGGTTCCTCAGTTAAAGCATCAGCTGGACTGTTAGTTGTAACCTTGAACTACAGTCCACAACTAAGGTCAGAGGGTAGGATATCTTTTTATTTATTTAGGTTTTTTTGAGACAGGGTTTCTCCGTGTAGCTTTGGAGGCTGTCCTGGAACTCTGTAGACCAGGCTGGTCTCGAACTCACAGAGATCCACCTGCCTCTGCCTTCCAAGTGCTGGGATTAAAGGCGTGTGCCACCAATGCCTAACTAGGGTAGGATATCTTACAGGATCCCTTTGGTTGTAGTTACAGCTACTACTAGTTTCCCTTTCTGTCCACAAATGAGGTATGAAAGTGAGAAAGTACGAGTCGAAGGTATAACTTGCATGGACACAGTTGTTGACCAGAAAAGTTATGAGTGGAGATGTCCTGTGGCAAAACTGTCAATCATGTGTTCGTTCAACTTTACCCTCCCGAGCCAGGTTTTAGTTTACTTGCACAGATGCATATTGGACCTCTAAACAGACACAACCAGTTAAATACATGTGTGCTCTGGTTCTTTGCTGAGAACTAGTAAAACCGACAGGAAAGGAGATGTTCCAAAGGCCAAACCCACCAAGAGGATGCCTTAGGAAGACAAAAAGGATGTGATTTGGAATCAAGAGTCCAATAGATTAAGAGGTAATTTCATTAGTTGACCTGATAAAAATGACTGCTAGACATGCCTTGGTGAAAAATGGGAATTACTTGGTATATGAATTTTCCTTGGGAGGTTTTGGCAACATAGCCGCATGAGTCAGCTAACACTGGGCATGGGGGCGGTATGAATCAGCACAAAACGGCTGACACCAGATGTCTGGGGACTCCCAAAATAAACAGGGATGTGATCTGTTACATAACTACTTTTGGCAGAGTGCCACTTTTGTGTGATTCTGTACAAATATGGCGTTGGGGTCAGAGGTCTTAGCTTTTTGCCTTCACCAGCCTGCCTGTGTGCCCACAGCCATGTGTTCTCTCTACTCCCCCACTCCCTCCTAACCCAGTGGTCTTCCTCCTTTCCTGGCAACCTACCATGAACCTCACAGGTGTCAACGAACTCCAGTCTACCTGAGATGGAGCACCAATGACTGCCTGGAGAAACGATCCCACCTAAGTCTGCTTAGTAAACTAGGGAATGTGTTGAGGTTCCAGGACTGTGTGTGAGGATCATTTACTGGATCAAAGGCAGCTACATCCTGTCATGAATGATGGTTCACAAAACCATCTCTGGAGTTCTGTACACAACTTACAGGCAACCGGGAGTTCTCCCGGGGTTCTCCCGATCAATTGGTACTGCTCCTGTAACAGGGATGGAGTGGGGTGTGGAGTGTGATTCTTGTAAGTTTTAGCAGCTTCCGGAGACTTCTGCCGTTACGTGTCTCACACATTTGGTTTAGTTCCTGAGTCTTAAAAGAGCCTCTCTTCTGCCTCCAAGAGGGACGCTGTTTCAATCTGGTTGCATGAGAGGCCTCCTTTCATGCTTCGGCAGTGGGGAGAAAGGTGAGGTGAAGAACAGACATGAATAACAAGCCTGTTTAGAAAATGGTTCCTCGGGTCCACAAAACCCCAGAACTAACCTCATGAGCCTGGATACGGTATATAGCCTCCTTCTGGAGGAACACTTGGCAAATATGGGTTCAATTCTATAAATGGGAATATACGTTAACACAATAAAATCCCAAGTCCTTCACCATGATCCTGCAGACTAGAAGATCCTTCTGTGATATCTGACCACCTACAAAAGAAAGACATGAAGATTCAGCTGCCAGTAGTGCCTGGGGATGGGGGTGGGGTGGGGTGTGAGGTAAGGTGGGGGATGGGGGTGGGGTGGGGTGGGAGGTAAGGTGGGGGATGGGGGAGGAGTGGGGTGTGAGGTAAGGTGGGGGAGGGGTGGGGTGGGAGGTAAGGTGGGGGATGGGGGAGGGGGTGGGGTGGGAGGTAAGGTGGGGGATGGGGGTGGGATGGGAGATAAGGTGGGGGATGGGGGAGGAGTGGGGAGTGAGGTAAGGTGGGGGAGGGGGAGGGGGTGGGGTGGGAGGTAAGGTGGGGAGAGCTCTGGTCTCCTGTGGAGACCTTCTTCTTGGATTGCAAGTGTCAAGTGTCTCTGCTCGTTGCGTCCTCACAGTCTTCCATTGACCAATGCCTTTGTGTCTTAATCCCTTTTCTTATCAGGCCACTAATACTGAATTAATGCCTGCCTATATGACCTCCTGTTATCCCCAATTACTCCATATATAGTCACATTCTGAGGTACTTATGAACTTGAAGGTAACTCATCTAGGTGAAGAGCAGGAACAAAGCAAAAATCCTGTAAGAGTCTGGAGTAATTTTGGAAATAGTCAAAATGCTTGGTGCGTTTATGAGATCAAAGATCATGTCTTTGTGCTAGCTAGTTTTTTGTTGACTTGACATAATGTAGGGTCCCCTCTGTAGAGGGAACCTCAGTTGAAAAAATGCCTTCATCAGATTGCCTGTAGGCAAGGCTGCCGGGGCATTTTCTGGATTACTGATTGATGTGGGAGGGCCCAGCTCACTGCGGGCAGTTTCACCTCTGGGTAGGAGGAGGTCCTGGGTTGTATAAGAAAGCAATCTGGGCAAGCCAGGGAGACCAGGCCAGTAGGTACCACTCCTCTATTCCCTGTGCTTCACTCCTACCTTAAATTCCTATCTGGACTTCTCTCAGTGATGGAGTATGACCTGAGGTATAATGGAAATAAATTCTTGCCCAGTTTGGGGGGGGGGGAGTCATGGTCTTTATCCCAGCAATAAAAAGCAAACTAGGACAGTCTCTGACTTCAAAAATGCAGGGGAATGCTGACATGCTGTAAGGAGCAGGAGTAAATTCCAAGCAAGAGAATGATGAAAAAGTCATGTGACTAAGGCAGAAAGCACATTAGTGGTTACCCAGGGCCTCAAGTGCAGAGCAGACTGATGACAAACAGATGCAAAAGAACTTTAAAAATTTTTATTACTATTATTATTGTTATTGTTGGTGGGGGTGGTGTGTGTGTGTGTGTGTGTGGTGGGGATGGGCCTGTGCCACAAAGTATATGTGGAGTCAGAGGATAACTTCCTTCCGTCTTTATGTGGGTTCTGGGGATTGAACTCATGTCGTAAGGCTTGCACAGCCAGCATCTTTACCTACTGAGCCATATTGCCAGTCCCAAAGAAATTTTGGTATAATGAAAATATTCTAAAACTGGATTGTGGTGTATGAATGCATTTAAAATTCATTGAGTTGTACCATTATAATGTATATTATGCAAGTTATGCATTAACAAAACTGTATTTTAAAAAACAAAAATGGATTATAAATTAGGTCATTAAAATATGATTAAACACATAACAAAACAACAACAAAAGACGCATCAGGGTGTGGTGGTGCACACCAGTAATTCCCAGCACTAGAAGTAGAGGCAAGAGAACTGTGAGAAGGAAACCATCCTGGGCTGCATAGTGAGTGCAAGGTTATCTTGGGCTACATTAGGGAGGCCCTGCCACAATCAGACAGACAAACCAACCAACAAATAAAACAAAAACCCGAAAGAGGCTTGGGATATGTCTCAATGTTAGAGCACTTGCCTAGCATGCATAAGATCCTGAGTTCAATAGTCAGCCCTGAAAAGGAAGTGGGTATCAACGGGAGACAAGATATTTGCATAGTTTTAAAGTATCTCTCCACTAGCTACTCATTAACCACCATAGGGAAACAATACCTTTAGAGCAGAGAAAGCTGGCAGGCACTTTAACCATGGGATCTATGTCAGCAGGGGGAGTTGGGGCTATGGGAACATCGAGTGCTTTCTCAGGTGATATATGGAGAGATGGTCAACATTAATTTGTAAGCATCCTCGACAGCAATGTGTAATCCAAATTTAAGCATGAGAAAAGTAGTATAAACCAAGCTGAGACTCTATTACAGAATAACTCACCAATATTCTTGCCAAGTCATGAAAATTAAAGTTATGAAAGACAGACTGAGCAAGATACTTGGTTAAAAAGAAACAAAACAACAGCATGCAACATGGCTTCCTGGGTTGGTTCCTGGTCTCTCTCTCTCTCTCTCTCTCTCTCTCTCTCTCTCTCTCTCTCTCTCTCTCTCTCAAGATAGGGTCTCACTGTGTAGCTTTGGTTAGCATGGAACTCTCTATGTAGGCCAGACTGGTCTTGAATTTGTGACAATCTTCCTGCCTCTGCCCACTCCTCACCACAGTACTTGGAATTCAGGAATGTAACATTGAACCCAGACATAAATAGGACTTTTCTAAGACAAATAGCAACTTTAAGTAAGGTCTGAAAAGTAATTATTGGCAACTTATCAAAGTTAACAGCACAGCAAATGAAAGATGTTAATATGGTGGGGAACAAGATGGAAAGCATGTGAGAATCTCTCCAAAACAATTGTAACTTTTGTAAACTGAAAGTTTCAAAGTGCAAAGTCAAAATATAGAAGGAAGTTTCATTTTCAGCTAGGCAAATGGCAGTGGTTTGATAGTGAGAAATAAACTGTGAGGTGAAGACCAAAGTTCTACCCATTCTTCTGAAATCAACAACTTAGAACATACCAAGTAATGACTTCATTTATTGCTATATTAACCATTTTCTCTTTCCCTTTCTTCTTAAAATGGAACCACTAAGTGTACTATGCTGCATTTTTCTTTTTATGCATAAAGGTGTATTTTACTTAGATCTAATGTAAGGAATCAGCTTATAATCTATATAAAATATTATATAATTTGTTCTAAATAGTAATTTATTTGTTATTATTATTGATACTTCAGGGTTTTTATTACACTCAAAAGTTAGATTTTCCTCTACTTTTTTTGCAACAATTGTCATGCATTTTAGTATATATATTGTGTAATCTTTTGTGTATTAGTACATGACTACTGGCAAATGCATGTATTCAGTGAACAACACAGTCAAGAGGTAGACAATGTTGTCAGTCCCTAAATTTTTCAGTGTCCTCCCTCGCTTTAGCATGTACTGATTATATGAAATAATGGGCTTCGTCTTGACATTTTCATACATGCTATACTGTATTTTGATCATACTCACACACACCCCTTTTGCACCCTAATGCCCTACCCTTGCTCCTTAGCCTCCCTTA
Organism: Mesocricetus auratus; assembly: GCF_017639785.1. Classification (NCBI taxonomy): domain Eukaryota; kingdom Metazoa; phylum Chordata; class Mammalia; order Rodentia; family Cricetidae; genus Mesocricetus; species Mesocricetus auratus. The sequence continues at coordinate 35,453,676 of NW_024429182.1, forward strand.
CTCCCCTGTCTCTTGTACTTTCATGGCTTTTTCCTTTCTCCAAACTTGTCTTCTAGAGTCTGGCTTATTCCGCTTAGTATGGCAATCTCCAGTTCCATCCATTGTTCTGCCAATGACAATTTGTCCTTCCAATGGCTAGATAAGACTCCATTTTGTATAGGTGTTGCATTTTAGCTGCTGGTAGGCACCTGGGTTGTTTCCATTCCTGGGCTTCTGCTGCATCTTTCTTTCTGAAGAGCCTTTTAGTTTGATGCAACCCCACCTATCCATCCTTGCTATTATTTCCTAGGCTAACAGCCTGTCTTTTTAAAATGATGTTGTGTTTTGAGCCTAACATTGTGATTCAGTTTTTCTCAGTATTAAAAGAGAAATTATAATTGATCTCTAAATTGGCATCTTAAAAGCAAACACTGGAAATACAGAATCATTCACCCAAGAACGTTTGAGCAAAGCATAATGCTAGTGTAAATCCCTCTCAGAGAAGATATTGGGTGAGTGTGTACATTGTGGAGGCCTCGACCGACCACAGACAAAGAGCACTAGCCAGATGGGGCCAAGGTCCAGGTGGGTGCTTTAACTCTGCTGATAGATTTATTGCATGCACACTCTGCTTCTGTAATGATATATTAAATAGTTTTCTCCAGGATGTTTGCTGAGAAGGAACAAGCCAACTGCTCACTTTGCAGTTTTTGTTTAATCTTCTGGTAAGGTAGCCTTTCACTTCAAATCATGGAATGACCATAAAACTACAAAATGTATATTGAGGAAATTAGACGTGGTTAGTTTATAGGGTATGGATGCTATAGGGAATTAAGCTTGCATTTAAGGTGTAGATGGATGTTCCACATCTTACAGTGTGGGTTCTTTTTTTAATCAGAATGCTTTGGGGCTGGGGTTGACGCTCATGATAGTGTGTATTAACAACCGTGAAGCACTGAGTTCAACCCCTGTGTCCCAAATACAATCAGAATGTTTCATCCAATAACCTTTTGTCCATTTTGTTCCCAATAAAGTTGGTCCTAGCAACTTTTATAATAAATTAGCTTTACTCTCTCATGTAAGCCAAACTTATTTAGCTATTCTCTATAATTGAATAATTTTATATGCTTCTAACATTTTGGCCTTAAGACCATGATTAGAATGTTGTAAATGTCTATAGGACAAATTCCTACCATAGCATTTCTAGCTCAAGGTTATATGCAATTAATATTTTAAGAGATAGTTATTTTTTTCTTTCACAACAGAATTGTTGATGTATATTATTTTAAACAATCCTACATGCTTTTGTAAGCAGTAATACAATAAAAATGTAGGTTTTTCGCCGGGCGGTGGTGGCGCACACCTTTAATCCCAGCACTCTGGAGGCAGAGGCAGGCGGATCTCTGTGAGTTCGAGGCTGGGCTGGACCGACAGCCTCCAAAACAATACAGAGAAACCCTGTCTCATAAAAACCAAAAAAAAAAAAAATGTAGGTTTTTCTTTTTTAAAATGGTGACATTTTCCCTGTTATCTGACCAACCTCTCTCTGAGGTAGCCATGATATTACAAAGATGCATACTTTCTAAAATATACTTCATCTGCCAGGTAGAGTGTATAATTGATTATTAAACTTTATTTAATGAGAAATTCTGATAATTGACATAACAAACTAGAGTAGAAACAAAGTATATTGTTAAATATATAAAATATAGCTTCTTAGGATGCTTTCCTATACTGTTTAACTTTTTTTTCAAAACAGGGTTTCTCTGTGTTGCCCTAGCCATCTTGGAACTTGCTCTATAGACCAGGCTGGCCTTGAACTCACAGAGATCCACCTGCTTCTGCTTCCCAAGAGGTGGAAATAAAGGTGTGCAGCACTATACCCAGCTTTGCTTAACATTTTTAGATGTCTCACTATATAAAGTCTGAGCTGGCCACAAACTTGTGATCCTCCTGCCTCAGCCTCCAGTGTAGCAGGGTTTCAGGGTTTTACCACCCTGCCTGGTCTCTTTCTTTTCCTAAGACAGTAGATGTTATGGGAAGCTTTTCCTTGAGAGGAGCCTTCCCGCCAGCCTGGTTCCAGAGCCGCTTTCCCGCCAGCCTGGTTCTAGAGCCGTATCAGTCCCAAATAAACACACAGGAGGCTATATGAATTATGAAGCTGTTGGCCTTGCTTGTCTCTTACTGGCTAGCTCTGCTTTAAGTAATTACCCCATAATTGGTAATCTAAGTATGTCTCTTACCGGAGAATAATTCCGGGCTCCTACCCCAATGGCTTTACATGTTGACTCTCTTGTGTTTCTCCTTCCCAGAATCCTCCTGGACTCCTAGCCCCACCTATCTAGATTCCTATAGGCTCAACAGTACTTTATTGACAAATAACAGGCAAATAACAGGACTTCCCCAACAAGTAGAGATTTTTACCTTGGATGCATGTTTTAGAGTGGTACCTAATCAGTCTTCAAAGGCATGATAAAATTATATGTCTCGATTATGGAATGAAGTAGTTAAAAATGCATATATAAATTAATAATAAAATGCAAATTAGGTGGGCCTCACTTTTAAAATATGTTTTCATTAGTGAGCATTCCACACACTGTATTTTTGCCCTAATCACACAGTTCCTACCTCTAACTCCTTCCAAATTCACCCTCACGTCCCTACCTCCCCAACTTTCTATCTTCTTTATCTTCTTTTCATTATTTTTTTAGGTAGTCCAATTTGTGTTGTCCATATGCCCCTGGTTGTGAGGCCATCTACTGGAGCATGGTTGACCTACCCAGCCACACCCCCTCCTCCAGAAGTCAGTCTATAGCTCCTCGGTTAGAGGCAGGAGCTCATGAGCCCTTCCTCCTCCATACTGGAATATTCACTAACTTTACCTTCTGCTGCATGTCTTGTGCTGTCAAACATGGCTTCTATGAGTTCATGTGTGCAGTGGTCCTGTACTGTCCAGGACTGACTGCTGGCTCTGAGAATCTTTCTGCCTCCTCTTTCACAATGGTCCCTGAGCCCTGAGGGATGATACAGATGTCCCATTTGTGGATGGGCACTCAAATGACAAGTATTCTCTGCACTTTGGTCAATTGTGAGTTTTTTCCCCACTGATCACCATCCACTGCACAAACAATTTCTCCAATGAAGTCTGAGAGCTGCATTAATCTGTGAGTACCTTGGCAGGGCGATGGTGGTGCACATCTTTAATCCCAGCACTTGGGAGGCAGAGTTCGAGACCAGCCTGGTCTACAAGAGATAGTTCCAGGTCAGCCTCCAAAGCCACAGAGAAATCCTGTCTGGAAAAAAAATCTGTGAGCACAGAGGCATAAATTCAGAGTGTAGTTTGTTACTATGTCCATTTAGCAAGAAAGCAGTGGGTTCTTGTTCAGATTTATTGTACCAAGCATGTGTTTCCTTCTGTGGAGTAGGCCTTAAATCTACTCAGAAAGTTGTTGGTTACCTATGTAATATTTGTGCCATTACAGCATCATGGACATAAGCCTCATTCTTAAAAGAAGAAAGCATCACCAGTACATATTTTTATGTGAAGAATGAAGTTCTAGAACAAAATCTATGTGTATTCTTATTTATGTTAAAAACAAAAAATACATATGCATAAAAATGCATATTAAAATATTTAATACATAGGTGCAAAGCTATAGGTCACAAATTTAAAACTGGACTGGCATCCATTAAGTTGCTCACACTGATTGTACAGTATCAGTGACAAAAGAGAGATAGACAATGGTGAAAAAGACAGCCTTTTAAGACTTCTGTTTAAACATCACATCCAGGGGTTATACATGCAATTCTAAAGATGGCTAACCAAATAAAAACCTCATATTGGTAATGATTAGTTTAAGAAACATAAACAGAAATCTAAACAACACGCAAGTTCGATTCCCCTCTTTTGTGGCTTAGCCAAGCCCTCAGTAGGCACTGACCACAGTAGGGACTGTTTCTGAGCCACTGCTCCACTTCCTCTGTGTGTAGCTCTTATCTTTGGTAACCAGGATGTGCTGTAACCATCACTCCCACATCCTGGACACCAGGACAGAAGGAGAAATGAAGACAGATGCTAGGTTTCAGGCATCTGCCACTTGCATATGTCCCAAAGCCAGAGCATTCTCACTTGGCCACACATAGATGCAGAGGAGACTAGGATGGGTGGCCTTCACATCTGGGAGACATACCCATAGTTCAACCAACAGAGTTTAGAAACAAGGAAGAGAGAGTGCAGCATTTGTCTCTGGGTCTGGATTACTTCACCCAGTATTATATAATGTAACTGGATTGCTTTCCAGTTTCATCTATTTAACCCTCAAGTTTTATTCTTCTTTACAGATTAATAGACTCCTACGGTGCATATGTACCACATTTTCATTATCTGTTGATCAGGTGATGGATGTATAGACTGCTTCCATTTCCTAGCTATTGTGAATAGAGCAGCAATGAGCATGGCCAACAAAGTATTTCTATAGTTGGATACAGAGTCCTTTCATGGTTTCTCTTATTTGTAGATCTTCAGAGTATATAACCTGGAGTAATTACAGAATCCAGGAGAGTAAAATGAGACCATGGGGTAGGGTAGGTCTCCAGAGAATGGGTTAGTAGGACACTGAAGGGAGAAAAGGTAAAAAATAAGGGAGTTTAATGAGGGGAGAAGGAGGATAATGCAAAGGGAGAGAAAGGAAGAGGAGATAAGTGACACTTAGGATGTTTGGAAAAGTCATGGGAGAACATGTTATTTTATAAGCTTCCTTAAAGATATATGTATATATACATATACATATATATCATATGTGTGTATGCATATGTATGCACATATCTCATCTATATGGAATTACACCACATGCGGTGATAATGCTCCCCATAAAAGCTATTGACTAACAAAACCCAAGTTCCACACAAGGGAAATCTCCCTTAATGTTGCTGATTAGGGGAATCCAAAGGACTCCAAAACAATATAGGCTATTGCCGCTGTCTTTGGTTAACTCACAGAACTTGAAGGTAGGACCCTACTGCTGAAGATACCACCCACTTCTGACATAGGACTTGGAGGAATCAAGTTGGTACTAACCTGGAAACTTCTTCCCTTCGGCCTTGCTCTCATAGGATCAGAAGGTATTATGCACCTGGGAATCACAACAATGATTGGCCCGGCAAAAAAATCCCCAATAATGCAACAGCGGCATGTTTATCTTGAGGATAACTAACAGTTGTCTGGTTGGACTTAGAGCTAGCTCAACATAAGAGAACTTGTGCTGGTTAGTTCTGTGTCACTTTGACACAGTACAAGGGCATTTGGAAACAAGGAACTTCTGTTGAGAAAATGCCTTGCTATCAGATTGACCTACAGGCAAATCTGTGGAGGCATTTTCTTAATTGATAACTGATGACTCAGCCCACTGGGGGTGTTGCCACCCTTGAGCGGACAGATGGTCCTAGGTGGTATAAAAAAGCAGGCTGAGGCAGTCATGAAGAGTAATACATCAATCAGCATTCCTCTATTGTCTCTCCTTCAATTCCAGCTCCTAGTTCTTGCCTTAAGCTCCTGACCCAACTTTCCTTCACCATAGACTATAAGCTGTAAACTGAAATAAACCCTTTCCTCCCCAAGTTGCTTTTGGTCATGGTGTTTATCACAATAATAGAAGACAAACTTAGACACAACTGTTGCCTGGTACTGTAAACCTAGTCAAGAACTTTTAGCTGGAGATGTCATAGACCCTAGTAGAGGACATACTAATGCCATTTTCCTAAATCAATCTAGCTTCCACCTGAGAAGCATAGCTCTCAGTCATCACTGTAGATGCTCCTTTATGCAGCAGAGGCGGCTACTATAAAGATTCACAACTGGTACAAAAACAGAAAGTGACAATAGAGTGTGCGGTCCAATGATACACACACGACACCCTCCCTCCCCACATCTAAGGCTCAGGGGACACCATGGAAGAGGGGATGGAAAGACTGTAAGAACCAGGATACCAGGTTGCTTGCTTTGAGAAGGTGTCTTCTAGATTTGAGAAGGACACTGTATTCAGAGAATCTCAATGTATCTCCCTGCAAAGACCACGCCAGTAGATGTGGATGGGGGGAAAACTTCATAAGACCTCATCTGTAGATGACACAAATAATCCCAATACTAATTATAGAAGTCATGAATTTGAGAGAAGGTGGGAAGATACTGGAGGGGTTGAAGAGGGAGAGGGAGGGCTTGAAATGATGCAAATGGTGTGTACCCATATACGGAATTCTCAAAAGCTATCTTTTTAAGAAGGGGAGGACAAGTAAGAGTCCTTCGTTCATGAACTTTCCAGTTAGTTTAGAATTTCTTTGTACTACTAAACAGTACAGTTACTATGTAGGAGAATAAGAAAGTTGAAAGTTGCTAATTTGAAGAAAGTTCCCTAAAGAGAGATGATGTAAAGAGGTAGAGAGAAGGAAGGGGCTTGAAAAATCTATGTTGCTACAAAATTGGAGCAGTTCACACTGCGACTCAAGGGTGGGAAGGAAATGTTAAATTAGATAAAAGGAAGCAAACTAATCCAAGGAAAAATTAATTCATTTCCCTCCAGTAAAAGTTTGGTGGCTACTGTGTTCTGAATTCACCCCCTAAATTTGTAGGTTGAATTTTAATCATCAATGTGATAGTTTTAAGAGGTGAGGGCTTTAGGGGTAAGTGACGAGGTTGTCCTCATGGAGGAGATTAATAATCCCATAAAACAAAAGGTGGAAGGGAGCTTTTGATTTGATTGTTCGACAGCTGAGAACACGGCATCTATCTCCTCTAGAGGGCACAGAAACCAGGTGTTCAGCAGACAACAAACCTGCCTATTCTCTGTTCTTGGGACTCCACAGTCTCTAGAACTGCAAGAAGTAAATGTCTCTTACAAGAACCCCTATCCCATGTTCTGTTCTAACATCCTGGAGGAAATAAGACAGTGAGGAATTTACATGGAGGGATTTGGAGGAATCAAAAAACCTGGGTTTCCAAGTCAGGTAGCACACACAGTATTTGCTAAGTGAGGGTCACACTCCTTAAGAGAAATTGGGACAGGAGCATGAGGAAGGAAGATGGAGATGTTTCACTCATTTCCGTGTTTTTTATTTACATTCAAGAAATAGTGAGCAAACATCTGCATATCCCTAGTGTGTGAACAGATTTCTTAATCTAGAGGCACAGGGGGAGGGCCTACGCCCTGCTCCAAATGAGTTGACAGGTTTTGATAATCCCCTATGGAAGGCCTCACTCTCCCTGGGGAGTGGGTGGGGGAATGGGGTGGAGGGATATGGGAGGATGGGAGGGAGAGGGAACTGGGATTGTTATGCAAAGTAAGATTGTTTGTAATGTAAATAAAATTTAAAGCCACAAATGTTAGCTCCAAATTTCCATTGATACAAAGATAGCTTAAACTTTCTCCCTAAGTAATTACAACATAAATTATTTCACCTTTTTTTTTTTTTTGTGATGTTGTTCAAGGTAGCTCCTTGCTTGATAGTATAACTTAGAGACAACAGCGACTGCTTCATCTAGTCTGCCTGCAGGCTTTCATTAGTGTTTTGCCTTTGAATTTATGAGAAGCTAGTTTTTTTTTTTTAAGTGACTGGCATGTACGTTAAGCCTTATTAATAGCATTTTTCAACTACTGCAAGATAACAGAGTTCAAAAGTATTACCAAAAGTATTGCCTTTGAAAGTCATATCTGTTATGATAAAGCGCGAGGGGAACCTTGGCGGATTCCAAGGCAGGGGAGGATGACCGAGGTGGGGACCAAACACGCCAGGCAGACAGAGCTTAGTGGGAGGTTTTACTAAAAAGGGAGGGGGGGAAGGACAGACAAAAGAGGAAAGATACACACAGACAGAGGGAGGACAGAGGAGAAGAGGGAGACAGGAAAAGTCCTACTGCCCCAGGGGAACAGTGGAAAAGGAGAGGCATAAGTGGGCGGGGTCTTTCTTTTAAAGGAGTCTTTTGCACCTGTGGGCAGACTAAGCTACCATGGAACCCCGAGCTGACCAGGGTATTGCTTGAGTGCATTCTGCCAGGTGATAGGGGCAGGTCAGCATAATACCTGAATCCTTACAATAGCTCTTAAAACATGAAATATATATATATATATATATGTACATATATATATATTCCATCTGCCAGCCAATTTTAATTTTCTAGTGAGGAGAGATTATTTCTTTAGAGAGGTTGTATATTTTAACACAAGATTATCAAGTACTGAATACCAATGATCAACCTTAACTAGTCACAAGAATAGCTGCCCTTCCTCTGAGGCCTTTCAGATATGTCCTCAAAAATGTATCAAACTGGTAAACATCAAAATAAAAATATTTTGTTTATTTACTTGCTAACTAAGAAGAAGTGGACTGTTGTGAAACTCTCAGTTTCCTTTTCTCTAAGCCAGTAGCTATTGCTGGCCATGAGTGTGCCTATGCAGGAAGTTGCAAAAGAGAGAAAAAAGAAAGGCAAGTTGGCATTATTTTTCCTCTGGTTTAGATACTGTCATGGTTTAAATTTTCTCATGGCGATAGATGTAACTATTCAAGGAAGAAAAATGAAGCAATGGGGAGTGGCAGGTAAATATGCCCAGGACAGCAGGGTGAGCTGCTAGAATTTAGACTCCTTGGGAGCTTGTCTGTTTTGCTCCTAGAAGGGATCCTACTGTGAAAGATCACATACTATTCAACATAGGTCTCTCCCCAGCCTGGCAGGAATAACCTAATAATTTACACTTCTGAGCTTCAGCACCTCTTCTGCAAGGTACTAAGCTTATGGTAATTGTGTTACACAAAACTGCCAAATGCTGAGAGAGATTTATAACTCAAATTGAAGATAGTGAACTCTTTTTTTGTTTGTTTGTTTGTTTTGGTTTTTCAAGATAGGGTTTCTCTGTGATTTTGGAGGCTGTTCTGGAACTAGTTCTTGTAGACCAGGCTGGTCTCAAACTCACATAGATCCGCCTGCTTCTGCCTCCTGAGTGTTGGGACTAAAGGCATGTGCCATCACCGCCCAACTTGAAGATAGCAAACTCTTTTCACTAAACTTTATTTAGCACAGTGCAAGAAATTATTACATTACAATATACCAGGAGTTGATAAACCATAGCCTGCTGCCTCCCTTATTTTTGTATGGACTACAAGTTATGAATGGCTTATGTATTTTTAAATAAACTGAAACTTAAATTTTAAAGGTTGTAGAAATCTTTGTCCTTTATTATGCAAACACATTGCCCTCATGTTTGCTTTTGGGTCTGTTAAGCGTTTATTGCCTGTTAAGTGTTTATTGCCTGTTTGTTTGTTTTATTTTGTTGTTTTAAAAGCTTGCAGATCCCTGGGCTGGCAGAACATGAAAATGTTTCTGGTAAGGCAGATCTGGAGTGAGTCACAGAATTGTCACTGTTTGCATGACCTTGAGCATGGTTCTTAATTTCCTAAGTTTAGCTTTCCATCTATGAAGTGGGCATACAAGTAATATTCATCGTAGAGTTAAATGTGTTTAATATGCTTAATATAATATTCATTAGATAGCAAGGACTCCACACATTGTAATTATTGCTCTTATTATTTTACCATAAATTTATTGAGATGAAATAAAAGTAACAAAGTTAAGCGTGGAGAGAATTTTAAGATAAATGAAAAACTGCTACACTCTACCATATTATATGCAGGAATTGTTTTTCCATTCTTCGTGATCATGATATCTCCCCTGCCAGGTAAGTATTGTTTTTCCATTCTTTAGAAGACATTTTGAATTAAAAAATAACAGCAAAGGCTCACTTGGAAAAATGGCAAATCTTCTGCTGTGATAGAAATGATAGAAAGATCTAGCTACCTAGGAGAAATGAGGCTCTGAGTCTTAGATTTAATAGATTAAGACCTGTTCTTCAGAAATATGCTTGCTAAATTCTGCTGAGTTACTAGAGAAAAGAAAATAGATTCATAGAGTCAGTGGATAATTAATTTATTGAAAAGGAGTATGCAAAAAAACTAAAGGAACAATTTTACCAAGCTGTAAGCTTTATGTTTGTACCTAAGGTCAGAACTTTAAGCTGATAAAATCAATTCTCTGTGAAAAACAAAACAAAAAAACTTCCCAGCATTTGAGCACACGCTTGCCCTTAACTAAAACAAACAAACAAACAAAAAACCAAAAAACAGAGATAAAACTAACGTAAGATAAAATTGACTAATATGTACAATGCAATGTTTTTCAGTAAATTCAGAGTTGTCTTAACGTAATGATAATCAAGTTTAGAACATTCTTATTATCACAAAAATATATGGCACGCACACCTTTAATTCCAACACTTGGGAAGCAGAGCCAGGAGGATCCCTGTGAGTTCCAGGCCACCCTGGTCTACAAAATGAGTTCCAGAACAGCTAGGGTTGTTACACAGAGAAACGCTGTCTGGAAAAACAAAACAAAACAAAACAAAAAAATACATAGTACTCATTAACAATGACTCTTAAACTCCCAGTCCTTAGCAACCACTAACTTTTTTTTTTTTTTTTGTCTCTCTAGAATTGCCTATTATGGACATATTACACAAATGGACTTAGACAATGTGTAGCCTCTGTGAATGGCTTTATTTTTAGCATGTTTTTGAGATTTGTTCACTTGGTAGCAGGTCACCAGTACTTTGTACCTGTTTATTGCCAATTTATCTTCCCTGTCAGGATATATCACCTTGTTTGTTCCTCGTTGATGGGTGTTTGGTACAATGAACACCCAGGCTCTTTCTTTTGGGCCACCATCCACCTCCCAAATCATGACACAGAGACTTATTAGTTTTGAATGCTTGGTCTAGTTCAGGCATTTTGTGTGTGTGTGTGTGTGTGTGTGTGTGTGACTAGCCTTGGGGCTTTTTTACCTTCTCTTATTTTCTTGCTGTCTCTATGTCTGGCTGGCCGAAGGCTGCCTGGCTTCTGGTCCTGGGTATCTCCCTCATTCTGTTCTCTCAAGCCTCCTATTTATTAATGTATTTATTTAACTGCTTATCCGCCCTGCCAACCCTCTCTTCTGCCTAGCTATTGGCTGCTCAGCATTTTATTAGCCTGATCAGGTGCCTTAGGCAGACAAGGTGAAACAAATGCAGCCCATCTTTTCATAATTAAACAAATGCAGCACAAAGGTAACACATCTGTTCACAGTTTAAGTAACATTCTGCAGCATAAACAAATGTAACTTATATTTGCCTAGTTAAAATAAGATTCTACAACAAACTTCTTTTTTTTGTTTGTTTGTTTCCGTTGAGGAAAGCCTCATTTTGATACAACATTGCTTGCTAGCTGTCTGGCCCGAACTATCCTCCTAAGACTGAGAATTGAATATGGCCAAACATACAAGGAGATGCTCAGTCTTGTTCATAAACCAATGAAATGCAACTAGTGATCACATTGGGGTATTATTTTGTATGTAATTGGTAAGGGATTAATGTCTGCTAATACTGGCACTAGATCAATATGATCTCTTACATTGTTGGGAAAATGTATTAATGCCTCAAAAACTAAACAAAACAGCAACACCTGAAAACAATTGACAGGAAATTCAGCAGGGAAGCTGGAAATGCAGCAACCCCCAAGAGATTATATACATTGTATGGTACTCTTTTTGTGAAACTGAAAAACAAGTAAAATTATTTATGTGCATGTGTATCAGGACAAAACAAATATGTAAAAGAATGTGCAGCAATTCCAAGCAAATTCATGATTTGTTAGTTGGAATGGAAGAGATGCAATTTAATATTTTTGGGTGAGGGGTGCTGTCAAGGAGTCCACTATAAACAAATGCAAAGGAATGTTCTCTATGAATTAACAAGAATATTATGAACCAACAGATAAAATAATGAACTGAGTTTAACTGATATCTAAGTAAATAATGAAAATGAAAAATAAATAAAGCAAATATAAATTATTACATTGTAAAAGATCAGATAGTTATAATAGGTAATTGAAAGTTGCACTTGGGGCCGGGCGTTGGTGGCGCACGCCTTTAATCCCAGCACTCGGGAGGCAGAGGCAGGCGGATCTCTGTGAGTTCGAGACCAGCCTGGACTACCAAGCGAGTTCCAGGACAGCCTCCAAAGCCACAGAGAAACCCTGTCTTGAAAAACCAAAAAAAAAAAAAAAAAAAAAAAAAAAAAGAAAGTTGCACTTGGGAGGCAGAGGTAGGTGGATCTCTGTAAGTTCGAGACCAGCCTGGTCTATAAGAGCTAGTTCCAGGCCAGCCTCCAAAGCCACAGAAAACCTGTCTCGAAAATACCAAAAAAAAAAAATGTTGAAAGTTTAGCTAGCTGTCCTTCCGGTAGAAAGGTTTCAATTCACAGCATGACTTCCATAATCATTCATTTCACTGTGAATGAAAAATATTGGACTTATTGAGAGTAAAAAGATGTCAGCTTGAGAAAGTCTGTCCTGTGGGAATGCTTTGGTGAAGACACTCCAAGCCCTAACTTGTCTAGCCTCAGCCCTAGCAAGAGACAGCAGCTTAGCTGCAGGAGCTCTCTACAGCTTGGAGGAAAGAGAGCCCCTAGCGTTCTAACAACACAGGGCAGCCTGGCTCACCCTCGGAGGACACGCCCCGAGAGCATGCCTCACATCCGGGGGTGTGTTCCATCCCATGAGGGGCGTGTCCAGGCGTGTGGGGGCGTGCTCATCTCTGCGTAGGGGCGTGGCTTCCCGGGAAGGCGTATCAAACTCTCCTAGGGGCGGAGCTGGAGGGCGGGCTGGTTACTGAAAGTCAGGCTGAGAGTCGCGTTGTGGTGACGTCACAGAGCCGCGCTGGCTGAATCCAGTCCCAGTAGGGCGACTGTGGCAGCTTTTTCGCTGAGGGGCGGTGTACTGCCGGTGGCATGTTACCGGCTATGAAAACTGTGGAGGCGGAAGAGGAGTACGCGGAGGATTGTCCTGAACTGGTTCCCATTGAGACCAACAACCAAGAAGAGGAAAATCTTGACTTCATCACTAAGATTCCAGTCACAATTATCACCGGGTATTTAGGTAATTAGGGTCACCGCTCAGAAAAAGGCCGTGAACTGTGCTCTCGGAGGGGTGGGGGGTCTGCCGTGTCTCTTCAGACACCCGGGCCCCATGGCCGAGGACGAATGTCTTCGAGGTAGGGGCTGGGGTCTCTTTCTCCTCGCTTTTTCAAAGGTGGTTTTGAAACCCAGACACACCTTATTGTCCTGCGGCCTCTTGATGGCTAAGCTGTCTTCTTACCTTTGTGAAACTCATCCACCCCAGTTGAGAAGGAAAATAATAAAAGTCACCTGAGTTTGTTTTCTCATATGAGAAAAAAAAAGCAACAACAGGACCAACGGTCTGTGTTATTAAAAGATGCCCTGATCAAGAAAGATCAATAATAATAATAATGATAATAATAAATAGGATGCCCTGTATGCAAAATGCTCAGACCTTGCTTAGCTTAGGAGAGACCACATCACAGGAACCAAACTCTTCCAGTCTTTAGTGGAAAGTTTTTACTGTTGTAAACTGTCCCCCACCCTCCTTTTGAGGGCTGCTTGCGAAGCCCAGTAGGACATCGAGTTGGCGTAAGATGTTTGCCTTGAAGACTTTCTTAAGCTGGCGTGTTGGGGGTACATAGGGGATACCCGAAAACCCAGATTTGTGAACATGGGGCCGTTTTCTGAAGGACAGTTCGCGTGCTTATTTTTCGTTGTAAACATTTGCAGATACCCTTTTAAAACAGTGTAGGTAACAGAGTGCAACAACAAATGAGTGATTACAAAAGAGAATAAAGTGTACTCACTCCTGTGTGCTGCACGAGACGGCTGGACTTGGCACACCTTTTACACACGACTAAGAAATCACTGGTGCCTCTCCCCACCAGGTTTTTTGTTTGTTTTTCCTTCTAGAGTCAGACCAAGAGTATTCTAGAGTTTACTTGGGCCTGATTTTTATAAAGGAATAATGTTTTGGATTCAGAGGCTAGCTACTCCGTAGAAGTTGAGTAAATTCCTTGTTCAAAGGGCATGCTTCAGACGTGCCCCTTTGCCTTCCTGCATTTTGTTTACTGGAACAGTGCAGGTACCTAATGGCCTGAAGCTCTGGGGTCAGGACAAACCCTAGCAACCTCCTTGTTGCTGACTGAACCTAGGGGACAGTTGCTACCTTTGTCACTTCTTTTTGAAATACGGGGAAGACTCTTCCACTGACCTCCTACTTCCCACCTGTTTCTCCAGCTTCCACACATTGGTTTCATGTCTGTATAGTTTCAGTTTTGATGTCCTACTGGCAGCTCCAGACTTAACATGTCCAACACACTCCATAAGCTAAGACCTCCTCAAACCCTACTCCTGAGATTCCCAACCACCTGCAACACCAACAGTATCTCCTTCAAGAACTCTTAAAAGGAAAATAACCTAAAATGTTGAAGATATTAGTACCCTGATACTCCCTAACTCTCTCTTAGTTATACCCTGGGAAACTTGCAAATGTATTTTAGTAAACATGTTAAAACTGTGTGTAAAACTTTTTAGCATTACTGCTTGTGACAGTAAAATATTAGGGACAATCAAACCTACAGAAAAATGATGATACATTTCAATAGTTAAATTACACTGCTGTGCAGTTAAGGTGTTGTTAATTTTTAAAAATATATATATTCTATTATGAACTTTAGAATCTTTGGTTTACAAGATTGTTTTTCTTCTGCTTCAGAAGAACAAACTAGGTTATTATGCCACCTGCTGGATAAAATTAGTATAGTCTTACGAATTGACTGAATGGTCTTTTGTGTACACTTAATATCTCTGTATCCCATTTTATAAAATCAGTTTTATAGTAATACGCTGCTTACGCATACTAAAAGTAGCTTTATAGTCAATCTGAATTTATAGCTAGTTAGTGAATATTGAAGTAGGTTGAATAAGTTTAGGGAAGTAACCAAGTATTCTTACTTGAGAAAAGGGGCATCATGAAAGAAATCTACATATTTTTATTTTAAAAGTGTTATTTCTGTCTTTCTTTTTTTCTTTTGGTTTTTCCAGACAGGGTTTCTCTGTGTAGCTTTGTAGACCAGTCTAGCCTCGAACTCACAGAGATCTGCCTGATGCTGGGATTAAAGGTATGCACCACCACCTGGCATGAAGTGACATTTCTTAGAAACCATAATTAATTCTTTTATTAAGTGTAGATTTTAGATGCCCTTTATTACTGTACTTTAAGTTATGATGAAGACATATTTTAGTCATTAAGTTAGAAAACTGACTCAACTTGTAAAATTATTTGTAATTATGAAATGTACATAAGGAATATTATGATAGTTTTCAAAGATTGTTCTAATCTCTTCTGTAAAGTCCTCTGTACTATTGTTAAGTATGTTTTGAAAATTAGTCTTTGAGTTTTGTTGCTTTAACATATTTTATAGGTGCTGGAAAGACAACACTTCTAAACTACATTTTGACTGAACAGCATAATAGAAAAATAGCAGTTATTTTAAATGAATTTGGAGAAGGTAAGTAAAGTTCAATAACTGTAATATTGCAATAATATTTGAGACCCTTTATTCCACTGGTGAATTGGTACCCAGTACTTAAACTTAGATAGGATTCATAGTGACCTTATAACATGAGGTCACTATGAATAGTTTCAGAAATTAGGATTAATTTTTATTAAGCTAGCCTGGAGTATGCAGTGCAGTGGCAGAAGGCAACAAGAGAGACCATGCCTCAGCCAGGTGGGATCCAACTCCCCAAAGTTTGACCTCCACATACAGTCAGTACACATCAAACGCAAGGCCCTCCCCATACATGATAAGTGAAGTACATCTAAAGAGACTGATTGATTGATTGTGGTGCAAGTTTTCCGGTATGCTAAGAATATTCTCCCTCTCTCTCTGAGCTATGCTTTTAGCCATTAAAAATTGGAAGATTTCAGTGGCTGCAGAGATGGCTCAGAGGTTAAGAACACTGGCTGTTCTTCCAGAGGTCCTGAGTTCAATTCCCAGCAACCATATAGTGGCTCTCAACCATCTGTAATGAGATCTGGTGCCCTCTTCTGGTTTGCAGGGATATATGCAGGCAGAACACTGTATAAATAAATAAATAAATACATACATACATAAATACATAAATAAATCTTTAAAGCTGGGCATTGGTGGCTCACGCCTTTAATCCCAGCACTCAGGAGGCAGAGGCAGGTGGATTTCTGTGAGTTCAAGACCAGCCTGGTCTACTGAGCTAGTTCCAGGACAGGCTCCAAAACAATACAGTGAAACCCTGTCTCAAAAAACAAAAAATCAGAAAATTTCTAATAGTCATTTTCTAGCTTTTCGTTAATAGGTATTTTGTTGTGCACTGGTTATATTCATTATTTTTTACTGTTTTTCTTCATTTTGTAATGTTTTTATGGTTTTGCCTTTTGCAACATCCTCAGTACTTTTTAATAAAGTTTTATGTAGCCTAGTATTGCATGATACTCTGTCATTACCCTACTGAAATGTGTACAGAAAAATACATAAATGAACAATGAAAATTTTTTTTGAGACAGGATTTCTCTGTATTGTTTCTCTGTATTGTTTTAGAGGCTGCCCTGGAACTCGCTCTGTAGACCAGACTGGCCTTGAACTCACAGAGATCCTCCTTTTCTTTGCTATTTAAAATTTTTCCTTGGTATAGATACACTGTAAAACATCTAAAATAATAAAAAAAATCTAAGATCATTCTTGTGATAAACATCTCATGTGTACTTATTTCCCAGGTAAGCCTTACTAAGAGACTTTTTTTATTTGAATAAAAGTTTAATTTTTAAATGACTGCATGATACTGACTAAAATTCTTTGTCAAAATGAAGTAGAGTTTTAATATGTATTTAGAATCCTGAGCAACCTTATAACAGAAACCACCAACTTAGTGAGGAATTAAAAGGAAAACAATCTCATAAGAGATTGAAGAAATACAAAACCCAGTATTTCAAAAGCATATCAGTATACTTAGAAAGCTTATAATGAATGAGAAGAAAAAAAAGTCTTCATAGTAGCTCCTTATTAAGAAACAGAGTCAGACAACTAAGAATCTAGAAGAGGAAGAATTAATATGCTTATTAATTTTGGATTTGTCTTATTAACTTAAATTACTTTCTTAATATTTTATAAATATTTTATGTGTATAAGTGTTTTGCTTGTGTGTGTGTTTATACACCACATGAATGCCTGTGACACAAAAGAGGGTATTGGGTCTCCTGGAACTGGGGACTATAGCCAGTTGTGAGCTCCCATGTGGGTGCTGAGAATCAAATTTAGGTCTTTTGCAAGAGCAATGAGTGTTCTTAACTTTTAAGCCATCTCTTCAGCCCCCGTTCATTAAATTTTTTAAAATTAGCTGGGTGGTAGTGGTCCACACCTTTAGTCACAGCACTCGGGAGGCAGAGGCAGGTGGATCTCTGTGAGCTTAAGGCCAGCCTTATCTACAGAGCAAGTTCCAGGACAGCCTCCAAAGCTACACAGAGAAACCCTGTTTCAGAAAACAAAAACAAGCAAACAAACAAACAAACAAAAAAGTGTATGTGTGTGTATGTGTATGCAGAAGACTCTTGGAGGCCAGAAATTAGCCTTGAATCCCTTGGAGCTGGAGTTATAGGTAGTTGTCAGCTGTTCAGTGTGTAGTATGGGTGCTAGGAGCTGAACTCTGGTTCTGCAAGAGCAGCAAATGCTCTTAAGCCATCTTTACATCTTTGGGATAAGGTCTCACTGTGTAGCCCAGACTGAATTGGAGCTTGCTTTGGAGCCCAGTTGTATCTTAAACTGCAGATCCTTCAGCCTTAGACTCCTAAGTTTTGGGATTACAGGTGTACACCATGCCTGGCTCTATTTAAATCTTCAGAAAGAAAAGTTAAAATCATCTAGAGTACCATAATTTAAGTATTTGCTGAATTAAATACTGACTTTAGGTTTTACTTTTTTGTTGTTCAAAAGATGAGAGATTGTGGATTCCATCACAGAAAAGTCATCAGTATACTTTTTGAAACTTTTAAGCTGTTAATAGAATTTGAAGTTTTATTGGTTAATTTAGAATTATGAGAGAATGCATGTGCTAAGCTATAGTTTCTGTATTGGAATCTACTCTGTTTCTGAACATCCTCTTGTTTTTTGCTTGGCTAGTGAAAGTAATCTAAAGACTGCCTGTTCCTGTTTTTAGGGAGTGCGGTAGAGAAATCCTTATCTATCAGTCAAGGTGGAGAACTGTATGAAGAGTGGCTGGAACTTAGAAACGGTTGCCTCTGCTGTTCCGTGAAGTAAGGAGTGGGCTTACTATGTGCTTGTTGGATGACTTAAGATGTCTGTTGATTATATTTCCAGCTTTGGTTTTCCTGTGTAGTTTAACTGAATTTGCCTGCAAAGCTTGTATCATTGTATTTTTTGGATAGGATATACATTTGTTAGATTGTGCTTTCTTTAAATGTTCCTTGCTATTATTTTCTATTTGTTCTAATGTTCATAGTCTCTCATTGAATTTTTTAAAATTATTTTTCAGTATCTTATTTCATATGTAAAACAAAATTATTCTGAATTTAATGTGTCATTATTCTTATTTCCAAGTATTCAACCTCATTTTTTTCTTTAAAAATTTGTATTTTATGTGTATTGGTATTTTGTCTGCATATATGCCTGTGTACCACATTCATGCATCATGCCCATAGAGTCCAGAGAAGGCACTGAATACCTTGAAACTGGAGTCACAGACAGTTGTAAGCTACCATGTGAGTGCTGTGAATTGAACTCTCTGAAAGGTCAACAATTGCTCTGAGCCATCTCTCCATCCCCTAAGTATTCAATCTCTCTTAAATAAAAAATAGATGACTGTCATAAAAGAGAACAGTCATGGGCTGGGAAATGTCTGTGGGTAAAGTGCTTCCTACACAAGCTTGAAGACCCAGGTTAAAAACTGAGCATCAACATGGAAAGTCAGGTGTGGCAGTGTCAGCTTGTAATCCCAGTGCTGGGTAGGCAGGAAGACGGGTAAGATCTCCATTGGCTGGGCAGTAAGTGAAAGATCCTGCCAGAAAAACAATAGTGTGGGAAGCTATTGAGACAGACACCCAACATTGGTATCTGTCTTCTACATGCATATACACATCACCACACATGCCTACACATACAAACACATACAAAAGAGAGAAGAATCAGCCAAGCCTGGTAACACAGATTTGTAGTCATAGCTACTTGAGAGGCTGATGCAGGAGCCTCTTAAGGCCTATCTGGGTTACCAAGTGAGTCAAATCTAGCCTGGGCAACTTAATGAGATATTATCTCAAAATAAAAGAAAAAAGAGACTGGGAATGTAGCTTAGTAGTAGCATGCTTGCTTAGTGTATGTGTGGTTCTGTGTTCAAATCCCAGTATCAACACATAAACACACAAAGAAACAGAGAAAGAACCTTATGTTAAGTTACTGCTTAAGTTTCCATGGACAGTGTCCCCTTAGTTTCCTAAGCTTCCATAGGTCCTAGAAGAGTACTTGCCATAAAACAGCAACTCAGATAAATTATCTGATAAAATAATCACTTGGATAAATTGTCATAATTACTATATGTGCTGTTGACTTTTCTACATTATAGTGAATTAAGTTTCTCTTGCATTGCTTATAAATGTTTGGCACTCACTGAGTAATGCTTTTTGGAAAGAGGAAATAGTCATGAAGATTTTCTTAACCAAAAGGCACCACATTCAGTATTTACCTTAACTTTTGCTACTATAAGGATAAAAACATGTATTAAAACCTGTAATCCCCGCATTTGGGAGTGGAAGCAGGACAATTTACAGTTCCAGACAAGGTTGAGCTGTATAGTGAGAGGCTTCCCCTCCCCCCTCAAGGAAGTTATACTGCACCCTAATTCAGACTATAGTTAAAAGGTATGCAGTGACATTGTTCCTTTAATTTCGTATTGAACTACTCTAGACAATAAATTTCATCATTATACTGGTTTTCTTTTATAAAGCTGTAAAATAAAATACTGACTTTTATAACATCCCCTTTGCTTTTAGTTTTAATAAAAAATGAACTTATTACACATATCATATCTGTCTGTATTTGCATCTATTTTCTTATCATTAAATATTGGACATTTTATTAGGAACTTGAAGAAGGAGTTAATATTTGTATGTACCTGAAAACATTTTTGTGTTGTGTTGTGACTATTTTAAAACGTTCAGTTAGTCAGTTATTACTATGTTTTTGGTATTCTCAGGGACAATGGCCTTAGAGCTATAGAGAATCTGATGCAAAAGAAGGGGAAATTTGATTACATACTCTTAGAGACCACTGGACTAGCAGATCCTGGTAAGAAATGACATTATTAGTCACTAGCATATAGTTCTTTATACCTTAGAGAACTAGTTAAAATGAGATTAAGGCCTTATTTTTTGCGTATGGTGTGCATCCATGAATGTATACATGTTCAAATGTGTGTGGGCTTTTACCTTAGGTATTGATGATGTAGGGTCTCTCAATGAACTAAGAGCTGAACTTGTCACTTTTGCTAGTCTGGCTATCCAGCTTGCTTCAGGAATTCCCTGTCTCTAGCTTGTTTTTATTTACTTCCCCATGATGGAATCGCAGGTGGGTGGCCATGCCCACCCAGCTTTTATGTGGACGTTTTGGGTCTGGTCTTAACTCTTGCACAGGAAGTGCTTTTCCTGTTGAGCCCTAAAGCTTTTCTCTGGATTTAATTTTTGTTATTGTTCAAAAGAAGAGAAATTCTGGCTTGTGTCATGTAAGAGTCATCACTGTACTTCTTGAGACATTTAAGCTATTAATAGAATTTGAAGTTGTATTAATTGATGTAGAGTTATTGGTAGGAATAAGTTATTTTTTAATAAAGATTTGTGTGTGTGTGTGTGTGTGTGTGTGTGTGTTGCAAAAAAACCATGGATGCTTGGGAAGACTTATTTATTAAGGGATAAAATAGGGAAAACACACACTCAAACATACAGTGGGAGGCGACACCATTGCCTCTTCATCCACCAAGAAAGGATGGAGAAAGCTCCAGACCAGGTTACCAAATGGTGCATCAGGAATCCTTTCACATCCAAGCCAGAGAGAGAGTACAACCCCCACCACCCATGCTCAGTTCTTTTTGTTTGTTTGTTTGTTTGTTTGTTTGTTTTTCAAGACAGGGTTTCTCTGTATTGTTTTGGAGTCTGTCCTGGAACTTGCTCTGTAGGCCATGTTGGCCTCGAACTCACAGAGATCCGCCTGCCTCTGCTTCCCGAGTGCTGGGATTAAAGTTGTGCGCCACCAACACCCGGCCATGATCAGTTCTTAACCAGTCTATATCAGAGAAAACCATGCCCATATGGCTACTCGCCCTAAATGTCATTGACTAATCGGATTTAGCTCCCACAACATGTGTGTAACATATGTAACATATATGTACAGGTGCACAAAGAAGCCAGACGTGGGTGTCAGATCCCCTGGAACTAGAGTTACAGGTGGTTGTGAGCTACCTGACATGGGTGCTCTTGAGATTGAATAGGGTATCATTGGTCATTAAGGATTAGGCCCCAGGGGTCTGGAGAAATGGCCCAGCACTTAAGAGCACTGCTTGTTCTTCCAGAGGACCCAGTTTCAGTCCCAGAGCTCACATGGCAGCTCACAACCATCTGTAACTCCAGTTTTAGGGGATTCAGTTCCCTCATCTAGCAGATAAATATGCATGCAAAACACTCATAAATTACAAAAATTAATTAGTCCCCTGATGTTTGCATAATACATCAAAAGTCACTGGGGTCAGACCCCAAATCTTTGTGGTCTGGTGAAAATGTGGGAATTTGTTTTTGTTTTTAGCTGTGTTTTTTCTACACTTTATTTAAGGACATTTTCATTTTTTTATTACTGTGAATATTTTTTTCATGTCCAATTATTTGGTTCTATACTAGTGAGACCAATGAATTTTGCTTTGTTCTTTTAACTAGTCTAATTTTCTTCTAAAAATTATATTAATTTGCTTATATAGTTGGGTTTACAAGGTAAAGGGGTTACAGGGTGAAGGAGGGAGAGAAAATGAATGACTGAATAAATGAGAATGAATATGAATGTGAATGCTGTGGTACATGTGTGGAGTTCATGGGACAATCTGTGGGAGTCGGCTCTCTTTCTTCACCATGTTGGTCTTTTGTCTCTCCTCACCATGTGGGTCCTGGGACTAGACTCAAAGGATCAGGTTTGGCAGTGTGCCTCCTTGCCTGTTGAGCCATCTCTGGCTTCTAGTTCTCTTTTTTACTGTTTTTGAGTACCTTGTACATACTATGCCCTTAGCCATGTTTTAATTGTTCTGATTTATCTTCTGCAGGTATGTTTACTCTGATAGTCTTATGCTTTCTGTATGTCAGTAATCCCCCTCATACTGTTTTCTTCTCCTATTATAAATTAATTATTGATTAAGCAATGATGCTATTAAATTCATTCCAAATTTATTAGTGATATGAAGCCTCATATTATTCTACTATCTCTCTCTCCCTCTTGCCTTCAAGCTTGTTTTTGTATTCTATTGCTTTTAGGTTTTTTTGTTGTTGTTGTTTTGTATTTTTTTGCTACGAAGAGCTACTTCAAAGTTTTATTTGATTTCTTGGATTATGTTTCCTTTCAAAATGAATCCTTTGCCATATGTTGTTCTATTAAATTATTTCATTATTTTTCCCTTTCTGATGTTTATCTGTATTTGTTTTCCTCTGCTAAAATCATATGTGTGCTTTTGTGCCTGTTGTGGGAAAGTCAGAGGACTTTCTTTTACCTGTGTTCATTGATTCCTTTTAATATCTTCACTATCTTTTCTTTTTTTTTTTTCTGAGACAGGACAGGGTTCCTTTGTAGCTTTGGAGGCTGTTCTGGAACTCACAGGGATCTTCCTGCCTCTGCCTCCTGAGTGCTGGGACTAAAGGCGTGCACCTGATATCACCACCTGGCAATATCTTCACTATCTTGTGTGTGTGTGTGTGTGTGCGCGCGCGCGCGTGAGTGTGTGCGTGTGATTTTAGCTTTAACTTCTGCCCTCAAATATCGAGTGTGGCTTCCTTGGGTTTGTTCCCCTCACCTACAGTACATATTCAGTCCTTGATGCTGTGGTGCATCATTAGACCTCATGGCTCTTGTTCCTTTTGCTCTCAGTCCCACAAAGCAAATTCTCCCGACATAGAAGTAATTACATGTTTTTATTTGTGAAGTATTTGTTGTTATCATTGACACTTCCCCTTTATTGCTTTCCAGTTAGTCCTACATCTTGTGTTTTGGGGAGATAATAGTAGAATTTTGTAAACTATTCTTCTGGAACCTCTTTTGGGGGTGGAAATTGAGTTAGGAAAGACCATAATAACTCACTGTCTTAGCCAGTGTTCTGTTGCTGTGAAGACACACATAACCACAGCAACTCTTACAAACTGTGGGGCTTGCTCACAGTTTCAGAGGTTTAGTCTGCTATCTTCATTATAGGGAGCATGGCAGCACACAGGCAGACATGGTAGCTAAGAATTTTACATCTGGATCTGAAGGCAGCAGGAAGAGACAGACACTGGGCCTGGCCTGAGCATTTAAAACCCCAAAGACTATCCCCAGTGACATACTTCCTCCAACAAGGCCGTACATCCTAGTCCTGTTAAGTAGCACCATTCCCTAATAACCAAGCCTTCAAATATGTGAGCCTGTGGGGGCCGTTCCTATTCAAACCACCACCTTCACACAGAACTTTGTTTCCAATTTTGACTATTACACTTCTAAATTTATGGTTAGGGAACTGATCATTTCTTATTATTTGCTTGTTCTAATAAAATTTTGATATTTAATTTTTTAAAAAAAGTTTCAGGTTTTGAAGTAGGTAGATCCTGTAATATAATTCAGAACTTCTCAGCTTTGGCACGAATGATGTTTTGGATGGCAGTTATCATTTGTGAGGGGTGCTTTCTTGACCATTATAGAATGTTTAATAGCATCCCTGGTTCTGCCTACCAGTAGCACATTCCTAGAAGCAACTAGAATTATCTTCAGGCATTGCCTAATATTCCCTGGGGAGAAGAGTCATCCACTCCACTCCCTCATCTTTGCTATTCCTAAGCACCCACATTTATAGTCAGATAGTTCTTTCTTGTGCATCTTGTAAGGATTCTATCAGATGTAAATGACATTTAGAATAAAAGCTATAATACACATTTATAATTCATCCTTATATTCTTATATAAGACTTAGAGCCATTTATTTGAATAAAAAGCAGTGAGGTTTTAGAGTTATAAAACTACGATGCTGCCGGGCATTGGTGGCGCACGCCTTTAATCCCAGCACTCAGGAGGCAGAGGCAGGTGGATCTCTGTGAGTTCGAGACCAAGCCTGGTCAACCAAGAGAGTTCCAGGACAGGCTCCAAAACAATACAGAGAAACCCTGTCTCGAAAAACAAAAAACAAAACAACAACAACAAAAAAAAACTACGATACTAACATACCTACATATTTGGCTAAGTAAAGAAAATAATGCTTTTTTGTATCTTACTGTTTGGTGTCATGATGTAGTAAATTTACTCTTTTCTCCTTTATTAATTAAAACCATGTTTTTAGCCAAGAAAGTGGAAATAATTCTTATTGGCAATTCAGTTGTTTCTCACTTAGGAGACTGACACTCTCTGGTTCTTAGCTAAATAATTGTCATGGTAAAGTAATTTCCTTGAAAAGGACAGACATTGATTCTCCTCCTGTTACTCACAAATCCCATTTCAGTCAAATTGGAAAACTATTAAGTTTTTGGGAAAAAATCAATAGGTATCAGGAAACCATTAGGTCTTGTGGCCCTTGCTATATCTTGCATGAGTAATCACTATAAACAGCTGACAGGTGTTTCACTGTTGACACAGAGTGATGCTTAGCAGGACCACATCTTGTCAGAGTAGGTAGACAGCTTTAGACAGTAGGATGAGTTCAGTTATCCTTGTTTGCCCTGATGTTCATTCTTTTAGACAGCACCATTACTAACTGGGACAGTGGTGCTTTGAAAAATCAAATGCTTTCCTTTGCTGTCAGTTTCCTTTTCTTGTATTGCTGCACACTAATCAGAATGTGTGGTTTTGTGTTAAACCAGTTCCTGTCAAAAACAAATTTTAATTTCTTTCTTAGAAATATTTTTTCTTCGGGTGCATATTTTGTGCTTAGTACTAAGCAATATGTGACAATGAGTACCACTAGAGAACCTGTAATTTTTCTTGTTCTTTTTCTATAAAGATTACAAGTGGATTTGTTTTGGGCAAGTGAGTTTTGGAGTTAATGTGTTGTATTTGCTTTCCCTTGGGAGGAATTTATTATTTGTGAACTGTATGATAATCATAGTCAGGAAATGAAAAGACACATCCAATGTATACTCAGCTATTGTATCCAAATTGTTTCATAGTATTTATTGGTAAATTATTTTAGCATCAATAGAAGCATGATGTTTGATAAATGCTAAGATTTATTGTTTTTATAAAAAGGGAGAGGAATAGGATGACTGCAGATCTTGAAAAGTCCTATCACTGTAATTCTCATAAAAAGATTGAAGTATAGGTTTAGTTTGTATATGTTTTTAGCAGCTAATTCCACTGGTGAAAAATAAGACTGTTAAAATTGTGTTTTGTAATTTGAAGAAATACTTTATTTGATGAATATTATTATATTATATATTTTCAGGTGCAGTGGCTTCCATGTTTTGGGTTGATGCTGAGTTAGGGAGTGATATTTATCTTGATGGTAAGTTAAAATATTTCTTGTGTTTTTAGGTAAGGTTTATTTTATGGTTGAGCTCATTTTGTTTATATTGCAGTTATAATTCTTACACCATTGTTCTTTTCAAACTTGTTTAATTTTTGATGGATCAAGTTTTTGTTGATAAGCGATTCTAAAGTCCTGGTCAGTGATAAAACTGCATTTTTAGGAATTGCTCTCAAGACTTTTACTCAGGCTTTCCTTTCAAAATCTCTATAGATTGCTTGTATCCTCTGTTGCCATGGTGCACTTAGTATAAAGGTAGATCTTTGTAGCTAGTTAGGAAGACCCGGGAAAGGTTATATTCCTGCTTTCATTCCTCCTTCCAGATGAGAATTCAGAGTGCTGTATGTGTACATACACTACCTAACTCTTGTCAGTCTGTGTAAATTTATAAGCTCGATACCACTTAGTGTAGCAGCTATATTCACTTTGCCCTGTCAGTTCTCATTTCTTCTCTTTATATTTCTTTAAACCAGTCATATAGACTATAGGGTAAGAATCATTGAATGTTTCAGATAGCCAGGCGGTGGTGGTGCACACCTTTAATCCCAGCTCTCAGGAAGCAGAGACAGGTGGATCTCTATGAGTTCAAGACTAGCTACAAATTCCAGGGCAGGCTCCAAAGCTACAGAGAAACCGTGGCTAGAAAAACCAGAAAAAAAAATGATGTCTCAGATTCTTTAAACATTAAATATTTAGAAAAGCTTTATTTTTATTGTGAAAATAAAAATAACCTGTCTTGTGTTAATTTGTCTTATTTCATTATATATTATGGAATGAATCTTCATTTGGACTTTAAAACTTTTAAACACCAAAGAAGTTTTATTTTATTATTGACTTAATTTTTAAATTTTATTTTATAAATTTTTTCATTTTTTAGAAACAGCTAGTAATTCAATATATATTTGAAACATAATTGCTTATTCCTGAGAATGAGTTAATTTGCTGCATTGGTAAGAGAAAAAGTACTTCATTGAATAATATTTATGAACTGAAGGATGTTTTAATTTTCCTTCTTAAGTATAGTTGCATAA
Organism: Mesocricetus auratus; assembly: GCF_017639785.1. Lineage (NCBI taxonomy): Eukaryota > Metazoa > Chordata > Mammalia > Rodentia > Cricetidae > Mesocricetus > Mesocricetus auratus. The sequence continues at coordinate 35,480,430 of NW_024429182.1, forward strand.
AGCTGACAACTTTAAGGAGTGACTAACTTGTTTATATTTTTTGTAGGTATCATAACTGTTGTAGATTCAAAATATGGATTAAAAGTAAGTTGAGTAAATATAACTTGCTAATTGTCAAGGAGAAAGAATGGAGGGGCTGGTTGTATTATTTCCTGTTTCTGTTAAAATTTTCTTAAGAAAAACCTTTTTCAAAATAATAGTCAGCAGGGCAGTGGTGGTGCACACCGTTTTAATCCCAGCACTCAGGAGGCAGAGACAGGTGGATCTCTAAGTTTGAGATGAGCCTGGTCTACGAACTAGTTCTAGGACAGCCTCCAAAGCCACAGAAATCCTGTCTCAAAAAACAAACAAACAAAAAAAAACGAAAAAAAAAGAATGTTTGGATATGTGTTACTTCTCACTATAATCTATTCCCACTATTGGTTTTTCTTTATAGAAAAAAAAATCAGAGTTCGAGGCCAGCCTGGTCTACAAAGTGAGTTCCAGGACAGCCTCCAAAGCTACAGAGAAACCCTGTCTCGAAAAAACCAAAAAAAAAAAAAAAAAAAAAAAAAGAAAAGAAAAAGAAAAAAATCAGCTTAATAAAATATATGAGATTTTAGTTTTGTGAAGAACTGTTAGCAAACACAAACTATAAATTAGTTTTTTAGATAAAATACTGACCTATTTAATTTTGAAGAAATAAAATTAGTGCTTAATAAGAAGAGATTCTTCATTAAATGATACAACTGCTGAGGTTTTTAAGTGTATTTCTTTAGCTTCAACTTAGAAAATGCACTCAAATGCTTATTGCTGCATAAGGTAAAATAGCACTTCCCAGTAGTTCCATGGAGGCTGGGTATAGTGGTGCACACCTTTTGTCTCAGAAGTTGGGAGGTAGAGACAGTGGATGTCAGTAGTTGGAGGGCAGCTTGATCTACATAGTGAATTCCAGGCCAGCCAGTGAGAATCTGGCTCAGAAAACAAACAAAATTTCTCGGGAGTTAAAAATCAGTGTTTATACATTAGTTGAGTATTTTACCTATTGATGTATCTAAACTTAATTTTTATGTTGGTCTTTCTTCCAAGTCTTCAATGAAATTATGTTGTGAGAAAATTTGTCAGGTCTGTTCAAATGGCTATCAGTCTACTTTACTGACCCTTTATACCTCAGCTCTCAGTACCCTAATTTGAGACATTTGAATCTTGTTCTAGAATTTGCAATCTAAACTTATGAATAGAATAGGACTCAAAGAAAGATTGCAAATATCACAGTTTTATTCATACTGTTTAGCCTATGCAATCCTGAATCCAGGCTGTCCTCAAACTCATAACCCTTACCCTACATCTCCTGAGTACTAGGGCTTTAGTTGTGGTTCACTACACTTTGCTTAATGGGTTTCTTCTTAAAAAAAAAAGTTGTAATTTGTTTTAAAAAGATTTTTTAACATAGATTTAACTATAGGCATTCAGAGCTGGGATAAGAGGTAGGGAGGGAAAGAGAGAGAAACAGACTTCTCAACAGAAAAATAATCATGTTAATGGTTATTTTCAAATAATATTTCAAGAAAATGTGAATGGAGATAGTTAAAAAAAAAAACACTAGAAGCAACGGGCGTTGGTGGCGCATGCCTTTAATCCCAGCACTCGGGAGGCAGAGGCAAGAGGATCCCTGTGAGTTCGAGGCCAGCCTGGTCTGCAGAGCGAGTTCCAAGACAGCCTCCAAAACAATACAGAAAAACCCTGTCTCAAAAAACAAAAGCAAACAAACAAAAAACCACTAGAAAACTTAATGTTTCTCATTTTGAACATTTTTATAGGCATGTTTGAATTAATTTCCTCTATAAATTGTTTCAGAAATTTAGGGTACCTAAGATAGCAGCTAGAACATTTCATTTGCTTTTTTATATAGATTTAGCATGCTTTACTCAAAGTCAAACTGGTGTTTTATGTTTATAGTAATAGTTTTATATTTGTAGTTAGACATAGAGAGGAATTAAATAGAATCTTTTACTGGCATGATGAAGACCCCAAAACAAAGCAGTGTTCTATGCAAACACAGTATACATTTAACCCCTTGTCACCTTGATAAAACCTCTTAAATTATTAAATCAATATACCTACACAAAACTGACATACTGTCAGGATAATGGAAACTTTAGATTTTCCAAGTCAGATGTCAGATAAATAACTTTGCCTTTATATAAAGAATTTGCCAACTTGTCCAATTCCTCTGGTTGCAAAGCTTGACCTCAGTAGCTGCTTGTGATTCAGAGAATTCTGAGGCTGTACAAGTAATGACAGTTGGATAATGGGCAGCAATTTAAGGGTGTCATGCTTCACAGAGCCAGCCCATCACAAGTAAAGCTGAGAAATGGTACCCTGTGGCCAGCCAGCCAAATTGAAACTGAAGTGGTAATTGATATCATGGGCTATCACTCTAATGGGATTGTCACCCATTGATCTGAAATATTCATTTTTTAATCATGGGCAAAGAATTGGACAACTTAAAATGACAGCTCTCTATTCTCAAGGCTTGACATCTAGGCACTGACATGGTTCTTTTCAGTTCTACAAATGTGACAGCATTTAATGCAATAGAATCAATGAATGAAGTTTACACATAAAAGGTCAAGTAAGAGGTTTCTTTTTGAGTCTTCTGTTGTATTACACAAGCTATTGAAACAATTCTGTAAGAAATCAGTTTGGCTTGGAAAAGTCCAGAAAAATAAATAGGCATTATGCGATAATTTGTTTTCAAAGCTGAAACTACTTTAGCTCTCTAACCAGTCCTTGTTTTTTTGTTTTTGTTGTTGTTGTTGTTTTAATGCTGCTATTTCTCTCCTTTTTCTTTGTCTGATGGCAGACATCTTTGACATTGAATTTGTTTCCACTGTGGTCAGCACAGTTCTTTCTTAGTTAATAAATTTTTAGACCATTTTGATTTATTTTCTTTGTTTGCTCATGGTTTTTTGTTTTCCCCCTTGCAGGAAAGAACTCCTGTAGCCCTTCTTGAAGTTGTAACTATAGTAGTAATTTATCTTGAATTTTTTTTTTTGTTCCTCAATTTTATTGAGCCATACCCATAAATAAAAGTTATAGATTTAAGGTATACAATTTGCTACCCTGATCTGTCTGTGTATATGTCCTAAAGACATTGTGAAACAACCAAATACCAACCTTGTCCATCTACTTGCATAGTTAACAGTTTTTGTTAGCATATAGGATGAGATCATTCTGGAAATTTCTATTACCCCATCCCATAGTCCTAATTATAGTTGCCATGCTATAATTAGCTTTCCAGAATAAATTTCCAGAATCTATTCCTCCAGAGAATCTAGGACATGTGCACATTGGCCACCATCTCCCCTCATTTTGTTTGTCACGGTAGGCCACATTGGGAGTGTGAACTTTTTCTCTTTGAATGTGTTGGCTTTTAGCTTCATTAGTACTAAAATTATTATTGCCTCTTTTGAAGTATAAACAAAAGCTACAGCCTTTAGCAGAGATGAGGAATTCCTTGGAGATAGGTATTTTTTTGTTGTTGTGTTTTACTTTTAGTAAACTTTTTATTGTATGCCTCTATAGGTAGAATAGAATATCAAAATTTAAATTCTTGTTCTTATTTTATAAATGGAAGTCTGACTTATGACCAAATATCTTCTGAATAGCAAACAAGGTTTTGGTCTTTTTGCTAAGCTTGGCTTGGGGAGGTAGAACTTTCATAAGGGAACTGTAGGGCTGATACTCAGAAAAATAAGTGTTAGTATACATTTACTACTTTTAACATTTAGAAAATTTTCATATGTGCATAGGCAGGGCATTTATCTCTTTTTCTAGGATCATCACATGTACTTGTAATCAGGTTGTACAAATTGCCAGCCTTTCATTTTGGGAGATTTTAAGTAATTTTTGTTTTTAATCTCTTATCTGTCCAAAGATAATCAAATGTTAGTGTGTCCCATTTAGTTCTGATTGAAAATCTATCTTGGATAAATGACTTAAAACATTGCAGGTTGTTTTGTGAAACTGCCAGACTTTTTAAAATTACATTTAAGAAAAATTTAAAGTCATTAAATTTTAATATCTTTTTTACATGTTTTAGAGTCACAATCAGATGCATGTATTGGTATGCATGCAAATGAAGCCCAGTGGAGCAGCTTCAGAAATATTTCAGCTTTAAAGATTAATGCATAGGATCATTCAGATGCAGATTTATCATTTTGACTGCTCAGTGGAAAGAGATATGCTGCTGTATGTTTTATACCATTTTTAAAATAACAGATTTATGTGTCTATATCAGCAAATAGGATTGTTAGCTACAGTTCATTTATAGACTGTTCTAGGACCTGATGGTAGCTTTATTCTATCATACTAAATGGATTTACTAACAATAAGAAGCCATGAATAATTATGAAAACATGAATATTAGATTTGGTCTTTTGTCATGGAGTAATTATTGATACAATACACTCTGTTCTGTGAGCTCTGTAACTGGGGAGTAAGTATGTGGTTGAATTTATAAAATTGTATTAAGAAATGAAATGACTATGTCACTGTCATGACTTTGGGTCCTTTTTGTTCTGTTGTATTTGGTAAACTTTTAGAAGAAAAAAAGATCACGTTTTTACTCTTAACCAAGTCTATTAAATAATCTTCATTGTGTCTTAAGTTCTAAGCTCTAATAATCACCTCCCCATGAATTGTGAAACTAGCCTGACAAAATATGATGTAATTTGTACATAATTCTAAGTATATTCTTATGTAATTGTTAAGTAGCATTCTGCATAAGACTGGTTGTACATGGCATAACAGCTTTTAAAAAAGATTTTAAATTGTGTTCACTTTACTTCTATTAAGTGAGTTTTTAATAAAAAATAATCTGGTGGTAGTATGTAAAAACAGTATTCTGTGATGATGAGGGCATTAGATTGAAGTTCTTTTATATATATATAAATAATGAAAATAGCTACTTCTCATTGTCATGATGTCTAAATGAGTTAAAATGTTTTAAAAATGAAATTATTTTTGATTTTGAGCTTAGCCCTTAATGGTTAAGCCATCTCGCCAACCCAAAAATTAAATAATTTATAAAATTTGATTAGAGCGTAAAATGTTGATATCTAGTTGTCTGTGGTCCTGAGTAGCCAGTCTTTTGTTGTGATTGGGAGTCTCTGTTGAGAGGTAAGGTGATAGGTTGAAAACATGAATTTGCAGAAGACAACCCCTGGTAACCCTTATGGCATAGATGCCTTAAGGATATAAATAGTGTTGAGAGAGGAGCTGCCTCTGGAGGTGAAAAGTATCTCATGGCCTTCTAAGTCAATTATAGTAACTAACTAAATAAATCTTTCTACATTTGTATTTAGTAGTGGAACTTGAAGTCTCATTAAGATTTTAAAAAAGGTAGCTTTAAAGTAAAATCCTTTTTTGACATTAGATTTTATATTATATTAGAGTAATATTTTAAAATTTTGTTTTGTTCAGCATTTAACTGATTGACATTAGATTTTATATTATATTAGAGTAATATTTTAAAATTTTGTTTTGTTCAGCATTTAACTGAAGAAAAACCCGATGGCCTTGTCAATGAAGCTGCGAGGTATTCAAATTTAAAGCTTACATTGATTGCTAACTAGCCAGAGAGAAGAAGATAAGTAACATAAAAGCAAAACGATAAGTACTAAAAATATGAAGATAGTTAAGGCAAACTTACTTTCTTTTCCTTCCACACATTATTGCTGACTACCCATCATGGACTAATTAATGACTAGCATTTTATTTAAACCATTAATATTGTGTGATAAAATGAGTGGTGGGCGCAGGACTTAGTTGATTTGATGAACTTACAAGATTTTAGCATTTAGAAGCATTTGACTCTAATGCTGAGTCGTTGGAATTGGGGTCAAACAAGCTACCGTTGCACCACGAGGCCAGCTGGAGTCTTTGGAATTGAAGAATTACTTTGCTCCCTTAGAAACTGTCTCAGTCCTCCCTGTTACTAAGTACAGAGGAGCAAATACTGAAACACTTTTGACTTGGCACTTAAAGCAGTTTTAAGTACTTTTATGTTCTTAATTGTTTTGTCTGTAGATTTACAAGTATTCAAATTAGTTTCCCTACCCTAAGCATATTTTTACTAATGGGATGTAGGTATTGAAACCAAATATGCTGCTGGGCTTAAGAGTGAGGCCTCCTGGGATATGCTACAGATGACCTCAGCACAGGAAAATAGGACTGTAAGCAAGTAATTCCTTGTTATTTTGGAGTTTGATGATTGAATTCTTTTGTAATCCTTCCTAAATATTGTGTCATTATGTACTTGTGACTTAATTAAAATGAATTTTAATATGATTGAAACTTTTTCCTCCTGAAATGGTTATTATAGAAAGTATACATAAGCTAAATAGATAATATCAGAATGTTGTGAAGTCCATGAAAGATTAAATAGAAGGTCTCCAATAAAAGATTGTGACGGTTAATATTTTGGAATATGTACATACAGTCTTCAGCCACATTAAAATACTTAAATAGAAGTAGGATTATGATATACAATATTTTATTTGCTTATGTTCTTTAATTTATATCTTAAGAACAGAATTAGAAATTGTTGTAATTTAAGAAAAGCAGCACTTGAAAGATGCCATGAGACAGGGATCGAGCAGAGGAGGTTTTTGTTTTTTGTTTTTTTAAGGTAAAAGGATCATAAGGGGAAAGGGAAGGGAAGGGGGGGAGACCAGCAGCAGGAGCAGCAGGAGAGAGGAGAGAGGGAGAGGGAGAGGGAGGGAAGGAGAGAAGGAAGGGAGAGGAAGAAGGAGAATGGAGGTAGACAGGACCCTTTTAAAAGGGACATAATGAATATACACAGATGGTGCTCTTAGTGGCTGCAGCTGAGGGCATAACCCATCAGAACCCCAAAGACAGACCAGTACAGATGCCCGAATACCAACAGAAACTAATAATACAGTCATTAGAATTTCATGTAGAATTGGGGGAAATAATCTGTTATATAGCATTTTATCAGTTGGGTTATTTAACTGGGATTTCTGTGTATCTAATTCACAATAATAAATACATATTCATAGGGATGAAGAAGATATTTATATAAGATCTTGATATATTTTTTGAAGTATAGTATTCTAAAGCAAACTTTTTATTTTAAGTTACCTTTTCCCTGTATTTTGAAAATTGTGGTGAATTTTGCAGTTTTTATCTAATAGGCTGTCCTTATTCTCATCATAATGTGTAACTGAATTTTATGCTTTTCTTTAACATATGTGTGCATGTGTACAAACACACACACACACACCATGAATTAAAAATTATTCTCAGATTAAAAACTCTGGAGGCTTATCTTTATAGAATCAGTAACATAATTTTTGGATGAGCTTACATAATGACATGAAATTTTCTGTAGAATGAGTAGATTGGGAGTAAACTGAAGCCACACTAGTTCTTAATTGGAATGTTGATTTAAATGTTGTTGTGATTTCTTAACAGTTTTTTTCTGATACTTTGCTGTTTTAGGCAAGTTGCTTTGGCAGACATGATTCTTATCAATAAAACAGACTTGGTTTCAGAAGAGGAGCTAAACAAATTAGCTGCAACTGTCAGGTATAGTAGATAGTACTTGACTATTGCATTTTAAAAGCCGGAAGTAAGAATGTTGGAGGAGATAGATATGTTTACCTAAGTGTGACAGTTTGTACATGTATTGAGGTGTCACGCAGCACCCCCTTTATGTACAGTTTTTAAATGTCAATTAAAAAATAAACCTAAATTCATTTTTAAAGAACAATGAAAATTATGTTAAATGCCTTCAAACATAAATTTTAATATGTAAAATATTTTTGCCATGATTGTTGTTGTAAATGAACATACGATCCAAGGTTGACTTCCTTCAGAGATCATTAAAGAATCACATATATTGTTCTTGACTAATTGATTGTTAAATAAATAGAAATATATATGAAATAATTCACCAATGCTTGCAAAACAAAATTTGGAATTTTTAGGCTGATATTCTAGGTCCACCAACTTCCTTTATAAGTTTTCATTTCCTATCTGTTCTTTGACTCTTTCTTAAGGTCAAGCCTCCTTAACTCCCTAAGACAGTTAATTCACTTTTTCATGTATATCTTACCAGGTCCCACCTACTCACAATATTTTCTCACTTGCCAGTTTCTGAGTCCATTCCCTCCTTTATAATATATATTATATATTTTCATCTGTAGAGCCTATTTTCTCTTTTCCTTTCATTCCTTAATGAAGTCTTCCTTGCTCAGATTATGTCACTTCCCTTGAATCCTTGATTTTAATGGTTTCCTTAATTGTCAACTCTGCTTTGTCTTCCAGCTTGCTTTATGTCTACATTGCCAATGTTCATGGCTAATCAAAATAGAACAGTATGAATGATACTGTTACTAATAAATAAGATAACAGTCATTTTGCTAGCTGGTTTGAAGAGTCCCATTTTCTTTGAAACCAAAGGTGAATTTTTCAAATGAGGGTAAAGTCCAGGGACTGTGTCTTGAATTGTTTTGTAAGACCTAAATTAGACAGTACCATATATTTCAGTAACTTTCCTTATTGGTCACTTTTAGTGATTATAGAGTTATAACGAATTAGCATTACCATATCTGATCAAATTTCTGTTGACCTTACATGTTGACTGTAGTACCACTAGTTTATATAGTATATGTTATAAAACTGAATCAAAAATACATAACTCATTAAGAGGTCATTTGTAGTGATTATGATTACAAGAGAAAGGAATTCATGCTTTTTCTTCTATTTTTTCTCATATCTTAATGATAATATCTTTAGGTTTTACTATAAAAAGTAATGTCTCCTATAGAAGGCAGATAATATTGCATAATGTTTAAGAATATGGAGTTGAAGTCTACCTTGGTTGTAATTCTTGATCTGTTTCTCACTGTTTTTAGGGGGTTTACTTAAGCTTCTTAAACATTGTCTTCAAAACAAGAATAAAACATATCTTACAAGTTTGCTTTAAGTAGTACATGAGCCCTGTGGAATTTCTGGTGAGCCATGCCCAGTGCCTGTCACTATGAGTGTTTCCTGAGCAGTTATTATAGGGGAGAGTTGCAAAGAGAAGATTAAAGTAGTCCAAAAGTGAGACTTAACCTCAGAGTCATTGCACACAGGGAGGCTTATCCATGGGAACATATCCAACAAGCAGCACATATTTTAGCTATGTATCTGTAAAGAAAAGAGAATTAATGCTACAAAAATACATAGGTATTCACAGTATTTAAAGGGATTAAAGTATCTTTTATGGCATTTACAAAGGGAACCTTTTTTCTTTATTTTGGTGTTTGCATTCACCATTTATACAATGTGTTAAAACTGGCTGTCATGCAAAAGTTTTGAGTATTCAAGAACATTAGGAATCACCTTTTTCCTTCCTTTTCTTTTTGGCAAGAACTGTACCACTGAGCCACATCCTTACCCATTTTCTTAAGTGAAGGACCTTTTATAACTCACAATCATACCTAGCCTTCCAGCTGTATGGTAGGTTTTGAGCAACACATTTTCTTAAATATACAACTAGATTGTGTCAGATTTGTGGTTTGAAGGGAAAGAATTCTAAGCCATTAAAACAATGCAAGTTTGTTTTCCATTTTCAATTGTTACTAGGTCTGGTTACACTTGTGTCTATTTACTTTGTTTTAGGAGTAATTGATTTTGTATGTGCTTTTTGAAAAAGTTACCATTCACTTTTTAATCCTTTCCTTTTGTTTTTTATTTCAGATCAATAAATGGACTGGGAAAAATTTTAGAAACTCAAAGATCAAGGTACTTTTTAAAGTTATTACTGGGACCGGAGGTGTATGTCAGTTGGGTTGTTGCCTAACATGTGTAAGGCCCTGGAGTTGACTGCAGCACTGCATAAACTGTGCATAGCATGTGCCTATAATCTTAGCACTTTGATTGTATAGACAAGAAATTAGTAGTTCAAGGTCATCCTTGAACTATGGAGGAAGGCAAGGATAGGCTGGGCTACATGAGGTGGGAGGAGGGAGGAAGAACAGGGAAAAAAAAACTTATTACTAATACCAACAACAAATAACTTAGCCTTTAATTATTAAAAATTGGTAAGTAACTTAATTATGATATAATAAGGATATAAGTGCATTAAAGTAACACCTAAATATTGTCTTAATGCTCTATACAAATTTGTTTGCCATATTTAGTTAGTACCTTTGCTAAGAACTACAAAGCTATGACATATAAATCTGAAAAAGCTATTCAGGAATCTTAATTTAAGACCTTTAAATAAGTTTTTAATTTTAAAGCCTTAGTGTTACAAAAAAAAAAGCCTGCAGTAAGAATACATAGTTTTTTATGTTTAAGTTCTTACTGTATCCCTTTATTTACATCTTCTGTAGCTTCTTGTAGTTCTGTTTATAAAGATGTATATAATCTTCTGAAATAGTTGTACTCCTTTAAAAAAAAACTTTTGTGAACTGTACTTTTATAGATGTAACTGTTTTCCATTGAATGCTGTCATGATTTTGGAAAACTTCAGTGAAAGGGTATTTTGTTAAGTTCATGTTGGGGACAAGAATGGCTTAGTAGACCCCTCTGAGACTCACAGCTGGCAGCCTAGTGCCACCCAGCCTCTGAGTTTTCCATTGTCAAATGCAGAAGCCTTAGCTGAGTGGCTTGCTGCAATAGCAAAGATTAGAGGTGCTGACAGACTGACAGAAGTGTGAGGCAGTAACAGCAGCAGCTGCTCTGAGCATGTGTACAGCTGGAGAATGAATTTGGTATGCATTTTCAGGAGCCACAAATGCCTCTGCTGTGTTCCTGCTACAGGCGCTGTGCAAGCAAATGTGCCCCCAGATTTTTCACCTCTGCTGTAGAAACAAGATAATCTAACATGTACTCTGAGCCAGTCCTCAGTATGTCTTCTTCCTATCACAGTCTATATTTGTTTTCTCCTTGATTTTCTTTCTTTTATAAATGACAGGCATCTCCATAACACTTAAATTAGCTTTTAAGAATCCATACCTATCAGTAGCTGTGTTTCTGTAGTGACAACCTGTATTCAGTTCATATGTTTTTTTTATTTCTACTTTGAAATTGTCCATGTTCTAAAGTTCCCTCTTGATTAGCTTATTATGCTTTTTAACATCTGCCTTCTTACAAGCTTATTAATTATGCAGTGTTTGTTACTTAATGATGAGGGTGTAAGTGAAGAAAATCGTTATCTTCTCATTCTTCATTACCTGCTGTTGACAGTGTATCTGCGACTCAGAAATAACATGTCCTTGCTGGGAACACTGGACTTTAGAGACTTTTTCATAAAGATCAGCTATAAGTAGGAGTCTTACTATTGGGTCATGAATCTTATATTATTTCCCCAAATTCCTTTAGACATAGGGCAATTTGGGATCCCAGTTTAGACTAGAGATTTAGCTAAGAGCAAAATAATTAGTCATTATTTTTAACATTTTAATCCCATTAGTATTTTGAGGTTGACTAAAGCTGGCAAAAGTGAAAGTACTAGAAGCAAGCATTAGAAAAGGCTCACCTTGACTTTGTAAAATGGGAGTAAGAATTATGTGTGGTGGTGTCTTACTGGCAAGGTTTAAGCGAAATGGCAGGCAAATATGAGTTCTAAGGAACTGCATAGATTTCTGAAGTAGGAGGGAATGTTAGAAGGCATGCATTCTTTTCTGGACTTTTACAATTTTAGAGGTCCAGGTGAATGGAATAGAAGAAAATAAAAATACAGCTGGTCCGTAAGTTAACCATTTCAATTTTCCACTGGTTCTAGGCATTGCAGAGTGGGTTCAGGAGTTAAGTAACAGATAAGACAAAAGTATTTTTAAGACACTGGGTTGGTCAGTCATTTGGGAAAAACTGAGAAGTAAACAAGCAAAAAGCAACACCTTGAATATTCTTAATATATCACAATTGAAATATTGACTGCACAACATTCTGTAAGAATAAAAAGGCAGAGAAATGACCATTCAATTTTTCTTGATGAAGAGTCAGGAAAACTTAACTAGCAAAATAGTTTGATTAGAGTCTTAAACAGTGAATGGATGTTTTTCCAGATCACCTGGAGTACAGGTGACTTTCTAGGTGTACAGAAGCCTTACTATTTCAGGGTTAGTATTTTAGAATGACTAATGAGGACACCTGGCTGCATGTAGCTGAGAGGAGGATATATGAGTCTTTCACAAAGAACCAAGAATACTATTATACATAGCAAAGGGTAATGAGAACATTGGAAATTTAGTGCTAGAGTTTAGCACCAAGCTTTTGGAAATAACAGTAACTGTAGACCTTGTGACCCCGTGAAGGGACTTGTTGAATTTGAAAAGATGGTTATTAGGCAGTCTCCCTAAAGTTGCAGCTGAAGGCTGTATAAGACAGTAGAAGAATGAACTTTTGAAGAATTTTTTCCTTTGATTTATTTTCCTATTTAATTTAAAATGATAATGGTCTTTTGATCTTATTGTTTGAATGTCTTGGAAAATATCTGATATTTTATTTCTAAAGGGAGAAATTAAATGAACACATTCAATGCCACGGAAAATTTTTCTAGACATGTTTTAAAATGAGTACCGACTTTCTTCTCCAAAGCAGTGCTGGTTTGGGGAAAAGCTCATAAAAACTTCCACGTGTGAGCTTATACCTTATCTTCTTATACTGACCACTGAGAATTTGGCAAGAGACTCCGATTCTTTGTGGTTATTCTGTTGTTGGTCTTTTCATTCTTAGAGGTGCCTAAAGGATGTGCTATGAATGAAGCAGAGTTGTCTCTAGATGATAGTGTTCTCAAGGACACGGTCACAGTGGGGCAGTGGCGTGTTTAGAAGGTTTTTTTTTTTTTAACACAGAACTGGATATTCACAGAATTGGTAACATAGACTTTTCTTTAAACTGCTGAAGTGAAGATGGCAAACTTATGTGGTTTCAACCTCTTTACAAGTACGTGTTTAACTGTTAAGATGGAAAAGGAAGTATGCTAAATGCTAGATTTTGATCTCTTAGTGTAAATTGATATTCATAAGTTTTTTCTTTCTCAGCCTGTCCGATATTTGAAGCATTGATACAGTATATTAACATAGAATTGTGATATTTGTTGTTTAATAAGATGGGAATGTGTCTGTCTGTGCCAAGATAAAGCATTCATAATCTCGTAGAATGCTGTCCCAAGTGTGTGGCTGCTTGCTGCAAGTGAACAAGGCAGGCACAGCTGGCCAGTCCTGAACGAAAGGAGATACTTTATCTTACATTTGTGTGCTTAATCAGACATTTTGAATGTGACAAATGAACTTTGTTTTCCTTGTTAAAAAATGTTTGACAAGCTGCTCGGGTCTAGTGTTGTTGAATTGTAATTGCACTTTTGATTGTAGTTTTGCTTTCTTTTAAATATTCCCTTTATTTTAGTTTAATTGTGAAGGCATTGATTGTTCTCTGCTCTTTTGTGGACTTATGTTAAAATTGAAAATTAGTCATCCATTTTTGTAAATTTTTACTTTTTTGTATTTAAACCAAGCCAAGTGTTGGTTGAGGTCAATTCTTTTTCTTTTACTTTGTTGTTGTTGTTGTTTTGTTTTGTTTTTTCAACACAGGGTTTTCCTGTGTAGCTTTGGAGCCTGTCCTGGAACTAACTTTTTTTTTTTTTTTTTTCGAGACACAGTGTCTCTGTATTGTTTTAGAGACTGTCCTGGAACTTACTCTGTAGACCAGGCTGGCCTCGAACTCACAGTGATCCGCCTGTCTCCGACTCCCAAGTACTGGGATTAAAGGCGTGTGCCACCAACGCCCGGCTATTTAGATAATTTTTTACTCTGAAAATGTTTAAAGCATATAGAATTATAATTGAAGGACAATCAGAAGTGGAAAAGAAACTTTTTTTGAAGCAGTAGCAAGTGATTTGTGTGTGTGTGTGTGTTTGATATTTACCATTTAGCTATTAGGAATTTTAGGTAGAATTATCTCACAGTATTTCTTTTTTTCTTGCCTGTCATTTAATGTATCTCCCTAAATGTAATATGCTAGTTTAAAAAAGATTTATTTTTATTTTGTGTGTGATTATTTTGCCTGCATGTATGTATGTGTAATGTATGTGCCTAATACCATCAGAAATGAGCATCAGATCGACTGAAACTGGGGTTCCAGGCAGTTGTGAGCCACCAAGAAGGTGCTGTGAACCAAACCCAGGTTCTCTCTCTCCAGCCCCAAGACTGATTAATCTCTATGTTTACATATCTTGATAAAAGATATTTAGAAATTTTCCTTTTTGAGACAGGGTCTCATATAGCCCAGGCTGGCCTTGAACTCACTATGTAGCCAAGGATGTCCTTGAGCTAAATGCTGAAAGTTGTTCTTGTCCTAAATGCTGAGATTTTAGACCTGTGCCACTGTGTCCAATTTGAAATTTTACAGAAATTTCAACAGTTTAAATGTATTTCCTTCCTTTCAGAGTTCATCTCTCAAATATATTAGATCTTCATGCTTATGATATTCTCTCTGGAATAAGGTATGTTTTCAAAATTTTGGTCATTTTTTTATGTAGTGTGTTTTATTCCTGTTTCCTATTATTTAAGATGCCATTTCTTTGACATACAAGTTTGTTTTTTGTTTTCTTTTTCTTTGTTCTTTTTTTTTCGAGACAGGGTTTCTCTGTATTGTTTTGGAGGCTGTCGGTCCAGCCTGGCCTCGAACTCACAGAGATCCGCCTGCCTCTGCCTCCCGAGTGCTGGGATTACAGGCGTGCGCCACCACCGCCCGGCTGTTTTTTCTTTTCTTTTATTTTGTAGCCCAGCCTGGCCTTTAAACTTGTGATCCTCTGCCTCAGCCTTTCAACTACTGAGATTAAAGTATGTACTACCACACTTGCCTGGCAAGATCATTTTAATTATGATCATGAAAGCTGTGTCTATAGAACTTACAATGTAAATGATAATTAAGCCTGGAAACTCACCAATATTTATGTGCTAATCATTATAGCACTCAAAAAAAAAAAACCCCAAATACGCATGAAATACATAGAAAATCTAAATGAGTCACAGACTACTCCCTTCCCCTTAGATAATAGATCAATTTTCTGTCTCTTTTTGAAAGGATCTTTATGATAGATGAAAATTTTTCTTCTTTTTTTTTTTGAAAAAATTTATTCTTGAACATTAGTGTTTTGTTGTTGTTTTGTTTTGAGACAGGGTCTTGCTATGTAGCTTTGGCTAGCCTGGAACTTGCTAAGTCGACCAGCTGACCTGAACTCACATAGACCTGCCTGCCTCTGCCTCTGGAGTACTAGAATTAAAGGCATGTGCTGATACGTCTGACTTAGTTATTTACTTCTCTAATTGTAGTAAGAATATGTAACATAAGGTCTTTCATAACACATTTTTTAGTTACAATGTAGGATAGTTAACTTTAGGCATGATGATAATGATATATAACACAGACTTGTAATATTCACTCTATGACAGATCCTTATCTTTCTCTCCTGGAAACCAATATATTCAAGTGCCTGCTTCTATGGGCTGAGGTATTGTGTCCCTCAGTGACCTAGAGGGCAGGACGTCCTTTTTAAAGCCCACTTATTTTATCTCTTTTTCCAAAAATAAACATTTAGGTTGTTTCCACATCTTAGCTATTGTAAATAATGCTTATAAAATATCTTTTAAGTTTCGTATGTGTCTACTTAATAGCACAAAGATGTATGCTTCTGAGTATTTTTAATTAGTAAGACTGTTATTTTTATGAGTAGTCATAGTGAGGGCTTCTATACTTGTGAGCTACAAGTAGTCACCCAGTCCCCCATTTCATTAGTGTAGCTCACCCTTTAAAACAGCTAAAATAATTCCTGGGGATATGACATGGTGTTTTATTGAACCTCTTTATCTTACAGAGAATTTTAATTCCCATTTACTGTGATTTTCTTTTAAATGGGACTACTTTAGTGCCTAGAAGTATGGAATATTCAAGGCAGCTATTTCCTCATGTTTTAAATTAAAAACCAGAGGAGTAGATTTATTACCCTACAGCCAAGGGTTAGAACTAGCCATTTTAGAACTTAAGTCTTCAGTAGAGAGCTACTTTTACTCATTGCTTCTGGAGTTGGAGTTTTAGCATAACCCAGTAACAAATTAAAATGACCATTGCTGGAGCACCTGGATAAGATCTACATTCGCTTTTCTTGGTCTGGGCAGTATGAAGATAGATAGGAGTGATGGTATCTGTGAATCACTATGAGTATGTACTCATTTAAATACATTCCTGTGTATATGGTATGGTCAGAGCACCTGATTGTTTCTTTCCACAGTGTGAAGTTTTCCTGCTGTACATTTTTGAGTACTCAAGAGTTTTATACTTAATGATAGTTGCATATGGAATTTGCATTAGGCATTTCACTGGTTATTTTTCAAACAAAAGATTCTGATTTAAAAATTTCAGGTTTTATTACTATATGCTTGTCCAGTAAACTAGAGTACAGTTTCTTTTCTTGTTAAGATAGAACTAAATTAAGGGCATAAAATTTTGAGACTTACTAGGAATTAATCATAAAGTTTCCTTGTTAATTGCTTGGACTTTTTTCTTGAATGTGATGTTGTATGTACTCACTGTCTGGCAACATGGAAACATAATTTTCCAACAATTTTCTAATCTCATTGTACTTTTGATTAAGAGCAGTTATAATGTTTTAGCAGTACTTAAAGGAGTATGTGTGTAATGTTGTCCCTCAGTAGGCCTTTGCCTGACTTTCTTTTTGTTTAGCTGTTAGCAACCAGCTGGGAAGGATTTAATTTGACACTTTCCCTCTAAGACCCCCCAGTGTGAATCATTCCTTCCACAATAGTTCCTACAGCATAAACGTGCTGTTACTAATTTACCCCTCACTGTGCTTCAAGACAGAACTTCTGCAAGGCTTTAAGTCCCTCCCCTCCCTCTGCCCTGTCACCATCACTGTCTAAATGTGTGCTCCAGTTGTTATGGTAATAATTTCTTCTGCTTATTGGTCTTCTGGCTCTTCTCAACGCATATTGGTTGCTGCCTCTTCTCAATGCATTCTTAAGATTCTAAGTTTTTTTGTGGCAGGGTTTCACTATATAGCTCTGGCTGTCCTGGAACTCCCTATGTAGACCAGGCTGGCTTCAAACTCAAAGAGATCCTCCTGCCTCTGCCTCCTGAATGCTGGGATTTAAAGGTGTGCATCACTATGCCTGATTTCATTTTTGTTTTCTTAACTGGTGACTGACTATATAGAAAATTTGTACTTGGATTCTGTTTGTCCTTTAATAATAGGTATTACATCCAATGGAAACCCTTAACATAGGAAAATTTACATTTCTAACTCTTTAAAGATACCAGCATGCTTTCATATCAGGAAACATGGAGAAGTAAGAAACATGGAGCACTACAGAATGGCCATGTATATGTTTCTAAGCCTGTTGAAATTATTGTATTAAACTACTGAATTATAAAAAAATCTACTGACATTTAACAATAGAATGTTGCTAAAATATTAGTTTTTCTTCATTGTATGATGCTTATGTGTGTGCATCCAAAAACATTTTTTATTTCTTAGATCTGTCAGCTTTTCTCTACATATATCTTAGATCTCTCAACTGTTCTATGCAGATGTTGCATATATGTATAAATTTAGAACATGTGAAGAGTGGGCAAATTGAAACTTTGTGATAAATTCAGTTATGAAATGTTTGTTTCTTAATTGGCCCGTGTCTCTGGATAATGGATAACATTAAATCAGAAGTATACTGATCTTTAAATATGTGATTGGTTGTTCTTAGTTTACAGAAAAAACTTCAGCATGTACCAACAGCACCCCATCTTGATCAGGTAAAAATAAAATTTTGTAAAATTTTCAAGTATCTCTTTCAACTAAGTTGGTTCTACTTAGAGTACTTTTCATTAGATCTCTTTCTAACATTATTTATGGATTAGGTTTGCAGTTTTAGAAGTTTTATGTCTAGTTTAGCATGAAATTTTCTGTGTTAAGAAGTATTCTAACCCTTCATGTTTCCTGATATTTTAGAAAATCCTGGATTCAAGCTTATTTTGATGAGAAATTCTACCTAAATGAGACCCAGAGGTTCAATCTGCTTTCTGCTTAAGCTGAATTTAACTAATTGATTAGGGAGAAATAAAAGATGGCTTATTTAAATAAAACCTGACCTTGAGTTTTACCTTCAGTAGCACTATAAATTTGAACTCAAGTTTTTTTGTGGTTGTCCAAGATGATATTTTAGATGCTGGGAACAAAGTAAATATGTTGTCTCAAAACCATGTTTCTCCAAACAAGTTCTAGAGGGTAGAACTTTAATGAACTCTTTGATTTCATTCAAAGCAGTAAGAGGAGTTGTGAGTGAACTGTGTGCCTGGCCCTTCTGTCTAGAAGCTGTAACTGAGTTTCCATGTCTACCACCTGTAATGGGGCAAGGTAACAACAGTCACTTGACATTTTCTTCATTTTGGCTCATGTTCAAAGGGGGCTGTACCACCATGGGCATGGCGTATTTCTCAGAGAATATAACATTCATTACCTCTACAGTGAGAGAAACAGTAAGTCCTTGGCAGTGGAATTTTAAGGGAAATTAAGTGTATATGGCATTTAGTAGCTGTACTAGGATGAACTGGGTTCAAGATATCACATTAGGAATCTGGGATTAAAAGATGAAGAAAATAAGAGTCCTCACAAGAACCTTATGATGGCCAGTATGTACATTCATGATGTCCTGAATGCAGCCCATCATGCAGTGTGGCCTGAAATGCTTCCCCCTTGCATTACTCTTGCATTAGTGCAGGTTCTTTAAAAATAATTGTTCATTGCATAGCATAGAATTTGATAAGAATAGCATCTCAGTGGATATTTGTCAAAGAAACAAAGAGCTGACATTCTCAAGCAGTGGTATAATTCAGAATCACTTTTGGAGTGTCCTGCTTGCCTTCCTTCCTACCTTTCTGCTTTTCTTGCTGTCAAAAATCAGATATTCCATAGTTCCTTCCCCTCAAATCTCCAGAAATGACACTTAAATACATGTTTGTTAATCATAGTTTAACATTTTATTATGAATACTTTAGTACTGTGCAAAAGTAAAAAGATCTCCTATATACATCTCTTAGTTTAAATGGTATCAACATTTTGTCAATTTTATTTCATTTATCTTCCCAACATTCCTTTGCTGGAGTTTAAAATATATTTTTTAGATAGTAAATTTCAGTCATAATAAAAGACTAAAAAAATATATACATGAAGAACATGTATATACTCATGACTCCTGCTACAGTGTGTTGAAGCAATTCCCAGACGTTACATCATTCTCCAGTAAATAGGGCATGTCTGTTTTTGTTAAAACTCAACGTGAGTTTCTGATACACTACCCTACTTTAAATGTGTAAACATAGGGCAAAGGAACGCTCCAGGGATCTATGATTCAAGCATGAACCTTTTCATTGGTTTAGTGGATCAGACTTAAAGAGGAGGAACTGCATGTCTTCTTCATTCATTGGCAAGTTCAGGGCTGAAGTCCCCATCACAAGACAGATTAGCAAGAAGAAAGCGTACACTTTTACCTAGTGTATGTAATATGGAATCCTTCATAATGAAATCCTTAAGAATTAGTTAAACCTGAATGTTTCTGTGTAGGTTTAATTAATAATAGAGAGTTGTGGAGAGATAAAATAGGGGAAAGAATGTGGCCTAACAATACTAAATTGAAAGATTTAGCAAAAGCTTATTTGTTTAGAGTCTTCTTTGTGATGTTTATCTTCAGACATAGTGTTGTGTCCGTTCATTGTTCCAGGCACTTGGACTTGACTAGGGCGGTAGGGAATGAAGAAAAGACAGAGACAGAAACACAGAAAAGCTGGGATTCGGTAGTCTGGGCTTTTGACTGAAAAAAAAAAAAAACCCTTCAGGGTACCAGAAGCTCAGGGTTTATTTTGTGAATTTGAATGGAATATATGGAATATAGCATGACCAAGGAGACACATTTAGCTAATCTTGGTAGGAGCAGTTTCTGTGAGGGAGTACATTTTAGGCCATAAATATCTGGTTAGTGGTAGATATTCTCTGCACAGTCTGTCAACACTTACACTTGGTCCCCCAAAGAAGGCTTTGCCATTCCTCTGAACCTGAGGCTATGCCTTGACATGGCTGTGCCTATGTCAACAACCCATATCCACTCAGGACTTCACTCACTCAGGGCTTCCTTCCCTCCCTAAAGATAAAGATGCTCTTTTCTTCTTGGCACTTCTCACATGAGAATCTTAAGATCTGTTAGAGGGAAAGCTCAGAAAAGCAGTCCTATGTTTATGGCCTGCTTCAGGGAAAAGGATGTGTGGGTAGGATAGGTGAGAGTGGTTTTCTTGCTTTTGTTTCTCAAATGCCAAAGTGCTATATTTGGGGCTTGGATGTTGTACTGGTTACTTTTCTCATTGCCTTAACAAAGCACCTGACAAGAACAACGTAAGGAAAGAAGGATTGATTTTGGCTCACAGTTTGAGGTGTGAAAGTCATGGCAGCAGGAGCATGAGGCAGCTGTCACATTGCGTCTGCAGCCAGGAAGCAGCGAGATGAGTGCCGGTGCTTTTTGTCCTGTCCTTTTGTTCCAGCTAAGCCTGTGGTACTGGCACATTCAGGGTATGTCTTCTACTACCACTTTACCCTTTCTGGAAACATGCTTAATTGTTTCCATAGTGGTCTTTTTTATTTACTTTTGTCTACCTGTTTTTGTGAGGGTGTTGGATCCCCTGGAACTGGAGCCACAAGAAGTTTTAAACTGCCATGTCAGTGCTGGGCATTGAACCCATGTCCTTTGGAACAGCAGTCAGTGCTCTTAACCACAGAGCCATCTCTCTAGTCCCTCCATACTGTTTCTAAATCTCGTCAAATGACAATGAAAGTTAACCTTCATTACGTTTATCCTTAACCTCATCAAAAGCTTTATGAAAGGTATTTTATATATAAAGTAAATCATCCAGGTTTTAGTGTGTTATTCAGTGTTATCTGTACACACACACACACAACACACACACACAAACACACGTACGTCCATGTGTACAAACACCTGCCTTTATATTTCCTGCTCAGATCAATATAATAAATGTAGAGAAGTCCCTTATGCACCGTCTGGCCAAAGAAAGATAGTTGACATTCTGACTTGAGTACTAAAGAAATTTTGAATCAGTAGGGTTTTGTTGGCTGGTTGGCTGGCTTGTTTATTTTAAATAGATACAGGGAAAGGGAGAGGCAATCCAGACATTGAAAAGTGAGAACATATATCCCAGAGAAGCAGCTTTTTAGTACAGAAGCCTTTTTAGATGACTGGGACTGGAAGTTTGTTCTAAGGTGTTGAGGTATAAGGTGTAAAGCAAAGAAGGCTCATGTGTGTCAGTGTTAGAGGAGCAGGACTTGTCTTTGGGTTCGAGAGGCCAAGCATAAAGACTGTATACCATGGAGTGAATACCTGCAGTAGAAATGGTAAACCATGAGCTATCTGCCTATGGATTAGTAAGAAGAGGGAGGAATGGTGGGAAATGTGGACAAACTAGCGGAACCTAGAAAACTCTAGAAACATCTGGCGGACAAAGATTTGAATGAGAATGCCCCATGCTTAGCTTGTCATTTGTAGGCAGAAAATACCACAGAGGCAAAGAGCAATAAAGGGCTGGAGCATGGAGACAAGAGGTATTGAGTTTGACTGCATTGCTGAGCTTGGTTTTCCAGATAAAGAAACCACGTAGAAGTTACTGCATAGTAGGTCTTCTTTACATAGGGCATAAAACTGAGACTCTCATGAGTTTACTGGGAAAATAAGCCAAATCAACAAACCAGACTTACTATTAATTTTATTTTAGGGGAATTTCTTTAACAGGCTTTCGATTTTGTAAATTATTGCCTCCTTTTTCTGCTTTTGTGTTACTAGCCATGGGAAGAGACTTAGTTTTATATTCAAATCAGAAATAAATTTCAAAATCTAATCTGAAGGTGGTAATATCTAGAATATGCTATATATGAGTTACTAAAGTTTTATTCCTGAGAAATACTTACTGTAATTCACCTTTTTTTATTTTGCATTATTTCTTGCTTAATCCTAATAAAGATGAGCTGGTATGGGAATATAGACGAGAAAGTCCACGTGGCAGTCTATGGTTATTTTTGTTTGTAGGGGCAATTTTGAATTCTTGAGTTTCTACCACAATATATAGGTTTCGTTGTATTTGAGTTTTCCTCATATGAAAAGACTGGGTATGAAAGCCACAGTTCCAAAGTAGGGGCATCCACCCACCTTGAACCCTGTTATGTATTGTGCTAGTTTCAAGAATCATTTGTGCCTATTGCTGGAGGAACTATACCCTTTTAAAATAAGTGATAGCAAGGTGTTGTGATCCCTGTCTCTAATAGCGGTATTCCCAGTTCTGAGGTAGATGCAGGAGGATCAACAGTTCAAAGCCAGCCTAGGTTACTTGAGACTGTCTCAGAAAACCAAAACTAACTGAACAAAGTCATGTCCTTAACTACAAATGGAAAAAAAAAAACTTCTCAGAAAAGTCTTTAAGCTAACAGTAAAGTAGTGAGTGTACTGGGGGGGTGTGTTGAAACATTCTCAGTAGTAAAAGCTAAGTCATTCAACTTGAATGAAATGCATTTTTAAAGACAAAATTACTTTCTGTTGAAACTGACACATTCTGTTTTATTTGGTAGCCTTTTACAATACAGCTAGACATAGGATTTTAGACACTTACAGTGATCTCTTTAATGTGAAAAAAATCACCATTTTATTTAAATGCATATTACTTTGAACTACCAAAAACAGAATATGTTTACTAAGATCTTAAAATAAGTACTCTATATTGTTGTGGGAAAAACAACAACAAAAACTGCTTAAGTTGATCTCTGTCCTTTAAAGAAATTCTAAGTGTGCATTGTTGTGTGTGTGTTGTACAACAGAACTTTGTGTCCTGTGGGACTCAAATGGAACGTACTGAACAGCAGCTCCTCAGTGCTGCCCTCCTACCACCAAGTAGCTGCCATTTTAAGTACTTACTACAAGTGGAACCATACAATATTTGTTCTATTCCTGGCTCATTTCATCTAGGATAACATCCTTAAGGTTTATTCGCATTTTACTATATAGCAGAATTTCCTTCTTTCCTTCCTGAGACTAAATAATAATCCATTGTATGTACACATTGCTTTACAAAAAAAACCACTCATTTGTTGAAATAATTTCAAGCTTTTGGTTTAATTATTGTAACAAAATACAGGCAGAGCCCTTACAATCTATGGTTTCCATTCTGTGCAGCCAACTGCAGTCCAAAATATTAAGTGTAAAAATTCCAGAAATAAATAATTCACCAGTATAAAACTGATGGTGTTTTGAGTACCATTATGAATCCTCTTAGCATTCTGCTGTGTCCTGAGTATTGTGTGAGTCATCCTATTGTCTGCTGAATGCATGCTGAATTACAGTACCTGCCCATCATTCACTGAGTTGGCATCTCTGTTGCCAGATCTACTGTCACAGTATCACAGTGCTTATGTTCATGTGACCCTGTTACTGAATCACCTCCCAAGCATAAGACTAATAATGCTGACAATATAATGTGTCCAAGAGAAGCTTAGAGTGCTTCCTTTATGTGAAAAGGTGATTTGATAAGATCTCTGGTCAGAATAAACTTACTGTCTGTGATATTGTGAAGGAAGTAAAAGAAACTTGTGATAATTTTGTAGTTGGATTTAAACATGGAAGCTGTAACCATAGCATGTAAGTGCTTAGTTAAAACTCTAAAGGCCTTACCTTGTGGCTCAGTATTATCTGTAGTTTCATACATATACCAGAGTTATTTTACTGTATGTCCCACAGATAAGGGGAAGTACTTTCATATGCCTTACATTTTTAAAGTCCAGCATGCTTTTTTTAAGTAAGAAAACACTGTGTATATTGACGGCATCAGAGGATTAAGTGTCAGCATATTGATTTCTCTACATTGATCTTTAATACTTTTAGCTAGTCTCTAAATTTGTATAAAAACAATTCTGGAGCTGGGCTTGCTGATGTACACCTGAAGCCCCAGCATGCTAAGCTAAAATGGGGATTGTGAGTTCAAAGCCAGCGTGGAATACACAGTAAGACCTTGTTTCAAAGCTAATGAAGCAAAAATTAAATAAATAAAACAACAGAGGCATTTTTATGTTTTCTTCTTCAGTCTTACACGGTCTTCTAAAGTGCATGGGAGATGAGTATTTCCAAGACATTACACTGAGTTTTACCCTCTTTCTTCTTGTTTTAAACATTTTGAGCTTTGCTCGAGCATCTTACTTACTGTCCAGGATGGGAGTAGTGCTTTTAATGACATGCTAAGCCTTTGTGTGTTTTCGTTGCTAAGTTTGAGGTTTGGGGTTATATTGTTGAAGGGAGGTCTGAATTTTAATTATTAACCTGTTAGAGGAGACTTTAAGCTTCTTTAGAGAAAACAGATCTTTGAGATCAGGAGGAAAAATAAATCTGAATTCTGTACGTGATGCTCCAACAACCTGAGTCAGAAGCACCACTGCGGCCAGCATCGCTGAGAACTCCTTTCACTCAGCACAGTGCTTTTTCTTTCTGAGAGGCAGAACTACGCTGTTTTGAGCAGTGCTTCTGCATCATGTACTTTATTTTTCTGAGCTTCATTTGCCTGACTTCTAAAGTGAAATATTCCCTGCTCCCAGGTTGTCGTGAAGAGCAAAGGGAAGGTGTGATGACACACGCAGAAGGCACACAATGTGTGCTACATACACTCCAGGACCCTTACATGAGGGGGCTTTGGGGTTTGCTTTTAAATACTATTGATCTACTTTATAGAGTTGGTAATTCCCAAACAAAGAGGGAAATAATGATTAATAATATCATTAATCAGTTAAAATTTCATAAATATGGCTCTTTTCTTTTCTCATCTTAAAACTGGTTATAGTTTTTAAAACAGAAGGATGATTCTATAAAAATTATGGATTATTCTCTTGATTTACAGAGTATTGTTACAGTCACATTTGAAGTACCAGGAAGTGCGAAGGAAGAGAGTCTCAATGTATTTATCCAGGTGAATGCAATTTTACCTGATTAATGATTCATCAGCTGTTTGTTGCATAGTTGTTGCATTTGCAGTGGTTGGTCTTATGAAATTGTGTTGCCTGGTACAGAATCTCCTGTGGGAAAAGAACATACAAAACAAGGACGGCCACTGCATGGAGGTCATTCGGCTGAAGGTGTAGTATGCAATTTGCTCTCCCAGACTTTGGAGACAGTATCCTTTTCTTGACTGTTATGTAAAAACCATATCTGATTTTAAACAGAAACAATAGCTTTAGTACAAATAACATTTGTCCTCATTTCCATTGCTGAAAAGAGCTTTAGAAATCACTGTAAAAACAACAACAGCAACAATAACAACAACAAATGGTTTATTTGCACAGTTTCATTTAGTGCTGCTGCTAAAACCTGTGTGCCTGGGATGTTAGTCCAGATTTCCTCTGCCAGGTGTTCCCAGCAGTTGTCTGGCTCATAAGCTTGACACTGTCAAACAGTTCTTCTCTGCACAGATTGGTCACTTAGAGAAATGGGTTATTTTTCCAAGAGAGCTTCATTTAATAGAGAAATAATATTGAAAATTCTTCCACTGCTGAATCTTATGTTACTTGATGAATTTAGCAGACACGATAAACATTTGTAATTACAAAGGTACAAAACACTGGAATTCTTGTTCAGTTTTTGGAAAGCTATGCATATTACTTGACATTTAGTTGTCTGTGTGTATTTTTGTTTGTCTGAATGTGGGTGAACACATAACACAATGTGCAGGTGTAGGTCAGAGGACAACTTTGTGGGAGTCAGTTCTCTTCTACTGTGGGTTCTGGGATTCGAACTCAGTTGGTCAAATTTGAGAGGTAAGTGCCTTTACCCTCTGAGCCAGACACCTTGCCACTCCCACATTGAACTTTTATTCAGAAGAATAAAATAGCTTTCTATTTGATCATTGCCTAAATTTATTATAATACATTTCTAAAACAGATTCATCAAGAAAATACCTTAACTTCTTAAATTTTCATGTTAAATTTGTGAAAGAAGTACCAATCCCTTAAAGGCAGAGAAATTAGTATGATATGGTGTGATAGCAGACTTGATCACTTTCAGTTTTTTATTATAACTAACATTGAAAAACCCTAATATATTAATTTTATCATTAGAAAAAGGAACCTTTGCTACTCGTGGTGATGCACAGTCAGACAAGTGGATTTCTGCAAGTTCTAGGCCAGTCTGGCCCGCACAGCAAGTTTCAAGCCGGCTCAGGCTTAATAGTAAAACTCTGTCTCAAAAAACCAGAAAAGAGAAAGTAATTCTTTATTTTAAAGAAGTAGTTAGGCATAGTGGTGCATGCCTTTAATCTCAGCACTTGGGAGATAAAGACCAGCAGATTTTTGAGTTTGAGGCCAGCTTGGTCTTTATCTCCCAAGTGCTGAGTTGCAGGCCATCCATAGCTACACAAAGAAACCCTGTCTTGGGGAGGGGACAGGGATCAGTGTATACAAAATGATTAGAAGTTTTAAAATCTTAAGATATGCTGTAATTGAAATGGGTGACTTTCATAGCTTTGTTATAAGTTTGTCTTTTGAAAAGTAGCATTCTCAAATCTGATGTACTATTTGTGCTTGCAAACTTGAGCTGGAGCTGAATGGTTACTGTTCTTTGAGCAGGGACTAGTGTCCATAAAAGACAAACCACAGCAAATGATTCTGCAAGGCATCCATGAGCTGTATGACCTGGAAGAGAGCCTAGTAAGCTGGAAGGATGATGCTGAGAGATCAAGTCAGCTGGTCTTTATTGGTAAGTAACACAAATTTCTGAAGGAAAATAACAAGAATAGGTTTGTAGGAGATATAATGTGTTCACTAGTATTAGCTAAATAAACTGAAAATTTCTGAAGGAAATGCAAGAATAGGTTTTTAGGAGACATAGTGTGTTATTTAACCAGTATTAGCTACATAAGCCTCTGTATTTGTCTGAATCACAGATAATATAAGATTTCTAGAACTTAAAGAGAAGTTCAGGTGACTTAGAAAAGTGATTACTTCAAGCACTAACTTGGATTTGAGGTTTAACTAGAGAGTTGTAGAAGGAGTCATGCAGTTACTGTTGATTTTGTAGATCACTAGAGAGCACCATGCATTTAACACTCTGGAAATTCAAGTGTTGTTTTAACAAGCCTTTCGTAATCCCTGTCTTGTTTTATTCTCAGGCAAGAATTTAGATAAGGATATTCTTAAAGAGCTCTTCCTCTCTGCTGTGGCAGAAACAGAAGAGCAGAGGACGGCTCCTGACAAAGACCAAGTTTGTCCATCACACTAAACGCCATTTCTTACCAAAAGAACTCATAAGAAAAACAAGGATCAGTTTTCTACTGGGTGTATTTTAATCCTGAGTCCTTTCATTACCTCTCTTAGGAGTTAGGAGTATATTTTATGATAGTATTTATTTTATAAAATACATAAAGTTTTAGTAAATCATTATAAAAACATTTGATATTCATACAATAAAATATGTCCTCTGAAGTTTTTTTGAGACAAGTATTTCATAAAAATTCCAGAATTGTCTTTGAAGTTTAAGCATAAAAGCTGACGACTTATGCTTCATTATTTGTAAAAATGATGGCAAACTTTAACATTTTATTTTCCCTTTAAACTTCAGAAAATTGCAGAGATACAATGATTGTCTTGATAATAACAAAAATAGCCAAACAAGTGCTGTCGTTGTATTTTTAAAAATGTTTAACCTTTATTTTTATGATACGTGCATGGGTGTTTTGCCTGCATGTATGTCTGTGCACCATGTGCATCCATTGCCTGAGGAGTCCAGAATAGGGCGCTGGATCCTCTGGGACTGGAAGGTCCTCTGGAAGAGCAGTCAGTGTTCTTAACCACTGAGCATCTCTTCAGCCCTGTCACTATGTTTTTAATGGAATGAGTCTCTAGTTCCTTAAAGAGGAAGAAATCTGAGTCAAAGAAATTAAACTGTCTCTTACAATCAGTGTAATGATGCCTCAGCTCTTTGTTCTGTATTAGTTTAGAAGATTATGATTGTGGAATGTTAAACTGTAGTTTTATTGCTGGCATTAAATTCATCTTGACTGTTTTGAAGTGTGTTGGTTTTCTGTATAATCCGAGAAGTAGTGAGGTACACTATCTCTACTAACCATAACTACAGATAACGTGTGTGTGTGTGTGTGTGTGTGTGTGTGTGTGTGTGTGTGTGTGTGTGTGAACATGTGTAGATCAGAGGATAACTTCTCTCCCTTCAGCTTGTTTTGAGAGAGGTAACTATTTCTACTACTGTGCTATGCATACCAATCTTTGGAATTTGTAGCCAATTCTCCTGTCTCTGCCTCCCATCTCACTGTAGAAGTGCCAGAGCTGGGATTATAAACCCAAAACAAGCCTGAATCCTAGTTGCCAAAGGTTTATGACAAGCACTTTTACCTGTAGCCCAGCCGTCTTCCTGGCCTCGCAGATAACTTTAAAAAAGATTTCTAAAATTTATGTATATGTATGTTCATATGTGAACATGTGTGTAAGTGTCTGTGGAGACACCCTCAAGCTGGAGTAACATGCAGTTGTGAGTCATTGTGCATGCTGGCAACTGAATTCAGGTCTTCTGTACATTAACAGTAAGAGTTCTGTAGTTTCAATTATAAAGGTCTTTTACTTGTGTTCCTTTCATGCATCATATTGTCCAGGAAGCAGTCCTGCATATGAGTCTGCAATGGCACACACATTGCATAGGTGTCTGCACACAGTACCACACACATTGTTTAAAGGCAAAGCACTGCTGGAGGAACTGACCAGCTGTCCAAGTTTCTCAGACCTCGGGATCTTCTCAATTTACGTTAGTTCTCAAAATCTGAAGTACCATGTCCAAAAAATGGCTCGGGCTGTGTTAGTCATGGTTCGCTAGAGCAGTGGTACAGTTCCTTGTGTTGTGCTGACCCCCAACCATAATATTTTTTCATAGCTACTTTGTAACTGTAATTTTGCTACTGTTATAAATCGTAATGTAAATATCTGATATGCAGGATATCTGATATGCCACCCCTAGGAAAGTGCCTTTGACTCCCCTGAAGGCAGGCTCTTTGACCCACAGGTTGAGAACCACTGCTCTAGAGGCGCAGAACTGAGACAAAGGCAACAATGGCTGTCTCCCGACGAGAAGGGTTGTATTCTCAGTTGGTCTTCAGTATATATTGAGATCCACAGAAGCAGGTTCTAATACCAGCAAAGGAATGTCTGAGCAGCAGGATGGATGAACTTGCCAGAAAATGAGCCCAAGCAGCAAAAGCTTCCATGTCCTTTTATGGGGACTGCCAACAGAAGGTGTGACCCAGATTCAGGGTGGGTCTTCTGACCTCAAAGGATCCAATCAAGAAAAATCCTTCACACAAATACCCAGAAGCTTGGTTTTTAGTTGATTCTACATGTAATCATGCTGACAAGCAAAATTAGCTATCACAGGGGGGTTGTAAAAAAACAATCACTTTATTCAATATTATAGTTTTAGAAGTGGCGTATATTTCCTTTAAGAAATGAAAAATACTAGGAAGAAAATGCTACTTAGTGTAGTTGATGCTATGATAGAGTTGGTACAGAACAGATGATCAGGACAAGTGCGGTAATGAACTCTGATACCAAGGGATTCCAGTTTATGCTTTAATGTGCCTGCTAAGTTGTTATTTGGTGCTGTTCTTACTCTGCTGTTCATCTTTTTCTGCATAAGGAAGTGGCTCAGTCTTTAAAACTTCGTTAATAGGAGTGAATCCAGGATCCTCTGATTTCTTAAAAGCACTCACCCACCAGGTAACCTGACAGTTTCATTCTCGTGAATATGGTAACCATGAAGAAATGTATATAGGACACAGACAAAGCTAACGAAGAGAAGAAACCTATTAAGTTTTTGGATATTTGGTGCATTGGATCTGTCCAGGATGAGGAAACCTAAACCACCTTTGTCTTTTCATAATGTATTGTCTTGTATATTTTCACAATATGTTGTCTTATTTAATTGGTGGCCTCTGGTGCCCATGTTTATCAGACACTAAGCCAGCACTTGGAGATTCAGTAATAAGATCATAGATTATCCCTTTAGTGACATGCAATAGAGACACCACCAGGGCATATGCCATCATGGCCAGTGGCATGTGCACCCAAGGTGGCTTCTTTAGCTTCAAGTTGGGGCATTCGAACACTAAGAAGTGGAATTGGTAGAGTCTCCATGCCTATGGTGGCAGGCCAGTGCTATGGCCTCCAGCCTAGCAATAAAGAGTTCTTAATTGAAAAAAAAAAAGGTCTTAATTGTTAGCCAGGCCTTTAGCCCCAGATAACTTTTGATGGTTTGTAGCACGAATTCTAATAGGCCTTAATAATAAAAACTGGGAATCAGATATTAGGGGATGAAAGCCAAAAGAAAAGCAGAGCAGCCACCAGTTCTCACCTCTACAAAATTCTCAGACCAAATGGGGTATCCTGTCTCTACAAGTCCTCAGACTGCCTGTAGTGAGCTCCTGTCTCCTACCTTATATTCATCTCTTCACCCAGCCATATCACTCCTGTCTCCACCTCCCTAGTGCTGGGATTAAAGGCGTGTGAACCCAAGTGCTGGGATCACCTTTGTGTGACCTCTGTCTCTCTTTTAAACAGGTTCAATCTTGTGTAGCCCAGGGTGGCCTTGAACTCACAAAGATCTGTCTGCCTCTGTCTCCTGGGATTATTAAAGGTGTGTGCCACCACTGCCTCTATGGCTAATTAGTGGTTTAGCTCTGCACTCTGATTTGAGGCAAGCTTTATTATTAGATTACAAACAAAAGATCACTACATTCAGTCTGAGGATTCGTGAGGACAGGATGGCCCCTTTGGTCTGAGGACTCGGTAGAGGTAAGAGGTTTCTCTTGTGCTGGCTCCTTTACTTCTCTGACCTTTCAGTGTTTACCCCAATATCTTACTCTGGGTTTTTATTACTAAGATCTATTAGAACTTGTGCTACAATAATGATTTTTTATGTGTGTGTCTCTGTGCAATAACTCAGTTTTCTCCTATTCTTAGTAAAAGCCAAACCAGCGTTTACTGCTCAGATTGTATAGGTAGAATATAATGAAAAACTTTCCCAAACTAATAGTTGTTGAACACCAGAGAATGCTATGAAAATAACTTTGGGGGTTAGCCTACCCCCAGAATTTAATTAATTAGAAAGGGTCTCACTGTGTTAGCTAGACAGGCCTGGAACTCATGGCCTTCCAGCCTCAACCTCCCAAACGCTGAGTGGTTGTACTGGGAGCAAAAGGAGGCTAACTGATTAAATGATCTTAGCTAGATTCTTATGTTGTTTTCTTGTGAACATATCAATGAAGGGGAATCTGACCTTTCTTCACATTGATGTCTAATTTGAAAGTTTTTCTTACTCACTTGTCTCTGAAATCCTTTCTCATTGTTCATGTTTTAGAAAATACATTTTATTTTATGGCAATGAGCTTTTCAATAGAAAGTTAGCTAATATTTCACTCAAATCTGGGCTTTAAGTTTATTCATAAAAATATTTTTAAGATGCCACAATATTACTTGTCAAATAATAAATGTTTAAATGTATGTGTTCTGGAACATGAAAGGGAACTTGTTTGTATATCTTATGGGGGAAATACATAAAACAGTACTCTATACTTTTTGAATTTTTACTTTTATTTTTATTCATGTGTATCTGTGCGGGGGAATGTGTATGTGTGAGTACACTGCCCCATGCTACCAAAATCCAGGATCCCCTGGAACTGGAGTTACAGGCAATTGTGAGCTGCTAGATGTAGGTGCTGGAAACCCATCAGGTCCTCTTTGAGAACAAGTGCTCTTAACCACTGAGCACTCCCCAGCTGGTGATGCTCTTAACTGCCTGTCTTTGTTAGATGCATGCGTGCGTGCGTGTGTGTGTGTGTGTGTGTGTGTGTGAGAGAGAGAGAGAGAGAGAGAGAGAGAGAGAGAGAGAGAGAGAGAGAGAGAGAGAGAGAGAGAGAGAGAGAGAGAGAGAGAGAGAGATTTTCCAGAGATCAGAGTCATAGTCTAAAGTACTTTTAAACTTAGACACTTAGTAGATCAGTATTTATCCCTGGCATACAAATGGACTTTGGGTGCCCATCCAACAATGAGAGATGTACTCTCACCCTGGACTCTTAGGGAAGGGTCTAGGCCCTGCCTTGGATGAAATGACAGACTATGGATACCCCCATGGAGGGCCTCACCTTCCCTGGGGAAAAGAGGGGGTATTGGGAGGGTTGGTGGGAGGCTGTGGGAGGAGGGGAGGGAAAGGGAGAGGGAACTGGGATTGACATGTGAAGCAACCTTGTTTCTAATTTAAATTTAAAAATAAAAATGTAAAAAAAAACTTAGACACGACAGAGATAGCCTTAGGGTTTTATTATTTATATGTGTTATATAAAATATATGTGATGATGCAATTTACCTAACAGTTTAGGATATTTCTATGATACTGCAAATAAACTTTATTCCTTAATTGCTTTATAAGAGTTCAGAGTACAGCAAAGAATACATTCATGCTTGAAAAGTTTCTTGATTACTCTCAAGTTTGCTTGGTTTCTGTGCCTGTACAATAATGGCACACAATAGATAAAGCCAGGTTCTCAAACTGCAGTCTGGTGGAAAGACAAACGCAAATGGGAAAGCAGGAAGCAGAGCTAGGCCATCTGCTAAAAGTCGAGGTCAGGGTTAGATGGCGTGGAGAGGTGGGTAGCAGCGTGATGTGTGGGAGATAGACAGGGAAGGAGGCAGGGGTGGTTGAGTGTTAAAAAGCAAGGGTGAAATACAGATCAGCCGGGTTTGCTATTCTTTGTGGGACAAAATGAACATTTGGATTGTTTTTTTTTTTTTTTTCCCTGTTTTTGAGGGATCTCACTGTGTAGTCCAGGCTTGCCTGAAACTTGCTATATAGAGCATGCTGACCTCAAGTTTGAGAGAGCTGCTTGCCTCTGTTCCCAAGTGCTGGGATTAAAGGCGTGTCATCATGCCCAGATTACCCTTTAAAAGGTTACTATTTGGGTGGGTGGGGACTATGGCGGCTATGACACGTGTAAAGGTCAGAGGACTTCTTTTATGGGGTTGATCTCCTTCCGCCTTCACATGAGCTCCTGGTGTTGGACTCAGGCTTTATTCACTGAGTCATCTCCTTGGCGCATGGATTACTCTGAATACACTGCGATGCCACTAGAGCATTGGGAGCTGAGAGATGATGAGTCAAGTAGTTGACCCTGCCTTGAAATTGAAAGTGGTGCTGTTGTGAGCAACATTGCGTACACCCTAGAGTGTGTGTGGGAAGTCACTAGTGTGTAGGACTTGCACATTTAAATTTTTAATAGATACTGAGAATTGCTCTACCAAATCTATATCTTTTCCCATCATTCACTAATATATGAAAGTACCCATTTTCCTAAATACAATTAAACCATATTTCAGCTTTTACTGATCTGGGGGACGAGCATATCACTGTTTTATATTTTATTTTGTACTGTATATTATTTTTATTCCTTAAAAGGTATATTGTCCTGCTTTTTTTTTTCTATTTTTCTCAGAATGAAGAATTTGCCAGTGATCAGAGTCTTATTTTAACTGTACCTTCTGGAGATTTCGTACCTTGCTTCCGCTATTCTAAGGAGTCGGTTTTGTTTGTTTTTTGTAATGCAGCAATAATGTGGGCCACTAAAGGGGTCCTTGTAGATCCCCAGACATCGCAGGCTATTGCAAATGCTATTGGTTACTCTCCACAACTGATGGTTAGCCCCTACTGCTGAGGACTTATGGCACAGAACATAGAGAAATCAGGCTAGTGGTTTCATCCCTACTGGCCAGCACTTATAGATAATGCTGGAAGGTGCTGTGCGTGCTATCGGAGGAGAAAGGTAATTGTCCGTTTCATCCAGCTATGAACCCTGATTGCTATAAGGACCTGCCTGCAAGATATACTGTTAAGAGAAGCCTTTTCTTTGTGAGGAGCCGCTTTGGTTTATCACCCGCCAGTCACTTGGGCTCTGCCGCGTTGTAGTCCCCAAATAACACACAAGACGCTGTATTAATTATGAAGCTGTTGGCCTTGCTTGTTTCTTACTGGCTAGCTCTGACTTAAGTAATTACCCCATAATTGTTAATCTAAGTATTTCTCTTACCGGAGAATAGTTCCAGGTTTCCTATCCCATGGCAGTTACATCTCAACTTCCTGTGTTTCTCTTACCCAGAGTCCTTCTGGACTCCTAGTCCCTCCCATCTAGATTCCCTATTGGCCAGACAGTACTTTATTGACAAATGCACAGGACTTCCCCAACAATATACTGGTGCACCAGTGACAAAAATGTTATTGGAGAATGTTTTTGGGTTTTTTGTTGTTTTGCTTTTTATTCAAGGCCCATTCCATGATTTGGAACCCATACCTGACACTGTTAATGAGGCCAAGATCCTGGGACTAGATAG
The DNA here is from genome assembly GCF_017639785.1 of Mesocricetus auratus. Classification (NCBI taxonomy): domain Eukaryota; kingdom Metazoa; phylum Chordata; class Mammalia; order Rodentia; family Cricetidae; genus Mesocricetus; species Mesocricetus auratus. The sequence continues at coordinate 35,514,964 of NW_024429182.1, forward strand.
GTCCTGTGCCCTAGGGGAACAGATGCTATTATTATTATTATTCTCCTAAAGGAACATAGCAGTAAAATAACTCCTAGTGTTGTTTGCTATATGCATAGATCAGTATATTTTTCAACCATCATCAGAGAAGTTTCTCGAAGTAGATGATAGTTGACACAGATAATTACCATGAAGAACATTTAGAGAGAAAGAGACTTTGGTGTGCTTACCATAAATGGTATGTCTATCTCACCCCTCCTCTCGAGGGCCAGGGATCTGTGCAGAAGAGGGGGCTTATTCTTAATAAACTGCTTATTCTTAATAAACTAAGAAATTTGGTTACATATAAAAATAATAATGTGGGCAAGCACAGAATATTCTGATGATGGTGATCAAGGTTTAAATATGGTTTACCTAGGACTTTATAGTTGACTATGGTATATAGGACCAGAGACTACATTTCACTGAGCCCCTGTCTTCCTATTTATAAAGTGGATGTAATACACAATTTTCTCTGGATTATCCCAATGGTTAAATGTCAATTATGCTGAATACAGGATCCCAATGAATGTGAATTTCTATTTCCTAGCAAGGTTTGCATACAATTCAGCCTCTACTTAACCTAAGCAGGCCTGTAGGAACCCTTTTCAGCTCTAAGTAAAAGGGGACGAGAAAATTGGTACCAACTTTAAGACAGTTGCAGAAGTGTAGGTGCAGTTATGGGGGCAGATCAGATGATTGACAGCTTGGTAAAACCTTGGAGCTTTATGCCTCTAGTTTCCCTTCTGAGTGGCTGTCTATGTATAACCTAGAAAAGACCCTCTAAATTACTCATCTAAGAAGACTTGGGGGCTCCTAATTATCTTTCCTTCTTGGAAACCCAGATTTCTTTTGTGGGCTTTTGCTGAATTATTTAAATTAAAAGTATATATATTTACAATAAAATAGATGGTATATTTAATGTATATTTATATATTGGATAAATATACAACACTTATATTTATAAATTTTATGTTATATAATACTATATAATTGATTAAATATATTGATAACATGCATTTTGTATTATGTACCACTGTATAATATATTAATATCTATATATTCAATAAGTATAATATTTATAATGTATCAAATATAGAATATATATAAAATATTAAAAGACTTTAAAATCTTTTTGGGGTCTGAGGATATAATTCCATAGCAGAACATGGGCTTAGCATGTAGAAGAGTTTCATTCTCCAGTGCTGGAAATTATTTAAAAACCAAAAATAAGGAATTTTATGAGTCTTTAATCCCTAGACTCAATTTTGAAGGTAATTATCAACAAAATAAAAGCTTCTAAATCAATAATAACCAATACTCTGTGATAGTATGGGCTTGGAGGCAATGTGTGAACTGGGTAATTATAGCCTGAAGCTTACTAGTCTAGGTAGAAAATCTGTATACTTAGATTGCTTTGAAAGGACTTGTCCATGTCTAGAAATGTCTTATATTTGTGAACAGAGTGTTGAAAAAAGTGAATTTTCCCTTAAAATTCTAAGTTGTTTTCTCAGAATGAGGCTTTTTATTTATTTTTTCTTCTTCATTTTTTTTTTTTTTTTGGTTTTTTATGAGACAGGGTTTCTCTGTATTGTTTTGGAGGCTATCGGTCCATCCCGGCCTCGAACTCACAGAGATCCGCGTGCCTCTGCCTCCCGAGTGCTAGGATTAAAGGCGTGCGCCACCACCGCCCAGCTTCTTCTTCATTTTTTAAATTTAAGTTATAAACAAGCTTGTTTCACATGTCAATCCCAGCTCCCTCTCTCTCCCCTCCTCCTCTGCCCTCCCCACCAGGTCTCCCAGCTCCCCCACCCAATCTCCACTCCGAGGGTGAGGCCCTCCATGGTGGATCTCCAGAGTCTGTCATTTCATCCAGGACAGGGCCTAGGCCCTCCCACAAGAATCCAGGCTGAGAGAGCATCCCTCATTGTGGGATGGGCACTCAAAGTCTTTTTGTATGCCAGAGATAAATGATACCAAGGCCCCATAGATTACCTATGCTTCCTCACTGCCACCCACATTCAGGGGGTCTGGATCACTCACACGCTTTCCACACAGCCATCAGTCTGGGGTCCAAGAGCTCCCCTAGTTCAGGTTAACTGATTCTGTGGGTTAAGCCAGCCCAATCTTAACCCCTTTGCTCATCAGTTCTCTCTTTCTGACACTGAATTCCAGGAGATCAGTTCAGTGTTTAGCTGTGGGTGTCTGAGAATGAGGATTTTTAGATGTAGTATTTGTTCTGGAAAAACAAGGACAGCAAAACTGTTTAGTCTTTGGAGAGTTGGTCACCAAGTACTGTTGAATCCCACTGTTCTGGGGCGCCCTTCAAATGTTCAGGAGCTAAGGAAAGGGAAGAAAAGGGAGGACTCGAAGCTTAAGCAACATCAATGGTGTAGGACAGTGAGAGTCCTTTCTTTTGTTCTTGAGAGTGAGGAACCACAATGGGCTTTGCTCAGGACATTCTGCTTAGTTCTCATTGCTACAGCTCTTCGTTTTATTCAATGCATAGTCCCGTACAACTGACACTTTTCACTAAAGTATGCAGTTCACAGATTTCATCAAGTCCACAGTTAGCTAACTATTTCTGGTATCTAATTGCAGAACATTATAATTCACATCCAAAGAAGCCCCATGCCCCTTAACAAGTACTTCCCATGTCCCTTACACTAATCTCTGAAGAGCTGAGTATTCAAACTCCTTTAACTTAGCATGAGTCTTCAAGGCCCATTTGAATGAATATATACTTCATTCCATGTTGCTGAATAGTACCCCAGTGTATGGTTACATCATACTCTGTGTATGATGAGCTGACAGAGACTTGAACTTTTAGGTCCTTCTGTTAATGATCACCCCCAGCCCCTTGCTCAACAGGGAACTAAATGTCGGGCTTCATATGTGCTAGGAAACTCTCTGCCACTGTTTTAAACCATTGACCAAAAGTGGCTTAGTGGAAGAAGGGGTTTATTTCAACTTACCGTCCAGGTCCATCACCGAGTGAAGTCAGGGCAGGGAGGCAAGGCAGGAACTTGGAGCAGAAACCATGGAGGAACAATGCTTATTAGCTTATGCTTATGCTTAGCTTGCTTTCTTGCATAGTCCAGGCTCACAGTGACCAGTCAATCTCTCACAGACGTGACCACTGACCAGTCTGATGAAAGCAATTCTTCAGTTGAGGTTCCCTCTGCCCAGGTGACTTCAGGCTGTATCAAGTAGACAATAAAAACTAACCAGTACACCAGCCCTCTTTCTACTTTGAGCTTAGAGCTCCCTAATTTTCCCATGCTGGTCTTAAACTCCCTCTTAATAAACCTCACAGATCTTAAACTTGGAATCCTCCTGGCCTAGCTGTTCTAGAGTAGCTAAGGTTATAGGCTTAATTCACCAGAACTGGCTAAAATTTTAAGAATTAATTGTATTTTATTGCGTATGTGTACGCACCTGTGGAAGCCAGAGGACAAACTCAGGCATTGTTCTTTTGGTGCTAGCCCCTTTCTTTTGTATTTTTCCATTTTTCATTATTATCATTATCACTATTATTATTATTTCTGTCCCCAAATTCTCCGAGTAGTCTAGTCTAGCTGGTTAGGGACCCTCAGGGATCTGCCTGTCTCTATCTTCCTGTCCCTGGGATTACAAGTGTGTTACCATGCTTAGCATTTTAATGTGAGTTCTGGGGACACAACTCAAGTACAAGGCAAGCACTTCATCAACTGAATTATTCAATACCCAGCCCTAGGGTGTGTTAAAGGCTTAGATTTATAGATGCACCCACATTTCACCATACAGTGTTATAAACCAACATTGATACAGCTCTGATTGTTTGGAATCCTTACCTCATCTTTATTCTTTTTCTATTGAATCCCATCCAGGATAGAATATGGCACTCAACCGTCTCTTTGGATTCCTGGAGACGGTGCCTTATCTCTCCCTTGTTTTTATGCCCTTGACTCTTCAATTGGGACTGTTCCTCTGTAGCTAGGATTCGGGGAAGATCAGAGTGCCACTTTCATCACATCAAGCAGCCACACATCAACAAGGTGCATGGTAGTTGATGGTGGTTTTCCTCCCCTGGCTGGGGTTTGAGTAGATTTCTCCACAAGAAAGGCTACTCTTTCCCTCTTTCTACTGTCCTTTTTTGGGAGAAATATCACACCTGGGCAGCCCACACAGAAAATAGTTGGGAATTAGACTCCATCTTGAATAGCTACATAAGTTATCTGAAATTCTGAAAGAGAGGTTTCATTTTTCTAGCAATGTGGACACACAAATACATTAGAGTTATAACCCAGCTACTGTGTTGGTTGCACAGATTGCCCCAGCTTTGGCCATAGGGAGCTCTTTAGTTGGCTCCTGTGTTACCTTTGAGATCCACCCACAATGTGGGGGTTCTGTTTTGGCTTTGAGCATATCCTTACATCCTTTCATTTGTAAATCACCCAATCCCCATAGAAGATGACTTTAAGAAAACCAACAGTACTCTTTCTCTCAGGTAATCAGGGCAGCACACCACATGCCTCCCACAGGAGTTGAGGGCAGCATCTGGGGATATCAGATTGAATGAGACACCTGCCTGGCCCTCCTGCGGTTTAGGATCACACAAATAGTCCTTGGTCAATTTTGGATTCAAAAGCTAATCTGTCCAGCTCAGATCTTTTTGTTTGTCCTACCACAAGCCTCACAAAATAGAAAGCCTTGTTGGGCAAAAACCTCCACAGAGCATAAAGCTTAACTCCAAGGCTTTCAAGGGAACTGTTCTACAAAAGGAGAAACATCACTTCATATTGTGTTTTATTAGATTCCAACTCTGGAATTCCCCAATATGTTCCATGGTGGTGGGTTTTGCCTTCAGTCTCTATGTAACAAACACATGCCACCACATTGCTACTTTAGTTGCTGGGTTAAGTACATGAAATCAACCTAAAAACTTAGGTACTCCCTCCAAAGCCTTCAAGTGAGTCCTGTGCCCTGCCCTGCAGTGTGGATGTTTCTCGATGGACCAAGGTGTATCTAGTAGCGGGGACACAGCGCTTCCCCAGTTTAGTTTCAAACTTCATTATTGTGACAGTAAAGGTGCTTCGTGTTTCTGAATGGATGTTGGGGGTGGTGGGTAGGGGTAAGGACAGGCAGGCACACCCATACACTGGGGGAATTCCTTTATTTATAGAACTACTTTGGGGCAGCAGTACTTTTTATGATGAAACCAACGTAGTTGGTCAAGACTAATAAGAAAAAGAAAGCATCAGTCATCACTGGGGTGTAAGGATGTTGCTTTCTGAAACCTCTTCTAGGCATACCTGTCTGTGGAAGATAATATCCACCTTTGTTTCTCTGGCTAAATATTAAAAGAAGTTGGAGAATCAGGACTGTAGAGACTAAGGAAATACTTTTATTGATCTTTTAAAATTCACACTGAATTTCCACAGCTCAATGCTAGGGTGTTTTAATCATTAGAGAAGTCGAGGTAGGGAGAACATTTGGTGATGCTTTCGTGAACAGGGCATAGCATTAAGTCAGTGAGCCATTCTGTTTGAGATGCATTCCTTTGCCCTCTGCTGCGCCAAAGGTCTGAGTGTCCGTGTAGTCACAGGTCTTTGGGTTTCATGTTTCCCTCCCCGAATTTTACTTGTGCTGTTCTAGAGCAAAACTAACCAAGCCCAGACAATGCCAGAGCACTTTGGCTGGTTAAACCAAGACCAGAGCATCTTCCTTGATAGTGGGTGGGCCGAGGTAGAAAAGCGGACCGAGGACCTTCATCATTGGACTGCGTCAGTCGGAAGTGGCTTCACTCTGAGGAACGGGAAGAAGGATAAATAGCGGGAAGTCCATTGCTTATGTCTCAGACACTTAGAACACTAAGTGCACCTTGCTACGTGGTGTTGGGAGAAGAAACAGGAGGAACAAGGAAGCCTGACCCAGAAACGCTCCAGCTTCCTGGCAGACTCATCCCAGCTAACCCACCCACCCCAAACCAGGTGAGCTGCCACCACGTCCACCCCTTCCTCGCCCTCCCAGTCTCCATGAGCTTGGCAAAAGTCGGGCACCTTCTCTCCACTCCGCAGCTCAGTCCCCTAAGCACCGACCGGGATGAGGTTGAAATCGACGTGCTGGCAGAAGGGGAGGATGGAGACCAGACCGAGGACGACGAGGAGAAGGGGAAGATGAACCTGGAGCCGGGGCCGGGAGCCCTTCCCCGGAGGAGCTCAGGGGACTGCGGCGGCGGTCTGAGTAACTCCTCCGGGTTCGTCCGCAAGTTCCGAGCGCCGCGGACAGCCGCGACTCCGGCCGCCGACGGCCCGCAGCCCGCTAAGCCCCCGTACTCCTACATCGCGCTCATCACTATGGCCATCCTGCAGAGCCCGCACAAGCGCCTGACGCTCAGCGGCATCTGCGCCTTCATCAGCGGCCGCTTCCCCTATTACCGCCGCAAGTTCCCCGCCTGGCAGAACAGCATCCGCCACAACCTGTCGCTCAACGACTGCTTCGTCAAGATCCCCCGCGAGCCGGGCCACCCGGGCAAGGGCAACTACTGGAGCCTGGACCCCGCCTCCCAGGACATGTTCGACAATGGCAGCTTCCTCAGGCGCAGGAAGCGCTTCAAGCGCCACCACCCGCCCCCGGGAGGCCACCCGCAGTGTCCCTTCCCTCCGCCCGCTGTGCCTGCCACCCTGCACGTCTCCCACCCCAGCCTCCTACTCCGCTACTCTGCCCCACCGCAGCTTGGCCTCGGTGTCCACCCCGCCGCCCCTCCCGGGAGCCGCCCGAGCGTGCCGCTGCATCCGCATCCCCTCCGCTACCTGCTGCTTGCCGCCCCCGCCTACGCCGAAGCGCCTGGAAAAGCCGAAGATGCTGACCCAGCCCCGTCCCGCGCCATCCCTGCGCTGCAACCTGCACTGGATTTCCAGCCTTGGGACCGGGACGAGGGTTCGAGATCTTCTCCCGGTCGCGGCTGTACCTCGTTCACCATCGAGAGTATCATGCAGGGGGTCAGAGGAGGAGGAACTGGGGCTGCGCAGAGTCCGCCCTCCGCTCCGTGGAGCTACTGCCACCTGCTGCAGCACCCGTCGTGCCTGCTGCACCCTCAGGTCGTCCCCCCACTGCTGCAAGTGTCCCCCGCCGCCCGGACAGTGTTGCAGCAGCAGCCTCAGCAGGAGCAGCAGCTCTGTGCCCGGAGCGCGGCTCCGGGTAAAGGCGCGCGGCTGGGCCGGCACCTGACGGCCTTTGCGGCGTTGCTGAGGCATCAGCCTGCCTTTGAGGACTGCAGGCTGACAACTCTGGCTGCTCTTTCGGGCACAGAGGGGACCTTGCCTGCATTTTAAACAGCATCCTCGTCCAGCCTCCTCGTCCATGACACACCTGGGAGCCAAGTGGCGGGGTGGAACCACTCCCTGTCTAGGTTTGCACCACCCGCCTGCTAGGCTTGTGCGTAGAAAACCAGCAGCGGAGCATGCATTAAGTCGCGCCAAACTGTCACTCCTGTGTTCTGTCCCCTTGATGACCGAAAGCAGGGAAATCTAGGGGCTTGGTGACCGAAAGCAGGGAAATCTAGGGGCTTGAAGTCTCGCCTTTTCTTGTATGCTTCAGTTGTGACTTCCACAGCTTTTTCCGATTTGCATACTTCCCAGGAACCTACGAATGATGAACGTGAGCAAGATGTTTAGTTGTTAATAAACAGAAGAGCTGGCAACACAAAAACATCCCCAACTTCATTCCCTAAAGACTGCAAGTGTTCCCCAGTCAAATGCAGAATGCGTACATGCTCTGATTCCTGAAATCCGTATGCAATATGAATAGAATAATTCCGTAACATTTATTTCTTGTATTTGTGATGTTCCCTACTCCAGTGGGGAGTGTTGAAATTAAGCCTAGAGGTATAAATTGAATAAAATACTAAGTCTGGATGCTACACCGCTTGTTTCCTATTATGTCTCTTTATTCACTTTCACAATTGGAATCTCTTTTGGAATTTACATTCTTATTTCACAGCTTGTTTTTATGCTTTATGTCCATTATAGATAACAGGAATTTTAAACATGGACTTTAAAAATTCCGAATATTTGTGGACAAAAGTTCATCTTATAAAATAGTTTTAGTACTTACGGAACTTCTAGAAGGAAAAGAATTGGAAGAATTAATACAACCTCTATTCTCTCTCACCCATCACCTTCTCTCCTTCCTTCTTTCTCCCTCTCTCCCTCTCTCTTTCTTTCTTTCATTCGTTTTTTTTGAAAGGGAGGTTTCCGCGGTGTAGCTCTTCGTGACCTGGAATCAGTTATCTTCCTATTCCAGCCCCCAGAATTCTTAGAATGCCCCATTATGCCGACTTTATTCGCTATTTTTCTAAAGTTGATTTTTTTCCCCCTGAGGTAAACAGGAGGATGACTGGAGATCGATTTGAAACAAAGCGCATCTACTCTTGGAAAATAAACGGCTATTAGGTATATTAAAATACTAATATTTTAATGACATTTTCCTTTAAAAATTTCTGAGAGGTCTTTGTAACAGTGATTCAGCTTCAGGGTGCAAGCAAAACAAGAGACTGTCAATCACCTACGACTGCGAGAAAAGGCGGGATTTTGGAGGTTGGGTCAATGGTAAGCGGGTTCTGTCATTTGTGGCTCTGGGGGAAAGCCACCCTGAGTAGCCGAAAGCGTCTGTGCTCCCCACCCTTTGCAGCGAAGTCCACATTTCACTGCTTACTCTTCATAGCTCAGCTCTCCTACAGCTCTCCCCACCGGCTACCCCCACCCTTTCCGAGTTAGTGCTTTGTGGGACCTTCTGGAAAGTTCCTAAACTCAGACCTTAGGAACTTTGAGCATTCAAACAGGCAGCTCTCCTCCACTTTGTCGATGGCCCCTCGGTTCTCGCAGTACCACCTCTTCGGTGGCCAGCGGCAGTTTGAGAATTTAGAGGAGAAACAAACAAACAAACAAACAAAACAAAACAAAACACCAAAAAAACAAAGCGAAGGGTCCCCTTTCCCACTTCTCCGCCGTTCCGCTTTGCTCTTCGCGCTAAGACGTCCGGAGCCAGGCCACCTTCAGCTTTTCAATTAACACTGCTCACCCCCGGCCTCCAGACAACCCTGGATAGGAATGATTCCTGGCTGGGCTCCAGTGCACAGAATTCCCATTACTACGGCGCCTAAACCCGGCCCAGCACGAGGATGAGCGGCCAGAACGTGGCCCAGGTCCGCCCCTAACTAGTAATGTTTCTCTCTTGAAACCAAGACTTCCCAAGACAGTTGCCGGTCGGCGGGTAAAATGAAGGTCGGTCCAGGAGTCCATTGGGCCAGAGCGCCCTGAGGACTGGGACAGCTCGGACCTCCTCCTCCGGGTGCGATCTGCGCCATGCGCTCCCAGTTGGCAGGGCGGGGGACGGGGTGGGGGTACGTGCTGCAGTGGCAGCACCTGAGGAACCCGCAGGAACCCCGCGCACCAGCAGCGACCGCGGCAGGCTGGCCGTCCCCACGGTGCCAAGTTCTTGGAGTACTCAGGGCGCCTGGCTCAGCCTGGTCACCTGCATCGCCTCCTGCAGGGCCATGCGGAGCCCCAAAGCCCGCGGTTCTAGATTACACTTCGTGCAGGTGGGCGCCTCGGGCTGGGCTTTAAAAAACACATGGTTTCTGAGACCTTGGGGGTTGGAGGGTCTCGTTGGGTACATACTGACTGCACAGAACAGAAGCGAGTGCGTGACATTCCCACCAGCAGCAGCGAGCTAGAGGGAACCTTCACAGCCTCTGCCTTCTAGGAATGAATGCCATGCACTATTAGCTGCTCTGGTGCTGCTACTCCTGGTGCACCAGGCACTGACCGCGCCCGGCTGCACCTCGAACATTCACTAAGGAACACTCGCGGTAGAACCCCATGGTTTGCAGAGGGGAACTTTAAACTAGGAGAAATTGTCTCCTAAGGACCCTCGGGTGGCAGCGTCAGGACCCATGTGGTTTCTACCCCACGAACGGAAGAATTCAAGGAGCTCCTCCTGCCTCCTAGATTTTGTTCCGGTTCCTCCTGGTGGTCCCTAAGAACCTGGAGCCCTGGAGTAGCAGAGGCTTCCCCAACACCCAACCTGCAAGCCCGGAGCCAGTTTGAGACCAGGGATCAGCGGGCCAGCGGGTGAGAAGGTACTGTTTCTCAAGTGCCTGGATCTTCACCCCAAATGAACTACCTCGATATCTACTGGACAGAGAGTTTAGGATCCTGAAACCGCTTTCATCTCTAGACTGCTTAAGTCAACCACGAATACTCCTTTGGCTTAGATTCTGTGACAGATGATAGGCAGTCTATGGCCGCATCAGAAACGAGGGGGAAACACTGGCCTCAACAGCTTTAAGGCGGGCAGCGAGAAGAAGCTAATGGTGTCTTCTAAAGTGGGACCTATGGGACTGTTCAGCATTTACAGAGAATGTTCAGGAAAACTTGCCGACATCAACACAGATGGCAGTCTACACGGAAATGTTGCTTGGATTCCCCTACCTCCTCCCCGCCCCCACCCCCACGAGCCCTGAGATTATTTCAATGCCTTTTAAACTCTGACTTCTTACTTACAGGGCACTAACAGAAAAGAATTAGCGCAGGTGACTGCTAATCTTAGCAAAATTGACTTTCCACAAAAGACAAACTTACAGGAAGGAAAAGAGCAAGCATTTGAGACCACAGTGTGAAATTCACCGTAGTTCCCTCTGCTCAAGTCCCTTAACAAGCTGAAGGTGTCTGGACATAAACCCAGCCCAGCTCCTTTTCCATAGGGTGCAGGCATGTTTCTACTGTAGGCAGTAACTAAGAATGTTTTAGGAAGGTTATGACTTCCTTACAGTGAAGCAGTTTCTCTTCCCCAGCCAGGCAAAGGAACAATGAGATTAAATGAAGTCTAAGAGGTTTGCATTTTTTTCCGTGCATAGCTGTGGGCCATACTTATGACCCACAGGTTATAAATTAGGGTGACTATTATTGCTATCTTTTTTTCCTCTCTATTCTTTCTATTCCTTTTTCTTTAATTCTGTTTTCTTTTCTTTTTTTTTTTTTTTTTTTTTTTTTTTTGGAGACACGGTCTATGTAGTTCTGGCTACAGATATGTAGGCCAGGCTGGCCTGGAACTCACAGAAATCCCACTGCCTCTGACTCCTGAGTGCTGGGATTAAGGGTGTGTGCCACCACACCCAGCAGTGTGCCATTTTTCAAATGCTAATTTATTCCATTTAAAAATGGAAACTTTCGTAGAGAGAATATGGTAGCTTTCCTCTGTGGTAATTATTTGTAACATATTCTGTTGTAACTAACCCATTTCATCTTTACCATCTTACTGTTCTCTCCAGATTGTTTTGTGTCAAATCCAAGATCCTATCATTTCATCCATAAATATTTTTGAACGTTTCCGAAGACAAGAATTTCATCAACGTAACCTTATTACTATTGTTATACCAAAATCATTCACTGACCATCATTTTACCTAGGTAATATCAAATATCCTCAATTGTCTCAAAAGAAAGTTTTAAAAAGTTTGTTAGTTTGAGAAGAGCACGGTGGTACAGACATTAAGGAGGCAGAAGGGGGAAGAACTCTGTGAGTTCCAGGCCAGCCAATGCCACAGTAGTGACACCCTGCATCACAAAACGAAAACAGAGACAAAAACAAAGTACAAAACAAAAAAAGCTTGTTAGTTTGAACAGTGGTGATCAGGTGCTCACAATCGGTTGACAAGTCTCTAAGCTTTCTTAGGACAGGTTGCCCTGTCCTCGTTCATTGCCCCCAGGGCCTCAGAGGCAGCTGGAGAAAGTAAGGGAGACATTCAGCATTCCAGATTTTTTGGCCCACAAATGATATTCTCATAGCAAAATATACCCAGTGATAATGCTGTTCCTATAGACTTAACAACAATACCAGCAAACAAAATAAAACAAACAAACCCAGCATCTCACTGTATTCTCCTGACTGACCAGGAACTCTGTAGATCCAGCTGGGCCTGAAATCACAGGAATGTGCCTGAGTCTGCCCTCTGAGGGCTGGCAGTGGAAAGATGCATCAACATTCCTTGGCCTCTTCTGCAGACTTTTGGGTATTCCCAAGAATGGGTCTTGAAAAGCTTATGCTAATTCTTCTTAAATGTTTCTTATACTTTTAAAGATTGATTGTCATTTTGGGTGTATTTACAGACACATAAAATTACTCCTTAGACACATCATTTACAATTTAAATCTAGTTTTATTTGTGAGAATACAGACCTTTATTTCTTTAAATTTTTATGTTTTAGCATTTTATGTTTTGATGGGAAATGGTCTTCTGTATATGCTTATCTTATTGGCTGATGAACAAAACACTGTTGGCCAATAGGGAAGCAAGGTAGGTGGGACTAGGAGACAAGGAGGATTCTGGGAAGTGGAGTATGAGAGAAGTTGCCATGTGATCCCATGAAGAGAGGACACATGAGTCTGGCGTTCTCGGTAAGATAAGACCTTGTAGAAATACATATATTAGTAGTTATAGGTTAATACTTAAGACAGAACTAGTCAATAAAAAAGACTAGTCACAGGCCAACAGCTTATAATTAATAAAGTGTCTCATGTGTTATTTTTGGGCTCTGAGGCAGCTGTGGAACTTGGTGGGAACAATGTTTTATATTGTGTTGTGTTTTAGGATGTAAATACTAAAATCTCAGTGATATCACGATAAGGTAAGAACAAAAATTCTGGGCTTGTAGAAAGATTCATTTTCAGGTGACCCCAAATGAAAGAGAATCAGGTTACAAAGGAAATTAGACTGGACAGAAAAGGAATCACTTGCACTTGCATGTAAGAAGCAAGCTTAATAAAATCTGAAGGTAGTTAACTACTCGGGCTTCTTATGAATGAGTGTACAAACTAAACCAAGCTTGCATTTCCATTCTTCAGTGCACACTGGTTTCTGTGATTTCAGTTACCCACATTGTGTAGTTATTTGCACAGGTTTCTATACCCACAGAAATCTCCAGGAATCAAATCGTGTTTTACTTATCTCAAAAGAGCCCTGGTGCATTATTGAAAATTCTGACTAACTGAAATCTATTGTGTTTATAATACAGCAGGTGTGCAAAGGAGTGGAATGAAACATTAATTTAGTTGGGTATAAGTATTGTTCAAATGACAAATATTTTTGTATAAAAGTATCATTCACCTAGAACAAATGGAAAGGGCTAGTTTGATAGGTTAAAATATTGCACTTTTTTTTTCAAGATGGGGTTTGGTAGTTTGAATGTAATTGGTCCCCGTAAGCTCATTGGGAGTGGCACTAATAGGAGGTGTGGCTTTGTTGGAGTAGGTGTAGCCTTGTTAGAAGAAGGGTGTCAATGTGGAGGTGGGCTTTCAGGTCTCATTATGCTCAGTGTCTCACTTCACTTCCTGTTGCCTTTGGATCAAGATGTATTAACTCTCAGTTCCTTCTCCAGCACTGAGTCTGGCTGCACGCCGCCATGTCTCACCATGATGATAATGGACTGAACCTCTGAACTGTAAGCCACATAATCAAATGTTTTCCTTTGTAAGAGTTGCCATAGTTATAGTGTCTCTTGACAGCAATTGAAAACCTAGCTAAGACACAGGGTTTCTCTGTGTAATAGCCCTGGCTCTCCTGGAATTTTCTCTGGAAACCAGGATGGCCTCGAACTCTTGATATTTGCCTGTCTCTGCCTCCTGAGAGCTGGGATTAAAGGCATGTGCTAGCACTTTAAGTTTTAATAGTTCTAATTCCCTAATTATTTTATATGTACCTGGTAAACAGCTGGTATTTTATATAATGCTGACTGTTGTTTCGTTTTCTTATACTTTCTGATTCACTACATTTGGCAGTTAATGCCATATAATATATATCACATATATATGCAAACAAATATATTTGGCATTCAATAGTTTTAAAGCCTTTATCCTTGATAGAGTATAAATTAGATGCTTACTGTAAAGACATATCAAACAAATGAAACTCACCTTTGCATAGTTAAACAGATATTCTGCCACAGAACCCAACAGTTTGTCAGTCCAGAGGCTGGGTGCTTCAGCAGGTCCAATCTTGTGATGAAGGCCTAAGGAATTCTAGAGAGCAACAGATCTCCAGTCCATGTTGGAAGCCCAAAGCTGGGACCTACTGTTGTGGGGTAACCATCAGAGAAAACTGCTCAGACATGGGTTTAAGCCAATAGAAAGTCTTTATTAACCATCTGGCAACTACACTGGGTGTTTGGAATCTCAGTATACCCCAGAGCCTTTCTTGGGGTAAGCTGTTAAGCACAAAGAAAAAGCATATTCTGGGTTGATATACTTCAGTTAACATAACAGTTAGCCAGAAGCAGGCTAGTACATTTAGAGGCTTTCCCATACAATGGACTTTGATGGATCAGGGCTTTGTTTTCATTTTGTCAGGTGATGCTATTTTGTGGCCTAAATGTCACTTCTGTCATGGAGCCAACTGTGTTAAGGTCTGGGGGACCTGTTACATTTCATTTGTTTAACTATGCAAAGATGAGTTGCATTTGTTTAACTATGTGAAGATGTGCTGCTGTTTTACCTTGCCTGCCTAAGACTCCTGATTGGGCCAATAAAAAGATGAACAGCCAATAGCAAGGGAGGAGGTATAAGCAGAACTTCCAGGCAAAGAGAGTAAACAGGAGGAGGAATGTAGGCTCAAGAAAATAAGAAAGAAAAAAGAGATGACAGGGAGACACCAGCCAGTCAGAGAGGAAGCAGGAAAGTAGGACCTATAGAATGAAAGAAAGGTAAACACCCTGAGGCAAAACATAAATTAATCAAAACAGGTTAGGTTAAGTTAAAAGAGCTAGTGGGGCAAGCTTAAGCCAAGCATTCATAATTAATAGTAAGTCTCTGTGTCTTTATTTGGGAGCTGGTTGCTGGCCCAATGAAAAATTGCAGTTACAGGGTTCTTTGCCTCTCCAAGTGTGAGACAGACATTTTTGAACTTCCCAGTCTGTATCATGTATTCAAAATCCAACAAGTTCCCCTTTAGTTACCTGGAAATCTGCATTCTACCCGCAAAGATCTTATTCTATCATTTAGAGTGATAAGGGAAACATGGACGGCAGGGTGGGTGTCCTGTCTGTGTGGATTAAGGACACAGGGAGAAACTAGAGAGTTACCTCCTGCTGACTGTCACTCCTGTTTGCAGATCTCTGCCCTCCCCTGGGAAACGTCATCTTGGCTGCTGGTATTTTAGTGCCTGGCACAGAGCTTGTCACATAGCAGTTGCTTCACACGCCCCTGTGATCCATGACCGGAATGAATAGTTGTTTTTTTTTTTTTTTTTTTTTTTTTTTTGGCCAGCTGCAGAATGTATGTTTGTGATAAGCAAAAAAATAAAAAATAAAAAAAATAAAAAAAGTTCTGAAAGAGAGAACACCTGGGATCAGTATAGCTCAAAGGCAACTGGACTGTGTGACAAGATGAGTTTGAGGAGTGTGAAACAATGAGAAGACAGATTATGACCCCTGCTCCTTGCTGCCCTGTTTCTGCCCTTCCTGTCCTCGCCCAGCATCTTTAACAAGGTGAGCCTCACTCCCTTTCCTTCTGTTTAAATACTCTTCCTACGTACACATTTCCTGCCCCACCCTGCCACGCGCTAACTTGGCCTGCTGTCAGTGTGCCTTCTCCTGTGGTGTCCTGAGACTGGAACCACCCATTTCTGTGGGTGGTGGACCGCTGTCAGACCAGTCCATGGCACTAGTACACAGCATTATCAGCTACCTATTGCTCCCCAGAGCGCGGCCCTGGAGATGCCGTCCTTTCTCTGTCCTGTGGCTCCGAGTCTGCTGGAGTCTAGACCAAAGGGCAGACTTTCTTTTTTAAATTTCCCATTTCCACAGGAGGCTTCAAAAACCAAAACTATAACAAAAAGAAACCCAAAACCTTATGCTATTAGTTGTATCACGAACCACACACACACACACACACACACACACACACACACACACACACACCTGTGACACTTGGCTCTAGGTTGTCAGTAGCTACTCAAATTGCTCATGCCGAAGACCCTTCTATGAAATGGTGTCATATAACAAACTACGCATATCCTCCCAATACTTTGAACGATGTCTGTATATCTGTCATACTGAATACAGTATGTAGCTCTGTAAATGTTTGCTGCACTTTTTGTTTAGGGAACAACAACAACAACAGAAATCTCACGTGTTTATTATAGTGCACATCCCCCATCCAGAATAATCTACCTACACTGAGACAAATCCACAGATTGAAACCCAAAGGTGTGAAGAGCCGGCGGTGTTAACTTTTGCTTTGTCCACATCAGGACACAGCCTCTTCCTGCTTTCCTACAGGCAGCCCAAAGCACTGTAACCATTGTCTTAATTTTCAGCACTAATGCATGTTTCACAGCACAGCCTTGCAGTTCTTTTTCTGGTCAGGCCAGGCCTCTCTCTGGTGGTCCCAGCACTGCCATACCGATCCCCTCCTTCAGTACCAAGTGCTAACTATTCCATCTCTGCCAAATCCTACACACCCTTTCCTAGCCCTGCTCCTATTTCATTACACAGCTTCCCACCCACCCCATCCTTCCCTTCCTTCAGAGTGCTGTAGCCCCAGATGAGAACTTTCCAGCATGTTACACGTGTTTTATTATTGTCTTATTTTATTCCCTCTTACTAACAGTTGCTAGCCTTTCCTCTCTCTGATGACTTGCTGTTATCTCATACAGCTAAGCCATTCCCCAGAATCTCTCTCCAGTTGACTCCAGGTTAAGCTTAGCCACAAAAGAAATCTGTGCAAGGACTGGAAAATGAAATTGCAGATAGCCTCTGTGATGTCTAAAGGTTGCAGGATGACACAGGGCACTGGGACAGGTTGCTGTAGATGCTGCCTTACAGGTGTGCATTCACGGCCCAGCCCATTGCTCCACCAGATGTCACTCTTTGCTATTAAGTTCCAGCTGGGCATACGTGTGCGCACCTCTGAGACTGGATGCTGCTTTCATTGTCAGCGTCCATGTGGCTGGTGATATTTATGGTCAGGGTGGCTCTAGAACATTGCTTCCATTTCATCCATGCAGTATCTGAGATGTGAACAAATTTCAGGTGTACATTACGGGAGACGGTGTGGGATTCAGGACCAGGTTTTGGGAGTTTGGTGTGTGGCTAGCAGGGGATCTGATGGTGAGATGTGGTCACAGCATAGCACTGCAGCGAGAAAAAGCTGCGATGAACTGAGGACCGTTGCAACATGGGAGGGAGCTGGGAGCCGTGGGAGTCAGGAAAAGCAGGGAGGCTGAGAAAGATGGGAAGATGAGCATCAATGAGGGCTAAGTAAGGACCATTGACCTCTCCCCCTGGGCACTGGACGGTTATAAAGAAAGCATTGCTAAAATCTGTTAAATAGGGCTGGAGAGAGGATGCTACTGTGCTTGCAGAGAGCCTGAGCTCGGTTCCCAGCATCCACTGCTCATAGCTCACATCTGCTTGCAACTGCAGTTCCTGGGGATCCAGAGTCCTCTTCTGGCCTCTTCAGTCAACAGCTAATTGAACTACTCTTATGCCATGACCAGCTGTATTGAGTACACCACAGATGTATTGAGATAACTATGCCAAAACTACCTGTAGCTGATTGCCCTGGCCCCTGGAGACACAACATCAGCCAGGGCTGTTTCAAATCAGATCTTTGTCCATCACAAGCCTCAGGGAACCATTTCCACTTTTGCCAGGGCAGGGTGCTTCTTGTGGTCTAGTGAAGGACTGTTGTGTCTGTTGCTCAGGCAAGGCCATGATTGGTCCAAAATCTAAGACTCAATGACTCTGATTGGTGCTAAGAGGCAAGGTGGTTGGTCCAGACAGTTGGCTGTGACTGGTCTATACAGCGCTTCCGTGGCTGTGAATGCTGATTGCTCAGTAGGAGGTGGGACACCCTGTCCTGTGCTGCCTGTCTTCCCTGGTGGTAGAACGTTATTTTATCTTGTCGTGAGGACTGAGCTGGGGGCAGGAAGAGGCAGGAGAGACAGCATGGAAGTGGCAATGGCAGGTGTAGCAGAATGTCAGAGGCACCGTACCTAAGCAGTACGGCTTTTCTCAGCTCAGCAGTTCTGGAGTGGTCAGCTGGGAAGAAGGGAGGACAAGGTGAGAGATGGTGGCAAGGGACGCTGGAGATCTACAGCTGAAGGATAAAGTCTGTAAGCAGTCGGAGGAAAGCACCCATAACCCCTGGTAGCTAAACCAGAGAGCTGCCAAATCCTCAGAGCCAAAGGTCTCAGACAGGAGACACTGAGCTACAATACTGACTGATAGCAAGAGCTGAGTATCATTGTCTGTGACCTGTACCAGGACTTTACCACTAGAGGGCACCATTTCCACTGCTTCCTCCTGCTAATGCCTGTGGTCTCTGCATCTAAACACAGGAGATGAGAGCCACCTGCATTTGAGGCTCTTCTCCTTGCCTGCCCATGAGGACCCTCAGACAGCTGGTTAGAGACACTGTGTGACTGAGAAAGTCACATAAAATGCAGGCTGGATTCGCTGCAGCAGCGGTTGGTATGTAAAGAGATCTTAGATCCAGAGGGAAGATTGTTGTGACCTCAGGGGGCGTATCCATTTCATAAACACGCCGAAACACAGCACCAGAAACTGGGTGGCTTTAACCAATTATCTCATAGTTCTGGAAGCCAGAAATCCAAGATGTAGGGTAACTCCACGCGTTCTCTGAAGGTTGCAGGGAAGGTTGCAGGGAAGGCTTCTGGTGTTGCTTCTCAGGCTGGTCAAACTTCCATCACTCCATGCATGAATCACTCTACCCGAAAGCTGCTCCATGGCAATCTTCGGGTATCATGGCTGCTGCTTTGTTCTCGTCTCTGCCTCCATCAAGGAGCCTTCCCTGTATGCATGTCTGTGTCTCTTCTTACGGCATTAGGCACAGCAGATTAAGGGCATATACTTAACTGACTATATCCATAACGACTCTGTTTACAAATAAAGTCCTAGTCTGGGGTTTCTAGGAAGGACTAGGATTAGTATGAGCAGGGGCTCTGTTCAAACTGATACATGAGGTAGATAACTAAGGACAAGGGAGATTACAGACCGAAGAAGCTGCAAAGGAAGACAGGGTTAAAGGCAGTTTTTATTTTTTTTAACGTGGAAGCGATTTGAACATCTGTGTTGAATACGTTAAAGAGCCCTAGGAATGGGGAAGCCAAAGGGTCCAGGCAGAAAGCGAGTAATCGATGGTGCCAGCTCCCAAGGGACTGGGGTCTGAAGCGTAGGTGGGCGGGTCAATCGTGGACTTAGAGGGAGGGGGCAGAGGGATGTGGGTAGGTGCAGATGTGGATCGGGGAAGGAGGAAGCAAGTGGTATAGCTGCGTGGGGCTTGGCTACACGGCTTTAGAGATGCCGATGTCGTTCAGCAAGTAAATCACGAGCAGTTGTCGGTATGAGCAGCTGCAACAACAGCTTGTGGGGTGAGCTCTACTCTGTGGGTAGAGGATTAGGTGAGGGTTCTGACCACGGGAAGCAGGGGGGGCCGGCAACCTACTGATGCAGACAGATGGCCGTTTCGTTAACCTGAAAACTGTTCTGGAAGGCCAGAGGGAAGCCCCATATTCCTGGTCCCCTTGTTTCCCTCCCACCCCAGGACTGTGAATACAAGCACACCTACCGTGTCACACTCATTTTTTCTTGGTGTGCGGGGGCATTCATGTGGATATGTGGGAGGCCAGAGGAGATGTGAATGTCTTCCTCTATCGCTTAAAGCCTGGTGTTTCAGGCAGGCTGGCTGGCCAGCAAGTTTCTGGGATCCTCCTGTCTCTACTCCCCAGTGCTGAGTTTAGAGACGCATGTGGCCATATCCTATTTTTATATGGATGCCAGGGGTTCAGACTCAGGTCTTCATGCACAAACAACACTCATTTTTACTCACTAAGCTGTTGTTTTTCCAACCACAGCCCCCCTTCCCCTATGGATTCTTGGAATCACACGCTGTGTTTTCAGGTTGTAGTGCAGTGATTGGGTGAAACACTGGGGTTTACTCCCCAGTTCACTGGAAGACTGGAGATGAAGGGATGGACAAGGAGATGATTTCTTAGACACCTGGTGGATTACCTGTTTATCCATCTGTGAACTTTAAGGCCATGCATCTATTGACTGGTTATAGGCTTTTGTTCTTTATCAACAATATTATTATGGATTGGATGATCTCTAATCTCTTTGTGCTTATGATTTCCACCTACAGCAAATTATTGATGCCAAAGATTAATGCTATTTTAAGAACTCATGTACAAAGGATTTTGAAACATTGGTTTATTATCTGTGTACATATGAGAGAGTGTATGTGTCTAAGCAGGAATGCCACTGTGTGTGTATGTGAAGATCAGAGGACAAATTTCAGGGGGAAATTCTTTACTTCTAATATGTAGGTAAGTCCTGGGGATGTAGCTCAGGTCATTAGGCTTGGTGGCAAGTGTCTCTACCTGTCAAGGCATCTTGAAAGCTCACATGAGTAGGTTTCTATATAAACTGAGTGTTCATATCCTCCACTTTATCCTGTTCCCACCTGGTCCCAATAAGATTAATTTTTTAATAGAGCTGGTTTTGCACTTATTAAGACAGGTGACCAGGTGTCTTCCCTTGCTTTCTTGGGACTGCCCTGTCCCCTTTTGCCACCACTGCAGGTTGCCATACTGAAGAGATACAAAATAAATCCAGTAATAATAATAAAACACCTTACATTTCATTGCTTATTCAACATGTGTGAGCTACTACACTAAACCACACAGAAGCACTACAGGATTTGCTCCAGGGTGTTTCAGGATGAGAGAAGGAATACAGTGTAGTGTGGGGCCTAATGGTGGACTGGAGTAGGACTTTGTTCTTCGTGGACAACTATCAAGAATTGCATACCAAGATACCTTTTCATAGTAGCAACGAGATGGGATCAGCCAAGATATACATTAATTAGTAAATGGGTAATGAAAAACTTCCACATACGTACAAAAGAATTTTATTTAGAAGAAAGATTTTTTATAAGAAAATGTTTATAAAGAAAATGTATTTATAAAGAAAAAAGTGAAATGATGGAATTTGTAGGAAAATGGGTGTAACTGGAAAATATAGTAAGTGATATAATCCAGGTCTAGAGAGACTAATATCAATGTCTTCTTTTATCTGTGGATTCTAGCTTCTAACTCCTAATGTGGGAGTAAGTGTGGGAAGCCCAGGAAACCAGACGGGGTCCATCAGAAGGGAAAAGAGAGGCATTAAGTGGGGAGGGGTACTAGAAAGCATGTTCTGCAAAAATACAAGGGGGAAATACTGGAAGTGGAAAGGATTTTTGGGGGGGAGGATGTGGGGGATGGGTGAAAGGAGGATCAACTAAGCTAACATTTATGAAAATGCCATAAGCAAGGAGCCTGGAGAGATGGCTCAATGGTTAAGCATGTGCACTGCTCTTGCAGAAGCATGAGTTAGGTTTCCAGCATCCATATTGTGTGGCTTACAACCACTTGTGACTCCAGCTCCAGGGGATCTGACAACCTTTTTTTTCCTTTACAAAGGGCTGCACTCAAGTTCACAACTAAACACAGACACATACATATGCACAAAATTAAAAGTTAAAAAAAATTCAAGGCATGGTGGCATGCACCTTTAATCCCAGCGCTCAGGAGGCGGAAGTAGGCGGATCTCTTGAGTTCCAAGACTACATAGTGAGACCTAGACTCAAGCAAACCAAAACCAAAACCAAAACGAGACAGGAGGAAAGTTAAAAAGGAAGAAAGAAATATGCATGGGTGAACAAAATTGCTCCCAGAAACTATGTTATGAAAAGAAAATCCCAGTGTCAGGGGTGGGCTAGTCTGCTACAGATTTTGGCCAGGGAGGCCCCCCCAACAATACAATCATCTGCCATTGCTAGTGATTGTTGTCTTAGGGTTTCTATTGCTTGGAGGAGACACCATGACCATGGCAACTCTTATAAAGGAAAAACATTTAATTGGGGTGACTTACATTTCTAAGGTGTAGTGGCAGGCCATGGTAGCATCTGGCAGAACATGGTGCTGGAAAAGGAGCTTAGAGTCCCACATCCTGACCCACGGGCAACAGGAAGCAGACTGTCTCATTGGAAGTGGCTTGAGCATATATGAGGCCTCAATGTCAACCTTCACAGTGACACACTTCCTCCAACAAGGCCATATGTACACCAACAAAGCTACATCTCCTGAGAGTGCTATTCCCTACGAGCTTATGGAGGTCAATTACATTCAAACTACAGTTTCCCACTAGAACTAGACAGTAAGAATCTGCTGCTGAAGAAATCACTCACTTCAGTTGCAAGACACAGAGAAATCAAGTTGGAACTGGTTTGGAAAGCTTCTGCCCTTCTAACTAGCTCTCAGAGTGCTGGGAAAGATGCAATGCAGGTCACTGCTGAAGAGTTTTCATCAATAATCTGACTCAGCTATGGACCCTGCTAACTGGCCAGGCAGTACGTACCTACTGATGCAATAGTGTCACATCTGTTATAAGGGTAACCAACCATTTTCACAATGGATTGGAGGCCACAGGAGGAAATTCATTTTTTTATACTGCAAACCTGATCAACAGCCCGTGGCTAGGAAGGTCATAGGCTCTAGTGGGGAAGCTACTGCTGTTTTGCTAAATGGACATGATGTCTTCATAAAGTCCACTTGTCAATAAGCACATTTGTACCCATATTTTAGTGTTGTGTACTTTTGTCAAAGATTCTTCTTGCAGTGAGCAGTGCTACTATGGAGACTTATAACTGATCAAAGTAATGACATCACCTGCATCATCCTTTCCAGAGGGGAACATTGTGGGAGAAGTGGCTGGAAGAGTGTAAGCACCAGAAGATGGGCAAGGAGTGATATGGGACGCTTACTTCTGGACATGCTATGGCTGCTGCAATCTTGAACTCATAGCATTTGAAATAGATGGGTGGCGATGACTCACCCATGTATGTAATTGACGGTACTGTTTGGGAAGGATTTGGAGGTGTGTCTTGTTGGAGGAGATGTGTCCCTGAGGATGGACTTTGAGGTTTCAAAGACTACACCATTCCCAGTTAGCTCTCTCTCTCTCTGCCTAGTACTTATGGATCAGATCTGAGCTCTCAGCTACTTTACCAGTGCCATGCCTGCCTGCCTGCTACCATGCTCCCTTCACCATAATGATTGTAGACACCTTTATAAGCTGACTCTGTCACGGTGTCTGCAGAGCAATAGAAAAGTAACTAAAACAGCTTCTTATGATTACCTGCACAAGATCTGCATAAGACTAGGCCTGTCAGCACCCTGCCATGGAGGAGGAAAGGGCTCATGAAGCCCTACTACCCCTGAGGAGTTGTATGTAGCTAATGATTAGTGGAAAGGAAGAGGCATTTTCTTCTGTTTTGTAGCCACTGGTAAGGTGCCTATGCTACTGCAAACAACTTCTTACTTGATTCTTATAAGCAAACCTAATGAAACCCATTGAGTCCTTAAAAATGACATAAAAGTAGAACAGAGACTAGTTGAGGAGAGGATAATTAGTACATACCAATAAAATATTTTTAAAAAGGGAGAGAATGACATCCCGAGAAAGGATGCTGTAGATAAATGTTTTATCAAGAAGGACCCTGAGGTCAGTTGCTCACACTAACAAATGGCCACTGAGGGCTGTCATGTAGCAGGCAGGGCCTGAGTCCTTAGCAGGCACCGGTGACAAGCCCACTGGTGGGGGCTAGGGTGCCATGCTGCGGGAGGGGACCAGCTCCATGTGTGGAGTTCAGGGGCTGGAGGGCAGGGGACACTGGTTAGAGCTAGGGGAGAAGCCAAGGCAGAAGATGCGACCCAGAGACCCCTGGGAGGGGAAGGCAGAGTGAGAGGATGCACCCGGGAGTTTTAAGAAGTTACCAGGGTTTGAAGGGGGGAGGGGCACCCCAGGGCCTTTGCCACCTGGAGTTGGCTAAGGACTGAGGAAATGGTTTTCCATTTCACTGCCCTAAGACTGGGAGGGGCTGAGGGGAGAAGGGAGGAGAGCAAAAAGCAGAGTGGAGATGGAGCCCCACAGTTGTCTGAAGAGGATCAGGAAGCCAAGGAGAGAGCGTGGAGGTGGGGGGGGGCGTGGGGGTGGGGGTGGGGGGTGGATCTTGGGGAAGAGCAGCTGGAGGAGGCGATAATGCAGTCTCTTTGCTGTCTGGGGTGGGGAATGGACTGATCCTGAAGAAAGATGGTACAGCTGTCCCTTTGTTTTTTCTGTGTTTCAAGCTTTCATCTCTGAAACAGTGAAGTGATCCATGTTACAGATTCGGAGGATTAAATGGGAAAGCATAGTTGGTGATGCGAATCCAGTACCTGGCACATCTAGTGGGTGCTAATTATTCTAATGTTTCATTGCTGCAAATCTATGATGAACTCATTCACAACCCCTAAGCCAAGGAAGGCATCATTTACATGTTGTCTCCTCTTGGTATCTTGTAATTGACATTGTAAATAAAGAGTTCTTTTTATGAAAAGAAATGCCATTTAACATATTTGAAAGATAGGCCCAGCAATGGGCTTGAAGACACATTCTTTTTATCTGTCATGTACATATGAACAGCATACATTTCAACTAAGGATTGCGAAGTGAGCCAAGCTCCCTCCTCGTGGGCTGGGGCTCTGATTTATTACCCACATCTGTGTAGAAGGATTAAGAGCAGCATGCTCTCTGATAAGTGATTGAGCTATGTGTTCTCCATTTTGTTAAGAAACCTCCTCTTGTTTGAGACAGAGATAACTCCGTATTTTAAAAAATTACTCTTCAGTGGGCCAAAATGATTTTAAGCAGCAATATATCGTAGAAGAGACTCCCTGGAGGAGTCTGACCTGGTTCCTTTGGTAAGAACTCCATGGGAAAAAATGAAATCCAAAAGGAGGAGAGAAGGTGGGGTGCTGAGTAAGGGGGAGAGACGAAGGGGGAAGAAGGAAGGGGAGAGAAGGAAGGGGGAGAAGAGGAGGAGGAAGAGGCTGAGGGGCAGCATCTTTTTCTTCACAAAGAAGATGCCCACACACAGCAGAAAGGACCCAGTCAGAGCCCTAAAAGGGACCCAGCACCTTGTGTCAGACTAATCCCAATGAACAGTCTCCCCCAGGCCTGAGCGCAGAAGTAGCTGATTTCAGCTTGAGGGCCAGATGGACACGGACAACTTCTCAATTAGCAACTGCAGCAGTGAGCGGCCCAGTCCTAGAAACTTGGTGCTGAGTGCAACGGGAAGAGGGAATGGAAACTGTGTGGTGCCAGAAAACAGTGCTCTCCTGAGATGGGTCCTGATTCCACCTGAGCTGTGTTTGAGGGCTGCACTCCAGGCTATTTTTATAATTGCTTTACTCCATGCGATATTTCCTGCCTTCACAAGTTGAGGTGTTACGTGTTATTATTTATTTATTTTGATCTATGCTCAGTCTAAGCTCCAGATGTTTACCTCTTAGTCTGATGGGTGGACTCTAGGTATCAGGATCTGGAGAGTCCCCCTAGGTGGTCTAGCCTGCTGCCAAGTCGGAGGTCATTCCTCTAGAGTAGGACTTCATAACTTCGTGCAAATGAATCAGTTGGATCTTGTTTAAATGCATAGGCAGGGTTGGAGAGATAGCTCAACAGTTAAGAGGACCTGGGCTTGGTTTCCAGCACCCACATGGTGACTCCCAACTATTTGGAACTCTAGTTCCAGAGGATCTGACACCCTCTTCTGGCCTCTGAGAGCACTGCATACATGTGCACAGATATGCATGGATATATAAAAATAAAGAAATAAATAAAATAAAAAATGCAAAAACAGATGGAGTGGGTCTGGATGGGACCTGTGCTTTTTAATAAACTTCTGGAATCTGCTACTGTGTCTGGACTTCCAGCCTCATTTGGAGACATTGACATTCAGGGTACAGGATCTCAGGGGTCAGTAGTCCTGTCTCCCTAGTCAAGGCTTTTCTGGCTGCCATTTTGTTCAGTCTGCTATATTTGTTCTTTGCCCCAGCATGTATCCTGTTTCAGGGATACTGGGGGGGGGGGTAGAATGGGCAATGCAGAACAGTTTCCCAAATGTGTGCACATACCCCATGTACATTTAGAATTTTTTTAAGTAGCTGTGAGTTTATTGTTGTATTTAGAATAATGATACTGGCTTCCAGTATGTCATGTTGTAGTGTCAGCTTTTTTAAAATAAATGTGTGTGTGTGCGCAAGTGCGCGAACGCGAGTGCTCTCAAGTGCAGGTGTGCACATGTCATAGTGCGCTCAAAGAGGTCAGGGGACAACTTTTGCATCACAATCTGTAATTCCCTTCTCAACTCACTGTGGTGATATATTATTTATGATTTGTTAAAGCTTGCTTGAGGATTCAGAAAAGCAAAGTCAGCCACAAGCCTTAGAAGCCAGGCTTTAATCCCAGCAGACAGAAACTAGGAGGTGGTGGTACACACCTTTAATCCTAGAACTCAGGATTAAGAGGTAGACTGATCTGTATGAGTCCAAGGCCACCCAGATCTACACAAGACTGAAGTAGTCCAAAAGAGAATTATAGCTCACACCTTTAATCCTAGGACTCATGAGAGGTATGTAAGCCAGTATCAGATTCGATAGGGGCATTCATTCTCCAATCACACTGAGAAGTTACCGTCTGAGGCTTGGTGGGAGCTCATGGAGACAGGACCAGCCCATTCAGCCTGAAGTAGAGGTAAGAAGCTAGTGGCTGGCTGCTTTGCTATTCTGATCTTCAGCTTGTAGCTTGAACTCCAACATCAGTCTCTGGATCCTTTTAGTACAGCTCCCTGAGCTTATTCTCTGCCACAGGGCATCCTAGCATGACAACAACACGTGACTATCTTGCTAATTCCTCTGTTTCCTTTTCCTTGTTTCCCATCATGAGGTGGACAGGCATTCTCTGCCACACGCCTCCACCATCGTAGACTGAAGTGCCACTGACCAAAGCAACAAGACCAAGAGGACATGGGCCGAAACTTCCAGAACTGTGAGCTAAAATCAACATTCCATCGTGTTGGTTACCTTAGACATCTAGTCAGAGTGGCAGAGAGCTGACTGATGTGGGTTGTCTGTAGAGAGCACATGAGAAAGTGTAGGGCTACTGATGGTGCAGTGAGATTCTGACGTCTAAGACCTGAGTTCTTTGCTTGGTCAGAACTTACGACCTTATTAGAAGATGGTACTTGGGATAATGACTGCATTAAAATGAACAGTAAAATCAACTTTATTTAAACTTAGCCAGTTCTTTTCTTTGGGCTCCTCCCAGGGAAAACAAAGCCAGTATGGAATTTCAACAAGGAACCTATTGAAGGAAAGATTTAAATTTCCACCTTTTACACATACACCAAAGGAATAAGACTTCTGTTGTTAATTGTCCAGGAACTGAAAGGTGATGGTGATTGCTTGAGCCTTCCTACTTTGGCTGACTTAGAAGCAGGTCTTAAGGAATGGCAGGAAGCTTAAGGGAGTGGTGCCCTGAGCAAGGCTGCCATTGGCAGAGAGCGTGGAGGTGTTTAACGCCAGCCACAGAGGGTCTAAAGAGAAGGCAGGGAGGCCAGAGGCAGTGCTGCCCCCACGAGAGAGATTCTGCCATTAAGTTGTGTGTGATGCTAGGGGAAATTTCTTTCTGCTATGTTCCCTCGTAATCGGGAGACTTTGAAAAGAAGTTAGTTATGAATTAAAAGAGGCAACTCCTAAAGTCTGGGTTTGCTTTGAATTTTGTGGGGATTCTTATTACAAAGAAGAAATACTCCATTTCTTTCTCCAGATGTAAGGATTCCCTAGGCCATCATTTCAGATGTCAGGAATCTTCAATGGGAACAAAATTACTTTTCTCAACATGGAGTTTTTCCCCATTGTTTAGTAGAGCCTGATCTAATATTTCCTCCTTAATATATGGGAGACTATGTGTCCTTTCAAGTGATGACAAGTTAATCATACAGCCTCCCTGTCAACGTCACCTTTCTGCAGCTGGATGACACCAGCTGTTTTTTCTTTGGGAACACACAACTGTTGCTCTTCTTGGGTTCTGCATTAGGTGGCGCTGTTTGACCATTTTCTCCACTGGCTCCTCAGCGTGCATACTGAGCTCAGCGTGCATACATAAATGGTCTGATATTGATAGAATTCACTTTTTTTTTTTACATGATGCTGTTTGCATTGAGTACAGACAGCCAGTGTTCTTTCTGGGTTGCAAGTCTCAGACACTTCTCAGATGTAACACAAATGAAGACTTCTGGATGAGGTATTGCTCGCTGCTTGTGACATTGTTGGTCTGTTTGAAGTTGGTGGATCTGAGGATGCCAGGTGGCAGTGGCAGCCTTTAAATGCATAAATGGAGAGGGAAGGAGTAGAATGTTGTTGTGAGAGATTTGTGCACTGTGTGAAAATACATTGCTTGCTAAGGAATGGACGTGTGCAGGGAGAGCGACACTCCACCATTCTCCAGTTTAGCAAGGCTTTTTCCTATCATTCCCTGAAGCAGCTGCAAATATTGTCCTCTTCTCTGGGGGTGAAAAAAACAAACTCTCATTGCTAAATCTCCTGACTTTAAAGTCTAATTTATTTCACCAAATGTGTGATGGGGACGAAACGAATACATCGGGTCACTTCCAGATCATTCCACACAAAATCTACCTGCATCTTTATCCCGAAAAGATAATGGTGCAAATATGTCTTCAAGAGGTGCCAGGTCAACAGATCCTCTGACTAGTGCCACGGATGGTGGCCACTGGCATGGGGGGCAAGTTTTCAGTTACATTGTCCCCTCAGCTCACTCCTCTATGAACGACAGTAACGACAAGCCCAATGTCACCCACTGCTTTGAAATAGGCAGTGCAAATTTAAAAACAGTCACACTTGAATTTAGTTTTGTGTTGTGCTATTTTGAGACAGGGTGTCACTGTAGCTTAGGCTATCAATTCTGCTTCAGCCTCCCAAGGGCCAGAACTGCAGATATGTGTCACCATGCCTGACAGGAGTCACAACTTCAAGAGTGTCATCCCTTCCATTAGGACTCTTTCTTGCTTACAGGGAGACCTGGTGGTTCAGATGTTAGCCATTCAGACCTGAGTGTGGGATTTTTCGAGTTAACCTAAAGCAGCTCTGGGATGGAAGGCCTCCAGATCCGTGCCCTCTGTCCCTGGATAGTTTTCTCTGGAAAATCAGATTTTGGCAGAAGGTTTGTTAGAGGTGGATTTGGTGCAGCTGAAATCCTTCGGGAACTAATGGGAGATATGGGGGTAGATGTGGATATGTCACGCACTTCAACACTAATGAGAGGCTGTGGGCTTCATAATAATGAGCCAAGACAAACAACATTCCTCCCGTGCGTTGAGAATACTGCCTTCTCTTGTTAGATAGCTGAGCCCCAGCATAGCCACACGTTTTCTCCACTGGTGACGGATTTTTCTGGTTGTGTGTGTAATATCCAAATCATTAGACAAGTCTTTGGCTCAGGAACAGTTACCGAATACTGCATTGAGTTAACCACTAGTCCTTTCCAAGGTAAGACTTCACCTCTGCTTTCCCTCCAGACTGTCATTTTTAAATTTTGAATAAATATCCCATTGGCTCTCCAAATGGGTTTCAGGGAATGACACAGCATGTTTAGACAACCACACAGTTTGGCTTGTAGTTCCTGAGTGAATTATGTACAGGTTTTCAGTCCTCTGGATCCCTCCTGCCTCTGGGACACTTACATAAAACAGCTGAATGCCATTATAGTAAAGGTTTTGTATATTGATTTTGTAGCTTATAATTTTACTGAAGCATTTGATCAGTCCTAACAGTGTGCGTGTGTGTGTGTGTGTGTGTGTATGTGTGTGTGTGTATGTGTATACAGTTTCTTTTGTGTTTTCTGTGTCTAACAAAACCATGCAACCACTAGGGCTAGAGAGATAGCTCAAAGAGCACCGGTTGCTCTTACAGAGAACCCCAGTTTAATTCTCAACATCCATATAATAGTTTGCAACCCTCTTTAATGCTAGTGCTTGAGGATCTAGGGCACTGCACAAATGTGGTACACAGGCATCCATGCAAGTAAAACACCCATAAAAAGTCATGTTGTCAGCAGAGACAATTCCACTTTCCCTAGGTGGATACCTTTCCTTCCTTCCTTCCTTCCTTCCTTCCTTCCTTCCTTCCTTCCTTCCTTCCTTCCTTCCTTCTCCTCCACCACCCCTTCCTCTAGTTGCTCTGGTGAGCCCTCCCAGTATTTCGTTGAATAAAAATGGCAAGAGCAGGCATGCCTGTCTTAATCAAACGAAGGAAAACTCCCAGTTCTTCAATTGAATATGATGGTTCCTATGTTTTTTAAATAACTTTTGTTGTTAGGGTATATTTCTTTACTACTTAATCTGTTGAGAGTTTTCATCACAAAGGGATACATAATGCTTTTTCTGCATGCGTCAAAATGATCATATGCTTTTCATCTCTCATTTTATTAATGTGGAGTATCCAGTTTGTTGGTTTGTATATGTTGAGCCGTCCTTGCATTCCAGGGATAAATCCCACTTGATTGTAGTGACTCTTTTTACTTGCTGCTAAATTTGATTTGTGAGTATTTGGTTAGGATTTTTTCATCTGTGTCATTTTCATTTCTTATGAGTGTCCTCATAAGGATAATGTCAGGATAATGCCGACCATTTTTAGAAGTTTGAGAAAGATTACTTTAATGTTTGGTAGATTTTAACCGTGGAACTATCAGGTCCTGGTCTTTTCTTAGATGTGTGTGTGTGGGGACATTCTATTACCGAATCAATCTTCTCTCCTATTATTGTTCTGGTCAAGCATGTTACTTCTTAATGACAAAGTCTTAGTCTTTTTTTAATCTTAAAAAATTTTATGTGTATGGGTGTTTTGCCTGCACATCTATATATGTGTGCCACGTGCACGCAGTACTCCAGGAGTCAAGAAACGGCATGGGATCCTTTGGAGCCCCTGTTACAGAGGGTGGTGAGCCTCCATGGGGGTGCTAGAAATCAAACCCTAGTCCTCTGGAAGAGTCATTAGTGCTCTTAACTGCTGAGTCATCGCTCCAGTCCCCTTGGTAGGTTTTATGTGTCTAGGAATGTATCATCTCTTTTTTATCTTTAAAATGTGTGTGTGTGTGTGTGTGTGTGTGTGTGTGTGTGTGCATGTGCATGCTTTGTGTGTCTGCTAAATATCTAGGATAACAAACTTAAACCAGGTTACAGAGTCACCCAGGAATTAGTGTTGTGACTGTTACATCTTTCCTGTGCCTCTTCCTGGGCCATGTTTCCTCTTCCCAGCAAGGCACCACAACTTGGATATGAATGCTCCTTACATTGAGGCAACCATGGCAACCACACCCTTGATACACTTTCTGTGACTGCCGCCCACACTCCCCGTGTGTGCTTGAGAAGCCCTACAGAGTATTCCTTTGTGTGTTCCTACATTTTTACATAAATGGTCTCACATCCCACTTTTAGAAACCAGGAAGGCATTTTCTGTTCTTCTGGAAAATGAAAGGGACCAGGGCTGTGGAGTAATGGAGCTTTAACTAGGGTTCTTTTGATTGAAAACAACAGAAAGTCATTCTGTTGCTTTAAGCGAGAGGGATTCGGTGGAACGTACCCAAGTGGACATGAGCAACAGCTAGCTGAGATTTCATTCTCTTGTCCTCATCACTGGCATGGAAAAACCACAATGACCCAAGCCTCTGCATTCTGTATGCCTGGGTGCCAGTCTTCAAATTCCTGAGGCAGTGAGAAGAGCCAATTAAGCCAGAAATTCTTCCAGGAGTTACCCCCTTGTATATGGTCAGGAATGTAGGATGGTTGTAACAGGCTCACTGGCAATCAGAGCCTGAATTGGGGATATTGCAGGGGAGGGCCTGTGAGCTGGGTGCCCGAGCAGGTGATGACTGTATGGGAATAGAGAAAAACTAGAGATGAGAAGGAAAAATGCAATTTCTTTAAAGAATAAAGAACAAAGGGGAAAGCGTTACTATTTGGGAGTTCCTACCTGGCATTTCAATGTATTTGGGCTTTTGAATTTTGAGAAACATCAGTTGAGACAAAGAAAAATGATTCCTTGTTTATTAATATGACCCCTTACTCTTTGTGAGAATTAAGAAACAATTTGGAGGCATCCATTGACTCAGCATCACTGACAGGTGGAGGTTAACGTCTACTTCTACATTTGCTGGGAACCAGGATGGGTGCAGAAGTGTAATCAGGTCCTGAGGTCAGAATTAGGATTTATCCCTGCCCACTGGGGACATGGGAGGAAGAGTGACCAGCTGTGGTCACAAAGCTAGCCTGACTCTTTCCCCAAGCAAACCAGATACATTTAGACTAAACAAAGTGTAGCTGGCATTTTCTGCCTTGGGGTATAGTTCTATGACAGGGTTTGCCCAGCAAAGCTTGTATGAGAGACCCTGGGTGAGCTAGCTCAGATAGGGGTTGGGTTGTGGTTGGGGTGGGGAGGGCAGTAAACTGATTTCACAGATAGACCCTAAAAACATACATACATACACATACATACAATACATGTTTTAGATTTTAGATTCTTTTCTCCCATCCTCCCCTCCCTGCTCCCCTGGCTTCAGGGAAGTCCAGATGTATTTGGCCCACAGTAGTTATATGCTCTTATTGAGTCATTGTCCATTTCTGTCCACACAGGGAATGCTAAAAACATGCTGCTGACACATTGACTCTGAGGGCAGAGAATGCCAAAAGTGCAGGACAAGAGGAGACAGAAAAGTGAGTGGAAAATGTCACAGGGCAGTCCTGCAAGGAAGTTCATGTGCCTTTCCTAGCCTGCCTGAATGCTTTTTGATGGGGGAATGTTAAGTACATTTTTCAAGCAACACCTAAAATGCCAGTTCCCACTAAACCACCTTCTCCCCAACAAGTGAAATAGCTTAGGGAGATCCCAATGGAACTCACATCTTCCTCAAGTCCTTCATGAAGAGGCCACGCACAACGTTAGTGCTAAGAAACGAAAAAGGTGAGCGTCATACATGTGCCTTAAAATGTTGGGGCACCTGTCTATGTGTTCTTACATTCCTAGCTTCATGTCTTCACCCACAATGACCCCCGAGGCCTTGAACAAGCCGGTCAGCCTCAGACGATCAGTTTCTGAGTTCAAGAACACACAATGCTTCCTACCTCTTAGGGTTGGTGGTCTTTTTCAAATTGCCTGCACAGTGCCTGGCTTGCTGTTCCTACTATTACAAATTAAGTCTTATTACTATTGTGATCATTATCATTACTCATTTATTATTATTAAAATAGTGGTGATTAACAGACCTTTTCCATTGCCATAAGAATGGTTCTTGTTCTTTGTATCAAAGAGTACTTGAGTGGATATCAGGGATATCAGTTTAACTGTTTAGCCTGATATCAAGTACAGTAACATGAATTAGAGAATTAATTAGTGCTAATGATGAAAACGCATTTTTTACTGACCCATATGTGGTCTGTAAATAAATATACACAGTATTAAAAGAAATTCAGGGGGTTAGCAAGATGGTTCAGCAGGTAGAGATGCTTGCTGCTAAGCCTGGACACCAAAGCTGATCTCAGAGTACACAAGGTGGCAGGGACTAGATTCCAGCAAGTTGTCCTCTGACTTCCACATGTGTGCTGTGGCACGTGCATGTTTGCAACACATGTACAGCACAATAAAATAGCATGCATTAAATTTTTAAGGAGACCCCGTCTCTAGCAGTTCATTTTGGGAGGTAGCCACAGATCCATGGAATATCGAAGAGCTTTCTTAAGAGCCCAGCGCAAGAAGCCAACGAGGAACATTAACGGAGGTATGATTTCCTACCCCTGTCTGCACTTGGCTCTATGTGAAAAGTATTCAGTGTTAATTAACGAAGTTGCAAAAATTATGGACTTTGGAAAGCAAATGGTTTCATTTTAATCAATTATTCATAAAAAGACGAGGCTTTCACCTTCCTAAGGACAAAGATTGATTTCCCACCATCCTGGATAGAAACATCAGCAATACAGAGTAAGGTGATTTTAAAATTTCAGGAACAGTCTCATCAAATTCTTCATACACAAGAGAATTCATGTTCTAATCCAAGGGAATCTGTTCCCTGCTGTGGAATGATCCTTCTGTACACTGCAAAGGTGTGTTGCTCTCATTGTTAATAAAAATTGATTGGCTGATATCTAGGCAGGATTATCAGGGCAGAAGGAAACTTGGGAAGAAGAAAGGGCAGAGTCAGGGAGTCCCAGAGTCCCAGAACCGGAAGCTGTAGAAGCAACATGGGAAGATCATAGATGAGGTAAATATGTCTCAGGGCAGCACATAGATTAATAGAAATGGGATAATTTAAGTTGTAAGAGCTGGCTGGAGACAAGCCTAAGCTATTGGCCTATCATTTATAATTAGTAATAAGACTCTGTGTGGCTATTTGGGGAGCAGCTGGCAGGACAGGGTTAATGGGCAGTCTAGACTGAAAACTCAGCCTGGAGTTCTTCTTCAAACTGTTCCCTCACAGAGATCCACCTGCCCCTGCCTCCTGAGTGCTGGGGTTAAAGGTGTGCATCACCACGGCCATCTTTCCCAAGGTATTCCAAAGACTTGGAATTTCCTGTGTCTTCGACCCTGACATGCTCTGTGGACCTGTGAGGATGGGATGGGGATGAAGGCTTTCATCACTCACTGGGGAAATGCAGATTTACTGAGTTAGTGTATGCTGTGTGTGAAGATGGTGGTTGGTGGCAAGGGGATATTGAGGACACCAAGGTGCTCCAGTTTCACACCAAGACTTCAGAGTGGTGCTAATCTTTTGGGAGTCAGAGAAGGCTGAGAGACACCTCTAGGCCTGGGAGCTGTGCATTCCTTGTGACTCTGAGCTCAGCACAGGGGAGCAACAAGCCACCTATGATCACATTTTATCCCTGCCCACTTAGGACATGGGAGGAGGTGTCACCAGCTGTGGTCACAAAGCTGGCCCGGCTCCCTTTCCTTCCTCTCCCATGTGGTGCAGTGGATCTTAGAAAAGACATTAGTCCCGCGTAGTTGAAGGTTTCTATGCTTTGCCTCTGCCTCTCCACCTGCTCTAGAGTGGCCTCGTTCCTTACTGCTAAGAAGTGGGGAGAAGATCTTTGCAGGTTCCAGTTGATAGCTCCTCTCGTTTCCCCATCACAGTTCAAGGACACTAATGGAAAGGAGAGGCAAGAGGAGAATCTGGGCTGGCTACAAGGGACGTCTTGGCCATTTCCTTGACTTCACAAAAGGTTCTTTTCTCCTCATCCATAAGATGGGCCAGTATGAAGGCTTTTCCTACTCTCTTTGGTTGATTTTAGCCTTGGGGGGTGCATGGCCTTTACATTGTGTATTAATTACTGCTTAGTTCCTAAAATCAAACACTACACCCCAGCAATGAGGCAACGAGTCAATTGTTCTCCCAGAAAGTGGCTAATAACTTTGGAAAGGAGAGTGGTAACTGAGGCTAACCTTGACTAGTCTCTGCCTCCTGTGCTCTGGGATTACAGCTGTGCTGCCAAGCTCAGTCTTTGTCTCCTTCTAATTCCCTCCTTCCCCACTCTTCACTATATGAAGGTTTTCCTGGTTTTGGATTTCAGGAGGATTTTATGGATAGGATACAGAAAACCCCTAGGTCCTGTAGAACGAAAGGATTCAGGCAAAAATGCTCAGCACAGTGGGTTGCACTTCATTTTTGTTTCAGTTCGGCTTTGTTCATTCATTTCTGGTGGACATTACATGTGCTCAAATTGCCCATTGAAGGTGCTTTATCCAGAGAAAAGTTCAATAGTGTGGACAGATGCAGTGTGAAGGGAGACGGTTTCTAAGCAGATGTGTAGGAAGGACGGGCAGGACAGGACAATGTGTTTGCTGCAATTACAACAATGAAAAGAAAAGAAAAAAGTTCCCATCCTGAGAGAAATGCTACCAAAATGGATGCTGGGTACTGAAGGTCCTGACAGGGTGTGATTCCTCACAACAAATGTTCCTGCTGAGTGTACACACCCACACCCACACCCACACCCACACCCACACCCACCCACCCACCCCCACACACACACACACACACACACACACACACACACACACACACACACACACACACACACGGTGCCCAGCCTCCAGTTTCACCTCTGGCAGAGCCTAACAATTCTCAGCTCTCCTTTCCAGGGTTATTTTTGGCTCGGACTGTTCTCTGATGGCAAAAGGTTTCAGCCCCCTCCCACCTCCCTCTCTGTCCTTACTAGGGAGAGAAACTTGTGCTTGAGCTAAGCTGACTTCAGGGTATGAGGAGAAAGGCCTGCCAGCCGGAGAAGACCCAGGCTAGCACGACTCCAGTCCCAGGCTGTCTTCTAGAGAGTGTGCATCGGGTTCCACTGGAAGGCTGAGTCCCTCGGCTGGACGGAAGGTGGAGTTGGGGACCCAGTAGCTGGCCCTGGAGTCCAGCTTTTGGGACACTCGGAAAGTCAGGCCAGCTGGGGAAAGAAACCAAGGACAGCTGGGCGATCCTCTGGGCCACAGAAAACTTTTCTCTGAAGGCGGAGGCAGACTCCACTCTGGGCGGGCGTTTAGGGGACCCGCAGGGAGCAGCGGCAGGAGGGCGGGGAGGGGCGGGGAGGGCGCTAGGCGGAGCCGGGAGCGAGGCCAGGCGGCGGGGGCCCGGGCGGGCGGCAGATCCCCGAGGCTCCCGCAGCCGCGGCAGGACCGGCTAGCGGCGCCATGGAGGGGAGCCCCATCCCGGTGCTGACGGTGCCCACGGCGCCCTACGAGGACCAGCGGCCGACTGGCGGTGGCGGGCTGCGGCGACCCACTGGACTCTTCGAGGGTCAGCGCAACTACCTGCCTAACTTCATCCAGAGTGTGCTGTCGTCCATCGACCTGCGCGACCGCCAGGGTTGTACCATGGTGGTGGGCAGCGACGGCAGGTACTTCAGCAGGACGGCCACTGAGATCGTGGTGCAGATGGCTGCGGCCAACGGGGTGAGTGACTCCCACCCCGGTGTGGGTTTGCAGTCCCTGCGCCCGGGCCACCTCCCTAGTGAGTGCTCTCTTCAGCTTCCCACACCTGCGCACTGGTGGCCACTAGGCACACTGGAGACACTGGCCTTCAAGGGGGCTGTTCTCAAAGCCCTGGGTCTGGAACCTTAGACTTCTCCCGCACCTGTTCCACGGCTGCATTCTCTTCCTCATCCGTTTTCCATCCCATCCCAGCTTGGGTTTCCCATATTCTCTCAACCGATTTTTGGCCCACCTCCTCACATAGACTTTTTTTTTTCGAGTCTGCTAACATGATTTCCCACCCAGTTGTCCATCATCATCACCTTCATCATTGTTTTGCCACCATCCTCTCCCAAATCTCAGCTGTCAAACCTAACGATTACCTGCACGCACACACCACACCGGTATTGAGCCGGTGAGCTATTTCCCAAGAGCGGGCCCCTCCCTGCGAATCACTTTACCTCAGTGGCCATTTAGTGACTACTTTAATTGGGACAGGGATGGGGTGGATGGCTTTGGGGACATTGCAGCCTGGCCTCTCAGTTCCCAGGAGGCATATGGGGTATTGTGATTCCCAACTTCTTTCCAAGATGCTTTTTGCATTTGACAAGCCAGGCCTCTTCCTTCTCAGGACACCTTCCTTTCCTCTCCGTTCTCCTAAGACCTCTGCCGTTTTCTTCTGCAGCTTGGTTTTTCAGACTTTGAGGTTCTTCCTTCTGCTCCCTCTTCCTTATTCCTCAGACAGAAGCACGTTCCGACATATCCACTCTGCTCTCCCTACTTAGCTTCCCCTTACCCCCAAATCCAGCGACCAAAACTTCCGACTACCAAACTTTGGGGGTCTTTGAATTCTCCGTAGGAAACAGGGTTTTAAAACGTTATCTGAGTCCGATTAAACATGACCAGAGTCACACCAACGAAACTTTCCCTTGAGTGAAATCTCTTTCAGATGTATAGTTGTAAACATCTTTAAAAGTGAAACTAGAAAATTACCTGGCATGCGGATTCTGGCCACCCCACTCCTCTCTGTGATGTCATTTCTTCTTAGCGTTTCTTTTTTAGAGAGGCCGGGCTTCATGTTTCCTACTGTGATTTTCTCTTCTTGGCATATTAGGAATGGAATAGGGGACAAAAGATGTTTTGTGGGATTTTTGTTGTGGCTTTTAAAAAAAATATATATCCAAAAAATATTTGGGGGAAGTGGGGCCAGAGGTTTTAGAGTGGATTCCAGACTGGCATTTATCTTTGGCACTTCACCTAGGATTGATGAATCTTGGCTAGAGTCTAGGGTTGGTGAGAGGTTGACAAATACTCTTTCCCTCTTGTCTGACAAAGCTATTCCTGGGAATGATGGGAGGATAATGAGCTCTGAGAGAGCTATGATAGCATTCACCCTCTTCCATGCTCTAGTTTGTCAGGGGGTGAGAAAAACATAGCCTATCCAGTATTTATTGTGGGTCAGAATATTTGTTGAAGACAGTTGTTGATTGGCATTTTGAGCATTGACTTGGACCAGTCTCCTCTTAATTTTTCTTATCTTCTGGGAGACTTGTTCTGAAGTGAATAGGCAGATAGTTGGCTCTAGAAGAAATGTAGCTTGGCAGGACTAGAAAATAATGAGCAATATAGGTCTTTGTGTGACTGAATGTAGATGGAACTCACTTGCCTTCTAACATGCATGCTGTGTTAGGCTGAGGGCAACCAGCCTGAATTCCTAAAGCCTTTAAATAGATTCTTTACTGGACATTCATAAACAGGATGCAAAAATAACGGAATGGGAAAATCTGATTATCACGTGGTCTGTCATTCCTCCATCTGAAAAAGTTTGGCTTTGATTGAAAAGTTAATATTGTGGTTTGAATAAGAATGACCCCCATTGGCTCATATGTTAGCGAGTGGCACTATTTGAGAAGGATTAGAAGGTGTGGCCTTGCTGGAGTATGTGTGGTCTTGTTGGAGGAAGTGTGTCACTGGGGGTTGGCTTTAAGGCATAAAAGCCTATGCCAAGTCTGGTCTCTCTGTTGCCTGTGGCTTAGGATGTAGAACTCTTGCTTTTTTCTGCAGCATTATGTCTGCCTGTAAACCTCCATGCTTCCTGCCATGCTGCTAATGGACTAAGCCTCTGAAACTATAAGCAAGCACCCAATTAAATGCTTTCTTTATAAGCATTGTCGCAGTCTTGGCATCTCTTCACGGCAATAGAACATTGACTAAGGCAGTTAATTTTACAAGGAAATTTTCTGAGAAAAGCTGTACTTAGTATTTGGTAATATAATTGTTGGAGAACTATGAAATTTCTCAATGGTGAACATATTACATATAATTTTACTAGTTCATCAAGCTTCAAACTGATGTATTTCACACTACTTAGTGTATAATTTGGGATTTGAACACTTCTTGGATAAAAGCATGGTATGGAGCCAGAAAGATGGCTCAGTAGGTAAAGGTTCTTGCCTCTAAATCTGATAACCGAGTTTGATTCCTGGAGCCCAGGTGGCAGGAGAGAACTTACTCCTGAATATTGTTCTCTAACTTCTTCATGTGTATTGTGATGTATGTGTGCACATGTGTGCATGCACACACACATATACAATAAATAAGTGAACAAATTAAAAGTTATGGTTGGGAGAGTGCATGCCTGCACTCTCATGTATCCACACCACACACATACACATGTGCACATAAAAATAAAAACTAAAAAGAATTTTAAACATTATGAAAATTTCCAGCTTTCAGAAAAGTCAAGGTAGGATTTATTAATAGCCATAGGTCCATTTTACGTTTGTGCCACTCTTTTTGACATAAATGTTTCTATTTTCTTAAGAAAACTGGCATTTGTATGGGTCTTCAGTATGGATCTCTTAAAAAATAAGGACCCTTTCCCATGTAGTTATAACTCTACATCTGAGTTCACTCTGTTGTTTTAAAATTGATTTATTCAAACCGAGTTCTCCTAATCAAGGAATAAACATTGCATTTGGTAATTTAGGTCAATTTTTAACCTATAAAATACTGTCTCCTGCCTGCCTGTCTGTTTGTACATCTGTCTGTGAAACTGAGTTTTCAAAGAACCAGGCCAGTTACCCTGTAGACTGTTTCTTCTGGTCTTTTCAGGCCTTTCAAGTGTATTTTTACGGCACTATTTCACTTTCACTCTACACCTTGCTTTTCTTGTTGGCTAGAAATTGGTTCTGAAGACTACCTTAGTCCCTGTGCATTGCTGTAACAAAGTATCATGGACTGTAGCTTGCACACACCAGAAGCTCATTTCAAAGCAGTTCTAGAGGCTGTAAGCCCAAGGTCAGGGCTCTGGTTATTTTGGCATCTATCTGGTGAGGGCCCAGTTTCTGACAGGAAGAATTGTGCTTTCTTACTGTGACTTCACGTAGTGGGAGGACCTTGCTAATTCTTGAGGTCTCTTTTATTAAGGGCACTAAATTCCAATCATGATGACTCCATCCTCACCACCTAAACTCTCCTCCAAATGCCTTACCTCCAGCTGTCACCTTGGGCTTAGGATTTCAGTGTATGAATTTTGGGGGATATGAGCATTCAGTTCTTTTGCAAAGCTCATTTGATTCAGTTTAAACTTATCTTTTAGGAAGAGTGTTTCAGAGCCTGGTGTGGCGGTGCACACCTCTGATGCTATCACTGGAGGCTTATGAGTTTGTCATCCACTTGGGAAACAAAAAAAAAAAAACAAGAAAAGAAGTCATAGTTACTTCACTATGTTCATTTTCCCAGACTTTAGGTTTCTGCTTCTGCTCCTTCTTCCCCGTGCTACAGGACGAATCGCCGTTTGGTGTATCTACTTGGTTTCCCAGTCTCACCCCTCACCCACATTAAGTGCAACCATCAGCACTTTGGGGGCTCTGAATTATCTGCATCCTGTGGAGTGCAAGCTGTGTGGTCTCAGCAATAGTGACAATAGGAGGACTGCAGAGTCCTGGCGGCCACTGTTTCCATGTGCCACCATTCCTTCCTCGGTTCTCGTCTGCTGTGGGCTCCACTTTACACTATGTGCATGTTTGGTTTCTTATCAACATTTACTTACTGGCTTAAAATCCACTAATGACCATCTCTTAAACTAGTTCATTAGTTTCAAAGTAACTTTAGCATGCCATGTGGGTCCTGGTGAAGGAATGCAGGTTCTCAGGCTTGCCAGTAGATGCCTTTACCTGTTCAGACATTTCCTCCGCCCATGCCTTGCTTTTTATATGGGTACCAGGGGTGGGACTCAGGTATCCATGCTTGCAATGCAAGCCTTTTACTTGCATGGTCTCCCCAGCCTTTAGGACATTCTTTTATGAACCGGACGTTGTCCTTACAACTGGGCTACTTAGTTATTGCTCCTGAAAAGGAAACACCCTGTCTCTTTCACATTGCCAACTCTGGAGCAGGGATTTAAGAAAATAGCTATCTCCACAATGGAACTTTATGACAACTGAATTTGTCTCACTTTTGGCTTTGAGGAATGATTCATGAATTCTTGGATTTTATGCATTCAATTTCAGTGCACTGGTGAATAAATAAGATACTTTTAACTTTCCAGCCTCCACTCAGTGCTAGGAACTCAGGCCTTGGGAATGCTGGACAAGTGTTCCACCTCTCACCAATAACTGAAGTTCTCTCATTTTTATAGTTTCTATGTTGTTATATAAACTTACCTAAACCCCCTGATAAAAAATTTTAATTTTTTAAAGACACAAACCATGCTATTCCCTAGAGTGAAAGAAAAACAGTGGCTATGTATAAAAAGCCAATAGGACTGAACTGAAAAGCAAATAGTATTTAATCTTATGAACAAGATTAGTTTGATGTTTGAAGCTGTTTTTATTTCCATCTCATTCAGAACCTCCTCAGTATCAACACACACAGAGAGACACAGACAGACACACACACACAGACACAGACAGACAGACAGACACACACACACACACACACACACACACACACACACACACACACAAGAATTTAAGAGCTAAATGCAGCACAGTTGCTATAAAAATGTCCTTGCCCCTTCTGGGTGGGTTCACCTGCAGTTAGGATCACATAATCTCTCTTCAGCTGGAATTTTCTTAGGTAGCTCTAACTGCCCTTCATATTGGGCACTGTGTTTTCCTCAAGATGTTTCTGGATTTTTCTAAAAGTTTCTTTCTCTGCACCTGACCTTTGTCAGCAGACCAAGAAGTGGCTGAGGTCTTCCTTCTCTGGAGATAATATTCTATAGCATAATTCTCCCGTGGCAGAAGTGTTTAAGAATCAGCATGGTCCTGGGTTCTACCTATGACAGTTGAACAGGTGAAATGCTAGTGTGACCGATGAGCTATATAGTTTTAAAATTTTCTTTCATTTTAATTAAATAAGGTAGAAGTAGAAATAGTCACAAGTAGCTAATGGGCATCCGTCATTTCCTTCTCTTGAAGAACAAAACAGTCTGTCTGACAACTCCTGTTCCTCCAGTGTTTTTCCTAAGCTGTGCCTCCGACATCATCAAATACTACAAACATACACTTGAAAAGTCTGCACAAGATTTCTGAATGTGATAACCTTGGAGGTAATGGGATGGAGAAATAGCCTTGGGTCAACAGCTGGAAGAGGGTCCTTCTTTTATTGCTCTGCCACTCAAGTTGCACAGTAGACTTATTAACCTGGCATGCCTAGAAGTCACTGTCCATATTCAAATTTGGTATGATAATACCACTGAACTACCCTGGAAG
The DNA here is from genome assembly GCF_017639785.1 of Mesocricetus auratus. Classification (NCBI taxonomy): domain Eukaryota; kingdom Metazoa; phylum Chordata; class Mammalia; order Rodentia; family Cricetidae; genus Mesocricetus; species Mesocricetus auratus. The sequence continues at coordinate 35,557,655 of NW_024429182.1, forward strand.
TCCAATCAAGCCTTGTTCCGGAATGCACTTTGTAATAGCTAAGCCATTGTGTTTGTAGGCGTAGTTTTCTGTACCACCAGCCAGTTCCCCAGTAACCACAGAGATTTATTATTAATTATAAATGTTCAGTTGGTAGTTTAGACTTGTTTTTAACTAACCCTTATAACTTAAATGAACCCATTTCTACTAGTCTATGTGCTGCCCCAAGACTTGTTTACCTCATCTATGAAGCTCCCATGTTGCTACTTCTGGCTCTCATGACTCTCATGACTCTGACTCCACCCCTTCTTCTTCCCAGCATTCTCTCTGCCTGGAAAATCCTGCCTAGCTATTGGCCAATCAGCTTTTTATTAATGATGAGAGCAACACATCTTCACAGAGTACAGAAGGACCATTCCACAGCATGTGTTAGTCATTTTTCATGGTTGTGACAAATGCCTATAGTGTTACGGATGAAGATTTAATTTGTCCCACCACTTCTGGTGTGTCAATCTGTAGTCAGTATGGTATGAACCCATGATGAAGCAGAAGACCATGGTGACAGGAACACATGGCTAAGCAAAGTTGCTTCCCACTATGGTGGTCAGAAAATCTAGTGATATAAGAGGGGGCCAGGGACAAGTTAAGTGTTTCCAGGGCATGCTCCCAGTTTCCCACTTCCCCCAAATAGTTTCTCCTTATCTGTTTATTGCCGTTATGTTGTGACTCCACCAGGGCTTAATTCTGAGTTTGTGGAAACTCCCAGGATTCAATCACCTCCCAAAGTCCATCAACTCATAACTCATTTTTTCAGCAGCAAGCCTTTGGGAGACATCTCAGTTTCAAACCATAACATGTTTTAACAATAACAAAAAAGAAGTGTTGTTGTGGCCAACTGAATATATATAATTATAATTTAACCATATGTATTGAACTAAGCCTGTCATGGGTCCCTTGACAAAAACCTACAACTCTGTTGTACATTTTAGCCAAGAGAAAACCCATTTGTTGGTGAGATATGAACTGTGCTGATGACATGATGACCAGCAAATGATAAGCGAAGGATACAGTGTATTCAAGAGATTGCAAGCACTAGTCATTGGCAGTGAAATCTTTTGGAGGTGGAAGTGAATTGCAGTCACCTGAGACAAGTTGGTTCAAGAGGGGATTTGAGACTGTCCCCCGACAGGTGCTCCCACACGTATCATGATCCCAGTTGTCCATGAAAAGCTGGTGGTTCCCCAGAATGAGAATGTACTTGTTTTGGTGCTTGTTACAACTCTCTGGGGGAGCAGATCTTGGTATAGTTCCACAGAGGAATAACACAGAGTAGAAGTTGAAGACTAGAAGTTGAAGCAAAGTAGGCTGTATTGGCATTGGGTGGGCGTGCAGAGAGGAAGCACCTAGGGCCTCTTTCCTGCCCTAGATCTGAAAATCTAAGGTCTAGGATCCTGCCTTTAGAGGAAGAGTGATTGCTTCATGTTTTCAACTGTGTTCATTATAGAACTGCAGGACAGAATAAGCTACAGTTCAGACATTAGGGAAAGCAGGCTTGTGGTACACTCAGGAGAAACCTTAAGGGACCTTCCATAAGTTTGCCTCACTTTCCTTTCTGGATCTCCATAAAGTGTGCAACAGGCAAGATTCCTGGGAGCAACAGCACACTTCAGGAGCCCATGGCTGCCTCTGTTTCCCTATGTGACTAGTGTTTGGTTGACACGTTAAGCCTTCTGTCTTCATTCACTTTTTTATGGGGACGTTAACAGCGGAGAGTCTGAGAACAGCTGTGCCCTCCCAGCTGCTGACTGGTTATTTTAAGCTTTGGTTAATGTGTCCAGAGACCCAGATGGCATTCTGAACTAAGCTGCTTTGAAAAATCTTGTGGTAAAATATAATGATGTTTATTGAAAAGACAGATACACATCCACAACATTATGTGTCAAACTTGCCCTAGGGATAATTTTTGATGAAAAGTCTATTATGATGGACCCTTTATGAACTCCAGAAGTTTTTTGGTCTCTTCACAGACTTGAGGACTAGGACATAGTGTCCACTTTTAGAACAGCCCAAACATAGGTATTGAGTTCACCAACATTAACTCTCACGTTAGGATCCTGCCCATTATTAGAGAACAGCCATATAAATAAGCATTGAAATAGAATTTTAGCAAGATTTCTTGGGACTAATCCACAGGAGAAAAATGGATCTGATTATCTCAGGAATATAAAAGTGAAGATAGAGAGCTAGGGCTTCAGTGTGAGGCATTGGGCCACTGGCCTTGTAAGTAGACCCGAAACACTCAAGAGTGGCCAGTATGCTTTCACTGCTCATGCTTACATAGCCAAAGGGACATTTAAACTCTCCTCATCTGATTCCACCCTGCTAGTTATGAATAAATACATGTCTATAATATATACAGGACTTTTAAAAGTGAAGACCCACATTTTCTGAGTCCTTAAATATCATGTACCTTGTATGGTTTTAGTGACATCAACTTTTGGAGCAATGTTTGTACTTGTATGAAGAGAAAATAAGGGACACTAAGCCATCAGGGAAGATCTTTTCTTTAGCCTGGAGTCACAGGAGTTTTTGATTTTTCTTTTCTCATGCCAAGTCTTTACTGAGAAACATTTTATACAAACATACTATTAAGTTATTGCCTTTCTATTGTTTTCCTTTAATAAGTCTCCTGGTTTCTAACTAGTGCTATCTAGTTTTATATTTAGGATTTCCAAAGGTGGGGGGCAGTACAGAGGGGATTGACTGAAATCAGAGTTAGAGCTTAGTTTATTCAATAAAAGATCTCAAAAAATACCGAGAGGAGAGTTTTAAAACTAATGGGTCATATCTCCAACACAGAACATACCCTTCCAAATCAAGAAGAAAACCCAAAAAATTTAATACAAAAGTTGTCACCAACTAACACACACAAACAAAGTAAAAATGTCATTGTAGCCAGGTAAATCTAAATAAAAATAATGGGTATGTTAAAAAAATTGAAAATACTCAAGAATCGATGTGGCTTATGGGAAAGTCAGATGTCTACATTACATATTGTTGATGATATATATTATATGTCACAAAACATAGTTATATTACAATATGTTATATTACATATTGTTAATAGATACAACATTTTGGTCAGTCAGCTTGGTCAGTATATATCTTAACTAATAGAGTCTTTACACAACAGCCCAGGAATGTGGTAATCTAAGAATCAGTTCTGTAGATGTTTAACTACAAATGTGCAAGCCTGCATTCAACAATGCTCGCTGTACACTTTGCTAAAAGAACATTAGAAAACAATCTATATACTCTATAGTGGAGATGAGGCACATGACTCATGGCATGGCTACACAATGATACCATTAAAATCCGAATATGGAGGATGTGGAAATATGGTATTAGAAAGACGTGAATGGCAGCTTCCTAACTAGAAAAAGCAATCACTGGGGATGCATGATCCCATTTTTTTTTGTATATATGGTCAGCAAATAGGGTTGGACTCCCAACAGTTACAGTGAGTATATCTGTGTGTGTCTGTGGTAGGATGGAAGGAGTACCCCTTTCCTTTCTACTTTATACACTTTTATAATTAAAAGAGTTATAATACATATATTCATTGATTTAATAATTAATGACATTAATAGTGAAGTACAGGGGAGTTGGGCTAGAGGATCATATAAGCTTACAGGACCAGACTGCAAAGTACAAGCTGTCCTCTATCTTAATAACCAACCAACCAACCAACCAACCAACCAACCAACCAACCAATCAACCAACCAACCACACAAAAACTACCACCAACAAATAGCATTTAAGAAACAAAGTAAAAGTAGGAAAAGGTTAGGAGTGTATCTATGGTGCTGTTGCTTGCAACCTTCATGAACAGGGGAAATCTCACAGTCTTGGGGTTGGTTTATAAAAATGGAGAGAACAGTGAGACTTCCCTCCACATTTTCTAGGTATCTCAGTGGCTTAATGCAATGAATTATTAAGAATTATTTTTGTTCACACCACAAGGACATTTGCTCAGCTATGCACACAGCAACATTATTTGTAATAGTCAGATCTTGTAAACAACCTAGATGCCCCTCAACTGAAGAATGGATAAAGAAAATGTGATACATTTACACAATGGAGTACTGCTTAGTGCTAAGAAACAATGATATCCTAAAATTTGCAGGCAAACAGACAGAACTAGAAAAAAAACCATCCTGAGTGAGGTAACTCAGATCCAGAAAGACAAATATAGTATGTACTCACTCATAAGTGGATACCAGACGTGAAACAAAAAATACCTGGCCTATAATTCACAACCTCAGAGAAGCTAGAACCTCTTCCAGAAACAGATGGAAGCAGATGCATTGGGCCAAGTTCCTAGAATACAATAGAAGTGAGGGAGGAGTGATAATATGAACAAAGGAGTCAAGACCATGATGGGGAAACACACAGAGTCAGCTGACCCGAGCTAGTGAGAGATCATTGAATCCAGTCTGACAAATGGGGAAACTGCATAAGACCAAACTAGACCCCCCTAATATAGGTGACAATGGTGTGGCTGGGACAATATATGAAGCCACTGGCAGTGGGTCCAAGATCTAACTCTAATGCACAAACTGACTTAGTGGAGCCCATTCTCTATGGAGAGATACCTTGCTCAGTCTAGACACAGGGTGTGGGGGGTGGAGAGGTGCCTTGGTCCTGCCTCAAGGAGATGATGGGACAGACTTAGACTTTCTAGGGGAGGCCTTACCCTCTCAGAGGAGCAGATGTGATGTGGGGGAGGGAGAGTGGGGGCATAGGAGGAGAGGAGGGGAACTGGGATTGGAATGTAAAAAAATAAAAAAGTGTTAGAAAAGAAAAAGTGAAAAAGGAGTTATTTTGTATATTTATATGACACAATTATTACAAAAGTATCTCACTTTGATGAAAAGGAGGCAGAGTGTGTTTGTTAGCCATGGCCTTGTAACCAGAGGCTCCTGTTGGTCTGGTGACCACGGTTGCTTCCTCTTGACTTTTGGCATTCCTCCATGCTGCTGGCAAGCTGGGTGACAACTGCTGCAGACACCATCCCCGCTCTTCCCAGCTGTGCCTGCATGCACATGCCTCTGAACGGTCCTTGAGGTGGCGGCAGTTGCTCCCACAAAGACTGACTCAACCCAAAGGACTTTCCTGGGGCAGTCTTCGTTTTGTCTCCTGAAGGGAGCTAGCTGGGTCAACACCATGCTTTTCCACAGTTAACCTTTCTGCCCCTTAGTCTTTGTGGAGACACTAACCCCAGCCTCCAGGCCTACCCCCTGGCCTTTCCTGAAGCAAGCCCTTAATCTGTTCTTTTCATGAAGCTTTTCTGACCTAATGGGCTGGGCCATGTGAGAGATTGTTGAAAGGAACAGGCCCAGCAGAAGCTGGGAGACTCCATGCTAATCTCTCTAATCAGCTGAGGAGTCTGAAAATTCACAGCTGTGGGAGCTGGCCTGACTTTCAGGCTTGGTTAGGATATCTGTTAGGGGCTTGTGCCTGCAGCTCTGCTCAGTGTCTGGTTAGGAGGCATGCTATTTTTTTGGAAGAATCTCTCAAATGTACAGTGACAGATGCAGACACGGAAGGCCTGGAATTGCTGTCATAAATAATAGTAAACTGTTTAATCTCCCTGAATTGTAAATCTGATGGCGGAGGTCTTTAGTTTACCAGTTCACTGGAACATAGGATGAAGGGAGGGGCCTCTTAGAAAATGGGCAGCTATTATTTCCCAGTCAGGCAGGAATTGGTCTGAGGCGATTCACTTAAAAACAGACATAAATGAATTTCAAAATTGATTGTGATAACTACTCAGAGAAAACATGTGCCATTAAAGAGATTGTTAAAATCTTATGTGCAATCTTTAATGTAAAAGCTACCCCTAAAATGGGTGTGGATACATGTGTGGATTCTGTCTACTTTGCCAAGTAGCATATGCCCAGGACCCCATTCTCTTTACCCCCCACAGAACTGTATTTTTCCCTTGAATATGTTTGCGAGGAGTCTTATTTCTTTTTCTGTTGCTGTATAAGCTGCCATAACTAAAATTCAAGGTCTGTCCATTATGGTGGGGAAGTCATGGCAGGAGCTTGAAGTCTCTCATCACATCACATTTCAAATCAGGCAATAGACAGGGATGAATGCATACAAGGTAGTGCTCAGTGTCTCTCTCCACTGTTTATGGGTCAGGATTTCCTACCCAAGGAATGGCCTGATCCACAATTAAGATGGGCCTTATTGTAAACAAGACAATATCCTCTCTCAGGTGAGCCCTCTCCAAATGATTCTAGAATCTGTCAACTTGACAAGTAACATTTTTAAGAGGACAGGATCCCAAATGTCAGAAATGTTTGATGACATCATAAAGCCAAAACATACACTTAAATCTTCCTACTGACCTGTGTTTCTAGAACATTGAGTAGACCTGGTGATGGAGTGAGAGAAGAACTATAAGGCGTATAAATCTGATGATTCTAGACAGGCCTCTCTCTCACAAGGATAGCTTTGTGAGTTGAGCTCAATGACACTGGTGACTGGAGCATTCAAATAGACAGGGTCAGTGAGGCACTTAGACAGCACAATATAAGACTTGGTTGATGCTGGTCTGTCATTCCCTCCCATAGACCTTGGCAGCTTGTTAGTGGGCAGGTTTGGTGGCTAAAAAGACACTGTAACTATGGACACATTCTATGGACTGAAGTGCTTCTTAGTTATTGGCAAGTAATAACCAGTTTAAGTTACACCTCTAGATGGCTTCAGTCTTCAAACACGGAATTGATTTACAAATAGAAACTTGAGGTAAAACATTTTCATATTCACCAGTTAATAACAGTCAGTTTAAATAATGGAAGGTTATATGCCCATTAAAAACATGTTGAGAAAGTTACTCAGTGTCATGAAAAGATAGACTTGCCGAGAAAGACACATGCCACATGTCTTTTCCTATATGCATGTCCTAGTTTTGAATCTTTAGATTTGAGGAGTTCACTTGCAGTATTTGTAGAAGTTGGGAAACTAAAAAGGGTAGGGGAATGGGAAAAAGATTGCAAGGAAGTGGTGGTATGAAGGGGGAGAGGGAATTATGGGTGACAATTAAGTGAGGGAGGAGAGGACAGGAGCAGTTGGGGGAGGGATAATTATCATTAAGGAGGTTTGATAAAACCATATGGGAAACCAAGTATTTTATAAGCTCTAAGCTTATACACGAGAGAGAGAGGGGGGGGGGGGGAGACTAAGTGAATAATGCAGGCTACACAACAATCTTTTTTTGTACAAAGTGTGAAGACAGCTGAAACAGAGACCAAGGCTGTGCCTGGGAATGTAGACAATAGTTGTAGGTGGTAGGATTCACAGATGATTTTTATTTTGTTATTATGTATGTCATAAATGTTTGACAAAATAAACATAGGAGAAAAATATTTCAAGTTAGTACCTGGTGACAGTGACATATTCATTCATTGTTTAGCAATGTCACCAGCTAGAGAAAGGCAGTGGGATGTGCTGAAGGATTGCTGGGTGCTGGGCATCATGATCTGGAGCTTTGCTGTTTTCCTTCCTTGGCTCCCATCATGTGATCTTTTAGATCCTTTAAATAACAAAACTGAGATTCAGAGGGACCAAGGATCTTGCCCAGAGCACAGAAGCAGGGGAGTACAGTCTCTTTAAATAGAATTTTATGTTGGTACCAGCTTGTCTTGGCTTGATGACCCCATGCTACCTTCTTCACTCAGGGAGACACAACAGACATTGGCAATTTTTATTCTTTGTCTACTGGGGTGATGATGTGTCACAGAATCTCAGCAGTTTACTGAGTCAGGCTCAAGGACAAGGCTCCAGAGCATTCTCAAAGCACTTAACTACCTGACTGGGAAGAGGGACAAACTTTCCAGGGTTTTCTCTGTTTAGCAGCTAAAGGCAAGTAGATTTCCTGATCTCAGTGAGATTTTCAGAATGGGATGATTGAGCAATGCAACTTGGGGCCAAACTTCTATATGCCTGTGAGCTTTTGTCACATGTTCAGACACTAGGAATGGCATGAGAAATCTGTGCTGGTTTGCTTCAGATGCTCTCAGTACTCTGTCCAGCATCAGAGTGTATATAATGCCTTCCAATAGTCCAGGAAGCTGGGGGTGTATCCGGTTGTTCCCATCTGGTCCCCATGTAAGAAAGCACATAGCTGACAATTATCCATGTGCAAATGGAGAAGTCCCTTGATGTTTGGGTAACCACATCCATGCCTTGCTGAGTCTGTTATTTCTCTAAATTCCACTGGGCCATCCATCTCCTTACTCACGCAGAACTCCTTAAGGGTTGCCATCCCTCTCTGATAGCAGGGACTTAAAGACTGAAGGCTTCCTGTTCATGTTCATGGCAGCTTGGCTGCATATATGAACAATCCTAACCCTAACCCTAGTCTTAACTGCTAACCCCAACTCTAACCCTAACCATAGCCCTAGCCCTAACCCCTAGCCCTAAGCCTAACCTTAACCCTAGCCCTGTCCTAATCCTAACCCTAACCCCTAACCCTAACCCCAACCCCTAATCCTAACCCTAACCCTAGGCCCTAACCCTAACCCTAGGCCCTAACCCTAACCCTTAATTCTAACCCCTAACCCTAATCCTTAACCCTAACTCACATCTTTGTGTGTTGTGTGTGTGTGTGCGTGTGTGTGTGCGCGCGCGCACACATGCATGTGAACATCAAGGACAGGAAACAGGTGCTAGCCACAGCGTTTCATAGGAGGACATGGTGTCGTCTGTGTGGTCCTGTGGAACACTCTGTGAAGCATGGAGGATGTGTCTGTTTATTGTTCTCTTTACTCTTCTTGATTCACTCTGGGATGTGATCCCATTAAATGTGATTCCATTTTAGGGTCGTAACCCAGGTTGTGGGAGACACTGAGGAGTGTCATACTTGCCTTTCTTTTCTCTTTTAATAAATGACTTACTTAAAACTAAAAGGGAGTCACAGCAGGGCATTTTTCTTGAGAGAGTTCACACATGAGACCAATCTGCTTTTATTAGTGTTATGTTACTGGAGAATTCGTTCAGCATCCAGGTTCTGTATCTACTCTGGGATTTCAGCCTTAGGGTTGAAACTGTACATCTCTGCTCTCAAGGACTTTAATTGGAACTAATTAGAAAGTGAATTCATGTTAATTTAGAAGAACAGTTGTTGGCATTCTGAAATAAAAGGAGAAAGCATGAATAAAATAATAAGTTGGTTGTATGCACATGATGCAAAGAAATGGACGTGAGGAGGAGAAAGCCTTTGTGTCAGACTGTTTCCATCTTAGACACTGGGTCTGTGACCCGTGGAGGGCATGTTATTCTATCAGCACTAGCCATGTCCTTCATTAAGTGAAGACAATAGCGATACAAGCAGGCAAGGTGTAAGGGTTGGTGGGGGGCCTTGGTATCCTTAGGAGAACAAACAGGGAGCAGCATAAAGAGCTGCTGCCATGTCCATTTACTCCAGCGTTTAAAATTCCAGCTGAGTGAGAGCCAGTTGACCCATCTCTCTATTTAGCTCTGCATCTGGGAAGGCATATGTCCCATTTACATATCCACACAGTCCTGTGTGATAATGTCTCTCCCGCATGGCGTAGACTCTGTCCGGCCCCCTTCTGTACTGTGAAGTCTCAGGGAATTAGGGTTTGTCCCACCTTCTTCCCAAGCTGGAGCTGAATGCTCTCTAGTGGCAATAGGGACTCTCCAGAGGAGACTTGTTCTGCAGGGCTGGGGGGGGGTCACCCTTAGATCCAGCCAAAGCCATGCAGCGGGAGGTTCAGAGTAGGGCATTCAGAATACCATATTTTGCCCTCCCCAGGTGAGCTGGGTTTTACTCAGAAACACAAGGCAGATGTTGTTCTTCAGTGATGTGTGTGTGTGCTCAGACTCAAAGCCAGTTAGGGAAGCAGGCCATGGTTTCTTTGCAAGGCAGCTAGTTGTCTGCTACTTAGGCATAGGGTGGTAGTTTTTTTCTATTTTTTAATTTAAATTAGAAACAAGCTTGTTTTTCATGTCAATCCCAGTTCCTTCTCCATTACCTCCTCCCCTGCTCCCCACTAACCCCTTATCCCATCCCCTTTCTGCTCCCCAGGGAGGGTGAGGCCTTCCTTGGGGGATCTTCAAAGTCTGTCATATCATTTAGAGCAGGGCCTAGGCCCTCCCCCATGTATCTAAGCTGAGAGAGTATCCCTCTATGTGGAGTGGGCTCCCAAAGTCCATTCGTATGCTAGGGATAAATCCTGATCTACTACCAGAGGCCCCATTGTCTCTGGTAATTTTCCCAGAAAGTTCAACAATGGATTAAAGGAGAATATGCTATCTAGAAAACAAACAAACAATTTTTAAGAAGTTCAGGGATTGGGGGAGACATTGTTATTATATTGGGTCATGTCTAATTTTTAAAGAGTTCTTCTTTAAAGAACCCTAAGTGAACACTTTTGGTTTTGCAGAGAAAGACATTAAGCTCAGGAGGTTAAATGGTACATCCTTGGTTTTTCCACCTCTAACTTAACAGAAGCTAGAAGTAACTTGGAAGTAGGACCTCAGTGGAGAAGATGCCTCCATTGTGTTTATTGTGGGCACATCTGAGAGGGCCCACCCCACTGTGGGCGTGCCTGCTCTGCTCAGGTGGTCCTGGGAGGTAGAAGAAAGCAGGTTGAACAAGTCATGGGTAGAAAGACAGTAAGCAATGTTCCTCCATGGCTTCTGCTTCAGCTCCTGCAACTGCAGAGGCATTTTCCTGATGCTAATTGGTGTAGGAGAGCCTAGGCTGCTAAGGGTGGTGCCATCCCGTGGCAGGTGGGCCTGGGCTGTATAATAAAGGTAGTGGAGCAAGTGAAGGGGCAGTAAGCAGTACATCCCCAAGGCCTCTGCTTCAGCTCCTGACTCCAGGATCCTGCCTTGACTTTACTTAGTGATGGGCTATAAATTATAAGCTGACATAAATACCACCCCCAAGTTGCTTTTCTTCATGGGTATTTTATCATAGCAATAGAAGCGGAACTAGGACATGGTACAAGACTCACATGTAGTTTCAAATTGGGTGCCTTCCTTTATTCAGTAAGTCTCAAATGCACATTTATCTTAACAATCGCTAGATGCTGGAAATAGCAACTTTTCTGATGATGATCATCTTGGGTTAACTGGGAAAGGGAAGGTTAACAGAAGAGAGAACGATGTAGACGTACAGAGGAGAAGATGGGAGGACGGAGACCAGAGTAATAGGTAGGTACCGGGAACCAGAGCAGTGCTGGGACCATCTGAGGATGTGTGGTCTTCGTTTTGAACTTCAGGTCTTCAGAACTACAAGAAGCCAACACGCTCTTGTTTTAGCCACTTTGTTGTTGACAGTTTGTTGTGGCAGCCTTAGGAAAGGGCACTGATTTTATATTAGTTTTCAGATTTTATATTAATTTGTTACGTCTACCATAACAAATGACCCACTTAGCTTAAAACAACAGCAATTTATTTTCTCACAGATCTGGAGCCCAGAAGTTGAAATGAAGGCATTGGCAGAACCATGCTCCCTGGAGACTCTCTGGAAGGATCTGTTCCATGGCTTTCTAGCTCCTGGTGGCATTTGGCATTCCTTGGCTTTCTGGGTCTGTGGCCACATGGCTCAGCCACAGTCATCTTGGCCTCTGTTTTCATCTTCTCTCTGGGTGTCTTCCCCTCTGTGTGTCCATGTTAGTTTAAAGGGTTGACCTTCCATGATGGAAGTGGCTCAAATGAATCAGCCTGCTATCAGGCTGACCACCCCAGGTGAATACAACCATATTGGAGGTTGGGTTGATCTCTACTGTTGGCAGATTGGACAGGCGGAAGGGAGGAGGGCAGCCTAGCTGAACAGAAATCCATGTTTCTGAGGTCATCCATACATCTTTACTATGGTGGTCACTTGCCACCTGAGCTCTTGGACAATGACAGGAGTAGGTTGGGGAAGAGGCTGCTGGGAACTCATAGAATGGGCCCTCATACCTTGACTATTGTGTTGGTTAGTTCTGGTTAACTTGACACAAGCTAGGCTCACCTAGGAAGAGGGAATGTCAATAGAAGAATAGCCTCCATCAGATTGGTCTGTGGAGATATCTGTGGAGACATTTTCCTGATTGCTAATTGATATAAGAGAGCCTAGCCTACTAAGGGCAGTATCCTCCTTTGGCAGGTGGGCCTGGGCCCTATAATAAAGGTAGTGGAGCCAGTAAAGGGGGGCAGCCAGTAAGAAGCACTTCTCCAAGGCCTCTGCTTTAGCTCCTGCCTCTGGGTTCCTGCCTTGAGTACATGCCCTGACCTCTTCTAGTGAAGTAAACATCCTAGGAGTTGTAAACGGAAATAAACCCTTTCCCTTAGGTTGATTTTGGTCATGGTTTTATCCCAGCAACAGAGACCTAATTAGGACAGAAGCCCATGGCTTACTCTACTCATTTCTAGTGCTTGTCACTCTCCTGTGGCCCTCTCCTGAATTTTTGTGGGCTGCTAATTATGTTTGCCACACTTGGGTAATTAAGAAATAATTACTTTTAAATGGCTAAGTAGTATTACATAGTTTTCTTTCTTGCATTGCTTTGTCTAACTGGTTCTTATTGCTCGATAAGATTGTTTTAAAAATTGAATTTTAAGTAAATGCACCACAAGACATATCTACATGTGTACGCCTTTTCCAACTTTATTAGCTTATTTATTAACTAGTTAATTTATTGTGCTAGGGTTGGAATCCATGACTTCATGAAGCATACTAGGCAAATGCTTGGCCACTGGGCTGTGCCCCAACTCAACTTAAAGAAATACGTTTTCTTTAGAAATACGTACAAGCAGTGGGGCAGACAAACAATTAAGGATGGATGTCATTTGCAATTTGCAGATATCATTGAGGGCAGTGGTTGTGTGTGTCCCTGTTTGCACATTGCTTGTTTCATGGCAGGTACTCAACATGAGTTGAATGACAGTGGGAATTTCAATGGAAGTGTATGGAAGATACTTTGTCGTTGCCCTGGATAATAATGGGATGTCTCTACCATCCTCCTTATCTTGGTCAGTAGTACTACTGTGCATTATTCCTGACTGCTTCCTCAGAGTTCTAGTCTTTCCTACTGGTTAAAAACTGAGCTGGTAGCTTATATAGTAGTATGCTTTGGTCAGACAGGAGATGGTCACTTTTGCCTGGGGATTCTCATAAGGTCCCTGTTGAGTGTTGGTAGGAGTTTTTGGCATATGAAGAATCTGTAGAGGCCTGAGGATCTGCTGCAAGTGACTTACTCATGAAGCTGCCACATGGTGCGGGCTACTGATGGAAGGTGCTGGTTCCTCCACACAGAGTTCTCTCCGTGGGGACCTGTGAAGGTCTTCAGAACATAGTGCTTCCAGACTCTCCATGAATAAGCAGTCTAAGAAAACCGGGTGAAGAGTGTCAGCATCATTGTCAGCCCCACTGTGGAGGTGGCTGGTGGGATTGCATTGATTGCCTTGAATTGCACAGGGCCCCATGGCCAGAATGCAAGGACCCCTGGGGGTTGTGTCGAGACTGACTTCCACAGTATCTCCCTTCCATACTTCATCCCAATTGCATGTTTTGTCCATTAGAAACATTTCACAAACTGAACATCTCTATTTCTAGTCTCTACCCAGTTTAGGAAGCTATTAGTTAATAGCCCCTGATAGCTTTTTACCTGGTTTATTCTTTGCTGGGCCTCAAGGATATGCTTATCTGTCTCTTTAATGTGTAAGATTCCTTCAAGTATCCCATTCTTCCCTGGATTCTCAGAGTGAGCACACAAGGATGAACCTTTGCCTGTAGAACTGCTTAGCTCTTGACTCAGTGGGGGGGTCTTTTAACTCTCATTTTAAAGTTGATTAGTGTATATTAGTTATATACACATATTATGTATTTAATTATGGCATTTTCACACATGTGTATAATATATTTTGATTATCCGTGCCCATTCCCATTACCCTCATAATGACTTCTTGCCACTGCTCTGGTCCAGTGTGGGGAAGAGATTTCCCAACATCTTCTGCCAGTGCAGCTGCTGTGGGTGTGGCTTTTATCACCCTTCCTTAATGTTCTTAAATGTTCTGCCGCTGAACATACAGTGTGAGTTTGATGAGACTTCCTCCTTGTCTTAAACTGTGATTCAAACCCTGCTCTCTTCCTCACTAGCCCTGGGAGGGGAGTGCACACAGTTAGGGCTGAGCCCTCTAGCATGCACTCTGGGTTCTTTCACCCATTCTGCTTTCCTAAATTTTCTTTCTCTTTTGCTACTTAGATTAGTGTTTTTCTTCCTTTGCCCTTCTATTAGGATAGCTGATGTCTAAGTATCCCTGTCCCCTACCCCCATGGAGACAGTCTAGCAGTCCAAGTGTCCTATTTTCATTTCTGTTGCTGTGATAAAATGCCCCGGCAAAAGCAATGTACAAGTCCAGGCTATAGTCCATCATTATGAGGAAGTTAAGCCAGAAACTTCAAACAGATAGCCATTGTCACACCCACAGTCAAGAACAGAGAGAAATGAATGCATATATGCTTGCTTGCTTCTGCTCACCTTGGTTTCTCCACTCATACACATGCCTAGGGAATGGGGCTGCCCACAGTGGACAGAGCCTTCCCATATCCATTAATTAAGACAGCCCCCCCCAGGCATGTACATGGGTCAATTCAATGTAGATAACACCCTATTGAGACTTTCTAGGTGGTTCTAAGTTGACAAAGGTAACCATCACACCATCTTGGGTATCATTTGCCGTTCTCTCCTTTCCCAGTATATTTTTCATACAGAACTTGTTCGTTAGTTTTAATACTAACAAATTCACAGATATTTACTACACACTTGCTATCTGGAAGGTTTGTTCTAGGTTATTTAAAAACGGTGAAATAAATAGTTCTTGGGGGTTATACACGTAGGTAAATAAATAATACAGAAAGTATTAGGTGATAAGATATGAGACAAGAAACATTATCAGGAAAAATAGAAAACAACTCAAGGTAGGGACTGTGAGTACTGCATTTCATAGGGCTGTCTTAGTTTCTGTCTGTCACCTTGGAGTAGAAACACAAGGTGTGGCCTCAAGAGTGAGATGTGACTGGTCACATTGAATGTGCAGTTGGGAAGCAGAGAAATGTATGCTGCTGCTGTTGGCTTTCTTCTTTTAATCTGGTTTGAGACCATGACCCCATAGAATGGTACAGACATTTAAGGCAGGTCTTCCTCTCTCCCTCTGTCAACCTGATCTAGATCTTCCCTGGAGATGTCCCTGGAGGTTTGTTTCCATGGTGATTCTAAATTGCATCAATGCTGCAATCAAGATTTAAATATCGCATAGAAGAAGCAAGAGAAGTAGGAAGCAGTCCTCTTCTTTTTCTTTGTCATTTCTAACACCTTCATCATTATAGTTTCTGAGTCAGAACCGAATTAAGAATTTATGTGGGCTCAGCAAACCTGTAGGTCATCAAAAGTAGATATCACAAGCTAACAGAGATCAGTGGTCCTCAAGTACTTACCAGTTACTAGTGGGAAACTAGATATGAGCAGCCCAAGTGGGCTTGGAGTCTTTGGGTAGTGCAAACAATACTGGAACACCTTTTATTCAGCTTTCCTAACATAAAGCCTGCTCAATCCCTTTGGATAGGAGATTGGTTACCTCTTAAAAGATCCTGGGATACTTTCCTGTTGAGATGCCTTCCGTTCCATGAACCTCAAATTGATTTATCTTTCCTGGATGATTTAGATTGGACGACTGATTATTGGGCAGAATGGCATCTTGTCAACACCTGCTGTCTCCTGCATTATCAGGAAGATCAAGGCAGCTGGTGGGATCATCCTCACAGCCAGCCACTGTCCTGGAGGACCAGGGGGAGAGTTTGGAGTGAAGTTTAATGTTGCCAATGGAGGTATGTGGTTCTGGCTATGACTTACTTGATTTCTTTCCTCATGTATTATCATACTCTATGATGGTAAAGAGGCAAAGCGGAGAGGAATCTGTTAAAGGAAGTTTTTTCTTTGAGAGAAGCTTTCCCGCCCGCCTGGTTCTAGATCCGCATCAGTCCCAAATAAACACACAGGAGGCTATATTAATTATGAAGCTGTTGGCCTTGCTTGTTTCTTACTGGCTACCTCTGACTTAAGTAATTACCCCATAATTGTTAATCTAAGTATTTCTCTTACCGGAGAATGGTTCCGGGCTTCCTACCCCCATGGCATTACATCTTGACTCCCCTGTGTTTCTCCTTCCCAGAGTCCTCCTGGACTCCTAGTCCCTCCTATCTAGATTCCCTATAGGCCAGACAGTGCTTTATTGACAAATGCACAGGACTTCCCCAACAAGAATCAGCTCAGAAAAATTTGGTGAGGTACCCAAGGTGATATGATCCCAAGGAAGTAACATATGTCCCCTCAGATGCTCAGGGCTGGTCTATTGATCTCCTCTGTGCTTCAGCCAAGTGAAAGACTGGACAGTTGATTCATAATTGATACAGGAGGTCTCTGTATTTCAAAGTTATTACAGACCCCAAAGGGCATTTAAAATATCCTTTTCATCTTGCAAAGAAACTGAATTACTTTGAAAGGTCACAAGGCTGCTTAGAGACAGATAAATGATTTTTAGCCTAAGTCTCGATGTCATTGTAGACTTTCTCTCACTATATACATAGAGGGGGAGTTATTTCATTTGTTCATAAAATTTATAGAAATGTATAGTCTGGAGCCCTAGTGAGCAGTGAGATGAATTACTTTAGAAAACAGAATGTACAAAAAAGTAGGGAGAGTGATAAATGGACTCTAGGTATACATTACTGTGCTTTTCTCATTGTGGTAATCATTTGAACACTTGGGATGTTGTAAGGCCATGTCAAGACGGTGATAGTGCACCTGTACAGGCTGCATCTTGATAGCATCCATTTGACTCATAATGAAAGCCATCAGTTTACTGAAAAGAAAAGGTCCTAGCAATAGGAGAATTAGTAAGCCAAACAGGAGGACTAATAAGGGAAGAAGATAGGGCAGAAGTCCTCTCCAAGCACTCCAAATGGGCTGATCAAACAATTCTCTGTGGTGTTTCTTGAGCTCCTACTGGTGTTTTTTTTTTTTGTTTTGTTTTTATTTTATGAGACAGGGTTTCTCTCTATTGTTTTGGAGGCTGTTGGTCCAGCCTGGCCTCGAACTCACAGAGATCTGCCTGACTCTGCCTCCTGAGTGCTGGGATTAAAGGCGTGCGCCACCACTGCGCGGCTCCTACTGGTGTTTTTGATTCGGTCTTGAACAATGCCTGATTTATTGGCATAAAAGCAGCATTTTTCCTGTAAAGTCGAACAAATGCCTCCCTTGTCTGCTGTAAGCAAATCTAGGCCTCTCCTATTCTGCAGAACTACCTCTGCTAGGGAGTCAACTTAGGTCCTGAAGGTCCTAAGCTGACCTGTGCATAGTCTGTACATCATCAGCAAGTTGCTGAGATAGCTTGGAATATATTTGTATAGCTACTCCCACACCTGCAGAGCCAGTGGCTAAGGCTCCCAATACTTCAAGTCCAACTAACATGGGAATGAATTGGATGGCCCTCTTATGCCTGGGAATAAAATAATCTATGCTAGGTATTGGAATGGGCTCACTCCCTGGTATAAATTCTATATTTGGAAGAAGGGTGGCTAATACACATAACCCTGTCCAATTGGCAGGCAGCATGGAGTAAGCCATTCCGTTTCCACACACCAAAACTTGTCCAGGCTCAGGACAAAGAGTTGTGGATACATTAATTACTGAAGAGCATGAGGTAAATGATGCTTGTCTTACATCTATATCAAAGCTATTATTTTTAAAATGTTTATAAAAGCATAAGTAATGATTAAATCCTGTGGGTTGTATCTTAAAAGGAATGCTAAGCAAACAATTATTACCTTGCAGGGAACCATCAATAGGTACTGAGAAATTTTGTAACACTGGAATTGCCAGAGGCCATGAGATTCCAAGGTCAAACATAACCAGCAATCCCTTGCCAGATGGGGATTAGTAATATTTAAAGCATAATGGGTAGCAG
The DNA here is from genome assembly GCF_017639785.1 of Mesocricetus auratus. NCBI lineage: Eukaryota > Metazoa > Chordata > Mammalia > Rodentia > Cricetidae > Mesocricetus > Mesocricetus auratus. Next base: position 35,575,688 of record NW_024429182.1, read on the forward strand.
ACAATATCTCCGAGGTTTGAAGATCAATATCCATGCCTTTAGACTTTGCAAGTAATAATGGGTGATAATCTATATGAGGAATCATGGAGTAAATTATATGTTGAATCTCTTCTTGGACCTTGGCTTCTCTAACCATATCTGTTGGGCCTCCATCAGAAACATGAATGGGAGCTACCTTGTTTCAGCATGCTGGCTTTCCTGGAGCAGGTCGGCAGGAGGCTGCAGCATATTTATAATTGCCAAGCACCTGGGGATTAATAGACAAATCTCCTCCAACATTGCCAGAATAAGTTCTTAAGGGTATGACAGTAAAATAAGTAAGGCCATTATATGTGCATTCTTGGAATGTGCTGTAGCACATAGCATTCATTTGGTCCACAAAATTGCATCCTACTGGACATGGTCCTGGTTGTCCATTGACCTATAGTCTCTAAGAGCGGTACTAAACGGGCAATATAGGCACTGTCAGCATAAATGTTAAGTGATTGATTTGGAAAGGCACTAAAGGCACCTATAACAGCATATAATTCTGTTAGTTGGGCAGATGAGGCCCCAGTTTGAAAACTAATAACCTCATCATTCCAAGCATAAGCAGCTATCCCTTTGGAGGAGCCATCAGTAAACACAGTTAATGTACCTGGTATAGGATCTAGGAGAGTATTTTTGGAAAAATAAATTCTTGACTATTGGCAAAATCAATTAGCTTATTAGGGGGATAGTGGTTATCTGTGTTTCCTATGTAATTGGCCAAGGCTACAGGCCAGCTTTCTGTTGTTTGCATAAGCCAATCAACCTGTTCCTTGGTATAAGGTTGAATAATAAGGCTTGCCTCATGGCCAAAATAAGACTTGGCCTGCTTCCTACCTATAAGAATAATATCTGAGACCAATTGAAAATAGGGATTTAGCACCCTTTTTGGGCTGACTGGTAAATTAAACCATAATGTGGGAACAGATTGCAAAAAAACTGCCGTTGGAGACTGAGCTATTTTGCAAATAATGAACCACAAGGGGCGATTGTAATCAAGAAAAATAACTGTTTGAGACTGTATGGCTTGTTCCACCAAAGTTATTGTCTTGCGGCCTTCAGGTGAAAGTTGACGAGGTGAGGTGGAATCTGAATTACCCAGGAGAATGTCATCAAGGGGCTTTAATTCATCTTTGCTAATTTTTAAATAAGGTAGTAGCCAATTAATATCTCCCAATAATTTTTGAAAATCATTAGGGGTATGAAGCCTACCTAATCGCAAAGTAATTTTTTAGATAAAATTTTATCTTCAAACATTTGAAAACCTAAATAAGTAAAGGGATCTTTGAGTTGTACTTTTTCTGGTGCTATCTGTAATCCCCTTTTTGTTAGAGCATCATATAATTCTTTTTTTTTAAAGATTTGTTCATTTATGATGTATACAGTGTTCTCTCTGCATGCATGCCTGCAGGCCAGACAAGGGCATCAGATCTCATTATAGATGGTTGTGAGCCGCCATGTGGGTGCTGGGATTTGAACCTGGGTCCTGTGGAAGAGCAGCCAGTGCTCTTAACTGCTGAGCCATCTCTCCAGCTCCAATATAACTCTTTAATAACAGGATAATATGTCTTTCCCCTTTTGTCCTGCTAAAAGGATATCATCCATATAATGTATAATATACATCTGTGGCTATGAGTCCCTAACTGCTTGGATGGCAGATGCTACAAAAGATTGGCAAAGTGTGGGACTATTAGCCATGCCTTGGGGAGAACATGCCATTGATACCAGTGCATGGGTGCTTGAAAAGCAAAGCGTTTTTGATTATCTAGATGTAAGGGTATAGTAAAAAAATCAATCTTTGAGTTTTGTGGGCAGTTTTTTGAAAAATGGCCTGACTCACCTCAGCTAAAATATTTGTTTTTGCCCTGATTAGACAAGAACTGTCTAACAGTAGTGCCTTGTAAAGCAGCTGCCATGGCAAGTCCTTGTTGATAAACTTTACCTACCTCAGCACAGAGGCAAATGTAGCCAAAAGTTCTATTTTTTTAATGATATGGTCGAATAGCTGCTTGGTAGGCAGAATTAGCATTTTCAAAAGCCTGAATTAGCATTTCCAAAAATCCTACCTGCTGCTGTTAGCAAGCAGTGGACAAAGTCTGAAAAAGGCTCATCAGACCCTTGTTTAATCTTAGTAAGGGAAGAGCTCATGTCCCCTGTAGCAGGTAGTCTCTTCCAGGCTTTGGTGGCAGCTGTTTGAATTTGGGCAAATAGTCCAGGTTCATATTGCATTTGAACTTCCTCTGCCTCATAATTTCCTTCCCCCATTAACATATCTGCATTCCAGTTATTGCCTGCCTGGGCATTTCTTTTTGCAGTTTCTGTACAAGCTTCTGTAAACTCTGACTTCCATAAAAGATAATCTCCCCCCTGCCATGGTTGCTCTAGTTAAAGTGCACCAGTCGGATGGAGTAAGCCAATTGTTTGCCACAGATTATATGATGGCAGTGGTATAAGGAGCCATAGCTCCATATTGAGAGACTGCAGTTTTGATTTCTTTGATTACATTGAAATTGAAACCTGCATGATGTCACCAGGCAGTGCTTTGTGCATCTGTTGTCTCAGTTACTGGAAAAGTAGTCATATTCTCTGATTCTGTCTGATGTTGGTGGGTAACAGGTGTCTTAAGGGCAGCCCCCCTGAGAGGTGGCTTGGCAACACCTTTCTGAGAGGTGTTGGTGAACTTGCCTGCTTTCAAACTCTCTAACTGGGTAATCAGGTCTTAATGTTCTGTTTCTAATCGAATCTGCTCTTTAAGATATTGAATTTTGTCCTGTAGCTCTTTTTGAGGGTTTAAAACTGGGCAAGCCAGAGAGGGGGCTATTGGAGGAGGCATATAAGGCAGAGGCCGATGTTCTGCTAATGCAGGGCAGTCTGAATCATGATATTTAGCTGCCTCTTCCTCCAAATCTTCCCACTCTGAATCACTAAGACTATCTTCCATAGGCTGTTGATTTTTGGATAATTTTTTAAGTGAGGGATACATCTTTTTAACTTTGGGTCTGGCTCCCTCATCTTTTTTAGGTCATGGTTTAACGATCTTATTCTGGGTTTGTGGCTAGTCTTTTGAATCTCTTCTGAGTCACTATCAAATGACATAAGGTCCTGCTCCTCACTAGGCTGCTCTACTTTTTCTGTTTCAGTAGGTTTTAAGCATTTCTCTACTTATTTTATTATGTTTGCTACAAAAGGGTCATGCTGTTTCTGGGAAATAATTTCATTAATTAGATTCCAAAATGAAAATGCTGTAATAGAAATCTTTTCAGGGCCAAAAGTTTCATAGTAATCCTTTAAAGCATCTCCTACTCTCTTCCACCTTTTTTCATCTATGGTCCCTTCAGTGGGGAACCAGGGACAAACTTCCTTAATAAAGACAAAAATCTTTAACAAATCCTATGTTTTAAGTCTAATCCCTCAACTCTTAAGTGCCTTCTTGAGGCCTTCAACAAACAATTAATGTTGACTCATTTCTTTTCCCATATCGTCGATCATTTACCAAGGTCTTTGTTGCTGCAGCAGGCTCCCGTCTTGCAGCTACCTCTATTTCTTTTCTTTTTGATATGGTCAGCTCTCCTCAGTGATGTTCTTCACTGTGGCTCTCGTACCTGGGCCTCCATGTTGGGTGTGACTTGCCCCGGCCGGCGGGGTCAGTCAACGGGGACCCTAGAGGAGGGAGTGAGAATGGGGGGACTAGAGACACGAGAGATGGAGACGAGACAGTATTCTGATCAAGTCTCGTTTATTAAAAGTACCAGCAGGGCTTAAGTAAGGCAGGTAGCAGAAGGGCGGGGGAGCAGAAGTTCTCCTTGGCAGAGTATGTTCCAAGGACACAAGCCTGCAGCTGGGGTAGCCCGGACTGCAGGCCAGGAGACAGAAGGGTGGGAGAGCCTGGACTGCAGGCCTTGAAAGTATGCTGTACAGTAGGATAAGCAGGCACAGAGAAATAGAAACTTAACTAAGTGTTAGTCTCTAAGAATACAGTAGGAATATTAAGATGGCTTCTATTATGCTATCTTTATTTAGGGTCCTCCACAGATTGACAACTTCAATTGAAATATATAGAGTGGCTGAATGGGTACTGAAAAGAGTCATCTCCTTGCTGCCTGTTATTGACTCTTTGAAACTTTACATGCCCTGGTAAATGGAAAGGGAAGGGGCAGGAGAAGATATTCCTGGAAGATAGACAGCAAAGGAAATCAGGGCTGGCAACACTTAGGTAAAATGCAACTCCCATCAAATAAGTATTTCAAAGTAAAAAGAAGGTCATCATGTAATGATAAAGGGATCAGTTCACTAAGAGGCCATAAGAGTTATAATCTGTATGTGCTCAGTGCTGAGACTCCTGAACATGTAAAGCAAATCTCAATAGATATGAAGGAAGAAATGTGCATCAGGAGAGCAATAGCAGGGGACTTCAATACTCCCTTTCCAACAATGGGTAGATCAACAAGACAGAAAGTTTTCGATAAAATATGGGATTTGAGCTGCACTTTGCACCAAATGAACCTTGCAGGCATGGATAGAACTTGGGCTCTCATGGCAGCAGCAGGGTGTATGTTCTCTCCCAGGACATTGTTTCGTCAGAACACACGTTAGACAATAAAATAACAAGTTGAAGAATTATATACTTGATAGAATGGCTACTATGAAACAGTAAGAGATGAATGTTTGAGAAGATACACACAGAGAGAAGCCTAGCACAGTTGGCTAGAACATAGATTGGTACAACTATTAAGGAAAACAGTATGGAGAAAATTGGAAATTCCTGTGAGCAAGCCATGCCTCTTCTGCCTCCAAATACAATGTTGGACCACTATATTGCAAAGAAATCTGCACTATCATTTTCTTTGTGGCATTGTCTACAATAGCTAAGATATAGAAACAACCCAACTATCTGTTAGTAGATGAATGGATGAAGAATGTGACACACACATGATGGGATATTATTTAACTTTAGAAAAGGATGTCATTTGTCATAACATGGATGGACCTGGAGGACATTCTTCCAAGTTAAATAAGTGTGAGTTTACTTACAGGTGGAATCAGCTATAGTTAGCTATCCAGAGATGGACAACAACACTTGTCATTGTTGGTGAGGGCATGGGGGAGGGGAAATAGGAAAATAGAAGTCAAAGGTCACAAAGCAGCAGATATGTTGAATGAACAACTCTAGGGATATAATGTATGGGATAGTCATGACTTTGTTCAGTTTTACTTGCTTTGCTACAAAAAAACCTGCTTGTGTGATGACAGAGAAGTTAATTTGCTCTACCATAGTAACCATTTTATTTAGTGTGTGTGTGTGTGTGTGTGTGTATGTGTACACATGAATGTGTATGTATATAGAGGCCAGAGATAACTTCCAGTGTAATTCCTTAGTGTGTGCATATGTGTATGCATTTAGAGGCCAGAGGTCAACCTTTAGAGTCATTCCATTTTTTTTAGAGACAAGCTATTTTAATGACCTGGAACTTGCTAGAATTACTCTTTTCTATAACAACATTCCTCTCTGAGCAACTCACCAGAGTCCCATAAGAACGATATTAATCTCATCTGATGATAGTCTGTCCATCGGCTTAACTGCTTTTCACTAGGCCAAAGGTCCTGCAACATTAGCACCAACACAGAGTGGACCAATGTGAGTCATTGGTGGGAATTAACTATAGCCAAGCCAAAGCAATTTATATACCCACTTTGTAGATGACAATGCAGGAGGTTATGCTTTAATGGGAGGGTTTGGGGTGACCTTGTCACTGAGCCTTTGCTTATGTTGAAAATCCTTCTACCATTCTAGCTTCTAACATGTTTGCTTGTCTCACTCGTGAAATGAACATTCTTAATGGCAAGGGAAGACTCAGTTTCTTCCTCCTCAGAGTGTATTTTATCATGACATTCATTTTCTAAAGTTACAGCATCTATCTCTTCTCATTGTGTATTAAACTGATGCTCCTTGAGGATAGAACTTGTCTATAGACTAAGTAGGCTCAGGGATGTAGGGGTATATTTGAAATCAAGTTGCTTTCTAAGTACTTTTTGAGGATGAGGAGACCAATAAAAATGTTGATGTTCAGTTCTCCTACTGGGCTGGTAACCTGCTCAGCCCCCTCCATATGTTATCTGTTGAATTCTTATAGCTAAGTGTGTGTGTGTGTGTGTTTGTGTGTGTGTGTGTTAGTGTTAAAACCCTCTTTAGTCTAGCAAACCTAAAAATGCAAATGCAAAACAAGATTCTTCTTTTTTAAAAAGTTTTGTGAAGGGTAAAAAATGGTAAGGAGGGACTAGGAAGATGTCCCAGTGGCTAAGGACATGCCTTGCTCTTCCATAGGATCCAAGTTCGATTCCTAACACCCACATCACATGATTCACAATTGCCTGTAACTCCAGCTCCAGTGGATCCAATCCCCCAGCCTCTGTAGATATCTGTACTCATGTGCACGAGTGCACGCATGCACACACACACACACACACACACACCATGCATACACAAATAAAAATAATAAAAATGAATAATTTAGAAACATTTTAAATGGCAGAGTAAAGGAAAAAGGCTTTGTGCATATCTCTCCCTTCCTCCCCCCTCTTTTTCTATGCACTTATATACCTTCATACATACGTATGTGTAGTTATGTGCATACGTGAAGGCCAGGTATTGACATCAGGTAGCTTCCACTGTCACTGTCCACCGTGTCTTTTGAGACAAGGTCTCTCTCACTGAAGTAGGAGTTCACTGATTGGCTAGACTAACTGACCAGTGAGCTCCTAGAATCCTGTTTTCCTACCCCTGTCCTCCAGCACTGGGTTATAGGCATGAATTGTCATGCCTGGCTTTTTACATTGTGTGAGTGCCGAGGATCCAAGCTCAGGTCCTCATGGTTGTATGGCAAAGCACATTACTAGCTCATGTATCTCCCATGCCCTTCTATGTGTTTGAGATTTTCACTCATCCCATGTAAGATAATTGTTCATGTAACCAATGAGGCTGTCTTTTGCCTTTCCTGCTGGAGTGGGGCTATTTCCATTCCTTTTTATAGATGTTGCTTCTTATTCAAGAAAGTAGCTTTGTTCAATACAAATGTATTACGAACCATATATAGTATATTTAAAATTTTTGTAATAGTTATATTACACTGTAATAAGAATATCTAGGTAATATAACTTATTTAACATACTATGTCCAAACATTTCAATATATAAACATGAAATGTTAATATAACCTGTTATATGGTTGTTTGTTTGTACTAACTTAAAATTTTGATATGCATTTTACAATTGTAGTGGTTTCCGTTTGACTACTGACATTTCAGGTACTCAGTAGCTAAATGTGGTGCATGGTCACTGTATTGGATAGTACAGCTATGGAGTAGAAAATGAAATGTATCTAGATGCAATTTCTGCTCAATAGGAAGCTATAATGTAGTCAGAAACTATGATTCACAGTCAAAACTATCTAGCTGTCTTTTATATTTAAGGCCATTCAATACACTTATTTATTTAATCCCTAACATTCTCCAAGACCAAACAAAACCCAATGAAACCTTGTGTGAAGCCACATGTGTTTAAAGGGAGGAGGAAACCAACTACTGATTTCATACTCAACTCATTTAAAATATCTCTCTCCATCACTGTTGCCAATTTGACCTTCTGAGGAAATCTACCAAATATTTTTAGTTATCCCTCAGTTTAAAACTAGTTGTGCTGTAAAATGTTAACTGGAAAAAATGATTACCTGTCTTGCTATGAGACAATAGGGAGATCATTTTTTTTAAGGTTCATTTGGAGAGCTGTGGTTTAAATCTGGAAGCCCTCACTTCTGTCAAGCGCATGTCCTGTTTGTGTGTCATATCCTGAATAAAGCTAATTACATAACCGGGTCTCCCCAACAGGTGCGAAACTATTTTTAGAGTACATACATCATTGCTTAGAAGCAGATTAAAACACACGTGTGGGTTGTTAGTCCACACAGAACAGGCAGGGCTGATCAAATCTCCTCTACAGTGAATGAATACAACCTGGGAAATACCTGGTCTAATTGAACTGCGGATCTTTGTTCATTATGGAGAGACCAGATGAGTCTCTCCTCTCTAGTCCTTGAGGCCAGTAATGTTTCTTTGATTGAAATTCCGAAGGCTTTAAAATAAACATATTTTGGGTGTCACATTTTAGGTCCTGCACCAGATGTTGTCTCAGACAAAATCTACCAGATCAGCAAAACAATTGAGGAATACGCCATATGTCCTGATCTTCGAATTGACCTATCTCGACTAGGGAGACAAGAATTTGACCTGGAGAACAAGTTCAAACCATTCAGAGGTAACACATAGTTTGAAGAAATAAAAAAATTCCATACAGAGTGGTGCGTGTGGTGGAGTCCAGGTGTGCATGAGGTTGTGGCGGTCCTTGTTGGTCATCAGTGGTTTCTGTAGGCAAGGATTCTCATGAGAAATACTGAATTAGTCATTTGAGGAGTGGCTCAGGGTGAGGTTATAATAAAAGTATATACAGTGCAGAAAGAAACTGGAGAAATCTCTGTATTTAGATCTTGACACTTTCAAAAGCCCCTATCCAAACTGTTTTGTTTTCAACATAGGAAAAGGTTTTGGTTGACTTCATCATTGCATACATGGAGTAGACTGTGGATGACCAAAACTTGTCTTTGAATAATTTCTAAGCAGTTGAGGATATGGGAAAATCTAAGTTAAGAGAGATAAAAGTCAATGGGTTGTTAAACTTCCCGTGAGAGGTAGGAGTTTCTTTGCCAGGTCAGAGCCATGCAGTTCTGCTTGACTTTACATATTAAGGTTGACCACATGCTCTATACCAAGTACTGTGTCCAGAGATTTTACAAAGGAATTCAGTAATTGTTGAATATATTTAGGCAAGTGGTTCAAGCCTGGCACAGTGGCACACAATAAAACCACAGAACTTGGAAGACTGAGGAAGCAGGGTCGTAAGTTGAAAGTCAGCCAGGGCTATAGAGAAAGACGTTGTCTCAAAAGAAGAAGAAGAAGAAGAAGAAGAAGAAGAAGAAGAAGAAGAAGAAGAAGAAGAAGAAGAAGAAGAAGAAGGAGAAGGAGAAGGAGAAGGAGAAGGAGAAGGAGAAGGAGAAGAAGAAGAAGAAGAAGAAGAAGAAGAAGAAGAAGGAGAAGAAGAAGGAGAAGAAGAAGAAGAAGAAGAAGGAAGAAAGAAAGAAAGAAAAACAACCAGAACAAGTTTGAAAATTATTATCATACATGGTTGAGTGAAGAACTGAGCACAATTTGTTATTTTACAGGTTCATTATGAATATTATAGAAACATTCATGGCATGAATATACCTTATCTATTGTATCCAATTAAAGCTGTATAGAAGGCATGTAGGTAGCAATAGAATTACCATATCTAGTGCCTGTACAAGATTGGGTACAATTTGTATCACAATGGTGTCCTAATTTTACAAATAATTCAACTAGACTAAAAAGATGAACTATCTTGGGCATATAATTTAAAAATATTATTATTCTTTAAGAATTTCATATATCATATGTTGCATTTTGATCACATTCATCCACCCACTCCTCATAAGTTCTCACAGATTCACCCTCCCAACCTGAGCACACTATTTTTAAAGTCAGAGAAAGCTTAAAATAGACGGTGTGTGATGGTGATAACACTAGGCTACTGATACCAAGTCTTTCTTGAAAAGTTTTGAGCTGATCATTTCCTCAGGTAGGGAACATTTACTAAAAGCCACATGATATTCACTAGAAGCAACAGTGCACACCTAAAAAATACAGTATCATTTATTTATTCTTCAGTATTTTCATAAATGTAAATGATATATCTTGATTACATCATCTGTAACCAGTCCCACACACTCCGCCCTTTACCCCAATATATATGTCCCCTTCTCATCTTTACGCTCTCTTCTTTGGTTTTGTTTTGTTGATCTTGTTTATTTTTAATCCACTGAGTCTAATTGGTGCTTCTTCACTGGAACATTGACTGATCTTGTTTGCTTGATCTTGTGTGGGTAACCATAGTTACAGTGAGTTCCTGGATACACTGACAATGCTATATATGGAAGACAGTATTAACAATGCTCTTCTCCATCCTCTAGCTTTTATATTCTTTATATCCCCTCTTATGTGGTGTTCTCTGTACCTTGAGAGGGGAGAGGATTGATAAAGATGTCCTATTTAGGACTGAGCACTCAATAATCACTTATCAGCACTTGAATGAGTTATGAGTTCTATATCAGCACTAACTACTTTCTACTGCAGAAGAAGCTTCTGGGGCCAATATTAAAAGCATCACTAATCTGTGGGTATAAATATAAATATAAATATAAATATTTATTTGGCACTTTGGTAACATTTCAATTTACCAAGGTAACAGTAGTAGATTTTCCCCTAGAGCTAGTGATCTCTTGGATTATGGGCTTTTGACCAGGTTTATAGTACCAAATATTAATTCCTTCCTACAGAGAAGTCCTCAAATCCAATGCAAAAGCAATTGGTTACCTCTATAAACTTCATGCTACTATCGAACCAGTGAAAAGTTTTCACTTTTTTTTTTCAAGACAGTATTTCTGTGTAACAGATCTGGCCATCCTGGAACTCACTCTGTAGACCATGCTGTCTTGAAACTCACAGAGATATGCTTGCTTCTGCCTCCCAAGAGCTGGGATTAAAGGTGTGCACCACTACCACTTGGCTGAAAAGTGTCTATCTTTATTGATCTAGTTAGAAGTGCACACAACACACAAATGTGCTCACGTGGATTATCTAGGCAACTGCAACTGTGTTATATCTAGCAAAACAGTTTAAATATGTCTTACCACATATGATAAGAAACATAGGGACATTGGGGCTATAAGAGGGATAAGAACTATCAGGCATTACCATCTGGAAGAAGTCATATGTATTTTAGTTGTTTTGGGCATATTTATTATTTTATAGTTTCTGAGAGACTTGAGTATTTGGGGAGCTCATTGCTGTACCCACATTGATTCTCGGGTGGATTCTCTAAAGTGCTGGTGATAGTCTGGAAGAAGGTGGAGGTTTTTCTGGTTCCCAAAGATAATCCTTTGAAGTAATTTATGTGTTATATTCCTACTGTTCTAAGTGATGAGCAATGCTTGAATTAATTGAAAGTAAATAGTCCTTAGCATGTTATCTTAAGGTGTCAAGGACATGTATTAGCTAATGGGAGTGTTCAATTTTCCTGAATGACTTGCTTCCTTAAATTGTCCCTGGTGAATATCAAATATTTTTAGACAAATGACTCAAGAGCTGAAGAATCAGAATGAAATTCCCAAAAATATCTTATGTTATTGAGTAAGTAAAATGTCTAAAGCATTCATAGCATAAAACCAAGCATTTCAGATGTATAATTCATGGACAGCGGTTTTTAATTATTTTCTGAATTAACATTCTTCATATATCAGAAGATGATTAAATATAGCCTGTGCTCCTTAAGAAGTAATTAAATTTGAGTGGATATTCATATGTCAATTTAAATGTAAGGGAAATATTTTGATACATGTATTTGTCCAGATGAAGGGGTAATTTATATCACATACTAAATATTGTACCTGAGTGTACTGAAAAATTATTGATTGATAATATCTTTAATGTGGGCCTAAGTGTTTCAGCTCCAAAGTAGTATGACATTGCAAAGTAATAGATGTATAACTTTAAAAATTTAATTATAGGGGGCTGGAAAAGCGGCTTTCTAGTTATGAGCACTGACTGCTCTTCAGAATATGGCTTGGTTTACAGCACCCAGGCAGCTTATAACTACCCACAACTCCAGCTTCAGGGGATCCATTTCCTCTGGTATCTGCAGGCATCTGCACTAATGTGCACATACCTAAATGTGTACACACCCACACATATGCATGTGTGTGCACATGTGCACACACACACCCAATTAAGGAGATAATGGGTATAGATGTAACCACAAATTTTAAAAAAGACTGCTTTCCAAGACAAAATTTTAGTTCCCCCAAACTCAAATACTTCTCCTAGGAAAAATGCTTTCTCAGCACTAATTACATACAGGTAGATGTTTGGAAATGGTGCCATGTTCTGTGTGCTGGTTTTCATGAGTTAAATAAAAAGGTTTGCTTGGGATTCTTGGTGACACCCTGGAGAGCGTTTGAGCTTCCTGAGGAGCTGCAGATGTTTGGCATTACTCTGGAAATTAGGTAGCAGGCAGGGTGTGAAAGAGGATTTATGTGAAATCAGAATCCAACCATACATCACAGTTCTGTGCTTGGACCCAGTATGTATACTAGAATTTGGAAAATAAGGGCCACAGCCGAGGTCACTCCTTTATGTGTTTCCTACCAGCTGAGTCATTCTTTGGCTAACCCACAGGAAGACCTCTGCATATGTGGGATGCTTGTTAGCACTGGTGTGTGTGCAGCTGGGGGAGGGAGGGGTAGAGGAGGTGAGGGCAGGGATGACAGTGCATTTGTATCCTAAACTCTTCTAGTGTTTAGTTTTACCTTGCAAGAAGAATGTAGAATATTTTTGTACCATTACTTATCTGAAGAGTTTGTCGCATTTTGATTGTGCTGTGATTTCTGAGTATGTTAGTTGACATCCTCCCACCCCTGTTTCCCATCTTCAGTGGAGATTGTGGACCCCGTTGACATCTATCTCAACCTTCTTCGGACCATCTTTGACTTTAATGCTATCAAGAGTTTGCTGACTGGGCCTAGCCAGCTGAAGATCCGAGTTGATGCCATGCATGGAGGTGAGCTTGTATTTTTCTAAAAGCAGTGGCTGAGAACTGTTAAAGACCTCTACATGTTCAGATATATGGAATATTCTAGAAAATTTCAGGGCTCTGGCTACTTTCTTTTGATGTAAATGTAAACAAAAATTGAACAAGCAAATTTGGGACTGTATCATGTGAATAACGTAGATCAAGACTACCTATTTATTGACTTTTTAAAAAAATCTTGCTACATTCTATAATTTAAACAGCTGAATAAAATTATGAAAAAATGTGTGCCCAATTCTTTTTGGCAGTCAATGTTCTATTTTCCAGTGTCAACCTTTTTCAACCCTTCTAGTGATGTTTAAAGTGTTTATTGTCTTGTTATGAATACCACAAATATATAATTCTTTATTAACTTTTCATTTTTGAAGAATATGGGCTTCTTCCTGGACTTTTATGGTCAACTCTCCATGTCTCCCAGCAGCTGCTGGCAATCATTTATCTTTCTTCTGCCTTCATTGTCTTGCCTTTTCTAGATGGTCATATAAATGGAAGAATAAACTCAGTCATCTTTTGCTTCACATTTCATTGAGCATAATGTTTTTTTTAAAACGATGCTCATGGCACATGTGTCTCCTCTTGTAGGTCACTTCCCTACTTGAGGGGGGCAGAGTTTTAGCCATACCCTAGTTGTATGAGTTGATTTGGAGAAAGATGTGATTTTTCCAAAAGAAACCTGATGCTTCCTCTAGAGGAGGGTGCATAGGGACTGGGTCACAAGACAGAGATGTTCATGGTGTGAAAACAGTGTTGTGTTGGAGAAAACAGGAAAGTGATCTCATGCACATTTCAGCTGAGAGGACTGCATGGTGGCCCTATCACAGGCTCTCTTCTCTTGCTTTAATGGCTTTCACTTTTGTGGTTCCCCTACTAACACCCTTCTCAAATTTACATTCTTCCTTCAAGTCCTACTCAAAACACTGCTTTCTTTGGGAAGCTTACCTATGGATATCGTTTTATAAGTCATGGTGTCCCACTAGATCTCTCCCTTTTTGTCCCACCTCTCCACTCTTCTATAGATTTGACTTGTCTCACTATTAGATAAGAGCCCAGGAATGTGACAGTTATGCATCTCACCCTCTTTCATCTGATCCTTTCGGTTCTTAACATAGGGGTTCAACGTTAGGTCTCCTGGTCCACATAACTGCTATTATTGCATAACATTCATTGTTCTGTAAGAGGTGCTTTATTTTTTATGAAGCTTCTGGGATTTGGATGCTTAACTTGGCAATGTTACAACAATTGTGCAAAGAGAATAAGAGAATTACTAGTGCCCTTTAGTGCTTTTGGTATACTCAGTTGAAGTGCTTAATACATGAAAACCAGCAGGTAATAAATCATTATTATAGAGTTGGCTTCTATAAGGCAGTATTTTAGGAAACCACAAGGAAAAGAATTTCATCTCACTGGATGATTGGCGCTTGGTAGATGCTCAATAAGTGGTAATTGATATGATTATTATTTCATGTTAAGTCCTAAAAAATGATGGTATAATTTCTTTTTTTCTTCCAGGCTCTTAAGTGAGTTGTTTTTGTCTTTTTCTAACCAGAAGAAAAAAACCTAGGGAAGAGTACCCTTCAAGTATTTTTACATTCTCATCTATTCTTTTTTAGTTATGGGACCCTATGTGAGAAAAGTTTTGTGTGATGAACTGGGGGCCCCGGCCAACTCTGCTATAAACTGTGTCCCACTAGAAGACTTTGGAGGGCAGCACCCAGACCCAAACCTGACATACGCAACTACCCTTCTGGAAGCCATGAAAGGGGGAGAGTATGGATTTGGAGCTGCATTTGATGCCGATGGGGTAAGTGGGAGGGTTCCCCAACTGTGATCTGCTGCCCATGTGATGGGAGAAGTACCAGAAGCCAGAGTACCTGGAGTGCACATGCATGGGGCATGGCTCTGCTCTTCTGTTCAGTGCTACTAGTACCACGAAGCAGCCATAGCTTTTCTTAGTTTCAGACTGATGTATGTTCTTGAGGAATTATTTCTTTAAGAAAATAGTCAGACAATCAATTTTCATTTATCATTGGCTTTTTTGAGAGCACCACATAAAGGAACATGCTATTTACCAGTTACTAACAGCTCTTTCAGTGGGGAAGGAAGGGATTGAGTCTGTGGAGGTCACAGATACATGAAGTAGCTGTGCACACATCCCAACAGGTGGAGCACATTCCAGCTGTATCAAGATTCTGGGCCCCTGAGGAATTTATATGGTTTCCCATGCTTCCTTTGAACTATTCAAATTGTCTTGGGTTGTTTAAATGGCAGGAAAGTAGCTTGTGCTGATGTTGGGAACTGGGTATGAAGACCAGATGCTTCTCTCTGATAATTTTCACACATTCCTTCTCACAGGACCGTTATATGATCCTTGGCCAAAATGGCTTCTTTGTGAGTCCCTCAGACTCCCTTGCCATCATCGCCGCCAACCTCTCTTGCATTCCGTATTTCCGTCAGATGGGGGTTCGAGGGTTTGGGAGGAGTATGCCAACCAGCATGGCTCTGGACAGGTAAGCAAGGATGCTACTGTGACTCACAGTAGACTTCTGATGCTAAAGTCCTTCTGTTGGTAGCTGGCTATCATTTTCCCTGCTCTACTGCAAGCCAGGTGACAGCCTGGAGACTTGGGGATATGGTGTAGTATAGCAGTGTAGGAATCAAGTAGCCTGAGCTGGATTGTTCTTTCTTATTTGATCTCTATGTCTTACTTTTCTTATCTGTAATATATGAATGCTGACAATACCATCCTTACATAGATTGTGGTGAGGTATGGATGAGGTCATGCTTTCTGTCTCCACAGGAGCTTGCTTGTTCCAAAAGTCATTTAAGTAGAATTCTCTACTATGGGCTTCTTTGTTGTTGCGTTGTTTCATTTAATATTTTTTTGTTCATCCATATGCATTTAATTGAAACATAGTGAATATCTCATAAATATGTCGTCTTCTCAAATCTGAGGGTGTATATATAAGCAAAAAGAAAAGAGCATGGAATTTGAGGTCAGATTATATTATACAAGACTCAGCTTTCGTTTTCATCAAGTGAGTGAAAACAGGGATGCTACATCACAGGTTGTTGTAAGAATGGAATGATGGTGTGCAGAGAGCACACAACAGGAGGGCCACTCTGGAGGCCCTTGAGAGTGGAGCCTGGATTTGATCAAATCCAGAGTCTCGGACATGCTAGGGATGCGCTCTGAGACTGAGTTACATTGCTGTCCCTGTACCTGATGCTTTCTAGCAGTGTTCAATATCATAGAAGCAGAGCTGATCCTTTACTGTGTCATCCTCCTACCCCTTTTTAAATTTATCCTTATCATTGCATATGTCAGAAGCACATCTCTCCTTGTTATGCAGTGTATTACTAATATATGAGAATATTACCATTTGTTTTCTCCAGGTTCTCATTGATAGACATCTGGGCTCTCTGTAGCCAGTAGCTATTTAAAGGTTTTGTTGCTGACATACTTCAGTTAGTCCTGGGCAAACATCTAAGAATTAATGTTGATTTTTAGGATAGTTGTACATCCAAGAAGCTGACAAGCTGTTTTCTACCTTATACATTTTTCAGCAATGTGGGGGCTTGTGTTTGCTGCATAATATCCTTACCAATAATTGGGGGTTGGAACAGACTTTTAACTTAAGTCAAACTATTGTGTGCTAGATATCATTTTATCATAGTTTAAATTATCAACAGCCAATAACATGATTTTTAATTATTTCATATGCTTATCAGATACTTGTTACCGTCTTTCATTTAAAAGATATATATCCCTCCCTGTAGCTTGCCTCCACCCTCCACCATTCCGGAGCACACAGCCCAGCCTGCAGGCTGCTCAGTAGGATGGAGAGTGCCCCTTCCAGCCGCTCAGGTGGCCTGAGCCTCCTTGGGTAGCTGGCTGGTCTGTTCCTCCCAAGTGGCTTGGCTGGTCTGAACTTCTCCTAAAGAGCCCAGCTTATCTGAAAGAACCCAGCTTATCTGAGGGTGTCTTAAGAGTCCTTACAGCTTATATATGCATGGGTAAGAGGAACCTAGCATATCTGGCCAGTTTCAGGGACTTCCTGAATCCATTCAGTTGTTTACTTCCTGAATATTAATGAGATTTCCCCCAAGATGGATGGTCTTTGGAGGAAATGGCTACACAATACTCTTTAAAGCAGAAGGGTTTTTCCTGTGAATAACTGCAGTCATAACATTTACATTGGTGCTTTCAATTTTCAGTTCATTTTAATGTGTGGTGTGAGGTAATAGTTGAGGATTTCCACCCCACCCCCACGTTCAGTTGCTCCAATTCTATTTATGGGAGGAATTTTTCTCTCCACTGAATAGTGTTGATTTCTTTGTTAAAGATTGACCCACCATATATTTATGTGGAACTCTTTGGACTCTTTATTCTATTCCATTTATTTTACTGTGTTTTTACAAAGATACTACACTGAAATCAGGAGGCTAACCATCCGGTCATTTTCATTCTTTGTCTAGTTACTACATATATATTTCCTCGGCTTTCTCCATTACTAAGGACATTTTAAAACTGATGTGTCAGTTCATATCAGAGCTGTTTGGGACCTTGACAGAGAATCTGCTGAATCTGTGAAGCCATCTGAGGAAGATTACATTCTTTTTTTCTTTTTTAATTTAATTTTTTATTTTTAAATTTAAATTAGAAACAAGGTTGCTTCACATGTCAATTCCAGGTCCCTCTCCCTTTCCCTCTCCTCCTATCAACCCCACCCCAGTATCCCCTCATTTCCCCAGGGAGGGTGAGGCCCTACATGGGGGTGTCCATAGTCTGTCATTTCATCCAGGGCAGGGCCTAGACCCTCCCCCAAGAGTCCAGGGTAAGAGTGCATCTCTCACTGTTGGATGGGAGCCAAAAGTCCATTTGTATACCTGGGATAAATACTGATCTACTACCCAAGGCTCAATAGATTACCTAGGCCTCCTCACTGACACCCACATTCAGGGGGTCTTGATCAGTCCCATGCTGGATTCCCAGGCATCAGTTTGGGATTCAAGCTCTAACCCTTGTCAAGTCAGCTGTTTCTGGGGGTTAAACCAGCCCAGTCTTAACCCCTTTGGTCATCAGTCCTCCCTCTCTGTCACTGGATTTCTTGAGTTCAGCTCAGTGCTTAGCCGTGGGAGTCTGCCTCTGCTTCCATCAGCCACTGAATGAAGGTTCTGTTTCCCAAACTCTCTGGCCATGCAATTGTAAGCTGGCACTCCCCAGATCTATGTCTAAAATCCATATATGAGAGAGTACATGCCATGTTTCTCTTTTTGTGACTGCATTACCTCACTCAGGATTGTTTCTTCTAGTGCCATCCATTTGCCTGCAAATTTCAGGATTCCATTGTTTTTTTTTTTTTTCTGCTGAATAGTACTCCATTGTGTAAATGTACCACATTTTCTCTATCCATTCTTTGGTTGGGGGGCATCTAGGTTGCTTCCAAGTTCTGGCTATTACAAATAAAGCTGCTATGAACATAGTGGAACAGACATCTTTGTTGTATGAATGGGCATCTTTTGGATATATGCCTGAGTGGAGTTACTAATATTAGATCTTCCAATCTGGGTGTATTTCTAAATAGGTTTTCTTCAATTTCTCTTACACATACACTTGAAGTTTTTAGTGTAGTTGTCTCACAGGTTTTGCTAAACTTTTATTGCTATTTCCATATTTTGAGCCTGTTATAAGCGGAGTAGTTTCTTAAAGAATTTTATTTTTATTTTTATGTGTATACGTGTGTCTGTGTGAGTGAATACCATATGGTGCATGTACCCAAGGAAAGAATCCTGGGCACTGTGTATGTAGCTTTTGTGATATTCCAGGATTCTGCTTAAACACAATTTTATAATTTAGATAAAATTTACATTTATCTTACTTAAACTGGCAATAGTTTTGTGAGGACATTATGCCAGTCATTCCTCTCTTCATATTAACAAACTAGTTATCAGGAAAGTTAAGAGCCTTGTACTGGGTCCCACAGCTAACTGGAAACTGGCAGGACTCGACCCTGTGTCTTCTGATACAGGTTCCTATCTCAGCTTCTCAGGGATCTAGAGAGGCCTAGCTGACACCGTTGAAAACATTGCCCAGCTCTCCTGTGAGGTAGCCAACAGCTTTCCAAGCCATGGCTGGCAGTGGGAAGTTTCATTCTAACAACAGAAACCATTTGTCCTCTTCTCTTGTGGAAGTGTCCCAATAGCTCTTGATTTCGCATCGTCCACTTTCCCAAGACAACGTCCGTTCAGTCAGAGGCCAGGGGCCTTGCCTAGAGACTCACAAAGGGCCTGTTCTGATACGTGAGTGACCGTTTAAAAGGATTATTCATGCTTGCTGGTTGGGATTCAGAATTCTGTGGGGCTCTGACCTGCTGATTTGTTTTGGGTATTTGATCTGCTGGGTCGCTCCCCTGGGGATTCTCATGATGGACCCTTTATAAGCTCTTTCTTCCTGGTGAACAAATGCAGCTTCAAAAGTCCGTCTTCTTGTGGTTTCCCAAATTACTTAGTATTAGTGCTATTATTTTAAATGAATGGAACCATAGGATTGTATCCATAAATACCAGGGTAGCTGTTGAATGCTTGTGATATATCCAAAAGCCCACTTAACTTTGAAACTGATAAAATATCCAAACTTTCGTTATTCGCAGATAAGACTGGTGTTTCCCAGAAAGAGACTTTCATTGCCTTTAATTTCTATTCTCACAGTGTCACTAACACAAAGGTCGCATTTACCCCCAGATAATAAACTTTCCTCTTTGAAAATGGCATTCTTTGGGGACTGTGTCATCCGAATGTGACTGATTAGTGGCACAGATGAGCTGCGTTGTTGAAAACATTCTGGTACAGATGAGTTGAGAAGCAACGCATATCCAAAGTATATTTGTGGCCCAAGGTCTGTCTCCACCCACATGGAGGTATTAAATAACCCTGGGTGTCATCATCATTCAGTAATATTTATGACGCTCCATCTGTGCTTGGGGCTGTGCCGAATGCTGTACAAAGCAAGTCAAACATGCAGCCTCAAGCTCTACTCACTAGAGTGGAACTTTCCTTGGAGACATCCAAAGGACCCAGCTATGAGAAGCATGTTTTGACTACAAGCAAGGCCACAAAAGTCCATATGTGTAAACAGGATGGTGACACATTGGTGACCCTCCACCTTTACTTTTGGTGCCACCTGTGTATTTAGTATTTATTCACTGGAAAATATTTCTAAGCACTTTCTATGCCCTAGACTTGGTCCCTTGCTATGACAGAACTTGCTGATAGGAAAGGCATAAAATAACATAAAGAAAAAAATATAGACACACAAGTTGTAATTTGAGTTATGGGGATGTGAACTTGGTACAGTGAAACTTGGTGAGGAGGGGGCATCTTGCTTAGAAAGGGTAGTTACAGAAAGACTCTGTGAGGAGGTCACAGTTAGTTCATGGGCCATCAGAAACATGCAGCTGGGCCTGACTGGGGGTTGGGATGAGAAGGTCCATATAACACATATGAAAACACTTACCCCTGAGTCTGTGGTTTGCTGCCAATCTTCAGTCTAAAATACGGACTGTAGCTTATCTTGATCATGCTCAGCTGGTTCCTGGAATTCAGACAGTGTTAATCCTGCAAGTATGCAAGTTTCTACTGATGTATGGTGACCTTGACCCTTGCCACATCCACAGCTCTGGGCTGTTTCATCTCATGCATCAGTCATCATGTACATGGCAATGAGAAACAGTAATGTGAATAGTGGCTGATCACTCACCTCCCATAGGTTGCTTTTGCAACAGAATGATGGGAGCATTTTGCCTCAGATCTCCTATACTGAGACAGCAGAAAGAAAACTTGGGAAAACCTTTATCATAGGTTGCCATGACACTCCTCATCAATTAGGATGAAGGCAAGAAAGACATTGCTCTCAAAGAGTTGCTCTTGTGGAGGACCCTGAGTTTGGTTTCTAGCAGCTGCATCGGTCAGTTCACAACTGCCTATGACTCCAGCTCCGGGGAATCTGATGCCTCCGTCTGCTCTCCACTCACGTGTGCACACCTCCATACAGAACACTTGCATGTACATCATCTGAAATTCACCTTCAAACAAGAAAAAGGTTTACCAGAGAGAACCTAATAGTTTATGGAGGCATGAACGAAGTTGGGGAATCCTCACAAGGTCAGAAAAGAGTGGGACGGCCAATGTGACCAGCAATAACAGATGAGAATCCCTTAGGACTGGAAGGTCAAGGGCGAGGATCAGTGAAGCCCAGCACTGTGGGCTCTGGAACCGTGAAGCCGGCTGCTGGTGGGGACTGAACTTACAGGGAGGGAGAAACAAGGGCCTCTGTCCCCTCATGCTCAGTGTCCTGCTGGTGCCTCCTGCTGACTAACCTGCCAGGGCCTGAGGCTCACTTTAGGAAGGAGAGCAGGACACTGAGTGAAATGGGAATCAAAGAACGGAAGGGAGCAACCAAAAAAATCATCAGAGCAACCGGCACACCAGGCATTCCGGACCACTCCGCTTGCTCACTATACTTCCAGTCTGTCCTTTGGGGGACCTCAGACCCAGACAGCTAAGTTTGTCTTACCCATCATCTCATAGTTGGCCCAATGAGAAGACCTTTCCTTTTTTTAAAAATGGGTTTCTTACATAAACTAGTTTTTTGGTGATCAAACACATGCTGGGCAAAGTGCTGATCTACCCTGGAGGGCTCATTTCTTATCACTTAAAAAACATCCAGTATTTGTGCTTTCTCTGACTGCTCCACCACAGAGCACAGTGGAATGCTTGAATGTCCCATTGTGTGTCTGACTCAGTCTCTCCCTTCCAGTCTTCCATGTATTGCTTCTGGTTCTCTCACACTTTCCTCCTTCGGCTATTGTGATAATTGATAAATCGGTCTCCTGCTCATCTTCATCTCATACTCTGGATGGAGATCTCCCAAGGACCTTGACCTAAAGCACAGAATTACACCTCTCTCCTTCCTGAAATCAGTTGGCAGCGTTTGGTGCGTGTACGAGGAGATCCCACGCATGCCCTGTTATGACATGTTCAGTCTTCTAGATAAGTGCTGCTTACAGCTCCCCTAGTCCACGTCTCTTCGGTGCATTTTCAGGAGCTTCTCTGTGAGAAGTGTGCTGTCTTTGCCCGTTTCCTCAGCTCGTTCTTTTTCTTTTAGGCCTGGAGTCCAGCTTTACCTTGGCAGTGAGTATTCGATGTCATAGTCCCTCCTCCTTAAAGCAGTGTATGAGATTTACTCTTCATGGATCTTTTGTCGCTATAGTAACTGGACCTAAAAACAGTGTTTTTCTTCATAAGTTGGCACAGTGCATGTTTTTAGTGTGCACTTATTAAACAAATGAGTGACATTTCTTCACTTTTTGGTACTTGCCATTTTGGAAAAATTGTTTGCAGTGTCCCACAAATCAGTACACATAATTCTGAAAGATTACTATGCACGGCCAGCAGCCCAACCCTCATTTTACTTTTGTACCAAGATACATTTGGTGATTGTTGTGCTCAAATACAAGGGAAAATAGACCCAAGTGGTAAGAAGAAAACAAGGGATGCCTAAGGACCCGGTCTCACTTGAGTGTAATGAACTGTGCTTGACTTATGGTTTTCATGTTCATTAAGGTGGAATTCATTAACAGCAGGTGAGTACAGAAGCTGGTGTCATGTGTGACTTAATGTGACAGGAGGTGGCACAATCACTTCCTAGCTGCTAATTCAAATCTGCTCCAACCTGGCCTTCAGCTTAGGATGGTCTGCTGCGTGTGTTGGCAAATGGGAGGAGTAGTGAGTTCACTGTTAGGATGTTCAGATCAGTGGTTCCCAGTCTTCCTAAGGCTGTGACTTTAACACAGTTCCTCATGTTGTGTTGACCCCCCTCCCCAACCATAATATTATTTTTTCTTGCTACTTTAGAATGGTAGTTTGCTACTGTTATGAATCATAATGTAAATATATTATATGTGATCCCTATAAAAGGGTTGTTTGCCCCTCCCAGGGGTCATGACCCACAGGTCGAGAACTGCTGTTTAGAGGATGCCTAACACTCCTTCCCATATGGGTTTTGTGTTCAGCTCCTGGAAAGGATGCCAAGAAAGTTTGTGCCTGATATCCAATATTTCCACGTGTCGGTCTCTGGAAGGGCAGTGTTAGTGGAGGGCGTTTGTGTATGTGGGTAGAGGGAGAAGAGTAAGCGAACATTTCTGAATAGAAGGTTCCTGGCTTTGAAGACATTGGGTAAATCATCTTTCATTTATCATTGGGTAAATCATTTTTCAGAGTCATCTTAGGTTTTTGCTCTGTGAGACTGTCAGAAAATCACTGTCACTGTTGGATAGCCATTAAGTCACCTGTGTTCCAAACCAATCCACTGGAATGGGAAAATGAATGACTTTTGAAGTCTCCTCTCTCAGGTCTGCTATACTTGTAAGGATTCTTTGTAATTTCAGATCCTGTCCTGGATGGGCACTGAGATTGGTAAAGGTATCCAAAACCCCATTTGCAGCCCCTTTATTGACTCAGTTTCCTTGGCCTTTGGGAAATCATATTGACAGATGTAGCCATACTTTGTGAGTTCCCTTAGCATCTTCATGATATTGATTGGATTTAAGACTAAATCCAGGGTTTCAGAGATTTCCAGTAAGTCAGGGTATGCCATTATTTGTAGTTTCATTTTGGTTTGTGGAGGGTATGTTTGGTTTAATAACTGCCTTTCATTCTTTATGACTGAAAATATTAATCTGTTGTAGAAAGCAATCTAAGGGCTGGGGAGATGGTTTAGTGATTTAGAAAGCAAATCCTGTTGGTTGCTATGAAGAGCATTGAGGTAACTGGACAGATAGCAATGCTTGGTGTCTTGATGATGGTGGCAGTTATACAATTGTATGGACTTGCTAAGATCCATGGAGCTATACAATTAAAGTGAAGGAAAAGGGGGTGATGAATCTTATTTTATTCATAAGTTATACTTAATAAGAGCAAAAAATAATCAAACCCATTTATGTAAAAGTGAAGAGAGTATTTCTTTTGAGTCTTGCTCTATCAGCATCAGGAACCACCACTTCCTGTGGGTGACTCCCCTTGTCATCATGGAGGATTTTATACATAGATCTTCTGAAAATGGTGGTTGGAGTCAGGATACAGGAGAGACCTCTGGATATTTTTTTCTCTTTGTGCCACACCAGAACACATGTGTGTTACCAGCAATCTGGTCTTCATTGACAAAGACTTGCCTTCACTTAAAACTGGAAGTCTTTAAGATTTGAAGATCAGTAGTCAAATTTATTGGCCACAAAAAAAAGACACAGGGAAGCCAGCCAGTGCTTTGTAACTCTGATGTATGTGCTTGGCATGTAGCATTGCTTTTACATGGAAGAGAGTGAGGAAGGCATCTTAGGCCCACTGCATTTTCCAGGTCATGAAGATGTTGTGATTTTTGTATGTGCTTCTAATTTGAAATGGGTTTTGTAACTCTTACTAACAACAGAATACTAAATGGCTTTTAATTCTAACCTCCCAGGGTCATAGTAAACAGGGTTTATTATACGGCTCAGGTGCTTGCTAATACTGATTTTGCTTGAGGGAGGGATAGGATGTGAGGGAGGCACACAGGGGGCATTGAGAAGCTGCCTGAACTGCTGACTGAGGGGAAACTAGAGTGTGACTGCATTTTTGTCTCCATGAGCTCTGGTGTATATGCCGTCCGTCATAGAAACCCACAGAAACATTTGGAGCAGCCTGTAGTGTGGACATGGTATTTATAGAAAATATATGATGCCAAGAGCTTCCATAACTTGTCCAAGGTCACATGACAAAAATGCCATAAAGGCTGTAGCCATCAGATTGTCTGTCTCAAGTCTTGTTTCTTTACTATTCCTGATGTTGGGAACAACAAAAGTTCTTCCTGTACCATGAATGGATGTCATTTGTGTTGCTTGGTCTGGAGACCACTGTGGCAGGAGAGACACGTTGCCCAAATGGTGGTGGGTGACACTTGATACACCCAGATAATTTTAACATAAAATGCCTTGTAATTTTGAACCTGGTTTTTGTTGTTTGTTTGCTGGTTTTTGAGCATTAGTCAAGCTTTGGAGGAAGTGGTTCTTGGCTTTGGCTTGAGACTTCCATGAAAATATTGACAGGAATTCAAGGTAAAGTTTGAATTTACACCCTCACCCTAGCTGTAATACCAGTGCGAGCGGCTGCACTGAGGGTGTTGGTCCGGTTTCAGTAGCGTTGCCAGCCTGCCTTCTGTGCAGGTGGGGTAAACAGATACAGTTTCTTCTTTTTGAGAGTTTTAAATCCAAGACAGACAACACCACTGACACAAAACATAAATGGTATTGATTAAGTGATGAGTTTCTTCAGTAGGGAATATGCTAGCAGTTGCATTTCAGATACCCAGTGCCTTAAGAAAAAAGCCTCTAGACAGTCTCTGCCTGTATACTCTGCACAGGTGAGGTTGGAGGCCAGGCCCGAGCATCCTTCTTTGCATCTCAAATCTGGTGTCTATCTGAGGTGTGACTGTCATTTGGATTTGCAATTTACAGCCTCTTCTAGAGTTCCCTGTGGGTAAGTCTGATTGCATCAGTGGTTTCTATCCCAGCATTGAGGACAACTGTTCGGTAACTTCAGGCCTGCATTTGAGACAGCAAGATCTCTATCCAGGACTCAGATGGTATCTGCCAGGGACTTTATACAGAACAGGAGAGAAACTAGATGAAATGGAACCTAAATTCTTAAGCAGTGTTTGGCTCACACAAAGCATAGGCTGGCCTCAGGTGAACCTTGACCCAGCAGCTTGCTTGACCTGATTAATGCCCTTTCTGCTTTCCCTTGGAAGGTGTTGCTCACTTCTTCAGGCTCCTTGCTCTGTCTCTCTAGGGCAGAGTTGATGGAGCAGATGTCTGCAGGATTTCTAAACCTCATACCCCATAGCACTCTACTTATGAGGCTGAGAGACAAAGAAACTAACCACATTTCCTTGAGTCTAGACCCTGGTTGGAGTTTTCACCAGGGCCTTAGCCAGTGGGAGGGGTGGACAGCATTAAGCCCCTCTCCCTCCTTAAGTAGAGCCAGGATGAAGGTCATTCCTTCTCAGACCAAATGGTGAATAATGGATGCATTTGTTCTTTTTGCCCAGTGAAAGTAGTAATTGCAGCAACTTTGAGCTGTGAAGTACCTGAGCGTATAGGGGTATGGTTTTAGAAGGGAATTAAGGGTCCCCTTCTTTTCACCTCCTTATGTCCCTGCAAATCCTCTCTTACACTATTCGCTGATAATGGTGTGGTGGTGTTTGCCTGTGGCCTTGCCTTACTTTTTTTTTTTTTTTTTTTTTTTGTCTTTGGGTTTTGGGTTTTGGTTTTGTCAAAGCAAGGGTTCTCTGTGTAACCATCCATGACCTTTACATATTCATGGTCGCACAGTCCTTGTCCTCTCCTACCCATACCACCTTGACCCCTTTCTTCCTCCCTTATTCTTTTCTCCATCTCTCCATTATTTCCTTTACTCTGCTACATTCTTCTTTCCTTACCTACCTTTATTTTTTCACTTCTCAAAACAAACAAACAAAAACGTTCTTGCATTCCTGGTCCACTGTTTATCCAGCATGTGACTTCTGGCACTGATCTTCACCTCAGTGGTCTATGTTCATCAAGCAAACTTCACATTCCAAAATTAATGTTTCATAAGGTATTGGACCAGATCTGAGAGGGCTAGCCATCTGAAGCTCAAGGACAGACAAGGTAAGTGATCTGAAATCAGGATGGCACAGCATCCTAAAGATCTTTTATCTTTGAAGAGCTTCCCTAGCATTGAGAAGAGGGAGGGGAAAGACAACATCATTTGAGAAGAGCAAGCATTTAGAGCTGCCAGGATATTCAGGCTTCTGCAGAAACTG
Organism: Mesocricetus auratus; assembly: GCF_017639785.1. Lineage (NCBI taxonomy): Eukaryota > Metazoa > Chordata > Mammalia > Rodentia > Cricetidae > Mesocricetus > Mesocricetus auratus. The sequence goes on from NW_024429182.1 coordinate 35,602,377, forward strand.
GGAAGGGATCTTTATTGGGCTACCGTGAAATCTGTGTGTGGACCACCTGGGTTTGAACTCTGACTCTGATGCTTTCTGGCTGTGTAACCTTGGGCAGGGATACCTGATTATTCTAAATGAGGATGATGAGAGCACTCTCCTTCATGAGTAGTAGATGGAGAAATACATGGACATGCTTGAGCATTGCTCAGGGGAGATGGGCAATTACTATCAGATGGTGTTTTACAGTCTTCACACTGAAGCATGGTGGACTAGTCTCATGATAGGTCTCCAGCTCTATAGTGCTAGTTGCAACTGAAGAGAAGAAGGGTATCCTGGCTTACAGTTCAAGCAGGGAAGTCATGGTGAAAAGAGAAGGAGGCCAGGAGATCACAATGTATCTGTAGTCAGGCAGCAGAATGAGAACTGAAGCATGACTGGTCAATAGAACCTCAACACTCCTCATTCTGCTAGGGTAACTGAAGCATGACTGGTCAATAGAACCTCAACACTCACCCCAGTGACCCACTTCTTCTGGAGAGTCCTCGCCTTCTATAGGTCTCACAACCTGTCCAAATAGCTCCATCAGATGGAGGTCAAGTGCTCAAACGCATGAACCTATGGGAAACATTTTACATGCTGTGGTGGCACACACCTCTAATCCCAGCATTTGGGAGACAGAGGCAGGAGAATCTCTGTGAGTTCAAGGCTAGTCTGGTCTACAGAGTAAGTTCCAGGACAGCCAGGACTACAGAGAGAAATCCTATCTTGAGAAAGATAAAAGATGAATAAAAATACAATTCACACTTAGGACTTAGCCTTTAAAGTCCAGTGGCTTGACTTAGCCTCTATATCTTCCATATAGGTTGTCAGACTCCTTGCTGTGGGTCCTGTACACGTCACAACACAGCAAGGCTTTTAGGAAGACTGCCATGTGATCTTCATATGTCCACAGTTTTTCTGCTTATCTGGTAATTAATAATTGCTGATTTTATTTGGAGTTTCTTCATATGGACATCAAGCTTTAGTCAGTTACCTAGGATTAGGTCTATTGCCCTCTGATCCATCTTTTAATTAACATCTTATAAAGTTGTGACAAATGAAAAATTCTGTGTTCTTTGTTCCCTCTATCAGGCACTTACATAGAAACATGTTGGCCACTACACTCCTATCTCTTTGGAAAATTTGGTTAGTGGGAGGACTTTTGTTGTTATTTTGTTTTTCTTGTAAGACACATCTGTGTCTGCCTGTGTGCCGGCCAAAATCCATTAAATTCCTTGAACATTTATCTCTCCCATAAACTGTGATGATAGGGTTTTGACTGTATCTCACAGACATCCCACTAAAACATATGTGAACTGTGTACATATTGAAAGCATTTACCCATTTCCTAATCTGGTCAGTAGTTCAGCCAAAAGCTACAAAAGTAAAATATGAGAAACACTATAATGAACTGTTTTTGTGATAAACTTGTTCACAGAGATGTTTGTGAGAATGAATTTCTTTGTTACTCTGTAATTTCTAAACACCAGTCAACCTCAATTTATTGATATAATAGTCTTTGTTTTCCGATTTTATGTTAGATTTACCCCTTTCTCTGCTAAACCACTAGTCGAGTCTTCTGATGCATTACAGATAGATGGGAGAGGAAGAATTCAACCACTCAAATGGGATTTCTTTAAATGCATCTTACCAATCAGGTGGGATCAGGAGCACTAGAAACTTGAAAGCAATGAGTGATTCAGACAAGGTCTATGAGATTTCTAGAAAGAACTCTCATCTAATGACATTTTGGGAGCCACAGGCTGGATTGTAGCTATGATTGGACATGACTAAGTTGAGGTCACTGCATTATTACTACAACAAAATGCCTGAGGCCTCTAATGTTATAAAGAGAAAAGGTTGGTGTAAGTCATAGTTTTGGAGGTTTAAGGGCATGGCATGGCTTCAATTCTGGTGAAGACCCTCCCAGCTACAGTCACATCATGGCAGAGGCACATGCACAAAAGTGCTTCATGTTGGCAGACAGGATGTTAGAAAGACAGAGATACTGGGGGCCTATGCCCCTTCATAAGTATACCCTAAATAGCCCAAACACCCACTACTAGGCCCTACATCCCAGTGGTTCTAGCATCTTTGAGTTCAAGCTTTTCATTACATGGGCCTTCGAGAGACACAGTTAAGCTACACTCAAACTATGTCAGGAGAGATAGCTACTGCTGCCATCTCCCCCTCTTCCTCACCCCTTCTTCATTCTCAGGGCTCAAGGAAGTAGGAACCATATTCATGTCTTAGTTGGAAACAGGGGAGGGTAAAGAATGGCCAAGAATACACAGCTTTTAAGATGGCTCACAGACATGGACAGACACATCTGACCAAAGCCCAGTGTTTAGAACTTTGGGGGCTGAGAAATGTAGTCATTATACAGAGTGTACACACACACACACACACACACACACACACACACACACACACACACACACACAGAGAGAGAGGGGGAGGGAGGGAGAAAGAGAGCCAAAGTTGAGTGTTCTTATGAAGAAAGCAGGGGAGATGGTCATCAGAGGTGGCAGAGAACAGTCTCTGCTGTAGTTTTCAACAGTGCCTTCAACATTCTCTGTAGAAAAGAGTGCTTGGTGAAGATATAAAATACCTGAGTTTTGCATGAAAGTTCCCTTTAAAGAACTCCAGAGGATGACACAAACCATGATGTTGGCGGTACTAATAAAGATAATGATGGGAAGAAGAGGGAGGAGAGATATCTTCCAGAGAAAAGATGTCAGGCTGTTAAGATGTAGTAACTCAGAGACTAGTGAATAAAGGAATAAATAAATTCCTTCTTTCAAAAATAAGTACCTTGCTTCACATAGGAAAAGCACACCAAGAGCAAACCAGCCTGTGTCACGACCTCGGGAGCTAAAGGCTTTCAGTCCTAAGCATCAGACACTCTATCCAGTGTCCTAGCATTGAGAGAAAGTTGCATTCTGCCTGTTAAAATGGATAGAAGGGACATCCCCAGAGGGGCAGTTGGTTCTCTGCCAATACAATGTCTTGGTGGAACCTGCTCTGTCATGCTTAGGTGTGGTCTTTTCCAGCTGAGCTATTCCTACAATAAAGCACCTGAGGCATCCATTGTTAGGAAGAGGAAAGGCTTGTATAACACATAGTTCTGGAGATCCAAAGGCTTGACAGAGGCCCCAGCAGTGCTGGCTATTACCCTGACGCAGGACCTGGTCTTAGGAAAAGAAAGGTGACTGATTTTTGCTTACATCACACCCAACTGATACATCTCCAGTGAACTCCTACACTAAAGGCTCAGTGAAATCACAGAAGAGAGGGTGGAAAGATGACATGAATCAGAGAACCAGCGTGATTTCTGTGAGATGATGTTCTCTACATATGCAGGGAAGTTGCACTCAAGAAATCTCAGCAATGTGGCTACCTGCATAAGATTAGCATAATGACAATACCAGTTGACAAGCCAATATGGACATGCCAATATGGACAGGGAAAATTCCTTATTGTCCCACCACCACCAGATAAAAGCTACAGATAGTCAGTGCCTGGGAGAGAAGGAGAATCTGTCTGCTTCAGGAAGCAGCTACCACGTAGGTTGTTCAACCCCAAGTGGTCAGCTTGGACACATGTACATGCAAGCAAAGCTAAATGGACTCAGTAGGTTATATGTACATATGTGCATACATACACACTTGTGCATATATATGTACATATAAGAATAATTAAAAAAGAGATCATGAACTTGGGAGGGAAGATTAGGGGGGAGAGGGAGTGGTAGGAATGAGGAAAACGAATACTTGTGTATGAAGTTCTAAAAGTATATGAAACAAACAAGCAAAATGAATAAAAACAGAAATCACAAAACTACATTCCATGAAATTCTCAAAAAATTAATAAAAATATTAAAGAAAAATCCAGGAAAACAAAAAACATCTCTGAAGTCCCCTCCTCCACAGGAGGAAAAGCTGACCCTGCTTTTCCCTGGGAAGTGATACCTTGTTAAAGTCCCAGTTGTACCAGTAAGAATATCCATTTAAATTAACTGCCTATCATTAAAGAACATTCTAGAATAATGGATGCTTTCCAACAAATACTATCATTTTTGGTGTCTCTTTTTTTTTTTTTTTGGTTTTACGAGACAGGGTTTCTCTGTTTTGGAGGCTGTCGGTCCAGCCTGGCCTCGAACTCCCAGAGATCTGCCTGCCTCTGCCTCCCGAGTGCTGGGATTAAAGGCGTGCGCCACCAACGCCTGGCGTGTCTCTTGCTTATTGTAACTAACCATCAAGAAATATTTATTCCTGTCTCTGCGTGTCCTAGTTTTCTCTGTGTTGCTGCAATAAACACCATGACCAACAGCATATTGAGGAGGAAAGGATTCATTTCAGTTTACAATTTCCAGGTCACAGTCCATCACTGAGGGAAGTCAGGGCAGGAAACTGGAAGCAGGGTCTGAACAGGGGCCATGGAGAAACACTGCCTACTGACTTGCTCAGCTTTTGGTCTTAACATAGCCTAGGCACACCTGCCAAGGGGTGGTACTGCCTTTGACTGGCTGGGCCCTCCCACATCAATTATCGATCAAGAAAATGCCCAGGTGCGTCGAATTGACAAGATCAATCACACTTCGTCTGGTGGTGTAGCAAACAGGCTCATAGTTATGATTTAGTGAGAGAGCCAGGCATTAGTGGCAGCACACAGGATACGATATAAGGAATTCCTTCTATACAGGTCATTAATAAGTGGATAAAAGTCCTGTTATTGGACCAAAATGATGTGGACCTGACATAATGGTTCTTTCTTTTTTCACATTATGGATGCTGTTCATGGGAACCCTTAATGAGCACTGTAATATCAACCACATCTTTGCTTTTTACTTCCATTTGAGTAGAGTGCTCTGATTACAGCAGTGACCCACGTGGCAAACGGGGATGCAGGAAGAGAGTGTGCGTTCTGGAGCAAGCCACCCTTTAGAGTCATGAAGTGCACAGTGCAGTGACAAAAGCGTAGATTTGAGCTTCACAGTCATCCAAGGTTGAGCCTGAGACCCACATTACTAGTCATCATGTAGATGCATCATTAGCTAACCTTTCACCTCTACCTAACCTTTTATCCACACCTAACTTTTCACCCCCATCTAGCCTTTTACCCCTACCTCGCCTTTAACCCCTACCTAACAGTTTACTTCCTAACTAACCTTTCACCCCCACCTCTGTAAAGAGAAGCTTTTTCCTTTGAGAGAAGCCTTCCCGCCAGCCTGGTTCTAGAGCCTCATCAGTCCCAAATAACACATAGGAGGCTATATTAATTATGAAGCTGTTGGCCTTGCTTGTTTCTTACTGGCTAGCTCTGACTTAAGTAATTACCACATAATTGTTAATCTAAGTATGTTTCTTACCGGAGAATAGTTCCGGGCTTCCTACCCCATGGCGTTACATGTTGACTCTCCTGTGTTTCTCCTTCCCAGAATCCTCCTGGACTCCTAGTCCCACCTATCTAGATTCCTATTGGCTCAACAGTGCTTTATTGACAAAGGACTTCCCCAACACCCACCTAACCTTTCACCCCTACCTCACCTTTAACCTCTACCTAACAGTTTACTTCCTAACTAACCTTTCACCCCCACCTAACCTTTCACCCCTACCTAGCCTTTCACCACTCCCTAACCTTTCACCCTTACTCAACCTCTCACCACTATCTAACCTTTCTGTGATTATTTTCTCATTTGTCAAGTGAAAGTCAACTTTGTTGGGTTGCCATGAACTCAAATGGGATTACTAATGGAGGTGCTTGCCTGCTGTGCAGGAGGCCCTGGATTCTTCGCCATCACTTGAGAGGCAAGTGGTAATGAAGTCCATATGGAATAAAAACTCAGTCAGTTTTATCTGTTTTTTTAATCATTAATAATATCCTCTGCCTGCCTTGTTATTTTCTCCCTCACTTAAGAATTTTGTATTATTGAACTGTTTATTGAAGACAATCCTGTCTCTAAATCACGTCATAACGTTATGACAACTGGAAGCTGACCTAAATGTGATGTGCTTCATGGTTCCTGAGCTGAGAGCCATGGTGTTTACATTACTGGTCTGGTTCTAATAACTACCATAACTAAATTTCCTACCTTCTCCTTCCTCTGTTCGATACTCTCTGAAAGATGGAAGAGTCAAGGGTTAAGCATTGCTAAATTCCATCCTTTCGGGCTTTGATAGACCCACCCTTTGTCAACAGGTCAGTATCCACCAGAATTTCTAGATCTTGGGGACTATGCTCAAACCCCACCCCTCCTCCACCAAAAGTGTTCGGTATTTTTGAGCCACCATGCACAGCTGGCCACGGCAGCCCCTCCCATGAGACTGCAGGGCACTCAATAGAGTTCTCCTTTGTTGAACTATGAACTATCTTCCATTGTAAGAAGAGCGTTCCAGAGTGTGGAGCTTCTGGATATGGGGTGGGGGGACGGGATGGGGAAAGACATGATGATATTTACATGTAGGATAGTGAAGGTGGAGAAGTCCAGTGGCTTGAAGCTCTGGCCGAGACAGAGGATGCTGCTGTGCTCTTTGGGAAGAGAGTCACAGTCTGACAGGAAACATCTGCCTTAATCTGCTCCAACATCAACAGAATTGATGTGTGTAGGAACCTGTTGTTACTGCATGGGTTCCATTTCTCCAGCCAGGACTTGGCTGAGGTCAGCACTGTTTGGACAGGCAGTACCATGTGGTCTCCTTTGTCAAAATGTGGATGTAGCAAGCAGTGGTATTTGGTAATATCCTGTGGCTATTTTTCTATTTAAAGGGACTGTTTTCTTCTAAACCTGGTCAGCTATCTTTGTTTCCATATCTTTCCTTTTATGTTTTCCCTTTTCCCCCTCTCAGCGTATTTCCATCCTGGGTTTCAAATAAGTCAATGCTTTGTATCCTGGGTTCTACCACCACAGGGGTGACAAAGGCTCCCTGTGGTATAGCAGGTTTGTGCCCTAGAGTATCCAAACATCTGGAATCGCTGTGTGATCTCATAGGCACACTCACACAGCCACAAAACCACAGAGGTTGTCAGCTGCACCTAGCGTACATCTGCTTCGTTTTGCCCTGAGAATCACTTACTGTGCTGGGGCGATGCTCCTAGGGTAACGGTGCCTGCCGACAAGCCTGGAGACCTGAGTTTGAGCCACACAATGGAATGAGTTGTCCTTTGACTTCCACATGTACATTGTGGCATGTGTGTCCTGCCCTTACACACATGTACACAAAAGAAGTCAACTATAATTAACAAAATGTAAATGTACTGCTGAGATGACAAAGTACAGAAAGGAGCTTGTCATGTAACCTAGTTACATAAATTGGGTCCTAAAACTCATGTCAAGGTGGCAGGAGAAACGGAGCTCCCCAAAGTTATTCTCTGATCCTCACAGAGAGAGGGGGGGGGGGGAGGGTGCTGTACCCATACACACATATCAGTATGTACAGACACATGTACAATAATAATTGGGGGGAAACAGAATCAGAATCAGTTATCTGGAATTAAAGTTATTCTCTGATCCTCACAGAGAGAGGGGGGGTGCTGTACCCATACATGAATATCATGTATGTACAGACACATGTACAATAATAATTGGGGGGGAAAACAGAATCAGAATCAGTTATCTGGAATTAACTAATGATCTTACTTTAGGCAAACTACCTTATTTATCACTATTTGAAAAAGTAGTATTGAAGTAGTATTGGTGCCTGATGCTTAATTTTTGCCCCTGTAAACCTTTGTGCATATTCTGCCCGTGCGTGCACGTGTGTGTGTGTGTGTGTGTGTGTGTGTGTGTGTGTGTGTATACATAATGTGTATGGAGGCCAGAGGTTGGTGTCAGATGTCTTCCTCAGTCGTTCTCTTTCAGAAAATTCCATTTCCTAGGACCTAGAAATGAATGTCGAAGAAACCCATATTGTTGTTGAGATTTTTATCACTATCAGTTCCAGCATGGCTAGTATTGAAGGATGTCCAAGTCCTGTGAGAGTGTAGTGCATTTGCCGAAGACCTGAGTGATAAGTTAGTCATGCACAGGAAGATGGAGATGTAGAGAGGTTTCCTGTAAGTGTTCTGCCTGGTTGTTGGGTAAGCAAAGACTTTATGTTATTTATAAGAAATTGGAACAGTAAGAGAAAAGCAGATATTGGGTGAAGTATTTTTACTCCAAAGAAGTCCATCCAAGAAGTCACGTGTGGTTCCAATGGCACCCCTGTACCAGCACATGATGAGAGTTGTATAAACAACTCTGTAAAGGGGGCCTTTTCCCCCCAGTTCCCAGAGAGCCTGTGTGGGCTTACGTTCTTGTCACCATGGAGATAACTGGCCTGAAATCCTAATTTGTATTACTCTCCCTTCATGTGTCCATCTGTGTCTTCATTGCTTTCCTCCCCATCAAAACAAGCCATGTGTGGCTGAATCTTTGCAGGATTCAAGTCTCCCCCTGGAGAATGCAAACAAAGGCGCAAGTGCGTTTCTTCTTTTCCTCATTTGCTGCGGAGACATTTAAAAACCCTGCCAACTTTCACTCTGCACACAGACCCAAGCTTGGCTTTTCTAAGGTGGGCAATGAAAAAGTTCACGCCTGCAGACAGACATTCCACAGTTGCAATAGGTAACCTAGAAAGTGCCCAGCTCTGGGGAATTGTCTCGGGCCCTTTTGAATGGTAATCCCAAAGGGGCTTGTCTGCCTTTGATGATTATCTATAATTTCATTATTTTATGAGATTAGCTGCTGTGGAACTCTTTTATGGAAAGAGATTTAAGAAAGCCAACTAGATATACATCTGCCACACATGGACTCTTATCTTAAAAGTGGGATTTTCTCTTCAGCTCAGCATGCTGACAGATTTTTTTTCTTCTCTAATGGGGTTCAGCGGGTTGACAAGAAGGCCAGGATGAAAGACAGATGGAAGTGCAAAGACTGGCTAGCTCAGGTCCCACGGGACCCCATCCTTTGCTCAGCTCACCTCCTACTAAAATCACCTCCTTCCAGGCAGACACAGGCCTGTCACTCTCCGCCTGTCATCAGCAGAGCTAGGAGAAGCCTGTATGGCTTCTCATGGAATGGGTTTTCTTATCAAAACACGGGAGACTCTTAGAGGCCAGCCTGGCCTACAGAGTGAGTTCCAAGACAGCCAAAGCTACACATAGAGAAACCCTGTCTTGAAAAACCAACAAGCAAACCAGCAGAACACTGGAGACTGAATGTATCTGTAGAGACTGTATTTGGAGGCCACTTCTTTGACAGTGGGATATATTTGGATAATACAGTGGAAGGACTTCAGTCCCATCCAGGTCCCTGCCTTCCCCAAGAGGCCCCAGGAAGGAAGAGCCAATCAGAAGGGGAAGTGCCGACCTGGTTCTGGGCTCCCTTGAACTTGTGTTAGTGGGAAATGCTGACATCACTGTCTGATTCACTTCATGCAACACGGTTTGTTCTTTTATTCCCCCCATTCAGGTCAATATCTAAGATGCAGGAGAGACATTTTTAGCTTCCAAATTGACGCAGATGTAAAATCAGTGCTGGAAACTGTTCATTGCACTTTTAACCAAGTCAGGAAAGGCTAAGGAACTACAAATGATGCTAGGTTCTGGATCAACACCTGCCTTGTAAGTGTCCTGCCCAAATTCTCAGCCTGTGGGCCACACACGATCCCTTTGAGGATCAAATGACATTTCCATAGGGGTTGCCTAAGACCATCAGAAACCACAGATGCTTACATTATGATTCATAACAGTAGCAATGTTATAGTTAGGAAGTAGCAACAAAAATAATTTTATGGTTGGAGGTCACCACAATGTGAGGAACTGTGTTAAAGGGTCACAGTGTTAGGAAGGTTCAGAACGATGGCTGTACACACTCTTTCCCCCCAGCTGCCATCCTTCTGTATTGCAACCCACGTTTCCTGGAATTTGATGGTATAAGCCAAAACTTAAGGAGAGCCAAAGGAGACCTCTCAGTTCTGCCTCATTTGGACTATATGTGCCTTGCTACTAGCTTCTTGAGGGACTTTAATTTTACCTTCTGTGAATCAGGCTCTAGGATAGTATCTGTTCTCAGCTTGGCTTGGCTTCTCAGGAGACATACAGTTGCCAAAGTCCTCCCTAATGCCTCCAGGGAGCAGGGAACCTAACTCTCTGCCTTTGGGCTCTCTCTTTTGCTCTGTTTCAGTCCTGACAAAAGCCAGAGTTGTTTTTGAAGGCTCATGTAAGGTCTTTCTCAGTTTTACAATGTGCTGCTTGCCTGGTTCCAGTTGAGTCTGAGCAAAGGGTCTCAAGTTTTTCGAACTACAGGGTTACACCTGCTCGCCAACCCACCATACTCCTATTTCCCAGGGCAGGTCAGCACTGGCATTTTCATTCCCAGGAGGAAGGGACCAGTGGTAAACTCACCGTTTGCACTCTCTGGCAAAGGCACCCTGTGTTGTAGAATATTTGTACACTGTGTGAAGATGTGTTGCTGTGACTGGTGTAATAAAAAGCTGAATGGCCATTAGCTAGGCAGAAGAGGAAGAGAAGATAATCGAGGCATGTGGGATACACCAAAAAACAAATCAGACATAGGGAACAGAGGAAAGGTAACCAAGCCACGTGGTAGAACGTAGGTTAGTAGAAACAGGTTAATTAAGTTACAAGAGCTAGTTAGAAACAAGCCTAAGTTAAGGCCACATTTTCATAATTAACAAGTCTCTGTGTCATTATTTGGGAGCTGGTGGCCCCAAAGAAAGTCTAACTACACCCTTGGTCTCAGACTTCCTTGTGCTACTCAGCTTTGCAAACAAGTGGAGTTATTTTCAGCCAGACCTTATAGCTGACATCTTTGCAGTGTTGAGGGTGTGAGAGAGAGGTGTCTGGGGAATTACACTTTATCACTGATAGCTTGTCCTCCACTGGGAAGGGCGGGAGGAAGGGTGCTTGTGTTCAAGAGTGAAGATCCAAGCTGTTTCTAAGGCAGCCCTCTGCCTCTCTTGCCTTGCTCTGCCTGCTGCTTGGCAGGATGGCTCCTTGCTCTTGGCAGACCTGCTGTGTGAGGCCTCCAGGCCCACTGCCCTTTATGACTTGCGATGGTACCTCACTGGAGCCCGGTGTGACAAATTGGTCTTGCTGGTTGACTGAGATAGCACTGTAGTTGGGTCTTTCTTTTCCCCTCAGGACGCCTTCTGCCTACTTGCCGAAACTACCTAAATTGCCCTTTCCCAGTTTCTAGTTTTGGGTGTCAGAGATGGAGGGAAGGAGGAGGAGGTGTTGGGAAATTAAAGTCTGAGGGTAAAATGATACCCTGTGAGGAGTGTGGCAGGATCAGGAAGCCTGTTTCACAGCGATAGTTACTTCACCAAGTGTCCTGCCCCTGTGCCAGTGTAAACACAGAAGTAAACCACCACCTTAAGTCTGTTTAGTTAAATGTGGACAGATTCGCTTGCTTCAATCTAACACAATTGACTGCAATTCCTTAGCTTCCTGTTTTGGGTTAATTAGGAGTTAGGTATAAGCTTTGGTGTAGACAGTGAGTTGCCTATGGTAGAACAGAAGGTCGAATGCCTTTAGATAAGGTACCATAAGTCTAACAATCACTTTATAAGGTGTGACTGTGTGGAATCCTTATTGCTAGGCACCTTATTGGCACAAGAGCAAAACACGAATGGCTGGAATGGTGATCACCCAGCCCAGCTTGCTTCCCCTCAGCTGTACATCCAGGCACGGAGGACGGGAGGGGCAGCCTAACCCAGGAAGACTTGCTTGTGTGGGAAGATTTGGTTAGAGCAGGCATCATGTCAGGTACACCGGGCCATTTGGAAGCTGCAGTGGAAGAAACCCTCCTTGAGGGAGGCAGGAGTGGAACTGGGGTGAGTGGGCCCACAGCTGCTCTGAAGATCAGCCAGATAATTTGTTTTGCACAGCTTTCTACAGACCTGGTGTTGTGTGCCCTTTCTACATAGCATTTACGTCTTAGTCTGGCACTCAGTCAGCTGTATGGCACCTTGTCTTGCTCTTTCTCTGTGTTCTCAGTCTCAGACAGGACATCTCCTATACAAACAAAGGATGTAGGGCAGGTTCAAGTCTCTTTTATTTAAAGTGTGTGTGTGTGTGTGTGTGTGTGTGTGTGTGTAGCACCATAGTGCTAACCTGGGACAAATGGCTGAGGTGCCTATTTAACCTGGTCACTAGGTTCTCCCAGCATCTCTCAGTCCCTAGCTATTACAGAATATGGCTAGCAGATCCTGCCTTCTACCTCAAATTCTCCAGCCCAGGTCTTCTGCTCTCTTCTGTCTGCCCACCAGTTCTGCTCACAGGTGGCATCTCTCCTGTCCTGACGTTATGACAGGGTCCTGATGTTGCTAATGCCTGGTGGGCTCATTCTCTTCTGTTCAGAGTCTTTGTTCTTCATCTCCAGGGTAACAGATTCTCCATGTTAAACCACTTACCTGGAGTTGATGCTGTTTTCCTGCTGGACTCTGAAACAGGGATGTTTTCTTTGTAGATGGATGTTAGATTAAGACACAGTATCACCAAATTGTACAGGATTTAGATTTATCCTGTATATAAATGGTGCAGCAAAAGCAAAATAATTAAAAAAATGAAATGGTTGAAAGCAAAAAGTTAGGGGATATATATATATTATATGCTCATATGTGAGCATATAAAATATATAAAATTTTAAATTAAACAACATCAGAATATATAAAGGAATGATTATTTAATGTTTAAAAAAAGTCAGAACTCTGTTCGAATTAGAAATCTCACTGCAGTTCTAACTTTTGACAGGTCAAGAGGATGGTGGGGGCTAGGGGTGGGGGAATCCCAGCAACAATAAATAATGACTTGGCCTGAAAAAAAATTTACTGGAGTTAGTTGACTCTAGCATGTGTCTGTAGGGGGCTTTGGGCTTCTCCATCTTGGAGGAAGTGGGCGGTTTGGTTTGGCTAGAAGCTGCCTGTTCTGAAAAAGGTTGCTTTTACCCAGGGAGGGGAGTGAAGTCAGGGACCTAGCCTCAGAATTCCCCAGCATGGACCCCGCTCCCCCCCCCCCCACAGTCCATTTAAAAAGTGAAAGGGAAAAGATGGCGATGAGATAAAGGAAATGAATTAGCACACCAATAGGAAAATAAGTAACATGAGAATAGCGGTCTGCAAAGGCAGATCTGAATTTGAAAGGCCTGCTGGGGATGGGAGGCATGGGGTGGGGGGGGGTGGATGGGGCGTCGCCCAGAAGCCGGGCAGAAAGGTTTTGTTCAGTCTAGGTTTCTATCCAGGGCAGCAGCTTTTTTGGGGGGCTGAGGGTGGGGACAGAGGATAGTTGTTCAGAAAGGTCATTTCTTTTCCCACGTTGAGGAAATCCTTGTGAAATAACAGCAGAAAGAATATAACCACTCTTCCCTCTCTTTTCCTTCTCCCTCTTCCTCCCTTTCTCTCTCTTTTCATCCTTTATGGGCTTGAAAACTCTGGACCATTCTACGAATAATGAGAGATATCCCTTAAATGTTAGACAGCATTATCCCACACGCAGCCTGTGGTTTGCCCATGTCCAACTCCAGCACCTTCCTCTTAGTCTGTCCTTGCCCTGTGGAGAGAAATGTGTTGACGGGGCAACAACTGGGAGGAAGGACATAGCTAGATGGACTGAGTTTGTAAGTCTTCTGGATCCATTTCCAGGTCACCACCGCTGTCCCTTAGGAAAGTAAGAAGCAGACATCCGGTGACCATGTCTCCTCTAATTGCACTTTCAGGATTGTCTTTCCTTCTTCCAACCCATGCCTGCCCTGCAGACATCCCATACCTTAAGTTAACAAGGCTGGAGTGAGTGTCTGGAAAGTTTTCCTAGAACACGTTAAGGATGAAACCTGAGACATTTAATGTAGAAGAGACCCCACACACTACTTGTCTTAGTCCATTTGGGCTGCTGTAAACACAGACTTATAAACAACAGAAATGTATTTCTTAGTTGGTGGAAGTAGCTCAGTAGGCCAAAGTGCTTGCCATACAAGTTTAAGGACCTGAGTTCAAATCTCCAGAACTCCTGTAAATGCTAGAAGTGTGACTTAAACCTCTGTGATCCCAGCATTCTTAAGGAGTGGGTAGGAGGTGGAGACAGGAGATCCCAGAAACCTCATGAGCCAGCTATCCTGGTGCATGAAATGGAAAAATGACAAGGGGAAACTGTCTCTAACTATGTCGCACATGAAGACCAGTCCCGGAGGCTGTTGCCTGTATTCTGCATGTATATTCACATTCACATACATGAACACGTGGGTACATATACATACTGCGCTCCCGCCCCCCCACCTTTTGAAAAAGAAATATATTTTTCACAGTTCTGGAGGATGGGAGGTCTGTGATCAAGGAACTGGCAGATTCAAGGGCCTACTTCCCTGTTCAAACATGGCTGTATCTTGCTGGACCCTTGTATGAAAGAACTTCAGGCCGCTTAATGCGGCATCTTTTGTGAGGGCACAAATCCCATTCAGGAGGGTCTGAATCATGCAACCTTCCCATTATTGATTTGACCTCAGTGTGTAGATGGGGGAGGGGTTGTTAGGAATATTTCTTGAGGGGGAGCTTGGAAGCGTCCTATGGCGGGTGAGGGACAAATAGGCAGAACTTACATGGGGAGAAAGTTTTATTAGGGAAGGGAAGGGAAGGGAGTAGGGGAAGGGAGAGAGAGAGGGGAGAGAGAAGAAAGACACACACACACACAACACACACACACACACACAGAGACAGAGAGAGAGAGAGAGAGAGAGAGAGAGAGAGAGAGAGAGAGAGAGAGAGAGAGAGGCAGAGATCTGTCTGCCTCTTCAGAGAAATGGCAGAAAGATCGAGCAAGAGTGGGCAGAGCTTGTCTCTTTTTTTCTTTTTCTATATTAATTTATTTTTTATATTCTAATCCTAGTTACCCCTCCCTCCTCTCTTCCCACTCCCCTCCTTCCCCATCTCCTACCTGCTCCTCAGAGAGGTAAGACCTCCCCTAGGAAATTTATTAAGTCTGTCCCATCATCTTGTCGAGGTAGAACAAAGTCACCTCTCCATTCCCCAAACCCCTGTGTCTAGGCTAGTCAAGGAATCTCTCCATATAGAATGTGCTCCACTAAGTCAGTTTGTGCATTAGTGTTAGATCTTACACCCACCGAGTTTGTTTCTTAAAGAGACCTTAGCATACAGAGGCAGGATTCTTCCTGCCATGTATGCAGGGGTGGGCACTCTGGCAGGTCCCCAAGGGGTGGGGCCAAGGTGTGCCTGGATGCTAACAGGAGTTACAAGCATTCAGATCCTATCACTGCTTCTGAGCACAGTTTGTTCTAAAACAGTACAGAGGTCCAGAAAATGATGAAACAAAGGTGGGCAGGTCTTGATCCTTTCACTTTCCATAGCTGTCAAGGTCTCTTGTGATTTTCCAGCAGAGGATAACAGAATGCACACTATTCCCTATGCTTATGTGGGCAAGAACCCCCCCCCATTCCAGGCACAGTCTTTGTGAGCTGCTGGGGCATGGGTTCATTGGAAACCACTCAGAGACTTCTGCCTAAGTCAGTAACAGAAAAGCTTTGGATTCTGTGCTCCTGGTGTTATGTCAACTTGACACAAGCTAGAGGAAGGGGCCTCGACTGAGAAAATGCCCCCCTTCCAAGATCAGGCTGCAGGCCTGAAGGTCATTTTCTTAATTAGTGACTGATACTGGAAGGCCCAGCCCATTGTGGGTGCATTCTATAAGAAAGCAGGCTGAGCAAGCAAGTCATGAAAGTAAGCCAGTGAGCAGCTCCCCTCCATGGTCTCTGCATTAGTGCCTGCAGCATACAAGTCTTGGCACACTTAGGCATTTCTCTATATACAACTATTCATTTGTTTTGGGGACCAGTTTCTCTGGGGTAGGGCTATGGAGTCAGTGTGAAAGAGCATTTTTAAAAATCTATTCTGTCTTTTTCTTCATCCAAATGTGCTTCCCTTTGGTAGCTGTCCTAGGATGTCACTAGTGTTTCAATGCCTGTTTGAAGACCGCCAGAGAGATGTGGAATCAACATTTGGTGGCCATATTTCCATCTTTAGACTCTCTTAGAACCACACAGCTGTGAGTGTAAGTTTCTCTGGGTAAGATTGTAGCTTAATCATCCTTGTACTCTAACCTGACCAGGCTGAACTTCCAAGCTCAGTGACTGATGATTAAATGGCAATAAATTCAGCAGATGGCTGCATGTAATAGATTCTTTACTGTCACCCAACTTGCCAAGTTGCTCATTCATTAAAAAGTTCTTGAAAATGTCATGCTGGGCACAAGTGTCAGGAACTGACAGGGGCAAATGTGACACATGTGGCCTCATCACTCTGGCAAGTCCAGCCCCCAAGCCTGAGACAGAAGATCTTGGTCTCAGCTCTGAATGCCTTGAGAAGGGGTTTTGGGTAAAGCTGTGTGATTACAGGGAAGGCCCTCGCTTCACTCGGATATTTTAATCACCGCCTGCCTCACTGATGTCTGTCACTCGGCGGCACAGCAGATCTTGTTTCAGAGTCGGAGATGACAGATCAAACCCTTGCCATGCTGTTAGATAACCATATCCCGTGTCAAAGAATTCCAAGCTATGTTGTGAAAGTCTGGATGTGAGAACAGGATTCTTTGACGCAACAGGATGGGGAGGGTTTCCAAATCCCCCTGGAGCAGAAAATCCCTATGTGATCCTTTTGAGGATCATAAAGCCACCTGCTGGGGTCATGGATGCTAGGGTCAGGATGTCTGGCCAATTCAGGCAAGATCGAGTTGTGAGCTTTCAACTTGTATCTGAGAAAATGATTCCAAATGTTCTATGTTCCCCACTTGGCTGTTGCTGGAAAATTTGATAAAGGGAATAGAAGCTGGGCAAATAGTTCTGAAAAGGGTATAGGAAGGTTGTTTTGTTTTGTTTTGGCTTCAGACTGGGTTACTTTGCAACCATTTCCTTGGGAATCTGTGTAATTTATTGAGAGCTGGCTAAAAAAACCAATGGTAGGTCTGTCTACCATGAAGCCTCCTGTAGTGCTGGCTTAGCTTGTATCCCTCCAAGGGCAAAGGCGGCTAACATAGCCCTCTTGTAGTCTTCCAATGACTATTTTGTGTGAAAACTCCTAGAACACACTCAGGTTTCTGAGGCTCCACACTAAACGCCTGAGCAATGACTCAGGGTTCTTGGTAAAAATGCTGTGGCTTTTCTTTCCTGACGTTGCTATGAGCTCTCCAAATTCAGTTGAACAAGTAGACACTTCTCCTACTGTGCATCCTGGTACAGTCCTAAGTCCAGTTCAATTCGAACAGCTACACTCGACATTGTGAACAGATTGCAATCTGGAAATATTGATTACAGGAATTGTTTTAATTTGACCAGGAAGACGTTATCTGCCTCAGACCCTCAACTAATGATCATCGTGGGTTTGAGGACTCTTTCTGTGTTTCAGGGAATGCTAATTATTGTAATTAAGCATCACTTGGGAGAGGGGGGCCACATGGGATGCTGACTATTATTTCACGTGTGTACATATATTAATTTGGGACATGTTTGTTCAGCCACTCATAGATCGTTTCATTATCTTAATTTTATACTAATGAGCAAATTGTTTCAAACATTTACATTTCACCTTCTATTTCAAACATGGCTGTATCTTTTCCTTTGCCTCTGTTGACTAGCTTTCAGGCAGACACGCTAATGTCTGTTTCCCCTGAGCTAAGGTCACATATCATGTTTCAGCTGCAAGCTAGCAGCCTGTCAGGAGGAGTATGGAAATCTGTATCTGGGGTTTGTGATTCAGCATGGAATCAGGATGGCGAGGGGGCCCTCCTAGAGGAAACTCTGCTTTGAGTGTCTCCTGCCTTAATGCTAATTCAGAGCAGCTGCAGGAGTCTGGGGTGTCTTGGAAGCTTCTATCTCCATCCTTCACATCCTGAGATTTCATATGCACATAATTTCAAGGATACTTAGAGAATGTCTGTGAGTATTTATGCTTTATAGAATGTTCCCCATAACTCAGATTTCATGCATAGAATCATTTCACGCATACCTGTGGATGGCTTCTTTTTGTGCTGTCTTCCACTCTCATGCTTAGAGACACAGCCACATATGAGCTTGGCATGGGGCAGAGTTATATATAGCTAGTGTGATGCTGCCTTGAATGCTGTTTTCGTATGTAACTTACTAGGTAGGACAAACTCATTGATCTTTCAGTCCTTTGCTTTCTTCAACTGCAAAACTGAGAGGGAACATCCTAGCGTTGGTATCTTCCAGTAGGAGGTATGCCAGTAGAATACCCAGTGTCTGCTCCAGTAAATGCACGAAGTTAGAAGGATTACAGTGGCCGGGCGGTGGTGGTGCATGCCTTTAATTCCAGCACTCGGGAGGCAGAGGCAGGCGGATCTCTGTGAGTTCGAGGCCGGGCTGGACTGACAGCCTCCAAAACAATACAGAGAACCCCTGTATCGTAAAACCAAAAAAAAAAAAAAAAAGAAGGATTACAGTGGTATTGCTGTAATGACTAGACGAAGTACTACCTGAAAGCAGAGCAGCCCCCAACACAGACTGAGCTATGAGTTATGGCTAGAACCATCATTATCACAGAGACTAAAAAAGGATGTATTTATTTTATATCATGTGGTGTGTGTTTTGTTTGCATGTATGCATGTGCAACACATGCGTGTCTGGTGCCTGTGGAGGCCAGAAGAGTCCAACAGATCCCCTGGGACTGGAGTTACAGATGATTATAAGTTACCATGTGGGTTCTGGTAACTTGGAAGGATGGCCACTGCTCTTAACCTCGAGCCACTCAGCCCCTACTACAGAGATTTTGGGAAAAGATTGATTCCCCATTTCTGACGTGGGTCAGAGTTCAAGTTAAACCAAGGGGATGCCTAACGTGGGAGGTTAATTTTTGGATATAGCTTCCAAACTGTAAGTATGCTCATTTCTTTTCTGCACTTTCTGGTATGTGTACATTAGGTCTAAATACCATTGTCTTTTATAATCAAAGGCGCAGCCTAATAGAAGGCTAAAACTGCCATGTGATTAGTCTTGTCTAGTTTGAAAGTTCTCTTTGAAATGAAGTTGTCTTCTGAGGTTAGTGTCATCCTCGTAATAGGCATCAGTTATTGACAGTTTTCAGGAAAGAGCCCTCAGCAACCAGCAACCAGTAACCAGGCCTCTTTCAAAGGCACAGCCCCGGCTTTCCAGTTCCCATGGAGTACCTAAAGAAAACCCCATGCAAGGATCCCAACCATTTCCCAGGACCCACCTTACCCCCTCCATTTCTTTGCACCTAAGGGCTCCACACGTCTGTGCTTCGTGCTTCCTTTTTCCTGTCTGGCACACAATTTCCTATTTTATTTTATTGGCTTCTAGTTTTTACCTTCTCTCCCCTTCTCCTGGTTCTGAAGCCTAGAGTCAACTAATCAGGTACCCCAGGGGATCAAATGAATAAGATGTGGTCTCCTGAGAGGGAAGGCAGCGGGAAGAAGCTGATCAGGCAAAGAAAAACCATCTGTATTAGGAAGTTGAGGCTTTAAGGATCTCAGAGTGAGGCTGAGATTGTTCAAATAATAATAAATCTTGCCTCTGTCACACAAACATTTTTACAAAGAGCACAGGATTTGATGAAGCTATTAAAGTTCTTGCATTACTTAGCAGGGGTCAAATTTTCTAAAAGAGGCCACCTGTCCCCAGTTCTCAAGCCACCAGCAATACAGTATGTTGTATGTTCAGAGAAAGCTCAAATAATGCATTTAGAATATTCTAGAATTACGTTCTGTCAGCTAGAAGCACGAAGTCTACCCTTAAGGATCTGTATCTGTCCCATGGGAAGATGACTGGACCCTATGCTACAGTTTTTCAGAATTCCCTTCTTCGAGTGGCTGGATGAGGCAGCTGGTAAGAAGGGCATTGTTGGGGGAAGTCCAGCTTGGGTTTGATCTGTGCTCCATGCAGTATTTTCCACACCAGAGATGAGACTGATGGAGGCCAGTGCCAGGCTAAAACCTGCCCTGTGTACTCCATGGCTTGGTGCTGCCAGGGCTTCCAAGAGTTGCTTGCAGGTCATGCAGTATGCCTCGGGAAACCTAGCTTATTTGTGTCATCTGTGGAGTTTTTGACTTTGTTGCCCTTTGCTTTAAAAAGTCCCTGTCTTTGTACTGAACCCCTGTTGACAGTGGAATGTGGCTTTTCTGACATTGCATATACACATCTGTGTGAACATGTGTATATGCACTTAGGCACGTGCATGGAGTTTTAATGTGTTTTCTAAACAAACAGGAATGAGGCCATATTCACTCTTTGATCTGAAGCTCGCCATTTTTGCAGTCTGTCATGGAGGTGCATGTCAGAGCATGAAATATAACAGCTGTTCAATTGCACTGCACTGGGGTGGCATCCTGTGCTCAGTCATTCCTTACTTTTGGACGTGGAGGCAGCTCCCAGTGTTTTCATTCTACCCACAATAGTGCAGTGATTGTTTGGGTGTCTATACCTTATTTGTACACAAGTACTATTTGATTTCTAAGATTGTAATTTCTGGATTAAAGGGTGCTTTCGAATTTTTACTGCTGCTGTTACATCTGTGTATTCTAAAAACAAAACAAAACCTCAAAAGGTCCTAATCAAATTTGGCTGCCACCCCCTTTGCTCTTTGGACAAGTGACTTTATTGGAGTGAATTCTCAGCTCCAACTTCCCCGGAATCTTACTACATATAAATAGATGCTGCCCAGTCTCCAGGCATATTTAGGCCTGGTCCAAACAAGATTGCTGGGAGAGAGCTGATTTAAGCTCCTCCCAATGTCTCTTTGATTAGTAAACAGATCCATTAACCTCCCTGGAAGGTTCTTTTGAGACATTCAAGCTGTGAATTCTTCTTTCAGAGCCTTTCAAAGCTGAGAACCACTGCTGAGCAGAGCCCCATCTAGGCCAGATTGTGTTTATTTTGTCCGATTCAAATCAGTTTGATGGCTGTGTGTTTATGCATACTCTTAAGTGCTCTGGGATGCTTGGATGGGGCACGTTTGACCTGTTGGCTAGTGAACAGATTTGGTTTTAATCAAGTTCCAAGTCAGATGGGACATCACTCACGTGGTAGCAATCTTTCAGATGAAGGCCATGTTTTGCTCACTGATCCCTGTAAAAATCAGATCCATTAAAAAAAAATGAGGAGTCTGGGAAAGATGCTGGGTTGGTTTATTTCAGTCTTCTGCTTATTGAGGAATCAGGGGAAGTAGGGGTCCTAGGTGTCTTGTTACTGTACTCAACAGGGCAAAGCTGCAGATCGCCTGGGACCTCCCTCTGTACAATGCAATAGTCTGTCCTCATGCAAAGAACCAAGACCCTGAGTGTGATGCTTGAAACTGCAGAGAGTGCTGACCCCTGAATGGACCGGTTTTTTTTTTCTATACACATACACCTATGATAAAGTTTAGCTTGTAAATTTGGCACAGTCAGAGATTAACAATCCAATCCAATAATGGAATACAGTAATTCAAGTAAACAGCACCACTCAAGCACTTGGGGGTCATTATTAGCTAAGTATCAGGCACTTGCTCTGAGGTACTGCAGCAGCCAGACTGAATACAATACAATACAATACAATACAATACAATACAATACAATACAATACAAAACAATAGCGATGAGTAGGTAGTGAATATAGTGTGGATACATTAGGCAAAGGGATGGGTCACATTCTGGATGGGGCATAAGGGGAACAGCCCAAGACTACATGCTACTTGAAATGTCTGAATTACTTCATGTATTTTCTACATCACGTCTGTGGATGGCTGCTGGTCCTGGGTATGTGAAACTGTGAGGAGGAGTTAAGGGCAACTATATACTACTCAAGAGTTCCTAAGATGGTGGTTCTCAACCTGTGGGTTGCGACTCCTTTGACAAACCTCTAGCTCCAAAAATACGCACATTATGGTTCATAACACTAGCAAAATTGAAGTTATGAAGTAGCAACAAAAATAATTTTAAGGTTGGGGGTCACCACAACATGAGGAATTGTATTAAAGGGTCGAAGTATTAGGAAGGCTGTGAACCACAGTCCTAAGAGATACTTAAGGAAACATTCTTCATTTAGCCCAGCTGCCAAAGAGCACATCTGAAATCTACTTAAGCCAACACAGGTGAGATTTCAGATTTTACATGAATAGGTTACTTCCAGACCCAGGATATGATATCCAGTAAATCATCCCTGTGTGCAAATTCAGTCAAAAGTTGTGAAGTCTGCTTTTAGAATTTGTATATCCCTGATAAGGTGACTATAACTTACAAATGAATTCTCTTAGTACTTATAGTTAAGGTGCTAGAGGGTGGGATTAATACGGTTTTAAAAACGAACTGGAACGAATAGAAAACGATTTCTACAGGGTGCGGTGGCATCCAGCAGCCAGCAGCTGTCTTAGCACTTGTGAGGCTTATGTAGGAGGGTCATGAGAATGAGCCATCTTGGGGTTCACAGCTAGACTGGAGAAGAGAAGAGGAGGAAGGATGAGTAACCTTTGTCCTGGCACCCCTCTTAGTCATCTCAAGTGGGAGAGGAGTGCGCTGAGTCCTTTCCTACTTCTGGCCTCTGTGTGGGATGTTCCCGCTGCCTGTACTGCTCCTCCCAAAGCTGCTCCGTGTCAACGTACATGTCACCTCCTTAGAGTGCCCTGCCTTGACCACTCTCCCTAAGAGAGCCTCTAAGTGCTACTCTTTATCTCAGTCTCTTGGAAATTCTAAAGTAATCTTAACAGCTTTCGGTATCACTCACATACCATCTAATTATACACATGAAACTCGTTATCCATATTCACAGACTTGGGCAAGCATTGCCATTATTTTAAGGCATCATGATTTTGCAAAGACATCCCGTTCTCTTTGGCTGTCATTGCTCCACTGCCTATTACTTCTCCATCCCTAAGTACCCATGAGTCTACTCTTTCTAATTTTCTTG
This sequence comes from Mesocricetus auratus, assembly GCF_017639785.1. Classification (NCBI taxonomy): domain Eukaryota; kingdom Metazoa; phylum Chordata; class Mammalia; order Rodentia; family Cricetidae; genus Mesocricetus; species Mesocricetus auratus. The sequence goes on from NW_024429182.1 coordinate 35,625,316, forward strand.
GTTGATTGGAGAATCTCATATGAATTGACTCATGTAACATGAGGCCTTTTGTATCTGTCTTCTTTAATATTCATAATATTTGGCATACATCAGTATTTGATGGTGTTCCAGTGTGTGTGTGTGTGTGTGTGTGTGTGAGAGAGAGAGAGAGAGAGAGAGAGAGAGAGAGAGAGAGAGAGAGAGAGAGAGAGAGGGAGGGAGAGGGAGGGAGATGGGGAGAGAGGGAGGGAGAGAGAGAGAGAGAAGCCTGCCACATTTGGCTTCTCCTTTCCATTGATGAATGTTTGGGTGGCTATTGTAAACAAGAATGACAAGTCTTGATTATACACCTGAGTAGACTCACTGGGTTCCTTGTAAATTTTGTGGCTTGTGTAATGCATCTTCCATTAGATTATAACTTGATACAGGTGAAAATCCCATCTGACTTGTCACTGTCATCGTTTCTGTGCCTATATACAGTAGGTTCTCAGGTAGTGCTTAATGACTAGTTAATATACACTGAATCTGCCAGGCATCAGATGCATGTTAATAACAGTCTGTATCCGATGTGCTCTGAAGAAGACTGTGTCAGAAATGCTGACCCCAGTGCCAGCATTTACACATTTTTGAAGGCTTTAATCCTGCCACATGCCTGCTGATTTTATCCTAAGCAACTTATTTCCCTCACAACGAGACTCTAGCTTTGATGGTAATGATTAGTCTAGAGTGGGTATAGACCTATTGTATCTTTTGCGATAGAGAAAATAAATCCGCCCACATAGAGAATTTGAACCCTGTAAGAGTTTTATTTTTAATTGCCTTGAATTTAGTAATCTGTTTTTGTTACTGTTCTATTGCTGTGATGAATCACTATAACCAAGACAACTTATAGAAGGAAGCATTGAACTGGAGGCTTGCTTACAGATTCAGAGAGTGAGTCCATGCCCATCATGGCGGAGAACATGGTGGCAGGCAAGCAGGCATGGTGCTGGGAGCTCACATTTGATCTGTATGTTGCGATGGGGGGAGAGGGAGAGAAGGAGGGAAGGAGAGAGGGAGAGAGGCGAGAACTAACTGGGACCGGTCTGGCTTTTGAAACCTCAAAGCCCACTCCCATTGACACACCTCCTCCAACAATACCCCACTTCCTAAGTCTTCCTAAATAGTTCACCAGCTGGAACCAACACTCAAATATAGGAGCCTATAGGAGCCATTCTCATTTAAACCACTACACTATGCGAGCACTAGGGAGAAAAAGCTAGAGCTTTTTAAAGGTCGTTATGTAAAGGGAAACTGGAGGAGTGGTGATGGTTATGAGTGAAGTCACAGGAAACAGAGTTGATAAAGCAAAACCTGGCGGGTAAAGCATCCACATTTACAGAGAAGACACCCAGCCGATGGGAAGGAATGTCTGGGCCAAGGTGGTGATGACGAGGTCAAAGAAGAGCTGAGTGCAACTCCTGAGCCCCTGAACTATGTGAAGTCTTCTTGAGGTCCGGCTGCACAGCATTCCCTAGGTGTCTATGATGCTGTGGTTTAATAACTGGACTGTCATTATCCTGGTTCTTCCCTCACCATGTTCACCTTAACCACCTGAGGCCCCTGGGGGTGAGACTTCATCCCCTGAATCGAGAAAAGATGATCTAAACACTGTTATTATTAACCATATTTTACACAAAATGAAGTCAGGGCTCAAGATCATGTTATTGTAGGTAGAGGTGCTGGAATGCAAGTCCAGGCTTACCTAATTTCAAGGTTTTTGCCCTGTACCATGCTCTCAGGTATTTTAGTTATCATAGGAACACACAGGTCATCTAAGTGAACCAGCTTGGAGCTATGTATGCACTCATTTGTATCAATGAATTTCTTCACAAAAATAAGAAAATAATTTGCATTTACATAGAGCCAGCTCCTACTTAGTGACAGTAATAAGGTCTGCATTGTGGACCAAGCTTCTGCAGGACACACCCTGCCTCATTATCCCCTTTTTTCTGTGACTTGCAAATTAATTTCCCTCTGCAGGGTAGGTTAATTGAGACTCACTTTTTTTTACTTTTACCAATTTTCTCCTCTTGTTTCATTTCCTCCGGGCTTATACTGAAGGAAGAGGCTGTGATAAAGGGCATTGTTAGTGGAGAAAAGGAAGCTGCGAACTTCCATGAAATGATATGCCTTAAAGAAAAAGGGTTTCACAGCAATGTCCAGGGATTTTAGTGCAAGGGTAACAGTCTGCAGAGTTGCTGAGCTGAGTGTCTTTCTGAATGTGTTATTCCCCCCCCCCCCCCCAGACAGGGTTTCTCTGCATAGCTTTGAAGCCTATCCTGGCACTCCTTCTGTAGACCAGGCTGGTCTTGAACTCACAGAGATCCACCTGCCTCTGCCTCCTGAGTGCTGGGATTAAAGTGCCCCACCATTACCTGGCCCCAAATGTATTATTCTTGATACATATTACAAGTTTCCAACACTCACCCAAGGTGAGTTTGGTAGTTGGGACAGTTCTATGACTATTAAAGACTGTCTTGATTGAGAACGACTAGGACTGAGGATGGGACTCTGTGGTAGTGTGCTGGGTTAGCATGGATGAGGGAGGGCCTGTGTTTGGTCCTCAGTCTCACAAAGAAAAAAATCACAGAAAATGAAGAACAACAAAGAGAGAAGGGAGAGAAAGGGAAGGAAGTGGTAGGGGGAGGAAAAAGATCACCCTTAGTGGAGGAAGACAAGGGAGGGGGAAGCTGTCAGAACCGTGTTTTTTGACTGTTAAAAAGCATTATGATGAGAGTGAAAGGATTGCTTAACAAAACAGGACAGAGACCCAGAAATAAACCTAATAAACACGACTAGTTGATTTTTGATGGTGCTAAAGTAATTCATAGGACAAAGCACAGTGTTTCCAGGAGAATGGACGAGTTAACACAGCTTTCAACTAAAAATTACATGGACAGTTTGAGCAGACACTTCACTAGAGAGGATACATGGATCTCAAAGAAGTACAAAGAAAGATATTCAGCCCTGTTACCCTGTAGAGAACACAAATAAAAACTGTGACAGAACAATGAGAATATAAAAAAATAAAAATTAGTGTTGAGACCAAGCCAAGTACTGATGAATCTTCACATCATTGGGAGTTGTGTACAGTATGGCATTTGTGGGAGTGCAACTAGAACAGAAAGCCACTCTGGGAAGAGGTTTGCCAAATGCATATGAAGTTAAACAGATGCTTACCATATGACCCTGTAATCCTACTCCTGTGTATAGACCCCAGAGAACTAAATCGTATATCCACATAAAACCTGTATACAAATATTTATAATAGCTCATCTATAACAGCTCTGAACTGGAAAGAGCCAAAAGCCATTTAATAGGTGAAGGAGTAAACAAACTGATATGTCCATACGATGTTCCACAATAGAACCGAACTAATGCCCAAGTTGGATGAATCTTAAGGGACTTTGCTCAGTGCAAAGGACCTGACTCAAATGTTACATACCGTATGAGTTCCTTTATTTTGTGTTCAAGCAGACAAAAGTATAAGGCAAACAGAGCGGTGCTGGAGATGGGACAGCTGTGACTTCTCAAAGGCTTTTCTTGGGTGGTTAGAAGTGCTTTGTATCCTGATTGTGGTGCTGGATGGGTGAATCTACTCATGTCTGAAGCTGACAAAAAGAGAACACACCAAAGAGGCAATTTCACTGTGGGTGATTTAAGAAAAACAAGCAACAAGCATGGGACTGGCTAAATGACTTAGTAGAGAAAGGTACTTGCTGCGAAGCCCAAAGACCATGTGTGTCGGGGCATGTGCGTGTACACACACACACACACACACACACACACACACACACACACACACACACACTTTCTCTCAATAAATGTAAAAATTACATTAAAAAGTGCAATATATTTTAAAATCTTTGCTCAGAATGCTAGTATGCTGTCCAGATTGCATCCTTGCTTCTCTGGGCAAATACCAAGGATGGTCCTCTTTAACAGCAGAGTTTCAGAAGATTTCTAAAGGTTGAACCTATTCTGAGGAATCACAGTCTATAGTAAGAAACCTGCAGCAAGAGACAGACATTCAAAGCAAGAGCAGTAGGGAATCTGAAAGTATACCATGCTGCCAAGTTAAACAGAAAACACAAATATTTGTATAGCTTTGTAACAAAAGAGAAATATGGGTTTTGGCAGAAAGACCTTAATGGTACTTGTGGCTTTAAAATAACCAAGCCTTGCTCCCATTATGTGGAAATCACATGCAGATGTAGGTATGTCAGAGACCATGGTGCTATCCCAGGGAGAGAAGCCCAGATTGACAAGCAGGGCAATTCATCTCTTTGCGAAGATGTGGCAAAGTCCAATGGCCTCTTAGCATTGGCTCTGGAAGCACTGTGTGCACTGCTTAGCAGAGTTGGGTGGATCACATTGCTGCATGGGTTCATGATGGTTTGTTTCCAGCTGCAAAGACAGAATCTTAAGATTTTAGTTTGGAGATGATGTGTTTGGGTATCAAAGGCAGAAATACTGGATAATTTGGGGTGACTGTGGGTATAGTGAGGGGATGGTGGTTTCCAGGACCCCTCCCATCCAAATACAAAGCCCTAGCCATCCTCTGTGCTTCCCAAAGGGAGATGTCTGACACACCAACTTCCCTTTGCAGTGGATTGGATTAAATACTTAGATATTTGTGGCTATTGGGTCAGGAAGAAGAGTTCAGGTAGCATTCTTTGGATGCAAGTAATAAGATCAATTTTAAGTGACTTAAAAAGGAATGTGATGAAAGATAAAAAGCCATCATCAATGGAACGAGTTATTAAAAAAAGTAGCAGGAACCGTGGCTGGCAGCCTAGGCCTAGGGAAGGGAGATTGTACATTGACCCCATTTTCACCTCAATACAGCATCTTCTCAGAGTAAGTCCTGTCACATGTTCATTCTTTTTGTATGGGAAAGAGATTATGTTGATTGACAAGTAGTGGCCAAGGGAAATTCTACAGAAGTAACCTAGGTATTTCATTTCTCAGGCAGAAGTTGGGATTGGTCAGGGAGAAAACAGTAGCTTCCAGGAATCATTGTGGGGTTTAGACACTCCTATGGAGCATTTGGATAGATATGGGTTGGGAACAGGGAGGTACAATGAGAGTGTTGGGTGTCGTGGGAGGAAAAAACATTGGCCTAGGAGCTATATTCAGATGAGATCTGGCTGCTAGAAGCTGATAGATGATTTCAAGGGAAGTTGCTCTTTCCTGACCTTTCTGTTTTCCTCGCCAAGTGATAGAAGCACCTTAAGACTCTTGCTCTGCTTTGGATATGGCTTGAGTGTGACCCCCAGTGTGAGCAGCATTGAGGTAGTTCAGTCTTTGAGAGCTGAGGCCTGGTGGGATGTAATTACCCCACTGGGTCGCCAGCCCTGGAAGGGATTGTTAAAGCTCTTGTGGACAGCAATATTTCCTATGGGAGTGAGTTGCTGTAGGAAACGTACCACTTTCCCTGAACCTCTCTTTTACATGTCCCACTGCATTTTCACAAGAATTTGATCATTTGGCCCAAAGCGTACATCAATCAGATCAATTCAGAGTCTTGGCCAACTAAAAGTGAATGATCATAATGGGGAAGATAGGTTAAATGAGAACATAATTTATGCTCTCAATGCAACCCATTGAGAGAGTTACAATTTGAAGCATTCCCATGTCTTTGTATTATATGTGTGCCCCCCTCTTTATTAGCTCCAATTTTAGGACAGACTTTGGATAGAAAATTTTGGTTCCTAATTTCTAACACAGTTAAGATCTTTTAGATATAACGAACTCTTTGTAGTGTCATGGTCCTTTGTCCCATTTCTGTGTTCTGTTTAAGATGAAATTGTCCTTTGTTAGATGCTTAATTGGCTCTGTCTGTAATAATATGTCTACATTCTGTGTAAGTCTATATGTGTTTGTGTATCTGCATGTCTGTACTGTGTGTCTATGAATGCATTTCTGTGTGTGTGTTCAACAGGGAAACAAGGCACGGGGAGGAGAAAAGCTCTCTTATGAAGGTCAATGCCTAGAAATGTTTGTTCTTGCTTTACTTTTCACTTTCCCAGTATGTGGGAGGAGCCCTGCACAGTCTTTGGCTTCATGAAATGTTGACATTCAGGAGAAGAACGGATGTGTTTATTCTTCAGAGTTAAAAGGAAACAACTGAGGAAGATATATTCTGTCCCACTTGGTCTTGTGAGTCCTTTGCCAGCAGGATGAACTTTCTACCTTCCCTGGTGAACCATCCCTGTAGCTCCTGAGCAGCATTCCTCTGTCCCTTCTCTTCATAAGTGAGAAGGAGAATGGCATTGTGATACTTGACCATATAAGGGGGGAGAGAGAGGACCAGCTATGATTCAGTTCTTCCCTCGTGTCAACTGTACATACACTGGAGACCTTTTAAGGAAACATGGTGCGTGCAGGGAAATCATCCCAAGGCAGTCCATCCATTTTCCATGTTACTGCAAAATTGGTGCCTGCAGGTTCTATGTGCCTCTGAAGTATAAATCACAGGGGCCTGTTGGCACCAAGCTTTGGGAAGACAATTCAGAGATCATGCTCTCTCCTGAATGCAATCAGCATTGTACTTCCTCTTAATGAGCCAACTCACAGTTGAATTTCTGACCTTTAGTGAAAACTTTACCAGTGTCACATCCTGACTGTCATTGGGGTGCTCCCATCTGTTATGAGTGATTATGATGTCCACAAAGACACTGTCCCTCCCTCCTGCCTCCTTTAGGCTTCTGATTGGTTGTATCTGTGCTATTATGTTCACTTCTGGAGAAGGATGGAGAGAGATAGTGGTAGAGATAGATACACGATAGCAGTCAGAAAGATAAGATAGATGATAGATAGATGATAGACAGGCAGATAGATAGATAAATAGATATAGGTAGATAATAAATAGGTGATAGACAGATATAGGTAAATAGATGGATGAATGGATGGATGGATGGATAAAATTGTTTTAAGTCATAGATAGTTCCCTTAGTGTCTCCAAGATCTCAGATAAGTCATGTAACTCTCCAAGACTCAATGTTCTCAACTAAAAATAGAGAAAATGAATGTGATAAAATGTAAAGTGTTTAGCACAGAGCTGGAAACATAATGAAAGTTTGATGAATGGTAGCTGTTGTTGTTATTGTTGGCATTACCGTGTTATCTGGATGAGAGCTATAGATTTGGTGTCTGTGGGTAGTATCCTGAAACCTTGCTGTTCTGATCTAGCATAATTTTGACCAAGTGATTTTCTTTAAGTGCCAAAGGCATTCATAAATAATCTTAGGATCCCTGAAGAATGTCTTGGCAGGGCCCTGCATAGCAAACGAGGTGAGGTGGACCAGGATCTGGCTCTCTACCCGGCCACCCCTAGGTTTATGGAGTTGGACAAACTATCTAATCTCCTGGCACCTTACTTTTGTAGTCTGTGGTCTGGTGATGAGAGTTGTTTAAATCCATGTATTTTGGTTGCCAGGGGCTAGAAACAAACCAAATCAGAGCAAGGGCAAAAAGAAATGATTCACTGCAAAACTGTAGGGATTTCTCTGCAATAAACTATGTCTTATTTCATAAGATAGGGAAGGGGGAAGAGAAAGAGGCATTTCAGAAGGTAGAGCTCCTTCTTTTAGTTTCTAGGCAAATAGATGACCTATCCTCTCCTCTGCAAATAGATAACCTATCCCCTCCTCTGCCCTGCCAGATTGCATCCAATCCTAGACTCATTTTTTATCGTGAGTTCTATTCTGCAGCAAACAAGGTCAGGTTGATAGGACAGGCCCAAAGGACAGTGTGTTAGGATTTCTATTGCTGTGAAGAGACACCACGACCATGACCTGGCAACTTTTTTTTCCCTGTTTTTTGAGACAGGGTTTCTTTGTGCACCCTGGAACTCACTCTGTAGACCAGGCTGGCCTCACTCACAGAGATCTGTCTGCCTCTGAGAGCTGTGATTAAAGGCCAAAACCTCCTGGTTTCATGGCAACTCTTATAAAGGAAAGTGTTTAATTGTGGTGGCTTAATTACAGTTCAAAGCTTTAGTCCATTATCACCATGGCAGGAAGCAAGGCAGCATGCAGGCAGACGTGGTTCTAGAGCAAGAGTTAAGAGTCCTTACATCTTGGCTCACAGGCAATGGGAAGTGATCTGAAATACTGGGTATGGCTTGAGCATATGTGAGACCTCACGGCTTCCACAGTGACACACTTCCTCTAACAAGCCACACCTATTCCAGAGAAGCCACATCTCCTAATAGTACCACTCCCTTTGGGGGCCGTTTTCTTCCAAACCACTCCAGTCAGAAAGGTGATAGTGTATGTTTTAAATGCCGGTGCTACCCTGTTCTGGGACAATCACAGTGTCATGATGTTGCCCTCAGAGCACCCAATAGCAAATTCCCAGGTTCAGGGATCCACGCAGAGGCCTGTCCTACCACAGGCTTCCACCTAGCACCTGACAGCCCCATGCTAACTTCCTTAACAATGGCGCTACTCAACTGAGACCCTTTTTTGCTTGAATCTACTAGAGATGCACAGAGCATAAGTGAATTTATATATAGCATGGTGCTATCAAAGAGCTAAAAGAGCAACTGTGGCAGGGTTGTCTTGGGGGTGATTTTCCATTCTGGATACCAGAAGAGATGAGCACTGGTGCTCAGCCTACTTTCTCCCTTTTGTTCAGTCTGGACCTCTAGCCTAGGGCATCATAATGAGGGTGGCTGTTCCCACCTCTTTTAACCCACTCTAGAAAAGTCCTCACAGACATGCTAGAAGTGTGTCCCCAGGTGATTCTGCCACATGCGCCATTACAAGGGACTGACAATGTGTTTCATTCTATTTGTTTAACTTTGTTTTTTTTTTTGAAGGTGTGTTTGATGTGTGTGTGCGTGTGCCTGCATGCACATATGCATATCATGCATATAAATGCAGAGGCCAGAGGAGGATGTTGGTGGTCCGACCTTATCACTCCCCCCTTATTTCTTTGAAACAGGATTTCTCACAAAGCCTGGAGCTGTGCTGGCAGACATCAAGCTGGCTGATGGGTCATGGGGACTTGAATTTGGCCCTTTTTCTTGTACAGAAAGTATTCATACTCGCTGGAAAATCTTCCTACTCATGGGACTGGCCACCTTTTGTTCCAACTGTTTTAAACTTTTCAAGAAATTTGGTTAATATTTCAGCAGTAGGCTGAAGTTCTGGGAACGCTTACATATGGGTCTAGTGTTCCTAATGGGCATCTTTAATTGTAGTGGATAATGACAGAGGCTGAGAGGACTGTGGAATGCAATGCTTAGAAATAAGGCCTTCAGACATTCTGAAAGCAAGTATAATGTGTAGTATTGCAGAACGTGGTGGGTGGGAAACAGCCTTGTCCTTCAAGCTTTATCAAGGAGATAACCCAAGGTTCTGAGGAGAGCTACATCCTTCTCTGTTACACACACATGCACCTACCCACCTGTACACATGCTTGAATACGCCAGGGTCACTAATTTACTCCTTATTGCAATATTTAGTGTCTTGCCTCAGGCTTTTTGCTATCCATAAGCCTGTAAGTGATCTAACTCCCACCAGGAGCTCCAAAACGAAGAAAACTGCAACTCTCCCATGATTAGCTGCCTAACTGAACATGAGAAAAATGCAACATGTCATTTTATTATTAAATTTCGTACTCAAGAGCTCATTATAACACTTGAGAATAATTTATAGGCTGCATTTTCTCATTCTGAAAGGATTCTCAAGTGTGCACAAGGGATGAGAGTGCATTGCCAATAGTTAATTAAATGAGTGACTTGGAGGTTCATCATTTCAAATGCAAAATTACAGAAATCCCTTCAAGATGCTTTTGGAGTACAAAGTAGAGATTTGTATGTGAAATGTAGATTTGTTTTAATATGTTTGACATGAAATGGGGTGGGGCCACACACACACACACACACACACACACACACACACACACACACACTTAAAGCCATACTCACAGAGTTTCCCATAATGCAATGTTATTGAACCAGTCACAGGGTTGTAGGAAAATGAAATTCTTTGTCCCTAATGGTTTTAAAGACAGTGAAAGACCTTTAGGGATACCTTCAGTGATGTGACCATCTTGGGAGGGTATATGCCTCTCTTTCTACTTCAAATATGTATACTCTCTGCCTGAGCACAGGTGAACCAGTGAAGAGCTGCTGCATGTATTTGTAATGGATGTATGCTTTATAAGGGTACTACATAGCAAAGCGGCAGTGTGAATGCTATTGTGATGCTTTAGCAGAATATTTTCATGTGTTCTGGTCTAAGGAACTCAGTGCAATATAATTGGGTAGCTGGAGGTGAGGTTTGGAAGAAAGACATGCCGTTCATCTTTCCACTGTAGTACGTGTCTGAGATGTGGGGAGGACCATTTGTCTCTGTTTCTGAGGTTTCATGGTCAGTTGGCCTCCTTGTTTTGGGCCTGTGGTGGCACAGTGCATCATGGTTGCAATGCACAGTGGAGGTGATCTGTTCACTTCATGGTAGTTGGAAAGCAAGAATGGGGGACTTGGGGTGGGGGAAGGAGAAGGAGGCGAGAGTCCAAGGTCTCAATGCTCCCTTAAGGACATGACCCTAGTGACCTAATTTCCTTCTACTAGACCCCATCTCTTAAAGACTCCACCACTTTCCAGTAGGGCGTGGGCTGCAGACCAAGCCTTTGGATCATAGGTGCCTGTTTGGGCACCAGTATTGAAGCTGTCACAAAGGGCTCTGGAGGCACTGTCTAGGATCTAGCTCTGGCCTGCTGGAATACTACCTGCTGAGATAAAGGCTCTCAGCAACTGCCCCTCCTTCTGTAATTTCAATCTCTCCTCTGGGTGTGGGATCTTGAACGGAAGGGAGCTATTCGTCCCTGTACATAGTTGTTCTCAAAGCCAGAGGCTCTGATATTTCTACAGGCTTTCCCACCTGCCTCTAGCTTTCTTCCACCAGTAGGCTGGCTTGCTTCCTGGCAGTAAGTTCTTGACGTAAAAATCTCTGTGTTCTTGCCCTGTTCTGGCATTTTCCCTAAGCTCCCAGTGGGTTCCACCTGGAATGAAACCTCACCAATACAAACTGTCCCACTAGGTCCCCAGAGAAGAACAATGGGACAGCGAATGGCCTTTTTATTTTCCTGGGAATGTCTGCTTCTCCCATTAATGTCAGGAACTCTGCATTCTTGCCAACCTATTTTGGTTCCTGTCCCTTAGCGACAAGTAGGGCCACCGAGAGGATCTGTCTCAGCTGTAGCTGGCACAATCACCCTATCTAGGAGCAGCTGCTTTTCCAAACTTCTTCTTCACCCTAAGCTACCTCCCTAGGGATTTCAACTCAGGGCCAGATTGCTCAGGTCACTCAGATGCCAGAGAGCCTTGCTGTCACATGTGTTGGCCATGGATGTCCCCACTGGCTAAGTCGATGAGGGACTTTCCTTTTGTCTGTTTTCTCTGCTGAGCTCAGAGTTTCTTGCAATTCAGGATTAGAGGGGGTGGGCTCTCTACTTCCTGGAATTCTCTTCAACCTTTTCTCTGATGTGAGGTGAATGAACAGAATTTGGCATGTTCTTTCTTCTTGGTCCTCACTAGTGTTCATTGGGAGTAAAGCCCTTTGAACCACACCGGTGTCATATCTGTATAAAGGGTAGCTGCTGTGTCTGTTTAAGTCAGTGTTTTCCAGCATGTGCTGAATGAGACTGTCAACCCCAGAGGGTGCTCTCTGAGAAGTGTGTTCTGTTCCTCTAAGCAGTCCAGGGAGATAAACATTGGTTCGTACTCTGTATGGGGAAAGTAGCTTCAGCAGACTTCTGGGCTGTTTCACACCAAACTATAGCACTAGCTTTGGTAAGCTGACAGATATACTGTACATAACAGTAGTGCGATTATTAACATTTTCAGCCAAATTTTGTGCTCTTTCAGAGTCATTCACTGTGGCTTGAACTGACTCTCAGCTCTTAGTCTCATTCTGTGTATCTCCTCATGGCTGTGTTCTGATGGCTCCTGCAAGGCCTCCCAGATGTGGCAGGGAATCTGATGTCTGGACATCCAAGGCAATATTCCTCTGAGTTCTTAGCTGAGCTCACAGGGCAGCACAAGAGACTGTCCAGTTCAAGCTGGAAAGCGAGGAAATAGCCAGCCAGCAGTGGGGAGAACCTGTCACCAGTGGTCGTTGGTGTCCCAGCTGGGTGTTTCCCGGTTTTTGACTTCTTAGTCAAGAAACTGAAATAAAGGGTCAAACAGATTTGCCAAGTAGCAGGAAAACTATTTAAAAATGGAGCAATATTACAGATCAGAAAGAAATATGCTATGAATAAAAACACTAGGCCACATGAGGGACAGCACTGGAAGGGCCTGGGTATTGGTTGGGTCTTCTGTAAACTTCAAGAGAAGTAGAGACATAGCACAGGTTCTTCTCCTAATTAAATAAATAATTAACCAATTAAGTGTGTGTGTGTGTGTGTGTGTGTGTGTGTGTGTGTGTGTGTGTGTGTGCGTGTGTGTGTCTTAGAGGACAACTTGTAGGAACCAGTTCTCTCCTTCCACCGTGTGGGACCTGGAGACCGAACTTGGTTCTTTAGGGTTGGTGACATGCTCATTTAACCATTAGGCCATCTGACTGGCTCGTTCTCTGTTTTAATGGACAGACTTAGATTATATAAACCTTTGCTCACTGTGCATTTTTTATCCCATGATACATCTGATTTTAATCACATTCGTGCTCAGTTATGTATAGGCATAAAATGGTAAATAGGGATTTCTTTTCTTTCTTTTTTATTTTTAACCATAAAAGATCACTCAGAGGACAACTTTTGTCTTACTGAGCATGCACCCCAAAACAATCTAGGTTGGATTGACCCCTTACATTCATGGATATGGATGAAGTATATTTGAATAAGAAACTGTCCATGAAAAAGGAGGTTTTGATAGCTGTTAAGGAAAGAAGCTTATGTCACTATTCAGTGAGGAGTGTATGCAGCTCAATGCAGATGGGGGCCTAGGTTGCTAACAGGTTGATAGGTGCATTGTTCAGAGAAGTATGTGTGAATAGCACATACAGTAAGGGTCTCAAGCTGCCAAACACATTATTAAATGAGGGATATGTGCATAGCTCAACCCAAGTGGAGTTTTAGGTTCCTAAACTATTCCCTATGCTTTTCTGTCTCAAGCTGGTATCTTCCATTTGCCCTAAGTCCATTTCTTCCAGTCCTCTGGCCTGAAAGCTGGCCCCTCTATACTATCTATAGACTCCTCTTTTCTCCAGACTTATGTTAAGGTTGGATAATTGTGAACATTGTAGATGTTTGGCAGGAGAGAATGTGGTCAGGCATTTATTTCATTCGTGACAGATTTCCATCAGCTGGCAACATGCCTTTCCAAAGATCCTGGCCTGTGCCAGGCAGAACCAGTGATAGCTGTTTAGGTGAGAGGATATAACTTATCTGGTACCTGTCCAGGGGCATGGGCTTCTGCTATACTTTTCTTCACCTTGCATGTCTGTGTAGACAGTTCCTGCACAAAACTCTCTTAAGATTACTCGAATGGAGTGTCTCATCTCTTCCTGATGGGACCTTCACAGAGACAAAGCATAAGTGACATGTACAAGAATCTGAAGTGACAGGATTGAAGGAGGACCCATCAGAAAAAAAGTTTTCTCCATCAGAGGAAAGAGTCTGAGGTTGGAATTGGTGGAGGGGGAGGAAGGCAGAGGGGCTCTTCATTATTGCTGATGGTCCTAGAATCCAGGGCTTCCCAGGACTCATTCTGCTTGGTCCCCTCTGAGTGTCGGATGGCTTGTGGTTCTATTTCACAGGTAGAAAAGCTGAGTGTACTGAATACAAGTGTCTTAGCCAAGTTCACAAAGCCAGGAAGGGGTGGAGTTGGAAGAGGACTAGGGGTCCTTCCTCCCATGCCAAGGCATTTGGACGTGACTGAGCCCAGGGTGTTTGCTTGCTCTATTGCCCCCACAACAGTACTTTTTAATGTCCAGCTCTATTTTCCACAAACATTCATCGGCTTTTCCGTCAGTTGCTTTCCTCATAATGCTGACTCGTTAAACAAAATCCTTTTAAAAAATAATATTAGAGCAGAACTAATATGGACTGACCTTTCCTGATGCTTGCTGGCAAAGTTGAACCCAATCCCAAGGGACAGAAGAAACCATGAAAGGTAGGCACAGCCTCAAACAGTCCCTTGATGAACATTTATTTTTCCAGAGCCCATGTGGAGATGGTTGCCTGGTAACTTGGTCTGGCTTCAAGAGAAACATCACCTGGTAAGACACAGGTCAGGGTCATGTGATGGAATGAAGGTTCAGATAGGAAGTATTGTTTAGTCCACGACCTTCCAAACTTAGCATGACAGCTGCCTCTCACTCTCAGAGGGACCTCTTTGAAGGTTTGGGGCCCTGATGGTCTGCATATGACCCTGCTCAGGGAACCAACTCATGGAAATTGGTGAGTATGGGCCCTTAAGGCTATTTGGTCTTCATGTCTAAGGATCAGGACCCTCTGACAGAGAGCTGAACATGTGCCTCAGTTAGAGACCAGATACAGACAGGGTGCATTTCTTTTATGGGGTCATTGGCTGATCAGCAGGAGCAAAGGAAGGAACTGCTTGCTTCTAGTACAAGTACACAGAGAAAACCAGAAAGCCTTTTGATTTAAAGTAGGAAGGGGCTTGTGTCCCATCCAAGCAAGTGAAAGGCACGAGGACTCTCAGGAAACACCCAGGCTAATTATCCACAGCTAGCACACTTGGGTTTGACTTCTGGCCAGGGAAGCACACCTATGGGGAAGGTAAATCTTTCAAGTGCCCATGTGGCTGTGGTGGCACTGGGAGGTTCTGGCTGCTTCACTGAGCCAGGGGATGCTCAGCCAGATGACGTCACTGGGTGTCTTTCTGTACTTGGATAGTTCTTTTTAAAAACTGATTCTTCCGAGTTGCAAATATCTGAAACCCATTGCTAGAGAGTAGGGACACTATCCCACTAGGCTCTCTGCTCGGACTGTTGAGCGGAGGCAGTAACTGGAAGATAAAAGTGATAATGCTTAGAAACAGACTATACAATTTCTTCTCTGAACTTTTTTGCCCTCGAGTCACACCGTCTATGAGCTGTGTGAATTAAATACAGTTTGCCGAGTTCCTGTTTGATGGATGATACAGTTGCTTCTGACTTGGCTTTATTTCACTCACAGGATAGTACTGGAATAGACACCTCTGAACATGCATTCAAGTTTCTCTAGAGAGTTTATCCAGTGGTGGGCTTGCTGGATGGTAGAGCATGATCGATCCTATTAAAAACTCTCAGATAACTGTATAACCGTGTGGAGAGTGTTTGGAATTCTGCTTTCCCACGAACTCCAACACTTGGTAATCTTGCTCTCTCTTCTCCTTCCTCTCCCCCCTCCCTTCTTGACACACACACTCTCTCTCTTTCTCTCTTTCTCTCTTTCTCTCTCTCTCTCTCACACACACACATATATACACACAAAGTCTCCCTTCCCCCTCTCCTCTCTCACTCTCTCTCCCCTCCCCTCCATCCTCCCTCTCTTCCACCCTTTATTTTGCTCTTTATTTCGTGACTGTGAAATGTCATCTGACCGCTGTCCTATCATTTACTGTATGTTTTCAGATTGGCCAGTCAGTCTCTTTCCTGTGAACTGCATGGGTAGTTTCAGATGTTTTTACTGATTTACAGTGTTTTATTGAAGTTGATGAATCCTTCAGCATACATTGCAAGTATTTTTTCTAAATCTGCAGTTTACCCTCTTTTCACTTACCTTTGGCAGAAAAAGAAATATTTGTAATTTTTAATGCAACTAAATTTATCACATTTCCTTTATCACATTTCCTTTACATTTAGATAGACACATACTTGTTGCCTCAAAGTTTCACTGTAGTCATCCATGGAAGTCAGTTACTAATGCTGTTCTGTCAGATTAGGCTTTAAATGAGTGAGTTAGGTGGGAGACAGACACTGAGGTCTCTGGCCCTATTGAAGCTGAATCCAACATGAAACATGGGAACCAGGTGCAGATGTTTGCTTTGGGAAAACTGAAGAGCCATGGCATTTCAGTGAAGACCGCTGCCTCCCAGGGTCACTCTGTCCCCACAGAGTGGTGGCACAGCCTTTTACAGATGCTAATTTCTCTAGTCTCAGTGAGCACCAGGGAACAGTCTCTTTGTGTTCCTCTCTGTGTCTCTTCTCTGTCTCTCTCAGAATGTCACCTCCATAGATCTCTAGGGTACCATTTAGGAAAAGATGCTAGCATCCAGAAGAGGAGAAAAGTGACTTTTCTATAAACTCAGGAGGCTTTGTTGTACTGAGATGTTCTCTATTCCAGGTTGGAGCTGTCTTGTCAGTTCTCAACATTTTTGGACTCTAGAAGCAAATAAGTTGGTAATAAATCTCCCAAAGGCACTTTAATAGCTTCAATCAGAAGTCCCCATGAATCAGAAAACAAAGCAAAATGAAACCAAATAAGATGATTTATTTTTCTTCATTCTTAGTACACTCTTACAGAAGTCTGGAGGACAGAGGACAGCTGTCTCTTGGCCACCCATTGCTCAGCTTGAGAACTCAGAGCTTAAGTTCTCTCAGTTTCAGCTCCTAGGCAATTTTTTAAAAATTATTATTTGAAGACAATCAGAACCCGGCTGTTGCATCAAAGTACTCTAGCACCGGGACTGTGAACATGAACTTGGTTTCCCACACAGGGGCATTCTGATCTCTCACTAGTCAAAGAGAATACAGCTGTGGTTGTTTCAATTCTGTGTATTTATTTTCTTGGATTTTGGTCAGTTTTCTGAAGCCGAGATGGTTTTTTCTCTCAAGTTAAGTCGGGATCTTCAGAAATCTGTGTGCCTTATGCTGCCAGACACTTGAAAATGTGACAGGGAAGGGTCCTCTACTTTCTCCCACAGAACAGACATAAAATGAGTATGCAGAAGTGTGAAGTTGAGACATCAAAGGTTCCTAGGCTGGAAATTCTCCATTGCTTTATAGTTGGCCAACACCGTCAAGTATCGAGGGACAAGAAACATGCAGTTATCTTAATCTTTGCCTTTTAAATATTCTCAGGTGGTAAGCCTGCCTCCTTTGGGCTAACTGAAGATCCCATACTGAGAAGAGAGATAATGTTGTAACTCAGGAGGCCTTTCTATAGTGGCAAGAGTGGGGTGCTCTCACATCTGATCCTTACAGCCTATCTGATAAGACAAGCAGGAAGGTGTCATTTTACATGAGGGTTTTGAGGTTTAGACAATGATGAGACTGCAGTCATCTTGGTGTGATTGCCCAATGTCTAGTTCATCCAAACAAAAATGGCTTAAGAATAGACTTAAGATTACAGTTAGAAGGCTTGTATCGCTCAGTGCTGGAGTTCTTGCCTGTTGTGTGCAGGAATTCAAGTTTTATCACTGGACAATAAAAAGAAAAAAGGTCAGGGGGGACTGCTATTAGAAAACCAGGTTTGGATGAACTCTGCCTCATTCATATTTATGATCTGGGCAGGCTTCCTTTAAAAGGGATTTTAAAGTACAAGTTCATATAAGCCTTTTATTAGGGAGCATCTGCAGACAGCAGAGCCAGACATCAAAGGGCTGTGTGAACATGAACATGTAAGGACGCTGAAGAGCTAACCTGAAGACTGCTACATGCCTGCTGGACATTAACAACATATGGGGGTTCCCTTGTTTCCTAGGAGTACGAAATGTTGCTAATTCAAACATGCATTTAATCTTAAATATTCCAGAGGGATTCTTTCATGCGAATAAACTTTTAAAAATAGTTAAATAATTGTGGTTTTCTCCCATATGCCCCCCCATAGGATCTTATTCTTTGAAGTCAGGCTGGCTGGCTCCAAATTCCTGCTCCTCCTACTTCAGCCTCCTAAGCACTGTGTCACCAAGCCTAGCTTTAAAATAAACTTTTAGTCGAAGTATAATGTGCATGTAGAAAAGGTTCAGTACATAAGTGTACCTATTCTAAGCAATTCTAAGCGCACACACACACACACACACACACACACACACACACACGCAGCAACCACTGCTGTGAAGAAACACCCTTCCTCACCACTGTTCTCCATCCATCCCCAGATCCCCAGCACCCTGACTCCTGCCACCACTGACTTCTTTCACCCTGTTTGCGCTGCATCTACATGGAGTTCTGCGGTATCCTATTGTCTAGCTTCGTTATTCCACGTTACCAATCGCTGCTTACATTGTTCTACACTATTCATTTTTGTTGTCCTATGGTATGGCACTGTACTGTGTTGAACAAATACTCTGTAGTCAGTGTGACTCTGCGATGAGACTCCGTGTCTTCTCTAGCATTGCCAATCCCATTCTTTTCCTCTAGGATTGTGGGTAGTGACACCACACTGTGGTTTTAGTGTGCAATTCCAAGTAGTTTTCATATGCCAACTGGCCCTTTGGATATCACCTTGTATAAAGTGTGTACCTTCTACATTTTGTTTTTTATTTCTTTGTGGACTTTTACTTTTTAAAAGTGATTCATAGGAATTTAAAATATGGAGTGTGTGTGAGGACTTGGTTGGGTTTGTGCAATACAGATATCTTCTCCCAGACTGTGAAGGTGAAGGGTTTTAAAGAAAGGTCAAGAACTCAGGACACAGAATATGGTCCTGTGGGCCCCTCTTGATGCTTAACAAACGTGATATTTGGATATAGGCAAAGGGACCCAGATCTTGTCACCTTTAAATCTGCTACAACCTTGTTGCTGTAAGGTTATACAATCAGCTGGGTGTGCCAGAGAAACTTCAATCCCTTCCAAAATCCATGTTGAAAGTTAACTCCCTCCAGAACCCAGGTGTTGAAAGAATTGAAAAGAGGAAGGGGGCTTTGAAGAGACAATGAGGCCTTGTTCCTGAATTTACAACTCTTATGAAAGATGTTTCATGGAGCAGGTGGCAAGTTGCTTTTCCGTATTTTGCTTTGTGAGGACATAGCAAATTCCTCACCAGGCCAAATATGGGCACTGTACTCTTGGGCATCCCTCCAGAACTATGAGAAATAACTTTCTGTTCTCTATAAATCAGTCTCGGGCATTTTGGTTTTAGCAGGACAAATGTATCTAGGCAGGCTTTCAGATGGCGGATCATTCAAAATAGATTTTGACAGAGATTGGAAACAAAGGCTTGGTCGGAGTTAAGTGAATGGCATAGAAGGACTAACACTAACCAGCAGGAACAGAAGGCAGGCAGGGACATCTCTGGGAAATAGAGAAGAGCTTTAGGAGCACAGAATACAAGGGGGAGCGTGGAGGAAGCTGTTGTAAAGTGAGGCTAAGACCTCACTTCTGTGAAGGTCTACAAACCCCAACTGAGGAGATGACTTAATACAATATGCTCTGTTAGCCACCAAGCAGGGTTCATTTCCCCTGGCAGAAGAGGTGCAGCCTCCACAGTCTCCCTACTCTCTTCTTCCTTGACAGAGCTTCCATTTGCTCCTGGCCTATGGTGGCAGTGCTCTGGGAGTGGCTGTGTGAGCTGCTTCACTTTCAGCTTTTGTATTCAGGGATTGTGGACACCAGGGGCTTCCTGCCAACAGGAGGTCTAACTCAGAGTGTCTGCTGAGTGCTGTGCGTGGGATGAGCCCCAAGTTCAGGGTAGGGACGGGAATTCCTTTCTGACCCCAGGGCACAATCAGTTTACACTCAGGGTCCTGGAATTTAATTACCCATCTTATCTCAGCTTGCATAACTGCCACTAAGGCTCATAGTTACACAAGTATCTGGTTCTTTACAATCCAGCCTGGTGCCCTCCTGACAGTGATTGATTGGGAAGGGTGGAACCTAGGGAAATCCTTTCCCCTCCCTTCAGTCCTGCCAACTTGGCTTTGAACCCACACGAGTATTTTGGACAAAGATTATGTGTCCTCATGACTGTCCCCCACCCCCACCTTCTCCCTGTGTTACATTCTATTTGGCACCCTTGTGAGTTTACATTTGTTACGATAACTATGACCCACATTTTCCTATGTGCTCCATTGGGTTTCTGTGTGATTTATTCTTCCTTCTTTGAGTTCTTGACGATGAAGTTAGCAGCTCTGAACATTCTCCTTTGTTCTAAGGCTTGTGGAGAGGCTCTTCCATTGTTCCTCCCAGGATATAAGTGCAATTGCATATTTTTCTTAAACTGTTGAAAAAGAGATGAGCTAGAACCTTTGAGCTGAATGAACATCTAAGTAGCTAAGTATTATAAAACAGCATTGCACACATTCCTTTGTTTGGGTTTTCATTCATTCAGGGTGGTGCCTAACACAATCGTTTATTTAATGGCATCTATATATCCACAATAGTAAGCTTTTCATTACCATGACAAAATGACAGAGAAAGTAACTTGAAATAAGGAAATATTCATTTTAGGTCAAAGTTTCAAGTTTTGGTTTGAGTTATCTAGAGCCATTGTTACATGCCTGAGATGGGGAAGAATATCCTGGTTGCAGGAATGTATGGCAGTGGCCGCTCACCTTGTGGTGGCCAGGAAGCAGACTAATTACCCACTTCCTCCAGCTAGGATGCGTACTCCACTGTTCTGCTCCCTCTCAGCAGGCTACTCTAATGTGAACCATTAGGTCACAACCCTTATGACGTCATCATCTTTGGAAACACCCCCACAGCCTACCCAAAGGTATGCTTCATTAATCTTCTAGGTGTCTCTTAATCCAATCAAGTAGAAAATTAAGATTAACCATCTCAATATCATAAGCTATTTGTCCATTCTCCTAGGATATTTATTTATTGTTTCAGTTATTGTAAATAGCGGTTTATCAGTCTTGTCAAATCTCATGTTACACTATGTTGAGTAACATCACACACTGGGGTCTCCAGGAAATGGCTCTAAAAGAAATTTTCCTGTAGGGAGTTCATTCCTTTCTACCTTAAAGATCAAACCTGCCTCTATGATCAACACTTTGTCAGTCAGGTTTCCACTACTGTAACAAAACACCTGTGACAGCCAATGTAGAAAGGAGAGATGTTTGTTCTGGTTTTAGAGGTTTTATTACATTGTCACTGGACCATGTTGCCTTTGGGCCTATGGTGATGCAGCCCATATTAGTAGGAGCACACAGCTTAGGAAACTGATCACCTCATGAGAAGTTAAAAAAAAAAAAAGAAAGAAGATGAGTCCAACATCACGCAGCCCCTCCTTTGAGGGCATGCCCCCCAAAGATCCCAAACATCCTACTGAGTGTTCCTTAAGGATTTTCATAATCTTTAATAGTGCTGAGATGAGGACCAAGCCCTAAAATGTGGACATTTAGGGAACATGTCATATTCAAATTATAGGAAAGGGACAGTGAAGACGACTAGACAGACAGACACCTAACTACTGAAGACACATAAAATCCTTCATGCAAGGATCCCTGGAACTGAAATAGCTTCACGGAGTTGTACCAAAATTAGGATGAATGACAGACCTTTGACTATTCCACATGGATCAGACACTAACTAAGTTGACCTAGTGGTGGCTTTCTGACTTTGTGTGGGACATCTTATTTTTTAGATTTTTATTTATTTATGCATTTTTTAGGTATGAGTGCTCTGTCTGCACATATGCCTCTGTTTCAGAAGAGGGCATCAGATCCCATTATAGATGGCTGTAAGCCACTATGTGGTTGCTGGGAATTTAACTCAGGACCTCTGGAAAAGCAGTCAATGCTCTTAACCACTAAGCCATCTCTTCAGCCCAAGTGAAATATCTTTTATTGAAAGAAAGCTGTATTTGTTAGCCGGAAACCACCAGCATTTCTAGATTCTGCCAAATTTATAGGAACACTGATATTGGAATCATTCATGCAGTGACTTAGTATATATTGTATTATAGAGAAAGCAGAGTTGAGAGCATTGAAGGATGTTACTTACTCTGTAACTCACAGCTTCAAAACTAAGCTGTCAGCAGTTGTTCAGGCTGTTCTGAAATGTGCTTGCAGATTAAATAGATCGTAAGACTTTCTACTGAGCTGAGAAAATAAAGGAAATCCGTCATGTGAATTGATGGTTGCCTCAAATTTCCTTTTTCAGAGTGGCTAAATCAATGAAGGTTCCTGTGTATGAGACCCCGGCTGGATGGAGATTCTTCTCCAATCTGATGGACTCTGGACGGTGCTCTCTGTGTGGAGAAGAGAGCTTTGGCACTGGTAGGCTGGGCTGGGCTGATGTTACTGGTGAGGGTGGCTGCAGTTCTTCAAATCCATTGGAGACTTGTACGTCTTTCTGCGCATCAAAGGCTGGAGGAAGAATTACTTAGAGGCAAAAAAAAAAATCAGAGAAATCCATTAGGATATGTGCACTGACACATTCACCTCTTTAGGATATCTCTAAAAAAGTTCCTGTCTTTATGAGAAAAGTTCTCTTACCAGAATTTAAAAATTGTAAGTGTAAACAGAATATCATATTAATTGTACCACTCAATTTCCAGTATTATCAACTCATGGTCAGTCTCTTTCTCTCTCTTTTTGAGGCAGGGTTTCTTTGTGTAGCCCCCCACTGTCTAAGAATTAGCTCTATAGACCAGGCTGGCTGTGAACTCTCAGAGATCCACTTGCCTCTGCCTCCCAAGTGCTGGAATTAAAGGTGTGTGCCACCACTGCCTAGCCATGGTCAGTTTTTAAATCATTATTTGATAATAATTTTATTTTATACTATTGAAGACTGAACTCTGGGCTTTTCATTTGCTAGATGAGTGCTCTGTCAGTAAACTACATCTTTTAAATTTAAAGTTAGGGTCTTGCTAGCTTTGAATGAGTGATCAAGGACTCCAGAGTAGACTATAGGGGTGTTTCACTATGTTGCATGTTGCTGTTTTTTTTTTAAAGACAAGGTCATTCTATATAGCTGAGGCTAGTCTAGAATTCACTATATAGCTCAGGCTGGCCTCACACTTGAACTTTCCATCTTCCTGCCCTTATCTCCTGAATATTTGGCAGGTACTACAATGTCTCCCTCCCTCCCTCCCTTCCTCTCTCCCTCCCTCCCTTCCTCCCTCCATCTCCCCTACCTCCCTCTCTTTATGAATTATCATCAATATGGCTTTCTGTACTCTCTCCACAAAGAAAGTTACCTTTCCTGATTGTTATGAAGCAACCTCCTATCCCAAAACTCATCTTGTTATTCCTGAATATTTCAGTGGGAATCTTTAAATATAAAACCATGTCAGAAAAAGCATATAACCATGACACCACTGTCACAGTTAAAATTACTTCTTTAATAACTTAAAGATGTCATTCCATTGCTTTGCATATTTCCATGATTCTGGTATAATTTGTATCTCTATTCTACTATTTAAAGTGCTTTCTCCAAGTCATATACCCTCTGGCTCTATTCAATTTTTAAAAAATTTTTGATTTTCGATGACTAAAATTTAATATGTCTAGGCGTGTGTGTGTGTGTGTGTGTGTGTGTGTGATGTTTCTGGGTCTATATATATTGTTAGTTTTGGAAAATAGTCACTACCTTTTCAAACATTTATCTTTCATATTCTCTTTTTCTTATGAGACTCCAGTTACACTATATGTTGATCACCCATGACCAAAGACATTGACTTGAAGCTTTTCCATGTACTCATCTAATTTGGTTTATTCTTTTGTATGTGTGTGCTTAAGTTTAGATGATCCTCATTGACATCTATCTTGGGTTTCCATCACTTTGATAAAGACAGCTTATAGTACATCATGAACGAAGTCAAGGCAGGCACTCAGGGCAGGAAGCTGGAGGCAGGAACTGCAGTAGAGGTTGTGGATGAATGCTGATTATGCTGCTTACTAGCTAGCTCACCATGACTTGCCCAGCCTACTTCCTTAACAGTCCAGAACCATCTTCCCAGGAGTGACACTACCCCCTTGTTAGCTGGACCCTCTTATGTCAATCATTAAATTTAAAAAAATGCTCACATACTTGCCTGCAGGCAATCTGATGGAGATATTTTCTCAATTGAAGTTTCTCTTCTCCCAAAACTCTAGTTTGTGTTAGGCTGACAAAAAATGGAACAGCACAACTTATCTTTATATTTATCTATTCTTTTTTTGGTTTTCAGTGTGCTGATGCGTCGATTGAAGGAACTCTGATGTTGTGAGATGTTTTGTTTGTTGAGATAGAAGAGGGCACCTCAACTGAGAAAATTCCTCCATCTGATAGCCTGTAGGCAAATCTATGGGGGCATTTTCTCAAGTAATGATTTACATTGAAGGGCCCAGACAACTGTGTTTTGCTGGACAAGTTGTCCTCAGAGCACAAGCTGAGCAGGCCATGAACACGAAGTCAATAATCAGCTTTCCTCTATGACCTCCATTTCATTCTTGCCTCAGGTTCCTACCTCAAGTGTCTGCCCTGATTCCCTCAGTGATGGATTATGAACTGGAGGTTGTAAGATGAATACATCCCTTTCCTCTTAACTTGAGTTTTGGTCAGTGTTTCATCACCATAGTAGAAAGCAAACTAGGACAATTAGCTAATGCACATTTCTACTTTGTAAACATTTATTAACTTCTTTGCATTCAATTGGGTGACATGTTGAATATGAAGTGATGAAGGCTGTCTTCCTAAGGATAATAATATGTCTACAAAACAGAAACTTTGAAGGACCACAAAGAGGCATAGAGAATGCACTTTAAGAGACGAGATAAGGGAAAAAAACGCATTGGGACTAGAATTTTGACGTGTGTGCTTTTTGAAAGAGATGGCAGCTGAGCTTGTACTTGAAGAATGGGGAGGAATTTTAGACCGAGACATGGAAGACCAAGGCCCTGCCAGAAGAGATAATGTCAGAAAGTCAATGGAGGTGGGAGAGCAGGGACTTGTCTTTTATGTAGTCAATGGCTTGCTTTTTCTGGAGTGGTATTTTTCAAATGTGGATCATGAGAGTAACATGATAGCATCAGTTGCTTTAAGGAACAGGAGCTATGGGAGCGCATTGCAATTTAGATATTGCGTGCCAAAACTTCTCTCTGTGTGTAAGTACACACATGCACACATATGTGTGTAGTAGTATGTATGTAAGTATACACATGCACACATATGTGTGCAGTAGTTCTCCTGGTAAAATGTACTTACTATAGATCACGGTGAAAATAACTGTAAGCATCTTTGGCCAGAATCACAAAATTTTTCATAAAAGGCAAGATAGTAAATATTTTAGGCTTTACCAGCCATAAGGCCTCAGGGGGTCTCTGTCAAAATTACTCATCTCTGACTGTGACACAAAGATATCACAGATGATGAATAAACAAACCAGCATGACTATCCTCCGATAAAGTGTTAGTCCTGGACATAAGCGTGAGTTCAGAGTTTGCCCAAGGGCTGTCATTTGCTACCTATGAACACACGGCTAGGTAGAGGAGAGAGTTTGAAGAGACAAAACTGGAAATATCACGAGAAGGGGGTTTCTTAGATATGGGGCCCCAGCAAGATGCAGCTAAGACTCTCAGCTGGCTGTGGGGAGGTCAGCTTGCGGGTGCTTTCAGCAAGTTCTGCTTTGAGATAGTGATGCTGACTGCAATGTGAAGGCTGGATTGGATGGGGATTTAAAAAAATCTTTCACTTTTGGACTTGTCTGTCATTTTCCTTTCAAGGAACACAGAAGATTTTTTTTTCATGTCAAGGGCTTTAAAATTGTTGCATCCTCTGCCATTTTGGCAGGTTAAAAATGTTAACCTACTTTAATCTATAGAGCCTCTGAGCCCAAGGAATAGTGAAATGATTCTCCAGGGTTCCAGAACCTGGAAGAAGCCTGCATTTTCATTAAATCTAGCAGAACTAAAGACAGTTCTCTGTCTCTTTAGTGTACACTGCTTCTACCCCGCTTGTCAGTCTTCCCAGGAAAATAATGACTCCTTTGGCCTCTGAATCAGCTGAAAGTATGTGACCACTCCAGTGCCTACAGGAGAGTGACACAGAATCTAGGAAGGAGAAGTCTCTTCATTCAGCTCTTGGGTCAGGCTTCCTTAATACCAGCTCAAAGAAAGGCTCTGAGCTGGCTGTATCAGAACCACAGGGGAGCTTAGTTTGTGTGTGTGTGTGTGTGAGCTTGGTTTTGTGTGTTTGTGTGTGTTTCTCTCCTATACCAACTTTGAATCCCTGAGAGTGATTCAAAATGGTGTCACTTGTCTTTGCATTTTTAAACTAATTTATTTATTTTTATTTTATGTACATTTCTGTTTTGTCTGTGTGAGGGTGTTGGATCCCATGGAATAGGTTGTAAAGACAGTTGTGAACTGCCACATGGATGCTAGGATTTGAACCCAGGTCCTCTGGAAGAACAGCCAGTGCTCTTAACCATTGAGCCATCTCTCCAGCCCCTGAGCCTTTGCATTTTAAAGAAATATGTTTAAGTAGTTCTGGTATACATCCAGGAACAGGGATGAGATATCAGTGGTTTTTGCTTTGCACTGGAGCTGGGAAAAAGAGTGTGTCTGAGCTTCCACACTGAGTTTAACTTAGCAGTACAAGACACAGAGACAGAAGGCTTGTGACTCACCTCCAGGACCCTTGTTTGACACTGGAGGTCAACCAAGTGACTTCTTTGTTCTTCACCTCCAACTTGTTGAGAATGGTCCATCATAAGAGCTACTTATCTATAACATGCATTTCAGAATCATGTTAATCATAGGAAGAGAAATGGAGAGATAGACTCAGAGAAGCTTCTAGAGTATACTTCAGCTTTCCAAAGTAGAGGCCTTTGCCAGTGTCCCTGGGGCATGGAACTGTGTACCAACCAAGAATGTACAGTGCAGTGCCAAGAAAGTTTGGAAATAAGACTCAACCTCAGCTCAAGGATGCCAAGACATTGCCCAGGGTTAGGCCCACAGGAGCAAGCTATATCCTGAATAGAAATGTCCCTGCTGGCATTTCTGGTTCTCAGAGTGTGCCAAAGTAGCAGTCTGGTGGACAGAGATGTGTTCAGGTTTCTCTTGTGTGAGATGATCTAGGCAGTAGGAACCTGCATTCATTGCTATATTAAAGAAACTGGATAATAGAGGCCAAGTCATCATTTATGCTAGGATCAGGTGTCCACCGATGGCCCAGGAAAGTTCTGGAAAGCTGCTTTACTGGGGATGGGGACATTTTGTACATACCCAGTCAAACAGAAGATTATTCATCTAAATGGCATTTGGGCTTCTTCTTCCAATTTTAAAGGAATCTGGGCTTATTCCAAACACAAAGAGAATGTACTAATATACTAAAATTAGGAATTGTTTTAAACAGCCAAAACTCAAGGGAAGATTTGTTTTTTTGCATTGTTGAAAATGGTCCTCCTCTTTTCATCATTAGCATCAGTTTTCTAAGAGGCCATGTTGTTTGCAGAGTATATGCGTTGTCCTAGCCCAGCGTTCGGGAGTTTGTCCCATTGCAGGCGATGCTGAAGAACTGCCCTCTATGTTGGAGGGCTCTGAGCTTGACCACCAGTGTTGTTACTGTCACCTGCACAGCAGCAAAGGCTCTCATACCTGCCAAAGAAAACATGCACTATGGCACTATCAGTTGTATCCAAGCAAGTACGTTATGTTGAATTTTCTAGAATAACAACCTTGTTTGTTTGTGTAAGTGAGTCAGGGCATTCCTAAATTAATTATACATCCATTTCTTTATGAAACACATACAGAACTCCTGACAATAATACACCTATCTAAATTTTCCCACCAGATTTTTGCCCTGTGAATTCTTGAATACAGTACCATGGCCTTGAATTGGCAATTTTCACATCTTGGATTCTAGCATAACAGAAAGAGGCCTGTTGCTTGCCTTGCCACAGAGTCCTTAGTACCCTTCTGGTTTTCTGAGGTCTGCTGGATTTCTCTGTTTGTCATGTGGGTACTGTAAATGTGTTGATAGGAGCCGTGCCTGCCTTCTTCAGACCTCATACCTCATCCTTTGATATAAAGAAGGTCTGGAGTAAATGTTTATGGGACCCATAGAAGAGCAGAAAAATAGATCTAGGGAAAGAAAGAGGGAAGGAAAGGAGGGAGGATTTCAACTTTGCTATTTCTTCCTCCCATCAGTAATTGCATTTTTATCATTCTTAAATGGATATGTTTCTTTATATCTGGAAATATGAGTACTCCAACATTTTGAAGGAGTAACTGGAACAATTCAGATATACACACAAACCATTCAAGGGTAGCCCAGTTGAAAGAGGATGTAATAAAGAATGATAAAAACAAAATTATGTAAATTATAAAACTATTTTGCTTTTTTGTTGTCTTATCATTATCAGCACAAATCCACAACTAATAAAACAGTTTTAGAAAGATCTCCCCTTCCAAAACGCATACTAATGGTCAGATTTTAAAGTGTTGGTAGTTTGTACTTTTAACTTATCCAGTTCCCATGTGGGTGCTGACACTCTCTGGGATGTGGCTATGCTTGACAGAGGGCTGTTTCCAGCTTTTGTGATGTTCTGGATGATAGTGAATCTTAGTGTCTTTATCACAGTCATTCTGTGATCTGCTGTTTTGTGTTCTGCATTATTGACTTATTCTCCAGTGCCTTTGTGTAAGGAAATTTTATCTCACCCGGTAGTTGTACAGTTTATAGCACTCTCAGGGTGCTCTCCTCCATTTCTGCTCTCACTACATATGAACTACATACATTGCAACTCAAGACTGGGTTCCAGGCAGTGCTGTGGTACAGATATAGAAGAGGCTTAAGTCTCCCAAGATTGTCCAACTATTTTATGTTTCTCCAAGTCAAATGAGGGAAAGCTTATGTCTGTTCTCTTCCAAGGGGTCTTAATTTCCCATTTGTCTTTTTCAATTCTGCCCAGTCAGCAGGGGAAAGAAAGAGGTCCACCTATCTCCGAGTTTCAGATGATTAAGTACAGTGATTTTTCTTCTCTGTGGCCAGTGCTTCTAAATTTGGCTAGATTGCAGAAGGGGCAAGTGGTCGTGATGACAACATTATCAGGGTTGGGAAAAAGTTTCTCTGCAGGACTGTTAGAAATGGGCTGTGTGCAATTCAATCTAGATTAGGGAGAGTGTAGAGGCACTGTGATTACATCCCTAAGAGCCCCTTGTAACACTGGAAAATTGAAACTACCTTTTGGATTCTCTTCAAGTTATCACCCGCTGTGTTGGAAACAAAACTCCCATTAGCATGGGAAGAATGTCTCCATCACATGACTCCCTTCCATGAAATTTTCATGGGACATGTTCCATTGACCACTCAGCTAATACTGTATGTTGATGAAAAGTGGCAAGAGTGTTGTATAAATGGAAACATAGGATTGGTGCCTTTGAGCTACATCTACACATTCCCGTGCCTCCTGGGACCTAGAGCCTAGGAGACCATGGCCATTGGCCACAGGCTAAGGACTTCCAAACAGAATGAGAATTACTTTGCAAAGTGTCTATTAAGGGGCTTTTAAAGAATGTGTCTTGTCCTTTGGGATTTAGATGCAATCCCTAAAATTGTATTTGAGCATCCCTAATGGGCTTTTTTGGGGGGAGGGAATCACTAGTTACTAAGAGGCCTTACTGAGGAGGGAGTAGAGTGACTGAGTGAAAGGCCTTTAGCCTGGAATCTATTGAGGGATATTCCTGGTCTAGTATATGACTTGTTGGAAGCAATTCTTAGACGGTTCTGTTGTTCCTATGAGCCTTGGTACCACAGGAATAATGTGGGATATATAAATTAAGAGATCTATTCTAGGGTTAGTGTGTTACTGTGAGGGAAATGCGTCCACTGGCTGTTCATGAAACTGCTAACATGCTCCATTCTCTGGCCTGGGGAGTCAATTGACTAGGAATGTTACATATGGAAGCCTCCTAAGTAACAGACACAATGCCTAGCACACCCCCCCCCACACTCCATGCTTTGTTCTCTATCCTGAAATGAAGAAGGGTCCATAAATGGTTCCTATTTTATAGATGAAGTCACTATGGCTTAGGGAAGCTCAAGTCCCTGGCTAAAGTCCCTTGGCTAAGCAAGGGTTCACTCTTGCTGGTTCTCCATCACCTGCTGCTGATGTTTCAGTGAGGCTAGCAAGTCATTTTCCAAGGCCCTTGTGATCCTTTTGTATGGAGATGGAGCCAATTCCATGTAACTTGTAGGATGGTGTCTTGTAAATGGCACAGCGCCAGGAGCTAGCAGAGGTAGCCCTAGTCTTGACAGCCCTGCTCTGCTCTATGGTTCTGCTGACTCGGATGGACAGCTTTGCTTTTCTGCACCTCCATCTTCTCACCTGTGGGATAGATCCTCTCAGGCAGATGGCCTGTTGAGTTTACCCCATTGTAACAGGTTGGCTTGCTTTGGCTAGCTTCACTTTTAGGAAGGAGCCAAAGATTCATGCCTGCACTCATTTATTCACGTAGCAAATGTTTCCTTCATACCTTTCAGGAACCAGGACAGGGATACGGCAAAGAGACATTTTAGAATGTAAGCCCTTCCTTTGTAGAGTTTGCAAGGCAGTGCTAAAAGGACAATTGGCCCAATCATGTTGTGTGAGCTATCATTAGTAGCACTGCTTTCTTCATATGATCCATCTATTACAATTCTTACTTATCAAGACCCATGGAGCCTACAGTGTGGAGGACATGAGGGCAGCAGTTGCTGCCACATGGCCTTTCTGAACTCACAGCAGGCTCTGACCCTGTTCAGGCAGGTGACCTACAGAGTCCTGAACACGGGTGTTTGTAAAAGTTCTCCAGTGACTATAACTTGCCATCCAGGCTTAAGAACTGCCAGCTTGTGCTAGAGTTCAGTTTCAGTCTTGATAGCCCTGCTCTGCCAGATGTGAGTGCAGGATGCCCTGAATTTCCTAGCTGTGACAGATGTGAGTGCAGGATGCTCTGGATTTCCTAGCTGTGACAGATGTGAGTGCAGGGTGCCCTGGATTTCCTAAGTGACAGACTAAGGACTCCTGAGATTTAGTTTCATTGGTTTGACGTAGTAGCACAATATATGTGTGACGTTTTATTGATTTGCTCATTTAAAGAAATTCCTTCTACTTTTCCTTGATTGCCCTCTTTAATTTTTCCTGTCTATTCTCCCCTCTGGTGAGTGCAGTGTGTGCATTGGTGACTGCTGACCCTAAGGAACTGATGATGATGGTGATGATAATGATGGTGTATGCATGTATAATGTGGGGGCATGTGTGTGGAGGTCAAAGAGCAACTTTTGAGCATTGGTTCTCCCCTTCCACTGTGGGTTCTGGGGATCACATTCAGGTCACCAGCCTTGTGTGGTAGATGCTTTTACCCATTACGACATCACACAGGCTCAAGGAATGTGGTTTTAAAATGTCCCAGGTCTGATTTGAGTGGAGAGGGATCAGTGATATTTCTGACAAGAAAATAGACCCCTTTTTGTGCTGCCTCTCCTGGAGTCTGGCAGTCAAGGACTGTGCCCCATACAGGCATGTGGGTTCTGGCCTGATGGCTGTGGTGCAGACGGGGCAGATGAAGGCGAGGTGGGCTTGGGTCGGGCTGGCTTGGATTGAGGAAGGAAAGCTGAGTGGTACTTCTAGACTTTTGAAACTGGAGCTAAATTCTCCTTGCTTTGTCCCAGTTGAATGGCAGGCTTTGGCTGTATGGACAGTCAGAAGCTAGAGGAACCAAATTTCAA
Source organism: Mesocricetus auratus (assembly GCF_017639785.1). Taxonomy (NCBI): domain Eukaryota; kingdom Metazoa; phylum Chordata; class Mammalia; order Rodentia; family Cricetidae; genus Mesocricetus; species Mesocricetus auratus. The sequence continues at coordinate 35,656,884 of NW_024429182.1, forward strand.
AAATTGTACTGGTGTAACTCAGTTCCCCAAAGGTAACCCTCCACCCCCACCAGCCATGAAGATAGGAAGGGCATGGGCAAGCATATCGCAGAGTAAAAGAAACCCACCTCAAAAGGCTGCTTACTGGCTGAATCCAACCATGCAACATTGTGGAACACATGTGTTCCACATCTATTTATCATTGACAAATTTAAAAATTGAAGTTTTCTCTTGAAAGTTATATGTACGTGTTTATTGTAGAAATAAACAAGAGACAGAAAAGAAAAGCAAACAGAGTTCTTACATTTCAGAGCTACGTAGCCATTGTTAGTAGATCTGTTACCCATCTGTGCCCACATGGGTTCATTTATTTCCCACAAGAATACAATTGATATTATTTTTATTAAACTGTTGTCATTTGTTAAAATTCATGAGCATCACTCTATGTTACTGAAGACTTGGCTAATATTTTGTCCTTTGACTTTTTCACAATTACTCTGTTGTTCAACAGCGAATACTTATTTTTTTCTCTTCTTTTTTTTTTTAAATTTAAGTTAGAAACAAGCTGGCTTCACATGTCAATCTAATACATATTTTTCCAAATTTCCCCTTTAAGTTGTTTCTGTCAGTGAATGTCTCTAAGAGTAAAGGTTAAGAAAAAGAAATAGCAGGGTCCAAATGCCATTGGCATGTAAAGGCCTTTGATTAGTATTATTAAACTATTGGACCAAACTGTCCTCATCTACATTGGTGCTTCACCCTTGCCTGGAGAGGTTCCTTTTTAAGCCAGCCTTTGCTAGTGGGGCAGTCTCCAAAGCTGGCCCACTCTACTGGCTTTCCTCTGAGCACAGTGAGACTGAACATTTGTTTAGATGTTCATTGGCCATTATTATTTTCCTCTTGACAGTTGCTAGTTTGGAATGTGCCTCATGTTGCGCTGGCCTCAACAGAAAAGGGCTTGCTTGTGACTTTCCCATGGCTGTCTACAGGGATTCCCCTTTACTGAAAACATTTTACAGTATTCAGTTTGTTATTTATGTCATATATCTCTATCTCTTTCTATGTATCGATGATATATGTATCTATCATCTATCACTCTAATATCTGTAGTGTGTGTGTATACATACATTTCCCCCCATTTATATTAGGCTTTTAGAGAAATACTTGCATCTTTGGGCGTTCACATTCCTTACATGATTTGCCTGACACTGATAGGGAGGGCATTGGAGTTCACTTGCCTTAAAGCTGTGTTAAAGGACTCTACCTCCACAAAGCACTGTGATCATCCAATAGCAGCATCTAAATACTTGCAGCATCTTTTCTCATCTCTCTTGCTTCCTCAATGAACTAGAGAGGAAAGCTAACTTCATTCAATCATCAGCCCCTTATGATTCTTGGCAAATGTTACCCCTGTAGGCAAAGATGTCCAGGCCAGCTCACAATTTACTATGTGTTATCTACAGATGACCTGGGGTAGGTTTTATCCATCTAAAAGAACTCTGGTTTCCATGCCACTAAATTCTGACATCTCTCGTAAGGACTTAACATCATCTAATGGTTCTATCTCTGGTAATGTGATCCAGCTGGAGATCCAAGGTATGCAAAGCCCTTGTTTTAGACAAAGGGATATTTTTCTTCAGCCAGTAAGTAAAAGTGACTTTTTTTTCAGCTATAAAAGGACAAGAGGGTTTGAGATGATTGCACTGGGCAAGGTTTCCTAGGCTTGTTATTTTGGCAGTGGGCCACATTGCTGTGCCTGAGTCTTCCAAATTTCTTCCATTTCTTGTAGCAGCATGAAGAGCTCACTGGCTGGGATAAGTCTCTTTATGACTAGTATCTTCTTAACCTGGAGCCAACCACGGTGGGACATCCAACAGTATCATTGGCAGACCATCGATCAGCATGTGTTACGAACTAAAGACTTGACTTTTTTTATTTAACCTTTTTAAAATTTAAATTAGAAGCAAGGCTGCTTCACATGTCAGTCCCAGTTCACTCTCCCTCCCCTCCTCCCATGCCCTCCCAACAATTCCCCAACTCCCTACCCAATCCCCACTCTGTTCCCCAGGGAGGGTGAGGCCCTCCATGGGGGATCTCCAGAGTCTGTCATTTCGTTCAGGGCAGGGCCTAGGCCATCCCCCAAGAGTCCAGGCTGAGAAAGCATCCTTATTGTGGGATGGGCACCAAAAGTTCACTTGTATGCCAGGGATAAGTACTGATCTACTACCCAAGGTCCCATAGATTGCCTAGGCCGCCTCACTGACACCCACATTCAGGGGGTCTGGATTAATTCCATGCTGGCCTTTCAGGCATCAGTCTGGGGTCCAAGAGCTCCCCCTTATTCAGGTCATCTGTTTCTGTTGGTTAAACAAGCCTAGTCTCAAGACTCAACTCTTTCCTATTGATTTAAGTTACTTTACTGCCCTCTCTGGTTACATGTTTTTACTTCTTGAGAGAAAATATTTAACATTTAGTATGTAGGTAGAATAATGATGGTAATCAGCCTGTAGTTTCAGCCTTAGTCCCCATAGATGTTTGGCTTAATTAAGATAACATTTTGTACCATTTTCAAGGTTTTAAGAGCTCTGTGTCATGGGTCTGCTTTGTTGATTTGTTATGACTATTTCATCACCTTAAAAGCAAGAGTGAGCTTGTCCATTCTTACTGCCTGATTGCAATGGGAAATGGTCCACTTCCGGGCCCAGTCTCATTTCCTAAGATGTTGCTATTGCTAAAGTCAAAAGAAGAAGAAAGCAGCTTGTGTTATAACAGAATGGTTTGTTTTAAAACAAGTATTAGGAATCAGCATTGTAGGCACCATATGGGAATTCCTCTCAGCCACAAGCCTGTGATGTCTCAGTCACTTCTAAATACTTATGAATATTTAGTTGATTAATCCCAGAGGAAGCCATAGGGTAGAGGCTGTTACTATTCTTGTAGTATAAACAAGTATAGCAAACAGAAGTGGATAGCTAAGACAGGATTCTGAACATGCAAAATTGGTCTCTAGAATGTGCCTCCCTTTGCTGCCTTTTAAAGGACATGGCCTTACTATGTTCCCTGGGCTGACTTTGAACTTCTAACACTGCCAAACCTTATTAAGTAGCTAGAAATACAGGTAAACACCACCATTGTAGTGCCTGCTCTTTGAACTTGATTCAGTTGTTATGGGATTACAAGCTTGCTAATAGTATCATTATATTATAGATGAGAAATTGAGACTTGGAATGGTTAGCAACTTTTTTGTTGTTGTTGTTGGTTTTTTGAGACAGGGTTTCTCTGTGTAGCCCTGGCCATCCTGGAACTCACTCTGTAGACCTGGCTGGCCTCAAACTCAGAGATTTCACTTGCCTCTGTTTCCTGAGTGCTGAGATTAAGGGCATTAGATACCACCACCCAATATGGGCTAGCAACTTCTAAACGATGTTTCATACCTGGAAAGCAGCAGAGGTTTGTTGGGCCCCTTATTCCAAAGCCTTCCTCATGCTTTTCTCACACTGCAACATGTTCCTTTCAATTCAGCACTTTTCCCACTTCAGAGAAATCTTGTGACTGGCCAAGTGACATATGTTAAGTATATTTGCAACACAAACTCCTGGGACCACATGGCCCAGCAAACTCCCCATTCGGGCTCTATGAGTTATTTGTATAAGGGCCACAGTGAGACATGTTTCTCTTTTCCATATAAATAGCTGTAGGATCCAGTTTCTCAGCTATCCCTGCCTCTGGAATTTTGGGTTTGCTGTCCTTTGGCTTGGACGCCTTCTTCTCTAGATGCCTGTGTCTATTTCATCATCCCGATGCCTCATTGTCAGGTGTGGTCAACTCACTGGACCTGACCCTCAGAGCTGCATGGATTTGTGTGCTTCTTAGTTCACAGCAGGGTGACTCCAGGCTCAGTGTCTCTGCAGCTTGTAGTTCTAGTTCTCCTTTTTCATGGCTTTGGCTATAAGAACATCATTATTAGATTTAGGAGCCATCTGGATGTTCCAGGATGGCTTTGTTTCAGGATCCCTAACTTAGTTGCACCTGCAAAGACCATCTCCCCCAGAAGAAATCCACACCCATAGGTTATGGAAGAATGAGTCCTTTGTGCTCGCAGCCTGTGATGCCGCCCCTTGCTACCAGCATGTCCTCTGTCTCCAGAGCATTTGCCCTTATTTGATGTCTCATATGCTTCTGTCTGCCTTTCTCTCGTCTGCCTCCATATGCTTGAACTCAGACTTTAAGTAAAGAACTTTCTTGTTCACTCCTTTTTTTTTTTTTTTTTTTGGCCAGGATATAGAAAACTGCTGAGATGATTGGAAGAGTTGTCAAATATTTACTGAGTAAAAGAATGAATATATAATGACATCATGTTATTTTGGGCCTTCAATTCCTTCAATAATTTTTAGGATTTTATTAGATTTTTGTTGTTATTTTATATTATTTGAATTTTGTTTACATGTTTTTAAAGAAAAAAAACAAGTACATTATAACATGCCAACTATACATAGTGGGTAAAAATACACAGCTTTTTTTGATACAGCTCCAAGTTGTTAAATGGTCTTGTGACCTTTGCTTTTCCCCAGGAGAGACCCCTCAACAGAATCTCTCTTTTTGCCTTAGGATCTGATCACCTCCGAGAGAAAGATGGCCTCTGGGCTGTGTTGGTCTGGCTGTCCATTATTGCTGCCCGGAAGCAGAGTGTGGAGGAAATTGTTAGAGATCATTGGGCCAAATATGGCCGCCACTACTACTGCAGGTGAGGATGGGCAGGGTCTCTGCATGCATCTTGAGAACTACCCTTAGAGATTTTTCTAAACCTGATGGGCTTGAATTGAAGAAGAAGAAAGCATCTTTTAGAAACACCTGAGGGACTGGAAGGCTGGGCTTGGCTGTTAGGGAGTATTGTCAAGGGCTGCTGGAGTGAAAGGACAGATTTTACTTGCCCTGCTGACATTCCTCCATAATATTTTCATTGAAGCTATAAGGCAAATGGGTGGTCATGCCAGGAGGGTATCAAAATGCAGGGCTTTGGGAAATTCTTTGTGATCCTTGGTTGCTATGGGTCCTATAGTCAAAGCAGACACATTTCTTGTTTGGTCTATGTGAATCTTTTAAAGGAGTGGGCAGACACAAAATCCCACAATTCTGTGTTTTTGAAGTCTTCTCCCACCCTAGGTCTAATGGTCAGAAGCCTTCTGATATGAGTGAGCCGGAACTCTTTGCATGGCCCGCATGGCTCAGCAGCCCCAGAGTTTTGCTAGAGGCTTACCCTGATAAAAAGAGACACAGAGAAGGGAAATAGTATCTCTGAAGGAGGCAGAGGAAAGAATGGTGGGCTAGAACTCAGGGTAGCGGGTCTATCCCTTTCCTGTTGTTGAACTAAGAAAGAACATTCCAAGGTTATGCCACCTAGGTGTGTGCCAGGTTGTGTACCTACTACAAAGCCATGCTTAGGAGAAAGGGTGGTAGAAAAAAATTGTTGACTCTGGGCAACTATGTGTGGGAAAGGGGACTTAGGGAACCTCAGACTTAATGTTAGAGACATAGGTTGTGGTTCATTCTGTTCTGTTTACGTGTGGTTATGAGCCTTGGGTGTTCAGTTGAGTTTCAAGAGCTTGAGGGGCAAAGAGCTTTCCACTTTTCCCTTTTGTGGTGATGTTTCTTGTTTTAAAAAGCATCTACCTAGATAAATATCAGAAAATAAGCAAGACCTTGAGGGTACTTATTAAACTCTAAGGGACTGCAGTGTTCTGGGAAATAGAGACAACAACCATAATAACTGATTCCTGGTTAGTTAGGAAGACTGGGAATGTGAAAATAAATAAATCGGCATATTACACATTGAGTCATAAAACAAATTCTCAAGGTAGGTGAGATCTTGTTTTGCCCATAAATATTTCTAACATGGGTCACACACCCCTGATTCTTGTGGAGTTTTTATTTATATATTTGTTTAATTTACACCCAAAGATTAGTTGGCACATGAATTTCTTCTGTTGCATGAAGATCTTATAAAGATTCCAATCTGACAAAAATATTTTGTGCTTGCTAGTTAGCTGAGCGATTTCTCTGAGTCAGAGATATGTGCCTTATAATTTGTGGAATGACTGTTTAGGTTCCTGCCAGTGTTTTGAAGAAATGGTGTGATGATAAGTGTATTTATAACATACTTCATGTTTTGTGGCCAAGAGCTTGTAATGTTAATTGCTTCTTTCATAACAATACCATATTAGAGAATACTATGCAATGGAGATTAATTTCTTGCAGGACATTCAACTGTATTACAAATTTCTATCCAGAATAATCACAGAGATTAAGAAGAAGGGAATAGGGGGCAGATACAGTGAAGGACAGACTCCTGCAATTCCAGCAAATAGCAAGCGGAGGGAAGGGGTTTTGAATGAAATAAGTGATTTCTAGCTGACAGTTTTAAATAATAAAACAATTTCAGTATCACTAATAGTGAGACTAAAGTTGTAGCTGGGCACAGTCTCCTAATTTTCTTTGTCTGGATAAATTCCAGAAACAATTCTCCACTCAAAGGTTATATCCCTTGAAAATATGCTGGTGGTGGCATCTGGAGTAGCCATTGGGCTGTGGGGGGAGAGAAGAGGAGAGAGGGCGGCTTCAGGAGTCGCTCATGTGAGGAGGTAAACCATTAGGTCTGGTGCTTGTCCTTGATCTCAGTTTTACTCAGCCTGACCTTCTTCTTTAGTAAACAAACGTTCTCAAGTTTCCAATTTTTGCCTCCAACGTTCTCGTTCTCCTGTCTTGTCCATCTTCCTGCCCCTTTTTGCTCGTCTTGGTCTTACTATTATTTACAGAATTTTACTATCTACTTATCAATTGGTAGAATCTTACTTTGAAGCTAGGCTGGCATTGAACTCATTTTAATTCTCTTGCTGAGTCTCCTGAGTGTTGGGATTACAAATGCCTCCATGCCAGGCTCTTAGCTGGGTCTCCTCCCCCCACCCCAGAGTGTCTATCTCGAATAAAAATCCATGCAGAACATGTTTCCCAGCAGTGTTCCGACTTCACTGTTACCTTATTTGTGAAGTTTAGGAAGGATACCTGGTATAGGAGGAAGAAAGGATGTGCTAGATAGACATGATGTCATTCCCTGACCCCCATTTCGGCAAGTGCTCTGATATTTGCTGAACATCTTTAAACCTCTCAAGTTGACAAAAGCAGTTGCAACTATTCAGGGCTGCCATCTTGCAGCTTGCCCTGAGCGTTCTGTATTCTGCAGAAAGCCCAGATGTGAAGTCCTCCTGAAGCCACTTAGGCCCAGAGCTCCTCCTCTGGCTCCCTTTGTAAATAACCATCCCCTCCATGCCGTGGCCAGCCAAATTTGGAGATGATTATCTATGTTTGGAGAGACAATTTCTTTATGTTAGTAACTAAGGAAAACAAAGAAATAAACAAATCAATGGACAGATTTTTTTTTAAAGCTTTGATTCTTGGCATTGAGCCAACTGTGTGGTATGCATCATCATATTTCAAACTCCAAAACAAACAGGGCAGGGAGAATTTTTATTCTTTCTTTTACTCTTTTGATCACCACGCCAGCCTTACTATTATATTTGATGCTTGTGGATAGGAAGACCTTTTTGAATGGAGCAGTTGGGACATTTCTTTCAAGTTCTGCAAGGATTTTAATTTACTTTCTTCCTCTCTCTTTGCCCTTGCCCCGCCTCCCCTCCATTGCTTCCTGACCCCAAAGTACTTACACAGCTTGCACTGTGCTCCAGAAACAGCAAAGAATAGGAGAACTAAGGTCTGTGCCCCTTTGGACTCACATTCTGAATGGCAAGGACAGACTTGAAACAAGCAAATTCAAAAGCAAGCAGGAGGGAATCCATAAGCCAGTGCAAGCGAAAATGCACAGGTGGACCCTAAGAATGTACGAAATGGAGGGACAAATGCCAAGTACAAAGTGCCAGTGGTGACTGAGGTGTCACCAGGGGCTGGAGTGGAAGCCATGATGGCTTGTGCAAAGTGGGACAAAGTCAGTTTGTCAAGCTAAGTAGGGCAGGGTTGGACCCCATAGTGTGTGATAGTCTGCCTGGGGTTTTGTTCTCAACCATGGCAGGAGTTTGGGGATGGGCTTAGAAGAAAGGAACAACATAACTTGAGTTTACAAGGCCACCATGTGGAGATTGCCTTGGAGAGGCTGTGAAGAGAAAGTGAGGCCCGTTCAACATGCTTTTCTCTGTTTCCCTTCCTGGAACCAGGACCACGAGTGGTCCACCCAGCTGCCAGTTCTCTGATTGGGCTTTGTTTTTCCTGTGTCCTGCCTTCCCGCAACAGGTTTGACTATGAGGGACTGGAGCCCAAGGCAACATACTACATCATGAGGGACCTGGAGGCCCTGGTGACGGACAAGTCCTTCATTGGCCAGCAGTTTGCTGTGGGGAGCCACATTTACAGCGTTGCAAAGACAGACAGCTTCGAATATGTGGACCCTGTGGATGGCACTGTGACTAAGAAACAGGTACTTGCTGGGGAACAGGTGGATTAGGCAAAGCAGATGGACAAAGTGTGCAGGGCTGGAGAAATCTTTAGGGGTCATCTTCTCTGTGCTCTTCAGTTTGAACAACAGAGTTCTCCATTTTTGAAGAGGAAGGCCTTGATGAAGGTTACCTCAGTACTGGTGGAGGGTGGATTAGAACCTGGACCTCACGGTCCCATATTGCTTATACCTGGTAACTGATGAATCAAGACCTCAAACAGGAATAGGCCCCGTATTTCCTTCTTTAATGGTAGCAGCCTGCAAGTGCTTTTATGTGGTGGCTATTCTTGGTGATAAATTCTCAGAAGTTGCTAGAGCAAAATGTCTCGTGTCGTTGGGATCTCCCAGAGTATGGTACTTCATCTTCTGTTACCTTATGTCATCAAGGAACTATAAGGGCTTAGATAAATTCAGTGTCTTGGGAGGGAAAGAATAGTTGGAAAGTTTGCCTACAAATCCCAAGGGGAAGATTCATGGATGAATGCTAATCTCAGGCAAGTAGCAAAGCCAGCTGCAGCTTCAATTATGCTCTCGTTTTTGTGAATTGCGTGAGAAAAGTTGATGTCTCTATAATGATTTTTTTTTCTCCCAGTCTTATGTTTTTATTGGTTATGGCAAGTACTGACCCCTCTGGGAGCACATAACAGACATTAACATTTACAGTATACGTAATACAACCTGAGTAATGTTAAGAGTGGTTTAGTTCATGAATCCCCAAGTTCTTATCTTTTTATACATACTTTGTAAGTGAAGACAGTAACAGTAGACAGGTGCTGCAGGTGTTTGGGACTACATATGGACTGCTACCCTGATTTAACTAATATTTCCCCTGTCATCTTGGTTTTGAAAGCCCCCACACTGTGGGTAGTACTCCAAATCCCAGTGCATTCTGTTTTATTCTCTTGGTACTGCCTCCAGTTGGCTTAGTTTTATAGTTATTTTAAAAATCTCCATCAAAGTATCAGTGCTTTGGGCTGGAGAGATGACTTAGCAGTTAAGAACATTTTCTATTACAGAGGGCCAGGTTCAGTTTCCAGCACCCACGTGGCAGCTCAGAACCATCTGAAACTCTAAGTTTCAGCGGCTATGATGCTCTCTTCTGGTTTCTGTGGGCACCAGACATGCACGTGATACATAGGCATACATTTAGCCAAACCACTCATATATGCATTAAAAATGAAAACAAGCACTAGACGGTGGTAATACCCGCCTTTAATCCCAGCACTCAGAAGAGAGAGGCAGGTGGATGTATCTGAGTTTGAGGCCAGCCTGGTCTACAGAGTGAGTTCTAGGAGTGCTAGGGCTACACAGAGAAACCCTGTCTCAAAAAAACAAAAATGAATGAATGAACAAACAAACAAATAAATAATGAGAACAAGGAGTCCTTTGTTCTAGAAGTCCTTAAGTTCAGCCGAGAAAGGCAAAAGTCGTCAAGAAAACAGTCAGGATCTGGAAGACAATGGAATCATGCTACTTGCTGTGTGGACTGCAGGGAAGTTCCTTGATTTCTTAGGCCTGCACTTTCGTCTCCATCCATGCACACAATTGTTTCAGAAATGGAACGAAGGAAGATAGTAAAGAGTATAAGTTTTCCATTCTAAGACAGACAAAAGCCCTGGTTTTCCTTTTGATAGGGAGCCCCCCCCCCACTTCTGTGGCTGTTGGTTTCACAAAGGATAGTTCTTGCCTACTGGCCTTGCTCTGAAATCACAGCAGTGATTCAGCCATCAGACACAATGGAAAATGGGTGCTCACATGAAATCTTTGGGTCCTTATGTCCTGAATACACATTTTCCAATTTTGTTTCGCTTTCCCTCCAGACCAGCCTGCCCCATTATCAAGGCTCACTTTGTTTTTGTTGCCATTAGATTGGAGAGACTTGAAATATATATACTTTCTAAAGTATATTTCTGGGTCTACAGCTCTAACACCCTGAGTTTCCCCCATCTTGCCTAAAGTATCCCTGTGACGCGGCTTCTAGTCTCTGAAGAAAGCTTGGGACCATCTTTGGGGGTTACTGGTCTAGGTACAACTACAATGGTGATGTTATCTAGCCATGGGAAGCCTAGCTGCTGAGTTAATTTATTTGTTGTTTGATCCAACATTTCTCTGACTTACTTCTTTCCTGGGACATTAAGTATTCAGATGGAATCGTCTTAGATGCGCTTTAATCAGTTATATCAGGTCACTTCCTCAGCTCGCTCTCAAATTCTCATGTACCTTTATCCCATTCCCCTTCCCTCTGTAAGCACAGATGCTAGTTTTCATTTGAACTCTGGATATATTGATGTTCTCCTTTCTACACTGTTCCACCTGAGCTCAAATGTATTTATAAACAGATCAGTGTTGCCAGGAGCTGCTCTTGGGTATCTTCTAGTAAAGAAGAAAAAAGACTGTTGTAACATGAAAAGTGATTGACCCAGAGACTTATATCGGGGTTCAAACTTCAAGCTGGGTATCACAAAAGCAAAGCAGCTGGTCACTAGCTCTACCTCCTGCTGAATGGTCTGATTCTGTCTCCACCAGCTCTCACCAAGCATCAGACTGTAACCTCTCCTTAGCATGGTTAGAGAATGAATGCCTCTACTCAGTCCTGATACTGACTTATGTACCTCTCATGAGTCCTGGGATTAAAGGTGTGAGCTATAATCCTCCTTTAGACTGATTCAATCTTGGGTAGATCGGGGTGGCTTTGGACTCACAGAGATCAATCTACCTCTTAATCCCGAGTTCTAGGATTAAAGGTGTGTACCACCACCTCTTAACTTGTGGTTGCTGAGATTAAAGGTGTGTATCACCACTGCCTGATCTCTATAGCTTGAGGCTGGCTTTGCTTTTCTGAATCCTCAGTCAAGCTTTAATAAATCATGAATAACAAAGCACTATAGACCATCTCCTTTTCTCTCATATCAGGGCCCTGTGAGTGATTTCTCCATGTATGAGTTGTTCTGAACCTTACTGCAGCTTTTCTGCAGGCCTTGGTTTGGTTTAGTGAGGGTGATGAGGGACCAGTTAACACTTAGCTCATGCACTGTCAGCTTATCAAAGGTGGCTCTTGGCACAGTTTGTTCTGTTGGGTGCTGTATAGAGGGACTCAGCACAGTAGGACTATGCAGTCTTTGGGGTTATCAGCAGACACCAACATTCAACTCAAGGATAGTTGAATCTAAGGTACACTTCAGGTAATATTGTGCAAAGTTGGCACACTTTCTGAGTGAGAGACACTTAAAAGACTCATGAGTTTAAATTAGCTTATATGATTTCAAAATAGTCATGAAGTTCTTGGGTAGACTCACTAAGCTGATATTTACTGAGAGTCTACAAAATATATAAATTTGGGTTTTTGTGCATTCATTCATTGTGCAGTTTTCTAAACACAAATTTGTAGTGACTTTATAGTCTTATAATATACATGCTATACAATTCACTCATTTAAAGTATAGATTTCAATGGTTTTTACATTGACAAAGTAATGCAGTTACCGCCTCATTAAATTTTAAAACATTTTCATCACAATGAGACCTTGCTCATTTTAGCTGCCCTCTCCCTTCCAGTGCCCCTCAGCCTCCAGGTGCTGGCAATCAACTTCTGTATCTTTGGATTTGTCTGTTTTGGGCATTGCCTCTAAATGGAATCACGTGTGGCCTTTGTGACTTGACTGTCTATTCTCAGTGTACTGGCCTTTCATATTATACTGTATACCAATACCTCATTCCTTTAAAAACTGAGTTGTACTCTATTGTGTGGATGCTACATTTTGTTTTCCATTTGTCCATTGATAGATTTCCACTTAGTGCATTTTCCATTTTTGACTGTTATAATGAACCTGTTGTGAGTGTTCACATGTAGTTGTAGTGCTGACATAGGTTGCAGCACTCTTGATATACAACTGGAAAGCAGTTGTTCAGCTAAACCTTAAAGGAGCTGCCATGCAGTCTTCAAACCCAGTTCTACCACTTTCCATTCCTGCCAGCAGCATGTGAGGGGCCCAGCTCCCCACACTTTGCTAACATTTATGACTATATCTTTTTTTATTTTTAAATACTGCTGTTTTCAAACAACATACTGTACTGTGGATTCCTTTAAAATTAATATAGGAGCAGAGACAAGCACATAGTCTTTCTCTTTGTCTCTCTCTCTCTCTCTCTCTCACACACACACACTCACATAACACACTCATACACACACAACACACACATACTCACACAACAGATTCATTCTCTCTCTCTCTCTCTCTCTCTCTCTCTCACACACACACACACACACACACACACACACAATAATCCTGGTACTCAGGAAGCTGAGGATCATGACTCTGAGGTCAAGTAAGCTATGAACATTCCTAAAAAAAAGAAAGAAATTTTATAACCATAGGAACAACAGCAGTATCCAAAACACGAAGATCACCTGGCAACTGCATGAGCTCTAGAGGGCAGTTCACTGTCCTCGTCAGCATCTTATTTCTCCTCAGCACTGTGTTGTCCTCTTTGGCATCTTGTTCCTCTGTTGTTTGAAATCAGACATACACAGATTTAAAGGCTGTCTTTGCCACTGTCTAATCTTTTCTGTTGGGTTGAAGCTCAACTTGAGAGGTAATGGTATTCAGTGTGTATGATAATGGAGGATGTCTGAGAGAAAGATTCTATAGAGCTCCAGTGCAGGGGCTGGTAGCTAATCCACACTCAAGAAATATTAGTTCTTTCTCTTTATCCAGAATCCTTAACTTTCTATCAGAGTGAGCAAAGATACATTATTTCCCCTTCTTTCATGTCTGGAGGTGTGTGTACCTACACACATGCATGCATATACACCATCAAGTATATGGTTTGAAAATACTGTACGCCATGTACTAGTATTAGAAATCATTGTGGTAAGTCTGTGTTCTATCCTAGCCTTAGATATTTTGCAGTGAACTTTGAGGCTCAGGTGAGTGATCCCATGGTAGTGGATGTTCGTAGTTTGCTCTATAATTTCAACTTGCTAGAGGAAGGAATTAGATGACATACATGGCTTTCAACAATACCTTTTATACAGAAGTTTTGCTCTTTATTTGATACAGCAATTATCTGGTGTTTTTTGTGTTGTTGTTGTTATTTGCTTGTTTGGTTTGTCTTGTTTATTTTAAGGACAGAGTTTCTCTATAACAGTCCTGGCTCTCCTGGAACTCACAGAGATCCACCTGCCTCTGCCTCCTGAGTGCTGGGATTAAAGGTGTGTGCCAACACTGTCCAGCTGCAGAAATTATCTGTAAGTACAGCATTGTACTCTGAAGTAGCCTATGCCTCATGGCACTGCTAGGAATTCCACAGGCAACTTTGAAGTGTGTGGTCAGAAAGTTCAAGGATTGGAATAATTATCTCATCTTTAAAATAATCAAAATTTTAAGTTCTAATTTCTGATTTGATTTCACTTCTATTTTCTGTGACAAAAAGCCCTGACAACAAATGACATAGGGGAGCAAGGGTCCATTTGATTCACAGTTCCAGGTTATAGCAGAGGTGTCACAGCTCCAACAGTCCTTTCTCATGTTTTCATGTCACATGTATTCCATTATCCTCTCTTGTTCCCTCCCCCTTTAGTTTTCTTCCTCCCCTCTTATAGACCTCTTTCAAATCCTCTCACATGTATACATTTCAATCTAGATTTCACATATAAGAGGAAATATGGGAAATTTGTCTCCATCTGACTTATTTCACTTAACATAATGATCTCCAGTTCTATCTATTTTCCTGCAGATGTAACAATTTCATTTTTATTTACAGTTGAATGAAATTTCATTGTGTATATATAGCACATTTTATTTATCTGTTAATGGACATCTAGACTAGTTTCACATCTGACCTGATATATGTAGTACAGCAATAAATATGGATGTAAAAGTATTTCTGAGGTATGATGATTTAGAATCCTTTTGGTATATAGCTAGGATTGCTGAACTGACTGCATGGTAGTTCTGATTTCAGTGTTCTGGGAAATTTCCATGCTATCTTCATAGTGGATGTTCCAGTTTACATTCTTACCAGTAAAGGATAAGGCATCTCCTTTCTCCACATTCTCACCAAAATCAATAAAAAATTTTTTTTGAGATCAGTTCTCACACTGTAGCTCAGACTGTCCTGGAATTCACTATATATCCTAGGCTGGCCTTGCACTTGCTGAGTCAACTGCCATGTTTTTTTTTTTTTGCCTCTTTTTTAACATTTCTATTTTTAGAATTTCATACTTGAGTACTGTATTTATATCATTTCCCACTGTTTCCCCTCTGTAACTCCTCCCATGTTTCATGACTCCCTACTCCCCAAACTCATAACCTCCTTTCCTTTAAGTATTATTGTTACACATATTTGTGTGTGTGTGTAGTATTCTAAATGCGATGAGTCCACTTAGTTTTGCTCACATGTACATCATTTGGGGCTGACCACTTGGGATGGGATAACCTGTCAGGACCTCATCCCGGGAGAAGACTGATTATTCTCTTAGTAGCCATTTAGCGGCCTGCCACTGTTCTTCCAAAGATGAGACCCTGTAGGATTTCCATATCTACTTTGAGAAGTTGGCTGGGGTTGTCATTGTACAGGTCTTGTCAAGGTTTCATGGATACAACTCTTTGTGACATTACAGAAAATGCATGTTGATCCTTATATGTTGATCTCATAATCTTTCCACGCCCTCTTCATGGTATTTCCCGAGCCTTAGGTATAGGGTTGTGCTATAGAGGTGGAGACGGGCATCCCACAGTCAGTTGTTCTATTCATTTCAACCAGTAGTGCATTTCTGTATTGGCCTCTGCCTACTGCAAAAAGAAGTGCCTTTGATGCAGGGTGAAAGCTACACTTACTTGTGGGTATAAGGATATTTAGAATGCAGTTGGGAATTATACTGGTTTAGGAAAGTGCAGTAGTAGGTTCTCCTCGAAGGTTCATGACAGTCACAGTTAGTTAGCTAGGTTTACACCACCAGGCATGAACTCCCTCCTATTGAGTGGACCTTAAATCTGATTAGCTGCTCTTCCACCTTCTTGATAAATTTGCTCTCCCTGTGGTATTCTATCTGAGAAAATAAGAATAACAAATGGCTACATCACATGGTCATTGGGAGAATTAAGTACAACCTGTGAATTCCTGACACAAAAGGAACATTAGTAAGTGATTAACTAAGCTTACTTAAACAACCTTGGGAACACCAGGGATGTAACAGTGGTTGAGCATTGCACCCCTTGACCCCCAACACTGTAACAAAGGAAACAAAAAGAACATCCTGTGATGAGAAATCTGGACATTTGGTGAGCCACAGAAAGTAAGAAAAGCAAAGGAAAGGTAGGTTTGATAGGGTGTCTTGCGAAGATAGGAGCGGGCCTCTGGTGTCTGAGTCATCCCTCAGTGATTCAATTCACACACTCCATCCCCCCATCACCCCCGACCCCCAACACATACGTCTGACTCAGAAAGAAAATGGTTCTTATAGGGCACGGTCCTCCCTTTTTGTCCTTAATTTGAGGTCAGATCAGAGTCAGGCAACAGATAAAGGGGAAAAAAGCCATTCCGCATGCATCTCCAGAGATAAAGTTGAAATGCTTTTCCAACCAAATTGAAGCCAAAATCCTGTTGTGGTAATAAGTCCCTGGCCAGCCTCATGGCTGTGGAAATATCTAGGGATATCTGTCCTGCCTGAAACCCTGCAAGGGTCATGCCAGAGGCAAGAAGGAATCCCTGAAGCGCTCTACCCCACCTCGAATTCCAAGTGCCTCCTCTACCCTGAGTGGCTTTCCAGACTTCATAGGATTTGCTATGACTGATTTTAAGATGTTGGGTGTCTACTCTGTTCAGAACCAAGAGTCTATTGCGTTTAGAAATCACAATTTAGTAAGGTGTGGTGCCACTGCAGTTCTTCCGTGTTGTTTTGGAGGAATCTGTCATTGTTTATTCTCAGGTAAAATTGAGTCACATGAGTGTGACTAATGCTGCTTTCTTCAAATATGAGTGGGAAAATAAGTCAATAGTTACAATGAGTAGGAGAGCAGTTTGATCAAATTACTGAGTAGTTTAAGATGTTTCCAGTGTATGCCCTGGAACAAGATGAGGGAAAGTTTGGCAAGCACTGGGGGTGTGAGTCTTACTTCAAGGGTGAATTTGTTGTGCAGGTATCCAGGGCACCATTGGTGCTGGGTTTCTCTCCCTTTTACCTCCAAAATCCCAGGGAACTTTTCAGTACCAAGATAGTCTCCTACCATTGCCTCATCCCATCTACCTGTAGCCTCGGTGCCTATAGCTATGAGACTCTTCCAGTGCTAACAGTGGGAAATTTTTAGTCTTGGTCCTGTGAATGAAGGCCATTTGGGAAAGGTGATAACATAGTAAGAGCTGGCATATTGCCACCATGGTGGCCTCAACCCAGAACTATAGCCTATATCATGAAAATTTGTTTTTAAATGAAAAAACTTGACACTTCAGGAACACAGCTTAAGCAACTGAGACTTATTTTTTCTTCTGACACACCCAAATCTTCTGTATTTCTATTTAGCAGGCTCAGAAATCAGAAAATACCAGTAGTGAAGTAGTTTGCAAGTAACTGTTCAACTGATATTTAAAACTTGGTGTAAATAAATGTGTACCAGCTAGCTAATAAGGACAGCCAAATCCAGTTTGCTTATGTGTAACTCCGAGCTAACTCTAGGCACGTTAATGCTTCAAGTTATGCAGGCTGCATGGAAACAGTTGGATGTCCTCCTCAGCCTGAAAGGAAGAAATCCATTCAGAGAAAAGCCTACGCTTAAGAGCGTTTGTTTCCAGACTTGTAATTTTAACACCTAGGAACCAGGTCTGCCCTTTTTAATTTCAGTATTTAGGAACAATAAAGAACATAAGTTGGCAGTCTGGAAATCACACCAGTTCTGGGACATGGTGCTGGACTTTGTCCCTAGGTGCCATCGTCCTCTCCATTCCCCACCTAGAGAAGTTTGCTGAGCCGCCAGCATCTATTACATTATGCAAAGGCCACTAAATGGTGTTATCTGAGGACTCTGGAGCTTCAAAGCCAAGGGCTTCTCCTTCTAGGGATAACTGATCCATCTTCAGCTTCACCTGTCAATTTCAATAACATCATTATAGATGAACCACCCGAGAGACTCTAACAGTGGCAGCCGACCATCGCTCTATCATGGGCCATTTACTGGAGTGTGGTTTGTACATCTAGAAGCAGAATGTTGGAAATGATTCCGTTGGAATGGTGAGCCACCAATAAAGTTTATTTAAGTCTGAAAGTTGGCACTTAGACCCTTCTGTGTGGAGTAATAGAAGTGTGTGGTTACCATAATAGGTATAGTGTGGTGTTGAAAAACAATCCCTGTGATAAATATGAATTCCTGTCCTGACTTAGGAAAATATGGAGAAGGTAGTTAAAGTCATTATTTCATGTTCTTCCCCATCAGATTAGTGTTTACCACACAGGTGCTGTATGCCACTCAGCACTCTGGTCCTGAGAACCCAATAGTAAGCTGGGTAGCTGAGATTCCTGCCCTTTGCCCAAGTACACTTTAGTTGGAGACGTAACTTGATGTTGAACTTGTAACTATTGTAGAATTTATTGAACAGTGTTATGGAGAAAGAACTTAGTTGGGCATGCATATTGGAGGAACTAGAAAACTCTTCAGACAAGATGATGGTTAAGCCATGCCCAAGAGAGCAAGCCCAGGTGAGATCATTGCATCATACTCTATAACTTTCTTCAGTTGAGTGTAATTATATGACTGTTTAGTTTTCTTGACAATGAGATTGATTCTAGACAATCTCATGGGGGTATTATGATACCTACAACTATAATTCCAGACTTCAACACTTCTGCAACACTGTAGTCATAGCAAATGCAGACAACTTAGCTGTCTGCTTTGCTAAATAGGCTTCTTAGTGGGACATCTTGGAAACTATTAAAAAATTTTCTAGTATACAGTTTCCCTGAAATTTTCCTTCATGGACGAAACACATAGTCAGTTCTTTATAATTATCTACTTATTACTGCTATGAACATAGATCAATGGGGACATGGTTTCTTATTAGTTGGAGACCCTCCCCCCATTTCTGCTTCTGGAGAATTCAGTTAAAATGAATTAACCTTTCCTGGAAAAGGTTGGTAGGTTTAGGGCTGTCTTTCAAGCTATGAGGAACATCTAAGTGTTCTTCAGTTACAGGTACTTCCTACTGAAATGCTAATGTCTCTCTATGCTCAGGAGGAAACAGTACAGAAGGCAAGGCCGCATATCTCCACAGGAGCTAAGGGAGAAAGAACTGCTGTGACCGGAGGGAAAGCAATTCTGAATCCAAAGTCTCCCAGAGCCAGGGCCAGTGCGGGGTAGAGCGAACAGGGATGAGCAATAATTCTCCTCAAGAAATGGATACATATGTGTGATCTGTTTCCACTGGTCCACATTTGAGTGTTAGCATTTTGATGAGAAAAACCGAAGCAGCGTCTCATTGCTTAAGGTAGCATTTGCTAGCTTGGTGCTTTGAAAGACCATCTAAGGGGCCATTTGGCTTTGATTTTACCCAGATAATTCTTTCATTCTTTCTAATTGTTGGACCCAAAAGGGTGTGTTGGTTATTTAAAAAAGAAGAAGAAAAATCCTGAATGAGAATGGCCATAGGCTCATATATTTGAATGCTTTGTCTGTAGTGGTAGAACTGTTTGGGAAGGACTAGGAGGTGTGGCTATTTATGGGGTGTGTCACTGGAGATGGGCTTTGACGTTTCATAAGCCCACATTATTCCCAACTACTGAGTCTCTCTCTCTCTCTCTCTCTCTCTCTCTCTCTCTCTCTCTCTCTCTCTCTCTCTCTCTCTCTCTCTCTCTCTGCCTCATGCTTGTGGATCAAATATAAGCACTTAGGTACTGCTCTGGTTGCCTTCTTTCCTGCTTCTGTGATCCCTTCCATGATGGTCACATACTTTAACCCTCTGGAACCTTGAGCCCCTGAACTGCATGCTTTCTTATATAAGTCACCTTGGTCATGGTGTTTTGTCACAGCAATAGAAAAGTAACTAAGATAAAGCCTAAATGAGAATGTGTCTCTGGGTGTATGTGTGTGGTCAGTGCATTGTACAAAGGACCCTAGCCTAATGGGAAAGGCAAAGCCAAAGTCCGCAGCTAGCCAGGAGGACAGATGCTTTTGTGTCCCTTTCCCACCCAGAGGGGACCCCACTTTGTAACTCATATGAAGGCTCTGTGTGGACTAGCTGCAGCCTTACTCAATTATTTTTGAACTCATGTTTCCAGTTAATTCTATGGCTTAAGTAAAGGAAACTAGGTAACTCCGTGTAGTTTTGTGTGTGTGTTCCATCCAAATCCCCTGCTCTATGGGATACATGCTTTCTTCTACAAAATATGGTTCAGATGTTACATGGCCATGTTTTCACCTTGACGCTTTCCAGATAAATGGCCGGGATTTCCTGTGGGAGATAGCATCCACGTTAGGCCCAGACTAGCTTCCAAGGTTGTTCTCCTCCAGCTTCATATGCCTCATGTGGCCAACTGACTGTACACGTGACACTGTACAAGATTTCAGGGCCATATGCCGTTTTCCCCTGGAATTCATCCTACATCGGCATTTGAGTAAGTCAGAGGCTGCCAATAGTTGTTGGTAACGCACAGCTCCTCCTCCTGCCTGGCTGCAACATGTCCTACAGTCTCCAAGCTAACATCTGGCGGTTATGCATGGATTTAGCAACTAGATCTCTCTGCCTTGATTTACATGTGGGTTTTAAAAAAAAAACCCAAACAGCAACCCCTCCAACATTCATTTATCAAGCATTTATCAGATACTTACTCTGCATGAGGCTTCAAGCCAGCTTTGAGGCTCATACCTAACATGAGAAATTTGTCAGAGGTTTGCATGAGAACTGATGCACGAGCATGAGTTCTTTCATGTGGCGTAGCATCCCCCATGTCAGAAGAATCCTCCACCCCCCCCCCCGTCAGAAGACCTTGAGGCTCTGACTCACTGTGTTACGACACTGAGCCAGTTTTGACAATTACTTTCTTCTTCATAAGCAGAGGAAGTGGCCAGGATCACACCTGAGGGTTTTCAGCTCCTTAAGTGTCTAATGACTATTAATAAAGGAGTATTCTATTGCTGAAGAAGCCATTTCAGGGGTTGTTCTGGGAAAGATAATTGGCAGGAGGCTGAAAAAAAAATATCAACAGTGATTTTCAACATTCTGAAAACTCATCTTAATTCTGCCTAATTTTTAAGAAGGGCCAATGAGATGGCTCAGCAGGAAAAGACACTTGCCAACAAGACTGATGATCTATTCAATCCCTAGGACCCACGTGGTAGAAGAGAACCAACTCCCAAAAATTGTCCTCTGGTCTCCACTTATGCACTGTGGCTCATACACGTGCTCCCCCCTCTCCACTACAATAAAATAATAAAATATAATAAAAAATAAACAAGCATGCACCATTACAGCATGAAAGTTTTATTTGATAATCCTATTCATAATCATTCAACTAACATAGGAAGAATAACAAGTCTTTTATAATGACTGATACTTTACCAAGCACTTTTTATACACAGTTTCTGATATGATGTTCCCAGATACCCTATAACCAAAGTCAGGCTATTTTTCATCCAAGTTAGGAAACTAAGGCTTAGGGAGCTTAAATTACTTACTCAAGACCACCAGCTAGTGAGTGGCCAAGCTACAATTCTAGCCTGCATGTATCTGGTTGCAATTCCTGAATCATCTCCAAGCTACCTGTGCACAGTAAATCAAAGAGGGGCAAATCTGAGATATTAAAAAAAGAAAGAAATGCTACAGTGGTGTCTGGATGCTGGTGGGGTATTTGTGTAGAGAGAGCTGTATGCAGTAGGTGATATTGCAACAGATTTGGGATGGACGCAACTTTACTCTCAGAAATGAGATGTGCGTGGCAGGCAAATTTAAGGCAGGAACTTTTAAGCCACCCAGCCCCATAATTTACCCTATCTGCTAAGGAGACTAACACCCTTTCCTGTGTGTGTGTGTGTGGTGTGTGTGTGTGTGTATCATGGTTGTGTGTCATTCTGACATTCTAGCTACTGTAGCTACAGAGGAATCATAGACTCCTTCATAGCTATTCTCGGAATTCCTTAGAATACTGACCTATAGCACAATTCAGGCATCTACAGCTTGGGGCAGGAGACTCACAGATAATTCCAGTTGCAGTGAAGTTTGCAGTCTATCCACAATTGCACAGCCAGGAAGCCATGCTGGTTCAACTTCTGTTGCTTTAGACAAACTTGCTTTATTTTAGCACATTGTGACAATAATGGATGGGCCAGTAAATGTCGGATGCTGACTTATTTGTAATGTGCTGGTGATTTTTGTCTATAATATCAACTACCTTCTCAGGTGGAGCCATCAGCCTCAGTTCATCATAAAGAACGTGCATTTGTTTTTCTTTAGCTAAAGGTGGAAGATCCTTCCAGGACTGCCTGGTGAGGTCCCTAGTATTGCTCACTCCAGGTGTTGAACATGTAGTGACATTAACTAACAAGTGTTTATGGAGGGCCTACTCTGTGACTGGCATTGTCCTGACTCTGTTGCTAAAATGGAGGTGAACAAGGTATGTGACTGTCTTCCTCTCAGAGTTAATAAGTGATCTGAAGACAAAATACAGTAGGGCAAACACTTTAGTTTAAAGTTGCCCTGGGAACTTGTTTTATCTTTTTGCTCTGGGCCTTGTCTGTTTAAGAGGATTTTTGTCAGTAGAAACACATAATGAAGTTGTTAGAATATAAATAAGAAACAGAAATCAAGACTGGGGAATGTATAAATTAGAATGCCAAGAACAGAAGAAGAAAAACTCATAGCTTCATGAGTCATGGAGATCCACTTGGACTCAACTTCAAGTTTAGTGTTAAGTGTCCTGGCAGCCATATTGAGAAGGGAAATATGGTTAGTTACAAAGTGTTTATTGTCAGAAAGCAAAAGACGACCAGTTCCTCGGGGAAGGAAAGGCTTTCAAAACATTTGGCTTGTGAGAGAATGTCTCATATCTAGTTTCGTACCGTCTTTGACAATATCCCTACAGGACTGGGAAAGTGGACATTATAAAACAGTATGGTATAGCAGCTTGCAATAAGAGTGAGGATGGCAATTCAAAGTTCCATTCATTAAATCTACTTACAGAAGGAGTAGGTGGTCAGAAGTCAACAGATGTGGGTCAGATATGGTCCAGATGCTTTCATAGTTACAATTGGAATACCTGGGAAATGAATGGGTTGAATCCCCTGAGGATAATCTTCATCATCATTTCTCCTTACTGAAATTTTGATATGGCAGCTGGCCACATTTTCTGTTTTCTACTATAAGGTTGAAGGGTAAATATTCCAGGCTGTGCATGATGTAATTGTTTATACCCAAGGCCAGCAAACACTTTTGTAGAGAACTATATAATAAATATTTTAGGCCTTATGCACTAGATGATTTCTGCCACAATTATTAGTCTCTAAAACTATAGTACAAAAGTAGCTATAGGTAATTCCTAACTGAATGGACATAGTTGTGTCCCAGTAAAACTTGATTTAAAACAAAAAAACAGGGTGTGACAAGTTTCACCAACCTCTGAAATAACCTAAATAACAACAACAAATGAAGGGAAAGCATATCATTGTTGTCTTTGTGGTAAAATTAAGGAATGCTATGAAGCCTGGCAACTCTTGTTGAATAGTGACTTTGGCCTAACTGCTTTGTTCATAGTAATAATGATTTATGCTAGAAAGAACATGGCTCATGTATGGATTACAAAGTCATTATGCTCATTGAAGGAACATGCAGATCTCAAAGAAATCCAATCTAACTCTTTACATATAGAAGTGGTACTCACCAGACATGGTGCATTAGTTCTGTTTCTTGTTCCAAAATACCTGAGAAGAAGTGACTGAAGATGGGGAGGGTTAATTTTATATCACAGTTGCTATAGATATGATTCATCATGGTACAGAAAGCATGACAGCAAGCATGCAAGCCTACATTGGGGGAATGCTGGTACTGTGATGTCTTTCTGCTTTTTCCCATTTTTCATTAGTTGGGATTAAAGCTGTAGGGTAGTGCTTCTCACATGTAGAGTGGGTCTTTCCTCCTCAGAGAATCATTGCTGGAAACACTCTTACAGATGCACCCTCAGAAGTGTGTCTCTTAGGTAATTCTGAATGAAGTCAAGTCAACAATGGATATTAATTAACCTTACACATACATATGACATTGCAATGAAGAGGAGGGGTTGGTCTGGAAAGTCATGCATTCCATGCAGAAAAGAGAATTGTGATGTTGATTGCCTATAAGGGCTTCTCAGACAACACTGATTCTCAATTAAGCTCTTATGATTGGTGTTCTAGAAGGAGAGATGATGGTAAACTATTTTCAGCAGACAGATACATGCCATTCTCTCAGGTATCATTTCTTCAAGTTCAAACTGTCTTTATTTCTACTAATTGCTAATGATCTTCTATGTGTGTAGCATGCAGTATAACTAGTGGGGGAGTATGATTTTGTTTGTAAAGGTTTTAGATATAAATTATTACAAATTGATGATTCCACATGACCTGAAATCCTGTATACCTCCCACTGGCCAGTAACAAACCCAGGAGGTTCACTGTGTGATGGAATCTGTCTCAAAGACTTCAGTCAGGGAAAGGACCAGAAAATGTAGCTCCCAAGTTATTTGACACTTGCAAATACTGGTGTGTTAAGTACCTCAGCCTTAGAATTGCCTTTATCAACTTATAAATAAATCATACATAGTCCTGGGAATGATGAAGTATGTACTGGTTGCCCTGTGTTGAGACAATGAGATTGTATGCTTTAACATTACTAACAGTTTTGGGAGTATCTGTGAAAACTTAACTGTGAGCATATCTGTGGGACTTCTAGGAGTCTATGGTT
The DNA here is from genome assembly GCF_017639785.1 of Mesocricetus auratus. NCBI lineage: Eukaryota > Metazoa > Chordata > Mammalia > Rodentia > Cricetidae > Mesocricetus > Mesocricetus auratus. The sequence goes on from NW_024429182.1 coordinate 35,681,280, forward strand.
TGAACATCATTTGCAGCAGGTGTTTTTGGATACTAGGAAATGTTTTCTTTTCCCCCATGTTTGCTTGCTCCATTTGGGATTTGTTGACTGTTCAGCTCTCTGGTGGCAAAGGGCAGCGAGCTAAGAAATGAGTTTTTGATGGTTGTAATAGATGACTCCAGGTTTATGAAGGACAAACATTGTGCCTTTACCTTCATAAACCTAGGACATAGCCCAGGTTTATAAAGGCAAACATTGTGCCTTTACCTTCATAAACCTAGGACATAGCCTAGCGCTTATTTCATAGGGCCGCTTTCAGATGTTAACTCAGTGAGTAAAAACTAGTACTTGGTTGCTAGTATGGGAGCTGATTCCCACTGGTTTCTGTTGAACAACTGTAAAATAAACAAAAGCTTTGCATCTGGGATTGGAACAAACCTTTTAAAACCATGCAGACGGGATCAAATGCCCTCCTGTATCAAATGCTGTCAGGCCTGGGGTGGGGTAAGGAACTGGCATTCAAATTCACATAGCAGGAATGGAGTGATTTTAATAATGCTGGTTCATAGTCAGCAGGACTGGAGGCCAGGGACATTTCCATGATAGATCACTTAGGGAAAATGCCTGTCATTGAGGTCATCTAAGACATCTACATTTTATGAGTGGCAACTGGTGACACACTGTGGGCTCCTCTTTCTAATGCTTTACAGATCAGACTTGCTTTGTTAACTGCCTTTAGAATGTATTTCCATTAGTAGTCTGAATATGATCTTATGGTCATAAAAGTATGGCCATATTTTACTATCCCTGTCATGAATGAGGAGAAAATACATATAATAGGGGCATTCTACACTAAAAGCAAATGTAATATTGGATAGCACTTAATTTACCTGGCCACAACTCTGTCCTGACCCCAAGCTGGTGCCCGGCATTTCTAGGTCATCTAAGATGATGACTTTGTTCTCAGCAACATTCACAGCCTGGAGGAGGGGCAGCCCTGAACATTTCATTGCAGGGTTCTACCACTGTGATAATGGGGAAGGGGTTAAGCTAAGCCTAACAGTATATGGGGTAATCTGAACCTTAAAATGAGAAATTGTTACTTAGCCTGTTGGTGCACACACGTAATGCCAGTTCTTGTAAGGTGGGGACAGGGTCTTGAGCTCTGGGCTCGCTTGGGTGACATGGCAAAACTCAGTCTAATAAAATGGGGTGGGGTGGGGAGGGAAGGAGCAGAGTATTTCTTATTGCAATAGTTAATTTGCTTAATGCCTATTGCAGTCAGATTTATAAGGGTTACCCCATGAATTTGAGAACATTTATTAAATGGTATCCTATCCCAATCGTCTCTGCTATTTTTACAATCCTCATAACACTAGACCCAGAAAAATCTGAGCATATGGCCATGGTTTGGCTCTTCAACACCTGCCAACATTAGCCACAGAGCAACAGAAATAGAATCAAGAAACAAATGGGTAACCTCAAGTAGCTTTTGGGTTTACCACAGTGTTACGCTTGAATGAGTACCCAGAGCCAACTAGAAATTGGCATGGCCCTGATGGGATTTGGTGTATAGGGCTGTTCTGATTTCTGTACCATGGATTGTTTATCATTGCCTGTGTATTCACTTGTTCACTGAGCCATTTGGGATGTTCTTGGTCTCAGGGCCTGAGGATCATTTTCTCCGATGCATCACGGCTCATATTCCGGCTCAGTTCCTCCAGTGGTGTGCGGGCCACCATCAGACTGTATGCAGAGAGCTATGAGAGGGATCCCAGCGGTCACGACCAGGAACCACAGGTACATAAGCACAGCTCTGCTCTTGGCATTGTGTGTCTTCTCCTAAAGCTTCCATGGACCTTTGATGGAAAGACGTATTGATAGCTTCAGTGGGAGGCGAGTTGTGTGTGACCTCAAACAGGTTCCATTCTCTCTTTGAAGTGTTGGAGGCAGAAGAACTTCTCTCCAGGATCTAGGATGATTTCAGGTCAGGATTTCCCAAATAATTCACCTCTCTTCAGTGTCCTGTGGCTTAATGTGGGTTCTAACAAGAAAAGGTGGGTTGTATAAATAAGAGAGTCAAAATTTTCAAACCCTTTATTGTGCTCAGTAAATTATTTATCTTTAGGTATTAGGAAAACCTGGATTGGACCATGATATTGAGGTAACCATATGAATACCACTCTGCGATTCCTCTCTCAGACTGAGGAAGCACTCACAAATGTTTTAGTCATAGACCATTGTACTTCTACATTTACTAACACAGCAGACAAACTAGACAGAGAAGAACCCACTCCACTGGGTGCATCATGCTGCATTGTTGGGTGCTCTGGTCTCCTTGATCTCCCTTTCATCAGGTTTTGTGGGTGCTTCCCTGGGCTGAAACATTAGCTGTGATTTTTTCTGGGAAAGTGGAGGGGCAGAAATCCAGGCCATTTCTCATTGTCCAGCTATCCAGGATTTTCAGCTTCATCCATCCTGTCTCCTGGGGCAATGCCCTTTTCTGTCGATAGTGTAACTTGTTCATGCTATTTTCTTTGGAGACTCTCAAAGAACTCAGTCATCAGTGTGTTGTGGATTCTTCTACCTGCTCTTGTAACTCAAAAGTCTGTGGGAGTGAGATCATCCTACATGGGGAAATAAAGGCCTGGGAGTCATTCTCGGGGTCACTTGGGCATGAGTAGACAGAGTCCATGACCAGCATTTAGTCCTAGCCTTTCCTCTCAGGAGCTGTCCATGCAGGGATGGGCCATGCTCTGCCAAAATAACTTGTTAGTGAGTACATTTCACCCTAGACAGTACCAAGCCATGCAAGAACTGGAAGGAGAGAGACTTACATTCTCTTTCCGAATAAAACTATTTTCTATGGCTCATGCTGAAAGGCAGGAACTCTGCACCAGGTGAGGAATGACATCTCTGGCCTCCCCAGTTCTGAGTCACTCTGACTTGAGACTTTTTTTTTTCTTAGCATTCTTTTCCCTATTTGCACTGGACAAGTGGTTAAAACACTTGCTTATTTTTATTTACCTCCCTTGCTGGACTTCATCCAGGACATTAGACCTTTCATACACAAATGCATCTCCGAGGTGGTCCATGAAGGCAAAGGGCACTTTTGAAAAAAGGTTTTCCTTGAAGCCAAAAATTCTCCCCAGGCCTGCTTTTAGAGGGTTGTGTGGGTAAATAAAACATAAACAGTGCTTGTTTTAGTTCCCATTACTGCATATTTTCCACCCTGTTGGGGTACTAGTTTGCCAGTTTGAATGGCCCAGGAATCCCTTCCTTAATGTTTCTCTTAGGATCACAGTCACTTTCTCCTTCTCTAATACAAGAGTCTTTCCCTAGACCCAAGTAGACGGGGCTCAGTACATTTATTATAGCACATGATCTAGCTAAAAGTTCTGTATTAAAATAGAATTCCTGATTAAAATAGCACATATCATCAACTCACTCACTGAAGCCCTATTGCATAATACATTGGGATCATGATACAATAGTCAAAATTTAAAAGAATTCTAACTCCATAAGGAAAAGGGAGAGGAGGGGAAAGGAGGACAGAGGAGAAGGGGAGAGGAGACGGAGGCACAGCTGGTTTACCCACATTAATCACTGTTTGGCTTCATCTAGGCCCTTCCATTGGAGGTTTTAAGCCTTTGGGGAACTGTTGCTTTCTGGCACAAACTGCGTTTTCCTTCTAAGAACCCTGAGAGGATGAAACTTTGGTTAGCCATTAACAGACATAAAGACACGACACTGAGATGCTGGCTCATCACTGACAAGCGGCCTAACAGGCAAGGGCTAGTTTGTACGTTCTTAGATTCTACTTCAGTTTTGTCATCTAGATTGCAGAGAACACACATACACACACACACACACACACACACACACACACACACACACACACCTATGAAAATACTTTCCAGGCCACAGCTCTGTTATGTTTTACCTACCTCAGTGCTGTGGTCATCTACATTCTAGTTATATTGTATGAGGACAGAGTTCCCTTCAAATACCATACTGGTGTCTGGTTATTTGACTTTGCATATGCATTGTTTATTTCTCAGATATTTAATGCACATGAGAAAGGCATTTTTAGACATTAGACTTGTTACCTCAAGGAGAAAATGTTCAAATTAGCCTTGTGATACAACCAGGAAACCCTGTGACTTACACGGGTACTACCCTCGACCCCTACAGCTAGAGTTTTGGCTGTGTTCTTTTGTAGAGGTAATTGTGCCATGTGTTTTAAGGTGATGTCAAGTAATCACTTCACTGACACAAACTTTTAAAACATTCTCTCCATACTTACCTGTGAGTTGGTGGTGAATGGAGGAAGGTCATGGGAAAGGTGTTTGCACAGCTTTGGTCCTTGGTATATGAAGAGAGAAAGCCTTCCCTATGACAGATGCTGAAAATCCACATCATTTTCAAACACAGTTACTTTAATTTTACTACCCAAGTCAGCTGGTGGAAATTTGTAAAAAGGGCTGAGCCAGATTGGATTAAATTCACAGGTAACAGAAATGGGAGGTGGTTTCCATATTCTCTCCATCTCACTTCTCAGCAGGATTGCTGGGTTAACATTGTGTTTGCTTTATTCCTTTGTCCATCGGAGACCACGGGTGGAGTAGCCAATGCTACTCACAGTCAAAGGAAAAAAGAAGAAGGTTTTATTAGGGGCTAGGTTATCAGAGAATGGAGGTCAGCTTGGGACTAATCGAGATGGAACCACACCCCAGCCCATTCCAGTCTTGGGAAGGAGCCAATGTTCTTGAACCTTCTTTGAAACTGATGAATTGACAGATTTTTGATAAGTTGCATCTAGCAGATGTGTGTCTAAAGCACCAGGGATCTTTTTATGTTTAATTCACATGTCACCCAAGCCCACCTGCCATTTTGTTCTAACAGTTCTTATAATAATTTATAGTTCAAAAATAGACAATATAGAGTCTTTTTTTTTTTTTTTGTCTATGGCGAGAATGGACCAGCTAGGGCACTTTTGAGAGTGAAGGTATTTACTAATACCCATTGAGATTGGTCCCTATCAACTGGCCATGTGGTTGTTCTAGGGACATGTTTCCATCCTAGTGTAGAACTGTGTGGCTTCTTAGATGAGGGAGGGAGTGGAGTTAGATCAGAGAGGTTCAGTCCAGACTGCCATCAGAACCACTTAAAGAGATCTATAGAAACATCCATAGCAGGCCCCCATTCAGAGATTCAGTGGGTCTGATGTAGGACTTGTGATTTGTTGAGATGCTTCTAATGTTGGTTTTTAATGTGTCTGCAATGTGTCAGGCTCAATTCTAGATACTTCATATACACTGTTATTCCTCATTTCACTACCCTGATCCATGGGACAGGTCATTTCTGGATTGGTTTTGTTTTAAGAAAGATTTCTAAATGGATTAATGGTTGAGTCCAAAGAGCCAAGGATTTATCACCTGAACTTGAGTTCAGTGCTGCTCTGGAAGTTTAGTTTGGTTTTGTTATTAAGAAGTTTGCCTTTAAGGGCTGTAGGGATGGCAACTCAGCAGTTAAGAGGCTTATAGTTCCACATTTATCAGTACTTTGAGCCTCTAAACCTCAACTGTGTCCTAAGAACTCAGTAAAATTCAATTCGATTTCTTTTGCCTGACCTTAGAAAATGGCTCCACTTGCCTGTTACTGGTTTCTTCCAGAAGGTTCAGCTCATGTATGGCTAAGGAAGAAATACGCAGGGCCAGGTATGGGGGATGAGTGAGAAGTTTCTGTACCCCTCCAACACACCCCCACTCCTACCCCACACGCAATGCTTGCACCATAAGTTCTCCCAGCCCTCTTCAGGGCATTTTATGGAGGCTTCATTACTCAAACTTGATGGATAAAGCCATTGTCCTTGGTTGTTAAACTCACTTTAGGGGTCAAGGAGTCACCACAAGTTCAAACTGTCTAACCACATGGGTGTTTCCTTGTCAGACAGTGCCCAACCTGAAGACACCTTTTGAGTATGAAGTTGGATGTAGTTGGAATATAATCAACACAGACACTTACTACCCAGGAAGTTCCAATGGAGTTAGATCAAGGCCAGGAACCAGGAACAAAATGAAATATGGTTTTTACCACTTCAGACATACAAACATGGGTAAATGGTTAGTTTCCCCCCCTTACTTTTTATTAGCAATGATTATCTTTTTACAACATTATTAAAAGGATAATGTTCTCAGCACATACTGTCTGTGTTTTATAGCAAATAAAGAGCCTGGAATTATTAGTCAAAAGCCTGAATTAGAAATTGAGGTACTTATGATGTGAGAGTTGGAAGCATAATAGACTCCAAAGTGACATAAATAGGCATTACTTAGCCAGTCCATTTTCATGATACAATGAAAACATGTAGATATGAATGTATATGCATGTGTGTCTGTGAGAGAGAGAAAGCATGATTTTCAAATCATATGATAAACAAATAATAAAACACCATTTTGTTATCTAGAAAGAAAATCTGCATAGGAATGTCTTAACAACCACATGTTTGAAGAAATCCACGAGGAAATACTTCATTTCCCTTTTTGCCTTAGAATTTAGTATGTGTTGCTGTCATACGGCTCACAGCAGGAGGGGGAAGTGATGCAGAGAGAGTTTAGAGAAGAAACACGTGGCGAAAGAGTTGGGCTGTAAACTCTATGGCTGACTTAAGGAGCTGGCTCATTTCCTTGGAAGACAGGGTTGACCCAGACATCTTCAGAAATTTAAAAATAATATGAGGTGCTGAAAGATGACCAGCTGTTCGCTATGGCTAATGAATATGTAATTTGAGGAAATAAACTCAAGATGGAGGAGAGATTCAGATCTGCTGTTAGGACCATTTCCCAACAGTGATATTTCCACCAGCCGAGCTAGGATGGCTGGTTTGTGCCTTTCCAGAAGTCTCTATAATCATGTAGTCAAATAATAATTTTAAAATATGGACAAGAATACAGAGGATTGAATAAGATAATGTCTCAAAGTATTTTTCAGTATTAAAATGCCAATTCTGTTGAGTGAGTAAGAGAGAGAGAGAGAGAGAGAGAGAGAGAGAGAGAGAGAGAGAGAGAGAGAGAGAGGGAGGGAGGGAAAAAAGAGAGAAAATCTTCTAGTGAGTAGGTTAGATTTCCCTCTAGTGGTGCAGAAAGAAATTGTCTTTCACAAATCTGCTACTTGAACAGAATTAATCTTTTATTTTTATTTTTATTTTGCTGTCAATCTTTTATTTTTCAATTTAAAAATTAAAATAATCTTTTAATTTTACATTCCAATCCCAGTTCCTCTCCCTTTCCTCCTCCCGTTCTACCCACCTCCCTCCCACCCCACCCCACCCCACCCCTATCTACTCCTTAGAGAGGGTGAGGCACGGGGAGTCAAACACGTCTGGCACATCACATTGAGGCAGGACCAAGGCCCTCCTGCCTGTATCTAGGCGGAGTAAGGTATTCCTCCATGCACTAGGGATAAATCCTGGTCCCATTGTCAGTGGTGCCATAAACAGTCACTCACATTCAGAGGGTCTAGTTAGGAATCCGTAAGGATGACCCCAGCTAAAGTCCTCTAAGTAACAGTAGAGAGGGTGCCTGAACTGGCCTTTCCCTGTAATCAGGTTGATGACTAACTTAATTGTCATCATAGAACCTTCATTCAGTAATTGATGAATGCAGAAGCAGAGATCCACAGCTAAGCACTGGGCTGAGCTCCCAGAGCCCAGTTGAGGAAATGGAGGAGTGATAATATGAGCAAAGGGGTCAAGACCATGATGGGGTAACACACAAAAACAGCTGACATGAGCTAGTGAGAGCTCACTGACTTTGCACTGACAGCTGGGGAACCTGCATAGAATTAATCTTTTAACAAAGAGAAAGTTATACAGGTTTTATTGTTTTTGTTACTGTCCTGCTTCTCTCTCTCCCTCTCTCCCTCCATTCCTTCCCCCTGTGTGTGTGTGTGTGTGTGTGTGTGTGTGTGTGTGTGTGTGTGTGTGTGTGTGTGTGTGTGTGTGTGTGTGTGTGTGTGTGTGTGTGTGTGTGTGTGTGTGTGTGTGTGTGTGTGTGTGGTGTGCCTGCCCCCATTTGTGTGTGGTCGATGCGGGTGGAAGGTAATGGAGATCGGAACTTAGGTTCTTGCATTTGCACGGCAAGCACTTAACCCACAGGGCCATCGCCTTGGCCCTGTTGTACAGACTTTCTTATATTTCTATTGGCTTAGTTGACTTACGTCCCAAGGAAAACCAAAACAAAAGCAAATCAAAAGAACAACCAGACCCACACTCCTCCCTTTTCTGCCTTGGTATTGAAATATAGACCCCAACTCAGCCGTCTCTGTGTTATTTCCCTGGAGCTGGGATTCTGATGATATGTGAAAATGTCCTTCAGGCTGGGAGTTTGGCTGACATTTCTAAGGATGTCACACAGAGTTTTGATGACAATGGGCCTTTTCCTCAACCACTCTTCAAGGTCCTGAGTGTGTGATGGCCCTGTCCACCCACACTGTCCCCTGCCTAGAACTTGTGAGAAATAGGCAACTCCTATGCACATCCCTTATATCAGTCCTACATGCAGAGCCCTTGTCATCTCCTTCAGAGCAATATAAACAGAAGGTACTCTTTCCAAATCTCATGGCAGATTCTTGAGTTGACAACCTGTCCAAAAAAACCTAGTGGCCTTGAGAACAGAGCATGGAGGAGCAGAACGCTGCACCTTGACCTTGGCTTCAGGTTGGGTCTAACACAAGGTTTAGAAAACCTAAAGATTAAAGGGGCCTGGGTCAGTCCTATGCTGGTTCCCCAGCTGTCAGTCTGGGGTCCATGAGCTCCCCCTTGTTCAACTCAAAAAGGTCAACACAAAAGCAAAGCTAGCTTTCAAAGGAGTATAAGGAAGCATGACATTTAAGTTCTGTTCTTTCTGATGCTCTCCTGATTTTCTAAAATTAAGATACAGTTTCAACTCTTACCAGGTTTATGTTGAGCCTCAGCCTTACTGTATCCAAATCACTCTTGTATTAACCAGCTTTTGGTTAACCCTGCACTGTTTATGTCTACAAATCATCAGATCTCGCTAGGTCTTGTTTACTCAGCCTCAGAAGAAAGCATGAATGAATTTCTGCTGGTCATACAAGTACAGAGGTCACAAGTCACAGCTCCTCTTGCCAGATGAATGGGTTTGAAAACCTGTGACCAGCGCAATCTGGCTTTTCTGGCGTCATGTTTGTTCCAGCCCTGCCACACAACACGACACATCAGCGCCTTTCCATAGAAAGCTGCACAAGTCTCATGGCTGGTGGTGACTCGGGACTTCTTTGAAGTAGTATCTTTTGGTGTGGCTAGTAAATCATTGCCTGTGCTTATAAACAGGGGTGTATCACAGCACATGAATGCCGACTGAGGGAACCTGGTCAGTGACTGAGAACTTTGACAGAAAGCCCTGGACTCGGTGTATTCAGCTGGCACCTGGAGAGGGCACTGCCAGGCATCACCACAGCCACGCACTGGCATGGGAGATGGCATCTCTCTCAGAGAGGAGGTCAGCTGGCTCACCTCTCCTTAGGCTCTTGGATGGTTTTAAGTTTGTGATGCTAGTACCATATTGAGAAATCCTGTGCAAGACACTCAATAAAGGAGTCCCTTGTCCTTGTTTTTGCCTCCCAGTAATGCTGGGATCTAAGGGGACTTTGGGGTAGGGATATTTTGATAGTAGAATTCTAGGTCTTGGAAAGGAGGAGAGCAAAAGGGGGTAATGAAGTTATGGGGGGAGGGGGCTCATTTCTGAGCAGATCTGTTGGTAGAAACTGTCACGTGAGGCCATGCTCGGTTGACTGGGACCTGTGTGCTCCATAGTTTAGGAATAGAAGCTAGACGAAACCTTAAGAGTGGTTTGAACTAATGGTTCAATTATTGTCAGATATGAAAGGGCAGCAAATCAGGAGATAACTGCCAGGGACCAAATGATTTGTTACACACAGTCCTGAAGAGGAGGGGGACACACGCCCCACCAGGTCACACGGTGTACCAGGGGCAGCTGGGAGGCAGAAGAGGCAAGGGGAAACCTTGGGCTGAAGCCTCTATTATTTTCCTGTAATAAAAGTAGGCTAGGCCAGGCAAGCAAATTTAGGACTGGTTAATTTGAATAACTCCAGGAGACTCTGTTCCAGAGCACAGGACCTGTCCCTAACTGCCTTGTATGTGGCTTTGGGAGATGCAGGGCAGGAAAATAGTGGCTTAAGTATGAACCTAATGAAGGGAGCCACTGGACTGCAGGTGGTGGGCACTCCAGTGTAAGCTGTTACCTCTGAGACTCAGCCAGCTCTGGGAGGGCAGTCTTTCCCATATCAGTGAGGCACTGGGGTGTCAGAGTATCAGATTAAACAGATGGGCCAAATTCAGAGATAGAATGGTAAAGCCAGGCAATTCTTCATGTGCAAACATTTGGGAAGGTGCTCCAATAGGGGTCTGTTTTATTTATATTTTTGCTTGTTTATTTGTCTTTTACATATAGTTAGTGTCAGATCGATGGCTTTTGGGTCAGAGGTCAAGCTTCAGAGCCAGGAGTGTGCTTTTCAGCCCTGTTTCTTCCAGTTCCCAGTTCCACGAGTCTGCATAGCTGAGCTTGTTTGAATATCAGTCATTTTATCAGAGCATTCTAAACAGAACATTCAGGTGCCCAATCAGATTATTCATGTTAAAAGTTTTCCCCATGCATAGCTCACGAACTTGTTTAATAAATGCCAGTTTCTGTCATTGTTTCCCTCTCCCCCTTTTTTGTTAATAATAGTGTGGATAAGATTCAGCTCACCTGAGGATAAAAGATTTTCTAGATAATTAGTAACTTTTTAAAAATGCAATTAGCCTGTCATTAGTGTCTGACTGGGTCTATGGAGCTGACAATGCCTGAAAACCTGGCTTTTACAAGAAGCTGCCAACTCCTGTGCCGTGGCATTCTTCCCATACTGAGCTGTGGGGAAGGCTTTGAAATGACCTCAAGAGTCTCTACCAGCTCACTTTTACCATCTTTCAGGGACGCTACATCCATAGAGAGTATGGAGCAAATTCAGTGTCTTCCTGGCTCAGAGCAAGGTGTGTGGAGTTGGGCTCGCTCGGCAATCCAATTTACTCATTTGTGAGCCATTTCTAACACATGAACATCATAAACACATGAACAGCATATCTGACAAGCAATGAGCCTGTCCTTGCTTTATGTTCCTTGCTTTTAGGGACATCTTCAGGAGTTACAGTCAAGATGGCCAGTGTAGTGTTCCAAATATGATAAGACAATCTGATGATGTAGTCCTGAGGTTCCACAGCTGTAAGTGTCACACTGTCCCTGACTCTGTGGGTATTTTTCGATTGATGAATCAAGCTGGGCACTCCTACTTGTGTTAACATTGCATAATTCTCACTAACAGGGTTCAGAATTGGCAGTTATTACAAATTCACTTTTATCAAGTAAAAAATGATAAGGAATTACAAAACAAGTATATTTTTATGTTTACCGAACTTCTTGGAACCTTCACTGCCCAACAGATCCTTGATCCATGGCAGCAGGCAGCTTCTTAGAATTGCAGGCTCAGGCCCCGTCTCAGACCTACCTAGCAGATTCTGCACTGTCACAGGCTTGAGGGTGGCACACATGTACTTTAAAGTCAGAGAAGCCTCTGTAGATGACCTTTGAGATCCTTTTTTTCTGCCTCTGCTGAGCAAATGCCAATCCAACTACTAAGTACTTATGAGGGTAACTGGCCTCTGTCATTCCTTCTTATACCTGGAAAGTTACCAAGAGTGTCAAAAACAACCCAAGAGAAAAAAATTCTGAGGATCTCGGAAGATTTCTTCCTTTCTTTCAGGTCAATTCACAAAAAGGAAAACAAGATCAGTTTCATTTTGTGTCTCCATGGAAACCTTACCTCAGTGTCAATCCACAAGTGAGCTTGTTTTCTTTGCACGGTTATCTTAGCTAAGCTGAGAGATTCAAAATAAGCCTTGGATGAAGTGAAGAAACTTCTCATCTGATAGTTTTCCAAGATACGGAAGTCTTGCTAAATTTGTTGGTAGACAGTCTAGCACAGCTCGAATTACTCGGGAAAAGGCAATTATTTAAAACACTTAGGGGTTGTATGACAGCTGAGTCTTAAAGACACAGAATGTTAAAAAAAAGAACAAGTCATGACCCTATGACTACGTATGCTCATAAAATGTATAGTGGCCATCCATGAGCCCCTCTAATGGCTTTGCATGGAAGACTCCTTTGCTATGGTGGGTTCCTTTCTACCCTTGGTCTGTGGTGTTGAGCTGCCTGCTTCTTGAGACTCAAGCAGCCTTCATAGTAGACATTCTCCTTTCTCTATGCTTCTGCAGCTCAACCAATGTTGAGCTGTTTAATATTCAACAAAGCTGTCCTTGCTGTTGCTGTAGCAAACTGATATGCCCATAAAGAACATGCTGCCAACGGCTGTTACCATCAGTTTCCACTTTTCACCGTTGTCTGGTCCAACTCCAATCTGATGGGGGTTCCCTCTGGCTGGCCATGGGGAGCAGCACAGGTAACAGAAAGCAGGGGTGCAGCAGAGTTAAGTGGCTTTTGTTCAAACAACTGAGAGCTCTCGCACATTCTTGATCTCTTTAATCTTTCATTAGAAAAGATGAACGTCATTTTGTTGATAAAGGGTGATAAAGGAAGAGTTTTGCTGACTCAGTTCTAAAGGTCAGCCTGTTGGGTTGGATGAAACGTGTCCTTGGTCTTACCTACTATTATGGTATGTATGCCTCCTTCTTTAAGAAAAACAAAAAGTGTTCATCGGCATATAGCATGTGTGTGCTGCATAGAATGTTATGGGTTTCTGTATGCCATATTGTAGTCCTACCACATGCCAATGCCATTAGTAGCTATACATGAGCCATTCATGTTTTACATATGAGAAAACTTTGACTCTGAAAATCTAAATTACCTATGGTTTAAAATAGCACAACTGCTATTTGAACCTAGATTCTGTTCCCAAAGCCCATGGTCTTAACTATGATGCTGTCCCACGTGCCACCCAAATATATGGGGATGTTGCTTCACCTCTGAGAAATTCCCTGGAGTACTCAGAGTACTCTTCAGTCTGGCATAGAATAACTAAAAACCAACCCATCTTCCAGGAGAGTTCCCAGGTTTTATTCTCAAACAGCTCAATCCCAGACTAGCAGAAAAGACTGGTCTTTTCTCTTCCAGTGGACTAGACTTCTTAGGAAACCATGTCCTCTAGGTGCTGTGTAAAGCAGGCTGTGAAAGAGCAGCTGTTCAGAGAGCCTCTCAACTCTCCACTCTCCCCCATAGAAGCAATATTGCCCATCCAGGATTACCTCACCAAGGGTTGGTCTGAAAGGACATGGTGGTGCTGGGCCTCCAGCATCGAAGCAGTGAAGGTCCTTGTCTACTCCTTGGCAGTTCCTAGGGTATGAGGAGAAAAGAGCTTGGGGAACTCTCCTTGCTAACATGGTCTGGGTATCTCTGTTCATCCCATCACTCTCACAGTAGTCTTCCTTCCTTTCTTCCTTTCTTTCTTTCTTTCTTTTCCTTCCTTTCTTTCTTCCTTCCTCATTCCCTGCCTCTCTCCCTCCCTCCCTTTCTCTCTTCCTTCCTTTATATATTTATATATTATTTATCAAAATAATACAAACCTGTTTTTTGTCTTGGTTGACTTTGTCTTCTAACTTAAATATCAGTAGTAAATTAAAATACGTGTGTTCCAGAGGAAATGATTGACCTACCCAGTAATATCCAAATATCACTTTGCAGTCTAATTACTTTATTTTGACCTATCCCTATATTTCTCCACTTGTCTTCCACCATTTCTTCCTGCCTGTTGTATGTTCTATCCATACTAAATACCTATCACCTAATATGCCCAGATGTTTAGAACCTTAGTAGTATGAAGTTTTGATTTATAGGGAACTTTTCTACTGCTTTGTAACTTTTGAGTTGTCTACCCATGGAAATGGAGTGTTTGACAGGCAAACAAATATATTTTTCTTCATTACAAAATTCTCAAAGCATAAATGAAAAAATTATTTCTAAGAGAAGAATCAAAACTGTCTCACTGTGCTTATCAGGTTGCTGTGTACCCTGTGGGAGGACCAGGTACACAGTGATAGTTGTAGATTGCAGATCTGTGCCCAAGTTATAGTCATTTTGTAGTAGTTCATGCTGAGAGATTGTGTCATTTGGAACAGTGCCAGTGAGGGGGATCTCAGTTTCTTTCTCCCTCTAAAGGTTTCTGGGCTCCACGTATAACCTGTCAGCCTTCCCTAGTAGTCTCCAAGTTCATAACGATAATCTGTGTCAGAGAAAGAGAAAAAAATTAAATTAGAATGGCCTAGATCTTTGGATGTGTAATTATCCGGGTATAATCCATGCTCACTCACTCACTCATTCATACTGGTATTATTTTACTACCTCTGTTCCATTATTGCTTTTCATGGTACAAACTCAGGAGCCCACCAACACAGGCCTTGAGTATAGACTGGGGTTTGTTTAACACAATAGAGTGGGATGGGAATTTGGGGGACACTGGTCTCTCTCTACTTATATTAATAGATGCCATCAAGGTTGCTAGATGTTCTGGTTTTAAAAGAATCAAAGTCTTTGGATTTTCATACATGTTGTTGTTTCTTTTTTTAAATTGGCAGTAATATAAATAGACCAAACCTTAGGTGAAAGGTTGCTAGCTCCTGGAAGCAATAGTCTGGGTATTTCAAGCTATCTGAAAATCAACAGTGAAAATAAACTGAAAGACATCTGTAAAAGCATCTTTTTGGAGACATCCATCACCACAAGTCCCACGAGGCAGTAATAGGAACAAGGAGATGGAATTTGGGATATGAGCCAGGACCCTTACTGTCTATGACATTTGCCTATCTACACAGGGTCTAGGTGACAGGCAATGGGTCCAGGGGGACAGCCTGCTCCATTACAACCAGCTCTACTATGAAAAGGATTAGCCTCAGTGAAGCAGACCTCTGGTAGCTTCAAGTGCTGAGGGAAAAGTAAGTAGAGTTCCCACCAAGGGCAAGCTATCCTCATGGCAACCCTTGTTCTAGGTTGTAACACACAAGGAATCAAAATAAGATGGGGATCAAAGAGTCAAGTTCAAGAACTACTAGATCCCCCACAAGTCTCACAGAAGGAAATGAAGGAAACTGACAGTGTCTGATGTCTCGTGTGTGTTTACAGCCTCTTTTTCCAACAAGATGGCCAGAGACCAGTGAAGGTTTGCAGGTCACCTAAAGAGACAAAGCATATGTACTGGAATCAACAGACCTTATATACAGCCAGGAGACCCATGGGTGTCGGAGCTCATCTGAACAGACTATAAAGCAATTGTTTTCACCGTACTCGAGGAATTCAAACACTGGGCATAGAGTCACCAGAAAATTACTAGAAATTGTTCGTTTTTTTAAATCAAGATGTTGAGGGCTGGAGAGATGGCCCAGAAGTTAAAAGTACTTGCTGCTTTTGCAGAGGACCCAGATTCAGTTCCCAGAAAGCACAAAGTGGCTCCTAAGTGTCTGTTACTCCAATTCCAAAGTATCTAACACCCTCTTTTGGGATCATTGGGCACCAGGAACGTATGTGGTGCACACACACAAATACAAAGACAAAACACTCATACACATAAATAAAAATAAACGAATCTTTAGAATAAGAAGCAAGATGTTAAAATTAAAGAACTAAAATGAAAGTTGAAATTAAAACAGTATCATTTCATCCACAGTGCAAGAGATTGTTGTCGAACTTAAGCTATGTCTGGAGAAACTAGATGTAACACAGGTGGAGAGTAAAGAGGGGGAAATAGAAAAGAGAGTGTGAGACGTGAAAGTTACGTGAACAGTTCTAACATGATTAATTAGTCTCAAAAGGAGAGGAGAAGGCACTGGGGTACAGGCAAAACCCGGAAAGGTATCAGTGCAATAGGACCAGTTGGCAAAGCAGAAGATATAATTAATGATTAATACATATCTAGACACACCAGATGAAATCACAGAAAATGAAAGTCAAAGAAGTAATCGCTTTATTGGCAAATAATTTTTAGCAGCAACACTGAAGATCAAAGGGCTGAAATTAAACCACTTAGAAGCCAGAGTTCCCAATGTAGTGAAACCCTTCTTGTAAAATGAAAGCAAACGGGAGAACTTTTCCGGCAACTGACACAGAAGAGTAGTGCATCAGCGGGCCACACATGAAGAAGTCCCCCCAAGATAGTGGTGGGGGCAGGGGGACATTATCCCAGATGGATTTTGGAATAAAGTGAAACAAGGAATAAAAACAAAGAGTGTGGTGTCTTGCATGGTTTGGTTCTGGAGACCTGACTGAAGACAGGATGGACACACAGACAGAAAAGCTGGAATTGGGTGGACTGTACTCAGTGTGGTAACAGGTACCAGCTGCAGTAGCAGCCAGAACTTCAGCGTGTTTATTTAATACATCTGAATCAAGAAGGCAGACTTACTGTATATAGATGAGTAAGGGAGTAGGTATATGGTACCCAGTAGAACAAGGAGGCAGGTTTAGCTAATCTGCGTAGGAGGTCTCTGTAGGCAGCAGTCTCAGGCTGCAGTCATCCCTGAAGAGGAAGCTGTGATTGACAGTTTCTGCATACACCATCACCATTCACACTTGGACCAGAGGAGGGCTTTGCCATCCCTCTGCATCTCACCTGGAAAGGCTCTGAGGCCCTGGGGTCCTTGACATGGCTGTGTCCTTGTAAGACAATAAACATCTACTCAAGGTTCCCTTACATTCCCCACAAAAGAGATTTTTAAAAGTATGGAATATAAAAGCCATGTCAAACCAAAAAAAATCAGAATTTCAGGGATTTAAAACTACAGTGTGTGTGTGTGTGTATTTGTGTACATGCACACAACTAATAACAAAAACAGCATTAGTCATTTCAGATAAGGAGGACTTCAAGGTCAAAGTCATTGCTAAAGATAAAGAAATGGAAGCCAGGTTTAATTGCTCCCAGGAAATATAAGTGTAAATTCCTAAGCAAAAAGACTGGAGAAAGTATAAGAAAAAACAAGACTAAAGAAATCCTTACTAATCCTAGAATAGTCTTCCCTCCTCTTCAGTAGTTTTCAGAGCAAGCAAACATTCTATTAGTGCTAATGTAGATTAGTTTACACACCTAACTTAATGAACATATATATCACCAAGTGATATAAACATAAAATTCTTTGCATGACACAGAAACATATGTAAAAATTAACTATGGGTAGGGGGTGAAAGGGTTCTGTCACTATCACAAAGGCAATTAAATTAGAAAGCAAAGAAAAAATAAGCACAGAATGCATTTGATAAAACGTGGCACTCATGTATGGTCAACATTCTTCTGAAAGGAACCAGAGAAGCCTTTGGTCTCACAGAATGGCACTGCTGGAACCTCTGGGGTGCAGGCAGTATGTGTGGCTAGCTGCACTGTGTGGAGAAGCAGGCAGCAGACTTACATACAACCCCAGCTCGTCTTAGAGCACAAACATCAATTTTACATGTAACTCATGTAGATTAAATTCAGTTAACTTCTCTGTGGTTTTAACAGTTTACAGTTCTTTTATGTGTTTGGATGTTTTGCCTGCATGTATGTCTGTGCACCATATGTGTGCAGTGCTCTCAGAGGCCATAAGGGGATGATGGAATCTCCTGGATCTGGAGTTACAGCCGTTCACATTTTTTTAAAGGACAGATTTCAAATGCCATACTTGAAACAGAACCCTTTTAAGGTACAGGCGTTCAGACAACTCTAAAAATAATAACGGCAACAGCAAAAAACTAACCCCCCCAAAAAAACCCTAAAAGTAAACCAAACAATAACAACACACACACACACACAGGATCTTTCGGGAAAGGGAAACTTCCTGTTGGATGAGGGGTCATCTCTGCTAATAATAGCCCAACTTAGAGGCTCAGCTCAGAGCACTAGCAAGCTGGGTGACTTTCAGCACGTTAACACAATACCTCCGGACCTCAGTTTCCCCATCTAGAGAGACGGTATACCATCCCCTCAGAGGCCATTAAGATCAGTGTGGTGCATGGATTGAGAAGAGTGAGTGAGGAGTCGTAGTGAGTACTCGGTGTCCACTACTAAAAACTGTTGAAGAAGAAAACAAAGCCAGTATTTCAGTCCTCTGCCTTGGTGGGGCTGTTGTATTGCCTGTGAGCTACACACAAAAGTGAGAAGGTACCTTGTGTGTGGAGTCCCTACTCAGGAATTTGCATATGTCCTTGGGTGAGGCCTCCCAGCTACCCATTGACACCCCTGACTGCAGGGTAGGATGCTGGCGAGAATGCGGCTGTGTATACATCTGCCTGCCTGGTAACCACTGTGCCAGCCTGCTTTTTATTGCTGTCGTCAGCTGTGGAACATGTTGTCCGAGAGGACCCCTGCCATGTGACCAGCTGAGAAAAAGATTCCTCCATCCATGCTCATTAGCATTAATTTGCAAGAACAGCTCTGAAATGTGGCTTGGTGTCAGTTCAAAGGCAGATAGGGGATGGCTTTCAGATGTGGATTTTAATTACTGGTCTGTAGAGAAAAGAGCCAGCCAAACATTCTGTATCTGAGAGTCACTTGATGCTTGCAAAAGTATCATGACTTAAACTTGCCCGGGAGCATTTGATAATGATATTACTAATGCGTGAATATCTACGATTAATTGAATGTTTACTATGTGACAGGCACTTGGCTAAGTACTGTCATACATCATTCCGTTCCGTGCTTACGACTCTGTGTGGTAGGAACTATTATTAGTTTCCAATTTGAAAAGTAAGGCACAAGAGATTAAATGCCTTGTCTAGTTTGTGCTAGAGGTGGAAATGAAGCCAGCCGCCACCCCCACACAGGCAGTCACCCACTTAAGGTAGGGCCTCCTGTACCTGTCAGCCCTTAACTCTTTCCTCACCAAACAAAGCGCTATGACCTTGGCTGCCATCATCAGCTGGTATTACTTGACAAGCTTCCTCACAACTTAGCAGCACTGCAATGACCCATTCTGTGGGTCCATGGATCCAGGTATTTGAACATGGCTCTGGGTTAGCTTGTCCTACCCACCTCTATGACGTCAGTATCTAAGGAACAAACTGATGATGAATGACTGTTGGTGATGTTATGGAGGAGTCTTTGTATTCATGCTTTAGGCATGTGTCAGATTTCTTGACACGGCTGCTAAGGGCTTGGTGGGAGGTTTCATGGCATCCTGGAACCCAGGCTGAGAAGTCACATAACATCATTTCTGAACTATGTCTGGAATGAAAAAGCTTGCTAAATGTCAAGGCTTGGCAAAGAAAACCTGCCTCCTTAGGTTTTTATTTTATGTGTACGAGTGTTTTTCCTGTATACACAGATGTGCAGCACTTGAATGCTTAGTGTCTGTGGAGGTCAGAAGAACTGGAGTTATGATGTTTGTAAACCACCATATGGTTGCTGGGAACCAAAGTCATGCTCTCTGCAAACTCAGGGCCCTTAACTGCTAAGGTGTCTCCCCAGCTCTAAACCCACCATTTAGTGTGAGAATGCCAATGATTTTGTAGCTGTGTAAACTACTCTATTTGTGCCCTTTATGTAGTAGTACACTACATACATTAGTACAATCAACTTTGCATCATTATGATGAAATTTCCCAGATAATTTTCTTATAAGGAGACATGCTTTATTTTGGCTCACAGTTTTAGAGGGACCTGCCATCTCTCAATGACACTACACAGGACTCCTAGGGACAAACCCAAACCATATCTAAACCATAGCATGGGTTGTACAGTCCTGGGAGCTTTCAAGGGCATGTTTACTATGCAGCTTCATTCAGAAATAGCACAGTGTGTGTACATTCCACACTGACAGACCCACCATATCACTGCAGAGGCCAACTTGAGCCATGGTGAATTCAGGGTATGGTCCTCTTGGAAGTTCTGGGGTCAGAGATCCAGATGGCAGGCTGATAACTCACCAGAGCAAAAAAAGGGCAGTAAGACCTGACCAAACAAAATAGCTGCTTTGAACTGGGGTGCATACCGGAGGCATTCACTTGACATTTGAGTAAGTGTGAGTTGATTTTCTAATAAAAGATCACAGAGTACACCAAGCAGCCATTTGACAGCCAGCTTGCATGCTACAGTCTCTTTCCTAGTTTTTAATGATAACAATCACTTATGTATTTGCCCTGCATGCTTGGGACTGTCCTGTTTCCTACCTACCAGCTCGCTTAGCCTCTCACCTCTGTGAGGAAGGTGCTGTTAGCCCGTGAAATGAAAATTGATGTCCAGTGAGGTTAAGTGACTTACCCAGATCACACAGCTCATAAGAGGTAGAGTCAGTTGATCCAGGGAGGTTTGGCTTCAGAGTCATTTCACCACTGACCTGTTCTGTCCATCCTAGGAGAAGGAGCACAATGCTGCAAAGCAGGGTCCCAGACCTGGGTATACACGAGGGTCATTTGGAAGCTTGTCAGAGTTACATATTACAGGATTCATAGGAACACAAATACTCTGTCTCTCTGACTAGAACTCACAGCTGTATTGTTGGGTGATTCTTGGCTGTTCCCTGGGTAGCAAGCTGCTAGCAGACCTGTGGGGTCTTCAACTTCATTTCTAAGGAACATGTATAAGCAGAGCACCAAACTGAAGCATGTCAATGTTGTAACCACAGGAACTCAGATTGCAGTAAATGACAGAGTAACCTTTATCTCAGCTTCTGCAGCCTTAGGGAGGAAAAAGAGAAGGCTCGGAGTAACAAACTCTATAGATGACAGTCTTTTGCCTAAAGTTCTGGCTTCAGTCTTTTAGATCCATTTCTGCTAAGAATTTTAGCATGAGTTAGGAGGCCATTTTCCATTAAACTAGCAAGTCTATTCCGCACAGAGGAAAATTTTGAAGTGTGTTGTGGACATGCCCAGTGAATAGAAACATGAGGACATAGTGGAGATCTTGGGAGGGCATATAGGGATCTACACCAGCTGACAATTCCCCATCCCTTTGCAATGCTATGGCTGCATGGAAGATGAGGTGGGTACAGGCAGAGAAGAGAGGAAAGGGGAAGTTGTGAGCAAAGGACTACTTCTATGAGGCTTAAGATGAGAACTTTCGCAGGCTAGTTTGTATCTACCAAGGGCAGAAGCCCACTGTACTCCAGTCACTAGCGGAACCCACAGAGCTGGCCAGCCTACTCACTTACTCTCCACCTCATGTTCTCCAAATGCTTCCATGTGTGGAGCCAAATGAGCTCATGTTTGAATAAATAGGACAGTTGTCTTCATGATTGTCCCACTTTCGTTAGGTTGTAGTATAAATGCCACCGCTTACCTAAAGGCCCAAATCAATGGCAAAAGTGGAAAGGGTAGTAGAGAAGGAGGCTGATGCCACCTGCCTGTGTGGCTTTGTGGGTGGCACATTGAACTCCCAGAGACTGGCTTGGTTTTGCTTTGATGAGTCTCTTTGGGAGTATATCCTCTACTTCAATCTGGAGAGGAATTTTTCCCTCAGAAGAATTTTTATGGAGGCCTGTTTTGCTATTTGGAGAAGATAAATTCTCTCCAAGCTGAGTTCTGAATTCTGAATTATCTATGGGCCCTCTTCCTTGTCTACTTTGATTAATGTTAGGTACTTTACAATACAGATAGATTATATGGATGGAGTGGGAGAAAGAGCTAAGGATTGACAGCACATCAGGAACCCAGCAGCCATACTGAGAATGGCTGACGACAGACCTTGAGAAGCCACCTGAGACTTGTACATCAAACGATCCCTTCCAGAAAGAAAGAAGCTGCGTGTGATAAGGTTGGGAGCAGTTGACTGGCACCTGTGAGCCATGGATGCTAGCAAACCCTATTAGGGAAAAACCTGGGGGGAGGAGGAGAATATAGGTGAGGAGCTACTATGTGAATAAGGACAGAGGGTTTGATGACTGCCAGTGGGTCGGAAAGGAAGAATAAGGTTCAACAAGAAGTGTTCTAGCTACACCAGTGGAGAGCAAGGAATAGGTGTAACACACGGAACCTCAAATCTAAAGGCCTAAAGTGCTCCCAATTTTGACACTGTTTGATGTGTTAGAAGTGGAAGATTCTGGACCTTGACTCATGTGATATGGTCACAGTCAAAATGAAGATATATTAAGAATATTGTATAAACTTACCTGGGGTTATGTGTAAAAAAGCATATATGAGAAACAAAAATGAGTTTTGTCTTTAGACTTGGGTTATACCCCAAACTATTTCAGAACCATGATTCCAAGTACTTAGCATTAGGGCTGCCCAGTTGCTACATGAAGGGTAAAGGGGGTGTGCACCCTGCTCTGACTTCTGTGAACTGGCCTAATTGCCACTGGTGACCTCATGCTTGATGTGACCAGACCAAGAGACATTGTCTGATTCTGAATACATACTTGACCACTGTGTCTTTCCAATCACACATGTCAATCTATTGCTCATTTCCCAATCACTTCGTTTTGGGTCAGGACATTTTTCTTTGAATATGAGTACAGTGTTTAGGATTGTGGTTCTGTTTCATCCTGTATAATGTTCAGCTTTTATTCTTATTTAGTTAGCGCCATAGGAACCTAAGTGTGATTGTGACGCAAGCTGAAGAATTCTTTTACAGTTTTTGATTTCTCACCAATATTTTACAATATCTCATGCATATCTAATTCAACAGATAAACCAATCATCATTCTCTATTGTCTCTAAAATACTAAAATTCAGTTTTTAGAAAAGCTTCTCTATATGTGTACTTTTTATTTGGGAAATTGTATTGAAGTAATTTCAATATAATTATTTAAATGGAGTAAAATTATTTTGTGATTGTTCATTATTAAGGTTGTGCAACTTAATTATATGACATAGCCCCTAAAGTAATATTTTACCAAACATACCCTTAGATTAATACTTCCACTGCTCTGATTGTGATAGCCTTTGGTTCCTTTGCTGAACTGGGTTCCAAATCTCTCTGAGCCAGCCCCACTTCCCTGGGAATACTGAAGAAGCTTGGTAGCCAGGATGGTACAGGATAGGAAGATGGGTCTTAGTATTCGTGTGGTCATCTCTGGAGTGTCAGAACAGTGGCTTCTTTAGACCTGTGGTCTCAGGATGGGGAGTGAGATTTGTTCTCACAATGAATGTGGGGAGGAGTTTGGTTGGGGTTATAACTTGGAAGGGATTAGAGTATCAGAGGAAGAATGGAAGTTTCCAGTCTTCCTGAATTCATAGTCTTGTTTAGCAGTAGGGCTTATGCTTGTCCCTATCATGAATTAATTTCTCTGTGGTTTGAGTAAAACCTCACAGAGCACTTTTCTGTCCCTTATCTGTGTCCTGTCCGCTCCAGCCACTACCTGTAGGCTGTAAAAGACAATCTGAGTTCATGCCTCTGAGGTAGAAATCCATCCCCAAGCCCGTACTGGAGTTGATTTCAAGTTGATGGTCGTCCTTTCTTTTCCAGGCGGTGCTGAGCCCTCTCATAGCCATCGCGCTGAAAATATCCCAGATTCATGAGAGAACTGGCCGGAGGGGACCCACCGTCATCACCTGAGCACAGGGCAGAAGAGCACGCAGAGAGACACGTCACCACCGTGCCTTCTTGCTTCCCGTTTGTGCCACTTAGGACTTTGGAAAACAAAAGCTATTTTGCTGTTGGGGGGGGGATGAAATGAGGGCGGGAAGGGGATAAGCACCCTTTTTGTTGTGATTTGTTCAGTTCTTTCATATGCAGCAGGGTCTTTAGTTGTCTGTTGTTTGATATCTATATTTCATCACACCAATGAGCTTCCCCTTTGGAGATAGACAGGTGCACTAAGAAAGTATTAATCACAGCCCCTGTGGGTTTCTGGTCGGGGAGAGAGAGGGAGGGAGGGAGAGAGAGAGAGAGAGAGAGAGAGAGAGAGAGAGAGAGAGAGAGAGAGAGAGAGAGAGAGAGAGAGAGAGAGACCCAGAATTAGACCGGCAGGTAAGTTCTAAGGCCTTTGGGCAGGCAGAAGATCTCATCAACATGGAGGAGGACTCAACTTTGCGCTTGTAATCAGATCTACAAGGTGAAAGGCTTAGAACTTCAGGATGCACCCCTCTCCCACTAGCCATCCAATGGTCCATTTTCCCCAGCCTGCCACTATCTCTGCACTGCCTCTCTCACATCTTCTAGAATCTTCTGTAACTCACAATGGCACACCTCCAACAAGACATATAAAAGGGTGTTTTCCTCTCTTATTTTGCATATAGTATTAATTTAGCTATCAAGCTGGCTGCATCCTTCTGAATGTAGTCATTTTCTGTGTAGGTGGGGAACGATTTTCTGGAAAAGACTGAAAATTAATGCTGAAAATGAGGGGGATGCTTCCTTGATGTCACAAGATACATGTGTTTGAATAACTCCTCCCAGCACTGTGTATCCTGATCCTGTTCCCAGTGGCTGAATAAAGGAGAAGGGGCTGGAATAATTAGTGGAACAGTCGTGGGCCCTATGAGACAGGGAGGTGGTTGTCACACTAGCTTTCTTTGCCTGTGAGGAACAGGGACCTGGCAGCTCCAGCAGGCACATGGACTGGGGCAGAGTCCTCGGGCCGGCACGGGATGTGTTTGCTTATGTTTGGCTTCCTTGGGAACTGCAGGTTCACTTATCGTGTCATTTGTGGGGATGACCTAGTGCCTTTTGGCTGTTGAGCAAGGATGACTGCTGCCGTCAAGGTCACTGCCGCAAGGAAACATTCCCAGAAAGGTGTTTGTTTCCATTCTCTCTCTGTGCTTCTGTCAGAAACTTGCTAGGACATTTTGTAGCCAATAAAACAAAACTTCTTTATTTTAACCTCCATACAAGGTTGTGGCCTTCAGCTCATTTCTGCCTCTTGCCACTTTGCAGTTCCAGTTCGGTCACCTGTACTGATAAAGCGGCCTTCCAGAACACTGGCGAGGGCTTTGGTTCGTTCTAATGACTTGGAGGGTTGGGTTTTAAAAACAGGACAGGAGAAAAATGAATTGCTCAAAATTGGTTTTGGGAATTAGCAAAAATTAAAATGGCATCTAGTCTTTCACCTTAAAAGTCTTTACTTCAGAATAAGAGGAAGGTGGCTTTGAGCTGAGATTATAAAAAAAAAAACCATATCACGAATGGAAAGCTTTGGCCTTGTGGCTTTAGTTCTCACTATCTCAGGAGTAAAGGTCCCTGATAACATCCGTTCATCCACCCACTGTGGACCTGCTGTCAGCGCATTCTAACAGGTCCTTTGGCAAATCAGCTCGAGCAGGGCAAGCAAATATTTTTGCCTCGAGTTCCTGAACTTAAATCATTTCTAACTTTTAAGTTCAAGTTATTCTGCGTAAACATTGCCCCCCCCCCCCCTTTTTTTGGAGACAGGGTTTCTCTGTGGCTTTGGAGGCTGTCCTGGAACTAGCTCTTGTAGACCAGGCTGGTCTCAAACTCACAGAGATCCGCCTGCCTCTGCCTCCCAAGTGCTGAGATGAAAGGCACGTGCCACCAATGCCCAGCTCTGTTTCCCGTTTTTATGCATGTGATGTAGCCCAATTTATAGTCAGCCATCAATTCATTCAGTAATTCACTCATTCATCCATTCAGCAAAGACTGGTTGAGCAGCTACTCCAGGCACATTTCTCTTTTAAATGTTAACAGGAAGGTGGGTGGAGTTATCACTGCTCTTACCAACTTAGAATTTGGAAAGAGTTGGTGGGAACAAACACAAGTGATTGGGGAGGCATAAATATTACAATAGAGGTGCAAGCATGAGCTACGAGAACACACCAAGAGTAACTGGCCCCAAAATGGTGGGTCACTGACAACAGGAGGTTCTTCCTAAAGAATAGGGTGTCTTGGGAACCATTAGTGTTTGTATATTTTACCAGAGGTGAGTAGAGCCAGCAAGACAGAACAGTCATTGTTAGCTGGGACTTACAAGAAGTTGACTTTGGGAGCCAGAGGTGGTATGATGGGTGGCATTCAGGCAGACATAGGATATGATATCAAGTGGAACCAATCCTCATGGCCATCATTTTCTCTCAGCTGGGTTAACAAAGAGCAGGTCTCTCGGCAATTCTAGGACAAGGCCTGTCTCTGAGTTCTCTCAAGTTTACACTGCTGAGGTATTATTTCTGCCTTAACCCAAGATTGCATGTGTGAATGTGTGTGTTACTCTGAAGAGGCACGAAAGCCAGCAAACCACACTTCCCTCTATGATGTACCTCTTATTGTTAAAGTGGGAGGGTCAGCAACCAGCCTTTAAGAGCACTGGGATCAGTCAGGTGGTTGGTGGGTAGGTAATGGTGCTTACTGAGCAAGCCGACTGAGTGGCTTGAGTCCAGGATCCACAGAAAGGAAGGAAGACTCAATTCCACACAGTTGTCCTCTGACCTTCACATTTGTCCTGGCATGTGCACCCCTCCCTCCACACAGACAATTTTTTTTCAGTTAAGAGTAAGTGACATGAGACACACATGTGGGAACCAGTGTAGTGACTCGCAGAAGAAGCAATTTTATAGTGAGGTAACTATTAGGGCCAGTCTGGCGATCTTCTAGCACTCAGGGATTCCCTCACTGCAACATAGGCCTCTGGAAAGGGCAAGCCACCACACATATGTAGTGATTCTTAACCAAAGCAGTGCCCCATTCATTGAGGGGATTTGGAAACGTGTGCGCATGTGTGCCAGTGAGGCATTTATAGGAACCTGGGTGTTAAATACCCTGCCTGCCAGGTATCAGCCATTTCCCCAAAACAAAACATTGCTTTGTTTCACCCAGGATTCTTGAACTTCTTCATTGCCCTTTAAAAAAATGGGAGGGGGCTAGGAAGGTGGTTCAGGTGGTAAAATGTCTCAAGAGCTAAGGTGGAGAGCACCTGACATTGACCTCTGGCCTCCACATGTATGTGCACACACATGCCTATACACACAGAAGGGCAGCCCTGTTTAAAGAGACATTTATCAGATCTTACTGTTCCAAGTTGCAAAATGCAGCCATCATATCTGCAGGTCATGAATGCTTACGTCTAAGAAGCCTTAGATTGACAGCCATCCCTGCACTAGATTTGACCACACTAAATCTTGGCAAGAATGATATAGTTTTATGACTTGAGTTTTTGGTGGCCAGATCCATGAGCTACGGCTGATGTAGAGGATGAGAAAGCATTTGTGGGACCTGATAATGACAGTAAGATGACTCCATGCCCAAGGCTAGTAAATCAGTGTTTGGGTCATCAACAGTTCCAAACAGCAGGAGATTATCTGAGGCAGCAGAGCTTAGCAGAATGCCTGCTCAACTTCAACGGGCTGGAGGCTTTCCCAGCAGACATAGCCCACGCAATCGACAGCTCACTATTGTGTGAGTCAGCAGGGTTGTCACGGAACTTCAGAGAACAAAGTGTAGTAACAAATCCATGATTCTCTCCTCTTTCCATTTCTTTCAGCACCTAGCATGTGATATGCCGTGTAGACGAGCTTGAATGATGCTTCACAGAAAATAATACACTGAAGCAAAATCTCGAGAGACAAACAGATGTGTCAGTAAAAAAAAAACACCTCTGAGTTTTGTGCGTGGGGGTCAAGACAGAGCCAATACATCTCAGATATGCAAAGACTCAGCATCATGTACTGCATACTGACCTTGTCATCATGATCTTCTAGGGGCTGGCAGTAATTATTTAAACTTGTTAATCAAAGGAACAACATGAAGCTATAAACTGGGGGCCTGGGGGCACGATAATTCACACTAGGGATGAGGATGAATGAGTAAGGATCCTCCGCCATGGGATCCTCTCTCCATTGTCTCATATCCAAAAGCCCTCCTCAGTATCCATGAGACCACCGCTCCTAACCCAGCATCATTTCATTTGATCACACCCTGAGAAAGAAGGGGGTGCCAGTGCTACTTTCCCAGAGTGCATCCTGTAGGGAATAATAAAGTATCATTCACTACAACAGGACACATTCGTTTGACTTACCCAATGGATTTTAGTTGTTGAGACTCAAAAATTAAAGATTGTTTTGCATGATGTCCAGGTTCTAGACTCCGTAATCAGAGTACATGTGTCTTAGAAACATGTCAAGGAGTATGTTTTAGTGCTGATTTGTTTTTTATTCTTTTTCTTTTTGCTCTCTCCTTCCCTTTCCTCCTTCCCTCCGTCCCTTACAAAGCTGACTTTGAACTCCTGATTTTCCAGCTTCTACCTCACAAGTGCTTGGGTTATAAGTATGTGCAACCATGCCCAACTTTAGTATTCTTTTTTGAAAAGGAGGCACCAGGTTGTTTTCTGAAGCAACAGCTGGTGTCAATCATGTTTGGGTTTGCAGGAATATAAACTCATCTTAATACTGTGGAGAATGCTACCATTACTTAGGGTCCTATACTGCTTTTTTCTGATAAAAAAGTGACAAAAAAGAAAGAAGGAAGGAAGGAAGGAAAGTCTGAGGTAAAAGAGAGGTGACTAGGGTTAGCATGCTTTCTGTGAAAGCATGAGGAACTAGCTTAAATCATCACTCATACCAGGAACCCCAGAGAGACTCCTGGAAATTCACGTGCAGGCCATCCTACTTGAAACAACAGCCCCAGACTACCCCATGCATGAGTATGCAATGCACTTGTGTGCACATTCAGGCATGTGCAGCACACACCCACAAAATAAACTTCAAAAAGACTCTGAATGTAAAATTTATTTCCTTAAGGAGATTAACACAATGTATGCAAACGAAATTGGCTCATCTGAGTGGTTGACAAACCATCTATTCTGTGTGCAAATCTGGGTAGAAGTTCAATAATGCTGGTCATTCAGACGAGTAGGAAAAAATGCTCGGTAGGGGAATGATGAAAAGAGATGACAAGAAAGGAATGATGAATTGCATTGTTAATAAATGGTCACCTTCCTGCTAACAGTCATTAGTGGCCTTCCTATCTAGTCATTCGCTCATTGCCAAGGACTCAAAGCAGAGATTCATAAAGGTGTGCTTCATGGACTAGGGGTTTGTTCATTTGGCATCTTTTGTTCTATCGGACACTCACAGTCTGTGCATTCCACACCAGTGGAGAAGCAGAGACCATGGATACCCAGTTCCACCTTGATGGCTCTCTTCTTGAAAGATGTCATCCTTCCCCTGTGTATTTAAAGACTCTTCTGTACCCAGCATCATGGCTATCCTCCATAGGATGCAGGAAAACTGCACTGTGAGGGTCCATTTCACAGGCAGGAAACAGGCTGGCATATTTTAACCGAGAAGCCCAATAATCCTAAAGTCACCTCAGCTGCTTCTTCAAGGATGGACAATAGAGTAGTGACTGGGAACGTTGCTTTCTGTTGGGGGTCATTTTGACATGGAGTAAGAAATCTAAGATGTGTCCTGGACAGAGGAAAGACATAGCCAGCCTAACTCAAAAGTGTGAGGTGAGTCACTCTCCTCACGTTCCTGCAGGTTTTTCACCTTCCTTGAGGCCACTGTCTCACTGAATACATTTCCTGAATCCTCAAAGCCCCAGTTGACACATCCATAAAACAGGAATGGCCACAGCACCCGCCTCTCAAAGAGAGGATGGGGCCTAAATAACATGGATGGGAAGGCTAGCTTACCCATCACGTGTGAGGCATGCCATGACTGTTAGATATCAACCTGAACACTGATGCTTCACTTGGTAGAGAAGGAACTTGAGGCCAGGATATAGACATCCTCATCCACATTCAAAAGTCTCAGCCCACCTGTCCCGCCACCATCCTTCTTCCTAACCTGTTCTCTGACCTTAAAAACTCTCGCAAAGAAGATAAAACCCAGGAGGGACCATTGGGGTTTTTAAGTCCAAAAGTTTAGTTCTCTATACACACACACACACACACACACACACACACACACACACACACACACACACACCCCTACCTCCTGGTGATAGAAACAGTTTTTTTATCTCTTACATTCTGAATCTGAGGGGGGGGTTACATCTTGGAAAGCTACATATATTTTTAAACTTCACAGGATTTGTAAGAAGTTATATATCAGCATCACCCTTGATTATCTGGTCATGAATTTAGTATTCTGTCTACTCAACTTTAATCTTGAAGAACCCCTCTGTGCCTTCATGAGACCCTCTTTAAGAGGTCACTCAACATTTTGTGTTTGAACCATTGGAAAGCAAATATTGCAGCCTCTTCCCTTTCACGTAGAAAAAAACCCATACATAATTAAAATAAAATGATACAAAATAACGTTCCTCGGTTCCTAGTGCCCCTCCCATGATATGTCTGAGCTATGGCGTCCCTCAGGTAGCACGGTCAGTAGGGTGACTCTAAGACTTCCCACACAGTCTTCCCTTTGAGATTCTTTGGACACAGTATGTGAAGGGCTGTGGCAGTCCCCACCAACAGCAAATGCACCTCCAGGCTTGAGTTGAGGTCATGGGGTTAGGAGGGGGTTGGAAGGCCAGTCCATATGCCTTCTCTCCCGTCTAAGGTTTGCCTGGGTTGGGCTTTGTGGGAATTCTCTACACCAACTTCCTTCTGATGGCTATGTCCTTCAAGGACCCCAAGCTGTCCTGGAAACACTAGTCTCTTGAACCCATGGTGGCCCTGCTCCAGTGCAGGGCGACAGAGCAGCTTCCTGGTCCCTGGCCAGCCGTCTCCTCAGCAGCTGGGGAGTCCTGAGTGCTGGAGAGCTGGCCCTGCCTTCAGCACTGTGCCTGGTCCACAGCATCCCAGGCCTTCTCTGTAGCCACTGCACCTGCCATGCTCTCCTGGTAGGGCGGTGGGGCCTCTGGTTGTGGCTCATTTTCATCTTCAAGTTCAAGGCTTGTCGCTGTGTATGGAGGAGGAGGAAATTCCAGGAGCCCTCTGCCTGCAGGATAGGCCTGCTTCTCAGCATCCAGGCTTTCTTCGTAAGCCGGAGGGTAAAAGTTGGGTCTGCAAGACGAAATACCACAAATATGCATGTGTTATTTAGGTCTCGGTGGTGAAGGAGCATATGTCTGCCTCTCTCGTCTCACATCGTGTGAAGCTAAACTGCTAAGAAACACTGAGTTTGAAACAGATGTACTTTTCTGACATCACCAGTTTCTAAAAACTGCACACCCTTCCTGTAGAATCAGTTCCTTTCCAGTCATGGCAGCCCGCCTGTTCCGGACAGGTATTCCAAGCTACTCCTCCTTGTTTGCTCTTTCAGCGCAGGAAACAGCCATTCAGGGCACTATCCTTATCAGCCCTGGGTGACACAGAGACTTTGACCCTAAACCTCTCTTTAGCCAGTACTCAATCGTTGTTACCACTCACACATCCTCTTCCACTCCATTGCTCCCAAGGCCTGAGACCTTCACAAGCACCAGAATAATGAATGGAAGCCTATTACATGCAGGTCCCTGACCTGAGAGATGCCGCACTCTCTCCTGACACATTGTCAAGTCCTGGACAGCTGGTTTCAGAGAAAACATAGGAAACACGCTCAGGTCTCAAAAGGCATCGGCTGGTAGTTTTGTGAGGCATTCAATGGCAGCATAGGTGCTGGCCTGCCCATGGTCAAGATCAGTTGGTCCAGATGATGGACTTGTTCATCATCTTGCCAGTCTAAGTAATTACTAAATTCCTCTGGCTCCTCCACCATTAATGAAGTTGAGGGTGGGGTAAGTGGAAGAGAGCCAGGGTGAGCTTGCATGAGTTGTGTATTTATAGAGGCAAACTATCCAGTGCCAAAGGGAGTGTTTGTGGTGAGTAACCACAACAGAACAGGGTCTGCCATTTGTAGCCACTGCTCTACTCCAAATGTCACAAAGTCTAGGGCCAAATAGCTGAAGGAGCTGTCTACTGTACGATGTAATGCTCGACCTTTCTCAGGAATAGCTAAGGCTGAGTCATGGGGCTAGAAAGGTGAGCGCTTCCATGGAACCATTTGAGAGACTCCAGGAAGACTGCTGCCATGAATTCCATCCCCAGAGGAGTATTTGCTTGGATATCTCTGCCTTGGTGCCCATGTTGAGTGTAAAGCTTTTGAGATATGGAGTTTTCCCACTTGACTCTGTGGGCTGAGCATCTCAGGATGCAGCAGGAAGGAGCAGTGAGAGAGGGGTGTCAAGATAGTCATTATTTACTTTTTAATACTCAAGACAAATTACTATATATGAATGTGTTGGTAAATTTTAGATGCATTCTAAAGGCACTCATTACTAATAGCAGGAATTCACACTGTAGAGGTAAATACACACACACACAAACACAAACACACACAACCCTCCCCACACACAATTGGTCTAGAAGTACTTTCTAAATCATTCCTGATATCTTAATTTTTGCTCAAACCCAAAGAACTTCTTCCTGGTTAGTCTTATTAGCCTTGGAAATGGACTGTGGTTGTTGTCACTGGTGTGATGGATGTCAGCAATGCATAGTCACGGGTGAGAGGACTCTGATTCAATGTGCATGGGATAACTAAGACATTTATGGATTTCCTGCACTTGCATGAAGAGCCCAAAAGGACTTAGGATTATGGATTCTTACACCTTATACCTTAAGAATGATATTCTTGTGTTAGGAACCAGAAGATTAATGCTAAATTAATTGACCACAAGGTTACCTGAATCCTTGGCTTTTTGTTTTGAATGTGTGTGTGTGTGTGTGTGTGTGTGTGTGTGTGTAAACATATATTACTTGTAAGGGCATTAGTGGTATTTAGTGATCCTATATTGCTGCAAACCATCTCTTGAACTTTTATGTCACTCCAAATTCCAATCCCATATTCATTAAATAATAACTCTTTTTGCCCCCCCCTCCACACCATGCTCCAGGTCTGGGAACCACTGTTCTATTTCCTGTCTGCGGTAGCTACTTGGTGTAAATGGAATGGTACAGTAGTTGCCCTTTCTGACCATTGGGTGTCACTTGACATAATGTTTTCACTGTGTAGCCACCTATGTCGTCTATCCATTATTTTGTTTTCTCTTAAAGCCAAATAATATTGCAATGCGTATGTGTACATGCTGCTATTTGTTTTCCCATCATTGATGGACACATTATCTTCTTGCCTTGGATGCATGCTTCATACAAGGTGAGACCAGAGCACCCAAAAGGACAGTTATCTAGAACTTCCCTTAGTCACAGAAGTTGCTGACTGACTCAATGTCTGCTTGCTCATTTATTGTGGGCAGAGTTTGGTCTGGGTCTTTCTTTATAACTCAGTAACCATGTTGTAGAAACCACCTAGCCATCACCTAACATTTACTAAAATCATCCCCAATTCAGAAGAAGAACCTAGGAGTTGTGCCCCTTAATTTGCTGTAGGTGAGTTTTTACTAGGGGTGTATGGATCTTAGCCTAAGAAAAGTCCCCCTTGCCTCGTTGTTTTCCCCCAATAACAGCCTTGCTCCTCCACACTATGACCCCAGAGCAAATTACCCAATGAACTTCAGGCCTAGATGCAAAGCCTCATGTAAGTGGATCTGCTGTGGAATTATACATCTCTCCACATCCCACACTGTGGCTCATCTCAGCCCTTCTCATGCCCTCTGGCACTCAGCACATACCTGTCTATTGTGGCCAGGGACAGGTCCTGAGAAGCAAGGTGCTGTCTGAGCACATGGTTGAACATCTCTTTGTTTTCATTTGCTTGGCGGTAAGTGGCCCAGAAAATTCCACTCAGAAGGATCACAAACCCCATAGGCAGAAGTACATAGGCCATGACCAGGTTCCTTGGAGAGTAGAATATGGAGTTGGAGATGAAGAAGGCCCCCAAGCAGATCATCAGGAAGCCAGTGAAGAGAGAGAGGGCACAGAGAATTAGACCAGTCCTGTTCTGCATCCCTGCTTGTCTGGAGCCCGTCTGACCTTGCCACTCTTCTGTTTCCAGGCCTGCTCAGGGAAACACACTCATTAGCCAGGTTGCAGCCTTATACACACACGAACAAATGGCCTTTGAACAATTAAGTGAAGCAGGCACCGGGAAGCTATTCATTAACCACTGAAAGTTACTGTAATATCCTCCAGGGGGAACCTAGAAACATAACACTGTGTCCTCCAGGAAGGGAAGGTTGCACGTAGCCAGTGTTTTCCTGGTGAGTGGGTAGGACCTCAGCTGCTCCCAGGTGCTACAGGAGAGGCCCTAAACCTTTTGGCTATGATGGCACTGGTCTCTCACCCCTCACTGTAGGGCATTCTTCACTAAAAGCTACAGAAGTTTATATCTCTCCATAAGCTATTGCTTTTGTTGTTTGGCAAGAAATCCTTTCCTGATTTCATTTTCTCTTTCTATACTAAGAAGACATTTCTCTGAGACTCTTGGTATCTTTGTCTTGTCTACCTAAGTGACTCTCACCTTCATTGTCCCAATACTCTGGTACTGGTAACTCCCCTTCCCCACCCCTGAACAAGCCAGGGAGTGACCTGTCTGCTGATAGGAGAGAATTCTGGGAGAAGGAACATACTGAGAAGGAATTATGGGGGCACTTGGGGATGGCTGTAAAAGGGGATGGTGTGATAATTGTTGTTTGAACTCAGCTTTGGAACCCTTCCCACTGTCAGGGTGCAGATGTTGCCAGATGATGATCACCTCTGGATAACGGGTGCTTACTAGTATTTATTCTATATTACTTTAGCTCAGGCCACCATTTCTGGTTTATTATGAATGGCTCACCCAAGTCTCTTCCTGCTCTCAACACAGATCCGCAGGCTTTGGACCTAAGAGCATTCCCTACAGCACGTTGTAGCTACCACAGAACAGTCAGAAATGCCTCCTATTATATTACCACTCTCTGCCCCCCACACAGCTTCACACAGCACACTAGCAGATTATAGGCTCAGAAAAATCTGAAACCTTCGCCCTAAGATATGGCAACTAAAATGTATCTTAGTGGATGCCGCCAAACGACATTCCTCACCCTCTCCCCTACACCTTTGCTCTGTGCAACATTGCCTTAGAAACATTTCCCAAGCTGCCATATGTACTGTGCCTGAAGTCTGTTTTCCTTCTTCTTGACAGACGATGGTTGCAAACATCTTATTCTAGATCTGCTTCTTGCCCTACTTCCTACCTTTTCTATTGGATACATTGGCACATCCATGCCAAAAGACTTCTTCACACAAGGGCTCCTGAGTCATTTTTGCCTAAATGCTTTCTAAACTTCTCCATTGCCGTGGCTTGTCATTTGCTTTTCCAATGGGAAAGTGTTTATTTGTGCAGTGTCATAATATTTCTACTTGTATCCTGTAGCCTTGTACCTGTTGGGGGAAGTCCTGTGCATTTGTCAATAAAGTACTGTTGAGCCTATAGGAAACCTAGATAGGAGGGACTAGGAGTCCAGGAGAACTCTGGGAAGGAGAAAGACAGGAGAGTCGACATGTGACGCCATGGGGGTAGGAAGCCGGGAACTATTCTCCGGTAAGAAACATACTTAGATTAACAATTATGGGGTAATTACTTAAGGCAGAGCTAGCCAGTAAGGGACAAGCAAGGCCAACAGCTTCATAATTAATATAGCCTCCTGTGTGTTTATTTGGGACTCATGCAGATCTAGAACCAGGCTGGCGCGGCAGAGCCCAGGTGACTGGCGGGGGATAAACCAAAGCGGCTAGCAAAAGAAAAAGCTTCCCTTAACATAATGATGATCAGGAGTGGGATTGAATTTCCACGCAGAATGACAAAAGCTTTAAAGGAATTTTAGAAACAGAAGAACGGAGAGAAGCACAGATTTTTGGTAGCAGCATTTTTCTCAGGTGTGCTCTGTTTTGCTAACGACAAGCTGAGATTCACGTGGCTCGCTTACGGGAGTCTTCCTGACTCGGCATAAAAAAAAAAAAAAAACAGCAAGATTGTTTTAAGAGACTCTGCTAACGATTGAAAGGTGTGTACGTACAGCTGGAAGTGGCAGCTTTTGCTGGAGGTCAGCATGGACTGAGGCGGTAAGCTGGAATCATGCTTACGCCCGCCATCTTGGAAAAAAAAAAAAAGAGGCAGTTTAAACTGCCGCGGTTTTAACAGATAAGACACGTGGCCAGAAAAACATAAAGATTTACAGTAAAGTCAGACTTGGATGAACAAAACCTTTAAAGGTTTACAGTGTGTTTAAAAATATACGTGAGATTGAGAGAGAAAATGAAACGGCAAAGTGGTAAATAAATACAAAAGCTGGCGTTGTGGTGGCGCACGCTGGTAGGAATTGCTCCAGAGGCAGAGGCAGGCGGATTTCCAAAGAGACACCCTGTCTCAGAGAAAAAGAAATAAAAGTGAAAGAAATAAAGTAATAATAAATAAATAAGCCACGTAAAGATGGAAAATACACAGAGAGTCTGGATACTGTACGCTATTGTGTTTTTCAATTTTTTAATTGCTCAGGAAGGAACAGCTGCTAAAGTACACTTGATTATAAATGCTGCTAAATTAATCCAACTTCTATCTTTTGAAAATGACTTGACTTCAAAATTTAAGTATAAGGATATGTTACTCGGAAAAGGAGTTTTTGCTTATGTTTCTACAGAAAATGAAAAGCTGAGAATTCCTTCCAGGCTTCTGTGGTTTCACGAACCAAGACCCCCGGAAGCAGTGGACCAGGTGTTCCAACGACTGAGACAGTTAAGATGATGGAGCTTTACAGACCCCGAAAATACGGACTTATACAGGTTTCTGAGTTTTGTCATGATCCCCATGGTATAAACAGCGCCCCCTTCCAGCAGGAAGCAGTTTGGA
Source organism: Mesocricetus auratus (assembly GCF_017639785.1). Classification (NCBI taxonomy): domain Eukaryota; kingdom Metazoa; phylum Chordata; class Mammalia; order Rodentia; family Cricetidae; genus Mesocricetus; species Mesocricetus auratus. The sequence goes on from NW_024429182.1 coordinate 35,717,905, forward strand.
CTGAGCGACGTCCCAATTCCCATCTTGTTTATAAAACTTTGTTTTCATTTAAATGGGATTGTTTATAATTGGCTAGTGATCACAGCCAATCTTTTTTAATGGTAAAAAAGGGAATTATGGTATGGGTATTGTTTTTCATTTATTGATACAAATTCAAGGTCAATTTTGTGATGCTTATATTTCTCCTCTTGATTAAGTATTGTGCTTATACTGATCTTTTAAAATGTAATGCATAATTGAATACAGATTATAGATAGTTACTTATAATAGTCAGAACTTATAGTTAGGTAAGTTAGGTTTTCTAGATATACAGAAATATATTTGAGATGGACAGTCTTCAAACCTCTCAAAGACCTTCAGAACATGGCATTTAAAATGGTTTAGGGTTTGTCTTGACAATGAGAAATGTCTGCTCCTGGCAGCACCAATTACGTCTGAGAGGAAGATGGGCATCGAAGAAACTCGTTATAAAGTTTGCTTTCAACATGGCAAGATTAGCCATTTGGGCAAGAACTGCTCTTGCCTGTACTTCTTGACTGTTGTTGTATAAGCTGGATAAGCAGGACCCACAGGAAAGTGACTACTGAACTCAGTCTTACAGGGTTCCTGCTTCATGGAAGAGTCTAGGAGACGTTCTGCAGGACAAAGAAAAATGACTGACAGACTGCCAATGCAGATGGACAGTTTGAAATTTCCTGCTTTGCTGAGAAGTGTTCCAGACACATTGTGGCCTATGGGCTGAAGATGGATGCCCCGACAATACAGAGGAACTTCAGGTGACTGTCCAGGCAGTAAGATGTCTCTGTCAATCCTAGTGATTATATATTATCCTTCTGTGGTCTTTGATGGAGTTGAAGACAGATAGTTATAATTATAGTTTTCCTTAGTTATGATAAAAGAAAAGCTACATATAGGACTTTGTACTCACAAGGATGGGATGGATGATATTTTCTTTAAATCTTGCTAAATGTTGATAGACAAAATATTACAACTGTATTCTTACTTGATAACTGTTCTGTTATATATGATTTGACTATGTCAAAGTTAAGACCTTTCTTTTTGTTTAAACAGAAAAGAGGAGATGTTGGGGGAAGTCCTGTGCATTTGTCAATAAAGTACTGTTGAGCCTATAGGAAACCTAGATAGGAGGGACTAGGAGTCCAGGAGAACTCTGGGAAGGAGAAAGACAAGAGAGTCGACATGTGACGCCATAGGGGTAAGAAGCCGGGAACTATTCTCCGGTAAGAAACATACTTAGATTAACAATTATGGGGTAATTACTTAAGGCAGAGCTAGCCAGTAAGGGACAAGCAAGGCCAACAGCTTCATAATTAATATAGCCTCCTGTGTGTTTATTTGGGACTCATGCAGATCTAGAACCAGGCTGGCGCGGCAGAGCCCAGGTGACTGGCGGGGGATAAACCAAAGCGGCTAGCAAAGAAAAAGCTTCTCTTAACATGTACCCACCATTTCCTTAGCTCCACCTTTGAGTTAGGACTAGGAGAGACAGGAAGACACCACAGGCCAAACACAATAGCAGGCACTTCCTCCTTCTACCCACTGACCCCTACATACAGTAGCTTCAATTCTAACCTTGAACTACTTCTGTCTTCTATGCTCGGAACTACCTTTGCAGTCTAGTCTTCCTCCTGCTGCAATGGTTTTCAGGTTGCTATGACGGTCACTGATGACTCTTATGGAAGTAATCCCCTCCATTTGAGTGTGAGCTGGACCTAGTGATATGACTCTAGAGAGAAGAATAAGGCAGAGATGATACCTGTTTCTATGATAAGGTTAAAAAGAAGGGAATTGTCCATCCTCCTAGTAGATTATTACCTCTGAAGCATGAGGTTGCCGTATTAGCAAGAACTAAGAACACCTTCTTAATCAACAGCCGTTGACAGACCCTTCACTAATGTCCCTTAGTTCATCAGCCATGTAGAAGTGTATTCTGTCCACAAGTGTATGGAGTGACGACTAATTTCCTTTCACAACTGCTTCTGGAGAAGGCTCAGGCAGCACTCTAAGTGCCCCTGGAGAACTGGAGTCATTGAAAGTTATACTTCCCATATCTGAGTCACAAAAGCTATGGGCTTATAAATATGCTTTAAGTTGCTACATTTCTGTGACTTTTTTTAAGGTAGCAAGAGAGAACTAAACCAGTTCCATTAGGACCTGAGAAGTCAGAGTAGTTAGTGCTAAGTGTTTATCACAGGACCCAGTCCACAGCACAATGTTACAGTCAGCTGTATTCCTTATCACCACTGTGATCACCATCCCTGACAGTCCCCAAAGCCACAAGAAAACCCAGGGTTCCCAACCGAATTGATGTTACTAAAGGTTAGGTCCCTAGTTCTCATTTGCAGTGGGGTCCTGGGGCTAATACTAAGTGTCAGATCAGGAAGGGGTAGTACTCATAATAACTGCCATCCATCATGGAATTGTTTGGTTTGTTTGGGTTGCATAAATGTAGGAGTTCAGCTGGGGAGGATGACGGATCAGGCTCTGTTCCTATGATGACAGGAAGACATGATCAAATGTGCGCCTTCCTACCCGGCCTCCTCCAGTGCTAACAAAAGACATGGTTTTCCAAACACGTTTCTTCCTCTCAGGCATCCCAGAGATAGCTCCTGGCATTCCTGAGTAGTGTCTGGTTGTATTGGTGGTGACAGAAGCAGTGGTGGTATCTTCCTAAGAATTTCAGTGAAATACAGCAAAATCCAGAAAGCACCAGGGGAGGGAAGGACCAGTTCCTTCACCAAAAAGGTATATATATATATATAAAGTTTCTGGGCCCAGGCTATTTTAGCTATTTTAGGAGTTTGAGGAGAGATGTGGCATCAAGGCCCCCCTCCCTGTCCCTTATTAAACTGTTAGATTATGTCCCTAAAGCTAGCCACCAAGGCCTAGTCCCTTATTTGGCCATTTCCTTATGCCTTACTGGGCCTGGTCATAAGAGAAGCAGGATGGTGTGGGCCAGCATATACTTTGGTATGCTAACAGGCGCCACAGGTAGCCATTTGTGCCTTCTGTCAGAGGTAAGGGAAGAGACTCCTTTAGGTAGAGAGGAACAGGCTTCACAAGGTCATGAGGAATGTGACTTTTATCTAACCCACCAGAAATCTTCCTACAGTCCAGGATGAACTCATTTCTGGATATCCGAACTGCTTTTTGAAGTGTGTGGAATTGGCATTTCATTTGGACCTAACAACAGTAATGTGTTATTTGGCCATCAGCCAAATGTCTTAAGACATAAATGACTTTCAACACTGTTCCCTTGGGCATGACAGACCCATGAGTACTGTTCTGAACATTGTGTGCGGTTGAGTTCCAGGCACTGTCCTGCTTCTTGGTTCACGTTAGAGTACCCTGGAAATTGGCTTTTTTTTTTCCTCACACTCTGCAGCACACACAGTCAGGGCCTTAGGACATGACACAGTCCTCCACACTCAAGTTTCTGTCTCTAGGGTACACAGGCCAGTGTCTTGAAAACCGGCAGGTGGTTAACTGGGAAGCAGCTTGTAGAGCCTGTGGCACAGGAATGGCCTGATGCCAAGCACGGAGGCACAGGTTTCAGGAGGTCACCTGGGCTCAGGAAGTGAGCCTCTGCAGGAGGTGGAGGAGGCAGCATGTGCGTAAGAAGCCATGCCACCCCGTCTGACCTCATGGGGGTGATTACTAAGTGGTTTCTGGATTAGCCTTTCACACTTGAGGGTTCACTGAGCACTGGTCACTTCCTCCTTCTCCTTGTTTTCTTTGGTTTTAAACCTTTTCCTCTGCCACCCCCCCCCCACACACACTCAGGAGAAGACTGAGATGAAGGGAGTTTTTGAGATTGGGAAAGGACAAACAGCAAGTCAAGAAATTCCTAGCATAGGAAGGGGGCAGCCACTCACTTGCCCGCTGTGGCCAGCAGGTTACCAAACCAGAGACCTCAAGCAGGTCCGGAACTGGATTCTCTGAGATGTGTGTCCACAGCACTGAATTTGTGGGGTTGCAAGTCAAACCCATTGCTAATCGGTATAGATTTTATTGTCAAGCAAGTTTTGAAAACCCAAGTGGGCATCCCTGCTCCTGATAGTGTCAAGTCTGGTCATGTTTGGATCTTGTCATGACTGTGGATCAAACAAGAAGAGAAATTTGTTATAGAAAGTTTAACTTCTAACATGATCTACATAAGCCAGAACAGATGTGATTTCTTTAGATCCCTGGAAAACTGATAGGAGCCCAACCTCCATGGCTAGCTACTCCAGAACAGGACAAGAACCTCACACCATGACAAAATCTTACAAGTTTTTGTCAAATGGTGTCATGGTTGGGGACTTGTAAATATGACACATCTGGGTCCTGTTTCATGAAACTTCCTTTAATATTGAGATTCTGTGTCCTTCTCCTTTTATCTCTTAGTTGTTCATACCAACTTTCTTCTTCTTGAATGACTTAAGCAAAAATTTTCAGTCCCTCAAAGACATATAGAATTCACACATAAAATCACTTGGTCCAAGATTGCTTTATTTTCTTCTCCCTTAAAAAATTGCACTCTGGGATCTCCTGGACTGGAGACTGCAGGAAGGTTGACTCAACCCCAACTCACCAAAAAACCGGAGACTACTGAGATTGCTGGTTTACTCCTGCCCCCACTCAGGGCAGAGGAAGAGAAACTTGGACCCATACCCACCAGGAGAGGAAGAGACCCCACCTGTACCCAATGGAAGAAGGGATGGGAAGATGATAATATAAGACAATATAAGTACACATTCAACAACAGGAAACCAATATGACTCCACCAGAGTCTAGGGACTCTATACCAGAAAGACCTAAACATCTCAACACAGATGAAGCAGAAAAGAATGACCTTAAAAACAACTTCATGAAGATGATAGAGACCCTAAAAGAGGAAATGAGAAAATCCTTTAAAGAAATGGAAGAAAAAACAAACCAATAATTGCAAGAAACAATTCAAACAGTGCAAGTTTGAAATCTGAAATAGACAATAAAAAACACACAGTCAGAAGAAATGCTGGAAAGAAAAGGTGGGTAAACGATCAGGAACTACAGATGCAAGCATAACCAATGGAATACAAGAGCTGGAAGAGATAAATAGATTCATGGACCAAAGAAAATCTTAAGTCCAACAAATCCCTAACACATAATATCCAGGAAATATGGGACACCGTGAAAAGGCCAAACCTAAGAATAATAGGTATAGAAGAAGGTGAAGAAACCCAACTCAAAGGTACAGAAAACATATTCAACAAAATCATAGAAGAAAACTTTCCCAGCCTACAGAACACAAAATAAAGTGGACCACAAAAAAGTCCCATAGGCACATAATAAAGAAAACACCAAACATACAGAATAAAGAAAGAATATTAAGAGCAGCTAAGGAAAAAGGCCAAGTAACATATAAAGGCAAACCTATCAGAATCACACCTGACTTCTCTATGGAAACTCTGAAATCCAGAAGGTTCCAGATAGATATTCTAACAGCACTAAGAGACCACGGATGCCAGCCCAGACTACTAAACACAGCAAAGCTTTCAATCACTATAGATGGAGAAAACAAGATATCACACACACACACACACACACACACACACACACACACACACACACACAAACAGATTTAAACAATTCGTATTCACTAATCCAGCCCTACAGAAAGTACTGGAAGGGAAACTCCAAACTAAGGAAGTTAACTACACTCACAAAAACAAAGGCAATAGATAATCCCACTTTACCAAAAGACAAAAGAAAAAGGGGGGTAAATCCACAAACAGTAACACTACTAACACAAATCAAAAACAAACAAGAATTAACACTCAATGCTCCTCAATTTCCCCCAATACTAATGGTCTTAATTTGCCAATAAAAAGACACAGGCTAGTAGAATGGATTTGAAGACAGAATCCATGTTTCTTGTATCTGCTGCATACAAGAAACACACCTCAACTTCAAAGACAGACATTACCTTGGAGCAAAGGGTTGGGATAACATTTTACATTCAAATGGACCCAAGAAACAAGGTGGTGTAGCTATCCTAGTAGTTAACAAATTAGACTTCAAACTAAAATCAATCAAAAGAGATGAAGAAGGTCATTTCATTTTCATCACAAGAAAAATCCATCAGTAAGAAGTCTCAATTCTGAACATCTATGCCCCAAATACAAAGGCACCCACATTTATAAAATAAACATTACTAAAACTCAAATCACACATAAAACCTCACACAGTTATAATTGGAGACTTTAGCACCCCGATCTCACCACTGGACAGGACCACCAGAGAAACTTAACAGAGAAACAAAGGAACTAACAGAAGTTATGACCCAATTGGGTTTAACAGACATCTATAGAACATTCCATTCAAACAAGAAGTATAACTTCTCAGTGCCACGTGGGACCTTTTTAAAATTGACCACATACTTGGCAACACAGCAAACCTCAACAGGTACAAAAAAATTGAAGTAACTTATCAGACCACCATGCTTTAAAGTTATAATTCAACAACAACACAAATTGCAGAAACACTACAAACACGTGGAAATTGAACAACGTGTAATTGCACTACTCTAGGGCCAAAGAAGAAATAAAGAAAGAAATTAAAGACTTCCTAGAATTCAATGAAAATGAAGACACAACATACCCAAACTTATGGGACACTTTGAAAGCAGTGCTAAGAGGAAAGTTCATAGTACTAAGTGCTCACATGAAGAAACTGGAAAATAGTCACACTAGACAATTAACAGCACAACTGAAAGCTCTAGAACAAAAAGAAGCAAACTCACCCCAGAGGAGTCTATGCCAGGAAATAACCAAACTGAGGGCCAAAATCAATAAAGTAGAAACAAAGAAAACAATACAAAAGAATCAATGTAACAAAGAGTTGGTTCTTTCAGAAAAATCAACAAGATAGGCAAACTTTTATCCAAACTAACCAAAAGGCAAATTAACAAAATCAGGAATGAAAAGGGGGACATAATAATGGACACTGAGGAAATCCAAAGAATCTTCAGGTCATACGTTGAAAACCTATACTCCAAAAATTTGAAAATTTAAAGGAAATGGACAATTTTCTGGATAGATATCACTTACAAAAATTAAATCAAGAACAGATAAGTAATTGAAACAGACCTATAACCCCTAATGAAACAGAAGCAGTCATCAAAATCCCCCAACCAAAAAAAGGCTAGGCCCACATGGCTTCAGTGCAGAATTCTGCCAGAAATTCAAAGAAGAGGTAATATCAATATTCCTTAAAGTGTTCCACACAATAGAAGCAGAAGGTTAATTGCCAAACTCTTTTTATCAGGCTACCAAGCCACACAAAGATACAACTAAGAAAGAGAACTACAGAGAAATATCACTCATGAACATTGATGCAAAAATACTCAATAAAACACTGGCATATCAAATCCAAGAACACATCCGAAAAATCATCCACTATGGTCAAGTAGGCTTCATCCCAGGGATGCAGGGATGGTTTAACATATGAAAATATATCAATGTAATTCAACATATAAACAAACTGTAAAAGAAAAACCACATGATCATCTCTCTAGATACTGAAAAAAACCTTTGACAAAATCCAACACCCCTTCATGATAAAGGTCCTGGAGAGATCAGGGATAACAGGAACATACCTTAACATAATAAAAGCAATATTCAGCCAACATCAAACTAAATGAATAGAAACTCAATGTGATTCCTCTAAAATCAGGAACAAGGCAAGACTGTCCACTCTCTCCATATCTCTTCAATATTGTACTTGAAATTGTAGCTGCAGCAATAAGACAATAAAAAGAGATCAAGGGAACACAAATTGGAAAGGAAGAAGTCAAACTTTCACTATTTGCAGATGATATGATAGTTTACACAAGTGACCCGAAAGCTCTACCAGAGAATTCCTACAGGTGATAAACACCTTCAGCAAAGTGGTAGGATAAAAGATGAACTAAAAAAAATCAGTAACCCTACTATATACAGATGATAATGGGCAGAGAAAGAAATCAGAGAAACATCACCCTTTACAATAGCCACAAACAACATAAAATATCTTAGGGTAACACTAACCAAACAAGTGAAAGGCCTGTATAGCAAGAACTTTGAGTCTTTAAAGAAAGAAGTTAAAGAAGATACCAGAAAATGGAAAGATCTCCTATGCTCATGGATAGGTGGGATCAACGTGGTAAAAATGGCAATCTTGCCAAAAGCAATCTACAGATTCAGTGCAATCCCCATCAAAATACTGGCACAACTCTTCACAGACCTTGAAAGAACAATAATCAACTTTATACGGAAAAACAAAAGACCCAGGATAGCCATAACAACCCTGTACAATAAAGGAACTTCCAGAGGCATCACCATCCCTGACTTCAAATTCTATTATAGAGCTATAGTCCTGAAGACAGCTCGGTGTCAGCACAAAAAATAGACAGGCAAACAAATGGAATGGAATTGAAAACCCTGATATTACCCCACACATCTACGAACACTTGATTTTTGACAAAGAAGCTAAAATTATACAATGGAAAAAAGAAAGCATCTTCAATAAATAATGCAAGACTACAGATAGATCCATGTCTATTCTCATACACAAAACTTAACTCCAAATGGATCAAAGACTTCAACATAAATCCAGCCACATTGAACCTCTTAAAAGAGAAAGTAGGAGGTACTCTTGAATGAATTGGTACAGGAGGGCACTTCCTGAACTTAATACCAGTAGCACATACACTGAGATAAACAATTAATAAATGGGACCTCCTGAAACTGAGAAACTTCTGTAAGGCAAAGTCAGCAAGACAAAAAGACAGCCCACATAATGGGAAAAGATATTCACTAACCCCACTTCTGACAAAGGGCTAATCTCCAAAATTTACAAAGAACTCAAGAAGCAAGTCTGCAAAACCCCAAAGGATCCAATTAAAAAGTGGGGTACAGAACTAAATAGAGAATTCTCAATAGAGGAATCTAAAATGACTGATAGGCACATAAAAAGTGCTCAACATCCTTAGCCACCTGGGAAATGCAAATGAAAACAACTCTGAGATATACTGCTGTCAGAATGGCTAAAATAAAAAAACACCAATGGCAGTTTATGCTGAAGAGGGTGTGGAGAAAGGGGAACACTCCTCCACTGCTGGTGGGAGTGCCAGCTTGTACCCACTTTGGAAATCAGTATGGAGAGTCCTCAGAAAAATGGGAATCAGTCTACCACAAGACCCAGCAATTCCACTCTTAGGCATATACCCAAAAGATGCATAATCATACAACAAGGATGTCTGTTCCACTATGTTCATAGCAGCATTATTGTAATAGCCAGAAGTGCTTGCTTCCTGAATTGAGAGAGGGGGGGAGAGGGAGGGAGGGAGAGAGAGAGAAAGTTGAGTTTCTGAAATCTCAAAGCCCATTCCCATTAATACACTTCCTGCAACAAGGCCACATCTAGTCCCTTCAAATAATGTCACTCCCTCTGAGACTATGGGGGCCATTTTCATTCAAACTGCCACACTGCTGTTTGCTGCTTGCTAGCAAAGTATAAGATCAGGGACTTCTCTGTCATCCAGGTGTACCTCAGGGTTTGGACTGGGTTGGGGATTGTCTTGGGGATCTACCCTCTCTCCAGGGCTAACCAGCTAGTGTTTTGGTCAAGGAACAGTTTACTACTGGATGTGAGGTTTCTTTCTCTTCCCTTTCTCCAGCCACATGGAATTTCACTGCGTCATGGTGGTAAGAGTTCCTCCCTTTCCACACAGTCTGGCCCAGCAGTTTACTGGAGTACCAGGATGGTTCATCACTTCCATGTAACAGCATGACCAAGATCGTCAGAGCAGAGTCTATACGCTTCTAAGTGTCTGCAGAGTCCAGAGGGTCTGAGCTTTCATGGTAGCCCACACTTGGATCCTAAGAAGCCATTGAAGATTTCAGCTGAGGGACTAGAGAGGAGGTGACTTAGTGGTTAGGACCACAGGCTGCTGTTGCAGAGGACCCAGGTTTGATCGCCAGCATCCACATGGCAGCTCACAACTGTAACTCTGTTCCAGGCTCTTCTGGCCCCCACAGGAACTGCACACACATGATGCATAGACATGCATGGGGGCAAACCATACACACACACACACACACACCATACACACACATACACACCCACCTTACACACACATACACATATACACACACACTACACTCACACATACAGATACACATACACACACATACACACACCATACACATACACACACACAGACACACCATATACACACACAAACACACACACATAAAAATAAAATAATATAAAAGTTGTAGCTGATTAATCTTCCTCAATTATGTGATCCTCAGAGCCCCACTTCCTGGGCTTAGCCATAGGCTACACAGGCCTTGTGTCCCAGCTTGCCCTGAAGGCTCTTAGACTGGAGGCTATTTGGATAGCCTTTTACCACAGCTTGCTGATAGACTCAAGGAAATGTAGGCTACATTTTTATCACAGAGAAAGACTACCCCCAGCTTTCTGCATACCAGGCAGAGACCTTTGATACCATTTTAATTAGTATGGTTTGTTTTTTCAATCAGTTCTTCAAATTCTTCTAATAATTTTAAAGTTTTTGTCTTTTTAAATCAAATTTCACAATTAACAGTTTCCTAGAAATATTCCATGCATTGTCTGCCAATTTTACAATTGAGCTACACACACACACACACACACACACACACACACACACAGAGTACACACAGGGTGGCATATAGATATGTACACAGTATTTAATTATGCTGCTATGTATAGTATTTGCTCATAGTTTTCAAACTCCTTAGACTCTATGGCATTTCCCAATGCTTAGCTCTGCATTGGTGTCACCACTCTCTAGTCTCAGTGAGTTTGCCCAAACCTGTATTTTCTGTAGACATTTTTATAGCCTGCTCATGTACTGATATTCACCAAGAAGCATCACGTAGGCCCTTCAGGGATTTTCTTTTTAAAACAGACCTTGTTTTATGTTTTAATTTAGTAATTTCTCCTTTTACCACCAATAATTCCTTTATTCTACTTTGGCCATTCTTTCTGTACCATCCCCTGTAAAGCAGGACTTTTAAAGGTTTTGTTTGTATTAATTTTGTATTTCTTCATTTTTGCATTCAACCTTAATAATCTCTGAAGTTGACTTTTGATGGTACTTTCCTCGTTCTTTGTCAGGATTGTCTGGAGAATGCTTATTTCCAATGTTATTTTCTAATATAGTTAGAGCATCTTCTTGCCACTTCAGCTCAAATCCCACAGGTTTAAATGCTATTTTCTCATTGTCATTAGTGCCAAATAAGAATTAATTTCACCTATTATGAAAATAAACAAAAGAGATAAATAGATGAGCAATGCAAAAATAGTTATTTAAAGTGTTGTTCAACCTCACTCATGGTAGGGAACAGTGAAATATGATTTCTTACATATCAGATGAGTAAAATTCTCAAATAGTGACCACATGCTCTGTTGGCAAAGGTAGAAAAAACTCTGTCTCACATGTTGCTGATAGAAACGCATTTTTTTCCTGACCCTCAAGTTGCACTTGTGGAAATAGATTCCGAGGATACTCTGGCAGAGTGTAAAACTGTCAGTGCACAGATCTCGTTATCACAGCAGCCCTGTTTGCAACTACACACAACTGGAAACATTCCAGAGAGTGAAAAACAGGGGGCTTCGCTGGTTAGCTTCGTGGTTTTTGTCAACTTGAAGCACCTGGGAAGAAACAACCTCAACTGAGGGCTTGCCTCCGTCAGATTGGCCTGTGTTCAAGTCGGGGGGGGGAGCACATTTTCTTGATTAGTGATGGAGACAAGAGGTTCTAGCCCACTGTGGGGGTGCCACTGTTGTGCGAGTGAGTCGTGGTCGTCTGAGATAGCAAGCTGCAGAAGCAAGGCAGGAAGCATGGTCATGGTCTCCGCTTCAGCTCCTGACTCTAGTAGGTTCCTGCCTTGAGTTCCTGTTGTTGCTTCTCTCAGTGATGTGACCTGTAAGCCAAACAAACTCCTTCCTTTACCTGAGTTGTTTTTGGTGTGTGCTTTATCACATTAAGAGAAAGCTAACTATGACAAGGGCGGGTTAGCACACTAGGGTACATCAAAATCTCAAAACCCCAGAGGTTATGCTTAGGGAGACAGCAGTCAAGCTGAAGGCTTCCCAGCAGCCTCGTCTGTTTGGATGTTTTGAGTCATACTCCTCTGTTTGGAGTATGCTGTGCAATGTATGCTGTCCTTCAAGTCCAGTATAAAACAGAATAAATATCTCTACATTATCCAGAATGATCTCTAGGATGTGTTCATAGAAGGGAAAATTAGACAACAAGGATTATAGTATGAAAATATGTCTGTATGCATGCCTATGTTTTCAAAAAGAAACAGTTTTAACAAAATCAGTTTTAAGATAACTACTTTTAGGAAGAACCCAAGAGGACAGGTGGGAGGAACCAGGTTGGTTGGATGACAAATCAGCCAAAACGTGCCCTTTAAAAATAGTTTTGACACATGCTTTACATAGTTAAGAAACAAACTAAACCAAGACTAATAATTTCTGCTTTTTTTCCAAAGGACAAAAAAATAAATCAGTGCTCCTATTAGGGTGACCACATACCATAAAGTAAGCAATTGTTTTAAGAAAACATAAGATAAGGATTTCTATTTAGTGGGAGAGTTCCTACTATAAAACAAAACCTACAAATAAATTCTAAAATGCATTTTGTAGCATTGTTCATAAAAATATAAAGTGTCATTTAAATTTTTATGTTATATAATAAACACAGACCAAAATTTCCAGTATAAAAGAAAATAGAAATAAAAGTAAAAATTGGGAAAATATGAGTAATCTTAAATTGGAACTTAAATAATTATGAATTTATGATTTACTTATTTCTTTAAAAATGCATGTCCCCTAATGCAGAGGAAGCTTCTAGAAGCAATGAGAGCTTAGTGGCAAAGAGTCTTAATTGTGCTCAATTGTGAACACTATAAATATTTCCCAAAAGTCACTAAGTATCAGTATAGAAATGTCTGAGTGTAAGACTCAGTTACAAAATCCCCTCAGCAAGGAAGTTAACTAACGTTGGGGGTCGGGTGCCTAGAGGAGGCAGGCAGGAAGGGGGGTACCCCTAGGGGAGGCGGGCCTCCCAGAAGCACCAGCAGCACGGATGCTTTGGGTAAAGCTCTCCTGTGTGTTGCACCCGGTTTATCAGAGATGCTGGCTGGCCCATTCTCATGGCAATCAACACCACCTCCCAACATTGGTACACATCTTCTGGGGATCAAAATTGTCCTGGATGTAAATGGTACTACCGCTGAAAGGGATAATCTGAAGGCAAAAGTTTTGTAGATTGAAATGAATCAGCGAATAAAGGACAAGTTTGATAATGAGAGTTTATAGTGTCTGCAGCACTGGAAAAGTCATCTGTTTTGTTTCTAAATGTCCTTTTACCTATTCTCTTTGTCCCCTCCTTTGCAAACTCTGAGACAGACACTAAGCTTCTGGAAATCCCATTCTCTCTGTCTTCCAGAAGACCTTGGAGGCCCACAACCTTGCTACTTAATTTAATATTCATGTACCTATTTGCATACACACCAATTTTATACCACAGTGTCTGCAAGGATCTGGAAATCTGAGCGTTTCTTCCACATCGTTGCACTTCTGCTGCATGGCTGACTCAGCCTTCCAGTGGGTGAAGGCTGTGATGAGAAGCCAGCTTCTGGGACATGGGGTAGGACTGTCAGGTGTGCAGTGGACTACCCTGGTGTGGAAGCTTCCCCTCCCCAGAGTAAGAGATCTGGGGACCTCTATTATCAGAAGACCCTGACTCCTTGCCATCTCCCCACTTCCTTGCTCAGCTCCCCTCAAGACTAGACACATAGAGTGCTGTCCTGTTTCTGTGGCATCTCTGCTCAGACACCCTGCTGAGGGACACTCTAGCCTCACTGCTTTCAAGCAGATGTTAGGGCTTTAGCATGGGAGCCAACAGAACTCCTTCAGAACTATAGCATAAGGGGCACCTGGGAGGATCTTGATTGGCCCAGCAGTTTACAATCTTTCAATTTATGGGCTAGATAATTACTGACCAAGCCATTTGTGCCCTGACCAATAACCGTGAGCTTGAAGCCTTTCCAGTACCTACATGTTTAAAACTAATCTTTGCTGCAGACTTCTTTTGGTTTTTCTTTATTGTTCTGTGAAATTCTATCTACACAAATCTTCAAAATGCCCGAACTATGGTTGTTGTGATTTCCTTGTTGTCATTTCAGTGTAACTGGAGGATGGGACAGGGGAGGCAGGCAGCTATGCCCCGTTTTCCCCCTGAAGGCACCAGGGTATAATTGGATAGAGCTAAGGCTGTGGCATATTGTCTGTGTGGCTTTGTATTTTGTTTTGTCTTTTTTATCACCAGAACAGCATGTTTTTTTAAAACATTATTTCTAGTGATTATATATCTTGAGTGAACCTGAGTAATGCATCATACTGGGGATACATACATTTAGTCACTTTATCCCTTCCACACCAAAGGATGAAATGGTGGAGAAATAGGAAATGTCAGCTTTGGAGAACCCTGAGCTCTTGGCTATTGGAGCTTTATAAATGTTTCTCATACATTCCCATTGCGCTGGCTAGCCTTATGTCAACTTGACACACAAACTAGAGTTATCTGAAAGGAGGCAACCTCAACTGAGAAAATGCCTGTGTAAGATCTGGCTGTAAGGCATTTTCTTGATTAGTGATTGATGGGGTAGGGTTGAGCCCATTGTGAGTGGTGCCATCCCTTGGCTGGTGGTCCTGGGTTCTGTAAGAAAGCAGGCTGAACAAGCAAGCCATGGGAAACAAGCCAGTAAGCAGCACCCCTCCATGGTCTCTGTACCGGTTCCTGCCTCCAGGATCCTGTCGTATTTGAGCCCCTGTCCTGCCTTCCTTCAGTGATCAACAGTGCAGTGGAAGTAGAAGCCTAATAAACCATTCTCCTCAAGTTGCTTTTTGGTGATGATGTTTCACCACAGCAATAGAGACACTAACTAAGGGGCTGGAGAGATGGCTCAGTGATTAAGAGATACTAACTAAGACACCAATTCTTCCTTCTGTTGAACAAGTGGCAATTTAGAACAGGCTAAAGCAGAAAATGGAGAAGGAGATGGTCATATGTGTGTCCCAACCTTTTTTATTTGATTTCTCCTCCCTTCCATTTTGGTTGTTTTCAATGAAGCATTATTCTTAGTTGAAATAGGAAAGTTGAGATTTTCTCTTTTGTTATTAATATCCTAGAAACAAACACTTATCTTTGGAACACGATGTTTATTCTAGAAAATATCACAGGATATATGAAGTGTTTCTGAAGGATGTGTTGCTCAGTCACAGGTGTATGAAGATGTGGAAAGATGATGGCTTAGCCTGCGAGACATTATCTCTGAGCCAGGAGCTTAAGAAAGCTTCGAGCATGATTGTGATCCTAGGTTTTTAGAGATCGTCACTTAAGTGTATCGGGATGAATAGCTCACTACATTTGAATAAAGGTTGGAAACCATGAATACCAGAACTACTTGTTTTGTCTTATAGACAAACTCAGAGCAGCAGAAGCAGAGGAACCCACTTCCTGTCTAAAATCTTGAGAAGCAAAATGATGGCTCTTTTCTTTACTCAATCCATGTGTTTATTTAATGTGAGTCACTGGTGTCTAGTACAGGGGATAACTCAACATTCCTCACAAATATTTCTTTTTCTCAGATGAGAAAATGGGATTTAAATATAAATTATCATCTCTACATTTAGCATTTTTAAAATAACTCCGATTGATGTGTTTTGAAAGATGGATAAAAGAAAGACAGAGGTGTTAAACTGCTCCTGATCTACAGGCAAGAAGAGCAGTGAATACCTTGGAGTGAATAGGTTTTAAATTTCTTAGTTTAATGTAATCTATTATGAAAAATACACCTAACACGGTCTCCAGTTTAATCAGTATCACTATATGCTGGGCACCTGCACTTACTGTTTTCACACAGCCTTCTGTGAGTAGGCATTTTAAGCTCCCGCCAAGCCTGGGAGATGTTGAGTCCTGAGAGAATCAGTAACTATCTCTCATTTAACACTTTACATCTTCCATCACATGTTTAAGGTTTGTCATTTTGCTTAGCAAATTTACAATGGATGATAAAATTGCTCATTGCTGCTTATGAGTTTCTACAACACAGGCTCACCATATGTATGGGGAACATTCCTGAGTTACCAACTGGAATACAAGAGGCCTTGTTTCATAGCAAATAATCTTAGGTGTCAGCAAGTGTAGATGTTGAAAGTTAGTTTCTTGTTAAATTACAGTACTCATTCACATAGTTCTACTGGGGTTCTGCTGTATGCTGACATTATTGTCATTTTGGAACTCAGCTGATTAGTGACTAAACAGTGGCAGCAACTGGAGAAAACATAAACCTCAAGGGTTCTGGACTGGTAATTAACATTTGGGCCCTAGAGGTGACTGTTGTAACTCATTGACAATAATTGGCTATATATGCCCAACCAACCCTAAGGAACCAAGAAGAGTAAATTTAATAAGGACCTAGACAAGCTGAGTAGCCAGAAATATTTGGTAAACAGACTAGTTCTACTCTCTGGGCCTGTAAACAGGTATCAAGTGAAGTACAGAGAATGAGATGGGAGCTTTGTCTTTTGATGAGGCAAAAAAGCAATCTTCCTGAACACAAAGAAAATAGTGCAGTCCATAACCTTACATAACAGTGTAAGCATCACATTAGAGTAAGGGTTCTCAACCTGTGGGTCCCAACCCTTTCAGCAAACCTCTATCTCTGAAAAAAGTGTTTGCATTACAATTCATAACAGTAACAAAATACAGTTCTGAAGTAGCAACAAAAATAATTTCATGGTTGGGGGTCACCACAACATGAGGAACTGTATTAAAGGGTCATAGCATTAGGAAAGTTGAGAACCACTGTATTAGAGGCAAAGGTGGTTAATGTTAAGAGGCCAGCTATAGAGTCTTACAAATGCGCTTAAATTCTTGAGGTGTTTCACAACATTGAAGGGCATGTTGGAGAGATAGGAATCTGCTTAAGAGAGTTTTGTGAATGGTTTGACACACTTAAGGCAAATGTGAGCAGGACAGAGGCAGGCAAGCAAAGGGAGGGATGAATTACAATCTGGGGACAGACCACTGAGGTCCTGTGCCATGGAGGGAGAGAGTAACTCATTGAGATGCTTACAGTTTTGCCAAAATTATGTTAAATGTAGTGCCTTCAACAAACTAAAATTTCCATCTTGACACATTTATATTTCTTAGAAGAATATGTTCTCACGCCCATTAAAGTAAAATAATAAGGCTATCAGCAGGGATTGGTTGAAGCTTGTCAGGTAGTCAGTAAAAATGAATGAATAAATGAAGGGATAGGGAGAAAGCCAAGGAAGACAGCATCAATCCTTTTGTCTTTATCAGGTTCTGAGTACTTCATTTACTGAGGAGAGATGCTTGGATAAAGCACTGATGAAATATCATCCAATTCTGCATGTCAGTGACTTGTTATTCTTCATTTATTCAGCCTCAGCATGCAAATTCTTTTATCGCTTCCTCGTAGGGTTGGTTCTGCAATTATTTAACCAGATTTGTTACTTCTGGGGGCTGTCTAGGTCCTTTGTATGTTTTTTAAAGTCTTGAAGTTTCAAACAATAGAAAGAACTCGCTAAAGGAAACCCTGTCCCATAAAGTAATATTTACCGGGACATGGGGAAGAGGGACTCCTAACAGACCTCAGTGTAGAAGCTTTGATTAGAATCTGCAATTCCCCGGACTCAGTAAAGGGCATTATACAAAACAATTAAAGTCAAAACATGCAACAACTAAACATGCATTCCAAATGCCCCCCGTGGCTTTAAAGGACACAAATGCTTCCAGCAGCCAAGTAGCAATGTCAACCAAGGCTATAACTTCACATCTTGCAGGAGTTGGGAGATGAGAAAGACCAATAGTACTATCTTCATCTGGTTCAAACTGGAAGATAGCTGAACTTGTACTGAAGCCCTATTCTGTCTCTTCTCCAGAAAATAAAGAGGACACATTCGTGGAGCAGGTTAAGCAAATCCTTCATTGCTTTCATTGGTAGCACGTTGGGTTTTATGACAGATGAGCAAGTGAGGGGAGAAATAAAGAAGTAGATAATGTGATTGACATGGCAGACACTGTGGACACAGCTGCCATCTAGGCTCGTGCTTCTCAGACTCAGGACTTGTCATGTGAATCAACTGGGGAACCTTAAGAGCATGCAGACTCTGATTTAGCAGGACTAGAGCAGAAGTACTTAAGGTTCTTCATCTCTAACAAGCTGCTAAGTGATAATGGTGGTGGTGAAGAAGACGATAGTGATGATGATGATGGTGGTGGTGGTGGTGGTGGTGGTGGTGGTAATGAGAGTAACTCTATCTCTGTCTCAGTGGGGTAAGGATATTAACCAGTCTAATGTTGGTAGGGATGGATAAGACCCTTGCTGTTTCCTTGATGCTCTTGCTGTCATTGGAGGTTACAGACAGGGAAACAATCTTCAGCGCTGTTGTGTACATGTCACAAGTGTATAAAGACATTCCTGGTCCTTGGGGTCCTTCCACCCAACATATTGTCGAACCCTTTCTGTCATATGACTGTGTATTCTATCTCCCAAATCTTGTATCTCTACATTCACTTCCGTCTCAACCTGTATATCATCTATATCAATCTGTATCTATCCCTACATCTGTATCAGTTTCAATGCCAAATCTTCAACTGCCTACTCGGTATGTCCACCCGGAAAGCCCACTACAAGTACAGTCAAAGATAGGACATGGGAAGTAGTCTCCTCCTTAGGACCCAAAAATAGATTGTTAAATTCTTCTTAAACACCCAACCAACCTTGCCTTTTGTTTCAATAAGTATGGCCAACCATGGGCTTACAACCTCGGCTGGCAGAGACTAGAACAACCATGTTCAGCTTACCTGATTAGCATCCTTACCGGTGAGGCTGGGTGGTGTTACTCATCGTGGTACCATTTGGGGTTTACTGCACCCTCTCTCCACTGCTACTCAAAACTCACTCTTCCTCCTGGATTTCCTACATTAGGAAAAGACCCCATCAGCTTCCAAATTATGTAACCTGAAACCTGGGAAGTCCCTCTAGGCCCTCCTGGCTTCTTTTACATATGGCATTCTCTGTCTCTCTATTTTGTTTAATTTATCCCTGCATCCCTTTCTGATAAGTGATTTCTAAATCCCTTCCTTCCTCTCTATTACACATTACCGTCTTGGCTCAAACCACCAACATGTCACTTTTGGACGAGGACAGTCATTTCCTAGCTCACCTTCTCAATCAGAGGGATTAACTTTACCACTACCTTCCTTAAATCTGGAAGTCAAACTACACTACACTGTCACGGAAGGCCTTCTGGGATGGTCTCTGACCACCTCAGGCCTGTCCCAGTTACTAATATGAGCCGTTTATGGTATTTTGCATATTCTGTCCCAGCTCATGACTGAATCCTTAGGGATGTCCTTTGCTTCAGAAACTCTCTTTGCTTGTCCCTTTTTGGATTTTTTTTTTGCTTTTTTTTGTTTTTAAAGCTTTTTATTTATTTATTTTTATTTTAAATAGCTTGTTTTACATGTCAATCCCAGTTCCTTCTCCCTCCCCTCCTCCCGCACCCCCCTCCACCATCCCCCCATCCTCCCACCCTATTGCCAATTCCTTCCACATAGGGGATATCTAGAGTCTATCATTTCATTCAGGGTAGGGTCCAGGCACTTCCCTAAGAGTCCAGGCAGAGAGAGCAACCCTCTTTGTGTTATGGACACACGATGTCTGTTAGTATTCGAGGGATAAACACTGATCCACTGCTCAGGACCCCATAGGTAGCCCAGGCCTCCTCATTGACTCTCACATTCAGGGGGGGTCTGGATCGGTCCCATGCTGGCCTCCCAGCTGTCTGTCTGGGGTCCAAGAGCTCTCCCCTGTTCACACACTCGTGCTGGTGGTTAATGTTTTGTTGACATGACACAATTACAGTCCTATGGGAAGAAGAACCTTAATTGAAGAGTTGTGTACATCATATTGGGCTGTATTGGCAAATCTGTGGGGACATTTTCTTGATTTGTGATTGGTATATGGGAGGGCCAAGCCCACTTAACAGTGCTGCTTCTGGCCAGGTGACCTAGGGTTGTATAAGAAAGCAGGCTGAGCAAGACCGAGAGAGCAAGTCAGCAGTCAGTGTTCCTCCACGGGGTTTTCCACCAGTCCTAGTCTCCCAGTCTTGTCTTGAGTTCTTTCCCCTACTTCCCTCAGTGGTGGACTGTGACATAGGAATGTAAGACAAATAAATTCTTTCTTCCCACGGTTGGCTTTGGCAGGGGTTTTAACATATGCATACAAGCATACATACATACATACATACACACAACCTGCTGAGTCCATTTACTGTTGCTTGTGTGTATATGTGTTTAGGGCTGACTACTTCAGACTCTCTCCCTGCATCTCTGCAGCCATTACTTGCCTGTAGCTTCACCTAGGGGTGGGACTTGGTGAGGTTTCCTCTATCCACACTGGCATGTCAACTGGTGTTATTGTGCTGGTCTTGTTTGGGGAATCATATTGTTGAGATTTCATGGGTATAGATTCCCTGTCACTTAAAAAGGCATTATCTCACAGCAGGTATCCTGGTCCTTTGGCTCCTATGGTGTTTCTACCCTCCCTTCCATGATTTTTCCTGAGCCCTAAGTGTATGGGTTGTAGTATGGTTGTACCAATTGGAGCTGGGCATCCTGCAGTTGGTTGTTCTCTGAATTTTGACCAGTTATGGTTTTTCTGTAATGGCCTCCATTTGCTGGAAGAAAAGGTTTCTTTAATGAGGGGTGAAAGCTACACAAATCTCTGAGTATAAAGATAAGTCTTTATAATGCAGTTAGAGGTTGTATGAGTTTAGGAAAGTGGCAGCAGTAGGTTCTCCTTTAGGATGTATGACATCATAAGCCACAGGAAGTGGACTAAGTTTACAATAACCAGGCAAGAATTCCTTTCTATTGAGTAGGCTTTCCATCTAATTGAAAGACTTATCCCCAATATACAAATGTAACTATCACATATTTGGGGCTATCTTGCCATGCTGGTGGTTGTAGTCCACAAGCTTTACAGCCAGGAAGGACTGTGGATTGCTCTCCCCTCTTAGTGCCTCCTTCAAACAGTATGAGAGTTAGCCACTAGGGAAGGCTTCCGGGTCAGTTCCAGCTGTATTCCTCTAAGTTCTGTGTCTGAAGTGTCTGTTGTCTTCAGCAATAGGGTCTTCCCTTCAAATCCTCAGGGGCCTCAAGGGCAACAGCAATGGCCTATATTGTTCTGAGAGTCTCTCTCTCTTTTTTTCTAAGACAAGGTTTCTCTGTATTGTTTTGGAGGCTTCCTAGAACTAGCTCTTGTAGACCAGACTGGCCTCGAACTCACAGAGATCCGCCTGCCTCTGCCTCCCAAGTGTTGGGATTAAAGGCGTGCGCTCTGAGAGTCTCTTGAACTACCCTGACCAGAAACTCAAAGGAGATTTTCCATAATTGGCATGGAGGATTCTGTTAGATAGTCTATGAGTAGCATTATCATCTCAAGTGGCATAACTTCATTTAAACGCTCTCCACTTAAATGTATACACATGTTACCTTTGTTTGCTTTTTATTGCTATGATAAACACCACAAACAAAAGCAACTTAGGAAAGAAAGGATTTACTTGGCTTACATACTCCGGGTCACTGTCCTTCACTCAGACAAGTCAAGGCAGAACCTGGAAACAGGTACTGAAGGAGAGGCCATGGAAGGGTGCTACTGACTGCCTTGCCCCCCAACCACCCAAGGCTTACTCAGCCTGCTTTTTTACACAAGCCAGGACCACTAGCTCAGGGATGGCACTGCCTACAGTGGGTTGCCCCACCCCCTACATCAATCATTAAATCAAGAAAATGTCCCACAGATTCGCCTATGGGTCAACCTGATGGAAGCATTTTTCTTAATGTTTTGCCTTTCCAGATGATTCTATCTTGTGTCAAGTTGACAGAAAACAAGTGGCACATGTGTGTTTTTAAGTAAACATAAAATAATATGTTTCCCTGTGGCTTTTCTAAACATCCTCAGGGTTATTTGTTCCTCCAGCCCCTCTCCTTCTGTATAGCCCTCACCACTCCTCCCCAATGAAAGTCCCCCACTGTGTTGTGTTTCCCATCTCCCCTTTCACAGCACCCGTGTCCTGCTATTCCCCCCTCTAGAGCTCCTTCTCCCGACCCCTACCACCAGTACTTTCAGACTTTCCTAGTTTCTGCAGTTACTCCATGCTCTCTCGGCATCTCTGAAGATTTGAAGTTAGAATCCACAGATGAGAGAGAGCATGTGTGTTTATCTTGCCAGGTCTGGGTTCCTTCACTCGATATCGTCTTTTCTAGTTCCATCCACTTTCCTGCAAGCCTCATTTTTTTCTTTGCTGCAGAAAAGGATTCCTTGGTGCAAACATACCGAATTTTCATTATCCTATTCTTCACTTGAAGGGCACTTAGGTTATTTCATTCCCCAGCTATTGTAAATAGAACAGCTATGAACATGGCTGAGCAAATATCTCAGGAGTAGGATATCACAGCCTTTGAACATGTGGCTGTGTCAGGGTCAAATGGTAAATCTGCTTTTAGTTTTTTGAGAATTCTCCACGCTGATTTCCACAGTGGCTGCACAAGTTTACATTCCCACCAACTGTGAAGAGGGGTCCCCTTTCCCCACATCCTAGCCGTCATTAGTTAGCAGTCATTTTCTTGATCTTAGTCATTCTGACTGTGGTAAGACAACAACCTCAGTCATCCTAATTGGTATTTCTCTAGTTGTTAAGGATGTTGAATGCTTTTTCTACTTTTTTATTGTGTGTATGTGTTTGTGTGTGCACATGCATGTAGAATACAGATCAATGCTGGGTGTCACTCTTCACCTTGTCTTCTGAGACAGGGTCTCTTACTGAATCTGGAGTTCTCTTATTGACCAGCTGGCCAATGAGCTCCAGGAATCTTCCCGTCTCCACCTCCCCCTGAGATTTTCACATGGCTGCTGGGAACCAAACTCAGGTCTTTATTTAGTTGTTGTACCATCCCCCCAGCTCTTGCCTCAACCCTTCCTTGTTGAAGCCTCAGAGGCTGTCACCCCAGGAGACTTCTTTGGCTTGAATAAGATTAGGTCCTTCCAGAACAACATACAACCCAATTGAGGTTCCTCATTTGTTCTCAGGTCTCTGTTCCTGTGAGATCACAAACACTTGCAAGGCAGAGGCTCTGCCTGTCTCAGCCCCTTACCATGGTACTCACAGCACCAAACCCAGGGTCCTGTACTCAGCAGTGGTGTAATCATTGCTTTGTCACTAGTGTGGTGGTTTGGATGACAATGGCCCCCATAGGCTCATATTTTTGAATATCTAGTCCCCAGCAGGTGGAAGGTTTGGGCAGAATGGCATTGTTGGAGGAGTTGTGTCAATGGGAGCAAGCTTTGAGATCAAAAGCCCTTTCCATTCTGTTAGCGCTCTCTGCCTCATGCTTGTGGATCAAGATGTAAGCTCTCTGCGATTGCCCCAGAGTCGTACCTACTTGCCTGCTGCCATGCTCCCCACCACCGTGGCCATTGACTCTAACACTCTCCAACTGTGAGCTCCAAATTAGATGTTCTCTTTTATAAGTTGCCTTGGTCTTGTTCTTTTGACACCGCAATCGAAAAGTAACTAAGACACCATGTGCCAATACATTTCTTTAAATTACTCATGAACAACTACAATTTTACTCTTTAGATGGACACCTAATTTCCTGTAGATGGACTGTTAACATTTGAAATATTCTAGGATGTTTGGAACTGTTTAACAGTCTAAGTAAAGACTGTTAGGTGTGGCTAAAATTCACGTGTCATTGTCATAAACCCTCTGACTTTGCTATTCATCTCATTGTAAGAGCCTGGAAAATCACTCCTGAGAAATACCTGTCCCAGTCTGGCTTCTCTGTTCCTCTTCAAGTGTGCCCATTCTCTTCCACACTCCTACTGCCATTCATTATTGGTCTGTTTCTTCTGGTCCCAGGTCAATGTCAGGCCTATCAACTGACAGAGGCCCAGCAAAGCCCCTGGCTTGGATAATGGAGGCCTTGTTTCTTTTACATGGTTGTCCTAGAGAGATACTGTAGTAATTCCCTTGGCCTGGACCTGTCTTTGAAGTTGAAAATTAAAATGAGATTTCACCATCTGCTTTAAGTAATATAGTTAAATATTACAGCATGGTTAACCCCTGCCTCCCAACTGTTACTCTTAATGACATGACTCTGTCCTGTGCTGACCAGCTGCTGATTAGACAAACATGGACAAGCTGCCGAGGAGGTAGCAGGGAAGGGGGTGTATTAGGCTTTAATAATGAACATTTGAACATTCCCTAGTTACCCTGGGACAGGCTGTGGAGGGTCATGGACCTCATCCTACAAGACCAAATCTCACCATCATTTTTCTTTTGTAGCCAATGAACTTGGCAGGGAAGCACAGATTCTTACCTGCTGCAGCCAGACCTCCCCTCCATCGAGCTCGGGGAAAGTGTCAGGACTGATAGAAGCTGCAAGTCCAGCCTGAGGTGTGGGCAGGAGCAGGGAAGGATAAAGCTCTTCTGGAGAGGAGTTTTGACTCTAGCAGCAGTTTTGGTCTCTGCCACTTGTCACCCCTTCCTGAAACGCTGCTTAACTCAGAGAAAGCACAGACCATTTTGCTATAACCCTCTGCCACTGACAGATGCAGAGAAAAACAGGCTCTCAGTCCCTCATCAGGCCACAGGAGGCCCCTGCGAGAGGAGCAGACTCAAATCCTGTTCCAATCAAGGCCCTGACAGTGTGTCCTCCAGGCTGTTTGGGGGAGACAGAGAGGCTGAATGGTTGCTGTGTCTTGCTGGCTTCAGGGAGTGCTATCCTGAGGCGTGTGGAAAAGACCCAGGGAAGTAGTTTTGCTGTTGGCCATTTCACTTCGGGGCGCCCTTCACTATTTCCATTTAATGTCTCATAGAGAGTCTCTCAGTACCTCTCACTTTCTTTGTGTTGTTCTTACTCGCCAACCCCTCATGCCATGCGTCCCTCTTTCTGGTGGAATGTTTTGAAGAAGCTAACTGTTTCTGTCTCTTTCCATACATGGTATCTGATAGTGATGTTGCTCTACACGGAGAACTTCAGCATCCTTGGCTTCCTTTGTGCTTCTAGAAACGCTCAGAGGGAGAAGTGCAGCAGCAGTGAGGGAAGAAACTGGGGGCAAAGGGAGCTGCCCCTCAACAGGGCTGCAGCCATAAGGCTATAGTCAACTCCGTGGGGAGCTCTAGATATTATGGCCCTCTAGAGCAGTGGTCCTCAGTCTTCCTAGTGCTGTGACCTTTTAGCACAGTTCCTTGTGTTGTGGTAACCCCCAAGCATAAGATTATTTCATTGCTGCTTCATAAATGTCATCTTTGCTGCATTGTGAATCATTACTGTAAATATATGATATGAAGTATATCTAATATGTGACCCCAGAGGAGTCACAACCCACAGGTTGAGAACCACTGCCCTAGAGTCATCCCAAGTTGAAAAAAGACGGGGTCATGATTTTGTCTTCCTGGTCAATTAGTCACAGGCCAGAGGCTCTTCCTGGGAGGGGCTAACTCTTGAGCAGGGTCATTGCCTCTGTTGGAAAGAAGGCTCTAAAGTAACTGGGACACAGGTCTCAGGTCTCTGAAGAACTCAGGGGAGCAGCCTTGCAGCTGATGGTACTTTCAAGGGGACAAGTTTGGCTTGGGAAAGTGAAGGAAAGCAGGAAATGGACCATCTGTCACTACCTGTGTCACCAGGGAAATTATTGTTCCCTTCTGTGCGTTCTCAGTCAAATCTGAAAAAAGAATTTAGGAACAGACTTGGGAAGGAAGCCTGAGGACAATTTTATTGGCATTTAAGAACAAAGCAAAACAAACAAAACCAAGACGATAGGCAAGCTGTAAATCCTTGCAGCTGCCAGAAGGAGGAAAATGAGAAAGGAATGAGAGAAAGTCTAGCTCTTTAAGTTAAGGCCCCAGAAAGAAGGTTTCTTCAGCAGTGGAGGCCAGCTGCTGATGTATAGAGAAAGGGGGAGGGGCTTCAGATAAAGGGCACCCCCCCAGAGTTTTAAGGAATCATACTTAGGCTTTCAAGAGTGTCTGAAAGAAATTGAAGAAAAAGAAAAGTTAGGCAGGCTTAGCAGAGCCTCATGTGGAGGCTTCATTAGGGCTGAGGAGCCTCCAGGATGTCTAAGAACATTATCTCATTAAGAAAATAGTTTTTGCTCCCATCTTTTTATCTTGTCTTCAAGTGAACCAGATTTCCTGTGGGGTGGTCTCCTGACCAGTGATCGACAGGCCCAGCTAGATTACTTTTAAGGGAGGAGACAATAGTATACAATGTTTTAATCTTTGGAGATCAAAATGCCATGCCTCCACCCAGGGTCAGAGTTAGAGTCTGTTGTTTTAACCAGGAGACTTAAGGAGGGTTACTTGAGATGTTTTTCTCTCTAGTGTTACCAGGAAAATAGGAGGTGGGGCCCAAAGGTAACTATGAGAGAGAGGAATGGCTCTGTGGCCATCTGCCACCTAGTCTTCCAGGTAAGACTTCAAGTTAAGCTTTGCCAAGCACTGTGTAAGGTTCCATTGCTTTCAAAAGTCCCCATCAGCCTCTCCTGGGGACCAGTGCCTTCTCTGTCCTCCAGACTGTGAACCACATTCCCGCCCCTCACAGAGAGTCCTAGGCTTCCCGTTCCTGATCTGCATGTTACTTGTATAACTTGGCATTGAACTTTTAATCAGCCACTCAAGATTCTGCTTTGTGGGGGAGAGAAAAACAATGGGATCTTGAAATTTGCAGGCAAATGGATGGCACTAGACGAAACTAGCCTGAATGCAGTAACAAAAAGAGAAACATGGTATATACTCACTCATTTATGGATTTTAGACATGAATCTGGGGAGTGCCATCATACAAACCCATTGCCAGAGAATCTGAGAAACAGAGCCTTCACCCAGGGACTGATGGAAGCAGAGGCAGACACCCACAGCTAAACACTGAACTGAACTCCTGGAATCCAGTCACAGAAAGGGAGAACTGATGAGCAAAGGTGTAGGAGGAAGCCTGTATGCCGCCATTAACCATGTGACTTACTAGAGGTGCATACAGATGAGGTAATAAAAGGGCGGTTTACCACACCGCTAACCACACCCACTTTAGGCATGACTAAAGACGTATACAGCTGGATGTAAAGACATATACGTACGTAGGCGGTGAACTACGTCACTAGCCAGGCCCACTTTTGGGCATGGCTAGGGGGGCGTTACGGGGGAAGGCATAAAAGACAGCACACAGGAAGTCTCGGTCTCTTTTTTCCCCCGGAGTTCGGCTTCCGGTTCGGCAGCGGGGGGGGGGACTACTTGGCTCATCTGGGTTACTTGTTTGGTATCTTGTGAGTAATTTCTACAATAAATACTTAGTTTTACTTTCAGTAATTGTGTCGCTTATCGTTACAGCGTCATTTGGAGCATCACAAAGGAGTTAAGACTGGGCTGGTTTAACCCACAGAAACAGTTCACCTGAACAAGGGGGAGCTCTTGTACCCCAGATAGATGGCTGTGTGGAAAGCATGGGACTGACCCAGACCCCCTGAATGTGGGTGTCAGTGAGGAGGCCTAGGTAATCTATGGGGCCTTGGGTAGTATTTATCCCTGGTATACAGATAGACTTTGAGTGCCCATCACACAATGAGGGATGCTCTCTCAGCTGGACTCTTGTGGGAGGGCCTAGACCCTGCCCTGGATGAAATGACAGACTCTGGGCATCCACCATAGAGGGCCTCACCCTCCCTGGGGATGGGAGCAGAGATTGGGTGGGGGACTGGGGGGGCCTAATGGGGAA
The DNA here is from genome assembly GCF_017639785.1 of Mesocricetus auratus. Taxonomy (NCBI): domain Eukaryota; kingdom Metazoa; phylum Chordata; class Mammalia; order Rodentia; family Cricetidae; genus Mesocricetus; species Mesocricetus auratus. The sequence goes on from NW_024429182.1 coordinate 35,745,865, forward strand.
GGAGGGGGGAGGAGGGGAAGGAGAAGGAGCTATGATTGACATGTGAAACAAGCTTGTTTGTAATTTAAATTTTTAAAAATGAAGAGGAAAAAAAATAAGATTCTGCTTTGACTTTCCTGCATTATCCTTCCTTGAGGAGGGGCTACCAGTCAAGGCTGGGTCACTTAGACAGACCCAAACTACAAATGAAATTACTATTACTTTGTCTGGGGTTTATTTTGTTGTTGTTGTTGCTATGTTTTATTTTGTTTTGTTTATTGATGCAATTTTGGCTTGGCAAGAAAGTCTCACTTTTCTGTTTCGCTACAATTAAAGTACATTATTAGTAGTAGTTATTAAGTTAGTAACAATTTTTTAAACTAAGATCCTGTGTCCCAGACTCTGGAGATTCGGTCTGTAAGTCTTCAAAGTCTATAGCTGTCTGAGCCTAACAGTGGCTGGAGCAGCAGGAGGCTAACAGGGCACACAGAGAGAAGCCCTGCCTTTCACTGCCTGTCCTTTCTCTAGTCAGCCAAGAAGGGACAGGTCCTGCAGCCCATTGGGTTCAACCCAGAGTATCATAGAACCAACCAATCAAACAAATAAACTTTAAAAAGCAGAATCATTTTTTTTGGAAAAAAAAAAGTCAGTACCTAGTAGCCAAAGGGATACTTGGCTGTGCCAACTAGCCCAAAGAACAGTCTTGCATTACATGTTGAAGTGTTTCTATGTCATGGATTCTTCAGGATAAGAATGGTACCTCCCTCCAAGGTTATTGCGAAGTTTGAATGTGTTAACCTAAGAGCACACAGTGGTACCTGAAACACCCTAGAAGGTGATACTGGGCAAATGCCTGGCATTTAGGAAAGATTACCATTTATTTCTTATGTGCTTCCTGTGGAAAGGCATGCTGGGAAAGCAAAGACAACCGGGGGCATTGGCATTTAAAGATAGATTTCTTTGGGAAAGCTATACTTAATTTCATACAGTTCTGTGAGACTGTAGAGTTAAGGGAAATTTTTACTGTGGTGTATACCTATTAACATGCACTTTAAAAATATTCAAACTGTGTTATTTCCTTTATAAGGAACATAGAGTCTCTGAAGTGACCTGCTTGTTTCCCCAGCTGCCCCCTGCCATAAGGAATGAAGACTAGCAGCCAACCCGCAGTAAGTGCTTCTAAACTTGTTAACTAAGTACAGGATTTTATCCTGAGAAGTATAATTATGAGGAAGTAGAACTTAGGTAGCGTGTGATTAAAGAGCCCAAGTGTATAGAAGTACAAAGTAGAAGGAGTGTGTTCAGGCAAGACTCTGAAGAGCTTGAGGGACATATTGTGTGACTTAATTCCTTCAGCAGTTTACTGTTCCATTTCTGAAGCCAAGACTCTCTGGTATAGGGTGTTGATCATCAGAGGCAGAACATAACTCACCAGAAGGCACCATGCAAGTTACCAAAGAGGAAAGGAACAAGTAGTCTTACTCAATCGTGATGACTACAAGTCACAGCAACCACTAGGGCTGGTTAATCCTAAGGTTACAACAGTGCCACACATACATTAGCTATAACCAGCAGCTCTCTCATTGGACTTACAGCCTGCTCAACAAGAGGGAAGCCATACCTGGTAAAGGAAACCTAGCCCAGAACTAGTGAAATCATAAATCTTGGAGGAGAACCTACAAACACCACTTTACAAAACCAGGACAATCCCTAATGACATTCTAAATATTCATCTTTATACCTACAGATAAATGCAGTTCTCACCACTTATCAAGGAAATGTGTCTTTGCAGCAGATGGAGACCATTACAGAAAACTATAACCTGTCAAAAAGCAGAGTTGCAGAACTCAGTCCCAGTTGATAGCATCTAGAACTCAACTCTTGTATCTAAGGCTCAGGGGAGGAAAGACTGTAAAGGCCATAGGAATAAGAAGTTTTCTGTGACATTGTGTCTTCTAGAAATGTCAGAGAAGCAATACCCCTAAATTCTCACCGACATGGACATGGCTTCCTACACAAGCCCTGGACAAGGACAACACTAATAGATATGCTACTGTGGAAGAGAGAAAGCTCAGAAGACTAACAAACTATAGACAAAAAACTATAGGCAAATAAGGATTGTAGAGAGTGGGATAAATAGTCTTCCCTGAGGGGGAGCATACCAAATGGTTATGGAACGCCAAGTGGAAACATACATGCAGGTAACATATGAACTGGGTGGGTACCAATTAAAGAAAAAGAGGTAAGTAACTTGATAGAAGATGGAGGGGATAGCATGGGAGGTGTTGGAGTGAGTGAAGGGAAGGGAGAAATGATGCAATTATGCTGTAATCTCAAAAATAAGAAAGAGAAGAAGACAAGAGAAAACTCAATTTTATCTTCTCAGACTTTTGGCAAAGATCAACTTTACAAAGGGATCCTCATTGTTTACCTCATATACACACAGAACTTGAATGTTAAGGGAAATCGTACTTCATGAGCTTCATTTGTCTCTTATATAATACCTTACTGCATTTGTCTGAGGTTCTTACAGGTAAGTGCTTCAGTATGAAAGAGAATGACATCTCCGGATAAGCTCCCAGCCACAGGAGGCAAGCTGTGTAAGTTCAGTCTCCAGCTCTGTCACCCATCAGATGTCTAATATAGGGCAGGTTGTTTAACTGCTCTCTGCTGTTTTCCCCGCATGTGAAATGGGATGACAACAGCACACCATGGTACAAGTGTGGGACTTGGAGGTGTTCAGAGAGTGCCTAGAATAGTTTGTCACCCTCCAAATGTTCCGTGAGGCTGTGATTCCGACATCTTCTACAAATCTGCTATCAGTGTGTCATCAACTGTCCCAGTCTGCTCCCTGCTGTGATGCAGATCCCCTCCTATACCCCCAAATTGCCTTCATCTGCTTCGCTACAGATGTCTCCCCTTCATGAACTCCTACAGCAGAGAAGGGGCAGCTGTAAATTAAGACCTTTAGACCAGAAAGATAACCCAAAGTGGCCTTTCTCTCTGCTGGGCGTCCTTACCCACTGTGGGGGTGGCTCTGAGTCATGACTTGATCCAAATCTGTTTCAGGTGCCCAGAGCCTCCTGCCCAAACTCTTCTGCACACATTGCCCATTGTTTCGACTCTGCTTACAAGTGAAAGCATCTTGTCTTGCTTCCCCGGCCAAGGTAAAAGTCTCCACCGAAGCACTCACTTCTTGCCCTGATCCAACCTCTCCTGAGAAGGCTGAGAAGAGAATGTCCCCAAGCCCCTACACCCGTGGAGGGAATTTTCCTGAGTCCTTTTCAGGGAAGTTAAACTAACTGATAATAAGTGTATGGGGGCAGGGAAGAATGCAGGTGCAAGGGGAAAGCCACGGTTTAGGATGGGGACCGTGATAGATGTGGCCATTCACTTTCCAAATACGATTTTAAAATGTACACATTGTGGTAGTTTGAATGTAACTGGCCCCCATAAGCTCATAGAGAGTGCCACTATTAGAAGGTGTTGGAGGAAGTGTGTCACTGTGGGGGTGGGTTTTGATGTCTCCTATGCTTAAGCTGCACTCATAGTGGCTCAGTTCACTTCCTGTTGCCTGCAGGTAAGTTGTAGAACTCTCAGCTCCTTCTCCAGCACCATGTCTGCCTGCATGCTGTCATGCCCTACCATGGTGATAATGGACTAAACCTCTGAACTATAAAGCACCCAATTAAATATTTTCCTTATAAGATTTGCCATGGTCATGGTGTCTCTTCACAGCAATTGAATCCTAACTAAGACATATGTTATAGGAGGAGGGGAAGTGTGAGTGTGAATAGTTGTGAGGGGTCTAAGTAGGGAGAGGAGTGGTCTGGACAGACTCTGTAGTTTGTATGAGTGCAAGGGACAAGCATTATTTAGTCAGGGAGACTCCTGTAGGTGTGGTTAATATCCTGTCCTTTCCAGCTGGATCATGGGGTTTTCCTGATGGAAGGCAATCATGCTCCCTTGTGGTGATATCTTGCTTGGACAAATAAAGCTTATCTGAAAATCAGAGGATGGAGCTTGCCACTAGCTAACCATAGAGGGTCTGCAGGTCTGTAGAGACAGACAGGAAGTGAGACAACTGGGCAGAAACAGGAAGTGAGATAACTTGGCAGAGAGAGTATATAAGTGGGAACAAACAGGAACTCACTCTCTTTCCTGCTGGGAGGCTATTGAGGTAGAGGCGGTGTTGGCTTGGTCCTTCTTCTCTCTGATCAATTAAGAACTCCATTTACCCTTTCTTTATAGTCTGGTCTTGATGAAGATAAAGGAACTTGTAGGGAAGGTCAGTCTTGCTCTTGGCTTTGGGTAAAGAAGCCAGGACGCCTTTAAAGTCTTTTCATTTTCTGTAGATCAAATGGGTCATCTTGCTGATAAAGAAAAAAACCCCACCATGTTTAGGGTTATCTTTCCCTGGGTCCCATCACCAGATACCATCTACTAGGATACGGGCTAGCTTAATCATGACAAGACAATCTCAGTCCCACCAGGGTCTGATCTAGGGGCTGTCAGGAAGAGCAGGCATCACTGCCCCTGAGCATCAGAGGTGGATTCTTAACCCACTAGCCCTGACTGACTGACATTTCCAAAAACCTGAGGGTTCAGTCTTGTCCAGAATCACTGTGAGCCAGGGGAGTTTGGCATGCTGAGAGGCCCAGGTGGCAATGTAGGTAGGAGTCAGTGTTCCCTGCTCCATCAATGACTGTTTTTGCTATCTTACTGTTTTGAAAGAATGTGACAGTCTCTCTGGGAAGCAATTCTATTTATAGCATCATTTCTATGGGAAAGTGTTCCAAGCAACAATCAGTCTGAGATGGATGGCTAGAGGGAGCTGATAATTGTTTCTTCACATGTGGGGATAACACTGAGGCTTTAGAAAAAATCTAGTGAAAACAAATAGAGGGAGGATGTTGTGTCTTGCATTTTTAGAGGAGTTTCAGAAGTTGTCTTCTTAAATAAGCAAAACTTATTTTAAATTATATTATTTATTGAGTACTTGCTGTTCACCAGCAATTGAGTAATAGGCTGTATATGTTTTATCTCATTCAGACATCACTGAAAGACGCCACTCTCAAAAGATAAGAATCTGACCTCATTTATTCCATTTTAAAATTTTTATCATTTATTTATGTTCAGAGTCTCATAGCCCAAGCTGACCTTGAACACGTGACCTTCCTTCCCAAGTGCTGAGACAGGTGTCAACCATCTGGTGTTCTGACCCATTTCGATCTTTCACCACTTATGGCTTTCACTCTGGGCAAATTAATGAGAGAATCCCTGGTTCTCCTTGGTCCTAGTGGAAATTCAAACCATGTAAATATCACCTGCAATGAGGAATCCTTATCCCCCTGTATCCTTCTGCCACCATGAAACGCTTCACCATGACAAAGCACGTGAGAGAAGTGACTTGAAAATAGCAAAGGTTTATGCTGGCTCTTGACTTCAGAAGTCCCTCTCTGCATGGTTCTGTTGGAAAACTGTGGGAGGCCATGGTGCAGCAAGCAGCTCACATTATGGTGTCTGGGCAGCCTTGGCCTTGGGTTCAAGGGTTCACTCTGTTCACTTAGCTCTGCAGCTCACTAGAGAAATCAGAGGGGCTGTGGGGCTCCACAAAGCACAGGCTCTGGGGCCTGGGTATATAGTGTCTTCCTAGCGTGTACCAGCCTTTGTGTTTCCAGCAGGAGTTCACAGAGCAGAATAGCAATAACAACAGTCTGGCCTTCTCTACCTCGGGTTAGTGCTATCTTTTGAACATCAGTGAAGAGAGCTATATTGAGGACTTTGGTCTTTGCTAATTGTTCCTAGACATTGAACACAGACCCTGTTCCAAGCTCTTTCCAAACTTGGTTTCTTGTGGGTTGTTTTGGCTTTGTTGTGGTTGTGGTTATTTTGGAAAGTACTGGGAATTGAGCACAAGGATGGCCTTGAACTTGGGATCCTCCTGTCTTAGTCTCTTAAGTAGCTGGGATCACAGGCCTGAGCTACCAGGCCAGACTTCAGTCTGTATTAAGTCATATTGCCCTCTTAAAAGCCCTGTGAGCTAAATGCTTTCATTATTGTCATTATTAGAGACAAGGAAACTAAGAGAAGGCAAAGTCAGGTGGCTTATTCGGTCACCCCACTAAAATAACTGGCAGTATTGGGATTTGAACAGAGGCAGGCTGGCTCAGGGCCCATACTCTTCTTCGCACAGAGCTCTGATGCCTTTTATATGGTATACAAATAAAGAGGTCGATAATTAATTCAGTTTCTAAGGATTAATTCTTACCACCGCTTAGCTGGATGACCAATGTTTAAGACAAAGAATCTATAGTAAAGACACATCTGTGGGTCTCACTAGAGCTCCATATTATCCACATATCCACCCAACAATCTTAGGAAGGAAAGACAACATTGGCTGCCTTTGCAAGCACAGGCCTCCAAAGAAGACATTTGATTGGCTTGCAACCAGGAGGAGTTGTTGAGTTACCAAGAGTCCCTCCAATATCACCTTTGACCTAAATACTGTCCCAGCCATCATTGCACAGAGGCCTGGGTTTTCCAGTAATTGCCATGGAAACCTAGAATTGTTCTCTGTCTTGTGCCATCTGTCTGAGTAAAGGTACAACCAGGAAAGTAATGATTTATAATTTCTCATAGAAAAGCCCCTCAATTCACAGGAACAGAATATATATATACATCCATCTGCTTTCTCGCCAAGCTTTCTAGCAACCTCTCTGTAGCTAATAAATGAAGTTGTGTTACATTTTTGACAGCTGTTTCATTGCATATGATTCTTGGAAACACAATTACACAGAAAGTTAGGATTAAGGCCATCTCAAAAAGACAACAACTGTGCACCAGATAAGGTCAGCATGAACTACAGTTGCTCACAGTAACAGGAATGTTGAAAGTTGTCTTTTATTTCAATCTGGGTACCAGAGACAAGATTTGCTTCTTTTAAATTCGACCCCCATCCTATCTTGCTCAAAAGCCTTGTGCAAATAATTTTCCCTTGCCCATGAGCAAAGTTAGATTAATAATGGTTTCCATGCAGATCCATCAAAAGATAAAAAGGAAGGGTTTGGTTGGGGGGGATAGGATTTTGTGGAACATGGTCCTTCCTTTGAAGAACTAGGTCAAAGTTGAAGGGTAAAGGTTTGGAGCTGGAATGCAGTACTCAGCTCAGTGGTTTCCAGTGGGCCTGTGGAGTCCCAGGTTTCTTCTGATTTCCCTTGTGCAAGTTTGCCTATATCTGCATCTCTGTACTCATTCAGTACTTTGGTGACATGTTTAGGAAGTACAGTCAGATGTTTTTAGTGGTTAACTCAGTAGGGACAAGTGGTTGTCTTAGCGATTAGTTTTCTGGTAGGCAAACCATAAAGGAGGGCATTTTTCATAAGGCTCCTCTGAGAGCTTGGAAAATGCCCCAGGATTCACAGTGGGGATTAATGAAAGCTGTAAGGTGAATTCTGAATGACCTTCCAGACCTATCGTCAGCAGGATACCACTCACTTATTGGATAGTGAACTGCATTTGTCACGAAGCTGATTTTAGAAAAGGACTCCAAGATGTGCCCTGATGTCATCCAGCCATCTCATTTTATACGTGAGGACATAGACCACTGGGCTATGGCCTGGGAGACACTCAGAGTGGTGGCTGGAACTCTGAAGGCTCCTGTTTCCCCAGCCTGCCATGCCCTTGGTAGTCTTTGGTGTGTTTGAAGAAAAGGAACTCTAACAGCCATGTGCTACTCAGAGATGGGGTTGGAGCAACACCTCCATGTCCCAGACTGAACCTCACCCTCTATTTGATCCTTCTCTAACTGCCTTTCCATCTGGTTCATTGGATTTGCTGCCTCATGCGGCTTTTCCAGCCATCATCTGCTGCTCCTCAGGGAGATAATTACTATGGATAAATGCTTATTTCATAAAGATTCCCAGTGTTCTATAGTGGGGGGTGAAGTGTGCAGACACCTATCAGCGAGGTCTGTGCCATGTTAATCACAAAAGAACTGCCCCTCATATGGCCTCCCTTCAAAGAAGACGTGAGTTTCCTTTGTGGTATGCAATAATAATTAAAGAAAGTCTGTGCCTCTGAACAGCCAGGCTGCTATGGTTCTGGAGCTGGAGGGGACTGTGGAGATAATTTACCTTCAAAGAATGCTGTGGTTGCCAGCACTGAACTTAAATTCTCAGTTCTGCCAGCATTATCTTGAGCATTTACTAGAAATTAGAAAACTGTAAACCCTATAAATCTCCAGGTATAGTTAGTTATTCTTCCTACTCTGCAGAGATGAAAGGTTTAGAGAGGTAAATCAGAGCCATGGTCTTGTAGATCTACCAGGAACATCCGTCACTTTGTTCTCTTTGAAAATGGAACCATCTGGAGCACAGTGCAGCAGCCCTGGTTAAACGAATCCCAGTTTTGCAGAGCTGGTAAATGGCCAAAGCTGGAACCACACTGAGGTCTACCCAAGGCCCATAATCTAAGCATCCGTTTCAGAAGACCAAGTCAGTGTGCAGGTGCTGTGAGCCTTGTAGTGGTGATGAGCCAAGAAGGGATGAAGTGGGAGCATCAATTACCAGGCACAGTTCAATCCCAAGACAAGTATGTGTCAAGCTGTCTTGCCCAATCTCTTCCTGCCCAGCTATTGACCAATCAGCTTTTTGTTCACAATGATAGCAATACATATTTACAGTGTACAAAGATTGTTCCACAGCATACGACACCTTCTCAAGGATGAAAACATGAAGAAAATCTCCCCTTTATAGAGAGAAGCTTCATAAGATCATTGACAAAATCATCATCCACACAAAACTCCATTTGTCTTCACAATCACAAAATTGCATCTCTCCCTTTAAATAAATGATTCAGGGTTTTACAACCCAAGGAGTTAAGATTCCCTGAAGAGTGGGGTGAGATATGGGTGTGACGTGGAGCCTGAATTCTTTAATAGGTTGATGTCATGGTTTCTAATAATTGTTTATTTCATTTCTGTAGCCTGTGTTGGTATGAGCCATCATAAAACAGGCCATCCCTAGTTGTGTATACAGAGCAGGCATAAGCTTATAAAGAGGGAACATGGGAAATACTTGTCTGGGCTGTGAAAGTGTGGGCACATTGCCATGAAGCAACCCTTTCAGGGAGGTTTCTTGATAAAAAGGCAAGTCCAATGGCCAGGAGCAGAATTTCACCTAGATGGCACTTGGAGTTTTCCTCAATCAAGCCCTCAAGTGAATGGGAAAAGAACAGGGTAGGGATGACAGGCAGTCATTTCTTGAGGGAGAAAAGCTTTAGAAAGTTGAGAGTTTCCATGCTTATTCTAAAACATAAAGAATTCCATAAAGGTGGGTGGTGGTGGCACACACTTTTTAATCCCATCTCTTGGGAGGCAGAAGCAGGCAAATTTCTGTGAGTTCAAGGCCAGTCTGGTCTACAGAGGGAGTTCAGAACAGTGAAACCCTGTCTCAAAAAAAAAAAAAACGTAAAAAAATACACATCTCACAGAATACCACACAAGAAAGATGAAAGAAAAACAAACAAACCCTAACAAGTCTAAGTTTTTCCCTCTATTGGCAAATTGTTTTTTGAAAACTCACTATACACAATAACATTCTGGTGTGTGTGTGTGTGTGTGTGTGTATGTGTATATGCATACATGTGTATTTGTAAGCTAGATATCAGCAGCAGGTATCTTTTTGTTGTGTGTTTTTCAAGACAAGGTTTCTCTGTGTATCTCTGGCTGTCCTGGGACTCACTCTGTAGACCACACTGGCCTCCAACTCATGGAGATCTACCTGCCTCTGCCTCCTGAATGCTGGGATTAAAGACATGTGTCACCACCACCCTACTGATTTTTCTCTCCATTTTATAGATAGAAAATTCTCATTTCAGAAGAGGTAAGTAATTCCCCAAGATTATTGCTGAAAAACTGATAAATCAGAAGGCTACAGATGTAGATCCTGATAGAGCACTTGCCTTGCAGGTACAAGGTCGTGAGTTTGATCCCCAGCACAACACACACACACACACACACACACACACACACACACTTGCACATGCACATGCTTGTGTAAATATCTTGATTAAAGTGCCAAATCTGTCAGACCTACAATACTTCCTGTTTAGAGCCAAACTCTTTTACTCTGTATTTTCAATTGTTAATAGATATGTCATCCACAGCTTTCCAAGTGCTGTGTTTTTGATACAGTTTATCCTCCAAAGATTCGTATGTTGGAAACTAGTTTGCCATAAAGGTCCTGAGAGATGGTGGATCTTTAAGGGGTGGGATCTAGGGAGTGGTGGTTAACTGAAGAGAGTAACCAATGAACAGGAACTCATGCTAGACTTGAGCAGTGACTTATGTCAAGCAGGGGCTGAGTGGTTCCCACCAGAACAGGGTGCTGTGAAGGAATGAATCAGCTGCTCCCCCATCTCTTGGCTTCTCCCTCACCATGCAGTGCTGTCTTCCATTTTATGACACAGCAGAGAGTCCTTCCTAGGCGCCCATACCACACTGTTGACATTCCAACCACCAGAATCCCGAGCCAACTAAAACTCTTGTCTTTGTAAAACACCCAGCAATCAGTACTTTGTTCTAAGACCACAAATGGACCTTGTGCTAGTTTGCCTATATCTCAATCTCTATACTCATTCAGTACTTTTTAGTGACATGTTTAGGAAGTAAAGCCAGGCATTTTTAGTGGTCAGAAGGGACGAGTAGATGACTTAGTGATTAGTTTTCTGGTAGGCGAACCATAAAGGAAGGAATTTTTCATAACTCTCCTCTGAGAGCTCAGAAAGGGTCCCAGGATTCACAGTGGGGATTAATGAAAGCTGTAAAGTGACTTCTGGGGAAACCACCAAGTGTCCTCTTTGAAGGACGCTCTCTAAAATGCAATCTTTGTCTGATTAATTGCACATGTTTTGTGTGATGTGCGATTCCCACAGAAGGATGGCCCAGTCACTCCTGCCTGGAAATCGCAGCTCTAAATGACCACATGTTGAAGAAAGACAAAAATCTTCCCTTTCCCAAGACCTGCTTAAGAAGACATGCAGATCCTATGTCTGCAAGTAGACACATCAAGAAAAGACAATGCTAACCAGGCAGTGGTGGCACATGCCTTTAATCCCAGCTCTCCAGAGGCAGAGGCAGGCAGATCTATGTGAGTTTGAGGTCAGCCTGGTCAACAGAGTGAGTTCCAGGACACAGAGAAAACCTGCCTAAGAGAGAAAGGAAGGAAGGAAGGGAGAAAAAGAAAGAAAGACAGAAGGAAAGGAAAAGAAATAAAGAAAAAACAGTTTGGTGGTACCCTGATGGAGGCAGGGTACCTTTCCTTTCCTTCTTCCAGAGCTGGGTGCCAGGGTTGACGAGGAGGCAAGTTTATACGAAAGAGTGAGTGTTCTGTAACCACGGAGGAGATGTATTCTGGGCACTTTCATTGTCTGACTATTGAATTATCACTGCTTGCAGAGATTTCAAACTTCAGGCCTCTGAGGTAAACCACAAGAGATCTGGGGACATGGACTACCATATTCAACTGTTCACATTAGGATGGTATGCTGATTAGATTTTGCCAACTCCATATAAGTCAGAGTCATCTTGGAAGAGGGACATCCTTTGAGAGAATGCCTTCATCAGCGTGGCCTGCAGGCAAGTCTGTGGGTCATTTTCTTGATTAATGGCTGGTGTGGGAGAGCCCAGACCATTGTGGGTAGTATCACCACTGGGCAGATGGGCTTTGGGCTGTATAAAAAGCAAGCTGAGCAAGGCACGACGTGAGTCAGTAAGCAATACTCTTCCACGGCCTGGGCTTCCGGTCTTCCCTCTGGGTTCCTGCCTTGAGTTCCTGTGCTGACTGTGTGTCAAGTGTAAGACGAAATGAACTCTTTCTTCCTTGAGTTGCTTTTGGCCATGGTGTGTATCACAGCAACATAAAGACAAACTAAGGCAGACGGATTCTGAATTCATCCTTTCCCCACTACCAGCATTTTAGAGGCTTCCTGAATTAGCTCACCCAGTACCAAATCAACACAGCTTCAAAATCGCTCCTAATTTTAGATTCAAGACCTTGCTTTTGTCACAAGCAACAGAAAGAACCTTGAGTGTAGAAGCTTCCTTTGCAATCACACTTTAATAGACAAAGTGGGCCAAGTCTGTTCCCGCCAAGAGAAAAACGTCAGTGTAAACAAAGACGGGGAGACAGCTTTTAATTTTTCTTTCTTGTTATCTGCTTAATCCATGAAACTGCGGGGGTATGGATATAGGAAGTACAGGATGACAGGGATGGGGGTTGGTCCCCCAGAGTGCAAAGCTGAAAGGCCAACTAGGAAAGAAAATTGGAAAGTAAATAATTGTTAGTATCTCACACTTTATGTGACAGGGGAAATTATATGAAGGAAAACTGATCTGAGCAAAGTGAGGACTTGCCCCAAGGGAGGACAGCAGAGAGGATGGAGGAATTAAGCAAGGAGAGCTGCTAGGGAAGGGGCTGGGCCCTCAACCCTTCTGTTTCACACAGACCAGAAAGAATCCACTGGGGAAAGGAGGTCAGAGTAGTGGTCAAGCTCAAGAGACAGACTGAGGAGCCCTAAATCCCCAGTCAGCTCATAAACAGGATAGGAATGTGTTTCCAGAAACTTCTCCTGCACCGCCCCCTCCTCTCAGAAACTGAACCTATGTTCTTCTGCATGATGGACATGCACTTTGTCACTGAACTATGAGCTATTTCCCCAGCTTCTCTTGGTTTTTGATGATGTCCTGTGGTGCAGATAGCAGGTTTTAACCACCCTATCTCAGCAGCTTTCACTTCTTTGAGTCTTAACTGTGGTCCTTGGTACCACTTCTGTCTTTGCTCTGAGCTACCTCTCCCCCTGGGAGCCCAGTTTCCTCCTATCCCAAGGGTGAACACTGGGTTGTCATTTCAGCCTTACATTACAATTCAGGACTCTGAGAGGACTTGTCTATCACAGATCCCTTACTAAGTTAGTACTGTGCAGTCCACCCACAGGGACTTCGGATGTACTATAGTTTAATAAGTAATTCACTTTCCGTATTAAGATGTAACAAGTTCTGTTTTGATTAGGTGACATTCATACACAGTTTATTCTCACCACGTTTGACTCGAAGTAGGAACTTTTATAGTCTTGAGTTAAAACTGTGTTTGGGCCAGGCCTTTCATTCCTTCTTGGTTGGGCTTCTCAGTCTTCTGTTCTTTCCTTATATGACCTTTCTCATTCTTCTCCATGCTTGCCCTTCATAACACCAGTTTTAAAAACAAGATTCTCTGTAGTCATGAAGGCATGGTTCCTGCAGTGATGGTGCTTAGGTCAAATCCTCAACATTTAAAACAAAAATTTGATGGAATATTTAGAGGATAGTAGTTAGAAGATGGCAAACAGTAGTAGGGAAAGAAATGTGTAGATAAAAGTTCTCAATGTTGTATCTAAAAACTGCATGTGCCGGGTTTGGAGAAAACCCCATGATTTTTAGGGTCTGGGGGCAATACAAGACCCACTAGTAACAGCTCTGGGGGCACCTCCTTCCAGTAGCATTGCCTGAAGCTGACTGGCTCTTGGTTCTTCTCTATGCCACCACTGGCTCTTTTTTATGCCACTTCCTCTTCTAGAGGTCTAGAGAATAGCATCAAGACAGCCTGGAGATTGTGGTCCTGACTCAGGCTATCCAATAGACTCAACAGAGAAGCTTTGGGAAGATGCTGATGCCCAGACCCTCCCCTCAGAGAGGCTGTGCCATTGACCTGGGAGATGTGGGTTGTTTTCTGATATATTTCCCAGGTGACTCAAGTGCAGAGGTGAAACCTGAGAGTGCCTCCTCAAGGGTGTCAGTACAATCTACTTTAGAAGCTGGCCATTGAAGGGAGAGGAGTGATCATGTCAGAAGTTACACACGGAAGAGTATAACAAATGTGATTCTTTAGACACCCAGAAGCACAGTGATGGGGAAGTCCTGTGTATATGTCAATAAATCACTGTTGGCCAATAGGGAAGCAAGATAGGTGGGACTAGGAGTCTAGGAGGATTCTGGGAGAGGTAGTGAAGGAAGCCGTCGCCATGTGATTCCCGGGAAGAAGGGACACAAGTCTGCGTTCCCGGAAAGCTAAGTCCTTATAAAAATGTATGTTGGTAATTATGGGTCAATAACTAAGTCAGAACTAGCCAATGAAGAACAGTAACAAATGGCCAACAACTTCATAATTAATATAGTGTCCTGTGTGTTATTTGGGGGTTCAGACAGCTCGGCAGGGCCCAGGCGGCAGGCCAGAAGAATACATGTTACAGCACAGCTCTTTGTCCACCATGTTTTCGTGTCATAGTGAGACCCCCTGGCTGAGCAGTGGTCATACAGGGTGACTAAGGGGACACTCGGGACCATCAGATAATGTACCTGAAATTGTAGCTCCTCCCTCCACTGAGTTCTTACTCCAGTCACAGTACTTGTGTAGAACACTGATTAGAGGGAACTCCAGCCCACTAAGTAACAGCTACTCTCAGGAGGAGGGCCGTGACTCCTTTCTGAAGACATTAGTTAGATCATGGTGCTGGGGAATGATGGATAGAGAGGATCAGAGGTCTGAGCCTGCTCTAAGGAGTCCATCTTTGGACCTTCATGTTAAACACAGTAACTTGAGTCTGGCAAAGCTCCCAAGAGAGTTCTTGATAGTAGTAGCATTGCTAACAATGAGAAACATTCCCCGAGTTCAAGGGCAGAGAGACTTTACCCATAGGCAGAGTCAAAGGTGAAATAGACTCAAATGTTGGTGGCTTTCTAGTTCGCCTTTTAATATTCCTGAATATGTACAAAATTTCTTTCTGTAACGTTTCTAACGTCTTATATCTCAAATTTTCAACAGGGTATGGTTCTCATTCCCTACCAGACCATTGCTATGGCCTGAATGCTTGTGTCCTTCCTAATGCATATACTGAAATTCCACCTACAAATGTGATGGTATTAGGAGTGGAGCCATTGGGAGATGATTATACAACAGGGGCCTTTGTAAAGCACTTAATGTCCTTATAAAAGTGTCCCCAGAACACTGCCTCCTTCCTCTCTTAGGAATGAAGGACACAGCTAAGAGGTGCTGTCTACAAAAAGGGAAGCAGGTCTTCACAGAACCAAATCTGCTGCTGCCTCAATTCATGACTCCCCAGCCCCACAGGATATCAGAACTACAGTTCTGATGTTTATAGGCTAGCCATATGATATGTTGTGATGTGGCCAGAGTGGACTAACACACCTATCGTTTCTGCTACAGACATTCTTACATTCTCAGGCCAAAGATTCCATCCAACATCTCTTTATCTGCTCACCCCTGTCACCATAGCACTGTCCCTAATGCAGATCAAGGCATATCATAGGCTAATGTGTTAGGTTTGTCTGTTTGCATAGGCTAATGTGTTAGGTTTGTCTGTTTGGTTTTGGTTTATGGTTTATGGTAAAATTGGAAATTCCCCTTAGTGCCAACATATTACCATTAATGGTTAGAGCTCAGATGTACTGACAGTCTGGATTAGCTGTACATTCTCAAGTGGAAACACATGCAAGTTTGTGGTCAGGGCTTCTATTCCTGCTTCCCGTAGAGGGTGAGTCAAGGCTCTGACCACTTTCTTAATCCTTTAAATCAATGTGCACCTGTCCACAGTAAAAAGGACATTGGAACCTTCCAGATTCAAATATGGTAGGCAAAAGTATACTGTGTTTCCTTCTGGTACATCGTGTGCTGAGATTCAGCAAACCAGAGCCCATTGATCTTGTAGCCTCAACTACTAGGAAGATATCTGAGGCTCTGGACCTACTATTTTTTTTTCTTACTCTTTTCTAGGGTGATTCGAAGACACACAAGATCTTGGTAACAAACTCTATGAACCAGGACTTTTTAAAATGTATGTAATGGTCAGGTTTTATTTAAAAACAAAAGCAAAACAAACAAACAAAACTTCCATGAAAACTAACCAGGCTTCCACAAGAAATCACCCTTCTTAAGGGTACACTCTCCCATCCCAAGGGCCTGCTATTGAGCCCTACCTCTTTTTTGTTATTGTTGTTTTGTTTGTCAAGACAGTATTTCTCTGTGTAGTCCTGGCTGGCCTGGAACTCACTCTGTAGACCAGGCTGGCCTCAAACTCAGAGATCTAACTGTCTCTGCCTCCGGAGTGCTGGGATTAAAGGCCTGCACCACCACCAACCTGAGAGCCCTGTATTTTAAAGGTCTACACCATTGTCCAGAACTGCCATTTTGAGGATCAAGCTCCAGGAACCTGATGGGTGACTTCTGTAGCATCCCCAGTCTTCTCAATCAGACAATACTGACGATGTGCATGCGCCCCTCAGACACACATATTCCTACTATGGTTCTACCCATATTGGAGTCCTTCATCAGGGACTTAAGAAGAAACAGTTTAGTATCATCTGAACATAGGCATTTCAATACAGAAAAATGTATAGAATTTCTACTAAATAGTTTAACATATATTGACTAAAATAGGTATGAATGTTTGGGACAGTGGTAGGTAGATAGGGTACCCGTTCTTGTTGCCATCTTACTTAAATTTGAGGGTTTATACTCATATTCCCATGCTTTCTCCTGGTAGTTAATCTTTGTTGTAACGTAACTGGATTTGGGCTCACCTAGGAGACACACTTCTATGCAAGTTTAGGAGGGTGTTTCCAGAGAGGTGTAATCGAGAAGGGAAGAGCTACTCTAAATGTGGAAGGCTCCATCCTAAAGGCTGGGGTCCCAGGCTGTGCAACAGCTGATCACATTCCATCCATGGCCAGAAATCAGGCAAAAAAAATACCATGTATTACAATGTGATCAGTGGCCACTAGCTCCTACGGCCACAGCTAGAGCTGTTCTTATCGCCAAGATTTCCTACCATGATGAACTATAATTTTGAGCTGTGAGACAACCTGTGTTGTTTTTGCCAGATATTATTTTGTCACAGCACTGAGAGGTATTACCAGATGTGTTACTATATAAAAATACCTTCTAAACATTGTATTACTGCCACAGACATTCCTGGCCCTCCCAGGACATTTGCAATGGTATCAACTTCCTCCCTCACCTGTGTTACATTCACTTTTCCAACCTGCCCTGGATTTGCAGAGCCCTGTTTCTTGTTTCAAGCTATCTATCCTCTTGAAGTTCATGGCTTTACCAGCAACACATTGTTTTCTCTCTCTCTTTCTCAGTCTCTCCATCCTCTCTTTTCATGTCCTGAGTATTCTAACTCTTTGGGAGATCTTATTCTGGCATAAGACTCAGTGACTGAGGGTATATTTCTCACTCCAGAGTGATGGATAATTTTATGTGCCAACTTGATGGGGCCAAGGGATGCAGTGTTGTACAACTTTTCCTAGGGAGATGCACAGGATAAGAGATTCCTAGACTAAAAGTATTCCATCCAAGGCCAGCTTGATGGACCAATGGGATCACTGAGGCTACTTACAGGAGTCATTTACAAGGGCATCATTGACACACCCATGAGTAACATTCATGAAGGCTGCATCACTGAAGTCCCCAACCCTATTCAACCTCCTATGTACTCATATCACACACACACACACACACACACACACACACACACACACACACACACACACCAATCTAGAACATAATCCAGACCAGGCCAGCTAGGAAGGGATTGCCTGTAGCTGTATAGGGACAGAAAGGAGAAAGTGACTGAGATGATGACTCCTCAACCCCATAGGAGGGAATTCTGTTTTATTTTGTTCTGGGGTTTTATTGTTGTTGCTTTAGGTTGCTTTGTTTTGTATGATGCAGGGTCTCATGTACCCTTGAGCTCACTTTGTAGTTGAGAATAACCTTGAACTCCTGACCCTTATGCCTTTACCTCCCAAGTGCTGTGATTTCAGGCATGCTTCACAATCCCTGGCTATGAGGGACTGTTGATAGCTGCAAACTCCTTAGAGTCTATTGTGGGTAAGCACAGCTACTGATTTCAGTCCAGCACTGGTCCTGTCATGCCCGGAAGACAGAGTTCCACTCCTCTTGGATAGCCGATGAAGCATTATTTCTGGGTGTGTCTGTGTGAGGATGTTTTGGGAAGCGATTACAGCTTGCATCAGCAAGCTGAGTAGAGCAGGTCCAGGCTTAGCAACCTGGGCAGCGGCATCCAAACCGCTGAGGGACAAAGAAAACTTAAACAGAGACAGAGTAAAGCTTCTCTTTTTTGGGGGGTAAGGACACACATCTTCTCATGCCCCTGAATATCAGAACTCCAAGTTCTTGGACTCTTACACCAGTGACCCCCAGGTCCTCAGGTCCTTGGCATTGGATTAAATTATTAATGTATTGGCAGCTTTCTTGTTTCACTAGCTTGCAAGCAGCATATAACAGGGCTTCAATTTTGTGTGCCAGTTCCCTTGCTAACTCTCGAATGCATGTATATATGCATGCATACCTGCGTGTGCTTGCATGTGTGCGTGCGTGTGTGTGTGTGTGTGTGTGTGTGTGTGTGTGTGTGTCCATCTATCAGCACATCTACCTATTTCCACCATCTGATTGGTTCTTTTTCTCTGGAGAACCCTGACAAATATACCCAGTGTCTTGCATGCAGAGAGATTAGCTTTCTAGTCTAGTAATATTTCTTTACTGAAACCTAGTCTATGTACACTACGAAATATAGGTACAACTACATATAAATATGAAATGAAAACAAAGACCCCTTATGTGTTACAAGAGTTTATACTTGAAAGGCATTTGGGAGCCTTTCCTCATTTGCTGATTGGTTTCCTGTATATCTCATGAGAATTCTGATGGAAGATACTGTCACTGTTCCTTGATTCTTTGTTCCTGCGTCCATTCTTAACCTCCATACGCCTTGCTCCTAACTTTGCCTGTCTTTGCCTTTCAGAGCTTTAAACATGGATTCTGAACATAACTTAGCCATCTAGAAAGTTGAAGAGCTAGGAGTCCCCCTCAACGTATACGCTAACCTCTCCTACCAATGCCTGACTCCAATTGTAGGAGGGGACATCTGATGTGGCATTTTCCTAGACTTGAGAAGAGACGCTCACTAAGTGCAGTTTCTACCCAGTGGGTCCCATCAGATCAGGGGGACAGTCTAGCTGTCCCCCAACACCATGCCATTGCTTGCCTCTCCCTCCTCTCCTTCTTCCTTCCATTTCTGAGGCAGGGACTTCAGGAAACACTTACTTAATGACTCGCATGCATTCTGTTTGGGGTTTAAGGTATGCATCTCAGAAAACTCATCAAAGTCATTCACCTTTCACATGTGAGGCTTTGTGACTAAGCAGGTTATATTTCCGAATACATATGCCTATACATATATGCACCTAGTAACTATTAATGAAAAAAGAGGCCATGAGTTTGAAAGAGCATAAGGAGGGGGTATATGGTAGAGTTTTGAAGGAGAAATAGGAAGGGGAAAATGGTATGATTATTTTGTAAGCTTTCAAATAATAGAATTTTTTAATGAGTTGGCTAAACTGTAGTAGGCTGCATGGTTCTCTAAAGAAATGTATATGTCAGACACATAGGAGGAAAGGGTTGGGCCACTCAGTTCTGGGAAATGAGAGCAGGTTATATGTTTGTCTGTCTGGGGCTGTGAATCCAGAGTCACAAGCATCCTAGGTAAGCACTCCACCACTCCCCCAGATTGTTTTGCATAGTCAGTAGAGCACTTAGTATGATTTTATAAAGCACTTTCCTATAAAGGTGTGGGTGGTCAGGATGCAGAGCTATAGATTGAATATTGAAAGATCAGTGGAGGCCTAGGCATAGTGGTGCATTCAAAAGCAGGAGGATTGTGAATTTGAGGCCAACCTGGGCAACTTAGTAAGACCTTGTCTAAAAACAAATTTTAACATTTGTAAGTATCCAGCGATTCATGACTTGGGCATCTCCAGACCACAGATAGTTTAGTGCTGCATAGGGAGAATAAGAAACTAAACTTTTACAAGGTGTCTCCAAATCAAGAAAGTGAAAATATGTCTATTGGTTGATAAGAAATGTCTCTAGTTGAATGAGTTAGATTTTTTTCTTTACTATTTACAATGTGTTTGAATTAATTTTTCTTGCATACGAGCCAAGGCAATAATAAATGGTTTTTAATGAGTGTTCTTTCTCATACAGCTGGCATGGAGCATATGGGCACTAAAGAACATACATGTGCTGAGAAGGGAAGCCGTGTATTCTACAGAGAGAACCACTGAGGCGCTCAGGGGGAATGCGCTGAGCCTGCTGCACAAAACAAGCCATTGCTGTGTTTCTAGTTCTTCAGCGGGCTGGAATGCAGGCAGAACTAAGCAGGGTTTCAGAGACCAGTGACTCAGCAAACAAGTGAGGGAGAAGGAGAAACTGAGGTAGAAATGAAACTCTAATCCTTGCAGACTACAAGTAGTTCACACACAGTTCCTTAACTGGGTAGGAATTAAGAGACCCACACTCAAGACATCAGCTGCCTCTCTGTGTACGTCGCTAGTTTTATGTAAAAGTGTGATGCAGTTTTTATTTATTTGTTTGTTTATTATTTTGTTCCTTTAGGTTGTTTTTTGAGACAGGGTTTCTCTGTGTTGCCCTGGCTGTCCTGAAACTCAAATTCACAGAGAGCCACCTGCCTCTGCCTTACAAATGTTATATCAATCTTTATCCATGGGAATGGTCCTGGGACCATAATATCTGCTGTCTTTTTATCCACAGGTATTTTCTGAGAACTGAGACACCATACTTCACAAACCAGGTAATTATGAGCATGTTCAATACCACAGGATAATTAATGTATTTATTTTATGTATTTATTTTTAAAAGATACATAAGCTGGACATAGTGGTGTGGGTCTACAATCCCAGCACTCAAAAGGCAGATACAAAAGGATCATGGATTTGAGGCCAGCCTGGCATACATAGCAACTTCCAGGCTAGCCTGGGCTATTGTGAAGTCCTGTCTCAAAAACCAAAACCCCAAACAAAGACACAGAATTCAGCCATCTTGTAAGAACAAACAAAAATTAGTTTTATTCTGCTTTTAGAAGTTTTTGAAGGAGAAAAACATTTGCAAACTACCACAGAGGTGATTCAGTGCTTAGCAGTGATTCTTGCAGGCTCAGTTTGTCTGTTTTGGCTTTGTAGTCAGTCAGCAGGCTTACCTGAAATCTCCAGGCTCAGAAATGCAGACACCTTCTCCTGCCCTCCAGAAGAGGGCTCCAGAGTCCCCAACCCTAGACTCAACCCGATGAAACACAGCTCGACCACTAGAGGGAGACATTGAGGCCCTTGTGCTTCAGCAAGATTTCAAATTTGTATTGGTTTATACAGTCATCCTTTTAAAGATGCTTTCACCTAAGTGTTGGGCTTTATACTGAGTGCATAGTGCCCGTGAAAATGTGCCCCCCAAACCAAGGAGGCACACTTCAATTCAGCACTTCCATCTCAGTAGGCTCTAGCTAATGTCTGTTTACCTCATACAAAACTTACTTTCTCCTTTTCAGTCTGTTCATAACATTTTTGAAAAATATATGGTCTGATAAAGTCAGCCATGCCTCAAGAATGCTTCAGACCATGCAAAATATCTGCTTCCCATTTACTCTTGAGGTAGTGGCAGTTAATACGGAATGTGTAGGTGGCAGGAAGGCTCACTCTGAGCCACAAGGAAGTCGCCCACTCAGTCCCCATGCAAGTCATTTTATAGTCATTTCATAGAGCCACCTATGGACTCTTTTGGAAGACTTCAGTGGTGCTAAATATTAAGACAATAATAATGACAGAAGGATTTGTTTTTCAAATACCTTTGCACATACAACTAAAAACACATTCCTTAGCCGGGCGTTGGTGATGCACGCCTTTAATCCCAGCACTCCGGAGGCAGAGGCAGGCGGATCTCTGTGAGTTCGAGGCCAGCCTGGTCTACAAAGCGAGTTCCAGGACAGTCTCCAAAGTCCAAATGGATCAAAGACATCAGCATAAATCCAGCCACACTGAACATCTTAGAAGAGAAGGTAGGTGGTATCCTCAAACGAATTGGTATAGGAGACCACTTCCTGAATATAACACCAGTAGCACAAATACTGAGATTGACAATTAATAAATGGAACCTCCTGAAACTGAGAAGCTTCTGTAAGGCAAAGGACACGTCAACAAGACAAAACGGCAGCCTACAGAATGGGAAAAGATATTCACTTAACCCACACCTGACAAAGGGCTGATTTCCAAAAGATACAAAGAATTCAAGAAGCTAGTCACCAAAACACCAAATAATCCAATTAAAAAGTGGGGTACAGAACTAAATAGAGAATTCTCAATAGATGAATCTAAAATGACTGATAGACATTTAAGAAAGTGTTCAACATTCTTAGCCATCTGGGAAATGCAAATCAAAACAACTCTGAGATACCATCTTACTCCTGTCAGAATGGCTAAAATAAAAAACAGCAATGACAGTTTATGCTGGAGAGGATGTGGAGAAAGGGGAACACTCCTCCACTGCTGGTGGGAGTGCAAACCCATACAGCCACTTTGGAAATCAGTATGGCAGTTCCTCAGAAAAATGGAAATCAGTCTACCACAAGTTTCAGCAATTCCACACTTAGGTATATACCCAAAAGATGCACATTTATAAACAAGGACATCTGTTCAACCATGTTCATAGAAGCATTATTTGCAGTAGCCAGAAACTGGAAGCAACCTAGATGTCCCTCAACTGAAGAATGGATGGAGAAAATGTGGTACATTTACACAATGGAGTACTACTCAGTGGGAAAAAATGGAATCTTGAAATTAGCAGGCAAATGGGTGGAACTAGAAGAAACCAACCTGAGTGAGGTAACACAGTCACAAAAAGACAAAAATGGTATGTAATCACTCATATATGGATTTTAGACATAGAGCAAATGAGTGCCAGCCTACAATCCACACCACCAGGATTCCAAGCTAGGAAACAAGGAGGACCCTAAGAGAGACATACATGGTTCCCCAGAGCAGGGAAAGGGACAGGACCTCTTGAGCTAATTGGGAGCATGGGGGGAGGGGAGAAGGAGTTAGAAGAAAGAGAAGGGGAGAAGAGGAGGGGAGAGGAGGACAGGAAAGAACAGGAAGATCAAGTCAGGGGAAGAATAGAGAAGAGAAAGAAAAGAGATGCCATGATAGAGGGAGTCATTATAGATTTAAAGAGAAATCTGGCACTAGGGAGATTTTCAGAGATCTACAAGGATGACACCAACTAACAATCTAAGCAATAGTCGAGAAGCTACCTTAAATGCCCTTCCCCAATAATGAGATTGATGACTACCTTATATGCCATCCTAGAGCCTTCATCTAGTAGCTGATGGAAGCAGAAGCAGACACCCACATCTAAACACTGAACTAAACTCCTGGAACCCAGTTGCAAAAAGGGAGGAGTGATGAGCAAAGAAGTCAAGACCAGGCTGGAAAAACCTACAGAAAAACCTGCTCATGGACCCCAGACTGATAACTGGGAAACCAGCATAGGACTGTTCCAGACCACCTGAACGAGGATGTTAGTTTGGAGGTCTGGTTAATCTATGGGGCCTCTGTTAGTAGATGAGTACACGAATGGACTTTGGGAGCCCAATCCACATAAAGGATACTCTCTCAGCCTAGACATATGGGGGAGGGTCTAGGCCCTGTTCCAAATGATAAACTGACTTGGAAGATCTCCCATGGAAGGCCTCACCCTCCCTGGAGAGCAGAAAAGGGATGGGGTAGGAGTAGATGGGGGCAGGGGAGGAGGGGAGGGAGAGGGAACTGGTATTGACATGTAAAAGAAACTTGTTTCTAATCTAAATTTTAAAAAAGGGAAAAAAAAGGAAAAACAAAACAAACAAAAAACCCAAAAAGAATCTGAAGGTTTCTAAGTGTGCCCTGCAAGAGAATCTTCTCTCCAGCAACAACAGACCTGAGTTTCAGACAACCAAACTGAACCCCTCATTACATGATTAGCTGACTTACAGAACAAATTTAATCCCCTGTCTCCCAGGGTGTCTGCAGTTAAAAGTGAAGGCACTTACTGGACTCCTGTGAGTTTGGATGAAGATATGTAAAAGGACCCCAAGTTCTCATCAAACTGAAAACCAAGGTACATTGTGATTCCTCAGGGAGATTTTACGGACAGCAATAACTTCCCCAAAACATGGTTGCCGAGGAAAAAATGACCATTTATCATCACTCCCCAGCTCCCAACACCAACTCGCATATGCAGCACCCAGTGAGTTGACTGGAGAGCCATCTGTGGGTCTTCAGTATTTAACTGGGTGCAGCAGGGATGGAAGGATCAAGATGGCTTCACCCATGTCTGGTACTTGGTTCTGGCAGTGAGGAGAACTCTTACTTCTTCATGTGGCTGTTCATCTCCATTGGGGTATGCTGGGCATCCTCACATCGCAGTGAGTAGTTTATGTATCTATTCTATTCAGACACACTCTGTTGTGTTGAGAAGAATGCAGCTGTGAGCTTCTATCATGTATCTCCCTTGAAGAGTTTCTGGAGTCGCAGCATGTGCATCCTTAACTTACTAGGCAAGGCTTTACAACCAACATGATACTAATAGTCTAGGCTCTGGAACTACCACAATGTCACTTTACCGTATTCTATTGGTTAAAGCAAGTCTTGAATTCAGCCCCATATTCAAGGACAGAGAATTGGATAGCATCACTTGATAATAAGAGGGACAGAACTGCACTGTGAACAAAACATAAAATGTGGTCAGTGTAATAACCACCTACACCACATACCTGGGTTTGCTTATACTTTATTTCATTTGTTATTTTGTTGTTTTTGTTGTTGTTGTTTGAGACAGGGTTTCTCTGTGTATTTCTGGCTGTCCTGGAACTCTCTCTGTAGACCAGGCTGGCCTGGAACTCACAGAGCTCCTCCTGCCTCTGCCTCCTGAGTGCTAGGATCAAAGGTATTAATCTATGAATAACAATGACTGTGTATCATTATTGGGCAGGTAAGTTTTTCATATTTCTTACCACTGAAATCCATATGCTCTCATAATTGATAACATTTTGCAACAGCTGTCATCCAGGTGACCATTTGCTGTGGTATCACTGCCTGTACATGTTCCAATACCACAAAAACCAGGCACAAAACTGCAGAATGGGTCTCAGGAGCATGGGAGACTTTGTGGCAATGACAGAGGACTCATTTTATACTCAGGAGTCAAATATCTGTGTGATGAGTGACAAGAGACAAATAAAAACCAGTAATGGTCCAGAAGGAGGGACCAAAGTGGATCATCTATAGCTGTCTGCAAAATATGTTAAAAGTCCAGTGGCAAGGACTTCCCTTTCCCTTGTGGATTCCTTTGGAGATGAGATAACAGCAGGAATAGTATATTGGATGCAGGGTCTGTTCTATGAGAAACACAGACATCAGAAAAGGTCTCTAAGAAATCAGACTTTAAATGTGGAAGACTGACCAGGATACTGCCTGAGTGCATTCTGCCAGGTAACAGGGGCAGGCCAGCACAATGCCAGAACCTTTCATTCTCACCTTAACTTATTATTAAGATGGTGGGGAGTTAGGCACGGCAGGTTAGGGAATAAGGAGGTTGAGTTCTCAAGACTACTTCCTGCTGACCTGGGGGGCATTGACCATTTTTGGGGGACCTGAGAAAGCTGGGGTGCTGCCACATCCTGGGGTAGCTTTTTGTTTCATCGCAGTCCAGATTGTGTGGAACTCTCTGGCGGATTTTAGGCCTGGTAAGATGTTGGCAGAGTAGAGGACAAGGTTGAGTTTAGAAAAAGGTTTTTTTCTTAGGTCCTGGTACTTCAGGGGAGGATTGTAAGATGAGGGAGGGGTTCCTGAGGGGGTCCCAAGATGAGGGAAGGGAGTCTGGGACTGGGGAGAGGTTGAATAATATTTATTTGGAGTGAATCTGAACTGTTTGGAGGGGTCCAGTTTGTCTCCCTGGAACTTACAAGAATCCTTTGAGTTTGTGAAAATGTAAGTATTAGACATATTAGCAGCATGTTTATGTTAGAGACAACTTGGCTGACAGCATTAACATTTTTAAAGCTGACATTTTTAGGACGTTGAAAAGCACCTTAATTTTGACTTTGCAGTTATTGTATAATGGTATAGCATGTTGCTTAGTACCCTATCAGAGTTTTAGCTGAAAGCATTAACTTTTAATGTCTCAACTCACTTTGTCATCACTTAAGTCTTCATAACTTTAATTCATACACCTTACATTACCATCTTATATAGATAAACCTTAAAATACCTGTTCCTGAAATCTGTTTTGTGACAGTTAGAGCCTTGGCTGTTGCTTTAAGCTGGCAAAGCTACCAGCCACCAAAAGCATCAGAGTTCTTGAGAAGGATAAGATTTTACCTGAGTTAATGATTAGAGAATGACAGAGACTTACCAGCTGGCTGCATGGACAGCCACCCCCAAGGTCCTCTATAGTTGTTGAGGGCAACAGCTTTAATGACACCTGCCTTCTGCTGATAGCATGGGACCTATGGACTAAGAACCCTAGGAAGACTTGCCTGTCGTTGGCCCAAGCAACATGGAGAAAGTCGATCCACTGTCCTCTTGTCCACAGTCTGAAGAGTCCTTTGCAGTAGTTGAGGTGAAGGGCAGGATTGCTCAGTGGGCAGTGTTGCCACTTTTGTGGGTGGAGTTTCTTCAGTGCCCACCAGTCTTCTTGGAAAAAATAGGATGGGGCCAGCAGCTGGCCTGTCTCTCTGATATAAAAAGCTTTTTAATAAAACATTTTAAATGCCATAGCCTCTAGCATTTGAGGGCTGTCTGTCTTTTTAGTATATCTCAGTAGACAAAATTTGTCTTTAATGACTAGAGATAAGTTTCCTTTTGTAAGAAAGAAGCTTTACCTTTGTAAACAGCTTACAGGAAGGACTGGGTAGTTTGAATGTTTTATCAATTTGAAATAGATCCTTATAACTTTAAATGTTTACCATCATTTAAAGATACATAACAATTTAGAAATATTTGAGACTTGGCACAGTAAAATTTAAGTTAGCTTACATTTTTAAACAGTAGCTAGACCTTTAACCTTAAATGCTTACCATCATTTAAAGATGCATAACAATTTAGAAATATTTGAGATTTAGCATAGTTGATTTAAGTATAGAGTTAGCTTATATTTATATATAAAAAGTTAAATTTAAATCACATGTGCAGAGATAAGCAGATATATCAAACAGGACTGGGTAAAAGTAAAAGGGAGAACCGGAGTACAACCCTGAATCGAACATTGTAGCAAACAGACGGGAGATTTAAAGAGACAGAGTAGACTTAAGCTACCAGTGACACCAAAGCAGACCCGCTGCAGATGGAACAGGGGCCCTGGAAAGGCCCAGTACTCCATAAACAAGCCGTGCGCAACAGGGCCAGTGAAAGAAGAAATTAGATACAAAAATAAAAGGCAAAAGGTAATTGAAATGTATCTGTCAATAGGGTTTGTCGGCAGAAGCTGGCTAGACTAAGTGAACATGCCTACAGCTAGGTCACATACGTGGCCAAGATGGCTGCTTCCACAAACACATTCCCAAGCTAGGTCACATGGCCAAGATGGCAGCTGCCATGAGGACATTTCTGTCTGCCAGCAGCAGTGACCTTTTTTCTCCACAAGTGAGGCAGAAAGATGCGTGACCACCATAGGTCTGAGAAATGGATGTACCAGTCTATGCATCCAAAAACGGCCACCGTAGGTCTGAGAAACAGACGCACCAAACCTGAAAACCTCATTCGTGGGAGAAAAAAATGAAAAATAAAAAACTCTCAGAGGGTCCCGAGCAGATGCTGCCCCAGGCCAGGCCACTGTGAGCCTCTGACATCTGCATGGAGAAGAAACACAGTAGAATCACAGCTGGGTGGAAAAGAGGAATTCCCCATTCCAAGCTGAATGAACAGGAGAGAGACAAAACAGGACACTCCCCTGTGGAAGGAGGTTCCTGCCCTGAGACAGGTTTAGCCAAGATGGGAAGCAGCTGGCCTCTGTGGCCAGCGGGAGTTTCAGCATGCAGGGAAGAGGAAAGCAGGACAAGTGAAAAAGAGTAGAGGCTAACCATGGATCACTGGCGGAATGTAGGGTGCCAATAAGTGGGCTCGTGGTTTAATATGGGGGGTCCAGCTTTCATGAGAGAGGCCGAGAAGATCCAAAGCAGATAATCTCCAGCATCCCAGAGATGAAGGGAGGATCCGATGTGAAAGCACCCATTGATTTTGTGGTTCATCAAGCACAAATCAGGGTCCAGGGCTCCAGGAGCAGAGAGACAGGTGGTCACCCAATATTGGGATTTTTCCACTGGTGCAAAAAATGCAAGAGATCATAGTCTGGATGCGAGTAGAGTCCTGATTCATGGAGGCAAGGAAGGAGCAGCCTTACCAAACATGGTGGTGGTGGATGGAAGAATTCAGAGATTCCTAGTTGGAAAAGTGACAGAATTGAAGTTTACGGGGTCCAGGCATCTTAGACCACCACAGGTAGGAGGAAATGATGGGAAAACCTGCCAAGTCACGTTCACCACAATACTAGTATTTTGTTTAAGTTTACTATTAGAAGGAGAGTGATGGAACACGACATACGAGAGATACATGAACCATAGAGTTTATTCCAGGGCTGGAGCGTGAGATGGGGAGAGATGAAAGAGAAGAAGAGGGTAAGAAGGGAAGAGAGGAGAAAAGAGAGAGAATGGGGGGATAAGGGGAGAGAACAAAGAGCAAGAGAGCAGAAGTGGGCGGGGTCTGTCTCTTAAAGGGTCCTTTACACCTGCGTGCAGACTAGCTCTCATGGAACCCTGGGCTGACCAGAGTACTGCCTGAGTGTATTCTGCCAGATAACAGGGCAGGCCAGTATAATGCCTGAATCTTTCAGTGTGTATGTGTAACAAACTCCCTGTTCTTTTCTTAGGTAAGTAGGTTATGGCATATCAATGGTGTCTTGATATACTTTTCTTTCCAAAGTTCTCCATGTTGACTGTAAGCCTATTGCCAGAGCTGGTTTTAGCATATCAACTGTGTTTTTATACAAGTTGTTTTCTTTTCTAAAGTTCTCCATGCGACTATAAGTCCATTGCCAGAGCTGTGAGCCACCAGTCCTTACAAGACTTTACTTGACCCTAAGATCTAGTATCAGAAGATCCTAATCAGTGTAATTCAGTTGAGAGTCACCATCAAGTGGAAAGTCTAGCGCAAGGCATACAAAGAACTCATTGTGGACAATCAGTTCGCACTTGGCAGGGATTCCTTCTGGGCAGGTATGGTCCTCTCACATGGGATATACCCCCAGCCTGATGCTTTTTGTTGATTTTTGAAATAGTGATTGATATAGCACTGCAAAAAGCAAGAAGCTAAGCTTCCATGAAGAGTTTGTTTTGTTTTGTCTTTGCCAAGAAAAAAAAAACCTACTAGTGATTGCTAGGCAGCTTGGCTTGTTTATAAAATAAATCTTAAGATTGTTCATAACATTTAACCCAGGATTTAATCTAAGGACGTAAGAAATGAGTGCAAGTTCAGCACTGCTATAATAAGACATAACAAGAACTGTGTCTGCTGAGCGTGGTGGTTCACACCTAGGACGCTGAGGCAGGAGGACTACGATGAGTTAGAGGTCAATCTGGATCATAGAGTGAACTCTAGGCTCAGTCTCAAAAAATCATTAAGGAAAAAAGAAAGGAACTGAACATTAAAAAGTGGAAGAAATTTCATGATTTTTGATGCTTAAGCACAATGAATACTACAAGGCCATGTAAAGTGCACAGACAAAAGTCTACAGAGGAGAAGTGCTGTGCAAGAAGCTTTTCATTGCAAGGGGCAGGAAGAACTCCCTCCCTCCCCCCTCCCTCCTTCCCTCTCTCTCTCTTCCCCTCCCTCCTCCCCTTGCCTCTCTCTTCCCCTGACTGCCTCCCTCCCTCCCCTTCCCTTGCCTCCTTCCCTCCCTGCCTCCCTCCCTCTCTTCCTCCAACCCTCCCCTTCCCTCTCTCTTCCCCTCCCTCCCTCTCTCCCTCCAACCCTCCCCTTCCCTCTTTCTTCCCCTCCCTCCCCTCTCTCCTTCTCCCTGTCTCCCCTGCCCCATCTTTATAAAGAGAAGTGAATCCAGATAGAGTCAGAAAAGGGAACTTTTGAAAATGCTTGTCTCCAGTGGATGGAATTATGGGAGGTATTTTTCTTATATTTTTGCACATTTAAAAAACATACCCCAACACTATCTAATCTTCTTCAGCGAATATATAACATATTCTAATTCCTCCAAGTATATTTACATTTTTAAATAAAAAATTAGGGGCTGGAGAGAAATTTCAGTGGTTAAGAACACTGGTTTTTCTTTCAGGGAGCCCACATGATGGCTCACAAGTATCTGTAACTCTAGTTCCAGGGGGTTCTGACAGCCTCTTCTGACCTCCTCAGGCAACACATACACACATGAATGCAAAATACCCATACTCATAAAAGTTTAAAATATTAAATAAAAACTCACCTAGGCCTTTTTTCTTTTCAAGTTGCCTCTGTACCGAACACATATAAACATTTAAATTTTTATTTTCTTTATATGTATGTGGGTGTTTTGCCTGCATGTACATATGCATGAACTCTATACACTCACAGTGTCCAAGGAGGCCTGAAAAGAGCATTGTGAGCCACCATGTTGGTGCTGGGAATTGAACCTGGGCCCTCTGCAAGAACGGCCAGTACTCTTAATCACTGAGCTATCTCCCCACCCCACCCCCCCTTTTAAGTGAATAATTTTTTTCAAAGACAGCTGTGTAAGGTGAAAGCAAGGAGATTCACCCGAGGTTGTACCCTGAATGGTGCAGCCTCCAAATTCCCAGCATGACCCACTGCATTCAGAGGTCCCAGACATTGCAGCAGTGCTGCCTAGGCGATGCCCCCCCCCCCATCTGCCCTGAAGACTGTGTCCTGGCCCTCCTCCCAAACCAGGTGTTATGCCAGACCTCCGCACCTAGGGGCAAGAGAACAGCATAAATTTGTCTGTGGAGCAAGGTAACCCAAAGTTGCTTGGACCTGCCACAAGCAAGAAGATGCTGGTGGAGGTAGGAAAACAGGAAGCATGAGAAGGGACAGCTGGAAAGCAGAGCGAGCTAACTCTACCCCAGACCACAGGTCAGCCACCAAGCATTTGCACACATTCCTCTTTGGAATGGAACTCTGTCACGATGTTCTTTTGTCATTTCCCAGTGGTCCCTGGATACCAAGGGACAGGGGAGACACAGGTAGCAGAAAGGAAGCTTGATCCCAGTCCCTCAAACCTCGGCTTCACTGAACCCCAGCTCTACTGGCCCTTTGCATGGAGCTCCTAGCTCCTCTCCCCTCCCAGGTCTATCCCACAGCAAGCAGTGCCCTTGAAACAAAGGACACTCAAGGGAAGAGACTCCAGCTTCAGAGTAACACAAGCCTCAGTTCCAGGTAGACTCCATTAGCTCTTGCCTGTGCCAAGCTGAGCAAGAGCAATCTTCGCCTTGCCGCCCCTCCATTTCTTCACCGGTAAAACACAAATATGCCGGAAGAGTCCCAAATGAGCCATGCACGCAGATTGCAAACACCCGAGTGAGGAAGCCCACAGAAGCACCCGCAGCCACGAGGAAGAAGCCCGCACTTCGCCTTCAACTCTGCAGACATTAATCAAGAGCTGTGGGCTGTCAGCACCCCTTCCCGAGGTGAGCCCTTAACAGAGGCAGATCGCTGGAGCTGGCTCTGATCAGAAAACAACAAAACAAAGCCGGTTCTTTGAAAATTAGTCCCAGCTAACTTCACCTGCTGACAGCCTGGAGCTGGGCAAGTGAGCTCTGACTCCAGGGAGGAACAAACTGCCTGAGGGGCCTGCAGAGAAAGTTAAGGCTGCATCTCCCCAATGGCACAATGCCCACAGCAGGCTGCCTGAACTCTGAGCTAAGAGAGCATAGGAGGAACAAAGAAAATAGAGCAAGAGGAAAACCCAGTGTTTATCCTGCTTTGGGAGCAGCTTCTTTGATCTTCTATGTGGAAAGCTGGGGAGCACAGCTCCTGAGGCCCAAATGAAGCAAGGGATGAGTTATCTCCAAAGAAAACTGCCCATCTTTCCAAATGGTTCATCAGTTCCACATAGGCAAGGGCATGCAGAGGGCTCTTTAATGGAAGGATTTCCTAGCGGGTGATCTGAACATCGAATTTGGGCTTAAGAACTACTAAAGGCATCCGGAAGAGAATATGGAAAGGGTCGCCATCATAGTTAATCTTCCCAAGTGTGTAGAAGGGAAAGTGTGTTTTCCACAGTTTGCTGGGCCCTTGAAAAGGCACCGTGACACAAGGTACCTAGTTCACCATTGCCTTTGTCTAGGTTTTGTATGTATGTGTTTTGTTGTGAGTTGGGAGCAGGGAGGTTATAACCTAGGATGCTTTTGTTGAGTTTAACACATTATTTAGGGAAAAGAATGTGTCTGTAAAATTGGAGGGTGGTCTTTTTCAAGGTATTTTACAAGTTTGCTTTTTGAGGATAGTTCTGGGCTTATCTTCCAAATGGAGAAGCCGAGACCCAAAGAGGTGAAGGGATCCACCCAGGGGCACGAAACTAATGCTACCTGATCTAGGGCTGGAACCCAGCGTTGTGTGGAAATGTTTGCACATTTATTAGATTTTAAGCATTGGCCATACCCCCCACACATACACACATAAACACACACTCAAGTATCACTGCTGAGTTTATAGCAGAATTGGGTCTTGTTTCTTGAATACAGATCATGTTACACCTACCTGTAATTCTTTCTGTTTCCTGTCTCCTCTGACATGTTCCCTTATATTTTCTAATGCTCTACTGATATCTGACTTCTTGTTTCGTCAATTTTAGGAATGTTTATTCTGTTGGTTTTTCTGGTGTCCAAAGGGAAGATTTAGCGCTTCCCTGACTTTGCCTTTCCTGTGCTATCTGTATTTGACAGTTAAAAAAAAAAGCTGGTTAAATCAGTAACCGCTGAGTCATTACAGCACACACTTCTGGATAATTCAAATGGTAAGTCAGATAGGATTGAATTTCCTTTTCCACCTCCTCCTCCTCCTGGGATTAACAAGAGCATTAGTTTTTCCTTTGCTGTCCACACTTGAACAGTGAGTCTTCTCAAACTCTGCAACAAAATGTGCTGCCCCTGTTAGCACAACCCTGCACTTCCATCAGGTCTCACGATGTGCCTGGTTATGTCTCCTCTGCCCCAGTGGCTCACTGGGCTGTGCCCCACATCGAGTTGGGATAGCCCTTCCTTGGTATTTGCTCTGCCTTGGGCAGGATCCATCCATTTCTTAGACCCCTCGTCTTTTTTTCCCATGAATTACTCAATTCGTCTTAGTGGAGTCTGGCCTAAGAAGTGATGGAGAGGATAGAAATGTTATGAAGCTGGTTGTGTTCTGCATGCAAGCTTAGTAGACAGTGTGGCTGGATGTAGACTTTTCCATTTATTTGATAAGGGAATATAGACTTCGGCTCATTATTATTTAGCCATTGACTCTTAGTCACTGGTTTCCAAGGTCACTTTTCAGAAACCTGGTACCACTATGACTCCTGGTTCCTTTGCTTATTTAAATACAGTATTTTAGGATGTGCTCTTTATCCTTTTGTGGTGTAAATGTTCTAAACATCCACTAAGTATTTGATGGATTTATATGCAATTTTCTTGGTGTTCTTTAATATGGAGTGGAAATTGCTTTTTCTCACTTCAAAGAAGGAAAAGTAAGTGATCTAGCTCATGCATAGGACTTCTTGCTGTGGGTCCTGTGTAGTGACAACTCTCCAAACCTCACATACATAGCTCATACTTGTTACATTTCTCCTGAGTTGTTGGCTCTGCTAATCACAGCCACTCCGGGCCCTGGATCTGGAGAGTCTAACTCATTCTAACTCAGGGCTTTGTGCCCAGCACAGAGGAGAGGGGAAACATGGAGAATAAGGCACATAGTTGCTGTTTTTATTGGGAATATGATTGGAAATCTAGAAAGCTGGGGTGAATTTGAGTCTAAATGTGACAGAGGGCTTCTGGGGTCACATTTAGCAGTGTCTACACGCAGGAAAGAAGTGAGGAAGAACCCTGAAAAGGGGGGATGAGCTGCAAAGAGAAAGATTGCCCAGATGAGGCCCAAAGAGCAGAAACATGAACTTAAGCTTCTCATAGTCTCCATTCAAATGCTGAATTTGTGGTCTTGGCCAGGTTGCTGAAGTACCCAGGCCTTAGTTTCCTCGTTTGCAAAATAGGAACAATTACCTTGAAGATTATTTTCTGAGTTAAAGGTCTTTACAGCTTTTTAAAATAGAAAAGAAAATTTAGGTAATGTCTGGAACCCTGTACATGCTGAAGATGCGATGCATGGTCACTTCCAGAGACCTCCAATATTCCGGAGAACTTTCCAACATGTATTGCCATATAGATTTTGGGAGAGATGAAAGTGGTGACAGCCATGGTGCCATGTAGGGCCTGCAGGGTGAGGGGTAGCAGCCTGGAGCTCATGCAGGCTCTGCCATGAACACACTGCCCAGCCACACGGATGTCTTGGCTCTGAGCAATGGCAGGTTGCTTGAGATGAAAAACAGTTCATTTTCTGGACTGGGCCTCCTGGAAAGACCTCCATGGTCCTTGCTGCCATCACAGGCCATGTTGATGGTCATAGTCCATGATGCTGCCCAGGGTCATGTTGGTGTCTATGGTCTGAGCTAGCACTGGGGACCATGTGGGTGTCCATAGTCCATGATGTCACCAGAAGTCATGTTAATGTCCTTAGTAAGTGCTGCTACCAGGGAACATGTTGGGTTTCATGTTCTGTGCTGCCACCAGAATCCATGTGGAAGTCCATGATCCATGCTGCTGCTGGCTGTTGTGGGCAAGGAAAATTCTTTTACAGTGGTATCAACGACTGCAGATTTATAGTTGAGAATGAGAGACATTAAAGAATTCTGTGACAATACCCCCCAGGAAGCAGTCTAGACAGGAAGCCATTGAAGAGTCCTTAAAAATTGTGCTAGGGATGCTGAAGTGTAGCTCTTTATAGTTAATGGCTTCTGGCGGGGAAAGGAGGTGGGGAAGGACTGGCCACTGGGATTTTCACCATGCTCCAATGAGTATATGGGAAACACAAATTGGACTTGGTGTATTTTTTCCTTTGGGGAAGGTAGGGAAGAGAACAAGGGTATGGGGGTGGACCTGGGAGGAATGTGAAGAAGGTGTGATCAGGTGCATTGTGTGAAATTCCCAACTAATCAATAAAAATACTATGTTGAACAAAAGAGAAAGTCCTTGCATCAAAAGTTGAGGCATATGCCAAGACTGTTTAAAATGGAGTTTGAAGGGATGGTGAGATGGTTCCATTTGCAAAGTGCTTGCCATGCAAGAATGAAGACCCAGGTTTGATTCCCTGTACTCACATATAAAGCCAAGTACATGCCTGTAGTTCCAGTGATGGGGAGGTGGAAACAGGAGGAACCCTGGGGCTAGCTCAGTAGTCAGTGTAACAAAATCAACACGTGGCCTCCACACACGTGCACACACACACACACGCAGGCACGCGCGCGCGCACACACACACACACACAATGAGTAATTTTAAAATATTAAATGGAGTTTGAGGGAAAGAATAGTTGAAGTTTCATAGTTTTTTTTTTTGCTTCATTTAATATGAAAGTTTCCTCTTAGCGTGTTTGTCCTGAAACCATGGATATAGCAAACAGTAAAGGAAGGTGGCATTCCTGCATTCAGAAAGAATATACAAACTAGGGCTGGAGAGATCAGCAGTTAAGAGCCCTGACCTCTTCCAGAAGACTGGGGCTCAGTTCCCAGCATGCACACGATGAAGACCCACAGTTGCAGGTGGTCTGACACCTCCTCTTGGCCTCTGTAAGCAGCAGGCATACACATGGTACACAGACATTCATGCAGGCAAAACACCCACACAAATTAAAGTAATTAAAAAATAAACAAACATATTTAATATGATATATACAGATTTCTTCCTCCCCCTCCTCCCCCTCCTCCCCCTCCTCCTCCTCCTCCCCCTCCTTCTCCCCCTCCTTCTCCTCCCCCTTCTCCTCCTTGTCCTCTTCTTCCTTCTTCTCCCTTCTTTCCTCTTTCTTCTTCTTCGTCCTCTCCTTCCTTCTTTCTTCCTTTTCCTAACAAGTGTGAACTTAGTTTCTCCAATCCTCAAGCCTGTTGCAGAGTGGTGGTGCGCCCTCTGGTGGTTTACATTTTAAATGGTTCCACATGCCCCAAGAGCAACAGTTCTTTCTGTTAGAAGCCTATCTGAAAATATTGCCCACAATTTGGGGGCATTTCCTGAATACGCCAAGTCAGGATGATTTCCAGGAGTTTTTAATGTACTGCTGCTTCTTGTGTCCACATGTGCTATTTTAAAGGACATATTCTGAATAAGAGACTTGCCTTTATCTATCTGGCTTGAAGTGAGGCCAGTTAAGAGGAGGTCACATGAAGTGGGAAAAAAAAGTGTTTCTGGTACAGGAGCACAGAAACACCCACTGTCCTGTCACCGAGCTAAAACACCAACCAAAAGCAACTAGTCATAGTTAGAGAGTCAGGGAAGGAAGTAGTTGAGGGTGTTTCTTGGGCTTTTTGGCTCCGGCAGATGGGTGCGCTGCGGTAGTGTTTATTGGTTTGAACTCTACTGGGAGCAAGGATTTGTGAAGAGTCCAGTTTGTGACATTCTTGTTCTAGATGAATGAATGTGTCCTCCAGGTGGAGAAGCCAGGCTGTGAGCTTGCCAACTCCATCTGAAGTTCCTTGTTTGGATGCGCGTCCCACTGCTGGACCTTGAATTTGTCGACGGTGGACAGCCGGTGCTGGCAGGGACCTTTAGTCTTGGCCACCATGTACTGGTGGCTTAAATGGTTTGTCTGGGGCATATCTTTATATGTTAGATGAGAAATAATACATGGGAAACCCCCAATAATCCAGCATTTCCTTTCCAGAAAACATCTCTACACCATGTTAATATTATCATTGATTCACATATGCAAGGGCCATCAATGCATGATGAGCCCGATTTTTTTTAAATAAGCAAACTATTTATTTGTTAGGTGTTTTCTTCAGAGTCACTCATTACAACACAAGGGGAAGTTTTAGAGTAAAGAAGGCAATATGGCACCTCTAGTGTCTTCTACAGATTTTTCGTCAAGGGAAAGATGCCCTTAAGTAGAGAGCTCACCTCACAATCAGCTAACATACCCACTAATGAGGCTCAGTGGCATAGGTTACTCCCTCTGTGTTATACTGAGGGGGACACAGTGTGTACATATTAGGATCTCAGCAGACAGAAACACTGAACATTCCCTGAGGGAATGCCAGCAACATGCTACCCCACCTGCTGCAAATATAACATCTTCAAAGACTTGGGCAGACACCAGAAGTAGACTGTGAAACCTATTACCAGAGACACTGTATGCCTTAGATGAGTACACAGAGAAATCTAGCCGGAGCTGAACTGGAAGCTCTTTGTAGGCAAGTGTCCATAATACTAGAAAGTACTGTGTAGGTTGCTGAGAGGAAAAAGTCACCAACAGCCTTTCTCAGCTGTGGACTCTGCAGTTACAATTCTGAACTGCCTGGTAAGGTAAGCCCAGTGGTTCAATAGAATGTTTGGGGCTTAAGTAACCACTGTGCAGCTGGATTTGAGTTCTTCTCTGTGGGAGGGGCTACACTTCTAGGTCTGTGAACCTGGTCAAAGCCTGTGACTGGAAGGGTCACAGACCTGAGGAATACACTACCAATGTATTTCTAATGCAGCCTAATTCCTCCTGAACACACACATGGGTTTATGCCCGTAGATAGTGCTGCTGCAGACCTTGGCCAGAGAAGCTTCTTGTTTTTGCAGAGATCAATAGTTAATGAAAAATCTCATAATTAGTGAAAGGACCAAGAATAGGTATATTGAGTGCCCAGCCCTAAACATGACATCTACATCACCTCCACCCCAGGGTGAGGGAATGTGACAGAAGAGAGAGGAAAGATAGTGAAAGGCAGAGCGTGGGGAGCAGTACCGTGAAACACTACCTTTCCGGGTGTGGCATGCCGTCATAATCACGAGCACACAGTAACTACAGCTAATGGCACAAGGCCTGCACCCCCACACAATGACACGGGGGTTGGGGGAGAACTGGTTGGACGGAAGACAGAAATTGGCAGGAGTGGGAGGTAGGTGAGAGGGCACTGGGGTTGGATATAATCACAACAATGTTCTGCATGTGCATGTGTTTGTCAAAAGTAAAAGACATGGGTGATGAGTTGTCCTGGAGCAGAAGAGACTGAGGAAACAGGTGACTAAGTAGAAATGCAGGACTCCAGTGTAAGGACCGCTTTGGGAAAACTGGTAGAACTTGGATATGTACAGTGATGGGCTCATATCTGCAGACGGAAGTTTCTGTCCTGCCTGGTTCCACAGTCAGTTAGTCCCAAATAAACACACAGAAGCCTATATTAATTATAAATTGTTGGCCGATGACTCAAGCTTCATATTGGCTGTCTCTCTCTTAATTATTAAGTCATTTCTATTAGTCTGTATATCTCCACATGGTCTTGGCTTACCAGAGAATGCCTGGACGTCCTTCCTTCCCAGTAGCTACATGGTATCTCTCTGGCAACTCACTCTCTGTGTTTCTCTTCCCAGCATTCTCCTAGTCTGGTAACCCTGCCTATGCTTCCTGCCTGGCTACATCTTGCCTGCCCATTGGCCAAAACAGTTTAATCATCAACCAATAAGAGAAACACATTGACAGCATATAAAAGGACATCCCCTATCACATATCAATGTTAGATCCCCAAATGTAGTCACTGCACTGTATCCTTTGTTCTAAGGAGACACTACACTTGGGTCCTGACACCTGTAGTTTATCTCCTGTAGCTTCAGATAATAATAGAATTGCTAATAACCTACACATATGTACATAAATAAATTTGTTAAAATGTTTTATTGATAAATACACACAAAAGTATACAGACATCCATGTACTTTGTGACTTTCTGGGTTTTTTTTTCAAAAAA
Organism: Mesocricetus auratus; assembly: GCF_017639785.1. Classification (NCBI taxonomy): domain Eukaryota; kingdom Metazoa; phylum Chordata; class Mammalia; order Rodentia; family Cricetidae; genus Mesocricetus; species Mesocricetus auratus. Next base: position 35,784,837 of record NW_024429182.1, read on the forward strand.
ATTTTATTAATTTTTTTAGAAAAGAGATTGCTTCACATGTCAATCCCAGCTCCCTCCACCTCCCCTCTTCCCGCACACCCTCACCATCCCCCTGAGCCTCCCACCCCATTCCCACCTCCCTCCATACAATGGATATCCAGAGTCTGTCACCTCGCTCAGAGCAGGATCCAGGCACTCCCCCAAGAGTCCAGGCTGAGAGAATATCCCTTCCCTTGCCGTGGACACACGAAGTCCATTGGTATGCCAGGGACAAACACTGGTCCACTGCCCAGGGCCCCACAGGTTGCCCAGGCCTCCCCACTGACTCTCACACTCAGGGGGTCTGGATCAGTCCCATGCTGGCCTCCCAGCTGTCAGGCTGGGGTCCAAGAGCTCCCCCTTGTTCAGGTCACTCTTCCCTGCTGGCTTCACCAGCCCATTCTTTGCCAATTTGATCATCACTCCACCTTTCTGTCACTGGGTTCCAGGAGTTCAGTTCAGTGTTTAGCTGTGGGTGTTTGCCTCTGCTTCCATCAGTCACTGGATGAAGGTTCTAGGATGGCATATAGTGTAGACATCAAGTTCATTATCAGGAATGGGCATTTAATGTGGTCTCTCCACTATTGCTTAGCTTGCTCATTGTTGTCATCCTTTAGATCACTAGAGGTCTCACTGGTGCCAGATCTCTCTTCAAACCTATGACTCCCTCTATTATGGTATTTCTCATCCTGTTCTCCCCCTATTGTACCCCCAACTCAACCTTCCTGTTCCTCCATAACCTATTCTCTCCTCCTCTTCTCCCCCTCTTTTCTTCCCAGCTCCCACTCCCCCCACCCCCACCGTGGACTTTCTGGGTTTTATATATGTAATAATTATGTGTACATATATTGAAAATAAAAGGAAAGATGAAGCTATCAAACCTGAACACATGCAGAGGAGTATCTAAACACTGAAGGCCTATCCATTGTGACTTTCTTAAGGTCAGATATTGCAATATTATCTTTTCTAGTCTCTAAATCACATCTTGATGAAATGTCAAATAGGAAACAGGCAAAAGTCTAACCCCCTGCTCTGACAGGCTCTTAGGAATGTATGGTATTTCCTATAAATCTAAAACTTGAGATATTTAGAGGGGGATTCACTTCTTTTAGATCCAGGCACCCAAGAAGAAAGCTGCCTGCAGGCATTCCTGTCCCCTTGCAATGTGACAGTGAGCAGCTTCCATGGCCAGCTGCTCTTCAGAGAGGAACTGGAGTCACAGGAACACTGGAGTCCACAAGGCACCACCAGCAACCTTTGCAGGTCCCAGCTGTCCACGCGTCAGAAGCCAGGCGGTCAGAACAGCACAATGCACCAAGGAATCGTCCATTCCAGCTCTACCTGCCATGCCATCCAGAGCCTCAATTTCTACAACTTCCTGCCTGGCTGGTTCAACAGCCTCTGCCTGAACACACTGGTGGCTGAAACTCGTCAGCCAGCTGATCCGGCTCTAAAGAACGGAAGCAACATGAGCACCTTGTCTTGTCAGACCAGGCAATGGAAGAAAATGTGTTTCCTTTTCTCCTGGAATAAAGCACATTTTTAATGGAAAAAATGTCAGAGCAGGTCAAGGGCAGCGGCATGTGTCTGTAGTTAAAGATAACCAGCCAAGCTACCTTCCCTCTTTATTTTGGTGTTTGTACATATAACTATTACATGTATAATCCAGAAACTCACAAAGAGATTAACACCTGTGTATTTTTGTGTAGACTTATCAACAGATAAGTTAGGGGCTCACCAACATACAGCCTGAACAACATAGCAAGGTCTGTTTTACACACACACACACACACACACACACACACACACACACACACACCAAACTTAAGTTTAGTTAAGAATAGTAAGTAAAACACTGTAGGGCTTCAGCAGAGTGTCTCTTTATAGCCACCATTTAGGAGTCATATTTACATAAGAAGGGCCCTATGTTAGTCACCTCCTGATATGGGCCCTTTTTATATGTTTTTAAAAAATTAAGCTGTAAGGTACACGTATTAGGCATCTGTGTGCACAGACTTTGTGTGTACCTAGACAGTATCAAAAGGTAAATGTCAAGGGTATTCCTACAGACTAGGACTAGGTAAGGGGGCCAACTAAGGTGGCATCTGCTTCTCACCTTAAATATTTTGTTAATGTTGGAATCTTTTTTTTGGAAAACACCAATACTTAAAATATTTCTCTACCAGGCATGGTGGCCCATACCTTTAGTCCTAGATGCCTAAGTTAAAAACCTCCCAGATGCCTAGGTTAAAAACGGCCCAGAGGCACTCCTGTCCTTACATGTCACAGTGGCTCCTGTCCTCCACATGTCACAGTGAGCAACTTCCTGCCAATACACCAGCTGTCCCTGCTGTTAGAGGCTAGAGCCACACAGATGTTCCTGTGCACTCAGAAGACTGAGGCAAGCGAACCTCTGAGTTTGAGACAGCCTGGTCTACATAGAGAGGTCCAGGCTAGTCAGAGCTATATAGTGAGACTCTGCCTCAAAACAATTGAACAAAGACAGAAGTTATATAGAGTGAATTAAAATCTGAGTGACTGTATTTTGGGGCAGCCTAGGATAAGCCTGTCCCTGTCCCAGACAAGAAGTCATTACCCCGTGCCAGTCCTTCAGTTCCCCATGTATTTCTCCCAGCTAAATATTTCCATTTCCTTCTACTGTCTTAGTTGACAGGATGTCAAGGAATCATGTATTAAAAATAAAAGGGAAGGAGTAGCTATCTAACATACATACAAGCAGGGAAATTTCTAAGCACTGAAGACATATCCATCATCCCTTTCTTATGGTCAGATATTGCAATATTATCTTTTCCCATCTCTAAATCCCATCTTGATGGAATGTCAAAATAGGAAACAGGTGAAGGGCTAACCCCAGCTGTTGACACCCTGCCACTCGCTCTCCACTGAGGGTGAGTGGCTCTGAGTTCAACAGAAAGTAACAGCAGCAACCAATCATGTGTTGAATGGTCATAAATCCATGGTTGCTTGGGTTCATACACTGTCTTGCCCAGCACTTGGGGATGCCCTACTGAAGGTGTTTGTCAGGAATAGGCAAAGTCAGGCCAGCAGGTGGTCCCCTAGGTCCTTGTCAGAACTTTGGGTGGGCTCTCACAGCTGATGCTCCAAATGATGCTGTAACGATAAGCGACACACACACTGAAAGTAAAACTAAGTTTTATTGTAGAAATTACTCACAAGATACCAAACAAGTAACCCAGATGAGCCAAGTAGTTTTCCTGCTGCCAAATCGGAAGCCAAACTCCGGGAAAAGAGACCGAGACTTCCTGTGTGCTGTCTTTTATGCCTTCCCCCGTAACGCCCTCTAGCCATGCCCAAAAGTGGGCCTGGCTAGTGACGTAGTTCACCACCTACTTTACGTCCAGCCATATATGTCTTTAGTCATGCCTAAAGTGGGTGTGGTTAGTGGTGTGGTAAACCGCCCTTTTATTACCTCATCTGTATGTGCCTCTAGTAAGTCACATGGTCAATGGCGGCATACAGACTTCCTCCTACAGGCAGTGGATCTTCTAATTGTCCTGGGAGAGGCTGTCCTCCACTGTCACTGGGAATGACCGGATAATCTTTCTTTTTGGGGCTCGATTGAGCCCCTGATCCCTGTTTCCCGGCTTTAAAGATCTACCTTGTCTATCTATTGTGGACCAGCATTCATCAGTCCAATGTTGCCCCTTCCCACACCTCCTGCAGAGACCAGGAGGCTGAGGCCTTCTGTTTGATGCATTCCTGGTAAGAGCATTATTTCTAGGAATGCGTTGTCTACAGTTCCTACTAAGATGTCCTATTCTACCACAGTTAAAGCATGTTGCATCTTTATGCCTGTTAAAATTCTTGGAGATTGCCTTCCCTACCCAGGCCTCTATATCATCACAGGTAGGGTATTTGGCATCCTAGTGCCTCCTCAAGCCTGTAGAAATAGCTTCACCTACCCAAGCTCCCGTATCCTGACTGTTACATTCCAGGTTCGCTGTATGTAGGACCCATTCATCCAATGGCGCTGATCTTATTTTTAATGGCCAAATTACCTGCCTGCATTGAGGATTCGTGTTCTCATATGCCAAAGATTCTATAAGGAGTCGCCTGGATTCTGGATTCGCTACCTGTACTTCTACTGCCCTGGATAATCTCTCTAAAAATTCAGTGAACCTTTCCCTTGGGCTCTGTAATACCTTGGTATAGGGTTGCATTATCTCTCCTGTTTCACAAACCTTATCCAAGGCATTTAAAGCAGCTGTATGGCACAAAGGCAACATGTGCTCGTCATATGCAGATTGAACCTGCGTGTCAGCGTAAGGACCCTCCCCAAGAATCTTGTTTTGGGGTACTTCATGATCGTCCTTTAATTCCTGAATCTCTATGGCTTTTGCTTCTTGCCTCCATAAAGCTCTCCATTGAATTTGACAAGAATTTTCGAGCACTGCGGAGGCTAATTGGGCCCAGTCTTTTGAGGTTGCTTTATTTACAGTAGCCCATGAGGTTAGGAGCTCTCTGACAAAGGGAGAATGAATACCATACAAAACAATGGCCTCCTTGATGCCCTTTAGATCCTTCATCTGTATAGGTTCCCAGTGATAAGCAATGGGACCATTTGATTGTTTTTTCGTTGCTGGTTTTTCTGTTACAGATACTGGAAAAACCATAGGTGAACGCATAACAACCTTAGGGAGATCTTTCCCGCATTTGAGAGGTGTTGGGAAACTCCTGTCCTGACCTGTTGCCTGTATGCCTGATTCTGAAGTATCAGATTGAATGTCTTCGAAATCCTGCAGTCTATTCATCATTGTTTCTCTGAGCTCTTGAAATTCTTGGGACAAATAATTTTCTAAGGACGCCATGGAATCTTTCATTTTTTTACATTCATCATTTAAACGTGATTCCAAATATTTAATATTCTCATCCTTAGAAAGTACCATAATGGCATGTAAACTGCCTTCCACAAATGATATTCTATCAGTTAGTTTATCATTGCTCTCAGACTTGAAACAATTCTTTTCTGTTAGCATTTCAATCTTGTGTTACAGTCTTTGTAATTTGCTAGTGAAATCATCAAACATGGAACAGTTTTTTTGGTTAAATGTTTCAACATTATGTTCCAATTTTTCAATTCTATGTGTTGAACACATTTTTCCTGAAAGTAATTCAATTTTGTGTTCCGTCTCTTTAAACCTGTTTGTCAGACCTACATTATCATTTTTAACATCCTGAATATTTTCTACCAACCCTTATTTACTATCCTGCAAGGAATTTTGCATTTCCTGAATTCTTTGTATTAAGATTTCAAAACTACCCTGCGATGGCCGCATGACCTGTATAAGTTTAGTCCTATTTTTGAGCCATTTCTTTGGCAAAATTATATTGATTATGAAACTAATAATCACCATCGTGGGTAGGAAGTACCTTTCAGGTAGGTCCTCAACCCTTTCTAAAATCCCATCCATACAAAAGACAAGAAAATTCTTTACATCCTGCATCATAATGTTAGCTGTTGACATTGTATAAAGCAGTTAAGTTTGTTACCAGTGGAGTAATACAGGCCGATATCAACAGGCTGCCAGCGAAAGAGCACGTGGCCGGAGTCAGCAGGCCGCCAGTAAAACAGCACATGGCCACGAGAGAAATCTCAGAATACCACCTAACCTTACCGGCAGGTAGAAGGTGCTGGTTCCTGGCTGCAGGAATCGTGCCTTGCCAAGCAAAGTGGTGAGGAACTTAGCGAAAGGAGAGTCCACGTGTGCCTGGTCGGGCCGAGGAGCAGTTGCTTTTCTGGGCGCCTGGATCCGGATTCCAAAACTTCCGACACCAAATGATGCTCCAAATGACACTGTAACGATAAGCGACACACTTACTGAAAGTAAAACTAAGTATTTATTGTAGAAATTACTCACAAGATACCAAACAAATAACCCAGATGAGCCAAGTAGTTTTCCCGCTGCCGAATCGGAAGCCGAACCGGAAGCCGAACTCCGGGAAAAGAGACCGAGACTTCCTGTGTGCTGTCTTTTATGCCTTCCCCCGTAACACCCCCTAGCCATGTCCAAAAGTAGGCCTGGCTAGTGACGTAGTTCACCGCCTACGTACGTATACGTCCTTACTTCCGGCCGTATACATCTTTAGTCATGCCTAAAGTGGGTGTGGTTAGCGGTGTGGTAAACCGCCCTTTTATTACCTCATCTGTATGCGCCTCTAGTAAGTCACATGGTTAATGGCGGCATACAGACTTCCTCCTACACACAGCATTTGACAAATCTGACTGACTAGTAAGTGATCACCCACGGCAAGAATGGCAAGGGTGTTACATGATATCCTAACGGGAAAACCTGTGTCATGACTTGAAGATTCAAGCTCTCTGTTTAGAGCTAGGGTGGCTGCTTCTCCTCACTTGCTAATCACATCATTTGTCCTTGTGTACTTACTAATGTGCCCCTTTCTCATTGCTGTTACAGAAGTAGTGTGAAGGAAGAGGGGTCGATTTTGACTCAGTTTAGAGGGGACAGTCAGTCATGGTGGGGAAGGCTTAGTGCTTGGAATAGCTTGATCTGTGGCAGTGGGATTTTGTGGCTAGGCTCCTTAGCAGATCAGGAAGTGGATAGCTCGGGCCTGAAACATTGCTGGCCTATAACGCTCGAGATCCACCCATCCTGGCTTTGTCAGCCAGCTCTGCCCTATATCCCAAAGGATATACATCTCCTAAAGCAGTATTCCTAGCAAGAGTCTGAGGGTTTTAAACCCAGGAGCCTATGGTGGACATTTACCATCCAAATCGAACATTATGAACCCATTAGTAACACCTCCTTCACACAGAGATGTGTTCTTAACATTCCAAAAAAGTATTTACTCTAGCTTCAGCAAAATCTAAGGCACTTCTGAGCATTTCAGAACCATAAATGCCAAATTTCAGAAGGCAAGGCAGCCACGAAAAGTGACTTTTCCTCTCTGAAATCACCTAGCCACCTTTGAGATGACCCCGACTTCACACTGGAAGCCAGGTATATGATTCCAGCTGTGCCCTGAGGTTAAGAGAATAGCCATGGCATGCATTTTTCTTTTCCATCCTGTCGATATGCATTTTCCTGAAACTCCTGTCCTGCCTCTCTCATGCAGGAAACTTCATTCTCTAGTAACTAGGAGAACTAAGGGCAATAGCTTTTCTAGTGCGTCAGTAATAACCGAAATAATAATGAAGTGGTCAGAAACACTAAGAAATACTACCTCTGCCACTTGGAACTATTTCCCTACTCTGTGTCCCAGTTTCCCCATCTGTAAGATGGGGCTCAACAGTAGTCTTCCCTAGTGAAGCTAACAGCAGGTTTAAATGAGATGATAAGTAGCATCTTTGATATTCAAACAATAAAAAGGCAACTTGACCCTGATTCTGTGGCTCCTGACTGGAGAGGACAGAGGAAAGAATATAAACAAGAACGGATGTTTGGCAGATTTGACCGCTGAATGAGCCCCTGTTTAAGCAACATAAGCGAAGAACAGAGAGCTACCATCTGAGGTGCCCCACCCCTCACCAATGACAGGCAACCATCCCTTCATAGATGCACGCTCTGGACACCTGCCTGCCCTGATTCTTCTTTGTCAACAGAGACTAAAATAGACCAGCTTCGTCAGCATCAGGAGCCCAGGAGTGATTTCAGTGGCTGTTACTCTGAACACAGTTCAAAAGCACAGTGACCAAGGAGGAAAAAATGACACTCTTGGCTACTGCTACTCTTCCATTCCCACAGGGGCCCAAAGCATTTCTCTGGGCAATCTACTGAAGAGCATTGCCTACAATTTCTTCTGCCAGTCCACCACTAATCTTTTTGTTTGTTTGTTTGGTTTTATTTTGATCTTTCATGAAGCAGATTGAATACCTTGAGGAGCCAGAGATTTCTTCTAGACTGGATCTATAAAGAAAATAGAATTAACAGAAATTAGAATTAACGTGGCCGCGAGAGAAATCTCAGAATACCAAGTTCTTTCACTTTCTTTAGTTTTCCTTCTAGTCTAAACCAAATCCTCATGAGTATAATGACCTTCACCCAAGACCATATGGGGCATGCAATCTGCTCTGGATATGATGTTGATTCTGCCAGAGGAAAAAGGACATCGATGCTCTAATTACTGATGGAGGACTCAGAAAAAAACACCTTTTAGCTCTGAGCATATTTATCGGTCTTCTCAGCACTGATTAAAACCTGCCATTCAGCCCTTGCACGGCCACCAGGAGCATGAAATGGTGTTGATGCAAGGACTTCAAGCACCAAACTGGAATTTCGATCAGATACTTGAGGCTGCCAAGCCGGTGACATCAGTGTGTTATCTGAGTCATGTGGCACACAATAGACAATAGTGGTGACCATACAAAGACATTCAAAGTCAAATATTTAAAAACTGATGAAGTTGGAGAAGTTGTAATTTTGTCCAATTGCTCTGGATTTGAATGGGATGTGCAACCCCAAATATGTTACTAAATCCCTTTAAGGCTAACTTTATTCATCTGTAAAATAAAGGTTATAGTGTATGTCTCCAGTCATGAAGATTTTAGAACAATGAAAAGCCATTATCAGCCATTAGTTAATCAGATTCAATCTCCATGTATGAATGGCTTGCTCACTTTCTCCTCCAGACAGCAATGTTTCCTGTTAATTCTTTCCAAGGTTCTAGGTGTCTAAGTGTGTGCTGGAGCTAGGAAGGTGGGAAGAAGCATGAAGACCAGGTAGAGTCTGCCAAGACTACTGTGTTGCCTTTGTTTTCACACTGCTCTACATCCAAAGCTTGTCACAGAGGCCTACTCCAATAGGAGACTTCCTTATGACACTCAGAAATGTTAAGACACATAGCAACATATGCTCATGATGTTCAGAAGTCAATGACACATGAAGCAGAATATATTTCTATATCTATCCATCTCTATCTATCTATCTAATCTAATTCCCTGTGCATCTTTTCATTAAGGCTAGCTAGCAATTCCCAGGTGGAAGCATTGACATTTCTAAGCCCAGCCATCCCACACCCTCAATATTAGAGTATCCAGAAACACCTTATTTGCCTTAAAATTTGAAGAAAAAAATATAACAACAACTGATGGGGACGTCCTGTGTATATGTCAGTAAAGCACTGTTGGCCAATAGGGAAGAAAGATAGATGGGACTAGGAGTTGAGGAAGATTCTGGGAAAGAGAAACACAGGGAGTCACGATGTAGCCTCCAGAGGAGTAAAAGGTCTGGATCCTTTCTCCGGTAAGAGAAATACTTAGATTAACAATTATGGGGTAAATACTTAAGTCAGAGATAGCCAGTAAGAAATTCTAATTTCTGTTTCTGTCATGATGACAGGGAGTAAGGGATGTCCCTCATATTACATGGTTCTCCTCATGATTTTTCTCATATGTTCCAATATCCTGAAGTTTTAGGTCTTTCTTCCACCAGAACATGATTTGTATATTTTCTCTATGCCTGAGGCTTGGGCAGAGTCCAGGAAAGAAGCAGTAGTGAGGATGTGTGCTGAGTTTCTCATGCCATGATGAAATTCCTTACAGAAACAACTCATTCAAACAGCCATTAGGGCCCACACTTTCATTGGTCAGTCAGTCATTAGGGCCCACACTTTCATTGGTCAGTCAGTCATTAGGGCCCACACTTTCATTGGTCAGTCAGTCATTAGGGCCCACACTTTCATTGGTCAGTCAGTCGTTAGGGCCCACACTTTCATTGGTCAGTCATTAGGGCCCACACTTTCATTGGTCAGTCAGTCATTAGGGCCCACACTCTCATTGGTCAGTCATTAGGGCCCACACTTTCATTGGTCAGTCAGTCATTAGGGCCCACACTTTCATTGGTCAGTCGTTAGGGCCCACACTTTCATTGGTCAGTCAGTCATTAGGGCCCACACTTTCATTGGTCAGTCGTTAGGGCCCACACTTTCATTGGTCAGTCGTTAGGGCCTACACTTTCGGCGCCTATCACAGTGGCTGGAGCATGAGATGGCTGCTTCTAACATTGGGGCTGACCGGAAGCAGAGTCAGACCACAAGCCTCAAAATCCCACCCCAGTAGCCCACTGCCACCTGCCAGTCTCCACAGCTCTAAAATAGCATCACCATCGGTCAACCAGGTGTTCGAACACACAGGTCTGTGGGGGTCATTTCAGAGTCAAACCAAAAAAGAATCCATAGCAAATACTGCTGCCAGATCCAGCAAGTGAAATCTGAGTTCAAGACAAAGTAAACGCATTGTTAAGATTCATAGTCTCCTTCCACTTGGTCATGATATGTAATTTATGGGACATAAACAAATGACTTTATCTGAAATCCCGATTTCATTTTTCAGTCTGTAACCCTAAGTGCGACCCCCTAGAAGTGCATGAGACCAGACTCAACCACAGTGTTCAAAGCTGTAAGGCTGTGGAGGCATCTTTATTCAGGGACCAATCTCTGGTCTGCAAGTGCCGAGCTCAGCATCCCCAGGGATGGGAAGCATCTGTTAGTTCTCTGATCTTCCAGCAACCATCACCTTAGCATATTCTGAAGAGACTACAGGGGGAAACAGAAAACCACTCCTCCCACGTGCCTGCAGGGACATGCTACAAGGCTTCTAGAGCTGGAATATAGTCTAATCAAATAAGATGTAGGAATAATGTATCAAGAAAACCCAGAGCTGTGTACAACTTTTATTCATAAATGGAAGCTATTTTGGGGACAATTTCTCCTCCTTCCATGATTTTAAACATGAACACAGAGACTTGGTTAGTTTGTCCCTGGAATGAGATGGAAGTGTATGTTTCTCTGTGCATGTATGCATAGCATTTCTAGTGAGTGTGTTTGACCCAGATGTTAATACGCCAATCCAAGTGTCAGATCTTCTATCTACCCACAAAGTGTATGCAAAAGTGAGGCTCATTCACTGGATAAAGGACATTTGGAAATGAAGATTCTGGAATACTCTTATGCTGGACAGAGCACTAATAAGTTCAGCCACTAGTTCAGCCCTCATCAGGTCTGATCCTGAGACTTGTGGGTAGTGAATGAAATCCCAAGTGAACCTGTTATTGACTTGGTTGTAGCCATGCCAAGGACTCCAATTCCTCAGACCCATGGAAATGACAGAGACTTTCCAGGTGAGATGCAGAGGGATGGCAAAGCCCTCCTCTGGTCCAAGTGTGAATGGTGATGGTGTATGCAGAAACTGTCAATCACAGCTTCCTCTTCAGGGACGACTGCAGCCTGAGACTGCTGCCTACAGAGACCTCCTACGCAGATTAGCTAAACCTGTCTCTTTGTTCCACTAGGTACCATATACCTACCTGCTTCCCACCTCCTCTGGATGAGGGAAGTCTTTGTGTGTATATGTTTCTCTTATTGGTTGATGAATAAAACACGGTGGCCAATAGAGGCAGGGAGATTGGCAGGACTGGGAGAGGAGGAGAATTCTGGGAAGTATAGACAGAGAGAAGTTGCCACGTAATGCAGAGTAACAGGTCTGGACCCTTTTCCAGTAAGACAATACCATGTGGAAATACTTAGATTAATAGAAATGGGTTAATAATTAAGACAGAGTTAACTAATAAGAAGCCCTAGATACTGGTCAATAGTTTCATAATTAATATAGCATGAGTGTGTTTCTTTGGGGCTCAAGGGCCACGAGATCAGTTGGGACCAAGAACCTCTCACTATACTCCTCAATTCAGATATTTAAAATAAACATGCTGAGTTTCTCAGTTGCTATTGGTTGTATTGTATCTCCATCAGAGTGCATGGCTCCCCCAATTACAGCTTTTCTATACATATGTCTGTGTGTCTGTCCTTCACTGCCTTATCACTTCAGTCAGGTCTCCAGGAGCAAGCCATACAGCACTCTGCAGAGCTTCCTGAGGATTACTTCTCCACCTTTACTTTAAACTCTACCAAAGGATGTCAATGTGGTGATGGTCCCATTAGTGGCTTCTAAACTTACACCACTTGTGAGAGGTAGAGTCGGCTAAGAGCTAGAATCTATTCCTCCCCTTCACACCAGATACCTCCTGGCTTATTTGGCCATTAACTAGGTTGCGGGGGGGGGGGGTGCTTGTATGATGTGCCAGCTTAATGCCTCACCTTCAGGAAGCCTGAAATCTTCCAGTAGTCTCAGAACTTGAGTACATCATAAGAATAAGACAGGCTGAGTCTGCTGGAGGATGAGAACACTTGGAAGAGAAAGAATCCTGAGATTTCAGCCTCCTCTCACCACTAGGACTACCCAGTGTACAGCAGATGATCTTAGACACAGGAAGACAAGCCTGTATTAACTGAACTAAATGACTTACTTCTTTTGTAAAGTACAAAGTTTGGAGTTGTTACACAGCAACAGCTGACACTTCTACAAACACCCACATGTTCCAATAAATTCCTTTCCTTGTCCAGCAAGATGGCTCAGCAGGTAAAGGTCCTTGTTGCCAAAACTAAGGGCCAGAGTTTAATGCCTGGAACCCACAAGGTGGAAAAGGAGAACAGATTCCCACAAGAGGTCCTCTGGCTTCCACATAGCCATGTAAACTTGCACATAAATAAATGAATGTAGTAATAAAACACATTCCTTTTTCTGTAAATTCTCAAGACTGTAAACAAAAAACTCTAATTCACACATTTCTGCTCATTTCCAACTCATTTACTGGAATGTGACCACACCATGTGTCATCTTTTGCCACTATTTTATCTTACTTTACAACTGAATTTGAGCGTCTTCTCCTAACAATAAATTAGATACAATAAAGAAAGAAAATCTCCCGAAATGATCTTTGAGCCTCTGCCCAAATGAGGCTTCTCTATGACATCATGGACCCTGGCCAAATGTTATCCTCATGCTGACCTTCTAATCTCTGTTCTGTTCAGCAGGAAGTGTCTCAGTACATGTTGGATGGCAAAGAGATTTCTCACAGGACAGAGCTGTGCCGTGGGCCACTGTTGACCTTTGTGGGGAGAGAAATGATAGTATCCAGAATGTCCCTTTTCCAAGTGTTTAAAGGCATACAGATGGAAAAGAAAAAAAGAAACAGATATTCCTCATTATCACTTTGCTTTCTGACCTCTTGGCCATCATATTTGTGTTCCTTAACATCTTTCTCCTAGCCTCCAAATAGTAGCTTTGACCTGAGAGATCACACGTTTGCCAGAATTGGGCAAGGGTGGGGGCAATGCTTGCTGGATAGCCCTAATTATGCTATTGAAAATACACTGAAGTTTTCCAAGAAAAATAACCCTACAGGTCTACAAATGTCTTATGGCAGAATTTTCAGACTTACCATCTACTTTGGTCCTTGTCAGAAAGATGCACAAAGGACAATCCATTCTTATCTTGAGTGCTTTCCCTCGGGCTTGATTCTTTTCTGATAACATACCACAGTCCTTCATTGAACTGAGTTGAGGCAGTGCTGTTTTTCCTTGGGAATAAGTTGAAGCTTAAAGAAACAAATCTCACAGGACCCCACAGCTAAGCAGTAGGCCTGGGGTTCTACTTCAAAGTCCAAATGCTTTCCCTAATTTTTGTGATTCTGGTCCTTATAGAATTTTAAACAAAATACATGCCAAAAGTTACATCAGTGAAATGATGGTTAAGTATTATTTTAATGTAAAGCAATATATGGTTTTAATGAGTTTTCTTCCAGTCTGAAGTGGGTCTGATGATGAAATCCATTTGATTTATTTATAAGTCCATCTGTAGTTCCTTCCTTCCTTCCTCCCTGTAGAGAGCTGCGAAGTGCTGCACCCTTAAGATGGTGCTGGCTTCTGCCGTCTGCTAGCCCGACAGCAAGTGCTCTCTGTGATAAACAAGTCCTTATTTGGTCAAGGCTGGATATCAGGCTTGCTTCCTTGTATGTGGACCTATCTGCTGTTGCCACATGGCTTACTGGGGTTGGCCGCCCAAGGGCCTTTTTAAACTGTGGGCGGGCACTCCCTGGGGCCAGAAGATTTGTTCAAGGTCCTGAATAAACTGCTTGTGAGAAGGATTCCTGAGTCACATCTTCCTTGCTGGTCGAGGTGGTCGTGACACCTCCCCCCCTTCTCTCCATAGTGAGCAACTTCCTCAGGCCTTTATGTGAAAATTAAGGGGACAGGAAAACATGCATTGACTTCCTGTATAGGATGACAGGAGATTCTGCTATAGAACCCCATTCATCAACTTAAATGCTGAGTCAGTAGAAACAATCTTTGCTTTTGGAAGGGAGTCAGAAACTCAGGTCTCTGTCATGTCACCTATTAAATGCTGGCAACAGTATAATTTAGTATGGTCTACATGTTTCTCACACATGTTGTCAATGCCACTTCTCACATCTAGCCTGCATACACCCTTTCATCTGGGGATGACTTTACCTGCCATAGACTCTGTTCTGCCTGGCCTGTACATCTGACTGACTGAGAACCTCGAGGAACTCTTTCAGAGCTATGGATCTGGGCTGTTCCACAGAGACACAGTCATGTTGGATTACTTATGCTTAAATTCATTAATGTGAGATAAAAATTCAGTTCCTCAGTTACACATTTTAAGTGCTCAATAACCCCATATGGTGAGTGGCTACAGCAGGAACAGTACAGCTATAGTGCATGTCCATCTTTCCAGAAAGTTCTACTGGACAGACTTCTCAGGAAGTTTCTGCTAAGGAATAGCTCACAGCCTAAGAGGAACTTCAACCTGAAGCCTCCCAGAGTAGAAAATGTAGATTATTGTTATTAAATAATTTTGTATATGAATGAAATTTATAGATACTAAATAAGGGAGCTTCCAAAGCATTTGGGTTAAAATACAGTACGTGGAATTCCAATTCCCTGTCCTTCGGGAGCTGTAACTATAGAGATGATGGTTTATGTGGGAACAAAGGGGTATTCTTATATTACATTACAATGCTCTCTTATAGTAAGAGAGGGTGGGTTTCTTAATAATAAAGTAAAGGAATCACATTAGGGGACAATAGGGTTTCTTGACATGAACATCTTCCCCTCTGTCTGAGCTGTATTTTGTCCTTAACTGTTCTGAAGTCAGTGGGGGATTTGAAGATTATGAGTGGAGAGAAAGAGACATGGAAGCAGAGGGGACTTTGGAAGGAAGGGAGTTTCAGTGGGTGGAGGAAATAAGAGTGAACAACAAAGTTATATGATTGGAGCACATTATGTATGCATAATTATGAAAGAACACATAATTTTTAAAGATTTGAAATAAGCTGGTTAGACCCCTGGAGTTCAACTCCAGCACTGACCATGTGATGCTAACTAAGCCAGATACTTTGGATCTTGATCCCATCTGTAAAATGGGAGTGGTGCTACCACACTGCCAAGCTGTGGGTGAGGACACATGTTCTGTGTGTAGCACAAATAATAAAAACCCAGAGACAGATATCGGGGTTCAAGCCGAAGACTAGAAAAGCAAAGCAGCCAGCCACTAGAGAGTTCTCACCTCTACCAATGCTCAGACCAAAGGGGCGATGGTGTCTTCCGATTGCATCTCCAGACTGCACTGCTCCTCAGAGGCATTGTGACTGCAGACTGAATACACACTGAGACCCTGAGCTCCCGTTTTACAATTCTCTCTAGTGCTGAGATTAAAGGCATTCATCACCACCGTCCAGCTTCTATAGCTAACTAGTGTGACTGCTGGGATTAAAGGTGTGTACCAACACTGTCTGGCCTCTATGGCTGTGACAAGCTTTGTGTTCTAATCTTCAAGCAAGCTTTATTAGACCATAAACAAAATATCACCATATCTGTGAACATTTTAAAAAGGGAAAAAAGCCACTTTACCCCCAACCCCTAGTGACTGTTTTTTAGAGCTGGTACAGATAAAGGGGTGTGGGATACAGGATGCTCTGTGCTCTGGCGTTGACAACTCCACAGTTCATGCTCTATGATACAAAACCTGGAGGCTTTGCATTCACCCAGGGTCACATCCCTTCAGTCTGCCAAAAGAAAAGTGAAGCTGTTGACCTGAGCTAGTGGGGGCTCACTGACTGCAGCCTGACAGAGGGGGAACCTGCATGGGACCAAACTAGGCTCTCTGAATGTGGGTGACAGTTGCGTGACGTGGGCAGTCTGTGGGGCCACTATGAGTGGAACCAAGATTCATCTCTAGTGCTTGAACTGGCTTTTGAGAGCCCATTCTCTTTGGAGGGATACCTTGCTCAGCCTAGATACAGGGGGGGAGGGCTTAGTCCTGCTTCCAAGTGATGCTGCAGACTTCCTGTACTCCCCATGGGAAGCCTTACCCTCTCTGAGGAATGGATGTGGGGTGGGATGGGGGAAGGTGGGGAGAGCAGGGGGAGAGGGAGAGGGAACTGGGATTGGTATGTAAAATCAGAAAAGATTGTTTTAAAATTTAAAATAAAAGAAAAAAAGAAAAGTGAAGCCATGTATCTCAGAAAAACAGCCACAGTTTACTTAGTAGCTTGATTTGGGGTTTGGCAGGTATTTTGCTCTGGAGTAATTTGCAACCAACTGGTAGAATTTGAAAGTATTTTCGCTGTAGGAGGCAGATGTGGAAGTCTGACTTGCTAAGTGTTTTTTTTTTAAACAAAACTGAGATATTATTTAGTGCCCCACCTCCACACACGTAGCTATGGCACAGCCTGAAGGAGCGCAGCATTCACTTTCATGGTGGTGTAATTATATACACTGACCTGTCATTCACTTTCTTGGCGGTGTAATTATATACGCTGACCTGTTGTTTACCGTAGTGAGCATCCATCCAAGGCCACAACACCTGCTCAAACACCTGCCCAGCGTGTGAGGACTTAGAGGACAGAGTTTAGGGACTTAGGCCACTCAGGGTCAGCTACCCCTGCCTGAGGACAACAGAGCCTTGTTTAACCTCCAAGGAAGTACATTTATTATTTTTGGTGAGGTCTGTGAAGCTGCCTAAAGCAGAAAGAGAAGGAGACTTGGTTGTCAGTGAGTGTGGCTTGTTTGCTATCAGAGATTGAGAAAGACACAAGAGCATGTAGCAATTCTTCCTGGGTGCTTACAAAACCTTTGACAAAGTGTAATGCCCCAATATAAGAGAAACCAATGTAAACATTCAGTGTTTAGGGATGGGGAAAACCAACAGTGACATTGTCTCACAAGGCCCTCTACATGCACAGAAAGACTACCTAAATGCTTCATTCCGGTGCTTGTGGGAGCTCAGTGCTAATGACATTTGCCTAGCAGGTGCAAGGCCTCAGGTTCAATCCCCCAATAGAACCCCTAAATCTAAATATATATCTTGTGTTATCACATAGCTTCTCTTTAATCTCCACCATAGGAAAGAATATAATTATTTGTGATACCTTTATTACACTCAATATTTGAGAAATATCAAGAAGTTCAGTGGCTTGGGCAGCGATTGACAAGTGGACTAATGGCACATACTTGGAGGCCACAGGGACACAGTTGGAGTCCCACAGTGATAGCGATGAGTAGTGTGACTTTAGGTGAACTGTATAATTAGACTAAAAAGGGTGGGGAAGGCTAATATGTCACCTTCGTTGTGGAGAATGAATCACACACACAACACATATATACTGTCCAGCATCCTAAACCAAACTTTGCCACCTACCTCCTCAAAGTCTACACACAGCGAGGGAACGGCAGTCACACTGCTAACGCTGGTTGGATTGTTCCACTCATAAAACAGAGACAGAAGAGGGACACTGGGTAGGTGTCGAGCATAATTAAAGCACAGTTTAGATCAGTATTAGTGTTAACAATAAGTTCTGACTGAAAGTGTTCCTTCTGATATTCATTTTATTGTGAGTATGCCAAGACATTGGGAGACAGAGGGTGAAACAATTTGGCTTCCAAATTGGCAACTGTTGGACATTCCCTCTTTGCTACACTTGCTGCCTTGAGCAAAGGACTGAGACCAGACACTAGCAGGCTTCCAAATGTCAACATTTGCTGAGTTGACTACTCCACAAGCGCTGTGAGGAAACTACACAATGATCTCAGCAGCTCGACACCACTCCTGAAACCGCAGCCCTAGCCAGGACTGTTGCTGATAGTCTGTGCTGGACTAGCTCTTGCTGTCCCTAGTCTTGCTGAGTCTCAGTTGCCTCTGCAACCATTGCAGTGTGGGCCACTTCCCCTGGTGGCCTGGCAGAGCAGCTGCTGTGACTGGAATGAAATGCTGTATGATTGTTTCAGACACAAACTTTGATTGGTAGGAAAAGTTTCCAGTGATTGGTGTGAACACCTGAGAGTCTGAATTAATTACTTTCTGAGTCATCATGTCAAAAACACCTGACAAGAGCGATTTGAAGGGAGGTTTCCTTTGGCTCACAATTTGAGGGTACAGTGAATTAAGACAAGGCAGCTGGTCACAGTGGACCCACAGTCGGGAAACTGTGGGTTTCCTAAATGAGTGAATGAATGAATGAGTGAGTGAAGAATGAATGAATGAATGAATGAGCTTGGTTTGCTTACTTCATTTTATTCAATCTGGGACCCCAACCCACAGAATGTTGCCACCTACATTTCATGTGGGTCTTCCCCACTCAATAAGCCAATGTAGTCACACACACACACACACACACACACACACACACACACACACACACACACAGAAGTTTGCCTCCTGCATGAGTCTAGATTGTGTCAAGTTGACAGTCATTATTAACCACTGGCTACCAAGCAGGCTGATGGGCTCACTTGGTGAGCTGGCAGTGAGACACTTTTGAGCTGCCTGTCATAGTGTTGTAACATTAGGTCCCTAAAAGGCTCCTCTCTGGAGGTCTTCTTTGTTGTTGCTGTCATCCACTTTTTAATAGAGTATGTGGAGCTGGTAACAGGAAGAGCGAACGGCAAAAAAAAAAAAACAAACAGCAGGACAGGCTACAATGAGTTGCAAATCCGGTGCAATGACTGGCTGCCTGATAGTTGGTGAAGAGGCAGAGCCCAGCGGTCTTCTGGACAAACTTCAATGCTGCTGGCTGCTTGGACAGCTGTAAAGGAGGAGCCACAGGCCCAGTGGCCAACAGCAGCAGCAGTGAGGACAGAGCAGCTGCCTCCCAAAGGGTGGAAGCCGTGAAAATGGCTGTGGTAGCAAGAGGTGGCTGAGCAGTTCAACAGAGTAGAGAGAAGGGAATGACAGAGGGGAATGGAAGGGAGGGCAGAGAGGAGAGGCGGAAGAAGGACAGAAAGATGGAAAAAACTAGGGTGTTTTTACTTTCGCTGTTGCTGTTACCATCGTACTTGACAAGAGGCAGCTTGAGGGTGACAAGGTTTCTTGGGCTGCACACTTTGAGGAGATCAGTGCATTATAGCAGGGGAAGCATTGAGGAAGATGGCTCCTTGGAGGCCAGTGTATGTGACAGGGATACCTCAAGTCACATCTTAGTGGAACAGGAAGCAGACAGAGATGAATGCTAGTGTTTAGTTCATTTCCTTCCTTTTCTTCTTATTCCTCATGGTGCCGCCCACATTCATGGTGAATCTCCCCCCACCCCCTTGGTTAATTCTCTCTGAAAGCCCTCCCAATTACACTCAGAAGTGTGCCTCAGTCTCTCAGGTGATTAGTAACCCAGTCAAGGAGGTGATGAAGATTAATCATCTCAGGTAGTCCCTAGGCACTAGAAGGGTTTGGTCTTTAGGGCCAAGGGTCTCAGATATCCCAGACTTAGGAGCTGTAGCATTGGCTGCAGTCAAAAGTTGAGGAATCTTAATGCCTAGGCCCTTCCAGAGGCTGCAGCACCAGCCACTGCCAAGGGCCGAGGACCCCAGTTTTATAGGCCCATGTAAGAAAGAGCTAGACCATTATTTGTGGTCCTAGTGTCTCACTACTTGAGGCCTGCATGAGACCTGTAGCTCTAGATAGTGTCACCTGCTGCTGCTCCCACCTGCCTGCTGACACTACCTACTTTGAAGAAAGCCCAACGACATAAAGGTGCCAAAGGCCAGCTCTTGCAAAGCTTCTCCTTGCCTCCCACAATTTCTATCAGGATAGAACAAAGGGCCCCAGCATGCTGACCAGGATCAAGGCTTTCAGGCACCAGGTTTCCAAAAGCTAAATTCAGAGAAAGCACCTGGACATGGAGAATGATAGATGAAGAACAGTGTCAATTCTGCAGCAGGACAAGCCATTTCATTCTGTCCCCTGACTTATCCCATATGAATCCTTTGCCTCCCTCTTAATTCCCGAAGAAAATTCTGTGCATTGAGTTAAGAAACGTTGCTTTTTAATAAAGAAACTCCTTGAGGCTTCTAAGATGTGGTAGCAAAGAGAAGTACAGTGTTGTATCACATTGTTACAGCTCTGTATGTTCTTTCCCTCACTATATTACATTGTTACAGCTCTGTGTGTTCTTTCTCTAACTATATTACATTGTTACAGCTCTCTGTGTGCTTTCTCTCACTATATTACATTGTTACAACTCTGTGTGTCCTTTCCTTCACTATATCACATTGTTACAGCTCTGTGTGTTCTTTCCCTCACTACATTACATTGTTACAGCTCTGTGTGTTCTTTCCCTCACTATATCACATTGTTACAGCTCTGTGTGTTCTTTCCCTCACTATATTACATTGTTACAGCTCTGTGTGTCCTTTCTCTCACTATATCACATTGTTACAGCTCTGTGTGTTCTTTCCCTCACTACATTACATTGTTACAGCTCTGTGTGTTCTTTCCCTCACTATATCACATTGTTACAGCTCTGTGTGTTCTTTCCCTCACTACATTACATTGTTACAGCTCTGTGTGTTCTTTCCCTCACTACATCACATTGTTACAGCTCTGTGTGTTCTTTCCCTCACTACATCACATTGTTACACCTCTGTGTGTTCTTTCCCTCACTATATCACATTGTTACAGCTCTGTGTGTTCTTTCCCTCACTACATTACATTGTTACAGCTCTGTGTGTTCTTTCCCTCACTATATCACATTGTTACAGCTCTGTGTGTTCTTTCCCTCACTACATCACATTGTTACAGCTCTGTGTGTTCTTTCCCTCACTACATTACATTGTTACAGCTCTGTGTGTTCGTTCCCTCACTACATTACATTGTTACAGCTCTGTGTGTCCTTTCCCTCACTACTACCTTTCTCACACCCTACCCCTCTTCTCTCCCTTTCCATTCTTATCATTGGCCTCATTCTTTCAAGGCCAGCTCATGTCTCATGAGCCTCCTCTGGTCTTCCCTTTTTCTGGGTGCAGAAGAATGTATGCTTTTGATGCTTAAATGTAACTGATTTCCATTTCATAAGGGCTTAATCTTCACCATAATGATCGTGTACTTTCTTTGTCACAGGGTTTGACATTGTCATGAACCCAGAAGGGTCTAGATAGATAAGGGCCATGTCTGAGACCTCGCTGAGAATTGGGCTGACTGCACTGTCTGTGAGACATCCATCTGGTGGTCAAGGCCAAACTGAGAAGTTGGCAGAAAATAAGTCTTAATCTCCACTGTGTTTTATAACAAGGAGGCGTGATGACAGGTTAGCAGTGTGTGTGTGTGTGTGTGTGTGTGTGTGTGTGTGTGTGTGTGTGTGGAGGGGCTTGACAGCAAAATGGATCAGAGTCAA
The DNA here is from genome assembly GCF_017639785.1 of Mesocricetus auratus. Taxonomy (NCBI): domain Eukaryota; kingdom Metazoa; phylum Chordata; class Mammalia; order Rodentia; family Cricetidae; genus Mesocricetus; species Mesocricetus auratus. Next base: position 35,806,376 of record NW_024429182.1, read on the forward strand.
CAGACTTCATGAGCTGCTTGCCAGCCTTAAAAGGGACAATGAAAGTAAGCCTCAGGGCAGAGCCTGCCAGATACTAGGAGCTCAGAGTTATCTACAGGGATAACACAAGAGATAAGACAAGCAATTATTTAAATGGCAAGATGAAACAACATCTCAGACTCAAGAACTTACAGGGCCATGTTCCAGGGAGTGGGGCTACTGTCAAGTTATCTTAAGGTATTTGGTGATGGTTGCCTAGTTTAGAGTAGACTGAGAACTCTTCTGCCTATGCCCAGTGTCTATGCATGGAAGAGGGAGGGATTCAGGGCTGAAGCAAATGGAAGGAACCTGCGTCTGTGCTGGGGAAGATACTCTGGTGTCAAGGCCATTATTGTCATTGCCTGCCTGAGTCACAAGGGCTGACAGAGCTCCAGGTAGTGAACCTAAGAGGTTTCATTGCTGCAGACTCTGCTAAGAGGAGAGTACTGAGACCTCTGAGCCATGAAGGACTGTGTGATGGGCCCCATGCCAACACCAAGTGTCCCATGACTGAGGTAATATCTGAGGTAAACAGGTGGGCATCGTTGATATCAGAGAGTTGGAACTGTTTGCCTCAAAGCATCTTGTTGGACTGGCTCATGTAATGATCTAGTTAACTTTGGCATGGGACGAGAGAGGGTCAGTTCCCCTGAAAATTAATTTGGTCCACATATGATTAACCAAGGGAGATCCAGGTTCCTGTAGCCATGTGTCTACTGGTTTCAGGGGTGGTAGGTTTTGGAAGAAAGAAATCTCAGGCACTAAGTTATGGCTCCTGTCCCCTTTGCATTTGGTGTGTGTGAGAGAGAGACAGACAGAGAGAGAGAGAGAGAGACAGAGACAGAGAGACAGAGAAACAGAGAGACAGAGAGACAGAGAAAGAGAGAGGTATCCACTTCAAAGACTCCTATTCCAAATTTAACCTACATTCTGTGTGGATGTGGTTGGAATGTGGAATTGGCACTTGCCAAAAGGGTCTCAGATGGATTCTAGTATATGTTCCCTGTGGTTGAGGAAGTTACTGTGCTGAGTGCTGCTTGGCTGGACTGAGATTTTAGATGTGATCATCATCTTTGCCTGAGTGAAGATGATGGAGTCAATAGAAGCACAGAGGAAGCTGCAGGGAGGAGGGGACAGGCTGAACCTTGCTAAGGAAGGCGATAAGGTACTTGTGTTAATAATAATGAGAGCCAGTCAGGGAAGGTTTCACTCATGCCTACTTTGCCAGGAATTGTACCTCAACGTATCTCAGCCTCCTTACCTTGTTCCAGTGAGGTGGATACTGTGACCTTCTTTTCACCGTGGAGGTGCCAGAGGCACAGAGAAGTTAGGTTCCTGCCTACAGTCACAGAGCTGAGTGCAGACTGGCCTGATCCCAACATCTCTGCTCTTTCTACCAAGTTGTCATGGTCAGCCAGTGGTCAGCCAGTGTGGTTGTTTGCATGTAAACAGAGTACCTTCTGGAGTCAGGGAAATTCCAAGGGAAACAGCAAGGGGGCTACATCCAACCATCCTTCAGTATAGTCCCGGGGAAAAGAAATGAATTACCTACATGGTTAATTATTGAATTAGAAGAAGGGCTATCTCCCAAAGACAATAGCCATCAAGGTGAGACTGAGATAGCTTCCTAATGCTTTGTTCAAAGGTCCATGCCAAGCCAGCGCTAGGCAAATTTATCTTGACAATGAAGGGAGGGTTTGCTACTTCTGGACTTCCATGTGAGAGAACAAAAATCATTTATGCTTAGGCTCATTGCAATCACATGTCTAGCTCTTGGCACTTAATTTCTAATGTATCTGTGAAAGCTGGTCTGATCTCTACTGTGCACCGCACACTTCAAAATCCACCCTGTGTTCTCAGTGTGGCCACTCCTGCCTGTTTACAACACACTGTGCTGCTCCCGTACACAGGACCTCTGTGCCCTCTTCCCTCTGTAGCATTTCCTCCCCAGCACCTCCTCCTCTAGTCTAGCCCACCCCCAGCTTGCAACTGCAGAACTTATATTTCCATGGATGTCATCTTTCCCTTGTCACCCCCTTTCCCCAATCTAGGAAAGTTTCCTTTGCTGAGTGGGACCATGAAACTGGGCTCTTTCGCTTCAAGAATGCTTCTCTAGATTTAGGAATTAGATACTCATTTATGTCAACAGAAATATCTCTCCTCCACTAGCAATGAAGTTCGTGGATGGATGGATGGATGGATGGATGGATGGATGGATGGATGGATGGATGAAAGAACTCCTCCTGTCCTGATTCTCATACTCTATGCTTGCCTCTTCATTCTCCTTGGCTTCACTTGCCAAAATTTTCAGCAATTCTGCTCTAATGGGATTTGCAAAGTGTTGCATGGTTTCAGAGCACAAATAGTGAGGTTTTCATTCTCTACCACAGCTCTCTATGGTATGTAAGTATCAACCAATCTTCTCCAAAGAAGATTTTCAGCATAAAACAGTCCTGACTACTGAGATGACTACCAGAGCCTGTGATCTCATTTAGATTTGGGGCCAGAGCAGTTAATTTCTGTTTAGGAATTAATTATCTTATTGTCATTATCATTTAATATATATACTAATGTTAAACAAATAACAGATAGGCCAGGGAAGATGCTTCACTACTGCCTTTGCTCCCCCTTCCAAATATTGCTTTCTGAATCCAGTGCATCTCCTGACCTTGTTCTTGTACCAAGTTGTTCTCAGGTTTGAGCAGGTATAGGAAGTGCCTGAAGGTTTGTTGCAGCACACATTGTTTGACTCAATGCCTGAGTGCTGAATTCAGGAAGTCTTGTTTGTGATATCATGCCACCCTAGTTAGGGTCTCCATTGCTGTGATTAAACAACATGAGCAAAAGCAGTTTGGGGAGGAAAGGGTGTATTTGGCTTACACTTCCATATCACAATCCATCACTGAGGGAAGTCAGAGCAGGAACTCAGATTGGGCTGCAACATGGAGACAGGAGTTGATGCAGAAGTTGTAGAGGAGTGATTCTTACTGGCTTCCTCCCCATGGCTTCCTCCCCATGGCTTCCTCCCCATGGCTTACTCAGTTGACCTCTTATAGTACGCAGAACCACTGGCCCAGGGAGGACATCCTCAGTGAGCTGGGCCTTCCCACATCAAACATCAATCAAGAAAATGTCCCACTGACTTGCCCACAGGCCAGTTTGGTGGGGTCATTTCTCAGTTGAGGCTCCCTATTCCCAAATAACTCTAGCCATGACAAGTTGACATAAAATTAGCCAACGCACACATTGTGGTAGACAACAAATGCTGCAAAACTTCCTTTTTGGGTATTTCTTGCATTTCTCATGGGTCAGAACTCCTGAAAATGGCAATACGCTTTGCATAATATCATGTAATAATGACATATCTAATTTAAGTACCAATTGGGTTGGGTGGAATTCAAGAGCTCGAATATATCTTAAAGAAATTGGAATGCTTAGGTTCATTCAAATGTTTATTTCTGGAAACAAAGATTGTATTAGAAAATTTTGTGCACTTCTCTGTATTGCCAAGGAAAAAAGGCCATGCATATAATCAGTCATGCTTATTTGTTTTTTAGTTACCAGTATTTCTAATTATCCATTTTCCTGCAGTCATGAGATCATAACTCTTGAAAATCATCTCAGTCAGGCATAATGGCACATGTCTTTAAGCCTTCAGGAGGCAGAGGCAGGGGGACCTACCTGGTATACACAGAGAGCTTCATGTTATCCATAGCTACATAATGAGGCCCTATCTTTAAAAAATAACATTTCAGAAAGACAGATTCTGTGTGTTTTCTTATATGTAGAACCTTGACTTAAAGCTCTGTGTGTGTGTTGTGTTTACATATGTGTGCACTTGTAACTGTTGTAGCTAGAATGCCACAGTGAGAGAGAGGGAGGCAAATGAGGGGTAATGGAGTAGATGTAACAAGAAAGCATTAGTGAGGACTAACTGGAGGAAAAAGAAGAACCAGCTATCAGAGAGGGGAACAAAGTAATGACACACATATGAAGTTGGCATGATGAAACCCATTACTTTGTATGCTAACAAAGAAAATGAACTTAAAAGCATTTGGGGGGAAAGTTTTTAATATTGATAACTCAGGTTCCACAATTTAAGTATATCCTGAAAATCTGGGAAGAAGCCACCATTGTTCTAGTGTGGGAACGCCTAGGTACAGATTGCTGAAAGTGTTTTGTGGTCACACACACCAAGAGCCACACTGTAGGAAAATGGGGTGTCAGTTGAAAGCTGTGTCTGCAGGAGCAGGGAGCTGGTGTGCTGTGAACTTCATCAACACTTTGACAGTAAAAGGAACATTTCCATCATTTATTTGTTCCTTTAAAATGTAAAACATCCTTGTACAGAGATAGAGCACGCAAAAAACAAAAACAAAAACAGAAAACCCCCAGAGATATTTGTATGGGGGAACTATCAATGACCCAAAATAAAGACAATATTGACAACCAGAGTGATAATCCCACAGTCCCTAAGGAAGCTTGTTGGTTGAGAGGCTCTGGCATTTAAAGTCTTGGTTTTAATGGCTTTGGGTTCCTGTTAAGGGGGACTTGAAAATGAAATCTTTACATAAGGCCATGACCACCACCAAAAAGCCATTTCCCACTGGTGCAGGACAACAAATTAGAAACTTTGGTTTCAATCTAAGAATTTCTAGGAGGAAAAAAAGAGTCTCTCCCAGGAATTTGTAACTACAGAAATACCTTCTCAGAGGTTTCATATTTACAGACCCCATAATTAGGCAGCCCCAGGTTGGGCAATAAAGTCTGAAATTAATACAGTGGTTAAACTTAACACTGAATGGCAGGTACACACCCAAGGTATACATTTACTCAAGTGCACACAGCAGGAGGAGACATGTTTCTGATCATCTAACTATCTGTTAGAAGTTATAAATACATCTTCAGAATTATTAAGACACAGAAGAATGAAAAGTTTTGATTCAGGATAACCAACTAAGGATCAGGCTGAATTAACCAAATGAACAGCAACAACAACAAAAATGTCCTAATTAATGAGGTTTTAAACAGGAAGAGTGATAGGAACCAGACAGAGTTGAGAGGCAGTGAACAAACCGGAATACAGATCTAAGGAAATTAGAGACTTAAAATATTAGAATGAAGATAAGGCAAAGTGTCAACAGATGAGAAGTTCTAATATGTCTAACAGGAACACCAGAACAACAGGATGAGAGGTAAAGGACACTCAGGACACTCAGGCACGTCCTGTACACTCAGAGATGATGTCCAAATCCCTTCTCCTTAAATGCTACTTACATTTTTATGCAAAACAACAGCTTGCATTAAGGTAAACCAGACCTCTTTGGAGACATGAATAATTCCAAATCTGTCCAGGAGAGACCCAGAGAGAATGTGGAGTATCTTGCTATGTAAACAGCAAAGAACTCTCAAAGACTACAAAGATCATATTAAGAAGACTCAGAAGCCAACCTTAATAAGAGAATTATCATGCATTTATTTTACAAGTAATAATTTAAGTGGGTTAAAATATTTAAATCTGTAAAACATATGACTAGGCACGTGTTACTATGAAAATTCTTAGTGACAGTCTTGGAAGATGCCTCAGTATGATGGAAGGCACAGCAACAACAACAGACATTATTTTAAGACTGTGGAACTGCTACTCAGGATAACCAAAAGCATTTACAAGAGTATTCATATAAATGTTGGGGCTGAATACATAGCATAGTTGGTAGGTAAAGTGTTTGCCTAGAATGTACAAAGCCTGGTTCAGTCCCCAGCATTGTGTAATCCTGGTGGGGTGGTGTACACCTACAATGCCAGCATTTGGGAGGTGATGGTGAAAGACAGGAAGTCCAATGTCATCCTTAGCTATGGTTTCAAGTTATCCTGAGATATATTTAGTTAATAATTGGAAAGGGAAGCATAGAGTATCCCTGTTGCAGAAAATTTGTTTATACTGTGAAGATGTGTCTTTTCCATGGTGCCTTCTAATTTGTTTAATAAAGAGCTGGATGTCCATTAGCTAGTCAGGAAAAGGTTAGGGAGGACTTCCAGGGACAGAAAAGACTCTGGGAAGAAGAAAGGCAGAATGATCAGACAAACATGTGGGAAGCAGGATGAACAGTATGGAGATGAGTTAACAAGCCACGTGGAAGACCGTAGATTTAAAAATATGGGCTAATTTAAGTTGTAAGAGCTAGTTAGGAACTAGCCTAAGCTAAGGCAGAACTTTCAGAATTAATGATAAGTCTCTTGTCATTATTTGTGAGCTGGGGGCCCAAAGAAAAATCCTACTACACATCCCCATTTGACATACCCTAAGGAAATAATAGATCTAGACAATGATTATCAGTAGCTACTACTATCAAAGAAGAGCCACAATAAAGCATTAGGCTCTTCCTCAGAGGAACACAACACCAGCTATGAAGGAGGCTTTACAAACACAAAACAAAAGCTAACACACTGAAAGCTCTGAATTAACTACAATTCACAGGAAACACGCAGGCCTGTAAATGTTTTGGATTCACACAAAATATAGATTACAGGAAATTCTACAGAACGAACTAGGTTCTGAAAAGAATTGCAAAGGGAATCTATAAACTAAAAGAAATGTAGGAGGTCTGTGGACTAATAGCAATGAATAAATCATTTTTGGTTCTTAATTAAAACATATGTAATATAATCAGAAAGCTATAAATAGGATATTTAATGATATCATGATCTAACTTTAGGCATGCTAATGGATCACACACACACACACACACACACACACACACACAGGAAAATTATAATTTCTAACAAGGCTAAGTTGAAGCAATAAAAATTGATATGCCAGCAATAACTTGACAGAACACAGTAGGATGAACAGTGTGAGTCCTTCCTGCTTATGTTTAACACCAACAACAAAGAGCTGGTTTTTATGCTGCTTGGGAGCTATAGAAAGTCTTTATTGAGAACAGATCTCTTGAAGTTGTTAAAATGTACTTCAACAAAATGACACTTCGTGGTAAGACAGGAACCGCTTGACATGCAACTTTATACCCTCTCCCATTGCAGCAGAGGAGGAGATTAGTGAGTCACTGCCAGGGAAAATTGGAATGCAAGTTTTGTTTTCAGATAATGGTCAAGGCATTCTCTTTAGGACCATTTTGTTTTCAATACTGTATAATAGCCTAACTTTAAGAGACAAGAATGATTGAATGCAATACAAAACTATCACATTAGAAATATCACAAAAGACAATGGGCATTTAAAAGGAAATCAAATTGCAGAAGTTATTTGATGTAAAAGGAAAGTTAATGAAAGATACTGGGTCACCTGACACTCCTTTAAATCATGTTGGGTTTCTGTACTAACAGCTGAGACCAAGGTGTTTCCTTGATTCTTTCTGAACACTTTTTTGTTGTTTGTTTGATTGTTTTTGAGACAGGGTCACACTATGCAGCCTTGGCTAGCCTTAAACTCCCAAAGTTCCACCTGCCTCTGCCTCCTTAGTGTTGGGATTAAAAGTGAGTACCACCACACCCAAGTAGTTCTCATCTTGTATAAAGAAGTGGCTGACAGAAACAGAGGCAGACACCCACAGCTAAAAACTGAACTGAACTCCTGGAACCCAGTTGCAAAGAGAACTGATGACCAAAGGAATCAAGACCAGGCTGGTGAAACCCACAGAGGCAGTTGACCTAAACAAGGGGGGATTCATGGACCCCAGACTGATGACTGAGAGACCAGCATGGGACTGATCCAGACACCCGCCCCCAACCTGGGTGTCAGAGAAGAGGCCTCGGCAATTTATGGGACCTTGGAGAGTAGGTCAGTATTTATTCCTGGCGTAAAAATGGACTTTGGGATCCCATTCCACATGGAGGGATGCTCTCTCAGCCTGGACACATGGAGGAGGACCTTGGCCCTGCCCAGGATTATATGACAGACTGAAAATCCCTCATGGAAGTCCTTAACCTCCCTGGGGAGCAGAAGGGAGATGGAATGGGATGGGAGGTTGGGAGAAATGGGGGGGTCGGGGGAGGAGGGGAGGGAAAGGGAACTGAAAGTAATATGTGTAAAAAGTTAAATAATATACATATAAAGAAATATGAATTTAAAGGGGAAAAAGATATTTTCCCTATGAAAATGGGGATTAAAGTCTTTGTATTGTTTATTATAGCCATCAAAAAACACATCCTCATGTACTTTTTTAATCTTAAAAAGTAGACCCATAATTCATTTATGAGCCTCAGAAGCTATAATGGGAAGTATAATTATTTCAAATCAAATAAAATCAGTAAAATTTAAAACCCAAAAGGAACAGCATGGCCATTTAATGCAGTTGAAAGGAACATGAAGTAACCTAAAGAAAAACAGGAGGAAGCCATATAAGAGCACAAATTAATGGAATTAAGAACAAAAACGTTGGACTCCGACAGAGCCAACCAAAAAAAAACTTCTCTGATCTCCTTCAGACTCTGAGCTTATGAGAGATAAAGTCTCAGACGTGAAGACAAAATTATAGTGAGTGGAGTCAGAGCCTAGCGGGTGCAGTGTTTCTCTGTGCTCACCCTCCATCTGTGGAACAGAACAACACGGCCGGCGGGGAGAAGCAGACGCGCACCTCCCCAGACGTCTATGTTGCTGGGTCTGAGAGGTGGGAAAAGACCCAGTCCCCCGTGATGAATCGCAGCGGTTAACCAAAGGCTGTCCCTCAACCATAGATCACGAGCTCATTTCCACCCAGGTGAAGCCCAATAGATACAACTCAGGATGAATTAGGAAAAGCTGTTTCATTTCTCAATAAAGTGCAATAAAGAGAATGAAGTCAAACCAAATATTTCACATTTGATAAAAATTAGACACATTTTGTGCACGTTTAAAAATTAAAAAGGAGAGACACAGTGCACAATAAATATATGATGAGACAGGCAATAAACTAAGACAAAGCAAATATTAAAATAATGAAAGAGTAATGTGAAGTTTATATTAATACATGAGCCTTTAGATGAAAAAAGGTTACTTTCCCAGGAAAATATAGTGTAAGTGAGTCAAAAAGAAACAGAAACCATCTGCACCTATAATGACTAGAGAAACTGAATTTATAATGAAATTTATAATTTATATTAAAAATCTATCCCAGTCAGGTGTGGTGTGCATGCCTTTAATCCCAGCACTTAAGAGGCAGAGGCAGGTGGGTCTGTAAGGTTGAGGCCAGCCTGGTCTGCTTAGTGAGTTCCAGGACAACCAGGGCTACACACACACTCACACACACACACACACACACACACACACAAAGTCAAACACATGCCGCCTTGGTAAGCTGAAAACATATATCCACACAAAACTTGCACAGGCAACTCCATTCAAAAGTACCAAAATTTGGAAACTCTAAGAGATGCTTCAGCAAGCATGTAACTAAGCTTACATAGTGGAATATTATTCATGACCAAGAAGTGAGACATTGAGCTATGAGACAACATGGGGGAAATGTAAACATATCTGACTAAGCGAAAGAAGGCAGCCAGAAAAACGTTGCATCCTTTAGGATTGGGCTGGGCATTCTGTAAATGAAGGGGGAAGGGAGATCTGGCGGACAAGTTGCAAAGGACTTTAGAGGAGTGAAAGCTATTCTCTAGAATTGTGTAATGGGAGGGACATGCAATATAAAATTTTAAAACTCAGAATGAACAATATGAACTTTCTCTAATGGTGATAATAATGAGTGGTGATGTGTGTGCTAGAGGAAGGAAAACAAATTGGGCAAAAAGTCAGGACTGCCACCTAGGCAAATTCCCAGGAGTCTAGCTATACAGTTCATGTCAAACTTCCTTCCTTCCTTCCTTCCTTCCTTCCTTCCTTCCTTCCTTCCTTCCTTCCTTCCTTTCTTTATTACAGGATACAAAATAGGTTTCAGTATCTGAGTTCTCTTTACAACTAAAAAATAGATCAAATGGCTAGTAGCATCTTGAATTCTGGGGGCTACATATACTGTGTTGGGGAGTGCTATTCTATCCCACTTACCAAATAGCTCAGACTATCAGTCTTGAAAATGTCCAGTCTTCTATTCAATGTCCTCTGCTGTAGGGTCATGTGACCCAGCATATCTAATGATACCACCATATCTGGCAGACATAGGTGCTGCAAGGAGCCTTGTAAAGTCCCCTTTGCATAAGTCACAATGAATGCCTTTAGGGTTCTTTTCGAGGCATCTGTTGAACTTTGAGAAATATTTTCTGGCTTTGAATTAAACTCTAGCCCACACAAAACCCTTGACCATAGATTACATGTTAATATGGGCTAAGTTACCTGCTATTAACATGGCATTATTTGTCCCGTGTGTCATAAAAATAATCATGCCCAGTGTCCTAGTTACCCTTTTTTAATCACTGTAATAAAACACTGTGACCAAGGCAACTTAGAAAGTACTTAAATGAGCTTATGTTTCCAAAGACTTAGAGTCTGTGTTGGCGGAGTAAGCATGGCAATAGATGGCAGGAGAAGCAGGTGAGAGTGTGTAGGTTCGCCTGTCCTTTCTCACATTGTCTTATGGGCATCGGAACTACAGGTACTGGCACAGAAATGAGATGCTGTGTCTGCCGCTGGTGCAGTGGGTAAGACTCTGTCACTTGTAAAATGTAGGCTTTTTATGTTTGGACCAGCACCTGTGAAAACAGATGGCTGCATAGTTCACTTGAGAATTGAGTAAAATCTCAGGCTTTTTATGGCTCTTGAATATCAGGTTGGCTGCTAGGCAGTAGGGTTTGTGCTGTGATCTAGGTATCATATAATCATGTAGATATAAAGCAGTATGAGTGGATGCTCCAACTGAGTGAATGCTATAAACAAAGACCAGTAGATGGAGTCAGCTATGATCTGTCTGAGGTGGTGAGTAGTTTAACGTAACCACAACAGAGGGTTTGAGCTGGCAAATACCAACAATATGGTTATTAATTCAAGACTAAATTACTATATTAAAAGGTCTGATTTTTAAAAGTTTTAATCTGGTTATCATGACATATCTCTGTAATCCTAACCCTTTGGAGATGGAGACAGGAAGAGCCAGATTTCGAAGACAGCTTTGTTGTATAGTAAGTTTGAGGCCAGCCTGGGCTGCGTAAGATCTTATCTCAAAAACAAGGGTCAATGAGATGTTTCAGCCCATGATAGCACTTCCCTCCAAGACTGATAAAATAGCAGGAGTTAGATCCCTGAGATCCATGAAATCCATGTGACAAGAAAAAAAACAACTCCTGCAAGCTGTCCTTGGTCCATTTGTTTATTTACTTGAGTTTCAAAGCAGGGTAATGACATTGAATTGCATGTCATGAAAGAAAGAAATATTGTATAAGAAATGAAAGCCATTGGTTTTCTTATCTTGGCACTGACTGCCACTTCCTAGCTATGTGATTTTGGATAAGTTACTTCTCTGAGGCCAATGTCCTCATCTGTCATGGGAAAAATAATAGTCATCTTGACTTAGGAAGGTGTTTCAAAGGTTCTAGATAATGTCTCTAAAATGCTTGGTGTGGTGCCCAGGACACCGGAGATCAATACATTGTGATGGTTTTTATGGAGCAGTCATTTGTTTAGAGGAAACTAGAATATAGATCTCCTCTGTCCTGAGGTCATTACAATTGTATGGAGATAAGATAATAAGGACCTAGTCTAAGCTAGTGATGTATCAACAAACTTATACTCAGCACATGCAAGCCTTAGAAACCAGTCTGGCATAATGGTATCTAAGGTTTATTGAGTAACTTACACTTGCCAAATGTTGTTATAATCCCTTCAAATATTGATTTAATCTTCTAAAAATGCTCTGAAGATGTTGTTGCCATCTCATGATTGAAACAAGAAAGAAAATAAAGTTCAATGAGATGAAATGACTTCAAGTCAAGTAATGAAGAAAATGCAAAATGCCAGCAAGGACTCCAGGAGAGGCAGCAAGACCGTGCCCATGTGCTAGAGTGCCAGACTTACTCACTCCCCAGGGGAGGAAGCTAAGGAGTCGACAGGACATTCTGGTTTCTCAGAGGAAGCTCAAGGGTTTGCTGCCACCAACAACAACTTCATTTCCCAAGAGCAATCTTCCCCCTTTTAACCCCTTAACTCCCATAATTTCCCCCATTTGACTTTATTTCTCTATACAGACATCATAATAATGGTAGACAAAGGTTAGGATTAAATGAACCTCAGTTGCTGTGGCAGCTCCATAACTCGCTAGCTCAGTCATCTTGTGTAATTTCATTAGAAGTAACTTAATCTTGAATATATGTTCTAAGCTATGAAGAAAATAATGCTTTACATTACGATTGTGGCGAAAGACTCATGGAAACCTCTAGTTAGTGAGTATCGGTTACCTGCCCTCCGGTACTCGTACTTTTACTTTCAGGGCTGGTTTAAAGCCATAGTCACAAACTCTGGTGCTTTTCCATTGGGAGGCAGGCACTCATTCAACTCCCTTGGAATCTGGGCAGGCTCTTGAATGCTTCAACTAATGAAAGAGGAAGAAGATACATACTACTTCTGTGACTAGACCATCACAGACAAGGATGGATGCTCTTGCCTGGTTGCTGAACGTTTGCTCTTGGAGCCATGAGCTGCAACAGAGTTCCAAGTATGGCCACTCCCACCATGTACACACTGGACATTTACAAGCACCACAGTTGCCAGCTGACTGACACCAAATGATATTCATCAACACTACACAGAAACAAAGGATTGCCTCGATAAGCCACATGGCAGCATCCCACTTACTCACTCAAGAGTGAATAGAATGAAATGGCTATTTCAAGCCATGGCGTTTAGGAGTGTTGTAGAACACTAGCCTCCAAGCAGAACAAAAGCCATGCTTAAAAGATCAGCTGTGTCTGTATGCAAAGCATCATCTACCACAACTGAGCGTGTTGACTGTGGACATTCCCTCAAAGAAAGAAAGGCTGGGGAAGCCACTCCTCACTGAGTAGCTACTCCTCCCATATATATGGAGCTCTGCTTTAATTGCCTTGGCCTGGGGTCTTGGGGAGGAGCTTGAGTATATAAGCTGGAGTAAACTAGGGGTAAAGCAGCTCTGACTATACAGAGAGTGGGAAGCCACGTGTTGGGTGAAGACTTCCTAAGTGTTTGCTTTGAGGTTACCCACACTCCCTCCACTATGCTCTGTAAGTAAGCTCAACCAAATCATTGGTTTCCCAGGTTAAACTGTGGTGGAATCATACTTTGGTTTATGGTTAGGATGGGTAGCCATTGTTCATATCTCCCTCAGGGAGGGTATTTTAGCAACAGGAAGTAAAGTACTACCTAGTAATAGTCAACTAAAACATCTCTATTTTTATACCAATTCTTGCCCATTCTTGAGTTTTCTTCTTCTTCTTCTTCTTCTTCTTCTTCTTCTTCTTCTTCTTCTTCTTCTTCTTCTTCTTCTTCTTCTTCTTCTTCTTTATAGGCATCATTGTCTTTGTCATCATTATCATCTCCTCCCCCACTCCGTGTGTGTGTGTGTGTGTGTGTGTGTGTGTGTGTGTGTGTGTGTAGGTTAAAGGTCAACACCAAGTTTCTTCCTTGGTTGGCTCCATCCTACTTTTTGTAAAATAGTCTCTCACTGGACATGGAACTCATCAATTTGGCAGGCTAACTGGCTAATGAGTTTCCAAGGATTCTCCTATCTCTGCCATTCCCCCTGCCCTTCCTAGTGCTAGGGTTAAAGATGCATTCTGCCACACCAGCTCTTTTACATGGGTTCTCATATCTGTGGGTCACCCACCCAGCCATGCCTCTCTGCATACTCATGCCTTCATGTGGAATAATACTTGGGGAAAGCCATTTTATCCCCCGTGCCTCTTTCCTCCAGGAAGACTTTTCTGAGCATCTCCATCGTGTCAGACGCTATATCGAACATGAGAACTCTCCTCTAGGTAAGGCGCAGCAAACAGAACCTTCATTGCTTAGGCTTGTGTCAAGTACCTCAGATGCTCGAGAGCAGCCATAGGTATGAAAGAAAGATAGTTGTGGTTGTACTCCAATAATAAATCTAGCTAAGTGAATTGTGTATTCACTTACAAAAGTGGACAGCAAGTTAGAATTAGCATAAAAACTAAAGTTTGCTGACTTGTGCTCTATATTCTTAACCCATGGATGGAAACAGATAGTCTCCATAGATGTGCTGCACCCTAGTACTACTGAGCAACCACTAACAGGGCCCAAACCCACCAACACAAAGAGGACCTGAGCTTTAAGCTCAATCCTAACAGACAGATGAGTGGGCATTCAGCTCAGAGATGGAGTTTCAAAGGCATGTAGCCCCAAAGCACAATGCCAGGGAGAATAACAGAGCTGGAGACACAGATGGTCCTCGATGAAAAGTGAATGGAAGGTATGCAGGAGCCTCGTTTTCTAACTGGCTTCTTTCATTCATTCATTTCGCTTCCCAGGGACTTATGAAGACAAATGGGAGAAGGTAAAAATGGTATTGGGGTCCATAGTTGCCTGCCAGGTATTTTAAGGCCATCATTTTTTTTTCTTTTCAGAAAAAAAATGCTCCTTGAAGTGGATGTCTTCAGAACACAATGTAAAACCACTTCCTCTCCCAGCAGCATAGCTGGCACTCACAGGAGGAAACCAGAATAGCATGTCATGTTCTAACAGCTCTTCCAGCAGGGAGACTAAATACACACAAACTATTCTAAATTTGTATCTGCTGTGAACATGAACAATGCCATAGTGCCATTCCGTCACAAGGTTCATCGATCAAATTGTATGCACAAGGGGAGGGGGGGCATGCTTCATTATTCTGACTTTCCCGACCCGACGTCAACCTAATTTCTTTAGACTAAAACACACACTCAGGCTTCACGTTTCCCTCTTTCGTTTAGAAACTTGACCACTCAGATCGTGAATACAGATTAGAACTTACATGGGAAACTTCAGCAAAATGCAGGTTTTCCTGGCTATGGCTGCTTTGTGTCTTTACATTGGCTACTAACTTTGGGTAAGAGTGTCTATTAGGTTATACACAGAAGTAAGAGGGAGAGCTGTCACCACAGGAACTTCAAAGCTACAGACTCTCACAATGGACCGCATGCATACCTGCTGCTGGTTTAGTTTTTTCCCCCCACCTGCCTCCCAACTCATTTGTCCTTTCCTGCTGAGTGGCTTTGCCCACACTCCTAT
The DNA here is from genome assembly GCF_017639785.1 of Mesocricetus auratus. NCBI lineage: Eukaryota > Metazoa > Chordata > Mammalia > Rodentia > Cricetidae > Mesocricetus > Mesocricetus auratus. The sequence continues at coordinate 35,821,535 of NW_024429182.1, forward strand.
GTCTCCTGCTTAGGCCCATTGGGTTTCTACTTCTACTTCAAATAGGAAATGTCCCCCACTAGTTCAGATGGTCAATGCTTGATCTCAGCTTGTGCAGCTCTTTTGGGAAGATCTAGAATTCTTTGGAGAGATGGTCTAACTGCAGAAAGAAGGCCGTGTGTGTGTGTGTGTGTGTGTGTGTGTGTGTGTGTGTGTGTGTGTGTCTATCCACCATAAAGGAAACAGCTTCTTCTTCTATTCACTTCTCCCACCGTGATGGGCTTACCATGGATGTTGTAATTTTTTTAAGTGGCTAAAGAGGAAAAGGCACCATGTGACAGAGTTCATGTAGAGGTTATTATTACTATTATTATTATTGGAAAGGGAATGGGAAAAGCAGGAAGGGGAGGAGGAGACCAGCCTCTGGGGACTGGAGTAGCAGAAAAGACAGGCAGGGAAAGACAGGAAGACAGACAGAGAAGCAGAGAGAGAAAGGGACAGAGAGGGTAGGGAGATGGGCAGAGCCCCTTTTAAAAGGGAATGTAATGAATGTGCACAGGAGGTGCTCTTAGTGGCTGCAGCTGAGGATGTATCCTGTCAAAACCCCAAGGACAGTCCCGTATAGATGCCTGAATACTTAACACTAGACCCAGAATCAACAGAGTCAAGGCTCATGAACCAAAATCCTTGAACCCATGAGCTAAATTCATCTTTACGTCTTTGAATGGTTCTGTTAAATATTTACTTATGGTGATGAAAAAAGTTATGGATAAACCTCTACTGCCAACAGCTGGCCCTCAAATAAGAAAGCACATGGCCTGGATAGTCTCATTAAGAGTAGAACATCCTATAGGAAAAACCCACATCCTAGGCATGACCCACAAATGACATCTCAGGGTCAGATACTTGTCTACCTAGAGTCTATCAGCTAAGGTGAAATAGGACAGTACAAGTTAGAATAACTGTGCTTAATGATGCATTCAGTGCACTGACTCCTTGTGGATTTGCCTCCAGGATGCAGCTAAACACCCAAGTCCTGTTGATAATCCATGGGTGCCAAAAGACAATGCTCTGGAACCTGCTGATGTCTCTCCCCCACTTTCATCATATGCCCACCCCTTTCTTGACTCTGAATGCCTCATCGTGATTCTGTTTCTAGCCATTTGTGCTTGTATCTCTCTCTCTGGACTCTGACTCTTCCATACTGTGATGGCTGTCTTTCAGTTCAACTTGTCACGGGTGGAATCACCTGAGCAGAGAAGCTTGATGGAAGAATTGTGGGAAGGCACACCCTGCGAGTGGGCGGAACCTTGTGGTAGCAGCTCAGGTAGATGAAAGGGGGTGTAGCAGAGGAAGAATAATCGCCTTTTTGCTCTCATGGCCTTCCTTCATTGAGTTAACTTATCCTGTTGTTGCTGCTGTTACTGATTCCTTCACACTGACATCAAACCATCATTTCCTGACTTCCAAGGTCCAGAGGCTCCAGCATGTGTTATCAGCACCAGAATAGGACTGCTGAGGCACCCTGCCTCAAGGACCAAGCAACTACCAGATTTGCAGTCTCTCAACAGTTACTATTTCAATATAAGCTGACTTAATGCTCTCTTTCTCCTCCTCTTCATAAGAACCCTAATACAAGTATCCTTTATAGACTTGGACTAGGGCTTACTCTGCCACCTAACTCCATTTCACACCATCTCTGAAGCTATCCTGAACCAGTGGACTTGTTAAAGCAGAAGCTTACAAGCTAAGCCGATATAACAAAATGACCTCCAACATAGACAAGCATAAATAAACATGAACTCGGGTCTCTCTCTCAAGCAACAACCAGAGGCTGCCATTCCCTAATACCATAGTATATGGCTTCTTTCTCTGGAACCAAAGTAGCTGTTCCTATGTTATTAATGTCTGTGTCAGCCAGTGGGTTATGCTACAAGCAACTTTTAGCTACAGGCTGGGGAATGATCCACATTTGGTGAGATATAAAGTTGGTGTAAAGCCTGGGGCCCTCTTTAGGATAAAGAATGCAAACAAACAACCAGGATATTATGACGACAGGGCCTTTTAATGGCCTATGACCAGTGAGAGGCCAGCAAGCTTAATGTTAGTTCATGGTCACTCAACCTGTGTTTAGGTTCACTGATCAATGTTGTTGTCTAGAGTTCTCTCTGTACCTAAGAGATATGGTTTGGGCAATTTCTACAGGATGGATTTTTGGAGCATTACACGGCTACTGGCAAAGGTGGTTGGAAATGTTTTGCTAAGTAGCAATAAGACAGAACATAGTAAGCCTTGGATTTCTATTTCCTGGTATTTTTACTGTAGTTCCTTACTAGGCATCTCCGTTCAATGGTGGGCTGTCTTCAGCAAGGGCTGAAAAATATCCTGCCTGTAATGGTGCAACTGGGCTAGACTGGTAAAGACTCCTCCTGAGGTTTCCTCTTGAGTACAGCCTACTGCTGCACAGCCCCTCCCTGGTGGAGAGACCTATGTGGACAACATAGCATAAGGAGCCCATTGGGCAGCTGCTCATGGAAACTGTTTTCATTTTCATAGCAACACACACTGTAGAAGATGAACAGCACAATGTAGTCCTGCATGCAGTCAATCAAGACCAAGCTAACTGGGTTTCCCAGGTGTTTGGATACTCGGGAGACTGAACATTACATGAGTACACAGATAAACATACCTGTCCACAAGGACCCCAAAAAATACTGCAGGAGGCTTCAGAATAAGCCTTTAGAAAAAGCCTGGTCTCTTTAGTGTTCCCTCCTCCCTCCCCCTTTCTTGGGAAACATAATGAAACTTCAATACAATTGAAATGCTTGGATTTATGTATTATTAATGAGTCTTACTGGGTATGGCAATGTTCCTTTAAGAAAATGAAAATTTGAAAAGAAACATGCCCAAGGTTAGATTAAATCAAATATATAAATACTAGCATATTAGGGCAAATATTCAAGAGTCATTTGCCAGGAGGGATGATGATTGCTATTCATATCTGTGTTTATATCTCCTTGACTTTATATCCAAACTTTAAAAATAAAATCCTGTTCTTCAGCCGCTAGAGCTATAACAGGCTTCTGTCTGGGAAGAAACCATTGGTCTGGCAGTGAGCCTTGGCTTCTGAATGGATGCTTCCCTTGACCTCTGCATGACCTCTGGTGTACCAGTAACTGTGTGCAAATGTCATGACCTTTGTCTTCCTTCTCTGTGAAGAAGGGTACTTCACCAGCAGTTCCTCTTCGGCTTTGCTGAGTATCCTCTGGGACCCAGCTCCAATCACCTCTCCTCTTCCTTCACTTGGCCTTCATACATGGACGACTGCTCATGCGTGCTCTCTCTCTCCTCCTCCACCTCCACCTCCTCCACCTCCTCCTCCTCCACCTCCTCCTCCTCCTCCTCTTCCTCCTCCTCCTCTTCCTCCTCCTCCTCTTCCTCCTCCTCCTCTTCCTCCTCCTCCTCCTCCTCCACCACCTCCTCCTCCTCCTCCTCCACCTCCTCCTCCTCCTCTTTCTCCTCCTCCTCCTCCTCTTCCCTGGGCACTGAGTCCAGTCTATGAAGGATTTTCCTCTACTGCTCTACCACTAAATCTCAAGCATACCCGAACCAACTCACTTCCCAAGCCCTCTGCCAGACACCCAGTGTCCAGCACCTCTATCTCGAAGAAAGTCTCCCCCCACCACCACTTCCTAGCTTAGTTCCTATCCGCCTACCACCCGCTCTCCACACCAGGACCTTCAACAGAATCTCTTACCCACTTTGGGGGAGGGCGCGTGTGTGTGCAACTGTCCATAAATCTGTATGCATATGGATGTGGAGGTCAGAGGTCAAACTCAGGTGTCATTCCTCAGGAGCAATACACCTGTGTTTTTAGATGGGGGGTCTCTCATTAGGACTTGGCACTCTGCCAAATACAGTACGCTGAACGGCCACGGAGGCCTGCGGGTCTGCCGATCTTCCTATGTTGGGTTACATGCACATGCCACCACAGCCCCCTCTTTTTACAGGGGCACTGGAGTTTAACCAGTAGATCCTCTTGCTTCTAGAGCAAGGACTTTACCCACTGAGCTGTCTCCTCTGCTCTCTAATCCTATAACCTCATACTTCTAGTAAGAACCACCATTTTTGTCTTCCTGTTCTTGTTGCCAGAGCAATTATTTAAAGATAGATCAATTAGGTCACTCTCTGGTATAAAACCCTTCCACGCTATCCACAGATTTCAGGATAAAACCATGTCCTTACCATGGCACACAAAGCCCTTCACTTCCTGTCTCTTGTTTGGTTATGTAACAAACTAAAATGGTATCGGATGGAGCCGAGAGAGTGCACTGTCACTTTATGTTCTGTATTCGCAGGTTCCTGCCCTCTTTCACTTGGATGATTAGCATCAGTGACCCCTGCAGCCTTCTCTGACCCCATCCTGATTGGTTTAGGACCTCTTTTATGTATTACCATAATCCACTGAATCTTCCTGCCCTCACCCCCCCCCCCCCCGTTCCTGCCGTACTTCATGGGTGCTGATTTGAGAATCCCACACTGAGACTCAGCCTGGGTGCTGATCTGAGTGTCCCACACTGAGACTCAGCCTGGGTGCTGATCTGAGTGTCCCACTGAGACTGAGCCTGGGTGCTGATCTGAGTGTCCCACACTGAGACTGAGCCCACCCCAGGCTGAAATGGAGCCCTTGAGTCTTCTCTTACCAGAAATAGACACTGTTGCCTATTTCTTGGCATGGTGCCCATTCACACTAGGTATTCCAGAAATGTCTATGAATTTTATAGAAAGGAATCATGTATTAGATGATTAGACTTGATGGCTGGCTATTTCTAGAAATCATACATATAAAATTTGCTGGACAAATTCCATTCTGCTAATCTATCACTTCTCACACTCTGAAGTTCAAGTTTCTTATCTTTTAAACAATAGATATTTTGTGATCACCTACTATGTGTCAGGTATCTCACTGTGCTCCAAAGATGTCTAAGATATAAAATTGTTTACAACACTCTTCCTGACCGCCAAAATGACATCCCAGGTGAAACATGGTTGGTAAGTAATTATTATTACAATGAATCAATACTATTAATGTAATCAAGGACATATGAGAAGCCACAGACTAGAACGCTACTTTCAAGACAAAGGAAATAAGGAAGAAAAGATACTTGAGATAGGAGAATGGGTTAGTGGCTACCAGCATAATAAGGGGACTTGGCTGGGCTGGGGACTACATTGCAGACATAAAGATCAGTCTTTGAATTTGGAACATGGCAAAGGCCCAAACATGAGACTCAGCTTGGTCAAAAACCCTGAAGGGTTATTCAAATCATGCCAATAAATCTGGGTTATGCCTTATAGGAAATGAGCCATCTTCAATAGTTCTGAACAAGTATAATCTAATCAAAACTACTGAGAAGTCTTGGTATAGTTACATGGGAAGTTTTAGGGAAGGAAGGAGGTGGCTGTAAGAACAGTGGTGGAGTATTCCAGCCTGGAGATCTTGGTGCTTGTGAGCTGGCCCTTGGTTAACTGGGTTCCCCAGGTAGGCAAGTGTCCTCCTTAAAAAATGATATTTATAATGACTAATGAAATTAGATGGGTAGGGTTAAATGAAATTTTATACCAAGATCTCAGAATGGTACTCAAAAGCACATAAAAGTGCTTTCTACTGTTGTTCTGTGAGGGCCTAAACCAACAAGAGGACAGAAAATGGTAAAGAAAAGTTAGGAGATACTGAAAGCATTTGGGTGTGGTAGGATGTTGGAGTAAAGAATATAAGTTAAGTCAAGGAGGATCCCAAGTTCCAGGCTTGAGTGACTGAGTGAGTGAAGAGAACTAATTCCCTTAGTATAAAGAGAAAGGGTATTTTGTTTGAAGGTCAAGGGTTGTTAGTAAACTGTTGAATGGCAGTTGCTAAGGGAAAAATGAAGAAGACATGTTCCAAGGCTTTGGGGAACACAGATCTCCAGCTTTGAAGAGGTATTTATAGAGGATGCAGGATCAGATCCCATCTGCATCCAAGTGGGCATAAAATCCAGGGAAATGTGTGGCCAGGCCACCTGGGAAGGGGCTGAGAGGAGAGTTCATAAAGAAGACATTGGGAAAGACAAAGTAGAGGAATAAGATGAAAATCACAGAACACTGAATGAAAGGATACACAAGGCCACTTGTTGCTTAGCAATGGCATGAACAACAGGCACCTAATCATATACTTCACCAGAGAGATGGTTCCCAACTTGAAATTTTGTGAAAATGCAGATTTGTCTGAAGTCCATTTTGTGGAGTCCAGCTAAAATCTTTCAGGCTAGCTTGTATGGATGGTTTAAATCCCAGGGGCAAAACAAATCTGTAATTTCATAGCTTTAATACTTGAATTTTTCATTTCAAGAAGCAGGTATGGGCAATTCAGCTTTCAAGTAAATATGAATTGCTTGTTAAATCAAGAACTAAAATGCCTATAGAGATTAACTCTTCAGCAGGACAAATACATAAGGGATGGAGGAAGAGCCATGCCATTCTTTAGGTTGCCTTTTGGATAGATGAAGGATTTACAAGAAAATGCCTGGTACGATTTATCTGAACATCAGCTAGTCTACCACACATGAAAAAAATTACCAGATGGTCATATTAGCTCACAAGGAAATCATGATCCTATAGAATTCTCAGAATTATATCACACTGGTAAACATTGAATAGGAGACAGAATCAAAACTACTTTTCACAGAAGTGCATCTTTCCATCATTTAAAGGCTTTGGAAAATCCCAATCCAATGTTGGAACACGCACAGTGAACCGTGCCTGTAATTTTGACATTCAGATGCTCATTTTATATTGAACCTTAGTCAGCACAGTGAAGACGACTGACTGGGCAAGCAGCAACATTTAAGGGAAATAACCCCATCCCTTCAATGGAGCTCCCATCTATGGAAGGACAACTCAGAAAAGAAAAGAAAAAGATAAACAAAGGTGGGCTTGGAAGATGGCACAGCTGGCAAAGGTGCTTGCTGCCAAGCTGATGCCCTGAATTCGGTCCCTGAAACCCACTGTGGAATGCACATGCACACACACACTAAAATGCATAAATAGCTTTAAAATTTGTAATAAGCGCTGTGAGGGAAACAGGTAGCAAGGAACATTAGAAAGAGAGAGAGCCTGTTTTAGTTAGGATGAGGAAGGCAGGTCTTCCTTAGGAGGTGATATCAAACTGTCACATAAATACAAGAATAAACTAGTCTGTGAAAGTGAGGGAAAGCATTTGGCAAGATGTAACATTTCCCTAAGTTCAGTGGATAGAATTTACTCTGGGGAAAGGTGATGTGACTTAATGTTGTCATTGTTTTTCAAAGGCAAATGGAAGCTGAAATAAGACCAGAAGAGGTAGGTCAACTGTGGTACTCTTGCCAGAGCCTGGGCAAAAGATGATAATGGCCAAGACTGAGATGGTGATCTTGGAGTAGAGAGATGATTAGAGTTGTAACTGATGCGACTCTTTTCGGGAGTAGGCATGGGGAGATGTTAGACATGGGAGAATAAATGAATGGAGAGTGGCATGGGGGGTGGTGATGCCATTTAAGGGGTGCAGCATGTTGATAGTTTTGAGGGATGGATAGTGCATACTTTCAAACTGTTTGTAACATGTGTGAGATGTCCCAGAGGAGCAACTGAGAAGGTAGATGGCAGAGTGAGTCTGTGATTCAAACAGAGAATAAATCTATGCTTTTGAAGAAACTGAATTTCTGCTGCTGGTTTCTTCCTAAATCATTTCTGCATGTGTCCCATTTGCAGGAGGAGTTTATCTTTAAAATAAAATCTTCTTCAGAGTTTTAGAAGCACATGGAAGCCCTTGGTTATGTCGAAAATTGTTATAACGACCAGGCATGTAGTGCACATCTCTAATCCCACCACTTAGAAAATACTTGTTAGGATAAGAGAATCAGTCCACTGCCAGAAATATATTGAGAGCTGTTTAGGGGACCCATACAATGACAGGAAATGTCCTTTCCCCCAATATGTCTCTCAGGGGACATCTGAGACTCCCTCCTCTCTCTGGACTTTATTTTCACTTTAGTTTTGTTTCCCATCCCTTTCTATAAACCTAGGCCCATCCTTGAAGCCCAAATTAGATTCTTTAAGTATCATGTGTATTTCTGGAACTTTCCATAATTAATCTCTACTCCAGTGCCTCTTTAATTTCATTTGCACACATAGCGCCTGTTAAGATGCAGATTTGATTTGATCGGTCTGCAGTGGGGTCTAATGAAGTCTCAGGTGATGCAGAGGTGTCTGGTCCATGGACAATGGCTTCTAAAAATGGTGTCATTACCATGTGTTATGCTAACTCAGAGTCCTAATGGAGGCACATGAGTAGACTGGCTAAGATAGAAAAGAAAACACATCTCACCCCCAAAACCTATATTTGAGGTCCTTGTCTTTATGTTTGTTCTTCAAAAAGGCATGAGGACGAAGAATAATCTTCAAAAAAAATGAACTCCCAAAAGATTACATAACTGGAGTGAGACTGCAGGTTGGAGAAGCTGGTGAGCAGGTGCCTGTACAACTCCAAATATTACTTGAATTTCTCCACATGGGTCAAGGCCTGGGTGATACTGCTATGGCCACACACACTTCTGGATCTCATGCTTCAGTCAGGAGAGTTGGTTCTCCCCAGGCAGGAGAGAAGATGGAATTCAAACATGGCACTGGTGGACTGGAGTGATGCTAACAGTCCTAAAATAAGCAAGACTTTGAGAGAACCGTTGAGTCTTTAGAGAACGTAGCTAGAGGGCTCTCTTCCACCTACTGACAAATAAGGGCAGTTTCTAGAATGTAGCTTAACAGATTAAAGTAGATGGTATCTGGCTGTCAGAATGAGTGAATAATCTGGAAAATTGGGAGGCAAACAGGTCTAACTGAAGGTGGCTGGCATTTTAAGACAGACAGAGGAAGCCACACTAAGATTGTGGGAACTGTTGCCTCTGCATCTCTAGTGAAGGATCAAGAATGCTTCCTTAGGAAGTTGGTGCCTCTCTGAGAAGTTGGAATGGAGATGAAGTTTTAAAGCACCTGGCATACTAACCAGTACTGCTTATTTGGTTGTTTCTCAAGGATCATCTTGGGCTCGTCTCTTTATTCTTTTATCTCTTATCCACTCCAAATCACTCACCTAGGGTTTAACCTGGGCCCCTGCTGTCAGCTAGCCCTACTCTGCTAGGTTGGGAGTTTTCACTCATTTGTACGGATGCTCACCAGCTTCTTCAACCTGCAGGCTCACTCCCAGCAAAATTTTTTTCCTGCCCTGCCTTTCTTACAGGCAAGAAGGACTTCAGGGTAATTCCTATTTTCTGGACTCACTTCCTTCTTTCTCTGCTGTTGCATCTTTCCAGAGTGGATGGTATTTATGAAGCATTAGGCCAAGGGCTGACATTAGTCTCAAGTATAAACAAAAAATCAAACCCACTAAAGCCTCCTCTCCACCCTGTTTACCAAAAGTGAAGCCAGGGGCCTCTGTTTACAATGCTCTCAATATTCTCTGCATAGAGTCTAGCCTGTGGTAGTTTCTCCAAATCCTTCCCAGGAAAGTCATATGTCAAAAGCTAAGCATGACCGGGTAAAGGTTGCTTTAGGGAAATACTAGGATTTCCTCCTTCTTGTTGGGGAAACTGGCTTCTATGAGCCAAACCCTTAGTTAATCTGAGACAGATAAAGACTAAATTGACTTGGTATGTACCTGCATAGCATGCATGAAGAAGAAAGAATAAAATTATGGTTTCTTTGTTTTTCAGAGAAAGTGCAAGGCACTTGAAGTCACCATGTTAAGTAAAATAAGCCAGACCCACGAAGATACGTAATAAAGGTTTTCTCTCATATATGTAATTTATTGAGGCAGACATGAACATCGGAAGACTATTAGGAATGTGGGAGGAAGGAAGGGAGAAGGGAGTTGAGAAAGCATAATAAAGCAAATATGACTGAATTAAATATCTATGTTTAAATGTCATAATGATAACCTGTCTTAGCAAAAAACAAGTCATAATTAAACCCACTGCTTTGTACAAATTTTTAAATTTACAAAAAACAGAAGTAACATTAAGAAGAGTGAAACGTAGTTTGTTTCTGATTACCATTTTGGGGAGGGAAGGTGAGGGAAGAATTGGAACCCATATGGTATCTATAATATTTTGTTATTTTGGTTCCTTTAAATTAAGAATTCCCAAAGTTGAGTAAAATATGTTTTAAAATCTTATCAAGCCTGCCCAGCATTGTAGTTATTTATTGTATTATTGTTAAGTCTTGTATGCCTGTAATATTTCATAGTAGTTTTTTTATCATAATGATTGTTTCTCTTTTGCCTAAGCTTTGAGAGGTTTCACAGATTTCACAATAAACATGGAACCAGAACCACAGAGACCGCCCAAGCAGTAGAAGTTTCTTTTTTTTTTTTCTAAATGCTGAGTACCCTTTGGTGTCTATTTTAGGCTTTCCTTTCCGATCCAATGTTTCAAGGAGTGAACTGCGTGTAGGTCACGGGAGTTGAGCCTGGAAAATCACAGTGGTCATCAGGCTCCAGTCTGCCCAGTGGAGAGCTCAGAGCTGTGTGTGAGTCATTCTCGCTGTAGCCCCAACCTTGGCTGACCTCCATAATGTCTAGGGCCACAGCAGAACAGAACTCCCTACTGAAGGAGCTGGAGATAAAGAGGCCTTACCTGGTCACAGGGCACACGACCACACCCTGGATGGAATGGAATGAGACAGGTCAGACCTCCCACAAGGATTTTCACTAGATAGGCCTGCATTCCAAGTAGCTGAACTGATGGGCTTAACTCTGAGAGTTCTCCTGAGGAATGTCATAGACCTTCTGATTGAAGGGCCGTGTGAACACAGATCTGGAGGTTTCCATCAGCAGCCTGACTGCCTACAGAAATTGGCCGACTGACATTTCATGTCAGTATGAGTTTCTGCCAAAGTTAAACTCTTCTGAGAATTTAAAAACCCACATTATCTTTGTAAACAAAAGTATTTATATACAAAAACATATTTATATAGGAAGTTAAAGAAAACAACAATAAAAATCTTCCAAGGAAGCCCCTTCTGGGCTATCAATGGCTAGCTTCTAGTCTTTTGTTTTCCTTATACCATATGTTTTTGTCTAGTTAGTTTATTCTTTCAACAATGGTTATTGACCAAGGACAAGTCTTTGTTCCGAGAACCAGAGATATATAAACATATGGAACAGTCAAAATTCTTGCACTTATGGAGTTACCAAGGAGGAAAAGCTGACCGACCAATCAACCAATCAATGAAGAGAACAGACGTGAATGTGCAAGGTGAAGCCAGATAAACAATCATGTAATGGGAGCTAACACTGGAAATAAAACAGGCTGAAGACTTCTAAGGCACTGTTCTGAACCCTTCACTTGGTATATATATCTCATATAATGAGAGAGATAAAGGGAGGGAAGAAAAGAGGAAGGGAGGGAAGAAAAGAGGGAGGGGGGGAGGGAAGGAGAGAGGGAGGGAGGGAGAGCTTGAATGAGGCCATATAGAAGCTGATATTTCCATGAAAGGAAAACAGCCACAAGGAAGTCCAGATTAAGGGGCTTCCTAGCAGAGGAAACAAAGTGTTAATAGACTATGAACATAAAAAAAAAATAAGTTCAATGTGTTCATGAAGCAGAAAGGAAAGACCATGTCTGGAATACTCAGGAGCAAGTGAATTGTGTCTCCCTTGTGGTTAAGTCACACAGGTCCTGGAAGACCACAGTGAGGACTTCCACCTTTATTCTAAGACCGTGCCTTTGGAAAAGGCTAAGGAGTAGAGAGACAATCTGATTATCCATCCTTTGAAAGTCCAACTGGACAGGATGTGGCAGGTGGATTTTAGCAAGCATGAATTAAAACTAGGAGATGAGATGCAAGGTTGCTGTGGTCAGCCACAGGGAGGTGATAATAGCAGAATAGATGAACCAAAGCAGAGTTGATTTTTGTTGAAGTGACACTGTTTTTGTAGTGATATCTATTTGTCTGTCTGTCTATCTATCTATCTGTCCATCAATCCACATAATCAATAAGTGCACCCTGCTTGTTTGACTCAATTTTATAAAATAGAACGGAGTTAAATATTCTTCTAAAACATGCTATAAAAACAACTTATCACCACCAATTCAGAATTACAAGTTAGGGCTGACGTTAGAGATCAAGTCGGGGTACCTAAGAATGCCACATCATGAGAGCATAGAAGGCTAATATCCTTGGGGCCTTGTGGGAGCAGCAGAACTCAGTGGTCCCTCCAGCTGTTCCATTCTCCACATCACACCCCTAATTCACACTGTCATTCCTGTATGAAGAAAGAGTGGCTTTTCCTCAGCTGCTCCTCATGATGCAACCTTGTGCCAGATGGGTCAGCATCTCATAAACAGTCTGGCTGGAGAGAGATGGCTCAGTAGTTAAGAATATTTTCTGCTTTGTCAGAGACATGGAGTTTGGTTCCCAGTACCCACACTGAAAATCACTCAACCACCTTTAACTCCAGTTTCAGGGAATCCAATGCCTCTGTTGGAACCTTTACGTACACCCACACATGCGCGCGCGCACACACACACACACACACACAAGCACATACCTTACCTCCTCTAGATACACATATATACGTAATTTAAAAATACATCTTTTTTTTTAAAAAAAAGCACAGAATCTGAAGGGGAAGGGGCTTTGTCTGCTAAAACTTCCCAAGAACCAGTCCATGCAAAGTGAGGGCAGCTACAGCTGAGCTTACATCAGCAGCTACTTACCAGCATCCTTCCCCACTTGAGAGCCTGCACCTACTATAAACTGCAATAAGGCTGGATTCCTCATCTCATTGTAAGGTTTTGACCCTTGAAGGTGGTTTTGCTAATAACCAGACAATCTTCAGTCTCAATTTCCTGGCTGTAGTTTCTATATTCTAAACTTTGCTGCATGGTTTGTTTGTCTGTGGTATACTTTTACATATTTAACAGTCAAATTTAATACATACCTCTCATAGTACAATATATCATATCTTCTATAAAATGACAGTTGGTGTCCTTCAAATGTCATCTTTTGACAAGACATAGTAATTAATGTCACCATATTACACAGTGATATACTAACCAGGCGGTGGTGGCACACACCTTTAATCCCAGCACTCAGGAGGCAGAGGCAGGCGGATCTCTGAATTTGAAGCTAACCTGATCTACAGAATGAGTTCCAGGACAGCCAGAGCTACATAGAGAAACCCTATCTCAAAAAAATAAAAAAGAAAAGAAAAGAAAAGAAAAAAGCAGCAATACACAGAGGGACAAAAAGATGACCTATTCAAAGCTGTGTAGCTGGAAGTGAAGGAGCCAGGGTTTGAGTCCAGGCAGATGCTTCTACCCACCATGGTTCACAAAGTAATGCCTTCACAACACTTACCCAACTGAAATTACCTGGGAGCAGATGATTGGTTGATTTCTAAGACAAATCAGCTAACTCAATTAGCAAAGAACTCTTGGGCACCTACAGTGCACGCTGGGCTAAGCTATAGGATACAAGGATGAACAAGCTGCTGCTGAAGAGGCTGAAAGCTGCCATGCTGTGAACTTGGCAGTGTGCCAGGTGCCGTGGGTATGGTGTGTTCCTCACAGTTCAGAAGAGCTTCATCACAGAGTTCCATCTGGTAGGGGACACACAACCCATGAGAGGGTCACTAGCTACTACTTACATGAGAATTAAGTAATATTAAAAGTGCACTTCCCTGGTCCTGTTAGCCACATTGTGAGTGCTGTCTGTGCTAGCCTAGCATCCAACATAGATCAGTGTCATCACACAAGTTCTCTCTCTAGAGTGTTTGGAAGTCTGGAGGAGACTGCACATCAAGGTGTGGTGATGAGGACGAGTGCTGGGAAAGGGTGAGCGCCTTCAGTCCTTACTATTCTCCTACGTATCCCTACTTAATGAGTGAGGAAATGGACTCAGAAATTGAGAAACTAAATTTGCCTGACATTCCAGGAAAAATGAGCAAGGGCACATTTACTTCAAACCTGATCAGCGGCAGGACTGTGCTCAGAAGCCTAATACTATAATTAAGGGAACCATGGGTAAAAGAGACTAATACTATCCTTTGTAAGACATAGATGGCAACTTCACGATATGAACTGATCACTCTGTGCTGTGTTCTAATGCACTTGTGAAGTACTGGTGAGATGTGTGTAGTGTACAGAAAACTAAGATCCCTTGCCACATGGGGACAAAGACAAGCCATGAACTGTTGGCAGAACAAGTGAGTGGCCTCTAAACACTGTAGGAAATCTAAGAGGTGGCAATAATGTCATCCCATGGAGACTTAATGGATAGTGTCATTCTGTGAAGACTCATTGAATAATGTCATCTCATGGAGACTCATTGAGTAGTGTCATCCCATGAAGACTCACTGAATGGAGGAAGAGTCAATGATGAGAGGGGAGGGGGCTGTCCTTGAAGATGTTGAGGATATGTGGATAGCAGAAGCATTCAGGCAGGAGCAGAGCCTTAGAGAAGCTGGGTGTGGCATCCACAAGGCCAATGATGATGAGATGAGCAAGAATACCTATGACTTAGGCTTGAGGGTTATAAAAATGAGATGACTCAGTCCTCTGTGTGTTCATGGGCTCTCAATGTCAATCTGGAAGAGTCTTAATGGACATAACCTAAGCCATTCAGCTCAGGAACACAGCGAAGAGATTGGCCATCAGGCTTTCATCTCTGGGAGTATTAGATACCACTACACACTCTCTTCCTAGGAAAAATTCTTTGGAGAAGCTTTGGGGTTACACTTCTTCATTTTCATGGTATGCTACTTTCTCTCAACTAGACACCAGTGCAAAGGCTTTGGAATTCCTTTCTGAAGCTTGAACTCAATACATTACTGTGCACATCAGGGAAAAAATAACTGACATCCTATAGACTTGTGAATAACACAAATTTGACATCCCAATGCTGCAACACACTGTGGCTAACTTGATAACACTGCAATGCATTGTGGATATTTTGGTTCATTGTTTACACAGTATCTGCTCTGTTCTGCTTTTGCCTAAACACTTCTGCATTTTTTTTCTGCACAAGAAAATCATCCAAAGGACTCCATTCTATTTGAGTTTATAGCATGATCAGTACTCATCTGTTGGGTGGTGAGTATATCTCCCTTAAGTATTAAACACATCATCCAATGAACACTTTCATACAATATTTTTGGTATGTGTTTTTAGTGTTAGAGAACAGAGCCCCAAATGAGGTGAGTGGGATACAGGTTAGAATAATTCCACACTCCCTAGTTGTTCTTTAGGAAGAGTATTATTTAACGATCTACTTCTCCAGAAAATGTTGAGTTTATACATTGTTTTGGGGTCATATATTGTCCATTCATCCTCTCTGTGTAACTGAGAAGGGCTTTGAACTCTTGATCCTCAAGCCTCCACTTCCCAAGTGCTAGGATTGCAGGTATGCACCACCATATCCAGTTTATCAGATGCTGGGGATTAAACCCCGGGCCTCATGCACTAGGTAAGCATGTTGTCAACTGAGTCAAATTTCCAATTTTGAGTTGTTATTTTGCTTTTGCTAATTTAAGGTATTTGGACCTATTGAGAACCAGATCTGTTAGCTTTGGCAACATTGCCTCTCTGCCTCAGTGCCTTCATCATGAATGTGGATAACAAGATTAAATTCCAAGTTTCGGATTGAATGAGATCACCCAGGAAAACCACCTGGCTGAAGGCACGGTACATAGTGCAGAGGTAGGCAGTGCCCCTCCCTCATTCATAAGAAGCGTGCAATGGTGCTATATAGCTCCTTCACTTTGCATTTTTCCTTTATTTCTGGTGAGAAAGCATCTGTTTCAGATAGTGATTTCCTATCTGGGAACATGCTTTTATTTTCATTTTGTATATGTGGGCATTTTACCTGTATGTATGTCTGTGCTTTATTTGTACGTAGTGCCCATAGAGGCCAGAAGAGGACATTGGATCTCAAACTGGAGTTGCAGGTAGTTGTGAGCCACGTGTAGGTGGTAGGAATTGAAGCATGTTATCTGGAAGAGAAGCTAGTGCTCTTAACCATGGAGCCATCTCTCCAGCCCTACTGGGACATGCTTTAAAACCACTGCCCTCTTCCTATTCTCTTTTATCTATTGTGTCTCATCCTCTATTCACCACCTGGTCCAAGATCATCACTATGGTAACCAGATTCAAGGAACAATGTTAGCAGGACACAGGCAGATGCTAGAAGGCTGTAGCATCCTTCCTACAAATTCAGAGTTCAAGAACTGCCAGCTTTCCAGGGGGAGAGGAAGCCCCAGTGGATGCCTCTTCTACTTTGCCGTCACATGACACTTTCCCATCAGCAGAATTGGTCTCTCCAGAATGTACAAAATAACACCTATTGAGTACATATGATGGAGGGTATAGGCAAGGGAGAGAATTTGTTCCGTTCATTCTTGGCACCCAGGTATCATAGTCAGCACTCTCCTTCACTACAATCAATTCTCAGATAATTATAATATCACTGAGCCAATTTTTGAAGCATCTTTGAGAAGCATTTAATTAGATTCTTAGTGTGTAATTAGCAGGGCATGAAGCAGTCTTTTTGCAGAGAGGACTCAAAGTTTACCTAGGTGGGTTCCTCCCTGGTAGTTTCTAGGCATGAAATGCATAAATTTTACTTTCTTCTTGGTCTTT
Source organism: Mesocricetus auratus (assembly GCF_017639785.1). Classification (NCBI taxonomy): domain Eukaryota; kingdom Metazoa; phylum Chordata; class Mammalia; order Rodentia; family Cricetidae; genus Mesocricetus; species Mesocricetus auratus. The sequence continues at coordinate 35,838,223 of NW_024429182.1, forward strand.
GATGGTGTCAAAAATTGATGAACGAAAGAAGACTTGAATATATCATTTAAAAGTAGAAGAGTGAAAAGCCTTACAAAAATAAAAACTGAAAGTTTGGAAGTCCAGAAGGAGAAAGGATAGCTTAATTGTTTTCTTATTTCTGAATACAGTACCTAAGATAATTTTTTAAACAATAGCTCCATTTAGAAAACTAAAATTAGCCGGGCATTGGTGGTGTATGCCTTTAATTCCAGCACCTGGGAGGCAGAGGCAGGCTGATCTCTGTGAGTTCAAGGCCAGCCTGGTTTACAGAGCAAGTGCCAGGATGGGCTCCAAAGCTACACAGAGAAGCCCTGTCTCAAAAAAAAGAAAGAAAGAAAGAAAAAAGAAAACTATACTTATATAATTTAATGTTGAAATTGGAACAACAAAAAAAGACAAAATAGAACTCAAAACTGTTTCAAAAATGGTCTTATCTTAAACTCTAGATTATAAGGTAGGTGGAAAAATTTTAATTTTACTCTTCCATATCATTTTAATATTTTTTACTTTGAAAATGTCTTTATTGAGGTATGTTACATACCATACCATTCAATCCATCCATCAAAAGAACACAATGCTTCCCAAATATCCAATGCTATGTGTGCAATATTGCTATGGACTATAGGACTGTGTCTCACTCTTCTGCAAATCTACCCATTAACAGTCACTCCCAACATCCCTAGCAGGCCTCCCCTCCCTGTCTGTCTGCCACTGATTTCTGCCTCTCTATATTTTTCCATTCTCAATATTCTATTAAAATTGTAATCAAATAAACATTGTGTCTGGCTTTTGTCCATCAGCATGTTTCCAGGATTCTATCATGTATCAGTGCTTCATTTCTGTCATTGACAATTTACATTCTATAGTGTACACATAACACATTTTATTTATTCATTTGCTAGTTGACGGACATTTGTTTGTTTTCGCTCTAAGCTGTTATGAACATTTGAGTACAAGTTTCCATGTGGCTTTGCTTCCTCATCTCTTGGGCATATACCTAGGGATGGAATTGATTGCTTTATACTAAATTTAAAATTTTTAAATTTCATTTTATGTATTTAGTTAGCACATGTGTATGTGTGTGTGGATGCATGAACGTCTCAGCATGTGTGTGGAGGCCAGAGGATGGGTGTCAATCATTGTTCTCTTCTTCCACCATCTGGGTCTCAGGGATCAAATGGGCTCATCAAGCTTGGTGACAAGAGCCTTATATTTAGCCTTTTGAGCAGCTATTAAATCATTTTCCAAAGTAATTTCGCCCTTTTATATTCTCACAGCAATGGACGAGAATCCCAATTTCCGGACCTGCACATGAACAACTGTAGTTAGTTGTTGTTTTTATTTTACTCTAGCTGCTGTAGCGGCTGTAAGATGGAGAGAACTATGGCTCTGACTTGCATGTCCTTAGTGGCGAACCATTTAGAATCCTCTCATGTGCTTATTGACCATTTGTATGTTATCTTGGGAGAAATGTCTGCTCTAATATTTTGCCTATGCGTGCTACTTTTGCTTTAAAAGTAGCATTAACTGTTTTAAACAAGTATAAAAAATATATAGCAAAAGTTAGATACAGTTACTTCAGGGTGAAAAAATTAAAGAGCATCTTTTTTGCTTTCCCAAACATGTCTAAGTTTTTAAAAGCCAAATAACTTTTTTGTCATGTTCTCTTCACTTAAATTTTTCCTCTGATTTGGAACATTAGCAGAAGAAAACAATTTTAAACAGTCTAGCATTAAGAAAAAGACAGTAATAACTAACATTTTGGCATCTTTCTCTTCGGGACTTGTCTAGATTTTGTGGATTTTTAAAAATTATAATACTTGTACAAGTTCAAAATGCATCTTTTATTGTTTTGTTTTGAGACAGGGTTGTTCTATGTAGCCCTGCCTGTTAGAGAAGTCACTTTGTAGACCAGACTGACCTCAAACTCAGAGCTCCACCTGCTTTTGCCTCCCGAGAGCTGGGAGTTAAGGTGTGCACCACCACAGCTGCATCTTTTATTCTTAAGGCATCAAAAGAACCTTGTATATTAAGTGTGATGGTTCTTATCTCTTCCAATTGTCTCCAGAGGAGGAAGTGCCACTAGAAATTGTGATCTAGGGGCTTCTTATATGAATTATAATAAAATAAATGTTCTCACACACACACGCTCACACACACACACACCCTACCCACGCACGCACACGCACACACACACACCATCCTCACCCAGTTCCAGTTCATTCCAGAGCACATAGTCTGATCCTTAGCTGTAGTTTGCTGCTCTCTTAGAGCCACAGCTTGGGTCTCTTTGTTTTCCCTTGTCCCAAGGTTGCATTTTCTTTTTTTAGTTGTAACAACTCCCCAAAAGCAGGTTGCACAAACTCTATTTTACCCTGATAAAAGAACCAATAGAGTCTTGGGGACAAGATCCCCAGAAGAGATCTCTTTTTTTTTCTTTTACTCTTTTTATAGCACTTGGGATCCAAGCCAGTGTTTTCATATCAGCTAGTCATGCACTCTGCCACTGAGCTTCAACAAACCCTCAGAAGACACTTTCTCTTTTCTTCCAGACAGGGTTACTCTATGTAGATTTGGAGTCTGTCCTCACACTCCCTCTGTAGACCAGGCTTGCCTCAAACTCACAGAGATCTGCCTGCCTCTCCTTCTGAATGCTGGGATTAAAGGCATGTGCCACCACCACCCAGCTTCAGAAGACTCTTTTTAAGACTTGATTGAGAATTCAATTTTCTGAACTGACATAGGCGATTGACTCTTAATGGTTCCATGTATGTCTATGAACGCTTTAAAACAGCAATGCTATCCAAACCACCCACATACACACACACACACACACACACACACACACACACACACACACACACACAGAGTGGGGGGGGAGGAGGCGGGGAGGCATATGGAGAATAGTTGTTATGAAATCCCCATCAGAAGTCCCCAGACAAAGCAGAGCAAGAATAAACCTGAGATGGATGGCTGGGTCTTTAACTCAGAGTGGGGAGAGGGAGCAGAGCACTTACAATATCCAGACTCTCACCTCTTCCAGGCAAGGTGCTCTTCCTGACTTCCGGCAGTAGCTCAGGCTGTGGGACTGAGTATGGCCAGTGAGATGTGACCAGTTACACTTTCCCCTCTTTGGCTTCAGAGACTTTTGAGGACATTTACTGAAGATAGAGGGAGTCAGGTTCCTCAGTGCCGGCATGAAGCCGGTCTCACACCAAATCTCACTGTGCTGAGGCACAAACGAGGGGCAAACCTTCACTGGGTCAATGAGCTGACATTTGAGGGTGTGTCCCGCCTGGTTTTGTGTGTCAACCTGACACAAGCTAGAGTCATCAGAGAGGAAGGAGCCTCAGCTGAAGAAATGCCTCCATGAGATCCAACCGTAAGGTATTCTCTCATTTTTGATCATTGAGAGAGGGCCCAGCTCATGGTGGGAGGTGCCACCCCTGGGCAGGTGGTCCTGGGTTCTATAAGAAGGTGGGCTGAGCAAGCCAGGGGAGGCAAGCCAATAGGCAGCTCCCCTCCATGGCCTCTGCATCAGCTCCTGCCTCTGGGATCCTGCCTTGTGTGAGCTCCTGTCCTGACTTCCTTCAGTGATGAACAGTAATGCTGGTGTAAGCCAAATTAACCCTTTGCTCCCCAACTTGCCTTTTGGTCATGGTGTTTCATCACAGCAACAGAAACCCTAACTAAGACAATATGTTATATCAGTTTGCATATCCTGATGAACTCCTTTCCTTTTAGATGGCTGTGGTGGACTGTAGACATTGGTTCTGAAGGGGGAGTCAGACTAAGATGCTCTACTTTGCCAGCAAAGCATTCAGCTTCAAATGTGGCTGATAGGAGGACAGAGACTTGTTAAGATCATCCTTAGATGGGCAGGAGAGGCACTGCTGTCTTTTCAAAAACAGAAAAGCAAACTCCATGCTGTCTTCCCAGTGCATCCACAGAGGCTTGGCGGATCCTAGGGCTTCACTGGCAGACTGAAGCTAACATTCGCTTCTAATCACAAGTGTCTCCATGCTATTAGCATCATGTGCACCATGCCATCTCCCTTCAGAAAAGGAAGCCCAGGAAACACAAACATTGATCCTGGAAACTGCCACTTCATCTGGGAGAAGACTCAAGCTTGCTCACTGGGGTGGTTTGAATGAAAATGTCCACCATAGGGAGTGGCACGAATAGGAGGTATAGGTTTGTTGGAGTGGGTGTGGCTTTGTTAGAGGAAGAATGTCACTGGGGATGGACTCTTGGGTTTCATATGCTCAAGCCAAGCCCAGTGTCTCACTCTCTTCCTGCTGCCTGCTGATTCAGATGTAGACCTCTCAGCTACTTCTCTAGCGCCATATCTTCCTGCATGCTGTCATGCTTCCTACCGTGACAATAATGGACTAAACCTCTGAACTGTAAGCCATTTCCAACTGAATGTTTCCTTATAAGAGTTGCTGTGGCCATGGCCTCTGTTCACAGCATGTGGAGAAATGGCTAGAGGGAGGTAGCAGCTGCAGCCTGGTGGGACAGACATGGTTCTACTTGAGAAGCATGAATGTCTCCATCAGCATCACTTTCTCTTTCTCCCAGAAGATTCCTCTATAGTCTACATATTATGGGCTATGTTTCTGTGGATTCTAACCAGTGATGGATCAATAAATCTTGAGAAAATAAGAACTGGGTCTATTCTAAACATATATGGACACTTTATATTGTTATTATTTCCTAAACAATGTACTGTAATTGTTTATAGAGAATTTACATATTATTAATTACTATAAATAATCTAGAAATTGAATATATGGGGAAGGTTCATTCCCAGCACCACAAATAGTATATGTGAGAACTGCATGAATTATCTATAAATACTATGCCATTTTATACAAGGAACCCCAGCATCTGCATTTTAGCATCTGTAAGAGCCCCCAGAATTAACCCTAAGATATAGAGGGACAAGTTCCTGTTATTCTTTTTACATCTGTCATCCTTTTTTATTTTTAACCTATTTGATGCCAAATATGTTCACTATTGATGAGAAAATTGTTGACATTTTAGTTTTGAAGTAGAAAGCCAAATATTTTACACTCCAATCGAAATATTTTGGCATGGGGATCCCGTGCTCTATTGAGACAACTTTAGGCACATTCTGGAGAACTTTTCCTTCTCTGGGGACAAAATGTCCTCCAAGGATTTGACTGCTGATTCCTCAGATGACTTTTGTGGCTTTCAGAGAAGAGTTCCAGCACACTGCTCTTCAGGGGTTCCTGGAACACAAGGACTCTTGGCACTCACTTCAATTTCCCTCTTCTACCTCACGTTTTTATTTTTAATTTTTCCCCTACCCCCACCTCAAGTTTTTAAACCAGTGTGTCCAACCAAATGAGGGTTCATTTATCAATGATCAAGATCCTGATTTATACGGGGCATGGCAGCGCACGCCTTTAATCACGGTGTTCAGGTGGCAGAGGCAGGTGGATATCTGTGAGTTCAAGATCAGTAAGTTCTGGGAGAGAGACTGTCTCAAACAGGCAAGCAAACAAGATCCTGACTTGCAGCTTTCTGAAAACTCCAATTCAGGGAGCTGGCAAGATGACTCAGTGGTTAAGAGCACTGGTTGCTCTTGCAGAAGACCCAAGTTCAAATCCCAGCACCCACAGTACAGCTTACAACTGTCTATAACTCCAGATCCAGGAGATCTGACAGCCTCACACAGACATGAATGCAATCAAAACTACCAGTGTGCACAAAACAAAATTAAATATAGTCTTAAAAATTAAACAAACAACAACAACAAAACCTCCAACTCAGACTGGATAAAAAAAATGAGCAGACCTTGTCATCATTTCCAGCATTTCTGGTGTCCCAAGGCTGAGCACTCAACCATCAGCGTTCAGGAAAAAAGTCTGATCATCCTAGGGCCTTATGTAATCTATGTCCATGCACAGTGTGGCCATGTAATCTGTGTGCATTCGTGGCATAGCTACGTAAGCCACCATATGCACGTGCTGAGCAACCTTTAAAAGCAGACACACCGCCTCACTCCCTCTCTTGACACATTTCTTCCAGACAGGCCTGCCCACAGCCCCTCTCCCTCTCCCCACTCCTTACTATTAAAACTCTTAAAGTGGCTCTTGTTGTATATCTTGTGGTTCATTCTTGACGCAGTAAATAACTCGTTATTTTAGAATACTCTCTAGGATTCAGTGTGGTTCTCTTAATCATCCTTGAAATCCCTTTTCCTTCTTTCTCTCCTCCATTCTGATCACTCTTACTTCTCTCCTGTGGGCAAAGTGAAAATTCACCTAGAAAGGACGTTCATGTGAGTCTGTTCCTAACAAGAAAATCGATTAAAGAAAAGAGGAGTGAGCGATTCTGACAGGAAATAGATTGTATGCACAGGTGGGTGAAAACTAGGAATGCTTACACTAGATATATCTTTCAACATAGAAAAACAACACAACATCAATTTAAAAAGAACTCTGGAATTCCCCACCCAATATGAATACTTCAATATTTGGGGATTTTATGTCAGGGGTTTTTGTGTACATTTGTGTGTGTGTGTGTGTGTGTGTGTGTGTGTGATTATAAACTTAAGTGCACATGATTTTATTTTGTTAGAAATTGGTTAGAGAAACCTTATCTTAGCTCTTTTTCATATTTCTTAAGTTTTGGAAGAATCTTTTAGGGTTAGAATTGCATACCTGTTAACATTGGGCCTCGAGAATTCATAAGATTTTTAACTGAAGAATGTAGGCATCAGTGGATTTTAAAGAGAGCTGGGATAATGCTAACTTGGGCAAAGAAGGATGAATGAAACAGGGTTTCTATCTGGAAAAGCATCCTACTTTCTAGTCATAAGGGGGAAACAAGAAGATGTTTTGGAGTATTGGGAATCATATAGGCTTTTAGAGAGCCCTTACTTTTCAACCCCCCTTTAAACTGTGGCACTGTATATACAGCAGAAGTCAGTTAAGGATCTCAGAATGTAAAAAATATGAGGACATTTCAGAGTATGTCTCTGCTACCCTGGTGAGGTAGACCAGGAGACTAAAAATAAAAGAGAATTCAGACTTCACCAATGTAGGGACAGAGAAGGTAAATTGTATTAGTCACTTTTCTGTTGCTGTGATAACATACCATAACTAAAAGCAACTTAAGGAAGAGGCTTTATTTCAGCTTGTGTTTCTAGAGGGATAGAGTCCTCATGGCAGGGAAGGCACGGCATGGCAGAAAGCATGGTGGCAGGAGCAGGAAGTTGGCTAAGCAAGTTTCTATCCACATACAGGGAGCAGAGAGAAAGAGCAGGAAGTAGAGAGAGGCTATAAACTCTCAAAGCCCACCCCCAGTGACATATTTCCTCTAGCAAGGTTTAATCTCCTAAAGGTTCCTTAACTTCACCAAACAGTGGAACCAGTGGGGGACCAACTATTTAAATACATAAGCTTATGGGAGACAGTTTTCAATCAAGCTACCACACAGGTCTCACAATTCCTAGTTCAACGTTCTTTTGAAACATGATAAGAAAGAGGAAAAAGGAATAAGAGGGTAGATGATTAGGATTAAGAAGGGAAAAGACAGAGCCTGCCCAAGTTCAAGCCAGATGAGATTCCAGCACTGGGAGGGTGAAGTGGACCCAGGCTTCTACCCCTAACCTAGAAGTTATCTGTAATTGACACCATTTGCAAAGGGAAAATTAATTTTATCCAACAAATTCTCATTGAATATATTAGTCACACTTTAGGTTAGGCTCTACATCCAAGGATAGTTAGCTAATACAAAACCAACTTAATGTTTTTGTAGACTTTTTTTATCTCGTGTTGCTTTGTTTGGGCACTTTTTGTTTTCTTGGCCTTTTGCTTACATAAATTGTAGTTTCTGGTTTGTGTGTGTGTGTGTGTGTTTCTCGTTTTTTCTTTGATTTTTTTAAGAGAGAGAAAGAAAGGGATGGAGTTGAGTAGGTGTGGAGGTGCGGAGGATCTGGGAGGGTTTGGTGAAGGGGAAAAGCATGATCAGAATATTGTATAAAATAATTTTTCAATTACAAAAATCAAGATAAAACTTTAAAAGGGGAAAGATAAGAGGAAGGAAGGAAGGGAAGGAGGGGAGAAGGGAAAGAAGGAGAAAGGGAAGGCGTGAGGAAGAGAGTGACGAGGGCAATGGAAAAGAGTAAAGGACGATTAAACAAGACAGGAAAGTAGACATGAGATTTCAAGACTTGGCTAATATTAAGAGTGAACTTGAAATTAGAGAACACTAGGTCCTCAGGGGGAAAGAAGCCCCCACAATTAGAAAAATCAAGCCATACAAAACATTTAAGCCCCTTTGTCTATTTAGAAATTACATTTCCACGAAAAGAAGGCAATTCTAGAGTTGTGAAAGGTATAGGCTCAACTGTCTGATGTCAATGGCTACAATCCCAGTCTTTCCTCTGGATTCTTGTTTGTGTTTGTTTCCCTAGCTGCAGCATCCATGAAAGATGAACTCCACAGAGTTGATCCTCAAAAGAGGTGGAAATAACATGGAACTTCCAAGTTCAGTCCTTAAAATACCTGGCAGTTTCTAGTTTCTCCCTTTTAGACACTGGATGCCGTGAACGAAGTGTGAATGCCTTGCTATAGAGTAGCACAAGTCAGCCATATGGGAAGTAAGAAGTTACATAAATATGATGGAGGACTAAGACGACTAATGTTCCATGAAGCTTTCTGGCACCTTGCAGCTCTGTCTGGTGCTAGGGTAATGATGTCGAGTGAGTTGTCAGATTAGTTCTCTAGTGTCCAATCAGTCAGTCATCAGTGTTTTGGGGCTACTGTGTTCCAGCGTGGCTGTGGGACAGCCGTAGACAACTGAAGAAGTGGCCTACAAGTAGCAGTTCCTTATTTGTCATGAGCCTGTGGTCTGTTGACTAAGCTGGCTTAGACTAGTTTGTGCCTCTGGAAACAATGAGTGCTGGCTAGCAAAGATGACCTCCACTGTGATGACTCAGCTCTTGCTCGCCAGGGTCTTTGTCCAGCAGCAGGCCTGGTAATGGCAGAACCCCAGGAGCTGATGCAGAAATGCACAGTTTTCAAGACTTCCATTGTATCCTGTGTGTTCTTGCTCCATTGGCCAAAGTAGATCACATGGTAAACCCCAGGAGCAAAGACTGGCTAAAGGGAATTTATCAATTGGGGGCCATTAATATTATCAATTCTGCTGTAAGAAATGCATGCTTGTCCCCTTTGTAAGGGCAGTATTAAATAGAAATACTAAGACTTTGTACCAAGATCTAGAATTAACTAGAAAACTATTTGAAATTAAGTAAGATATTTAAATGAGTATTTTCTGGTTTTTGAGATTTTTCTGGCCAAGTCATTGCTAATGACATTGATGCTCTTTTATTTCCAGTAGAGGATGACTCTCCTGAATCCATACTGACAAAGGCAGAATCAGGGAGAAAGTTTTGTCTCACACTACACAGAACTAAAACTGCAACATCAAAGCTCTTTTGGAATTTCTTAGAGTGTAGCTTCACTGCATTAACTCTCTAAACGTCCAGTAGGCAGTTGGCTGTGGGACTTCTCTAGAGAAGTCCAAGGCTGTGTGTGCTTTTGTGATTACCAAAAGCAGTCTAGGTGCTAATGGGAAAAGCAGCTGTGTGGAGGAGACACAGAACTAGGGTGTCTGAATGTAACGCCATCCGACTTTTGATCCACTTTGATTTCTCTTAGGTTTGGCTTTGCCTGTTTTCAAATCCCCTGCGGTATTTTTACTGACATCACCACTCTGGAAAGCAAATTGACTTTGCTCCTTGAATTTCAGAGTGGAAGTCTGAGGAGCAGGCAAATTACCCACTCCCAGATTTCAGCTAGTCTGCTACTAAGAGCAGTGTGATGCTGCCCCCTAGACAGTGATTCACAGCAGGAGGTTGCAAGGTTCTTTGATCTTTGATCTGTTCCTCTTTGTCTGCTGCCCCCTCCACTGGCCCCATCTTGAACTCTGGTAAGCCAGTATCTCTTTTACGTTTTGCTCAGGGCCTTAGAGTAAGGAAAACTGTTCTGGTTTGTGAGTTACTGGATGTCTTTGAACCATGATTTTTTTTTTCATCTGAAAAGCGTGCAAGCTGGGCCACATATTTACTCTTACTGTGTGCTTTAATAATTTCAGGATACCAGGATCCAAGTCAGAGGGTCCTGAGTCAATGATGCCCTTAACCTCCGGTAGTGGCCAGACACACCTGGAAGAAGTACACTGGGAATATAGACAAATAACACTTCACATCTATTTAATTTGTCGGTTTCACTTCAATAAAACTTTAAAATAATGCAACTTTTGTTATAAAAGACTTATTATCCTCCATTCTAGGCTGATATCAAAGCACAACAAACTCACTGGATTTGGGGAGGGGGTAAAAGATTTCGAAACTTCAGACAGGTGTTCTTTGCAGAATCTCAAGGAGTGTTCCCCTCAAGCAAGAATCATCAAATGCTCCCCCCACCACACCCCCACACACAGAACGTGAGCCGTATTTTCCACAAGTGTTTTGTTTCATTTGAGAAGGAAAAAGTGGAAGGAAGTTATGAAGCTGAAAAATGCCACTTGCTTCTATCCAACTAGAAGGAACCGTTACCTTCCCGTGCCTGCTGGATAAATTTAATTTTAGCGTCCAGGACAGCATAACCCTAAACACATCTTTAGATCTGGCCCCTACTGTCTTTGTAGCCATCCTAACCTAGTTGAGATTCCAAGGGGCTCCAGAAGGTGCTCCCCATTGCTGCGCATTTATGCGGGACCCCTCATTAGCCTCTCCCTACCTGTTGGATAGGTCTACCTTCCTTAAAGCACCTGCTATCCTTAGAAGGACAGCTGTGGTCTCAGAACCTTTACCTGTCCCTTTCTCGTGGAGAGGGAGAGCCTGTGCTTAAGTGCTGGCTCCTCGAGGAAGAGGAGTCAAGTCAGGCATAGCCTGGTTCAGTGGCACGTTCTACCCCAGCACAGAGGTCCGCAAGTGAGGCTTCAAAACTTCGAGAAGCGCCTAGAAGCCCTGGAGTTTCGGAGGATCCTGCTAATTCCAGGGAGACGCTTCACCTCTGCCCCAGGTCCAGGTTGCAGGCAGCGACCAAGGGTGCACAGTCCCCACGCACCGACTCGGGTGCTTGGTCGGACCTCCGGCCGTGTGGCTGCTGCAAACCGGTCTGGCTTCCCTGCAGGGCGTGCGGGATGGAGCAGGGGGTGGAGAGAAAAGGGGAAGAGCCTGGGCGGCTGGCGGGCGGGGCCTGCAGCCTCCCGGAGTCGCGGCCGCCGCGCAGTCTGCTCGCCGCCAGCCTCGCTCGGACTCCGGCGCGCCGTGCGGGGACCCGAGGACGGTGGTGGCTGCCACTCCTCTACCTCCACCCCCGATCTTGCCTAGCCGTGACGCCTGCGGCTGCCGAGTCCTTGTGGTCCGCTTGCCAGTCTGCCGGAGAGAGGAGCGGCGGGAAGGAAGGGGAACGCGGGGACACGCACACCGGCCGCGGCGCGCGCGCATTGCACACTCGCAGCCGCGCGTCCCCGTCACCGCGTGTCCGAGCCGAGTGTGGCCCCGCGGCAGGGCCCGGCACCTGCCCGCCTCCGGTTCTGTCCCGGCTCCGCCCCGCCTGCTGCCCGCCGCAGCCACCGGGGAACCCGCGGCATCCTGACAACTTGCCCGCCGTGGCGCAACTGGTCTTGGCCGCTGAGGTTCCAGCACGCCGGCCGGGGGAGGTAAGTTTCCTGCGCGTCCCCGGCAACCCTGCCTACACCCTTTCTAGCCGCCGCGCCTGAGGCTCTGTGTCTCTGCTGAGACCTGACCTGCTTGCTCTCCACCCTGCCACTTTGTCTGAGTTGTGCTGGGGGTGACGTGGAGGGGGCGCCCGTGGTCACCGAACCTGGACCTTCGTTTCTCAGGGGCACCCACCGGCTCCCCACCCCGATCCCTGGAGTGGCAGTGACACCGGCTGATCACTCAGGCTCACTTAAGCTGGAGACCCCTCCTTGGTTTCAGGGGAATCTGCTGAGTTTGGTTGCAGTGGGGGAGGTATTCCTGTCATTCTCTCTTGCTGCTAAACAGCGAGGAACTTGGTAGGCGCCCCAGGGATGTCCAGAGGGGCTTGCGTGAGTCGGTGTTCTGGTGGTTTCTGGCTCTGGTGCTGGATGGAATAGGTTGAGGTACAGTTCCAGCCTAAAAACAGTCACTGACTTTTACGGGTCCTCTCCCTCCACTGGTCCAGGCAACATTAAGCTTCAACATCTGGGGCGGCAGGCTGGGAGTATGGGGCAATGGGGTGGGAGAGTGCTGGAGTTGGATTGGTCTCTCTGGTGCCAGGAGTCGAGTCGTCAGAACTGAAGACAACAAATATCTGCTTATCTCTCATCTATGCAGATGAGCATGTTCTCATTTCTTACCCCCACCCCCCAAGCCGGCTGTCTGCCGTGCCCAGCATGCTTGGGTAGAAGCCTGTTTCAGAGAAGTTGTTTGGGTAGGTTAGTGAATTTTTTTGTCGTGCTTGCTGAAATCAGGGCTTCGAACAAGGATCTGCTAGTTACTGTGATGCTATTTAAAGTAAATGCACTTTGACCCCCCAAGTAACACCCCCTGACACAGCCCCTAGATGACATTCTCAGCTCGGTAGAAGTCCCCGCTGTAAAATGAACGACCCATAAGAACTGTGAGTTTGTTAACCTGACCTAAGAAGTGGTCCGACTCCATTCTCTTGAACTTCGGCTTGGAGGGCCCCCTTTGTCCCTCTTCCGGAAGACTTCACTCTTGTTCTGTGGAAAGGCTGCAGTGTTTTTGCAGTTGTTGGAGTAGATCAAAGTCCAAGGATTGGTTTTCCTTCGACTCCAGTGTGATGAAATAAAGGGGGTTCTTGGGAACTTTAGTCAGAGGGCTACGGCTGAAAGGAACCCCCGGGGGAAGGGGGGCCCTGCCCAACCAAGTTCAAGACTGAGCCTTAAGTGTCGTGTCTGATCGCTGAGCTGAAGGAAATGCAAAGGTGGAGACCCCTGAGGTCGGAGAGGAAACGCAGTCAGTCCACTCTTGGTGTATGATGTCCATCTTGGGAAGGGAAGTTGTGTGGCTCTTACAGGTACAGCTGCGTTACTAAGAAAACTGGAAGGACTGAAGAATGCCACCTAATATTTGCATCTGCATTTTGCAGTTTTTAAATACTTTTCAGTATTCTCGTTGTATTTCAACCGTTTCTGAGGGAGATGAGATAAAGATGATGATTGCACATTTACAGGAGGCATGGGGGGATTCTGGGGTGACGCGTGGTTGTCAGAATCAGACAGGTTTACTGTTGCTAACTCAGAGCCGACACTGTACTTGAAGTCTGTGGCTTTTGTTGTTGCTGTTGTTTTGTTTTCTTTAATGAGCAGACTTGTCTTGCCTTCATGGTGGTCAGTACAGTCTCATTGTGACTTACCGCTCACATTCTGCAGATATGAGGAAACTCAGGCGTGGACAACCATGGAGGTTGTACGTTGCTTCTCCTCTGAGGGGAGATTCTGAGAGGAGAGTTCATCTAATCTCCTGGCAGCTTGGTGCTTTGTGTTTTCTGGGGCTGTCCCACTTCTGATCAGGATGAGGTCACGCTGCTGTTCAGCATGCTGGTTGGTGACCTAGGCTGTCACTCCAACACAGCTTTTGTGCCGTAGCATAGCATCTCCAAGCCTAAAATCTTTCTCATACAAACCAAAAAGTGCCCATGGAATTCTGTGTCTGTTGTCAGCTCTAGCATTCTGTGGTGTCTAGCAATGTGGTATTACTTCCTTCAGGTCCTTTTCTTCTAAAGTTTAGGAGAAGAGAAATGTCTACCCCGTATCAGCCAAGGGTTTAGTTAGTCATTGATTCCAGCTTCAGTTTACTTTTCCTGACTTTGACTGTGGACCATTTTATGGAGGGAAAGAAAATTAGAAGTGTGTTTGAATTTACCACCCGTGCCGTTTAGTGCTTCCTATTTGTCTTTAAAGTATTCAGCGTGAAGTTCTCTCAGGTACAAGTTGGCTTAATATTCCAACAGCATATGCACACATTTATTTATTTATTCATTTAATTAATTAATTTGTTTTTTGTTTTGTTTTGTTTTGAGACAGGGTTTCTCTGTGTACCCTGACTGTGTGGGAACTCACTATGTAGACCAGGCTGGCTTTGAACACAGAGATCTGTCTTCCTCTGCCTCTACCTCCCAAATGCTGAAATTAAAGGCATGTGCCACTACCTTCTGTGTTTTTTTTTAAGTTTTGTGGTTTGCATGTAGTAAATACTGCCCCCCATGGCTGTTAAATTAATGGAGATGAATGAAATCATTCATAAGGAAAACATGTTATAAAATAGACACCACCTTACATGTAAATTCTCATCACGGAAGATAATTTTTCCTTGGACAGGTGAGTTGTGCCTTCTAAGAAGCCCATTGTTAATCACCCATGTTGTTTCCTGAATTCATTTCATGAAACAGTTTTTTTTTCCCTCATGCCATCTATGTCATGGTCTTTTTCATGCCCTTCTAACGATTGAATAGCTGGCTTAAGGAGCCATCTCCTGAAACTGACTTGTGTCATTTTATGAAAGGGCTTGTCTAGAGATGAAGAAACCAACCTCTGCGGTTTACTCAAGGGGGCTGAGGTACATTTCGGTGACTACTAACACTGGCTCAGTGGTTTTGGAGGAGGAACCTAATTAGTGAAACCAACCTAGTTTCTGTTCCCTTTAAGAGTTTTCTTCTCTTTCCATTTCTTCCTACAAACAGGAAAGTGTTTTGTTTTGTTTTATGTATGGAAGAGTGGGACAGCGAGCACAGTGGGTCTAAAATGCTGCTAATAGACCTTGCTGTTTATTAGGGCTCGGGATACATTTCCTTTTGATAAAGAACTGGAACATTAACTTGTTTAGAGATGGACCATTTACAGGTATGAATGCTGAAGAGTTAGGACGTAAACTGACCGCCTCATGGTCACATGGGTGCTGGACCGAGTCCAGAGCTACCGTAGCATTGTCACTGAGGTTTACTTTCCAAGTTGTGCCAGGATTTACAGTGAGGGTGCAGTTTTGACTTTAAGGAACCATAGAGATTTGCTGAAAACATCTGTTTGCCAGTAACTTAAGGGGCAGGTATATTTTTAAGTGATTTCCCATTTATGTTTTTAAATATTATTGTCTAAATAAATGCCATTATAGAGAAAAATGTCCATGCTCATCCATATGCTATTATTCTCATGACTAAGATACATCAGCAGACTCCTAATTAATACTTTGTTCCATTGAGGTCTTGAAGAAAGGGATTTGTTTGAATAGAAACAAATGCAGGGTGGTTTTGTTCTGGTAAATAAAGGCAAACACTAAAGGTGGCCCTGTCACCCAGCCAGTAAAATCATAAATATGCATACATTTAATTTGCATTTGCTTGTACTCCTTTTAAATTGTAATTCAAAGCAGAAACATAATTGTGTGTGTGTGTGTGTGTGTGTGTGTGTGTGTGTGTGTGTGTGTGTGTGGCTACAGCCTTCCTTATTGTTCTCTGAAAAACATCAAGTCCTAAATGTGTTATTTGTTACAAAAAAACCATTTCCTTTTGTATGGAATGCACTGACTGGAGTTGGAGGAGTCCTTTTTAAGTTTTGAGGAGCTGCCCAGTACATTATGTAGCCTTCACTTGTGGTCTTATCTTTGAAACTGGAGGTGTTTCTGCTAAAAGCCAGGGGCAGGAGACCTAACATCACTTTGTCTTACTCATTTTTCTGTGTTTTTTATTTTGTTTTTGTTTTCTTCAAATCAACCTCAAGCTTATTTTTTAAAATAGCTGCTGACATTGATAAGTTCTTTTTTTTTTCAACCATATCCTACTCAAAACAAACAAATAGGCCAACCTCAGTTTTGTGCAATTTGTTCTCAGCATTATCATCTTGTGCATGGCTTCGTCAGAGTGTACAAAGGTAAATGTCGGGCTAGGCTACCCTTGGGATGATGTGGAGCACAGACGCTGGCATGATGACAGCCACGTGAAGGGTGAAGTGTGTACCCTTCCTGGCACTCGGTGCCCTACAGTTTATGGGACCGAGCAGACAACGAGAAAGTGTGCTTGGAGAGTTTTCACAATGGGCCACCTGGAAGTCCTTTAGACTCCAGTCTCTAATGTATTTTAGAAAATCAACTGTGAATTTGCAATGAAATTGAAAGCACTGCTTGTCTATCATTGTTCCCGCCCTAGAAATGGGTTTGCGGGCTTTCCCTGGAGCCTCAGGTGAGGATTCTAATTGCCAGTGCTGGGAGCCTGGGAGATATAATTACCTTGGGGTGAAACCAAGGTTTGGAGACAGAACTGCCGAAAGTTCATCTATTTGGTAAAGAAAAAAGGGGGTATTTAAACTACATCCAGTAATGCTGACTGATGAGTTTGAAGAGCAGGGTAAAGACATAGCTAGTCACAGAAATATATAGAAATGTGTTTCTTTGCTTCACAAGTAGACTAGCACAAGAAATACAATGGGTCGAACATGTTGCATGATGGGTTTCTTTTCTTTTCCTCCCTCCCCTCCTCCCTCCCTCCCTCCCTCCCTCCTTCCCTCCCTCCCTCCCTCCCTCCCTCTGTCCCTCTCCCTCTCTTTCTTTCTTTCCTTTTGAGACAGGGTTTCTTTGTGTAGCCCTAGCTGTCTTGGAACTCACTATGTAGACCAAGCTGGCCTTGAACTCAGAGATCTGCCTCCTTTTGCCTCCCAAGTGCTGGGATTAAAGTTGTGCACCACCAACACCCAGCAATGTGATGGGTTTCTCATGTTTAATTCATACCTTTTTTCTTTGTGGTTAAAACTGTGCCGACCATCATGTGACCTCTTTGAGGGAATATGAAGTATGTCGCAGGTGCTAGGCAAATATTTGTCAGTGAAAAAGGTTAGACATCCTGTTTTGTTTATGTTTATGTTCTTGGAATTTATTTTCAGGGCTATGACAGATGGTGAGAATTTTTTTTTTTTTGGTTTTTCAAGACAGGGTTTTTCTGTGGCTTTGGAGGCTGTCCTGGAACTAGCTTTTGTAGATCAGGCTGTTCTCGAACTCACAGAGATCCACCTGCCTCTGCCTCCTGAGTGCTGGGATTAAAGGCATGCGCCACCACCGTGCTGGCGATGGTGAGAAATTTTAAAATGTGTCAATCACCTCAAAATTTATGTTTAAAATCTCAGAATGTTTCTTAATTATTTCAGAGCCATTTTAGGAATACCAACCAGATAGCTCCTGAGAACAACACCCGAAGTTGACCTCTGACTGTCATATGCATGCACACATATGCACCCCACACACGAACATGCACATACAATTGATTTTTATTTTAAACTCTCTGATAAATACACATGTACATTATGCATTATATACATTATGCATGCATACATACATACATACGTATTACTCCACAGAAACACTTATATATTTGGAATACTTGGTAAGTACTAGATGGCATAATAGTGAATTTGGGCCAGGGCTCTGAGATGAGAGTGGGCTTGAAGATCATCTAGCCTTAAAGACCTGTCTTATATGTGTTGTTCACTTGTCACAATGGTATTCACATACCTGCTTCACCTGCTTTTCCATTACAAACCACTTGACCCAGGATTATACATTCCTGGGATATATACACAGCGTGGTTCTCTAGCACTGTTAATCTAGTGGCTGTTTCATAGTAAGTGTTCAGTAAATGTTTAAATGAATGAGCAAGTCTCATTACCCCATGAGAGCAGAAGGGACACCACTGGCATTACATCACTGGGGCTTATACTGTTACTTCTGAGGCTTGCTTAAAGTTAGCAGTGCCTACTGCACTGGGCTAATGATGAGCCCCCAAGTTGAATGTGATGACACCATCCCATGGGCCGAAATCCTAGATCGTACATAATGTAAACCAGTTGAAATAGCTGGCAGGAAGCTCCTTCAAGTCTACGTGAGCTCTGTGTGTGTGTGTGTGTGTGTGTGTGTGTGTGTGTGTGTGTGTGTGTATCTGTGTGCTTGTGCGTGTGCATGTGATAGAAGGGGTGTTTATTACTTTTCTTATTGTCGAGACAAAATAACTTACAAAAGCAACTTAAAGAAGGCGGATTGGGTACAGTTTGAAGGTACAGTCCATCACCATGAGAAGGCATGGTGATGGGAGCATGGGGCAGCTGTCACAGTGCATCCACAGCCAGGAAGCAGGCAGAGAGACATGGATACTGCTGAGAGAGACAAACGCTGCCGCTCAGCTTGCTTTTGCATACTTTCTTTCTCCCCTTTTGATTCTGGCTGGGACCCAGACACTATCAGTTGATGTTACCCACATCCAGGGTCTTCCTTTTTAGTTAATGGTCTTTGGAAACAGCCTCAAAAATATCCTGAGGTGTGTTGCCTCTAAGGTGATTCTTTTTTTTTTTTTTTTGGTTTTTCGAGACAGGGTTTCTCTGTATTGTTTTGGAGCCTGTCCTGGAACTCACTCGGTAGACCAGGCTGGTCTCGAACTCACAGTGATCCGCCTGTCTCTGCCTCCCAAGTGCTGGGATTAAAGGCGTGCGCCACCAACGCCCGGCTTGCCTCTAAGGTGATTCTAAACCAGTCAAATTGAAAATGAAGTGAGCCTTGTCACTGATACACATCACTTCAGATAGTGACATTCCATCTCTGACTCCATAGGCTCCTGGCCAACCCATACTGCAAAATGTATTCATTTCAACTCAGAGCTTCTCAGAGTCTTATGTTTCGACACTGCTCAAAAGACCAAAGTCTCCTCCAATACTCAAAACAGCCTCTTAACTGTGTGCCCTTATAAAATGACATGTTGCTTATATCCAAAATACAATGGCACTAAATAAATAATCTCATTTGGTAGAGTGGTGAATGGGAGCATAGTTGGGAATGGTCAGACCAAGTGAAACTGCAAACAAGCAGGACAAATGCCAGATCCTTTAGCTCTGTGTCCAGCGTCTGGAGCTCATGATAGGCCTAGTGTTCCAACAGCCTTCAGTCACTCTACACTCCTCCAGCTCTGCCCCCTGAAGCCAGCTCCACACTGTGCCTACAGCTTTCCCTGGTGAACATCATGGTCCTGACACATCCGACATTCTGGGATCTCCACTCAACTTTATCTTCACAGCTTCACACAGTATCCTCTCAGGGCCCCCTTAGGAGAAACCCAACATGCCACACTTTACCTGGCCTCAGTCGCCTTCTCAAACTTCGGTGCAAACTTCTGCGACTCTATAACTCTACATATTTCATGTCCATAAATCCATGACCATATGGACAGTGCTGCCAAGTTCTGCTGCCAGGTGGTGATGCCGTGTGGCCTCGTTTATCACAGCTGTAGTGGTTTCTGGGTACCTTGGTAGCCAAACCTGGGAAAACACTTCCCCAGGTGATTATTTCCAAGCAGACAATATCCCCTTCGTGGCATTTTCATGAGGTTCAGTCTTCCTCCTCTTGACTGAATTGATTGATTTTTTTTCTTTTAGAATCTGGAACCTTCAATGGAAAGAAGACAATCTTGCATTCAAGGCAGTTTCTTTCTTGCCCGTACGAAGTGGGAAGTCTCCCTTAATTTAAGGAAAGTAGTTGCTTTGCCTTTACCAGCGGTTCGCAACCTGTGGGTTGTGACCCCTTTGGGGATCGATTGACCCTTTCACAGAGGTAGCCTAAGATCATCAGAAAACACAAATGTTTACATTACGATTCATAACAGTAGCAAAATTACAGCTATGAAGTAACAATGAAAATAATTTTATTTTTCACCACAACATGAGGAAGTGTCTTAAAGGATCACCACATTAGGAAGGTTGAGAACCACTGGTCCATGCTCTCCTGTTCCACAACTTTAAATCCATTCACTCTTTTCCGTACTAGTCTTGGTGATTTGAGTTCTCACTATATGCTTCAGTAAATATAGTGGCTGGTAGCCGTACCACTGCCTCAGTGTTATTCCATCTTGAAATTCCCTCCGTTAAACAACTTAATCCATCCCATTTGAATTCAGACTAGGTCAAATAATCAGGGGATGGGTTAAAAGCAGCCAGTTTTGTTTTTCATTGTTGTTGTCAAAATGTAGCATTATTGGCCTCTAGTCTGTAAAGAATTTTTGATTGCTGACTTGGCTGAAGGGCTCTATGAAGTCCCAGTTCTGATTGTCACTCCAGTCTTAGGCTAAGCAGTCTATTCTGTACTGTTTGGTCTCTAGTCCTGCTGGACACCAGCTGGTTTCCTCCCTTCCCTATGGCCCTGTGTGCTGTCTGGAGTGTGCCTTGCATTGAGTGACTATGTGTTGGGGTAGTCCTAAGGCTGCTTTGGAAGGAGGCTGTCCCCACCTTCCCACCTGTTCTCTGGGAAGGGTTCAGTGCTGTGATTACTGAACTCAGTGCTCCCAAGAAGCCCTCAGCAACAGAAGGGTAGACCACACTTCAGGAGCTTATTTCCCCCATGGTGTTCTTAGCAGCATAGTGCCAGCATATATAAAATGTTCGCTAAATGCATCGAACGAGTAGCATTGCTTTCATCTCTTAAAAAAAAACCCAAACTTTTGCAAACTCCCAGGAAAGAGAGGATATGCATAGCTGCCATGTATGCCACTGTACATTGTCATTGCTGCCCGTGGACTTTCTCCACCCTTCTGCTGCTGGATGGCATAGCTGTTGTTTTGTTGCTTTTCTGTAATGGTCCCTGCAGTAATTACCCCCAAGAAAGGTTGCCCACAAGTCATATTTCTAGGATGATGCTCCTGGGATGACATACTGGCTCCCTGGGAGCAGGGACAAAGGGAAGGCTTTTTTATTATAGACCCTTTTAAAAACTCTGAACTTTGAACCATATGTATGAGTTAGCTACACAGAATTGATTCAGTCTAAAGAGAAACAGCTCACCCAAAGGTGATACCTTTAATACCAGCACTAGGGAGGAATATAAGGCAAGCAGGAGACAGGAGCTCAGTGCAGTCTGAGGTTTGGTGGAGACAAATGCAGTCTGGAGATGCAGTCTAAGGACCATCGCCCCTTTGGTCTGAGCTTTGGTAGAGGTGAGAACTCTCTAGTGGCTGGCTGCTTTTTTTCTCTGATCTTCAGCTTCAACCCTGATATCTGCCTCTGAGTTTTTATTATTAAGAAGAATTAGAATTCATGTTACATACAGCCAGTTACTAATAACTCTGCACACTAAATGGGCGTCAAGTGGCTTATAGTCAAAGAGGATTCCACACTCTATAACATGACTTTGAAAGTCTTGCCTATATGTTCCCATGACAAAATATAATATTTAATCAAAGAGGAAAAGGTCAATATTGCCCACATCCATAGAAGCAAGCAGCCATTGAAGAAGGCATTAGATGCTAAAGCATTCATCTTGATGGCCTAGGTGTTTTCCAGGTTGGAATAAAGCACAGGATTATAGACTCTTAGAGAGCTGATAAGATGTCCTGACTTGCCTCACCTGTTGGTGCAGACCTGCAGTCCCAGCTATTGGATTGCTAAGGCAGAGGAATCACAACTCCAAAGTCAACCGAACTACAGAATAAATTCACAGACAGCCAGGATAAGTTAGTGAGACCCTGTGAAAGTCAATGAAGAGATAGCCACCTAACTTAGTTCTGTCTGCTGATTCAAAGTACCACTGACAGATGACTGATACACAACAGAATTTATTCTTGATAGTTCTGGGCACTTAAAGTCCAAGATCAGAATGCTGGCATGGTTGGTTTCTGGGCTGAGGCTGAAGAGAGCTGACCTTACATTATGCTCTCATTTGGCAGGAAGAGAGGTGGAGAGCCTTCTGAAGACTGCTTTTTTTTAAGATCTATTTTTACCTTTAAATCTCTCTCTATATAAAATTTATACTTTTACTTTTATGCTTATATGTCATTTAAAGTAAATATATATGTACACATACATTCACACATATATATGTCTATTGTGGGTATGTGGACATGGGTGGATTGCTCACAGAGACTAGAAACTTTAGATCCCCTGGAGCTAGACCCATAGGCCATTGTGAATTTCTTGATGCGGGTACTAGGAATGGAACTTGAGTCCTCTGGAAGAGCAGTATGTACTCTTAACTACTATGAGCAAAAATTCCTGAAATGAAGCTGTGTCTGACTATGAACAAAATCCCCCTGGAAGGAGCCTGTGTCTGCAGAGACTGATGGACCTACTGGAATTTCAGAACTGTGGAGAGATTGGAATTTTGTAGCTTCAGAGGCAAATTAATTTATACTGTGCTAGTGTTAGCCTTGATTTCTTGCCCCACTCTGTATCTGAACTGATACCTCATGATAATAAATAATAAATAAAAACCCAATCCAAGAGCTAAGAATGGCATCAGGTACCATTTTAGCCCCACAGAAAAGCTTCCCCCATCTCGATGTACCTACCTTGCTGGTGTGCCCACCAATGTATTTTAAACTTGCCTTGATTTATGACCTTTTTTGTCCTATAAAACTATGAATCTCTATGAAACTGCTTCCATGTTGGAACCTGAAATTTAGAGTAACCTAATTTCTATGTTCCTGGGCCATGGTCACTCAAAATGGTCCCAAAATAAACTGTCTCTTACTCCCTTTAAGATGAGAGCGATTTGGTTTCAACATAACTTTGGAGGATTTCAGTCTGTTATGGCAGTCAATGCCCTTAAAGAATCACAGCCTATGATGAACTCTAGGATATACACAGCTATATAAATAATACTTATAATCAAAACAATGGTTTCGTGAAACAGCACTTCCACAGTATATAAAATATACTTTGCTATTTTCTGGAATGTTTCCTCCTACCTGTAACTTCTAATAAATACTGACCACGATACATTAGATTGGCATTTTTTCCATTATAGGGCTCTGTGGTGTAGAAAGTCTGAGCTCTTGTCCCCTCTCATGCTGTCTGTGGACTGTGCGTCATATCTAGGACTCTGCATGTATGTGCCTTCTAGAAGATGTGGGGGTTAATGACCATGTGAAGGCTCTCACCATAAAGTTTTTATTTCTGCCAGGAAGGCAAGGTGAGTCATGGAGAGTAGACACCTGTTGGAATTTGGACCTTGAGAAGAGTGGGTTATAAAGCCACCTTGTCACAAAGGGTTCATAAGTTTCAGTAATGAACCATATCTTTAAATTGAGCATGTCTGTATTTTTTTCACATAATGTTTACCCTCAAGTTTATACTATGCTATTTTTTTTAGCAGGAACCTAAATACTGTTTTTTTAAAAGGACAAAAAGAAAAAGAAAAGAAAAAAAAACACCAAAAAAGTCCTTACTTAAAAGGACACTTTGGGAGTGTTTTTTTTTTTTCTCCATCTGAACTTCATTGATGTATCAACTTCCCATTCTAACTGGCCACATGAGGACAAAATGAAGAGGGATCCCCGTGGTTGCTCAGCCCCTCTGGACAGGCGGCTTTACTTCTAGAATACATTTGCTATTTGCAGAGAGCCTGTCTGCCCCTTAAAGTACAGTGTTGGTTACGGCCATTTTCAAGTGGAAAACCTCCACAGAGTTGTCACATCTCTTTTCACGTCTTTGTAAGTCTGTGCAGAGCAGAGTGACGCTTTGGTGGGGGAATCTGTCCCGAGCTGTGGCTCCCACTCGTTAGTCCCGTTTTGTTATTTCTGAAACTTCTCTCTGATTTCATTCATTTATTTTAAGGAGGCGCTACCTGCATGCCTTTAAAAGTAAGCCTAAGAGACAGTTAGCTTTTCTTGTCATTGTAACAGGATACCTGACAGAAACAACTCAAAGAAGATTTGTTTTGGCTCATGGTTCAGGAAATGAAGTCCAGCATGGCAGGGAAGTCATAGTGGATGAAGCGGGTCTGTGACAAAGGAAACTTGCAGTGGCAGTGCCCCATGTGGTCCACCCAAGAAACATAGAAAGCTAAACCCAAACTGGATGCCTATGTTGTCCAGCCCCATGCCAAAGGCTCTGCCTCATTCCAAACAGTGCATTCAGCAACAGATAATACATACAATCCTTTGGGGGGACATTTCTGATCTAACCTGCAACAGCCTTATTCATTGTTTGCTAGGCTGTTGAGACTACGTTGTGACCTAGGGACTATCTAACACTCATGTTATCTAAAATGTGACTTTCCGTAAGACTCATTGTACTTTGAAATTTGTGTGTGTTGGGGGGGGTGTGCATGTGCATGTGTGCATGCGTATGTGTGTGTACATTCGAGGACTTGGGGGTACCCACCAAGGTCAGAAAAGGGCATCAGGTTCCCTGGAGCTGGAGTCACAGATAGTTAGTTATGAGCTACCTGATGTGGTTGCTAGGAACTGAACTCAGGTCCTTTGGAAGAGGAACAAGTACTGCTAACTACTGAGCCATCTCTCCAGTCACTGAAAGTACTTTTTCCTTAAGAGAGAGAGGGGGAATGACCCATAAGGGGCTTTAGAGAGAGGACCTCAAGAGGTCTCCGCTAGAGCCTTTGCTTTTCATTTAGTGAAAGGCCGGTAACAAGTACGTTTTCTGAAATGCTGCCATTTAAAGCTGAGGCGGGCATCATTTCCTTTTTATTTTCTATTAAATATTGATCACATGCTTGCTACTTTATTTGATCCAAAACAAGGCTTCATGGATGTTTTTATTTCACTTAATTGTAGCGGTAGAAAGGATGGGCATTCTGATGACATTTTTAGTTTTTATGTCCTTAGAATTACAGATGACTAGTCATCTTTCTCTTTTCCTTGGAGAAAGTGCCCAGAGAAGTCTCCCAAATTTCCTGTCTCCTATCAGCAAACTTCCAGCAAAGCAAGGACAATGAATAATGAAAAATTAACTTTAAGAGGTTGTAAGCGGATTTTTCTAAGAATTCATCTTTGAAAAGAAGCAAGAAAGGCATTGCTTTGATGAGTTATTTTGAAACAATGCCCACTTATTGTTTTCCCCCAAGATGTATGGTTTACACAGAGTGGTGAGGGAAAAGGGAAACGGAGTAAGTGGTGGCTCTGCCTCTGGTGCCAAGAGAAACAGGACTTTCGTTTAGGTTTGTTTATAGAAAGCAAATTGGAAATTCAGCTTGTAAGGTACGGGTACAGTTGGGTTTCATCATTGGTTAAGCAATGTCTTAGAAACTGTCTCCTACACAGTAGTTGGTAACATAAACACGATGCATCATTTCCTTTTGTGCAAACTGTGTGTGAGGAATAGTCATTTCCACACACGGCAGAACTTCTTGAAGCAGTTTGGAACTTAGCGTTAGGCACCCTCCCTCCGCATGGGTGGAGCCGCTTCAGAGTTGATGGGCACTCCTCACATTGCCTCTGCCTTTGTTTCTTCATCAGTCTGCATCCTTCACTGAGATGTCACCTTGCTCTCACTCTCTCACTCTTGAGTTTTGCATCACCAGTGCTTAAAATAGTGTCTAGCTCAGTGGTTCTCAACACTCCTAATGCTGTGACCTCTTATCACGGTTCCTCATGTTGTGGTGACCCCCAACCGTAACAATTATTTCATTGCCACTTCATAACTATAATTGTGCTACTGTTATGAATTGCAATGTAAATATCTGATATGCAGTGTATCTGATATGTGACTCCAAAGTGGTCACAACCCATAGGTTGAGAACCACTGGTCTAGCCCAAGATTGGCCTACAGTTTGTATTTACTGAACCCACTCATTTATAAGCTGTGACTTACTTTGCTAATCGAATTTACCCTGTCTTTTGAAATTGAACCATCTGGCTTCTAGCCTGAACACCATTTCAAGTCCTTGTCCCAATAAGTGGCCTTGTGTGCTGCCAAATTTTAGTCTTTTTTCCATCTCCTAACTCTTTATGGTGGGGAGCTGCTGTATTTGGCACATCTTCATGACTTCACATATCTCCTTTGGAGACTGATCTCTTGAGACCCTGCGTTTTATCACAGTGAGGAATATGCACGTGCGTAAGAACTGTTTGAGAACCCCAGCCTGCCTCCTTCTCCAAGCTCAGAGTTTTACCATCTTTGCAAATCTAGAAACTTGCAGCCGCCTCTCTTCTGCTCATACGTGGCTTGCAGGGCTGCTAACCTTAATAAGACAGCCTCTGTTCTCACCTCTTCCCTATACCGACCCCTCTAACTGCCCTATTTTATAGCTTCTCAAGTAGCTTCAACCCCCCACCCATTTTTCTTTGTTCATTTTTAATACTTGCTCCTGGAGCTTTAATTTTGTTGTCCCTCACTTATAAAAACGTTTTAGTTTGTTCCATAGAACCATCCTCAGTCTGGTCTAACATGACTGTTGGTCATCTTTTGTCACTGTTGTCATCATCATAGGTATAGTATTAGAGCATAGACAGCAGCTATATGCCACATACAAAAGATATAGAATCATAGATCTTGGTGTTTTATAGTTGCTTACTTGGATAATGAGGGGTGTGAGAATGGATGGACATGGTGTGTTGGGGACCCTCCATGAACATATTAGCTGTGCCATGCTGAAAGCTTTCTCTCTGAAGATAGAGGTGCAACAATAAGAGTTGTGGACAAGTGATGAGCTCATATTTTCAATCAGTCACGTGAGCAGTGTAGGGAAATGAATTTGAAAGGAAATAAGCCAGGGACAGAGAGGCTAATGCAGGATCTAAGACCTCAGTAAAAGTATTGGGACAATGAAAGAGAGCAGATTTGAGACTTGGAGGCGGTGACCTACTAAGATACGAATGTTGAGGGAACACTAGGATTCCAAGGAAGTGATTCTTTGGATTTTAGCTGAGCCCCTGGAAGAGTGGAAAGAAATGCTTCACTGAGAAAAGTATGTAGAGTCGAGGCCCAGACATGAAGTTTGTAATGACGAGTCCCACTTTGCATATTCAAGAGGCCCCTTTGCATATTCAAGAGGCTGGTGGGAGGTGTAGGCAGGGTGTGGCTATAACAAGAGTGGTAGGAAACAGTGGCTGTGGTAAGGTAACAGGTTGTGGGCATTGATCCAAGTCCAGGGAGCAGATGCAATTAAGACACCTGCAGGATCTCCAGGTGGAGTCTTGGAGGAGGGTGGAGGTAAGGAAAGATATGGTGGAGCCACGATAGTTAGAATGCTTGTGAATTGTCAAAGGCTTGGATTAATGAAACTTCCCTGAAAAGGTGTGTGTAACAGACCTTACTGTCCTCTGATCTTAATTTGCAATTTAATTGCCTCATACATCCGCTCAGACTCTTTTTTTTATTACTGAATTGCCTCCTATTTTCTTCTCTGTTTGAGGAAATGACATCTAATTTTCATACTCAGTTGTTCTAGAAGGCATCTGGGACCCCACTAATCTGAATATCTGCTTCCCCAGAAGCAATTCCTCGAGCCTACTTTTTCTTTAGCATTCTTCTTCTTCTTGTGACTCCTGAAGCTCTCCCCTGAGGCAGGCTTGTCATTGCCTTGCAGCTTATCTCTCCAAGCAGACTCAAGTCCTGACGTCAGGGACCACATCTCTGCCCGCTCTTTGTTCCCACCCAACTTAACGGCTTCTGCGCCTTCTACACCCTAGACACAGCTACTGTGTTTTATTGATTATTTTGATCCTCCTTTAGAAGAACAAAGGGAAAATAGGAAGTTAAACTTCTGTAGGGTTTGTATCAGTCGATATGCCTTGAACTAATTTGAAAATGCCTACTTCAAGAATGTTTGCAAGCTTATTGTTCTGTTTCTTACTTTAAAAAAGAAAAGAAATTGAAGTACTAAGAAGGTTCACAAAGGCCAATGTAAACTTCTTGTGACTTGCCTTTATTGGTACTTTAGACTCAAAAGGAAGAGAATGTCTTTTGACAGCTTCTTTCCACCTGCTTGCAAAAGGAGTTTATCTCTTGGTGTGTTAGAGCAAGCTTCCTGTGCTTCGAGATGACATTTGCTTACATTTGCCCAAGTTGAATTTGAGTGCAGTGAGCACTGCGGTCAGAGAAGCACAACCCTGACTCATTCGGCCCTTATGCTGACACTTTGATGACCTCTGGTCAAGTGGCTTGACCTCATTCCTGCCTTTTTCTTCTTTTCATCTGTAGAATGAACATCTAAATACTGGCTCTTGAGTGCAATCAAAGGCATGATCTGTTTGAGAAGCCAAATAGAGTGATGGCCTTTGAGTTTCTTAGAACAAAAGTATCACACACATTACAGAATATATTTTATAGGGATTACAAAAAGAGGTCATGCTCGGGACATCATTTTTATAGCCAGGGTGGGGAAGCAGATCTGGGATAAGGGTCCTTGTAAAAAAGACTCCTGCTTTCTTAGCCCTGGAGTCCAAGGATGGGAAGAAAGCATCTCACTGAAGACTGCCTAGGCTTTGAGTTGAAACACACCCTTGATGCAGGCGCTAAGAAGAAAGTAAAACTTATGTTTACTTGTTAAAGAAAAGGCAGACAGCCAGTAATGGATTGGCTAGGGCTGAGACTAGCAGGTGATGCTACCAGTACTAAATGAGTCTGGACTTCTTGTGTGGGTGGAACTTACTACACTGCAGAGAGCCCAGCACCAGGCCACACACACACACACAAAGGTCCATGCTCCAGTGAGTGCTACTGTTGAGGCTCACTATGAGATGCTCTCAGAAGTCACGCACCTGGGGAATTTTTAAGGTGTTTGAATTTAATTGGGCTCCTCAAGTGCCAGTGAAAATTCCAGTCATAGAAATACGACAGCCCAGTGCTATGTGTCAGATTGGACTAGATTTACTGCCATGGCTAACGCCTGATCAAAATGAGACAAGCCATTTTGGGTGACCGATACAAAAACTGTCACTGCCATGCTGGAAAGGCACGACACCCCAGGCCTCTGCATGATACCTTTGACAAGAGGACTTTAGGACTGGCCACTGTGTGACTCTGGCTCCAGTGACTATCGAATTTCTGGCACTGTTGTTGAGTTCACACGTGCCCACCTGTCAGAGCTGGCCACAGGCCACCACTCTCAAGGGCCTTTTGGAATTTCCAGCAGGGCCATCCTCCTGGCCTGCCAGCTGAAGGACCTTATGGTGGACACTGGTTGAGCCTGTTCCTGAAGTGTTCTCCACAGACAGGATTCCCCAGAGGAAGCCTGTGTTTCCTGCCCACCCATTTCCACTTAGTGAGATGTCTAATGACTTGAGATTACCGTCACCTTTATCATAGCATGGCATCGTAGGCAATGTGTGTGTGAATAAAATAAGCATGTTTGAAAGACGAATCTTATGTGAACATCCTACTTGTTGGACACCCCACAACCCACTAACCATGCTCTCTGCATTCAGAGTAACACATTGGAATAGGAATCTTTGGGTCTGAGGCCCTGGCCTTGGCTCTGGTAACACGACACTAAAATCTGAATTGTTGGCTCAGCCTGGCAATGAGTATAGTGGTATCATCATGTCCATAGCTGGGCTGTTTCTTCGTCCAAATGTGGACCGAGTGTAGTTTGGTTCTGACTGCAGGCTGTATCACAGGTTTACTTAACAAAGTCAAAGCACAGCTGATAGGAAGTGAGCTATTAGAAGGCAGTGGTGACAATGTTCCCATCTGCTCAAAGGGGAGAAAGATGTAACGGTGAAAAGCTGCTGGATGCATACTATAGCACCTGCATCCCTGCTGACAGTGCTGGGGATTCCCAGATGCTCTGACTCTTCATCCACACTCGCTATGATGAGTTTTGTTCACTGTGGTCATCTTAACAGGTAACAGAGAGGTATTTGTGGTTTTAAATCACATTCCTTAGGAGTTAACCATGTTTACCATATTTCTATGTGTTTACTTGTCATCTTTAATTGCTGCATTCTCATTATTTATCAAGTGAGTTTTTACATCAATAATCCCACTGTCTGTATATGAAGACAGTTGTACTATAGAGATAAGCAGAAACACAGAGAGACTTGGACTTAAAACCATAAGGTTACTGAACACAAGCATTAAAATAACCGTGTGTTAAACTTAGGGAGAAGGGCAGGGCTGGGAAAGGGAGAGTCTGCAATGTGAATCAAGCATTAGGGATGTAAGTATCCACCAAGAAGTTTGAAATAATCACTAAGACCCAAAGCATAAAATTTAAAGCAGGTGTCTTAGAAGAATGGAATTAATAGGGACAGGAGAAGTTAGAGTTGGTTCCCATGACTTTTGATCTCTGTCTATGGATTTCCATGTGAAAGTAAAGCACAGGCATATTGGTCATTACAGCACAAAGATACAAATGACACAGATTGCTAAAGTAAGTAGATGGTAGAAACTGGATGTTAATAAATAAATACTGGAGAACTAGTTTGTGATTAAAGATGGGAATGAAGAAAGGGAAGCAGAGAGGGAGGGAGGGGCTACAATGACAGCACCCTGGTGACGAGTGCCCAAACTTATTTGGGTGTCTATTATAGTCTAGGCACTTTCTAGGTGATGACCATGCATTAACTTACTTCATATTCAGAGAAACCCTTGAGAGTAGATGATATCATCGCTATTTTACTGAAGAGGAAACCAAGGCTCAGGGGTATTAAATGTTATTCAAGATGATGAAGTCAGATTTTCAAGTCAGGTGGTACAGATACATAACCGTCTCTCTAAGGTAGGCTGCCCTGCATATCTTATAATAGACTGCTGACTGGTGTGCCTCAAAGTACACACAGTGGGTGTTACTTGATCCTAAAATAAGCTTAATTTCTTTTGTGAGGTCATCGTTTGAAGAAGTACTTAGCACGTGTCCAGTTATAAGCCAACAAGGTATTTAATGCCTATTATCGTAGTCCCAGGCACTAGCATTATTTCAGATGGGGAAGCCAGTGAAACAGAAAAGTAAGTAGCCTCAGCTGACAGAAGAAAAGGAAGCACACTCTCTCTGTTTCTTTTACAAAGCATTAATGCCCTTCATGAGGATTCCATTTTCAGTTTTACACACACACACACACACACACACACACACACACACACACACACACACCACTGGTAGTGGCCACACATGTAAATTTCAAGGAGAAACAAATATTTAAGTTATACACAGACTCAGAGTGCAGAGGTCAAACTCTGAAGATACAAGAGAAAGAATTCCAAATAGAAGGCATAGGAAGTGCAAAGTCCTGAGGCACAGTGATTGTTTGACCCATGTAAGCCAGTGCAGAGAATGAGTGTGTCCCAAGGTGTGGGCAGAGAAGGGAGGCAAGGATATGCAGGCCAAGGTAGGTAAATCCCTATAAATGAGATCATCCCGGATTCTGTTTCTCTAGCATGATGAGAAGTCATTAGTAGGTTGAGTGACAGGAAAGGATGTTCAATACAAACTTATTATCTTGTTTCTCATGCAGAGACAGGGTGTCATGAAGAAACTTTAAGCTGGTGGGTGACACACCCTTTAATCGCAGCACTCAGGAGGTAAAGGCAGGAGGGTCTCTATGAGTTTTAGACTACCCTGGTGTACATAATGAACTCCACACCTACCAGGGCTGCAGTGAGACGCTGTCTTTAGAAAAGAAAGTCTTGAAGATGAGCACATTTTTCTGGTAGGTGAAGATCTGGAGGGGAAATGGGGTCCCCTGTGAGCAAATGGAGTCCTTTGCCTGTATGTACCTTCCCTAAAGATGGTTTTAGTGCATGAGCCAGTAAGTCTCAGAGACACATAAAGGTGACAATTCGTGCCGCAGTTACTGATTTTCCCACATTTAATGACATTGACATGTTCAACCATCATTTAAAAATCTTCTTAGCTTCCAGTGCTAACTGAAGGATGCAAGGGACACTAATGAGCAGCATAAGGAGAGAAAGAATAAAGAAAGGTTTGGTTTGCACTTGAGATGTTGGAGTAAATGGAGGTGCCAATATCCAAACTATATTCACAACATTATAGTATTTTTCCTAAGAGCTCTTTTGATCCATATACTTGAAGTGTATGTTTTAAAAATCAATGATTAGTAAGAGTAAATAGCTAATTTGCTATTTAAGGGAAAACATTCTTTGGCTCATTTTTAGGATACATTAAATATCTTGAGTCCAATTTACTTATTCAAAATATAAAAGAAAGAGAATTTCCTAATATGGTCAGTTGTATTGAAAATTGTGTTACAACCAAAACATAAGCTTTCTTTTAAAAAAAGCCTTATGGAAATATATATACATATATGTAGTGGCATCTTGCCTTGTGAGTGAAGTCATGGTGGTGGCCACACCCTCTGGGTTTCAGGTGCAGACCTGACCCATTACAAGGTAGAGGAGGGGCTGGCTCGCACTCTCTTGAGTTGTGGAGAACTTTGGAAGGGCAGAGACTGCATCTTCTGGAGCAGGAAGACTACAGAGGTTATTCACTCTTATCTGTGTAAGGGCTCCCCTAATAAATACCTATGGTTTATCTTGGGTCTGGTGGACCTGTTTAAACCCCACCTGCACATATATACAGAGAGAGAACTTAATCACATGAATGTAAAGGGCAGTATTCAAATTATACAAAGTAATTATATAAAAAACTGATCTTTACTTGGGTAAGTAGCAAAAGATCAGGAACTGTCATTTTTATACATAAAACAAAAACAACTCATCACCTATAGTGATTAAGGAAATGCAGCTGAGGTGGCAGGTTAAAGAATAAAATTATGTTACAAGGTTGATAGGACTGCAATATTGTACATTTACAGATAATAGTTACCATTCAAACTAGTACAAAACTGGTTTGAACTCTAGAGCTGAGAAAAAAAAAGACTAAAGAAACTAACAAAAACCACTTTACTGAACATACCCTTGGTCCAGTAATTAATTTTGTTGTTGTTTTGAGACAGGGTTTCCATTTGTAACTCAAGCTTGCCTAAAAATCAAGAAAGTGAGACCCTCTTTCTTCAGTCTATCGATCTATAATTATAGGATGTACCACCATGCCTGGCCAGTGATTTCTGTTTTCACAGAAAAAATACTGAAAAAATATTATTAGAGCAATGTTAATGATGAAAGGCTACAAGTAATTTTGGTACCTGACATTTAGAGAAACGATTAAACCATATTAGTAGTCCTTTGGACAGGATATTATTTGAAGATAAAGTGCTATAGTGAAATCCATTTCAATAAGTAGAAAAATGCATTATAAAAATTACAGTTTGTTCACCATTTATTGTGCATTTGATTGCATATGAACACAGTAAGAATATAAGAAAACAACTCACTTTTTGTTTTGTTTTCTGTGAGACAGAGTGTTACTCTGTAATCCAACCTGGCTTCCAATTTACAACAGTGTTCCTGCCTCACCCTGCCCCTGAGTGTTAGGGTTGTAGGCATGGGCCTCCATGCCCAAGTGAAAGCAAGTCATTTTAAAAAATGACATTATAAGGTTGTGAGAATAATGGACAAGGACAAGAAATAGGGTGTGCCTGATAATAATAACCAGGACCTGGCATCTCAATGACTCTGCTTCCAATATAGGTGGAGACAATGTGATCGGAGAAATGTCCTTCAAGGCTTACTGGAAGTAATATTGATTGCAAAAAAAGTGAGCCGTGTCAGCAAATGAGATCTATTTTTGGATTAAAAATTACTTTAAAGAATCTTTTAGATCTACGATCACAGGCCATATCCAGTTACAGCATTTTAAAAAACAAATAGACAAAAAAACCTCTGTGAAAGTCTTAATTCTTAGCAGACTCTGTACTTTGATATTGTGTACTACTGAATTCCAAAAAACAAGGGATTTTTAGGAAAGATATCATAGTGGAATCTGGACTGTGTTGAGAAACATAGCTTTTGAGCTTGTCCCACCAGGTCCTATTAGAATGGGACGATATATTCCCTAGAATCCATCAGGCCCTTAAAATGGGTGGGGCGGCCCTTATATAAGTGCAAGGCACAAATGCACTTGGACCAGGATGGAAGCAGGAAAGGGAGAAGGGATTTCACTATTGTTTTGGATTTAAATTTTAGTATGACAGTCTTGTATAGCTCACCCTTTTTACAAGAAAGGATTATCCTAAGATGGGGCCAGAAAGGATAGTGGCCTCCTTGAAATCTCATTTGAAATCTTCTCCACCTTGCTGCTCCTTTAATCATTAACAAGTAAGCAGATATGAACTCCATAGTCACTGTTGCCAAGGAAAGTCACCTTTAGCATGTGCCTACGGGTCCTTTTCAAAATATGTAATACTTTGGTTTCAAGGGTCACATCTTGGTTGATGACTGCTTTAGAGTCTTAGGGACTATGGTAGAATCCTTTGTGTCTGAAAGGTGTCATATCTCAGTTTAGCTTCAGTGTATGGATGTATATTGCACTGATAAAGCCTTGATATCACTGATGTCTAGATAGATGCTTGTTTTATGGAGAAATAGGAAGGAAGTAGAGTTGATATTGCAATGGTTCACTGGACATGTGTAAGGTGATTCTGTCCCTTCATCTTTTCAGCTGAGAACAGCATCTAAAGTGAGGCGAATGCTATCCACATGAGTAATCACTTAGAGGCGTTAAAGAAACATGGAGAGAGGTTGAAAAGATGGCTCAGTAGTTAAGAGTGCATACTGGTCTTCCAGAAGATCCAAGTTCGAGTCCCAACACCATTGTTGGGTGGCTTACAGTCACCTGTAACTCCAGCTCCAGAGTGTCTGGCCTTTGTGGGCACCCATACTCATGTGCACATACCCCCACACTGGCATACACGGGGGAGAGAGAGAGAGAGAGAGAGAGAGAGAGAGAGAGAGAGAGAGAGAGACAGAGAGACAGAGAGACAGAGAGAGAGAGAGAGAGAGACAGAGAGAGAGAGAGAGACAGAGAGAGAGAGAGACAGAGAGAGAGAGAGACAGAGAGAGAGAGAGAGAGAGAGAGAGAGAGAGAGAGAGAGAGAGAGAGAGAGAGAGAGAAAGACCCAAAAAGAAAACAAACCTTTAAAAAACAAATATAGCCGGGCAGTGGTGGCGCACGCCTTTAATACCAGCACTCGGGAGGCAGAGGCAGGCAGATCTCTGTGAGTTCGAGGCCAAGCTGGACCGACAGCCTCCAAAACAATACAGAGAAACCATGTCTCGTAAAAACAAAAACAAAAACAAAAACAAAAACAAAAAAACAAATATGTGTAGTGTGAAGCACCTCCAAGTAGTTTTCATGTGCAATGCTTTTTGTAAGGTGCCTAGGGCAAAGGGATGACATTTAGAGGGAAGGGCTGGGGTAAGACAGGCATTGCAAAAACAAATATGTAGTCCTTGCCCTCAAGAAATTCACAAGAGATAGGAGAGCTGGGGAAAATCCATACAATCAGAGAAAGGTAGTACAATTAAAGTCTAGGTGGCATGGGTGGAATCTGACCGTGTGTGGGGTGTGGAGTGAAAGCCAGATTTTTCTATTTAGATGTGAAGACGGGCTAGTACACAGAGCACCTCCATGTAGAAGATTCTGAGTCACACGTTTAAAAGTAATAGAGTGTCAGAATTATTCTCTTTGCTTTTGAAAATTGCCCCCCTTTCTCTGTGTTTCAGGAAATACGTTATAATGGGCAAACTGTAGCCCTTTAATGATGTGGGCAGGCTGGGGTGTAGGAGGTCTGGAGATAACTTGCAGTCCTTTCCTGCTGTCTATCTTCCATGGATTTCAGTGCCTCTGCCACCAGCACCCTCCCTGAGCCCCAGTGCATGAGACTCAAGGCAGTAAGGGCTCTAGGAATCTTTTATAGGACACTGGAGTAAGCAGTAAGGTGGGGGAGTAAGCATTTTATTTCTACTTGACTTATGGGACTTAACTACCATGCCAAATGTATTTTCTATTGCTTTGTAAGTGTGTCTTACTTTTCTCTATTGGATTATGAATTTGTCAAGTAAGGAAGGGACTCATTTAATTTTCATTGAGTAAGGTGTTGGCAAATGGAATTCTCTTCAATCCAAAGTCTTGTTACTGAATTATGTGGATCCCTTTATTGGTTTAATAGCATTCACAATAATATGAAACCATTTCAGAAGACGTCTTTGCTTTCTATCAGCACATTATTCAATGCTTTCTACGAGCTATTCTACATTTTATTATAGTTAGCCCTGTGTTAGATGAGTCTTGCTCAACTGTAGAGCAATACAGATATTCTTAGTGCGTTTACAGCCGGGAGACTAAGTCATGATGTTTTGGTGGGTTAGACTGGTAGGTTAAATGCCTTTTCAATGTAGTCTGGTCTCAGCTTGTAGTGGGTTTAGTATGTTTTCTAGGTTAAGGAGCATCTCTGTTCATGTAGTTCTAGACACGTTTGGGATACAGAGGAGATTCGCTCTCTTACTATTTCTTGTTGATGTTCTGTTGGATTATTGGACGGATTAGCCATGGCATATTTTAAAGTTCTCACCCACATCTCTCTAGAAACAGGACTATGGCTACCTACAGTTTGTGAAAAGGAGATCAGAGGAAGAGCTACCGCACTCAAATCAATCTGGCAGCTAAACCAGAAGCTAGTGAACCATGAAAACAAAACAAAAACAAAAATGTAAAACCCAGCATGTCTAACACTAAAGGAAGAGCAGGGTTTGTTTTGGGCTAAGCTTTCTGGCAGAACTTAAGAGTTAAGTAGCAGCTGGCATGAGAATGTTGGCAAGAATAGTGGAGCAGAATGGTCTGTCTGCCCCTTAGGTGAAGCTGAGGAATTCTTGGTTGGATAGACTGGAATTTTGATGACTGGGCATAGCGGGTGGGCATGTCTTGTAATGCTCTCTGTCTTGGGAGATGGGTGGTGTTAACACAGTATAGTAAGCCTTGGACTGGTTTTGGTGATTTGCACTTGCAAAGAAACTTGGTCCCTTTTCTCCCACCATAAAAGAGAAGTTGATTTAATTCAGGCAAGGGCCACAATGTAATTGTAAATGCTCATGTAGTTGTGTAATTGAATTGGCGGTAACTTATTTTTAGAAACTCCAAGAAGCAGACCACAGAGTTGCCTGTAGGAAATGAGAAGCAGACTGCTGAAGGGGACCTTGCTGCACGGTGTCTGGGTGCTTGCATGTCACGTGCTGCTGCTGCTGCTGCGGGGTGCTCCAGGTGCTGGCTTGTCCCTGCACAGGTACCCCAGGCAGGCATATGGTGTTCATGTGGAGTATTCCTCCAGCATTTGGCTTGTCACCACAGTTACAAGCCTGTGAGCTCACCTGCCATTGAAGTTTAAACTTGCCAAACATGCATATTTTGTTTTTCTCTATTTTTTTGTCTCTGCCTGGGCCTTTCCCAGTGCCCACCTTGATTAATACATCTAAAGTTCTGTCAGTTTTATCTTTTCAAATTGACTGTTTTTTTTATTTGTCTCTACTTCTGCTCTGATCCTCATTGTTTCTTTCCTTTGCTGCTGTAGTTCCTCGATGGATTGTCAGGTTGCTGATTTGAAATCTATATACATGTATGTATATAGCTGTGCTTATTTATTGTAGTGCTTGATTTATGGTAGTCCTGGGGATTGAACCTAAGGCCCTAGTACTTGCCCCTGGCAAGCACTGCCCCAGAAGTTTAAACCCAAATAAATCTATTGCTTTGAGGTAGGAACCTACTGCCTTGAGTGACCCTCTTTGTACTGCCTTTTCTGCGTCTCTTAATTTTTGGTATTTTGTGTTTGCACATTCATTTTGGGTACACTAGTTCATCTCACCGCTTGCTGTGTGGATAGTGCAAAGGGTGATAGCTAAGATAGCTAAGCACAATGCTTCCTGAAAAATCTCTAAGTGTCTCCCTTGTGTTCTGTTAAGTCCATATACAAATGCATTAGGACTGTTGGGTTGGTGGGGGGGGGCAATTGAATAGAAGTTTTCTCAATTACCTTAAAGCATCTGCGGATGCCTGCACTGAGTTTGCACAAGAATCCAGCCACACCCCCCCCCCTACACACACAATGAATGGAGGAGAGAGGCTCAAGTAGCCCTACTTCTCACTGAGGACTAATTGCTAATGAGCGATTCAGAAAAAGAGGGAGTCACTGTCTTCAGTTCGATACCTACTAGTGATCTCACCAGCTCCAATGCATAGTTCCAACTCAGTGCCTGCCCCACGGTCCTAGTTTAACTAACTGAAATTTATTCATTTGTCAAAGAATAAAGTTAATTAAGAACAAAGTTTTCTTTCACTTTCCTCTCTTACTCAAATGCCCACATTGTCAGCGGTAATTTTTGAGTAGTTGGGCTGGATAGTTTTATGTCAACTTGACACAGCTGGAGTTATCTGAGAGGAGGGAGCCTCAATTGAGAAAATGCCTCCATAAGATGTGGCTGTAGGCAAGCCTGTAGAGCATTTTCCTAATTAGTGATTGATATGGGAGGGTCCAGCCCATTGTGGATGGGATCACCCCATGGCTACTGGTCCTGGGTTCTATAAGAAAGCAGGCTGAGCAAGCCATGGGGAGCAAGCCAGTAAGCAGCATCCTTCCATGGCTTCTGCATCAGCTCCCGCCTCCAGGCTCCTGCCTCCAGGTTCCTGCCCTGCTTGAGTTCCTGTCCTCACTGCCTTCGATGATGAATGGTGATGTTGCAGTGTATATTTATACCCCTTTCTCCCTATCTTCCTTTTTTATCATGGTGTTTCATTACAGCAATAGAAACCCTAACCGGGACACTAGGATTAGGTAGGAGGCTGTGAGTTACATAGTACTGATAATGAGCTTGAAATGTGACTTCAAATTCTGGCTCTGCAACTCCCATATGACCCCAGAGAAGTCAGTTAACTGCTTAAGCCATTTCCTTAAGGCTTTCAGCTGCAAAATAGGATGGTTATGTTCTTACTTCATTTAATTTTTGTGCAATAAACGTTCAGGGGCAAGTTCAAATATTTGCTAATGTTTATTGGACTACTTGACTGATCAAAGCACAAAGTGCACAAAGAGAAGCAGATGAGATCACTTCTATTAAGGAGCTTGCAATGTGGTGGGGAAGATCGGCTAATAGATATAACAGTTCTGGGAATACAAAGTAAGATGAGCTTCAAATGGTGTCACAGAAGGCAAGGCCATGGGTGGAAAGGCCACTTGTAGGAAAATGTGGAAGAAACCTTAGCAAAAGGAAGGCCTAGATGGGAGGGAAGGACAAGAGCTGAGGATCACAGGTAGGTGTAGGGTGTCTGTTTAGTTAACGCTGGTAGCCTTCAAAGATGGACTGCATGCGTAGCTGATCCTCCCACTTTTTCCTATACTGTTAGTCTTCATTGATGGTAGTAGCCAATACTTGTTCCTGTGCCATCAAAAGGTCCTGAGACTCACGGGGATAAACCTGTCTATAGAAGAGAAACATGGCTGATTAAAGAAGGAAGAAGAGATCTGACTGACTATAAAACCTGTCTGATGGGAAGGCCACTCTGTAGAGCATTTGGTGAGGTTATAGGGGTGGGGGCAGCCCATCTGCTTGATTGTTGTGGGATTCTCCTGCCAACCAGACAGATGGTGATGAAGGCTGATACCTCATTACTACAAACTGAAAAACTGGAAAAGGCAATAGGAAGTGACCATATCTGCTTCTGCTGCATGAATAATAGGGCCACTCCCCCATAGATGTAGCCCCTTTTGGGTCACTTAGAATATGGCCAAAGAGTATGATTCATTAGATCTTACATTGACCACTAAGGAAAACAATTACCTTATGAATTGAAATTTGAGAAGCCTTTGAAGACAGAGGCCATGAGTTCTTGAAAAAAATTTTAAAAAACTGTACTTTGTAACACTTTTAGATTTACAGAATAGGTTAGCTTTCTGTTGTTATGACAAAATAACTGAGGAAAAAATCAACTTTAAGTACCATTTTACTTATAGTTTTGGAAGTGTCAGCCCACAGTCAAGTGGTCTGCTTCTTTCGGTCTGTGATGATGAAATGGTGTACCACTGGTAGTAGGGTGTGGTGTTTAGAGCATCCTGGAAGCCAATGCGATAAGGGAAAAGGGCCAAGGCTCAGAGCACATCCCTAATGATGTAATTTCCACCCAGCTACTGAAGATTACATTACTTCCCCAAAATGTCATAGAGTGGTGACCAATCCTCTAACACATGGGCCTTTGGGGACCCTGCAGATCCACAGTATAGCAGAATACTACCATAAATAGCAATACAGGGAACTATCAGTGTTTCCGTTCCAGTTCTATCATTGCCTTACCTTTGTCTCAATACATGTGCTGATACCGATTTTTAACGTAAACGTACAGTTGAATCAGGCTTACTGTTTTCCCCAATGCCCTTTCTTCTGAGGTCCTATCACATGTCCTCTTGTGTTCCTCTTGGCTGTGTCTTGGATTTTCCATGGCTTTCCTGTCCTTGACAATTTTGAGAATTACTGCCAAGTGTTTTGTAGAAGGTCCCTCCATGGAGATTTGTCTGATATTTTGCTTTTCACCAGGCTAGAAAGATGTGTCCTGGGAAGGTAAAATGCCTTTCTCATCATATCATATCAACAATAGTAAGTCACAAGGACTTATCCCTACCGATGTTGCTCTAGACTACCCAGCTGCTCACCAGGTGTCTTAACTGTAAGTTTTGTCTTTTTACTTCCTTCTGTTTTTATTCTGGAAGGGCTAGCAGAAAGTCACTATGTTCAGCCCACAGGAAGAAACTGGGAAGTGACTCGCCTTTTCATTAGGGTAGAGGTATCTACAAAATTATGTGGAATACTTAGGCAAGGAAGATTTATCTACGTTCACTATTTCGTTCAGTCACATGTACCCTTCATGCTTACCTGTGTATGTTTGTTTTGTTTTTCACTTTGAGTTGTAATTGGATATCACTTCATTTTGTAGCTCAAATTATCCCAGTCTTGGGCCCTCCTTTACTTCCTTTCAGATACTCCTGTGTCCCCTAGTGTCCCTTCAGTGTTGAGGGGATCGTCTGTTTGCTCTTGTCTCATTTTGTTGTATTTTGTGTCTCTGACCCTTTGGAATTCGTAAGAATAAAGGAGAATCTCAGGTCATAAGTTGTGTAGCCAGAGTGGGTTTGAAAAACACCAGGGGAAATGAAGTAGATCTTGGTGTTCTAGGATCTGTGACGCAGGAGAGAGGAGAATGCCTGACACTCTGATTGCATAAATGTGCTGAGACTTCATAAGGGGCAGAGAGACAGACCTAAAGCAGCTCATGTGACTTTAGAGGACACCTGTGATTAATTGGGATTTTAAAAAGTAATGCACAGAAAACAGAGAAAGGCTCTATAGTTAGAGCGCGACTCCTAAAAATATCGCCATCAGTAGTTAATGACTTCTGGTTTGTTAAAAGCCTTCCATAGCTCGCGTATGTGAAGTTATATGGCTCGTCCACACTCCAGCTATACTGAAATGGAAGCTGCTTTTAGTTCTCTGAAGTCAGTTCTGATCTCGCTTCACTCACTGAGGAGGTTTCGATTTAACACCCACTGTGTGGAGTCATTCAAGCCCTAGGAACGCTTCAGTGAACAGACCGGCTGAAGCCCATGTTCTCATGGAATAAGCATCTAATTCAGGAAGATGGGTTCTCAAATAGGTAACTTTCACATATGTCAGGTGGTAAGACATGCTGTAGAGAAAAGGTAGGGGCCATGGAGAGTTCTGGAGTGGGGCAATGGAGTTTTTGTTTATATAAGGTAGTGAACGAAGTCCCCATTGATGGGGTGGCTTGCGGTGTGCTCAGTGCCAGTCATCAATGACAGGGAGGCTGGAGTGGGCTTTACATGGAAGAGATGCAGAGCCAATGAGGGCAAACACGCATACCTGGACAGGAGACACTGCTCACAGAAAGAATGTGAGAGTGACTGTCCCCAGAGCTCAGAGTCATTTTGGCTATGGCCCTAGGAAGCTGTTGGGACTTGGGCTCTTGTATCAGGAGCAGATGAGACATTAAGATTTCTGGGGAGAGAAATAGGGTGATTGATTTCACACTTGAAA
This sequence comes from Mesocricetus auratus, assembly GCF_017639785.1. Classification (NCBI taxonomy): domain Eukaryota; kingdom Metazoa; phylum Chordata; class Mammalia; order Rodentia; family Cricetidae; genus Mesocricetus; species Mesocricetus auratus. Next base: position 35,879,941 of record NW_024429182.1, read on the forward strand.
GGACCGCACTGGCCACTATGGTGTGGGGGCCAAAGGACAGAATCAGGGTGACCACTTCGGAGATCATTTTGTCGATTAGTATGCACTAATATATGTTAATTTTACCCTATTTTATGTTTCACATACTAATAATTGTAAGCATACCACCTGCCTCCTGTATGTTGTACTATTGTCCTTTGATGATTATGTAGTGTTTAAGTAGCTGTATATTAGCTTGTGTTTCTTATTTCTATAAACAATATGAATCTTGTGTCTTAAAAGGACAGGGGGCAGAAGTCCTACAATTGAAGTACTTGCAGGACAGTGCTCCTCTGGAGCTCTACTATCCAGGAGCATGTTTCCCTCGCCCTTCTAGGTTTTTGGTTTCCTGGCTCCCAGTTCCTTTCTCTGTCTATTCAAGTCTCCCTCCTCTGCCCTTTCTGCCTCTGCTACCATGATCGGGGCCTTTTTCTGCATCTTACTCTTTACTCTGCTTTCTCTGCTGACCCTTGTGATTGCAATGGCCCTACTCCATAATCTAGAGCTTTAATTTAATCACATCTATGGAGCACCGCTTACCTTAGAAGGTACCATTGACAGAAGCACTTCAGGGAGTCAGAGTTGCTTATCTTAGAGAGACCAGTATTCAGCCTGGTTCCGGTCCTGTTTGGTACTTGGTGGTTCTGCTCTTGTGGGATGCAGCTAGTCTGGGGTCTGGCATGACTTTTTTAATCCCTTCAATATTGCTATACTTTGACTTTCTTTTTCTGAATGTATCTGTTAAGATACGTGTGCAGGTGTAGGTTTCCTGGAACAAAGGCCATGAACATCTTATCTACTTGTTCTCTAAATATATGACTACATTATCAATTTATAACTATGTCCTTTCTTACTGGTCCCTTTTTTTCACACTCAAAGGTGTGTTTCCATAGCATCTTGCAAGACAATATTTCATTGTGCGGATTCAATTTCCCTTTTGGTTTGCTTGAATGTTTTTCAAGTGTGTGTGTGTGTGTGTGTTGATGTCAGTTGTATTTTTTTAGGACAGTTTGCTTTACTCATTAGTTGTATCTGGACCCAGAACAGCAGAGAAAGCTGTAGAGCATTGCTTAAGTAGGTTAGGCTGGCATTAATAAGTGATCTACACAGAATTAAATGCATTGCTTTTGCATCTCATCCAAGAAATGATATTTGAAATGGAAAAAAGGGATTCAATAGATAAGGAAAGATTGTTGCAGTAATTTGAGTGAGTGCCTATCTCTGGGACACACATGATCAGATTACAGGGTGCTATAAGTGTTAGTAGGTACTATCAATGACTGCCATTGAACACAGAACAGATCTTGGAGAGCAGGGACATACAGATGTTCTGCATCTGTACTGTAAAAAAAAATCCATCTTGGACTAGAAAATGACTCAGTATGTAGAAGTGCTTGCTGCCAGGACTGACCTACATGTTAGAGGGGAACCATCTCCTGTAAACTGTCTTATAATTTCCAATCCCATACTATGGCATGCGTGGACACACCCTACACACACAAACACACACACACACAGAGGGAGAGAGGGAGAGCGAGCGAGAGAGAGAGAGAGAGAGAGAGAGAGAGAGAGAGAGGGAGAGGGAGAGGGAGAGGGAGAGGGAGAGGGAGAGGGACAGGAGGGGCTGGGGGAGAGCAGTTGCTAAAACTAGCTGCATGTGAATGCCTCCTTGCTCAAAAATATATACGAGTTACCATAATTTGTAAGCCCACAGAAGAGATTGCCTTATCCCTAGATACCAGCAGCAATTTGCACATTTGTGTGACAAATTCATCACATCCTATTTTGACAGGTGTTTCCCAATTAAAAGGGAATGCCATAGAAACAAACATTTGGTAAAATTTTCCCACAGGTCTTCTTAAGCGCTAGGAGAGAGATGGATGTTAATGGACAAGGTAATTAGATGATTCCACAGCAAAGGACATGACTGAGTGCCAGTTGGTCTGGAAGACATTCCAGTAGCAGGTGATCAGGCTTTTCCTAACTTAAAAAAATCCTTAGGACTTGGATAAAATGCTAATACTCACACATGTACACACACACACACACACACACCACAATGCTAGCTAAACTTGTAGACTAAATAATGTGTAATATGAAATATGAAGTTGCTATCCATCAACTATGAATATAGCCCCAGCCCCAAACCAAATAAATTTATAGGAAATAATGATAATTTTTAAAAATTATATCGTATTTAATTTGGGACTTCAGTTGATTTCCCTCTTTTCTTGGTTTCCTTAAGAATTCATCAGTTAAAAGTAAATGCAGTAGCATGTGAGCAGCAAAAGTTGAATGCTTTAAGGTTGCTTTCTGTCATGATGGGAGAAGGCTAGCCTGCCAGCACCTGGTTGGTGTGAAAGCATGATGTGAGTCCGCTGGGCTAGGAGGGAAGGAGTAGACTCCCTCTTGGCACCGCCATCAACTCATTGTCTAGGGTAAGCCACTGGTCTGAGGACTTTTCTTTTTTAATCTGCAAGTCAGAGGTGGCAAGGGGTGGGTGCAGTTAATGCTCAGCTCCCTTCTCACATAGCCCGATTCTCATGCTGGTGTCTGTGTGACTGCCCAAGTGCATTCTTGGGCTCCTCAGCCACTTTGGGCAAATTTTTGGACTAAATGGATCCTTGTAAATGATTCCTTCAGGATCGTATAAACAAACTATCCTTATTTTCACCTTACTTTTGACCCTTTCATGTGAGGTTCACCAAACATCTAAAGTGACGTTAACTCTCTTTGGTCTGAGGAAGACCTGGATGTTTTCTTGTTCAGAATGCAGACGTACCCCTTGGGGATTTCTGGATAAGCCTGTCCTGCCCAGATGGGGCTGGCTTTCGGGTTCTCACTCACCTACCTGCACTGTGCTATCTCATCTCCCCCAGCCCTCAATTCTTGAACCTTCTCCTATTCATTATTTCAGCACCACTACCTTGATTTAGTTGTAGCCACAGTGAGCCCTTACTTTTGAATTTCTCTTGTTTTCTTTCCTTTGTTTCAAGCAGACACTGGAGCTAATTGAGACAAGTGTTTAGTGCAGTTTTGAGGATGGTTTTGGCGTGGAAAGGGAGGCCCAATGAAGAAGGCGACTCACACCCATGAGAGGCACAGGCTTCTCAAAGAGTTGCCTGAAAGTGTCCTAACAACAGATATACACAGATTGCTTCTGAAAGGACTTGTTGAAAGCATTTCTGAGGAATGTTTCTTTTTGCCTAAGTGAGAGCATAGTGTGCATGGGACAAGAGTACAGGCTGATAAGATTAGCACAGGTCACCGGGTTCAAGGAACCGTGATGTGCTAGGTCACCAGGGTGTCGAGCATATTCTTGACTGTAAGCAGAGTTCACAGTCTTGTTTGTGAACCTTTCAACTTCGTGTTTTCTTCTCCTACTTTGTATTTTCATTCTATCTTCTGTACAGGAGTCAACAACAGTCCACGAGCCTCAGTTTACTCTTCTATGCCTGCTCACTAAACATAATCAAGTGTCTGTATTTTTACACACAAAACACAATGCTTATACATCTGCACACAATCTAGGCTTTGTTTTTGGAGGGAGGTTTTTTTCTTTCTGTTTATTTATTTATTTTTGTCTTGTTTCTTGGGTTAGGATCTCATAGTGGTTGAGACTTGAGTGATGGCTGAGTGGTCATGAGCACTTGTTTCTATTATGGAAGACCTGGGTTAGAGTGCCAGCTCCCATATGATGACTCAAAACTATCCACAACTCCAGTTCCAGAGGATCTAATGCCCTCTTCTCACCTCCTTGTACATCAGGCACAAACATAGCACATACCTGTACATTCAGTTGAAACAGTCATACATATAAAATAAACAAGTCTAAGTTTCCTAGTGGGGTGTTTCAGATTGGGAGGTCACTGATGCGGTTCTTCACTTGTTGGGGCTACCTTTGTTTTGACTGACAGAATAACCATGAAAGATTATTTCAATGCTTCCTATGACTTCCTCAGAACCTTAAAATACTTACTGCCTTGTTTATGTACTCAAGCATGTCAGCCTCCTCCTGATGGCTTCTTCCAATGCAGAAATATCTGCGGCAGGGTTTCCAGCCCTTTCTCATCTACAGCTCTCATTTGACTTCCACCACGAACTCTTTCCAGCACCAGCGCCATTGTCCTCCCGAAGCTTGTTCTAGGCTTCCTGCTCCTGTATCCGTGCATGTTTCAGGTTTTGCCCTAAGCTCTTGTGAGTCAGGGAGCTAACTTCATCTTCTTGGTGTGAGTTCATTATATTTTAATCCCAGAGACTGACCAGCTGCCCTGTGTGCTTTCTCCCAGCACAGGTATATATCTTGGAGTTCTGTGTTGGTTTCTGGTTAGTACCTTAGGCCAGCAATAAACTACCCATAATAACTGTGAACTCTGTGCTTTTCTTAGAGAAGTGTTTCTCTCTTATCACCACCTGCAGCCGAGCCTTTGCTGTTATGTCCTTGCTGGTCATGCCTAGAGCAGTTTCCCAACCTCGACCAACGGAGACAAGTAACAAAAAACAGGCAGCTACTTGGGTGCGGGCAAGGCCCAGTCATACACATTCACATTACAAACCTGAATTTTCTCCCTGAAGAAGCAAAAGGGATTGGATGGGTCACTTTTGGTCAGATTTAGGTGGTGTGTTGCTCCCGAGGTTGAAGAATTAGTAAAAGCTTTTCAAGCCTTCAAGACATAACTGGGTTTGGGAAGAGTTTTTGGTTCGATTGATATTAGACATGTTTAGGGGTTGGTTAACTATTAAATGGTTCCCGTGCGGTGGGAGTAAATGGACCGGAAGTGTAATTGACTGTGGGAGATGACCCATTGCCTCTGCAGTCACAGATGTGCACAGCAGAGGAGCTAAGGCACTTTTTGATATATGCTTACCAGGAAGTTCTCTGTGAGCAGGCAGCCGGCGGTAGTGCAGGAAGAAAAAGCTTGGAACTAGAGTTCCAGGTCAGTAGCTCTAATGACATCACCAGGGCTCCTCCAGCAACGGAGCTATTTGCGTGTCATAAACTGTGATATGACTCAGGGCAAATATTTATTTGGTGAGAAGTGTAGGTGTGCACGGTAAGGCCCCCTCCTTCCTTAAGGAGTGTTTCCTCATGAGGCTCATTAGCTGGGAGCAACTCAGACTGTAAATGTCACATGGTCTCAGCTTAAGCCATCCTGTGGCTAGTTATCCCCGAGTTGGAAGATCTCAGGCTCAGATAGGATTTGATGGGCCAGAGGGGTTTTGCTATAAGGTGGGAGGAGTTAGTAGAAGTGGGAGATAAGAGCATTTCTGAGTAAACGCTGGCTTCAAAGTGGTTATTTGTTGACATTTTTTAAAAATTGGTTTATTGAGCTGGGGTTTCTCTGTATAACCTTGGCTGTCCTGGAACTCCGTGTATAGACCAGGCTAGCCCTGGACTCAGAGATCCTCCTGCCTCTGATTTCTGAGTGCTGGGATTAAAGGTGTACACCACTGAGCCCATGGCTACTCTTTAGTATTTCTCAATGTCATTTTACTTTCTCATTTAACCAAACTTGAAAATAACACATTTACAAAGGAGTTAATATGTTCTGTCACTCCACAGCACAGATCAAATTTTTGTTCATGTTTTAAAGACTTCTTTACAGCCTTTTATATGCAGATATGTGTACAAATAAATGAAACATAAATTTAAAATTTTGAATAATATATGCATTCTCATAATTTGTTTGTTTTTTAACTATGTTTCAGTAGGGCCTACAGGGGCATTTCAGGAATCAAGTTTTCTCCTTTCACATTTGGGCTTCAGGGATTGAATTCAGGTCATCAGGCTTGGCTGTAAGCACCTTTACCATCTCATCAGCCTCTGCTTACTTGGTTTGTTGTTGCTGTTATTATTGTTGTTTGTTTGTTTGCTTTCTTTTAAGGTCTCACTATATACTCCAGGCATGCCTGGAATCTTTATGTAGCTCAGGCTGGTCTTGAACTCATGATCCTCCTGCTTTCGCCTCGTATAAGTGCTACGATCATGGCACCATCACACCCACCTGGCTTGTAATTGCTCCTTTTTTGTTGTTGTTCAGTTTTGCAGTGTTAGGGATTAAACCTGGGACCTTGCACATGATAGGCAAGCTCTTTACCCATGAGCTGCATCCCCAGCCACAGAAAATGACTTTTGTTTTCCTTAACAGTACATATTTTTTTTCTGTCATCTGAGCAGTGCCGTAGAGGTGTCATCCAAACCGGACTCCCAGTCGCTGCTTCGGTCTCTTCCAGGTTTTCCATTAGGGAGGTACCCTTGGCTCATGAACACACTGTTAGGCACAGTGATATATGCCATTCCAGAGAGTGATCCATAGGTGCTATCGCTGAACACTGCGTGCTTTCCTGGGTCAATTCTCTGACATCAGGGTGGGAGGGTAATTTAGTGAGACCATTTACTAAATAACCAGATAAGGTCACTTCTAGTTCTAAATTCTGTGATTTGAAACACTGTTTATATGGGACAAGGCTTTCTGTGTCCCGAGCAACTGAGTTTTTAATCTCCCAACTCCACTGAGAGATCTGGGGCAAGCTTTACATATAGTCACTGAATGTGCAGATAGGTGTGTATAAAGCAGGCTTGATGTACATAAGCAGCTGTGATAACAGTCCCTGGTGTTTGAACCTTACTGTGCTTCACATGCCCTCTATCTTAAGAGCCTTTGCCTTCTGCCTCGCAGTGGCTCTTTGAAGTACCCTTGTTATCTCCTCTCTGCAGATGAGGGACTTGAGGCAAGGGGAGAGAGACACAGCCCATCCAGCCTTGTGGCCTTTCTTCTCTGGTGCCTCCCAACCCCATGCTAGCGACTCTTCTTCTTATCTGCCTTACCTTTCAAAGTCCTTCCACAAAACAGGTGAAAGGTCCGTCTTTAAAATATGCGTTGTAAAACAGTACCATTACCTTCAAGCTATCTAAGGTATCAATCACTTCTTATCCAATCAAATCCCATGGTGAATGCTCTCCTTCTCAGTGGTGGTGAAAGTGCCAGTAGGCATGGATGGAAAACAATGAAGGCAGGAAAGTCTCTCTATAAAATAACACCATGGCTCACAGTTGCAAGTCTTAAATATATTGAAAGTACTCTAGGAAAAGGAGATGACAGGCCTGTCGTTTTAACATATTTCATTATACCTAAATTTCACTTGAGACCCGAGCTGGAATGCTCATTTGTTCTTTGGCTCATCATCTGGGAGATCCTTCAGGCCCTTCTTGCCCAGCAGTTTCTCTGCAAGACCCAGAGATCCCATAATCTGGAAACACAGCCCTGGTTTTCAAGGTGCTTTGTGTTGTTTGAATAGCTCAAATGCCAAGATGCCTTTTAAAATTACCTCAATTTCTAAAGAGTTCCCTTGGAAGTAGTATGGATGCTTGAGGAGAAATCCACGTCACGTACCCTGATAGCCCAGAGACTCATTCAATGTATGCTGGTTTGCTAATGTGGGAACCAGAGCCTTGCATTGCTTGACCAAAGTGCCAGTTTATTGAAGGTTGATTCTGTTTCATCCTCTATAGCCCCTGAGGACTTGAAGATTTGCTTTGTCTGAACTAAGACAAAATAGGGAATAAATGGCTGGACTTTAAGAGACCCTTCAGCCTGTGATTGATATTTCCTGGGTTTCCTGCTGGGTATAGGCAGACTCTGAACTTCTCAGCCAGACACCAGATGACAGTACCAGGAATCTGCTATGTTAAGGTAGAGTCTGAGGAGAAGAGTCATAGGCTTGGAAGTTGAGGACTCTGCCAGAGCCTCTTCCTGAAGGATCAGGGTGGAACTTGGTGATAGGCTCTTGTGGCAGATGTCCTTTGAGCTACGTTTGTCTCCCTGGAGTGGGAGGAGAAATGAGTAGAAATGAGAACCAGTGACATGGGCAAGAAGTCAGTAGGTTTAGCTTCTTCAGATATTGACAGATCTGCCTGGTATGGTCAAAGATGGACCACATTACAAGATGAACCTAGGCACTGTGCCGATCTTCGTGTTTAGGTTGGTGTGACAGACCTCAGCTTTAGAAAGTACATTCCCTGTGAGATATGCCACCATTTCTTGCAGAGTGATGTGACTTGAATAGGTAGATTTCATGACATGCCAGCCACAGTTGTCTGCCACACTATCCCATTAAAACTTACTTACTGGAAAACATTTCTGTTTCTGGATGAGAACAACTTACGTGTCTGTTCTCATTCCTTGCATGTTAGTTTGCCAGATCCTAAAAATAATCTTTGTCACATAAGAGCCAACGTCTCCACTTTGGTTATGTTTGTAGCTGTCCCCTTCTTCCCAAGATGGCCTGAAGCTCAAAGAAGGTGCTGTGTCTGAATGCTTCTCAGGAGCTGTCACTTCTAGGTTGAGCTTATAGGCAAGAGTAGGATCAAGCACAGGTTTGTCTCCGGAGAGCTGTCTTTGAGCTGTAAGTATCTAAAGAGGAGTCTTTGTCTTGTGGAACCTTTGGGTTCTACTAGGCTCTTCAGGGACACTCTTGCTACTGTGTCCAGAGACCTCTTGTTTCCAGCTCATGGATGTTGCTACTCATTCTTTTCAACCTCTTTGTAAAGTCCCATCTCGGCCTCTAATGACTTCTTGTATGGGTTCCATTGCTGTTCTGATGACCTTTGTTATTCAGAACCTGGGAGAGTCTACATACACAGGTCAGAGTATGAACCGGGGACTACATCATTTGTTCCATATAACTGCAGGAGGGCAGCTGATCCTGGACAAGTCTGGGGTGTCTGAGTAGTGAGCAGCTGAGTCTACAGTAGCCATGTTTTTAGCTTGTCCAGCAGCATTCAGTCAGCATTCAGATGTCTCAGAATTGATGAAAAAGATCACAGTGTTGTGTCTGGCTCCATGATCCCATAGAGGACCTTGCTAGGCCAGAAGTGGGGACAGGGGAAGGAATCCCCACTCTTAGTCCTTCACTGAGACCACTGTACAGCCCACTTGTGTTTATACCCAGCAGGAAGGTACATGTGCGTGTATACGTACCTGCACACACACACATGCACACACTTTATTAGAGATAAGCAGAGCAGCACAACCACACCCATTTTATAGATGCCTTCACCAAGAATATGGTAGGCTTGAGAGCAGAGTGTTACCCACAAGTATGGCCCAGAGTTCAGCACTTCCCTCCCTCTCTTGGTCTTATCTCTCCATTGGTCCTGTTTCTCCCACTAACCTTCTTACCCAGCTGTTCTCTGAACTCATAGCAAGACTGTGACCTGGTTCCCTCTACCACATTGTACTGAGGGGATAGTAGTCCAGGTTCCCAGCCAGAACCTGCCTTCATGATGCAGAGTAGGAGACTCAGTTCAGCCTATGAAGCAGCATATGTGCTCATGGCAAACCCCAGTGCTTGTCAGGTCTCTCTTCCAGAACCCAAATACTTGGGGATTCATGGGCCCTCTACCGAGAAGCAGTCTGGTTCTCAAGGAAGATGGTTCTGCATGGCTCTTGCCTTACTTCTCAGTCCTCCTGTGCCTCTCACAAGACTTTCCCATCCTTGACCATGAGTCTTCCTTTAATGAGTTTTACTCATCATAAAGCCATGGGGACAGTCCACATTCCTCACAGCCTGGATGGACTCCCCCAGGAGAAGGCAGGCAGCTTATCTCACAGAACGAGTTATTGTGATGTCCTGTCTGGGTAATACCCCATCCAGTGCAGCTGTTGAAGCATATTGCTAAGTTGCTGTCTAATGAATGTGAAATAATGAGCCGTCAATTCCTCAGGCTAGTTACTGCCGACGTGTCATTTTGAACTGCACACTGTACCTCAGCGGCATCATATTGCATTGCTGTCTCTTCAGTGGACATCTTTATTTATATAAATAATGCCTTGCATTTGAAATGTGCTTCATGTAGTTAGCACAGCACTTTCATTTTATTATCTAACAGGGCTCTGCTATAAAAAAATGCAAGTAAGGAACTAATTTGAGGAGAGAGTGAGACAAAAATATGATCCTTACTGTTGCTTTTGTATAAATTATAAGATAACATTTTTTTAGACAGCAAGTACTTCAGTTACAAAAATTAAAAGTACATGGTAAAGCTGTGTTGTTTACACATTTTTGAGATCTCTTACCAGAATCTAAAGAGTAGATGCAAAGTTCTGCCCCAGCTATATAAAATAAGAAGTCACAATGTCTTAAGTAGGAATCCCTCTACTGTTTGAAAGAAAATATGTTTTAAATGCCACATGGCAAAGAAATGGATTGTTTAAGCTGGGGTTTACTTTGTATATAGGCCATTAATTTGTTTTTATTGAGGTGATATTCACAGAACATCAAATGGACTGCTTTCTGGTGAAAACGGCAGGCAAGCATCATCTCTATCTACAGCTCTAGAATATAACCCAGACTATCCCCGCTATGACCCCTTAAGCCCTGGGCGGCTGTTCAACTGCCGCTTTGCTATTGTGGCTATTTCTTCTGCTGGGGATCAACTGATAGATCCTTCGGTGTCTGGCTTCTTTCACTCAGCGTGTTTTCAAGCTTCATGCCCCTTGTAATATGTATCAGTACTTTATTTCCTGTTCTGGCTGAATAGCAAGGATTTTTAGTATCAAAACATTTTGGGGGGTGCTGAAAACTCTGGCACCCACCTACACATAGACCCACTATATCGGTCCCTCCGTGGGCAATAACCTCCTCTCACAGCAAGAGTGAGATTTGAGCCGATCGTGAAGTACCAGTGCTAAGGGAACGTGTGCAGTCAAGGCTGTAATTTGTTGCATATTTAAAAGGCAGGAAGCAGGTGGGCAGCTCCATGCAAGGATTACAGGTCATTCTTTGTATAATACATACCTCCCAGGAAACAACAACAAAAAATGTTCCATAAAGGATGTTAAGAGAATTAACAATATTCTAGAGGTGCTTACATCCCGGGAGCCTGTGCTGACACAGAATCTTCCAGAGAGTGCTTGGAACACATGTGAACTTATTGATGCCCTGTGATAGTCCTGGTGCTGAGGCTGGCCCGGCTGGCTAAAGAGCTTTCTCCAGCTCCTCTGGGAGGTTCTAAGTTGCGTCATGTAAAAATGGGAATAATGATAGTTACTTGTGTTCCCTCAACAAGACCCCCGTCCTAATGCCTGGGATCTGCAGATGTCTGGAATCTGGTGGCTTGTTTGAAAGGAGGGTGTCTCCAGGGTTTCTGAGAGACAGAGTGGTTCTGGATTATCCAGACAATCCCTCAGTTCATCCCAGAGACAAGCAGGGGAGGTGGCAATGTGAAGACGGAGGCCAAGGTGGTCCTAAGCAAGGGAAGGCTGGGGCTGGCACAGTGAAAAGCTGGAAGGGACCAGGCCGAGGCTCTCCCTTAGGCCCTCCAGGGAGAGCTTATCAACATCTGTGTTTCTGTCTGTACTCGTGAAGCTTGCATCCCTCTACCTTTAGCGGTATCACTTCCATCACTTCCACAGCAGGCGCTCTCAGCCATGGCACTGGTAACGTTTGGTGATTCTTGGCTGGGGAGTTGTCCCCTGCATGTGAGATGTTTAGCAGCATTCCTACCCCCTAGGTACTGTAGTGCCTCTCCCCTGTTGTGACGACCAAAAGTGTTTTCATGAATTGCCAGTGTCACCTAGGGGGCAAAGGTCACTCCCTTTTGAGAATCACTCACCTAGAGGTTTGACCCTAACTACAGATTTAAGTAACTGTGCATCTGTGGGAAGCCTAGATAATCTCTCTGGACCTCAATCTTGTTATGGTAAGGCTATTCGAATGGTATACTATATGCTAAGGCCCAAGAAGTCTTCCCAGTAAAATATAATACATGAAGATTATTAACACATGATTACCACATTGGTCTATCACATACCATTCTGCGTAGTGTCTATTATAGAATTAGCAGGTGTTTGAAATCTTTTCCAAAAGTCGTTTCTGTTACAAGGATCAAATGTGGGGTGCAGGAGGCAAGATGGGTTAGTGACAGAAAGAGGTGCCTGCCACCAAGCCTGATGACCCGAGTTCAATCCTCAGGATTCACATGCTGGAAGGAGGGAACTGTCGCCATTCTTGTCCTCTGACCAACATGCGCACACCCTGGCACATGTTTCTCCTCCCCTAACCAAATAAGTAAATATAATAAGTAATACAAATATCAGCACGCATTTTGGCATCCCATATTCCTTCTTCATTGGTTTCTCCTCCTGTCTTATAACTTCCCACCCCTGTACCTGTGAGCTAAGGAAGCTTGGCTTGATGCCTTTGGATGGACTAACCTGTCAGTCAGGCGAACTCCTTGAGCTCTTTAGCTAATAACCTGGATAAATTGTAACAAGCCAACCCTTTCCATGTGTCAATGACATGTCTATTACTCCATAATTACAGCTTTCTCCACGGTGATAGAGCTGTTGAATTCACTAAGGAATTGTGCCAGTGGCTCCATTCAAATCTGTGAAATGTTTAACAGTGTTTAGCAGGTTGCAGTAAAGGTTAGAGAGTGTTGTGAATAGATACTGTCATCTATTTTTGTAAGGAAGAGGAATGCATTCCAACTGGGGACTAGGCCATTGTGCCTCTGTGCCTGGGGACATGGCCATGAATAAGACAGAGGTTTCTAAGAGTCTCCATTCTAGCCAGAAGTAATGATAGTATGCTCAACAACTCTGTAAAAGTTATAGCTTATTAGACAATGGGATTGGGAGTGGTGAAGGTGACTCTGTGCTCCTGGTTTTGGCAGGGTGGAAAAACCACTGAAATTCTTTATGTGGATAAACAAAAATAGCTTGGTTGCTGCCGAGACCAGTGTTCAGTGCACTGTGCATCTCTGCCAAATGCGCTGCTGGTCTGAATGACTGTGTTTTCAAAGGTGTCTTCTCTCCTTTCTGAGTATCCTGACTGGGGTACCCTTCAAACTTGACCCACCTGGCTCCGGGTTAGCCCAGCCACCGTGGGAGTTCTTTATAGCAATGGTTTGGCAATCATTTGCTGGCTCACAGACTCAGAGAAAGTATATGCCTAGCAGGTAAGAGGCCTGGTTCAGACCTCTGTAATTTTGGATCTCTACTTAAAAAGTGAATGACTTTGGGGAAGTTGTTAAGCCTCTCTGAGCCTCAGTAGCCATATAACCATTATTGTAAGGATTAAAGTATTAGAGGCAAGTAGCCTTATGTCAAGGGTATGGTGTACTCAGAAAATGCTGGCAATAGGAATTTTGTGATTAACATAGAATACTATTTCTAAGGTACATTTTAGTTAGTCATTGCAATTATAATTCGTTTGTGAAGCATACCTGTAATTATCAGTTTCAATAGGCAGTCACTTTTCAAATAAACCCTCCCTAACAATGGGGCTCCACACAGACAGCCTAGGGCTGGCCTCCTGTGACCATGGGCCTGAGATATTCTTTGCATATCCTGTGTATACTACACAAAGGCAGATTGAAATGAGGGAGCAGAGGCTGTGGATAATTTGGGTCATAAAAATCTGGCTTGTAAAATATGCACAGTAAGTTCTCATGGGTTATTCTGCGGATCAGCCTTCCCAGCTGCTATCTGGCTCTCCTCTTTGTGGGTAGGGACTTACACAGACACTTGTTGAATGGATCTGTGAGTGAGTTGATTATATTACCTGAATGAATTAAGATTTTCCTCAATGAGTCGAGGCTTCATTGGGAAAGGGCCAGAGTCAAGGCTGAGTCTCACAGCCGACGTGTCCTACTGCGCTATGGGAAAGGGATGGGGACTGGGAAATTGTGGCTTCACAGCAATGTGAACGTTCCAAATGTTCTCTCTGAAATGTTTGCTCCTGGGGCTGGGAGCATAGCTCAGTGGTGGAGTGCTTGATTGGCATGCATAAGGCCCTCAGTCAGATCACCTTGCCATAAATTTTTTTTACTGTTACATTATGTAAATTTTTTCAGGGCTAGCACCCAAACCTATATTCTTGCTTCCCTGTACCATATTTAAAAATTGTTCAAGTTATAGTATCTGTTCTAGTTTGTTTTCTATTGCCGTGATAAATACCACAACAAAAGCAACCTAGGTAGGAAAAGATTTATTTGGCTTGCATTTCCAGGTCACAATCAGTTTTTGAGGTAAGTTGAGGCATGAACTTGAGGCGGAAATCCAGAGCAGACGCCATGAAAGAATACTCTTCACTGCTCAGTTAGCTTTCTTGCTCAGGCATGGTACAGCCCACACTCAGCACGTCAATTGGCAATCAAGCAAATGCCGCACAGGCATACCAACAGGTCTATGATCAAGGCAATCCCCCAATTGAGATTCCTTAAAATAACTCTGAGTTGTGTCAAGCTGACAGCTAACTAGGAGAATATCTTCTATATCTTACATAGAATAAGTGCAATGAAAGTGTATTTCAGTGTGAGGAACATTCTGTGCTTATAGACTCATTCATGCTGTTTGATGCCGTATTGATTACATAGATGTCAGTTCTGGAGATTCAGGTTTTCTGGGGATGCCTTCACTGCAATGGGTGCCTGATAAACTGTCATTTTCTAAGTTGCCTGTAACTTTATAATGCAAAATATTATTGGCAATAGACTTGAACTGTTTAATGTTAGAGCTCTCAGAGTCCGTCATGCTCTATGACAAGCCACCAAGTCCTTGGAGGCTTGTTTAGTCACTTAGGGCAAGGCCAGGACACTACTTTTTAGCTGAATGTGTATACAAATGTGCACTCTGGGCCATCGTATAGTGTGATTTTTCCAGAATTTTTTCTCTCTTTTCTTTCTCTTTCGTCAGTAAAAGCCATCTGATACTACAGAACATTCTTTTAACAGCTGCAAAGTGTGTCTTCTGTCCTTCCTTGACTGATGGCTGCCAGTTTGTGTTTTAACCAGTCTCCCGGGCTTCTCGTGCCTTACTGCGAACGGGAGAATAGTTCTCTCTTTCCTCACTCAAAGGCCCGGAGTAGATCTGCCTTTGAGCTCACACCTTCCACTTCCCAGCTTCCTGGTTAGTGGGCGTGTTCATTACAAAGGTGGGATTATTGCAGCTTCTTTTTGTAAACCTTCCTTTTTCTTCACGTTGCTTTGAGGTAGGATAAAGGCCTGGGGAGGAAGGGACTGTGCTGTGGACAGATGGGACAGCTCATATCTGGGATGCAGGCAGAGTTCTGTTGTATTATAAGTTCTGTATGATGGAGTGTGACTTGTTCAAACTAGAAAGATGGAAGACGATTTAAAAGCAGGATAGTCAGCCATAGGACATAACAATAAGAGTGGCATTGTGTCCAAACCAAATAAGGTAGGCTTTTAATTTTCCCTTTGGCTTTGCTTTTTAGTGACAATATCAGAGGGTGGGGATATCAAAGACTAGGTACCAGGCTCACTGACTAAGGGCATGCGAGGCCTGAAGTACTAGCAAATCCCATTTCCTCTCTTAGGAAGTCTTCACCAAGGAAAATCTGCTGTAAGTCTGCTTGCTTGGGATGGAAGGAAGACATTTTTTTCATTGTAGAAAATGTATAAAATACAAGTGATTAAATAAGATAATATTTTGGAGTGTATCTTCAATCCTTTCTAGTTTTACTTATTTCCAAATTTCCTTTAGGATAGGAGCATAGAAGACAAGCTGTTTTAAAATCTGCTTATGAAGTATTTACTAGATTATGAATATTTTTCTGTATTTAATAGGACCCAAAGCATTTTTAATGGTTATTTCTTGGTGATTAGCATATTGAGCTTATTGGCTACCACCAGTGACTGAGAGAATCTGCAGATTCCATTCCGTCTATTCGTAAGTCTTCCCCA
Source organism: Mesocricetus auratus (assembly GCF_017639785.1). Taxonomy (NCBI): domain Eukaryota; kingdom Metazoa; phylum Chordata; class Mammalia; order Rodentia; family Cricetidae; genus Mesocricetus; species Mesocricetus auratus. The sequence continues at coordinate 35,895,671 of NW_024429182.1, forward strand.
GGAAAATCTGTGTGTATCTACTGATTGAAATTTACAATTTTAATCATTAAGTATCAGAAATATGCTTTTAATATCCAGGTCATTTCCTTAGGACAGCTTCCTGGAATTGCAATTACTAGATCAGCGGGGCTGTGAGACATTAGGGTATTTGTGTACTGCTCACTTCATCCCTGGGAAGACACTGGCATAGATTTAGACTAAGGATGGGGGTGCTCTGTTCCCAGCTTGCTTGAAAGTTGCCTGCAATCACTTTTTTTTTTTCTTTTTTCTTTTTCGTCTTCTGAGACAAGGTTTCTCAGTATGACAGTTCGGGCTATCCTGGAACTCACTGTGTAGATCAGGCTGGTCTTGGACTCAGAGATCCACCTGCCTTTACCTCCTGAGTACTGGGATTAAAGGTGTATAACACCACTGCCCAGAATGTTGAGTTTTTTAAATACTTGATTTTTTAAATATTTATTGTAATATATCTTGATTCTACATTATTTGGTTTGGGCACATACACAATTTATGGGCATTTGCATGATTTCTTTTCTAAATTGCTTTAGTCATTTGTCTATACTTTAGAGAGTGTTTTGCTTTTCAAATGAATTCGCAGACATCTGTGTTAGCTGTAATTATTATTCTTTCTGTTATATGTTACAGATACTTCCTTCAGCTTGTTTACTTTTTTCTTTTTTTCTGAGAGATTTATAATACTATGCTGTCAGATTTATTCTTTTCCCCTATGAATCTGGTCTTTATCATGAATAGGCAGGTTTTTTTCCATTCTACTGCTTCATAAATATTACCTTAATTTTTTTGGTTTATTTTTCATGTTGAAAGAGGAAAATTCTATTTCTTTTAAAAATTTACCTTAGTCCAAAAGAATCAGAAAGTATTCTTTAAGCCAGGCAGTTCTTTTTTTTTTCAGAAAGAAAGGGCTTTATTTCAGATTATAATTTCAGGATATAATCACTGTAAGGGAAGGCCAATGCTGGGATGCTACATATCTAGTTACGTCACAGCCACAGTCAGAAACATAGAAAAATGAATGCATGTATTCTCACCTGCTTCCTTCCTTCCTTCCTTCCATCCTTCCTTCCTTTCTTTGTTTCTTTTTTTTGATTTTTAAAAAAAATTTAAATTTAAATTAGAAACAAACTTGTTTTACTTGTCAATCCCAGTTCCCTCTCCCTCCCCTCCTCTCCTGCCCCCCACCAACCTACTATCCCATCCATTTTCTGCTCCCCAGGGAGCAGAAATGTCATATCATTTGGAGCAGGGCCTAGGCCCTCCCCCGTGTGTCTAGGCTGAGAGAGTATCCCTCTTCATGGAATGGGCTCATTCGCATACTAGGGATAAATACTGATCCACTTGCAGAGAGGGAGGAGTGATGAGCAAAGGGATCAAGACCAGGCTGGAGAAACCCACAGAGACAGCTGACCTGAACAAGGGGAAGCTCATGGACCCCAGACTAGTATCTGGGAAAGCAGCATAGTACTGATTCAGACCTCCTGAATGTGGGTGTCAGTTAGGAGGTCTGGACAATCTATGGGGCCTCTGATAGTGGGCCAGGCAGTTCTGTAAATAGTGGTTCTGTAAACCTTTAGTCCCAGCACTTGTGAGACAGAGGCAGAAAGATGTGAGTTCAAGGCCAGCCTAGTCTACAGAACTAGTTCCAGGACAGCTAGGGCTACAGAAAGAAACTCTGTCTCAGAAAACAAAACAAACAACAAAACTACCATTGTGTAAGGTCAGAGACAGTGTTCTAACTTGATATTTTCAAAATAGATAAGAAGTCAACCACCACATTATGATACAAAAATCTTTATTTTTGCATTGATTTGAAGTGCCTTATTCATTGAACACTGAATTCCAGACTTCTTTGTTTCAGTTTTTGAGACAGGGTTTCATGTAGTCCAGGCTGACTTTGTTGGTGTCTGAGTCTGGCCTTCAACTTCAGATATTCCTGCCTCCACCTCCCAAGAGCTTGAGTGAGAAGCCTCCCATCATGCTCAGCATTCCAGACTATTTTTAAAGAATTGCAAAACAGGTTTTAGTTCCTATTGCTGATAAAACAGTTCAATAAGTTCTAATGTAGGCCAAACTTACTTACTCATCTTTTCTCCCAAAATATTCTTAAGAGCTCTTGAAGATTAGTCCTCAAGAACTTTATAGTCATTTTGTCAAATTATAAAGAAAACCTCTGATGGTATATTAATTATGGCTACATAATATTTAAAAAGTCTTAGCCAGGCATTGGTGGTGTACACCTTTAATCTCAGCACTTGGGAGGCAGAGGCAGGCCTGCATCTCTGTGAGCCTGGTCTACAGAGCAAGTGCCAGGATAGGCTCCAAAGCTACACAGAGAAACCCTGTCTCGAAAAAACAAAACAAAAACAAAATCTTTTGGGGGGAGAAACTCTTATATTTACCCTTAGCTTTAATATTCCTTTTATCACTTGATGAACAAATCATTTCATTGTTTTTTCTTTTATATCCTATCATAAAAATACACGGCTTTATGTTAATTTTATACATTTCTATTTAGCTTCCAGTGGCTTGTTTAGTATCTTTTGTTAGTATCTCTTTTGTTTATAAGCATGAATTTTAGCCCATCATACAACAACTTGGTTATTCCTAGAATGAAGGGAACTTGGTTTTTGCCTGGTAACTTTGTTGTAGTTTTAGAGTGATACTATTACAATTTGCCAATATCATAGTGTCATAATATCATTTTGCCAAATATCATGGTATTTCTGCATATTAATCTCACCTTCCAGTTTCCATCATTTTTACTGCCTTGAGTCATGCATGACTTGTAGCTTTCTTCTAGGACTTTGGCAGTGACAATCTTTTTTTCTCCAAAAAGATGTTCTTCGTGTGACCTACTTCATGCACTGCAGTGAATGCCGGTTGCCTAGTGCTCTTACCCACGGGAAGGTGACCCACCAACCCAGTAAATGGATATATTTTAGGGAGTGTCTAACAAGTCTCGGACTCATTGCTGTGCTAATTTTGCAGGATCGATGAAGAAGGAAAGTGAAGTATAGCATATCCAAGTTAGAAAAGTAGATCAGCAATCTGTAGATTTGTGTCCAGCCTGAATTTTTTGTGAAAACTTATCAAGACTTTGGATGTATAGAATAACTGAATGTCTAAAGTGTACACTTTTACTTTAAAAGATGAATCAGTTTTTGTTTTATTGTGCCCTACCTTAGGATGCCCTTTCTAAAGAATTATCTTTTGTCTAAAGTACTGATGCCACTTGGGGGGGGGTTGGTTAGCAGCATGGAAATTTTATTTTTTCTTTTTGGTTTTTCGAGACAGGGTTTCTCTGTGTAACTTTGCAGCCTATCCTGGCACTCTTCTGTAGACCAGGCTGGTCTCGAACTCACAGAGATCTGCCTGCCTCTGCCTCCCAAGTGCTGGGATTAAAGGTGTGCGTCACCAATGCCTTGCCTAGCATGGATATTTTTAAAGTTTACTTGTGAGTAATCATTGCATAAGGATATTAGCAGCAGTTTACAAAAATGCGTTTGGTACCAATGTGAAAGGAGAATACTAATTTATAACATATTTGTGTTCTTATTTATATATATATATACATATATATATACTTTTATTATTTGTTGTGCTCCCTCATACAAAAAAACTGATTTAATTAAATTATGCTGTATGAGTAGTTTAGTATTTACCTTCTCAAAAGCTGGGAACAATGGGAGAGCAGGGGAGATGGCTTAGCTGGTGAGATTGCTTCCTGTTCTTCTACAGGAAAAACTCACAACTCCCTGCAACTCCAGCTCCAGGAATTCAACAGCATCTCTGGTTTCTGTGGGCACCTACACATATGCACATGCGTGCACACACACATACACACTCTCTCACACACACATGCACGCATACACAAACATGCACCAATTTTCACAATTTAAATGTGGAAGATATTGGATGTTATAACTAAGCTAATTGAATTGTTGTGGCACTGTATCTTCAGGTATGTGTACTATCCTTTTAGCTAACATTTTAATCACCTGAACTACTTAGATATGGAGCATAGAGAGAGACAAAGACAGAGAGAGGCAGAGACAGAGAGAACTGTATTAGTGGACTGTGATCTGGAATGAAAGATATTCTATGCAGAGCTAGAGAAAGAGGAAGCCAAAGCCCTGAGGATGACCCAGGATGACTTCACAGGGTCCACCCCCTCACACCCCTCTCCTCCAATGATCATTGACCCATGCATCCTTCATAAATCTAAAGAGCAAAGCTGGGTCGATCCTGCCTGACCCCTGCAAGACTTATGGTCACATGAACAAATACTCCTGTTCTTTGAGCTACTGGGTGGCCTCCAAAAGCTGACCGTGTCCCCTGAGCTGCCTGTAGACTTCACTTTGCCATCTTTGATCAGTCATCTGGCACTGACCCCATGGTTTTAGGAGTGCAGGCTTCCTCCTGCTGTGCACAAAGAAGCTGTGGATAGGAGCTAGGACACTTTGCCTTACTCCTAAGACTAAATTCCAGAGTTGTTTTTAAGGGCCTTTGGCCATGTAATATTTTACATAAATACTTTTAAAGACCATCTTCATCCATTGTATACAGTTAGTTACAAAAATCCATAACCAATCCCTTTGCAGATCAAAAGGCAAAGGAAACAAATGACTGGAATTAGAAGCAATGTGAAAAGTTTTACAATTCCTTGTTTTCTTATTTTGTCAGCTTGACACATTTGTGGGTGGAAATGGTCATTTTAGAATGTATATGGTGGCTGCTGTGCCTTCTGTGTATTCAGTTTGGGTTTCCCAAGGTCATCTGCAAACTGAAAGCCAACCAACCAAAGAGGAAAGCTCGGAAAAAGGTAACTTTAATATCTTTCTTCTGATCATCCCTCTGTGGCTGCCACACATAGGTATTAGCTGTAGTGTTTGGCAGAAGCATAGCTCTGGGACTTGGACTCCCTATCTGCTATCTTAATAACTTGACATTTGTAGTGTGGAAGGAAACTTAAGAGAAGGAGCCTGGCACCGCTGCAAAGATAGCGAGATTCAAAGACAAGACACTTAAGATAGAGCCTCAGTAAATTCAATTCTGCTTTATCCTGACTAAAGAGAACCATGAACTTCCCTTTGGCAGGAAGATGTTGGCCATGTGAGTGCCTGCCTCTTCCCAAGAGAAGCCATAGTGGAAGGTGGTCCTTTGGTTATATTCATTCCTGCCTTCCCTTGAAGATCTTTTGATCCAACTTTCTTATATCTACTGACTTTTTACATAGTTTTAGTTAAAGTGTGTGTGTGTGTGTACACGTATGTATATATTTAGTTTTGTCCCTAGAAAACATTTAACTATGTTTGAAGTAAACGGATATATGAACCTACCATTTCATTTGCAACTTTTATGAAATCCAAATATAGTCAAGAAATTCCAGTTCTCCATAAGATGTGGTAAACATACTTCACTCTGACCCCTCCCCCTGAATTCAGCTGTGAAGCGTGGCCGGAATGCATGGAACAGATATGTGCAGACTGTGTGGATAAATACTGGATGTGAGATGAAGGAAAGAGACCATAACTTGAAGTTCTACCAGGCTGGCAAAGGAGGGAGTAAATCTGCCCCTCCTCCCCAAGTCATTGTGCCTGGAAGAGAAAGCCTGTGCTAAGGCTCTGAAGACTCAAATGACTGAAACCACAACCCACAGAAAGGAGTTGGCTGCCTGAACCTCAGCAGGACAATCACCTGTGGAAACCACAGTAAACCATTCTCAGCAAGACCCACAGCCTCACAATGTAGCATTCCAAATGTCCGGCACATGATGGAGAACTAGGGGAATCCTCAGTTCAGATGGAGGAAGGTAGTCAGGAGAAACCAATACTGAGATTGGCACAGATGTTGGGATGCTCTGGTATATGTCAAAGCAACTATTATAAAGATGTTTAACAAACCAAGGAAGACAATTTGAAGCAAATAGATTATGGAAGACCTCAGCACCGGCCTGGGGGCTATATAGAAGAGCAAAGTTTAAAATGAGAGACAGAAATACAAGTGCTGAAAACTTAAAGCTGTTAGATTCAAGATCAAAAGGGAAATGACAAAGGAAGAAGTCAGTGGAACAATTTAAGGACAAAGAAAAAAAGAGATGTAGGGATGGGGATGAACTAAGCCTTGGGACCAGTGGGATAATTGTGGAGGAATGATGCTCCTGGAGTCAGAGTTCCAGAAGAAAGGGCATCAAGCATAGCTCTGGGGATATAAATGAGGGGAGGGCAGGAGGGAGAACTCTCTGAGATGTGCCTGGTGATCCAAGGTTCGAAAAGCCACAAGCGGAATAAACCTGGAGAATATGCTCTCAAGCGGATCATTAGCTAACTGCTGAAACCCAGGGACAAAAACAAAACCCTTGAAACCAGAGGAAAACAATTCCTTGCCTGCCAAGGAACAATGATTTGGCTGCCCAAGGGATCTAAATCACAGAAGCCATCAGCCAGGGACACTGATTTGATAGAAAATTATTTGGTTGTCAACCCAGAGGCAAAAACATTCTTCAAGAACTTAAAAGATTTTCTCAGGTGAATGAAAACTAAGAAAATCCAATAGACCTGACTTAAGAAAATTGCTGAACATTGTTTTCCAGAAAAAAGGAAATAATGCCAGGAGGAACTTGGACCATCTGAAGTGGAGGCAGAGAAACAGAAATACGGACTAACTGAAGAATACCTCTACTTTCGTTTGGATCCTTCAAATATGTGTAATGGTTAGAGAAAAAAAAACTAGTATTACCTGATGGGGCTTTTGGTGTACGTAATATGTGAGAACTCCATAAAGGAGGATAAAGGGTACATACATGTTAAGGTCTTTATATTCCAACTGAAATAATAGCAATATCCATCAAGTGTGATGCCTGCATTATAATCTCAAGATGAACTGCCTAAAATCCACTGAATGGGACATATAGTTAAAAACAAACAAAAAACACAAAACAACAACAAACATACACATACACACAATAAAATGGATACTACAGAAATGTACATGAAGCCAAAACAGGGCCACAAGCAAAACAGAAGAATAAATGCAGAGAGAAGAAATAATAAGATGGAAATGCTCTAAGCAGACCAATTAAAGGGCATGTTATCAAATGGATAAACACAGCCGAGCATATCCAATGAAAACTTAGTATCTGAGATGAGGCATGCAGCAAGTATAACTTATGGAAAATGATGTAACAGGAAATGTATAGTTCCCTCGTCTTTTTATTTTAGCTACCAGCTAAAATGATACTTTAATATATGGAGTTAAAGTATTAATTACAATGTCACAGTTCTTCACAGTTAACACATTACTGTTGGGTAGCAATGCTGTAAGGGAAGGCTTCTGCAACACAGTGAAAAGGAATGTTTCAAGGGCTGGGCAGGAGCTGCATTGTTTTGTTTTCTTTGATAAGACATTAGGAGATTTGGAAGTTCTTTCAGGGCTGGATTCCCAGAATTAGGACCAAGTATAGAGCTGTCAATCAATCTGGGCACACAGAACACTTTCGGCCACTAAAATGTCAGCATCACAGTACAGCTCCTGTGACTCCACCATGCCCACAGCTTTCTTTCAGGATTGTGCAGCTGTTCAGCTACAGTGGAAAAGAAGCAATACTAAGTAACCATTTTACCTAGTGTCTTTCACAAATCAGTAAGTGTTATTAGCCAGGCCTAAAAGCTCTAAAGCCAGATTATGTATATATGTACTTATATACATATCTGTATATGTACATGTATATTGTATACATATATATTTCATATAATATATATAAGACATTATTCCAGTTTGGAACCAATAAACAGAAGTCCCCAGTTCACAAGCAAATGAACAATAAAATGGCTGAATAATTTTTATATAGAGAAAAATCATTCCATAACTTTGAACCAACATATAATATTGTTGAATAGCAATAGTTGTTATAGAATAATAAGCAGGCAAAAACAAAAGCAAAACAAGACTACCAAATAATAGGCAGTGAGGTAGACAGTATAGTCTATGCACTGTCTGCCTCTTATATTTTTGGTTGTGAGCCTAGCCTTTAATGGCTGAGCCATCTCTCCAGCCCGCACTGTCTGCCTCTAAGGAAGCTTTTCTTAACTGCGGAGGCTGGAGCTTTGCAGGAAGAGAAGTCATATTGGAAACTCTTGGCTGATGTCCTAATTCTTAGCAAGTATAAGCAGTCCAAGAACCATGGGCATACTCTAAAGGCAAGCTCACTCTCCGGGACTCATCCTCACAATCAAAACTTGACATTCAGCTAAGATCCACTCTGTTTACCTCTCTGCCTAGAGTGTAAACTCTGTGAGTACAGTAAGTCGTCCATTTTGCTCCTGAACGACTGCCTACAAAGCTCAGAGGTGCTTACAGATATGCTCAAATCAGATAACAAGTGCCAGAATCTCAGCTTAGCTGAGCTGGCAGGATATGGGAACACATTTTGGCCTCTCTAACCCATACTGAAGATCGCTTCCCTTTAGTGTGCCTATCAAAATGTTTGCCTAATGGAGTAAAGATATATTTGTTGACTGAGGTCAGTCTGACCAGCAACCAAATTATGGATAGCTGTTGGTTCTAGTTACTAGGAGCATAAGGAATTGAATGATAACTGGAGGTTGGTGGTTCTTGTACTAGTACTACAGTGAACTAGCTGTGAGACCTGGAGTGTGGTGTGGCTCGAGGCTTCTGGGATGAATATCATAAACTTGAATCATTGAGATATTCTTCTCCATGCTAGTCTGGCCCTTGTGAACTTTTTTTTGTATGCACAAAACATCAGGATTCTATACCTGTGTTTCAGATCATTTTTATGGACAGGCATGAAGAGTTGTGATAAAAGAAGGAATGACTGCATTAGAGATTATAGAAATAATGTGTTCTCTTTTTTCAGGTGAAATTTCCAGTATTTGTTTCTTATTCCTATTTGTCTCTGTCCTATTTTGGCCTTCTGTGGCTATGATAAAACACTTACCAAAATAGTGACGGAAGGGTTATTTTGGCTTACAGATTACCATCCAGGAAAAACTGGGACAGGAGCCCAGAGCAGGAACTTGGAGGCAGGAACTGAAGCAGGAACATGGAGGCTGCTTCCTGGCTTGCTTCTCCTGACTTTTATACAGTCCAGGCTCACCTGCCTAAGTATGGCCCTGCCCACAGTGGGCTTTGCTCCGCTGTATCAATTACCAATTAAAAATATGCCTTACATAAATAACCACACTCCAATCTAGGTTGGTGTCAAGTTGACAACTATGACATATTGTCCTATAATTATGGATGTAAAAGGCCCCAAAAGGTCTCACTTATATAAATGTAACAATGCTACAGGCCTGTGTGTCTTCTGGAGGCCCTGGTAAGAATCTATCATTTTGCCTTTCATGGATTCTAGAAAGAAGTTCAGAGCCTCCTTTCCTCTTCAAAGCCAGCCATAACTGGTAGAGAATTCTATACTTGTACCACTGGAATACTGACTCACCTGTCTCTCTGTTCCACTTAAAGAAGCCTTACGGTTACATCAGGCCCACGGGATAATCAGGATAGTCTCATTTTAGGTTGCTGTGTATCCACCGTTCACATTGCCATTCTGTATAAGCCAGTCATTTAAGAGCTGGTGTTTTTTTTTTTTTTGTCCCTCCATCCTCTTTTCTCATTCTAAGTTAGTTAACTAGAGTCAGTGGAAGAAGTTAGAATAAACAATATACTAGGACAACTGAAGAATTCCTCTTCAATGGGACCTGCCTAGTCTCTAGCTGTTTGTCATTTTACAAAGATTTATTTTAAATTATGTGTATTTGTGTGTGTGTGTGTGTGTGTGTGTCTGTGTCTGTGTCTGTGTCTGTGTCTGTGTCAGGGTATGAGCATGCAAGCGCAGGTGCCCTGGGAGGCCAGGGCACCCTGGAGCTACAGGCATTTGTGAGTCATCTGACACAGGGATTGGGTAGTCTGCAAGGGGCCCTGAGCTGTGGATCAGTGTCTATCCCTGGTATACAAACAGTCTTCGTGTGCCTATAGCACAAAGAGGGATGCTCTCTCAGCCTGGACTCTTTAGGGGAGTGCCTGGACCCTACCCAGAGAAAAATGACAGACTCTAGATATCCCCTATGTGGCAGGATTTGGCAATAGGGTGGGAGGGTTGGGGGAAGGGGAGTGCGGGATGATGGGAGGGAGAGGGAACTGGGATTGACATGTAAAACAAGCTATTTAAAATTAAAATAAAAAATGATAAAAAACCAACTAAAAAAAAAAAAAAAAAAAAAAAGAGGCGTAAATTCTCTTCACTGCTGAGCCATCTCCCCAGCCTTCTAGCTGTTTCTTAAAGCTGGTAGTATGCTTTTTCTTAAACCCAGGACTGTGTTCCTGTGTGTGGAAAGACAGAACCTGTATCCTTATAAAGGAGTGGGGATGTGTTACCTCACCTTAAGTTTTTTTAACTTCTAATGAAAGATACCCTGAATGTTTTCCAGAGTTCAGGACACAGTGTTTTTCGCCCTCTGATGAGCAGGTGGTTGAAAGTTGTGCGATGCTGTTTTTCTGAATATAAAATCATAATGTCCTTGTGAATATGTTCATTAAAATAGAAAAATTGGACTGTCTTCATTTGCATTCCAGTCCACTCTTTTGAGTAGATTTTAATATCTGGTTCTTGCTATAATTATTTACATCTCTGGTGGAAATGCCACATCCATTTGCAGATTAATTATGCAATTATCAAAGGCCTAGAGAAAGATCTCAAAATTCACTGTGAACATCTAGAGACAACCCACAGGAAGCTGAGGAGCTAAAGCAGAGATTTTCTGAATGTATTTCTACTGCACAACGAGATTCATTTGGAGGAAAGCAAGTGAGTTGGGAAGGCTCAGTGCCCAAGCTCTGTGTCACATTTACTGAGATCTCTTCTGAGCCATTCAGTCACCCATAAATGCTAGCAAAGTGCCTCTTCCTCAGTGCCAGGACTTTGAAATGCAATGAACACTCAGATGGCACATGCTACAACCGTGAAGTGGAGATGTATCACTCCTTAGCCTGTGCAAATTGGGAGTGCCCTGGAGTTGTACAAATCACACCTTTCACACCTTTCCCTGGGGGCCTGGCAGCTGCAAGAAAACCTGCAGCTCAGTAAGGAACAGATTCACAATTCTTGTGTCCCATGTGACTAGACACATGTAGTGACGGGGACACAGAAGAAGTACCTGACTATTCCAAGGTTCTGCTAGGGTACTGAAAAAGGTTCTGGGAGGGTGAGCCCTGCCTGAACCAAGTCTTGAAGGATCAACAAGTGATAGCTAACAAGAAACAAAGTGAATGGTTTGCTTGACCCATCTGGAAATCTAGGAAAAGAAACGGAGCTGCTGCGTGCAAAAGCGTCACGCAATGCAGGAATAGTGGACACAACCTCAAAAAGTATCCTTGGGGATCATCTCCATAATCCCAGGAGGACACTAAAATCAGTAGATGGTCAACGACCTGAACATAAAATAGCAAAGTTTTATATTAATCACTTACATCCTCCTGCATACTTGAAGCTATCTCTAAGTTAAAACACAATACCTAGTTCAATGGAAATGTTGTTGTCTTAGTTAGGATTTCTATTGCTGTGAAGAGACACCAGGTCCACAGAAACTCCTAATAAGGAAAACATTTAATTGGGGCTGGTGTTGGGTTACAGTTTCAGAGGTTAGTCCTTTATCATCATGGTGGAAAGCATGACAGCGTGCAGACAGACCTTGTGCTGGGGAAGGAGCAAAGAGTTCTACATCTGGATCAATAGGCAGCAGGAAAGGAGAGTGGCAATGGGGCTGGCTTGTGCTTCTGAAACTTCAAAGCCTGCCCCCATTGACACACTTCCTCCAACAAAGCTACGTCTATTTCAACAAGGCCGCACCTACTCCAACAAGGCCACACCTCCTAATAGCACCACTCTCCATGAGCCTATAGGGAACATTTCCATTCAAACCATCACAGCTGTGTAGACAGTTATTATGCTACATTTGTTTGGAAAATAGTGAGAAAAAAAAGAGGCTGAATCTACTGAATGTGGGCCCAGCCTTTTTTTTTTTCAATGTTTTTCATCCGTAATTAGTTGTTCATGGATGTGGAACCCAGAGCAGCAGAGGGCTCATTGTGTGCCATTGTGACCCAAGTGTGAGATTCATATGGTCATGGGAAGAGTGGGGTGTACACACAGAACACTGAACCTTTCTGTTCCCTGATTACCCCTTTAGTAAAATAGTTGTGGGAGTTTCAGGTGAGTTAACATAAGTAGAATCTTTCAGACAGGGCCTAACATAAGAGAAGGCAGCACATGCTAGCAGGTTGTTGACAAGGGTGATCACAATCGTATTATGCAAAGTTAAAAAAAAAGTAGTCTGCACTTCCCATGACAGTAAGTGTTGACATAATAGTGCTGTCAAGGTTTTCTTTGGGATTTGTTTGTTTGTTTGGAAGCTCTGTAGACGTATAAACTTTATGTCATCAGTTTTGCAAACTTGATGATACCCTGGTGAATCTGTTCACAGAGAACCATCAGAGACTGAGGAAGACAAATGCCATTTGTAATCCATTTATTCTCACAGTGGAACCATCAGCTGGAATGATTATGGCAATCTGGTATGATTTCTTCCCATACATTGATAAACCTTGAGCCCATGTGTAACATTCACTGGCTTCTTAGGGAGGCATGGGAGTGGGAGCTAATGTATTTTTTGAATAGTAGACGGCTTCTCAAGGCATTACACTAGCCTCTAGAATTTGGGCATCTTCCTTTAGCCTTAGGGATGGATACAAACATTTCCAAGAATAGAATGTTACTTGCATGTTCTGCCAAAGGTTATAAAGATAGATAAAGTCAGCAATAGTTTATCAGAACAAAAAGTAATAGTGTTGGCAGATCCAAATAATTTAGTCTTGTTACTATTGATAAAGTTGAATCTTTCGTTCTGTCCTCTATTCTATCTTGTGGTTCTTGTCATGTCTCTGAACTATAAACGTGTGAGTAGCCAGAAAGTTTGATTTTATTCTTTAAAGTGTAACCAACAGGATTTCTTCAGGGATTTTTATTAAAATGCTGAAGATTTAAAATATGATGCATGCATTTTTAAATGAAATTAGACCTTTTTTAAAAAGTGAAGGAAGTCCATGCTAATACATGGTTTTTGAGATATGCCTTCTGGGCATTGTTTTTTAAGTGTTTCAACCCAAAATGCTCTACTGGAAGGTTACAGTCACTGCTCATTATCTTGAATTCACTTGCAGGTCATTTGTTCTTAACTGTTTTTCTTTCCTTTTTTTCTTAAATGAAAAAGTGAGTATTCACCATGTGTTGCTCTAAAGGAAATCAGTCACAATTGTTCATAACAAAAGGCGTGTTTTAAAATGAAAGCTCTGAGCAAAGCCACTTTGGTTTTTAGTACTTCTACCAGTACAGATGTTGGTATTGTGAACAAACAGCTTATCTTCCGCATCACTGTAATGGTCCATTCCCTGGAGCAGCTGGAGATGAGATTATGTTACAATGAAATGTTGATCAAATGCTCACGCTGTAGTGAGGAGTTGCAAGTGTGATGATGTTGTGCTTAGTCTGCCCTATAACAAAACATACTCAATCTGTATCTTTATTGGTGCCACATGGAGAAAAATTGTCCTCCTTTATCTGAGTTGGAATAAATTTGAAGTAAAACTCTAAGCAATAGTACCAGAGCTGTCTTTTAAAAGTACAAGGCATTCTTTTTCTATAATTCTGCAGCAAAATAGGACCTAAGATTTTAAGAAACAGATGTAATTTATTTGTGCTATCTTGTATGTAGATAGATATTAAGCAATCCTATAAAATGAATTGCTGACTTACTGGGAAGGAACAATGAACACATCAGAAAAATAGAGATAGTAATGTTTGAAAATGCACAATAAAAGAATAAGCTTTTAAAAAACACTGCTTTTTGTCATTAACTCTCAGAAGAATTTGAGTATGAAGGGTGAAGTAAAGGCAGTGAGCTTGCCCAAGTCTTCTTTGGGATGTCACTGCTATGGGCTTTATCAAGGATTGTCACCAAGCTGTGGAGTGCTTATCTCTGATATAGATGTTCTGAACTAAGGAATTTAGTTTAAGAAAATAATTGGATTACTAAGGGTCATCATATCAAATACTGGGAATACCATGTTTTCATCAATACATAATAAAGTGCGGTCTTTTGTCTATTGGATGCTTCGTAGCTATATAGAATGAGGCTGGGCAGAAAAATATGGTATAATAATAACAAAATATGTATTTGTAGTCTCAGGTGAGTAAAAGAGGAGCAGTGGGACTTGTGGGTATCTACTATACAATGTTATAAGAAGTCAATGATATACTCATACTTAACTTACATTAAAATTGAAGATGTAAGTCTCCATTGATATAGAAAAGGTGTTCGCAGTAAATAATATGGAATTGGCAAGTTAGTGAGCATTGGATGTATAAAAACAGACAGGCATGGAGATAGATGAACACCCAGAGTGTTTCCGTGACGATACCACAGGCAGTTGTTTCTGGTGTTATTATTGGTCATTTTCATCTGTTACCTCCTGTGTTTTTGAATTTTTGTGTAATTAACAAATATCTCCCAGCCAAAGCCACCATGGAGGGGTACCGCGGGCCCTGCGGCAAGATTGCCTTCAAGCACATAATATAGTCAGAGTGTTGATGGAGCCTTAGGAGGTGAGGACTAGTCAAAACAACAAGCATGGACCGCGAGCATGGGGAACAGTCCCCAGCACACTTGGGTTAGTTGGGGAAAGCTTATAATACGCTGTGACCTGAGTGGTGGTCCAGAAGAGTGCATACGGGTCTCGCATGGGCAGCTCATGTTTTGGGAACACTACATCTGATGGAACCTGTACTGTAAGATGGGAGGGCCATACCATGAACTGCGTCATTAATATTTTTACAGTCTTGATTGTCCTGTAACCAACTAAGTATGTTGGGCTAGAGCTGTTAAGAGTTTCTGAGTGTATCCTTTCCCTAACAAACAGTTACTTACTGATGTACTAGATTACAAGCATGCGATACGCTTCAAAGCCCTAAATAAACACGTGGATGCTATATTAATTATTAAACTGTTCGATGGCTTAGGCTTCTTATTGGCTAGTTCTCACTTAATTATTAACCCATTTCTATTAGTCTATGTATTGCCATGAGGCCGTGGCTCACCTGTAACCTGGCATGTTACTTCTTTAGCAGAATGTTGTCTCTTTGAGGCCGTCACTCCCCCATCCTCCTCATCTGGTACCCCGCCTGCACTTTCTGTCTGGCTACTGGCCAATCAGTGTTTATTCATCAACCAATAAGAAAAATGATATATATATACAGAAGGACTTTCCCCCATCAGCTATCAACAAAAATCCAGAATATTATAAGCAAAGGTTGGCAGATTATCTCATTTAAAAATACCAAAAGTCTCTTTTATATTAAGAGAGTAAAACTGAACAAGAATAGGAAATTTTTTTAAAGAAGGTCATAAAAACACAGAAGGAAGAACTAACTGGGAAAAGAGAAGAAATGAACCAGAATGAAGCAGGGGACCCAGGGGACTGAGTGGAGTATGGAGATAACAGAAAACAAAGTACCATGGCACATACCTATGAAGAAGTCATGATGAAACCCATGACTCTGTATGCTACCCTAAAAATTTCATTTCTAATAAAAGCAGAAGTAGGATTTGGATGCAACTCAGCGAGTAGTGTGCACACCCAGCATGTTCAAGGCCCAGTTCCCAGCCTTCAGAAAGAAGAGAAGCAAAGATAACATGTGAACCACTCTGGAGTTACCTAGTGGTCAGTATTTCTAGAAACATTGACTGCATCAAAGTGACTCCCAGAAGAGAGACTAATCAGTGGCCACGAAGGGAATGAAACAGTTATCAAGAGGTAACCAAGCTCTGACCTCCAAAGGAAAGAACCAGATGCGTCAATAAATATCGCCAATGCTGATCTTAAGGAGGGCAGTGTTACCGCGCATAGAAGAGGTCTTTGAGACACAGGGAACAAACTCCTAGAATGTTCTGCAAAAATAAGTGGATGGTCATATTACTATTTCACCTTCTTCAATTTAATTTTCTATTAATACTTTTGAACACTTCATACATGTATACAGTATATTTTGATCATATTCATCATACACTCTAGCCTTGAACTCCTTTTGGGTTTACTCTCACTCACTCCCTGGCCCCTCCCAATTTTGTGTGCCCTCCCCCTGTTTTTATTTCCTCTTCCTTTTTAAATTTAAATTAGAAACAAGTTTGTTTCACATGTCAATCCCAGCTCCCTCTCCCTCCCCTCCTCCACATCCCTCCCCACCAGGCCTCCCAGTCTCCCATCCAATCTCTACTCCGATCCCCAGGGAGGGTGAGGCCCTCCATGGTGGATCTCCAGAGTCTGTCATATCATCCAGGGTAGGGTCTAGGCCCTCCTTCAAGAATCCAGGCTGAGAGAGCATCCCTCATTGTGGGATGGGCACTCAAACTCTATTCGTACGCCAGGGATAAATACTAACCAAGGCCCCATAGATGACCTAGGCCTCCTCACTGACATCCACTTTCAGGGGGTCTGGGTAAGTCCCATGCTTTCCACACAGCCATCTATCTGGTGTCCAAGAGCTCCCCCTTGTTTAGGTCAACTGTTTCTGTGGGTTAAACCAGCCCAGTCTTAACTCCTTTGCCCAGGGCCAGGCATTAATCCCAGCACTCGGGAGGCAGAGGCAGGCGGATCTCTGTGAGTTCAAGGCCAGCCTGGTATACAAAGCGAGTTCCAGGACAGCCTCCAAAACAATACCAAAAATAACCCCAAAAACTCCTTTGCCCATCAGTTCTCCCTTCCAGACACTGCATTCCAGGAGTTCAGTTCAGTGTTTATCTGCCTCTGCTTTCATCAGTCGCTGGGTGAAGGTTCTGTTTGCCAGATTCTCTGGCAATGTGATTGTATGCTGGCACTCTCCTGATTCATGTCTAAATCCATAAATGAATGAGTACATACCATGTTTCTCTTTTTGTGACTGGGTTACCTCCCTCAGGATGGTTTCTTCTAGTGCCATCCATTTGCCTTCAAATCTCAGGATTCCATTGTTTTTTCTGCTGAATAGTACTCCATTGTGTAAATGTACCACATTTTCTCTATCCACTCTTCAGTTGAGGGGCATCTAGGTTGCTTCCAGGTTGTGGCTATTACAAATAATGCTATGAGCATAGTGGAACAGGAATCCTTGTAAGAATGTACATCTTTTGGGTATATGCCTAAGAATGGAATTGCTGGGTCTTGTGGTAGACTGATTCCCATTTTCCTGAGGAATCTCCATACTGATTTTCAAAATGACTGTACGAGTTGGCACTCCCACCAACAGTGAAGGAGTGTTCTCCTTTCTCCACATCCTCTCCAGCATAAACTGTCATTTGAGGGTTTTTTTGTTGTTGTTGTTTTGGTTTGGTTTTTTGGTTTTTACGAGGCAGGGTTTCTCTGTATTGTTTTGCAGGCTGTCGGTCCAGCCTGGCCTCAAACTCACGGAGATCTGCCTGCCTCTGCCTCCCGAGTGCTGGTATTAAAGGCGTGCGCCACCACCACCCGGCAACCATTGGAGTTTTTGATTTTAGCCATTCTGACAGGAGTAAGATGGTATCTTAGAGTTGTTTTGATTTACACATTTCCTGGATGACTAGAGATGTTGAGCACTTTCTTAAGTGTCTCTCAGCCATTTTAGACTCCTCTACTGAGAATTCTCTATTTAGTTCTGTACCCCACTTTTTTATTGGATCCTTTGGTGTTTTGGACACTTGCTTCTTGAGTTCTTTGTAAATTTTTGAGGTTAGCCCTCTGTCAGATGTGGGGTTAGTGAATTGCCGTTTTGTCTTGCTAACTGTGTCCTTTGCCTTATAGAAGCTTCTGAGTTTCAGGAGGTCCCATTTATTAACTGTTGATCTTAGTGTCTGTGCTACTGGAGTTGTGTTCAGGAAGTGGTCTCCTGTACCAATTCATTCAAGGGTGCCTCCCACTTTCTCTTCTAACAGATTCAATGTGGCTGGATTTATGTTGAGGTCTTTGATCCATTTGGATTTAAGTTTTGTGCATGGCGAAAGATATGGAACTATCTGCATTCTTCTGCATGCCAGCATCCAGTTCTGCCAACACCATTTGTTGAAGATGCTTTCTTTTTTCCAATTGTATAATTTTAGCTTCTTTGTCAAAGATCAGGTGTTCATACATGTATGGGTTAATATCAGGGTGTTCAATTCAATTCTATTGGTCTACCTGTCTATTTTTGTGCCAATTCCAAGCTGTTTTCAGGACTATAGCTCTGTAATACAGCTTGACGTCAGGGATGGTGATGTTTCCAGATGTTGCCTTGTTGAACAGCGTTGTTTTGGCTATCCTGGGTCTTTTGTTTTTCTATATAAAGTCGAGAATTGTTCTCTCAAGATCTGTGAAGAATTTTGCTTGGATTTTGATGGGGATTGCGTTAAATCTGTAGATTGCTTTTGGTAAGATTGCCATTTTTACTATGTTGATCCTACCTATACAAGAGCATGGGAGATCTTGCAATTTTCTGGTGTCTTCTTTAATTTCTTTCTTTAAAGACTCAAAGTTTTTGTGATACAGGTCTGTTGCTTATTTTTTACCCCAAAGTATTTTATGTTGTTTGTGGCTATTGTAAAGGGTGATGTTTCTCTGATTTCTTTCTCAGCCCTTTTATCATCTGTATATAGTGGGACTACTGGTTTTCTTGAGTTATTCTTGTATCCTGCCACTTTGCTGAAAGTATTTATCAGCTACAGGAGTTCCCTGGTAGAGTTTTTTGGGTCACTTATGTAAACTATCATATCATCTGCAAATAGTGAAAGTTTGACGTCTTCCTTTCCAATTTGTATCCCCTTGATCTCTTTTTGTTGTTGTATTGCTCTAGCTAGAATTTCAAGTACAATCTTGAAGAGGTATGGAGAGAGTGGACAGCCTTGTCTTGTTCCTGAGTTTAGAGGAATTGCGTTGAGTATCTGTCAATTTAGTTTGATGTTGGCTGTTGGTTTGCTGTATATGGCTTTTATTATGTTAAGGTAAGTTCCTGCTATCCCAGATCTCTCCAAGACCTTTATCATGAAGGGGTGTTGGATTTTGTCAAAGGCTTTTTCAGCATCTAGTGAGATGATCATGTGATTTTTATTTCTCAGCTTGTTTATATGGTGGATTACATTGATGGATTTTCATATGTTGAACCATCCCTGCCTCTCCCTGTTTTTCCAAATAACCCATCTGCACTTCCTGTAAACTCACAGGTGGGGATCTATCCACTGGAGCTTAGTTGACTTACCACACCACCTCCTTCTTTCTCAGAAGCTATCAGTTGTCAATAGTTCCTCATGAGGGGTAGAGGCTCAGAGCCCTGACATGTTCCATGTTGGAATGTTAATTGGTCTTGTACAAGTCATGTGCAGGTCTCGTACTAGTCATAACTAGTGTGAGTTCTTGGGTACAGTGGTCCTGTCATCTCCAGAAGACACTGTTTGACTCCAGTCATCCCCTCCCCCCGCCCCGCTATCTCTGACACTCATTTGGCCCCCTCTTTCTCAATGGTCTCTGGGCCTTTGGAGATAGGCATGTGACACAGATGTCCTACTTGTGGCTAGGCACTCCATAGACACTTATTCTCTCTGCCCTTTGATCAGTTGTGAGTTTCTGTAGCATGCGTGCATGCACTCATGCAGGTGGGCACACAAGCAAGCACACATGCACACACACACGTGCACGCATGCACACAGGCACCCTTCTTTGATGAGGACTGGAGCTGTACTAATCTATAGGTACAAATATCCAAATCAATAGTCTGTAGGGCAGTTTGATACTGTGCCTTACTTAGCAAAAGGAAAATATAGTAGTTTCACTCTTGGGCTTGTGAGCTCCCTAACCATGGGTTCTTAGCCAGATTTATAGTACCAGGGATGCAATTTCATTTCACCTTTTCCTGACCATACTGAAAAAGACTTTCAAATGTTGTCAATATGGCAAAGTGATCCTAACCCCAGGAATTGTCCTAACCCCAGGAATTGACAAGCATGGACATGTGCACTGCAGATCTATCTTCTTTTTGTGAATATTGATGGAAAGCATTTCAACAATATTCCATCAAGTAGAATCTGGGCACGAAATAAATATCATGACAAGGTTGATTCCATCACAAGAGTGGAAGCTTGACTTGATAGCAGAGATGGCTTTCTGCATATTAAGTGGACTAAAGTGGAAAAATTTGCGTAATCATCTTAAAAGTGGCCAGGAACACTTTACTAAAATTCAGTAACTGGTTATGGCCACAGTTACATGACAAAACACAGCAAATTGTATTGTTAGGAAGAATTTGTTTATTTCTAGTAAATTTGTCAATAAAATTAACTTTCAAAAGAAATGGAATCACATTGTGATAACAGAAAACAATCTGATATGCATTACTGACATTAAAATTTGACAACATAAGGGGTTGGGGAGATGGCTCTGTGGGTAAGAGCTCTTTTGCCCAAACCTGAGGAACTCAGCTCAGTCCCTCAGCACCCTTACATCACTGCATACACCAGTAACCACGGCCCTGGGAGTAGGGGCTGGAGGGGGCTGGAGGAGACAGGAGGATCAGGGTCCCTGAGGCTTGCTGGCCAGCTAACATAACTGGGATGGGGGAGGGGACAAATCCAGGTTCAGTGAAGAGACTGTTACATTGGGATCAGTAAGTCAGAGAATGATGATATTGCAGGACACCCAGTGTGCTTTGTCTGGCTTCCATTCATGCACGTGCAAGCGCACACACACACGCACACACACACACACCAAAATTTAAAATTTGGCAAAATAAAAATAGATTCTGTGCTTTTGGATACTTGAGTGAAAAATATGTGGAAGATATCTGAAAATTATGAAACATTGGGCCATCTTGGTTTTGAATTGAAATGTTACTTTACAGTTAAAATAAGATGGGTATAGAGGTACACACCTATAATCCTAGCATGTGCAAGGCACAAAGATCACAAGTTCACAAGTTTGAGGCCACCTTAGGCTAATGGTCAGACCCTGTCTGTCTCATTGTGGGGGAAAAGATAATGACCTCTGTGGGAAACTAGTCCTTGTCTTCACCATCCTCAATGTGCCTGTTCTTCTGAATTCTTCATGTGTGGGGATTTGTAGCCTGGGGAAGTCTTCCGTTCTTTGACACATCTTTAAGATTAATTGAGCCTTTAGGTATGATGAATCAGGACAGACTTTTACTGTCACATCTGCTGTGTCCCCTTTCTAGCTTATAGCCAGGTCTAGAAGATGTTGGAGCAGTGGCACTAATTGCATTTTCCCTTTGCTTTTGCCAAAGAAAGGGAGACATATTTATGTTGCTAGTGGGGGAATGGATGAAACAGAATAAACACTCTAAAAGCATTGTGAATTACAATTCAAGAAAGAGAGAAGAAATAAATCCTTCCCAGGTTTGCAGAATGTAAACCCAAAGGCTTCTAGTAAATATTTGTAGCCAGTTCCTAGTGCCCTCAATTCCATCTCCATCCATCCTAGGTGACTTTATTCCAATGTTCTCAACTTTGTCTCATCCATATCTCTGTTAACAGCAGTCACTTCTCAGGCAAGAATAAGCAGAAGGAAACCCTGTCCCTTTTCACACTCCACGTGATTCTGTGTTGCTTGTTTTCCTATGACTCCACAAGAAAATAGGAAAAGGTGCCTATCTGGCATCCAGATTTAAAAGTTAAAATTTAAATTTAAAAAGGGTGGTTCTCGATTTGGACTTGGTAAGGTGCCTCAAATGTAACCATTTCACTGTTCCATCTAAGCTCCACCCCCTCCTCCACCCTGTGCAGCCCCCCATCCTCTCTGGCCTTGAGTAGAGCCTTCCCTCACAGTCTTCAGGTACCCGCAGGTTCCAACCGCTACCCAAAACCCCCTACCCAAAACAAAGCCACAGCCCTATTCCTCTAGCATTTCTGCTATATTTGACGAGAAACCTCTGTCCTTTGTATGTGACGAGTAGCACTCACAGGATGAACACAGAATTCCTTTCTATTGTTTCCTCTCCCCAAACAGTGGTCAAAAGCCTTCTCACTTCTGAATGAACTCAGAGCCTTTCCTTCTGCCCACTTTCTTTTTATGTTAAGTCTCACTGTTATATCTACTGACAAGGGATCCTGTGAGGTTGGCAAAGTCTCCACCCTCCTGGTAGCCAGCTTCCTTCCTCAGTGAGAATGTGAGCAGGCAGGCTTCCTGCACCTTGCTGAGGTCTGACCTGTAGGAGTATATAGGTGAGAATAAAGGAGAAACAAGGGCAATGTTTTGACTTAGTTGTTTGGAGAAACTCTTACACAATTTGGTTTCAGGAGGCAAAGGAGTTTGGGGGTAGGAAGATGGGAGTCCATTCATTGTCAAGAAAAGCTTGAAGAAGCTTGGAGCACACAATAGGAATGTCTGGGATATGTGATATGGTTTAGAGATGAGTTAGCCTCCAAGGATTCAGATTTAAGTGCTGTGGGCATACTGACCTTAGCAAACACCGCAGGGGTGCATGCTTAAAATGAGAGAAGAGCCTCAGGAACACAGACCAATCCTGACGGATAGAAAATACTTTCACTCTGTGCGATAGAGGCCTTTTAACCTTAAAGAAATAGTTTTCTCCCTGTGAACACTGATTTACTCGCTAACAAGCATTTGCATAAGGGACTTCTAGTTTCTATTCTTTTGCAGTTTTTATGACTGCTTTGGGATGAATAGGTAATATAAATTTCTTATTTTTGTGATCTTGTGAATATCTCTTGGCTTATACAATTACATGAACTCCCTGACTTCTGATGAGAAGCTTTGTTGGACATATTTGAATATTTTTTTCCTTTGGGATGCCAGCTCACAAATGATAACCCAGAAACTTATTATTAATTATGAAAGCTCAGCCTTGGCTTAGGTTTGTCCCACTAGGTCTTATAACTTAAATTAACATAATTTTTATTAATCTATATTCTACCATGTGGCTTTTATTCTTCTCCCATTCTGTATGCCTGACTCATTTCATGACTCCATGGCATCTCACGTGCCCTCTCTTACTTCCTCTCTCTCTTCCCAGAAGTCTTGCCTATACCTCCTGCCTAGCTATTGGCCATTCAGCTCTTTATTACACCAATCACAGAAATACCATTTCACAGTGTACAAATATCCCACACTTTCCCCCTTTTTGTCTAAATAAAAAGGAAAGATTTTAACTCTGACATAGTAAAACTATATACAATTAGAACAGCTATCGGGTAAAAATTACATTCATAATGTCCAGTCCATTTGTATTTGACAAATTCATAGACAGTATGTATTATCTGTCTTATCTTTCTGAGTCCAAAATTTTACACCTTAACCACTTTTTTCATAACTTGTATTATTATCCTGAAATTACCTTTTTAGAGTAAACAACCTAAGCCTTTGTGTCTCTCTACCTTATACACTTTCTTTTGTGTTTCTTTTCTGAATTTGGTAACAAGGAAAACTGTAGCTATAACTATATTGTATTCAGAGTTTTTGTCAGGACCTCTGGCTCCAACATAAATGCACAGAGACTTAATATTAATTATAAATGCTTAGTCAGTAGCTCAGGTTTATTACTAGCTAACTCTTAAAACTTAAATCAATTCATTACTATTAATCTACATTCTGCCACACGGCAGTACCTCTCTTTCATGTTGGACCTCCTGTTTCCTCTTTGTGTCTGGGGCTGGAGAGATGGCTCAGAGGTTAAGAGCACTGACTGCTCTTCCAGAGGTCCTGAGTTCAATTCCCAGCAACCACATGGTGATGCACAACCATCTGTAATGAGATCTGGCGCCCACTTCTGACCTGCAGGGATACATGCAGACAGAACACTGTATACATAATAAATAAATCTTTATTTAAAAAAAGCTCTGATTCCTCTCTGTGTCTGACTCTGCCCTTCTTCTTTCCAGTGTCCTTAGTCTGGTTCTCCTGTTTCTTTATTGAACTAACCACAGCACCATGCATTCACACAGTATAAAGGAATATTCCACACTATCTCATCTTCAATTCCATCAGAGACTTGAGCAGGATATTACTTGAGTAAAGAGAAAGTGCCCAGCAAGAAACTTCCAAAACTATAGAAATGAGAGAAACAGCTGGCTGCCTGGACTGTCACCCAAGTTTCCTCTGCAATGTTGGGGCATCCATCAAGCCTACTAATATTTTTGAGCACATCAAGCATGATAATTTTTAATGAGACCCAGGAAAATAGCAAGTTTGAAGAATCTTGGTATTTATGAGGTTGATAGCAAATGGTAGCAAACACTCTGTTGAGTGCTCAATGCTCAGCTACTTACTCAGCCAAGATTACTTAGTGAACCTCTCTCAGCCTCATTTCCCACATCTGTACAAGAAGATAATGATTCTTGCAATGATTAGCAAGGGATTGAGGAATGTTCTCCAAATACCTAAGATACCTGGGACAGATGCCCTCGCTAGGCATAAGCTGCCACTCTACACCCACAGTGACAATGGCACTGTCTAGTGAAAACTGGCTTCATTTTAAAGGAAGAAGTTTTCAAGAGGTGTGCAGGGCCAATGAGATAGCTCTGCGGATAAAGGTGCCTGCAGCCAAGCCTAAGGCCCTGAGTTAGACACTGAGAGCCCACAGGGTGCAAGGAGAGAGAGAGAGAACCCCTGCAAGGTGGCACTGGCTTCCACTTCTGCATGATGCACATACACTAGCACACAAACTAAAAGTCAATTCATAAAAAGAATTGAAAGGACAGTGGAGAAGAAAAATCCTTACCATTTCCTAGTATGTGGGAAATGCAGGTGACTGAGCTCCACGGGTC
The DNA here is from genome assembly GCF_017639785.1 of Mesocricetus auratus. Taxonomy (NCBI): domain Eukaryota; kingdom Metazoa; phylum Chordata; class Mammalia; order Rodentia; family Cricetidae; genus Mesocricetus; species Mesocricetus auratus. Next base: position 35,920,531 of record NW_024429182.1, read on the forward strand.
ATAAAACTTCATTTCCTGCTAACAAATTAAGCTACGGGTTTAAAGGCCATGCCTACTAAATTTCAGCTGTATTCAGTTTAGCAGCTTGCATGAGACTGAAGGCTTCAGAGAATCCGTCCCTTCCTGCTTTCTGTTGCATTTGCTGTGGTTTAGCTCAGAATACAGCTGTGTACAAAGGCCACCACAAACCACAAGCTCTCCTCTTTCTAGGTAATAAAACCTTACTATCTTCAAGTGTCTTAGAGGCTAGGAGACTTGAGGCTGTGTCATCCTCTCAGCCAAAAGAATCTCTAAAGCGTGTTGCTTGGGAAGCCTTAGGTCAGGACATTAGCTTCAGAGTTCTTTAGAACTTTTCCCTTTCCCTCAGATTCTGTCTATTGATTTCAGTTACTTGGAGGAAAAGACCTGCCTCAAGCTGTTGATATTGGGGTCTGTGATTTCTTCCATATGTATGTATGTATGTATGATGAAAGCTGTTCAACTTTTTGTCAGGCACAGTCAAATGTGTGTATCCCCATTCGATGTGTTGTATGCTGAGGACAGTGACATGACTGCAGTAATTCAAAGCAGGGTTTTAAGTGAATAAATAAGAATAAGCCTCTGGGATTAGACCCAGTAAAAGCTCACCATAGCCAGCGAGGGCTGCATGGCTGCGGGGGATTAACAAATGGCTGGCTGTGGAGAACAGTATTCATGATCCAGTCACATTCTGAGTGGTGGACAGCCTCAGCCTCTGCCACCCATCTTTCCTCCTACATACAGACTCCAAGTGGGGACCTTAAAGCATGCTTTGGACCATCTTTCCTTCTCAGAAATTCTCTGCCTGATTGTTAAATGAATCCTTTGTTTCATACCTACCAAGTCCAAGAAAGGCCTGGCTTTAAAATTGCTACAGTCTAGGGGAAGAAGATGAAGTGAGATTCTCCTTCCATAGATCAGTCTGGGAGTGAGAAAACAGAGGACGCCCTCTGGGTAGTGAAAGACTAGAACAGGGTCACCCTGAGATGAAGGCACAGGGTATGTTAAAAAAGAAACCTGTTTGTATGGGGCCTTTACTGTCTGCAAGCCTATTGTTGGCACCCTATTATTTGATCCTTATAACAAAAGAAATGTGTCCCCATTTCACAAACAAAGAAAGTAAAGCCTAAAGAAGTGTCAGAGCCGGGCGGTGGTGGTGCACGCCTTTAATCCCAGCACTCGGGAGGCAGAGGCAGGCGGATCTCTGTGAGTTCGAGGCTGGGCTGGACCGATAGCCTCCAAAACAATACAGAGAAACTCTGTCTCAAAAAACCAAAAAAAAAAAAAGTGTCAGGATTGATACAAGGCTGGAAGTATAATAATCTGATTTCAGGTTTGGTGCTGTCTTTGATTATGGAGATTGTATAGAAAATTTCTAAATGCCCATGTGTTAATCAGCTTTTCATTACTATAACAAAAGACCTGAGGCAATCCACTTACAGTGAAGAAAAGCTCATTTGGGTTCCCAGTTTGAAGGCTCCAGTCCACAGTTATTTAGCCTTGTATTTGATGGCAGTGTATTTTAGTGGGAGTACACGGTAGAGGAACCCTGTTCATGAAGCAAGAGACTGATGCTTCCCAGCCCCTTCAAGGGTACAATCGCCAGTGATATAAAACCTCCTTCCTTGGACTCTGCCTTCAAAGACTTCCTCACCTCGCATAACGCCCATGACCTGGAAGGCCCAAGTATGTACATGCAAATAGATTCTCAGACTTTTGAACATTTTCATTTTATTAACTTCATACATTATGTTAAATCTATCAATTCTTTTTACTTTATACATGGTTTGAAAGTCATCATGTATTTTCCCCCTTCTTGATAAATGCATTGAATCTTGCAAGGGAAAGAGTACACAGGAAGAGAGACACATAATTATAGAAAATAATATGTATTATAATCTTGAATTATGACTTAGGAAAAGTTCAACGCCAAAGAGAAAGTGCCAAAAGATGAAAGCTTATAGTGTTGAGATACATGAGAACGAGATGTTCCAACCGCATTTTCTATTCCATCTAAAAGATATAAAGGCACACAGAGTAGGGATAAAAAGATATTTGAAATTAATTTCTTTCCTGATACTCTGCTTTGAAAAAATTAGAAAGTAACTACTGCTCACATCTGTTTGCATGAATCTGACTGAAGGTATGGACTGAGTGTAAGCCTCTACCCTTTCTAGCCTTGGACTTTCTCTACATGAATATGGCTCCATGCAATGGTGTGATAGCTTTTAGGTATTATTAAAATGGAACTTGAGAAGGAGCTGAAGATCTATATCCCCTTGGTAAATTTCACATTGTTGCTATTACCTGTATAATTGGTGGATAAGAGTCCCTCAAAGGTACACACCATAGACGTCTCAATAATATAGAGTGGAGTGACTGGTAAATTTGTGAGACTAATAATTCTCTTTCATCCTAAGTTTTTGGTAGCTAGACTTGTGACACCACACCTACATCCATTGCCCACCTGTGCTTGAACAGTACACTCTGAGCTCTGTAGATGCTAGTTTAATTGCTCCTTTTTGAACTGTACTGTGGGAGTACCACCAAGACAACAATGCTTACCTGGGTCAAACACAATACATGAAGCTTGCTGTGGAGACAGTAAGGTAGTGGGCTGGGCTTCTTTCCTTCCTGCTTTCTCAGAGGTGGCCACCTTTGAAGCACTATGGGAGCAGGGCCAAGGCCCACTCACAGCTCTTTTGGTGATGTATAAATGGTACCAGGAAAATTTCAGTGCTTTGTGAGGCCAATGGAGTCTGGGTACTTGAGGCATCAGGCAAATGTAGCTTCAGAGGTGTGTTTCTGTTTGCTTTCTGCCTACTATCAAGGACAGAAAGCTGATCTTTCACCCTCTCCATGTCACTGGGAAGGAAACAACATTCCAGTTTAGAGTTAGAACTGGGGTTAACGTTTGCACCAAGTATCTCCTTTCCTCTGAAGTGTATCCCTATTCATGTTCTGTTCTTTCCTTCTCTATTTACATTCCAGGTCCTTCTGATTCTCACTATGTGCACATTTTGAGATCCAATTCCAGACATAGTGAAGCACATACATTTCAAGTGTTTCATGTATGTTTACTACACATATGCCCACCTTGTCTCTAGCACACAGATCAGAGTGAGGCATCTTCTGTGTTCCTCCTGGTCAGGACAAAACTGTACAGCCACTATTTTGACTGGTTCGGGTTAATAAAACCATAGTGAGCATGTTGGAGTAGGCCTTTAATTCTGGCACTTTGGGAGGTAGGGGTAGTTGGTCAGATTTCTGTGAGTTTGAGGCCAGCATATTCTACATAGTGAGTTCCAGGTCAGCCAAGACTACATAGAGAGACCTAGAAAGACCCTGTTTCAAAACAAAAGAATGTGACCATAGAGTACATACTGTCTTTGAATTCTTCTACCCAGGCTTATGCTGTGACTAAAACACCTCTTGGAGTAAAGAACGCCATTGTGTAAGTTATGTATTCATTCATTTGTGGTTATATGGGTGAATTTTTCCTTGGGATTATTAAAAATAGTGTATCATAAATATTTCTATGTCTTTTAGTAGAACTTGCCATTCATCTCTTTTGGATTTTCAGTATATCCAAGAGTGGGATGGCTTCTTAGGTAGTACATATGGTTTTTTTATGCTGACAGTTTTTCCTAAATTGATATACCAGTAAACACCCCTAATATCCCGTGTTGTCAGAGTACAATTTTCTTTAGATTAGTGATGCCAGTTAATGTGGGATGTTGAGATATTTGCTACCCATCTCAGATAATGCTCATAAACATATAAGTGTTTACATTTCCCACTTATTTGGTATAGATTGAGAGGTAGAAATTTGCCTTGCCAGTGAAAAATGCCACAGAAATGAAAAATAAAGTCCATTAATTTTCAAAAATCTGAGAGTAAACAGAATAAAGTTTACTAGAGATGTCTAGTTTTATGGTGTAGAAGTGAGCATTTCAACTGCACACACATATTTAATTCATAGAGTGAAACCAGAAGGGCTATTTGACTTGGGCTTGGTCCTTCAGATCCTGCCTCTCACACAATTCATTTGCAACAGTTTGAATTGTATTTTATGACTTCGATTTTTCTCTAATTTGTTCTTGATTGCTTTGAGAGGAAGCAGTAACTCAATATATTAAACTCTGCTTAGAATCTTCAGCACTGAGCATTTTAATTCTGTCAAGCATATGTCATCGAAGGCTGAAAAGAGATGGAACCACAGGGCCCTGGTTTACTAGGTTACATAATGGTTCACTCAAGTAACTTACCTGTGTGGGCTGGAGGGTGATATAACTAGAATAATATTCCTGGTATTAGGAAACGAACTCTCAAAGTAAGAGGTGCCCAGGATCAATCTAGAAAAGCCTGTTAGGCTAGATTTCCAAATAAGTTTTCACTTCCCTTTTGGACAAACTTTATTTCATTCATTCATTCCTTATCATTCATTCACACAAGAAACACTGAATAGGGTATGGCAGGCTATCCTCTTGATACTGAGCATACAGCCCAGAACAAGTCTGGTTTTGTTCATAAGGAACTTACATTTTTAGATGGGGAAGAGGCAAGAATATATAGACATAGAGATTAGAGTGAGATAGAAGTAGGGATAGCAAGATCATGTGATACTCCCAGAGGAAATATTAAAAAACAGGGTAAGCGGCCTGGAAAGGCAGGCAGAATACAGGAAAGTGCTTTTTGTGGGGGTGGGGACTTCAGAGAGCACAGCCAGGGGCACGTATGTAATGGTGGGAAGGAACTGAGCAGTGTGGATGTCCACTAGAGGAAGTTATTTAAGAAGGTTCGGACAGTATCTAGATGGCCTGCAGGGCAAAGAGGCCTCTGGGGTTGGAAGTTTAGAGGAGAGGTCAACAGGGAGGCAGAGACTCATCAGGGAAGCCATGGCCACTGCAATAGCCTTAGCCTTTTTTTCAAGAGAATACTCAAAATCCAAAGATTCTGAATAAGAAAGAAATGAGTCAGTTTTCAAAAATGATTATCTTGAAAATTGGGTAAAGTGGACTACAGGGAAAAGGCATGGAATGAAGTAAATTGAGACCTCTAACTGGTATGGCATAGGTGTTTTATTTTGTGGGATTATCAAAATCACTGTACATTAATAATTACATTAATGCCTGGACATGAAACATGGGTAAATAATGACCGGCTTATTAGCAATAATTAGTAATCTTCTATAGATATTTTAAAATAAATTCTATGTCTAAGAGTCTTTCATTACCTTCTATTTTTATTAATATTTTTCACTCTCTGCTGTTTTAAGTTAATGTGCCGTTCCTTGCAGCCATCCACACTGGACACACCTGAACCTTGGTCACTTTTGACTCATCCCTCTTCGTCCTCTGAATAAAAGGGTGTCTCCCAAATACATCTTCTGCTAATCCCAGCCTTCAGAGCATCCTTCTGTCTGAGCATCATCGGATCCCCCATAGTCCATGTGAAACTCATCAAGAAACAGCATTATCAGTTTTTAAATTGGGAACGACCTTGATTTATATTGGCTCAGGCCTTTGTTCTTCCATATTACTGGCAATTGGGCCTTTTGGTTTGTTTTTTTTTTGACAACTGACCCTTTCTAACAGTATCAGTAACTGATTTGTAACATATAACATATAGATTAGTATTTAATTTACTCTCCTGCAATAAGGAGAAAATGGGAGTTAGGAATGCTGAAGTGACTGGGTTCAGTAGACACTTAACTCACTGGTTCGTTTCACCTGCCATTATTTGCCATCACTTCATCTTTGACACATCTGGCAGGTCCTAAAGCATGGCTCTCATTATGTCATTCTTCTTGTCAAAACCTGAGCAGCATCCTACGGCTTCCCATGTTAAATATAGACACTTCTGCCAGGCGGCCGCTGACTCCATCTTTTTCCCGTTATTCTTCCCCAGGTACTTACTTCATCCATTAGTCAAGCCGACTATGCTGTAGTCATCTGCTTCTTCTATATAAACAGTCATCCATTAAAATTCTACCTGTCCTTCAAATCCTGTCTCATACCACAGCCTTTCCACTGCCACCAATATGCCAATGATTTCTCTGACTCCTGAAACATCATTGCATGTAGAAGCAGCAGTAGGCATGCTAAGGCCTTGAACACACAGAGGCCAGGTTCTCTGTGGGTGTTACTTAACCTCTGGTTTTCCCTGGAAATTGGGTTCAATAATAATTCCTACCACATGAGGCTGTTGTGAGGATTTAGTGGGTTATGGCATCGTGTAAATTAGTTCTGTAACAGATATGAATACTTAGTATTATTTTAACATCAGGATCCATATTTAGTAGACACTTCAAATAAATCCTGTTTGAGATGAAGTAAAACCACATATGGACTGGGGAAAAGGAGACCTGGATAACTGCAATGCTCAGTGTTACTGTTCCTGTATCTTACTTTCTTCAGCTGAGAAAAATTACTATCAGTTCAAAGCGGCCACATTTGTATCTAAAAGTCACCCCAACCCTACCAAAACTGAACTTTTAACCCCTGTGTACCTTTCCTATCTATTTGATACTACCATCTAAATTACCTATTTCTTGGAATACCTAAACTTAATCTATTGGCCAGTGTTGCTGATGGAACCCAGATCATATGGAGTCCATCCACTTCTCTCCTCCCCATCACCACCACTACAACCCTAGTCCAGTACTCTGCTCTCTGCAGCAGCTTCCTAATCTACTCTTGCCCTCTTTCAGCTCATTTTCCAAACAGCCAGACTGGTGTTTAAAGCATAAGCCAAGCTTAGAGTGATGCTGTCTTCCCTGAGTCCTACTTCCTTGGGGACTGAGATGGATCACTGGAGCTCAGCAGTTTGAGATTAGTCTGAGCAAAACCACAGCATGACACCACCTCAAACAACAATAATCAAATAAAGCACAAACCGATTGTTCTCCTCTAACATTCCTCAGTGGCTTCTCTTTATAGGATGAGATACTCAGCTCTTTGCCCCCTCAGGCCACTGTCCCCATCATCACCCCCACTCAGTTCCTCCCCAGACCAGTGGATGCCTTGGCCCTTAGCATTGGTTGGAAAACTCAGCCCCTAGCCGTCCACGTGACTTGTCATTTATAACGTAACTCTACCTAATTGCCTCTTCTATCGGCGGTGCGCTACACACCATCCTACTCTTACCCGCAAAGGCTTGCCACCAAAAGTCCTCTATTTTGCCATCTCCCATTCCCACTCAGTAGAAACTAAATGTCCTCACACCGTCTCATTTCCTAGCACAGTATCTGGTGCACAGGATGTAGGTATGCTGGGATAGGAGACTTGACTGAATAAATAAACAACTACAACCCCGCTTTTAATGAGATACAAAGTTCTGTATTAAGTACATAAGCCAAAACCTGTTATTCTTTAAATGTGCCTATTTTTCCTTTCACTTAATTCCCATACCGAGTGAACATTAGCGACAGAAATATGACAACTTAAAAAGTCAGAACACTTCCTCCTCCCATCAGCCTTCAGTTTGCTGTTCTCTTCCTCGGCCCTCCCAGACTCTGCCTTAGCGTAAATTACCCTCCTCTCTGGCCTTTTCCTGTAGGTTTTAACCGCCCTAGGTCGAATTCTCCAGACCGCAGCCAAAGAACAGTTTGGCTGTTCCCGTAGCCCTCTGCCATTCCTTGAGAATGCCTGGGAGTTTTCCTTGTTATCAAGAAAGACCAGAACTTGCTCTTGTCCACCACCAGGCTAACACTTCTGGTTCCCGTCTGCCACCTAGCTGGGTAGCAGGGGCTTCCCGCTTCCAGGACAGTTTTACAAAGCGCCTCAAGTTGCCTCCTTTAGATCTCAGACGACTGTGCTCCCTTCCCTCTGGAAGCCCACCCAGAGTAGGCTGTGCTCCATCACAAAGCCCCGCATCGCCAAGGGCCTGTCTTTCTGAGCTCATACTTGCTTCACAAACCTACACTTCTGAATGCCGGGGCCTTTATAATCTGTTTTTCCGCGAACCCGCGCCCAGCGACTATTTGCGGAAGGAACGAACCGACGAGCCGACCAACCACGGCTCGCCCTCCCGCCCCGCCGCTGCGCCGCAGTAGTGACGCACTAAGCTGGCGCCGCGAGGACGGGCGTGTCTGGGCGCCTGCGCGACGGGCACGCATGCGCAGAGGCGCGAGCCTGCTGACAGATTCTCGAAGGCGGCGGCGGCGGCCTTCGGCCGCAGGGAATGGGAGTCTCAGGGCCCTGACTGAGCACCGCCCCCGCCTCCCTGCCGAGACATGGCTCAGGAGAAGATGGAGCTGGACCTGGAGCTGCCCGCGGGCACGGGCGCGAGCCCGGCGGAGGGCGGTGGCCCGGGCGGTGGGGGCCTGCGGAGGTCTAACAGCGCCCCCCTGATCCACGGCCTCAGCGACTCCTCGCCGGTTTTCCAGGCCGAGGCGCCCAGCGCCAGGCGGAACAGCACGACGTTCCCGAGCCGCCACGGCCTGCTGCTCCCGGCCTCGCCGGTCCGCATGCACAGCAGCCGCTTGCACCAGATCAAACAGGAGGAGGGCATGGACCTGATCAATCGGGAGACGGTCCACGAGCGCGAGGTGCAGACCGCAATGCAGATAAGCCACTCCTGGGAGGAAAGTTTCAGCCTGAGTGACAACGACGTGGAGAAATCCGCCTCCCCAAAGCGCATCGACTTCATTCCGGTGTCTCCAGCACCATCACCCACCCGGGGAATTGGGAAGCAGTGTTTTTCGCCGTCCTTGCAAAGTTTTGTGAGTAGCAACGGATTGCCTCCAAGCCCTATTCCCAGCCCAACCACCCGGTTTACTACCCGGAGAAGCCAGAGTCCCATCAACTGCATCAGACCAAGTGTTCTTGGACCATTGAAAAGAAAATGTGAAATGGAAACTGATTATCAGCCAAAGAGATTTTTCCAGGGCATCACCAACATGTTGTCTTCTGACGTTGCACAGCTGTCAGACCCCGGGGTGTGTGTGTCCTCCGATACACTGGATGGAAACAGCAGCAGTGCCGGATCTTCCTGTAACTCACCAGCGAAAGTCAGCACTACCACCGACTCTCCTGTGTCGCCTGCCCAAGCAGCCTCCCCCTTTATTCCAGTAGATGAACTTTCGTCGAAGTGATTCACCAGTCTTGAGCCCCCCTCCCCAATGGAGAGACAGAATCAAGTTAGAGCAAGCACTGAACTTTGTCGATTAAGTTGAGGCTGTTTCCTATTTGACTTTTCCCCCTTTTTTGGAAGTTCCTGAAATGTTATTCTAGAGAATTTCTATGTCAGGTTCCTGCGGACGCCCTTGAATTCAGTGTAGTAATATTTTCGGACTTTTTATCAATAAGTGTGTTGAAGCATACATTTTACGCTGCTAATATGTCTAAATACATATGTTATCCCTTGATTTTTTAAATAATTGAGAGCTCTATTTATTTATGGGATTATTAAGTTCTGATGAAAATATAAATGTTGAATTTCAGTTTAGTAAACTGATGTTTTAAAATTCCATAATTCATGGCACACTAATTTTTAATGTTTTCAATGATTGCTGGTTTCCATCTATTGAAGAATTTACCTACTTACAGCTTTAATGAAAAATCTTAGTCATATCAGTCCATTGGTTGTCTAGCTTACCCAGGAGTCCTTGGATATTTAATATAGGAGGGGAAGTGACAAAAGGAGAAATTACAGGATTTTGCAGCAAATATTTTTAAATTAAGTATATAAAAGTAAACATTTAAGAAGAACATTTTCTAACAAAATTTTAATAGTAACTACCAAGTCACACCAACATAACTACAAAAATGAAAAGTTTCTCTTTGAAAACATTTTTATCCAGAAAGTGCATTCTCTTGGGTATAACCCTAAACATTCAATGGAACAGTGCCTTGTAGTCTTAGCTCACTGAGGACAGGCAAAGGCAAGGCTCTTGCTACCACTTCAGAGTTAACATCTGTGAAATGTAAATGTGTGGGAAACCCTGTTGAGTGTTGGGAGAACACCCAGACAGATGATATTCTCTCAATCATTGATAGTTTTTAAACTATCCAGTCAGGTCTCAATTCTTAAAATTCTTGCCAGTGAGAAGCCAGAGCAGCTGTTTGCCTCTTTTCTGCTCTGCCTGTCTGTCACCTTTTCCCTTGCTCAGGAAGGAGGCATCTGTTTCTTTGCCAACAGGTACTTCCCATCTCCCACCAATCTAAGACATAGCTAGACCAAGGTACCTCTGATTTGGATTTCTGATAGTGTAATACACTTCTCTGTAGTTGGAGCTACATTGACAACATTGGAAATGTTACTTATAGGCCCATAGTGTACAGGAGATCAGTGGAGAGTCACAGTGACTCTTAAATGTGTAATTATGGGGTGCTTTTCTCTTGTGATTATGATAAATAGTAAATGGCTTTTATATTATACTTTATCATACTTCATCTTTCCTAGATAGTGAAGGCAGACATGCAGATGGAATGAATAACAGACCAAAAGGAAAAGCTTTAAAAAAAAATACTAATGCTTTTAAGACAGACCATGACAAAACTTCCTACTTACTTTTTAAAGTCATTGCCTACAGGTTTTAAGAATTATATGGAATTTTTACAACTATGAGAATAAATGGAACTGGTCAACTCTTGACAGTTGCATCAAGTTTCAGTGAAATGACATCACGGGTAAGACTGTGTCTGTATGTTTACCATTTTCTGGGTAATAATGTATTTGTGCTTACATCCTAATTGTTTCTCAGCTTAAACCTATGTATCTGAGTTTCCTGTTGGGTATCTTGACCTGCTTCCAGAGGAACTTTAATAACCTCAAAACAGAATTTACTGCCACATTTAATGTGTTCTTGTAGGTTGATGTCATCAATGCCTCATTTCCTAAACTAGATGCCATGACACATCTGGCTCCTTCCTGTTAAATACAGTGTGACCCCCAAGTTCTGTCAGTTTCTTCTAAACTGGATCTCCAATTCTACTCCAGCTCCCCTTGTCGCCTGCCTTCCTGTGACTTCCCTCTCTCTGGGCTTGGTCCTCACACTGGCTCCTGAATACTCTTGACTATTATAAACTTTTTTTTCCACTTTCGTACCCCCAAACTGTATCATTTATAGCCCTTATAGTTAAGGTAGTTGTGTAACAACCTAAACTGTAGTATAGTTTCTGGCTATAGTGATCTTTAGTGATCTGACTGTTAAGTGCTAAAGTAACTTCAGTCCTCTCATCTCATCTAATACTCACTTCCCTCCTGCTGCTACAGATACTAGACTACTTGATACTCCTTAAATAGACTATATTATTACATGGATTTGCCTTTAAAATCTGTGTGTGTATGTGGGTGTGTGTGTTGCACACACTATGGTCAGGACAGTTTGTAGAGTTCATTCCTTTCATCATGTGCATTCTGGGAATCAAATTCAAGTCATATATATATGTACATCATATGTACACATGGATACATGAAGTCAGAAAGCAGTTTGTGTGAGTTGATTTTCTTTTCACAGTGTTGGTTCCATTTGGCATCAGGAGCCAAAATTTACCCACTGAGCCATCTTGAACCAGCCCTCCCCCAACTCTTTAATTCCATGTGACCTTTAACTGAAAACAGTGTGTATATAGTTTATAAAATACCTGAGTCATGTATACTTGTATATAGTTTAAAACTCTGCCATGTGCTATGTAAACTTCATTATCTTCCTCACAGGTAACATCTGCTGACAGTTTGGTGTGCACCCTGCAAGATGCATTTCCCCCTCCCCCATTTCCCTGCATCTGTGTGTGTGTAGATGCAGGGAATTAATGTGCGTCAGCAGCTCTCGTCATTTCTTTCACCCCATGTTTAATCACTCACCAAGTCTTACTGATTTTATCTTCTGGAATCTAACTCCTGGTTTCAATCTCTGCTGCAGCAAGATCCAGGCTATTGTATCCTTTTTGGGCTTCTCTCCCAGCGGCGCTCAGCATACTCACTCCCATCTGCAATCTGTTCATTTGCTCAGAGTTGCCCTCTTAGAATGGCCTATTTCCTGTTTTTATGAGTGTACCAAATGTATAAGTTCTGGCTCAGGGGCCTCTGATGGATTGCCTCTTGTCTTTTTTTTGTTTGTTTGTTTTTTGTTTTGTTTTTCGCCACCCTTACTATAGCTAGCTTTCCTCTTTAAAAAAATACTTATTTATATGTATATGGGTGTTTGCTTGCATGTATGTTTGTACACCGTGTACATGCCTAGTGCCCATGGAAACCAGGAGAGAGCCTCAGATCCAATCTTCTATAACTGGAGTTACAGACAGTTGTCAGCTTTCATGTAGGTGCTGGGATTTGAACTCAGGTCCTCTGGAAGAGCAGCTTGAGTTCTTAACCTCAAGCTGTCTCTCCAGCCCCCACTTTTACTTTTTAAATGCCTGGTATTTGCTTTTATCTACATCCTTTTGCCAGGTCATTTTCCTGCAGTGTATTAAAGCCTTTCTTTTCCTAAGCTGCTGCTTTTCTATGGGTGGTAAATCTTAAGTAAGCTAGGGCTCTAAGAGTTTGTATGGGTAATTTACATCACCATAGCAACTTCAACCATTCCTCCTTAGCTCACATGGACATCTGCTTCCAAAAACACATTTTTAAGATATTGGTGTTGCCAGTTCATAAACTTTGACCTAGAGCAATTAAAAGCGCTTAAAGGTCCATTTTGTCATATCTAATAAACTTCTGTAGTATATTTTCTTTTATTGTGGCTGTTTAAAATATGTATCGTGAATGAAAGAAATCACAGTGGTTACCAAACCTAAGGCTGCTGGATGCTGGGACCCTTAAGGATACTTAAAAGTGCTTGCCCTCCAGAAGGACCTGGGTCAGGTTGCCTTCCAGGGATTCCCATCGATCAGTTCAGTCCGTTATGTAGCCTACCTCAAGAGGCCATTTGAGATAGTTGGCAGGAACTGGTAGTCTGAACCTAGTGAAAGACTGGGTTACTTTTTTCCTCTTCATTTTCTGGATTAGTAGATTAGAGAGAGGAAATTGCAGGGAAGGCAATGTAACAATCCGCAGTGGGTATCAGGAAACAAAGAGTTGCCATTGGAAAGCAAAACTAGAAATGTCGATTTCTTCTATAATAGAGCAAAAAGGTTGGCAATGACACCTGCGGCTATTGTTTTGCTTTTGCAGTGGTTTGGTGGTGCAGAGGTGTGGAGGAAGACGCTCTCTCTCTCTCTCTCTCTCTCTCTCTCTCTCTATATATATATATATATATATATATATATATATATATATAGTGTGTGTGTGTGTGTGTGTATATATATATATATATATATGATCAGTAGTAAGTGGGCTTTACATCTGCTCCCTTCAGTCTTCTAGTTAATGAGGAACATAGGATATTTTCGGGCAGGGTTAGGAGTGAATTAAATGATTAATAACCTGAGAATGTGTAAAGGAGAGGCTGAAGAGTGAATGGGAGGCTAGCCAGGCCACAGTGAATTCCATTTGAATCCACACAAAGAAGTGAGTTGAATTGACTCGGTTTGGGAATTAGCTAAGTAGATACTAGTTAAAGTGGACTGTGACACAATCATTCCTTGGAAAGTGCAGTTGAGTGAGAGGCATTGGGGATGGTCAGAGGAGTGGAAAGTGATATCCCACCTATTCATGATCAAACCTTATAATCTGTCACACCAATGTATATGACAACCTGGTCTCATTGTGGCACTTATGACAATATTTTTTCACAGATGATTTCATTTAGCTAAAAGAACAGCTTCCACCTGAATTCCACTTACTTGAGAGACATATCATACTGCTCTAGACAGTTTGTTTGTTAACATTAAGTAAGTTTTTCTGAAAAAATGAGATAATCTTTATATAAAATGTGATTGATGAAGTCCTTTCTTGTGTACCCAATGATTTTAGGGTCTGGCTATTTTTCAATGTAATCATTTTACCATTTACCAAGATGAATATGATCTTGACCCTTGTTTTTAAATGAGGAAATAGTAGTGAGGGTATTTGCCTGGGAATCCTAAGCTGGAAGCTTCTCTGCTGGTTGCAGTGATTATGAACGGACTGCAGAGCCAAGTTGCTGAGTTCTGATGGGGGTGGGGGGCATGTTACAGGGGGCGGGGACTGGGGCTCAGTGGATGCAAGCCCGTAACAACAGTGCTGAACAATGAAGGAACATTGAACTAACAGCTGTCATTATTGTGTGCTTCTGAGCAGTTATTTCCCTCTGTAACTTCCGCTGGATTCAGGTCCAACTCTCTGAAAATGCAGAACAAGTCTTATTCTTCCCTTTTAGCCATCATCCTTGCTCTGTGAATCCAGAACACTGATCCTTCTCTCATGGCTGCTCCTTGCTCTGGATTTTAGAAACCCTAGCTACTTTCTGCAGTCAAATAAGGCTGTCAGTGCCCTGGCAGCCAAAAAGTTTTCACATGACAATTCTCTCAAGACCCTTTGCCTTCCCAGGTGGGGGAAATCAGACTCAAGTAATAACATAAATTTTTGTTGACAATAATAAAAATGACTATCAATGTTATATATTCTTTACATCTGGAAGATCTCAATGCAGCATTCAGTGTGGGCTCAGGCACCATTTTCATTACACACACACACACACACACACACACACTTTGTTTAATCCTTATGATAACCTTCTGAGGTGGATAGTATGAGTTTACTATGACTAAAAGATGAGAAAATCAAGTTCTTTTTTAAAATCCCATTTTTAATTTTTCCTTTTGAATTTAGTTCCTTTTTTTTTCTTGGTACTTCATTTGAGAAGACCCTGTTTCCCCAATAGTCAATGTACTTGCAGATTATTGTGCTTTTTATATCATGCTTTATACTTTGAGTTTTAACTAACTCCTCAGAACTCAACTGCTGCCCTTTAAGTGGCAGCTATAATGGATGTGGTAGCTGTACTCACAATCCTTTTGTTCCTGATTTTTTTTTTGTTTGGCCTTTTGAACTTCCGAAATAAATACTGGTAGCGATATACAAATTACTCGTTAACAAACACTAAGGCAGCAGTGGTTCAAAGTGAAAACCTGAGAGCCCACCTCCACCATCTGTAGTAGTGAGGCAGGACCACTGTGGCTCTTATTCCAGTTACCCACTGGGGTCCCTGGAGCCTGACTTCCCTCTAAGGCTTGGCTAACCAGGCAGCTGTGAACCAAGACAATGGAGAAAGAGCCTTTGTGGACTAGCAAAGCAAGATGGTTGTTTGAGGTAATCATTCTTCCCCCTCACTTAAGGACAAAGAAAGATTTCAGTGTGGCTATGCAGGATCACCGAAACTCAAGTAACAAGTGGCTATTCAGAGTCAGTGTCTTTCCGTCCGAGGGAGATCTATGAGCTGTCACCAAGGGAGCAGGTATTCCTTTTAGCATCCATAAATGTCTGGGGGGAGCTGTCATACAGCTCTCACCTGTGAGCAGAATAACAGTATGGCTTTCTTGAACATTTATTTATTCTTTGTTTCCCTTCAAGATTTAAAGTCAGGATGTATTTAAGAATTACTTCAAGTCACTCTCTTGTTGGTCTCTGTTTTGAGTCCACTAGAGGAGGAGGTGGCAAAGAAAGACAATAATATTCAGCACCGGGTGACTTGGGGTCAAGAATTACAATTTGCTGTTATCATTTAAAACGAAAAACAACAAACAAAAAGCCATCTTGTAACCTGAACTAAAATACCATACCTTTCTCAAGGCCTCATTTACCATACTGCTTACTACAGAGACTTTTGAAATGCGCTTGAGTGTGCACCTCTAATGACTACCACTTAATTCTAAGATTAAATCAAAGCAAGCAGTGTGAGAGACAGCCCTTCCTCCTCCACATAGCCCCTGGATTCCAGGACTGCCCACACAGCTGCCTGTAGTTCTCCCTCTCACATCTGCCCATGCTTTCTGACAAGTTGTCTGTCCTCTCCATAACAGGACTCTTCTTTCTTCTACACCCCAGCTGGCCCTTTAACTAACTCCTTAAAAGGATACCTAGAGGGGCACAGTGGTTCTGATGGTCCCTGGTCCTCCCAGGGCGCTCTTTGAGGATTATCTCATCAACAGGACTTATCTTTATCAAAACCACAGCAGACTGAGTTTCTATTTGCCAGCTTCCTCGTCTCTTTCCCATGCAAAAGTCAGAACTGAATCTTTTACTTTTGTCCCTAAGACCTGAGCACAGCACATTAATTACCCAAGCTCTTATTAAGTGGATGAGTCAGTGCATAAGTGGATGAGTGAGTGACACATCTTTGTTTTTGATTCCTGAGATATTTGTGGTGAGATTCTACTTCCATCGACTGTGACAGCAACTAATTGAAAACCTGGTCATTAAGCACTTACTTGGGAACACTGTGTCTTTAAGTGAGAGGAATGCAGTAAAATTCTTAGAGGAATCTAGTCACGTGGCTAAGCTCTTTAATAGCTTCCTAAGAGACTAGAAGTTCATTCATTAAGCAATTTTGATTTGGAAACCTATTATGAGCCTCCCACTGGCTAGTCTCTTAGGGGATATTCATGTGAGAAGCCAAGCTCCCTGGTCAGCAGAACACACATATATTGTAATGGAAGGGGGTGTTCTATGTGTGCATATATGTAAAGTGTAAATTTTTTATGTATGAAGAACAATAAGGAGATCTAGGAGGCAGCAATAGAGTTCTTGAAAGGAAAAAACTGGCTGTGCAGAAGTTAGAGAGGTAGTGGGTAGAGAGTTCCAAATGTGGTTGGCATGGGATTATTGGCTTTGATTTTGAGTGAGAAGGAAGCCACCACAGGGATTAAGTGTAGAAATGACTTGATCTGTTTTACGTTTTTGTAAGGGACTTTCTTGCAAACTTGAAAATAAATTTAGGGAACAGGGGCAGGGTAAAAGTGAGGTTCATTAGAAGGCTTTTTGGCAATCTAGGTATGAGACAATGATGGTTTAGGTAAGGATGAGAGTAGGGGACATAGGAGTAGTAGTCAAATTCGAGGTGTATTTTGAAGGTAGAGCAAATAAATTTTGCTGGCAGTTTTAAGGTGGACAGGAGCAAGAGAAATCAAGGGCAATTCTGTAAATCTGAACATGAGTAACAGAAAACATTGGGGCATCAGCTGAGACTTGGAAATCTGTGAATGGAGTAGGATTGCAGGGCAATGGTTGTGGAAATACAGGTCATTGATACACACATTTTGGGTGTTTTGTTTTTGCTTTTAAAGTGGTCTTTAATAGACATCCAAGTGGGAGTGGGGTCAAACAAGCAACTAGATGACCAAGTCTGGAGTTCAGGAAAAATGGCTACATTACAAACACACGGGAGTCAACTGTCTGCAGATGCATTTAAAATTGAGACTAGATAAGTCTGCTAAATACTCAGGCATCAGCAAATAGGATAATAACTAAACCTGAGGTACAACTAAGGTTTGGGGAACATTGTGACACTGAAAAGCCAGGGAGAGAGATAGAGAAGGAGCAGAGGGAAATAGGAAAACCAAGGGAGTGCTGCACCCTGGAAGCCATGGGAAGAAATGGGCATGGCTAGTGATTGTGTGTATCTCCTGCAGCTGGTCTGACATGTAGGATGAGAAGTGGTCACTGAGCTCAGTTCACGGGACTCAGTGACATGGGAGTCACAGGTCCCTTTCTTCATGAGAGTCGTTTTAGTGGAGCGCTGTGAGTAGGACCCTGATTAGAGAGGCAGACATGAAGAGGAGGATAAAGGAGGTGGAAGGAGCAGAGCCAGAGTCAGACGGGAGAAAAGTCAGATGGAGGAAACATGAAAGAAGTTCAGACAAGACAGACAGACAGACAGAGGAAAGACAGATGGAAGAAGTTCACACAGAGAAGTCAGATGGGAGAAAGATGGACAAAAGACAGATGGAGGAAAGGCAGATGGAGGAAAAACAGGAGGAAAGACGAATGGTAGACAGTTATACGGAGGAGAGATAAGCAGAAGAAAGACAGACTGAGGACAGTTAGATGGAGGAAAGACAGACTGAGGAACGTCTGTCTGAAGAAGGGCTTGAGGCCAGAGCAACTGGAACAAAAGGTCACCTCCTGCATCCTTCCCTAATAAGTTATTATAAAGCACTTCACAGTAAATACTCTCTTTCATGTATGTGACTGTAGTTGCAGAAAGAATTACACAGAAAAGAATCGGCCGACGGTTTTCTCCCCTGTCCACTTTGGCATTTTGTAGTGTGGGAAAAAAATCTATAAATTAGTGTTTCTGCTGTAATCGTGACCTAACTGTTAGAACTAAAACCTTATGATATGCTTTCTCATGTATTGTCTGGTTCATTTTTCCTGTGTCATTTATTTTTCTTTATGGCCTTTTCTCTACTTATAAATTGAAACAGTTCCATGGCACAATTAATTCTGTAAGTTTGGCCCAGTTTCTTAGGCTAGAGGCATTTTCTTCGTTGGTTAGTGCTGTGAATTTTAAAGTCGTTCATGATCCGCTTAAGTTTTATTTAGAGACAGAGGTTGTTTTTTTAATTCATTTTCAAAATTATTTCTGAATAGTGGGAGAAGAGAGGGGTTGAATTTTTCCTCACAACTGCTCAGAGTGTATTCTAATCATATAGTATCAGTAGATGTCATCCGGAGCACTTTCCAGTCTGTTCTGTTCCTTTGTAGATGACTTAGAAAAAGCCAGACCATGTTCATATCCCCGAAGGCATTCTTCCTTCTGGGGATTACTGATCTCGGTGCTGATGTTGCATTTTGATCTTTCAAACTCTATCAAGTACTTCCCAACTCTTCTGCTGTAGGTAGTGTGGGTTCCATCTGAATCAATGAACTGCATATTGTCTGAACCCTTACTTTCTTGTTTTAGTGTCTGTCTTTGTGTGAGTGTGGTGTGTGTATGTCTATAAATATGTATGTCTGCATGTGAGTGAGTGTGTGTGTGTGTGAATGTGTGAGTACATGTGTCTCTGTGTTGCATGTGAGTATGTCTTTGTATATGGTGTGTCTGTGTGAGTGTGTGGGTGTCTGTGTGTAAAGTGTGTTTGTGTGATGAATGTGGGTTTGTGTGTGATATCTATGTCTCTTTGATGTATGTGTGTCTGCATTGTATGTGAGTGTGCGTATGGTATGTGAAACTGTGTTTGTGGTGTGTGTAACTGTGTCTGTGTGTATCTGTATGTAGTATGTGTGAGTTTATGCCAATGTGTCTGAGTGTGAGTTGTCTGTGTGCACATCCTTTCAGACCCTCTATGACTAAACACATACAGAAATAGCAGGCTACTGTTACCCATCCACTTGGGGGACTTTTTTTGCTCTACCTAACAGAAATCATGAGCAGGTAAGGGGAAGCTCTTCCAGTAATGGAAGCCCACAGGTTCTTGTCTTTGGTTCCCGCCACCTTCACTGCTGTTCCTGCTCAGCCACCACTTCTGCCATCTCCTCTTTATGATACCAGTGCAAAAACGGGGGAGGGGCAGACCCTTGGGAGAAGGCAGTGGATCTAGTATTGCAGCACAGGAAGATGTCCTCTGGTTGACTCAAAGAGTGAGCCAAACAGCCTCAAACCTGTGGCAAAGGTATCAGTTATGGGCAGCCCCTCATGCAAACGAAGGATTGTGTTTACACCAAGACTAGTCCTCTATTTGACTGCCAGAAGGTGGTCCTCAGTAGCCCAAGCGAGGCTAAAACAGCCACTAGAGCTTGGTTAAGACTTTTGTTGGGAGAGCATCTGATGTAACTATTTGAAACAATCATAAAAAAGTAGTTGCATTATTGAGCTCCAGTTTTATATCAGTAGCAAACAGCTGAGGTTGTAGTAGAGCCTCCTCAAGATGCCCATGAAATATTCAAAGCAGCAAATGGTCTACTACTCAAAACAGCCAAGCACCAGGGAAAGATGAAGATGTAACACCTGTAAGTTACAGAATCAAATCATCCTGGCCCCCAATAACATCAAAACGGTGCTTGTGATAAAGGCCTATCACTAATGTTGATAGTATTTAATAGGCAGGTGGTATCTGTCTCATTATTATATACTTGGCTTTGTTGATTGCTTTTATCCTTATAGTACACTCTGTTAACCTTGTTTGTCAACCAGAGTGGAGAGGCACCTAGAATACTACAGCATTCTTCCGGGTATGTCCTACAGGGCATCTGTGAAGATGACTAAGGGAGCTAGAATTGCCTTAAATGTGACGACATTCCATGAACTGGAAAGCCAGCTGGAATAAAGGGAGGACAGGAGAGAGCCCTCTAACACAGGCATACTCTCTCTTCTGGGCCATCACAATGGGAACTATTGCGCTCCTCCGCATCCTTCCAGCCTTGATGAACTTAAAACTCTGATGCCATGAGCCAAAAATAACTATTTGCCTCCCTTAAATTGTTTTGTCTTCAGACGGGCAGTGGTGGTGCACACCTTTGCACTCCGGAGGCAAAGGCAGGATCTCTGTGAGTTCAAGACCAGCCTGGTCTACTGAGCCAGTTCCAGGACAGGCTCCAAAGCAATACAGAGAAACCCTGTCTCGAAAAAAAAAAGTTTTGCCTTTAGTATTTTGTCACAGCAGCAAAAAACCTAATGCATTTGATGTTTTAAATGCTCTTCTGATTCATTGTAATAGTTGAGTGTTATTTTCTTCTCTCACTATACCATATCATAACTCCCCAACTGTCACTGCCTCTATGGGAAGTTTTAAATTTTTTTAACTTAAGCTGCTCTGATGTACATCTATACAAATTTAAAATTTGAAGACCACAAGTAGTTTTTGGCTGTCTTAGTTACTTTTCCATTGCTGAAGAGGCATCATGATCAAGGCTGCTTAAAGAAGAGTTTATTGTGGCTTAGAGTTCCAGATGATAAATCCATGACTGCCATGCTAGGGAGCAGCACCATAGTAGGGAGTAGCAGGCAGGCAGATACAGTGCTGGGGTACTATCGGAGAGCTTACATTCTTAGCCATAAGTAGAAGGCAGAGAGAGCTAACTAGGAATGGTGTGGGCTTTTGAAATCTCAAAGCCATCCTCCAGTGAGAGACCTCCTCCAACAAGACACACTTCCTAATCCAATAGTTCCACCACTGCAGACCAAATATTCAAATATATAAGCCTATGGGGGCCATTCTTACTCAGACCCCACCAGATTTGTCTTGCCAATATAAAATGCCTGGTAGGCGAACTTAATTTTGTTTTGCTCTTAAAATATTTTTTAGTTTGGGGAGATTTATTTGGCAATTGTGTTCAGAGTTCTTTTGTCACTGGAAAAATAAACCAAATGTTCTCTGAAAATAGTCTGTATTTCAGATTTTAAAAAAATTCTGGGAGAGGCATTTTCCCCCATTTATCCAAACTAGAGATCTCTCTCTATCACCCTGAATGGTCTGGATCTTGATATGTAAACCAGGATAGTTTGTGATGCTCACAGATGCACCTCACCTGCCTTTGCTTCCTGAGTGCTGGGATTAAAAGCATGTGACACTCACTCTACCCTACATATGCTAGATTTATGGCCATCAAATATGGGGACCAAGCAAGAATCACAATGTTTGTTTTATTTAAGCTGTAAGGGTATTTTGGCGTGTGTGTGTGTGTGTGTGTGTGTGTGTGTGTGTGTATGCGCGCGTGTGTGTACATATGTACTTTAATTTAATGTTTTTATTTCTCTATATTTCTGCTCTTTCAAAGAAGATAATTGTTATTCTGTTAGGAAATTGCTACACCATTTTATCCCAGAAAGTAAGAGGCATGCATATGGCATAATCAGATGTTCTTGTAACTATTTCCTGTCTCAGCGGCATACTTTTCCCTAACTTGGATTTAATTACTTGCAAATTGGGAACCACAAAGAGATTAAGAGATAAAATGCACAAAAACGATGCAGTCCAGATTATCTTCTAGATTTTGTGTATGCTAAAGATCACTGTGCATATTGCTGTCTTTACATTGAAAAGGCCTTGGGCTGCACGTTCTGAGATGCCAAACAAAGTCGACTAACAGTGGAAGGAGACAGATTTAGACTGAATTGACAGGCAGACTGTAAGAACATTACATGGTCTTGTTTAAGTGTTTTCCACATTAAATCGGTGTGTAGTGTGGTTATATTACTACAGTAAGTTTTTAAGTAAATGAATTTGCATCCGTAATGGCTTCAATGATCTGTGAATTGCCACACAATAGCCAGTGTGGATAGCTGAAGTTAAAAATCTGCCAGAGCTCAGATTTGAATTAAGCTCATTCAAAGATTAATTTTGGCCTCGTTTTGTAAGGAAGATTTTTTAGTTTAGGAAGCCTAATTAACAAAATTCTTGGGAGTGATAATTGGGATGAATTTCTGACATAGTTATAAACTCTTGGCCTGACCACTATTTCCTGAGCATGTACTATGGGCCAGCCATTGAGTTTAATGAAAAACTTTAGTCCATAATGTACCCATTAAAACCTTGACTTCAAGAAGTTTGCATTATAGCAAAGGGGAATTGCAACAGAAAGAAAGGTAATACAGTAACTGCCAGTTATAAATATTAGGAAGGAAATTAACAAAAGCTGTGACCTTGAACCACACTGAGGCACCTGCTTTGGGAAGAGTGGTTGAGGAGAAACATCATAGGCAGAAGAGCAAGGCATATGAAGACCTACTCAAGAACGGGCTTGGTTGTTTGAGCAATTGAAAGCAGGCTTTGCAAGCTAAGGCATAGTTAGAAGAATGTCAGATGAGGTTGCAGTGCATGGTAGACAGTGACTGGATAAAGGCTTGTGGAACAATGACAGGAGGTTGAATTTTATTCTAGTGCAAGGATGGCATTGTGGAATTAACACGAGGGACAAATCTAAGTTAATTTTTACTATTCTTGTCATATGAAGAATGATGGCAGGAGCAAAGGAGAGGGGCCCAAGTTAGGGCTGCTATGTTTGTCTAGTCAAGACCCGTTGGTTCCTAGATTGAGGGTAGCAGCTGAAATGAAGAGGAAAAGATGGTTTTGAAGGTTCTTGGGACATAGGGAAAGGCATTCTGAAAGGGAAGAAAAGAGTCTAGATTAACTCTTAGCTCGCTGACCTGGATGAGATGGAAACCTCAGAGGGCCAGCAGGACAAAGGTATGTGAGTTTTGTTTAAGGCTTTAAGATGCCTTATGTCTAACAGGCTTGTGAGGGTTCCAAAGGGAAGTGTGTCTCTGGAGCATGAGTTGCTAAGAGAAGGTCTAAAATCTAGTTAAAATTATGTGTGATTCCAGGAGGGTGGCTCATGCCTGTAAGCTTGACACTGGGGAGCTTGGGGCAAGAGGATATTGAGTTCAAGACTCTCCTTGGTGCTTAACAAGTCGGAGGCTAACAGACCCACCTAGCAAGAAGAGAGAAGAATTGCATGTGAGATAACCAGCCCTCCCATTGACACGTAGGCTTTGTTTGCAAAGACACTTGAGTGAAATGTAATACATTTATTTTGTCAAGGTGGTAAAATATTTGTCACTGAAAACTACAAAATAATAGTAAAAGAAAGGAAAGGCTATATAAAGGAATGGAAATGTACCCTGTGTTCAAAGGTTAAAAGTTAGCATTATTTAGATGTCCATATCATCCATTTTATAGAAATGAAAATATCCTAAAAAACTACAGAATGCTTCAGCTATGCAAAACAATTTTTAAAAAATAATGAAGGCATCACACTTACTAGTTTCAAAGTATATTACATACTATTGTAATCAAAGCAGCATAGTGCTGCCATAAAAGCAGTAAATATAGAGTCCCAAGAAATGAAATTAAGAGGCCAGAAACAAACCCAGGTATACATCATCAGCTGGTCCTCAGCTACAATGCAGGAAGTTCACACGAGCAAAGGAGTTTCATTCAACAATTTGCACCAGGGAACCTGGGTGTCTGTATGCAAAGTAACAAAACTTACATTATACACAGAAAGCAACTCAATGTAAAGACTTAATAAAATGCCAGAAACTATAAAAATCCTAATAGAAAGCACAAGAGAAAAGAATCAAGAAATAGTCCTAGCAATTAATTACTGAATATGGCTAAAAAATAGAAAAAGGACAGGAAGCAGAAGCAAAAATAAATAAAAGAACAACATCAGATTCAGAAGCTTTTGTGTATTGAAGGAAACCATCATAAGCACACAAGGGGAGCCTACAGCATGGGGGTGGGGTGGGAGGAACCCTTGCCAAGCATGCTTGATAATGGGATTTAGAGCTAAAATGAGTATGGAAAGCCTACAAATCAGTAGCAAGAGAAAAGATAACCTAGTTTTTAAAATAGGCAAAACATGCTTGCTCATGTGAGTTCTGATGAAATGGGTGAAGATACTTCTGCATGGCAAGTCGTCAGCTAGAACCTGCAGATTTGTGACTAAGTTCTTCCTTACCTCCAAACTGTAGGAATTGACATGGTTTTATAGTAAGATTATAAAGTTATACCTGTGGTTATAATATGCCACATGAAATAAAGAGATTACATCAGGGTGGACTGAGTTTCATGGAAAAGATACAAGTAAAAATCCAAAAATTATTTTTCAGTTAAGGATCACTTTGCTTTGAACTTGGAAATATATCACTGCAGGGTCATAAGAGGTCATTTTCTATGCCAAAGAATTTGAGATCTTAGCAAAAGCAACAGGAAGCTACTGCAGGATTTCAGAGAAAAATGAGGTAAACAGATTAACACGATGGAAAAGTCACCATAGCATAGCTGTCCCAGACAGGCAGACTAACTAGGGGGTCTATGGGAATCCTCTATGCAAGAATTACTCAGTCTCTACCAAGAGAGTAGCAGGAAAATGCAGAGAAAGTTTGGGTTAAAGAGTATTTTAAAATATGGATTGGAAAAACATTGATTCATCAGATGGTGCATTGTGATGGCTTTTGGCTTTTGGCTTGGAAGACTTACTGGGTGTCTGCAATAGCATTCTCCAAGTTGGGTAGAATATGACTAGCTGGAATTGGAGCACAATTGGTTTGTCACACCTGCATGACACATAGGAACCCTGAAAGCAACTGTGACTATAAAGGTTAAGCTCTGGAAAGGTCTGGCTGGGTTCAAGAGTTATTTTTTTTCTTTCTATTTTTTATTTAAATTAGAAACAAGCTTGCTTCACATGTCAATCCCAGCTTGCCCTCCCTCCCCCCAGGCCCTCCAACCCCCCACCCAATCCAGTCATCTCAAATAGATTATGGCTGAACCTGTTGGTAGTGGAGATTACACAGAGGGGAGTGGTCAGGGGAAGGAAGGGGAGACTCCAGAAAGCCTGGGGAACATGAATATTTGAGAAGCACCTGAAAGAGAGAACTTGCCAAAGAGATGAGAACACTTGCCAAGTGTTTGAGAAAATGAGGGATGGTTGAACATAAATAGTCCTTGTTGTATCCTCTCTCAAGCCATAGAAGAAGATGGAAAACATATGACAAGTGTCCAAGACGCCTACGCTAACAAATCTTGTCTGTAAGTCTCCTCAGACTTAAACATCAGTGCCACAATGACTGAGAATGCCAACCCTCAAAATGGAGGTGGGGGGGGTGACACCAAGGTAATGTTAGTAAAGAATGTGAGGAAAGGAGGTTTGGGGTAGACAAAGGGCAGCATTGACTATAACTAAGCGAAAGTTGACCCCTCGGTGCAAGAGGACTGGCCATTTAACAGTTCAATCGAAATTTGAGAGCCTGAATGGCATGTGAGTGCCATTACTTCAGAGAACTCCGGGAGGTACTGAATGAAGGAAGCAAGCAACAGGAGTCTACTTGCTTACTTGGGGTTACCTTGAGACGGCAGCTTGCTGTTCTTCTGTCAGTTAGTGGGGTGGGGGGGGGGGGGGGTAAAGTGACGACAAGAAAATCCATTAGCTTTGGGGATTTTGACCTTACACATGAGGGGAATGAGACAAGGTTGCAGCTTAAAAGGAGGATTAGCACAAAGAAAGCTTTGGAGCAAGGGGTAAGGATCCCCAGGCAAGAGGTAAAAGCCCATGTCCTCTGGTTGAAAAGCCCTCTGAGAGGAAGAGGTTCAAGACCATGGCAAAATCATGACCAAGGGTAGAAGACTCAAACATGTGTGTTAGGGAACGTGTGTGTTAGGGGACGTGTGTGTTAGGGGACGTGTGTGTTAGGGAACGTGTGTGTTAGGGGACGTGTGTGTCAGTTTTGTGTTGCAGTGGCAAAATGACCTGAACTAAACAACTAAAAGGCTCAGTTCCAGAAGTTTCAGTACGTGGCCTGCTTGCCCCATTGTTGTAGGGCCAGGTAGCATAGGCTAGAGCAAAGCAGCTGACTTCATGGTGGCCAGGAAGCAGAAAGCCAGGAAGCCAAGGACAAGATATTCTTCAAAGTTATGCTCCCTGGGACTTACTTCCTCCACTTTGTACTTTCCATCACCTCCCAATAATGCCATTATATTACAAAACCATCAAGTGATTCACTCATCCATTGGTTAGAACTGAGCCCTCAGGATCTAATCACCTTTCAATGCTTGGATCCACCAACGGGAGGCTGAGTCTTCAATATCTGAGCCTTTGGGAGTAGGGCTCACCATAGCTACCATGACAGAACACACAAAGTTGTGAGAAGAGAGACCACGGACCCAAAAGAATGGGCGTGGTACATGTGATACATGGTACATGGGTGTTCCCCAGATGGACAGGGGAACAAACAAAAGGCCATCATTCCTCTGTGAAGCAGGAACAGGGTACAGACTATTGTCGTGCAGGAGACTTGAGATAAACGGAGTGTTCCGTGGCCAGCCTGGCGGACTGACCAGCTAGAGCACTTTGAACCACTGCATTCCCCGCCACGACACTAACATTGTGATATTTGACAAGTCGTTTAGCCTCTTAATCGCCTCTGTGTTCCCTGTCACCAAGCATTGAGCTGTAACTTTGAGTTACTGGAGGAATTCCATGAGTTAATTCATGTCATATTTATTAGAATGCCTGGCACACGAGAGTGCTTCATGTGTATTATTGCTTGGAACCATCATTGTTGGTAGAACTGAGGGTGACTGCATTCTGGGGTGAACCAAGCACCTAGGTAAATGGGAGTGTGTTGACCAGGGGAGGGTGAGCTTGGCAAAGAAGTGTCTTGTTCTGCTGGGAAGCCATCAGAGGAGAGAGGCACTCAAGATGGACACACCAGGTCCTGGAGAAGCTGGTTCAAAGAACACAAACATTGGAGGCACAGGCAAGAGGCCTGTAAGAACCTGCTAGTGTCTAAAGGAGTGAGCCCTTGTGAGTACTTACAGGAAGCCTACGAAGCCAGAGTGCTTCCTTTGGGTATAAGCCCTTTGCCCTGAGTGGGCAGTGTAACAGAGGGAATGGCCAAGTGGCGCATGATACCGTGCTGTACAGAGCCTCAGGTGTTTTGGGGGCCTCTTGTAGCTGAGGGTTTAGAAGCTGAGCAGTGTTGGGATCACTGTTGCCCTCTGTTCTCCATGTGAGAGCAGCTACGACTAGTAATGATGCCGGTGTGGAGTAAATGCTGCCTGCTGGTGACACAGCTGAGCTGTCTACGGTGGGCGCTCCTCACAACCCAGGCAAAGAGCACAGCTCTCTTTCCTGCTCTCAGACGATGGTACGGTGGCACAGATATGGAGCTGTCTGGCCAGGCCATGTAGCTGGGGGGTGGGAGTGCTGCCATTAAAGCTGGCAGTGTAGGTTCACAAACTGTTTCTATTCACCCAGTTACCATAACGTGCCTTTTTAGAATTAGCTGGGCAGACAAGGAGCTAACGTGGAGTTTAGGGTGGTGACAGGGTCATACCATCTCATGGAGAGTGTCCTGCAAAGAGCTCCAAAGAATGGGGTGGATGCAATATAGAAATATGAGGCCCTCCCAACCCAGCATCTAGCTAGGGAGAATGGCTTGACTTAGCACTGCTGGAAGATCATGAGGCTCTGTCTGTCTGCCTAGAGTCTATTAAATTCCCTAGTCGAGACCTCTGCTTTCCTGTAATCCTATCGAGCTCTGCCTCTGTGTGACCTGACAAAACCAGAGCCTGTACCACTCAAAATCCCCAGCCATGCTGGGTGGTGGTCGTGCACACCTTTGACCCCAGCACTCTGGAGGCTGAGGCAGGTGGATCTCTGTGAGTTCGAGGCCAGCCTGGTCTACAGAGCAAGTGCCAGGATAGGCTACAAAGCTACACAGAGAAACCCTGTCTCAAAAAAAAAAAAACAAAAAAAAAAAAACAAAAAACAAAACCAGCCTCTGTTGTGGAGGTTCTGTAGAAATACAGATCCACTGGCTTAGCCTAAGTGGAATGCCCCTCCTCCGCTCATCAGCCAGATTGGGCTGGCAAGAGTTGCCTCTGGGCAGAGGGAAAGAATCCCTCAGGACTCCTATAACCTTCAGGAGTTAATGAAGCTTGAAAACCTAGACACTTTTGACTGAACCCCAAACTTCCCAGCCCCAGATAGAACCCAGATGCTGAGCTGTTTCCACTGCCCATTCTACATGGGGTTACTTCCCTTTCATCTTCAGCTGGATTCAGAGCCTTTGGGTTTCACAGAAACACTGCGGCAGAAGTTTCCAGCCACATTCCAAATCTGTTCTTCCATTACATATTTTCTACTCTTGAGCCAAGTTTTTAGAGATATACTTTATGTGTGGTGTAGGTGGCTGCTTCCCAAGGCCATCTAGTCTGCAACTGACCATTTGCTCAGTTTGGTCTACCCTGAAGGTCAAGGTCAGGCCCTTTCCTGCCCCTAATGGCTCTTTTTAAGATGCTCTGATATCTAGACCTCTGTCACCTCCCTTCCCTCCAGACCTCCTTGTTTTGCCTCTTTTGAGCTTTCATTCTTCCATTCAGTCACTGGCTCATTGACTCATTTGGCTCCCAACAAGTCTTAAACCTACAGAGAGCCAAGCACATGTCAAACGTTCTGTAGAATTTCAATATTCAGTGATTAGTAACTGATTTATGATCTGTTGGCCTTGATTTTTTTGGCTTTGAATTTTTATTGCATTTTTTATGCCATTACTTATAAGCCCTCTGACTGTGATGATTGAATACTTGTTAGAGGCAAAGCCAAATGAAAGCATTAACTCCTAATCTTGCTAAAGACACCCTCATTATTACTGTGCTTGTGTTTTGACTTCTCATTTGGGTACCTTGACGACAGGACCGTCTACTCTTTCTTATAATCCCCAGTGTGCCTCATGGAAAGGAAGTGAGCAAATGGCTGAGAAAGGTATCTTAAGTCATCATTTTGATACTCTTTTCTTCTCTCTAACTAGATAGTAATTATTTGTGTGTAGTTCAAAATAATTTTGGTATTTCTTGCCTCTTGTGCTGGTTAATTGTATGTCAACTTGACAAACTAGAGTTGAGAGAACCTCAGTTAATAATATGCTCCCAGCAGATTAGACCATTGGCTTGATGCTTGATATAGGAGGCCCTGCCCATTGTGGGCGGTGCTATCCCTAGGTGGGTGGTGCTTCTGCTGCTTTTAGGCTGGTGGTCCAGATGGTACCAGAAAGCAAGCTGAACACCAGGTAAGCAGCACTCTCCCAAGGCTTGTGCTACAGTTCCTGCCTCCAGGCTCCTTCCCTGCCTGAGTTCCGGCCCTGATTTCCCCTACTGATGGATGGAATGTGACCTGGAAGGGTAAGATGAAATAAACCCTTTCCTCCCCAGATTGCTTTTGATCTTGCAGTTTTATCACTGCAATAAAAACTCTGACAGTCAAGAGTATTATTAGACCAGAGCCATGGAAAAACATGAAAAGTTTTCCTGGTTGAGCATTTCCCTCCTGCATATTGTTTCCCTTTCCATAACTAGATTTTCTGTCCTTTCCTGCAAATGTCTTTCAAGGTCTTCCCAATTCCCCTACTGTGTTCTTTCAGACTTCCTGAAAGGCAGAGGCCCTGATGCCTGTCAGAGATTCCTCAGGGTCATTAACCAACTGTCCTTTATAACAATGTTTCTTACCTACAGGAGACCTGTGTTACTTTGGCTTTCCCAAAAGAAGACAAACCCATCCCATAAGTACTTTGTATATTAAAGCAGAACCAAGCATATAACCAAGTTAATGTGTCTTCTAGTCATGACTGGCTTTATCTGCATGTGGTTTATGTCATTGAACAATTTCTGGGGCATGAACATGTCAAATAAAGGTAGGCACAGCTTAGAAGACAAATGAAGATTGAAAGCAAAGTGTAGAGAACAAAAAAATTGAGAACTTACATCGTACCATCAAGATTTGATACTTTGAGTGAGTTAGAGACGGAGAAAGAATTATATGGAAAGAAGTCCAGCTTTTGAGGTTTGCTGTGATTATCTCCCAGTGTGAACAGAAAGATCTTTTTAAATGATATTTTAATGTTAGTAGAGTCCTTTCCCACATGCCAAAAGCATGACTTTATATGTGTTTACTCTCCTAACTGGGTTCTTCCTCCCTCTGGCATGCCTGCCATATATGCACAAACACACTAGGTCTTTGTGTGTTTAGGGTTTAAAAACAAGGAGGGGAATACCCGGCTGTGGTGGTGTTTCCATGAGAGACCGCGTGTGACACTGGTCAGAAGGCAGCACGTGACTCAGAGCTGTTTGTACCAGCAACTTTCTTCTGTCTGTTGCTTGTGGTGAAATGGTTTTGAAAAAAAAAGGCTTATGAATTCTTTTGACATAAACTTTGTTGGGAAAATGAATTACAAGTGGTTCGTTTTATGCCAAGCCTTTTGTTATCACCATTTAGAGCCATTCTGTTTGATCAGTTTGTGGGATCCATTCTGAGGGTTGATGCATGTGTTTTATGAGATAATATAAGAGCCTGTAATTTGTTTTGATTGATCTCCATTTGGATTCAAAGAGAGCAGGTGCTGTCATTTGGAATTGGTTTTGACAGTGGCTCAGTTATATAAATATTAGAAATACAGGCTGAAGCTTAATTTAAATTATCTTTCTCCACAAGAATAGAAGAGATTTATATTGAATATTAGACCCTGGTTCTATTTTTACAACTTCTCATATAAACGTGTAACATACCATATATATGGACACATATACATATATATGTATATGTGGTTTCCATTGTGCAGATATATAGTATGCACATCTTCTATACTTTATGAGTTTATGCAAATACTATTTTCTTTAAAAATCTGAGAATGTGATTTCTTAGTATAATAAGATGGTTTATTTTTCCTAGTCTGAAGAGTGTAGACATTTCTAACTTTGGAAACTATGTCAAGGGTTATTTTTGGTTTGGCGTGGTTTGGGTGCTTATCTTTACATCTTTGAGAGAATGACCCTTTGCAGTTTCAAATCTTCTTTCCCCTTCCGCATCTTTGTTATCGTTGTTTGAAGCACAGATGCTGTGCTTCTTCTCCAATGCAGTGGGAGGGTTAAGCCAGTACTTCCTTCCCAGCAAGGCTGTATACACTTGCACATAGCTGCCTCTCAACTTGTGTCCTCTGCAAACTGTTCCATTTCTGTGCTCCTCAGATACAGACATGGAACTTTCTATGACCCTCACAGACTGGCCTGACCCAGTTCCTCCTGCAAAACTCCCTAGCAAAGCTCATGCCAAGGTCTGTGAAGAATTGTGCTGGTATTTTCATGGGGATTGCATTGAATCTGTAGATTGCTTTTGGCATGATTGCAATTTTTACTATGTTGATCCCACCTATTCAAGAGCATGGGAGATCTTTCCATTTTTCTGGTAGTATCTTCTTTAATTTCTTTCTTTAAAGACTCAAAGTTCTTGCTATACAGGTTTTTCACTTGTTTGGTTAGCATTACCCCAAGATATTTTGTGGGTTTTGTGACTATTGTAAAGGGTGATGCTTTAATGTTTGAAACAAAGGAACTAACAGAAGTTATGACCCAATTGGGTTTCACAGAGATCTATAGAACATTCCATCCAAACACAAAAGAATATACCTTCCTCTCAGGGCCACATGGAACCTTCTCTAAAATTGACCACATACTCGGCAGCATAGCAAACCTCAACAGGTACAAAAAATTGGAATAACCTCCTGTATCTTCTCAGAACACCATGCTTTAAAGTTAGAATTCAACAACACAAATAGTAGAAACCCTACAAACTCATGGAAATTGATCAGTGTTCAATTACAACATTCCTGGGTCAAAGAAGAAATAAAGAAATTAAAGTCTTCCTAGAATTCAATGAAAATAAAGACACATCATACTAAAACTTATGGGACACTTTGAAAGCAATACTAAGAGGAAAGTTCATAGCATTAAGTGCTCACATGAAGGAACTGGAAAATAGTCACACTAGAAAATTAACAGCACAACTAAAAGCTCTAGAACAAAAAGAAGCAAACTCATTCGGGCTGAAATCAATCAAGTGGAAACAAAGAAAACAGTACAAAAAATCAATGTAACAAAAGTTGGTTCTTTGAGAAAATCAACAAGATAGACAAACCTTTATCCAAACTAACCAAAAGGCAGAGAGAATATGCAAATTAACAAAATCAGAAATGAAAAGAGGGACATAACAATGGACTCTGAGGAAATCCAGAGAATCTTCAGGTCATACTTTGAAAACCTGTGCTCCACAAAATTTGAAAATTTAAAGGAAATATACAATTTTCTAGATAGATATCACGTACCAAAATTAAATCAAGAACAGATAAGCAATTGAAAGAGACCTATAACCCCTAATGAAATAGAAACAGTCATCAAAAGTCTCCCAACCAAAAAAAAAGCCCAGGGCCAGATGGCTTCAGTGCATAATTCTACCAAAAATTCAAAGAAGTGGTAATACCAATACTCCTCAGACTGTTCCACACAATATAAGCAGAAGGGCCATTGCCGAAATCTTTCTATGAAGCTACAATTACGTTGATACCCAAGCCACACAAAGACACAAATAAGAAAGAGAACTACAGACCAATCTCCTTCATGAACATTAATGCAAAAATACTCAATAAAATACTGGCAAATTGAGTCCAAGAACACATCAGAAATATCACCCACCATGATCAAGTAGACTTCATCCCAGGGATACAGAGATGGTTCAACATACGAAAATCTGTCAATGTAATCCACCATATAAACAAACTGCAAAAGAAAAAC
Organism: Mesocricetus auratus; assembly: GCF_017639785.1. Taxonomy (NCBI): domain Eukaryota; kingdom Metazoa; phylum Chordata; class Mammalia; order Rodentia; family Cricetidae; genus Mesocricetus; species Mesocricetus auratus. The sequence goes on from NW_024429182.1 coordinate 35,953,476, forward strand.
CACATGATCATCTCACTAGATGATGAAAAGCCTTGGACAAAATCCAACACCCCTTCATGTTATCCCTGGGGAGATCAGGGATAACAGGAACATACTTTAACATAATAAAAGCAATATACAGTAAACCAACAGCCAACATCAAATTAAATGGAGAGAAACTCAACACAATTCCTCTAAAATCAGGAACAAGACAAGGCTGTCCACTCTCTCCAAATCTCTTCAATATTGTACTTGAAGTTCTAGCTAGAGTAATAAGAAAACAAAAGAAGATCAAGGGGATACAAATTGAAAAGGAAGAAGCCAACCTTTCACTATTTGCAGATGATATGATAGTTTACATAAGTGACCCAAAAAACCCTACCCAGGAACAGCTGATGAACACCTTGGCAGGATACAAGACTGACTCAAAAAAATCAGTAGCCCTGGTATATACAGATGATAAATGGGCTGAGAAAGAAATCAGAGAAACTTCCTAGGTGTTTAGTGAGCTGTTTTGTTAATGAGACCAGGCAGGGCTTAAACTTAGTATATCTCACTTCTGGTGTCTGTTTATTGACCTACTTGGATAATTAGCCACGTTTCCTCTTCATTTGACCTTGCCTTAGACTCATCTATGGCAGATTAAAAAGACTGAAATATGTGAACCTAGCTGGGTATCTGGGGCTGTAGGCTTCCTGCTGAAGTCCTCTAACATGGCCCCTAGGGATAATATAGCATCTAAAGCATTCCGTGGCTATAGTGTTTTAAACAGCTTCCCTACCACCTTGGAAATTAAGAATGCCCTCAAGGTTAAGACTCACTACGTGAAATAATTATGTAAACTAATATTGTAGGCCAACCTTTAGTTTCATTTACAAATTCAAAACTGCAGCATAATATGTATTAGTCTTCTAGTTGCTTTATTTAAGGAGTATAAGGTGGGGTGTTACCACATTGGAAAGAACATTGGATTTGAAGTCAGATGGCTCTGAGTCAGGTCTTACCTCCCCCACCTCTAAGCTGGACTGCAGACAAACTGTCCAGAGTCATAGACTCAGTCTTCCTGTCACACTTAAGCTCAGTGAGGCCAGAGGTAGAGCTCGGCAGCTTTTGGATATGATCCATTGAAGCTCTTACCCAGTTCCTAGAGTCACAAAAACTGAGGATCTTTTGCCAGCCACTCACAGTCCACCTTTCCATTCAAAACCAGGATGCTTAGACTCCTAGTGTCACATCTACCTTCTCACTTTCATTTCCATTTCCATCATGGTCTTTGTCTGACACGGGCATGCATGTCCTCAGCCATTCCTCATTCTTGATCAGTTCTGTATGACGGGGAATTCATCTGCCTAGCTCAGGTACTCTATGGGATCAGGTGTTTTTAGCAGGTGGTCCTTAGGAACCTCAGCTGTTGTTTAGCTTCTGCATTCTGCCAGATAATAGGTTTTCTGTACCCCGATAATCTGTTTGTCCACCGATGCAGTAAGCCAGGTCAAGCTGAATCGAAAAAGCCAAAGAACAGGTTTATTTGGGCAAAGCAACTCCCTGGTGAGTTCTCTGGTCCCAGAGATCGAGGTAGGAGAAGTCACACACCCAAACTAAAGCATGGAACTTACATAGCCTGTAGACGAGGGGTGATGATGTGCCTGCCACAAGCTGGGCTTATGCCCAAGTATGGTCAAAAGCTGACTGCTTTAGGCAGCTCAGGGGAGGAGCTGCCGAGAATGCAGAACTGGACTTTTGGTGCCTTTTTTCTTGGTAATTCTCTGAGAGGGTGGGGTTTGGAGAGAGGAGGGGGGCTTTCTGGATCATGCAGGATTGAGGGAGTGAGTAGAAGGTTCCAGCAGAACACTCTATCTTAGCCAAACTGCTGAGAAGCTACTGCAGTCCATGTCTCAACCCCATGATATTATTCAGGCCTCAGCAGACACCTCTGCTATTGACCCTTTCCCTTTGAGCCTCTGTCCCTGAAAGCAACAATGACTTCCTGTTGATACCCATCCATCTCTGACTTTCTTTAACCTCTACCTCTTGCTTATCATTTTTTTTAAAGACAGAGTGTCCCTCTACAGCCCTGGTTAGCCTGGAACTCACTATATAGACCAAGTTGGTATTGAACTCACAGAGATTCTGCTGCTTCTGCTTCCTAAGTGCTAGGATTAAAGGCATGCACCAACACGCAACCCTTGCTTAGCTTTTCAACTCATCCAACACTTTGATACCCATTTCCACGCATTAAATTCCTTCTCTTTACTCCATGTGGTTCTGATTTATCTAGTAGCCTCTGATGACACTCTTGAAGTGATCAGTTGTCTGTAATTCCTTTACTAATTATAGAGGTTACATAGCTGCCACGCCTTTAAGACTCTGCATGGGTAGTAACAAGTCACTTGCTTTTGTGTGTGGCCAAAGAATTTGAGTTTTCAAAAATTCCTACAACAAACCTACACTGAAGTAGAGGATCCTTGAGGTATACATGGGGAGCATCAGTAGGCTCATTCACCATCCAAAGGCTTCCCTTTTACAAATCAGCCTTCCAACAAGAGTACTTGCCCTAAGAAAGTTAAAATTACTGTATCCCATCCATGTTATGAAACAGTCTATTCCAAGTATCAAAATAGCACACTAGGTCCTAAAGAGACATCCCAGCTGTTGAAAACCTATATGACTCTTGCAGAGGACCTGATTCCCATCACCACATCCAGGATATCCAATGCCTTCTGTGGGCAACTTCAATTCATGTGCATATATCTCCACATAGATGCATGCATACATGTAATTAAAAGTAAAAATAAATTCTAAAACAATAGCAAAGCTAAATTGAGGAATGCTGAGAAGCTGTTTGCAATATCAAGTGAAATAATGTGTGTGACATCATTCCATATGTCATCGTAACTTCTTAAATGAAAATCTCAAAATGTCTGAAGCAGTTTGTCAATAAAGTTTAGTCCTTTTTTAATTAAAAAAATGAAAATCTCAGTCATTAGGCATGATGGCATACACTGGTAAACCTAGCACTTGGTAGTCTGAGGCAAGACGATCACTTGAGTTTGTGGTCAGATTGGTACCATATTCTCTATTAATTTTTTAGTTTAAAAAGATAGTATAAATAATTTATCTTTTCTGTATACAGAGGATATATGTGTGTCAGTGCAAAAGGGTGCAGGTGCATGTTAGTGTATATGCTGTGAAGCCAGAGGTCAACCTCAGCTGTTCCTCGGGATCCAACTATCCAGCTTTTTGAGACAGTCTCTTATGGTCCCTGGATTACCAATTCCACTGTGCTGACTGGCCAGTGAGCTCCAGAGCTCAACCTGCTAGCCTCTGTAGCATTAGGATTAGAAGCATGTGCCACCCGCCATGTCTGGCATTTTACATGGGTGAGGGGGTCAAAGTCCTTGTACTCATACAAAAGGTATTTTACCAACTGAGCCTTCTCCCCAGCTCCTAATTATTTGTTCTTTAAGGGAACAGGATGCAGATAGTACACACCAGAAATACAGGTAAATAATCAAATTCACAAACAACAACCGGCCCTCTCATTTCCTGGCTTGTGCCATGATAACCAGCTTCCTATCTCAATATCTGACTATATGATAGTAGAAGATGGCTCTGTTTAATGTCAGAAACTTTTTTTAAATGAGTTTTAACTTGGAATCATGGGTCAGATTGCATTGCGACACATTTCCTAAGGAGATTATTTCCTTAATTGTCCATTGGATTTTCTACATTCTATGCCCCGGCAGATACTATGACTATAACCCTGTCCGATTCTTATCAAAGGGTTGATTGTGAAGAGTGCCATTCACAGAGGTCTGCCTGGAGGATATGCAGTCTGCTCTTCACTGAGAGAGTCTACATTTTCCTCACAGTTTGTGTCAGATCATCAAATAGCTGCCAACTGACATCTCCACATATTAGTTTCTTGTCAGTTTCACTTTACCAGGGAAGATGAATGAAAAACAAAAGCTTGGTCATCGGGGCATTTGGAACTGTGTGTTGAAAAGAAAACACACAACTTTCCAAATGCAAAAGAGAAGTCAGCCCCAAAACAGCTTCATGAGGCTCTACCATGAAAGTGCTTGCCTATAAATGAGGGACAAAGTAGAGACAAAAGAAAAGGATAGCGAGCGAAGATCCCTCTACTGCCCAAAAGATGTACTCATGAGGATGAAGCAAAGATATTTCTACACGTAGAGTGAGTCAGGGTGAGTCTATGTGCTGCTCCTGGAGGAATTACTAGAAGTATTCCCATCAAATGAGAACTGAACCAAAAGCATCAGGATAGGGGAGACGAAGAACCAAGGAAAGTGGCAAGCAGTAGGCCTAATCAAATGTGCTAGGTATGTTCTGCTTTGCTTTGACAAATTACTGGACGAAAGCAATCCAGGGAAGGGAGGGTTGACTTTGCCTCACAGTTCAAGGGGATACAGTTCATAATGCAGGGAAGGCATGGAGGCAGGAATATGGGCAGATGGTCACTGTATCCAGAGAGCCAAGACTGATGAATCCTGGTGTTCAGCTTAATTTCTCCCTTCTCCTTTGTGTTCAGTCCAAATCCCTCCCCATAGGATGGTATTGCACACATTCAGGATGCATCTTCCCTCCACAGTTAAACCACTCCAGAATCTTTTACAGGCTCTTACGGTGTATCTTCTAGATGATTCTAACTCCAGGCAAGTTGACAATAATGATCAACTGTCACAATTTGCGGTCAAGTCTAAATGGTGAAGATGGGACTGTGAGCTGTCAGTCATTAAGGCTCCTTGAAGCAGAAGTGGCACTGACTCTGAGAAAGTGTGTGATAGAAGGCATAGAGTGGGGAGTGAGAATGAAAAACACCCCTAATGCGCCTCTCTGAGGCTAAGGAAGAGAAAAGAGAGGTTACAGGTTGGCTTCTCTAGAAGCAGGTGTTGTAACTGAGTTTGGGGTAACTGTTGTGAGAATTGTGCTAACTTCAAGTGCTTATGCACGTGATCTCAAGTGAGGATGAGATTGTTTGGTTAGACTCTAAGCAAGAATGGTTCAGGAAATAAGGATAATGTCATGTGTGTAGACAGGGACACCTGGTGAATATGCTGTGGGGTTAAAGAGGCCAAGACTGGAGTTATGAAGTATAAGCCAAAGAATGCAAAGATGGATGACCACCACCAAAAGTTAGGGAGGGTTGGTGAATGGGTCTACCCAAAGTCTCAGAGAGATCATGGCAAAGAATGCAGGATGACCACCACCAAAAGTTAGGGAGGGTTGATGAACGGGTCTACCCAAAGTCTCAGAGAGATCATGGCCCCTCGAGAGCCTTGGTTTTGAACTTTCAGCCTTGAAAACTGGAAAAACAAGTTGGTCACATTAAGCCTATGGGACTCTGATTTAAAAAAAAAAACCCAAGGAAGCTAAAAAAAGCTATGAGGAAGCACAAGACCAAATCCCATGAAGAAACCACAGAGCCTGTGCTGACTGGTGAGGAAGAGTCTTGTCATCTGACCCCAGAAAGGGCTGCCCCAAGGAGGTCATGACCGCCCCAACGAGGTTATGACCTAGGGTGAATGACTCCCTGCAGAGGCTAACCCAGAAGGTGCTAGCTGTGAACTGAGATGTTTGTTCACACACACACCACACACACACCACACACACCACACACACACCACACACCACACACACACACACAACACACACATACACACACACACACACACACTGCCATGCTGACAGTTGTTTCTTCTTGGAAGAAGATCTGATTGGTAAATCTTTGCCTGGGTATCAGGGCCATATATAGTCATTTTGTTTTTATTGGAAAAAAAACGTTGGGGCTATAACTCAGTGGTAAAGTGCTTATCCACTATGGTAAATGCTTTGGGTTTATTGGGAAAAAACGTTGGGGCTATAACTCAGTGGTAAAGTGCTTATCCACTATGGTAAATGCTTTAGGTTTCATCCCCAGCATTGCAACACCAAAGAAAGATTTTTTAAATTGATTTAAAGTAGAAAGATAACTATGAACAAGTATATATGGAAGCTTTAAATTAGCAGGAAGAAAAAAGGAATTGAATTATAAACTTGATAAATCAGCAAACAAATGAGAAACAATACAGTAACTAGTATAATTAATCATAAGGACATATGTTGTAAGCAAGCCAAAATATAATTTTTCAAAACAGGTATGATTTTTTGGTTTTTCGAGGCAGGGTTTCTCTGTATTTGTTTTGGAGGCTGTCCTGGAACTTGCTCTGGAGACCAGGCTGTCCTCGAACTCACAGAGATACCTCCTGCCTCTGCCTCCCAAGTGCTGGGATTAAAGGCCAGATATGTTTTATATCTCCTTTAAAATAGAAAATTCAGATTAAAAAATATAGAAGTACATTTTAAGCTATTTATAAGAAATGCTAGTAAAAACAAACTGTAGCCAGGTGTTGGTGGAGCACACCTTTAATCCCAGCACTTGGAAGGCAGAGGCAGGCACATCTCTGAGTTGGAGGCCAGCCTGGTCTACAGAGCAAGTGCCAGGATAGGATCCAAAGTTACACAGAGAAACCGTGTCTCAAAAAACAAAAAACAAAACAAAACTGTAGATTCGGTGGGAGCAGACTCAATTTGGTGTTTTGGTTATTTGGTGTATGGTAAAATTTAAAATAGCAAATGTGGGGATGTTGCTCAGTGGTAGAGTGCTTACCCACCATGCATCAGGCGCAAGGTTTGATCCCCAACAAAAAGGGGACACTGGGGAGAAAGTAAGCCCTCCCGTTTAACCAGGTATGTGTGGAGATGCTTATGTATAGTCCCAGCACCTGGGAGGCTGAGAAGCAGGAGGATCATGAATTCAAGGAATAGCAAGGTCCTGTGTCAGTTACTCGTGTTTATCTAGCCCTGCATGTGATCCTCAGGGCCACTGATTTCCCAACTGCTCCTTTTTTTCTTCATGCTACTTCCCAATCTCCTTCATAACAAGATTTTAATCCGACCCCTTGAACTGGTAGAAGTAGCTTCAATCTGATGCATTCAAAAGGAACTGGTGGCTTCAAAAAAGACATCTTGTAGAATGCCTTCCATTGCATTGTTAGGACTTTTGCTTTTCCTGTTAATAATTCCTCCTTGGGCAAGAGAGGTAGCTTGGCAGCAGAGCACTTGTTTAGCATATTCAAGGTTCTGGATTCAATCGCTAGTACTGGCAAAGCTATTTCTTCTCTTTGGGGTTTAAAACTTAGATAAAATCATTTTGTTACTGATATCCCCATTAAGAGTTTGCTTGTCTTTTAATGTCTGTCAGGCAGCCCAGACTGGCCTCCACTTTTATATGTGTGACAAATGAAGGAGGGCCTGGGATCTATAGGCCACCAGAGTGGCAGACACAAGGAAGGGCACGGGATGGGTGCTTCCTGATTCAGACAAAAAGACCAGCTTCATCATCACACCATCGCCATGGCTGACTCAGCCTCGCTGGCTTTGGTGGCTGCTAAAACTGAATCCTCAGTCAGCCTTCTTTTTAGAGAAATGATTTAAAAAATCACTGGAAATGTGTGTCTGGTGATGAAGTTACAGCTTCTTTGGCTTTGGTCAGGTAAAGCCAAGTTGTGAGGAACTCCCTTTGGCCACTTTGGAAAATCAAGATGAAATACTCAAATATCCATAAAATTCATTATTGGAACCTAGGCTGAAACATTAGCAAATAGCATGGGATTTAATTGTTCTTAACCACTTATGACCAATCCTGTTTTTCCTAAGTCTGAGTAAATAGAGCTTGGGGATATGTTCTTGCTTTATGGAATTGCATACAACTGTTCATGACCAAGTTGATATGCTAATTATGATTTGGAGTAATTTTGGGTTTCAGGATAACATAAGAACTGTAACTTCTAAAAAATATACAGCAAAAGCTCTCATTTTACTTTTAAATACATTTAGGAATTATTCTGTTGAAAAGTTTTCCTTGAAGGAACTAGAAAAAACAGAATGCCAGTAGTTGACAGTAATTGATATTGTAAACCTAATTGTCTTTATGAGTTCTCATGTAGTTACTGAGAATCTGATCTGAGATCTTTTTTAATCTTCAAAATTTTGCATGTCATGCCATCAGAAATGATTTTTTCTTATATAAATATATATGTATATATATATCAGAATGTGGGGGAAAGAAACTGAACACAAGCCTAGTTTTAAGTAAAAATAATTTTAGTTGAATTTCCTCCTTCAAAAAGCGGGGTCTTAAAGTCATACTATGATAAAAAAAAATAAATGGTATTTCCTGAGCTTTTGGGGTGGGTGAGTCAATATAGATATTCCATTTAGGATGTCCACAGTCATTTAATATCTACTGTATAGTTATTTTTTGCAGCATTATTCTGGTTTTCCATATTTTTATTTAACTTTTTATGCATGTCACTTTCAGTTCCCTCTCCCTCCTCTCTTCCCCCATCCCTCAATCCTTCCAACCCCTCACCCCCACTCCATCCCCCCTCCGCTCCCTGTACAGTTATTTTTAGACAGGAAGATGCACATACATATAATATATATGTATGTATAGTGTGTATATATATATCAGTACTGCTAAGAGCAAATAGAAGTGTGTATGTGTGTGTGTGTGTGAGTGCTCGCGCACACACATATGCTTAAGCAACAAGCTTGGGGGGGATTTGTTTACAGCAGTGCAACAAATTGTTGATGTTGATTATCTCTAGGGGTATATGAATATAAGACCAATTTATTTTTATGTTATACCTGCCCATGGTTTAAAAGTTGAATGTGATCAAGGCATGATGACTTGTGCCTGTAATTTCTGATACTCAGGAAGCTGAGGTAGGAATATTGCTAATTCAAGGATACCTGGAAAATTTAGCAAGATCTTGCCTGGGCATGCAATAAAAAGGTATGGGGGTATAGTTCCATGGTAAAGTGTTTGCCTGGGTTCAATCTCTAGTGCTGAAAAAAAATGGTAACAATGAACTTATATCTATTCTATGTTAAATATAGTTATAGCCAAAACGTTTGTGGAAGTATTATTTGGAGTATAACATCTAAGCAACTCTGATAAAAATCAGTCAATTATCATATAACTACTGCTGGAAGATTATTCACATGTTAAGAAAGGAATCCTGTATAAAAACTAATGTGATATCCAAGGCAGCCTCTGTGGGTTGAGTTACTGCTTATATCTGTTGGAGACTCTGTATCTAGAATCCAATCCTGTTGTCCTTCACTGTTGCAAGCAGGGACTGCAAAGTTAAATTGAACACTACAGTTCATTTAGTATATATTGGGTCCTGTGGTTTATTCTCTTGTCACCCTCTTTATTTATTCCCTTATGTGCACCCCCTTTCTGAAGTCTCACTACTCAACCTAGAGCCACACCTGATCCTTTGGGGAAAGAGGAAGTGAGGCTATCACTTAATACTGACCAGTGATCTCTTTTCTAACAGGAACCTGGGGGGACAAAAGCAGTGTCAACAATGAATAGGCCACCCGTCACTACCAACTACAGATGACTTGCCATTTTATTTACAAAGGTAAGGAAATGTATTCTGTATCCCTATTCCTGAAAGATGCTCTTTACAGCACTGAGTTTTTCTACTGTATCTTTATTTACCTACCTAGTTCATGACATTTAACTTTGACCATATCAAATTTCAAACAAACATCAAGCAAACAAGACACAAGCTTTGAATGTCTATCTGTATGTGGAGGGACAAAGCATGACAGGGGAGGAAAATGCCATGAATTATGATGCATGGCTAATTTTTAATCACCTTAGAATTCTCCTTAATTTTAAACAAATACTCTACAGCAAAATATTAAAAAGAATTCTGAATTCATTTGTAATCATCTTTAGGTTGATCACAAGCACTTCTCAGACTATCTTCTCTCCTTTCTTTTAAAGAAATAGAATGATTATAATGTCATCATTGGCTTACACACTTGCAAGTACATATTGTACCCAGTGCAGAATCATAACAAGCCTAAGTAAGGGCAGATAGTAACCCCACTGTGCCCAGTTTAATAGTCCTTTTTAATTTGCTGCTGTGGCCCTTAGTGTTGTCATCCTGGGAGGTCTGGTGTCTCCAGGGATATTGACCTCTGGACATACCTGTGGGAGATCATCTTGATTGCATCTACCGACTGGCCATTGTGGGTGAGAGTTTTTGTGTTCCCTGAGCAATGGTTCTGAACTGTATAAAAGAGAGTGAGTGGAAAACAGGCAAGGAAATCATTGCTTTCTCTGCTTGCCAGAGACATAGTGTGAGTAACTGCTTCGAGCTCCTGGGTGTTGATTTCCCCACACTGGTGAACTGTACTTTGAGCTGGACCTTTCTCGCTTAAGTGGCTTTGGTCATAGTGTTCTATCGCAGCAACAGGGAGAGAAAACAATAGCAACTTTTATCTCAGTTGACCCTTTAGGGGTGAAGAAGGGGGAATATCAATAAATATTGATCAGTGATTTTGTTTCTAACACTACCCCCAGGGTGGGGGGCACAAGCACTATCAACAGTGAATAGGACACCCATCACTACCATGACCCTCCCTTACCTTTTTTGTGCTTCTCAAAAGGAATTTAAATGACTTGAGTAAACTGGTATAGTTTCCACCTCCTCTTCCCTACTGTCAAGTAAGGACTGATTCACAAAGTAAAGAGGTACTCTTTGAGACTACCTGCTCACTGCCCTTCATTTGTCAATTAGTCCATTTCCCAGAGGTTGTTTCTCAACTCCCCACAGAGTGGCTGTTGAAGTGTTACCATTTGCAAAGCCTAGGGTCTGAGAAGTGCAGCTGCTTGCGTAGCGTGCTTCAGGGAGGTCCTTCTACTCTTTGCTCTAGGTTGGATTTTTATCCTGAGCTGGTATTACTAAGTCTTTCAAGCATTTTAATCTTCCTAGCATTTTATTCAGAACCCATCAAAGTACTATTCTAGGGATAAAAAGAAATCAGCTCCTCTTTAAACAAATAAAGCATTTTGTGGAACAGGATCTTTGTAGACTCCCTGTTCTAATACGGACAGGTTGAATGGAGTCCCTCTGAGAATAAGAAGGGTAAGAGGGAGGCTGGTTGTGGGAACAGTAGACCTAGTGAGGTGAGTTCATCTAAGTCCATACCTTCATTTTCCTGAATGGCCTTAGTCATGTTGGACACCCGCCATCAGGGGTGAACTCAGTTATTAAGTTCAGGTGTAGAGATATGATTGGCTAATTCTTTAATGCCACAAATACTGAACTTATTAAATCCCAGGATTCAAAGGCTTGTAAGAAAGTCAGATCTGTCTTTCCCTGGGGTATTACATGCCTTTCATGTAATTTAAGATCCTGAAGTATTCTTGGAGTCACTGGTAATTAGCAAAGAGTTCCAAACTGGACAGTGAGCAAAGAGTGAAAGACTTTGGGCATCAACCCTAGATGATATGTCTTCATCAAACCTCTCCTCTCAAGGCTCAGGGATCTAAATGAAAGAAGAGGCAGAAAGACTGTAAGAGCCAGAGGTGGTAAATGGCTCCAAGAAGACAACATCTTCCAGACCCAACAGGACTGGAACACATCTGAACTCACAGACTCTGAGAGCACATATAAGACTCCCATTGGTTCAAACCAGACAGAGTCTCCACATGGAGAGAGAGGGGGTGAATACAAAGTCCACCCTTAACCAAGAAGCTATTTCCAGTTGATTCCTGCTAGGAAGGTGAATATCAGTTTTCTCCAATGGAGTTTCACTGACTATGTCAACCATACTCCAGAGCAGATCCCAAGCCCAGGAGTTCATGTTTGTTTTGATATTCTTTTTTTATTTGCTTGTTTGTTTTAATTTTTGTGGGTTTTTTGTCCTTTTCTTGAGGGGGATGAACATAAAGTTGGTTGAGTAGAGAAGTAAAAAAGACCTGGGAGGAGTTAGGGTAGGAGAAAGGATATGATCAAAATATAAAATATATGAAAATTTTTTAATAATTTAGGAAAGATCCTGAAGTATTGTGGTCCCCTGATGATGTAGGTAACCTCATTTATCACAGAAGTTTTTAATGAATTTGAAGTCAAATATGAATGCCTATTAAATAGTGATTAAAATACATCTTTAAATATCTAATGTCTATCAGTTATAAAAGTGTTTTATCTTAAATGCATTTGAAAAAACTCACAAAGTTAATAGTTTTGCATATGTAGAGCTAAAACCCCTCTGTCAAATTTTTAAAACAGATTAAAAGGCATATAGCAGCATGGGAAAATTCTAATAATGTGCTTAGTAATAAAATAATAGTTCCAAAACTTAGAATTAAATATGAAATCACTAATACTACTGACAATTATAGGTTTAAAAGCCAATAATTTAAATACTAAGACCCTAATAGATAGCTTAACAAAAGTATGGAAAACTCAAAAATAAACACACAAAGAGCTAACAGTAGTGTGGGGAAACTTTAATCTTCACTAGTAATTTTCAAAAATTAAAATTAAAATAAGGAGAGAGTCCTTATTTGACCTATCAAATTATCAAAGATATCTAAATTAGAGTAGTCATTAATGCTCAATAAGACAAGCTCCCACTCGCTACAGATAGGGCTATGAGTGGGAATAGACTTCTTGGAAGGCAATTTACTAGAATATTAGTAAAAGCTTTAAAGTGTTAATACTCTGGTGTGGCTTAGTCATTCTATGAATTGAATCCAAGATAACATTGATATTGGACAAAGACTTAAATAAGCACAGATAATTACTTTATTATTTTCAGAAATAAACATTTTCAGCCACCTCAACTATCCATCAGTATTAGCATTATTAACTAAAGTACTGGTACACAATTGGCTTCACACAGTGATGTCTTTTCATATCTAAAAGAAAATATTCTTTTCCCAGGGAGGATTTTTATCATAAAAATGCATGCTTATTATATCAGTGTTCATTGAAAACACCAAGATGGATACTATCATTTTTCATATTAAAAAGCATATGTCGCCGGGTGGTGGCGCACACCTTTAATCCCAGCACTCGGGAGGCAGAGGCAGGCGGATCTCTGTGAGTTCGAGGCCAGCCTGATCTACAAGAGCTAGTTCCAGGACAGCCTCCAAAACAATACAGAGAAACCTTGTCTCGAAACAAGCAAACAAACAAACAAACAAAAAAGCATATGTCAAAAGGAAGAGACAACTGTGCTAAAACGTGAATCATGGAGCTGCTTATGGGAAGTTTCTGTGTATGCTCTGATTCATAATTTTGGTACTTTCCAGATATTTTTACAGTGAGCTCTTACAACCTGAAGCAAAAAGATTTTAAATAGCTTTTAACAAGGAATCTATTCACATGAAAGGGTTTAGGGTTCTTCAGACTTACACAGTTAGGTATACTTGCAATAAGTACCCTTGGATTTTCTTTTTCCTTTGTTTGTCTTTCTTTGAAACAATGGCAGTAATGACAACAAGACGCTATGTAAAATATATTTTTCTTTGATAGCATTATTACGTTGTATTGAAAGGGTAGCATTCAGATTCAAAATGGAAATATTTCTCCTTTGTAGATGTCGTCAACTGCTGAAAATGGAGACACAGTACCTAGCAAACAAAATGAAGAAAAAACCTACAAAAAAGTAAGTGTTTTACTGTCTTCAGAAAGTAGGAGCAGTCTTCTAATGTTTGCTGGGTTGATGTTGTTAGGCCTTTTCGTCCTCCAAAGCCATTACTTTCTCTTGCTGCTCCACTGAATTAGCAAAACCTTGGTGACTTAAATGACATAGTTGCAAAAGTCAGATGTCTGACAGGGTGTGACTGGTGTCCACCAAGCTGCATTCCTTCCAGAACTGTTAGGGGAACAATTTGAGTCCTTGTTCTAACAAGTTACTAGATGTTACCCATGTACCCAGTATCCCATCTTCCTTCTGTCTCAATGCCAGATTCTTTGTTGGGCTGTGTCCTTCTAATGCTACAAAGGACCAGTGAATTGCACCATGCCCTCTCAGATAATGCAAAATAATTGTTTTATTTCAAAGTGAGTTGATCAGCAACCTTAATGTTCACAAGCCTAAACTCTTTAGAGCACATAGCAAGGTGTATCCACAGGGTCCAAGGATTGGGTGTGGCTATCTTTGAGGGACATCTTTCTGCACACCCCAGTTGCCATCTGAACACATCTGGGGAGATAGTTATTTTTCTGCCTCTCGTATTATTCATAGGAAGAAGACTCTCAGTAGCATGTGATATTCTATGTCTAGCATATGAGTCCTCTGACTCACTGCCAAATACTAAGTACAGTCTGTCTTTAAATTGGGGGGGGAGGTGTAAGTGTGAATTAAGGTCACTCCCTGAGTTTTTTAAATCTTCTAAGATTTCGTGTCCATTTCCCACAGACCTCTTTTTCTAGGCTTCCAAGTACATCTTACCACTCTTTGAATTTGATAAATTTTTGACTCTTATCAATCAAGCTATCACTAATCATGTAAAATATGGCAGTGAGCACCACTGTTCCCACCTGTAGGTTAACCTTACACATTACAGCTTTTAGAAGTACCTGCCCTCCTGCTCCCTGGGATTAGGAGGTTTGTGTGTTAGAGATTTACTATATCCTATTTTTTTGTTTCTACTTGCTGTTCTTTGATGGACAACTGGTGTGTGTTGTGGTGTGAACATTTCTCAAGATGTCTACTTTAACCACATACTCAGGTCATGTGTCTGTGTGAAATATTGGTTTCCTAAGTGCTCTTTTCCTATAGATCTTATGAACTCTTCTTTTCTACTCAGAGAAGCCTAGACATATAAACATGGACATTGCCATTTAAAGGGATGATGTGATCAGGGAAAAGATGCTTCAGTGTGAAGACTAAAGAATTCCAGGTGTCAGGTCTCAGAAACTTTCTGTATCCAGCCAATGATACTCATAGCAGTTCTTAACTTTAGACATGGGTGGAACATCAGTTATTTCTTCTTTACCTAGTAAGTATGGGAACAGTATAGAGCCACTTAAGTCACCAGACTGTCATTACTTTAGGTCAGCATCAGGCAGTATCCTCAGTCAGCATCAAAGTACATCAAGATTCTGAACTCAAATCCTTTGTCATACAAACATAATAAAAAGAACATGATCACAGCATGCCAGTATTTGCCAAGTGTGCCCTGGTCAAAATATAACAATGCTGGCAAGAGTCTACAATTAATGGATATTTTGACTCAGCAATATCGAGAAAGTCATAAAAATGAAAAGCTCTAGTGCTATAATAATTCCTGTAGATAGAAAGAGACAAAAGAAGATTAAGAAAACCTGTGTACACTCACATGCACATGCAAATGCTTCAAGAACCTTTTAAGAAACACTATAGTATAGGAATCTTTTAATGATCTAATTAGTAAAAGAAATCTTATTAGAAGGAATTACTCTAGTTGTGAGAATATTCAGAGTTAATGAATGTTGACTTAAAGGAATGAGGAGAAACTAGTTTTCTTTCCAACAATATGGAGAAGTGCCGATTAAATACTGCATGGACTGTTGGTACCTGGTTGGGTTAGTAGTCCCAATGATTGACAAATTTGCTTCATTCCCTTCTCCACCAAGGCAGTGCATGAGTTGCCCCTGTAGCTTCATAGTTTTCCCATGACCTTCATAAAAGTAATACTTTGTAATCATACAGAGATATTGGAAATGATGCCCACCCCGATCCTGGCTCTATCATCAAGGCTACCTTGCATTTCACTCGATGTGTCTTTAAGTTGTTTCCTTGTTCTGAAGCTCTGATTACGCAGTAAGGTTCTGTTTAGTAAAGAGCCTTGGTGAGCCATTGGTTTTGAGTTTTTGTTGCTGTTATTGTTGTTTTGGGTTTTTTAAGGGGGTGGGGAGTTTCTCTGTGCCTTTGGAGGCTGTCCTGGAACTAGCTCTTGTAGACCAGTCTAGTCTTGAACTCACAAAGATCTGCCTCCCGAGCACTGGGATTAAAGGCATGTGCCATCACCTCCCGGCTGAGCCATTGTTTCTTATGACTGACAACAACCCAGGATAAGGGCATCTCCCTCCACCATCCACTGCCAGGAACAAGAAAGTCCCCAAAGGAGTCTATGACTAGGAGAAGTATTTGTGAAGAACACTGTGGGGCTCAGGAGCCTGTAGTGAGGTGGTGAGAGGAGCTGCTGTGGACTAGTGTTAACCAGTTGGCTTCCAGTATGGGGCTCCAGATTAGATGGACAGCAGCCAGCAACATGCAGCTTCGTGATTTCCACGTGGTTTAGGGAACAGTCAGTGCTCCTGAACTCCATGCTCTAGTGCTGTCTTGATCATTTGCACGTGATTGTTGAGTTGGCTGCTTTTGGTTCTTCCAATTGCTCATTTCTCTAATCTATTATCAATTCTTGGCAAGCCCAGGAGGAACTAAGCATAAACCCATAAGGTTAATGTCTTTGACTAAGGGCCAGAACAAGTCAGGTTTTAGCTATGTAAAACAAACATGTTGCCCATTAAGGCCGGCATTAATGGCCACCTCTCTGTGTTTACAGAGTCTAGGATTTCCATTCTCGGTTAATTTGCTGAATGTCTTCCGTTAGAGTTGTAAACACAAAAGCCTACAGGAGCCAGGCAGGAAACAGGTTTTGCTATAGCTATGGGAACTATTGTAAGGATACATACCTTCCTTTGGGGGTGGGTGGCAGTCAGCTGCTGCTAACCGGACTGTGCATGAACATATACCCCAGCCTGTCATATGCTCTGAATACCTTTTTGTTTTGTAGGAAAACAGACATACAGATCTTGATGCAAAGTCTCCCAGGTTTTTAATCATCAACTAATTCAGAAGTTTGTTTTTAAGTTCACTCTGGGCAAAACAACTTGCCAGTGGGACCTTTCTCGCCTACAAATGGCAGCCAATTTGCAAACTCTGACACATTTTTACTCTAAGAAAATGAAGGAGAAAAGAAAAACATGAAAAAGAAATGTCTTCGAGAACTTGTCTCCGCTTCCCAATACAGTTCAGTTTATTTGGGAGAAAAATATAGTCCCATATGAAAAAAAATTAATGACCCAAACCAGTATTAAGTACCAAGACAAGCGGTGGGAATTTTGTTTAATTATCACATGTCCCCAGGAGCTGGAAGATCATTGCTGTCCTCCAGGTTCTCCACAGCTTCTAAGCTGGGAGAGCATTTTGCTGGGGTAAAAATTTCCTAATGTCACCAGCATGGTGGTTCATGCCTTTTGTTAGTCCCAGCACGCCAGAGGCAAAGGCAGGCAGATCTATGTTTGAAGCCATACAAAGCAAGTTCCAGGACAGCCAAGGCTACACAGAGAAACCGTCTCAAAAAAAAAAAGTTCTAATGTCTCTTTGCCTTTTGTCACTCCTTTAGTGGCTGGGTCTTCTAATTTTCTTACTTGTCTATGTGATGGGGGCATTTGATGAGCATGACACACTTGGATGAGGGTGGCTTGCTAAAAGGACAGGAAAAGTTAACCTGAGCTCAGCCCAGTGTCGCTATTTGGGACACATAGCAGGTAGTAGTGTCGGCATGACTCCAAGTCACCCTTGGGTGCTGGTATAAAGGGTCCGAGCCTTATGTTCCAGGCCAGTATTATCCAGTAGAACTTTCTGGAATGGTGGAAGTGTTCAATAATCTGACGTAAGCCCATGGCCATAAGATTTTTGAAGTTGTTAAATGGCAAGCATGTCTGAGGGACTGCATTTTCATTGATGCAATTGTTAGTACTGAGTTTTAGAAACCTTTTCATTGGCTGACCATTTTATACATGTATATAATATATTTTGATTGTGTTAACCACTCTCATTCCATTTCCTTACCTTTTCCTGCTCTATCTGAAACCCTTCTTGCGAACACATCGCTTTCCTAACTTCATGTCTTTAAAAAATTACCCTTTTGAGTTTAATTAGGATTTCCTAAATGTGCACAGGTGTGGAGGTTTTACTGCATCATAGGAGACTTTCCAATGGCCACAATGTTGAAGAAAAGTCCCTTCTCCCTCCTCTGACCACCATTAACTGCCAATGGCTGGTTCCTCCTGGAGGGGTTGGAGTCTCACGTGCCCCTCCCCAATATGTGTTGGAATCTTGACAACACTGCATTCTTTTTCCTCCTCTCTGAGGCTTGGGGACAGGAGCAGTGTGTGTGCCTGCATGCATGCATGCACACACACACACACACACACACATATGCATGCACGCGCACACAACTTACATATCCCATTTAAGACCAAGCAGTCAACCATCATTTAGTCTCAATGTTTCGGTAAGTTATGAGTCTCTGCCTCTCTGCATTGATTACTGCCCACTGTAAGAAAGAAGCTTCTCTAATCAGGGTTGAGGGTAGCACTAATGTATGCAAAGAAACATAAATACTTAGAAGGAAGTTTGACAACTTGTTCATTTATCCTAACAACAGCAGAGGTTCCCTTTGGGGCTGATGATCTTCTGGGCCATGGGCTTTTGATGACATTCACAGTACAGGATTTCTCTCTTGTGCAACAGGCCCCAAACCAATCAGAGTGTGGTTACCCCCAGAAGAGTCATGCCACTATTAATCACTGGACACACCTTGCCTGGCAGTTCAGTTTGTAACATACAGAGTCCACCAGTGGGTAAAGCCATTGGTGACTTGATGACATGTATACTCTAGCAGGCTGAGGAACTCCATTTTTAGTCTTTGTTAGTAAGCTTGAGGCTTAAACAGGTATGTGCTGATTACCATAATGGATAGTGTAGTTGTAGGCACTAAGGCATTGTGACACTGTTGAGGACAGTGACAGGATGTGATGGCTGTACACACCTACCAGCAGTACAAGGTGCATAAGGTCAGAGGACTGTGGCACCATCGACTTTTCTATTCAAGGAAATGAGAGTTGGGCACAAATTAACATAGGAAAAAATGATCAAGAAAAATTTCTGAGAAAAGTTTGCTCATGTAGTCAAGACCAGCCTCAAATTCACAATCCTGCCTCTGACTCTTCAGTGCTGGTATTTCAGGTGAACTTGACCATCCTCAGCATCAAGGGTAATTTTGGAAAAACATCGAAATGAAGACTTACCTGAAAGTTTGTGATTGTTGTGACTATCAGAATTTTCCTGCTACAAGTAGAGGATATTGTGTTGTTTGTGGGATTTATGACCAGATAAGAGACTTAGAAGCAAGCAGAAGTCAAGACATGCACCTTATGGGATGGTTAACACTTGAATAAGATGCTGATGCCAGAGATCCAAGCCTCTACATTTTACTTTATGGATTTTTTAAGACAGGGTCTCATTATATAGCCTAGAACCCACTAGGTAGACCAGCCTGACCTTGAATTCGCAGAGATCTGCCTGACTCTGCCTCCATTGCTGGAATTAAGGATATGTGCCACCATACCTGGCCTCTGTGTTTTCCTATAAAGATGTATATGTATATACCACGTGCATGACTGATACATGCAGAGGACAGAAAAGTGTGTTTAATCCCCTGGAACTGGAGTGATAGGCAGTTGTGAAGCACCCATTGTAGGTGCTAAGAACCAAACCCAGTTCCTCAGCAAGAGCAGCAAGTGCTCTTAACCATTGATTCATGTCTCCACCTCCCAAGCTCCCTGCATTTTAAATGTGATGAAATTGCTTAGTCCTACAGTCCTATCCCTCCCAAAGCAACAGATATCAGGATGACTGAGTAATATGTGCCAGATGGCGTGGTGGTTCTTTGCCAAGGAGATGGCCACTCGTTGCTGATTTTGTGATCCCACAGTTGGAACTGATAGAGTATCCTAGACACTGGGGCACCTGCTGGGGCAGGAAGTATTTGTTGTTGTCATTTGCATTTTGCCCCCATCACCTCACCTCCCTACCTTGTCTTTCCAGCCTGCTTCTCCTTTCTAGGCCTGTTCACAACAAACTTCCTTCCCTAGGAGAGCCAGTTCTGGGGACCACAGACTACAGTGGGGACGGTGTGGTAGATGTCTGTTGCCTTTGATACCAATGAGTCTCTGACCACTTTCCACCATGTCTGGTAGGAAGCTGAGAGACCAGGACACACATAGCATAGAGGCCTTGACCTAAGTGCCCCTGTTTCTCTCATCTTCTATTCTATTTTTCAAGACCTTGGAAGTTTCACTGCAAAGCATCAGCCAGTTTCCTGTCAGGGCAGGGAGTGATGAGGTGGGAGTCGTGAAGCCTGGCCCTTACCACGTTTACAAAGACAGATGGCTTTTATTACTTTTTAAGTATGAGTAAGGTTTGCCCAGGTACACTTTGATCTAAATCTAAGCACTTGTTTCAGCCTAAGCTCCTTTATGTAGTCTTTGTGAAGGCACACAGCTGCCTCTAGAGAACTCCGGAGTGGAGATCTCAAGCTGAATATCTGTGCGTATCTGTTCATGAATACTTAGGTTGGAATCATATATTACCCAATCAAAAACTGAGTAAGTCCTTTTCATTATTTGGGTAGGGAAAAGGGCCGGCCTGATCAGTCTTTCTTTTCCTTGATTCTAGAAAGCCAACCCCACCTCCCTAAAACCCGCAAGCTTATCCCCTGTCCTGCCATCTTCAGCTTAGCCGAGGCATCTGTGCGAATGTATTGAGCAGCAGTTGTCTTGAACAGCAACTCTCCTAGTCTCTAGGAAGAGGGACCCTGTGACATTTCGAACAGCATTCCTGTTTCATCATAATCTGAAAACTGCCTCCCGCTTCTCAACCAGAAATTGTGTTACATGGAGAACATTTAAGGTCTGGAGACATTTTTTGGTTCTAACAGCTTGAGAGATGGTGCTCTTAACTATGTGGAGATAGGGGCCAAGGACGCTGTGTCTTACAAGGCACAGAACAGGCCTGTCACAGCGTTGTCTAAATGTCACTAGTACCAAGACTGAAAGTCCTTGGCCTAATCAAACTCTGTCTTTGAAGAGGAGGGAGAATATGAGTTCCTCTCTACTGGTGCCAGTCTGTAATTTTGGGCTTTTTTTTTTACATGGATCTGTGTCTTCATTTTCCCCATTCATAAAATATAGTGGATACATGTTCCTGGCTATATCACAGTGCTATAAGTATCAACGGATTTAACAGATGTGAACACAACTGGATAAAGTAGGATGCTAATGAATGGAGTCCCAGTATTTGTTAATGAGAGCGAGATCTCTCCACCTGAGATTCTCCACATTCATCTGTAGGAACAGCAGGATGGTCAT
Organism: Mesocricetus auratus; assembly: GCF_017639785.1. Lineage (NCBI taxonomy): Eukaryota > Metazoa > Chordata > Mammalia > Rodentia > Cricetidae > Mesocricetus > Mesocricetus auratus. The sequence continues at coordinate 35,974,544 of NW_024429182.1, forward strand.
GTGACTGACATCCTTGGACTAGACTCATAGAAATGATTTATTCACACCCGGAGGTCAGCCTCAGTCAACCTGGACATGGGCAGGGAATGGGGAGTGTTGGAACTGGATTCTGTCCTTCCCCAGTGCAGTGGCTTATGACATGAGAAGCAAAGATAAAAATCTTCTAATAGTGGGCTGCCTCTCAGATTTTAAATTTGAGCCACAAGGAGGTGGGGAGTATGATTAAACAAAATCATGTCAGATTTACAAGCATGTATAATGATAAGCCATTATCTCCCTCCCCACATAGTACGTACCCCACTCCAGACATCTCAGCTTCTGTAATACATGTTTTCAAAGAATCCTTTATTACTTTCTGAAAGATGTCACATATCATTGAGCAAATAAATCAGCAGCTTCAGAGAGAGCCTCCAGGGAAGCAAGCCATCTTGTCAGTCTCTTTCTCCAAATGGGTCATTGGAAGGTGGCCACTTTGTGCATTCACATTGGAGGAAGCCCTGGAGAGTGGTCAGGTATGCCCCATCTCTACCCTTCAACCTCTAAAGGTCTGCCTTTTGATCCCCAATTCCTGTAAACAGTACACTGGTGTCCCTAAAACTCTCCTTATAGGAGCTGCCATTCTAAGCTCACAATCTGTTATAGGACAACAACCACTGCAATATAGTTGTGTTTCGTATTAGGCTAGAACAGGGTTGGGGGTGTTTCTCTTCGTGCATCCAGCCCTCACTGGAGCTGCTGTTCCTGCTCACAGTGAATAATGCTACCTTTGCTTTCTAACCTAAAGACTGACTATAATGTGGTAAGCTGCATGCCTCCTACACAGCATGGCCAGGGGGTTCTCGTCTGACCAGAAGCCATCCTTGTCCTAAGGTCCATGGCTTGTCCATCTTTATCATGACCTCCCATGCTTTGTCTGTTCCCTTGCAGACTTTTTTAAAAGGAAGTCACATATGAGAAATATCAAAGCTAGAATTCTGGATTTTGAAAAAATAAAACCAGTACCATAAGTTTTAGTTGTATACATACTTAATAAATACTCATAATAATAAATAGGATTCTCACCATAGTGTGCTTTATTTAGTTTTGCAGTTATGTGGAGTGTTGGCTATTGGAATAATATTTATGGAGTTCCATTTAGTTTATGATATCTAAAAATCTTATTTATTTGATGAATGAAAGCATATTATAAACAATTTCAAAAACCAAGCTAATGAGAATACTAACATTAAATGTTTACTACAATTCTAAGTAGTTAAGAACTATTCATTTTATCTTCACAAGAATCCAATGAGGGTATCACTGAGATGGCTCATTAGGATAAGGCACTTGCCACCAAGTCTAGGACATACGTGGTAAAGAAAATAACTGACCCCTGAAAGTCCCTTTTGGCTGCCACATATGCACTGTGGCATATGTATATGTGCGCATGCGTGTGTGTGTGCGTGCACGCACGCATGTGCACGGACACACACACACACACACACACACACACTTAAAAGAACCTAGTGAAGAGATGTGCCTGGCTTTGTTTTCATGAGTTATAAATTCATAGACTCTACTGTATGCATGAGTTTTCTGTCTCATTCAACCAACCATGGACTGAAAATATTTAGGCCGAAGTATTTCATTTGTACTGAAAATGTACACATATTTCCCCCTTGGTATTGTTTCCTAAACAGCACAGTACAGCAGTAATTGTCATAGCATTTACGTGGTATCATATGTCTTCAGTAATATGGAGATGATACAGAAGGATGGATGCTGAATATAGGTGATAGTCAAATTTAGCACTGATCTATATAAGGACTTGACAGTGTCTATAGATTTCCATTTCTATGGGGGTCCTGGAACCAGTTCTCCTCCATGAAAGGAGACGACTGTCCTGTTATCTCATTTTAAAGATGAGAAAAATTGGTATGGAGAGGTTGAATAACTTGTTTCCCAAGCATAGTAAGTGGCAGAATAAGACGGATATCCAACCCTGATTATGTTCAGAGTCTGCCACACTCTCTACACTAAGGTCTGGACACTGTGTCCAGAGAGTGGTGCTGCCAGTGATGTTAGGATGGCCATTCTTAGCCACGTGTGATGGTGCACATCTTAATAGCTCACCTCAGCCTAGGCAGGAGGAAAGCAAGTTCAAGGCTAACATGGTCCTTTGAGTGAGAGAGACCTTGTCTCACAGAAGGAGGAGGGGGGCAGGGAATATATGCATAGTCATTCGAATTATCCACTGTAATAACAAAACCAGTGATAAAAAATAATCAATTCTAAAATAGCATTTTCCCTTCTTCAATGGTCCAAAGCCAATTTTCCTAATCCAAAGTCTTGCCTTAATATAGAATCCAAGTTCTAGCCTGGGAGATACCTTCTCTAGACAACAGTAATTTTGGAGTAATTTTGAAATGAGAAATGAAGGATATTGTGATGAATGCTGAAGAGAAAAGGATAAATAAGGTGACTGATTCAAGATGTTTTCTTGAGGGTAGAGCTCAGGATTGATAGCAAGGAGCAAAATTTATTTGGCAGATGAGAAATATTTTGAATGAGAAAATCAGAAGGAAACCACCTTGGAAAACCTAGTCAGCTGAGAGTAAGCTAGATTCTCAGGGGTAAAGCTTCACTGTTGATCTGCTTGGAGCAAACAAAGAGTGGATAGAGAAAGCACTGGGCAGGAGTGTGACTGCCCATAAGCTCCCCTGAGGGAATCAGGTTCTCTCAAATGAACGCCTTCATTCTCTGATGAGTACAGCCCACCGTCTGTTGGTCCTGTGTCAGCAACTCTCTCACTAGAAAAGGGAAGTAAGGCTGCTTAGTCCTCTGTGGAGAAGTGATGGCCTTCATTCAGCACATCATCAAGAAGGGAAGAGTATTGGGGCACACTCCTTGAATTCCCACACTCAGAGAGAGGCAAGTAGATTTGTGAATTTAAGACCAGCATAGTCTACATAGTCTCAAAGTAAAAGGGGGAGGGCAGAGAAAAGAAGGAAGAAAGGGAGAGAGGGAGAGAGGGAGGGAGGGAGGGAGGGAGGGAGGGAGGGAGGGAGGGAGGGAGGGAGGGAGGGAGGGAGGGAGAGGGAAGGAAGGCAGGCAGGCAATGGAAGGAAAAGAGAAAAATGTCTCTCTATGGAGACCTGAAAAATTCCTCATTTATCCTTTTGGGAGGCAACTTCAACATTTGAGTACTCTCCATCACCCCCAGACACAATGTAGGTTCTAGCCAAGGAAAATGTTGGAACTTCAGTGGGGTCTTATCACCTGGTGCTGATCTCACCCCCTCCCCAGCCATCCATATGACTTCTGCTCGTCCAAGAAGTCCAGCTGTCTGCTTGTGGAGCAGGAACACTTGCTCATTGAGCAGTGTATTAAAATATAAATGGTCTGGGTAATCTCCTAATTCCCCTGAGATATGTTTTCATAGTGTGACCTTGTCATTTGTTGTGGGTGTGGTCTGGGCCTGGAATATAAAGTGTATTTGGTTAATCAGTTGACAAATATTTATTTAGCTTGGCTCAGCACTAGGCCTTAAAGGTAAAACAGAGGCCACAAAGCCAGAGTCACCACCCTAAATAATGTTGTCATTGTCTTGATAGGCCAGCAAAAAATGAAGGTTAATAAAATAACAAGCTATTTTAATAATTACCGAGATCTGATAAGAATACAGGAGGTCAGGAGTGCTGCTGTTGAGGCTGCTGTTCAGGAAGCTTCTCTAAGGAGTTGATGTGAGGGCTGTGGTCACAGATGTGAGCAGCTGAGAGAAGAGTGGAGGAAAGAGCATTCTTGTCAGAGAGAATGGCATTTGCCAAGCCCTGGAGGCAGGAAGCAGCTGGGTGGCTTCCAGGAACCAAGGAGAAGCCAGTGAGAAAGCGAGATGAGCAAGCTAGGTAAAGAGCAGCAGTTCCCAGTTTTGTATGCATGGGGTCAGCAGACAGCTGTCACAACCAGCATCTGATGAATCCCATGGTTTCTGGGACATATTGAAGTACACAGGACAACCCTTCAGCACACTGGCCACAAATGTCAACAGAGCTACATTAAGAATAGGTAATGGCCTAGACTGAAACAATAGACTGGGGTCAGGGGTGGATTTTGACTTGTGAATGACCTGAGGAAGTGATAGGAATAATTGATGATCCCATGATTCTAGCTCAAGTTCTTGGATTGTATCAGTGGTAGAGATGGAGAAGGATGTCTACGGACAGTGACATCTTCCAACTTAGACATGTTAGTTGGGTAATGCCAATGAGGCCTTGGAGAGACAAACCAAGTAAGAGGTATGGAGTTCGGCTTCAATTCATGAAATTGTAGGTCTACAGGAATTGGTGCAACATGATAAAGAGGCTTTGTAACCTGGTAGTGATGGTGTATGCTTTTAATCCCAGCACTCGAGGCAGAGGCTGGTGGATCTCTGTGAGTTCCTGGCTAGCCTGGTCTACAGAGCTAGTTCCAGGACAGCCAGGATACATAGAGAAACCCTGTCTCTAAAAACTGAGAGGGAGAGAGAGAGAGAGAGAGAGAGAGAGAGAGAGAGAGAGAGAGAGAGAGAGGCTTTGTGATGGGAGTGTTCTTATTCTGATATTACGTCTGCAGAACCCTCTCTACATAGGTATATAGACTAAGCATTCTTAAGTGCTTCAAAATCCAAAACTTTAAAAAATATTTTTATTAATTCTTTGAGAATTCCATACAGTACACTTTGATAACATTCACCACCAAGCCCACAACTTTTCAGTGTCTACGTAACACCCCAAGTGGAAAACTCTACATCTGACCTATGTAATAGGTTATAATCAATACATAGGCACAGTATCAAATAAAATTACCTTCAGCAGTTGAGTTTCATGTTTCAGCTTCAGTCTCATACCTATAATATCTCATAATATATATGAAAATGTTCTACAATAAAAAAGAATCCAAAATCTGAAATATTGCCGGTTCTAAGCATTTTGAATAAAGGACAATCAATTTATAATTCTCAAATAAACAAATCCAACCAATGTATACCTTACAGCAATGGTTCTCAACCTTCCTAATACAGGTCCTCACATTGTGGTGACCTCCCAAATTTATACTGTTGCTACTTCATAACTGTAACTTTGTGACTGTTATAATCATAATGAAATATTTGGTATGTAGGATCTCTGATATGCAGCCCCTGTGAAAGGGTCTTTTGGCCCCAAAGGGTCATAACCCACAAGTTGAGAACCATTGTCCTACAGTCTTCCATTGACCTTTTGCTGACCACTAAAAATATCCATGGTCCATCGCTTAAGGTTCCATTCGTTCTAGATGTTGTCCCAAGCAAAGGCTGCTTCTTGATAATTGCCATTCAATATTTGGAATTGGCTAGCAGCCCAATTCTCTAACCCAGCAGCTTGATAGACATCCTCATCAAAAAGGAGCAAGGTGGGGAACTGTCCAGATTTGCTGTTTGAGAAGTAAGAAGGAACAATAAGACAGTTTGAAAAGCAAGTATAGGCTCACAAAAGCATGGGAAAGGGTAGAATGCAAAACTGTAGTTTGCACTTTAGCTCAGGCAACGATGACAGTGAGCAGAGCACCTACCCTTGTGCCCACTCTTCAGTGTGTACCCCTTGTTACTCCCAGGAGCTCCGTCTTGTGTGGTTGGTATAACATGAGTATAGCAGCACTGTGGTATGGCTTGAGTACTAAATCTAAGAAGAGGTACTGAATGGATGAAAAAATAATCCTAAATTGCTATTGCTCTTAATGGCCTCCTCCACTTGTGCCCTAGGAGACTTTAGATCCCAGGGGAGCAGAAACTGTTAGGTACTGATTGAATGTGATTTCAGTACTTCAATAAGGCACAAATATGGCTCCCACCCTCTTCATCCTAGCTCCCTTCTCAAAGTTTGGGATTCTGTAGTCTAAGGCCCTGTTTTCGTCTGTGGCAGCCTGTTTTCTTCAGTATGAAGGGGATGGGTTATTTTCAAAAAGCATTTGAAAACTGTCAAAAAGTCTTTCATGAGTCAATGACATCTCTTAAAAAGCCACATCCAGAGAGGGGCAGTGTTCTTTGGCTTCTTTCACATTCAGAAGGAGACTCTATTGGGTGTCAAGAGCCCTTCCTTCCCCTCCATCTCTGTGTCACAGGGTCCACCTGCTCTTCTGGTGACAATGGGATTCTCATGACAAAACAGATGTCATTCTTTCTAAGGACTGGATGAGAGGGTATATGGTTAAAGACAGTAAAAACGGGGGCGGTTGTGGGGCAGGCAATGTCCAGCTTTGGTTTTCTTAAAGAAAACCATGAAAGATAGTAAGTAAGCAGGGCACGTAGCAAGCCCTAGCTCCCGGGTTACGAGCCTATTTTTAGCTTGTTAATTATTTGAAACACAGACAGGTCAGATCTGTCATCCCCCAGTAGCATACATGAAACCTAAGATCAGCCTTATCTTCGGGTTTCAGATACAAAAAGAGGTCTGAAGCAGGGAAGTTGAACTAGAGAGCAAAATGAAAATGTGAAGTCTCCTGAGAGTCAACCTCGTAAAAAAGAAACTTTTTTCCCCCAGGAAGTATTCCACGTAATAAAAATGTCAAAAGTTTCCATTTCCTTTTGGAATTTAGGGCATGCCAACTCAGGCTGCATTGATGTTTATCTCCATGCTTTTTACTCGTTCGTTTATTTCTAAACAAGTTTTTTTGGCATATCACTGCTCTTTTAAATGCAGGTTTTTTGGATTGTGTGTGTCTTGAATTGCTTCACATGTGTTCACAGATGTGTGGGAAGAAAGGGTAGAGTATGCCACCACAGGTCCTTACTCACCTTGACAAGGACAGGGTCATTCTCAGAGATTAGTGGTCACACAAAACAGAGCAGCACAGTGAGGACCCTAAGAGAGACATACATGGTACCCCGGAGAAAGGAAAGGTGACGGATCGGGGACAGGATCTCCTGAGCGGATTGGAAGCATGTGGAGAGAGAGCTGGGAGGAGAGGGGAAGAAGGGGAGGGGAGAGGAGGAAATAGGGGAGCAGCAAGGTTGAGTCGGGGGAAGAAATAGAGAACAGGATGAGAGATACCATAATAGAGGGAGCCATTATAGGTTTGAGGAGAGATCTGGCACTAGTGAGATTTCCAGAGATCCACAAGGATGACACCAACTCGCAATCTAAGCAATAGTGGAGAGGCTACCTTAAATGTCCTTCCCCTATAATAATGAGATTGATGGCTACCTTATATGTCATCCTAGAACCTTCATCCAGTGGCTGATGGAAGCAGAGGCAGTTGTATGGTGATGGGTCACCCCTGGGCTGGTGGTCCTGGGTTCTATAAGAAAGCAGACTGAGCAAGCCATGAGGAACAAGCTAGTAAGCAGCACCCTTCCATGGCCTCTGCATCATCTCCTGCCTCTAGGTTCCTGCAGTGCTTGAGGTCCTGTCCTGACTTCTTTCAGTGATGAACAGTGATGTGAATATGTAAGCCAAATCAATCAAGTTGGTTTTGGTCATGGTGTTTCATCACCGCAATCGAAATCCTGCCTTGGACAGACACTAATTAACAAAAGCAGCATTCCCAGAGCTCACTGCACAACTTGAGAGAATGTCCAATTCAGAGGGAATGGATCCACAACAGCACCAGATCCCAAGATCGCTGGGCCCCTTGGTGGCCCAGAACATTTCCTTTTTTCCAGCCCCACCTCTAATCCTACATACTCATTCAGTAGACCGGGCTAGGCACCTATTCGCATTAAGCAGGGAACGAGAAGTGGACACAGGTCCTTGGCCCACGACCTCATGAAAGCAAATTAGCACTATTAAAACCTCCCTTTTGAGCCATTACCCACTGTGGACCCCATCCAGCCAATCAAGGTTGCCTGTATCCTCAGTCCTCAGTAGCACTGTGCATTCCTTTTGTTGTAATTTGGTTGGGACCAGGTTTTTCTGGCTGTTCTGGAACTCAGTATGTAGATCAGACTGGGCCTTCACTCACAAAGATCATCCTGCCTCTGCCTCGTGAGTGTCAGGATGGAAGGCACGCACCACCATGTCAGGTGTGTTGTTATTTTTCTATAGCTTAGACAGCTAGAGAGATTGAAATGCCTTCATTATCGTTTGTGTTTGTATTTGCTTTTATTACTCAGAATTTGATGTTTTTTTCAGATAATTTGCGTTGACTTACATTCATTGTTTTGAGAATTGCTTAGGAACACTGTTGCTGTTTTATTGCTAAGTTTTACTTACAAATTAAGAGCGCTGTATTTTTGTTACAAATATTTTTCTGACCTAAAATTGGACTTGTAATTTTAACCTTCTGTTACCTGTTTTTAAGTGAAAAATGTCATTTTATTTTCAACTAGTGAAGAAAGTATATCTATTAGTGGTTGTAGAATGATGTTGCTGTGTGTCAGCATCATGTGATAATCAGATGAGGATATTTAGCACACCCGTTGTATCGTATATCGTCATTCACTGCAGTGCAAACACCCTAGATCTTCTCTTCTAGCCATTTGCAGTAATAGTGCAGCATTCTTACCCACAGTCACCCCTCTGTTCTGGGGACAGACACCTTACTCCTTTTAACTGTGACTTCTTACACACGGACCAGTCACTTTTCTCCTCATCATTTGCCTTTCCCAGCAAAGCTTTCATAAAGTCAACTTACTGCTACTTCCCAAGGCTCTATTTCTACTCCCATTTTTCAACTTTATTTCTAGTAATGCCTTGTTTAATTATAATAGTTTATAAGACATACTTCTCATAGTATTAATTAATTTTCAAGTTTTTCCTGGGAGTGTTTTTATATCATTAGTATAACTTAATTTTAGGGTAAAATGGCCATTTGGCCATTCTAAATTCATACTATGTTTTTTGTTAAAGTTGTATTACATGTAATAATAAATTTAAGGAGAAATAATAGGTTTAAGTTCTTTCATCTTTCCTTCTTAGGATGGAATGTCTATGTAGTTACTGCCATTTATTCAACTCAGTGAAATTTTTTTTCTGTGTTGATCCTGTACACTATTTTTAGATAAATATCTTTCTGTGTAACCTATGTGGGACTCCATTAATGTTTTAGGGAAACTTTTTCTGTTATGAATAGGATCATTCTTCCCATTACATTTTCCAACTAGTAGTATCCTGTAAGTTTATTTTATAAGCTGCTAACAATTTGGAAAAATCATTTTATTATATTCATGATTGATCTTGGATATAGATACAATATCTATACATCTATCAAGCATAAATTTTAGTTTTTCAGTCGATCTGTTTTAACTTTGGCTTCATTAATTAAACCTTAAGAACTCAGTATTAGAAGCTGCTTGTGATAAGTGCCCAGGCAATACTCCTGTGCCATTTCCCAGAATGCTCATTGCACACACAGGTTATTAATAGATATGTAAATAAAAGACATTTGGAAAGTATCACTTTAGTGTTTTTCTTGGTATGATGCTTTCTTTAGTTTGAAAATATTGTTGCCTTTATTAATACGTTTTCATTTGGATTCTAGTTTTACCAAAAGTTGTTTATTATTATTGTTGTTGTTATTGAGTACTATAATTTTCCTATAATTGATTTAAGTGAGCATCGGAAACTATAACCCCTGTACCTAAATCTCCCAGCCTTGGGCCTGCTTGGACGCAAGATCTTTTCACCAACTGCACAAGTGAAACTGGACTTCTGTGACACTCCCAGAGATTAAAAAAAGAAATGTGACCAGTGTAACTGCTGTTAGCATAAAGCAATTAATATTTGAATTTTCAGTCAAATGTAGAGCCTGGTGCCGGAGATGGTCTGGTCTCTTTCATTTCCTGGATCAGCTTGCCTTCCCCTCGGTACCATTTGCTGTGTTGTTCCTTTGTGTTTACAGAAGCAGGGCATTTTATGAGGCATGTCCGGAAGAAGGAAATGATATATGGAAAGTATCCACGTAGGGTATAGAGACAGCTGATCCCTCAGCTGGAGTCAGGGTCTATAAATATACCAGTGACTTCGTATGTGCCATGGGACTGGTATTTTCCATCTTTCAACAAACTTTCAATAAACTTAGATGAATTTATTTTTTGAAAATGGAACAAATTAGTTATCCACAGAGATTTTATCCTCTCCATCTCTCTCTCTATCTCTCTCTGTCTCTCTCTGTCTCTCTCTGTCTCTGTCTCTCTCTCTGTCTCTCTCTCTGCCTCTCTCTCTCTCTCTCTCTCTCTCACACACACACACACACACACACAGAGAGAGATAAGGTCTTTACCTCTATTAACAGAATCAATCCTTTTCCTTGGAAGTAATCTGACATTCATTGTGGTTTTTACAGTCTGCTGAGTTGAGGATAGTCACCATCATTTGAGGTAGAAATAGAGGAAATGATTAATTTAGAAAGGAGAAGGATTGTGGGGTGGGTGGAAGTGACATTTTCTGCATTGTATTCTTAGAAACTTAGACTTTTCTGAGTTGGCTGTGCCTCTGATAAAACTGCTCGTTGACATAAGAGGAAACAGAAGCTAAAGAAACTTTCAGTCCCTAGGACAAGTTTGTGCCAACAGCAAAAGCCCAAGCTGGAGTCTCAAGTTCACGTCTCTGGTTATCCGCCTTTCTCGGGCCTCACACTTAGCTCAACACCTTCATTAGCTTCACAGAGGTCACCAGACCCTGACCTCTGCTCCAAAGATGATCTGCATGGCCGTTCCTGTTCCAGGCTTGCTTAGTTCGCAAAAGGAATGGTGTGTAGTTTATCTGTTGTTGGACACAGAACCCTCTGTGTGTGCCTGTGCCTGTGGAAGGGTGGTGGTGGGCACCCAGAGTTGCCAACACACTACCAGAGCACTTTCAAGGACCAGAATCAGGACTAAAATCACTTTAGTGCGCTCTGGGACTTGCTGTCACTTCAGTGTTTGTGTTTCTCCCATGACTGTGCAACAAAACAACTGTGCAGTTGTAAAACGCTGTTCTCAATGAGCCTGTGACAGAGGACATTCCTTTGGCTCAGGGAACAGGACAGCAGGCATGCTGATGGTGGGACAAGCATTCACACGGCATGTTCATTCAGACAGAATGGCTTAGCTGATGTATGCCCTGCCAGCTTTACAGTTAGATGAAGACATGGTTCTCAGCAGGGACATTTAGCGGTGTCCACAGACACGTGGGGGTGTCACATCAGGGGAAGAAGGGTGACTGGCATGGAGCAGATAGAGGCCACACAAGACGGTCCCCTCAGCATAAAAGAATCCGGTCCAACTTGTCACTTGAGCCAAGGTGGAGAGACCCTGACCTGTAGGAATTTTTTGACTTGCCTAATTCTTGGCTTTAGAAGGTTGTACTGAGAACTGATTCGTTTAGAAACAGACTGGCCTAGGCATATTTGGTCTGGTACAGCCTGGGAAGAGCTCTGTAATCTAACAGGGTGAGGGGACATGGGTGCTAGGAACTGCCTTGGAGAATGGCAGCCAAGGAAAGCAGTCACTGTATTACCTGGCCTCCCTCCCAGGTGTCTGTTCTCAGTTACCAGAGTGCAAAGGCCGTTGCCCTTTGTTCTTCCCATCTGTGGATTCAAGGATTTAGGTATACTGTCTTCTTGTTGCTGTTGTTTGAGGGAGGGGAGGGTGTCCTGAAATACTTTAGATAACTGGATTGGAAGAGATAATTATGAATATACAGGACAAAGGGACACTGTGCCATTGTCCAGTCTTTACACAAACAGCTGCAGGCAGAGAATGCGTGCCAAGTGAGGGATTGGGTCTCAGCAAACTCCACCATCACCGAGGACACCTGAGAAAGGAAGGACAGGAGGGCTCAGGAGGACGGTTGGGAGAATGCCCTAAGCCTTCCTCTTGCTCTGAGCTCTGTTCAACCACAGGTGTCCTGAGAAAGATTTGCATTTCCATGTTCCTTTATGAATCTTTGAAAGAAAATTTCCATATTGTTTGGGGTTCCCTGCCCCCAACACCAGGTGGTTACCTTCAGTACATATTGAATGGCTGACTAAAGATGCAAGCATTTCCAATTATGCTTCTTGTTTAGGGCTCCAGCCAGGATGGTGACCTCACCCCTCCCCCCTTGTGAGCCCAGCAGCTATGTGCTAACCTACCTCACAGCCCTAGACATTAGTGGTAAGCAGGAGTCATGGCTGCTTGGGTTCACTTCTGTTCACAAACTAATGCATTCTCTCAAAAGCCCATTCATTTATCCAAGTGGATGGCAGAACTTTCTCCCAAGCCATATACCAAATCAGGTGTGTTAAGTTCACAAACCTGCCTGTTGCTAAGCAACCCTCTTTGTAGACTTCTAGAGCCAGTATCAGATGCTAGTGCTGGAGTAAAGATGAAAGGATTCTGCCCAGGCACAGGGTCTGTCCGACAAAGTCTAGAAGAAGGCAAGATAGAGGCATGGTACATGGGGCAGGGTAAGCTATTAGAGAGGCTCGGAGTACACAGAACAGCAGGGGGGGCTGTGAACAGGCCTTCTGTACAACAGACTATGTAAGAGAATGTAAGATAGGAGTCTTCAGACTGCTAATTCCTTGTTTGCGTGCATGCTAAGTCCTTACTGTTATGGGGTCTGCCCAAGGGAGAAGCCATACAGTAGGGCTGTGTATCCATAGCCTATAGAATCCAAGTGTTGAGATCATCTTTTTCCATCCATTAGTTACTAAGTCACTTATTGAATAAAGCACATTCGTGGCTGAAGAGCCATATAGATCACTTTGCCCTGTTACTTTAAAATGGTGTGGTTTGCTGGGGTGATCATGTGTATTCTTGGATTCTAATAAAATGGCTGGCTGTGTTCAGAAGTATTCTCCTTAGGTGGTTGCACTCAGAGACTGAGTTGAGCTCTGAGCAAAGGCTGTGGTTAGATGGCAGAGAGGTGAGCACAGTTGGACAGAGCACAGGGTCCCTACAGAAACATTCCAGTTAACTGTTCCTCAGAAAGGGGGAAAGCAGCCATCCTGGACTAAGCAGATGATTATGGACTGGACACTTCTATTATAACAGGCCATGCAACTACAGGGGCAACCAGGGGTCCTCTTAGATGGACCACAGGAGGAGGGTTTGTGGGGATCAAGTTGAGAGGGTCTACAAACTTCTCAGAGTAGTCTCTACCATCCGAGTACTGATCAGTTCCCATGGAAGAATCCTAAATAATTTGTTGATAGCTCAGACATCTGTGATCTCAGACAACACCAAAAACCATTAATTACTGCTCTTTTGGAGTTCAGGGAGGACTCTGTGGGATCAGCAACACCCATGCCTCCCTGTAGCTGGTAATGCTGGAGGTTACAGGTGGGTGAAACAAGGGAAAGTACCTAATCTGTTCTCCTTTCTCAATATCAGTCTGACTCAGAAAGTTGTAACCCAAAAAGACACAGCACATTTGCTTTCTGTTGTGCCTCTTCTTGAGTAACTATGACTGAAGAGTGTTTATTGGCGTGACCATGGCTGGAGAGAAAATAAAAGATACAGAAAAAAATAGTGGGATGAAAAATGTTAAACCATGTGAAACAAGAAGCTTTCAGTTGATGACCATAAATACTGAAAACAAAATAAAGTCAGAAAGTGGAGTTTCAACACTTTGTATGTGTAAGAAACCTTTACAGTCATTAGTGACTACCTTCATTTTATAGAGGAAGAAAAAAACAACCACAGGACTTCAGGACCCTTTCTCAGCATCACAGCTCCCTGATGGCGGAAGGGGCTGGAAGTCCAGATTTTGCTGTGTGTTGCTGAGCCTATCAGATCAGTTTGTCCTACTTGCAAATTACTACAGTAGGGCTTACGGAATGAAAACAGTGGCCATTGAATACTTTGTGTTCTCTTCTACCCCTGGGCTCTAAGCTAGCTGGTGGAAGAGTTCGGGACACTGCCCCTGCATCCCTGGTGTCTGTCACGTGGGTGTCTCGCTGCATTCTGATACAGCTCCTCAGACAAAGTCCTCACATGCTTCCCTTGCAAAAGAGTCCATCATCTCCTCTGGGCATAAAACATTGTAATGCAGGAAGCTGTGATGGGCAGGGGCCAGGGGGAGAGCCAGCACACTGGGTGTGAAGAGGCCAATAGCCAGTGAGAGAGCCTAGAGATTGTCATGGTTGTTTTGCCCAAATGGCGAAAGAAATAAAATGTTTTAGAAACTATTCCATGGCCCTAAAAGAGAAGTGAAGTGCGGGGAAATTGTGTCTTGATGACAAGTTGAGCCTAGATCTTGGAGGGAGCATAGCGATTGCATGGACAAAGGCTGCTTCACCTAGATTTTCAAGAGTGCCCAATATTTGAAATTATCACCCAATTTTGGTACTATAACCTTGTTGTGGAGTTCTGGAAAGATGTATGAATGGATTTTCACCTATCAATCTGTGTGCTATTTTTTTAACAATCTTTTTTATTTTACATACTAATCCCAGTTTCCCTTCCCTCTCCTCCTCCTGCTCTCCCCACCTTTCCCCCCCACCCCATCCCCCTATTCACTCTTCAGAGAGGGAGAGATCTCCTATGGGGAGTCAACAAAGCATCACATCACTTGAGGCAGGACCAAGGCCCTCCCCTTGCTGTATCTAGGCTGAGCAACGTATCCCTCCATAGGTAATGGCTCCAAAAAAGCCAATTCATGCACTAAGGATAGATCCTGGTCCCACTCCCAGTGGCCCCAAAAACTGCCTAAGCCACACAACTGTCACCCACATTCAGAGGGCCTAGTTCAGTCCTATGCAGGTTCTCCAACTATCAGCTCAGAGTCAGTGAGCTCCCACTAGCTCAGGTCAGCTGTCTGTGGGTTTGCCCATCGTGGTCATGACCCCTTTGCTCATATTATCACCTCCCTCACTTCGACTGGACTGTGGGAGCTGGGCCCAGTGCTTAGCTGTGGATCTCTGCATCTGCTTCCATCAGTTACTGAATGAAGGTTCTATGATGACAATTAAGGTGGTCATCAATCTGATTACAGGGGAAGGCCTGTTCAGGCACCCTCTCCACTACTGCCTACAGTCTTAGCTGAGGTCATCCTTGTGGATTCCCTAGTGCCGGGTTTCTCACTAACCCCATTTGGCTCCCTCCGTGGAGATATCCCTTTCCTGGCTTTCCTTCTTTGTCCTTCTCCCAACTCCACTCTCTACCTCACCCCCATACTCCCAATTTACTCAGGAGATCTTGTCTATTTCCCCTTCCCAGGGAGATCCATGTACATCTCTCTTAGGGTCCACCTTATTTCCTAGCTTCTCTGGGGTTGTAGACTGTAGTTTGGTTATCCTTTGCTTTATGTCTAATATCTATTTATGAGTGAGTACATACCATGCTTGTCTTTCTGAGTCTGGCTTACCTCACTCAGGATGGTTTTTTCTAGTTCCATCCATTTGCCTGTAAATTTCATGATGGCATTGTTTTTTACCACTGAGTAGTTTCAGACACTTTAGAAATCAGTATGACTTTTTCTCAAAAAACTGGGAATCAGTCTACCTCAAGACCCAGCAATACCACTCTTGGGCATAGACCCAAAGATGCACACTCGTACCACGAGGGCATTTGCTCAACTGTGTTGGTAGCCACATTATTTGTAATAGCCAGATCCTGGAAACAACCTAGATGCCCCTCAACCAAAGAAAAAGAAAATGTGGTACATTTACACTGTGTGTGCTATTTATTTAACTTTACTTTTATTTTTATGTGTGTATAGGTGGGAGGGGAGGTGGGTTTCCATAGAGTTAAGAAAAGGGCATTGGGCCCCCTGCAGCTGGAGTTACAGGCAGTTGTGAATCATCTGACTTGGGTACTGGGAACCAAACTCCAGTCCAGCCTGTGATCTTTTCAGTTTCCACTCAATAGTCTTTCTGTGAAATGCGATCAAGGATTTATCTTTCTGCAATCTGTGGTGGTAAGAAGGTTGAAGATAAATATTATCTTCCTATGATGAGCACTTTAAATAATTACAACATAATTTAAAGGAATAGTATATTAATATATAAGTGCATAAAACATCTCAGAAAAATTATCACATTCAAGCCTATTAAATACTTAAAACCAGTCTTCTCTAGGAATACCTGAGTTCCAAATCTTAAAGCCTCATCCGATGAAACCAACACTTATGTTTCATATCTCTGTGTTTAACGTTCTCTCCGCTTTGTTTTTCTGTAGCTTCTCAGAATGGGACAGAACTGTCAGGCAGTTAGCAGCAGCACTGCTGAAGTGTTAAACAGTTGCTAGAATAATCACTTCAAATAATCTAAGAATAAAGGGCGAGTATTTTGCTTCCCATTCTTTTTTGCTGTTGTTGTTTTGTTTTTTGTTTGTTTGTTTTGTTTTACGAGACAGGGTTCTCTGTATTGTTTTGGAGGCTGTCGGTCCAGCCCGGCCTCGAACTCACAGAGATCCGCCTGCCCCTGCCTCCCGAGTGCTGGGATTAAAGGTGTGCGCCACCACCGCCTGGCCCCATTCTTTTTTTTAAAAAAGAGCTTGCCCATTGGGATTTAGAGAAAACACATTATTACTTTATAGGGGTTTTCTGCGTCATTGACAGTCATAGCCCTTCCCTTCTCAACTTTGGCTTTATATTGCAAAATTACTGTTTATTCCCATAATATATAATATATTCATATGGTGTATATATATACATATCATATACTTAGATATATTAAGGTGTGGGTTTCTTCTCATTCAAGAGTTTATCATGAAAAGTAACTGGTAGAGATTTGAAAGCAAAGACAAAGCCGTTCTTATTTCTTCTAGCCGTGCCTTTCCACTGTTATTAATTTCTTTTCCATATCTGATTTTCATAGATCAAGAAGCCTGGTTATTGACAAGTGACTAATACAAATTGAGGCACAATTGAGTAAATAAAATATAATTCCTGCTTCTCTAGAATGGTTCACTCTGCTTTTGTTCTCTCTATGGAAAAATGGCCATGGGAATCTCCTGCTTTGTCATTTATCTTTTGAATTAAGGAGTTGCCAACATGTCCCCATGGCCTTGTTGGCACTCTGTGAGAAGAACCATGTTATTCCTCTACCTAGCTGAACAAATCAGTTGATGGGGTGAAGAAGTTCTGAGGTCTCTTGGGTTAGGCAATCAAGGTATACACAATGAAAGCTTACAGAATACTGATGTGCTCGAATGTAATGTCCATTTCCTCTAAACATCTTGCCCCCCTTAAGAGTGGTAACTGTCCTGGTTTAGCCCCTGAAATCCAATATCCCCCTTCTTCCTCTTCCCTCTTTCCCTCTCTTTCTTTTCCTCTCCCTCCCTTTTTCCCTCTCTTCCTCTCTCTCTTTTCCCTGGACCCCCTTGTGAGGGAAGATGTATCTGTCGGCATGTATGTGTGTCTCTGTATGTGTACAGTTATTTGTATATCTCTGTGTCCATGCGTGTGTGTGAATGTGAGTGTGTGTGAGTGTGTGTGTGTGTGTGTGTGTGTGTGTGTGTATGTGATATGCAGCAAGAGAGGGAAGGGAGGCATGAAGTGTGAGGCTGGGCTAGGGATAAGTATCCTCTCAAAGTAAGAGGGGACAATATAATTCCAGAAAAGATGGGTGAAAAAGTAGAAGTTGCTTAGGGTTTCTTCTAGAAAAGAAGGGTTGGTTTTTTTCCCCTATCCCACATAGAGCTGGTCAACAGCCCAAATTCTAATTAACTTTCCAAAGACCCCAAACTGCCACCATTACAATGGCAGTCCTCTTTGACCCTTTAGTGCCCAGGTCTGTGACAATAGAACTCTGTAGGAGTGAGCCTTGGCTTTGGCCATCACCTGCGTACACACCTGTGGAAAAAAGAATTAACCAAGAGTGATGCAAATAAGAAGAGTAACTGGAGGCATTGCCTGGAGACAGCCCATGTACCGCCAGTCAGCCTAAGGATTAGCCAGTGGACTGGGCTGCATGCCTGGAGACATGTCCATTCAGCCACCAACAAGCATGAAGAGTAGCCAGAGGACTGAGCTGTGTCTGTGCTCCCTTGAAAAGTAAAACTGACAGTGCTGACCCATTCCATGGCCAGTGACAATGTGGGGTAAAATGGTCTGCGTATGAATTTAGGGTAAAAAGACCTGGCTTCCAGGGCCAGCTTTTCCATGTCTGTAGGATGTGACTCAAGATAAACTGCTTTGGGTTTCAGTTTCATCATAGGTACGTCAAAAATAAATAACTCAGTAGAGTGTTTGAGTTACAGTGAGCAACCACAAAGGCCAACATGCCGGAAGAACACTGAAGAGCTCCTGTGCTGCACCCACCCCACCAGGAACACAAAGGCTAAAGTGAGTTTATGACAGGAAAACTACCACCATAATGAAAAAGTCCAGCTAAAGACACAAGATTGTTGCTTACTTCTGGGAAACCCTTCTAAGGGGGCTTTTCTAACCCATGAGGTGAGGCTATTAACTAACAGGTAGACAGACACTTAGACCACATCTATGTATCTGTCACTCCAGCCAGGAGTGTTCTGCATACCTATCTCATCCACTCTAGGGTTTTGTGATCCTGCCAAAGGCCCCACTACCTAACTGAGCCCATTGTGGAATGCATTCCTTAGGTATTATATAAAACATTAATTCTGTGAGAATAAATGAAGTTCTCCTAATGGATTATTCCAAGCATAAAAGACTAAAGAATTATAAATTTTATTATAGGAATAAATAACTTTACATTGTGAATGCTAAAGAATAGCTACAGTTTTTATCCTTGGAGAATTTACAGTTTCCACAATAAAACCTCCTAACAAAAAGCATAGAATTTTTTTGGAGCTTCCAGGGGAGTGTTTTTGCAAGTGCAGTTTAGCTTTAATTAGCCTGAGGTAATTGAGCATGGTTATTAGTGCATGACCATAAAAAATGAAATTTTAAAGTTATCAGCAAATATGTAATAAGAACATAGTAGTAATTAAGAAAGTAGGGATCAAATCAGCAAGTCTGAAAAACTTAACATTGATGATGCTGACATTCGTAAGAATATGACAATAGGAACATTCTTATACTCTAGTTGGGAAGATGTATGTTGATGAATTTCTTCTAGAAAGATCTTGGCAGATGCTTGCAAAAGTATAAATGTACATATCCTTTAACTCGGCAATTCTTCTTGGAGTCTATGCTGCAAGTTACTCAATAAAGAAGTTCAGGAAAGGAATAGATGAATAAATACTCGTTACTGTATATTAGTTAGTATACTACTACCTAAATGTGAGGGCTGGCTAGTTGAATGGGGTAGCATGTGCTTGTAATCCTAGCTACTTAGGAAGCTGAGTCAGGAGAACCACAAGTTCAAAGCCAGTCTGGACAATGTATCACACTCCTGTCTCAACAGGAAAAGTTGGAATGTAGCTTAGGGGTAGAGCACTTGCTTAGTACGCACAAACCTCTGGGTTTAACCCCCATGGGAGGGAGGAGGCATATTTTGTCAGGAAGGAAAAGCATATTAAGCAACCACTCCTCATTAACAGAAAAATACTGCACTCTTAAGGTATTCATAACTCAGCAGTGGTGAATTATGCATATTCAATTGCCCTTAAGGAGATATGCCAACAATTGCAAATGAAACTCTTGATAGCATTGTTTTCTACTGTATTATTGTTTTAGAAATGTTACAGTTTAAGCTAAAGACACTCATCATAAATATAGCATCGGAGGAGGGGAGAGAGGGAGAGAGTGCATATGATTACAAGAACCAAAATCTATCATTGGGAGAGCAGTTGAACCAATTGTTCTGCCTACAAGCTGTGAAAATCTATGAAACCACTGACAATAATGTACTGCTTAGGTTGGCAATGCTGTGACTAAATGCCTATCAGAAGTAATGTAAGGGAAGAAAGGTTTGTTTTGTCTTCATCAGTTTCAGACTCATGGCAGCCGGAGCATGCATTGGTGGCTTTTTCCACAGGAAAAAGAGGCCATAGCTGGAGCCAGGCATGGGGCTTACTTCCTAAAGGTTCTGTAATGTCACTGGCTGGGAGCCAAGTGCTTAAAGCCTGAATCTATGAGAAACATTCCAGATTCAAAGCATTCCAGATGTAAAGCCTGTATAGTTAGACACAGAAAGAACCAAGGTGCAACAAAACCTAAATAGTAGGCGTCCCACTTTTTATTAATTTACTTTTGTGATGCCATGGCTGGGTATATGATGAACATGTACTTAGCACTGAGCTATACCCTCATCTCCGATGTGTGTGTGTGTGTGTGTGTGTGTGTGTGTATTTTCATGTATAGAGAGAAGCCTCAGGTACATATTAACAGTTTAGTATAGTTAGCCCTAGCATGCAAGGGAGGGGAAATGGGTACATTTGCGTTTTACCTTCTATAATGAAGGACTACTTAACTTTTCCCTCAATGAGCATGGGTTACAATCTGATAATTTGTTTTTAAGTTAGACAATGCAGTGTATGTATACATTTGTTTTTCAGCTTCAGAACATTTTGAATCAAGTTTAGGTTCCTAAGTTATAGCACTTGGAACACAGGTTCAATTATGTGTAAAATCAAAAATGCAAATGACTATGGTTGAAGCCACACTCATGCCTATTTCTCCTCTCAGTAACAGAACAGCAGTCCTTGCCTCTGCAGAGTCATCGGGGACCCCCGGGCTCAAGTCATTACTCTCTCATTCTCAATACACAACCTCCAAACATGCTCAAGAAAGGCTGCCTCATCTGATGTCACCTCAATACAGGCCACACTCTTTCCTCTTTAGGGCACAATCTGGTACCTGGGCATATAATTTCTTCTCTCATGTCATCACCAGAAATTAAGTTATATGATTACACCTACCCTTAAGAAAACCAGGCAAAATGCCCAATTCAAATTTCAATTACTGTGTAACAGGGTTTCTCAGTATTGGCTTTGGGGTAATTGTTTGTTTAGGGGCCATCAGAGCTCCCATAAAATGTTGAGCACACCCCTGGCCTCTAACTAATAGTTGGTAACTCTCTCCAGCTGAAACCATCAAAATCATCTCTATATCCTTTCAGATGTCACCTGAGGGAGGCACAGTCAGTCACTCTTCATTAACAACAGCTGCTAAATAAGAATAGATGCTGAGGGCAAGTAGCAACATCTGTAAGAAGCATTGTGACATCGCCCCCACCCCAAGTAGAGATTAGTACTTCTGTAATGTTTGAACTTTAAAGTTGACAGCTCCCTTTTCAGGAAACGTAACATTCTAAAATTTTGTAGGATCTAATTTTAGTTGGTTTTATAAGGTTGAAAGAAAATCAATTCTTATTTTTTTGTGATTGAATAAATTTTGTGTTTGTGTCAAATAAATACTGTTTCTATTTGACTACATGAACAAGTAAAATTTTCCCCAGTGTGTAGGAGTGATATTAAGAATATATTATGCCATATTTATGATGAATGTCTTCAGTTTAAGCTAACATTTGTGCAAGACAAATATAGTAGCTTTCATAATGCCATGCTGTCTTAAATCATGAGTTTTATTTGCCATTGTTGGCCTATCTCCTTAAGGGCAATTGAGTGTGCCTAATTCACCACTGCTGAGTTACAAATACCTCAAGAGTACAGCATTTTTCTATTAATGAGGAGTGTTTGTGTAGCAGGCTTTTGCTTCCCGTGAAGTTCACCTCTCTGACAGGCCTATCAGGGAAGTGGAGCTGACTTAAATGTAATTGTGCAACATCTTTTCTTTGTTCTACCTTTTTATCAACATTTGAGAAGCAGATCTTCCATCAAACACTGGAATCTTGTTTAAAAACTTCTTGGTGAAAAGGGAAATTTAAATAGAATGTGTGTTTGCCTTGGGTTTCTTCCAGGGTTTCATGCCCAGTGTGTCAGGGTGACATTATCCCAAGGCATTTCCTCCACACAGAATGCAGTCTCATTAAAACAGGGCTATGATATTCTTATTTTGAAAAATGTACATTGTAAATGGAGTACTTAATTGGTCGAAATAATAAAAACCCAGAGTCAGATATAGAGGAAAATGCTGAGATCAGAGAAAAGAAGCAAGTGAAAGGCACCTTTACCTCATTAGCCTCCCAGAAGAAATGAGAATGAGTTCCTGTTTCTTCCCACTTAATATCCTCTCTCTGCCCAGCCATCTCACTTCCTGTCTGTCTGTACAGAACTCCAGACCTCTATGGTTAGCTAGTGGCAAGCCCCATCCTCTGATTTTCAGACAAGCTTTATTTGTACAAGCAAGATATCACCACAGTAGATGGCTGCAAAAATTGTATCAGAAAAGTAGTTGCCTGTCATGGAAGCAATAGAGCACAGCAATGTCATGCATAGAACTAATGATGGCAAACAGAATTTGTCATTTCTAGCTATTGTGAGAGAGAGAAAGAGAGAGAGAGAGAGAGAGAGAGAGAGAGAGAGAGAGAGAGAGAGAGAGAGAGAGAGAGGAGGGGCCTGTGGGAGAGCAGGACCCAAGGCTGATGGTCAAGTATTAAAAAGCAAGTGGAGAAAGAGAAAAATAGAAAGCTGGCTTTCTGTGGAAGTGGAAACCAATGAACTCAGAGCAACTGTCATTGATTTAGTTTGCACTCCATTGATTTGTGTAGACATAGGAGGATCTCTGGCCTGCGACCAGTACAACAAACTGTCTAGAGTTTGTACCTCCTCTTTCAAAACACAGATGGAGCTTAGAGCCAGCTGCAAAAAACTACTATCCAGGAGATGTATTTCTTCCCTTAAATATGAGAAGGTAGCAGCCATTTATGGGGGGGGCAATCACAGATCTCTGGAGAGCACCCAGCAGAAAGCAATGTGCATATCTGGCAAGACTTTGGGGCTTCTTACAGCTGTGCTCCTCACAGAGGGCCTCTCCTATCTTCCTCCTCCCCCTCCTTCCAGCATCCAACAGGAAAGGGAAGAAGAGCCCGTGCACCCCCTCTGTTAGATGCCTATGGGTGTCCAGCAAGGTGGAGGAGGGGTGGAGACCACTGAAAGCATACCCAAATTTGTCTTTATTAAGCTCGATAAAGCATACCAAATGCCCACATAAGGCTATTTTTTTTAATGGCTCTGTGCCGAGGTATGAATAGGGACACTGTTATTCTGAAGCAACAGATAGACAGGTCCTAGACCTGCTGTGAATTTCTTCTGAGCAAAGGTGGATCCCACCCCAGAATACATTTAGAAAAACAGTGGGAGACACAGCGAGTCATTGTGATGACGTTTCCTAACAATCTAGTGGTTACATGGGTTTGTAGTACTGTGAACTTTAAATCCAGACCTACCATGGATGTAGGATATCACCTACAGAGATGATATCCATGCAGGTACCTTTCTGTCCTCTCATTTTCCTGTTTGTGTGCACACACATGCTTGTGGGGTTTGTATCTCCAAATTTCTTTGGGTTTGTTGTATGTGCTACTGCTTAGACATAACATAATGATTTATTTCTCCACATTATAGAACCTTTTTTTTTTGTTCTGATGGTTTAATTACATCCAGTCACTTTGTCAAATATTCTCAATTCACACTGAGGTTTATGTGTGAATCCCTGACTTGAATAAAAACAAGGAGAATTTAGCTCAGAGTTCTTGATGTTCCCTCATTCGTGTGTGACATGAAAAAAACTCCATGGTGGTCCCTCTTCCTTCAAAATCCTCTCTCTGGTCTACTAAGGCCATCTTTCCTTAAGCTTCATCCCACTACCCTAAGTGTGGCTAATTTGGGGGCCCTTCTGCTCCCTGTTTTTGGTTACCTCCTCCTGCCCCTTGGTTTTCGGTACCACCTATATAATGAATCTTTGGTCAACACCAGGCCAGACTTCTGCTCTGAGCTTGTTATCTCAAACAGAGTTCTTCATTCCTCTTCACTCTGCCCTCCTCAGATCAGGAAAAGCAGCATCACTTCTCAGAACTGATCAAGAAAAGTGTCCTCATTTCTGGCATACAGAAAACCCTGTCTGTTTGTCTTCAAAATCTATCTCACATTCCATTTTTCTGTCCATCTTGTCCATCAGCATTCTCTACACCATCACCGTCTCCATATGAACTGTGCAAGGGCCTCCTAATCACTTTTCCTACCATCCCTCCAGCCTGTTCTCCGCACAACATTCAGTGATCCTTTCAAATTAGACACCACCTCCCCACATAAAATCCTTCACTAGTTTTTGCCATCTGTTGACCAGCACAACTGAAAATCATCAGACCCTTAGAATGACTTCTAGAGACCAGTTCTACTTCTGCCTAGTCTTTCCAGCCCCCGATGCCAACTCTCTACCTGTTTGCTTCCTTCCTCTAATCCTAAAAATGAGCTTCCCTGACCCACTAATGGGACCTTTTCCTACCACATGAAAGCCCATAATGTCATTTTGTTAAGTACAATGATCCTCTTTGGCCACTTCCATATCCCTGAGTTGTAGAGAATTGCCCAAGCAGTGGTAAACACAATGCCAGCTTTCAGTGACATGATCTGCTAACTGCCCCACACCCAACTAGACTTGAACTGTAGAATGGAGAGAGCATAGATGAAATCCGCCTACCCCAACATAGATTACCATCTTGACACAAAGGGGTGCTATATGACTACTTTGTATGACCTGGTAAGGTAAGAGACCTTGTCAATAAACATACCTGATTTAGAGCTAGACTCTCTAAACATCAGCTTACTCAAGGACATCCTGGCCTGTGCCATTTTTTTCACATTTCATGTAGATATCTAGAAGCAGAATGGAGGGAATTGGATTAAAAGATGACTTCCAAAGTCAAGCTATCTAAGGTTTGGACTTGATCCTAGAATGAGGATGCTGAGGACCATTTCAGAGGTTTCAAGTAAAGTAATAATAACATGACCACATTTGTACTTTTGAAGCAAATCTCTGTAGCGACATATATCCAAGCTGTAATCTCATAATTAGTTCAGATAGCCTTAGGGGGGAAACTGCTGTTGACATGAAATGTTTCAATACTTCCTTTCAAAGCCGGTGACATCAGATGGCATATTAAGTGATCCAATTTCATAGACAATGCTTTGTGGGAGGCAGTTTCCTGTAACCGATGTAAGGTCATTAAACACTTGCCATAGCTGGGATCATTGCTTTCCTTAGGGTGGGTCTCTGTAGGCATTTCTCCTTACTGTTAAGATGCTCGTCATTATTTCATTACTCGTCATTATTTCATTGTTTAACTTCTTCCCAGCATATGTCAGCGCCATCTTCAGCAGAAAAAAGTCATATGTTAAGCAAATGTGTAAACTCAGGTTTGACAAATGATCAGAACACTAAACTGGGAACCTTCTAAATTGGGGACTCCTTCCTCTCTGTAGCATGTAGTTGTTGCAAGTTAATTCCTAGACCCGGGTTATCTATGCAGTGGGCATTTTGCATCCCTACTCATCTGACAGCTCTGATTATCAGATGCAGTCATTATAAGATAGTGCTTTGAGGGCTAACCATGTAGGCAAATGGGAGAGCTCTTGCCTAACATGAGCAAGGCACTGGGTTTGGTCCCCAGGACTGCTACAAAAAGAGCTTTGGAACTTCAATTCGTCACGTAAATGCAAGTCAATATCTATTTTCCTTAGTATTAGCATCATACCTGGATAAGCTACAGAGATAAATGAGTGGTATGCCTTTGTGCTGTTTTGTGGCTCTCTCTTTCCCTAAGAATCACATGCTTAGTATCCAGGCAACATATTGCCTCCACTTATCCCTGTGAGGTCCAGACTTAAAAATAGATTGTGTTGCTGTTCCAAATCTAAGCCCGTATTAAGCCTCTACTACAGGAGCCAAAGGTTTCCCCTCTGGAGTTAGAAGGAGTGTTCCAGCACTTTAGGGATTCAGCATGCAGAGCTTGCCTGCAGTAGAAACCTAAGTAGCCAAGAACGCATGCAAGCTGTCAGCTCAGTGCAGTCTTGCTGGTATCCCAAAGAAAGGAAGGGAGCCCTAGGGCTTCTGAATT
Organism: Mesocricetus auratus; assembly: GCF_017639785.1. Lineage (NCBI taxonomy): Eukaryota > Metazoa > Chordata > Mammalia > Rodentia > Cricetidae > Mesocricetus > Mesocricetus auratus. Next base: position 36,000,326 of record NW_024429182.1, read on the forward strand.
GTGGGAAATGAGTGACTGATTGTAGGAGAGCAGCCTCCAACACTACACGCTGAATGCTCTTTGTCATGCTTGCTGACCTGATAATCATGCACACACCAGGCAGGATTTCAAAGTGATTTCGGTTTTATAGCATATATTGCTGAATTTGAAGCTGGGCCTAATGCTCAATGGGAAAGTGGCAAATGATGGGACCTTTGCTGCTGGTGGCCTATGAACAATTATGTGTTACTAAATGCAAGCAAGAATTTCCATGAAGCAGATGGGGTGCTACTTAATTATACCCAAATGCACCCATGTTGAAGCATTTAATTTTTACCTAGAGATTGGGAAGAGGAAGCACGTGGGGTCATGTCTACTGAGGCAACCAGATACCGCCTCATATTAATAACTCCCCACTTTACCAGTGATGTTAATGATGTGGTTTGCTGAGAGTTTTGTGAGCTTTTGTTTGGCTTGCCTATGGCTGGATGTGATTAGCAGCTAATTAAACATTCTTATCTCGGTTTATTCAAAGGAATGGCTCCTTCGGGGCTCCTTTCTTTGAGGAAGTCAAACATGAAGACTTAATAGAGAACCTTCAACTTTGATTCTTGGCTCTTTTTGAAAAACTAAATGTGGAAGCAGCCTGCACTTGGTGGTTAGACTCTGCCGGATGCCAGCAGAAAGACTTGGGGCAGTCACCTAACCATCCTAAGCCATAAGTGTACATCTATAAAGGGAATCATTGTCACCAAGCTCAGCTACTTGGTTAAGTGAATTAAAGAACTATTAGAGAGCCGGGCGTTGGTGGGGCACGCCTTTAATCCCAGCACTCAGGAGGCAGAGGCAGGTGGATCTCTGTGAGTTCGAGGCCAGGCTGGACCGACAGCCTCCAAAAACAGAGAAACCCTGTCTCGTAAAACCAAAAAAAAAAAAAAAAAGAACTATTAGAGACCACAGAGCATGGTTGTCTTGGATCCAGCCACCCTTGGCTTAAGTCCTAGATCCACCTCTTCACCTTGGAGGAAGTTGCTAAACATACCTGAGTTCATGAAATGGAGGTGGTAATGCAGGATGGAAATTCTTTACCCAGAATCCTTGGGACATGTTTTGGATATAAGATTTGGGGAACATTTGCATATGCATAATGAGGTAGCTTGTGGCTAGAAGCCAAGACTGAACACAAAATTTATTTCTGTGTTATTGGTGCCCTCTATGCTTAGCCTAAATATAACTTCATACAGTGTTTCTAAGCATCTTATGCAGGTGGTGGACTCCCTTTGACTCCAGCAATGAATAACTGCTGTGCTGGTATACTCTATGTTTTGTTTTGGTCATGACCCATCATGGGAGTTTGGGTGTGGGATTTTCCATTCATGGTAATTGTCAGTACCCAGAAACTTTGAGATGCTCACCCTATCACTGGCACACACTATTGATAGTTCCCAATGGTGGAGCACTTGGGATTTCAAATTTTCACATTGGAGCTGCTTACCAACTAGTACTTACCTCTCCAAGTTACTGTGAGGTTGAAAGAATCAGCGAAAGTCGAGGGCATTGGGAAACTTGTAAGCACAGTGGAAGTATGCACTGTGGTTACGTAGGGGAAATTATCATTATCCATATTGTCATGTGCCTGGCATAAATGAGTTGCTCAAAATAATTATTTCTATTATATTATTTCAAAAATAATTATTTCTATTGCTCAAAAATAATTATTTCTACTGCTTTACTGCTATGCTGTTGTTTCTCCTGCCCAAGCACTTGATTTTAAATAGGTGTAAAAAGAAAAGAAATTAATAGGATTACAATTTGTTGTGGGTTTTTTTTCTGTCTTTTTCTTATTTAATTAAACATGTCAGTGGGGTCCTCATTCCTTCAGGAGCTCAAAGCTTAATCTCATACCACAAGAGAAAGGTTGTTTTCAGTATTTCTTAGAGCAAGAGGACATTGCTTTACCCTGTTCCTGAGGTCCTTCTTCATATATTCTAGAGAAGTGACCCACCATCCATGTCAACAGTATCTCTAGTGACTCAGCATCCATGTCAGCACTCATACCCCCTGAAGTCTTACGATTCCGGTCAAGGTTGCAGACTACTGGCAGCTAAGACTGCCTTCTGTTCCCAGGTTGGGGACAACAAGGAACATGGTACTGTCTCTGCTAACAGGCTTGCACAAAGTGATCAAAGACTGCTCTTGTGACTCTGGAAAACAATGGGGGGTGAGCACAGAAGGGAGCATGCACTGGGTCACCCGGCCTGTTGAGGACTAGACAGAGCCTTATGGGTGATGTGCTGGTTCCTCTGAAAAGCGCCGGTGTCACATCTTGTGGCATACCACCCTGAGTGATACATGGGAAGAGAAATGGCTTTTGAATCTTTAGACAGGGTTAGAATAAAGAAATCCATTTGTGCCTTCAGAATGCAAAGCTACCGGTACAAAAGGTCACTGATGCCAACTGCTGGCATCTCAGAATACAGGGAAGGAATACTAAAATAACAAAATTGTTTTTTCAGGCACTCAAAGCACTTAGCTCTCAGTCTTTTGCAACTTGCTTCCTCCAGTCCTAAGTTAAAGGATATGTGGAAAAAACAACACCAAAAATTTTCTCATGTTCTACATGGTCCAACATGAAAATTGCTGTCCTTGGATGAAGGATGACAGATGTATGAAGTAGAGCAAGAAAAATGCTTAAACTGTGATTTAAGGAATGTTATTACTAGTTGTATGAAGACACTTCTGAACAGTAATGGTTGGCAAAACCAACAAGTATTAATGTGGGACTCACCCTATAGTAAATGTCTGTTTGGGGGTTCTGTCTTCACTGAATGAAGATGGCAGGGCCTAAGGAAAAGAAGCAGACATTTGATACAGGGTGGACAGGTTCAAGGATACCGCCTTCCATGTGTAGTAGTAGAATAACATCCAAATAGACTGAGAAGATCTGAGAGCCATATGCATAGAAATGAGACTGGAAAGGCTTAATACTAGCCTGTTGTCATTCATAATGACAGCGAAGGAGCCTGGGGATCAGGAATCACAGTGTAGGGAATTCTTCAGTTACAGAAGATAGACTGTGAGAAGCGTTGAAGAAGCAACAGGAGACACCATCAGAACAGCTGGGCATGGTCCCAGAACTTAGCCCCTCATAGAATCAAGAGACATTTTTCAAGGAAAGATGTTTTTGATATTAAAAAAGAAGAAGAAACGAAAAAGAATAAAGGATGTGGGGATTGGTGTTGGATTTACAAAATGAAAATATTGCTTGGAAAGAAGAAAGTTTTTCCTGTGGGATATACTGGATAATCTTTATGCCATTCATTTAAGTGAGAGTTTCTCAACCATGGGCCTGTTGACATTTGGGACTGGCTAGCTATGTGGAAGGGAGCTTTCTGGTGCACTGCAGGATGCTTAGACCCAGTCGGTGCTATTGGGCACACCAGTGTGGTAACCAGAAAACCTCTGCAGATGTTGCCAAATCCCTCTGCTTAAGAATTATTTATTTGCCAGGTGGTGGTGGCACAAGCCTTTAGTACCAGCACTCAGGAGTAGAGGCAGGCAGATCTCTGAGTTTGAGGCCAGCCTGGTCTACAAAGTGAGTTCCAGGACAGCCAAAGCTACACAGAAAAACCCTGTCCCAAACTCCCACCCCACCCCCCAAAAAATCACTCATTTAACTTACTGTTTTCTGCTGTGGTCTGTAGTACTGCATTAGCACTGGCAGACATGAAAAGTTAAACATGCTAACCCTTAAGGGCAATGTACTAAGGTGTTGGGGAAATGGCTCTGTAGACAAAGTGCCCTACTGCACAAGCACAGGGACATGAGTTCAGATCCCTGGCGCCCACATAAAAAGCTACACTGGGCACAACCAGCTTTGGAGAGCTAGAGGGAAGAGGACTCCTGGAGCAGAATCAGTGAATTCCAAGGTCAGTGTGAGGATGAGGAACAATCAAGGAAGACATTTCATCATCAACCTCTACCCTATACATGCATTAGCACGTGTGGGAAAGTACACACACACACACACACACACACACACACACACACACACACACACAGGAACATATGCACACAATCTAATGTATTCTAGAGCCAGTGAAATGTATCAGAGACCCAAACCTAATGGTCTGATTTCAATCCCTGTAACCAATGTTTCTAAAAATTCAGATGTAGAAACTTATGACTATAAACTTAGCACTGCTATGACAAGATGGGAGGCAAAGGCAGGAGTCTCAACTAGCGGCAAGAATGTACAGCACAGCTTTAGAAACAAAAAGAGAGACCCTCAAAGCCGGAAGGAAAGAACCAACACCAAGAAATTTGTTTTCTGACTCCACACAGACCATGACATGCACATGTATACATGTGCATACAGACACACACAAAAACAAAAATAAATATACAGAATCCATTCTAATTTTCTGTTTTGTTTTGTTGTTGTTTTAAGAAAGTTCTCCCCATCTATCCCTAGCTATCATGGAACATGCCATGTAGACCACAGATTCACAGAGATCTGCTTGTCTCTGCTTGCGGAGTGCTTGGGTTAAAGCACCACCACACCCAGCTATTCTAACGTTCCTAAATTGAATTATTCTACCCTATTATTGTTGTTTACTATTTTATTAAAGCCAAATGCATACATTAATATACATTTTAAGATTCTAGGCTTGATTTGCAGTACCATACATGCGAAAACAAACAAAAAAACTATCAACATGTACATGCATGCTACACTTCCATGTGCACATACTCAAGGTAGTTATCCTCTAATTTAACAGAACCTCTGTTTCATTATTAAGATATTTGAAAAGTAATAAATGGAAAATATTGGTGTCCTGATGCTTCTTCATCTTTTATCATACATCAATGCTATATCTTTTATCACAGATTAATGAATAAAATTTAATTATAGATCATTGCCAAGACCAATAGATAATTTTCGAAATTAAATTTTGTGTGAACACCAAAAACTCCAGTAATGTTTTGATCTATCACTTCTTGTGGAGAGAAAATATTCTTACAGATCCACAAGTATATTGTAGGGGAAAAATCAGAATTTTTAAACAATTCCAACTATACCATTTATCTTTGGGTAGAAACTGTAGTGCTCTTTATTGAAAGGACTCCACAGAGTTTCCAAGTTCTTAGTTAAAAAAGAAAAAGTTGAGATTTTTAGCCATTTAACCTAAGACTCATTTTGTATGAAAGATGTCACATACACAAAAATAGTACGCCAGTTACTTTTTTTCATGGTGACCAAAAGCCTGGCCTAGGCAACTTAATGGAGGAGGTCATTATGGCTCAGTCATCATGGCTGTGAGGGAATGGAAGAACGGGTGTGTGCCACTGGGAACAGGACCTGAAGCAGGGCCAGAGTATGAGCCTCCCGATGACCTATGTCCACCAGTAGAGTTCGTCTTCCACAGGTTCTACATGCTTCCAAAACAGGAGCTGAGGCTAAGTGTCCAGGTCATGAGTCCTCTATGGAGGACATTCCACAGTCAGTGTGAGAAGTCCCACCCCGAGAAGGATCCTGAATAGAGTCTAAGTCCCAGTTTCCTGCCATTTGGGAACAAGAAGGAGAAAGTAGCTTCAGCCTCCAGTTTGCTGCCTGTAACCCTGAACAAAGCCCTTGAAGCTAACATGGCACCCTGTGTTTCCTCTGCAGACCGCATCATCGGCTATTAAAGGTGCTATCCAGCTGGGAATAGGATACACAGTAGGAAATCTCACATCCAAGCCAGAACGCGATGTCCTCATGCAAGACTTTTATGTGGTGGAAAGTGTGTTCCTACCCAGGTAAGAACATTTTATTTGAAATGATTCCATGCTGAAACAATTCACAGTGACATCCTTCGGTTGAGGACTTTTCTGCCCTGCTCATATCTACATGTATTGAAGGTTGTGTGGGTGGGGCCTGTGACTCCACCATGTTCTTGCTTGAGAATGTCCTGCATTTCCTCTGTGGAGACGGTGAGTGTCATCCATGCATCGGCTGTAATTAGTTGTGATGGGTGGAAGACTGTGTGCAGAACGATCATGGGATTTGGTGGGTGAGGATAAAGAAATCTCAGAATAAAGTCTGCCTTGTGTTTTGAGAGAATGACTCAGCACTGGTGCCAAGATTTTTCTATGCCTAATTTAAAAGAGTGAGCTGGGTCTGTACAAATGACTTAGTGGATAATAGCACTGGTTACTTTTGCAGAGGACCTGGGTACGGTTCCCAGCACCCTCGTGGCAGCTCACAGGGGATTCAACACCCTATTCTAGCTTCAAGGGTACCAGGCATACATGTGATACACATATATGCATACAGGCAAACATTCATACACATAAAATAAAAACAAATAAATCTTCTTAAAAATAGTTAATTAATTAGTTAAGAATAGACTGGAGCAACCACAAATGGTCATGAATCTGAATTAAGCCAATAAGTTGTCTTTTATGATGACTTTAACTTAAATTTCCCCCAGAAAAATATGAGGTAATACTGCTATTTTGATTCTATGTTTGTAAAAACACCAGAATTAATCCATACACTTACCAGTCTGGAGAAGAAAAACATAAACTATTTAAAATCATATATGTGGGCCAGTGAGATGTCTCAGTGGGTAAGGCACTTACCTCTAAGCCTGACTACCTGAGTTTGATTCCTAGGACTCACATGGTAGGAAGAGAAAGCATCTTTCACAAGTTGTTCTCTGACCTACGCTCACACCCTGGTATGCAAGTGCACACGCGTGTGCATGCACACACACACACTAAACGTAATAAAATATTTTAAATACAAACACATGTGGAAATGGAAAACGATGATAGAACTGTATACCAGAGGTGTTTCTATGTTGTATCTACCATGCCCTAATAATTAAGATAATTTAAGTCAATTCCACTATTGTAAAAGACAATCATTGTTAAGTTGAAATGTCCACAACTGCTGGAATTTCCAAAGACAATGGACTATAAAGAAGACATTTTCCTTGGAAAGGTTTACTTTGTCTCTATGACTCTGACGACTGGCATTTCAGACTCACATGTTCAAAATGAGCCTTTTTGTTGTTTATGCTGGGCTTGATCTCATCTATCAGGTGGGTAAGGGCAGTTCACGACAATCATTGTCCCTCAGTGTTCGTGAGGGTGTGATCTTGCATCCCAAAACATCAGAAAATCCATCAGTGCAAAAGTCCCTTAAGTAAAGGAGCACAAGCCTGCATGTCTTGTACACATTCTCCTGTAAACTTTTTTATTTCAGTTATTTTATGAATGGGTGTAAATATGTGCACATGCACCACTATAGTCGGACTTTCTTTGAACTGACAGCTCCCAAATAATGACATGGAGATTTCTTACTAATTATGAAAGCTTGGCCTTAGCTTAGGCTTGTTCCTAAACTCTTAAAACTTAAATTAACCCATTTATATTAATCTACATTCTGCCATGTGGTTTATTACCTCTCCTCATTACCGTATCTGACTTCCTCTTCATCTCACTAGTGAATACCACACTCCCCCTCAGACTCTTCCCAGAGTTCCCGTCTCTGTCTGAAGTCCCACCTATCCTCTCCGACCTAGCTATTGGCTATTCAGCTCTTTATTAAACCAATCAAAAATTACCTTAGACAGGTGAGGAAGCACAGACACATATTCACACAGTATGACCAAATTTCCCACAACACCATGGATAAATCAGTTCTGTCTTTCTGCCATGTACAGCCTGGGGATCAAACTTAGGTTTGTCAGCAAGCGTTTTCACCCACTGAGCCATCTAAACAGCCCTACCCCTTATTTCATAGCATCTCTAGACTACTGTGGCATATTTATAAGGAAGAGAAGATGGTGGCTTTTTCACCGTTTTCTTTTTGAGTGGGAGGCTAAAGTTACAAATACCTAGACTTATGTCTTTGTCCTTCACATTATCGTCTCCATGAACAGCAGACCAGACACACCACTGAGGAAGCAGGCTTCATCCCTCATTTAGAGAAATCTACTGTCACATTTAACATCTACCACTTTAGAGTATTGCTGCTTTTAAATGTCAATACAACATTACAGAACTGTTTTTTAAAGACCTATGCATCCTATATACAATTACAGGAAGACAAACGAATTTATGTTGTGGGTCCCTTGATTCCTTCCCTGGACTCAATGTCTTCGTGAGTTTAGCAAAGGATCGCTGTAGCAGAGCTTTCTTTGGACTACCAGTTCCCAAATAATGACACAGAGAGTTCTTATTCCTTATGAAAGCTTGGCCTTAGCTTGTTCCCAACTAGCCCTTTAAACTTAAATTAACATATTTATATTAATCTACGTTCTGCCACATGTCTCATTCCCTCTCCTCAGTACTGTACATCTCACTTCCTGTGAGTCTCCTGCATCTCGGAAATCCTCAAGTCCCACCTGTCCCCTCCTGCCTATTTTTGGCCATTTGGCTCTTTATTAAGCCAATCAGAAGGTTCCTTAGACAGGTGAGGAAGTACAGACACATCTTCACACAGTGTGATCAAATATCCTGCAATAGCCCATCCCAGGGTTTCTCACAGGAGGTGTTATTTTAGGTTAGATAATTCTTTGTGTAGGAGTATGTGCCCTAAGCCATACTAGTGATAATATCCTAATTACCACAACAGCCAAAATCCTCCACAAAGTGATGGATACACTGAGTATGTTGATTATGACTATGTTTTCACAGCTATGTGTACATGTGAAATTAGTAATTCATAGCCAGACTTAGTAGCACATGACTTAAACCCCCACCCTTAGGAGGCAGAGGCTGAGGCAGATGAATCTCTGAGTTGGAGGTCAGCCTGGTCTACATAGTGAGCTCCAGGATAGTTAGAGCTACATAGTATGACCCTGTCTTGAAAAAACAAACAAAAGCAATTCATACATTGATTGTATGTATGTGTGTATGTGTGAATGTACCAAATAGTTCTCCCCACCCCCATATTTCTAAGCTCATCTGAGGATGTGGACCAGGATAAGTGACCACACAGGCTCTGGCTACAAACAACTGAAACATTCTGAGGTGTCTCTGGTAACCCGAAACCATGAGTTTACCTCAGTCCTAGAGAACTAGTTGCTTGAAGTGGCATGCTGTTTATTTACATTGTTTTATATGTATTGGCATTTTTCCTGCATACGTGTCTGTGCACTACTTTCATGCCTGATGGCCTCAGAGGTCAGAAGAGGAGGAAGTCAGGCCCCCTGTAACTTGTGTTAGAGATGGCTGTGAGCCACCATGTTGGTGCTGGAAATTGAATCTGCATCCTCTGCAAGAGCAGCTAATGATTTTTAACCCCTGCGCCATCTCTCCAGCCCCTGACAAGCTGTTTTAATTTACTTTCACTCTGAAGCAACTGCATCGGTTTCCCTTAGCAACCAAATGCATTGTGTTCCTTTTTTTGTTTTGAAATCTCTCAAAGCTAATTTTAGATGTCATATATTTATTCTACAAATTCATTTTGTAGATAGGAAAAGGCCTGGACATTTAAGATTGGAGGAATATATAACTGCCAGGCCAGTCTCTGGTTACATGATCTTCCAAAATCAAAGCAGATAAGTAAAGGAACCATGAACATCCACCCCCCCTTGATGGAATGCGCTAGAAAGTTCTCATTACTGAGATAGAGAAGGAAGAGGTTTTGTAACATTTGTGCCATATGACCATGAACCTGAGGTGACAATGGAAAAGAAAGCTCAGGTACCAGCTAGAAACCAAGTGTGGTTTTGTTTATTTGACATACAATGTGTATAATTATGATTTTAATTTACTCTTTTTTGAGACAGGATCTCACTGTGTAGCTTGACCTGTCCTGGGTCTCACTTTGTAGACCAGGCTAGCCTTTAACTCACAGAGATCTGACTGCCTCTGCTTCCTGAGTACTGGGATTAAAGGCATGCACCACCACACCTGACTACCTTACACATTTACATAAAAGGAAGGAAGGAAGGAAGGAAGGAAGGAAGGAAGGAAGGAAGGAAGGAAGGAAGGAAGGAAGGAAGGAAGGAAGGAAGGAAGGAATAGTCTACTGGCATATGAAATAATCAGTACCCTAAGAACTTGTCACTTAACCCACAAGTAAATGGTAAGACACAGTTCTGGAGAAGTGTTTCTGACCCCTGTGCCCATAAAAATCTGTTCTTCCTGTTCTGCTCTCCTGCAGGAAATCCTGTCCCTGGTGATGCTCCAGGCTGACATTTGTGTTTCAGAAGCTGAGAGTAAAGTTTAAACATCATTCCATCCTTGTGAATAATTACCTGGCTGAACACAGTAGCCTGTTACCCAGCACTGGAGAGAAAGAGTCAGGGGATGTGCTGTGATCAGCCAGCATAGCTACATTGATGACTTTCAGGCTTAGTAAGAGACCTTGTCTCACATAAAGGGGAGAATAATTAAGGAAAGACACCACATGTCAGCCTTTGGTCTCTACATCCATGTGTACTCATGCACACATATACACGCACATGCATGTACAAACACTCATGTGTGTATACAACCACACTAACAAGTATATATGCCACACATAACGTAATACATTTTCAAAAGGAGCAATGTTCACCTCTTCTACCTCGAGGTGCACTGCTATATATGCACATATATCATGTGTATGCATTTGTGTCTGTCTCATTTCCAAGGAAACCTAAGACTATCTATTTGATATTACTCCGGACTTGGGCATAGTCATCAAGTTGCTGTTCCCTAGAAATCTTCTTATAATTAGTGGAAGCCAAAGTGATCAACACAAGAAGCTCAGAGTCAACCAAAAACAAAGCAAATTAATGCATCCTGGTAAATGCGGCATCCAGCTTCTTGCTTAGACTTGCCAGCCAAAGAATGAAGGAAGCTGATGACAGGAACATGAGTGTTCGTCTCACCTCTGACTGTTGAAGGAAATCTGCCCTAACAGAGAGCACAGCTTTGATGCCATGAGCTGGAGAGCAATACGCAGGAGCCTGGGAAATAAGAAACAGGCCATGCTGTGAGCCCACTGAAAGCAGCCCCCCTCCAAAGCAGGCGTTGTGATTGTTTTGCTGACAGTCGAGTGGGAGGTCAGAGTCCACACCGACTCTCTTGACTTCTGACTCTTATTCTTCCGTAGCTGAGATTTGTAAATTATTACATGTCACATAAATTCTGAAGTCATCCCCGAGGACATACAGCCGAATGCATTTCCTCTCATCAATTGAAAGATGTGAAATGAGGAGCTGCTTGGCTGTGGTGGCAGGTTATCACACATGACTCAGAATATTCAGCCATGCCTGCTTAAGGCAACAACAACCATTTATAAGTTGAACATGGTGGCACACACCTGTAATCTCAGCTGTGACAAAGCCAAGACAAGGGAGTCCGGAGTTCAAAGCTCTTTGTTCTATATAGTGAATTTCAGGTCAGTTTGCATTTCAAAGCGAGTATCTGTTTCAGAACCCCAAAGGGAGGGGCTAGCAAGCCGACTTCATTGGTAAAGGTGTTTGCCACACAAGTCTGTCACCCTCAGTTCAATCCCTGGGACTCACATAAAGATGGAAGAAGAGAACCAACCCCACAAAATTGTCATCTGACCTCATATATATGCTATGGTGAATGCATACACACACAATTATACTAATAACAAATTTTAAGGTTTTTTTAACCCCCTAAAAGGAAAACAGCCCAGCAACTATTTATGATAAGTCTACTTTGATACGGAGATTGATGGTTCTTTTCTCTAGATCATAGGATATTTTTAAAATTATTTCACATGAGGGCTGGATAGATGGTTCATCAGTTAAGAGCCCTGGCTGCTTTTCCGGAGGACTCTGGTTCAATTCCCAACACCCACATGGCAATTCACAACTCATTGACTCCAGTTCAGGGGATCCAACCTATACCTTCTTCTGGTCCCTGAAGGCACTGCCCACATGTGGCACACAAACATACATTCAAATAAAACACTCATACGCATATAATCAAAATAAATAGATCCCTTTTAAAAAATATTTCAGATGTCCCTAGCTACAGATATTTATCTAGTATACAAAATTCATGGTGAAGTACTTTAATTTGTCCACACCATTCTCGGGATCTCATTAAAACATTATAATGTGATTTCTCTAGAAAGATTAATAATTTCCCACGCAAAGAAAATAGGGGAGATGAAGAATGCCCACCATACCCCGTGATTGACAGGAAAGGCCTGTGTGGAGTGGCCCATCACCATGTCAATGTGTCTTTACCCCAGGGCCATTGTCCATTGTGATGGGAGCTTCAAGACACACATGAGCAGGGTGTATTTTTTTTCCTAGAGATAAAATTGGCCCGGGACTAGTAGAACTATAATTTGAAGCCAAAATTCTCTTTGCTAATGTTCTCTCTGTGTCTCCTTTGTGGTATTTGAACTGCAGTGAAGGAAGCAACCTGACCCCAGCACATCACTACCCAGACTTCAGGTTTAAGACCTATGCTCCGCTGGCCTTCCGATACTTCCGAGAACTCTTTGGTATCAAGCCTGATGATTACTTGGTAAGAGCCTATCATTTTCCTTTCTGCAGAATGCATAGCACTATCTTGAATAGTAGCGGTGACAAGTGGCTGTCTTTTACAAACCTCGGGAACATAGCAGATGTTCCAAGTTTTTTTAATGTTTACATATTTGGCTTCAAAAATGCAATTTGATGCCATAGCTCTTAACAGATAGCTAGAAAATCTGCTGTGTGGTTAATATTTAAATAACTGTGGCATTGCCATTTCGGGTAATTATCCTAACAGATACTTTATAATTAATTTGAAAGACTTGGGAGGTTTACTGAGTACTGTGTTTGGATGTCTTCCTATTCTAATTGTCTTGTCTCAGACGTACCTTGGTCCACAACCGTTTCACCTTGACCTGGAATTTCAGGTAACATTTAAGAGAGGCCAGCTAGTTTTGTGCACCACATCTCTTCCTGCAGTCTCTCTCCCTCCCCACTTCCTCTGGTTTTTCAAGACCAGGCTGGCCTCGAACTTAGAGACTCGCCTGCCTCTGCTTCCCGACTGTTGCCATTAAAGACGTGTGCCACCACCACTTGGCTCTGCAGTTTCTTCTTAAACATATTTTCACATGTACATGAGCATACTCTATCCTCAACTCTGTCTCTTCTCTCTGTCCTCCCTCGGGTACAGCAGCAGGGACAAACACAGCAGCCTGTGTGTGACATGTAATGGCACCCTCAAGTTTATCTCATTCCCATTCAGAGGGCCACAGCCAAGTTTTTATTGAGGGGGGTACCTTACCTCATAATTTGATTGCTGTTAACACCTTAGGGCTTTTCAAAAGCTGTTTTCAAAGGAGCCACAGGAAGGATGCTATCTAATACTCACTGTTTTCCCATTCCGGATGCTCTCAGTAAGGCTGAGAGCTGTGCTTTGCAGGGGTGGTACAACAGTGTTTGTCACTGATGATAGAGTGTTCTGAATGTATCTGCAATATGGATAAAATATAAAGAATGAAATTCAAAACTGGTATCTGTTCCATGCTAATGAAAACCCATCTCTTTAGTTGGTACTTAAGAAAATATTATTTCTTTTTTAAAATGTGTGTGTGTGTGTTTGTTGTTTGCACGTATTTCTGTGTGAGGCCATGCACACGCCACATGGTGTGTGTAGAGGTCAGAGAACAACCTTGGATGGAGAAGAAGGGTATGTCGTCCCCCACTGCTCCGTGTTCTAGTTGTACTGCACTAGTTGGCCTGTGAGCCGCTGGGATGTTCTCCTTTCTCCACCTCCAATCCCCTTGATGGAGTGCCAGGATTACAACAGACACCACTTTGCTGGCTTTCCCTAGGTTCCTGGGATCCAGACTCAAAGCAACGGGTTTTTGGCAAGTACTTTTATCCACTGAGCCATTTTACAGCCAGAAAGTCATTGTTTCTTCCCAGTGACATAAGATGAGGAACTAAGTCTCTACAGAGCAGTGATGGTGATATAGCAAGGCCCTGGACACCCTGGCCTCTGCAAGTCCCAGGGGCCCTTTTTGTCTCTCTGTCCCTCTGAAATACTGGTGCCTGTCCCTGTCACTCCCAACTCAAGCACAGGTACCTGTTCTGGAGGTGTGTTATGGAGCTTTCTTGGGTTTCTGGCCATTTGATAATTGAAGGTCACCGTCCCTCAGAAAATATGTTTAGGGAACCCAGTGGGGTATCATAATAAAAAGGGCAAGGCCACTCTTTTGCCTTGGGCTACACACTGGAAGCTAATGGCTTCTCCTTCTGGATATCATTAAACTTCTGACCAACCAAGGAGTTAACTCAACATTTTATAGCACAGCTGATACTGGCATCTGTCCTTCTGTCACAGCACTGCTAACAGGCATCTGTCACAACATTGGGTGAAGTGCTTCCAAGTTCATAGCACTGTGAACTCTTCCTCTTTTGTTCCTAGACAAGCATCTCCAACCCAAGTGGCCCTGGGCATGTCTGTCTCTGCTGCAGTGACAAGCTGTTTGCTCCTTCCCTCCCCCCTCCAGGTTTTCACAAATTCACTGTAACTCATAGGAATTTGTAGGCTTACCTCCACCAGTAAGTGTGAAAGTGGATTGAGTGTTGTATGCCGTTGGGGGAATAGTAGGCAAGTTCATCTGTGCCATGTGGTACAGGTTTACATTGTTAGTTTGCCTTGGCAGAGCCAGCCCTGTTGGGATACACTGGGTGGGATGTGGAATATACTGAGATGAACTGGGTGGATATAGCAGGGAGGCCTTGCAGAAAATTGAGATGAGAGGATGCAGGCATTTGAGCATCTTTCCCAAATGCCTGGAAGGCATATAGAGCCCAGGAGCGCACAAAGAGACTTGTTGATCACAGCTGACTAAATTCTCTTTCTTTGTTCTTTAAAATCTGCCTTTAAACGTTGCTGAGAACATGTTCCTATCTAGTAACATAATCTCAGTCATATACATACTGATGGTGTGCTATTCATAATGTTCGTTCAAAATGTTACCGAAATAGGTCAGACAATTGCCTGCTGATAGTCTTTTATACGTTACATACTGAAAGAGTATTTGGCAAAGAACTGATCAAGTTGTCCCCAAAATAGATCAGTGCTTATAGGGAATTTTGATGCTTTATTGGGAGAGATATTTAGGAATGAATCTAGATTTTTCTGGACAGATTTTTCTCGCTTTTGTTTTAAATAATACCTTATTGTGAATTTCATACAGTGTATTGTGAATATAGTCACTCCCTCCCCAGCTCCTCCCATAAGTACCTTTCTACCCTCCCTACTCACCCAACTTTGAGGTCCCTTCCCCCCGCCGTTTAGTTTCTACTGCCCAACTACTTTTCGGAGTGGGGTCCACCCTGCAATGACCCACCAAGAATCACTTCATTAAAGAATACTGAACCTCCCTTTCTTCTTTCTCTTCTTGCATAAATGCACTTCTCTTGTCTATGATACTGTCAAAGCAAGATGATGGCATCTACAAACGGCCTTTAGTCGTTTCTTTAGTCTCTCTCTCTCTCTCTCTCTCTCTCTCTCTCTCTCTCTCTCTCTCTCTCTCTCTCTCTCCACCCTCCCCATTACTTGCTTTCTTTCCTGTGTTGGGCAACTCTCTCACAAAAAGCTTTGAGGGGTTTTCAACCTATTTTTAGCTACCTACATCTTCAAGATATGGTTCCATGTGTCGTGACACTATATTAAATAGAACAGTGTGGTTCTGGGAAGGGGGAGCAGACTCATGGGCCAATGGAATAAGATAATGAGTAGCCAGTGGAATAAGAGACCAGAAGTAAACCATCATATCTACTGCAAATAGATCTTTCACCAACAATGTCAAGAATACCCACACACACACAAAAGATTATCTTTCCTGTTAATTGTGTTGGGAAAACTGATTAATTATGTAGTATCTGGAAAGATAACTTAGTGGTTAAGAGCACTGGCTATTCCTGCACAGGACCTGAGTTCAATTCCCAGCACCCACTTGACACCTCAAAGCCATCTGTAACACCAGTCTCAGATGTGTTGTCCTCTCCTGGCTTCCACGGGTCCTGCATGAATGTGGTACACAGCCATGCATTCATGCAAAACACTCATACACACAAAAGTAGAATGAAATCTTAAGAAAGAACCTGGTTATGCTCATGCAGGAAAGTGAAACCAGACCCTTGTCTCAGGCTGGGAGTGTAGCTCAATGGTAGAACATTTGCCTAGTGTGCATGAAGATTGTTTCCACGCCCAGCACTGCAGAAACACAGTGAAAAGGCCTGGAGACAAGAGTTTATTTCACATTTGAGAAGATGACAATAGAGCTTCGGGGAAGAACTGATAAGTGAGACAGCTAGAAAGTGATTCTGGGTCACTTGTGGTCATAAACATGCTGTCAGAAGCCATGGGAAGATGTGACACGAGGATGGTCAAGGTCAGGTTTACATTGGGAAAGACCCCTGGTTTCCAGAGGAGAGGGCACTGGAGGGGTAAGAGTTGTAGTTAAGACCAGGAGCATGCCCTACAGGCCAGACAGAAGTTGACATTGGTAAAAGCACCGAACCTGGGGTATTGGCAAGGGAGATGGTGTGCAGGCGACTGGCAGAATCAAGCATTTGGATACAAATGAGGAAATAGGAAGTATCAAGGATGGTCATCAAGGTTCTGGCTTTGGAAACAAGACATATAGAGTTTCACCTCTGGAGATAAGGAAATACAGGAAAGACAAAAGACAGTGGCCAGATGATTTAGAGATGTGATTCTCTGCTACGTGGGAACTGGAACCCAGCCCTTCTTCTGCTCACCACACGTATTCTGGCCACGAGCTGGATCTGCCATGGTTTAAAAAAAAATTCATCTCATTATAGCAAAAAAAAGTCATATAATTTGTTTGCTTGTTTTCTTGAGACATAGTCTTTTCTCTGTAGTGGAACTCACTGTCTTAGAACTCACTATGTAGGCCAGGCTTGTCTTGAACTCACATAGGATTAAAGGCATATGCCACCATGCCCAGCAAAGTGAATTGATTGCATGCTTGTCACATGTTTACACATGAGTATTTAGTTATAACCAAGTAGAGATATCAGTTATAATGTTAGATACTTCCGGAGCCCTGGAGTCCTGGGATGGAGATGTCACATCATCCTCTGTGTAATCAGTGACAGTGGGGAGTGTCCCCTAGAGGAGCAGAGGAAAGAGAAGAAAGAGGTTCTATGTTGAAGCGATGTATATGCACGGACACCTATGGCTGGGGCTTCACCAGCATGCTGTAAACAGAGTATCTTCTCACAAGACAGATACAATGACCCCAGTTCTGTCATGTGTCACTGGGGATGGAAAGAGGGGAGAGCATACCTCTTAGCCATGATGGAATTATAAAAATAAATGGGAATCTCCCAGAGAAGTAGTACCCACATTTACCTGGTACTTCCTTGTACAGCTCATAGATGGTACTTATTCTTTCAAAAAAGCCAAGGGAGCTGGAGTGAAGCCTAAGGGCTCAGCAGTTAAGAGCACTTGTTCTTGCACAGGACCAGGTTTAGTTCCCAGCATCCACATGTTAGCTAACAACCATCTATAACGCCAGTTCCAGGGTCAATGATGCCCTGGCATATGGCCATTGCATACACATACCACACAGATATATGTACAAACAAAACACCCATACAGATACAATAGAAGTAAATAAATCTTTTTAAAATTTCTCAAAAAGACCAGGATGGGCCTTCCTTTGCTCATCCTCCATGGAAACATCATCAACATTAAGAATACTTCAGTGCCCAGTGGTGATACACACCTTTAATCCCAGCACCTGGGAGACAGAGGCAGGCAGGTATCGGAGGCCAACCAAGTCTATAGAGTTCCAAGACAGCCTGGAACTACACAGGGCTACACAAAGAAACCTGTCTTGAAAAAAAGCCAAACAACAACAAAAAAGATTACTTTATCCAAACTAAAAAAATGGCTAAGACAGTAAAGTACTTACCTGAGTTCAATTCCCCAAACCCACTTTAAAATGGCACCCTTGATAACACTGGAGAAAGAGAGATGGGTTCACTGATGCATACCGGCCAACTTGTCTTGCCTAATTATTTAATTTATTAATTAATGAGCTTCAGACCAATACCAGACTGTCTCAAAAGAGCTGGGCGGCATTCTTGAGGATGGTACCCAAGGTTGTTCTTTGACTGACATACATAGGCATACACACATACATGCACACAAAAGCACACATGCACACATGCTTGCATGCACTTGAAAAAAGGGTACTCTAACCGTGCATGGTGGCATAAGCCTGTAATCACAGCACTGGGGACATAGAAGCAGGAAGATCATCAATTTGAGATCATCTTGGCCTACACAGAGAGACCCTATCTCAAAAATAAGAGTATAATTTAATTTTGCATGTATTTGGTATATCCATGTGTACATGTTCTTGTGCGCACATATGTATGTGCAGCCACATGCATGTGTGTGGAGGGGTAGGAGGCGAGAATCAATGTCAGATGTTCTCTTCTACTGTTCATTCTCTGTATTATTTTGAGACAAGACCTCTCACTAAACTGGGGCTCACTGATTCTGCAAGACTAGGTGGCTCTGGAGCTCCAGGGATCTGTGTTCCTGTCTCAGCCACTCCAGGTCCGGGTACAAACCACTTCACCCAGCTGCATACACGGCTGCTGGTCCCAAAAGTTAGCTTTAAAAGTTTGCTTAGGAGTGGGCATTGAGACTCATCAGAGAACATCTACCAAGCCTGACAAGGTCCTGGATTCAGTCCAGCACTGTGAATACATCAATAAGTATGTACATACATTCATGAAATGATTTTATATGTGTTTATTTTTTTTAACTTTTTCAGTACTCCATCTGCAGTGAGCCTCTGATAGAGCTGTCCAATCCTGGAGCCAGTGGATCCTTGTTTTTTGTGACCAGTGATGATGAATTTATCATCAAAACCGTTCAACATAAAGAAGCAGAGTTCTTGCAAAAATTGCTGCCTGGCTATTACATGGTAAGGGGCACAGGGCTACCGTCTCTGCCTTAGGATTTATTCTTTGTTCCTGTCTGTGTGATTTTGTTTTTTTTTTCCTTTGCATTCAGACTATGTTGAAGAGATTTTAAGAATAACCAGGTGCCAGCAAGATAGGTCAGTGGGCTAAAGCACTTACGATGTAAGCCTGGTAAACTGAGTTCAATCTCCAGGACTGCCATGGTAGAAGGAGAAAACCAACTTCACAAAATCATCCTCTGATCATGGCACGTGTGTGTCCACAAATCACATCCATATATACACACTAATAATAATAATAATTCTAAGAAGTGATAACCAAAAATGGTAGAGTGCACCTGTTAGCCCAACATTTGGGAGGCTGAGGCAGAAGGATCATGATTTCAAGGCCAGCCTGCGAGACACTGAGAGACCCTGTATCAAAAGAGGAAATGATGTAAATGAGAACCGAGTGGTGAAGCGTAGTTGCTGAATCACAGTCCTAGGTTTAAGCACACCTCAGTCATTATCTCACTGTGGCCCTGCTGCTGCTGAACCTTTGCACCCTTGTCCTCTAGAAGCTGGGAAACAGTGTTTTTGCGATGTCGTTGTAGTGATCAAGGAAGGGGCAGGAAGTAATGCTCTTCACACCCACCAGTTGTCATTCTATGGATGGTGACATTCGTTGATTGCCTGTCCTGGTTAAGCAAGTTTTTGAGTATCATTCCCATTAAGTCCCTTAATACTTAGAGCAACCTTAGGCACTGCAGTTGTGCGAGCAAGCTACAGAGGTCCGGCTACCAGAGGCTATATCCCAGCTCCTAGGCCATACAACAGCATCTGATCTATACTAGCCTTTCTTATATGCTGCATGCTGGAATTCAGAGCCATAAGTTGAACAGGCCTCTTAGGTACTCTACTATTGCTGTAAGGAGTCACCATGACCAAGGCAACTCTTATAAAGAGAAGCATTTCATTGGGAGCTGGCTCACACTTGTAGAGGGTTAGTCCATGGTCATCGTGGTGGGAAGCGGATAGGCATGGCACTGGGGCAGTAACAGAACTTCTTTGCATCCTTATCTTCAGGCAAAGGTGGGGGCGGGAGATGGGGCCTGGCATGGGCTTTTAAAACCGCAAAGCCCAGCCCCAATGACTCAGCTTCTGCAACAAGGCCACACATTCAAATAAGTAAATAAGGACACACGTAAGTTCTACATTTATCAATCTGTAGGGGTTCCAAGAAGCCAGGCATGATAGCTTCTATTCAAGCACTTGAGGAGCTGATGGAGAATTACTCTAAGTCGAAGGCCAGTAATTCCAGGTCAGCCTGTACTTCAGAATAAGACACTATCTCAAAGGGGGATGAGGAGGGGAGACATGTAGGATCTGGAGAAGCCAGAGTCTTCTTCCTAGAAATAATAGAGGAAAACCCCTGCCATTATTGACCCTTGTCACAACTGTGTTGGAATCTTAAGGTAACTTTGTGAGTAGTCTCTGGAACAGAGAAGAGTATACTCAATGTTCTTGTGACACAATTGACAATGAGAAGATCTTCAAGAAAATAAGCCCGGGGCTGGAGAGGTGACTCAGTGGTTAAGAGCACTTTCTGGTCTTCCAAAGGACCTGAATTCAGTTCCCAGCACTCAGTGGTCCATAACTCCAACTCCCAAGGATCTGGCAAACTCTTCTGGCCTCTGGGAGCACACGCACACAAATGTACAGCATGACACACATGCTTACACATAACTAAAAATTAAAGAAAATAAATCAGAAGTTTCTAGAAATAGTAAGAGTCCTTATGTGTTGCAAAACATAAGATAAATTTATGTTCAGGTAGATTCCTACTTTTTTCATTTTCTAGAAGACGCTGGAGGAAAAAGAAGGGGAAAGATCTTGCTTGTGATGACAGTAATTCATGGCAAAAAGTATTAGAAAACTAAATGTAAACATATAGGAAGATGCTGTAATTCTCTTTGGGAAACAAGTTACAGTGAGTGTAACATAGGAACAATAATCAGTTCAGGAAAAACTGTAAACTGCTTAAATCTTTCAATACAAATGTTCATAAATCTGTCTGACTTGAGAGTGAAACAGGGGCTGTATGGGGAGGAGGAGGATCAGCGAGCTGGGGTGTAGCATGAATGATATAAAGATATAAAGCCAGAGACAGATATTGGGGTTCAAGATGAAGATTAGAAAAGCAAAACAGCCAAGACACCAGAGAGCTCTTACCTCTACCAGGACTGGGGCGATCCTGTCCTCAACATGGCTGGAGACTAATTGTTCAGGACTGAGTGCCAGCTCTGAGACCCTGCTCATGACTTATATACCAGTTTTCTCCTTCCACCGTGTGATTCCCAAGGACCAAACTTAGACTGTCAAGGCTTAGGAGCAACTGCTGTTACCTACTGAGCTATCTCAATGATCCATTATATCACATGCTTTGTTATATGTCCTTTAGTAAACGATTTAAATGTACCACTTACTCTTCATATGCATCAAAAATGGGTTTGTGCCTTGGATAGTTTTGTGTCAACTTGCATAAGCTGGAGTTCTCTGGAAGGAAGGAAACATAGGTGAGAAAATGCCTCCATAAGATCTGGCTGTAGGACATTTTCTCAATTAGTGATTGATGTGGGAGAACCAGCCCATTGTGGGTGATGTCATCTGTGATCTGGTGGTCCTGGGTTCTGAAGGAAAGCAGGCTGAGCAAGTCATGAGGAGCCAGCCAGTAAGCAGCATCCCTCCATGGCCTCTGCATCAGCTCCTGCCTCCAGGTTCCTGCCCTGCTTGAGTTCCCTCACTCACTGCTTTTGATGACGAACTGTGATCTAGAAATAGAAACCAAATAAACCCTCCTCTACCCAAGTTGCTGTGGTCATGATGTTTCATCACAACAATAGTAACCCTAACTTAGACAGTATGTTTTTTCTATACTAGGAGAAAACATTTACTCCTTGTAGAAGAAGAAAATTGTAGAAACCCAGAGTGGATCAAGATCTGCGGCAGTGAGGAACTACAGAAGAATAAGCAAATGATGTTAGCACAGAATTATCTTTGAGGTGGCTAAAATGCGTCAAGAACAGTAACTTTCTGCAATAACCAGTGACACTCAGCTTTCTAAAACTGTAATTTTCATCAGCCATGCCTAGAAAGATATTGGCATTTGGTACTGGTGAGAGTAATAAGAATGTGTAATCCTACAGGTGTGCTTGCAAATTGGTCACACCATTTAGGAAGGCAGTATTGCAAGCAGAACTAAATTTTAAATCAACAGACACTTGTGCATCCATCCTAGCTGCTCATCAACAGGGGAACAAGTAAAGAAAATGTGGTGCACATATTCATTCAATGGAACTTTTTTTCGGTCCATTAAGTGAAATGACATTATGTCATTTGTAGGGGAAAAACAGCGTAACTGGAGGTAATTGTATTAAGCAAACTGAGTCAGTCTCAGAAAATATCACATTTGTCATTTGTGACTCTTAGATGCATAAAAATCACGTATGTAGGGACTGAGACACCTGCCACCAAGCCTGATGGCCTAGGTTCAACCCCTGGGACCCCCAGGCTGGAAGGAGAAAGGCAACTCCCAGGCACAAGTTTTTCTGTCACCTACACTTTGATGCCATGACGTGTGCACACCTGCATGTTCCCACACAAATAAATGGAAATGGAATTTGAAAATCTGAGCAACCAGTTGTTATCCCATACCAAATCGTCATCCCTGAACATACACATACAAGCAACATAATATAGACTGATCATTTCATTTATTATAGTTCATATTCATTTATAGTTCAATTAAATACACACACACACATCTAGGTAACAATCATTAAAGAAAAAGGGCCACAAGTCTGAAAGAATGTAAGGGAGGCTGTATGGGAGGATTTAGAGGGAGGAAAGGGAAAATAATGTAATTATTATAATCTCAAAAAAAGAAAAAAATTTCAGGTATATAATAATCTGTAACATGAAAGGATCAAGTTTCTGGGGGGAACAAAGGTGATTAATAAGGCTGGGTGAGAGGAGGTAGGAGAGAGAGGTCAGGAAGTGTAAAGTATAAATTAATTTTTTTACAGTGGACATTAACAACACATCCTGTGTTTAGTCATGTTAGCCTCAAAACTAACTTTTAATGAAAAATTACTTGGTGAAAGTGGAACGGAGAAATGTTTTCCTTTTTTATTTTTCATTCTAGAATTTAAACCAGAATCCAAGGACTCTTCTGCCAAAATTCTATGGGCTGTATTGCATGCAGTCAGGCGGCATCAACATCCGTATTGTAGTGATGAACAATGTGTTGCCGCGGGCCATGAGGATGCACCTGACCTATGACCTGAAAGGGTCCACATACAAGCGAAGAGCATCCCGAAAAGAGAGAGAGAAGCCCAACCCAACGTTCAAGGACCTGGATTTCCTGCAGGACATGCACGAGGGGCTGTATTTCGATACAGAAACATACAATGCCCTCATGAAGACACTGCAGAGAGACTGCCGGGTAAGGAAGTGCCTCTGTGATTTCCTTTGAATAATCTCAATCTTGAGAGCTCTAGCTGCTACGTGCCCACAGCACAGCCATGAAGAAGGTCCACAATGGCTATGTGGAGTCCAGTCTTTCCCTGCTGACCCGGGCTCTCGGGATTTCTGAGGAAATGGTAGATGATAAGGGAATGACCTGGGGTCTGTTAACACATCTTTGTTGGTTTTTATAATAAGCTCTGTCAGCTTTCTTTGATAAAATGAAATGAGAACTTTTACTTTCCTTCCTCCCTGGGGGGGGAGGTAGTTGAAAAGGAAATGAAATTTAGATTTAATGCAGAACCCAGCAAGGAAAGTTATATTCTAATCTTGGATGGAATGGGATTTTGACTGCAGAGACACATTTAGAGAAAATGTACTTAGAGGGATTGATGAAGGGCTCCCTGGAGACCCACTGTGAGCTGAGCCTTGACAGACAAACGCTGAATATTTGCTGCAAATGTTCTGTCTGGGGGGCAGTGGCAATGAGCCAGATAGCGCCAAGTGCTCTGTGAATGTGATTGTCAGAGGTGAGAAGGGGTTCCCCAGCCTGGGTTGCATATACCGTATCGTATCAATTTATAAATATGTATAACCAAAACCCTAGGGGAATTGTTCTGATATGGTAAAAGTGAGTAAAAATCCTTTTGGAGAAAAAAAAAACAACTTGAAGATATAATCCTGAAGAATGATGGTGACTTAATAAATATACACTCCAGAAATAACCTTGGAATGACTTTTCGGGGAGACTTGGAAAGTCCAGTCAGCCCAGCTAGCCACCTTGAGCATCGTTGGACTGAGCAACCTGATGGCGCAGACTGAGGCCTAGGCTCTACCAAGGCTTTCTAGATAACCGAAAACACCACTAGTCCATGCCACAAGAAGTAAGGGTTATGCTGTTCAGGCTGTGGCTTTGTTGGTGAGGAAGGCAGGCTCAGCACTCCAATGTGTGCAGCAGAGAATCCCCACTGAGAAATTCCCCTCTCACTGGGCTTCCTTTCCTCTTGCTGTAGGACATATGACAGCACATGAGAATAACTCTTCGGATTCATTTTCCTCATTAACACCATTGTTGTCCCATTACTTGTTACATAGCGATGGCAGATCAAGCGCACAGTGTGCCGGGTTAGCCTAAGACTCATTAGTAGTCGCGTCCTTCTCCCTCTGAGAGCTCTGGTGGTGCATGCTTTTATAATCCTACTTGGGAAGACAGAAGAAGCAGACCTATGAATCTGAAGCCAGCCTGGTCTACACAGCCAGTCAGCACGAGAGAGAGAGAGAGAAAAAGAGAGAGAGAGAGAGAGAGAGAGAGAGAGAGAGAGAGAGAGAGAGAGAGAGAGAGAGAGAGAGAGAGAGAGAGAGAGAGAACACAAGAACACCGGCACGCTTTGGAGAGAGAAACTTGTTCAGAGGTCAGAGAAATTGCTCAGCAGTTAAAAGCACTGGCTACTCTTCAAGAGGACACAAATTTGATTCCCAGCCCCAACATAGTAGCTCACAACCGTCTGTAGCTCCAGTTCCAGGGGATCCAACACCCTCTTCAGGCCTCTGCAGGCAGCAGGCATACATGTAGGAAAAATGTCCACATATGTAAATATTTTTTCTAATTTAAAAAAAAAACTTATCTAGTGTTGCTTAGCAAGTCTGTGACAAAGCTCACATCTGTCTGGGAACAAAACACGTAATCTAAACAAAGGAAATTTAAAGATTCACTCTAAGGATCTTTTGAAGATTTACTTTTTTTATTGTTTTGTTTTGTTTTTCGAGACAGGGTTTCTCTATGTGTAGTTCCAGCTGGCCTGTTACTCACTCTGTAGACCAGGCCATTCTCGAACTCACAGAAACCCATCTGCCTCTACCTCCCAAGTGCTGGGATTAAAGGTGTGCACCTCCACCACACGGCTGCTTTTTATTTTTTATTTATGTGTGTTTATATGCCTGCCCTGGGGGATGGAGATGTCTTGAAGACTAGAGGAAGGTGATGGATCCCCTGATTCTGGAGTTACAGGCTATGGTGAGCCCCTGGCTTGGGTGCCGGGAAATGAACTCAGGTCCTCTGGAAGAGAAGCAAGCAGCCTGCTCCAACCTCAAGGAGTTTTTCCTATTACTATCTTTTGATAAGTCATAGGAGGAGTGGTGGAACCCAAGCAAGCAAAATAAATATCCTGCAGAGCTATTCAGCTATCTGGAGGACGCATGTTTTTCTAGAAAAGAAAGAAAACACACACACATTCTAGTGGAAACCTTTTATCTTGTGTTTTCGTTATGATTGCAGGATGTGGGGGAAAAGTTACTGTCAAATCCCCAGAGTGTAGTCCAAGGCTCTCAGGTCTTAGATTTGTTTTTCCCCTTGCCCTCTGCCTCCGAGTGTGTGTGTGTGTGTGTGTGTGTGTGTGTGTGTGTGTGTATGTGTGTGTGCCTTTTCTCAGTAATATTGAAAACCTTTGTCTATAGTCTATTAAGGCTGCTTATTTCTACGCCAGGAAGAAAAAAGGTCAAATATGAATACCATTGCACAGGATTTTGTGTGTGTGTGTGTGTGTGTGTGTGTGTGTGTGTGTGTGTTTCCTGAGCCCAATCCTGAGAGAGCAAGGTCAAACAATTTTTCATCAAAAATGAGACTCTGGAGATTTGCCTGTTTATTTTCTACTTTTTTAGCATGTTGTTCTAAGAAACATAGAAGCCAGTGTTAAGGGATCAAATTCATTTGAATTTGTATATAATGTAAGTCATGGAACTTGCTCTTCTCATCACAAATGCTTTCATCCCTGTGGTATGGGAACATGCAAATGCTGAGCCTGACCCCAGTCAGTCCCCGACCTGCCAAGTTGTCTGTGATCGGGATCCAGTAACTGGTACTGGGGGCAGAGCTGCAGTGTGCAATGCAGGCTTTGGAACATTGTCATAGATTGCTTTGTAAGTCTGACTAGTGTTGTCTTAGGGTTTCTCTTGATGTACTTAGTACCATAACCAAAAGCAACTTGAGCAAAGGGCTATATGGCTTTCCTATCCTGGGTCATAGTCCATTGAGGGGAGCCATGGCAGGAACCACTCAAGTCAAGAAATGAAGCAGAGGCAATGGAGAAACACGGCTCACTGGCAACTTGCTCAGTCTGCTTTCTCATACCACCGACGACCACCTGGGAGCCCTGGGGTGGCTCCATCCAAAGCGAGCTGGGTCTTCCAACAACAATTATTAATCAAGAAAATGTCGCATAGACTTGCTTGCAGGCTAACCTTATGGAGGCATTTTCCCAATTAAAATTCCCTCTTCTCAGATGTATTTTGTATTACATGGTAATTTACCATTATGGTTAGTGTTTAACCTTCTGCTTTACTTAATATTACTTTTTTTCTTTTATTAGACAGATACAGGAATGTGTTGATTTTGCTTGTTTTTAAAACTTGTTTATTTTCCATTTTTGGCACAGGCTTTTATGCCTTTCCTTCTGTGCATCTCCTCTACTCTTCAGAACTGAGCCTTAGTGTGGCTGATGGAGTCTGGGGATCGAAGGTGGCTGTGGGGACACTCCAAGGCTGGTACTGGTGCCTAACATCTGGGAATCTCTTCTGTTAAAACCCTACTTACTGTCTGTGTGAGGCTCCAGATATAAATCAATCATAGAACATCTTTATGGCGGTGCTCCAGTGGGAGAAAGGGGAACCAGGCTCATGTTGGTGACCTCATTGCTGAACATGGATGGGTGACCTCTATGTTTGATCAATTGCCAGACAGTATGAGAGATGCGGTGATGCCATGTATTATAAGGGTCAGAGTAGGTGATGACATAGCTTGATATTGAAGGATGAAAGGAATTCTCTTGGTAGGCAAAGCAGTAGAAATATTTGTAAGAAGAAAAAAGCAATATATATAAGGTATGAAATAGCATGACACATTCCAGTGATTATAGTTATGCATTGCCACAGCTAATAATTAGGGAAGGCATGTGAGGTGAGAGAGAAGGTGTTTGGAGGGCCCTATTGAGGACTCAAATAACAAATCCACTAGACCTCCAGAACTCGTATGCTCTATTGATAGAAATGTAAATTAGTCTAGACACTATGGAAATGAGTATGGAGGTTCCTCAAAAAGTAAAAATAGAGCTACCATATAATCCAGCCTTGCTGCTCTTGAACATATTACCCAGAGAAACCTGTCAACCCACCACAGAGACACTTGCACGTCCATGTCTATTGCAGCACAATTTATAGCAGCCAAGGTTTGTAATTAGCATAGGTGTCCATCGATAGATGAATGAGTAAAGAAAATGTGATCTCATAAAGAATGAAATTAGGTCATTTACAGGAAGACAGATGAAATTGAGGAGTATCATTCTGTTAAGCAAAATAAGTGCTTCAGAATGAGTATCATCCTGTTAAGCAAAATAAGTGCTTCAGAATGAGTATCATCCTGTTAAGCAAGTCTGCTTCAGAAAGGCAGTATTGCATCGTGTGTGAAGTTTAGAATATATGCATGCATGTGTGACATGGAACAGAAGCAGGACTTATTTGGGGGAAACAGAAAGGAGTCAGAAAGAAGAGGAAAAGGAAACAGAAGAGATGAACATGGGCATGGTATATGATACAACTGGATGAAATTTCATCATTAAATCTATTACTGTGCACAATTACCTAAAAATAAACAAATACAAGATAAAGGCCACACAGCAGTTGGCCCCCAGCTTCTCTGTGATTTTCTGAACAGGCACAGAGACCCTGCTAACTGCTTGTTTTATTCCCCAGCTTTCTGCCCGCCCTCCATCCTTTCTTCCACATTCTGCCATAACCTCTCAGACTAGGAGATTCCATTTCCCTTGGTCTGAGAGCTGTTGGGAGATCCCTGTGTGACTCATTGAGCCAGCTCGATTTGTGTTGTCCCTTATTCCCTGTGGATTGCTTCCCTGCTTCCAGTCGAAAACTATTCTGTCTGGACTCTCTTTTGAATTGGGCTATATCGAGTCACTGTACAGCAAGCCCTCTAGGAAAAATCCCCATCTCTCTGTCTGATTTTCCTGGTGATGCATTAGCCCCTGGGTGTCAGCCTTCCCTTTGCGATGACCAGTCCCTCACCAGCTTCATCCCGTGATGCATGAACCACATGAAACTCTTCCTGAAAACTAATCATATGCTCCAAACCTGCTGCATCTGGTTCCCACACAGAATCCAAAGGGCCTTTTCCAAATGTGAGCATTTGGTCCCAGGACCTCCCCATCCCCACATTGGTACTCCTTACTGCCTGTGCATGGGGGAATTCAGATTTGTACATAACTGTTCCCCTTTCTTGAAGCATTTCCTAGCCATCCAATTCTGTCAGTGCATTGTGATGGCTATCCACTTCTATCAGTGAAGTTGTTTCAGAGAAAGATGATGACAGACGGTACGTCATAGGTCACTTGCTGACACAATCAGAAAGTAGGAATCCAGTCTCTTCAGGCTTTCACATGGTAGAAAAACCAAGATGGGCATCCGTGTGAAAACTGTTCTTCCGTGGGCTGTGTTGTCTTCCCCAAGCCTGCAGCTCTTCTTGGCTACTGTGGTCCAAACAACATAACCATCAAGTAGCTAGTTGCCCAAATCAGTGCCCTGACTCTTAATGTGTTTTCTTTTCTTCCTCTCTCCACTCTCTCCACACACAGTAAATTGTCATGTCCCATCCAGTCTGTCTCCTAAGTACAACAGGAATCCACCTTATTGGATCTGCCTTAGTGGAAACCATGGGGTATTCATCTGGAACTTCAAAGCCTCTTCACTAATTTTCAGTACCACTAGCTTCCAGCTCACGCCCTCCCCCCCCCCAAGTGTACTGCCTTAGTCTCTTGGCTTACTCTGCCAGACCATGATTTCCTGTCTTCTTTTCTCACCCTCCCTTACTCATGTGAGGACTCCCAAGACACCCCTTCCTCTGAGAAGGCCATGCGGAGCTTCCTCCTCTCCCAACCTTACCTCTTTCATGAGATTTAATACCCTGTTGTTTTCTCACAATCAGATCTGTAAGCCCTAGCCATTGTCCCTGCACTCTTGGTGCTCAGTGGGTAATTAGCAAATGGCTCTTGGAAACTGTGTTTGAACAAAAGAATAGTAAAGAGGATATTGGAACATAAAGAGAGGAAGGCATGGGTGCTGCTCCAAAGAAATGTCTGTGATGACTTCTGTGTCTCCAGCTACTCTTGCAGTCCCACTGAAGGCATCATCCTGTTTTGCTGAAATGCATGCCAAAAATGGCATGGAGAATTTAATAATGCTGATGATTTCCACTTTGAATCACTTGGGACTAGAGCTGCACTGGATGTCCTCACATTGAGTCATTAGTTTAGCAGAAGTGTTTTTATATTTCGGTGGTTTTTTTCCCCCATGGAAGCCATGTTGTAATGACCGTCAGACCTTTATCTGACATTGACCCCTGCCTCTTTTAGGTATAAGTCTTCTCTTTCCCTGGGAGAGGTTCTAAAGCCTCTTAATTGTAGCACAAAACCCTCTAATAAACAGTCCTTTTTTTTCCTCATGCAGATGTTATCTGCCTCAAAATTAAAATGGAAGCGAGGTAGACTAGCATGATTAATAAACAGATTCATATCTGAATTTTACATCCAAATGACAGATTGCCCTCTGGGTTATATCTGACACAGCGAAGAGTTATGGCCGTTTATTTAAAGGATATGTGGAGGGGACGGGAAGAGGTGAAATACTTCGAAATGGGTGTTACTTAAGAGGCCATGGTGCTGCTCACATTTGTCAGTGAACAGGCTTGCTTATAATGCAAGATTTATACACGTGCCTGCTGCTGGGCACTTCATTTAAGATCGAATGGGAAGGGGAGAAGATATGGCCCACTGGCTGCGAAATCTGCCTGTCTGCAATGCAGATTCAGTCTTCCCCTTCCCGCGTGCCTGTGTGAATACTGTTTCCTGTGCCGTGTGAATACTGTTCTAGCTTCAGGACCCAGGGCCTGCCCGGATGGCTCAGTGGGTAAAGTACTTGCTGTGCAAGTGAGAAGGCCTGAGTTTGAATCCCCATGAGCCAAACTCCAAATGCCTCAGAGGCCCTTGTTCCTTCCTGTCTGCAGTCATGTCACCTCACTCCCTGCTGCTCCCAGGGCAAAGCACAAAAAATGATTTCGTAATTGAAATTTTATGTGTGAATTTTGGAAGGGCAATTATGAATTGTCTTGTGCTTGTTTTTAATTTATGGGAATTATTTTTTTCTCTGTTGTAATTTAGCTATGAAAATACATTTAATAAACTTGACAAATTAGTACATCTTGCAATATTTTGGGAGCACTCTAGGGAAAGTGACAGGATGACAAAGTCTATTACTGGGAACTTGTGTTTATAACCTAAATATTTCTTAATACTTCAAGTGGGAGTCATATTAGAGACAGCTTGGATAATTAATGGCCTAAATGAGTCATTCTACATTTATTATCATTCCTTGTTAAGCAGCAAAGTTATTAATTTTTCAGTAGCGCAAACTCGATTTTCTTTTCTCCCACAAATCACTGTTATCATAAATATTAATAGGCCCTGAGAATTTAATGAAACCGGTTTCTACTGGAACATTTTGATGAGCAAAGTGAGCCGCCCCAGTGTATGGCAAGTTCTTGGTTTATGTACTGGATGCTTGTGTGTCTGGCCATTTCTGAGTAGGTTGCATTATGGCTTATTTCATGTTAATTTGGCATTAAGATTAGTGCTTACCCTCCAGGTGTATGTCCTATTAATTTTTTTTAGTGTAATTTAGACAGATTTATAGGTGGATTGTTTTTGCTTCTGGTTTTTGTTGTTGTTATTTCCGTATCTATTTGTTTTGGGTTTGGGGCATAGTTGCTTTCTACATACCACACGATAGTGTCAAATTCATGGTCCTCCTGCCTCAGCCCTGTCTTGTTGTCAAAGATAACCTGAAAAAGAAAGGACAGGCGAATTCTTTTTCCACATAGATCTTTGCAAGCACTGTAGTGCCTCATGATATTGAATTTGCTCCACTATTTTAAATTACATTGGGGTTTTGCTATCTACAATATTAGTTACTGTCATGCTGTAAAATGTAAAAAGAAATCAAATTTGGAGTCGTGGGACAAATAGATGAATAAAACTAACTCTAAATGAAAGATAGTTTGTGCTGGGAGGAATCCCTTGAGTCTGTGGGAAACAGTGGCATAGTGTCTTCCGCTCTCTAGCCTGAGCTAGAGGGAGCTGGAGACACCTAGCCAAACCAGGCACCTAGTGAGAACATCAGCAAACAGACAAGAACAGAGTGTATTGGCAAGGACTCTAAATGTTTCCACCTGTAAAGTTTTTTTTCTCATTTTTTATGGTGTCACTTGCAACAGTTGGGGACAGTCATATACAAATCACATACACCCTTCACCCCATGTCCCCCAAAGGTAGCATTTTATATGACTTCAGCACAATATCACTGCCAGGAAATAGACTTGAATGTGATCTCCTGGTATGCTTCAAGACTTCTTAACTTTTCCAGTTTTGCGTGAGCATATGTGTGCTGGGGGTGGCTTCTATGCAGTTATGTACTAAGTAGATTTACATATCCGCCCACCAGGGCCAAGTACAGAGCAGCTCCTTCTCAAGGGTTCCCAAGCCTCCCTTTCCTAACCCCAGCCACCTCCCCCTTCATAGTCCTTCCCTAATCTCAGGCAACTGTGGATGTTTTTCATGTCCGTAATTTGACATTTCAAGAATATTGTATCCAGAGCTGAGTATGGTGATACACAACTGTAGTCCCAGTACTGGGGAGGTAGAGGCAGGAATTCAAGGCTAGCCTGGGCTAAAACAAAAACTACCAAAAAATGCTATATACAACATGAAGCTGTGCGGGCTAGTTTTTTCACTCATTATAATGCCCTTAAGATCATTCCCATCAGATCCTTTATCAACAGTTTGCTTGTTTTTGCTGTCGAGTGGTATTTTATGATTATGAATATGCTAACTTAATATTAACTTGCTAAAAATATGGGGATGGGGAAGGGTTAGGGGTTTTTTTGTCTGTTTGTTTGTTTGATTGGTTGGTTGGTTTGGTTTGGTTTTTTGGTTTGTTTTTGTTTTTGTTTTTGTTTTTTGAGACAGAGTTTCTCTATAAGACAGGGTTTTTCTGGTTGTCCTGAAACTCACTCTGTAGACCAGGCTATTCTCAAACTTATAGAGATCCATCTGCCTCTACCACCTGAGTGCTGGGATTAAAGGAGTGTGCCACCACCACCCAGCTAAGGGGTTAATTTTTGAATGGTTCAAGTAAGCTACCGTGAAAATTTTTGCCCTGATTTTTACCTGATCCAAAATTTCCTTCCTTTGGGATGAGTGCTTGAGTGTTGTTACCATATTATATGACAAAACATGTTTTCTTTTATAAAAAGCTGGTGCCCCCTTTTCCTACATCGCTGCCTATTCTCCCTTCTCACAAGCTGGAGTGAATGATCTGTGTTCTTATCCCCATCAGTGTTTACTAATGGCACTTCCTCATTTAGTTTTGGTCATTCTATCGGTGTACTGACTGGCCTCTTGTTGAAACCTCACCTGAGTTTGCACTCCAGGAAAGCAAAGGCTGAGGCCAGCAGAGAAGCATCTGAAGAGTGTTGGAGAGAGCTGAAAGGGGATATGAAAAAAATCCACAGTTCAGCCCAGAAGCTGATAACAGGCCTGTGGGTGCTGATGCAAGGAAGCTTAAGGCTCTGGGATTTCAGGTGTGTGTTTCTCACAATAAGCATGTCCATGATGCTAAATTCTCCTTAGTGCTTCATCCAAAACCATTCTGTAGTCATCACTGCAGACATTCTGTAGTCCCCATTGCCCAGTGATTACTGCTCTGACTTTAATGTCTGCACTAGGCTCTAATTTCTGTAAGAACAGAAACCAAGTGACTTTAGTTCCCCATCCACAGCCTGCTGGACAACTCCCTTCAGTGTCACCTTCTGAGGAAGCCTAGCACTAACAAGAGCAAAAGTTTTGGACACAGTGGATCTTACCTAAGCATTAAGGTAATAAAAAGCAGATTTTGGCAATAGTCCACTCATGACTTGTCCTGAAAGGGAACCAGAGTCAGTTGTGTTGCCCTTACACATTTGTTGGCTGTTGTATTGTATATACTATAACTGAAATTGTATTGCTCCTTTGACTGGCATGTGCAAATGGCTAGTAAGCTGCAGCTGTGTTGATGTCTCATTCTCCTCGGCCACTGATTTAGATGATGATTAATTCTCCCATTTAAAACTGTCTACACATTACAGTTGTTCATGAGCCTTGCAAGGGGCTGATGTTTGTCCCAGTTTTTGCCAATTGCTGCAGGTTAGCTGCAGTACATGTGACTGGTTGGAAAGAGTCTCCTGCTGATAGTAACAGGAGGGACAGATGGTCAACGTGGGATGGTGACAGGGTAACTGTAAAAAAAAATGTATTATTTGGTGTTGCTCATTCCCAACTTACTACCGAGCAAAAGATCCCTCAGTGTAAGCCAGACACATAATTCTCAGTATTTTGCAAAATCAGTTATCCCAATTTTGGAAGAAAAAATGTTCTATCTTTGATATAACCTATAGATACCAAAGTAGTTTAAGCCACTTAAAATACATAGTGTCTACTATGAATTCATCAAATATATGTACAATACATGATTGTGGACCATACATATTTCCCAGGCTCAGCTCCTCCATAGACTGCCTCAGTTAACACTGATTGTGGACCTGCTTTGAATTAGGCAGTGCTCGCTCTTAGAGGCAGAGCTATCCTTACATTAACACTAGCAAGTGGCACAGGCACTTTCTTGACAGATGGAGACTGCATAGGATTAAGCTTCCTGGGTCTGCTGAACTTACAGGGCCTCATACCCAGGTCCCTCTGAGTCTGATCCCATGGTCCTCCATCACTGGAATGAAAACCGTATGTCATAACCCAACTATAGTTATGAAAGGATAGAAGGCCACTATGGGAGTCCTCAGACTCTGATGATGAGCTGCCGGGGTAGGTTCTGGAGGAATCTGGAAAAGGCTTTGCCAAAGTAGACAGTTTGAAACAAGACAATTGGATTTTCACTTTCCAGGAGGGGGAAGGGAAGGGAGGGGGTAGTGGTAAGCGATGGATCTCAAGGAAGATAAGTAGTCCAAACATTTCATTCTTAAAGTTCAATGACAACCATAATGAAGCCTGTTGACACTTGCCAACTCTTACAACATGTGCGACTAGGAAATCCTACGAACATTAAAACAAGAGCTCTTTCTGAGATGTGAGATTGTTACAGGGAACAGCTGGGGACTAGATCCATGGCAGTGACTCCTGGGTGAGCAACTGTTGAAAATTCTCATTAGTTACACTAACTGCAGGGTTATCATAGCACTAATTTTTATAACCCTCCCTTTCATTCAAATGGAAACCAAAAAAAATCTATAGAAAGAGCAGAAAAGGGAAACTGGGAGGTTGTGGACCCAGCCAGGCCTGAGAAATAATTTCCTTGTCTTAACGTCTGAAGATCGGAAATGTGTACTGATTTCTGCTGTGGTTGTTGCCATCGTCATCTTCGTCGTATTTGTTGCTACTTGTGATTTTAAATAGCATGTCACCGAGAAATTTAAGTGAGACTGAGGCAGGTTCAAGGTCAACCTGAACCAGGTAAACTCTGTTTCAAAGCAACCATATATATGAAAGATACATATATGTTGCTGTACACATAGATATACATGTATGCATAGAAAACCTTGGGTGATAGGTGATTGTTTCTAAAGTATAGAGCATAAATCTGTCACTTCAAGTTTTTAAGTGAAAGTCGCCTTTGTGCTGGTCAGTACTGCATAGTCCGGAGTTCTGGATGACTGTGGTGCCAGCCTATAACTAAACTAAGGATTTAATATTTAATCCATTCTGATTTACTAGCTAAAATTATATGTCTGTATTTTCTCTTTATTACATTAGCAAAGAACTCTCTGAGCTTTATTGAGGAAATTAAGTTAAGTGAAAAAGACAGCATTCTGCTCTAACTGGACTTGCACGTATACACAGTCTAGTGCTATACTCTGAGGGGCTGACTTTTCCAGCAGTAACAGGTCACTGGATCCATTTTTCTTCAAATCAGTTCATTCCAGGGATGGCTATTTGCATAAAACCTCCAGGATACCATTTTTAATTAACTTATCTTATTGGATTACTACAAATATTTTGTATCAGTTAGTAACCCCTTATTTAGTTACTATATATAGACCAGCTAGAGAAATTACCCAGGGGCCTTATGAATCTCTTGTCCAGCTCCACATTTTAGTGTTTGTTTGGTCTTTGGACAAAGAATGAGCAGTTGAGAGGAGCAGAGAGCACAAGCCAGCCTCCTGCCTGGCCCACTGTGGTTTCTGCCCCTGTTTCTGATCTGTTTCTCATAGGTCCCATCACCAGCCCGTCAGATTCTCAGGCAGAGGCCAACTATCTAACCAAATATCAAAATGCATTTCTTCTAAGCATTTGGAAGAACATACATAAAAACAGGCAAAATGCTACAATTGATATACATGTATGTACATATATGCATAAGTACACATACACACATGTGTATATTTATACCTGTATGTATATGCATATATGTCCCATGTCCATTTTCAACTCAAAGCCAATCTTGCACTTTCTTTTTTTTGTTCTTCCTTCCTTCCTTTCTTTCTATACAATTTTTATTGATATGTGTTTCAGTTTCCTAATATTAAGGATCCCTTTTTAAATTAAAGAAAACAAGGTCATGAATTTGAGGAAGTACAAGGGAGAGAGACATGGAAGGGATTTGGTGAAGGGGAGGGGGATGGTATAATTGTATTTTAATTTCAAAAAATAAAATACCCAATATATTGTATCCTACATTTAAATTCATATTAAATGTTAAATGTTATATTAAAATAATTCTAGCCATAAAATAGGCAGTATCCAAATTTCTAATTTTTTCTGAATCCTTTTTAATTCTATGTATTACACAATTCAGCCTCCATCTTAGAGCCAGTCTCAAATGTTCTTGAGTAATTAAAGAGTCCGTTCTTAACGGAGCCTATGACAGGCTTCCCAAAGAGCAATGTAATGGGCTTCCCGGCCTACAACCCAGCCTCATTTACAGCAAAACAACCTCTCTTTTATCGGCCATTTCGTTGTGTGCACACTAAACAGTAAATGACAGTGTCTGCAAATATCATCTTAGTTTTCCCTTTGAACGGAGTACAAAATGCCCGTAATGTAAGTAGCTTTGAAAACACAGGGAGCTTTTAGGTTCGTTTTCCTGACAACACAGCATATAAGCACAGTAAATGTTTTCAGTGCTGGAATTTTTGCAGAGGCCTCGTAATCATGATACCAAGCTCAGAAACGTATTAGATAGATATGCTTTGTTGTTGAGTTTTTTTATTTGTATGTAGACATGGACCAATATGACCAATGCACAGTCCATCTACCACAGGAAGCACAGAATAGAACAAGCCTTTGGTGAGCCCAGTATCTTCTTTATGATATGAAAACTGAAAGTATAACCTGGTCTAGAGCTTTTAGCACAGAGGTACACTTAAAATGTTTGGGACTTAAAGAGAACACCTGTTCCCAATCGTTTGTGCTGTAGTAATGTAGTTTTCATGGAATTGCCATATGAGTTAGGAATGTAAAAATCCCCTCTGAGTTGAAAAACTAAAAAGTCTGTAGAAGAAGTAGCATGACTAAAAACATGAGGACTTACATCCTCTGGGCACCCTTGGGAGTAACTTAGGAATTTAAGTAGCCAGGAGGTGAATCTAGGCTGGTGTCAAACAAGGAGACACAGACTGCAGCCTTGATAGTAAAGACCTTGGATGTGAAATTGAGGCCTCACCACCACACAAAGGCAGGTCAGGAGGCTCTTAGTAGGGATGTGATGTGACCTAGTCAGGCAAAGGGGTCACTGAACAGATCCAAATGGGATGTTGGAATGGAGTGATTAGAGAAGGGGAGTGTTTTGATAACACCAGCTGCAGAACTGGGCAGCTAATGAAAGGAAAGGGGTCCTTGGAGTCTAAAATTTACATTGCAGTGATTTCAAATAAAAGAGGGAAGCCAGGGGAAAGAATTGGTTTGGAACAAAACAAGAGTTTAGAGTTACAATGTGGACTGTTTAGAAACCTCAGAATACCCAGAGGCCACTGGGAGTATACAGGAATGAGAACAAGCCAAAGGTAACAATTCAGGAACTTCTATAGGATGGTGGTAGCTAAGCCAGACCGCAGAGTTACACACACGTAATCTAGTGCTGCACTCTGAGGGGCTGACATAAGCAGGTCATCTTCGTCACGTGCCCACTGCTCTGCTGCCCCACCCCCTTCCAAGTGTCATGGTCTCTTACCAAGACTGTTGACGCACTCCCCGGTCTTCCCAGGTGTGTTCCGACTAAATTCCTGACTTTAAATGGTTCTGGAGTGAGAAGGGAACATCACCTTTTAAAGCCTTGCCACATTGACTTGATTCGAGTTTTCTGTAGCTCTGACTATGATTCCTGTGTCCTTTCGGTGAGGGGGAAAAGCATGGCTCCAGCGAGATGGAAGGGCCCCTGTGTTTTTATGAGATGGAAGAGCCCCTCTGTTTTTATGAGATGGAAGAGCCCCTCTGTTTTTATGAGATGGAAGGGCCCCTGTGTTTTTATGGTAGCGTGTGCTTCGAATAGTAGCTGTACACATACAGAGGCACCAGCCACAGTGACTGAGGCAGACTCTCTGGAAACAAGTGTGCACCTGCCTGATGAACTGGAGTGGGGTCATAGGCATTGCTTACTCTTGTGCTTCTGGCAGATAAGTCAGTTCCTTTAATGAGTTGACTGGGAGAATAAGAATATAAATGTTGGGCCCATAATTTATCTTAATCCCAAAACCATAATTAAAAGCCCACCGCTTTTAAAGAAATCAGGACTTCCCCCACCACCACCAAAAAAAAAAAAAAAAAACCCACAACCATGAGCAGACTGGAATGCATCTGTATTTTGTTGGCTTTTCAATGAATTTTTGTTTTCAGAATTGGAACTCCAGAGGTGTTTGCTTCTAGTGAGTGGTATGTGTGTTTTCTCAAACTAGTACAAGGAATGGCTCGCAATGAAATTATCATAATGAATCTAGATAGCAATTAATTGAGTGGTTACTTTAGATGAGGAATTTTCCTAAGCTCTTCATCAGGATTGCCATATTTAATTTTCACAAGCACCATATTTAATAGGCAATATTGTTACAACAATTTTATTTATAAGGATACCCACCTAGGGTCACGGGGCTTATGCTCTTTAACCCCAAGTCCTTATCCACCAATGTCTCTAAGAAAGGAAGCCCTAGTTTTGATGAATATGAGCAGAAAATTCATTCTTCTGTCCATGGCAACGACAAATCAAGTGGTCTTGGGCTGTCCCAAGCCATCATTTCTACACGGTAGAGAAATAGGGCTGAGGCTCCTCCTCTTTGTTTCTGTGTGAACGACATCGGCTGCCATTAGTGTTTCTCTTCAGAGGCTGAGCCAACGGCACGCTGACACAAAGCAGTCTTGTTTTCCATGGTGTCCACAGCTTTGCAAGGCTGCAGGGACATGCCTCCGTGGAGAACTGACTGATGGCGCTGCCGCTTGAGCCCTAGGCCAGTGATCAGCAGCTGTACCCATCTCCCCAATTTCCTCCTCCCGTACTGACGTCACTCCTACTTCAGTTAGTTGCGGGGAGCTGGCTTTGCATGGCTATCAAGTCATACACAGATCTCTAGAAATATAATATGTCCCAGGCCTCTCAAATAATATGATTCTACTCTCAATTATTATCTGTCTCTACTCTAAAAATACAATTTTAGCATATCAAAAGATGAAGAATATTCACAAGGCTTTGTTTCATTCCTAATGCTATTTAAAAACCAGTTGAAGGGTAAATTCTGAAACTTGTTTACAGCCCATTATATGTTCATCATTAATGGCAAAGATGACTGGGACCCAGGAACGAGCATATTTCAAAGACTACACATGCTCTACTTCATGAAGCCTTTCTCACTTGGCCTTCCTGATGTGGCATCCACAAGTATCTTCCCTCCCATCCAACCTCCTTTCAAATAGCCTGGATATCTGCTCTAAAAACACTTAGGCTCAAGGGAAATGAGAAGCATGAAGACTTCTGGGATTTTGATCCTACTTTGGCCAAGGACCAGAGTCTTCCTCATGAATCTGTCACTGATGCTCTGCCTGTGACTGAACGGGTTTTCATTTTTGAGCAGCTTTTTATGGAAAATGGCAGGTAATACAACAGTCTGTGGTCTGGACAACTCACACACGCTGGTAAAAAGAATAGTCACACAAGAAAAGATCTCATTTTCAGACATGCCTCCTGAACAGGCACTTCCTGTCTAAGGCTGGTCCAGGTGTGCAAGTCCCCTGCACTCTAAAACAGCCTGAGGGATGGTCGCCTGTGTCCTGTCCCTTTCCCTTCGCAGCTCTGCTCTCTCTGCTGTCTGGTTGCACTGAACCGTTTTTGATTCCTTCACCGCCCTGCTGTCTACAGAGTGTATAATGAAACATTAAGTCCTGTTGTTCGTCGAGATCACATATATTAAAAACACCTGCTACAGGGAAACAATTGGCAATGCTGAGAGATAGGCTTTGAAAAAACGGTCATCACTAAACTCAAGCTTCAGATGTGGAGCATGGAATCCAGGCAAAAGCTGAGTTCCTGCTGGGGTGTTTGCCCCCGTGGGACTGGGTTTCTCAGTTCCTGTGCTGAGTAGGAGTGTGAACGCCAGTCAGTGTTCATCTCGTGGATCTGTCACTGATGTGCTGCCTGTGACCAAACAGGTTCTTTTACCTTCTGTCTCCATGGTTTTCATCTGTGTAACAGAGACAGCGGTAATACCAGCTGGTAGGCTTGGCGTGATGGTTGAATCCAAGCGAGGCACTTGGCACCTGGTATGTGGAAAGTGTTCAATAAATGCTCGGAGTGAATCATTCGTGGAAGGAAGAGCTGCTTCCTATAGATTTGCATAAAATTTTCGTTTTCCCCACCACCAGGGCAGTACTTCCTGCTAGTAGCCTAATAATGGCTAAGAGGGCTTTGTGTTTGGCGTTGTGCCTCTCTGTGGACAAGTGCAGGTGTGGCATGTCTGCTGACCCCAAGCTCTTGGACTCACAGGCTCTTTGAGTTGACTGACCATCCAGGTCTTTTCCTTCCTCAGGTGCTGGAAAGCTTCAAGATCATGGACTATAGCCTCTTGCTGGGCATCCACATCTTGGACCATTCCCTTAAAGACAAAGAAGAGGAGCCCTTACAAAATGTGCCCGATGCAAAGCGGCTTGGGATGCAGAAAGTCCTCTACTCCACAGCCATGGAATCCATCCAGGGTCCAGGCAAGTCTGCAGATGGAATCATTGCAGAGAATCCAGACACGTAAGTGCACCATCCTGGTTTCGGGTACCCTAGTCAATGGGTAGTTGCATGCAATCACCTCCCCCGAGGGACAGTGCTCTGGGAATAGATTCCTGGTTGGCAGTCAATGGCTTAAACCAACTTTATTTCTCTTTATCTCTAGACAACTAGATGAGTGGCAGTTTCTCAAGTTTCTGTCTTTCACCCACATGGTTTCTGGTTTTAGATAGTTCCTTTTTATTTTATTTTATTTTAACAATGACTGAAAAAACGTTTTCCCTTCATTTATTACACATTCAAAACATCTACCAGAAGAGGGATGAATGAACGCTGGACTTGAATAAATATGAATACATGTTTATTCATGTTCATTTATTTGGTAGACATACTTCAGAGCTTTCAGTCTGCATAAGGGGATTCTGTTGGTCTCACCTCTGTACCCTGGCAGATATCTCTCTCAGCCAGACGAGTTGGTAACTGTGGACTTCATTTGCATATGTAAAGTGTACATTTGACAATAGAAATCATTACAACCACAGGAGGTTGT
The DNA here is from genome assembly GCF_017639785.1 of Mesocricetus auratus. NCBI lineage: Eukaryota > Metazoa > Chordata > Mammalia > Rodentia > Cricetidae > Mesocricetus > Mesocricetus auratus. Next base: position 36,041,662 of record NW_024429182.1, read on the forward strand.
TGAAATGATTGACTCATCACATGTGAACTTGCTGAGCAAGGAGACAGAGGAAATCACTTCCCAAGCCTTCATCATCTGCCTTCTAGGAGTCTCTGGCAATGACTAAGCCAGGTGCACATTTGTCTCTCATAAAGGAAACTAACACATGGTCAGCCTTCGTTCAAATCCTTGCTTGTAATTCTGTCTAAATAGTTGACAATCCACTGAACAAATTATTCTATGTCCATATTGTAAAATGTCACAGAGCTATTAATCACATTGCCATTGTTGTGAGGAAAGAGTCCTCATTAACAAATGTAATGCTTAAATTACAAAACTACTCAATCCAATAATTTCTTCAGATTAATCCATATGTACATATATACATGCATATACACATACCCTGCAAAAACATATCTCAGGAGTTAAATTCATAATTTTTCTTCTATATGCTTTCGTATGTTTTAGGGGAGCATGGTTGATTGGTTAGGTTTTTTTTTGAGATACAGTCTTTTTATTATGGGCTCTGGCTATCTTGGAACTCACTATGTAGACCAGGCTGGCCTCAAACACACAGAGATCCCCTTGCCTCTGTCTTCGGAATACTGGCATTAAAGGTGTGTTCTACCACAACAGACCTCTGCTGGAGTCCAGCTCCAGATGAGGGCAGGGTCTGAAGATGGGAGTATGCAACAGTGCTGACGGGGGAATCAGACATGGAGCATGTCTTAGTTTCATTTCAGGAGAGAAGGACAGAGAAGAACCACATCCTCTGCAGAGATACAGGTCCCAGCAGGGGATGTGAGGAGTAGGTGAGGGAAGGAAAAGAGCCCTGCCACAGTGGTCAGGAAAATCTTGCTACCTGACTGACTAGCAGTAAGTGGGGATACATTCATGTTGTTCCAAAACACAGACCATATAATTTTTGTTTTTGGACATGTGTTTAACATTTTCTCTTATTCATCTTTTAGTCATCATTAGTAAACTATGACAGAACAGAGTTACCATTTCCAATCATTTTCCTTTAAGTTTTGGCATCACTGATAAACAGTTTTTTTATAACCATCTTTACTCATCAACACCATAACCCAATTTTTTAAAGTTTATTTATTTTTATGTGCATTGGTGTTTTGCCAGCATGAATGTCTCTATGAAGATGTCAAGTCCTCTAGAACTGGAATTACTGCCATGTAGGTGCTGGGAATTGAACCCAGGTCCTCTGGAAGAGCAACCAGTGCTCTTAACCTCTGAGCCACCTCTCCAGCCCCCTATAACCCAATTTTTAAGAATCTAGAGGCATATGACAGCCTGTTCTCAGGCTGGTAGCTTTTGTGGGTACAAGGACAGTAGACCAAAACAATCTTCAAGCCATCCCGGGCATACTGCCATGTCCCAAGCAGTGTATTATTAACTCTTAATGATCAGAGTGTCCAAGATACATCCTCACTCCAAAGCTGCTGCAGTTATTATTCAAATTCTGGCATAGCACAATGTTCACATTTTATATATTTACAGAATATTTTTATCATCTGTCTACATCATTCTTTGCCCATCAGTATAAGCCTCTGTATAGGACAGAGGTAACTTCAGCTAATCTAATTTTGTTGCTGTATATGCCACATAATCACCCTAGTGTATAGTGGAAAGAGGCTCGCAATCTGAATTGTGGTCACCTCCCCTAGTCCACCAAATCTTGTTGACTTTTTTAAGTTACTTTGTTTTGGATATCTCGTTCCTGTGTAAATACAGGGGCAGATGTTTCAAGAGTGTCCTGTAGCCTCATAAAACAAAACAAAACAAAACTTCTTTGTGTGTGTCACAACCTCCAAGGCATAAGGAGACCTTCAAGTAGATAAGGATGTCTCCCTAAAAGCAGGAGGGGCAGTGTGTTCAGGACTGTCCTGGGAGGCTTAGAAGCAGTGCTCCTGGGAGAAAGCATAAATGATTCATAAGAAATGTTCCATCAATTCAATATTCCTAAATTGTGCAAATAATAAAAGTCTCCCAAGTGTGCAACAGGTGAAGATGAAAACCAAAGGTGGCATGGGAGCCATCGTGTGACTCAGCTGTGCTGGGTTTTCCCAAACAGCTGTGCTGGCCCTGTGACTTTTGCCGCCCCCATCAGATACGGCTGCCCCAGACTTCTAGGTCTTTTTCACCCTCACAGTAAACATGCGATTCTTTAGATAAGGACAAATAATAGTGCTTTAGAGCAGGCTGACCTTGGACTTTCTATGTAGCAAAGAATGGCTTTGAACTTCTGATTCTCCTGCCTCTACCTCTTGTATCTGTCCCTGTGCATGTAGTTTTATGCAGCCCGGGGGATCAAACCCAAGGCTTCAGGCATGCATGACAAGCACTGTTCCATGCTAGTCTTGCCTTTTTTAAAAAAAGCAATATTTTATACTGCTCTAAAAATCCTTCTTTGCTCATAATTTTTAAATAGAAGTGGTTTTGTAATTAGATTCTTCCCATCCAACTCCTCAGATTTGACAGCTATGAAGTTATTATCTTTAAAGTGATGAAAACTTATGGAAATAAAGGAAGCAGTAGTCTAGAATTCTTAATGTTTCAGGGTATAATTAGGAATGAATTTTAACTTTCTGTACTCATGTTATAAAATATTTCCCCTTTGCTCTATACACAGGATGGGAGGCATTCCAGCTAAAAGCCATAAGGGAGAGAAACTGCTTTTATTCATGGGCATTATTGATATCCTCCAATCATATAGGTGAGAAATTTGGGAAAGTGGTCTTTCATTATTTCCTCTTTTTTCTGCAAATTCGCCAAAGAGAGCTGTTTCCATTCTCAATGTTATTTTCTCCATCTGTTTACTTTTTAGGTTAATGAAGAAGTTAGAACATTCCTGGAAAGCTCTTGTTTATGACGGGGTGAGTGACCTGTGCTTTGATAAACTGTAGACTCTTCTAGTCTAACTGTGGCTGTCACCAGACTTGGGGGAGAGCAAAGGTCTTTGCATGCTCAAGTCTTAGGCTGGAAGAGTGGTTCCAGTCTGAGATCAAGACCTCATAAATTTGAATGGCTGTTCAAATAAATGACTTTAAGCACAACAGCCAGGTTCACAGGCCTGGAAAATAAAACTGTGGTTATTCCTATGTGGGGTGCAAAAGTCCCCTTTGTGAGGTGATGAGTAAGGTGGAGGGGAATTTTTCAAAGGCCATGAGAAGATTGGGGCCCTTTAAATGAAGTTTCTAGAAGACTGGGCTAAAGAGGGTTTTGAGCTCCTACTGTGATTTGAACCAGTTTCCTACTTGACTGACCACATGAGAAAGCAAGTCAGTTTTCTCATCAGTAAGGGTTCAGAACCTGCCTTCTGTGGGTTTAACACGGGATACTGCATGTTAATATGCAGCACAATGTCTAACACATGGTAATGACTTAGGAAGTGAAAATATTGACATGGAATGTATTTACAAACACTATGAACTTTTGTAAACATTTACTTTATTAGTTTTAATTATGTGTACACACGCATGCATGTGTGTATGTGTATGTCACCTGAGTGCCCGTGCCCATGAAGTTCAGAAGCATCAGATCTCCCAGAGCTGGAGTTACAGCACCTACCTGGCATGGATGCTGGGAACACATCTTGAGTCCTCTGCAAGAGCATCAGGTGCTCTTAATTGTTGAATCATCTCTTTAGTCCTAAACACACACACACACACACACACACACACACACACAGGCTGGGTGGCAGGAAATTATCAGGTGAAGAAAACATCAGCTATGGAGGGCAAACTCCCTCCTCTCTTCTCCCTCACACGTACACACACTCATATCTACATGTCATATTTGACACCTCCACTCTGGCAGAACTGAGCCTCTCACAGCTAATGACTGATGGTGGCATGTCCACAGAGTCCACTGGTCAAAGACTTGATTTCTCATTTCCCTTTAAGACACGAGTGGACACCTTCTTTGGGGAGAGAATAAATTATGGATACTGTTCTCCTCCTCTCTGGAAAAGAGTGTGCATTTTTCAATTCTGTGGCAGATTGTTAATAACCTTCCAGCATGAAAGAACTACATTTTGTCCATGGACTGACAGCTGGCTTCCATCAGGATGCAACATTAAGTTATAGGCTCCCAAGGTTGTTTCTAAGGATCTGCCACAGGCTCAGTCAGATGACATCTTATGAAAAAGTCAAGGTAGTTTAATTTTAGGTCTCCCAGCTGAGGAAGACAGGAATCTCATAGTGCCTTGAATGCAGAAAGTAGATGCCAATATCCCAAGATCATTCAGTAGTTCAGTGACACTTTTATTCCATTACTAAGTCAGGGGTCTAGTCTCGTGTTAGCAAAGGGTCTCTACCTTTGTCTGTTGAAAACAGATCTCTGTACTTGTTATACATTTGTGAAACCATGAGTGATAACCAAGAATTACTTTTGTTTGTCTACAAATGTGTTTCTTATTTAGACAGTTTTTTAGATCAAAGATAACAATTTTGGAAGTCTTTAAGGGGAAGGGCTGGATGTCAGTCAGTCATGGATTCCCCTTGCTTCTTACCAGTATTTCTAGGTCATGGTGTCTGTTGTGAGAAACTGTCCACAGAGACAGAAGCTGCTAGTACTCTTGAAAGAGCACATGTCACACCAGAAACAAATGTCAGCCTCATCTCCAGCTCCCCAAGGGAGCTCAGTGTTGCCACTGTGACTGAAGAGCTGTGCCCTTTTAACTGCCATTTGGGGAATTGCAGATGTTTCTAACTACATGAAAATAGATTCATGGATCAGTGTGTTTGTAGATAAAGGAACCGGGGCTCTGAGACTCTGGCTGCTCCCAGAATCATACAGCCTGTTAAAATTAGACCTCACACCGGGTACAGGTCGCCTGACTTCTGGCTCACCACTCCTTGAACCCCACTGCACACCTTCCTGGTGTCTACACTTGAGCTTTTAGAAATATCACTGCTGAGATCCAGAAACCTACATTCAAATGGAGGATCTACCAGATGAACATAGAGAATCATCTCCTTCATCCAGGCTGTTTTCTGGATTATAATAAAATGACCTGTCACTCCTAAGGACTCCTACAAAACATGAGAGGGACCTAGCAATTCAATTCAAACCAGTCCCGTGTGATCAGTGACTAATTCAGTCTCACCTTGTTACCTAGTGATGAGCCCTCCCCCCAATTTAAATGTCACTCTTATGCTGGCGGGGTTCTGTTTCTGATCTTTACAATGTGACTGAGAATTATGCCCTTCTTAACTGCCCCTTGCAGATGTTCCTAGCTATAAACACAGATGCCTCATATAAGTGGTGTATTCACTGCAAGTGCCCCCTTCATCCCAGATGGTGCCTGGATTGCTAGTTGTCTGTTAGAAAGAAAAACACTCAAGTTCCCCCAAGCCCTGGTGATGTTGTGGCAAACGGACAAATTTCGTTTATGGAGCAGAGTCGTTTGGCTATCTCCCCCCCCCCCCCCGTCCCTTTATGCTCCATTTTGTCCCGAGCACATGATGATGGCTGTCTTGCTGGCCAACCCAGCACTAGCCTTCTGGTCCTTCTAATTGTTGGCTGTGTTTTATTTCCAACTCGAGATGAAGGCAAACCTGTTGTCTTTTTTTTTTTCAGGATACTGTTTCAGTTCATAGACCAAGTTTTTATGCAGATAGATTTTTAAAGTTTATGAATTCCAGAGTTTTCAAGAAAATTCAAGGTAAGAGCCTCAGGAAAGTTTCTGGGTTGTAGCACTTGTTACTGACGTCACCATATATGTGTGGGAAGTTTTTGTTGGAAGAGTTGGATGTTTTTTCTGCAGTAGTAATAATGACTAATTGCAGTTAAATATCATGACTTAATGATGCCATAATCATTATCCCAGTTTATGTTAAAAAGAAAAGGTACGGCTGGGGTGTAGGAGATGTGTGAAAGCTGAGCACCCGAGATGCTCAATCAGTAAAGTCACGTGAAAGCCTGAGTTCACACCTTAGCACCCATGGAAAAGTCATATGAAAGCCTGAGTTCACACCTTAGCACCCATGGAAAAGTCATGTGAAAGCCTGAGTTCACACCTTAGCACCCATGGAAAAGTCATATGAAAGCCTGAGTTCACACCTTAGCACCCATGGAAAAGTCACGTGAAAGCCTGAGTTCACACCTTAGCACCCATGGAAAAGTCACGTGAAAGCCTGAGTTCACACCTTAGCACCCATGGAAAAAGCAGAACATGGAGCCAGGCATGGTGGCCACACCTTTAATCCCAGCACTAGGGAGACAGCGGCAGACAGATCTCTGTGAGTTCTAGGCCATCCCAGTCTACCGAGTGAGTTCCGGGACAGCCACGGCTACACAGAGAAACCCTGTCTCAAAACAACAAAACAAACAAAACAAAATAAAAAACAAAAAAAGCAGAATACAATATAATCTATGCACTACTGAGGCATAAACATGTAAATTGTTGGCCAGTCCATAAGCTCCGTGTTCAATGACAGACCCTTTCTCAAAAAAAAAATATATATAGATATAGATGAATGAATAAATAAATAAATAAAGTGGAGAATTGAGGAAGACACTCAGCTTCAACCTTTTGGCCTCCACACATGTGAACACACACACACACACACACACACACACGTACAGTTAGTTGTTGAAACAATGGATGTATTTGTATGTAGCCATTGGCACCCATAGTTTAAAGAGGAAGTCAAAGAGAAAGCGCACACACCATCAGGCAACAATGACAAATACCTCAACAATCCCAGCACTTGAGAAGCTGAGTCAGGAGGGCTGGGAATCCCCAGGCCAGTCTGGGGAATGCAGTGAGATCCTCCGTCAAAAAGAAAAAAGGGAAACACACACATCCCACAAGTGGTGGTAAACTCCAAAGGTAGGGTTCAAGGTCAAATCTATAGATTAAAAGTCCCCGCATCAAAACTTGAAGAAAGCCCCTGTAGGTTTAGCTCCATCATGTATAGCGTACCCAGCTCTGCAAAAAACACAAGTGAGAAAGTTCTCACATCAGTATCCTGCCTTCAAACCATGAGTAATTAAATAAATAGAACAAACCAGGCCCAAAGCTAATAATGATTGTTTTGAATGACTGTCTTTATACTTACGGAAAATTTACTATGTGCATACTGTCAGTGTTCAAACTGTGTGGAAGTTAGAGAGTAAACATATGATATGCCGCATATTGTTATCTTAATATTAGTTATTCTGCGGTTACAACTTTATAACTCAAATCATAATATGTTAGTCACCCCCAAACTATGATGTTAGTCATCATAAATTTTTCTTGCAATGTTCGCTACAGTTTGGAATGCAAAAGAAACTGTGATAATTACTTGAAAGTCAATAAAATTGGGAGGAAGCTGCCTCGCGCTGCCTGGTATTAAGATCTTGATGTACTTCCTCCCAATTTTTATTTTTTTACTTTGTCTAATTTCTTAAATCTGGTGTCCAACAAAGTGCAGGACTGCTGTATGCAAGCTCCAGGTTTGATGTAGCACCACACACACACACACACACACACACACACACACACACACACACACACAGATCAGTATAATGGTGAAAGCTTTTAGGCTTCTACCCTCTGATGTTTTGCATATCATTACAATATAAATAGTTTCTCAACCCCTTGAACATTCTAAACATCATTTAAAACTGAAACACAGCATGAAAATTGTAAGGGTGTACCATCATCTGCTAGCCGGTTGAGCATTTACATCCTTTTTCTATTTCTAGCTAATATTTTTATGAATATATTTCAAATAAATGCTGTCTAAATTAGGATTGTTTACTTGGGATAGAGCTCAAGATGTGGAAGTAGGGTGTTAAATGTACATAACTGCAGGGACCAAATACAGCCGTCAGCCTGCATTAGGCTTGTTAAATTATGCCACCAGAGAAGTAGAAAAATGCCACCTGGTTGTTTTATTTTGTGCTTTTCAAGTACTGGCTAGGTTCAAGCATTACTCGTGGTTTTTCAGCCATTTGTAATCCCTTGGAGAATTGGGCTATGTAGTATTTGATCATTTCTGTTGGGTATTTATTATTTTTTCAGATGATTACATCTACATAAACCTTCATCTTACTATTCTTTTTTTTCATCTTATTATTCCAAAACCAGCTTTCATACACAATGGATAATCTCAATGGCATCTTAAAAATTACTGTCAAATGGAGACCCAATGTAAATTAGATTTTTCTGTCCAAGGTTTTCCTGAGCATAAAGTAGTGTTTATTCAGATTGCAAGTCTCTGTGTTCAAACTCATGTTTTCCAAGAATTTCTACCTCTCTTCCCCTTGAGCCAAGATTTATTTGATGTGCTTCACCAAGTTTAAAAGGACATGGCCCTTTATTGCTTCACACACACACACAACTCTGGAAGAGGGAAGCTCCTCCTGGGGCCTCCTCACCTTGGTAACTATTTTTCCCCTTAATGTAGTAACATATAAACTGATGCTATAATCAATGGTTTCTTTGTTTCCAAAAAGTACAGCATATGTTACAGACTTTCCCAGTCTCTGACTTATCAATCTTTCAATGCAATAAATCTTACTTATTTTTAAAGGATTAATTTGTTTCTATTTTATGTGTATGCATGTTTGTCTGCGTGTATGCATGTGCTCCGTGTACATACAGTACCCACAGAAGCCAGAAGAGGGATTCAGAACTCCAGGAAGTGGAGTTGCAGATGGTTGTGAGCTATCTTATAGAAACTGAGAGCCAAACCCAGGTCCTCTGCAGAATCAGCAAATTCTCTTGACCACTGAACTCACTTTCCAGCCCCAAGACTTCCTTTTTAAGTGGGAAATCTGTTAACTTTCTCCCACTTAGAGTTATTTTTTATAACTGTTCTTGCTAAGATATACATTACATATTGCAAAGTGCACCTCTTCAAAGTGTGCAGTTTTGTGGGTTTAATATATTCACTGACTCATTCAATCATCACATCTGTCTAATTTTAGAACATTTTTATTACCACCCATTAACAGTCACCATATTCTTCCTCTTCCCAGCACTTTATTCTGTCTCCATTGCATGGTGTTACCAAATCAGGAGACGTCTTAGGAACCCACTGTATATGACATGTGTGTGTGTGCGCGTGCGCGTGTGTGTGTGTGTGTATTCCACTGTATATCACATATTATTTATTTGCAGTCGATAGTCCTGTCTTCCTGGGTACTATGAAAAGCATTGCTGTGAACATTCACGTATGAGGTTGTATATGAATGTACATTTTCACTTCTCTTGTATAGGAACCTAAAAGTGAAGTTTCTGGGTCACATGATAACTCTGCAAACCTTTCTCAAGCACCTGCACCATTTCATTATCCCACTGACGTCATACGAGGGCCTCCTCTCTACCTCGTCACCAGCAGCTTGCTGGTTCTCTCTCATCTCGGCCGTCTTGGTGCATGTGCAGATGTAACTGACTGTGCTGTTGGTTGGTGGCTCTCACTGGCAAATGATGACAAACATCTCCTCATTTGTTCACTGGCCTTTTGCATATTCTTTGGGAGAATGTTAACTCAGATTCTTGGCCCATTTTTAGTTCAGTAGCCTACCTATTGTTGAACTTTTAAAAGTTCTTTTTATGTTCTGGATACAAGTGTGTTATCAGAAACATGATTTACAGATGTTCCATGTTGTAGGTTGTCATTTGATATTTTTGCTAATTTGGGTATAGTCCCATTCTTTCTTTCTCCCCCCCCCCCACCAACACGTTTGGTGTGGTATAAAAATGTGCCTCCTCCCTGAGGTCCTCTTTTCTTTTAATAGTTGCACAATTTCTCCTCTCACATTTAGGTCTGTGACTAATCTTTTTTTAATTTTTATACATGGTGTGAGGTAAGGTTCATCTTCTGTTATTTGTATTTCTGGTTTTCCCATCACGGTTTGTTGAAAAGCCTGCTTTTCCCATGGTGAATTACTCTGGAGTCCTTGTTGGGAATCAATTAACCACAGATGTGAGGATTTATTTCTGAACTCTCATTCCATCTTACTGATAAGTGTGCCCACCTTTATCCCAGCCCCACGCCCTTGTGTTTCAGCTGTGAGTTCTGCATTTGAGAAGCGTGAGTCATTCACCTGCTCTTCCTCTGATCGGCCATGCTAATCTGGGCCCTCAGTGTTTCCACAGAATTTCAATAATCATCCTGTCAGCTCATGTTTTCAAAAGGAAAGCAGCATCTTGGCTTTTTTGGTTATGTGGATCAGTCTAGAGATCTCGGTCATCTTAATAATATGGTGTCTTCCATTCTATGAGCATGGGCTTTCCTTTATCTGGGACTTCATTAATTTCTTTCAACAAAGCTTTGCATTTTCAGCATAGAGGTCTCAATTTTGCTCACTATATTCCTGGGTTTAGTTGGTTGATAGTTGGTTTGGGGTCTTATTGTTCTTTTTTCTTCACTTTGTTTTTTGATGCTAGAGATTGAGCCCAGGGCATCATCACACGTGCACATCATCACACGTGCACACCATCACACGTGCACACATCACACGTGCACATCATCACACGTGCACACATCACACGTGTACACATCACACGTGCACACATCACGCGTGCACACCATCACACGTGCACACCATCACACGTGCACACCATCACACGTGCACACCATCACACGTGCACACCATCACACGTGCACACATCACACGTGCACATCATCACATGTGCACACATCACACGTGCATACCATCACATGTGCACATCATCACACGTGCACACATCACACGTGCACACATCACACGTGCACATCATCACACGTGCACACCATCACACGTGTACACATCACACGTGCACATCAGCTTTCTATCGTGTGTGTGTGTGTGTGTGTGTGTGTGTGTCTGCAGCACCTGGGACTATTACCTGGAGTTCTCTGGGAAGTGTATCTTCACCGTCCTTCATGACTCTGGATCCCACTGGCCCCTTCAGATCCTCGTGCTCTTCTTTGGTAACCCTAGATGTCTCTCCAACTGTCTTACCATTATGTGTGCATGTTCTAGATCCAGGCCAGGACATTGTCTCTTTCTTATACAATTCTCCCTGGATAACTTCCCCTTACCCATCCAGGTCTGTTACCTTCTGTGAGCCTAAGGTCACTTGCCCCCCCTCCCCGTTGTGTCCCTATACAACCTACTCGGTACAATGCAGCCAGAGTTTGCATACAGCTCTATCCTTGCTAATTTCCAATTAAAACTGTTTTACACTAAAAATAATTATGATCATACGTTTGAGAGAGGGAAACTTCCTTAGGTTTCCTTGACTACAAAGCCCTTAGCACAACTCCTGTGTCTGCTTGTGATGTGGCCTCTGTTCCTGCCCTATAACCTTGCTTCTCACCCACCCAAACCCATACACTCTCTCTGCTTGGCCCCAGAAGCTCTGGACTCTTCAAGTTATTGTTTGATGAGCAATGAGATGAATGGGCGAAATTTTCACCACCTGCCACCATTTCCAGTAGAAGTAATTGGTAAACTTGGCACTTTACAACAAAACTATTAGATGTTTCATCAGTGATGGCTCCATGAAGCCCTAACGCTTAAGGACATGTCTTTATTGTGAGTCAAGACCCTGTTCGCCCAGAAAAGAGAACTGGTCTTCAATATTTAAGTAGCTTTTTCACTCCTCTTTTGTTTTGTTTTGTTGTTTTTATTTTGCCTTCTTAAATCCACTCATGCACCCTATTAGGCAGTTTCTACAAAGTCCTATATTTTCTAGAAATATTAGTCTCTGTTGTGTTAAAACTTCCCTGAAATTCTTGGTTCCAATCGCCTGCTGTGGCTGATAAGTTTTCTCATACACTGCTATGGGTATACCAAGAGAAATAACAGGTTTTCTGTCAAAAGAGTTTTAGGGGAAAAAACTATGTTCACCTAAGTCCTGCAGTGTTAATGCGGAGATCACAGGAAGGCTGGAAAGGGAAAGGCATCCCAAGGAGAGGAAAGAGCATGTGCGAAGGCCTGAGGGTAGGAGTGACTATGGGGGCTTGGGGCAGGCAGATGGATGAGCCAGAGACAGTTGAGTGGCAGAATGCATGGTGGGGATGGGCCCGGATGCCCACCATCAGGCATGGTTTAGCCAACAACACGCTCAGGAGTTTCTGTCTCAGAAAGAAAGAGCGGGCCATGGAAGCCAGAGAAAAAGAGAGAGAGAGAGAGATCCCTAATGCACTCAGTTTTCAGCCACATGCAAGTTGAGGTTGAAAAGGGCAATGTTTATATGTGGAATGAGGAATTCAACCATTGAAGGCAAAGTTGTCACTCTTGCTTCAGGAGTTCTTTGGTCTTTCTCCTTTCACCCCCAGTCTGACCCTCCTGAGTGTCTTCCACCGCTGTCCCTCTCTTGCCTCCCATGGTCACCCTTCAGTGCCCATGTGCTCACTATCAGAGCTGGAGTTCAGTGCTGGACATGAGCGTCTGCCTGAGAGTGAGCAAGTGGAAAGCAGTGCTCAGACCTTTGGGTCTTAGGGTGACGTTGTACTCTTAGAAGTTAGTAAGGATTGGTGTGCTGTGCTTTGTTGACACCCATAGGAGGCTGGCCCCTTTCTTAACAGAGATGGAGATGGAGAAGTGGATGGGGAGTGGTGAGGAAGGATAGTTGGGAGACAGAGAGAAAGAGCAGGAGTAGAGGAGGAAGGAGAAACCATGGTTGGTATGTAAAATAAATGAAAAAAAGTAATTAATAAAAAAGTAAGGACCCCAAAGAACTGTCTACTTACAGAAATCTGAATTGGGAAAAGTCTATTATTAATTATTGGTTCTTATCAGTTAACAATAAGAACCCATGGGGCTGGAGGATCATTTGTCCCACAAATATAAGTTCCTATCCCTAAAGCCTACATAAAGCCAGATGCATGAGGAAGCACCGGTAACCCAGCTCTCCTGCAGGGAGATGGGAAGCAGAGACAGGAGAATGAAATTCCTGGAAGCTTTCAGGCCAGCTAGCCTGGTGTAGTCACAGTACCAAATAAGAGACCCTGTCCCAGACTGGAGAAATGGCTCAGTGGTTAAGAGCACTGACTGTTCTTCCAGAGGACCTGGGTTCATGGCAGCTCACAGCCATCCCTAATTCCAGTTCCAGGGGACCTGACACCCATAGCAAAACACCAATGCACTTAAAATAAAAATAAATAAATGTTTTAAAAGGAGAAAGGATCCTGTCTCTAGAAGGCAAGGACTGACACTTGAGGTTGTCCTCTGACCTCCACATGCATGCTGTGCCTGCACTCATACATATACACACACATACATACACACACATACAGATATGCACATGCATACACACACATACAGATATGCACACGCATACACACATACATGCACATGCATACACATACTCACATGCATACACACACATGCATACACACATACATACACATACATAAATGCACACACATACAGACACACATACATGCACACACATACATGCACATACATGCACACACATACAGACACACATACACACATACATGCACACACATACATGCACACACATACATGCACATACATGCACACACATACAGACACACACATGCCTACACACACATATATTCACAGCACATACATACACACACAAAGATTTTTAAAGTATGTTAACATAGTCGGGTGTTGGTGGTGCACTCCTTTAATCCCAGCACTCGGGAGGCAGAGGCAGGCGGATCTCTGTGAGTTCGAGACCAGCCTGAACTACCAAGCAAGTTCCAGGACAGCCTCCAAAGCCACAGAGAAACCCTGTCTCGAAAAACCAAAAAAAAAAAGTATGTTAACATAAATTAACAATTTTTGAAAATAAAAATAATTACGATAGTTATGGTTCCTAAAATAAATAGTGAGAAAAGTGGCAATACTTTGCCTATTTTGAAATTCTGAGTAACTGTCTTAGTCAAGACTAGTTAAAGTCTGGCATCTGCTTCCAAATGTGACCCGTGATGACAGCATAGTTCATTCAAACTCTGATAAGCTCATACTCCCTTCATATTCTTATAGCAATAGTTCAACCTTGAAGCTCATCTGAGGGCTCAAGGACCCCTAGCAGTCCCCAAACCATAACTAATCCGAAAAGAAAAAAAGCTTTTACTTTGAAATCTAAAGATACTATAGCAAAGGGCAGGAACATGCCACAGTTCATAAAAGATTAACAAAAGCAGAGGGAATGTTACAGCAGGCAGCAGTGGTGGATAATCAGTTACATTCTGTAAAAGGGAAGCAGTGCTTAGCAGAACACAGTGCAAGGGAAAACCAGCTTCTTCAGTCCACTCACCCATCATTAAAATCAATTGTGAGCAACCAAGAGGACTGGCAAGATCAAAAGGTACACACACACACACACACACACACACACACACACACACACGCACGTACGCACACCTTAACCAGAAAATGGAATGCTAAAGAGCTAGAAAATCAACTACCAATTAAACGAGTGAAGACAACAAGAAAGGCCTCTGGGGTTCAGTCTCTAGCTCTGTGACCTGGAGCAAGCCCGTTTTTCTGCCCTCAGTTTCTAGAACTGTAAAAGGGCCAGCCTCCCTTAGACATTTTGACAATTTGATATATGCAGTGTGAGTGTTGGCCTCCAGACTAAAGCTGTATGTAGTCCACGAACATCATTTATCATGAAAATGATATTAATATAAAGCTCTAGGGGAGGCTAAGCCTTTCCTTTCCCAGAAGCAGGGAGATTGCTCTCCCTCTGTCCTTCCTCATTTGTGAATCCCAAAGTTATTCTCCACCTAATCTCTTGAAACCTGCCCACAGAGGATAGGGCTGATGAGCCATGTAATCCAAACTCAGGAGAGTCCCAAAGCTAACCACGGTGACTAATCCAGTTACTGTTGGATCACCCCTTTAAGCAAACCTCCAAGGGCCCTTGCCAATAACAACCTCAGGGGAAAGCATACACGGGCCTCGGCTTCCCTCCCTCTCTCCAACTTCTCTACCTATAGTCAGCCAAGAAGAGTTACTGTGGGAAAGCATGAACTAAGTGATGGACATCAGACTACAGCTTGAGAAGCGCCTGCCAGTGTGTCCTCTGTGGACCCACAGGCTGCGGAAAGCATGATGACTTGAGGGAACACATTTTCACTGGCCCGGGTTCCCGCCATGCTTCTGAGGGTGGAGAATGCCGTTTAGATAGAAATGGGAGTGAATTATACATCTGACAAGACTGAAGAGAAGGAAATTTCACTGGAAAATCACAAAGAAAGAAGCAACCAGAAGTAACTTGGCCAAATTTGGCAACATGAGTATACGATTAAGCGCTGGCACATTTATAAGTCCCGGGACCCAGTTAATAAAGCCGGGGTCGTGAGAACTCTCTGCACTCCACCATCTGCCCTTACCAGCTCACCCAGCCTCCTCAGCATAAGAAAAACAAGGAGGAGGAAGGGCAATTCTTTAGCAAATAACAAAATAAATTCGTTGAAGTTTTGCCTCAAATAAGCCTATTTCAAAATCCAAAGAAATTCCATCTTAAATGTATTTTTAGAATCTTTTCTTTAAATGAAGCCATTTTGAATAAATAATATAGCCAAAAACACAGATATTTTAATCTCTCTTGCTGTATATATGAAAAGAGCCCTTGCCCTTCTATACCCAAATTATTTCTAAAATATTAACAATAAATAGAATATTAAATTTAGAAATCTGAATCTTAATTTGTAAGTTTTATTTATTATGTTAGTTCTGTGGTTGTTTTAAAACAGGATCTCACTATGTAACTCAGGCCAGCTTCCAGCCCCTCCTGCCTCAGCCTCAATGCTGGGACTGTCACTGTGCCTGGCTTTACGGTGGGACACACTCCACTGTACCTGGCTTTACAATTATTCTTCCTTGCTGTGTAGCTCTGAAGGCCTCACCCTCTAAAAAACGGTGCAACTCCATTGCCGCATTGAAGGCAACCTCCCAGGAGATTGTGTCCTCTGTCGCTCAGGAATGGAAGGATGAGAAGCGGGATTTGTTAACCGAAGGGCAGAGTTTCAGCAGCCTGGATGAAGAAGGTAAATGCTTGCAACTTCCTAAAACTAAATACTCTAGTTAATTCTGTGAGTAATGTAAAGTCACAACAGAAAATTTAGAGAATGCATGTTCCAAGAGTTAGCCAATTCATTAAATTTTATAGGCTACATAGCTATATGTAATACAATAAATTTATATAAATAAAAAATGCCACATATACAATGCATGGTATATGATTTGTCATAAAAATAGTAAATGTTAAGATATTTAAAGAAAATATCTATAATCTACCTACTTCATGATTTAAGAAAATGCTAACAAATTGGTATGTTTCCCTAGATTTCATTCTGTGTGTGCACATGCATATACACCTGTGTAATAAACCTTTTCAGTTGATTTAGAGCTACTTCAGTGAGTTTAATTAAATGTTAGAATTTCCTTATTTGATATGGATGTAGATGTAGTCCTTGGATAAACAGAGAGAGATTGATGTGGACATTTTGTACCTTTTTAAAGAACTGTGTGTTCTGGCTTTTTGATGCTACTCTGTACACCTCCTGTCTCTTTCCCTATTGCTTGCTGCCTAGGACTGCTGATGCAGTGATGAACAGAAACTGTGGCTCTAGGTAGCCCAGCCTTGTTCTGATTTTAAAGACAATGTTTCTAACGTTCTTTGTTTAAAATGAAACTTACCATATTTTGTACCAGTTGCCAGGCCAAGGAACTTCTATTCTTGTTTTTAATTTGCCAAAAGGTTTTTAACCAAGGAAGAGTACCAAGTTTTAATAAGCTTTTGTCTATCTACTGAGATGATCATCTGAATTTTCCATTTTGATCCAATAAGGAGAAGTAATGTTTTATATATTTCTGTTCATTACTTCTTGATCTTTTGGTTAACAGCAAATAAGGACTTTTTTTAAATCATGATGTTCTTTGGAGACTCTCCAAAGTATCTTCTACTTCCTAGAGGAAATTTAAGACTTCTTATAGGCACCTTCCTTCCCTCAGAGCCTTCAGATAGATTGCTATTTCTATCCCCTTCTTTCTCAGCATTTATCTCCTTCATCATAGTCTCATGTCAGGGAGAGTTAATGATTTGCCTGTGGTGGCTAACATTGTTAACATGGCAGGATCTAGAGTCACCTAAGAGACAAACCTCCAGGCGTCCCTGTAAAGAATTGTCTAGCTTAGTTTAACTTCTAGGCACATCTGGGAGAGAGTGTCTTGATTAGGCTAACTGGGGTGGAAAAGGCACGTCCTGAAATTGGGTGGCACCATTCCCTGGGCTCTCATCCTCCACTACAGGGAAAAGCCAGATGAGCAAATGTTCATCCCCGTCTGCTTCCTGACTGAAGACGATCAGTCACCTCTAGCTCCCTCTGCCATGGCTTGCCTGCCATGGTCGACTGTAGCCTGAAACTGAGAACCTTTCTTGGGTCGCCTTTGTCAGGTTATTTTGCTACAACAGTAGGACACGTAACCAGGACATTGACCTTGGTCCTCTCTGTATTAATGACAGCAGTTCCTGGTAGATACCACCACCTTCCTTTAAG
The DNA here is from genome assembly GCF_017639785.1 of Mesocricetus auratus. Taxonomy (NCBI): domain Eukaryota; kingdom Metazoa; phylum Chordata; class Mammalia; order Rodentia; family Cricetidae; genus Mesocricetus; species Mesocricetus auratus. Next base: position 36,059,130 of record NW_024429182.1, read on the forward strand.
CTGCCCTCCATTGGCCTGTCTGATTTCTGAGAAAACACAGAAAATTATAAATGTCCACAGTTTGAGAAATTTATTTTCTTAAATAACTCTCATTTTAACAGACACTTTTCATTTTGTTTTTGTGTTTTAAATTGAAACCTTGTTCAGTTTCTAGGCTGGCCTCGAACTCCCAATCTCTTTGTCTCTGGCTCCCCAATAGCTATAGTAAAATTAAATATACTCCACTGTACCCATAATGCCTGGAAACAAGAAGTAGTACAACTGTATGAAATGAACACCTGTGATGAGCTTGGGGATTTTTATTTTCACATGAATTGGACCATTACTTACAGATTTGGGCATCTTTTTACATGTTGTCTAAACTTCAGAACTGAAGTTCAGCATTTCCTGTCCCTGCTCAACTTTCCCTCCATGCCTGTCCCTCTACCTCATCAAATATACTCCTTCAAATCCAAAATTCAGGGGCTGGGATTACACTGGTGGTGGCACACTTGCCTAGGAGGTGTGGGGCCCTAGACTCAGCCTAAATTATTATCCCACCCACCCCCCCCAAAAAAAACTCAAACTCATCTAGCAATGCCTAATGTGGCCATTTCCATTTACACGGTGAAAATACATCATCTAGGGAGCCTTTGTTGTGTATCAAGCAATGTCAGAAACACCCCAAGGCTGTACTGTATTCATTAGCACGTTTTCAACTCAGTTTGGGAAAAGATAAAGAGCTCATATAAGCCAGGTATAGTGGCAATTGCCTTTAATACCAACACTTGGGAGGCAGAAGTAAGCAGATCTCTGTGAGTTTGAGACCAGCCTGCTCTATATAACAACCCAGGACGGCCAGGGTTGTATAGTAAGACCCTGGGTGAGGCAACTGTGCGCTGTGAGTCCCTGCTGATCATCATTCAGGAGGGCCCTGATGTAAATACTTTTCTTGAACTCCTAAATTTTTAGAAAGAAATGGGAGTTTCTCACTTTTATAAAGGTAACCTTGCCATTGAAATAGGATGTTAAAAAGAGCCCTGAGTCATGTCCAGAAGTCCGTGCAGGCTCCAATGGGATTGAGGTGCTGCAGGCTGCTGTTCTGCTAAAGGGTTTGTTTGCGTCCCTTGAAGTCTGCCTCTCATGTGGAGAGCGAAGCCCATGCTCACTGTTCATGCCTCTGCCAGTCATCCTTTTAATCTCTGCCACATTATCTACTTAAACTCCTAGGAGTTTTTATGCCATCATTTTGAAAGATTAAATCACTTTATTAGGTTTCTAAAAGAGCATCCCTAATGTCATTTCCATAAGCCTTGTGTAAATTAATGTCATTTCCTTGCTGTTTAACCTGTTTGCAAGCAGATATTTTACATTTCTGTTGTAGTTCAAGAGAGCACAGTTAATTCATAATTTCATTTGTAGCCTGATACATAAAATGAATGCTTTTGACTCATGTAAGTTATTGCAGATCTAAAGTAGCATGTGTTGCTGAGATTCATGAGTGCATGCATTTGCTTTCACTCCCCCAGCCCTGGGATCCCGACATAGGCCTGACCTGGTGCCCAGCACTCCATCATTATTTGAAGCTGCTTCCTTAGCGACCACAATCTCATCATCTTCCTTATATGTCAATGAACACTGTCCACATGACAGGACTACGCTTTATTCAAACAGGTAACATTCAGTTCCGTCAGCTTGTCAATCAGGCTAGTCCTCTCTCAACCCTGGGCCAAAAGCAGTACCTTTGAGACTGTGTTTCTAGCAACCAGATGCTCCTGTCCCTACCCTCGTGTATAGGAGAAAGAGCTTGCTTCATTTTTACTGTTACAAAAACACACTTAAAGGTGTATAGGAGAAAGAGCTTGCTTCATTTTTACTGTTACAAAAACACACTTAAAGGGAAACCCTTCCGTTTCCCTTTGCCGTTAGTTATTATGTTTCGTAGAAATGAGTTCTTAACAGTTACACACTTGGCTCCATGCAGAGCAGACAAAGCTTCCATCATGTCTATTTCAGTGAGTGAGTGTGCTTGTGTGCGTGTGCTCATGTGGCCATTCACATGCATGAATGTAGACATGCATGTGCCAGTGTACATGTGGAGCTCAAAGGATGACCTCATGTGTCGGTCATTACCTTCCACCTTTTTTGTGGCAGGGTCTCTGCTTCCCTGCTGCATAAGCAAGGCTGGCGAGCTGGCCCATGAGCTGCAAGGGGTCTCCTGTCTGCCTCCGAGATTATGGGAATAGAGATGCCCAAGCTGTGTCAGCTTTTATTCGGGTCTGGGGATTCAAAGTCAGGTCCTCACATTTGTTTATGTAGCAAGAACTTTTGACCTACTGATCTATCTTCATGGCCTTTTACTTTTCTCTCCTCCCTGCCACCACCTTTGTTGAGATGAAGGCTCATCTAAGCACAAGCTAGCCTTGAATTCATGTTCAAAGTGCGTGTCATCATACCTAATCGCACCCATCAGTGATTTTATATATTTGATACAGGATTTCTCTGTGGCTTTAGAACCTATTCTGGAACTCCCTCTGTGGACCATGTTGCTCTCGAACTCACAGAAATCCGCCTGCCTCTGTCTCCCAAGTGCTGGGATTTAAGGCATGGCCCACCACCACCTAGCTAATTTCTTACTTTTTTAAAATTTATTTACTGGTGGTACTAGGGGTTGAATCCAGAGCCTTAGGGGTTGAATCCAGAGCCTTAGGGGTTGAATCCAGAGCCTTAGGAATGCTTGTCAAGTGCCCTGCCACTGTCCTACATCCTAAATGACCTCTCTTCATACATATTACTCACATAGCTACAAAGAAGTTCCATGCACTGTTTTGTACATAAGACCTTAATGACTATGGTAAAAAAACAGTGGTATCTGTGACTCTCAGAACTGCCACGTCTGTCAATCCCAAGTTCAGCATGGGCTTCAGCAAGCTAAAGTTTGGTGGTTACACCTGCCTATCAGTTGTATTTTCTTACTCCGCCTTTCTCTCCTGGCTACTTAGAAAGTAGGTGCAAGGGTAGCTAGTCAGGCAAACACTAGCACTGGAGAAGCAGATCAAGTTCAAGCCAGCGGGGTGTGGTGTGGACTGTTTCATCAAGTTCAAGCCAGCGGGGTGTGGTGTGGACTGTTTCATCAAGTTCAAGCCAGTGGGGTGTGGTGTGGATTGTTTCATCAAGTTCAAGCCAGTGGGGTGTGGTGTGGATTGTTTCATCAAGTTCAAGCCAGCGGGGTGTGGTGTGGACTGTTTCATCAAGTTCAAGCCAGCGGGTCGTGGTGTGGATTGTTTCACCTGCAAAACCACCAAAAATGACTTCAGTCACTTCAGCTACATAAAGGGCATTTGATGTAGCCGGCTCTCTTGGCCTGAAGAAATTTAAAATAGCACATACTAGCCTAATATGAATATGGACCATGAATATTCAAATTTGGTTTCTCAGTTAATCAATCCTCGCTATGTGTACTGAGGCAGAATGCATGGGTTGGACCCCATTAGTGTAAGCAGCAGAAGCAAGAAGGAGAGTCCACAGGAGATCTGAGCAAGACTAAGAACAACTCTCATAGGACGCTATGGTGCTTCTTATGGTGTGCCACTGTGGCCTTTATCAGGAAGATCTAATTCAATGTGTGCATGAATTATTGGCTGACATTTCCAGCACTAAGAGAGCAGTGTTTGGGGTCAGGGTTTTGTTGTTTGTTTGGTGGTGTTGTCACTGCTGCTGTTTGTCATCAGAAGGGTTCTTTTTTTTTAATCTCATAGGTGTATTTTCCTATTATAACACCACAAAGTGCTCATGCATATTAAGAATTCAATTACTTTAAAGTAATACATTCACATGTTGGTTTTAGCAAAAAATGACATATTGGCCAGACAAATTAGTCTTCCTTCCTTTTTCCCCCCCAAACTTCTATCTTTATTTTTTTTCGTCTGTACTTTTTTTTTAGGTTAGAAACAATCTTGTTTCACACGTCAATCCCAGCCCCCTCTCCCTCCACTCCTCCCCTTCCATTCCCACCAGGTGCCCCAGTCCCCCATCCAATCTCCAGTCAGATCCCCAAGGAGGGTGAGGCCCTCCATGGTGGATCTCCAGTAACTGTCATTTCATCCAGGGCAGGGCCTAGGCCCTCCCCCATCAGAAGGGTTCTTAAGCACCCTGTCTCTTGGTGAGAGCATTGAACTCCTGGGCATTTGCAGTTTATGCCAGCCTCCTCCTGAAACCAGTCTTTGTGGCCAGCTGGAAGCTAACTACCTCTCCATGCTGTCTGGTGTTGCATTGCTTTAGAAGTTTTTTCTGACACCGCTACCATGTTGCAGTTTGGTACCTTACACTTAGCTGTCAGTCAGGGTTCGGTTGCAAGAACAAAAAAGTATTCTATCCAAAGCAGAAGGAAGCTGGCTGCTTGCCAGTGTGTGGGAAGGCTGGTAGACAGGCCTTGGTCAGTCTTGGTCACTCCACTGAGCCCACCCTCCTACAGCACTGAAGTCTGGGTAGTACTCCCAGTGCCGACTGAGGAGGCATTTTAGAGATCCCAGGATGTCCTTAAAAACAGACCAACAAGAAAGCTCAAGCAGCTTCACTCTTCCTGGCGTTTCTCAGCTAGTGAGGAGAGCTCCGGGACCCTCCAGGCACCACCCTCTGCTTCATTCCCTTGCTGTCTGTCACAGGCCTGCTCCCTCCCACAGGTGTTTCTGCTATTAGCCTTCATGTGTAGGACAAGCCGAAAGATCCTGCACAGTCTTAGCTTTTCCTTAGGGAAATCCTCAGGAGCTGAGATTCAGAGATGCTAAAACCCTGAAGAGAAATAATGGCCCAAGAACCCCTGGGAATGAACATTCCTGGATGCCTGCCCTGCTTATTCAGCACGGGAACCTCACCAGCAAGCTGTAAAGACATGTTCATATCATGGTTCCATCACTTTCTTTAGTGCTGTACATGATATTTCTTGAGGTAATAAGTTGACACGGTCCTGCGTCTCATCTGACCCACTGAGTTTTAAAACCAGATACAGACAGCCTCAGAAGAAAAATGCATTTAAAAAGAGAATAAAGAAAGTACATCAAATACTGGCATTGCAATTTACATCTGAAATTTTTCTGTTATTCTGTGAATCATTTCTCTTCTAAATGGCCTGCTTTCTCATTTTAACATTATGTAATCCTTATCTCAGGTAACAGCTGACATTTTTGTCATTCTCCATCTCTATAGAGCCCTTTAAAGCACTGAATAGCATCCAGAAAAGTCCACACCTAAATTATATATTGCAGTGGGAAGCAGCTATCTCTAGAATTATTTTTAAAGTATCGTTGTTTGTGACATTTAAAGTCCCACTGTTTCTTAGAATCCATTCTGGTTTAAGTATACTCTCAAAATTGACTAGGAAGCAAATAAAAAGGTTAGGGTGCCTTAAAAGAATATATTTAACTGTTGAGTGAGCTTGTAGTCTCTCCTCTCTCTCTCTCTCTCTCTCTCTCTCTCTCTCTCTCTCTCTCTCTTGTGTGTGTGTGTGTGTGTGTGTGTGTGTGTGTGTGTGTGTGTGTGCGCGTGTGTTCATGTGAGTGGGTATTCACATGTGTGTGTGAAAGCCAGAGTCCAGTAGCTAGCTGTCTTGCTTTCTGAGACAGGGATCAGCCTGTATTTTCCTCCCCCCGTGCTTAGGTTACAGACCTGTGCTGCCCTTACCTGGATTTTTACATGGTGCTGGGGATCTGAACTCAAGTCTTCATGCTTGCCTACCAAGTACTTTACCAACTGAGGCTTCTCCCCAGCTCCAGGAGCCCTTATTTAAAGGTTCTACTACATGATCTCAGGTTAGAGTATAGAGACCACAGAACCAAAGTTACACGCCATCATCGACCTGCTTCACAAACAAATAAATGGTGGCTATCTAAGTTCCGAATTTCTGATACTTGAATTTGTCTTTCCTACTAAGAAATCTGTTCTTTAAAGGAGGCTTAAATTGGGCTCTGAGAACTAGAGAGGCAAATAGTTTTTTTTATCTCAAAACTAAGAGCAATTCAGCTTAATGTCGTGGAATAGTTACACACATGAATATTCATTCTCTCCCTGATTTCCTGCACAGTTGGGAGCGGAGCTGTGGCTCTGATTACACATACAGATTGAAAGCTCACTTCATCCCACGGCATCTGTGTGCTTACATCACAGAGGCCCTCGCCAGCATCACCTTGGTAGCCAGCCTCATATTTTGCTCATGTTTTGCTAGTGGCTATCTCTAATAGCTGGTCCACTGTGGAGACATGGAGTTTTATGAGAAGAGCAGATACCATAGGAGAAGCAACTGGTCATTTCTACATGGGAGACCAGCTGGCAGAACCTTCATAACTGATGAGTGCAGTCTCTAGATCTCAGGCTGACCCAGAAGATGTAGCAGCAATCCTGAGCTCTTCTTCCTGCCTGAGCACTGTGAACCTGGGAGCAGACGAGCTGATTCCTGTAGCCACATATCTCCTCTCCCAAATTGTGTACGGCTCAGATTAAAGACATGGAAGGACAGCCATACTAAAGTAGGTGAGAGAGCCTTCTTTAGAATAAGTCAGGAAACGGCTTTGCAGACTTCTGACTGCATATGTAAGTCTGCTATGAGTCCAGTTGGAGCGCTGATCTCTGGGGTCTAGACCTCCTGTTCTTACCCTGTACCATCCTTGCATCAAGACCTACAAAGACTTTTGGTCTCCTTGTTGTGTGCTGTAGGCAACACTGGTTGACTGCCTGTTTTCCTAGCATCAATTCTTCATGCCCTGTATTTGTGCTATCTTCTTTTGCTACACAATAACTAAAAAAAATGCTAATAGACAAAGTGGCAAGTTTACATTATTGCCACCCTAAGATACTTGTGTACTAGAGGTATTGGCTACTTTACTTTTCTCATTAAAAACACTGTTGCTCTGGCCATCTTTCTATCATAATACCAGTCATATTTCAACTCACAATAATCAAGTAACAAAACTTAAAAGTATGTCATATTAATTTGAATTCACAAGAAAACTGCCATGGCACTTTTATTTTCCACCTTCCTGGGTGGATTTAGAACTGCTACGCTACCCATTGAGAAATGACTCTTGGTAGGAAAGTTTCTGATTGGTTTGCAAAGACTTGCATCTGTTCTCAGTGGATGCAAAATTCAGGGGAACCTTTACTAGGTCAAATATGACTGAGAGGGGTTGCTAGGATGTGCTGGCATTCATTTCTTTCCTTAACCCTGTTACATGCAGAACACACTACTGTGTTTTATGGTTGCTGCACCCACCTGGTATGTGTTCAGCCCCCATGGCTGGTATCCTTTGGATGTCAAATTTTCAGTCTGCTGTCTCCAGACTCTTGGCTTTTCTGTTTCTTCCTCTGTATCTTCAGCCTTGCAGACAGTCTTGCCTCAAGTATTTCTCTTACTTTTTCATCATAATAAGTCACCGTTTAGAAGTTCAGCCCTCAAACTGTCGCTCTGGCCACGTAACACTAGGCAAGCTGATTTAGTTTTGGTATGGCACAGTTTCCCCATCTGTAAGAGGTCCCCATTTGTGTTTGTGTGTTTGTGAATTGTTTATAATAAGTGAATACCCTGACCCAAAAAGATTGCTGTGAAGAGTAACTGAAATAACGATCAGAAAGCAATTATAATGCCTCCTGGAGCATGCCACCATGAAACCATTTGTAAACATAAATAACCAAGCTCTTCAAGGCTTGAACATCTCACAGCTTCCTCCTGAGTTCTACTGCAAGAGGCAGTGTGTCGTTGTTTTTGGCAGAAAGCATCGGGTGGCACTCAGGGGCCAGTCAAGAAAAGAGAAAGTCCACTTGGAATTGTAAAGGGGGTTGATGTACTGAGCGCAGGAAGTCTAGGAGCGTGGGGAGGGAGAAGTGGCAGAACCCCAAGGAATCCCCATAGGAAGCAGCTCCCACAGTGCCTCCTGCTACCTGGGGCCTACAGCCACCTTTCAAGCAAGGACAGTGGAAGATGACACCAGCTAAAGAGCTGAGACAGTGGCAGGAACACAGCCAATACCAGAGACACTGCACAAACAAGGAAGGAGGAAAAAGAGGGTGAAGGGAGCCAGGCGCTCCTGTCCTTACCTCCTCATTGCTCTTCTGCCACATCTCAATTGGCAGGACCTGGTAAAGGAAACCGTCCAACACTCTTTGCCCTAGCACAGAGGCCACGGGGTTGCAAAGTGCAGATACAGAGAGTGAAACAAAAACCAGGTTTGCATAACATCTTTTTTAAAAAGAAGGAAGACAGGAAAGAGTTGAGGAGAGAATTTCAACGATCAAGGCTTCCCAAAGGAGAGTGTACACAAGAACAGGAATCCACTTCAACTCCTATAAAACGAATCACAGAGCCTATTTATTAGCATGCCAGTGTAATAGTACTATGTAAAATAGCTGCAATTTTTCTAATGATCTGTGTAATTAGAGACTGCAGTATTTACCAAAGTGTCTGGCTTTCCCAGGTGCTGCACTAGAGTGAATGCTGGTTATAAATACCCTCTTGGCTAATTCCAGGCGCATGGAATAGACAGAGCAAGCAGTTTTTTTAGCTCAAGAATCCGGCAGGGAGGTCTGATGAGGCCTGAGGAACCCAGGTGAGGCTACAGACACACTGAGGGAGAAGAGCTGCCATCCATATTCCAGCTTCTGAATATCCCTTCAACTGTTCAGCCTGGAGCAAGAATTCCTGAGCAAGGAAATACAACGTCTCTAATATCTTATGAGAAAGTAGATCACCAAACAGAAGTTTGCATCCCCAAGGATCCTGAAGCAAAGATTTCCCCAAAAAAATCTCTTGTTAGGAAGAGACCATGCTGGGTTTACCAGGGTCTCTGAGGGGGGCCTCACACATAACTCCTCTTGTATTCGTGGCATGCAAAGCACATGGCACCCTGACAGAAACTTCACAATATGTCTGTTAGTTTTGTTTCTCCTCTGCCCTCAGAAAGCCAAGGGAGGACCATGGATTTCCATCACGTCTTCTGCACCTGGATTTTACCAGATGGCTGCTTTTTTCTTTTTTGTCCTTTGTTTTTTTTTTTAAATAAACTATAGAACTGCTTCTGAAGTGATTGACTTTTCAAATGACCCTTCACAGATTACTGCATGGTCAGGAAATTGAAATGAATTTTTCAGATGCATGACATTTTATGGATAATTGAGGGCTCAGAGGTAATTTTTGTGAATACGTCTCTTTTTGTAAGGGATTAATGCATGGTACTATTTCTAGGCGCCTTTCATATAATAGTAAGATTCTTTTCATGGGTCCAATTTTTGATAAGCCATATTGCCAAAAAGGAGGAGGTGTGGGTAGTGACTGCTGGCCAGACAGTAGATATCCTAACTTGACACACACACACACACACACACACACACACGTGCACAAAGGCATGGGTGTAATGATTTCACTAGACCCAAGAAAAATGATAAGTGGGGTTTTATTGCGGAACAACTTACACAGAACAATAAAGAACTACCAGTGTTTCTCCACTCTTCCAATCGAAAAATCTGAGAGAGAGAGAGAGAGAGAGAGAGAGAGAGAGAGAGAGAGAGAGAGAGGGAGGGAGGGAGGGAGGGAGGGAGGGAGGGAGGGAGGGAGGGAGGGAGGGAGGGAGGGAGGGAGGGAGGGAGGGAGAGAGAGAGAGAGTGAGTGTATGTTTGGGGATAGAGAGATGGAGATTTGTCAGTGGTTAAGAGTACCTATCACTCTTGCAGAGGACTCAGGTTCAGTTCCCAGACAGTTTCAGCCCCAGGACCTGGCACGCTTGGCCTCTCTAGGCACCTGCACTCATATGCACACATCCACACAGAGACATCCACATACAAATAATTAAAAGTAATGCCTTCTTGCCAGATATGGTGACATATATCTTAAATCCCAATACTTGGGAGGCAAAGATAGGTAGATCTCTTTGGGTTCTAGACAAGCTTGGTCCACATAAGCAGATCCAGGCCGTCCAGGGCTATATAGTGAAACGTTGCCTTTAAAAAAATAAACCAAGCTTTGTTTTCATTCTCTGTCTTTCGATCTCAGCACTAAGAAACTAATCCTTACTGAGGTTGAGGCAGGTTGATCTCTGAGAGTTGAAGGACAGCCTGATCTACACAGTAAGTTCCAGGCCTGCCATAGCTACATAGTAAGACCCTGTCTCACAAAACAAAAGCAAACAAACCAAAATTATATTCTTATTTTCCTTGACTTCAAAGGACATGTGTCAGAGAGGGCATGTCTCTGGTCAGCTCTCCAATTGTCTAGCCTCCTTCACTGGCCTTCTAGAGAAATGCTTCTCTTAGTGACTAGTTTCTTCATTCCAGGGGCCTGCCTGTCCAAGCAGGGTCCTCCAGGGCTTCTTGTACACAGAAGAGTGGGGGGAGGGAAGGACCATATGACTGAGGGTAACAATGTTGTAGTTGAGGCACTTCTGGGATTAATGTGTGATGCATTAACTGAAACACAAAACAGCAAAATGCCAGTGTCAGATTATATTAAGAATAGGACCCTGGTGCCTTTCTTAAGATTTATTTGCAAAATACTAAGCGAAAGTACCTTTGACTCTGGCCAGTACCAAATCTGTGTCCCATCTCAGGCATTCAGACCTGAGGCCAAAATGCTTTTCTGTTCTTGACCTCCCTGTATCTAAAGTCCTTGGTTATAGCTAATCCCAGAATCTGTAATCCCCTTGAATTTACTGCTTCTTTTGTTCTATGTGAGGGTCACTTTGGGCCTTCTCAGCCCTTAGAAATCCCTCTCTCACCAGGCAGTGATGGCACACACACCATCTCTCTGAGTTCAAGGCCAGCCTGGTCTACAGAGCAAGTTTCAGGACAGCCAGTACTGTACAGAGAAACTCTGTCTCGAAAACCAAAACGGAAAAGAAGAACTCCCACCTTCAGTCCTGGCTTTTGGAATCTATCAGCTTGGTTGGTCCACCTGATAGTAACTGACTGGATCATTTGCTGAGTTGAGCATATGCGAGTTACCTTCCGACCCTGGACAATTCCCGATCGAGTGGTCTTTCAGAGACCAGCACCCAGTCAAGATAATCTCTGTCAATCCAGATGCCCTCACTACCTTGGCATCTCTTTAACATGGTTCCCACTGGCCCACCTGTCCTATTCCCTTAGAGTAGTTCTTTTGTGCACTGTAAATTAGTGGTGGGTGTCTGAGCCTGCGCTTCACGGTGGGTAAACTTACAGGCTTGTGCTAACAGTCCAGTCACTTCCCCTCCCACATCTTGCCTGAAGCCTGGGCCTAACTTTGTTTTTCTCACAAATATACAGGAAGAGGAACATCATCTCTCCCAATGCAAAACTAAAGTAGATCCATTTCCTGTTTAGTCTTATGCTATCTATGGGGTGAGCTCCACAAATGTCTCCTTTATTTACTTGATTAGTTTATCACTGAAATGGAAGGATTTTATAGTCAAAGCCACCATGGAAGCCTGCTACCCAGTGTCACGAACTTCAGTGAGATGGTCATGCCTGGCCCCTGTAGGCCAAGTACATCCGCCATCCCTGCCTGCCTTTGGCCTTTATTTATGAGAGTTATGGTGTTAGAATAGGAGATAGTGACAGACTCCTACTTCAGACTGATAGTAACCAAAATACAATTATTAATTTTCTGCTTTCTACAATAAGGAGAGATGAAATATATGATGATGGAAAGAAGCTCATTCTTTTTCTGTCCCATATGAAAGATAGTGTTTGAAGTGTCACAAAAGAATTAAAAACAACCAGACTTATTTATTCAATAGCTGGTTTGGCTAAAATGGAAGTGTCTGCCCTGGTTGCTACTTGGGAAGATGTTGACATTACTCTTTTCTTTTTCTCATCAAATATTAAGAATGTTTCTGAATCTTTAAGCACTTAATCTGCAAGAAGTTTTTTTTCTCTTTTATTACACATACAATTGTTGTTATTGGATGTTGTCTGTCTTGCTGCAGAGTGGGCAGGAGAGTAGGCAGCATTCCAGGGTATAGAACGCGTTCTAATAGGTCTTAATAATAAAAACCCAGAGTCAGATATCAGGGCAAATGCTGAAAGGTCAGAGAAGTAAAGGAGCAGCCCCAAGAGAGACCTCTACTGAATCCTCAGACCAAAGGTTCGATACTGTCCCTATGAATCCTCAGACTGCATGCAATGAGCATCTGTCTCTACCTGTCTCCACCTCCCAAGTAAGGGGACTGAAGGTGTGAGCCATCACGACTTGGCTCTGTTTCTCTTTTAGACTGGATCAATCCTGTCTGAAACTCACAGAGATACACATGCCTTTTGAGTGCTGGGATTAGAGGTGTGTGCCAGCACTGCGTGGTGTTCATGGCTAACTAGTATGGCTAGCCCTACACTCTGATCTTCAGGATTGATCCAGTCTAACCCTAACCCTGAGCACTTTGTTGTAACTTTGCAAATATCATATTATACAGTCATGTGCTGCTATCTGAGAGGGACTGGAATTCCAGGACCTTTTTCAGATACCAAAATCCGTGGATGTTCTTTGCTTTGTGTTTAATCTTGCACATGGAGACAAGTGCTTGTTCTACCACTGAGGCACCTCTTCAGACCTGGTTTCTTAATTTGTAATAGATTTGTCCTTATCGAACCTGAAGCTCTCATTGCTTTCAATGTTGTTCATGTCATTGGCCTATAGAAGTTTCCCAGAGCCTCTGATGTGTTCTGGTCTGTACTAGGGTCATAGGTAGGGACATTTCTGACATTAAGACATCCTTCTGCATACCCAAGTCACCTCTTGTCTCACTGGCTCCCGTGCTGGCTCCTGCTTTCTCTGTTTAGCCTATGCTTTCTTTCTATGGCTGCCATCTCTGCTTTCCCTCCTGTGTGTCAGGATTTCTGGAGGTGGTACCTCTGTGCTGGCTTGTTGTCACTTGATGTGCAGAACCTTCAGAGGCCCTCTTCAGTCTGCATGGTTTTAGAGTGGAGAGAGGGGAGTCCCTAACTTTCTTTTCCCTGCAGTTTCTCTTATGTGCATAGGAACCTTCTAGATTTATCCTCCAATATCTCCAATGTCTAGGATATTTATTCAGCTTTATCTTCTAATCCTTCCACTGAGATTTCGATTTCCATTCCCATGGTTTCTAAGAATTCTTTTTTCTTCTCTGAGGTACCATGTTGTAGGGGCCACGCCTTCATGGTTGTGATTTTTTTCTTCTCTTTTCTCCCTAGAAGTATTAGAATGAACGTCAAAGAGGAAATACCACATATTCCTAATAGGAGCATTCCACATCTTTGCCATCACAGATAATATTTCTCAAATACCTAAATACATTTGAGGTACTTAGGCTTGGGTGAATTAAGAAAAAACCCCACAATGAAAAAAAATCGCCTTATAAACGGGAAGACATGTATTTGTCACGTGCCTCCATCGATGCTTGTAACTAATGTGGCTTTTCCAGCACACTTCATCCCAGGACCTGAGAGGTAGGACAGTCCCCATCTTGCTGGTTGTCATTCTTTGCATGTCTTATGCTGTAATTGAGACAGTTTTTAAAAGTAATGTCCATGCCTCCATGGCCAGAAGTGGTTCATAATGAACAAGGAATTCTGAGCAAGGCTCTCAGTAGGAACTATGACAAGCAAGGAAAGGCATATTTTGTTGAAAAGCATAGAGCCCTAATGTAACTTGAGCCAGGCACTTCCTTGCCAACACAGGAAAGTTGGCTGCAGATCGAAGTCGTTCCATGACTGAGGGATACTGTGAGTTTCCTATTTGGGTAGCATTTATTAAATAAGGTTTATAAGGTCACTGTATTGGTATGGAAGATAAACTTTCAACCCATCAGTTATGATTACCAGTTAAGTAATGTTCAGTTTTCATATTCTGGTTTAAGGTAATCCTGAAACACATGTATTAGATCCCTAGTGTATATCACTCTGCCAAAAGCTTTATGAATATTATTTTATTTAGTGGATCTGTGAACTCTGTAAGGTGTGCATTCTAGATGTACTAAAGGAATCTGCTGGAAACATACAAGATAGGAACAGAAAAAAAGATCAAGCACATGTATACCTAAACCTAACATCATATAAAAAAACATAATTTGTCACAGGAAATGAACTCACACATACTGATGAAACCTTTATCCTCTTACATCTATAATTATTCAATCACTATAAAAATACTCTCAAAAGTATCACTTGGAAGTATCTCTGTTTTGATCTCATGAGATGTGATCATCATCCACCCAAAAGTGCCCCAAAGGCTGACGAAAATGAACATGAGTTGAGTAGCGAGGAGTGCAGCCAGTGGGAGGTGGTGGGGTCTAGACACGGGCCAGGCTGGCTGCACAGCTGTGTGGGGCAGAGGTTTTAGGAGACGTTTGATGAATCGTCACTTGTACCCCTTAGCAGAGGCCAGCCCATTACAAAGGCTTTCAGTCAAGCAACAGGGAAGTGTGACTTAAACTGGATCTCCCCGTGATAAGGCATGCTGGCCAGCAACAGGAGATGTGTGTGGTCTTCAGGGTAGTGAGAAGTTCAGGGTAATTTACCGATTGTGTTGGTAGTCACTCTCTCTATATCCCCCAAAGGGCTGAACAAACAGCATGCCCAGTGATTGTAGTGACACTGAGTGACATATGGGATACACTGGTTTAATTTACGTCAGCCACTTACTTAACAAAGTCTGGAGACAGAGGGACAGCCCGGTGACATCCTGTTGCCCTATAGTCCCAAGATGGCTGCCATAGCTTCAAACATTATGTCTTCATTCCATGAACTCCTGAAGGAAGAAAGTGGAGTCAAGGAAAAAGAGGGTGTGAGGCTTACTGAGAGAATAAGACCACTAGAGCCATGTTGAGACAAAAAGCAAAGTTTTGTATTTTAGGCATGAACTGCTGGACTGCTTCCTAGAGAAAGGAGAGCAGCCCCGCCAAAAGGGGAGTTTGGGTTTTCCAGGGTGGTTTTAGTTGGCCAGGAAAGAGAACCGCTGCAAGCCAAAGTCAACTATTATAAGCAAAACCTGTATGAGGAGGTATCTGGTCATTAAGATATCAGGGTGTGTGCTAGAGAGATGACTCAGGGCTTAAGAGCACTTACTGCTCTTGCAGTGGTCCTGGGTTCATTTTCCAGAATCCACAAGGTGACTCTCAACCATATGCAAACCCAGCTCCACCTGGGTTCATTTTCCAGAATCCACAAGGTGACTCACAACCATATGCAAACCCAGCTCCAGAGGACCCAACACCCTCTTCTAACTCTGTGAACACACATAATACACAGACAGATATGCAGGCAAAGCATTTATACATGTAAAAATAATACATAAAATTTTTTAAGATAATAGGATGCTGTGGTAAGGCTGCTCTGCTAAGGTAAGGGTCAGGTAGCTTCTGAAAAGTACAGCGCATTCTTTCCATTTCCCAAAGGGTTCCCACGGGGTTGTCCATCTTGGTGTCTTAGGCAACTTTGCCTTGGGTCAGGCAAGCAGAGGATTGGGACCTCTCATTGCAAGGCATCGGCTTCTTTATGGAGAGGGGTTGTCTAGTTGTGCCTTTAACAAGAAATTATTCAGATTCAGAAATGTATCACGTGACCATCGGTAGCTGCAAGGGAGGCTTAAAAAATTCTACCTTCCCTAAGACTGTCTTAGAAGAGGAAGAAAATTATTTTCTTTGTCTGCTACTAGGTTCACAGTTGAGGCCCCTATAGCAAAATAGATTAATGAAGGAAAACATACGGATTGGTTTAGTAGAGCTTCTTGTGACAAAGAAGCCTTCTTAGATGAATCCCCAAAGGCACAGGGACACTTGTGCATTTTTTTTATGCTGCTTGACAAGCAGAAAGGTTCCTCTGGACAAAGGCAGTGCAGTCCCCTAATGATAAACTGCAGGAAGCTAGCAAGCCTGTGGCTAGTATTCTTCTCTGTGTTCTTGTGTCTCAGAGGTACTAGCATTCTTTTGCCTTCTCTAAAACCTTTCTCAAAATAAACTGAGGGAGGACTTGCTTCAGGGGTTTGGGCAAGAGAAGGTCAGAGAGTAAATGGCCTTCCTACTTTTATGATCTTGTATTTTCTGAAATGCCACAGTACCATGTTTTAAAACAACATATTTGAATCTTCTAATGCCTCAATTCAAACTTGGGGACTGTTAGCAAAGTCAGAGCTCTGCCTACTGGGTAGCAACAGTTCCAAATAGGAAGGTGGAAAGACCCAGGATGTTGGGGGTGGGGGTTGCTGTTATGGATTGAAACAGTGCCTCTAACTGTAGACCAAGCTGGCCTGTAACTCACAGAGCTCGCCTGCCTCTTCCTCCCAAGTACTGGAATTTCTGTTTTTCTTTTGTTTTATTGAAGCAGGCTTTGTGCTTATGTTTAGACTACTCCAGCTACAATAATGCCTCTCAGACTGGAGGCCTACTATGTAAAGACATTTTGACACTGGGTATCCTACACATCAGAATATTTTGTAGATATTGGACACATTTCAATTTTATCAGAATTAATTTTAATTGAGGGTTATCCAAGCAACATTTAGGATTTTTATAACTTTGAATCATACCATTAGATGTGAGTATTTTACCCTGTTCCTCCTAATAGTTTACTAGGATATTAATAGTGTATGCAACTATGTGTGTGTTTGTGGGTGTGGTGTGGGGGAACATATGCATATATTTGCATGCAGAAACCAGAGGACAACCTCAGATACAATCCTTCCTCAGGTACTACAGCCACCTTCTTTTGTGTCACAGGGTCCCTCATGGGGTCCTGAAGCTCACCAATTAAGCTAGACTGGCCAGCCAGTCAAGACCAGGGGTCCTATGTCTCTGCATCCCCAGTGCTGGGATTATAATGGTGCACTGTGGGTTCTGTGAACCAAACTCAGTCCCCATGTCTGTGTGACAGACACTTTACCAACTAAGCAATTTCTGCAGCCCAGGACATAAATATTGTATTTCTTTCAATAAAATGGCTTCTTGGCATGTTTGTGAGGTGTCTCAAGAATTGGCACACAAAGCCAATTGTGTTGCATTTTATAAACATTAAACTGAAAGTTGCCATAACTCAAATGTCTCACACTACAAATTTTAAAAGATGAAGGGGTTTTTGGTTCAAGTAATATTGACTCTGGAGATTTAAAGTGACCTTCCAATATTTATTTTTCCTCAACCCAGAATTGATAACAAAACAAAGTATTCTTTTTATCAAGTTGCTGTGACTACAGGAAAACTGAATGGTCCCCAGGGGAGAAACAAAACACAATCATTAGCTTGATCGATTAATAATCCTTAGAAAGTTTAATTATAGTCATCTCAATATCGACTTGGTGAAAAAAAGGAAAGAAAATGCCACCATACAGGATCTTCCCTAGATATATTGGAAAGGAATGGGTTCTCTTAATAGAAATAACTGTGAACTGACTTAATATAAGAAATAAAGCTGGGGGGCTGGAGAGATGGCTCAGAGGTTAAGAGCATTGGCTGCTCTTCCAGAGGTCCTGAGTTCAATTCCCAGTAGCCACATGGTGGCTCACAACCATCTGTAATGAGATCCAATACCCTCTTCAGGCATGCAGGCATATATGCAGGCAGAATGCTGTATATATGATAAATAAATTTTTAAAAAGAAAAGAAATAAAGCTGGCCAGGCTTGGTGGTACATGTCTGTAATCACAGCACTTGGAGGGCAGAGACAGAAGTATCAACATCTTTGAGGCCTGGTCTACACAGCAAGTTTCAGGCTAGCCAGGGCTTCCTAGTAAGATCCTATCTCAAGACCCAGAAGGAGGGGGCAGCAGGGGAGGTATCAAGTGAACCTATTTGTGAATTCATTTTCTTTTTTAATTTCTTAATGTTTTTGAGAATTCCATACATGAATACTGTGTTTACATCATTTCCACCCCTCCCCCTACTCCTCCAGTGCCCCCACTCCCCTCTCAAGTTCATGCCATTTTCTTTAAGTATTATTGTTACCTACGTATGTGTGTGTGTGTATGTGTGTGTGTATGTATGTATGTGTGTGTGTATGTGTGTGTGTATGTATGTATATGTGTATGTGTATGTGTGTGTATGTATGTATGTATGTGTGTGTATGTATGTATGTATGCATGTATGTATGTGTATGTATGTATGTATGTAGATACACACAACCTACTGATACTGAGTACACTGAGTTTTGTGAATGTGTACACATGTTTAGGGCTGGCCCCCTGGAATTGGATCACCTATGAGAAGTTTATCCCTGAGAAGACTGACTCTCCCACTCACAGCAGCCGTTGATTGCCTGGAGCTCTCCATCTAGGGGCCAAGTCTTTTTTTTTTTTTTTTTCAGTTTAAATTTAGATAAGAAACAAGGTTGCTTCACAAGTCAGTTCCAGGGCCCTCTCCCTTTCCCTCCCCTCCTCCGGTGCCCTCCCCTCAACTCCCCCATTATCCCCTCATTTCCCCAGGGAGGGTGAGGCCCTCCATGGGGGTGTCCATAGTCTGTCATTTCATATAGGGCAGGGCCTAGACCCTTCCCCAAGAGTTCAGGGTGAGAGTGCACCTCACATTGTTCTATGGGAGTCCAAAGTCCGTGTGTATACTTGGGATGGGTACTGATCTGCTGCCCAAGGCTCAATAGATTCCCTAGGCCTCCTCACTGACACTCACATTCAGGGGGTCTTGATCAGTCCCATGCTGGATTCCCAGGCTGATGTCTGGGATTCAAGAGTTAACCTTTGTCAGGTCAGCTGTTTCTGGGGGTTAAACTAGGGGCCAAGTCTTTAAGATTTCCCCCATTCGTGTGGATGTGTCAGCTGGCGTTGCCCTTGTGAAGGTCTTGTTTTGCAGCTATACTGTTGAGATTGCATGGGTGCAGCTTCCCTGTCATGTATAGAAAACACTAACCAGCAGGAGGTGGCCCTCTGTCTTTTGCAATCTTTCCCATAATGTCCTCTGAGCCTTGGTTTTAAGGGTTAGGTTGTAGATACATCAACTGGAGTTGAGCACCCCCAAAGTCACTTATTCTCTGCATTTGACCATTTGTGATCTCTGTAATAGACTCCATGTCTCAAAAAAGAAGTTTCTTTGTGAGGAGTAAGAGCTCCCCTTATCCATGGGTATAACTGCATTTAGAATACAGTTAAAAATTACATTGGTTCATTTTCTGATAATGAAAGTTAGTCAACTGCTTTAGAATATAGGTAATTTAGAAAAGAAAGCAATTTATATTATTATTACTATTATTATTATATGATAGGGGGCACACTTGCCATATCACATATGTGGAGGTCAAAGGCCTTTATAGAGTCTATTTTCTCCTCCACTTTAATGTGAATTCCAGAGTACAAGGTCAGGTTGTCAGGACTAGTCAGTAGGTGCTTTACCTGGTGAGTCATCTTGCCAAACTCTCTGCTTCCTTTGTATAGTAACTAGTGCCTAGGTGAAGCCCAGCCGGCTCTTCCCAGGATGTACGGTCCGTATAAGATTGTAATTGGGGAGCTGGAGAGATGCTCAGTAGTTAAGATCACTTACTGCTCTCTCAGAGGACCAGGGTTTGGTTTGCAGCACCCACACGGCAACTTAGCATCATCTGTAACTCCAGGTCCAGGGGATCCAAAACTCTCTTTTGACCTCCACAGACACATGTGTGGTATACATACATACATGCAAACAAAATACCTGTACACATAAAAATAAAAATAAGTAGATTTTTAAAAGGTTATATGGGGGTAGGGCTGTAACAACTCAGTGGTAGAGTGCTAGCCTCTAATGTGTGAAACCTACTACTGGCAAAAAAAAAAACAAAGGTAATCATAGTGTAAATGTCATCTCATATCATGTTGTAAGCATTTCTTTTGCAGTAAGTATACCCTGCATACATCTCCGTGTCTTTCTAGGCTTTATTTTCATGAAAGATACACTATAGCGCCAAAGACTTCCTCATAGACTAATGCAAACCACCAACCCATCTGTCCCAGCCTTTATTTTTTTCTCTAAAGGCAGTCACCTTTCATGTCTATTTCTTTTCAGTGTTTTCTTTCTAACTCTGTAAACAAAATTATCTTGCCACTAAGGACTGGGGAGGTATGAGTGATTTCTGGACAACCAGGGATGTTCTCCAGGTTCCACAAGCATGGACCACTAGCCCCCCCCCCATCATCCCTTACATTCTCCTTACAATTAGCACTTTCTTTCCTGTAAACCCTCCCACCCTCTTTTCTTGGGTTCCTGTAATGCTTAGTTATCTGCTGAGACTTAAAAGTGTGCCACTGTTAGTCTTCAGAGACAGAGTGTAAATTGGCTCTTTCCTGGTAAGGGCTTGAGAGAAATGGGGTGATTGCTAATGTACACTTATCTTGAAAGTGACAAACAACATTGTTAAATTGATTATGTGATTGTCACATAACTCTGGGTATACTAAACAACACTGAATTACACATTTTCAGTGAATCAGTTAATAGAATCACTTTTAGTTATGCTATCATTGTCCATATGTCACAAACACCACTCACAACTATGCCCTGTTATAAAACAGCATGGCATTGCCTCATAATCTTTTCCCCAAAGTGAATTCTGTTCTTAGGTGTCTTATACTTACTACTGGTTAACTCTCAAGCTTCCCAGCATGCCTTGGGAGCTCAGATATATCATAGATGCTATTAGACCCACACACCTGAATCCTTCTCCCAGAGACTTCTGACCTCATCCAGTCTGCTCCCCATCCTGGTACCTGTCATCTTAAGGGCATCATCCACGTTACTCTAGACTCTGCTTTCTCTCTGATGTTGGCTCCACTCCTTCAGAATTTTGTATTTTCCTCATATTAACTTATTCCTTGACTTTTATAGAACACATACCCCAATATCTTTTCGAGAAAGGGCTCATAGGAATTCTTGAGATTCTGGTATCTGGCATGCCTTCATGGTAAGCTGACTTGTAAGTAATGGTTTAGCAATACATTAAGTCTTCCTTAAGGCCTTGGGGGGCGTTATTGAGTTATTTTCAGGCTTTCTGAGATGATGAGGGGTTTAAAGTTACTGTTTCCCTGATCCAATGCATGTAATCTATTTTCTCTCCCTCTTAAATTTAGAGATCTTCTCCCTTTTCTGATAAAGTACATGGAGTTGGGTTTATTTTCACCCATTACAAACTACACAAAGTAAACCTTTCCAGTCTACACACATGTCCTCCAAGGTGAGACAGTTTCTCTATTTTATTTCTTTTTTTTATGAGTTAGCTTTTGTAATCAGCAATTTTCTTTTGATTTCTTTGCCTCTTTTTTTTCCCTTCTGTTGTTCTGATCTCATTTGAAAGCCCTAAGCACTGACCTTGTCAATGTTTCTTTTGATTCTTCCCACCTGCTGTCTTATCTTTGGGGCCTATTAAGTGTAGTGACCTTGATTTTTCATGTAATGCGTTATTGAATCAGTTCTACTATTTTATTTTACTTTCCAAGACCTTATTCTCCTGACTATTTCCTTGTTTAGGTGCTTCCTTTTATTTCAGAGTCTGAGTAACTTCACAGAGGATCTAAGTGGTACTGAGATGGGGGGGGTATTTTCTTCTCCTTTATAATTCCACCTCCTTACAATTAGCACTTTCCTGTAAACCCCCCCACCCTCTTTTCTTGGGTTCCTGTAATGCTTAGTTATCTGCTGAGACTTAAAAGTGTGCCACTGTTAGTCTTCAGAGACAGAGTGTAAATTGGCTCTTCCCTGGTACTAAGTAAGGGCTTGAGAGAAATGGGGTGATTGCTAATGTACACTTATCTTGAAAGTGACAAACAACATTGTTAAATTGATTATGTGATTGTCACATAACTCTGGGTATACCAAACAACACTGAATTACACATTTTCAGTGAATCAGTTGTTGTTGTTGTTGTTGTGTGTGTGTATGTGTGTGTGTGTGTCTGTGTCTGTGTGTCTATGTGTAATATCTCGATAAAACCATCAAACAAAAAGTGGGACACTACTCAAAGCGTGTGGCTGGGACTTGTCCTGTGTGGGATCTGCTCCGGGGTGAGTGTTAGGAGTCTCTGTTTTCCAGAGTGTGTCAGTTTCCCCTAAGAGGCTGCCCAGTCTCTCCAGTCTGCAGGATAAAGGCTGGCTTTATGGGCTAATCCCACCTCATCCCCATCTTGGTTCCTAGCCTGTGCTGATTGGTGCTCTGCAATCCAAAGGCCTCTGTTCTACCCCCTCCAGAGACTAAGTCTTAAAAGAAGAAACAGAGTTGAGAAAAGACAGTTGTGTAGCAGAAAGGATGCTGGGAGGAGCTCTGCCTGCATAACTAGACTTTCTGCCAAGGCGTCTGTCTTAACTGACTCCTTCTCCCTAAGTGTACACTTTCTCTCTCATAACTGATTTTTAAACAGGGTCTGTGAATCAAAATTGAGAACAGGAAGTGAAAGGGAAGTATGTGTCAAATATAGTTAATTGTGGAGCTACAGAGATGGATCAGAGGTTAAGAGCATTGACTGTTCTTTCAGAGGTCCTGAGTTCAATTCCCAGCAACCACATGGTGGCTCACAGCCATCTGTAATGATATCTGATGCCCTCTTCTGGCGTGTAGGCATATAAGTAGACAGAACATTGTGTACGTAATAAGTAAATCTTTTTTTTAAGTAGGCAATTTGCCTTCTCCAGTGCCTTTGATCCATTACATTGTGTACTACTGATATTCCATTTTCATTTAAAATTCTGATTTGGAAAAAAAAGAATAAGCATTTGTTTCCAGACAAGTTATTCTTGTAGTTGCAGAATCAAAAGGTCTGGGCACATGCCTCCCCTACCAAGGGTAACAATAGTATTTTTCATGTGCAAACAGAAAGATCAGTCCTGTCTGAATTCAGAGACCTAATTAAGTTCACTTAAGCATAAGGTTTGTGATTGACTATTTTGAATTTTAAAAATTAAAATAAAAGCTGAGGCTCCCAGCCAGCCAGGTGCCGAAGCATTCCCTTGGCTTTGCCATTATTGAAGTTCTCACTTCTCCCTACCCCATAAAGAGTAGACAGATTGCATGGCTCTGATAGAGAGAGGACGGGGGGGGGGGTCTCGCTGGTTTCTCTACATCCCCTCACATGGCTCTTTGGTCTTAGAGGAGTCAGTCAGTTCATCTGCACCAAATGTCGGGTCCAGAGTATTAAAATGATGGGGGAGGGGACGCTAGCCAATCACAATCCTCCGAGATCACTGATCAGGCAGCTGGCTTGGCTCTGTTTGCAATGCTGGTGCCCAGGATTACACCCAATGTCCAGGATATATGTCTTGAAGACAAAGCCAGTGACTCACCGAGGGAGAGAAAACCATTCATTGTTTGCGGTGCCGTTTTTCCATGTGTGCTGTCACCTTCAAGGCAATTCTGAATTGTCTTGTGACTAAAGCACTTCAGTGTCATAGGGTGTCAGTCATGGCCGATGTCTCCAAAATCAGCTGTCTCTCAAGCCTCGTGATTCTTTTCCCAATCTAAATTTTGAAGAAAGAAAAATCAACTTTTGTTTTCCATGCTGGGGGCTGAGAGTCTGGACCTCCCATGGGCTCTGCACAGCTCTCCCACTGAATGCTACCATAAGTCCCTGAGAAGACTCCTCTCAAAGCTACATATTATGATGTATGTCAATTTGACCTTCCCAAACCATCACAACCACTTAAAAACTAACTCTATGATGTGAAGGGTCTCATGAGAAATAAATATGGGAGAGATCCCTTTCTCAAAGATTGTAAGCAAAAGCATTGTGATGTGTTTTGATTATCCCAGAATTCTAAACATTAAGACAAGAAGATCGTGAAGTTCAAGGCCAGCCTGAGCTACAAATATATCTGGGGCTAGCCTAGGCAAGATAGAAAAACACACACACAATACAGGACATTAAACTAAAGTGGGACCTCCCTAGTACATGAATTGCACATGTCCATAAAGCCAGCCCTGGAAGGAAGACACTGTTAGTGTCTCTGATGGTTATATATAATACACACATTTTAACCATTACCATGACTAACACCTCTGCTCAAGAGTCTTTACTCCCAGATCAGCCAGAGCTAATTTATTATGAAGTGATTCCTAAATCTCCACTGCTCAAACCCTGGAGTTAAGTCACTAAACTAGCACACATCATACAATAGTTCCTTCCATGGGGTTCCTTGCCAGGGCACTCAGGCACTTTCTTCCCGCTCTGACAGTAGCTTTCAGTAGGTCAGTTCTTCAAGCCAAATTAAATTAAAACTTGAGGTCTCCTATTTCTAAGCTCCTGGCAGTTAATAGAACTGCCCTCTCCTAACACACACACACACACACACACACACACACACACACACACACACACACACACACGCCTCCCTTATTTTTTAGTTCAGTTCATCCGAGCACCTGCTACTCATTTTAGAAGGAAATTAAATCACTAGAATTTTTCTTCCCCCTTGGAAGTCTTTAAACATCCTCTCGTGTTCAGGAACACTTTATATTCAGGCATGTCCACGTGTCCTTTAACTTGTTTATTTTGAATTCTGAATCTGATCGACACTTAGAAATTCATGTCACTCCACCCTCACCCTTGGAGGCACTCTCCACTCACATGACCGACTGAAATGTCTCTTAAGGGTTTCCAAGATAATTTAAAACACCAGTAAGAGAAGCCAAAGCCCCACGATGGAGGGAAAGGACTAATATGTATTTATCATAAGTAAACACCCTATCTGGCTATCTCAGAGCAGTGCATGCATTGATACCTTGAACTTTGAATATGTTGACATCTGCTCTGTGGTTGCTTTGCTGCATAGGCTGTTCCCTTGAGTCCACCTCCAAACAAGCAGAGCCTGACCTGGGGCTAACCTGATTCCCTCTGTAGTCCAGGAAGCTGATGAGGTTCCTGTAGGAGCTGAAAGCTCCTCCCTCCTGAGGTCAAAGAAACAGAAACCAAGTGTGGAAGTCACAAAGGAGTGGATTATCCTAGTAAATCAGAGGTTCACGCTGTGGTTAAGAAAGAAATGGATGTTTGGAAGATGATACACTTCTCCGTAGAGCTAAAGGGCACAGAGAAGAGAAAAAGCATGGAGTTTTTTGTTTGAGGGGAAAGGGGGGGTGTCAGGACACAGTTTCTCTACATAGCCCTGTCTGTCCTGGAACTGTCTCTGTAGACCAGGCTGGTCTCAGACTTAGAAATCCAACTGCCTCTGTCTCCCTAGTGCTGGCATTAAAGACGTGTATAGTGGCATCTTGCCTTCAGAAGTGTGCTACCATCGCCAGTGCATGGGTGTAACTCTTTAAAGTAGACTATCCTTGAGTTTTCCTGAGACCTTGCCTCTCTGGGAGGGTCTTGAATCAGCCCTGTCCCCAGAAGAGAAGATCGCTCAACCACAATAAGCACAGAGGAAAAGGAAGAGCATCTGTTTCACGAATAATGCCTCTTTTCTCTCCTCGTGAACAGAGAGCAAAGGCAAACCATCGAGCATGAAGCCTTAAGGGGGTCTGAACTATAAGCTGCCCCCCTGGACTCACAGTGCCTCCTTTGAGGCATGCGTAGGCCGTATCGCCTTTCAGAGTAACTTTCACAGAGCTTGAGTTTGCTCACTCGGTTATTACCCAGCTGTGTCACCTAACATCACCAGGTCTAAGAAACTAAGGATATCCACCACAAACAAAGTCATTGCAATAGTGGGCATGGTGACTCACGCCTACAGTTATGGTTACATGTAACACGAGAAATAAAGGACTCAGAGCCTGACATTGGGGTTCAAACTTCAAGCTGAAGTTCAGAATAGCAAAGCAGCTGGCCACTAGCTTCTTACCTCTACCTCAGGCTGAATGGGCTGGTCCTGTCTCCACCGGCTCTCACCAAGCCTCAGACTGTAACCACTCCTCGGCGTGGCTGGAGAATGAATGCCTCCTACTGAATCTGTTGCTGTCTTAAATACCTCTCCTGAGTCCTGGGTTTAAAGGCGTGAGCTCTGTTACTCTTTAGACTGATTCAATCTTGTGTAAGCCTGGGTGGTCTTGAACTCAGAGAGAGATCCATCTGCCTTTCTCTCCTGAGTCCTGGGATTAAAGGTGTGTGCCACCACTGCCTGAACCTCTATTGCTTGTAGTTGACTTTGCTTTCTGAATCTTCAGGCAAGCTTTATTAAATCATAAATAATACATCACCACAGTTACAGGAAAGATAGAGGCAAAAGGTTTGCTTGAGCTCAGGAGTTCAGGGCAGGCCTGAGGAGCATAGTGAGACTCTCATTGCTAAAGGGGGGGGGGCAACTATGATGGCTCCCACATGCAGTCCTGGCACTTGAGGGGCTAAGGCAAGAGGCTCACAGAATAAGCCTGAGTAGTGCAATGAAACCCATTGCTAAGGGGAAAAAGAAGGATCAGTTCTTGGCCTTTTGGCTGATATCAAGGGTCAAAAAAGAAGAAGATCCATGCCCAGTGGCTCACACCTGTCACCCTAGCACTTGGGAGACTGGAGCAAAAGAATTACTGAGTTTGAGACCAACCTGAACTACAGAATAAGATCCTGACTCAAAAAGAAAGGGAGGAAGATCAGGGATAGCTCAGTTAGAAGTGTCCATCTCACAAACACAAGTACATGAGTTCAATGCCCAGCATCCACAGAAAATGCTGGATGAGCCAGCAATGTATATGTAACATCTAGCTCCAGGGATCCAGGTCCTCTTCTGACCTGGGTACCACCACTCACGTGCATATACACATGCCCGCACACTCTCATGAACACACTTAAGATTATAATTAGAATTGATATGCAGATATGTGTCTGTGGTTAAATAGATGAGGGGGGGAGGAGGAAGCTGCCACACAGGAAAACTGCAAGTGCATTGCCCTGTCTGCTGCAGTGAGAACAGACCTCGTACCTTATCCCCAGACTGCAGGCTACACTCAGCAGCCCACTGCCAAATAGCACAGGGTAGGAAGAAGGGAGGTGAGTTTATGGTCTTGAAACTTCATATTTACTACCCCAGCAAAGCTATAAGGTATAACATCATCAGTGACAACAGGTTGACAGCGTGTGAAAAGGACAGAAGTTAGCCTTTGTAGTCTTTCTCTCCATAATACATACTTACCTTTTAACCAAGAGGAAAACATGAGCCAAACCCCAATTGGAGGACATTCTATAAGATATCCTTCAAATATGTCAAGGTCTTTAATAGATGAAGTTCTGACAAACATCACAACCCACAAGAGACCAAAGAGAGATGCTGACTAAATGCTGTGTTGTGTCCTGAATGGGACAGAAAGGGAACATTAGGGAAAACTGACAAAAACCTGGATGTGCTATGGGGTTTATTTTTAAAAAGAGAGCTGACACTTCTCATGTCAAGTGGCATCCTGAGAACTTTCACTTGGAGCCAGAGCCATACTTTCTAGGAACACTCTCATCCTGAGACTAGTAGGCAGTCATGCTTTAAAACTGCCTCTTGGGGGCCAACGAGATGGCTCCGTGGATAAAGGCAGTTGCCACCAAGCCTGATGACCTGTGTTCAGTCCTAGAGACCTACATAGTGGTGAGACAGAACCAACTGTAGAAAGTGATACATGCACGCATACACACCAAATAAGTTATTTCATTTTTTAACTGCCTTGTGAAGCCGGGCATGGTGGCGCACGCCTTTAATCCCAGCACTCATGAGGCAGAGGCAGGAGGGTCTCTGTGAGTTCGAGGCCAGCCTGGTCTACAAAGTGAGTTCCGGGACACCCAAGGCTATTACATAGAGAAGCCCTGGAGAGAGAGAGAGAGAGAGAGAGAGAGAGAGAGAGAGAGAGAGAGAGAGAGAGAGAGAGAGAGAGAGAGAGAGAAGAAATCTTCCCTCCTTTAAATTACTTCTCTTCAGTATCAGTCACAGTGGGAAATGTCTAACCCCTCCCAGACGCCCTCCTCTGATCCCTTGCTTTAAAAACTGCCTCTGACACCACAGGTAGTACACTCTTTTAATGCCCCCACAGAGGCAGAGGCAGGCAGCTCTCCATATGTTCAAGGTCAAACTGGTTTACATAGCAAGTGGTAGGCCAGGCAGAGCTACATAGTGGGACCCTGTCTTTAAAAAAAACAAAAAAGTAAAATCAGTTTTTTAAAAACCTGTTATTTGAAGCCTGGAGTAATGGGAAATCGAATATACTGACTGTTTTCACAGGAGACAAATAAGTCACCTGTTGAGTACCGTGAGTCCTTTTGCAGATGGTTTAGCTGATTAATGGGTTGTATTTTAACCTGCTTTGGAATCCCAACCCCTAGAAGGTTTGCTGAGTTCAGCTTCATAACTCCTAGCTCAAGCTTCCTAGCTCCCAGAACTTGAGGTGAGATCAAAGAAGGTGTTTTTTTTTCTTGTTTGTTTTTATATATGTGCCAAGTGCAAGAAGAAGGCTCTACTGCTCTCTCATGAGGCACACAGCCCCTGTGATCTCTGCGGTAAAAGATGGTTATAGTCTGGTGCAGCTGTGACATATGCACAGCATCTCTGGATTCTTTCCCATGCTTTCCTAAAAAGTGATGTTGTAGCACATTCTGATTAATCTTGGAGTTAAAATACATACTGGATGGTCAGTGTTGGGATCTCATGGAGGGAGGTGTGGACCAACTGTTGTGTCCACCCCACCCCAGCTCTCCCTATGCTCTATGAGACCCCAGTAGTGAGATCTGTGGGCTTCGGTCTCAGTCTCTCTAAAGCTGTTGCCTATTCGAAACCAGGACATCCCATGGTTCCCTGGGATGTGCTGCTGATATCCCGCAGCCAGTCAAGCCTGGGCTAGAAGCCCGTGTCTTTGCGCACTGTTCTTTGCTTCTTGTGTAAAACCTTTATGGTAATGCCTACCCTGGCAGGTTGTTCAAGTTGTAAATTTGATGGTGAATGTCAAATGTCAGCCTTCCAACTCCTGGGGGAAAGGTTATCACTCTTCGAGGGGTGGTAATTGCTGTTCTTTAGCCTCGACTGCAGTACGCTCAGAACTGTAAGATATTTTTTACTTTCTTTTTATTTGTTCTTTGTGTCTTTCACATCATGCACTTTGACCCCATTCATTTCCCCATCCCTTCATATCTGCCCTTGCAACCCCTCCCCCAAAATAGAATAAAATTTAAGAGGGAAAAAAGAGAAAAGAAAAAGGGGGAAATCTCACCATGGAAGCTGTAGTGTGACACAGGAATCACGCAATATATCCTTTTATCCATATTTCCTTACTTGCATGTGTTCATTAGAGACAGTCATTGGTCTGGTGCAAGGCCTCTGGTTTCTGCTATACTATCCATGCTGGGCCCTCACTGGGACTCCTCTTGTATATCCTGCTGTTGCCCTGTGTTCTGGGTATCCTGCAGAATGGGCCCCTTCATGTGTTCCTACAGGCCAAAGATGGAGTGGATGTTGGGGTGGGCCAACTCATAACCCTGATTCTGGGTCTGGGTAGTTGCAGGGTTGGTCAGCCTGCCAGCTCTCTCCCACCCTCACCACCAGGGTGAGCTCTCCAGGTTGCCCCTGCTAGTTCACCCCTTGCAGCAATGAGCAAGGTTCAGGGCCAGTTCCCCTGCTTTCATGCCCTCGGGGACGGCTCTCCCACACCTGGACCATGAGGGCCAGCTCTACTGTGTTGCCCAGGTGAGGCATGGGGGAGCCACTCTCCCAAGTGCAACAGCTGGTGAGGGGCAGGGACAGCTCTCGCTCTCTAATGACCTCAGGGTCAGGTCTCCCACCTGCCTCAGACACAGTGGGGGGCTCTCTTCCCTGCCCATGCCGCTATGTGGCAGATGAGGAGCAGGACCAGATCTCTCATGTTCTCCGGTGACTCACCCGTGCTCCCGTAAACAGAGTCAGTTCTACAATGCTGCCCAGGTGAGGTGTAAGGCTCGCTTTCCTGAGTGTTGCGGTTAGGAAAGGGAAGAGTCAGCTCCCTCACGAGCTGGAGGTGGTAGGGGCGGGGCGGGGAGGGGGGGAGGTCATCTTTCCCTCACTCCCACTACCACACTGCAGACAAGGAAGGAGGTGCCAGCCATGCCCCTCTCACACCCTCAGGCTCATCTGCCCCCTGTCTACAGGGTTAACTCTGCTGTGCTACCCCAGCAAGCTGCAGGGTCTGTTCTCCTAAGTGCTGCAGCTGGCGAGGGACTGGGTTAGGTCTACCACCTGCTGCAGATGATGAGGGGCGAGGGGGAGGGGGTGCCTTTCCCTCACCCGTGCCACCACATTGCATACAATGCCGCTCTTGCCCTCAGAGCCAGCTCACCCATACCCCGGTGAATAGGGTCAACTCTATTGTGCTGCCCAGGTGGGGTGTAGGACCCTCTCTCCTGAGTGCTTCAGCCAGTAAGGGGCAGGACCAGTTCTCCCTAGTGCTGCAGCCAGTACCCTCTTGGTCTTTGGCAGTATCAGGAGTCATGGACATCAACAGAGACCACACCTGCATCAGTGCCATGAACCGAGACATGGGCCCCAGCAGCAGGAAACTTGGGTGAACAAAAGTGGCATTACTTACCCCACATAATAGAGACAGATAGAGGCAGAATCAGCCTAGAGTGCAAAGACCTTTCTGTTGATCTGTCCTCCTGCGCTGTAAGAAATGGTGCCAACTTACTGAAATCATTAACCAGTCACCTAAGCCGCTTTGAAGGAACATGTGTTTTCCCTGGAATTGTTTTTCTCTCTGGAACTGTGTCATGGAGAATTACAAGCCAGGGTTAATTACATGATGTCGAGGCCAGGCCCTGTGCCAAGTCTTCTGGATGCTTATTCATTATGTGCTTGTAGCAAGGCTGGCCGAAGCTCTCATGATCACCACCGGTGCTGGGTTGCTCCTGGCAATTGCTAGACCGTCCTAGACAGCAATATTGCACCAAGGGGAGCTATTTGAGATCATCCTCTCAGTGGGAAGAAGTGTTGCTAAGACAAAGTAGGTCGTTAGCTTGAAGATAGATGAGGTCTTGTTCATCAAAATGCTGTGGGGTTGGTTTATTTCCTCAGACATATTGTATTCTGAGTGTAAAAGGTACCTTTTTAATTTTCAAGTTTTTAGAGCTAAAAAAGGTGAATTAGAACTTTTAAAAATTAAATATTGTCAGTGAATTCTGTTCACTGAGTCATGGGTTTAGCACCTGTTAATTAACAAATCCCATACGAGCCTATGGATTTGTGTGCCCCTTGTCACAGTTATGAATTCCCACCAGGATCTTTGGCCCCTGACCAATATCCCCTGTTCCATCATTTTGCCAGTAGCTGTAGTTATTCCAATGGAAGCAGCAACTTCAACAGCACATGTTAAAATTTGCCCCCAATGTTTTCTTTTGCCTTTCCTGCCATGGGGTACTGACTCTATAACCTTCTGACTTAAGAAAATCAACTGTCAACTTTTTCAGTTCGGCAGCTGTTAGGTTCTGCCATTATTTATCATTAATGGTATAAACTTTCACTTAATGAATTATCTTTTTAGAAGTTAGTACTCAAAATAGATCTCTTGCCAAGTCTCTACTGCACTTTTGAGGTTATGTGCATGTGTCTATATAATGTAATTTTGAGCTAATATGGATTTCTTCCTAGCATTCAGTAACATCACATTTAAAATGTTTATTCTATGGCAGTTCATGGGCACTCTTAAGTCAGAGCTAGATTTATTGTTTTATTAATCATCTGCTGTTTTAACTTGCAAGTACACTGTAGCTATGACTGTTTCATTGTCAGTGTCACACACAAATTGAGGAAATAATCTTTTAATATTAGAAAATAATTCTCCTGTTCATCAACAAAAAAATCATATCATTGATGACAGAGTAGAGTTCTGAAAGACATTTATTTTACTCTCATCTTCTTAATGTAAAGTCAAATACCAACTGACATTGTGTCAGAACTGTGCATCAGTGGTGGACATGGTCTGACACAAATACAGAAGTTCTATACATCTACATGGCAATCTGACAGTTAAGGGATTATCTGGACCTTATAGTTAAACTGTTGAGTATTTTACTATTTATAATGCACCATGTGATTCTTTTTAGTAAAAAAAATAGCCTGTAAATAATAATTTTATGATAATGCTAATAATGGCTGGTATTGATCACGAGTGACAGATGTAAGAGTTAACATCACTGGATGTCACAGATGTTCTTCTATTGCTGGCACAAGGAGGCTGTGATGAAGCTAGGACTTCCAGCACTAGGTGGAAAAGAAGGCATTTGTTTGCTAGGTCTTTCTCATTAACAAGAAGCATGGCAGATCCTTGGAACTTAGGTAATTTATTTCAACCCTATGTAAATAAAAAGGATGTCTGGGCCAGCTTTCCATTGCGTCAACAAAATACCTTATAAAGAGAAAAGTTGGGGCTAGAAAGGTAGCTCAGTGGTTAAGAAAACTTGTTGTTCCTCCAGAAGACTCCAGTTCAGTTCCCAGAAGCCATGTCAAGTGTCTCACAATCTCCTGTAACTCCTACACCAAGAGATCGGACACCTCTGGCCTCTGCAGGTGCCTGCATTCATGTGCACATACTCCCATTCAGACACAAACAACTACATGTGACTAAAAACAATAAAAATGCATTTAAAAATAGAAAAGTCATGTTTAAATTCACAATTACAGACATTCAAGTCCAAGATCCATCAGTCCTGGTGCCATGGGTCTCTCTGATGGTCCTGACACAAGGCAGGCAGCAAGCCCATGTTAAGAGTTAAGGCCCTTCCAGGAAACAAAACAATCCAAAGAGATGGGTCTCCTTCAAGGTCATACTACAAAACAATTAGGGACCTCCCACTGGGTTCCACCACCACCACCCCCCTCCCAGTACCATCTTGGGAGCCAGCTCTGGACATGTGGGCCGTCAGGAAGCATCCATCCAAACGACAGCAGAAGGTGACTTTATCCCCATTCTATGGAGATATGGCTAGAGTATTACTCCAAGTGATAGAGTAATGATCCATGTCCTGCTAAATAACCCTGTAGATGGGCACCCAGGAAGCAAGGGCCAAAGCTTCTGAGAGACTAAATCAAGTCATGCTATGAGACAGCCTCCCCAAGGACATGCTATGCAGGAACCTCAGCGTGAATATTTTCAGATCTTTTGGATTAAGTGCCAGCAAGTTGTTTCATGCAAATAGGACTTAAGCACATATGTGAATGACAGGCAGTTATTAAGACAACTAGTGATTAGCTCAGACTTAGAGACAGAACTGAATGTTCCTTGGTGTAGGTAGAATACATGTGCACAGGGGGCAATTTCAACGGCAGGCTTTACACTTTAATGTTTATATTTGCAAATTGCTTCTCATGTTGACACACAACAAGAAGCCAGGTGTGAGAGCGGTGTTAAATGATGGTTTCGGTGTTTAGCACAACACAGTGTTGTTTTCTTGCTTACATATGGCACCTTCTGTGAAGTGAAACTTGAGTGTGACATGGTAAGTAGCTGCACATCTGATATCACCAACACCCATGCTATTCAAAGCTCACACACACCAATGAGGTCCTAGCCCACTGAGCAGAATACTAGCTAGCCCTGTGGACAGACGGAGTGCCCATTCTAGTTGAGGGGACACAAGTACCTCAAACACAAAGCAATGCCTCCCTTCAGCAGTGTCCCTACACAACCATCCCCCACCCCATTCTTGACCTTATTCCATAAGATGGCTCTTCCTGGTTCTCCATCATTCTCAAAGGTATACCACACCATTTCTAGACTGGATGTCACTACTTTACCATTCCCTTTCACTATAAATCAGTGGTTCTCAACCTTCCTAATGCTACATCCTGTAGATGGGGGTTTCTGTCCCACCAGGTCCTGCAGCCCTTTAGTCTCAAATAAATACACAGAGGCTTATATTATAAACTGTTTGGCTAATGGCTCGGGCTTCTTATTTTCTAGCTCTTTCTTAATTATTAAGTCATTTCTGTTAATCTGGGTATCTCCATGTGGTTTTGGCTTACTAGAGAATGCTCCAGCATGTTACTCCTTCGGCAGCCACATGGTGTCTCTCTGGCGGCTCACTCTCTGTGTCCTCTCCCCCAGACAGAATTCTCCTCGCCTGGTACCCCACCTATACTTCCTGGCTGGCTACTGGCCAACCAGTGTTTTATTCATCAACCAATAAGAGAAACATATGTACAGAAGAACATTCCCCCATCGTCATCCCTTGAATACAGTTCCTCATGTTGTGGTGACCCCTAACCATAAAATTATTTTCATTGCTACTTCATAACTGTAATTTTGCTACTGTTATGAATCATAGTATAAATATTTGTGTCTTCTGATGGTCTTAGGTGACCTCTATGAAAGGGTCTTTTGACACCCCAGGCCAAAGGGCTCTCGATCCACAAATTGAGAACCACTGCTTTAAAGTAAAGATGATTCTAAATTCAGCTACTTCAAAACCTAGTCATCAAAAATGCAGCTTCTGGGCCTGGAGAGATAGCTCAGTAGTTAAGAGCACTGGCTGCTCTTCCTAGAGGACCTGGGTTCAATTCCCAGCACCCACATGGCAGCTCTTGATCGCCTGTAACTCCAGTTTCAGACGATCTGACACCTTCCCACAGACATGCATGAGGGAAAAACATGAATACACATGAAATAAAAATATTTTAATACAGCTTCCTAGGCCCGTTGGCATTGCTAATGCACATTAAAGTTTGAGAATCTGATTTAAACAGCTGGGATGAACTGACCTATGATTTGAACACACTGGCTCTGATTCATAAATCACAGCTAACAGTTTGATCTACAAAGAGCTACAACCAGAGATAATTAAAGCTCAGCCATAATTCAGAAACCAGAATAAGTTCTGCATTCTTCCCAGCACGTCTACAGTGCCTGATCATCTCTGCCGTGGGGGAACCAGGCAGGCACCTCCCTTTGTGGCAACTGCAGCTCTGTTCAATTTATTTGTCCCTAAACTGTTTATGTCCCTAATGATTCAGGACATGATGTTGACATGCACCTCAGAGACTAGCAGTTACCATGATATTTTCTCATTATTCAACTTGAAGCCCATAATTAGCGTGGTGTTAGCCAAGCCATGTATGAGAAACCCTCCTGTCATTTTTCTCTTCTTTGATGCTAACGGTTCAGTAAAACCCAGTCCTGCATATGATATTCCAGTGGCAGTGAACCCTTATAATTGCAAAACATGTCTGCGAGAGCCAAGCTGCCCTTCAAATCTGTTCTCATATTATTTTTTCCGTGAGCTTTTTTTCAACTTTGTTGTTGATTGACTAAATGATGGCCCCTTTGCCAAGTGTGGACATGACATCATACAGTTAGAACCAGAGTTATATCTAAAATCTAAAGCATAAACACACACAGGAAAATAAAAGTTGTTGTTAGATTTTCCTGAAGAAAGGTCGTATGTTTTTAAGGACAGAAAATACAGTGTCTAACGGGGTAGAAATTTACTTTTTTTCAGGTACTTAGAATACCATTTTTTCTATTATCTAGCTGGTTAGCAGACAAAGTAATGGGTGTCTTTGTAGTATTTCCACACCGTGTGTCACTACACTTCGTTCTCGCCCATTCTCTTCCTCTGCCCCCCCATTTCCTTGTGTCCTCCTTTCTCATTCCTTTCCTTCCCCCAGGTCACCCCCTTAAACTTTCTTATCACAGTACAATATGAATTTCTTAAAGGTTTCCTTTCATGTATGAACTCACATCAATAAGGGGTTCTTTTCCAGTCAGGCACAGTGGCACGTGACTGACACCCTAGCACTCAGGGTGGGAGCAGGTAACTTTGTGTGAGCTCCAGGCCAGTCAAGGCTACATAGTGAGGCTCTGTCTCAGGAGGAGGAAAGGGCTGCTGCTCTTTCCCCACAAGTGGTGCCATGAGTTACCGGAAGGGAGGGAGGGTTAGTATTCGGTGGGAGTCAAGACTCACTAGACTCAGTACAGATTGAGGGAAGTTTGTTTGGGGAGAATGCACTTACACAGGAAGCTGGTGACTGCAGGCTTTTCTCTGTGACCCAGCTGGGAGCAAGAGAGAGCGCTGGGGTCAGGTCTACACCTGTGACCACCCCCAAACGGATGGGCGTGGTCAGTGCTTCAGGTATGGGCTGGGTGGATATCTCAGTACAGGTTAGTGAATCTTTCCATTTTCTGAGCCCAGGCTTCACATTAACCACTTAACCCACCGTGGCTCTTGTACGAGGCTGCACTATAAAGTACCACTGACTGGGTGGTAACGTGGCAGAAATGTATTGTCTCTCAGTTCTGCAGCCCCAAAGTCCCCAGTCAAGGTGTTGGCAGGGTCCGTTCCTTCTGGGGACTATGAAGAAACTTGTCCCAGCTTTTTGTGTGGCTTCTGAGACTGTGCTGGCAATCTTTGGCATACATGGGGTGTAGCTGTTCGCTTTTATCTTTACGTGAAATTTTCTTTGTGTGTGTGTGTGTGTGTGTGTGTGTGGTGTGTGTTACAAATTTCTCACTTGCATAATGACACAGGTCATGTTGGAACACGGTGCAACTACTTCTATGACAGCGCTGTGTCCAAATAAGGCCTCTTTCTGGGGCACTCTGGGGAGACACTAATGAGCTTGTGACACCATCTCTGAAGAAAGTGTGCTTGTTCTGGGTTGACAGCAGGAAGCATTGAAGAGATGAGAGAGAAGCAAGTGTAAACCACCCCTCAGGAAAGCTGCATCATTGTGGCCTAAAATGGAGGGAGGGTGATGTCTAGCTTGGGAACCCCTTTCTGCTCTCCTGTATCAAACTTGTAGTAGTACTTTCTCGTCCGGACCACCATTCCAAAAATAATGACATGGCGATGTATATTAATTTAAAAAGGTTGACCTTTAGCTTAGGCTTGTCCCTAACTATTACCTTGTTTCTATTAATCTACGTTCGGCCATGTGGTTTTTATCTTGTCTTAGTATGGCACGTCCGACTCTCTCTGAGTCTGCTGGTGAAATCCATGTACCTAGACTCCTCCTCTTCCTCTCTCTCCCCAGAAAGTCTGCCTGGCCTCTCCTGTCTCACTATTGGTCATCCAGCTCTTTATTGCACCAGTCACAGCAGCACATCTTCACACAGTATAAACAAATATCCCACAACCCACAACACAAACGTTTATCTCTTTTGTTTGGCCATGAAGAGGCATTCCCAAACAGCGGGTTGTATTTCTAACAGGCCACTTTAATTGCACACTTTGTGAAGAGGACATTTAAAGCTAAGAGTCAAGGTTACTAGGGAGCCTAAAGGACCTAACCAAATCCAAACTCCTTAGTTGTACAGAGAAGGCAACCTGTAGTCCAGAATGATTCAGTATCTAATTCAAATATGGCTACTCAGGCCCTCAGAGCTACATGGGCACCAGAGCTTAACTACCGGGATTTTCATTCTAGCTTCTTCCATGTTCCATACTGCGTTTGTGAGCCAGCGATGTCACAGTTCCCTGTGATTAAAAAGTCCCTGCCCTCTGCATCTTATTTCTAGCTGAAGAGGGGAATTAAGTCTGTTTGGGGGGGAATACCCCCTTCTGGGGTATTTGGGGAAATGCCTGAGCTGCAAGATTTTCAGGCATTTCTTAGCCTCACCCCTGGAAGCCACTCAAAACTACAAGTATGGGCTCAGGGTGGGAGTCATAGCTGACCATTAGGAAGAACACACTTTCCTAAAGAGCAGAAGCCTTTGATGTTGTGAAATGTGATAGACATTAATTTAGTAATCGAGTATACATTTTGATTTATTGTTGTTATTCTTGGACTGGGTGGGGATGTAAGGATGTTTTGCATTTTATATGTTATAATAAAATGTGTAGGTACATGTGTCCTTTTATTAGCTGTTTCCCAAACTGTTTTGGTTTGGGTATTTTGTTCCCCCACTTTAAAGAGGTAGAGCTGATAAATAAAAATGATGCCTGGCCAGGGCAGTGGTGGCACATGCCTTTAATCCCAGCACTTGGGAGGCAAAGGGAGGCAGATCTCTGTGAGTTCCAGACCAGCCTGGTCTACAGAGCTAGTTCCAGGACAACCAGGCTATACAGAGAAACCCTGTCTTGAGAGAGAGAGAGAAGAAAGAAAGAAAGAAAGATGTGCATTTTAAATATACAACATCATGGTGTGACATGTATAGATTGTGGAATACTATCATTATCACATGGTTAGATTTGTGGGTTAACAAAAAGACAAGTCAGTTCTCTTATCAAATCTCAAGTGTACAATGCACTATTAGTAACTGTGCCCTCTGTGTTGTGAACTGGGTATTTAAAACTTGCTCATCTGGCATGGCTAAACCTTGGTACCATCTGATCAACATCATTTCCTCCCTTAAAATTCTGTACCTATGTGAACTTGTTCTGTATTTGTTCTTCTATGTCTATCTTATTTCTCCATGTGTAACATATAGTAAGCCTATTTGTGTCCACTTAAATGGCATTATTTCTTTCCTTTTCAAGGCTATATGATGCCCCACAGTATGTATGTATGAATATGTGTATATGTGTGTGTGCGCGCAGTGTGTGTGTGTGTGTGTGTGTGTGTGTGTGTCCCCATCAATGACATTTAAAATGTTCTCCCAACTTTTTTTTGTAAGTTTGCTCTATTGATGACCTAGTTATGTCTAAACTATTTACCAACTTATCTTTTGCTTTTAATATAGTACCTGGTATGAAATAGGCTATCAGTCTATATTTGAATGGTATATTGTTTTGTAAATAGAAAAGTAGAATCAGGTTTTTTTTAATGCTGATAGTCTATTATTAAAATGTAATTTTGGGAGGAGTTGGCTGTTTTGTTATTAAGACAAGTCTCACTGTGTAGTCAAGGCCAGCCCAAAACCCAGTATGTAATCAGGCTAGCCTTGCACTCATGGCAGTTCTCCTGCCTCAGCATCATGAGTGCTGGAATTGCAGATATGAGCCATTGGAAGTATAATTTATATTATGAAATCCTGAGATCTTGCAAATCACTCAATGAACTGTGATAAACATATTCTGTTCACTGGTAGTCATGGAGCACCATGGTGGGGAGCTTTCTTTCTCCCTTCTCCTAAGAATGTTCCCTTCTGCCTCTCCCTCCTCCTCACTCCAAGGCCAAAACTAACACCACTGTCTGTCTGTCTGTCTGTCTGTCTGCTTTCAGGGTGTTGGTCATTTTCACTTAAACATCTTTTTTACAATCTATCTCAATTAATGTTTCTCTGTCGTGAGATAAGGCTGTGTCATGGATTTCTTTAGCTTTGTTCTTGTTTTAACATCCACACACCTATCTTGAGCTGGCCAATGGTAGAATGCTTCCCTTGCCTGCATGAAACCCTGGATTCAATTCCTGACACTTTCAAAAACAAAAAATATCGTTTATTCCTGCTCCTTTTGACAAAGCCAAATAATGAAGATGTCACTCAGGATGATTTGTCACTTGTCTGTTTTTCTCTGGCTCTTCCTTATTAACAGAACCTTTATTGCTGGGACTCAGGCTCTCTTAGAAAAGGGAAACTAGCCGGGCATTGGTGGCGGTCGCCTTTAATCCCAGCAGAGGCAGGCAGATCTCTGTGAGTTCGAGGCCAGCCTGGTCTACAGATTGAGTTCCAGGACAGCCTTCAAAGCCACAGAGAAACCCTGCCTCGAAAAACCAAAAAAAAAGGGGGGGGGACTAATTCTCACAGAGACTGGGTGGATTGAGACAATATATATTTATTGTTGCTTCAGAGTCTGGCCTGGGTTTAATTCCAGGTAACCTGTGTTTAAGCAAGGTAAAGTTAAAGCTGAAAACTACAAAATATAGAGCAAGAGGCTCAGCCTTCACAGGCTCATCTTATCATGTGTAGCATGATCATAACCATATAAAAACTACCCGCTTTAAACAGGCATGTGCATGCGTGTGTGTCTGCTTGGCTAGGCTGCTAGAAATACAAGTGAGAGAGAGATGGTGATGTTCCCTGCAGGTTCCACCCTCCAGCTACCATGGACATTGTGCTGGCCCCTCTAGAGAGCAGCAGGCCCTCAGCTGCCTTCTGAGACCAGCTCTCTGAGCAGCAGGCCCTTCCTGTTTCATTCTCCGTCTGTCTGTCAGTTCCAAGCCCCAGCTTGATGCTGTCTCTGCAGCAGGCTTTGTGCCCGTAAACAGGGAGGTTAGTAAGCCAAGCTCTACAGCCACAGGCAGCCATCAATCAGTACTGGAGTTTGCCTGCTGTTCTGCACGCTGGCTGGAAGCAGGCTGTCTCCTGGCCTAAAAATAACAGAAGTAGAGCCGAGGGAAAACAGCAGCCATGCTCCTGACTGCAGAGCAGAAACAGACAGGAACTCTCCCAAAGGCTGTGCTCCCTGAGGCAGAAGTGGCCAGGAGTGGGGACAGCTGGCAGTGTGGACGCTGCAGCCGTGGTCAAAGCCTCCCAGGTTCCTGGGTCTTTTGGGTAACCCTGTGAACATGCCTCCTCGCTCCGCCAAAGAGCTCAGCATGTAGGGATTCTGTCATGAGCCTGCTGCACAGTGACATTTCCCAGGCTGTAAATGGGAAGTCTGGTGCCAGTTCCTGAGAAAAGCAACAGCCTCTCCCCTCCCCCATCAGAGTAGGGCCTGGTTGGTGGGGTGGCATTTTGACCTTGGCTTTCCACCTGGGCCTTGTAGGAACAAAAGCAGTGTGTGCCTCTAAGACCAAATGAGGTTTGGCAACCAGCAAGTGAGTCCCAGCTGTATTTGTGGGTTTTTTCCTTGCAAGGAGAGCTCTCTACCCACAGTGTTATCGGCTAGTGTTTAGGTAGCAAAGCTTGGAATACCAAAACAGGCATCCTCTCCAAGCACCTGTGATAAATTCATCCAAGCTGCTCTCCTCTGTTCATAATGAAAAGCCTTTCCTCAGGTTGGTCTTTCTCTCTCCGGCATAGTAGGGCTTGGTCGCTTGCATGAAGCTGTGAGATGGGCTGTCTGGGTTCCTCTACGAATGAGGAGCCAGGGTTCTGTGCCCGGGTGATCATCACAGAAGCGGGCCTTTGGCTCAGCCTCTGCCCTTCCTTTAAACACCCTTGGTTTTTGTTGTTGTTGTTGTTGCTCATTTTTTGCCTAGTGCAGTCAGCTTTAAAAGACAAAAATTTTATAACATGGAGCGGCCTAAAATGTGGCATGAATTTAAG
This sequence comes from Mesocricetus auratus, assembly GCF_017639785.1. NCBI lineage: Eukaryota > Metazoa > Chordata > Mammalia > Rodentia > Cricetidae > Mesocricetus > Mesocricetus auratus. The sequence goes on from NW_024429182.1 coordinate 36,100,057, forward strand.
CAAAAGTAAGGAGGGAGGTGGAGACCCCACTCACTGAGCCTTGTAACCTTGATGCCAGGAACATTTCTTGGCGTGGCCCAGCAATCATGACATTGAGCCCAGAGACAAACATATAAGGCTGACTCGAGATTGGCCCAGCATTAAATAGTGTTTACATGGCCCTGATACTATAAACTCTGTGTATCAATTTTCTCATTTTGGTGGCAACTCATGAAGGAAACAGAAAAATTCTAGTTATCATTGTAAGATAAAAATATATGTATTAGTAGCCTTTAAGAAATAGATGCAAATTTATTTTTTTATGTGCCCAATACAAAGTAAGAGGAGGATGAAGGGAGAGAAGGCGAAGATGAAGTAAAGTGGAATACTAACAGATATATGATGTGTGGATGTTGGGATTAAGACAGCTAAATACAATTTATAGATTCAAAATAAAATATAGGTAGCAGGTGTCGGGAGGAAACTCAGCATTAGAGAGTACACATCCCCCCTAGGGAATCCATGGACACAGCTCTTGAGTGTCTTTTATTCCAAGGTTTGTCAAAAGACATGAAGACGCTGGAAAGACGCTCAGCCAGGGTCAAGAGCACTTACTGCTCTTCCAGGTCCCTGGGAACCTCTGGGCTGCTCACAGCTGTTACAGCAGTCTGTAACTCCAGTTCCAGGGAATCTGATGCCCTCTTTTGGCTTCTGAGGCCACCAGGCATGGACATGTAAACAACGCACGTCTACCCATAAAATAAAAATAAAACGAAAAAAATTCTCACCAGAAAAGCTAAAAAGAGCAATGCTGATGGGAACTCCCTGGAAGAGGCAGGATTCAGATGGGAACTCCCTGGAAAAGGTGGGCTTCGGGCTAGAGCTGTGGCTTCACACCCTAACTTATCTACACCATGTGATATTTTACGCTTTCTTTTTTAATTGAGGCAGTGAAAAGATGGCTCTTGAAGGACAAAAACTGTGGCTAGGTCCATCTGTTCCCCGAACACATGGGCCTGTGAGAATGAGCTGTAAAAACACTCATTAGGTCAGCAAACAGAAATCAGTGTTCCAGGCTTTAATTGTTGATGACACTTTCAACTGTCCAGCCAAGCTAATGCTCTGTGTTAAGCCAAACTGATGTCACTTGGCAGGCGATAGTACCATGAATGCCCACTGCCAAAAGGACAATGGTAAGAAGAGTTCCCCTGCAGCACACTCATCTATGAGAAGCTTAAGGCTTATCAGGAGTGGAGTGGCAGCAGGTACCGGGACTCCTAGGCTTCTATGAGACAAAAGCAGAACCAAATAGATGCAGTTTCCTGTGCGGCTCGTTGCACATTAGAGGTACCTGGCCCTCAGACGGAGGGTACGAGGTCAGAACTCAGGCAGGCTGCCAGGCTCTTAAACCCAGTCACGTAGCATCGCTTCTAAAATGGACCTTCCCTCGTTGTTCGTCCAAGAAATGGTGAGCACTCTGACCCTGCTTCTAGATTCTGAGAGCCTTTTTCCCAAGAGAGATACCCTCACTTATTAGTGACTCCTAAAACAGAACCTAGGAAATTCACGGGCTGAGAAACTATAAATTGATTACAAATAGATGGGTGCCTGGAAAATCAACAGTGCAGTTTTGTTTTGTTTTTAAAAGGGGGGGTGCAATTCCCAGTGGACAATCTCTTACGCCACAGTATTAATTTTGAAACCCTTTGGGGGGCAGATCTTTTTTCTATATGGGGCATCTTTAAAGGATAAAACAATTTGCTGTAGGCTGTGGATACACTGACTTAAGGTGGGGTTTATTCTTGAATTATTTCTTTATACTTTGTAATCACATTATTATTTTTATTTCTATTATTTTTAAGTGGCAGTTGGCAAACACTTACATATTCATATAGGTTACCCAGGAAGACCACAAATGGGATGGATTCCTTACACAGTCCCAGCCCCAATATCACCTTCTTGCCTTGCTGTTTTCCAGTGTTCTGTCCTTAGAAACCTTGGGAAACTTCCTATAGGTAAAGGCATCACTTTATTTCAGATGCAGAGGGATAATTGTAGAACCCTGGCTGATACCCAGTTTAAATACTGTCAAAACCAACCAGCTCAGCCAGGCATAGTGGCACATGCCTTTAATACCAGCACTCAGGAGGCAGAGGCAGGCAGATCTCTGTGAGTTTGAGGCCAGCCTGGTCTACAGAGCTAGTTCCAGGACAGCCTCCAAAACAATACAGAGAAACCCTGTCTCGAAAAAAAAATGTCAGTTATCTGTGTTGTTTGAGCTTTTATTGTTTCCCTAGGTGATCCTCATAGGGGATCTGTACTGGGTCTTTTTTTGTCCCTTATCCGACTCCCAGATAATGACATGGAGACTTCTTATTAATTATGAAAGCTCATGCCTAGCTTAGGCTTGTTTCTACCTAACTTCAATTAACTCATTTCTATTAATTTACTTTCTGCCCCATGGCTTTATTACCTCACCTCTATATTGCCCATTCTGCTTGCCCTGCATCCTTCTTCTCAGCATCCTCTCTGCCCAGAAATCCTGCCCAGCTATTGGCTATTCAGATTTTTATGAAACCAATCAGAGTGACCCATCTTCACAGTGTACGAAAGTATTATTCCACAACAGGGATCCTCATAGAATACATAATAGCACTCCCTGTTGTTATTCCAGATGTGGTTCTTGGACCAGCCCAGCATGAGCATCATTACCTCGGGCTTGGTCAGAAATGTAACTCATGGACTCTACACTAGACCCTCTAATTCAGAACTGCCAGTGGAAGGGTCCTAGAACTTGCATTGTGATCAGCCCTCCAGAGACTTTGATATATACTGAAACCTGAGAACCACAGAAGCCTTGAACCTTTCTGGACCCAAAACAGGCAGGAAGAAAAGAAAGAAGAGGAAAAGGGGGAGGAAGGGAAGGAGGAAGGGCTGGGAGCAGAAGGGCTTTTTGTAAACTAGCAATGTATTAATAAATGGGAGGAGCACAGCAATCAGAAGTGAAAACCAGTCACTCAAAATCACAGATGCCAGAGGCTTCTAGCTTCACAGAACCCTTGGTTTACAAGATGGTACCCACAAATCACCTCCTGCAAACATTGTGAACTGTCACATATATGGGGGTGGGGAAATGTTATTAACAAAATTTTATTTAAAGTAAAAAAATTACTTATTTCTAAAATAATGGCCACATTTTCAGGGTGACTCACCACCACCCCCAAAAAAAGATTTTAACCCAAAATTCACTGCCACAGCCTCTTAGCCACTAGCTTGGGACACATACTTGAATCTGTTCTGCAGGCCACAAACTCATTATTCATCTTTGGTTTTCCAGCAAAGGGTTACCTTCCAGTTCAACCTTCACCTTGGAAGAGGGAACCATCTACCTGACTGCTGAGCCAAACACTCTGGAAATACAAGACGACAATGCCTCTGTGCTGGATGTCTACCTAGTGAGTGACTTCCTTCTCTTCTTCTCACATCCCTCCTTGACTTACACAAGACTAAGTTGTGTAAAGCCAGGCGTGCTTGGGGATTGTAGAGAAATGATTGCCTCCTGTCCCTTCTACAGATGACAAGTCTTCCCAAGCTGTTTTCCTCCCACAGTTTGTTAGAATGGTGGCAAGAATTGGTAGGTTAAACTGTTGTTTTAACTTCTACACGGCCAGCAATTGCAACTTGGCAGCTACCACCCTCCTTCTCTAGCAACAGCCTGGCTGCTCAGGCCACAGCCTGGTGGGAATTCTGTTCCTGCAGGCACTGGTTCTGTCCCTGCTGCTAAAGGTGGCTTTAACTAAATCTTTTTCATTCTATGTATAAATAAGACTGGAGATTCAAAGGCTGGTGTGAAAACCTGCTAGCTCAGAGAGGTTTTGTTTCAAAAAGCTAACCTCTCCTTACTGATGTCTCCAAAAGACCTCTCCTGGATGCCCTCTTTCTCCAGGGTCCTGGAGTTACAAAAGTTGCACCACCACACTGGGATTATTTCTGTATGAGTCATTGCCACTGGGCTCATAGTTTCAGTTCTGGAAGGAATTCTGTTGTGGATGCATAAAAGGATAAGATGGAAAAGCAAACAGTGTGTGAGCACTGATAGGAAAACCATTTGACCTAGTGACCCCTACACAGCTTTTCTAGGTTTTGAAGATAGCCTCTTCACCTGTTGCAAAACCAGATGAGTTGTAAATGAAAGAGAACTGGGCACCTGGAATCAGCTCCTGCCTCTGCTCCTCAAGGGTCACTGACCTGGGCTTCAGTTGTCTGTCTACTGCAGCATATTGAATGCTCTCTGAGATCCCATGTCACTCTAACAGGCTGATTCATTCTGAATCACACAGTTGCACAAGGATGGCTTTCTAGACAAGCTACGGTTGTTCTCCAAACTCTGCCGTTTCATCTCCTCCTCCACCACTAAGCCTCCTCACTTTAACTTTAGGGCAATACATCTAGAACATTCGACCCTATTAACTTGTAGTTCTGGGATATGTTTTCTTGCCAGAGATATTTTCATTTTTGCTATCATTTTTAATTCTGTGCTACATGTGAAAGATTCAGTTCATTGCTTACCTGTCAGTGTTTTCATTTGCCTCTACATTATGGAAGAGTGATAGGAAGAAAATCCAGTATTGCCTGGGAAATTTCTCTTTCCTTTCTTTTTGACATAATTCAGAAGCTCTGAATCCCAGCCATTTTTATCCCAGCCATCTTTAATTGAATGGCCCTTGAGGCTTCTGTGGTGACATTCTGTTTGGTGTTGTGGCCCAGCGAAGTCTGATGTCTCATGTGAGGTTCTCCTCTTGAAGATGCAATGTTTCTTTATTAGCAGTGATATCTTAATGCACTTTCTGTTTAACCGATCCACTAAGGGTTTATAATGCTGTGGTGTATACAGATTTAAACCACATTGATTTGCACATATCAGATAACAGGAAATTTGCTTTAAGGGATCCACCCAAACTGGTGCCTGTCGGCCAAGGCAGCCTTGTGACCTTCCTCTGTAATTTGAGCTGAAATTTAAAAGGCTGGTTGACCTCATCCATATTCAGGTGTTGGATTCAGGTCCCCACCCAAGCTTTCTCCCTCACTGCTTTCCAGAGGTCCTTCACCTTCTCCAGTGTACTGCCAGGCTTTCTGGCTCATTTGCAAATATTCAAATCCAGGGAGATGGGCTTTCTCCAGTGACCAAAGATGTTTCCTGTTGAATGCTGAGCTGATGAGACGCAGATTAGGGTATTGAAAAGAAGACAACAGGCCTGAGTAGCTGTACTAATGAAAAATGGGTACTTCTGCCATTTTCCTAACGGGACAGTCCCCCAGTATGTTAAGGCACCAATGCTATTGCTTCAGATCCTAAGGCAACTTTTGCCTGATGCAGAATGCAATTTGATGTTGCTGGAAAGAGGGACAAAAAGTCATTCCCACCGGAAGATGGAGTGGGAGAGAGTGCCCTTCCATGGCATGCTGGGAATGGGCTGTAAGTGAGAGATGAAGGGGCTGCATTTCTAATCACAGAAGTCTAAAGGATGGTGCCACCCAACAGCGCCTTCTTTCCTTCTATTCCTGGCTCCCTGACTTATACCCTATTGCCTTTACACTTAGCATCCTCTCAATAACACAGCCTTTATCTGTGAAAGTGCTTCTGCAAATGGCCATTTAAAGTGCAAAAATAGCTTCTTGTAAGGAAAAGAAACAGTTAAGCCATTTTTTAGCAGTACCAGTGTTGGAGATTAGGGCACTGCCAGGCAGCCCTGGACAGCTTGATTATTCGGTGTGTTTGGGGTGGTTAATGGACTCTTTGATCGTAGGAAGAAGGGTGGCGGAGAAGTGAGGCTGATTGAATTAACGGCTGCCACACCATCATGCACGAGGAAAGCCTGAGAAAATATGAAGACAAACACTCAACAAATTAGGTCACAGGGGTCTTAGAAAATTCACAAGAGGTTTTGGCAAAAGAAACTGCATTGCTAAATTTGAATCTTTAGACTTGTTGATGACTGACCCCTGCACCGCCTCACAGCAGTGGTTGGGCCTTTTTAATCATTCCTTGCTTAAGTCAGTATGGGCTGCCCCAGGGGGTGTTGATTGGAAACAGTGGCATTTCCATGTCTCTCTGGATGGAGCTGGATTCCCAGCAACCTGAGGAACTGCCCGGTGGGGTTTTGTGAGAGCAGAAAATGGAGAAATGGCCCACAGCCCCTCAGGTTTGGAAGCTCTGAACTAAAACACCTTTCCCGTCTGTCACATGGCTGCACTGTAGGGAACTGAGATTTCAGAGAGAGTAAAATAGGCCTCTTAGCCCAAAGAGCTCGACTCCTTAAGTTATTTGACTAATGTTTTGAAGACACATGAAAGAGCTGGAGGAGGGGGAAGTTGTATGCAGACATGATGGTGCACAGCTTTGAGTCCAGTGCTAAGAAGGCAGAGGTGGGCAAGATCTCTGTGAGTTCGAGACCAGCCTGGTCCACATAGCAAACACCAGGCAAGCCAAAGCTTTGTAATGAGACCTTGACTCAAAAATAAAATAAAGGATGTCCCTGCACATGTGCTAGCATACCCAGAGGTGACAGCTCTTTTTAAAATAGGATGGCGCATGCTTCAGGTAAGAAGCCTGTCTAGCTTAGGTGGGCAATCACAGGAATCTTTTTTAAACAGATAGCATTAACTGCTGTGCATACTTAGAATTGGAGTTGGAGTTACAAAGGCACACTGGCTTTCCCGTTATTAGGCTCGGTTTCAGTGCCAGTTTGCAGGGCTGTGACAGGGGTTTCTTTGAAGCATCCTGGCTGCAGTGGCCTTACTTGGACGCTCACCTTTGAAACTAGCTCGTCCTTCAGCTCTCCTGAGGCCATGCATGGGTGGCCCTGCTATTTCCCTTTCTCTATTTCCCTTTCTTTGCCTTTCTCTTTGTCCTTGCCCCTCTGGCCCCTACTGCTCTTCTTTTTGGGTCTGTTCTGTCCCCTTCTCGGTCATAGGAGGCCAGTGTTTACTTGGCTCCTAAGATTCTCCAGCTGTTGAGAATGAAAGGTCTGAAAGGAAGCCGCCACTATGCTATGGTATGAACTTCATGTCTTCCAGGCTCAGAGCCTGTAGCGATCAAATGACAGAATTGCACCAAGCTAGAACTCGTGAGCACCCTGGGCCTGGTGAACTCAACTTCACTCATACAGATTTCCTCCCTGGTCTCTGAAGTGTAAGAGGAGGGTGCTTAAGGATCATCCTTATAATAAAAAAGCAGAGGCTGGAAAGAGGGCTCAATGGTTAAGAGCACAGGCTACTACTCTTCTAAATGACTGGGGTTCAGCTCCCAGAATCCACATGGCAGCTCATGACTGTCTGTAACTCCAGTTCTAGGGGATCCAGTGCCCTCTCCTGGCACCAGACATGCATATCATGCACAGATATATATATATATATGTATTTTTAAAATATAAACAAAACTGACCATGTGTGGCAATACCTGAGGAGGGGTCTAGAGAGGGAGCCTGAGGGCCTGGTTTTCCCTCTTTGTATCTGCTTATATTAATCTCTTGCTGTAAGGTATTGCCACAAACTATATGGCTTAAGCAACACAAATGTGCCATCTCCTAGAGGTCAGGGGTTCTGAATGAAAATTTCCCATAGTGCCTTGCTCCCAGTGAAGTTGCTGAGGAGAGACAGCTACCTGTGCTTGCAGCTTCTGCTGGGTTCATGTGTTTGCTGGCATTTTTTTCCTGGTTTTTCAAGACGTGGTTTCTTTGCCTGTCCCTGGCTGTCCTGGGGCTCACTTTGTAGACCAGGCTAGCTGTGAACTCAGAGATCTGCCTGCCCTGCCTCTGCCTCCCGAGGGCTGGGATTAGAGGTGTGTGCCACCACCAAGCATGTTTCCTGGCATTCTTAAACCTGCACAGTGCCCTCTTCCTCAACTCCAGGGTCACCCAGTCTTCCTTGTAACCCTGTGTGTCTTCTCTTGGCCATTGGACTAAGGTCTCCTCTAATCCAGTGTCAGTTTCTAATGTCACAAGTAAACGGGAATTTTCAGGACCCTCCATTCAGCCAGCCACACCGACCGACACACAGACCCTCCTCCTACCTATCCTCTTCCTTGGCTAGCAGCTAGGAAGTTGGGGAGATGTTTCCAGGTTGTTTTGTATTCCTCACAAAACGGTGTTGGATAGATGGCTGTGTGAAGACTTATTTATGTCTTAGAGTGTGCAGTGTATTTCAAGCTAATTCCCTGGGGGTGAACCCAAGCATTTGTATTTCCAGGATCCAGCTTTGTCAGTCTACTATGCCAGTATAAAAGAGAGCTGTGTCACTCCTAAGGACCCCCTTCCTAAGACCTAATTAGAATCAAATGCACTTTTCCTCTGATTCAGAAGGCAATCCCTATGAATGACAGCCATAAGCCCCCTGATCGATGCCCCGTCTTGCCACAAACCTTCTGCTGCCACCTACTGGTAAGAAGGCAGCTCTGCACATGGGGGATAGTGAAGGCTCTGTATTGAAACCTAATGATGAGTGAGTATGGGATTCAGTATATAATTTCTGCACTTGACTTCATCCTTCCAACATTGTGCATGTCAGTTCAGCAGGCAGCAGTCTTCAGGCATCAAAGGCAGCTCACACTGCATGCCCAGCATCTCTGGTTGGCCCGGAGGCAACAGTTAGAACTGTGCACAGGAGAGAGGAGAGGCTCATCTCCCCTCAGAGTCAGGCATGCCCTTCTCATCCATCAAGGCCAGTTCCCCTTGAGTCACTCTGAAAGCCACCCCTTAGAGGTTTAAGTCAACACACAGAGCTCCGACAGCAACTGTAACAAGTATCAACAAACACACAGAGCTAAAGGCTTTCCTTACTAGTAGTCTGAATGACTTGGTTTACAGGCTGCTGAAATGACAGTGGGGCTCACTCGGGTACCAGAAGTCCCCTGTACAATTACCAGGATGCATAAACCATTGATACTCTCCATCATCTCCCCGCCCTTTGGAAAAAAATTAAGGAAGCAGCAGTCTGTGTACTAACAGCTGCCATGCTAACAGTTTTGCAATGAGAGGCCTTGGTCTCCTCCGCCTGTCTTCTGAGATGTGGGGGATGATGGCAGCCTCTCTGCCATCTTCCTGTGCGGGGCTCTTTGATGGAGCACTGGAGGCTGGCCTGACAAGCCACACGGTTTGGCCAACACTCAAGAATTCCGTCAGTGATGTTCTACCAGATTAGCCCCAAATGGGTGTCTTCATCCAAAGTTTACAAATCCTTCAAGAACAGTGCCATTCCCGCCTTCTGCACCAGGGCTTCTCAGATGAAGTCCGCAGCCCCTGGTCCTTGGAAAAGAACAATGGAATGTCTGGTTTGAGTGCTAATATTTATTTAAGTTTAAAGAGAGGAAATTTAGACTCAGACTCTTTAAATTTTTTGTGCCCACCAGTTTTCCTATCACTATGACAAAATACTTGAACTAAACTGTTTAAAAAGAAGAAAGGTTGGGCCAGCAAGACGACGTAGACGTAGCAGATAAAGCAGTTGCTGCCATGCCTTATGACATCATTTTCCCCTCATCCCACATTGGGGATGGAGAGAACCAATCTCCACAAGTTGTCCTCTGACCTCCACCTGTATGCCATGGAATGCGTGCTTTGGCATGTGTGCTCGCACACGTAGCGCACTATTAAAGGAAAGAGGGTTTATTTGGGGGCTTGTTTTCAGGCCATGGTTGCTTGCCTCTGTTGCATCGGGTTCCTGTGAGGCAAGATATCAAGAGAATGCATGTGGCAGGGGAAACCACACACCTCATGGCTCAGGAACCACATATGCTTTTCAAGTGCACATCCCATAACTTTGTCAACTCAAAAACACAACACTTATCTCAGTTCCATGTTCCAACATGGAAGCAGTTTGCCTGAAGTTTCTATGATAACCAAAGAGAGAATGTTATAAATCAGGACACTTTTAAAATACCTTGGGGTAACATCAGAGAGGTGGGTCACAGCAAAGCATAGAGGTGTCTCCATCTGCACCTGATGCTGTCTAATGACATTCTTAGCTTTGGGGTCTGGTGGAAGCAAGTGTTCTGTGTTGTGTAATGTTAGCTAAGGATGTGTTATATTCTTTTATGCTGTGGAATATTTGTTTGATGATGAAAGGCGTGTTGCATTTATTTAATTCTGTGAAGCTGTGTTGCTTTGCCTGCTTAAAACACCTGGCTGGTCTAATAAGGAACTGAATGACCAATAGCTAGGCATGAGAGGGACAGGCAGGGCTTCTGGGTAGAGAGAATAAATAGAAGGAAAGAATGAGAAGAAGGAGAGAGAAAAGGAAAAGGAAAGGAGGATGACAACACCATCTAACAATAACCAATAACCATCTAACAACACAGCCAGCCACAGAGTAAGAAGGAAAGAAAGGAATATAGAATAGAAAAAGGTAAATGCCCAGAGGCAAAAGATAGATGGGATAACTTAAGAAAAGCTGCCTAGCAACAAGCCAAGCTAAGGCCCGGCATTCATAAGTAAGAATAAATCTCTGAGCCGGGCGGTGGTGGCGCACACCTTTAATCCCAGCACTCGGGAGGCAGAGGCAGGCGGATCTCTGTGAGTTCGAGGCTGAGCTGGACCGACAGCCTCCAAAACAATACAGAGAAACCCTGTCTCGTAAAACCCAAAAAAAAAAAAAAAAGAATAAATCTCTGTGTATTTATTTGGGAGCAGGGTGGCAGGCCCCTTAAGAGAAAACAGTAAAACAAACAAACAGACAAACAAACAAACCAGCTACAGGTCTGCTAATACATCCCAATAGGTTTTTATCTGATGGTCACAGGATGTTACTTTCAACACCGAGTTATGTAAGGAATGGCTATTTAGACTAAAGACGGCCCAAGATGAGATATAATTGGGCTCTGGGCTTGCATCCTTCCAACCCTCCAGGTCTCTACAGTTCTAATCAGTCTTTGCAGGTACAGCTTCTGTCCAGGAAATCCCATTTACAGCTTCCTCCTGCTAGACCTCAGGCTTGCACTGGCACCCAGCAGAACCACCAACTGGAGCACAGAGGAGGCAGGGAAGGCAGATCTCTGTGAACTGGAGATTAGCCTGGTCTCCAGAGTAAGACCCTGCCCCCAAAGGAAAAAGTGTCCAAACCACGACAGGGTCCTTCAGCTGTGACATTCTGCACATGTGAGGTCCCATTGCCTTGCTATGTCCTGATTTCTACAGCACTGATATATGTCTATATTATGACTAGAAAAATGGTGAGCCTTTGGGTTCCTGCTACTATTAAAACCCAACACAAAGGGAAATTTCCAACAATACTTAATCCCCAGGTGTTACGCCTTGTGAATAACATCTAGTGGAGGGGGCATATAAGTCAAATAAAATAAAATGTACCAAGTATAAATTTTAACATAGTTCCTTTATTGACTCTTTGGGAATTTCTCATCATGCACCCACTCTTCTCCCAGTTCCCCCATATCTGCCCCTCACCCTTACAGCATCCCCCCAAATTTTTTTAGAATTTTTAACAAAAAAAACAAAAAACAAAAGAAACTTTCTCACTTCCATTGTTCCTAACTCTCTATCACCTCTTCATTTGTCTAAGTTGCATTGGGAGCCACCGTGTATCACACAGTATACCTTCTGTCCAACCAGCCTTACTTGCAAATGTTCAGTGCAATGAGTCATTTGTCTGGTTCAAGGCCTCGGTTTTTTACCAACATCATTGGACTATCACCAAAACTGAGATATCCTGAAGCCACTCTGAGTCATGGAGATTCTTTTTATTCTATATTCCTATATCTCCCCCTAAATGATGACAAAGATCAATAACCCACAGAATGACCAAAACCACCCATCCCACCTCTTGGGAATATGGACATCGTGTTCTCTAACTGCTCCCTGTTGTCTGGGGCCGATGGAATCTTTAGTAAGCCCTGAGGATATTTAGATAATGGTCAAGTCCTGGTAAAAGTAGTTGTAATATTTGTTGTCCAGTCTCAGAATTGTTCCCATGCAGAGGGATCAGTATATACATCGCATGCCTTGTGGTTTTTCTTGGTTTATTTCTTATGCCTGTAGCCAAGATTTTCAGGAGGCCTCCCCCAATCAAATATGACCTCTATTAACCTTGAAGGAATACACAGCCTTTCATTTCCTGTGGAAACACAAGCATAACATTTTCTGCAATACATTTTCTGAATTTCATTTTAAAGTTAAGACATCCTTAAAGTATCCAGGCTGATTAATTCAGCAGTCCCTAGTTTAATTCAGCAGCTGTCTTTTGCTCATCAAGACCCTGTCTAACTTAGGCCCATAAGAGGGAGGAATGACTAGGAAATGATGGTGCGTCCCTTAATCCCAGCTCCTGGGAGGCAGAGACAGGTGGATTTCTGTGAGTTCAAGGCTAGTCTGGTCTACAAAGCAAGTTCCAGGACAACCAGAGCTGTTATAGAGAAACCCTGTCTCAAAAAAACAGAGAGAGAGAGAGAGAGAGAGAGAGAGAGAGAGAGAGAGAGAGAGAGAGAGAGAGAGAGAGAAGGGAGAAATGAATTATAAAGTCAAACAGTGAGAGCTAAAGACTGATCTCAGTGTTAGAGAACTTGCTTTCATGCTTGAGGTTTTGGGTTCAATCCCTAGTACCAGAAAAAGAAAAGAAAGTTTATAAAATTAAAATTCACAATAGGGACAGATTATGTGATGAATATTGATTATTTATTGCCAAATGGGATTTCAAAAAAAAAGTTACATTTCACACTCTTTATTCCAAGTTGGGTTTTTGTTTTGTTTGTCTCTTTTGAAGATATTGGATAGCACCATACCTGTGACCGCCCCTCTAACCACTCTGATTTGGGAGCAGTGCATTGATTTTTACTTCTTTGTTTTTACTCTAAGCCTCAAACTCAAGGCCTCACAAATGTTAGGCGCATACTTTTATATGAAAGTACATCCCCAGCACTAATTTTATTTCTTTATATATATGCATATATCATGTGTTGCTTCTATAATTACTATGAGCTTGCAAAATGAAATAATGCAAGAGATATAGGAAGGAAAATATCACTTCCAGGTCTAAAAGCAAAGGTATGGGAAGTAGTTTAAATAAAAAAGTTCTTAACCTGGGTGTTTATGGCTCATGTATTTAATTCCAGCACTTGGGAGGCAGAGGCAGGCGGATCTCTGTGAGTTCGAGGCCAGCCTGGTCTACAGAGCGAGTTCCAGGACAACATACAACATCCAAAGCAATACAGAGAAACCCTGTCTCAAAACACCAAAAAAAAAAAAAAAAGTTCTTGCAGTGAGTGTGCAACAATGAATGACAGGATTTTGTGTATGTGTGTTAACATTTTATTTTATTTTATTTCATACACACAAAGAAGAGTTTATCTCTACTAGTTGTGGTGGCACACACCTATAGTCCAAAGTATTTAACAGGCAGAGGCAGGAGTATCACTTGAGCCTGGGGGTTCACAGCCAACCTGGTAACATAGTAAAACCCCTGTCCCTAAAAAGGAGGTTCCAGGGTGAAAGAAAAGTCACTCCCTCACAACTGTTCTGTGAGAAGAGTTAGTTATTCCTCTCCTCCCATCCAATTACTGACCAAGCCTGACTCTGTTTAGCGTCCACGATCAGACAAACTCAGGTGTCTTCAGGGTGGTATGGCCATTGACTGTTAGTCCTAGTCTACAGAAGAAACAGGACATAAAGGCTGGGAAACATGCATGATGTTATATGGCTTAGATAGTCGGAAAATAGGTTTGATCCAAGCTGTGCCTGTACAGACTGAAACGGTATCCCCACATGTACCATGACACATCTCTCACAGACTGACACGGCTGCCCCTGCTTCCTTTTGTTCATTTCGTTTCCTTGTTTTGCTTTGCTTCCAGTCAGTGTTTTATGTAGCTCAGGCTAGCCTCAAACTCACTATATAGCTAGCTGAGGATGACCTTGATTTCTTCATTGTCATCCTCATGTGTCCACATTCCAAGTGCTGGGAACATAGGATTACTATCATGCCTGCCTTGCCCGCCTCTGCTTATACATGGTTAGCAATTTAGGTTAGACATCTGATGACTTGTTTTACTACTGGCCATGAGGATATTTGTCTGGAAAAGAGCAGAGCATTCGTGAGTTCAGGACTGCGTTCAAGTTGTGCTGTTTGGCTTTAGGTTTCACATATCACAGCTTACTTCCTGAGCCCTGAGCCCTGAGCCCTGAGAAGGCAGAGTGGGTCTTAACCTTGCTTTGTTCTAAGCCCCCAGCATCAGTGCTGTGGTGTAACTGGGACTTGAGCTTGATGAACCATGGGTAATTAATATATCACAAGCCCCCAAAGAAGCATATGATGCTCTAAGAAAATCCCTAACCTAATACATGCTTTTCCAGGTCCAAGTTACTAGGAGAAATAACAACTTAAGGTCCCACCTATAGGCAGGAGTTACAAACTGATGTTAACAGTGAGTCTCACGTCTTCCTGTTTTTCCTCTCTCTATTTTTCCCTCAGTAAATGAAAGTGGTAGCCACATGGATGGGACCTGAACACAGCTGTGGGAGAGAACTTTGCCCACTGCAGAATTCTCCGGAGGAACTGGGCTGAGCTCCAGCAAACACGCAGTGAGAATCAACAGGGCCTTCAGGCTCGTGAGCTGTCAGGGGAGCCTTAGTCCGTGGAGATCAGAGGTGGATGTGAAACCCCACACTGCTCTGTGACTGCTGTTGCTTGCTGACTGTGAAGAACTGCATGAACTATACTTACGCTGCTTTTCTATACCATGGCCAATCACCTTTCTGGACTGGGAAGTGCTACTTTCATATAGGCTCTTGCATTGTTTCGTTTTGCATGCATGTAGTGATTACACATAAGCAACATATGAATCTGCTTCTATCATTTTTGAAAATCCATCCATGCAAAATGATAATTAAGATATAAATCCTCTCTCTTTGTTTAAAAAATTCTAATCATGGCCCATGTCATTGAAAGGTTCAATCTGTTTCCTTTAAAGATCAGTATAATAGGTCTGCCTTTACTTTATAGAAAGCTAGCTTCTATAAAGATTTTTTTCACTGTTTACTAGTGAAATGAGAAAAGCAAAGCTATTTATAAAAGGCCTTATGTTATGTATATACAGTGTCTTTGAAATATTTGTGATTTAGTTTATTGCTTGTAAAAGAGAAATTATATAATTTATTTAGTAAATACTACTGTAAACTATAGTTT
The DNA here is from genome assembly GCF_017639785.1 of Mesocricetus auratus. Classification (NCBI taxonomy): domain Eukaryota; kingdom Metazoa; phylum Chordata; class Mammalia; order Rodentia; family Cricetidae; genus Mesocricetus; species Mesocricetus auratus. The sequence goes on from NW_024429182.1 coordinate 36,115,221, forward strand.
TATTGAAAGAAATAAAATATTTTGTCCTCAACTGTTGTCATACATTGATTCCAGTGACACAGTCTATCCGTGTGTGTGTGTGTGTTAGGAGGTTTGGGTGATGAAACCTTGGGCTTTCCATATAGTAGGCAAGGGCTATACCACTAAACTATAACCTCTGCCCACACTTATTGATTGTTTAATAGAACAAATAAGTAAATCCTTTTAATTGAAAAACCACAGCATGTTGATTTACATGAGAGTGGCCCCCATACGCTCATATATTTAATGTTTAGAAAGTGCCACTATTTGAAAGGATGAGGAGGCGTGGCCTTGTTGTGGAAGGAAGTGTGTCACTCACTGGGGGTGGACTTTGAGATTTCAAAGCCCAAGCCAAGCCCAGTAGCTCTCTCTTCCTGCTGCCTGCAAATTTGGATGTAGAACTCTCAGCTACTTCTCTAGCACCGTATATAATGCCTCTGAAACTGTAAGCCAGCCCCAACTAAATGTCTTCCTTTACAAGGCTTGCTGTGGTCATGGAGTCTCTTCAAAGCAATAGAACAGTAAGACATCTAGCTGATGTGGATGTCCTTCTGTGTGCTTCCATTATGAGTTGTTTCATTAGTTGATGGATAAAACAGATTTGTCCAGTGATCAGGCAGAGTAGAGCCAGTGGGAAAATCCAAACAGAGGTATGGAGCAAAAGAAGGGAGAATCAGGGAGACACCATGTGAGGTAACAAGCCATGACCCTTGTGGTAAAATATAGAATATTAGAAATGGCTTAATTTATATGTAGAGCTAACCAATGAGAAGCCTGAGCCATTGGCCAAACAATTAAAATGAATGGTGTATTAGATTAGTCACTGTGTTGTGCTATGGTAACCAACAACCCCAAAATTGCAATAGATTTAATCAGGGCAGTGTATTTTTCACTCACATATGTGGGCTAGATACAGCTCAGCTCTGAGGGTTGTCTTTATTTGGGGACCTGGAGCTGCCCTGAGGTGTGCCCCTATAAGGTCAATGGAAGGAGAAGAGCAGAAAAACATAGCATTTTTACTTGTATGAAGTACTTTTCCATTCATGTTCCTTTGGCCAAAGCAAGTGACAGTGATATCCTAAGCCAATGGGTTTGGGAGGGTGCAACTTCCCACATGGAAATGAAGCCAGGAGAGGGGGCAGTGAATACTGTAAACAAGGAATTTACACTGTCTGGTAACCAGGGCTACAGAAGATGTTCCTGATGAGGTGCTCAGAATAAAATACTTAATGTTAAAGCAGGCTGTTTCTTGTAAACAAACAGTATAAAATGTCATAAATATAGTCTGGAACCAGCTTATATTTATTCATACACTCACACTTGTGATATCTTGCTTGTTCAAATAAAGCCTGTCTGAAGGTCAGAGAATGGAACTGGCCACTGGCTAACCATAGAGGTCTGGAGTTCTGTACAGACAAGGCAGGAAGTGAGCTGGGCAGAAACAGGATATAAACAGGGAGAAATAGAAACTCCCCCTCTTGTCTGCTGAGACACTAAGGAGGTAAGGTGTGGCGGTGGCTTGCTCCTTCTCTCTGATCTCTCAGCATTTTCCTCTATATCTGACTCTGGGTTTATATTATTTAGACCAATTAAGAACTCCAGTTACACACACACAGCTTAAGGAGAAATTTTACCAGCAAAGTTGATGCTGGGAATTCATCTTGCATTAGGATCTGTTCTAGGTTCATATATTTTGTGCTGCTGAAGCAGAATAGCACAGGCTGGGTAATTATAAAGAAACCTGCTTATGGTTCTAGAGGTTGAGAAGTCTAAGACAACCTAAAGCAGAAGGGCAAGAAGAAGCCAGTTCCCAGTCCTTTTCATGGAGGCATTGACCCAGGAATGAGGACAGGGCCTTTGTGACCTAAGCATGTCCAGGGGCTCCAGCTCCCTCATTGGTTACACTGGGACTTGAGATAACAACATCTGGAGTTCTGTGTTGGAATTCAAACCATGGAAGATGTCAACCAAGAACCCTAACGTGAATGAGGGATCCCTGCCCCTCCCCCTCCAGCAGACACTGCCCCTTAGCACATGTGTCTGCCCACACGACTCCCCTGAAGATGTCAACCAAGAACCCTAACCACATGTGTCTGCCCTCACGATTCCCCTGATTCCCTTCTAAGTCTACTCAATTATCTCAGCTGTGACCCACTGATTCCTGGGAGTATTGCAGCTGGCATGCCTTTGTGTATATGAAATTGTTTTGGATTTATTTATTCTTGAAGAAAAGGCTATGATTTCCATTAAATTCATAGTGACATTGATCCAAGAACGTTAAGAACTGTTATTTTAAGGCCTAACTCAAGTGCCATTTTAATGCCATTAGCTCATCTCTGACCCTAACCTTCTCGCCCCCTGAATACTGTATGAATATACCATAGTTACCTCCTACTCTAGTGCTGGCCTGATTGGTAAGGCCCACCACGCCCACTGTCAAGGTCATTCTCTTGCACTTAAAGTCATATGACAGTAGATTTTAACCACCTACAAAAAATTCTTGGACAGTGACAGTTTGCTACTTCTTGGAGAAATCATGCCCAGAGATTTCTCACCTACTGCAATTCTGACTGATTTCTGGGCCTTCTCTACCTTTGCCATCTTGGGATCTCTGTTCACAAGCACCATGGGGATTCCCTCCACCTCCCTCTTCTGTCGGATCTTCTCTTTTCTGGACGCTGTGGCTTCCTCTCTTTGGATTTACTACTCCATAAAGCACACCGAAGTCGAAAGGTCAGGGGTGACGTGGCTCAAGGTGAGCCAAGCAGTTTCTCCTTGGCAACTTGAAACTTAAGCGGAGATCCGTTTGTAAATGAGTCATCAAAGGCAGTAGCTCAGAGTGCCATGCATGTGATCTTATAGGTGATTTTTTTAACCAACAAGTTTCCATCTTCTGAGCCCCAAAGTCTTTTAATCCTTTCTTTATGCTTCATAAATGTGTGTGTGTGCGCGTGCGTGCGTGCGTGCGTGTGTGTGTGTGTGTGTGTGTGTGTGTGTGTGTGTTTGCTGGGGGTCAATCCCAGGGCCTTCTGCATGCCAGGCAAGCACTCTGCCACTGAGTGATACTTTCAGTCGCCTCAACTCCTTTTTGTAAGCAAAGCCAACAAAGAGACAGAGATGTAGAGAGAAAAGAGAAAGTCACAAAAAGTGACCATTAGTGATTGGGGATGTGATCAGTCAGGAGAGTGCTTGCCTAGCATGCAGGAAGCCCTGGACTTGATTTCCAACACCACAGAGACTGGACAGTACAATGCACGTCTGTAATCCTGACATTTGGAGAGTGGGGCAGAAAGATCAGGACCACAATGCTGTCCTTGGCTACACAGCAAATGTGAGGCCAATTTGGGATGTATCAAATAGCAAACGTGACAACAGGGCATGATGATGTATCCCTTTAATCCCAGCATTTGAAAGGCAGAGGCAGGTAGATCTCTGTGAGTTTTAGGACAGCCAGAACTACATAGTGAGACTCTGTCTTGGGGGAAAAAAAGACATTCAGGCAAGCTAGACTGGTGGTGCATTCCAATGCCATCCCTGCCTGGTCTGCCAAGTGAGTTCATGGGTGCTTGAGCTCAAGGCCAGCCCATGCAATTTAGAAAAACTTGGTCTCAAATAGAAACTTTAATTTGGGTTGGAGAGATGGCTCAGGGGTTAAGAGCACATAGTGCTTTTTCAGAACCTGAGTTCCGTTACCAGCACCCACAATAGGAAACTCACAAGTTCAGTCACTCCAGCTTCTGGGGGTACAACACCCTCTTCTGGATTCTGCAGGCATACACACACATGTGGTGTTCACTCACAGACACACATGCATATATAAACAATAAAATAAAATTTAACTATTTTTATGCATATGGGTACATTAGTTACTTTTTGTTTTGTTTTGTTTTTTTTGTTTTTTTGGAAGCTGTCCTGGAACTAGCTCTTGTAGACTAGGCTGGTCTCAAACTCACAGTTATCCGCCTGCCTCTGCCTCCAGAGTGCTGGGATTAAAGGTGTGTGCCACCACTGCCTGGCATTAGTTACTTTTTTAACATTATGATAAAACACCATGACCAAAGCAACTTCTAGAAGGAAAAGTCCAGTGGGGATCACAGTGCCATAGGATTAAGAGGCCATCACCACCACAGTAGGTAGGCATGACAGCTGGAGATGGGAGCTAAGAGCTTCTGTCTTGAAAAATAACAGAGAGAGCAAACTAGGAATGATGGGAGTTTTATCACTCTCACACCTCCTCCAACAAGACCACACCTCCTCCAACAAGACCACACCTCCTCCAACAAGACCACACCTCCTCCAACAAGACCACACCTCCTCCAACAAGACCACCCCTCCTCGGCCTCCCCAGTCAGCACCACCAACTGGGGACTAAGCACTGAAACGCCCAAGACTATGGGGGACATGTCATCCAAACTGCACAATATTCATTTTGCCTACATGTATGTCTCTGCATCACATGCCTGCTTGGTGCTTGGGGAGGCCAGAGGAAGGCATTGGGTTCCCCAGAACTCAAGTTGCAAATTATTATGAGCTGCCATGTTGGTGCTAGGAATCAAATTCAGGTCTAATACCAGAGCAGTTAGTGCTCTTAACCTCTGAGCCATCTCTCGAGCACCCAGAGTAAACACATTTTTAAAAAGAAAAATAAGGACCGGAGAGATAACTCAGAGGTTAAGAACACTGGATGCTATTCAAGAGGTCCTGAGTTCAATTCCCAGAAACCACATGGTGGCTCACAACCATCTGTAATGAGATCTGGTGCCCTCTTATATACATGATAAATAAATAAATCTTAGAGAGAGAGAGAGAGAGAGAGAGAGAGAGAGAGAGAGACGGCTCTGGGGTTTTGCATTGTGGGAGAGGGTGATGTTTAATTCTGTTTGTTTATTTTTGTTTGTTTTGAGGCAGGGATACTGTGTCCTTGGCTGGCCTGGAACTTGCTATGTAGTCTAGGTTGGCCTCAAACTCACAAGCTCCACCCACCTCTGTCTCTGACTGCTGAGATTGAAGAGGCTTGCCCCTACGCCCCGCTAGAAGGGAAAGATGATGGGCTAATAGTTGAGAGATGAGCTGGTGGCTGAGGAAAAGCCCCCAAGATTAGAGCACACAGTGTGTTGCCCTTTACAGTACCTGTCCCTCCCTTTCATAGTGTGAAGGATTTTCCCCACACGCTCTGTTCCCAGGTCGGAAGGGACGTCAGTCTTCTTTGTAAACTGGCTCCTTTCATGTTAATCTCGTTGTTTCAGTCGCCAGTCCCAACTCTCCTGTCACATAATCACTCTCATAGAGCATACAGAGCAGCCGTGTAGCTGAACAAGGAATTGCCCAGGACGAGATGCTGCAGATACACGGATCTGAAAGGGGCATCAGCAGCCATTTAAAGTGAAACAGCAGCAGTCTCCCATTGTCATAACAACTGCGCTTCCTGGTGAAGCATTCGGGCCCCAAGAGAAGCACCAGAGCACCCATGGTTTCCTTGAGAGGGGTCTCCAGGCCACTTAGCCTCTGGTTAAACCATTATACCTGCCAATTGACACTCAAAAAAGCTCCGGCTGGAACAAAGCTGTCCCAACAGCCTACTGCCAAAACAGACCCTAGACTCCAGAGGTGAAACGCGCATGTGCAGAAAGCCCATGGGGTCTCAGCCTTCCGCACACAGAGACCACACTGGGATGATGAGACCATCCTGATGATTTTTCCTGCCTTAGGAAGCAGGCTTAACTGGAAGACATGTGACTTGGTTACAGGACTCATAAAAATCCCCTAGGTAATTCCAGTGCAGCCATGAATAGCCAGTAAACACGTTTGCCTGACCTGTATCATAGTGGCTCCCACAGTGTATTTGACATAGCTTTGCTGCTTTTTTTTTTTTTTTTTGGTTTTTCGAGACAGGGTTTCTCTGTGGCTTTGGAGGCTGTCCTGGAACTAGCTCTTGTAGACCAGGCTGGCCTCGAACTCACAGAGATCCGCCTGCCTCTGCCTCCCGAGTGCTGGGATTAAAGGCGAGCGCCACCAACGCCCGGCCTAGCTTTGCTGCTTTTAATTAGCCTTTTTTGCTGTATCCCTTTTTCTTTTGTTTTAATTGAAGGTCCCTTACTGGTCCTGCTTCCAAGAGAAGCCAGGATGAAGGCAAAAGTGAGAGCAGCAGGCGAGAGGGTCATCTCCACAATGTTTCATTTCCACACAGAACTAAACAGATAGACAAGCACTGAGTCAATTTTGCTGTTGGAAGTGGGCAGCATGGGAGAGAGAGATAGGGAGTAAGGGTGCCCTTAAAAATAATATAGCCTCCCCCCTAAACTGGATGCCTGGGCTGCTTCACCCTAAGAGCAAATTGGAACATCAAAAGCTGTTTGGGGCCAGTTGGTGGTGGTGCACACCTTTAATCCCAGCACCTCGGAGACAGAGGCGGAAGGATGTCTTTGAGTTCAAAGACCAGCCTGTGTCTACAAAGTTCCAGGACAGCCAGGGCTACATGGAGAAATCCTGGCTCAAAAAAAAAGGGGGGGGGGAAGCTATTTAAGCTATTTGCTGTTTAGGAAGGCCAGAACTATCAGGGATGGAAGGAGAAGAGTCCAAGGGAGGGGGGGAACATTTATTAACTGGGATGAAGGGATTTTCCTCTCCCTGCTGGGATCCTTTAGCCCCTCCTGCCTGGTGGGAAAGGAACGGAGCAGGTCTGGGAATGCTCGATGCTCCAGGCAGAGACTGAACTTGCCCTCCAGAGAGATGAGGACTGCCACCTAGTTTTTCTGCCAGGGTTCAGGGGTCCTTGACCTCCTCTTAGCAGTTTGCTTGTAATTCGTGCTTGATCCCTGTCAGTTTCTCCTTGATGGCATCCTTGGAGCTGGCATTTTTATCTTAAGGGGTGCACCAGAGTGCCTTGTAGCTAGCCGGTAGAGCAAAGAGCTAAGGAGAGGTCTCAACCCAAGGGTCTCAAAGATGAAGGAGAAGCAGACAAACAGCAAATTCGAAAGGGAACAGGCAGTGGTACCCAACGGGCAGTTCCAGAAACCAAGACAAGCAAGGTATTTGAGAAGTTACCATATGAAACCGTGGGACCCAGAGCAAACCTGGCCTTTGAGACTTAGAATGCTCACCTTGAAGTTTTTACAAGGAAAACAGGGTTGCAACCTTCGTGCCCAAGAGCTACAGCTGCCATAGCCAAGCTTAGTTCTGCCCTTAAGGCTCCCCAACACTGGCACTTTCCTCATCAAGCCTCACAATCCACCCAGGTTTTCCACGTCAGGTTTCAAAGAACCTCAGGGCAACCGCCAACTGTGGTGTCTATTAGCATATCAAAGCGGTGCCTCCTCTCAGCTCTTCCCACCCCGCCCCTACCCTAATCTTCTCCAGCCCAAGAGTTCACTTCCCTTTCCCCAGCTTCTCTTCCGTGGTACAACCCTGCCCTTTCAGGCACACAAAGTCTTTCCTCCCCCCCCCACCACACACACACCTGTTCTCATAGTCAAGTTCAGTTTGAACTACTCTTCTAGATGCCTCTGGCTGTATTCTCCCTCATTCCTCTACTGAAAACCTTCTCCTCAACCACACCTCAGAGCCGTCATGCCACTGCCCTCCTTTGCCTGACCAGCTTCTGATCTCTCGGGTCTCAAGGAAGTGTGCCTTCATCACCCCTCAAGTTGAGACAGGGCCACACTTTTGGTTATCTCCTCCATGGCTCTGTAAGAACTTTTAAATTATCTCCTTCCCACACAAGACTATAAACTCTCCAAGAACGTGTTGATTAGCAACCGTCTTCGCTGTATCGACAGCAACCACAGGGGGGTGGGGTGGGGGTGGGGTGGAGAGGCAAACATGAATGAAGTAAAGGAATGGTGATTAAAACCAGAAAGCAGACGACTCCTGTGGTTTGAAGATATCTAAGGAAGAAAAGCTAACCAGACTGCACACATTGGTAGCATGTGAGGTCCAGCCTGAAAGACAATTTGTGGTAAAAATTTCGTACAGAGATTTCACTTCATCAGTGGTCCACGTGAGAGACAACTGCTAAACCAAGCCGGAAACTGTACTGCCTGTGTTACAGTCAGAGACCACTGCAGAGGGGGTATCCTCAGGGCCTGGGAAGGGTGACTAAAATCAGTGTGGCTTGTGCAGGAGAGGGGGGGAACCACAGAGGAAACCCATTACTACTAGAGACACTACTGAACTGAACGGACGGAGTAAAACAAGAAAGAGGGAAAGTAGCCAGTCTTCTCTCCAATGCATTCCTACCCATGCTCCCACAGTGTCTACCTTGGCTGAACCTTTGTCGAAGGTAACTGGCAAAGGAGTTTGGGAATGTAATTTGCAAGGATAAGAGTCCCCTACAAAACAGAAAAGCAGTCCAGATGTAGAGAACACATCTAGGTGTGAATAATAACTGCATAAGAGGAACCTGGGAAACAGGAGGCTGCAGTTACTGCCTGCTCTTCCTGCCTGGGGTGAAGAAGACAGAGTACTGTGCCCTGAGGCCAAGCAGCTCAGCAGAGGTCACTATTTATAATGACTTGTCGGGTTAGAGAAGGAAGAGAAGGATGCTTGTGCTAGCTGGTTGTTGTTGTTGGTTTTTCTGTGTTTGTTTTTGTATTAATGATTGCTGTAGAAGGGCCCAGCCCACCGTGGGAGGTGCTCCTGAGTTGTATACAAAAGCACCCTATTCCAGTACTGGGGACAAATACCACTTCCAGGTACAGAACCCTGGATTCTCCATGATCTGCCCCAGACTGAAGTCTCTGCCTGCCAAGCTGTAGAGCTATGAAGAGTGCTTTCTGTCCCTCACTTTCACAGGTATAGGACTGTGTCCCTTAAATAACATCCAGACCCGCCACCTGACCCTGCATGTGACCCACCCTTAATGACTGCTGTTTCTCACATGCTGTTCATCCCATCTTCATGCAAAGCCCTGAGACATTCACTCTATCTGACAGGGAGGAAACCAAAACTCAGAGAAATGAAGTATGGAGCAGTCATGGAGGCGCACGCCTATAATCCCAGCTCTCGGGAGCTGCAGGCATGAGAATGGGGAATTCTGAGCCAGCCTGGGCTTCCTAGCAAGACCCTGACTCAAAATATAATATAAATATACAAGTTTGAAGGGAGTTGGCCTATGAAAATTATCTAAAACGGGAAATAAGTTTTTAAAGAAAGATTGCTATAGGTCTTTAGTTCAAAGTTACACTAAAACAGTGTTAGTGTCTGGGGCAACTGGATCTGGAGTGGATAATACTGCCACCTAGTGGTTAGAATCAATGATTGCTGCAACCCCACAGCAAAGTCAAAGGGCTACTATTGAGAAATCCTATCCAAGGACCATGGTCCCATGTTTGACTTAAGCTAACCCCCGGCAGTACAAAGTGTGTGCAGTCTTCAGAAATAGGTTCTAGTGGACAACGAAGAGCAATGACAATAGCTGTAATGGGGGGGTTGGACCTCTCTAAACAACTTGTGGGGTGGTAACCTACACCTGCCTTTTCTTTTTGTGGAGCTTGCAATCAAACCGAGAGCTCTGTGTACTATTGCGCTATGACCCCCCCCCACCTCAACCTCCCTTTATGCAGACAAGCACACATTGGATTTAGGTCTCATTTTTGCGGCCCCCCAGTAACCTCAGTCACTTCTCTTAAGGCCCTTGGTGTAAACTCAGTATTGTTCAGAATGAACTGAGGCTTAGGATCTTCTGGAAGGAATTTGGAGGCACGGTTCAGCCCCTTATACTTCTCTGATTAACTTTAACGCCCGTTGGGCAGCTTGCATAGAAAGCGGGCTGAGCAAGCCATGTGGAGCGAGCCAGGAAGCAGCACCCTCCATGCTTCAGTCCTGTTTAGTTGCTGCCCTGGCTTCCTTGGTGTATCCATGAGGAGTGTGTTTCTCTCCTGTTGAATGCTATGCTGTGTAGACGTAGCTGCTGAAGCAGCAAAGCTGTGCATGCTTCTATCATACCCCAGAGCTTCCTTGAGGGAGGGATAGGAGCTATACACACCCCAGTTCCTTCATCAACACAAGCACGCCTAAAGCCAGTATCTCAGGACCTAGGGTGTAGCTCGGTGACAGAGCACTTGCCAAACATGCCAAGTGTGGCAGCACACACATTTAATTCCAGTGCGTGGGAGGCAGAGGCAGGCAGATCTCTGGGAGTCTGAGGCCAGCCTGGTCTGCAGAGCAAGTTCTAGGCCAGTCGAGGCTGCATAGTGAGACCTTGTCTCAAAAACAAACAAAAACCAGAAAAGAATAACTTGCTATCCCAGCCACACCACCTGCCTTTCTCCTCATCGCCCCTCAAACAAATCTCCAAGAAGAGTTTGGTTTTTGTAGAAATGAGAGCCCTCGCCAAATGCTACCACATAGGGCCCTGAAGCTGGGAGCCATTTCCAGCAAATAGATTCCAACCTCCTTTCTTCTGGCCAAGTTTCAATGGCAATCATTTATTTAAATTAGTCCTGTTTCTTATTTATTCTCAGTAACATTAGGTTTTTGTTGTTTAGTTTGGTTTAGGGTTTCGAGACAGGGTTTCTCTGTGTAGCCTTGGCTGTCCCGGAACAGTTTTTCATACCAATCCCAGTTACCTCTCCCTCACATCCTCCCACTCCCTTCATGATCTCCCCTTTTCCCCATCCCACCCAACCCCTATCCAGGGGGGAATCATCAAAGTCTATCACATCATTTGAGGCAGGACAAAGGCCCTCACCAACCCCCCCATAGGAAATAGGCTCCAAAAAGCCAGTTCATGCACTAGGGATACATACTGGTTCCACTGCCAGCGGTCCCATAGACTGCCAAAGCCCCCCAGCTGACACCCACGTTCAGGGAGAGAACTAAGTTTTTTGAAAACAAGACTATCTTGTTCATCAGCGTGTCTTCAGAATCGCCCGCTGGCACTCAATAAAATGGTTGTTAGTGAATAAACGCGCCGAGGTCAGTATCTACACACTCTTGTTGCCCAAGGGATGCGTTGCATGTTTGGCACAGAGCAGGCTCTGGGTTCTGGTTAAACGTGTGCACAGTGCAGTGCTGGGCACGTCGTCCTCACAGCGGATCTGCGTTCAGGAGCCCAGCCGCGGCGCTTTCAGGTCACCGCCACCAGGTGGCGCCACCGAGTCCTCGCGCACGGGGCGAAGCGGCCGCAGAGCCGGAGCGGTATGTGGGCGCTCGGACGGCGCGCGGCCGTGGGCCTGCTACCCAGGACGGCGTCCGGGGCCTCGGCCTCGGTCGGGATCCCGCGCGGGAGGGAGCCGATGGGAGCCTGCGGCCACCGAGGCCTGCACGTCACAACCAACGCGGCCTCTGCCGGCCGCCAGCCGGTGAGTATGCGCGCTGGTGCGGCCACACTGCCGAGCGCAGGCCGCGCCCGCCTCGACGCTCGGGGACGCGCACCGCGCGCATGCGCCGGGACGCCCTGGTTGGACACGCGCGCGGCGTTTGCGCGGGCTTCCGTCCTCGGGTGGGAAGTTAGCTGTGGGGATGATGAGTGCCCACGGGGATCTCCGCAGTCTGTTCCTCTATGAAGACTTCAGTTCTAGTAGTTAACACACGCAGGCGTGTTTATTGCTGCGTGTACTCCGAAGGTAGCGCGCAGAATCACGGAAGCCTGGGCTTCCGAACCAATTGTCGTTTGCGTGGCGTGGGGCGAGCAGGGCTTGTGGAGGAGCCTGGAATACGGCTCTTTTTTGTGTACCTGTCTCACTCTGTAGCCCTGGCTCGCCTAGAGTTGGCTGTGTACCCCAAGCTGGCTTCAAACTTGTGATCCTCCTGCCTCCTCTGGAGTGCTGCGATCACAGGTGAGGACCCTAGGCTCCAGCTTTTGGAAAATGACGGGACCTCGGTTCCACATAGCGAGTCTGCGGCTCTGAAGAGCCCTGTCACCTTGGGGGATCCTGGCTCTCTGGGGGCAGGGCCTGGCTTTCTGTACCGGAGAGATTAAAGGGTAACACCCATCTTGCGATTTTGGCGGGAGTGTTAAATTATGTTCACAAAGGCCTTAGCACTTCAGATAAATTCTTGAAGATGCAAAGAAAGAATAGATTACTACACGGCTTGAAAAGAGAGCACCCAGAGGATAGCAGTGGGGTTATGGCAGGCTTCCCAGAGAGGGACTTGATAGATGACAAAGGAGCAGACTGGAGGAGCATTCCAGGAAAAAGGAGAGCTGTGGAAAAGGTGGAGTTCTCTGAATTTACTGAGATAAAACAGGATTTGGTCCTCAGCTGTGCTGACTGCGTCTCAAGTGGCCATGGCTGAGGAGCACCAGACAGACCATCTCCCCGTGGTGGTGCTGTTGCGGGCTAGTACTCTCTGCAGGTTCAAACCCAGCCTAGGATACATGAGATCCTGCCTTTAAAAAAATAAAAAACAAAACAGGGCTAGCTGTACAGCTCAGGGGAGAGGTAGTCACTTAGCATTGGAGAAGTCCCGGCCTCATTTCTTAATACTGAAAGAAAATTTTAAAACAAATAGCAGCGGGGCAGTGTGAGAGAGACAGCCAGGACCCCCGCTTTCCCAAACGCTCTCCCGGATGTGGATGTTTACAGTCCTGTTCTGCTCTCCAGCCATCTGAGTCTTCCCCTGCCTGGAGCCTGACAGCTGGGCTCCAGTTCCAGCTGTGCAGTTTGGATCTCTGCATCTTTGTGAGCCTGCGCAACTTTCTTTTTGGCATCTCGGTTTCTTCACCTGTAAAATACAAATACCGCCCACCTTTATCCTCAGATTGGGTCCTCTCTGACTCACTAATATTCATTGTCCCCACTTGTCAACCTTGATGCTCTTGGAGTGATTATGAAGTGACAAAATGCTCTAGACCCATGGAGGGTGTTCCCAGGAGTGGCCCAGCAAGGCATTTTGTTCTGCTTGCTTCCACTGTTCTCAGTGTGAGCAAATGCTCATGTGTTCAGTGACATGTTTTCATATTTATGTACTTCTTGGTGATTTTGTTGGTTGAAAGTGATCCCCAAGCCTAGAGCTACAGTAAACACAGTGAGACTGTGACATGCCTTACAGAGAAAATGTGTGTCCGATACGCTTCACTCCAGCATAGGTTATAAGTGCTATTGCTTCGAGTTCAATATTAATTAATCAGTAATATAGTAAATAAAGTATCTTTAAAGAGAAGCACATGCCAAACCAGATTATGCATCACCCATTTGATGTTATGACTCGGGGCCCTTCAGGAACCCAACCTGAACAAACAGCAACTTTATAGAAACACCCCCTCCTGATGATGGCGGCGATGGAGGGGGGGCTGGAGAGATGGCCCAGCATTTAAACACACTTACCCATGTAAGGCAGCTTACAGCCTCCCACAACTCCAGTTAATGGAAATGAGACGCCCTCTTTTCCAGCCAAGGGCACCTGCACACATGTTGTGAACACTCATATGCCCAGTCTCACACAAAATAAAAAATAAGCATTTTTTTTTTTAAGTAGCTGCTGCTGCTGCTGAAGTCCTTCCCTCATGGAGTTATAATGAGGACTCAGTGTCCGGTCAGCTACAGACAGAGCAGTGCCAGGCAGATAGAGAATGCTGTAGGACATGTGGTAGCTGGGGCTGTGGTTATTGGGACTGTTGTCATCACGTCTTCAGAGCCCCTCCCCCCCCACACACACACACTGTGAAACATGCCGCCTACCTTATCCTACCTCTCTTCCAACCCTGAGCCTTCTGTCTTCCCTTTTCTGAGCTCACCACAGTCAACGCCTGCTCAAGAGCAGTAACTGTCTCTGACCCTTTGCGTGGCAGCCAGGGTAGCCTTTTGAGACCGTAAGTCTTAACATTAACATTTCTTGCCTTGCCAGAATGAAGTCACAACGATTGTTTCACAGCCCTGTGGTCACCTCAGCCTCACTCCATCGTCTCTCTCCACCTCATGCCAGCACCACACACACACACACACACACACACACACACACACACACACACACACACACACACACGCACGCACACACTTGCCACCTGGGCTAAGACTACACCACTGTTCTCTGGCTTCCCACTCAATCTCATCTGGTCATAATCAGCACACGTGCCATTGCCCAGTGCCCTGCAGTTAGGGACTAAGAAAAATTCACAGGTCACACTTTGCTGGAAGAATCCATCAGACACGGCCAGTCAGCTCTTGTTTGGACTTTAGCAGAATTCTGCCTTTTGCTATTTTCCAATGCCTTTTTTTAGTCAAATTCTAGGGGTACTGGTTGCTTCCCTGTCTCTAGTGAGCCACCAAATCTCCTGAACACTTGCAGCAGTACCACCATCGGGGAGATGGTCTGCCTGGTGCTACTCAGTCATGGCCACTTGAGATGGAGTCATCACAGCTAAGGACCACATTCTATTTTATCTCAATAAATTAGTGGTGGCACATGCCTTTAATCCCAGCACTCGGGAGGCAGAGAAAGGAGGATCTCTGTAAGTTCAAGGGCAGCCTGGTCTACAGAGGGAGTTCCAGGACAGCCAAGGCTGCACAGAGAGACCCCGTCTTGAAAACAAACAAACAAAAAACAGAGAGCCCCCTGTGTCTCATGACTATCCTATCAGATAGCACAGGCTTAGCAGAGAGACTGGGAAGGCCCATAGGAAAATATTAGGGGGTGATGGGGGGGCAGCAAATCCTAAGAATTGTCCCTGAGGTGTTGTCATGTGGCCTCTTGTGAATCTAAAAGTGCTGGTCTGTAAATCATGTATTGCTGGATTACAGTAGACTAAGATGTGGTCATTAATGCTCTTAACTTTGCTTTTAGAGTTTGAACTTCCGCTACCTCGATCAGATTCTGAACATCAAAAAGCAGAGTATCTGTGTGGTGCATTTGAGGAAGTCAGGAACTTTGGACAACCCCAGGTGAGAAGAAAACACCTCCACCTCAGGCATCTCTTCCTCTCCCTCTCTTCCCATGTAGAAACTGTCTTCTCCCTGGAAACAACCCTTAGTGACATTGTTCCAGGTCACTGAGCATCTGCCATGCTACTTTTAGTGACTAGTGTTATTGTGTGGATATCCCAGACTTCCTCTAATTCGTTCCTATTGTTTTATACTTAGGGTTTTCCCCCCCAGAGTTTTATTATTTTCTCCAACATCCTAGTTGACGAAGGCTGTCTTAGGGTTTCTATTGCTGGGAAGAGACCCCATGACCATGACAACTCTTACACAGAAAAACATTTAATTGGGTGGCTTACAGTTCAGAGGTTCAGTCCATTATCATCTTGTTGGGAAGCATGGCAACATGCAGGCAGACATGGTGCTGGAGAAGGAGCTGGTATGTTTACATCGTAATCAGCAGGCAGGCAGGAGACTGTGTATCACATTGGGCACAGCTTGAGCATATGAGACCTCGAAGCTGCCTCACAATGACACACTTCCTCCAACAAGGCCACACCCCCCAAATAGTGCCACTCCCTGTGGGCTAAGCATTCAGACATATGGGTCTATGGTGGCCATTGCTATTCAAACCACCACAAAGGCCATACAGCTATAATAGACCACAAACACGGTGCTTCTCCAGCCTGTTGAAGGCTAGTTTTCCTCCATGACATGACTTGGGGAGCCTGCCTCCTGCCTCCAGCTGGCCCCTATCTCATAGTTTGTTGTCCAGGTTAGGCCATCCTACTCAGGTTCCATTTGGTAAGAAGATCTGGAAGTTTTGAAAGGCTAAAAAGGGCACTTGTCCCTCACTCTGGTTCCAGTGGACCAAGCTCAGTTGCTTAAGGAAACTGGAAATGAACCTACAGTGTCTTTGGGAAAACAGCATTGGATTCCCTGTAGAATCAGCACTGCCTCAGGCAGCCCCTTTACTACTTGGTTATCTACAGGACCCTCCTTTCACATGCAGAGGTATCCCCAGCCCCAACCAAAGGCACATGGGGGTCTCTGTATCCACTCTGAAGCCCAAGATTCCTGACTGATGTTCAGTACTATCTCTAAGCTATAGGAATGCCCCCTGTGTCTGTCTGTCTGCACCTGTCTCCCTCCCTCTGTGTGTGCCTCTCTTCCCCTTTCTCTCTATCTCTCTCTAATAACCAAAATAATTCCTCCCACTGAGACATAGCTTCATTGCCGTCCTTGGCAGCAGTTGATAGCCGCTGGGCAACCTGGGACAAGCTCTGCCTTGGCAAACCAGAGTCACTGGCCCCAGCCGTGGGTGAGCCTCGCCTTGCCCATCATCCTTTCAGACGTAAGGAAGACAGCCAGTGGGAAGCACGCTGTCCTTGAGGGCAAGCAGCCATCAGAGCCCACTGTCTGATGACAACACTCTGTGCCTCCAAAAGCTGTTTCAAGGGTCCAGTCAACTGATTTTAGGCCAGACTCTTTTCTTCTTTTTTTTTTTTTTTTTTTTGGTGTTTACGAGACAGGGTTTCTCTGTATTGTTTAGGAGGCTATCGATCCAGCCCAGCCTCGAACTCACAGAGTCCCGAGTGCTGGGATTAAATGTGTGCGCCACTACCGCCCGGCCAGACTCTTTTCTTGGTAGTGGATTTGAGACATCTATGAGCTCTTGACTGCTTACTCTCAGACCAGTATGCCACCGCTTTGTCCAGATGTCTTCCTACTTGAAAGCTGCCTTCCCTTTTACATACCTCCATGCCCGCTCTCTGCTTGAAGGGCAGGTCCCCTTAGGTCATGTAATATTCACAATGCCCTTAGTTTGGTTGGTACAGCTGAGTCAAGCTCCCCCTGCCTCACCTCACACACACACATACACACCCCCCTTGGCTACCAGAAGCCTTTGGTGTAGATTGCCCCTTTGATTCTTCCATCATTAAGCAACTGTTAATCCCAAAGTAGTCCTTCTAGTTCCTTCCATCTCCTTACGAACAGGCCAGTCGTCTCCTGACTTAGTACCTACTGACATGACAGGGAGCCACCATACAGAAGAATATTCCTCCTGGGCAGGCAACGTGGCTCGGTGGGTAAGGGCACTTATCATGCAGGCCTGGCAACCTGAGTTTGGGCTCTGGGACACATGGAAAAGCGGAAGGAGGAATGACCCACACAGTTGTCTCTGCCTCCACACGCCTGCAATGCCACGTGCTCGTGCAGACACCAATAAATAGTAAATAAATGCACTTTTTAGAAAGGCTATTCCAACCGTCCCTAGGGTTCTTCAAGACACCCCAACACGCTTTCTTCTTCACTCTCTCCACTTCACCCCCAAAACGTCCATCACAGCCTATCAGGTCAGGTCAACCACTGTCTTCAGTTACAGCTCCTACCATCCTAGCCGGTCTCATGGCCTCCGCTGTTGTACCCTGGCAATGGGGTGGGCTGGGTAAAGGATGGATCAGATGCAGTTAGTACCCAGCAGCCACTGTGGGTCCCTGGGAACCTCTTGGATAGTGGAGCTGCCCAGTGGCTGTCTCATAACCGGTGTGTACCCTTACTGGGGCACAAAGGGCCACAGAAGGAAGACCGCAGCACATTCTTTCTTTTTGTTGTTGGGGATTGGACACGGGCCCTTATACATGGCACATTCATATCCAGCTCTGAGCCACTTCCCTGTGCAGCAATAGTTTATGGTCATAATTCGGAGGTGTTAGTATTCATCGGCTTCTACAGCTGTCACCACTATCTAAATCCAGGGAATGGGCCGGGCGGTGGTGGCGCACGCCTTTAATCCCAGCACTCGGGAGGCAGAGACAGGCGGATCTCTGTGAGTTCGAGGCCAGCCTGATCTACAGAGCGAGTTCCAGCACAGCCTTCAAAACAAAACAGAGAAACTCTGTCTCGAAAAACAAAAAATAAAAATAAAAAATAAAAAAAAATCCAGGGACTGTCCACTACTTCAGATTGTGCCCTTCATTAGTCCTGGCCATCCCTCCTCTGCTCTCAGAAACTACTAATCAACTGAGTCTGTGGAGTCATAGCAACGTGCACGGAGTTGGGGTCTTTTATTTGTTTGTTTTAGACTGAATCTCTGTATAACCCAGGCTAGCCTTGAACTCACATTCCTCCTGCCTCAATTCAGGAGCGCTGAGATTAAAGGTATTCTGCTTGCCCCTCGTTCTATGTCTTTCATGACATAGCTATTTTGTTTGTTTGTTTGTTTGTTTGTTTTTTGAGACAGGGTTTCTCTGTGTAGCCCTGGCTGTCCTGGAACTCACAGAGATCCACCTGCTCCTGTCTCCTAAGTGCTGGGACTAAAGGCGTGTGCCACCACTCAAAACTCATTCTTTAACCTTCATTTTAAAAATATTAATTATCTTTTTAAGTGCTGGCTGGCCATTTGGATATATTTTATGAAATCTGTATAAGTGTTTTACCCATTTTTCTTTTGGGTATTCTTTTTATTTATTTGTATTCTGGATTAGTCCATTTTCAGATACATGCAATACAAACATTTTTTTCCCATGTTGTGTCTTGCTCAACAAAAATTTAGTAACAAAAGCAATGAAAAGAGCAGCCTCAGTGTCCAGCAGAAGAGAGTGTGTGAAATAAAGAAAATATAATGAAGTAGACACAGTAGTACACACCTGTAATCGGAGCTGCTTGAAAAGCTGAGGCAGGAGGATCAGAAATTCAAAGCCAACTACCTAGGAAGACCTTGTCTTAAAGAAAAACAGACAAGGTACTTCTTTTTTGTTGTTGTTGTTTTGTTTTTGTTTTTGTTTTTACGAGACAGGGTTTCTCTGTATTGTTTTGGAGGCTGTCGATCCAGCCCGGCCTCGAACTCACAGAGATCCGCCTGCCTCTGCCTCCCGAGTGCTGGGATTAAAGGCGTGTGCCACCACCGCCCGGCTCATTTTTATATTTTTAAATTTTAATAGTCTAGAAGAACACAGAAATGACTTATCAAATGCAGCCACCTCTTGGGATGGTGGTTGTTTAGGAAAGAGGCTACTTCTCTTGTAACTTGTTTCATGCAACTTGAAGTTTTTTTCTCTGCACATGCTAGATATTTCCCATTATTTTAAAAATATAAATGAGGGGCTAGAGAGATGGTTTGGCAGTTAAGAGCACTGACTGTTAATAGGTTTTCTGTGTCTAGATAATAGATTTCTCCCCCGACGCCATAAGCCAGATCAAGCCAAATTGAAAAAGTAAAAGAACAGGTTTATTTGTGCAAAGCAACTCCTGGGTGAGTTCTCCATTCCCAGAAATCAAGGCAGGAAAAGTCATGCCCAGAACTAAAGCAAGAAGGTTATATAGCTTATAAGTGAGAGATGATGACGTGTGTTTGCCACAAGCTGGATTTGTACCCAAGTATGGTCAAAAACTGAACACTTTAGATGAGGACTTGGGCTGGTGGCAACTTCAGGGGAGGAGCCAGAAATGCAGAACTGAACTTTTTGATGCATTTGTTGTTTTGGAAATTCTCTGAGAGGGAGGGGTTGGAGAGAGATAGGGCTTCTCAGATCCTGTATGAAAAGCTGGAGGCTCCAACCTCACATCTAGCAGCTCTTCCAGAGGACATAGGTTCGATTCCCAGCACCCACATGACAGCTCACAAATGTCTGTAGCTCTAGTTCCTGTGGATCTGACACCCTCACACAGATGTACATGCAGGGAAAACACCATGCACATAAAATAAAAATAAATAAATCATTAACAAAATACACTCAATTCTCAGTTAAAAAATAAATAATAAAAATATAAATGAAAAGTAAATGAGTGAGAAAGGCTAGGTGTGGTGGCTCACGACTGTGATGTCAACACTAATGAGGCTGAGGAGAGCCCAGGTGTTGCCCTGTGTTTGAAGCCTGTCAGGACTGCAGGACAAGACAGAAATAAAAGTTGGTACATGATCTTGGTACTAACCAGCAGAGACGCAGGATGACTGGCAGAGCAGGATCCCTAGGGTTTTGGGTTTCACCCACATTCCCTGTTGCCAGCTGTTTACTTCTGCTGGGAGGCATGCTTTCTTTTCAGTTTGTATGTATTTATTGTGATGGTGCGTTGGTGGCCATGTGCGGTTGGTGACCATGCTCTGGTGGGTTTCTTTCCTCCTGCAGCTCTCTAGATGAGACAGCTTATGAAAGACTTGCAGAGGAGACGCTGGACGCCCTGGCAGAGTTCTTTGAAGACCTTGCAGACAAACCCTATACCCTGGAGGACTACGATGTCTCCTTTGGGGTACCTTTTGCCTTCTTTTATTCTATGTTTCCTCCTAAAAGCTGTAACTTAGATGGGTGGTAGTGGTGCATGCCTTTAATCTCCGCACTCAGGAGTCAGAGGCCGACAGATAGATCATTGAGTTCGAGGCCAGCCTGGTTACAGAGCAAGTTCCAGGACAGTCAGGGCTACACAGAAAAACTGTCTCAAAAAAAAAAAAAAAAAACAAACAAAGATTCTGTGACTTAGTCTGATAGACTTGGGTTGGTAGAGTGCTTCCCTAGCACACACAAAACCTTGCCTTCAGCCCCTAGCCCTGCATACAGCTGAACATAGTGACACATCCCTGTCATCCTAGCTCTCGGCAGGTAGAAGCAGGAGGATTAGAAATTCAAGGTCTTCCTCTTTGAATCTATCTCAAAAAAAAAAAAACAAATAAAAAAAAAAAACCAAGCAACAAAAAGAAACATCCCAATACACAGTTAACTGTAACTTACTAAAACAAGGCAGCACACAGCTGTAACTCTATAGTCTAGAGTAGATGCAGGAAGATCACTGAATGTTCAGGGCCAGCTTGGTCTACACAGTGAGGTGTAGACCAGCCAGCACTACATACTCAAAAAAAAATGGGGGGAATGGTGGAGGGCTCAATGGGTAAAGCTGCTGTCCCCCAAAACCTTATAAACTCAGTTGAATTCTGAGAACCCACATACAGGGGGGAAGAAGAAACCACTCCACACCATGCCATGCGAGTGGACACGCCCTCCTCATACACAAGCATTCAAGATAATAATAAGTGCATTTAAGAAATAATAATACAGATAAAAAATAGCCTCCAACAGACATAACCATCTAGCAACATAGACTGGCTGAGTCTTAAAAGCTAGGATTCATGTGACAGCCCAGCTCTGTCAGTGACTTTGAGTTCTGCCTCTCTGGACCTCTTCTGTTTAAAAACAGATTCCCAGGGGTTGTGTGGGTATCCCTGGGGTGAATAGTTAGGGAAGGAGCCCTTCACCCAGCCCTAGTATTAAAAAATAAAGAATAGATTTCCAGGATCCAACGTGGACAATTGCCCAGGAGTAGTTCACACTCTATATGTGGCCCCTTGCTTGCTTACCTCAAGAAGCAGCCCATTCTGAGTTTGGGGGGGGGTTAGTTTGTTTGGTGTTTGCTTTTGTTTGAGTCAGGGTCTCTCTGTGTAGACCTGGCTGTCTGGAGCTTGCTGTGTAGACCAGGCTGGCCTTGAGATCCACTGGAACTACGTATACACCACCACACCCTGGATCACCTGGAATTCTGATGCAAAGCCCTGAGTCCAACCTCTAGAAATTTTGATTTAATTAGTGTGCGGTGTGCTCTAGGCAAGGAATGGATGTGCAGATGGTCCCCCAGGATGGTTGAGAACTGAGTTGGATGGTATTACCCCAGTCACTGGAAGCTAAAGAAGTTTACATGCTGGCCACCAGGTGGCAGACTAAGCAAGGGTCTGCTCAGGCCTTTACCATTGGGAGAAAAATGTTCCCCTCCTTTTCTTACCCATTCCCCCTCCACCACCACCGCAATCTAGGCAGAGGTTAATCCTCTTGACAACAATTAATTAATAGTAGGAAATGTCATGAAGTATGCATTTTGGAGTAAATCATAGGATTATGTAGGGCAGATGGTTGTTAAATGATAGAGGAAATAGTAAAAAAAAAATTTTCGAAGTCATTTTATTTCTTAATGAGAAGTCACATGTATGTGAAGGTCCCTGGCTCAACATGACATCTCCCATGTGCCTATTTCTTCAGATGACCAAGTGACAACAGTGTGCAGTTTTTGTCCTTGAAAGGGCAGGGCTAATCTGCACTAGCACAAATCAGTAAGCCTGGCCAGCTGGGACTTGTTCTCCTCTGATTGGCTGGTTGGTGTGAGGTTCTCCTCCAATTGGTCACTGTGCCATAGCAATTGCTCGGTGTTGTGTTTCCCCGCCATCATGCCCCACAGAGACTTGTGTTGAAGGCCAGGTTTCCAGCTGGTGGTGTCACTGAGAGGTGATTGGACCATGAGGCCCCTGACCTAACTGAAGAATTGTTTTGCTGATAGATTTATGATTCAGTGGACTGTTGAGGGGACAGTGGAGAGATGAGAGAAGGTGGAGACTATGGGATGTTGGAAGAAGTGTTTTTTTAAATAATTTATTTATTTTTATTGTATGTGCATTGTTGTGTTCCCTGCATGTATGTCTGTGTGAGGGTGTCAGGTCCTGGAGTTAAAGACAGTTGTTAGCTGCCATGCAGGTGCTGGGAATTGAACCCAGGTCCTCTGTAAGAACAGTCAAAACAATGAGCTATCTCTCCAGTCCCCAATAAAGGAACTCTTTTTTTTTTTAAGGTTTATTCATTTATTATGTATACAGTGTTCTACTTGCACACATGCCTGCCTGCCAGAAGAGGGCACCAGATCTCATTAGAGATGGTTGTGAGCCACCATGTGGGTGCTGGGAATTGAACTCAGGTCCTCTAGGAAGAGCAAGCAGCCTGTGCTCTTAACCTCTGGGCCATCTCTCCAGCCCCCTGGGGAAAGGGAACTGAGCTTTGTGATCTCTGCCTTGGTAACCTTGCCCTTCACTTTGGCAGGTAGTTCCACAGGGTCCCCTTGGTCACTGTTTGTCCACCGGTCCATTCATCCACGAATATAATAAACACGCTTACATCCATCCTGGGTTTGGGTGGAAGCGTATAGGTGCTAACAGAGTCGCCTCGTCCTACGGACTCAAGATAGTGGAAATGGGAGCCAGGGACAACAGGCTCCTTCACACATAAGTCATGCTAAATAGTTCAAAGTGGGAGACGCTGCAGGGCTGTGCCAAGTGGAAAGCCCCAGACAACCTTCTCAGAGACACAGGGCCTGGAGCAAGCAGGGCCTACCGGGAAGATGCCAGAGGACAGCTGTAGCACTGTGGAGCTGGGTCTCCCATGGCTGGCTTTCGCCTCTTTTGTCTTGGGAGCACACATCTGCTTAATTAATATGCATTCCCAGATCCCTCCAAAGATGGGGCTCAGAAAGAGTAAATTGAGGATGCAGTGGTTAAGTGGGCTGTCCCTGGTGTGGTCACTCATTTTAATAGTGCCCAGGTGCAGCTGTGGAGTCCTTGAGCAGAGTTCGTGAGGAGACAAGCCAGATGTTGAGAGCCAGGCCAGAGTGATGTTACTTCTACAGGGCTGGGGCTGGTTGGGAAGGAGAGTGGACTTGGAAGTCACATCTGGAGAGTTAGCATTTGACTGGACCACCAAGCCTCAGCATGTAGGGAGAAAAATACAGGGGGACATTTATGAACCACGGATACGTATGTAAGTCAGAGGTGAGCATGTGGTTCCATTGAGTCTGTTAGCCCAAGGGGGAGCATGAAACTGTAGAGTTTGATGAAGAGCCAGGTGCTGAGGAACTGCTGAGATCTGGGGAATTAGCATCCCATGTGCACAGCGGTTGGGGTGCATTAACATTGAATGTGTACAGTGTTTCAGTTTTTCCAGGTGAACAGATTTCTGAGTGGCTCCAGAGTAACAGTGTGAATATACTCAGTACTGCTGTACTGTGTGACTTAGTTATAGGCAAATTTGATGTTTCTTTTTCCAAGATAAAGAGAGACAACACATAAACCAGCAGCTCAGAAGGAACAAGCAGTTACGACAGGAAAAACAGTGTTTTTGAGTCCAAGCAGCCCTGCATTTCAGATCAACGCTGCTGGTAGCTGATAGTTTGTTTTGTGTTTTTGCCACCCTGGACCACTTTTGTAAAATTGAGATAGTGATTCCTACCACCACAGCTATGGTCTAGTTGGAAACAGTTCCCGAGTGCATCCAAACACAGATCCTGGCACACCCTCGGCTGTAAGTGAAGAGGAATCAGTGTGTCCACTGAGAGGGTCTTGCTGTGTTTCTATGCCTGTATCCCTAACTACTCTAACAGGAACCTCTATGGATTTGGTTTGGGGTTGGGTTTGGTATAGCTTGGTGTTCTTTAGTTAGACTGGCGTCAAACTGGAGTGTAGCCAAGGGTGATCTTGAACTTCTGATCTTCTGCCACCTGAGACCTGGGATTACAAAGCCTGATGCACCTTGGGATGGAACCCAGAACATTGTGTGTCACAGCCAAGCACTCTCCCAACTGAACCACGGCTTCCTTCCCTGTCTTCTTTTTCTATTTGATTTTTGTTTGTTATTTTGTTATAATCAGGGGAAGAAACACATGTTATCTCAAAAGGAGGAGGAGGAGGACACAAACAGGGAGTAGTGGCACATGCCTGTGATCCTGGCACTTGGGAGACTGAGGCCCAAACATTAAAAGTTTGTTGTCTGCCTCGGCTACCTAGTGAAACCCCATCTCAGAGAGAGAAAGAGAAATCACTAGTGTCCCCCTCCCATGCCTATTGGTTATACTGTTATCGGTCCCAGCCCCTAGCGTTTATTTAAATGGCTGGCTATGTTTGTGAGGATGTGCTGCGAAAATCGTGTCAAGACTCCTGATTGGACGCTCACTCTGCAGAGCCCGAAGCAAGCATGGTTGCACTAGGCTGCCACGTGCTTACCAGTAGCCACAATGCAGGCAGTGTCCATAGCGTACTTAGTGCCCAGCCCATTGTTTCATTGCCTGCCATTCTAAAGAGCCTAAGGCCTCTCGAGTGGAGGGTTCCCGTGTTGAGTGTTTTCAAATTCAAATGTTCATTTATTGAACAAAAACGGACTGGCCAGTCTTGTGAGAATGCAAGGCTTTCTGTGGAAATGAAGCCTTTTGGATGAACACTTGTTAGATGCCTGGGAAGGGTCTGGATAACGCAGGTGGGCAGGGGCTGCCCCACCTGCTCTTCTAAGACAAACGAGGCAGAGCATTGGTTACTTTCTTCCTTCTCTCATCTTTTTCTGTTTTGCATTTTGGTGTGCAGCCTGCTGGCCTCAAGCTCACGATCTCCCCCTTAGGTCCCCAAGCACTGACGTTACAGATTCTTGCCATCACACCATTTCTTTCTGTGTTTTCATAATGGACTTGTCAGGTCTGAAGCTTGGACAGACACCATTAGAATTTGGTCTGCGTTTGTACCTGTCCTGATTGGCAGTGGAGGGCAGGAGCTCTCAGGCGAGTCTTGACCTTTCTTTCCTAACGATAATATCTTTCTTTACCACACACATTCCTAGTTCTGAACACTAATTTTTGTGTGGTTTTGGTGCCAAGAATTGAACAGGGGGCTTCCCAGCTCCTGAACACATACGGCCAGTGCACTGCATACCCAGCACCAGTGTATTATATCCTTGGATACGTGAAAGGCATTGAGATCGGAATAATTGTTTGTACATATACTCTTGTGCTAACCAATCTTGTTTGTTTCTTCACACTTTCTTCCCTGACCCCCTAGGGCGGCGTGCTAACCATTAAGCTGGGCGGGGATCTAGGGACCTACGTGATCAATAAGCAGACCCCGAACAAGCAGATCTGGTTATCTTCTCCCTCCAGGTATGTTCAGAAGTCAAATCTGTAAGGAGTGAACTCTTCTGAAATGCAGTGTTGGGGACCATTTGAGAGGACGCCCGTCACTGGCTTTGCCATGGCTTTACAGTTGTCTGCCTCCCCAGGAAGGCTCACTTCCAGCTGAATGTTTCTCCCCTCCGATAACTTGGTTCCTATCCTCAGGCATCAGGATATTGACAAGACCTGTGAAGCAAAGAAAGTTTTCAGAATCTGGCCCAGACCGTTTTTCTCTGTTTTGTCATTGCCCAGAGGCTTGCCTTTGAAAAAAGATACTTTGGCAGGCCTAGTGTTACATTTCTATAGTTCAGTACTCAGGAGGCAGAGGCAGTAGTTCAGAGTGCCAGCCTTCCAACACAGCCAGTTCAATGGCTAGCCTGGGCTATCATGTAAGACCCTGTCACAAAAACAAACAGGCCAACCTGGTCTATACAGTGATTTCCAGGTCTGCCAAGGTGATACATAAGCTCCTTTTGTTATGTATGGCAGCACATACCTGGGGTTAAAATATACATATATATACTAATATATATAATAAAAACCAAAACCATTAATTAATTCGAAAGCTACTTTGAAGTCTGGGGTGTATATCTTAGTAATAGAATGCCTGTCTGGCAATCTATTAGCCCCAGATTCAATTCCCAAAATGGAAGGGAAGAAGAGTAAAGAGGGAGGAACTTTTTATACTGTAACATCTGAGAAACCTGCACTTTGTCCTCAAAGTGAGTTAAACTTTAACTCCCAGCCTGTTTTGAAGGTCTCAGTAATTCCGTTAACAGAGCTGGGCTCAGCCTCTGTGGCAGTGGGACATTTTAGCAGCAGCTCCATGGCACCCATCTTCCTACCTGCCCCGTGGATGTGCCTGCAGTTGGAGGAACATCAGGGTGCACTGCAGGCAGCCTGGGTCTCAGAACTAAGAACTTACTAGTGAGCATACAGTGAGCTGCAGCCAGGGAACAGCTGAGGGATGCTCACACAGAGATGCTCACACAGAGATTCTCACAGAGATGCTCACACAGAGATTCTCACACAGAGATCCTCACAGAGATGCTCACAGAGAGATTCTCACAGAGATGCTCACTCAGATATGCTCACTCAGAGATTCTCACAGAGATACTCACACAGAGATGCTCACAGAGATGCTCACACAGAGATTCTCACACAGAGATCCTCACAGAGATGCTCACAGAGAGATTCTCACAGAGATGCTCACTCAGAGATGCTCACTCAGAGATCCTCACAGAGATATTCTCACAGAGATACTCACACAGAGATGCTCACAGAGATGCTCACAGAGATGCTCACTCAGATGCTCACTCAGAGATGCTCACATAGAGACATTCACACAGAGATGCTCACTCAGAGATGCTCACACAGAGATTCTCACAGAGACATTCTCACAGAGATACTCACACAGAGATGCTCACAGAGATGGTCACAGAGATGCTCACTCAGATGCTCACTCAGAGATGCTCACATAGAGACATTCACTCAGAGATACTCACACAGAGATGGTCACACAGAGATGCTCACATAGAGACATTCACACAGAGATGCTCACTCAGAGATGCTCACTCAGAGATGCTCACTCAGAGATGCTCACACAGAACCTTCACACTAAGCTTGCTGAGACTCAGAAGTACTACCAAAGAAGACATTTTGAATGCAAAGTGGGAAAAGCTCAGCTAGAAACCAGTGTGGAATTCTTTGAAAGCCTAATGGCATTAACAGTTTAAAAAAATTAAAAAATGCCAGGGTATGGCTCAGTGGCAAAGAACTTGCCTAGAATGTGAGAGAAGGCTCTGGATTGTTTCCCAGGTCCACAACAAGTGCACAAGCAAACAAAAACTATATCGGGGCGACTGGAGAGGTGACTCGGTGGTTAAGAGCACTTGCTGCTGTAGCATGAGGACTAGAGTTTGGATCCCAGCACCCATATCAGGCAGCTCACATGCACCATGGGGAAATTAATCACTTACAGAGACTCCAAGCAAACTCTTTAAAAGCTGCCATTTAAATGAGGGACTTGGAGGGAAGTCTCCTAAGTCTCCCTTCATCATGGGTGCTGTGTTGCTTTCATGGCATGGGCAGGGGAAGGAATTTTTACTTAGATGTCCATGGGTGAAAGTGTGAGTGAGTGTCCATGCCCACAGCAGCCAGAATAGGGAGCCAGGTCCCCTGGAGCTAAAGTCACAGCAGTTGTCAGCCTCCTAATGTGGTGTAAGAAGTCAAACCAGCCCTCTGGAAGAGCAGTGAGTGCCCTGAATCACAGGGCCATGGTTATCATTTCTTATTTCAGAAGGAGACTTTTGAGGTCCTGTGGAGATAGTAGTATTTCCTGACCACCTTGCCATAGGATCATAGGGTGGGTAGAAGAGACCTATGTTCTTATGTTCTTTGGTTTCCTCTGGTATTATTTTTGTGTTTTTGTTTTTGTTTGTTTTGGGGGGTGGTATTTAAGACAGGGTTTCTCTCTGCATCCCTGGGGAAACCGAAAAGAAAAAGATGGATTGATTGGTTTAGCGCAAACACAGTGGCTCCCCTGAAGACAGACAGTCCTTGCTGACTTAACACACATTCGTTTTGTTTTACAGTGGCCCCAAGCGCTATGACTGGACCGGGAAGAACTGGGTGTACTCCCACGATGGCGTGTCCCTGCATGAGCTGCTGGCCAGGGAGCTGACTGCAGCCTTAAAGACCAAACTGGACTTGTCTTCCTTGGCCTATTCTGGAAAAAGTGCCTGACCATCCACCAGTTCAAAGACATTAAAGCTATCAGGCCAAGACCCCCAGCTTTCTTCTGTGGCTGAGTGTCTACTTTCCTATGCCTGCTTCTGAGGACAGTCACACTGTGTAACAGCTCTGTGAAAAAGTGTGTTACCTCCTACCCTGTCCCCAGGTCTGGCTCTTCATTTCTGCAGGTTTGTGTCTTGTTTCTCCCCATGGTACTCCCGATCTGTTAGAATGTCTTACACCATGTGTGCATGACGACAACCTCAGGAACAGGAAAAGGATTTCCAGGGAGAAACGAGTTGTTCCCACTCTTCATTCTAAGGATTTATGGTAAAAGCTTCATGAAGAGCCAGAGGCTAACCTGACGTTGTGTCTGAAATGGCACTGTGAGGTGTAGCTTCTAAATGTCTCTCCAAGTGTGAATACTTCAGAGCCCTTTAGCAGCTAAGTGTCAAAGGAACACCCTTTTGTGATTTGTGACCTATACTGGGCACCCAGGACCTGTGTTTTGTGACCTACTGGGTGCTGTTGTCTCTATGCTTTCAAAGACAAGGGTCATTACAGAGTCTTGCTACAGCGTGGACCTGAGATATCTTTTTAAAAATTGAAAATTGGACTGGAATGACCTTAGTCCACAAAGTGCTTACCACACAAACATGAAGACAAATCAGGTTTGATCCTGGGAATCCACATTTAAAAACGAGGCATGATGGTGGTTTGTAATCCCAGCCCTGCAGACGGAGCTGAGAGGACCCCTGGAGCTTGCTGGCCAGCCTGCTTAGCCTCATCAGCCAGCCCAGTGTCTCTGGGAGGGACACTGTGTCAAAGCAAGGTACATGACTTTTGGTTGACCTCTGTCCTCCACACGTGCACACATGAACCACACAAACATGCATATACACAAATTCACACATGCTAAATAAATGCATAGAAAACTACAGGCAAGGAGGAAAAAACTACCATAACCCAAAGGCTTTAACAGTGTCAAGGAGCTTAATATGCATCCAGAGACACCTGACTGGCACAGAGAGCCCTGGCCCTCCACTTCCCATCTATTCAGTGAGAGGAAGAATTGACATTCAGTGGAGGGGACCACCAGGCTCTCTTTTGTTCCCACTGGGTAGGTGGGGGGATGGGTGGTGAACAGGTGTTTTGTTTTTAAGGCCTGCAGAAATGGTATTGTCTTTGCTTTTGCTCTGTTGGATTACAGATAAATTCATATTGAGCTAGTAGCTGCCCCTTGTTCTCTGTGCACTGAGTCCAGCACACCATCACACAGTTTCAGGTATTACAGGCTGCACTTTGTACTAGAAGCCTCCAGAACATCCACACTGAGCAACGGTACACTCAGGTTCTGGTGTCCTCTGACTGAAGGACAGTTAGGGGCTGGGATTCTAGCCCAGTGGAGAAGGCTCTTGTGAAAGGCCCTGAGCTCCATCCCCACACTACAAAGGGCTGGGAGATGTGTTAATAAAAAGTTCATGCAAATACACAGCAGAGGCTAGGCAAGGTAAACTGAACACATTACATCAGAGAGAAAACAATGGAACAGTGTAAACAAAGGCTAAGTGGGTATTTAAGATATTTCCTTCTTCACAAATAAATTTTTTTTAGTCTGGTGGAAAATTTTGAGTGGGGTAAGTCAGTGCTAGTGAGATGGTAAATAGAACCATGTGTGGACAAGACAACGAACCCATCTGTCTTCTAGTGAAAGTCTCAGCACCCGCGGCCTGCTTGAAACAGTGAAACGGAATGTTTACCCACCTGAGACTTAACGGAACTTGTAGTGTGCCCTGGCTGCTGGACCAGATAGAAACTGGGGAGTCCACTGTTAGGGGCGCCTCACAGACCAGTCCTGGGCTTCTTAATGTCCACTTTACATGTCTGACTGGTTTCCAAGGCAGCAGAGATCTCATTTGAGGGAGGGTATGGACACACTGCCGGAGTGGTTGTTATAGTATGATGTTTTTTACTCTTTTTTTTTTTTTTTGGTGTGGGGGGAGACACCCAGCTCCCAAATAACTCACTCACAGAGTCTTATTCTTGCTTATAAATGCCCAGCCTTAGCTGGGCTTGCTTATAGCCAGCTTTTTTTTTTTTTTTTACTTAAATTTCCCATTTACTTTTTTCCTCTGTTTACTTTCTTTCTCTGTTTCTTCATACCTTACATTCCTCTTATTCTGAGGTTGACTGGGTGGCTGGTCCCTGGTATCCTCCTCTCCTTGTTCTCTCATTGTTCCTCCTATTTTTTGTTTTGTTTTTCTCCCCCCTCCTTTTTTTTTTATTTAAGTTTGTTTCACATGTCAATCCCAGCTCCCTCTCCCTGCCCTCCTCCCCTACCCCTCCCACCAGGCCCCTCATTCCCCCACCCCATCTCCACTCCAATCCCCAGGGAGGGTGAGGCCCTCCATGGAGGATCTCCAGAGTCTGTCATTTCATCCAGGGCAGGGCCTAGGCCTTCCCCCAAGAGTCCAGGCTGAGAGAGCATCCCTCAATGTGGTATGGGAAGCCAAATTCCATTTGTATGCCAGGGATAAATGCAACCCAAAGCCTCATAGATTACCTAGGCCTCCTCACTGACACCCACATTCAGGGGATCTGGATCAGTCCCATGCTTTCCACACAGCCATCAATCTGGGGTCCTTGTTTTGTTTTTCAAGACAGTGTTTCTCTGTGTAGCCTTGGAGCTTGTCCTGGCACTTGTTCTGTAGACCAGGCTGGCCTTGAGAGATCCTCCTGCCTCTGCCTCCCAAATGCCCTGCTCCTATTTAACTCTACCTTCCAGCCCCGTCTTTCCTTTCTTCTGCCTCGCTATTGGCCATTCAGCTCTTTTATCAGGATCATCAGGTGTTTCAGACATGCGAAGAATCACCGCTTCACTGAGTTAAACAAATAGAGCACAAACAAAAGTCACACCTTAAAATAATATTCTACCTCCCTGCTGGGTGAGAGGTCATCCTAACGCCAGGCATGGGAGTGCACGTCTGTTGTCCCGGCACTCTGAACTCCAAGGCTCAAAGGTAACAAAAGCAAATAAGTTTGGGCTTTTGTCAGTTGCTTTTGAGGCATCGATATGTAGCTCAGACTGACCTAGAGTTTAAAATAATTCTCCCTTTGTCTCCAAAATGTTAGGGTTGCAGATGTTCCACCATGCTTGACAATAATTAAAATTTTGATAGCAGGCTGCCAGGTTTTGCACTACACAATTTAAGACACCACTATCCAGAGATAACAGTAACTAGGCTGGGATAGAAATGATGCCACCCACCAAGAACTACTCAGAATATAAGGCTGCAGCAGGAGATCACAAATGCAAGTCTATCCTGGGCCACACAAGACCATCTCCACTCATATTCTATCAGGTATGGTAGCACATGACTTTAATCCCAGTACCCAGGAGGCAGGGCCAGGAAGATCTTTTGAGTTTGAAGCCAGCCTAGTCTACAGAGTAAGTTCTAGTCCAGCCAGACCCTATCTCAGAAAACAAAAGATAAACTCATATTCTGGAAGCAAGCTGAATTGAAGAAAAACACTGCGTTATGAGCCACAATTCAAGCCGAAGACCCAAGAGCATCGCCCCACTCTGTGGTCACCACAGGCAAGGTTGCTACCTACTCAGTCTAAACTTTAGAAAGCTATTTTTGTTGTTAATAGTGATACATTATTTATGGTTTATTAGAGATTGCCTGAGGATTCAGAAAGCAAAGTCAGCCTCAAGTTATAGAGATCAGGCAGTGGTGGTACACACCTCTAATCCCAGGACTCAGGAGACAAAGGCAGATGGATCCCTCTGAGTTCAAGGCCACCCAGGGCTGCAGGAGATTGAATCAGTCTAAAAGTAACAGAGCTCACGCCACCAACGCCCGCCCGGCCTGTCTCTGGGTCTTTTATTTTTTTGCAACAGTTGTTTTTCTACTTTTGTTTTTGTTTTTTGTTTGTTTGTTTTTTGTAGTGCTGGGAATTGAACTCAGGGACTTGTGCATGCTGGGTAAGTGGTTTGTTACACCCTCAGCTTCTCTTCCATGAGAGAGCGAGTTTGTGTGTGAACTAAATTGTATAAGTTTGATGTTCTTATTAAATAATAAGTTTACAATATGTCTTCTCCTATTATACTTGCCCCAATTTTAAACCCTGTCGCTGCCCCCAAAGACCAGTGTCTGTAAAGATGAAGTTTGTGGAGATCTAAGATTGCTAAGGTATGCTATCTCCCATCCTCTAAGGTAGAAGCAACAGGAAATAATTTCCACTTGCATTCTTGTACAGATTTGTCTTTTACAAACGGAAGCAGCTCCATGTCACAAAGAGACAAAAGGAGGCACAAAGCTATGGAGCGTCTCATGAATGTAGACTGCTTTTTGGCTGGGGATTAAGTTCGGTTGGTAGAGTGCTTGCCTGGGGGTTCAAAGTCCTAAGTTCAGCCCCCAGTACTATGTAAGTGGCATGGTGACATGTCACGTCTGCTGCGCGGCCTGTGTCCGAGAACGTGCGGAGGGGATTGACAACACAGAGACTCGTTCAACGATATAAAGAAAACTTTAAACAGGCTCCAAAAAGGTTCAAGAAAACCTCCTAAGAAAAGCTCCCACCAGAGAAGCTTCTGCTCTCTCCTCTACCCTGGCTGGTTCGCTCTGACACCAGAGGTGGATGTGTGTGGGTTTGAAGGTGCGGTTAGTCTTTTGACAAGGTCGAGGTCAGGGCGGTTTCCGTGGGAAGGCCTTTTCCAGGAACTTATTGTATCGTTTTTAGTAAACATGTTTTTACTAAACATTGTCTTATAGCTGCCTACTCCCAGGCAGAAGGGGAAGTGGGTCTCTACTCAAGGTCTGGTGTTCCCACAATTCACCCCTTTTTATTTTCAAATGAGGCACTCCTGGCTTAGGTCAGGTAGGGTCACCCTCCCTTTCCCGTCTTTGGGGGACCTTGAATCCCTGTCTTAGGTGGGAGGGGTCTTCCCCACAGGTTGCCCGTCGTCAGAGACACCCCAACCTTAAATCATCTGTAACCAACCTTCATGGCTATCGGGATTGCCATGGGCTAAGCTAAGCAATACTTGGTTACGGATCTCTTGCCTCTGGAACAAGGCACGTTTGAGCTCGGCATAAAGCACATGCCTAGAATTCCAGCACTTAGGAGATCGTGGCAGGAAAATCAGAAGTTTAGGATCATAGCTATTTGAAGGTCAGCCTAGGATACACACATCCTGTTTCAGTTAGTAAATCTATGCCACTTTTCAAGATAAAATCATGACTGGGTGCATAAGAAATTGCTTGGAGGGGCTTGGTGAAGTTGATAATGTGCTTGCCACAAAAAACATGGTGACCTGAGTTCAGATCTCTAGCACCTTCGTGAAAAAATAGGGTTTGGCAGCACACACTTGTGATCTCAGTGCAGAGGTGGCAGGGACAGATGACTCTCGAGTTCCCTGGCCCTGAGCTTCAGAGCCACTGAAAGACCCTTGCCAGAACAAAAGGTGGAGAGCAGCTGAGAAGACACCTATCATTTTGTCGTGACCCTCTCATCTCCACATGTGCATACCACATGAGTGTCAAGAGTCCTTGGTTTGACCTAACTAGTGATGATATTGGAGTAGATACTGAGGCCTTGACTAAGGGCCTACAGTGTGTACAGGGACTTACTTCATTGTTGATTTTTTTCCTTCAGTGTCAGGAACTTAACTTAGGGTTTCACACATGCTAGACAAGCCTACTTCTGACACATACTCCCAGTTCAGAGACTCACTTTCTGAGTCTGCATCTGCTAGAGACAGAATGCAGATTCCAATGTCCCATATCCCCTGCTCCTGTCAAATAAGAAATAGAATGTACCAGAACAGACTTATTGAACCATTTATAAGAATGTTGAGGAAAACACCTGTACCCACCAGCATCATTGCCTCCCAAGGACTTACTATCTAAGAACGGAGTCAGGCATGTAAGCCAGGCCTCTGAGGACAACTGGTGTGGTCTGTCTTGGTACTGGAAAGCCCACCTGGTGTTTTGTTTTAGGAACTGGAGAGATGCTTGGTAGAGGACCAGAGTCCTCTTACAGAGGACCGGAGTCTTCAAATCCCAATACCCATGAATGGCAGCTCTCAACTGTCTGTGACAGTTCCAGGGGATTAGATGCCCTCTTCTTGCTTCTGCAAGTACCCACACATATGTGGCATTCTTGTGTGACAAAACTTCTCCTAGGGAGATGCAACACACATCTACTTACTCCAGATGGGGAGCCCATGACAGACCAAAGTACAGACACCACCAAAGTCCAACTTGGTGAACCAGTGAGTTTTATTGGGGTCACTTACAGGAATATGAGGGGTTCCTTACAGGAACAGAAATGATTCTCAACGCTGGACGGTGGTAGTGGATGCCTTTAATCGCAGCACTTGGGAGACAGAGGCAGGCAGATCTCTGTGAGTTTGAGATCAGCCTGGTCTACAAGAGCTAGTTCCAGAACAGCCTCCAAAGTCACAGAGAAACCCTGTCTCGAAAAACACCAAAAAATAAATAAATGAAAGAAAGAAAGAAAGAAAGAAAGAAAGAAAGAAAGAAAGAAAGAAAGAAAGAAAGAAATGACTCTTAAGACAGCTGCATCACCAAGGCCCACCCCAGCATGGGTGACAGCTCACAAAAGTAGGGAAACCTGGAGCACACTTCACTGCCTGCGGCCAGCTCAATAGCTTGGAGAGTGTCCTGTCCAAGAGACTCTGGTCCGAACCTCCTCCAGGGAGTTTGACCAGTCTCTGCTTCTTCCAGGCAGCTTGTCTGACTCTCAGCTTTTATCGCTTTATCTAGCAGGAAGGGTCAGTTTCAGGGACTTCCTGAAGCTCTTTTGAGTCGTTTACCTTCCTGTTTAAGGAACTTGCCTACATACTGGAATGTTTCAATCTCAGAGAAAACTGTTACACAACAGGCATACATTCACACATACATACATTAATTATATATATTTGCACTCAGGGCAGAGGCAGGTGGATCTCTGAGTTTGAAGATAGCTTACTTCACATATCAAGTTCCAGAACAGCCAGGTCTACATAGTAAAACCCTGTCTCAAAAAAAGGGGGAGGGGCTAAAAAGATGTGTCAGCAGTTTCTAGCACCCATATGGTAGTTCACACACATTGATAGACATAAATAAACCTTTTAAAAAAGAAACAATTGCTGCAGAATCACTCAAATCCGCCAGTGAGGTGAACGTGGGTTTTCTGGTTTTTGTTTTGGGTTTTTTTTGGTTTGGTTTTTTGTTTTGTTTTGTTTTGTTTTGTTTTGGTTTGGTTTTTTGAGACAGGGTTTCTCTGTATTGTTTTGGAGGCTGCCCTGGAACTCACTCTGTAGACCAGGCTGGCCTCAAACTCACAAAGATCCTCCTGCCTCTGCCTCCCAAGTGCTGTTTTTAAAAGGATTCTGTTCACTATAATAATAATCGGTCATTATTATTATTTGTTTTTTTTTCAAGACAGGGTTTCTCTGTGTAGCTCTGACTGTCCTAGAACTCATTCTGTAAACCAGGCTGGCCTGGGACTCACAGAGATTTGCCTGCTTCTGCCTCCCAAGTACTGGGATTAAAGGTGTGCACCACCACCATCTGGCTTTCAAACATTCAAAATGCAATTTATTTTATTTTATTTTTGTCATTATCATTTGGCATATCTAGAAGAGGCCAGAGGAAGTTAGAATCTATATTATTCAATGTCTAAAACCAGGGACAAAATGAACAATTTGAAATTCTTCATTTGGCCAGGTCCCAAGTTGAAATCACATGTACTACAGGTGTTTTCAGTCAGAAAGGCTATGTTTTGTAACTAAGGAGCCCAAACTTGGACTTGACTGGTGAAGATTTACAGGTGCTGTATGAATAACAATACTAGCAGCCAATTGGCTGATTCTAGCATGTATACTACTTGGCTTGTGAAATTTTTATAAATGTCTCTTAAATCCAGCCTCCAGGTTCTCGGAAATCAGTTGCCTTCATCTGATTCCCATGACTTGTTTAAACAAAAAGGCAGCTTTTTTTCATCTGCAAGATCATACACTTAAGTGTCAGCTGCCTGTGGGTAGATACAGAGGAAACAGGCCCTGCTGTGAATTTACAAGCCAGTTGAGCAGCTGTACTTCTTGGCTAAGAAAGCCCCACTCCCAACCCGGAAGACTCTCTATGAGCCCATAGGTAACCGGCACCCATCAGCTGCTTGTGACGTCATCTTTACTCATCAGTTTGCTGATGGTCCACCTGTCAAAGGTGGTCGCCACTAGAAAACGGCAACAGCCTTGGCTGAGGACCCTCACCCACTGAGCATGCCTCGCCAGTGCTTTTGGGGTAGGTAAAACAGGGCTTCCCTTGCGGGATGGAGTCTGAGTGACACACAGAACCAGACCCAGGGACAGAACTTAAAAAAGGCCCTACCAGCCAGGAGGAGGAGGGAGAGGCATTCTCAGAGAAGGCAGCCACACCCTCTTTGGTAGAATTTGGAAGTCACTGGAAGGTCTGAGAACTTTGCCCTCTTCCCAACCTCAGGGCCGGCTGAAGCAGCTGGACTTGAGAAGCTCTGTAATGTCAACACCACGGCTTAAATAAATCCTAAGAGAAAGAGAAATCCTAAAATCTCTAAGAGTAAAAAACAACAAGCAGGACTAGAGAGGTGACTCAACAGTTAAGAAGAACATTGACTGCTCTTCCAGAGGTCCTGAGTTCAATTCCCAGCAACCACATGGCGGCTCACGACCATCTGTAATGAGATCTGGTGCCCACTTCTGGTGTGCGAGCATACATGCAGACAGAAAACTGTGTACACAATAAATAAATCTTTTTTTTAAACTGTGATGTAAGGCTGCCCAGGCTTTGCGTTGCACAATTCAAGATGCCACTTTCCACAATGACTGTAGGATGAGATGTAAATGATGCCACCAAGTACTGTACAGGACATTTAAGCGTGTCCACCTAACCCTGCTGGACCTTGTCTTGCCGGTTCATCCACGATCCTTCAGGATCCACGAAAACACCCTCTGATCTGCCTCCTCCTGTCCCCAGCCAGGAACTTGCTCATCAGGTGCCCCTGTTAAATATCTTGAGTGCTCAGGCTGGGAAAGGCCAGCTTGGCTCTCCTTCCTTTCCTGCACTCCCCGGAAGCTAGTATAATGGAGAGATGGCCCAGGGGTTGAAGACATGGCTCAGTGGTTAGGAGTACTCACTGGCTGCTTTTGCAGTGGATCTGGGTTTGGTTCCCAGCATCCACAGGGTAGCTCAAAACTATCTGTAGTTCCAGCTCCCCAGGGATGCTTGTTTTGGACCTTCCCGAACACCAGGTTTTCATAAGACATGCATACGTGTGAGCAAAACATTCCTACATATTAAAAGAAAAAAAGAATTGCAAGTTATACCAAAAGGTAGAAAATGACCCAAGTCTAATGGAATGTCGTTCAAGTGTGCAAAGCCCTGGACCGAAAGGGGAACAGAGTAAAGTCACACCCTGAGCAGCAAGGCAGGAGAGCAATCCAGAGCCCGGAGAGGACAGAAAAAGTTCTTTCTTCTGAAGGAGAACCAAGACCTTTCCTTTCTTCCTGCTCAGAGAGGGGCCTGAGGAGCGTAATTATTTCTTGGATCTGGTGTGCCTCCATCCTTCAGAGGAGGGGCATAGAAGGGGGAGGGGGAGGGACTAGGGCTATTAATAGCTTTGGCTGTGCCCGAAGAATGACACTCGGATCTATAGAACCAAAGGGTACCGAGCCTGTGCAGGTGGCCACTTCCTTTGCTGTGCCCTGGTGCCAAGGCTTTGACATGGAAAGAGAAGAAGTCCCAAGAGCAGCTTGGAGAAGAGGGAGGTCCCCCAGAAACTTGAGGGAGTGAGGCTCACTTGGGGAAGGCTGAAGATTCCCAAAAGGGACAACTCAGGGATACCCACACAACTACAATCCCCAAAAGAACTTATTCTCACTAAGGTCAGTTAGAAGCAGTGTGGAGATCAGTCATTAAAATTTAAACAATATTAAGCCAGGTGTGGTGTTGCAAAGCAGTGATGCTAGCACTTAGGAGCCTGAAACAGGAGGATTGCCACCAGTGTAGATGCATAGTGACCTCCAGGACAGCCTGGGCCAAGAATGAGACCCTGTCTCAAAAAAAAAAAAAAAAAAGCCAACCATGGTGGCCTATGCCTGTAATCCCAGTACCTGGGAGGTGGAGGCAGGAGAGTCAAAAGTTCTGGGGGCTGGAGAGATGCCTCAGTGGTCAGTGTGCTCTTCCGGGTTCAGACTTTGTTCCCAGCACTCATTGGTTCTCTAGGTCCAGGGCATCTAATACCCTTTTCTGGCCCCACGGTCATTCAGGAATATGTAGCCTGCACATAGATGTAAATAAAAATTTTAAATAAAAAAGTTTCATGGCCAGTTAAAGCTACATAAGGTTCAGCTACAAAAAAGCATCTGAGGTCAGCCTGGACTACTTTAAGACCCTGTCTCAAAAAACTAGAATGAGATGACCATGGTTGAGGAAAGGATAGGGAGGTTACTTAGACCAAAATTAAAGATGCATGAAAAACCTTCATGGAAATCAGTTATTTTTATTGAAAAATAGAATTTTTTCATATAATATATTCTGATTTCAGTTTTCCCAGTACCCACGTGGCAGCTCATAACTGTAGTTTCAATTCTAGGGCATCTGTCACCTTCACAGGCATACAAGTAGGCAAAACACCAATGCACAGAAAATAAGTAAATCTTTTTTTTTGTTTTTTTGAGACAGGGTTTCTCTGTGGCTTTGGAGGCTGCCCTGGAACTCG
Source organism: Mesocricetus auratus (assembly GCF_017639785.1). Lineage (NCBI taxonomy): Eukaryota > Metazoa > Chordata > Mammalia > Rodentia > Cricetidae > Mesocricetus > Mesocricetus auratus. The sequence continues at coordinate 36,154,277 of NW_024429182.1, forward strand.
CTCTGTAGACCAGGCTGGCCTTGAACTTACAGAGCTCTGCCTGCCTCTGCCTCCTGAGTGCTGGGACTAAAGATGTGCACCACCATCGCTAGGCTAAGTAAATCTTTTTTTTTTAAATAAAAATATCCCCTAAAGACACAAAACCAGAAACCATAATAAAGCAAGAACCTATATGTTTTTTTTAATGCCCAGTCCAAAAAAAAAACCCTCCAAAAAATACCACTGAGTTTGTTTTGTGTTGGCCATCTACTGCTGGACACGGGGTCTGCCCCTAAGTGTGGAAACTAGCTACTTTATAGTCTAACTTAAAACTGTATTTTTTAAGACAGGAGCAGTTTTGTGGTGAGTCAAGGCCTGAAACAATGTGTATGACATGGGCACAGACATTTCAAGGATAAAGTCCTCAGACCCATGGAAAATCAACAAAGCCTTCCCATTTGATCAAATTGGGAAAGGTAAAGCCTCCTGGTTCATGTGTGTTCAAAAACTGGCAACTACAGCTTCCTCTTCCTGGAAGTTTACAGCGAGGGACTTCTCACCTCCAGACTACTCAGCTTCTCCCCATTGTGCTGTACAAAACAGAAGTACTGAACATCTGAGCTGTTGTGGTAGTTGGCGCCACCCATCACTGGGCACACAACTCACCTCACTCCAGCTTTTCTGTGTACATGGCTGTCACTTCTTCATTCCCTCACCATCCCTAGTCTGAGTGTCAGGATCAAGGCAAGGTGATATAGCAGAGTTTGAGCACAGGTACCCTGCAGGGGCAGACATGCTTCCCTGAGAAGGCATGAGTTATTGCATGCAAATCTCTCCATGCATGTGGTATAAAATGAATCTCATGCAGGCCACCACACACGTACACACATAAAAATTAAGGAGAAAGAAAGAGAGGAGAATAGAGAATATGTCTCCCTGCTAGGCAAGGGATACTTCCCTACCATTTTTTGGCCCTGGAGGCCACAGAGACCACCAAAATAACAAAGGTGACTGCCACTGCTCCTGGTTGACCACTATAACTAAATAGTAAGACCCTTCTGCTAAAGACACTAACACTTTGATTGTAGGACATATGGAAATCATATTAGAACTCCAGGAAACTTCCTCCCTGCTGGCTAGTTTTCATAGTGCTAGAAGGTGCAATGTAGGCCACAGGGGAGAAAAACCATCAACGGTGTTACACAGGTGAATGCCAAATGATATAAAACTGACCTACCAGTAAGATGCACCCACTGGTGTAATAGTGGCATAAATGTTATGGGAGCTAACCACCTGCTTTCTGATTGGTTTGAGGCCTGTTCCACAGCACCTCAACTACTGTTGTTTTACTAAATGGACATGCTATCAAATCTAAGTATTTGCTTTACTTATAGATTAGGGCTGCTCTCAACCTTACCCACAGAAGCTTATTTTTGCAGTAGCTAATAATTAATGGAGAGACTTATACCAAGTCACAGTACTAAGAACAAGTGACTATTGAGTCCTCAGCCTTAAGTAGGACATTTTTAACCCCTCCCCTCAAGACTCAGGGTACATGGAGGAATGGGGTGTGGTGAGAGAATGTAGGAGCCAGAAGATGTGGAGGAGTGCTGTAAAATGCTGTCTCCTGGACAGGATAGTATCATTGCACTTATGAGCTCACTGCACAGGATCAAGTCAACAAGACCAGTCAGCATTTTAGCAGATAGCACTAACTGAACTCTGGGTTTAAGGGAGAGAGAGAGAGAGAGAGAAAGAGAGAGAGAGAGAGAGAGAGAGAGAGAGAGAGAGAGAGAGAGAGAGCGAGAGAGAGAGAGAGCGCACCATGGGCAAGTGGAAGGGATATAAGTTGGTGGGGTGTGGGGTGTGTGGGAGGGGAGTAATTGAGGACTGATACGATCAAGGTACATTATATACATGTATTGAGGTTGTTAAAGAATAAATGAAAGCTTTTTAAAAACAATTAAAAATAATTAGTAATACTAATAACATGGGCGTAAGTAGTGCTGAAAATTTTTTTAGAATGCCTTTCCAAGTTGCTTAAAGCCTAGAGAAGGAAAATGACATGTTTAGTAGACATAAATTATAGGATTAGCACAAGCAGTCATTGAGCTGATGAGTCAGAACTTATAAATTGGCTTTGTTTGGGTCTTCCCAAGTAGGTTGAGGAGTGTGTATGTGCATGTGTGCACGTGTATGTGTGTCTGTGTTTGTGTGTTTAATGGCATGATTCTTTTTTGTGCGAATTATTTTTAAAATTTTATTTTTCATTTTACATACTAGTCCCAGTTCCCCTCCCTCCACTTCTCCCACCTCTCCACCTCCCCCTTCCCACCCCCATCCATTCCTCAGAGGGGGTAAGACCTTCCTTGGGGAGTCAAGGAAGTCTGGCATACCAAATTGAGGCAGGACCAAGCCCCTCGCCCTGTATCAAAGCTGAGCAATGTATCCCTCCATAGGGAATGGGCTCCAAAAAGTCAGTTCATATGCCTGGGATAGGTCCTGATGCCACCGCCAGCCCTCCTCCCCAACAGATCAAGCCACATAGCTATCACCCACATTCAGAGAGTCTAATTCAGTCCCATTCAGGTTCCCCAGCTGTCAGTCCATAGTCTGTGAGCTCCCACTGGCTCAGGTTAGCTGTCTCTGTGGTTTTCTCCATCATGATCTTGACCCCTCCCCACTTGTTCATATGATACCTCCTCCCTCTCTAACATAAATCCAGGAGCTCAGCCCAGTGCTTGGCTGTGGGTTACTGAATCTGCTTCCATTAGTTTTATGGATATAGGTTTTATGATGACAATTAGCGTAGTCACTAATCTGATTAAAGGGGAAGGCCAGTTCAGACACTTTCTCCACTATTGCTAGGAGTCTTAACTGGGGTCATCCTTGTGGATTCCCGAGAATTTCTCTAGCACCCAGTTTCTCCCTAACACCATAATGGCTCCCTCTATCAAGATATCTCTTTCATTACTTCCCTTGCCATCCTTCCCCCAACTTGGTCTTCTTGATCCCTCAGTTCCCATTCCCCATTCCCTTCCTTCTACCTCCCCTCCCAGGGTATCCAGGAAATCTTAACTGTTTTTCCTTCCTGGGGCCCTCCATGTCTGTCCCTCTTAGGTTCTTACCCAGCTTCTCTGGGGCTGTGGATTGTAATCTATATGTTTTGCTTTAAACCTAATATCCACTTATGGGTGAGTGTATACTGTGTTTGTCTTTTTGACTGGGTTACCTCATTCAGGATGTTTTTTTCTAGTTCTATCCATTTGCCTGAAAATTTTGAGATGTCATTGGTTTTTTTGTTTGTTTGTTTGTTTGTTTTACCACTGAGTAATACACCATTGTATAAATGTACCACATTTTCTTTATCCATTCCACCGTTGAGGGCATCTAGGCTGCTTCCAGGTTCTGGTTAATACAAATAATGCTGCTATGAACACAGTTTATCAAATGTCCTTGTGGTATGATTATGTATCCTTTGGGTATATGCCCAAGAGTAGTATTGCAGGGGTCTTTTTTTTTTTTTGAGACAGGCATTTTTTTTATTTATTTTTCAGTTTAAATTTAGATTAGAAACAAGGTTGCTTCACAAGTCAGTTCCAGATCCCTCTCCCTTTCCCTCCCCTCCTCCCGTGCCCTCCCCCTGCAGGGGTCTTGAGGTGGATTGATTCCTAATTTCCTGAGAAACCCCCATTCTGATTTCCAAAGTGGCTGTACAAGTTTGCACTCTCACCAGCATAAGTTGTCATTGGTGTTTTTGATCTTAGCCATTCTGACTGGTGTAAGATGGTATCTCAGAATCATTTTGATTTGCATTTCTCTGATGGCTAAGGATGTTGAGCAATTCCTTAAATGTCTTTCAGCCATTTGAGTTTTTTCTACTGAGAATTCTGTTTAGATTTGTATCCCCATTTTTAAATTAGATTATTTGGTATGTTGGTGTCTGGTTTCTTTATATATTTTGGAGATCAGCCCTCTGTCAGATGTGGAGTTGGTGAAGATCTTTTCCCATTCTATAAACTGCTGTTTTGTCTTGTTGATCATATCCTTTGCCTTACAGTAGCCTCTCAGTTTCAGGAGGTCCCATTTATTAATTGTCAATCTCAGTGTCTGTGGTACTGGTGTTATGTTCAGGAAGTGGTCTCCTGTGCCAATGCATTCAAGGTTACTTCCTACTCTCTCTTCTATCAGGTTAAGAGTAACTGGATTTATGCTGAGGTCTTTGATCCATTTGGACTTAAGTTTTTTTTTTTTGTTTGTTTTTTGTTTTTTTTTACGAGACAGGGTTTCTCTGTATTGTTTCGGAGGCTATCGGTCCAGCCCGGCCTCGAACTCACAGAGATCCGCCTGCTTCTGCCTCCCGAGTGCTGGGATTAAAGGCGTGCGCCACCATCGCCCGGCTGGACTTAAGTTTTGTGCATGGTGATAGGCATGGATCTTCTACATGTCAGCATCCAGTTATGCTAGCACCATTTATTGAAGTTGTTTTCTTTTTTACATTGTACAATTTTGGCTTCTTTGTCAAAAATCAGGTATTCATAGGTGTGTGGGTTAATACCAGGGTCTTCGATTTGATTCCATTGATCCATATGTCTGTTTTTATGCCAATACCAAGCTGTTTTTATTTATGTAGCTCTATAGTAGAGCTTGAAGTCAGGGATAATGATGCTTCCAGAAGTTCCTTTATTGTACAGGTTTGCATTGGCTATCCCAGGTTTTTTGTTTTTCCATATGAAGTTGAATATTGTTCCTTTGAGGTCTGTGAAGAATTGTATTGGGATTTTGATGGGGATTGCATTGAAACTGTAGATTGCTTTTGGTAAGATTAATGGCATGATTCTTGAATCTCTAAGTTTCTAGTCTTTACTCATTTTAAAAATAAACTATAAAATGATAAGGTATAGCTAACACACACTTGTCGAACCTGTGTTTCTGTTAAAGAATTGCCACCGGGAAGTGGTGGAACACACCTTTTCCCAGCACTAGGGAGGCATAGGCATGCAGATCTATGTGAATTCAAGGTCAACCTGGTCTACAGAGGAAGTTCCAGGACAACCAAGGCTACACAGAGAAATTCTATCTAATAAAAAAACCAAAAAACAAAAACCAAAAAGCAAAAAACAAAAGAAAATAAACAAAACAAAAAAATTCATTGGTAGCTGTGTGTGATGTTACATGCAATCCAAGTATTTAGGAGGCTGAGGCGAGAGAATTGGGAGTTCCAGGCCAGCCTGAGCTACAAGACAGAACCTTGTCTCCAAAAAAGAAAACCAAATACACAAAATTATTGCCTTGGTAAATTTACCCAAGATGCTAAGCACTGTATGTTTGCCTTTATCTAGTATTTCATTCATTCGACTGATTTTTGTCAGTTGTCCATTATTGGAGGTGGAAGGTGCCGGGATCAGCTCCAGGTCTTGCATTCACACTGGTCAAGTATTCCAGCAGTGAGCTACATGTATTTTCCTTTATTTTTATTTATTATGTATGTGTATGCCTGTGAGTGGGGGGTGGCCCATGTACTTTGGTGTGCATGGGGTGGTCAGAGGGCAACTTTGTGGAGACAATTGTCTCCTTCTAAATTTATATACACCCTAGGAATCAAATTCAGGTCATGATGGGGAAGTCCTGTGTATATGTCAATAAAGCACTGTTGGCCAATAGGGAAGCAAGATAGGTGGGACTAGGAGTCTAGGAGGACTCTGGGTAGGAGAAACACAGGGAGTCACAAAGTAGCCCACCAGAGAAATAAGATGTCCGGCTGGACCTTTCTCTGGTAAGAGAAATACTTAAGATTAACAATTATGGAGTAGTTAAGTCAGAGCTAGCCAGTAAGAAACAAGCAAGTCCAACAGCTTCATAATTAATATAGCATCTTGTGTGTTATTTGGGGACTACATCGCAGCAGAGCCCAGGCGACTGGTGGGGAAAAACCAAAGCGGCTAGCAAGGAAAAGGCTTCACTCTACAAGGTCATATCAGGCTTATACAGCAATCGTTTTACTCACTGAGCCATCTTGCCAGCCAACAATTGCATGTATTTATTTATTTATTTGTGTGTCTGTGTGTGTGTGTGTGTGTGTGTGTGTGTGTGTGTGTGTGTGTGTGTATTTTCAGACATCCATGGAACCATGAGGACTGGACCCCTGGAGCTGTAGTTATAGGTGCTGTGAGCCATCCATTGATTCATTGTTGGTAAAGATGATTAAACTCTAGAAGCCCACGATTGAATAGTCTGATTCAAGCCACAAAAAGTGAGTAAGCCCTCCACTCAAGAATCTATGCTCTAGTGGAAGAAATAGGACAAATAAGAAGAAATTAATGGCATGGATTGTGGAAAGAATTGTGATCTAGAATTTTATGGCCAAAGTCTTGGCTCCTAGAACTTGTCAAGTTTGGCTCAGCCATCTGCCTGGATATGCCAATTAAAAAAGATGAGTAATGGTGAGAAGCAGAGAGGAGATTTAAACAGTGCACATTGGGAAGAGGAACAAATAAAGGGGTTGATGACCCCAAGTTCACCTGTCAAGTATTGACATGAGTTTTAGGTTCAAATAGAGAAAGACTAGAATGTGGGGGAGGTAAGAAGCCAGCATAATTAAGCAGGTCTGGTCAAGGTCTTGTCCATCTGTTCATTTGATCTCAGCTCTGATTCTGCAAGGTGATACAAAGAAGTCCTTATTGCTTAAGGAGATCAATATAGTCCCTAGGAGATGGCCCTCTCCAGGTTGTAGCCTTGTCATCAGAAGAGAAATGACCCCACTAGGGTGGGGCAGTGACTGTTGTGTGAAGCCATCTCTCCAGGCGCTGACAGGAGAACTTTTGGTGCCTCTTGGGGCTCTGGGACAGGACATTGTAAAAAGTCACAGTAAGGCACCTCAGTTATTCTGATCTTTGTGTCTTTAGCTTAAAGAGAGAAAGGTGGGTTCATTTCTACACATAAACTCCTCTGGGTCTTTCCAATGTCTGTGTGCAGGAATAGGCAGACAGTCCCAAGTACAGGGGACAGTCACAGAATGAGGGCAGAGACACTGGCTTTCATCCTGCCTTCAGTTACCTTGTGGGCCCCGTGAGGAGTCAGTGCTCATTCGCTGTTCCGTTCCGGTGCTTGACATAATCAGTGTTGGCTCCAACAGGCAGCGACAGTCTCTGCGCAGGCTGTGTGCTGTGCTTTTGTCCTTTTGCTTTCTGCCTGGCTGCACTGGGGTTGTTTACTGTTCAGTATCTTCCTGGAGGATTCCTCCTCGTAGCTGAACTTCATTTGAGACAAAGTCTCACAGTGTAGCCCAGATTGGTTCTAACGCATAGCAGTTCTCCTATCTCAGCCTCCCAAGTGTGGGGATTATAGGCATGCGCTGCTACTCCCAACTGTAACTGAATGTAATAAATAGACCCTTTGGCTACAGGTAAGCAGAGGCGGGGAAGATGAGGAAGGGAATGTAAACTAGGAAGAAGAGGTAGACAGAGAAATTCCAGTGGAGCTTGCTTTTATTATTTCCTGAAGTTTGAAGGCTAAAGCCAAAATTCTATAGTCCTGATAGCCTGGGCTGGCCTGCCGTTCTTAGTGGTAATCAAGGAGAAGAGCTGAGAGGAAAGGTAGAGAGGGGCTTCAGCCAGTGTGACACATGACACACATGTGGTTCTGTGACCCCCTGTCTCTTTAAGGACTGACAGGAACTTTGAGTTCTTACGGGGAGAGGGGGGGAGTTGCAGAGGAAGAATTGGACACCTGCTAAGCAGGTGATCTTAATCTGTTGATGTTCTGAGCCATCATATCTTAGTCACTGTTCTGCAAGAGTTCTGGAGATGTCATCACCTCTGATCTCTTGAGGGAAGCAGTCTGGTTCCCCGGAGATGATTATTTCACATGCCAAGCAGCCTCACTTCATGGGGAACGGCCCCTCTTTGGTAGCAGTTTCATGGAGGGTGATCACTCTGTGGGGCTTACTGTTGCTAGGGCTACTTATATTCCTTATCATAAAAATAATGGTCACTTGGTCATCCCCCCTCTTCCTGAAATTAAAGGTAGCTGCAGAGAAGAGTGCCTCAGGAAGAAAGAAGAAACTCAAGAGACAGAATGACCAGAGAAGGACAGTGTAGACTCAGGTAGGTCAGTGACAGGGCAGTGTCGTCTCCTTTAGGGGACTGATGCTTCTGGGAGAGGAAGGCATCCAGGTGGGCCTGGTCTACAGGTTCCTTCACTCCTGCCCACTGCTCCTGCTTCTCTAGTGGAAGAGAAAGGATGTGTCACAGGGGTCAGGAGTTCACACAGCTGGGGAGCTGCACTGTTTGTACCTGAGACATGGTGGGTTGAGCACCATGCTGCTGTTCATTGCTGGTCTCCCACAGTCACTGAGGCAAATCCAACTCTCGACAAGGCTCTTATCTAGGTATATAAGTCCACAGAATGGTATTAGACACCTGTGCTAGAGATGTAGCCATCAGGAGCAAAAATGTGAAGACTGTAAATATGATCACTTTCAGGCCAGGTATGGTGGTGCATGTCTGTTATCCTAGCACTAAGGGGACAGAGGCAGCAGGATCCTCAAGTCCAAGGCCAGCTTGGTCCACATACAAGTTCCAGGCTATCGAGAGCCATATAACAAAACCCTGTCTCAATAATAACAATAACAATAACAATAATAATAGCTTTCAGTTTTTCATAGTGAGTTCAACTGTAAGATCTTATAATCTTATTTAGCCATTGAGAATAACTTTGATTTTAGTAGGGCTAAGTAAATAAACACTATCAATTTGGAGATGATACACCCTCACCCCTAATACCTGATCTCTTTAACAGATGGGAGGTGGTGGCAGAGATGATGATTATGATGGTGATGATGACAAGTAGGAATTACATCATCTAAGCCATGGCATTGAAGGTAGGTGTGTGTGTGTGTGTGGTGGGGTAAGTTTATATCCCTTTTTTCCTTCTCATTGTAGGAATATGGGAATATGCTTATCAGTTATATAACCTTATTAATTATTATATGATACTGTTATGTTCAAAGAAATGACGATGTCATGCTGACTGCTAAATTTGGATCTCTACCATAATAACAGGTCACAGCTAGTTTGGAGGATTTTTAAATTATTATTATTATTCATGGTATCATTATGCTTATGATAAAACATCCTTATTCTTATGTGAGACTCTGGAATCTAGAGAAATTATGTTAGCCCTTATTTTTCTTTCTATTTTGAAAAACAACACTTGCAGTTTTTTTCTTGAACATGGAAAAATTTATGGCCTGGGAACAATAATAAGAGCATGTCTGTGTTTTTAAGATAACCCTGATAACCTTGGAGTCAGTGTTCTGGATGGACTGAATTAGAAGGGAGAACATAGGCATAGAGATACTAATTTTGGACCTAACTTTATTGCTTTTTTCCTTCATTTGTTCATTCATTAATTCATTCAAAAATTCTTTAGGCTGGGCGTTGGTGGCACACGCCTTTAATCCCAGCACTCGGGAGGCAGAGGCAGGCGGATCTCTGTGAGTTCGAGGCCAGCCTGGTCTACAAGAGCTAGTTCCAAGACAGCCTCCAAAGCCACAGAGAAACCCTGTCTCGAAAAACCAAAAAAAAAAATTCTTTAGGCATATCTTTAATATATCCAGTATAGTTGTGGACACAATGATACAACAATGAGCAAATAAAGCACTTGCCATATTGGAACTCACTTTCACTGTGGAAATACCTTCAACTGTGTAGGAATATTGTCCATCGCTTGTCAATATACAGCACTGATACTGGTAAGTGATGGAGAGAAAAGTTGAACAGGTGAGATGGAGCACTGCAGAAAAATGTAATTGACTCACCACTTTTTCAGTGCACATTTCAGTAGCATTGAGTCTATACCCACTGGCGTATGATAATCAGCACCAGTCATCTCCATAACTTGTTCAGTGTGGAGCTTTTGATAGGATGTTTGAAGGTCCTGGCAACATACAGTCTCATGGGAGCAGAAGCCTGAAGGAGGTGAGAGAATGAGTCTTATAAATCATTAGGTAGATATCGTCTAGCCCCCCCCAAAGCATCCTAGACTATCATCATAGCCCAGATAAGAAGTGGAACACAAGTTTGGTACCACTTCCAGAGCATCAGTAAGGATGGGTTGGGTGTGTAGTTTATCCAAGAGGCCAGTTTGGGTCCAGGCAGAGACAGAGAATGCATTATTGTCCTAGTTAGGCTTCTGTTGTGATTATCAAACACTGACCAAAAGCATCTTGAAGAGGAAAGGATTTAGTTGGCTTATGTATCCAGGTCATAGTCCAAGCTAAGGCAGGAATTTGGAGGCAGAACTGAAGCAGAGGCCATTGTGGAACATTGCTTACTGGCTTGCTCCTCATGCCTTGCTCAGCCTGATTTCTTTTATTGGTTTTCTTAGTATATTTAATTTTTTGTATTTTCATTTTATTAATTTATTTTTTATATTCCAACCAAGTTTCCCCTCCCTCCCTGCCACCTCCCATCTGCTCCTCAGAGAAAGTAAGGCCTCCTCTAAGAAGTCTACCAAGTCTGTCCCATCATCTCATTGAGGCAGGACCAAGGCACCTCTGCACCCCCCACACCCCTGTGTCCAGACTGGACAAAGTATCTCCCCATATAGAATGGGTTCTACTAAGTCAGTTTGTGCATCTGAGTTAGATCTTGGATCCACTGTCAGGGGCCTCATATATTGTCCCAGCCACACCATTGTCATCTATATTAAGGGAGTCTAGTTTGGTTCTATTCCGGTTCCTCATTTGTCAGACCTGAGTCAGTGATCTCTCACTAGCTTGGTCAGCTGATGCTGTGGGTTTTCCCATCATGGTCTTGACTCCTTTGTTCATATTTCTCAACTGTGTTCATAGCAACATTATTTGTAATAGCCAGATCTTGGAAACAACCTAGATGTCCCTCAACTGAAAAATGAATAAAGAAAATGTGGTATATTTACACAATGGAGTACTACTCAGTGGTAAGAAACAATGACATCCTAAAATTTTCAGGCAAATGGAGATAACTAGAAAAAAACATCCTGAGTGAGGTAGCCTAGACCCAGAAAGACAAATATAGTATGTACTCACTCATAAGTGGATACCAGACATAAACCAAAAATACTCAGCCTACAATTGACAGCCCAGAGAAGCTAGAACCTTCTTCAAGAAACAGATGGAAGCAGATGCAGAAATCCACCCCTAACCATTGGGCCAAGCTCCTGGCATATAATTGAAGTGAGGGAGGAGCGATAACATGAACTAAGAAGCCTGCTCTATTATACAGCTCAGGACCACCTTCCCAGGATGGCATCACCCAAAGTGAGCTGTGCCCTTCCACACCAATCATTAATCAAGAAAATGCCCCCACAGACTCTAGGCCAGTCTAATGGAGACAACTCCTCAGTTGAGATTCCCTCTTCCTGGATATGTATAGGATGGTGTCAAGTTGACAAAAACCAACCAACATGATAGCTAAGCACAAGAATGATGTTTACTAAAGCACAGAGAGGATTTTCCTGTTTGTCCTAGGATTTCACATCAAAGAGCACATGGTGATAAAGGAGAATTTATGAGACGGAGAACCCAATGTGTGTGTTCCCTTTCTGTCATTCTTCCATCAGACATGAGCCAAGACTCATGAGCTTGCTTGGGAATATGCCTTTAGCCTGTTCATACATGTTTTGCTTCTGATAGGAGCAGTTACTCATATATTTCTAAGTACATTCCATTTTTCTGGGTACAGAGGGCAAGAGGGAAATGGGCACATCTGTACTTGGTAAACAGAAAGACGTGTAGACCAATCAGTCAAAAAAATGTCATTTCAGGAAGCCTTCAGGTGTTCTAGGAGTTGTGTCCAGTGCCAAGTTTTGCTTGGGAAAAGAATTAAATCATGATTTCTGACCTGCCCCATATTTGAAAAATTAACATGCTTCAGTAATGCCATCCATGACTCCTTGTGTCAAAGCTTCCAAGGGAAATAGAAGAGTCAAAAAACGAAGTTGTGTCCACTTTTGTAGTCACTCTTCTGATTGTCTTTTCTCTGGAAACTTGCAGAGACACTTGAGCATGTTTGCTTTGGGTGGTTGCTTATTTTCTTACTGATATGAAAACCAGTAAGAGGAAATGGCATAGCTTTGCTAACAGGGAGGGTCAGCCCTGTAGATACAGGCAGACCAGCATACATTTGGTGTTTTCTTAGAGGTGTAACAATTGTGAATGTTTTCTACAGGACTGATATGGTTTAGAGTAAGGGTTGATGCACTGTAAAATGTTTGGGCCCAGAGACCAGATGCTCCTCTTATAAAAATGCTCCAGGTACCATTTTGGGTGTGAACAACACATCTTACAACCACTCACTTCCTGGAGGTCTCATTTCACAGGTCCACAGTTTTCTATATGTTGTTACTTTATTTTTGAGACAGGGTCTCATGTATTCCAGTCTGGTATTGAACTTACTATGTACCCGAGGACGACCTTGAACTTCTGATCATCTACTTCCAAGTGCTGAGATTGCAGGAGTCATACACTGTTTATGTGGTACTGAGCTCAAGTCCCAGACTTATGCATGCTTAGTAAGCCCTTGACCAACCGAACTTCATCCCTAGTCCTTCATCTGAAATCCTTGAACTATGAGTTGTAGAATTGCTAGTTTTTTCAGAAATATGGTAATGCATATTATTATAGAATCCCTTCAGGGAAGATTGCACCAGTTCTCTATAATTCAGTGGTTCTCAAGCCGAGAGTTATAACCCATTTTGGGGTCAAACGACCCTTTCATAGGGTTTGCCGAAGAGTGTCAGAAAGCACAGATACTCATGTTATGATAAATAACAGTGTCAAAATTACAGCTAGGAAGTAGCAGCAAAAATAATTTTATGGTTGGATGTCACCACAACAGGAAGAACTTTATTTCAGGGTCACAGCATTAGGAAGGCTGAGAACCACTGTTATATTTAAATATGTAGATATGTGCCCAACTGAGTGTACAGTTATTTACACTAATAGAATAAGGATCATCGTGAATTTACATCAGTTCAGATCAGATTTTACTGCCAATTTCATTTGGGGCATCAGACTTTTGGTTTCAGGGATAAAATACTAAAATTTCAGAATTATCTTGAGAGGCAGATTTCTGTGAGTTTGAGGCCAGCCGGGTCTACAAAGCAAGTTCCAAGACAGCGAGGACTGTTACACAGAGAAACCCTGCTGCAAAAAAAAAGAAAAATCAGAGTTATAGTGATGATATCCTGGACTTGTGTAAAACTTTAACTAGGGAAGCAGAAAACTCATGACAAACTTGAAACCACCCTGATCTACATAGTGAATTCTTAACAAAATCAACCCTTTCTCTAAGAGCTGGGCCTGTATCTCCAAGTTAGACTGATTACCTTACATTCTTCCAGGCCATAGGTTTGATTCCTGGCACTGCAACATAATAAATAGAAAAATTTAAAAAATCTCTATCTCTAAAACAAGCAAATAACTGTGTGGGCCAATCCCATGAGTAGCTGTGATTCAGTGAATCTATGCAGAGTAGATTGCCGACAGAACTCTGGTAGACTAGAGATCTTTCCGCTGTATGTGCTGCACCTGAGTAATAGCCACCAGGAGCAGATGAAGATACATTGTTAGCATTCACCTTCTGCTTCCAGTCTCTGCCTCTGGGTCTTGGCTATCTGAAGAACAAGGTCTCCATTAGGTGAACACAGGGATGTAACTGTGCAGGTTGAACCTCCTTAATCTGAATATCTAGAACCCAGACTGCTTTAAGATACCAAATTTTGCTAGGCATTGGCAGTGCACACCTTTAATCCCGCACGGGAGGTAGAGGCAGGCGGATCTCTGTGAGTTCGAGGCCAGCCTGGTCTACAGAGCGAGTTCCAGGACAGGCTCCAAAGCAATTCAGAGAAACCATGTCCCGAAAAAAACAAAATAAAAACAAATTCTGAGTGCTGATGTGGAAACCCCCATATTAAAATGTCATGTGGGGGCTGGAGAGATGGCTCAGCAGTTTAGAGCACCGTGTTGCTCTTACAGAGGACCTGGTTCAATTCCCAGCATCCACATGGTAGCTCACAACCATCTGGAACTCCAGTTCCAGAGGATCTGACCTTTTCTTCTCACTAGACATCCACATGGTTCATATACATGCATGCAAAACATTCTCAAAAAATAAAATATACACATAAGAAATTAATGAAATAAAATGACTTGTAGATGGGTCCTAGTTAAAAGGAAGCTGTACTAGAAATTGTAGAAAATTACTCTCAGGCTATGTCTAAGGTATGTGTGGAGCAAAACAAATTTGTTGTTTACACCTGAGCGTTTTTCCAAAGATATTTCATGATATATATGCAAATATTCCAAAATGTGACAAAAGAATGCTGGATCCAAATCATTTCCAATAATGGATCCTCACCCTGTGCTTTCCCTCTGTTTCCTCTCTGGCCAGGCCTCTCTGGCATCAGCATCCTTCCACATATGATGGATGCACCTGTAGCAGGATGTCCTTATGTGGGGAGTCTTAGGGTACCCCAGTGGGGCTTACAGGGACACTAGAGCTGATCAATGTGCTTTTGCTAGCTGCCTGGGTACTTTCCCAGAGGCAAAGCCCCATGACTTATACCCAGCTAGGCAGTTACAAGCAAATGATACCTCCCAAGCGAGTTGGAAGGGATCTTGTTACAAAGGATCCTCAGGGAGTTGTTGCTTTGGGAACCATTATGAGAGGATAATTAGCTCAGCTACTTGTTTTGGCAACTCCAGTTTTACATACAACCTTTTACAGATATGGCGACCTAACAGTTGCTAGACCCATCTGGGACACACTCCTTCTTTTGGAAGACGGAGTGCTTGTGGCTGCTCTACTGAGGAGAGAGTGAGGACCATGCTCTCTAAATAAGCCACATACTGAGCAACCTCTGCTCTGTCTCCTGGGATTCCAATTGGCCAGTACCATGCACAGCTACCTGGACAGTGAGATTTGGAAGATGGCATGGAAACCAGGTGAGTTGTTTTTGTTTTGTTTTGTTTTTCTTGATGAGGGCTTTAAATACTGAAGGAACAAAAGAATATAAACAGGAATGTTATATCATACCATATCAAGTCAAGAGATTGATATTTAATTCTGACTTATTCATCTAGAACATTACACTATCCACAGAATACATGCTATGTGCTGTTTTGCTGGATATGAGCTCTATCGATAAAGAGTTTAGGCTTGGATCACATGTTTGGGGGATGTATATGGGTATGTGTCTATGTGGCAAAGGGGATTCTGGAGCACAAGACAAAGGACAAGCCAGCAGAGAAGCAGACAGCCAGTGTGATGGAGAGAATCCGAAGGATGGCCTGTGAGCCAACACACATGGTGGGATCACGGGAAGCGATAAACTGAGGGGAGTTAGACATGGGCCTTCATGGCTACATACGATTTTTATCGGTAGATTGGGCAGGAGGGCACCTTAGGAAGAGCATCCTTCTAAACAAAAACAAGAGTCCAGGCTGGAAGAAATACAGTGTCTAGATAATCACTAGGGGAAAAAAGTTCACTGAGTTGTTTTGTCCTGAGTGCCAGGCTAGAGGCCTCTCCTCTCTGGACAGTAAAAAAAAAAAAAAAAAAAAAAAGAGGTCTAACCCGGAGAACCCTTTCAAAGAAAGTCAAACTGGTCATGATATCACTGTGGGAAAGAGCCCTGTGTGGAAGCCTGAATCCCACAGGATGTACTAAGAGAGCAAGGAGAATGAGAGATGCTGATGGGAGGGAGATTTCAATGGAAGCCTTGTTCTAGATGACTGAGTAGGGTCACAAGTGGGTCAGCAGGATGCCTCTGCCTATAAGGATGGACATCCCCAGCTGGGTTCAACATGAAGGGTGTGTTCTTCAGATAAACTCAGGTCACCAGGCTTATGTAGCAATCATCTTTTCCCACTGAGCCTCTGACTGGCCCACTTCCCTTGGTTTCTGAGACAGGGTCTCTTCATTGCCCTGAAACTCACTGGCAATGCTTGCTGGTGCAGGAATTCCAGGGATCTGCCTGGCTTTGGCCCCCAGCACTGGAATTACAAGTGCACAACACCAGGCTTAGTTTTTTCACATGGATCCTGGGTTTCAAACTTAGGTCTACATGCTTCTTTAGCAAGAATTTTACTAAAAGAGGTATCTGGTCAAGCTCCCATCTTACCAACTTCAGGCTGTGAATGCTGCAAAAGACAAAGAATCATGAACATTACAGTTTGAACTTGTACTTGTTTTTTGTGGCCTTTGTGTAGGGTAAAAAACCCAAGCAAGCTCATGTATTGAAAACCCACCAATTTCCACCCTTGAAATCTCCACCCTGGAAAACTCCACCCCCAAGAAATCCTATATAAGCCTGCCTCCCATTTATTTCTCTGCTGCTTCTCACCCTAGCAGAGACAGCCACCCTTTTGTGTCTTTGCCAATAAATCTCTTGTGTAAGGTTTGGAGTGCAGTGTGACTTTGTGGTATTTCTTGGCTTCTGTCTGCCAGGATATGGTCTCTTCAGAACTGCAACACTCCCAATGGGGAAACTTTCCTCTCATAGCTGAAACACTCATTGGGGAGACCATTCCCCCTCAGATCTGTAACACTTACACTTTGGTTTATGAAGTTCATAGTGAACTTTGTATGCTCTCCCTTCTACTGAACATTAATTACACAGTTACTCAGAAGTTCTGCAAAAGCAAAGCTTGCCATCTTGTTCATCATCGTGCCGAGCATAGTACAAAACTGGATCAATAAACAGAGTAATGTTACCATGTGCACTTCCTAAATAATATATATGTCCTTTTAGTGAGTATACATTCATTTACTTAACTTTAAAAATGATTAGATATTTGTCTCTATATGTGACTTTTATGAACAATGTAATGAACTAGTGAACAGTTCGCATAATTCTCTCCTTTTTTTCTACAATTAAATTTTATTGTCCTAAGAAAGAAATCCAATGGTAAAATTAGGAAGGCAGGTGGTTTACGCAGTTTTATGAATACATGCATTTTATAAATTTTTTGTTTTGTTTCTGAAACAGGGTTTCTTTGTATAATCCTGGCTGTCCTGGAACTCACTCTGCAGCCCAGGCTGCCTCCCAAATGCTGGGATTAAAAGTATGCACCACTACTATTTGGGAAAAAAAAGAAAATTAATGATGCTGTGCCTTGAACCCAGAACCTCATTCATGCAAAGCTCCCATGTACCCTGAACTACAGGCCAGTCCTGGAGATACTTGAAAATGACTGGAACAGTTTGGGCTATAGCTCAGTGGTTCAATTCCTAATGCCAAAACCAATCATATAGTATAAAACTAGACGGAGCAGTTTATAAAGGCAATAGCAAGATACCTGTTTTCAAATACTTTTCCTTGGGTTTTCTTTTTCTTTCTTTCTTTTCTTTTTTTTTTTTTTTTTTGGTTTTTCGAGACAGGCTTTCTCTGTATTGTTTTGGAGGCTGTCCTGGAACTCACTCTGTAGACCAGGCTGGCTTCGAACAAACAGAGATCTGCCTGCCTCTGCCTCCCGAGAGCTGGGATTAAAGGCATGCACCACCAATGCCCGGCGGGTTTTCTTATTTTTAAGATGTTGCCACTGAAGAGTTCTTTTTTAAATCCTTGTTAGTTGGTTGGTTGGTTGGTTTGGGCATAGTATCTCACTGTCACCCACCCACGCTGGTCTTGAACTTGAATCCTCCACCTCAGTCTCCTTAGTGGTTGGGATTGCGGGGACTACAGGTGTGTGCCACAGCACCTGGCTGCTGTTAAACCTGAGAACTTTGTCGTCAGTTTTCATGCTTCCTGAACCTCAGTTTTGTGTTACAGGAGTGGTGTGCCAATTAAATACTAAATAGAAGCCATTATTTCGGTTGCATCCCTAATTGACCCACTATTATCCAAGCATAATAAGCATGTGTTCAATTCAGTTGTAGCTCTGCCCCTAATTTCATTATTGGACTACAGTAAAGATTGCCAGTTGTAATTAATATCAAGCAGTTATAGTATTGTTCATTAGTTTTGATCATAATAATGAGTGAGCTAGGTTTTAAATTAGATCTTGCCAGAAATGATGTCTTCCTTTTCTGCAAAAGCACCCAGTCACTGTACTCATATTGTTGTATGACAAAACATTTCCTGGGGAGGCACAGCATACACTTCTATTTATCCCAGATAGAAGCCTGTGGCAGACTAAAGTACAGGTACCACCAACTTGGAGAACCAGTGGGTTTTAGTAGGGTTACTTACAGGAAAATGGGTAAGGGGTCACTTACAAAATCAGAAACAACTCAAGGACAGCTGCATCCCAAGGCCCACCCCAGTTTACAAAAGCTGGGAAACCTGGTTCACAGCCTGCAGGCAGCTTGACAGGTTGGAGAGTGTCCTTTCCAAGCAACCTCTTCCAAGCAGCACAGCTAGTTCCTGCTTCCTCCAGGCAGCTGGTCTGGTCTGAGTCTTTTTTATGGCCTGGCCCTGAACTTCTGCATAGGTTTAAATTGAGGGCTTGCTGTGCATGGTATACAGTTGTTCTCAAAGTGCCGGGAAGGTTGAGGCAGAAGGATTGAGAGTTTGAGACCTGCCTGAGTTTTACAGCAAGACCCTATCTTGGAGCATAAAGATAACACAGCATAATAGAGTAGACCAAAAAGGATGAGAGTCACCTTTAACCCCGTGACTGCTGAGTATGGAGAAGAGAGCAGTCCTGGCTATGGCTCTTAACTTTCTTCCCAGCGCTGACTGGTGCTGCAGTCCGGCTCTTCACAGACCCCACAGGCTGTTCAGAGAAGGTGGAAGGGAGGCTTCTGCCTGCTGAGCTTCCTCTGTGAAGGCAAGACCCCAGGTTGTTCCAGATTCACTATAGCCCCACCCTAAAGCCAGACAGGTATGGCTGGGATGAAGCCAGTGATTTCCAGGACCCTTTCAGCGTCCTGGAAATCACATGACCTTTGTATACTTGGCTGACCTATTTCTTAGAGCCACAGCTGGCACTATGCCATCTTTAGAAAGTGCCAGAATCTCATGGCCACAGTCTCTCACTGGGTCCCCGTTGAGATCTCTTCCATTTCACGAGGTAACTGCACTACCAGACAGATCCTTAGTCTATTCCGTGGTTGTTTCACTTTGGATATTAAATTTTTGTTTATTCTTGTACTTACTTTTGCCATGCTGGGGATTAAACCTAGGGATTTATCGATGCTTTGTCAGTGACCTACATGCTGAGCCCTACTTTTCCATTTTCAGTTAAATTTAAAGTTATTCTTGAAATGTGCAGGCCACTTTTACCACTTCTCCCCTCACCCATCCAACCCCCTCCCTATTCATATAACTACTATTGCCAAGTTGCTAAGCTGCCTTTCTAGCTCTTTTCTGTTAATTTAAACATGTGTGTTTTGTTTGTTTGAATGTGAAGTGTCTTCCCCTGATTATGGGGATGCTAGGAATTGAACTTGGGACTTCTGGAAGAACAGCCAGTGTTCTTAATCATGAAGCCATTTCCCAGCCCCTCATGTGTTCATTTTACTATCATCCGAAGCCTACTGAGAGGTGATATATGAGTTTTGATTATATAAAACCTTTGGGGATTGGTTGAGGCAGAGTCTCATGTAACTCAATCTGGTTTTGAAGCAGAAGATGGTCTTGAACTCCTGATTCTATTCTGCGGCCTCTGCTGCCTGCCCAGTGCTGGGATTATAGGCATGTACCATCATGCCTAGTTCTATAATAACATCTTCTATGTTAAAATGCTAGCTTTTAGAATAGCGTAATAAAACATGTAAAGTTAAAGCTTAAAGGAAACAAAAGTGTTAGGCTTGTAACTTCTGTTAACAAAGCACTCATTTTGGAAGCAAAGCAAACCTCTAAATATTCCATATAGAAACTGTCCTGGGGTTCACAGGACATTCATTAGGTGTTCAATGCCTCATGACTTGAGTTTGATCCACAAGATCAATGTGGTAGAAGGATACAGATTGGCCTCTGACCTAAACACACCCACATACACCCACATACACACTAAATAAATATAATAAAAAAATTGAAAGACCTAGGCATAATAGACATCTATCTCAGCACTCAGGCCTCAAACTCACAAAGATCTGCTTGCCTTTGCCTCTTCAATGGGAATTTAACATTATTTTATTTCTTACTATAGAAATGAGGTAACTTGGATTTTGTTTGTTTTTTGAGACTGGGTTTCTCTGTGTAACAGCCCTGGCTATCTTGGAACTCACTTTGCAGAACAGAGAGATCCACCTGCCTCTACCTACCGAATGCTGGGGTTAAAGGCATGCACCACCATGCCCATCAACTTGGATTTTGTTGTTACTGTTTTCCCTCCTCTTTTGAATTAGTTTACAAAAGAATTGCTTGGTCAAAGGGTGAGGAGATTGTATAGTTTAGGACCATAGAGGCATCAACTAGCAAAGTTAAAAGGAGGAGCAAGGACCCTTTCTGGGGCTGCACGGTACCCGTGTCTGCTAGGAAGATAGTCCTGTCAGGATGAACGCCCTCATTCTCCTTCTTGTCTATCCAGCTTGTATGTGAAGCACAGCATCCAGTCTAGTACCTCAGGGAACAGGACATAAGAGCTCTCTGTCACCAGAGGCAACAGACAGGGCTTTGTCCCCCAGACGGGCTCCCTGGCTTCCTCAGAACTGCCTTGGTGCCATGACCGCTGTACTACAATCAGAACTCAGAGTTCACGACTCCCTTTTCATGGCTTCGCCCTTGTGACCCATGGAGAAGTGGCGCCTCTTATTTTTTCTGAGCTAATTTAAAAATGTTGTCTTCAGAGTAGAAGTGTTTATTAGTTACTGAGAGTGCAGTTGTGCTGCTGTCAGAACCCACAGACAAAGGAGTGCACAGAGCATGTCCCCAGCAGAGAGAGTGGCTGAGGAGAGACAATGTTACTGCCCGTTGCCACCTATGTCAGCCAATAGCCCTTCCGTCCTACCGGAACACCTTCACAGCAAAACCTAAGCTCTGTTGGAAATGCCCATTTCATGGCTGATACAGAAAGAAATTCAACAGATGTTTTCATTGGTGTTCTATCTGTGAATAAATATAAGCATGCTATTCACGCACACAAAGTAGCAACAGCAGTCCCACCTATGAAACCAAAGCAATACAAATAAATCTTTTAAAACTTTTTTTTGGTGTTTCTCTGTGTGTGGCATATATATGTTTGTGTGAGTGTGTATGTACATGTGCACTCATGTATATGTGCACATGGAAGCCAGAGGTGGAAGGTTGGCCGTCTTTTCTATCACTCTCCACATTGTTTTTCAACACAGGTCTCTCACTATCTAGACAACTTACCAACTGGCAGACTAGATGGCTAATTTATTCCAGGGTCCACCTATCTCCTCCTACCCCTACAAGGGGTTTTCCCAGGGTACTAGGGATCCAAACTCAGAGTCTCATATTTGCCAGTAGACTAAAGTATCTTCTCAGCATTCCATTTTATTGTTTTTCCCTAAATTCTCATTAACTTAGAGAACATAAAATCCCAGACTTGTTATGCAGGTAGCAATGACTTTGAATTTCTGATCCTTAGGCCTCCCCATCCTAAGTGCTAGGGACTGAACCCAAGCCTCACACATACTAGTAGAGCACTCTACCAGCTAACTGCATCCCCAGCCATAGATTAATTAGTATATGTATATTATATTACATATAATACATAGTATATTATGTCTATTATATATAAATATATCTAAGTAATGTATATACTAGTGTTTCCCCTTACCAGGACTGGAGAGTGAATCTAGGAACTTGGACAAGTTATACTTGTTCCCTGGGGTGATCAATGGGAACTCTACCATTGAGCTGCATGAATAATACTTTTCAGTAGTTCATATGATTGAATGAAGATACAAACAAGATTTATAAATCAAGTTTCTCCAATAGTGTTCAAAAAATTTTTTTAAGATTTTACTATTTTAGCATGGCATAATGGTGTATGGTCTTTAGTCCTAGCATTTGGGAGGCAGAGGCAGGATTTGGAGGCCAGCCTGGTGTACACTGAACCTCTGACACTGTAAGTGAGCCACCCTAATTAAATGTTTTACTTTGTAAGAGTTGCCGCAGTCATGGTGTCTTTTCACAGCAATAATAACCCTAAGATTTATGCCAAACTTTTTATATGGGAGCTGAAGAACTGAACTTAGGTCTAATGCTTGCCTAGCAAGTGCTCTTGCCTGCTGAACCATCTCCCTAGGCCATGCTCTCTCTCTCTCTCTCTCTCTCTCTCTCTTTAAAATAAACTATTATTGCTGAGTGTGTGTGTGTGTGTGTGTGTGTGTGTGTTCTTTTCAGGGTGTGCATGTGGAGATAAAGAACAACTTGGGGGGCTGGAGAGATGACTCAGAGGTTAAGAGCACTGCCTGTTCTTCCAGAGGTCCTGAGTTCAATTCCCAGCAACCACATGGTAGCTCACAACCATATGTAATGAAATCTGGTGCCCTCTTCTGGCCTGCAGGTCTACAGACATATGCTGTATACATAATAAATAAATAAATAAATAAATAAATAAATAAATAAATAAATAAATGTTAAAAAAAAACAGAAAAAGAAAGACCCTGTCTCCAAAAGCTAAAAAAGAGAACAACTTGGTTTTCTTCTTCCATGGGGACCCTGGGATGGAACTCTGGTCATCAGACTGAGTAGCAAGTGTCTTTTGTCAGCTGAGCCCCCTCATCTCAGCAGTCCCAATTTTGTTCTGTTTCGAGAAACATGTAGTCCAGGCAGGCAGGCCTTGAACTAGACATGCATCCATGATCTTGAACTTCTGATTCTCTGACTGTACCTTCCTAGTTCTGCGACCACAGGTGTGTGCACCACACATGACTTTTTTTTTTAAAGTTCTCTTTACCCATTGGTATATTCCTAAGGAAAGTAAGACAAATACTAATGTTTAAAATCACTAGAAATAGCCGGGCGTTGGTGGCGCACGCCTTTAATCCCAGCACTCGGGAGGCAGAGGCAGGCGGATCTCTGTGAGTTCGAGGCCAGGCTGGACCGACAGCCTCCAAAACAGAGAAACCCTGTCTCATAAAACCAAAAAAAAAAAAAAAATCACTAGAAATAAATTCATTTTTATGACTGAACTAAGCTGGTAGCTATATTCATTTGTTACATTTTACTCTTTTTGGGGGTGGTGGTGGTGGTAGGGTGGAATTGAGATAGGTCTTGAGGGGTGTTTGCAGATGTTCAGACAGGGAAGTGAACTTCAAAGAGATGAGAATGAAAACTCTATTCAGACTGACTTCATAAACCTAGATCAACACTTCAAAGAGTCTGATACCAGGTGATTCATTGTCAGTATATTTAAAATGCAGTACAATTTGGTAAACAAGTTGCCCAGTGTAATACAATCCCCAGTGTACAAGGAAGTGTAATTACATTGAAACTCTGGGTACATGTCATTTCTTCCAAGAAGATGGGTTCTAGAGATAGTCTATCTGTGCTAGCTTAAGGGCCTAGGGAAGGATCTGGACTGGTCTCCACCATACAGATAGAGTAGAGGTCATTTGGGCTATTAGCTGCCTCTGGCCCTGGTTGTCAGAGCCTGGGGGAGCCTCTGGCTATACAGATAATGTAAGGATAATTTAGACATCAGGTATCTCCATCCTGGTTGTGGGAGCTTAGGGAGCCTCTGGCTGTAAGGGTCATTTAGGTTACTAGCCACCTCTGGGCCTGGTTGTAGGAGCTTGATATGGCCTGGCCTAGCAGATAATGGAGACCACCAGACTACTGATCACTTCCAATTCTCAGCTTCCTGGATGGAGGAACAGGTTTTGTTTGTTTTTCATTTTTTCCATTGGAAAGGCAATCCTGTGTGCTTAACATTCCTGGCCTCTCTGGAGATCTGTGGGTGAAGGACCTTTGTGCTATGCTCAGCAGGGTGTCCGGCTAACACTTGTTTTTTAACTCTAGTTCCAAGGGATCCAATGGCCTCTTCTAGCCTCTGGCAGTACCAGGCACAGACATACATGCAGATAAAACAACCATACATATTAAATACAAACATAATTTAAAACACACACACACAAAGTTGGACTTGGCGGTACTCACCCATTATTTCAGCACTTGGGAGACTGAGGCAGGAGGATTACTCCATTTGAAACCAGCCAGAATTGCACGAGAAGTACCAGGCCCATTAGGGCCATAGTAAGACCCCCAACTCAAAGAAACAAGGAGCAAATACTTGTATAGGTGTTTTCCCTATAGTAAATTCCCTTAGTAAATAGTGGCACAGTAAGTACGCTTCATTCTCCTAACAGTTGGCTTGTGTTCATTTTTCTTACAATGATACTATTTCAGCCTTGATTTTCCTATGCCTCTGGGTGTATGTGTTTGTGCAGGTCAGATAACAATCTACAGGCTGTCCTGTTCCTCAGTTGCTGGCCATGTTGGTTTCTGAGACAGGATCTCTCATCTTCCAGTGGTTAGTAAATCCAGGAGATGTCTCCCCAGCTCTGGGATCACAAACCTGTGTTACCATTTCCAACTTTTCTCTGTCTCCGTCAGTCCCTCCCTCAATTGATTCCGTTACTTCTCGAGAAGGGTTTTGGGGGAAGAGAATGCATTCTCATGCGAAGTTGCCGGAAGTGGGCCGCCGCATCCTTAGCAGGATTATTAAAAAACAGATGTAGCCCTGGCTGCCCTGGACCTTCCCATGTGTACCAGGCTGGATTCAAATTTATAGATTCCATCTCTGTCACATGCTGGGGTTAAAGGAGTTACCACTTTGCCCTGGACTCGCGACATTTTTCATGGGTTTTGGGGACTGAACCCCACTCTCAATCTTCCTCTTTGTAATCATTTGTTAGGTATCCCCGGAAATCTAACCTAAATAAACTTGAGTTTTAGGAAAAGTACAGTCAATTGATTCCATTACTTCTGGTAAAGGTTTTTGTGCGGACGTCTTCATTCTCACTCAAATTGCCCCGAACGAACCGCAGCATCCTGCAAGGGATTTTTGAAAAAGCATACTAAAGTACTTAAAGTCGCAACCCAGTGGACAGGTCGGTATCATTGCGTGCTTTCACGTCGGATAAGCGTCACCACTATCCATCTCCCCATCTCCAGATTTTACAGTTCCAAACTGAAGCTCTGTATCTCGTAATCTTCCAAAGATTTTTAACAGGGCTAGGTTAAACGGAAGGCGCATTTGCGCCCCAGGTGCAGCCTTGGGCACCGGGCGCATTCCTCCTTCCCAGCGGATTCACCACGTGACTAAGCAGGCTCCGGGCTTAGCGCTCCGCCCTCACCTATTGTCCCAAGAGAGGAACCGGTATTTCCGGATTAGAGCCACAGACCCAGTGATCCAGGGTGAGGGCGAGGTTGAAGGGGAAGGGGAGTGGAAATTGATCTTAAAACTTATCTTTCACCTGATTCTCTTCTTCCACAAACAACAAAAACAACAACAAAATCAACCCTCCCTCCTCCTCTACCAAATAAACACAATGACCCACAGACATCCATCCCGTGGTTTTAGAAGGCTGGCTGAGTTTTCCTAGCCCATACCGGAGAAAGAACTGAAGTCAGATCTGGACACGAATAAATAAACCCCGAGAATGGTTCTCGAGCCGGAGGCTCAGGGGGTTTTGCTGAGAAGGGAAGAGGCCCAAGCGTTACTCAGTTCTTGCCCCACCACTGGGTGGCGCGGGTGAGGCCTTTCCCCTCCCATCTCGACGTCCAGAAGTGGCGCGAGCCGAAGTAGCCTCTTTTTTTTCCGGGTCTGGAGGAAGCAGGTGACGGCCGCCGCCCACCTACCCTCCCCCTAACAACACACGCTTTCGATAGGCACTTTTTTCTTTCTCCTAAACCTCCAAACAGGAAATAGGTTGAGCCTCTGGAGCGGCCGGTGGCCGAGGTCACTGGCTCCCGCCTGCTGGGGCAGCCCGTGGCACTCCGCCTCCGGACAGCCGCTGACCGCGCCGCGCCACCCAACGCCGGGGACCGTCGCCTGGCTGGACTCTGACTCTGCTGGCTGTCGCCGCCCGCCTTCTCCAGGCGAGTACCTGCCTCCCTGCCCCTCCCGGGGTGCAAGATTGCGCTGGAGCCCCGGATCGGCCGTGGGGCAGTGTGCGTGGACGCCGGCTCTTCCTGTGGGGCTTGGAATGTGATTTATTCAAAGTTGCTTTTTGCCTGCTTCCACTTCCCACTTCTGGGCGGACTGGCATCATAGGGGTTGATTGAGGGACACCCGGGACCTGAGTGTACGCCGCTGCTACAGGTGCCTGGCTCTTCCTTGTCCTTCCATACCCGGGCATTGTTTCACTCCTGCAGAGGGCCTTTGGGTTTCTGTTGCCAGTGATGGTATCTAAGGGGCGGGTGGCCTGGATAGACGCGGCAGAAGAAAGTTGGTGACTGGGTGCATGTGGGGGCGATCCAGGCGGCCATAGGTCTCCCCACGCCGCGTACTGGAAAACTTGTGAGACATTTAATACGCGTGTGTATACTTGGGGTCGTCCGACCCACTTGTAAGGGAGGGGCACGGTTGTCAACACGCAGGGCGTTGTCAAGCTCTCCAGGGCTGCTTTCCACGGCTCCTCTATGGGACTCTCAGTCAAAGCCGAGTTGGAGATCTTTATGTTGGAAAAAGGCCACCGAATGCCAAGCATTCCCCGAGCTTGAGAAGGGTGTTTTCCAGACTGCTGCAGTTAGCGAGAGGGTTTCTGAGCTACTGTCTCTTGGTTGTCCGTGGCGCCTTCCCAGGCCACAGGTGTGCGCGCTCTGCTGAGAGGCTCCTCGGGCCTTTCAAAGTTTTCCCACTTGTCTACTTCATTTGAAAGACCCGTTTCCTGGTAAGGAGTGAGGGATCCTGGGACATTGCTTGGGGCCTCTTGAAAACCCCGGTCTCAGGCCGCACCCTAGCCCTGTTACCCCGGGATCTATTTGCACTTTGACCTTCGGGAACCTTTGGCTCTCGGTGTCTCCAAGAAAAGTTGCTGGTGCCAAGCAAAAGGATGATTCACACCACTTTCCCACCCAGTTTTACATTTGAATGCTATTTTAAAAGTGGGGACAGACAGTTCAGCCTCATTGGACCTGCGCACTCCACCCCAGAGCGATTGGCGCTTTGTTCAGATTGGAAAGTATTTGGCAAGCATATAATCTTGCAGGTTGTTGGTTTGTGGATTTAAATTTTTTTCTAGCAAATATACAGAACGTGAAATTGAGCATTTTAATGTTAAATGCACAATTAAGCGGCATCAAATACACTCAGTTTTCTTCAAGGGACTGAGAATGCTGACTAGGAATGTAAGGCAAAACTAGAGTCATGTAGGCAGAACAGAAACAAGCGTCCCAGTGTTCCTGAGTGGACAAGGCAGGATAGTAGCGGGATTCTGAGTTGTGCTTGCTGTTAATGAAGACAAAAAGCCAGGAGGTTTCGTTGGTTTAGGCTGCCGTAGAATGGAGTCACCTGGGGCTTTCAACCTGTACCAACCAGTTAACTATTGATACAGGTGATCTCTAATTCCTCATCTCTTGGTACTAGGAAATGAGTTTGCACTTAGAAGAAAAATACTTAGAGTACAGCTTGGTGGTACTGGCCTTTAACCCCAGCACTTAGAAGGCGAAGGCAGGATGATCCCTATGAGGATAAGGGCAGCCAGGTCTATGTAGCAAACTCCAGGCCAACCAAGGCTGCACGGTGAGACCCTGTCTCAAAACAAAAACAAAAACACTCTTTTTGTTTATTTATTGGGTGTGTGAGAGTGTGAGGGTGTATGTGTGGGCTTACATGCTGGGATGCTCCTGTGGAAGTTAGGGACAGCTCTATGGAGTCTGTTTTCTCCTTCTACCTTGTGGGTCTTGAGGGTTGAACTCCGGTCTCATACTTGGCTGTAAGTACCTTTACCCAATGAACCTTCAGCCCATCTCCTGACACCGTGTGTGTGTGTGTGTGTGTGTGTGTGTGTGTGTGTGTGTGTGTGTGTGTGTGTGTTGGCACATGTGCATGCTGTATGTACCTGTGGAAGCTGGAGGTTGACATCTGATGGCTTTCCACCTTATATATTGAGACAGTGTCTCTCACTTGAACCCAGAGCCTGATGATTTGGTAGTCTGGCTAGCTGGCTTGCTTGGAGGGTCCCTGTCTTAGCTTCCCAGCTGAGATCTCAGGCTGGCCCCCAAACCAGCCCCACCCACAAGTGAAGTTTCAGTGTGCTGTACCCACTTAGCTGTGGTCTCCCCAGTTCCTTCTCTCCTTCCTTCCTTCCTTCCTTCCCTCCCTCCTTCCCTCCCTCTCCCTCCTTTCTCCCTCCCTCCCTCCTTCCTCCCTCCCTCCTTCCTCCCTCCCTCCTTCCTTCCTCTCTCCCTCTCTCCCTCCTTCCCTCCTTCCTTCCTTCCCTCCCTCCCTCCTTCCTTTCTTCCTTCCCTCCTTCCCTCCCTCCCTCCCTCTCCCTCCTTTCTCCCTCCCTCCTTCCTTCCTTCCCTCCCTCCCTCCTTCCTTTCTTCCTTCCCTCCTTCCTTCCTTCTCTCCTCCCTCCCTCTATCCCTCCTTCCTTTCCTTCCTCTCTCCCTCTCTCCCTCCCTCCCTCTCTCCCTCCTTCCTTCCCTCCCTCCCTCCCTCCTTCCTTTCTTCCTTCTCTCCTCCCTCCCTCTCCCTCCTTCCTTCCCTCCCTCCCTCCCTCCTTCCTTTCTTCCTTCCCTCCTTCCCTCCTTCCCTCCCTCCCTCCCTCCCTCTCCCTCCTTTCTCCCTCCCTCCTTTCTCCCTCCCTCCTTCCTTCCCTCCCTCCCTCCCTCCTTCCTTTCTTCCTTCCCTCCTTCCCTCCTTCCTTCCTTCTCTCCTCCCTCCCTCTATCCCTCCTTCCTTTCCTTCCTCTCTCCCTCTCTCCCTCCTTCCCTCTCCCTCCCTCCCTCCCTCCTTCCTTCCTTCTCTCCTTCCCTCCTTCCTTCCCTCCCTCCCTCCCTCCTTCCTTTCTTCCTTCCCTCCTTCCCTCCCTCCCTCCTTCCTTCCTTCCTCCCTCCTTCCTTCCTCTCTCCCTCTCTCCCTCCTTCCCTCCTTCCTTCCTTCTCTCCTCCCTCCCTCCTTCCTTCCTTCCTTCCCTCCTTCCCTCCTTCCCTCCCTCCCTCCCTTCCTCCCTCCCTCCCTCCCTCCCTCCTTCCCTCCTTCCTTCCCTCTTTTATGTGATAGGTGTTTTGCCTGTATGGAAGTCTGGGCACCCTGATCAGTGTAGGGCCAGAGGCCTTGCATCCATTGGAACAGTGCAGTGGAAGCGCTGGCTCAGCACCCCTCCCTCAGTCTCTTACCACTGATTCCAACCACATTTTGAAAGTTAGTTCAAATGAACTTTGAGAAAAAGAAAAAGGTTGTCTCTGCAAATATTGGAGCCACAGCAGGACTTGAGGCGGATAAAAAAAGGTCTGATATAAATTTCCAAAATGCTTCAACCTGTTTTATTTTTAAAAATCATACACACACACACCCCTCTCTCTCTATCTAATTTTTTTTTTGAAACAGGGTTTGTCTGAGTAGCCCTGACTGTCCTCGGTCTCACTCTGTAGACCAGGTTGGCCTCAAACTCACAGAGATCTGCCTGCCTCTGCCTCCTGAGTGCTGGGACTACAAGTGTGCACCACCACCCGGCCTAAAATATATTTTTACAAGATTTTATGTTTAATTATGTGTCTCTGTGTGGACAAGACCAGAAGAGGGCATCGGGTCCCCTGGAGCTGGAGTTTCAGGTATTTGTGAGCCAACTGACAGGGTGGGTGCCTCTGTAGGCGTAAACAAGCACGTTACCTCTGAGCTCCAGTTCCTTACTTTTCTTTTAATGTTCAGTGTGATGTTCTAATAGCACCATCCATAGTTGGAAGAATGTTTCTATAGCTTCTAGCTTGGTAGTGATGGGTTATTTGTTTCCAGTTTTTAAAATGTCTGGTTCCTGGTTTGAGGGCAGTTTTCAATGAGAACGTAATGTGAACAGGGTTCAGAAGTCATTGTCATAGATCAAGACCGTGACTCAGAACACAGCCGGCTGGGGATAGGGTATTGGGCAGTTTAATAAATAACTGCACAGTGGCAGGTCCTCCATACAGGCTCTTTCTTCTTTCTGAAGCCTCATGACTGAGTGTGTTGAGACTGTCATCTGAAGGAGGTGATCACACGGAGGAAGGAATTTACAGTTTCCTTTGATTGAAAAGCCCCTTTGAAATTGTTGACGATAACTCAGCCAAGATCTAGCAAGAAAGCACCCTCTGCAGAGGATTCCTGAATTCACAGAGTTCCAAACTGCTAATTTTTTTAACTTCTAGCAAGGCAAAATGGAATGGATTTTCCCTGCTTTCCTAGAGTGTCTTTTGAGGTACACTGTAGTTTCACATTTTATCTAGTAACAAATACTATTTGCAGTCTGCAGAGAGGGTGAAAAATCCTTAGGAAACATCCAAGGAATAATTTTATTAAGAATGAAAACTTGCCAACTATTTGACTCACTAAATCAGTCTAAGTATTGGAATATGTAGGTTTAGGCACTTGTGGTTCTATTGTATAACCATTGGGAGTCATTTGGATACATGAACACGTAAACACACCTCGAATGGACATGCAAAATAAAATATTGGTTTTTTAATTAAAACATTTTTATTATTTATTTTTATGTGTGGGTCTTTTGCCCACATATGTATCTATGTACCAAATGAGTGTAGTGCCCTCAGAAGTCAGAAGAGGGCAGATGGTACATAGACATACATTCAGACAAAACACCCATACCAAAAGCACACGAAACAACAACAGCAATAATAATAAAGATTAAAATAATAATTAATAAAGCTAAAGTTGTACTCAGCACTCTTCTTCTCTTCCTCCTCTCCTTCTGTTCCCTTCTTTTTCCTTTTTTTTTTTTTTTTTTTTTTGCAACAAGCTTGCTCTTTCTAGACACAGCTGTCCTAGAACTCACTATATAGACCAGGTTGGTGTCAAACTCACAGATATTGGCCTGCCTCTGCCTCCCAAGTGCTGGGATTAAAGGCATCCGTCACCACTCCAGGCTCCTCTCTTTTTTTAAATGAATGCCTCTTTATACTGGTCTTCATGGAGATTTGGAATGCTGGTTTCTCCATTGGAAAGAATAAGGTACCTTGATTTAGTGTCAGTAAACATTTGGTGTATGATCCATTGTAAGACAGAGATTTCTGAATAGATTGTGATCCAGTCTTGACAACCACCCCAGAGGGTCCTCCCTCCCTCCCTCCCTCCCTCCCTCCCTCCCTCCCTCCCTCCCTCCCTCCCTCCCTCCCTCCCTCCCTCCCTCCCTCCCTCCATCCCTTGTAACAGAACAGAAACTGAGGTCACCCTGGTCTTCTCACTTGAAAGTGTGGTTCTTTTCATCCTCCATCCATGCAGAATTAGAAGTGCTTGGTTGCTTGTTCCCACTTATTGCCAGGAAGCTGGACATCCATTCATTCTTCATTTGAATCTTCTGGAATATCAGATTCTGTACCAGGCATTGAAGTAAATTAAAACAAAACAAAACAGAACAAAACGAACGTAAATTCCAAAGGAGCAAAGCGTTCTTTTGCTGGCACCTGAGACCTCTGATGGCTCAGATTACCCTCCACTCAACAGTGTCATTAATGTAGCCAGGTTAGTGCTTGGCAAACTGACTCTGGGGCACTTTTATTACGGACATGGATCAATATTATTATTCTTGTATGCCAGCCTGAAGGTACTATCTGGTATTCCAAAAATGTAGCCTAGCTACGCATAGCTGGATGTGGTGGTTCACCTGTAACCCCATCCCTCCTGAGCTAGGCAGGAGGATATAGAGATGTGTGCTGGGCTGGGGTATGTAGTAGAGCTGACCTTTACTTCCCAGCTGAATCAACAGGAGCATATATCACAAACTCATGCCTGTGTGTAACATTACAGGAATAATTATCTCCTTCCATGATTGTAGTGAGGCCTCAAGAAACTCTTATGTGTAAAAGTGCTTGTAAACTGTAAAGTGGTAACAAAAGCTGCCTCTTAGCTCCATTTGGGATTTATAACGGAAAGGAGATAGGAAAAGTCACACAGCCGCCTCACACTCTTTAATTTATCTAGCACTTTTCAGTTCACAAGGCTGTTTGTAATTCTCTTGGTAGAGTTACGCCAATTAAAAGGCTTTTTTTTTTCAGAGTTGGGCATGGTGGCACATGCCTTTAATCCCAGCAAAAGGCTGGCAGATTTCCAAGTTTGAGTCTAGTCTGGTCTACACAGGACTGCCAGGCTTACATAGTGAGACCCTGTTGAAAGAGAGAGAGAGAGAATGAGAGAAAGACACACACACACACACACACACACACACACACACACACACACAGAGAGAGAGAGAGAGAGAGAGAGAGAGAGCACGCAATTTTATCGAGATCATGTACAATCCAATTCACCTATTGCAATTCACAATTCAGTGTATATTTATTGTATAATTATTGTGATGTTCAATTTTAGAACATTTATCTGACTAAAAAAATACCTTCTACTTGTTGGCTGGCATGAGTCAGTCTTCTTCCACAAATGTGCTAAGGGTAGTCATTGGTCTTCGTCTTAGGGTTTCTATTGCCAAGAAGAAATACCATTACCAAAAGCAAGCTGGGGAAGATTTATTCGTGTTACACTTCTATATCACTGTTCATCAAAAGCAGTGAGTAAGGGAACTCAAGCAGGGCAGGAACCTGGAGGCAGGAGCTGATGCAGAGGCCATGGACGATGTTGCTTACTGGCTTGCTCCTCATGACTTACTCAGCCTGCTTTCTTATAGAACCCAGGGCCACCAGCCCCAGGATGACACCACCCACAATGGACTGGGTCCTCCCCCATGAATTATTAATTAATACCCTACAGGCTTGCCTCTTACCTGATCTTATTGAGGCATTTTCTCAATTGAGGCTCCTTCCTCTCCAGTGACTCATGTCTTGTATCAAATTGACATAAAACTAGGCAGGACAGTCTTTCTGTTCATAGATTCATCTATCTCAGGCATTTCTATTTTTTAAATTTATTTTTGTTTTGTTTTATGGTTTTTCAAGACAGGGTTTCTCTGTGTAACAGCCCTGGATATCCTAGAACTCACTTTGCAGACCAGGTTGGCCAGGCCCTGTTGATTGTTTGAGATAGGGTCTCACTATGTTGACTTGTCTGGCCTTGAACGCCTAGCAGTTCTCCCGTCTCTGCCTCCAAAGTGCTGGGATTACATTCAGGAGCTA
Organism: Mesocricetus auratus; assembly: GCF_017639785.1. NCBI lineage: Eukaryota > Metazoa > Chordata > Mammalia > Rodentia > Cricetidae > Mesocricetus > Mesocricetus auratus. Next base: position 36,187,445 of record NW_024429182.1, read on the forward strand.
CTACACTTGGCTACCAGACAAGTTTTTATAAATGAGATTATACAACATATAGTCCTTCATGTTGACGTCTTTTATTTAGCCTGAATTTTCAAGGTTTATCCTGTCCCTACCTTTTGATAGAGCTGGAGTCTGAGCTCTGGACTCCACCCATGCTAATCAGTGTTCTACCACTGAGTTATGTACTTGGCCCCACTTGATTTCTCTTTATTGATGATTAATGGTGATGATAATTATGTAGATACACATTTTGACATCCATTATCTACATTTTGGCTAGAGTGAATAATGGTACTGTGAACATTCATGTAGAAGTTTTCATATGAACATACGTTTTCATTTTTCTTGGGTCTGCTCCTAGAAGTGGAAAATCTGTGGCGAGCCTATTGAATATCAAGATCTGTTGAGCTGGTTTCCATAGCAGCTGCCTCATTCTATCAGTAAGCTGGCTCTGTTCTTTGCATCTTCATCCACTTGAACTGCTATAATTTTCTGTAGAGTGTGTGTGTGTGTGTGTGGTGTAAGTATGTACGTGTTCCTGTGGGTGCATACATATGCATGTAGAGCTGGACGTTGGTTTCAGGTTTCTTCCTCGATTACTCTCCATCTTATTTTCAAAAATGATTTCTTTATTATTATTTTATGTATATAGATGTTTTGCCTGGATGTAAGTACACCACTGCATACAATGCCATTGGAGGCCGGAAAAGTGCATTGGATCCCTTGGAACTGGAGTTATATGTGGTTGTGAGCTACTGTGTGGGTGTTGGAAATGGGACTTGGGTCCTCTGAAAGAATAGCAAGTGCTCTTAACCTCAGCCATCTCTCCAGCCTCTCCATGTTATTATTTATTTATTTATTTCTGAGACAGAGTCTTTCTTTGGACCTGGAACTCATAAATTCAGTTAAACTTGCTGGCCAATGAGCTCCAGGGGTCTGCTTGTCTCTACATCAACCAGCTCTGAGGTTACAGATACTCACTGCCTGCATTGTATATGGGTTCTGGAGATCCACACTCAGGTCCCCATTTCTCTCTCTCTCTCTCTCTCTCTCTCTCTCTCTCTCTCTCTCTCTCTCTCTCTCTCTCTCTCTGTCTCTCTGTGTTTCCATTTTCTGTGGTTTTAATTTGAGCTCTCTTAACTTGACATGGAGTGGTTTTGATTTATATTTCTCTGACAGCTAATGATGCTTATTATATTTTTTAAATATTTATTTGTTTTTGGAGGGGGGTGGTAGGGTAGGGTAACTATTATGTAGCCCTGACTTCCTGGAACATTCCTATGCAGACCAGTCTAACCTTAAACTCACAGAGATCTGTCCTCCCTCCCCTTCAAGTGCCCAACCTATTAATTTGTTTCTAAGACAAAACCTCTTGTAGCTAAGATTGGCCTCCAACTCATATATAGCTGAGAATGACTTTGATCTTCTGGTCCTTCTGCATCTGCTCCCCATGTGCTGGGATTACAGGCATGTTCTATGCAATGCATGCCTGGCTCATGTGCTGGGATTACAGGCATGTTTAAAGGAATGCATGCCTGGTTCATGTGCTGGGATTACAGGCATGTTCAATGGAATGCATGCCTGGTTCATGTGCTGGGATTACAGGCATGTTCTATGGAATACATGCCTGGTTCATGTGCTGGGTTTACAGGCATGTTCAATGGAATGCATGCCTAGTTCATATGCTGGGATTACAGGTATGTTCTATGCAATACATGCCTGGTTCATGTGCTAGAGACTGAACCCCAGGCTTTGTGTGTGATCTGTCCGGTAATAATATCACTAGCCACTCATGTGTTTCTTAGACTGTTTTTTCTGGCATTTTTTCCCCTTGAAAATTAGATAAAGAAGAAAACCCATTTTGAATAGATTCTCTGTTGAAGTGTAAGTTGAGCCATTTGTTCTTTTGGAATTTATTTTGTTTTCTTTTACTTTTCATGTACTTTAAGATCTGATGTAGTATCTGATCATCCCGAAGATATGACTGAAATGTTAGTAAATACACAGAGCATCTTTGCAGTGTGTATTTGCATGGGTAAGCAAGGACTTATTCTATGGGCTGACTCAATGTCTATAAAAACATTGGGCACCTGTCTTAGGGTCACTATTCCTGTGATAAAAGATAATGACAAAAGTAAGCTGGGGTGGAAAGGGTTTATTCAGCTTACATGTCACAGTTCACAATCAAAGGAAGTCAGGATAGGAACTCAAGCAGGGCAGGAGCCTGGGGCCAGCAGCTGATGCAGAGGCCATGGAGGATGCTGCCTACTGACTGGGTCCCCATGGCTTGCTCAGACTACTTTTTATAACACTCAAGACCACCAGTGGAGGGATAGCACTACCCACAATGGGCTGGGTCTTCCCCCACCAATCACCAATTAAGAAAATGCCCTACAGGTTTGCCTGTAGCCCAGTCTTATGGAGGCATTTTCACTATTGAAGTTCCTTCTTCTCAAATGACTTTAGTTGAGGTAAAACTACCCAGCATGACACCCATTCAAATGTTAGCATTACAGGCGGTGATCATTTAAAACATTTTAATGGAGATGGGCACTTGAAAATTTAAAAATGTAAAAGTTTAATAAAGGTACTTTTTGATTAGCACCTGTCAAATCTACTTATTAAAATATACAGCGAGGGTGAGGCTGTAGCTCAGTGGTTGGGTATGTGCTCAAGGCCTTGCTTGATGGGTCTTGGTGGTACACAGCTCCATCCCAGTACTTGGGACATTGGAGGCTGGAGAATGGAGAGTTTACAGGCCAGCCTGGACTTCAGGGTGAGATCCTATCTCATGCAAAACAAAACAAAAACCCAACACCAAGAATAAATAAACAACCCTTACGTTGTTATACTTTAAAATCCTGTTAATACAATTTATTGAAGGGTATCTAGAATTGAGTTCCCCTAGGAGAGGACTTAGTATATTTGTTATTTTTCCAAGCTTCCTGGCGGGTGTTTTTTCCTCTGTTGTGTGGAACATTAATTATCTTCAAGTTGTATAACCAAAAATCAGTATTGAATTTTCTGGTTGTCGTGTTTTATGGGGGCTTCCTCAGGTTTTGATTTCCTACTAGAAGAAAATGTTGACAGCCTCAAAAGAGAAGTAGAGAAATGAGCAGGATTTGGTGGGAGAGAGTTGTTTCCTATTGAGAACTGCCTGAGTCAGTGGTGGCGGACTGGCTTGTGGAGGGCAGTGCAAGAATTCTCAAGCATTAATGCATCACGGGAGAGTTGGGGTAAAACACGGGTCCCTGACTATGGGAGTCTGAGAATGGATGTCTCTCAGAAGCTCCTACCCAGGACAGGTGGCGTTGCTGACAAGGCAGGGGAACTTCTAGGCCGAGAGCCAACGGTTTGTGGGCATTTTGGAGTAGGACTGGAGTGTGTGAGGTGGTAAAGCTAGGGCTGCTTGGGCTCCTGGCATGCAGGTGTTTGGTAGTGTCATGGGCATTGTGGGGGTAGGGCACAAAAGGTGCCAACAACTGGCTTCAGGGATGCCTTAGGGAGGGGGCCTGGAAGGGGGAGAACAGGTACTTGCAAGGTAGCAGAGGTAACCAACAGAGGGTGGTAGCCTGATCAAAGAAGCCAGGGTCTGCTAGGTCCTCTGAATTCAGGAGCCTGAGGACCTGGGTGGCACTGGTTTCAGGGAAGGGTTTGAGCTGCCATCAGGTGGCAGGTTTGGGGTATGTAGGGCCCTGTCTTCCCAGCACTTCTTCTGGAAGGCACACGTTACCAAGTCTAGTTGAGCAGCCTACAATCCCAGGTCAAGTGTAGACTTTACTTTCTGATACAAAGGGCCCTCTTGTCCTTCAGGCAACAGTTGCAGGACCCATGGCTGACTCCTGCCTTTTCTCGCCTACCAACGCTGACTGGAACCAAGGTAGCCTTTTGCATCCCATTGTGTACATGTTGTCCACATCACTAAAACCCACTCCCCTCCCAGCCTGTGCAGCTTAATGGCTTTAAAGATTTGCGCAGCCCTGGGCCCAGGGTTCTTAGCATAAATGAATATAAGCCGATTCTGAGAGTGGGTGCTGACATCCGCGAGTGTTTGTGACAGTCCGCATCATGAAGGTCACAAGGTTTGCTACAGGAAAGAATTCCCAGCAGGGTGGGGGCCTGTTGCTCACAGTGCGCCCCTACCCTTCCTTCCAGGTTCACAATGTCCAGACAGACATCCTCTCGTTAGCTTGTATATTTGAAGGAATGCTTAGTATGTCGGAAGATGTAAGAGATTCTCTTGGGTTTGGGAAAGAGGCCCTAGTCTGCCCTAAGCCCTCTCCGGTCTGAGCTGGCAGAGAGTGATCATTTAATATCCGTGCTTTACAACTGCCTGGCCCTGCCTGTGGCTGAGCAGGGGCTGAGTAGCTGCAACATGCTTTAGATATTCCAGTTTTAGTCTCCCTCCTACTTAGGCCTTTGCACACGTTACTATTCCCATGTTCCCTGTGGGGTTTGTGAGGCTCCTGTTTAATGGACAGGGCTGGATGAGAAGGGTTTCACAAGCCTGCTTCCGAGGAGTGGTCCCCAAGACCATACTCAGGTTCAGTAGGTTCAGGGGATTCACTGGACACAGCAGGTGGCTGTACTTGGGATTACAGGACACGCATCAAAACCATCAAGGAGAAAGTGAATGGAGCAAAGGTCAGAGAAACCAGGAACCAGATGCACTGGGGAGACCAGGGCAGAGCTGGCAGAGGTGTTTAATTCCCACACGCCCTGTGGGGAACAGTTGTGACCACACGGGGAACATGCTGCTAACCAGGGAACCCCCTTAGAGGCTCAGCACTCAGGGATTTTTGTTGGGGAATTGTTACATTGGCATCCTCTGCCTACCTGCGCCAGGTTCCACATTCAAACTCCTCAAAGGGAGGCAGATATTGAACAAAACCCACATTTTTGTTTAAGCATTTAGAGACAGTGAGCCACTCTAATTAGTTCAGTTCTGGGCCTAGGGAGCCCTCCCACCCATCTGAACTGTCAAGCAAGGTCTGAGAGCAACACTAGTTCTTCCTGCTCTCTCTTGTTGGAGACGGGGACTTTCTCTGTAGCCCAGGCTGTCTCGGAACTTACTTTGTAGGTCAAGCTAGCTTCACACTTGTGATATCCCAGGCTAGGCTTCCTGAGTGTTGAGATCGCAGGTGTTCTTGACTGCACCCAAGTTTTGGAGGGCCACCCTTTGTAAGTGGCACTCAAAAGGACAGCAGGCTGGTCTGTGATGTTGGCTTTTGTGTGTATAGATAGGAATGAGACTAGAGACTGAAGGTGTTGGTGGAGCCCTTGAACTTGAAAAGGGGATCTTTACAGGGTCTGTGTTGCAAGGAGGATAGAAACAGACTTGTCCTTGTACCTTTATCATGAAGGTATGGTAACCTGGATTCTCACTACAGAGATTAACAGTGGTGATGCTCTCTGGAATAGAGATGAAAGAAGTGTTCATTCATTCTTTTCCGTTTTGAAATAGTACCCATTCTGCAGCTTGTCAGTTCTGCTTCACACATGCTGAGATTGTGTGAGCCATCATGCCCAGCAACTCATTCATTCCTTTACTTCTTATCTGTTTTTCCAGACAGAGTTTCTCTGTGCAGCATTGGCTGTCCTGGAACTCACTCTGTAGACCCGACTGGCCTTGAACTCAGAGTCCTTCTGCCTCTCCCTCCCAAGTGCTGGTATTACAGGCATGTACCACCACTACCGCCTGGCCTTTTTTTTTTTTTTTTTTTCCTTTTTAAGACAGACACTCACTGTGTAGCTCTCGCTGACCTCAAACTCACAGATGTGCCTCATACATGCTGAGATTAAAGGCCTGTGCCATCATACCCAGGTAATTCTTTTTAAATGAAGAAAAAAAATTCTATGGCTGTTTGGCCTGGATGTGTACCTGTGCACTCCCTGTGTGCCTTATGCCTGAGGAGGTCAGGAGAACGTGCCAGGATCTCCTGGAACTGGAGTTAACACATGGTTGTGAGCCACCATGACAGTGCTGGAAATGGAGCTCGGGTCCTCAGAGGGCTCTTAACCACTGAGCCGTATCTCCAGCCCTTATTCATCCATTCTTAATGTCTTATTATTATTATTATTATTATTATTGCTGCCCATATGCTTGCTAGGCACAGGGCCTGGTAATGGGTAGGTAGTGAACACAGAAGTTTCTGACCTCATGAGACCCATGTTCTAGAGGGAAGTGAGTAAGTAGAGTGCCAATTAAGTCACCATGAGAGACCTATTCCAAAGTCCCCAGGGCACCCAGGCTTCTGTCAGGAGGACTGGAAGGCTTTAATCAGACTGACCAGGGAAAGAATCACATCTCCACCATTACCTGTGAGGCCTCTTTCAAGTCATTTATTCGCACGGCGCTGCTTTCCTTTTAAAGACATGGGACACTTAGAGCTGCTTCTGGAGGCTATTTTGAGACGTAAACAGGAGAGTGTAACTAGAACATTTATCTTGGTGTCTGGCACAATGGAAATGTTCACTAAATGATGGTTTAGTGACAGCTAGCCAATGGGAAGCTGTGTCTGTTACAGAGGCTGTCATCTGCTGAGCCCTTGCTCTGTATAGCCCAGTCAGGAGGCATCTGTCCCCTAGCCCCCAGCCCTGGCTTCACAGCCTCACAGTATATCTGTGTTCTGAATTAGAACTTATTAAAAATTTTTTTTTGAGAAAGGGTCTCTCCATCATATAGTCCTAGCTATCCTGAAACTTGCTACATAGACCAGGCTTGCCTTGGATTCCAGGAGAATCTACCTACCTCTGCTTCCTGAGTGCTGGGATAAAGGTGTGCACCAACATCATCAACATTCCCATGTCTCTGAAAACACAAAGACTTCTCTGCCTTCGGCTTTCTGGATCCCTAACATGGTGTTAGAGGAAGTTGTGGCTGCAGGTGAGGGTGAGAAGTAAGAGGACCCTGAAGAATGAAAATTGAGGACGTTGTCTCATGTATCCAGGCTGTGTACCCAGGGACCACCTGAAACTTCTTCTGTTCCCACCTCCTGAGTGCTGGGATTGTAGGTCCAAAACCAGCTTATGCCACGTGGGGAATCGAACCCAGGCTTTGTGCACACTAGGCAAGTACTCAACTGAGCTACATTCTCAGCTGCTCTGTCTGTCTGTCTGTCTGTCTGTCTGTCTGTCTGTCTCTGTGTCTCTCTCTGTCTGTCTGTCTGTCTGTCTGTCTGTCTCTCTCTCTTTTCAACCCCCTCCAGGGCCTTTGTAGCCCAGGCTGACCTAGAGCTCATAGAGATCTTGCCTCAGCCACTGAGTGTTGGGATTATAAATATAAACCAAGCATGGCTTAGGAAGGTTTGTTTTTTTGAGTTGCTGTAATCATCATCATCAGCAGCAGCAGCAGCAGCAGCAGCATCACAGTTCTTGTTCCAAAGGGACTAAAGGGTATTTTATTTGGAGCCAGTATGAGTGACTGAGACCTGGGAACATAGATTTGGGTTGTTCTGAACAATGTCCTCTACTGTAAGAGTGGTTGCATAGACTTTTATAGTCACTAAACAAAAGAAAGTAAAAAACCAATGTGTTTGCCAGACATGTTGGGGACCTGATGTAGGTGGGTCTCAGCAGATGGAAGCTAGGGCTCTGCTAGGTTTAACAATACATTCCATAAAGCTCTTGTGGCAGCTACAGAGATAATAGGTCAGACACAGAGGTGGGAGGAGCTGTCTATTATAATTCTGGCTCTGACCTTGCCACATTCTGTCTCACCAGTCGCCATATGCTAGTCGGCCGGTCCATCTGCGGGGTCTTCAGCACACACATGTCTTCTACACAGAGTTTTAGTTCACTTGCTTAGATGGTTTTCCAAGTCCTGGGCTCAATAGAGTGATCCTCCTGCCTCAGCCTGAGCAACTGGCTCTATAGTGGTGGGTGTCTCCACACCAAGCTTAGAGGAAAGTTTCTTAAATCAGAACTTTGTCTGAGAAAAGATGGACAGTGGGAGGAAGGAGGAAAAGGCCCCTGGGTGTGTCTCTGGGGTGAATGTGTTCCGAGGCCGCCTCTAGAGAAGGCAGGCTGTTTGAACAGAGCCGTGAGTTTACCAGGCAATCCATCGTTTGCCCCACCCCCTTTTTAAACAAAACAAAACAAAACCAAACCTCTCTAACTCTTCTACTTTGAGTTGAGACTTTTTCCAGCTCCCATGGGCAGAGAAACAGGCTGTTTTGGGGGAATTTCCATTTTTATGCTTTAAAAGCATAGAAATGGTTAAAGTACCTACTGGGGAAGGATGTCCACTCTTTTCCTCCGGAAAAGAAAGGAAGGAAGGATGAAAGAAATAAAGGAGAGAGAGAGAGAGAGAGAGAGAGAGAGAGAGAGAGAGAGAGAGAGAGAGAGAGAGAGAGAGAGAGAGAAATACCAGGCTGATCTGGGATTTTTTTTTCTCCCTTTGAGAAGGGTCATGACATGTAGTCCTGGCCTGGCACTCACTGGATAAACTGGGCAGGCCTATCTGCCTCCCAGCTGTTGGGGATACAGGCGTGCACCACTGTGGCTGGCTGACTGGTATGTGAATTCTTTATATTCAGGTTTTGTTCTTGTTGTAGCCCTGGCTGTCCTGGAACTCACTCTGTAGACCAGGCTGGCCTTGAATTCATAGAGATCCACCTGCCTCTGCCTCCCAAGTGCTAGGATTAAAAGTGTGTGCCACCACCACTTGGTTTATATTCAGATTTTTTAAAAGTTCATTTCTATTTAGTGTATATTTGTGTCTTCTTTGTGTGCGTGCAGGCCACATGTATACAGTGTCCTTGGAGGCCAGAGGAGGGCATTGGATCTACTGGTGTTGGAGGTAGATGTCAGTGCTGAAAAGTGAACTCATACCTTTTAGAGGAGCTGCAAGGGCTTGTAATTGTTGAGCTATCTCTCCAGCCTCTACATTCAGTTTTAATTTTCTAGAAAGAGAACTTGAACATCTTGATCCTCAAGTTTATTTGGGATCAGATATATTTTAAAATTTACATAGCTACTGCCTAATACCTGTAATCCCAATACTTGTGAAGCTAAGGCAGGAGGATCATCTGGAATTGTAAATTAGCCTGGGCTCTGTAGTGAATTTCTAGGTCAGGCTGGACTATGTAGTATGACCCTATTAAACAAATTTAAACTAAACAAACAAACAGAAGAACCAAAAAAGAAACCAGAACACTCTATGGTAATGAATTCACAAATAAAAATACCACATGGCTAACCACTTACACTTGCTTAGTCCCAAACTCTATAATCCAGTGAACTTCTATGCAGGTAGGATAGCCATTCTGAAGCAGTGGAGCTTCATGGAAGGTTTTTAAATTTGTTTTCATTGGGTTACTTTAAATCAGTGGTTATAGGTGTAAAGAATTTCTAGAACCCAAAGCCTGTCTGGTGGCACACGTCTTTAATCCCAGCACTGAGGAGGCAGAGGCAGATAGACCTCTGAGTTTGATGCCAGCCTGGTCTACAGAGCTGAGGACAGCCAGGGCTACACAGATACCTACCTCAAAGTGGGGGTGGGGGGAAAGAACTTCTAGAACTCTAAGGGAGTTAGCTGCTGCATAAATATATAATTCTCAAGAACCTTCAGAATGTTAAAGGACATGTCACATATATGGAAGGGACATTTTGTTCAGATTGTGTTCTTCTGTTATTTTCCATATTACAAAGGACTTCACATAATGATGATAGTAAAATAAATGAATAAATACATTAGAAAGCTGAATAATCTCATTTATAAGAGAAAGTTAACTCATTATCCTATTTTCTAATGTATAATTATTTTCCTAAAGAAAGACCCAATTTTGATTTTGTGTGAGGTCATCATGGATGAGAATTCTTTTGTAAGCGTTCTGTGTTAAATGTTGGAATAAAAAATTCCAGTAGCAAATGACACTCACGCCTTTTATAAACCACCCTACCACTTTTACCATACTAAAACAGCTTCCATGGGTAACAAGTTCAACTTGATTCGGGGCCCCCCCCCCGTTATCTCAGGCCTCTTATTTGGGAGGGTTACATAGTAATTTTTTATCACACTCATTAGAAACACAATTTGTTAGAACAAAGTCTGATGCACAAGTGTAATTACATCTTCCTGTGTGATTAAATGTGGGCTGCATGGAACTTTTTCTCAGGGGTGGCAGCTGTAGCCAGCCAAATTCAAGTTCACCCTACAATAGAATTCTTGTGACTAACTGGTGCTAATTGTTTGCAAAACAGCCAGTGGGAGTGACATTCAGGAACACTGGAAGTGAACTATTTCAGTACTGAATGCTTACCCCTTGTTTTTCTGCACTGTGTTGTGGTTAGAGGATGTTAATTGCTTAATCAGATAAAGTGAAATGAGCTTTTGGTCTATTGTAGTTGTTAGAAGAAATCATATCTTGTATCTCCTCTGTCTTCTCATTTTAAAAATGGAAGAATGGTCCAAGCTTGGTGGCACATACCTTTCATCCCAACACTTAGGAACGTAGGAGGCAGAGGCATGCAGATCTCTGTGAGTTTGAAGCTAGTCTGGTCTACAAAAAGTGAGTTCCAGGACAGCCAGAGCTACACAGACAAACCCTGTCTTGAAAAAAACAAAACAAAACAAAAAAACCAAAACAAAACCAACTATATATTTCTCAGGGAAAATATTGTGAATATATAAAATCACAAACACTCATATTTTGGCTATCTTGTATTTATTCTTTGACAGTTTTATGCATATATACATTGTCTCTCGATCCTATGCACCCTAACTATCCAGCTTCAATCCCCTTCAGACACCCCAACAAAGCTCCTGCAACCTTTACTTCTTTTTCTCTGTAAGCTATGGGGTCAAGTTAGTACTACCTCCTGAAATGTTGACCGATACTATTGGTTTATCTTGTGTGGGTAATCATAGCTGTCACGAGTCATGAGTGCAACAGTTACATCATATCCAGAGGATAGCATTCTTTCCCACCCTCTGGCTCTAACATTCTTTCTGTATTCTTCAACATTCCCTGAGACTTAGTGGGGTGGGGAGTTTGATATAGTTGACCCATTTAAGGCTGAATACTCAACAGTTGCTTATTCTCAACTCTTTGACCAGGTATGAGTGTTTGTTTTGACTTCTACCTAAAGCAAAAAGAAGCTGCTCTGACCAGAGTCAGGACAAGCAATAGTTTACAGGTGTAAATGTATTTGAACCCCAGAGCCTATAACCTCTTGATTCAGGAGCTTTTGGTCAGGTTTATAGTAGCAGGTATGATTTTCCTCCTGTGGAGCAGGTTCAAATCAGTCAGAAGCAGTTGGATATTCCCATGACCTTCATGTCAGTATTGCACCAGTGGGCACATCTTGCCTGACAGGTCAGTTTTGTCGTGTTGACAGTTCACTGCTGCGTAACTAACTCTATTGATACCCTGCCTCCCCAGCAGCCTGCATATCACTTTCTAGCTCTATAAAACCTAGCTAGCAAAGTCAGTGCTAGCGTGATTTCTTTGTGCTTGGCAACAGAATGTGGTGTGTCTTAAGCAGCAGGGTCTTTCCATCTAGCTTTGGTAGGCAACCAACAGAAAGTGGTACTAGCATTTGTTGTTTTGAGGGACTTTTGGGGCCTCCCTGATCAATAATTCATAAGGAGGAATCCCACATCTGGCGCTGAACTTTTCATTTAATAATCCATAAACATTCAAAATTTTAAGGAAGCAATAAATTCCAGTTGTCAACTTGACTGTTTGAAGGAGGCACACCTTTGGGTGTGTTGGTGATGATGTTTCCAGAGAGGCTTAACTAAGGAGGCAAGACTCTCCTTGAATGTGGCAGCATCATCCCATGGACTAGGGTCCAGGACTGAAGCAATAATCCCAAAGGACTTGAGAAACTACTAATTTAAGTCATTCAGGGAATTCAGGGAGGGAGAGAGAGAGAGAGAGAGAGAGGGAGGGAGGGAGGGAGGGAGGGAGGGAGGGAGGGAGGGAGAGAGAGAGAGAGAGAGAGAGCGAGAGAGAGAGAGAGAGAGAGAGAGAGAGAGAGACTGACTCTGATTCTAGGACTGGCTGTTGAGCTCAACACAGAAGTGGAGTTCAAGAGTAGGAGGCCTGGACATTCTGGACATCTGTGCTGATCATAATTGCTATGCAATGTCTCTTTCTCCAGTTTTACTTTCCCTTGTAATTTGCATAGACAAGGACAGCGTTGTTGCTATATGTTGCTGTAGCACATTTTATGGAGGGAAGGGACCCACAACTTGAAGAAGTTGGTGAGGGAGGAGTGTGTGAGTCAGCTCTTTCAGAGCGACAAGACACAACTAAAATTCAAGTTCATGAAAGTCAGCTTGCTAGCTATAACAGGATCTCCTGGGATGGTAGTTGCTTTAGACATAGTTGAATCTAGTAGCCCAAAGGATACCATTCCTTTTGGTGCTGTTTTTCTCAACATCTTGTGAAGAACTATCATTATGAGGTAGGACATGTGGACAGCTAACAGTCTTGTCAACCTGCCAGCCTTGGTTACTGACTCCAATGCAAGAAGGCATTCCTCTTTTTTAAAATTTTATTTTATTTTGTTAATTTTCTTTTATATGTGTGATTCCTTTGCTTACTTGTATGTATGTGGACCACACATATGCTCGATGCTCATGGAGATTACAAGAAGACTCTGGAACTGGAGTTATGGATGGTTGTGAGCCACCATGTGGGTACTGAGACCCAGTTTCAGGTCCTCTGCAAGAGCAGTAAGTTCTGTTAACCGCTGAGTATTTCCTCTTTTAAAGTCACATTCATCTCAGAAATGATCTAGCATGAATCATGTCTACCATGCTCCACAAGGGTACATCCATGGGCCACCAGGTTGGATGGGGTCCACTTTACCATGTGAGCGAGTGGAGAGTGAGGAAGGTCCTTAAAGGGAGGAGGAGGAGGAGGAGGAGGAGGGGGAGGAGGAGGAGGAGGAGGAGGAGGAGGAGGAGAGCAGATTCTAAGTCTTCTAGTCCAGATGTTTTCATACTAACAGAGCTCATCTTGGGCTTTGTGATACTTCAAAAGATACTAAAAAGGAATAGGGCAACGTGCGGTGCACAGGCCTGTAATCCGTTCCATAGGAAGCTGAGGTGGGAATCACTGTGAGTCCGAGGCTAGCTGGGTTACCCAGTGAGACCCTGTCTCAAACAAAACAATCATCATAAAAGAAACAGTATGAAACACAGTATTTTATACAATTAATAATGCTAGTTTTTTTAAGCAAAAGATAAAAAAATAGTCATTCAATTAAGAAAAAAAACCAACCAGTCAGAATTGTTTGTAATTAATTAGACTTTGCTGATGGCCCAAGTAACTAGTTCACAGCAGAGGTGCATTGCTCTTAAATGGCAGCTGGAATGCCTTCCTCATTTGCCAAAGCACAGCTTTCCCGGAGGGATTTGCAGAAAAAGCAAATCTGTTTCTGATTTTAATACATCCAAAGGCAAGTAGGCTTTTGACCATTTACTACCAGGTCCCGAGATCAATCACTTCCTACACCATTAGTGCGTGAAGGATTAGTGGCCCCAAAGATTTATGTGTGGATTAATCGGGGAGTGTACATCAGATGCTGTGTTTAAAGCTACCCTCATCCCTGCAGATCATTTCTGTTAGTGCTGTATGCAGAGCACTCTAGCTTTACCTAATACTGACATTGTGAGATCTGAAAGACCTCTTTTCACCCGTGGCCTGGCATGCCCCTACACCCTCTGATTGGACACATCCAGCTAAGGAGACACAGAGTGCTGGAAAGAAAGGAACAGCAGCATCCAATAGAGCGGATGTTAATTGAGTTGTTCTAGCCAAATAGTGACCAAGATTTACAGGACCGTGTACTGAGAAAGACAAGATGAAGTACAAGAAATACATGGCTATTTTGGAAGCAGCGGTGGGTATTACCCCACTTAACAAAAGAGAGCTTCTACCTGAGAGCCGGAGGCACGTAAACCTTTGGCAGCATCCTGGGTAAGCAGAGGAGGCCCAAGCTTCTCTCCTAATGATGGAAACAAGTTTTGGCTGTTTGGGGGACCAGAGAGAGAAAAGGGCCTCTCTCTCTCATGGGAATACCAGTGTGAAGTTCATCATTGAGAATGTGTTTTCTTTCTTCCTCTGAGCATCTGAGAAGAGGAAGTAATGGCATGTTAAGGATACACTTTTACTATTTAGATTTTCAATGGTGTGTGTGTGTGTGTGTGTGTGTGTGTGTGTGAGTGACTATATTTCAGAGATATTTAGCTTCAAACAGTTTTCCCATCACTATTCTTTGTGCGGCCCACTGATTTGCCTTACTGGAGAAAGTTTAGTGTAGTTTTTTTTTTTCCCCAGGTTCGTGGGTCTTAGTGCAAACATTTCTAAGGTCCTCCTTTTGTTTCTTTGCACAATGAAAAGCTGTTGTTTAAGGTGCCTGCCTGCAGGATAGACAGTATTTTCAGGGTCTGAATTTTATTTTTAAGCTGCATGAGTTACACAGCAGTAGTCACCAGCCAGTATGAGGCATCTTTCATACGTGGAATTTCTTTTTAAAAATTAAAAATACTGGTTTCATGATATACTCATTATGGAAGATGTAGAAAATATAGAAAAATGGGTGGATTATTTATACTTTCATGTCCCTAAGAGAATCCCTAGAGTCATGAAAGCCAGTGCTTTTTAGTGTAGGGAGAGGAAGAGAATTTTGCCCTCCTCTCCCAGAGGACATTTTGTAATGTCTTGGGGGCATTTATTTATTTATTTATTAGAATTCAAGGTTGGTGCTGGCCATATCCTACCATGTGCAGGACAGCCCCTCTGAAACACAGTGACTGTGCTACAAATGCCAATCTCACTGTGCTGTAGATATTTGGTTGAGGTAGATTTTTTCCTGTCTATAAAAGGAGTTTTTTTAAATTAATTAATTAAATTTTAGACAGTTTTTTCTTTGGTGAGTCTTAGGTCTGTGATAGAATTTGGAGACATTACTATTATTATATCATTCACTGTTTTTCTCCTGAAAGTAAAGTGTGGAGAGGTCATGCTATAATGAACGGACTGGTTTTTGTTGTTGTTGTTTGCTTTTGGTTTTTGTTTTTGAGACAGGGTCCTTCCATGTATACTGACTGTCTAAGAACTAACTATGTAGTTGAGGCTAGCCTCAAACTCATAGGTATCTGTCTGCCTTGGTCTACTGTGTGTTGGAATAAAGGCATGTACTATCACATCTGACAACCTTTTTTTAAAAAAAAGATTTATTTTTATTATTGTTTTCTTTTTAATCAATTATAGCTTTACTGGAGTCCTATCAAATTCATCTCTCTCTCTCTCTCTCTCTCTCTCTCTCTCTCTCTCTCTCTCTCTCTCTCTCTCTCTCTCTCTCTCTCCTTTATGTGTATGGGTGTTTTGCTCTGTGTCTATCTGTATAACACACGCATGCCTAGTGCCAGGAGAGGATGTTGTCAGATTCCATGGAACTGCAGTTACAGAGGGTTATGAGCAGCATGTGGGTGCTGGGAATTAAACCTGGATCCTCTGGAAGAGCAGCCAGTGCTCTTAACCACTGAGCCATCTTCCCAGTCCCAAAATTCTTCTTCTTATTTTTCAAAATGAAAATATATCACTACTCCTTTCCCCTTGAACTCTTGGCAGTCCTTCAACCTGCATTTCCAGCACACTCACAGAGGATACTGAGGGGCCAGATGATGCTGCGGGGTTGGCACATGGGCCACACAGCATCCAGAGACACACTTCCTTTTGTGTTTGCTGTCTGTCTTGAGACCTGGAACATTTGGATTATCTTGATGGCTTTTTATCCCAGTTCCTCCTCCCCCAGAAGCTGTTCAAGATCTCAGTGGCAGGGAGGTAGATTGTTGGCTGTACTTCTGTGAGAGAAAATTTCCCTTGAGCATTCTGCATGAATTGGGCATGCTGTTGCGTGCCTGTAACCTCAGCGCTGGGGGAGTGGAGGCAGGAGAATCATTTATTATAACAGCTACAGCATAAATTTGAGACTAGCCTGGACTACATGAGATTGCACCCTATCCTCCCTACTCCAGGAAAAAAAAAACTATGTAATAATAAGATGTTATAGACACACAAACAACTACAGTAAAAAGCAAGCTGCTTCAATAAAAGAAACTGTTTAGACCTGATACCTGCAGAAAAATCCCACATTTAGGCCAAAGGCGTAACCAGGCACATCTTGATTTGCTTGCCGTTTATTTATCTTTGGAAGTAATAATAGAAACTACGAATGGGCTGGGCTCAATCTTCTGCTTGCTTTGTAGGAAGTCCAGATGACCTTGGGTTAGCCTTAGCCTACATTTCCTACTGATCCTTGGAGAGGGGAAATGCGCCTCTTGCCTGAACAAATAAAGTCGACACCGTCCCTTACTTCTGGTTTGGCGGTGTGGGAAGAAGAGGGTTTAAGAGGGAAGAGCCGGTATTTTTTTGTGCCGCAAACACAAGAAGTGGGTCCAGAAGTGGCAAGAGGGCACATTCTTCCTCCCACGGCAGGATTCCCTGGGACTGCCTCAGCGGAGCCCGCACAGCCCAGGTTTGAGCTCGCCCCCTTGTGGTAGTGGTCAGCAATGTGGAGGGTTAAATGTTCTTTAACAGAGCGATAAAAAGAAAACCTGTCTCGTGATGATAGTGGTCAGGTCAGTAGCACAAGGATATAAGCCAGTTTCCCTGAAACCATGTAGAGGAAACCCTTTTGTTTCTTGTGCTTTCTCTTTGTTCGCTTTAGTATACTAAATTTTGTGTATATTTTACTATATTAAAACTTTCCTTCCAGGTCTGGGAGACACACCTGCACTTGATGGGAAGAAATAGGGTTGAGTTTGAGACCAGGCTAGGCTACATATTGAGACCCTGTGTTAAAGCGGGAAGTTTTCTCTGTTTCTCAGCAGGAAAAAAAACCTGCTAAGTTTTCCCCCTTGTACACAGAAAGTAAATTCTCTGATATTCTTGTACCTGGGGATTTTCCTCAGGTAGGCTGGGCCTAGCCCAATGCCTATCAGTTGATAAATAGATGAATGGATGGTGGTATGTCCATACAGTGGAATGTTATTTCATTCACGGCTGTTAGAAGCAATGGAGTATTGAAGGCTGGAGACGTCAGCTCAATGGTTATGAGCGCATACTGCGCCATCACTGCCTGGTGCACGCCTTTAATCCCAGCACTCAGGAGGCAGAGGCAGGTGGATCCTTGAGTTGAAGGCCAACATGGTCTACAGAGAGAAGTCCAAAAAAGCCAGGACTACACAGAGAAAAACCAAACCCAAAGCCAAAACCAAACCTTGTCTCAAAAAGCCAGATAGAGCTAGATGGTAGTGGCGCACGCCTTTAATCCCAGCTCTTGGGGAACAGAGGCAGGCGGCTCTCTGTGAGTTTGAGACCAGCCTGGTCTACAAGAGCTAGTTCCAGGACAGCCTCCAAATCCATAGAGAAAACCTGTCTCGAAAAACTAAAAAATAAAAAGCCAGATAGCCAGATAGATAGATAGATACATAGATAGATAGATGATAGATAGGTAAATAGATAGATGATGCATGATAGATAGATGATAATGATAGATGATTGGTAGATAGATAAAGGGTGCACACTGCTCTTGCAGAGGATTGGCACTTAGTTCCCAGCACCCATGAAAAGACCCTTGCAGCCTCCTGTAACTCTAGTTCCAGGGGGTCCAATACCCTTTTCTGGCCTCAAAGGGCTCTTTCATGCACAGGCACACACATGCATGTAAATAATTTTAGAAACTCCAAATCCCCAGAAATGGAGTTACAGTGGATTGTGAACTGCTATGTGGGTATTGGAAACCAAACCTGGGTCCTCTGCAAGAGCACTTTAACAACAGAGGCAATTCTTCATGTATGTATGTATATATGAATATATTTATTAAGTGGGTTCTGATACATGCTAAGGAAGAACCTCAAATATGGAATGTTAAATAAAAGAGAAGTTGCCATATAACTGTCACTATTGTAACAGACATTCGCATGAAATACACAAAATAGATAATCCTAGGAGACTGGAGAGACAGCTCAGCAATTAAAAGCACTTGTTGCTCTTGCAGAGGACCTGGGTTTAGTTCCTAGCACTTGCATGGTGGCTCACAACTGCCCATAATTCTAGTTCCAGGAACTTCAACACACTCTTCTGGCTCCTGAAGGTACTGCATACACATGGTACCCAGACATACATGCAAACAAGAAACTTATACACATAAAATAAAAATAATTTTTTAAAGAAATGACTTACAAAAAATAGGTAAATCTCTAGAAACAAATGAGATTGGTAATTGCCTAGGGTCAGAGGGCAGGGAGAGAATTGTGGGGCTGGGGAGTGATTGTCAATGGATGTTGGGTTTCTTTGAGGGGATAATAAGTGTGTAAGTCTGTGTACATTTAAAAGCCATACTATGGGGTAAGCTATGATATGTCGGATGTCACTGTGTCCCCCAGATCTCATCAAGCTGTAGTAACCGTACTGTCTCCTCCAGGGTGCGGAGCACTGCCCTACTGTCCTCTCCCTGTGAGTGGGACTGGCACCCAGGCTACAGCACCAGGCTCAAGCACCCAGCGAGTCACAGACCAGTGTCCACCTACAGCCTGTTCTCCCAGGTACCTGCTTACTTGTGTCTTATTAACCTAGTCACTGGCTCAAAAATTTGATGTTATTTCACATCATCAATAAAGATAAAAATAAACACATAGTTGGGGGGAGTAGCACTTAGTGTGCCTGGTGTCTGAAGTTGGAGAACATTTTGGTAGGTCACACATGTAGTTCATCATCATTGATATGGCAAAATTATGTAATAGTGGGAGGTACTTGTTTGTCTATTAAAAAAAAAGAGCACACTGGCTTCTGAGGATGGATTTTGTACTCAATTTTAGTGAGGAGCTCAGAGTGAGTATTATTGTTACAGACTCACTTTTAAGGATGAATTAGACAAGATTTACAAGGTATTAGGCTTTATTTTGACAGATGCTTGGGTGTATTAATCCTTAGTTTGGGTTTAGCCTCTGATGTAGCTCGTCTGTGGCTGGCCGGATGGAGTTGGACTTTTCTTCGTGTACTTAGATCATAATTCTATCTGCTTCAGCTGGCTTCTCCTACTTGTTTGGGGAACTAGAGTTGAGTGGTGTGGAAACTGCATATTCCTGAATGACAGGAGGTTCAGGACCCAGGCTGTGGCTTTCTTATTGTATGGCTTTAGATACAGGTCTAATGTCTGTGAACCTCAGATTCAAGGCAAAGTCAGCTTGAACCTAACAGCTTAACTAGTAGCCAAGACCAGGCACATTGCAAGACCTTTCTTGGAGTCTGGTTGCCTGAGATTGTTTTAGTCAAATTTTTGGTTCTGTGACAGAAAGTCTGACATAAACAACTAAAGAAGAGAAAGAAACTGATTTAGGCTTACATTTTCAGCATTTTTAGTTCATGGTCATCGTGCTCCGTGTTTCTGGGTCTGTGGTGAAGTAGTGCATCATGGCACAGAGGTTGCTCACTTCACAGCAGCTGGAAAGCAAGAGAGATAGGAAGGACACAAGACAAGATACAGTCACATGGATATGTCCCATCGCCAACTTCCTGAAGCCAGGCCCTGCCTCCTGAAGCTTCTAGCATCTCTAAAATCTAGAGACCTAGTCTTGAATGCATGAAACTGGTGGACGTTTTATATTTAGACCCACCTGAGCACTCTTGAATGGAGGTAGACCTCATCCACTGAATCCATGGGGTTATCAGTGGGGTTTGTTTGTTGGGACATTCTGTACAGAGTTCTGAAAGGTCTCAAATGTGAGGAAATTTGCTTATCCAGGCTGCAGAAGTGCTTTTTTTTTTTTAAATCAGAGTTCTAGATGGGATCTGCTAATTTGGTCAAATCAACTGGAAGGATAGTGTGGAATATGGCAAAGGGTGTCTCGATCCTCTGAGATGTTGAAACTAAAGAACTTGAGCTGTATAACTTTAAAAACATCAAAACTCTTGTGTGTGTGTGTGTGTGTGTGTGTGTGTGTGTGTGTGTGTGTGTGTGTACTGAGCCCAGGGTCTTGTGACTGTTAGGCAAGCGCTCCAACCCACAGAGCCAGTATCAAATCACCAGTGTATTTAGCATCCGATGAAGGACCATTTCCTCATACTTGCCATCTTCTCACTGTTCTACTGAGAGCTTTTTTTGTTTTGTTATTTTGGTTTTTGAAACAGGGGTCTCATTATATCACCTCAGACTCATCAAGATCTGCCAGCTTCTGTCTCCTAAGTACTGGGACTGAGGGAGTATGTCACCACCCTTTATGTTTTTTTGAGACAGGGCTTCATAGTGTACTCTTGGCTGGTCTGGAACTCTCTATTGTAGACCAGGCTGGCCTCGAACTGCTAGTGGTCCCCCTGTTTCTGCCTCCTGAGTGCTGAGATTGACTGGTGTGTACTGCTACAGTCAGCTTGGAGTCTCTTTTATAAGAAAATTAGTTTTGAGGGCAGAGTCCCCATAACCTAATCACCGCTGAAATGCTAAGTGTGTGTGTGAGTGTGTGTGTGTATACACGAAAAAGCATACTGTAATTGAGGGATCTGAGCTAGCATTGCCAGCTGTAGAAATGTTCTTTCAGGCTCCAGCAGGTTCCTCTTGGGAAGTCCTTCTTTGTTCTGATTTTTTTTTTAAAGATTTTATTTATTATGTATACAATGTTCTGTCTGCATGTATGCCTGCAGGTCAGAAGAGGGCACCAGATCTCATGACAGATGGCTGGAAGCCACCATGTGGTTGCTGGGAATTGAACTCAGGACCTCTGGATGAGCAGTCAGTGCTCTTAACCTCTGAGCCATCTCTCCAGCCCCTTTGTTCTGATTTTTTAACTATGACTGGCAAGGCTTCACCACAACAGCCAGGCTCCCGAAGTCAGTTCCTGCTTTTTGATTTGTTAATACAAAACCAGACAGGGAAGAGAAAGGAAATAGACTGCCAGGGTAATAGTTAGACTTGTTCCTGATAAAAATGGCAAGTTACCGGTTTTGTTTTAAATGTAAGTCTCAAGGAACATGGGGATATCTTGGACATCACCCTTTGGTTAGTTTGTTTAAAACACAAGTCAGCCAGGCATGGTAGCTCACACCTTTAACCCCAGCACTGAGTTGGAGGCCAGACTGGTCTACAGAGTTCTAGAATAGTCAGGGCTGTTACACAGAGAAACCCTGTCTCAAAAAACCAAAACATGCCAGTGGGTGGTGGCACATGCCTTTAGAGGCAGGTGGATCTCTGAGTTCAAAGCCAGCTTGGTCCAAAAAGCGAGTTCCAGGACAGGCTCCAAAGCTACACAGAGAAACCCTGTCTTGAAAAACAAGCAAGCAAACAAACAAAGAAAAAAACCACAGGTCAAGTACTCTCCCTTGATTAGCTGGGACCCACACTTGAACTTGCTTTATTATCTCACCTCTCTTAGAGATACTCTTGGATATACTGTGCTCGACTTCTGCCGAAAGCCTTTCTCAACTCTTGTGCTGATGCTTTTGCAAGACATCTTTACTGAGTCCCAAACTGCTTTGCAAACAAACAACTAGGTCATAGCTTGGGAGGCAGGAAAGGTCACGTGCACTGTGGAACTTGAATAAAGTTTTCATTACTTAAGTCAGTGCAATGATCCATGCCTGCAAACGCATCATACAGGAGGAGGATTGCTGTGAGTGAGTCTGAGGCCAGTCTGGGGTCATAATGAGACCCTGTCTGGAAAAAAAAAGTTTTATTTGTATGGTTTGACCTGGGCTGCGCATGCTTATTAGGGAAGACTTTGATTTGCCTTCTTCCATGCCTTTCCTAGGGCTCTCACCCTGCTGACTCCATAAGTGTGGGAGTAGCTTGGTGCAGTCAGCCTCTGAGAACATGAGAACACTGCCAACCAAGCTCTCCCAGACGTCCTGGGGCAGAGGCACCCAAACCAGGCATCCCAGTCACCATGCATTCCACTTTAATACACACCAGGAGAAGCAGGGAGAGAGATGCGACTTGTGATGCAGATGGGACACACTTCCTTTTATAATAGGATTGGCTTCCCATCTGGCATGTGGTCACAAAACGTAGATGACAGGGACAAGGTGTCTGCTTACTCTGCTGTGGTGAGGACACAGGGCAGCCTTGTCATAGCTGTAATTTACCAAGAATCAGTGCTTGCCAGGATATGATGTGTGTCCTCACTACTGTCTACCATAGGGATGGCAGCTGTCAATCTGGAGGTAATGTGTGTTCCATTTTATTGTAGTACTAGTATTTATGGACTATGCTAACAACTTATAAGATATTACAATTATATAAAAATACAGTTATGGCCTGAGAGGTGGCCCTGCAGTTAAGCGCACTGGCTGTTCTTCCAGAGGACTCAGATTTTATTCCCAGCACCCACGTGGTGGCTCAATAACATCTGCAACCCCAGTTCCAGGGCTTATGATGCTTTCCAGTGGCTGCAGGAAAACACACAATGCACAGATATACATGCTGATAAAACACCCATAACCACAAACATTTAAAAATATAAGTATCTTGACAGTCTCTAAACCAGTACAAAAAAGAAAAAACTTTAAAGAATGATGTGATATGTTGGAGTGTCTTCTTACTGATGATTTATGCTTTATGAAAAGATAGCCAAGCAACATTCTTTTTTTTTTCTCCCTTCTTTGAGACAGAGTTTCTTTCTGTAGCCTTCTTTGGAACTCACTTTGTAGACCAGGCTAGTCTTGAACTCACAGAGATCTGCCTGACTCTGGGTTCTATGTGCTGGGATAAAAGGCATGTGCCACCACCACCCAGTAACATTCTTGGTTTTTAACATTATTTTTATTTTGGGATGGTGGTGATTGAACTCAGGACCTCCCATATGCTAAAAAAGCACATGTACCACCACTGAGCCAAACCTCTATCCCTATGATAATTATTTTGGTGGGGGGGGGCAGTTATTTTTCAGACAGGGTCTGAGTGTGTAGTCTTGACTATTCCGGAATTCACTGGACAGACCAGCTGGCCTTGGACTCACAGAGACCCACCTGC
This sequence comes from Mesocricetus auratus, assembly GCF_017639785.1. NCBI lineage: Eukaryota > Metazoa > Chordata > Mammalia > Rodentia > Cricetidae > Mesocricetus > Mesocricetus auratus. The sequence goes on from NW_024429182.1 coordinate 36,210,424, forward strand.
TGCTGCCTCTTTAGTGTGCTACAGGTATGGCACTACGTCCATCCTTTTAAGATTCTTTTTCTTATTTTACATTTATTTAACTTTATTTTATGTACATTAGTGTGAAGGTATCAGATCCCTTGGAACTGGAGTTATAGACAGTTGTAAGCTGTCATTGAGTGCTGGGAATTGAACTCAGGACCTCTGGAAGAACAGTCAGTGATCTTAACCACTGAGCTATCTCTCCAACCTTGCTCTAAGATTCTTATATGCAGCACAACAGTTCACAAAGAGCTTCTGTACACCCCGGTGTAGAGTTGGACTCAGTATCATTCAGAGATACCTGGATAGAGAGTGTGCTCCCAGTGATCTAGAGCACTTGGCTCATAAGTGACATGTATTACTCCTTTTCCCTATTACTGGGCTGTACCACTGAGCTGGGTTCCCAGCCCCAGGTCTCAGTCTCCAAAGTGCTGGCATTGTAGGCTTGCACGCCCACCCCCCCACCCCCACTTCATTTTACTGCCTTTGGTGATCTGTGGTAGGATTTGAGTAACTAAGCATTGACTGTGTGATGCTGCAACGATAAACAGCACACTTACTGAAAGTAAAAATAAGTATTTATTGTAGAAATTACTCACAAGAGACCAAGCAAGTAACCCAGATGAGCCGAGTAGTTTTCTGCCGCTGAACTGGAAGCCGAAAGCCGGAAAAAAGAGACTGAGACTTCCGTTGTTCAGTCTTTTATACCTTCCTATGTAACGCCCCTAGCCATGCCCAAAAGTGGGCCTGGCTAGTGACGTAGTTCACTGCCTATGTCCATATATGTCTTTAGTCATGCCTAAAGTGGGTGTGGTTAGTGGTGTGGTAAACCACTCTTTTATTACCTCATCTGTATGCGCCTCTAGTAAGTCACATGGCTAATGGTGGCACATGGCTTCCTCCTACAATTCCCCTTTTAGTCTAAAAAGGATATTTAAACTTAGAACAACTAACTTGTGTCAATGAACAAAATGTATCAAACATCTATCCCATCTAAACCTAAACTTACCTGAAAGAAACACCCAAGTCTGAACACCTCTTTCCAATCCCAACTCTAAAATAATTGAAAACTAACACTAACAGGTGTAAACTATCGTTTTATATCAATAGTAGGGAGAGAGGGTGTTGAATTCTCAAAACTACTTCCTGCTTAGATGGGACAATGACAGTCTCATGGGGACTTGTGAGAAGAAAAATGTTAGTGTAACAAAATCTCAGTAGATCAGACAGTCTCTGTATGGCAGGAGATGCTTGAATGAAGTTCCTGACTAGAGTTCTAGTGTTGATTAAGCTCTCTTCTGAAGCTCTGGCCAGATTGTAGAAGGTGTGCTGTTTCAGTTCCTTGGTCTGGAGTTGTGTCAAGTGATGTAGTTTCAAGCCAGTTTCAGGATAGTGCTTGTCAGGTTGAGTCGATGATGTGGGGCAGTTCAGATGCCTCCAGTCGAATCAGGTGGAGTCAAGGAAGTGGATCCTCATTTTCTTTATGAAGCAGTTGAAGATTACTGTCAGGTATTCCCTTGTTCTCTGGAAAACTCAAACACTAATGTTAACAAAGAAATATTGTAACTTTTATATGTATGCATACTGGAAGAGGTGACAATAGGGAAGATGGTAAACATGAAGGAAATTAGACTTTTCAGAAAAAGAAATCCATAGATAACAGTCCCTAATTTTATTTTCTTCTGTCTTATATCAATGGCTCTTTGATAAAATACAGAAATACAGTTTGTCCTTTTTCATCAGCATTAAGAAAATTCAACGTTAGTAAAGCATTATGTAACCTGTGTTTGGGGGTCTTTGTTCCCCCTGGCTGTTTATGAAGCATCTCTTTTAAGGTTCGTTTAGATCTTCCAATCACTGCTTGTCCTGTGGGATTGTAAGGTATACCAGTTACATGTTTTATATTATAATATTTGAAAAATTATTCCAATTTACTGGTGACATATGCTGGAGCATTGTCAGTTTTTGTTGTTTTAGGTATACCCATAACATCCATCACCTCTAAGAGGTGTATAATAACAGAATCAGCTTTTTCAGAGCTGAGGGCAGTAGCCCATTGGAAGCCTGAGAATGTGTCTATGGTACGGTGTACATATTTCAAACTACCAAATTCTGGGAAGTGAAATACATCCATTTGCAAAAGTTCATTTCTGTGAATAACTTTAGGATTACAACCTGCTGGTAATGGAGTTTGATTGTAGAATGAGCAACTGGGGCAATTTCTTACTATTTCTTTGGTTTGTTGCCAGGTGACAGAGAAATTCTTATTTAAACCTTTGCTGTTAACATGGTGTTTCTTATGAAATTCTGAAACTTCCAACACATTACCTATTAATAAACAATCAATTTCATCATTGCCTTGTGCCAGAGGACCTGGCAGACCTGTATGGGATCTGATGTGTGTTATATATATAGGATGAGTCCTGTTTCTGATGGTTTCCTGTAATTGTAAAAACAATGAGGTTAATTCTGTACTATCAGGAACAAATTCTGCAGTCTCAATGTGCAAGACAACTCTTTCTGCATACTGAGAATCCGTGACTATATTGAGAGGCTCTTAAAGTCTTTAAGTACCATGAGAATGGCATATAACTCTGCCTTTTGTACGGCGTTGTAAGGGCTTTACTTATATTTCCTGATTTATACCCTGCCTTACCTGATTTGTTTGCATCCGTGTAGAAGGTAAGAACTCCAGAAATAGGTGTTTGCCTCACGATACGTGGAAGAATCCAAATTGTTTTCTTTTTTTTTTTTTTTTTTTTTTTTTGGTTTTTCGAGACAGGGTTTCTCTGTATTGTTTTGGAGGCTATCGGTCCAGCCCAGCCTCGAACTCACAGAGATCTGCCTGCCTCTGCCTCCCGAGTGCTGGGATTAAAGGCGTGCACCACCACCGCCCGGCCCACATTGTTTTCTTTATGAATTTGATTCTCTCTGTTTTGGGATAGTTATTACTAATAGTTCCCAAAAAGTCACTGCAAGCTATTTGACAATACTCATTATCCTTCCATAAGGAGGAAATTTCCTCATTTGTTAAAGATACAATAATATCACCTGGGTCTTTCCCAGTCAGTTGACAAAGCCTTAACTTACCTTTTAATATCAAATCAGAGATCTTTTCTATATATGTTTTCAATTTTTTATGCTGTTTATGTGGCAGAAATACCCATTCTAGTATGATGTCTTCCCTCTGCATTAATATTCCTGAGGGGTATTCTCTAGATGGTAAAATAACCAGAATACAGTCTAGTTTTGGATCCACATGTGCTTCTAATATCCTCTTTTCTACCAATTCTAATTCTTTTTCAGCCTCAGCTGATAGTACTCATGGGCTGTTTAGGTCTTTATCTCCTTTTAAATCCATTTTCAGGTGTTTTAAATCATGCCCTTCTACACCGATAATTGTCTGTAATTGAGAGATTTCTCCTAATAGTTTTTGAAGATCATTAAGAGTCTGGTAACGATCTCTTCTGATCTGTACTTTCTGTGGTCTAATTTTCTGAGCATGTATTTTATAACCTAAATAATTAATAGAATCTCCTCTTTGTATTTTTTCTGGGGCAATTTGTAATCCCCAGTGAGGCAAAGTTTCCTTTACTGCTTCAAACATCTTTTCCAAAGTATCCTTATTTGAATCAGACAGTAGTATGTCATCCATATAATGATATATTAACGAATGTGGAAATTTTTTATGAATTATTTCTAGAGGTTTATGCACAAAATATCAACACAAAGTTGGGCTATTTAACATACCTTGAGGTAGTACTTTCCACTGGAATCTCTGTACCGGTCAGGAATTATTATAGGTAGGTACTGTGAAGGTGAACTTTTCTCTGTCGTTTTCTTGTAACGGTATGGTGAAGAAGCAATCTTTTAAGTCAATAACTATAATTGGCCAATCCTTAGGTATTAGAGAAGGTAATGACATCCCAGGTTGTAGAGACCCCATAGGCTGAATTACCTTATTGATGGCTCTAAGATCAGTAACCATTCTCCACTTACCAGAGTTCTTCTTGACAACAAAAACAGGTGAATTCCATGCATTAGTTGATTCCTCAATATGTCCAGCATCTAGCTGTTCCTGAACTAACTTCTCCAAAGTCTCTAACTTCTCAGATATCATAGGCCATTGACCCACCCAGACAGGTTCATCTGTCAGCCATTTTAAGGGTAGAGCTTTTGGTTGCTCTGTAGGTTTGGCACTAGTATCCTGCTTCTGTACAGCCTGTACATTTGGCATCTGTTTTCTGTACTGCCTTACTATATTCTTTCTACCACCAAGAGCTTGTCTATAATTCCTAGCTGATACAGGAGGAATGTTAATCTGCGTATTCCATTGCTGTAATAGATCATGACCCCAGAGGTTTATAGCAATATCTGCAACATATGGCTTTAACCTTCCTCTCTGTCCTTCTGGCCCAATAAAGTCAATCCATCTAACGCTCTGTTTAACTTGAGATAGGGTTCCAATCCCTAAGAATTGAACCTTAACCTCTTTTAAAGACCAAATTGGGGGCCAAGACTTCTGATTAATGATGGTGACATCACTTCCGGTGTCCAAAATGCCGTTAATCATCATATTATTTACTTTAACTGGTAACTTGGGTCTATGATATTGTATAGAAGTTTGCCAAAATATACGTTTTGTATTTCCTCCTGATGTAATTGATTCATCCTCTGGAGCTAATGTATTATCCAGTGCCGTATTATTTACAATGGGCAGTGGATCTTCTAATTGTCCTGGCAGAGGCTGTCCTCCACTGTTACTGGGAATGACCGGATAATCTTGCTTTTTGGGGCCATCCTGAGGCCCCTGCTTAAGTTTCCCGGCTGTAAAGGTCTACCTTGTCTATTTGTAGTCGACCAGCATTTGTTGGTCCTATGTCTGCCCTTTCCACACCTCCTGCAGAGACCAGGAAGCTGAGGCCTTCTGTCTGATGCATTCCTGGTAAAAGCATTTTTTCTAGGAATGCGTTGTCTACAGTTCCTACTCAGATGTCCTATTTTACCACAGTTAAAGTATGTGGCATCTTTATGTCTGTTAAAATTTTTGGAGATTGCCTCCCCTACCCAGGCCTCTATATCGTCACAGGTAGGGTATTTGGCATCCTGGTGCCTCCTCAAGCCTGTAGAAATAGCTTCACCTACCCAAGCTCCCGTATCCTGACTTTTATATTCCAGATTCACTGTATATAGGACCCATTCCTTCAATGGCGCTGATCTTATTTTTAATGGCCAAAGTACCTGCTTGCATTGTGGATTTGCGTTCTCATATGCCAAAGATTCTAGAAGGAGTCGCCTAGATTCTGGATTTGCTACTTGTACTTCTATTGCTCTGGATAATCTCTCTAAAAATTCAGTGAACCTTTCCCTTGGACCCTGTGCTACCTTGGTATAGTGTTGCATTATCTCTCTTGTTTCACAAACCTTATCCAAAGCATTCAAAGCAGCTGTACGGCATAAAGACAACCATGTGCTCATCATATGCAGACTGAACCTGCGGGTCAGCATAAGCACCCTCCCCAAGAATCTTGTCTTGGGGCGCTTCATGACCGTTCTTTAATCCTGAATCTCTTAGGCTTTCGCCTCTTGCCTCCATAAAGCTCTCCATTGAATTTGACAAGAATTTTTGAGCACTGCTGAGGCTAATTGGGCTCAGTCTTTTGGGGTTACTGTATTTGCAGTGGCCCATGAGGTTAGGAGCTCTCTGACATAGGGAGAATGAAGACCACACGAAACAATGGCCTCCTTGATTCTCTTTAGGTCCTTAATCTGTATAGGTTCCCAGTGATAAGCAATGGGACCATTTGAGTGCTTTTTCGTTGCTGGATTTTTGGTTACAGATATTGGGAAAACCATAGGTGAACGCATAGCAACCTTAGGGAGATCTTTCCGGCATTTGAGAGGTGTGGGGAAACCCCTGTCTTGACCTGTTGCTTGTATATCTTATTCTGAAGTATCAGATTGGACGTCTTCTAAAACCTGCAGTCTATTCATCATTGTTTCTCTGAGCTCTTGAAGTTCTTGGTACAAATAATTTTCTAAGGACATCAGGGAATCGTTCATTTTTTTGCATTCGTCATTTACACATGATTCCAAATATTTAATATTCTCATCCTTAGAAAATTTCTCAATGGCATGTAAACTGCCTTCCAGAAATGACGTTCTATCAGCTAGTTTGTCATTGCTCTCAGACATGGAACAAATCTTTTCTGTTAGCATTTCAATCTTATGTTCCAGTCTTTGTAGTTTGCTAGTGAAATCATCAAACATGGAACAGTGTTTTTGGTTAAACATTTCAACATTATGTTCCACTTTTTCTATTCTGTCTGTTGAACACATTTTTCCTGAAAGTAATTCAATTTTGTGTTCCATCTCTTTAAGCCTGTTTGTCAGACCTACAGCCTGGTTGGGCTGAGGAGCAGCCACTTTCTGGGCACCTGGATCCGGGTTCCGGAACTTCTGACACCAAAATGATGCTGCAACAATAAACAGCACACTTACTGAAAGTAAAAATAAGTATTTATTGTAGAAATTAATCACAAGAGACCAAACAAGTAACCCAGATGAGCCAAGTAGTTTTCCGCCATCGAACTGGAAGCCGGAAGCCGGGAAAAAGAGAACTAGACTTCCGCTGTTCAGTCTTTTATACCTTCCTATGTAACGCCCCTAGCCATGCCCAAAAGTGGGCCTGGCTAGTGACGTAGTTCACTGCCTATGTCCGTATACGTCTTTAGTCATGCCTAAAGTGGGTGTGGTTAGTGGTGTGGTAAACTGCTCTTTTATTACCTCATCTGTGTGCACCTCTAATAAGTCACATGGTTAATGGTGGTACATGGTTTCCTCCTACAACCATGTACATAAAAGTAGTAATTAACTGATATCTAAGTGTATGTGTACACAAGTAAACATAACGGTTTTAGTTACTTTTCTCCTGCTATAAAGAGACACTATGACCAAGGCAACTTATAAAAAGAAAATAGCACTCAGGAGGCAGAGGCAAGTGGTTCTGTGTGAGTTCAAGGCTAGCCTGGTCTACGGAGTGAGTTTTGGGATAGCTAGGGCTCAACAGAGAAACCATGTCTACAAAACAAACAAACACCCAAAACATAACAAACAAAAAATTTATGGGTGTGGCTTCCTTATAGTTGCAGAGGGTGAGTCCATGGCTCTCAGGGTGGGAAGCACGGCTGCAGGAAGGCAGGCAGGCAGGCAGACAGGCAGGCAGGTAGGTAGGCAGACAGACAGACAGGCCGGCCATGGTGTTGAAGCAGCAACTGAGTACTTATATCTGCTCTGCAATTGGAGGCAGAATGGTGGTAGGGGAGATGCTTGTGTGGGCTTTTGAAACCTCACAGCCCACCCCACAGTGACACACCTCTCCAACAAGACCACACGTCCCAATCCTCCTCCCAAAACAGATTCACCAATTAGGGACCAAGCATTCCAATACACCATCCTATGGGGCCAGACCCTTTCTTCTGTAGGCCAAATACAACATTTTGCAAATAATTTCTTTTCTAAATTCTAAAACACTTGCAGGAGTGGGAACAATGGGATAAACACATGATCCTATTTTGAAAGCTGAGGTTGGTAGGAATTTTTAAGAGCAGGACTTTGAGGCTATCTTTCCTGGGCAAAGAAGCCAGATTATCTCAAAATGGTGATCTTCCTGTCTTATGTCAGGGAATACTGACAATGTTTCTTTAGCAAAATTCTTCAAGCTTTGGTGTTGATAGAAGTATAAGCTTAAAAATATCAGTTCTCTGGTCTCTTCTCAGACCCACTTGTTGCACGAATTCTAGTTGGTGTTAATAATAAAAACCCAGCACAGATACTGGGGTTAAAGCTGAAGATCAGAAAAGAAGCGTGGCCAGCCACTCGAGCGTTCTTACTTCTACCAATGTTCAGACTGCACGGGTGATCCTGTCCTCAGACTGCATCTCCAGACTGCCTCTGTCTCCACCAAACCTCAAACTGTTTCAGACTAACTGCTGCTCAGATCGCTCTGAGTGCCTGTCTTTTCCCGCCTTATATTTCTCTCTCTGCACAGCCATGTTCCTTTCTGTCCCCACCTCCTTAGAGCTGGGATAAAGGCATGTGACTCCAAGTGCTGGAATCACCTTTGTGTGAGCTCTGTTTCTCTTTTAGACAGATTCCATATCATGTAGCTCAGTATGGTCATGAACTAACAGAGATCCATCTGCCTCTGTCTTCCGAGTGCTGAGATTAAAGGTGTGTTACCACTGCCTGGCCTCTAAGGCTAACTAGTGTGGCTGCTGGGATTAAAGGTGTGTGGCTAGTTTTGTACTCTGATCTTTAGGCAAGCTTTACTTGTTAGGTCATAGAATATCACCACACCCAGTCACTTAATCTTGTGGGCCTAGGATCTTGTTGTGATTGTGTGTGTGTGTGGGGGGGGGTATGATGTTTTAATCAGTGCCTCATGCCACTTTGAGGTTTCAAAAACCCATGTCTGTCTGTCTGTCTGTCTGTCTGTCCCTAACACATATAAGCTCTTTACTGCTGCAGCACCATGTCTGCCTGCTGCCGTGTTCCCTGCCATCATGGTCATGGACTAACCCTCTATTTATAAGCTACTTTGGCCATGGTGTCTCTTCACAGTAATACAAAAGTAACTAAGACACAGGGCCTCTATATAGTTGACTGTCGTGGAACTTGGAATGTAGACCAGTTTGGTCTTGCACTCACAGAGATCCACCTGCTTCTGCTTCTTGAACTCAGGGATTAAAGGAATGCTTTTTTACAAGTAAAGCAGAGACACTGATGCCCAATGTCCAGAATTGCTATAACATTTATGTTAATTGGGGGCTAGAGAGATGGCTGACTGCTCTTCCAGAGAATCCAGGTTCGATTCCAGTTCCAGGGGACCCTAACCCTCACAAAACACCAGTGCATATAAAATAAAAATAAATAATTAACAAAGATTTATGTTAATTGACTTACTATAGTGTTGGAAGTTTTTGGTACACACCATGTATTTAATCTGTTGACTGGGGTTTCTGCTTTTTTTCTGCAGGATGAAGCTAGCAGGTAACATTTGCCCCTGAAAAGAGACCTAGTAAACCCTGGTAACACAGTGTAGTGCCTGTTCCTTGCCAGGGAGGATGTAGTCCTTCACAGGAAGAGCATCTCCCTACAAGGCCTGCCAACTAAGGCCACACTTCTTGGCTCCCATGTTAGTTACTTTTCTATTGCTGTGAATTGACATTATGACAAGGCAACTCAGAAGATTTTTTTTTTTGTGGCGTTTAGTTCTAGAGGTTTAGACTGTGACCATTGTGGTGGGAAATGTGGCAGCAGGCAGGCATGGTGCAGGAGCAGTAGCTGAGAGTTTATATCCTTATCCCAGGCTAACTAGGAATGATGCCAGGCTTTTGAAACCTCACAGCCCACCCTAGGGTCACACTTCTTCCAACAAGGCTACACCTAATTCTCCCCTAACAGTTCCATCAGCTGGAGACCAAGCATTTAAACACACAAGCCTATGGGAGCCCTTAGCATTCAAACCACCATATAGCTACCATCACTGGAGTTGGGTGAAGCTTTGTACCATCAACAAGGCGGAGCACTATTTTGGTCTCTGCTAATGGCCTGGACAAACATGATGCTTTGCCCTGGAAGTCTCCTAAAAGCCAGGGCTCACATAGAACTATAGCTGCTTCTTTCCAACTTGAAATCTCCTTCCAAATAGCACTGCAGGCCTCCCGAGAGGTTTAAAAGTATGTATGTATGTATGTATGTATGTATGTATGTATGTTTGTATGTATGTGTGAGAGAGAACATATATGTGCCACGTATGTGTGTGGTCAAAGGACAACTTTGGGGACTCCATTCTCTCCTGTCATGTACGTCTTGGGGATGGAATTCAGGTTGTCAGTCTTGGCAGCAGTGCGAGCCTTGCCCACTGAGCAGTCTTGCTGGCCCCATTCCCAGACTATAAACCATCTAGACCAAAGCTGAATCTGAACTGCAGAGCCAATTCTTTGGTCACTTGTGAGGTCAACTAAACTCATCATACTCAGAAATGTTAGCACCAAGCAGAGGGTGCAGTGGCTGGGGATGTTTGCTCTGGGCAGGCAGAGGAAGAGGCGGTGGGAAGGTACCATTTGCCAAGAAGTTATCTCTGTGAGTCCGACTACTTTGTACTTACCGTAACATCTTTCATCGCAGCAATAACATTCACGGTGCTGTATTGCCAGTGATAACAATGAAGTTCAAAAGAGAGAGACTTGGATAATCAACTCTTTTGCTTTCTTTGGCCCCAGCCTTCCTATTGTACCGCTGATGCTGAACTTTCCCCAGCCAGACCACCCAGGGCCTTTTCATATCGTCCTATGTTCCTAAAAGGCTTGTTTCTTGAACTCCATTTCCTTGCTGTATCTATGACTTAGATATTCTCTGGGCATCACTTCCTGGTATTGACTCAAGTGGGTGCTTCCTATTTTAGGCATAGAAAGGAATCTAAGCAGGAAGCCCATGCCCATCTGTAAACATGGGACTGAGGAAGGAAAATCCCCAGTTGTAAGCCAATCTGGTTAACGAAGACCTTGTTCCCCAATCACAAACCAAAAGAAGAAAAGAAAAGAAAGAAAACAAAACAAACAGACAAAAAAAGAACACCAGTGAAGACTCTAGGGCAGAAATGACAGAGGCAGGGTCCCAGAAGCCACAGCCACAAAGAAAGCCAGTGTGACTGCTGGCAATGAGCTTGTGAGACTGAATAGCTGGTGAGGTTGGAGAAGGTGGGGTCACCTCAGCAGACCTTGGAGGTTGTTTTAGGGCTAGCTGCTGTAGCAAAATCCTATACCGGGGGTTGGGGGGTGGGGAATTCAAAGCACAGATGTTCATTTCTCACACTTCTGAAGACTAGGCAGCCCAAGATAAACATGCTGGGCAATTCAGTTCTTTTGTTTTAATTTTTAATTTAATTTTATTAGTTTGTATGTTTGCATGTTTTGCTTGCATGTATTGTGTGTGTGTGTGTGTGTGTGTGTGTGTGTGTGTGTGTGTGTGTGTAGGCTACAGGAGGATGTTAGATCCCTTGCAACAGGATTTACAGGTGGTTGTGAACTGCCATGTGGGTCCTGGGGATTGAAGAGCAACCAGTGTTCATAACCACTGAGCCATCACTTCAGTCCTCCAGATTCAGTTCTTGATGAGGACCTTCACCCTTTGCTGGCCAGAAGAGACTTCATTTCTTAGCATAGTATTTTCTAAAGATGTGGAGACAGTGTGGGATGGGGGAGGAGGGAATCCATTCATCCCACTATGAGGATCTTACTCTTTTTCCCCCCATGCTCATGTGTATGCCTGTGTGTATGTGTATTTGTATGTGCATGTTTGCAGGTGTGTATGTGTATGTATGTAGGTGTATATATGTATGTATCATATGTATGTGTTTTTGTATGTGTATATATGCAGGTATGCAGCCAGGTGTGGTAGTGCACGGCTTTAATCCCAGCACTTGGAGAGGCAGAGACAGGTGGATCTCTGTGAGATTGAAGCCAGCCTGGTCTACAAAGTGAGTTCCAGGACAGCCAAGGCTATACAGAATAATCCTCTCTCCCCCCTCCAAAAAAAAGAAAGAAAGAAAGGAAAGATGGAGAAAGAAAGAAAAATGCTGCCCATGTGTCTGCACAAGTCACCAAAATTTCCAAAGTTAGTTAAAACTTCTTGTGCTCATATACTCTTTCATTATACAAAATCAATTTTATGGTCATTAAGTCATCTAACATGATTGTAAATATGTCAATTGAAAAAAGAACAAAATGGTTCTGGAAATGTGACAGTGTGGCAAAGCTGACTTTCATTCTGAGTCACGGGGCTATAAAGACTGCATGCAGAGGGCACTTTGTTTGCAGGCTCTTCTATGCAGCACCTAGAAGCATGGAAGCTAAACATGAGCACATCATAAAGTACTAGAAAGTTCTCAGACCTCCAGCTTTTGACTAACTGAAAACCACTGTTTTATCTGGCTGCATTTTTCTTTTTTAAGATTAAAAAAATTATTTTCTGTGTATGAGTGCTTTTCCTATATGTATATGTGTATACTGTCTGCCTACTTTTGGAGATCAGAAGAGGGCATCAAGTCTCCTGCAGCTGTACTTCTGGATGGTTTTGAGGGTTACCATGTGGGTACTCAAGTCTTCTGCAAGAACAACAAGTGCTCTGAATCACTGAGCCACCTCTTCAGTTCATAGACAGCATTTTCCACCACTTTATAGATATTCTACTTCTAGATCCTAGGAGTCATTCCTTAAAATTGCAAGACTTGGGCTTAGCAGGTAAGATTACTTACTGTGTTTATAGAAAGTGTGTCAGAGGGTTTACAGTTGCCTTTAACTCCAACTCCAGGGAATCTGATACTCTTTTCTGGCCCCTGTGGACACTGTACACATATCACACACGTTTAAATAAAAATAAAATCTTAAAATTTTTGAGTTTTTTTTGTTTATGATCATGATATCATCTAAGCTGAAATCTTACTGATCATATTTTCTTAAAGGTGTGAAATCACGACAGACTACATCAATTAAAATATAACCAACAAATATTTTCTAGCCATATACCTTGTAATATTTTATTGAAGGTAGACCATTATGAATGATATAATGGCATCACTATGACTTTGGGAATTATATCATCACCCTTCCTCTGGTTTTTGCCTGGTATTTATCACAGATGATAATTCCTAAGTTTACTTACTTTCTTGATTATCTACCTCTATTTTTATATTTTTATTAAATTTTTGGTAGTATGCAAAATACTAGGTATTACTGGTACATATAATATATACTTGTATCTTGCTCATATTTGCAGAAATGTAAAATACTTCATTATTCCTTTTGCTGGGGCCATGCCCATCTCTGTTCATCTCTGCTGTTGATTGAATTAGGACCACACAAGTCTGTTAGGGCCTGAGGATGGAGCTCTGTGGTCAGTTGCATGTTTAGTATGCATGTGCTTTTGAGGCTCCAGACTCTATCTCTATCACAGGGGAGATGGGAGGGGAGAAAAATATCATTATTCCATCAGGGTGGACAGGATGGGCAGGAATGTGTGGCACAAGAAGTTCCAAGTTCAAGTAAACAGTTCTTTAGTAATATAAGGTTTGGAACGATAGATAGCCAGTCACCAGCCCCCACTCCCCACAAAAGAAAGAGATGAACCAAACAAGAGTAGTTTAACCTCCTCTGAGGGTGAAAGGACCAAATGCGAAGTCAAGGATTTGAGCAGAAGTTGAGGTGCCCCCTCCCCTACTCCTGAAGTAGCTCTGCAAGGCAAGAGGGTGGTTATTGAGAACCAATGTTTGCAATGAGGAGGTGCAGGAAGGTAAGACACGCTCTTCTTCTTCTTCTTCTTCTCTCTCTTTTTTTTTTTTTTTTTTGGTTTTTTGAGACAGGGTTTCTCTGTGACTTTGGAGGCTGTCCTGGAACTAGCTCTTGTAGACCAGGCTGGTCTCGAACTCACAGAGATCAGCCTCCCTCTGCCTCCTGAGTGCTGGGACTAAAGGCGTGCGTCACCACCGCCCTGGTGCATTTCTTCTTTTTGAGAAGTGTTAGGGATCACATGGGGCTTCTTTTGACTTGTCAGTTGTAATCTTTTGTGTGTCTGTCTTTCTCTTCATCATGCTGTGGGCAACTCCCTGTTATATGCTATCTTTATCTCTCTCTAGCTACCCTAGGGGATAAGGTAGGCATTTAAGAAATGTTTGTGGAAGGGGTGGGTCTGTATGATTCCAATCTGCCTTAGGTGATGAAAGTACCCTGGAGACTTTTCAGTGTGACTTTATATTGTTCCCAACTGAAGAAACTATGGAACCATGTTGCAAATATATACACACAGATATTTATTTAAATATATTCTGTGTGGGGAGAAGTGGGGGAACAGGATATCTCTATATAGATCTGAAATCTTAATTTTTTTTCTTTAATGGTTGGGATAGCTGCTTAAACATACTAGGCAAGCACTTAGTCCTGCCCCACCCACTTCTGGTTTTGGTGAGGCTGTCCTAGAATTGGTTGCATAGTTCAGGCAGAGCTTGAATTGGAGACAATCCTATTTCAGCTACTATGCTCTGGTTTCCTGCTTAGATTCCTCTGTCTGCCTGGTGAGCAAATGTTAGCATTCTGCAGGAAATCTGACTAAATGCATTGTTTGTCTAAACGCATTTGCTTGAGTTGTTTTATCTTATATATTTACTTGAGACAGTCTTACTGTGTAGCCATGGCTGGATTGTAACCTATTGTGTAGACCAGTCTGGCCCAGAACTCGGAGAGATCCACCTGCTTTGCCTCCAGAGTGCATCAGACTGAGTTGTTTCGACTACTCTATTTCAGAAACCTTATACATTGTAATGTACAACAAAACAAACATTGAAGATAATTTAAAAGGGAAATTCAACTCACAAAGCTGTCATTGAAACATTTTCCCCATATACTTTCTGATTCATTTATGTATTTTTATGCATTATTAATTGTTATCACAGGTTAGATAAAACTTGTATTCATTTTCATTGACAGTTAACATTGTCATTATTCTTCTTGTTATGTAAGTTTTCTCATATTGTAGTTAATCTGTTGTTGTCTATACTGGAGATTGAACTCAGTCTCACCCGTTTTCTACTCTACTGCTGGGCTATATCCCTGGTCCTTTTCTTATTTTTTGTTTTGAGATAGGGTCTTACTAAGTTGCTCAAGCTAGCCTTGAAGTAACTCTATTGTCCAGGCAGGTCATGACCTTGAACAGCCCCCCTTTCGGGTAGATAAGTAGCTGGGATTATAGGCCTGGATTGTTTATGTGTTTATTGATATTTTTATTTTGTTTTGCTTTTTTTCATTGAGGCAGATCTTCGTGGGGAAGGTGAGACCGGCCTGTACCTCAAGATTCTCCTGCTTTAGTGCTGGGATTATAGACATAGGTCACTATGCTAGACCTGCTTTCCCTTAAGTAGGACTTAACATAGATGGTGTCCATCTCCCCTGGTTGGGAACAGACACTTAGCTAAGTAATTGAATTTCAGATTGGAACAGCTTTGGCCAGTATTACCATTGGGTCTTTGTGAAGCAACTAGGTTCAGAGTCAGTTTTTGTTTTGTTTTTTGTTTGAGATGATGTCACGTACCCAAAGCTGGCTTTCAACTTATTATAGCGAGGGGACTTCTAATCCTCCTGTCCCCCACCCCCCACCTCCGAGTGTGCCACCACGTTGTTTATGTTGTGCTGGGGCTCAAACTTAGGACTTTGTGCATATTGGCTAAGCACTCTACCAGCGGAGCTACATCTGCAGTCCTGGTCAGCTCATGATTGACTCCCTGACAGTTCTGTGTTATTGGCTATGTTCCCCTTCCCAGAACACCCTCTTCCCATGACATTTGCACCATTCCTCCCTAGGCTGTCCTTTCAGGCTTGCTCTGCATCCTGCAGAGTTCATGATACTCCCTGCACACTGGAATCCCCATAGGCAGCTCCTGTCTTTGGTCCACTCTTGCCTCTAACTACATCTTTGTCTGAATAGGCTCATCCCTTCTCATGACGTCAACTTTCACAACTCATTTATGATTCCCAGGCCTCTTTATCCAGGTGATCACTAATCCTTCCTGTCCACCTGGGTGACACATCCATCTTGACGGTTGTGTCTCAATAAACTCATTTATTATCCTTCCTGAGGCCCCTCCCAAGGTAAGCTCCCTCTCCTGAATTCTCCACTGTGGTCAAAGGAATGTCTACCCAAGTATGCCATAAACCTGCCAGTCATGCTGGGCTCACTTCCCTCTGGTCTCTCACAACTGCTCAGTCGTTCAACCACTTCCTCAGTTTCATTTGAATCCGGCTTCCTTCTGTCTGACTTCAGGGCCACATCATATTTCCCTGCTTTCTCACAATGGTAGTAGGTACAAACTAAATTCTCACCACTGTTCCTCAGACCCTAACTGCCAAACCCATCTTCCCAGAAGACAACAGAGATCTATACAAAATGCTAACTGAATCCCACTTTTGTAAAGGGGCTCAACACCTACTGTCCTGGGTCCCATCACAACATGGTATCCTCAGGGAAAGGCTGCTGGGTCCATGTTCTTTTTTTTTGTTTTGTTTTTTGTTTTTGTGTTTTGTTTTTTGTTTTTACGAGACAGGGTTTCTCTGTATTGTTTCGGAGGCTATCCGTCCAGCCCGGCCTCGAACTCACAGAGATCCGCCTGCCTCTGCCTCCCGAGTGCTGGGATTAAAGGCGTGCACCACCACAGCCCATGTTCTTTGTTTTTACATGTTATTAGTTTCACCTAGAAGACCTTTTCCTTTTATTTTGTCTGGGAAGCTCTCCCTGAACCCCACCCTCCCATATCAGTAGGAGCTTGCTAATTGTCTGCTGTAATGGACTCTCTGAGTTAGGAGAAAGGCTAGCCAGATCTGCATAGTGAGATCTTGCCACAAAAGAAAAAAAAAAAAAAAAGAGGTTAAACAAATTCCAGGAGTCGGTTTGAAATATTGTATCACCATGAAATACATTGCTTCTCAGAAGAATGGAATTAATTTAGGGTCAGATGTGGTGGCTGTATGCTTTGTAATCTCAGCATTTCAAAGCTTCAGGCAGGCAAATCTCTGGATTGAGGATAGCCTGCGCTACATAGCAAGAGCTTGTCATATGTACCAGAGTTGTATGGCTAATACTGCCATCACAAAGCCTTTGTAAAAGCTGGGAGGTGCTGGCTCACCTTTAACCTCAGCACTCCAGAGGTAGGCAGATTTCTGTGAGTTCCAGGCCAGCCTGGCCTACAAAGTGAGTTCTAGGACAGCCAGGGTTACACAGAGAAACCCTGTCTCGAAAAATAAAATTAAACAAACCAAAAAAAAAAAAAAAAAAGAAAAGAAAAGAAAAGAGAAGGAAAAAGAAAGTGTAACAATTGAATCAAGTTTATAAACTGCTTACTTTCAGGTGTTCTGTTAGAAGAAGTGGTATTATGGCATATAAATCTGTCATCATTTGTCAGATACTCTGTATCTGGGCTGCCCAGTGTAGTCATTAGGCACATGTGGCTGTCAGCCCTGGAAATGTAGGTAGTATGACTGAGAAACTGAGATGTTCATTGCCTCTCATTTTAGCTAACTGAAAGTGAAATGTAAATACAGGCAGGTGGCAAGGGCTGCTCAAATTGGACAGCCCCAGTCTAGGGAGGAAAAGCTAACCATTTAACAGGTGTAATTGCTATGTTCTGGACCCTTTCTTCCTTTGTTGATGCTTTGTTGACGTAATAAGCTCGTGAAAGTAAGGTGTGACTGCCATCATTACCACTATAAGCCGGCACCACCTAATTTGGGGAACTATTTTTAAATAGGTACTTAGATCAGGAGAGTAATACAATGCGCCGTGTCCCACTGGAGACTGGAGATAAAGTGAGAAATGTTACTCACTGCACTTACTCAGAGGCGTGGACTTCCTACTCCAAAGGAGGCCAGCAGCATAACGCTTTGAGGGCAGCATCTGCAAGACTTGTTTTTCCACATATACTGCCAAACTTGTTCTGATTAGACAGGAAGTGAAGCCACTTCTCAGAGAGCCCGCCGGCATCTGGATCTCCGCATTGGGCTCTCTTACCTATCTATTTATGGGCCTAGGCTGGAATTTGCTCTCCAATTTAGGGGAGGGACAGAGGTGGGCAATGCTTTGTCTTCTGACTCCAAATCACGGGTTTAATCAGTGTATCAGCTTTTGACTTTAAATACTTGATGTGCTCTTACAATAGGACAGTTTATTTAAAGCACACGATTCTTGCACAGAGGGGAACTGAATAAATCCTATTGGATCATCAGCCTTGCAAGCTACTGTCTTTTATACGCTAGCGACGGAGGGTGATTTCAATCTCTTTATTGGAGTTACTGGCGATATGCCAAGGAGGTAACCTGGTCGGCATTGCCTTAAAAAGCCCGGATTTACTATTTAGTTCTGTGACCTTTGTACCTTTGGAATCTGGGTCAGCAGTGGAGCTGCAAAATTTGGGGCGCAACACTTGTCTGTGCCGGCTGACCCCGCGGGCATTTTTCCGACGCAAAGCTTCGGGGTTTCCCCAGTTGTTCTCTGGAAGAGAACAAGAGCGCTCGCTGCCTGTGGGAAGCCCTGCGAGGTTCTCTCTAAAAGGCGTCCCTGAGGACGCCGCGCGACCTCTGGGACATCGGCGGCTGCGGGCCAGCCTCGCCAACGCGCAGCGCTTCCCCGGGCGCGCGCTCGGCTGGACCTGCTGGCTCTTAAGCGCGCGGCGGAGCGAACCATCCGGCCAGCGAGGCGGGGGTGCTGGCGGGACGCACGAACTCGGGGACCTCCTACCGCCCCAGGCCTTCCGTCGTCGGCTGGGGGTCGGGGCGCATGACACTGTCCGCCGCGGGGTCTCGGGCGCGGCGCCGGCGAGCCATCCCCCGGCGGCGAGGGTGGTAGCGGCCGTTGGAGTTTTCCCGGCCGGGAGGCCGGCGTGGGCGCATTTGGGCGCGGGGCGGGCCGGCTGCGCCGCGGGAGGAGGGACAAAGGGGAGGCTCCCCGTGGTGGCGTACGGGCCGCCGCTGCAGCTTGTGGTTCTGAGCGGCGAGGAGGACGTGCGGGAAGAGCGCGCAAGATGCCGGTGCGGGGAGACCGCGGGTTTCCACCGCGGCGGGAGCTGTCGGGCTGGCTGCGCGTAAGTTTCCTCCCGGATCTGGCAGCGAGCGGCTGCGTGGGAGCGGGTGGGCTCCTCGTGGCTCCCCTCTGTGCCCGGGTTTGGTCTCTCTGGGCTGTAGATGACTAGGGTCCTCCTCGGGGGACCCGGGTGCAAGAAAGGCGAGGATTGCTAGGACGGCGCTGATGGCTTGTGGCCTCTCTGAAGTCGCTTGGCTTTGAGATGAAATCGCAAGTCGGGGAAAGTGTGGCACCCAGCGCCTTGGTGTCAGTTCCCAAGACTTTCTGTGCCTGTGGTCGCCGACTGAACGCCTGTGTGTGTCCTCTTTCCAACTTAATGCAGAGGTTCTAGCCATGTCCTGAGAGAAACCGAGGACTCTGCTACCCAAATCCTCACTTTCCTTTTCAGTCAGCTGCCTCTGCGGTACAACTTCTTTTGCAG
Organism: Mesocricetus auratus; assembly: GCF_017639785.1. Lineage (NCBI taxonomy): Eukaryota > Metazoa > Chordata > Mammalia > Rodentia > Cricetidae > Mesocricetus > Mesocricetus auratus. The sequence goes on from NW_024429182.1 coordinate 36,229,547, forward strand.
AAAGGGATGGAGATGGGGTTTCGGAAGAAGCCCCAGAAAGAAGTAATGAATGGTTTGTATTTTGGGAGTATATTACCTGTCATCAGTCCCTTTTATTTTATGTCTCCATTTGTCAGGTTTCCGCTTTTACACGGTAGTTTACTTTACGGTATAAATAATCAGGGATTTCGACCTCAGGCTTTTTCACATTCTTGAAATGTGAAGAACTTGGGAGGGAACCTTCCTGGACTCAGTAATGGAATACAGCCTTCCCTGCTATTTTAGCTTTAGTTCGCAGGCTGAGCTTCTTCTCTGGCGGCTGTCTGACCTGAGTAATAATGGTTGTGGCTTTCCTGAGGTTCCCAGGGAAGAGTCATCCCCTCCCAGAAACTGCCCTGCGCTACACACTCCCTGCCTTCACTGCCAAATCCCAGGAGAGAGGAAGAGACCTCTTCACAGCTTCCTAGGTGGTCTGTTGGCTGTGCCCACAACCCATTACAAAAAAAAAGTCCATCTATCCTCCCAGTAGAGCTGCCCTACCAGGCTCACCTGGGAAGAAGGTAGTTTTAGCTGAGAAATTAGTAAGTAATTGCATTTGTGGACAAGTGCCCCTTAATTTCCTGCTTAGGTTAAGGATGTATTAGCGAATTCAATACATTTTCTTGAATAATGCTGCTTCGATGTGGGGAATGCACATCCCTAGTTTTGTTAGGGAAATGTGCAAGGAATAAAGAGACCAGTAGTGTATGGACAGGATGCTGTTATTGTGGATGAGGAGGGAGCTTTAGCCAAGAGACTTTAGAGTTTTGTCTCTTCCCACCCCATATCTTCTAGGAAAGATTGACAAAAGGGAGAGCTTTTTTCCTTTTCACATTCTCCTACAACTCTCTCTGTCTCTGTCTCTGTCTCTGTCTCTGTCTTTGTCTCTCTCTCTCTCTCTCTCTCTCTCTCTCTCTCTCTCTCTCTCTCTCTCTCTGTGTGTGTGTGTGTGTGTGTGTGTGTGTTTGTCTCTCCTGTGGGTGTGTGGCACTGGGGACTGAATCCAGGGCCTCAAGCATATTTTTGAGTGGTATCTCCAGCGGTAGCTGTTCAGTACCACCGAGCTAACATGAGCACCTAGTTAGTGCCAGTCACTTTGAGGAGCTCCAGAATTGACTAAGACTGGGTTTCTGCTTGTGGGAGTTCAGTGACACCAGCATGGTAGACTGCTTTAGATGGATCTGGCTTTACATGATTTCTGGCACTGAAGGAGGGGATGTTTAATACAGATGCACACTCTGCTATTCAGAAATGCAACAAAGGGTGAGATTGTCCTCTCTGCCTCCATCCCTTCGGGGATTCTTTCAGGGAAGAAAGAACACATGAACAGACACTTCCTGATGTCACCCACTGTCGAGAGTGGCTGGGAATGCATTCACCTCACAGTGCACTGGCATAGATTGGGTTGCTAGGTACACAGTGGTCATTGGTCCCAAAATTTAAGTGTGGGGTTTTAAATGAAGGATTTGGGGTTGATTCAGGAGGTGAAGTCTAGAAGTGTAGATAGGAGGTGCCAGATAGTTGCCAATGAAAAATCTGAGACACAGAAAGTGTTGTACGAATCTCTTTGGGGGGCCTTGAATGCCAGTAACAGACCTTTGGGAGGGGGAAATCACTGAAACTCCCAATGTACTAATAGTGGTCCTGGCCCAGTTCTCGTAACAGGCCTGGGAGCTGCTCTCATAGCAAACACTCCACTCCACTCCCTACATAGTAAATTTATGAAGCTTGCTTAGGAACACGACCAGATTCATCTTATTGCCCTCCGGGGAATTCATTTCCAGTGACTTCTGCCTACATTTACTTAACCCTTGATCTAGTTCCTTGCACACTGACAGCAGATCACAACTAAGCAGACATCTCCTAGGTGCGGAGTAAGCACTCTGACAAAATACATCTAAGTGCTTGGGAGATGGCAAGATTCCCACCATTTTCTTTTTTTTTGAAGGAGACAGATCCTTGAAGCTAGGTGTGTGTATGGGGGGGTCACTTTAGGTCACTGTAGCTTTGTGTACAATAGAAGTTGTTTAAAAAGACATTCCGGTTGGGCAGTGGCTTGAAGTGTGGGTGCATAGGGCAGCTGTGGAATTGGGAAGAACTAATAACCACTCAACCTTTCAGCATCTCCCAAGAGTATTAGCCATTAGGGAATTCCTTGCCTAATCCCTAAAACAAATCCCATTAAGCAGCCTGGCCAAATTAAAGAGTTCTCTCAATCGATAGCTGCCTCCCAATAAAATGCCCCATTGATTACACCCTAAACAACAACCAAGGATGCAAAGACCTCTGGTCACATTGGCCTTGGGCCAGAAGTTTTGATGTTGAGAGTAGAGGTGATTTTTGGTAGGGTGCTATCTTATACCTGGTTTCCCCAGTCTTGGGTGGAGGGAAGCAGAATTAGCATGTTAGCTGGTACAGGGCCATATATTTAGAGTCCCAATTTAGCGCCAGTTGGTGAACTAAGCACATCGAAGTTCACACAACTTAAGAAATGGAAAGCCATTAGTGTCCATTTAACCCACACAGGAAATTTTGTGATGCCTACTCCTGCCTTGTTAGTCACAGCTCACACACCTGTGGGATGGTACTCGGAAAAGCAGTCAGAAAGCTTGCAGTTTGGGGTAATGCAGAACTGTGGGTTGGAATTCTGTGCTCTTTTCCCCCCCACTTGATCTAAACATATGCTTCTTAGAATTTAAACCTAACTTCCAGAGCACTAGGAGGGCAGTGTGCACTTGGGCAGTGGTGTTCCTGATCTGAGGAGGGAACTTAGGCTAGGGCCTTGCATGAGCCAGGCAAGCACTCCAACACTGAGCTGTATACTCAGGCCTCTATCCTGGTTTTTTGTGTTACGAATGGTACCTGTTATCTTGGCCATTATCTCCAAGCTTCTCCAAGGTCATTTACCTGTGAGCTCAGAAAAACCACTAAGGACTTTGATACTCCTAAATATGTAGCAATTTGAGTAAGTTTTTTTTTCCCCTAGAGTATCTACCCATTTGTAGTGCATACAGACTTGCAGGTGAAAAATTGTTTATTGATTTAGTTACCTTTTTTCTTTTTTCTTTTTTGAGATAGGGTTTCTCTGTGTAACAGCCCTGGCTGTTCTGGAATTCACTTTGTTGACCACCCTGTGATCCAACTCAGAGATCCACCTGTCTGCTTCCTGAGGCTGGGATTAAAGGTGTGTGCCACCGCACCTGGTTTAGAATTTTTTTTTCCAGACAGGGTTTCTCTGTGGCTTTGGAGGCTGTCCTGGAACTAACTCTTGTAGAACAGGCTGTTCTCAACTCCTGCATCTACCTCCTGAGTGGGGTCTAAAGGCATGGGCCATAGAAAATTATTTTTAAAAATTAATTAATTAATTTTATGCGAATGACGCTGTGTTTACATGGCTGTATTGCTTATGCACCTGGTGCCAGAAGGGGGCATTGGAGTCCCTGGGACTGTAGTTACAGATGGTTGTGAGTGATCATGTGGGCCTGGCAATCAAACCTGTGTCCTCTTCAAGAGAAGCAAGTGCTCTTCATCTCTGAGCCACCTCTCCAGCCGTGTGTGTGTGTGTGTGTGTGTGTGTGTGTGTGTGTGTGTGTGTGTGTGTGTGTGTGTGTATGTGAGAGGGGGGGTTCTCTGTGGGAATTCGGAATTCGATTTGTAGACCAGGTTGGTCTTGAACTTAGAGATCCACCTGCTTCTACCTCTCGAGTGCTGGGATTAAAGGAGTGTGCCACCAACACCTGGCCCAATATTTTTAAGCAATAAAACAACACCTACAGACTAACCCAGCCTGTTGTAGTAGCATATGCTCTAATCCTAGCACTCTAGGGGCAGAAGCAGGCAGATAGATCTCTGTGAGTTCTAGAGTAGCCAGGGCAACTTGTGTCTCATAATAAACACAAGTCACCATCACCACCAAAACCAGTCCAATAATTCTCTTCCACAGGGATTAAATTCTTTTTATTAGTTTGTTGAAAAGGATGAATTTTGTTTTTTGGTTTTTCTACATTAATGTCATGTGAAGGATAGAAAACAAAGTCAGCCACCAGTCCCTCTTATTTCAAGATTAGATATGAAAAGTTTCTGCACCCCTATAAGCCTTTCTGTCGATGCAGCAATCCAAATCAAATCCTTGGGTATATGGATGCCAGGGACTGGGGAGAAGCTTCCAGCATAGCATCCCAGACTCTTTGGGTATATGGATGCCAGGGACTGGGGAGAAGCTTCCAGCATAGCATCCCAGACTCTTTGGGTATATGGATGTCAGGGGCTGGGGTGAAGCTTCCACCATAATAGATAGCTTACTTAGGACAAAAATAATTGTCAAGTAGAACTGAGTGTATTAAGATGTGTAGACTTACCATGACAAGTAGTATTAGCATGTAAGAACTAGAGTATGGCGGTTCCCTTTGATATCTGAGACTTGGGCAGAACTGTGTAAAACGTGTGTCTTGGTTCTGGAGAACTCTGAGTGTAGCCCCTCCATACCTTCAGGAGCCAAACACACACCATCAACTGTCTTTAAGAAGTGTATATCGCCGGGCGGTGGTGGCGCACGCCTTTAATCCCAGCACTCGGGAGGCAGAGGCAGGTGGATCTTTGTGCATTCGAGGCCAGGCTGGACCGATAGCCTCCGAAACAATACAGAGAAACCCTGTCTCGTAAAAAAAAAAAAAAAAAAAAAAAAAAAAAGTGTATATCCCCCATTTCTGCTCAGTTCCTTTCTTTGTGTTTGCCCATGGTGTGTATGTGAAACTCTTAACATCTCTGCTTTCTACAAGTAGGTGTCGAGTCACCAGATGTTGGCTCACCAAATGTTGCTCATTCTTTTGTGATAAAGTGGAGTGACAGTGAGGAAGTACTCCTGGGGAATATCACTTCGTTTTTAAGTGGCTAGAAGAATGCAGATCAATCACCAGACGTTTGGCACATAGTGGTTTTAACTTCTCAGTGTCTTTCCAAAGTGTGGTGAATGGAGGAATTTTGTTTTTTAGTTAATGAGTTTGCTTTATGGTGCTGGGATGGAGCCCAGTTTTTATGCCATTGGTGCATCTATTGAGCTGTGAAAACGGCTCTAACAGGGATGTTAGAGGAACTAGAGAGTTTGAGGTGGAAAACAACCCCTGTTTTGGCTTAGCAATTGAGATGCATATTGATGGTTAGTGAATAAAAATGAAGAGGAGACAGTTTGAATCACAAAGTTCTCTTGTAGTGTGCCCATGGGGCTTTTTGTGAGGAGTCCTAAGCCCTTGGCTAGTGACTTGTGTTAGTCATTTCTTGGCTAGTGACTTGTATTTAGCCCTTTCAGATCAGCACATGGATTTGTTGAGTGCACCTGCCAGATGGCTAAAGTCAGGTCTTTAACATGATGCAGACTGGCGTCATTCCATAGTGGCATATATTTTGTAAGATGCCTATTTAAACTTTAGACTAATGTTTAGCCTAACTAGACTTTCATGGGTGTGGCCTCTAATTTATGTTTCTCCTCCTCCTGCTTTGTACAAGGGAGGCAGTAAATGTAGTTAATGGTGAAAATGCAATCTTGACAGATCTATGAATGAATACCTCCCATCCCTTTTGTTGTCTCAGGGAGCTGGGGGTGGAACCCAGGGCCCGGAATATGCTAAGGTACTTATTAAAATTAAAATTACTGTATTATTTATTTCTGCATGTATATTGTGCAACACATGAGTACCTGCTACGTTCGGAGGCCAGAAGAGGGAGTCAGATCCCCTGGGTCAGGACTTAGAGGTGGTTGTGAGCTTGCAAAAGGTGGGAACCAAACCCTGGTCCTCTACAAGAGCAACCAGTGCTCTTAACTGCTGAGACATCTGTCGCTACCAGGGCTCTGATTTTTGGTGGTTGTAACAGTTTTTAGACTATAGTTGTTACTGATACTGAAGGTTCAATTACATTTTTGCCATTATAGTGAAGATAGATAGCGTTAATAGTGTTACAGATAGTTTAGTTCTCTGCATTGAAGGTGAAGGTGATCAGGGTGCAACGTGACAAACCTCGCCTGGGGGTGATGATAGATGTGATTGATATGAAACGTATTCTCTACTCACTCCAGGTAGGGAACCCATGACAGACCGACTTTTAGTGGTACAGATAACACCAAAGTTCAATTTAGTGAACCAGTGAACTTCATTGGAGTTACTTAACAAGAATATGGGTGAGGGGTTACTTACGTGAGCAGAAATGACACCAAGACAACTGCATTACCAAGACCCACCCCAGCATGGGTGACAACTCAAAAAAGCTGGGAACCTGGAACGCACTGGAGAGTTTGCAGGTGCCTCAGGTGGTCTAAATGTCTTCCAGGTAGCTCTGAGTCTTCTTTGCAGCTGGGCAGGGTGGGGCCTAGTGAGTCTGTTCAGTTTCAGGGAATTCTTGAAGCTTTTTTGTTGTTGTTCACCTCTCTGCTTAAGAAGCTCCCTTGCAGGATGGAATGTTTTTAAATATAGAGGAGACTTACACAGTACAGGGAGATAATGCTTTCTAGTAGCAATTGGTCTTTGTAGGGCATGGAGCTTCTACGGTCTTTGTTGCTCTCTGGAGGAAGGGAAAAGAAATTTGTCAGACTGCCCCAGCTTGCTCTTTAGTATCTGAATGTAGTAATTTGTTTCCATGAGCTGAGAGCAGTTCCTAGCACAGAACTGAAGGAACACGTTCATTTCAGCTTTAAGTCGGTTTCTTTTTTCCTTACAAGGCTAGCACCCGAGAACCTGGGTGATGGAGTTTCACTGTTGAGGAGTCATAAATGTTTCCCTGAGAAGTCATCTGCCACTCTCAGGTCTTTGGAGGATCTAGCAGAGTAGAATGAGGAGATTATTCGAGGGAGTATCTGAGCAAAACTAAAGGACTTCCTGATGAGCTCAGTTTCACGAGCATGCTTCCTCGTTAGCCCTCTTCAGTCTGGAGTCAGCTGCTCTCCTGTTTGGGATTGGCTAGTGTGCACCTGTCCCTGTTTACTCCAGCCTTATCACCTCTGATGCATACATACCATCAGCCACTTCCCATCAACCATCAGCCCTGCCCTTGTGTGAGTCATAGTGGTAGGCCCCGGGCATCTGTCATACTCGCTGTGTACTTATCAAATTGACTTGATTTGGGAAGGCATAGCTAGCATGACTCAGACTAAGGGACTCAAGAGAGCGAATCCTTATGTAGTGAGTGGATGATAGTTTGTGAGCCAAAAACCTTACCAAAAAAATTGTAGAGATGGGCTTGGGCTTCTCTTTATGGTGTTGTTGAGATGGTGCTCCCTGAAACTTGTTACTGTGTTGCTTCAGCCTCCCAGAGTCCTGGGATGAGGGTGGGCTTGGGGGTGGGGTGGAAGGGTAGGGGTGCACCGTGGTACTTGGGTGCACTGTGGTACTTAGCTGCAGAACTCTTGGCTTAGGCATGGAAGCAGAGTCGACTGCAGTGCTAACAAACTGGTCCCTTTATGTAAGTCACACACTTAAGTTCTACTTAGTTTTGATGGCCAACAGTTTTCTGAGGTCCTTAGCTTTCCCAGTGATCTCAGTGCTTGGGTGTGGAGTCTAGAGAACATTCTAGGTAATTGGGAGTTCCTTGTTCCAAATGACTTGCAGTTTCAGCTGTGTTTTTTTCTGTGAGTTTCTTTTCTTTTAAAAAGAGATCCATTGGATCTTTCCTTCTTTTCTTCCTGAAAGACATACTAAGAAATATTGTTCAAAGGCAACCTTCCGGTTGTGCCTGGTAGTTGCTTAGCTCCCAGAGGAGCGGAAAGATCTGTTATTAAGTTGCAGCTTGAATAATGTACAAGTGTAGCGCCTGCAGGCTCTCGTCCCTCTTCAAGCCAGTAGTGACTGCTATCTCCTCCTTTTTCCTTTTTTTTCCTCCCTGAAATTTTTGCTTTATATGTAGGAGTGTTCACTTTCTTGTATGTCTGTGTGCTACGTTTTTGCCTGGTACTCTAGAAGCAAGAAAAGAATGTCACATTCTTTTGAACTGGAGTTAGAGGTTTTTTTGTTTTTTTGTTTTTTTTTTTTTTGAGAGGTTCTCTGTGTGTAGTTCTGGCTGTCCTGGAGCTCACTATGTAGACCAGACTGGCTTTGAACTCACAGATATCCCCCTGACTCAATTCTGGAGTGCTGGGATTAAAGGTGTGTACCAATATGCCTAGCTTACAAAGATAGTTATGAGCTGCCATGTGCATGCTGGAAAATGAACTCAGGTTCTCTGTAAGAGCAGCAAGTGCTCTTAACCACTGAGCAGTCTTTCCAGCCCTTACTATATAAGATAAGTTTGATTTATTTTACTTTTAATGTGTATGTGTGTGGGTGCCCTGGAGGCCACGAGAGTGGCCCTATCCGTTGGAGTTGGAGATAGAGGCAATTGTGTTCTGCTTGATAGGGGTGTTGGGAACTGAACTCAGGTCCTCTGGAAGAGCAAGAAGCAATCTTAATCACTGAGTCTTCTCTCCAGCTTCGAGATTTTGTCTTAATTTTAATTATGTGTGTTTGGGGGAGTACGTACATGTGAGTCAGGTACCCACTTAGAGGCCAGGGGCATTAGATGTCCTGGAACTGGAGTTAAAGACACTCGTGATGTGGGTCCTGGGAACTGAACTCGGGTCCTCTTCAGCCCCACTAAACACAGCGTTCTTGCGGGACTCCTGGAGAACCCATCTTCATTCTTTTCTCCATCCTTCCCAGGCAAAGCTACATATGGGGAGCCTCCCACACCCTCGTCTTTTGCCATAGACCTTTCCCCAGAGTGAACTTTTGCCGGGTTGAGCACAGAAGGGGCAGCAGACTGCAGTTGGGAGCCTTTTCTGGTCTCTTCCAGCCAGGCCAAAGATCAGACTGCTGACTGGGGCTTGGGAGGGGGCTCTTCCTCCTTCCTAACTACTGTGAAAGGGCATGCTCTCCGACTTCAGCCTCAAGTCAGGCACATCAGAGTGTTTGAGCATGGCTTCAGGGGAAGCACTCTGTGTCCCAGGGCTGCTCTGGTTAGTGTCTGGGTGAGTTTTAAGAGGGGAGAGAGATTTGTGGCCTCTTAGACACTCCCTGAAATTTCCCAGGTATGGAACTGAGTTTTGTTACTCTCCTCATGTTACTGTTACCAGGGCAAAACAGGCAGCTGGAGACTCTTGAAGAGTGCGAGCCCCCCTCCCCCCAAGTTGGTCCAGAGTTGCATATAGCTTCTATCAGGAATTATTTTCTTTCTTTTCTGGGCTGCTGGGGGAAGAAAAAAAAAAAAAACCAATCAAACAAATCAACCCAGGGCTCTGCTACTGTAAGTGCTCTCTACCTCAGAGCTACAACCCCAGCCCTAAGTGAAGATTTTAATCTAAGGTCTGGGAAAAATACTAGTTGGATACACTATTCAGTGCTCAGTTTGCAAATGACTCTGGGAAGGAAGGGCTGGGAAGGGGGAAGGAAAGATACTCTCAGCCCCCACCTCCTCACTCCCCACCCCCAAGGCAGGGTTTCTCTGTGTAGCCCTGTCTGTCCTGGAATTCTCTCTGTAGACCAGGCTGGCCTTGAACTCACAGAGATCCACCTGCCCAGCAACTCTGAGTTTTCTTAAGAACTGGAGCTTAGAACTTTTTTTCTGGATTATTTCCATACAGAAAGTCTGCATAGTCATTATCAAACATTTTCTGTGTGGTCATGTTTATGGTTTTTTGTTTAAGTCTAATTTATATACAGATTTATGTTTAAATTTCAAATGAAGAGTTTAATGGTTTGCTTTGTTTTTATTTGCTATTTTTTATGCTAAGATTGAGGGTTTTTTAATCCATTTCAGCCATTTTAAAATATACTATTCAGTTCTGTGTTGTCATCTAATCACACGATCCCATTTGAATAGAAAGGTGGACTTTTGTATCACCATAGAACTGGTTCCACCAAGGGAATCTCATTTGATTCCCCTCTCCATGTACTAGTTTTGCTTGACCTGAAGATGGCTTTTATGAATGAAGTCAGTATTTATTTCCGGGGAATCTCTGTAACATCCATCTGTGTTTTTGTATGAAACTCAACTGGTTCTTTTGTTGCTCAGTAGCAACGAGAAGTGTTGTGTATGTACATTCAGCATGATTCCATATGTATGCATATTCAACAGCATTCCATGTATATGTACACTCAACATCATTCTATGTATATGTATATTCAACATCATTGCAAATATATGTATGTACATTAAACATTATTCTATATATATGCACATTCAATGTTTTATTCTTTTCATGGATTTTTTCTGTAATTTTGCTCTTAACAAAGAAAGATGTTTTGAATATTCCACACACAGTGTATTGGGCACATAAACATACTTCTCTTGTGTGAATTCTAAGTAACAGAAGTCTTGTGTTGTGAATTAGGGACAGTTAAGTATCAATCTGTAACTCTGACGTCACACAGACTTGACTGAATTATTTTGACTTGCTACTCCTTCTTTGATCTCAGGCAGTGTACTCTTTTATCCTGTCCAGTCTTTGTATCTGTAAACCGGGCGTGAGTGCATGTCCGGTGAGTCAGGGTTCAGTCAGGAAGACATGTCCTTTCGGTGATTTCTAGGAGAGAGAGAGACAGAGAGACAGAGAGAGACAGAGAGCAGAATGTTGGATGTCCCCTCAAACAAAGTCCCATACCCAGTGTTCAGATTTACCCCCACAGACCCCAGGATAGGTTCCTGAGAACCCGTCACCTCGGCTGTGGCAGCTCTGAGACTGGTGAGGGGGCGGGAGCTGGCAAATTGACTTGCTGCTGCTGGTGCTGGTGCAGGGGGCTTCTGCTGTCCTTCATGCCTTCAGATCATCTACATGTGCTCCTAATGCCTGAGGCTCCTCAGCCAGGGCTTTGAAGATGTCTGGCCTCTGGTAGAACAGCTCCATGCCAGAAAGGCCGGAGTGCCTCCTGGGGTTGCTGTGAGCACTCAGTCAATGGAAGTGGCTGTCATTTTTTATTTCCATCATCATTTAGGAGGACCACTGTTTCTGTAATGCATGCTTCCAAGCCTGTACTTTTGACTTTATAGTCAGTCACCTGATACAGTCCAGGTGACCTGAATCCTCTACCTCCTTCGAAGGTGTTCTACCTTTGGGAAGACCTACACTCTGTGATTCTAGCTCTGCATCCTGCCTCCTAACACCATGTTGCTTGCCTAGACTGGTCTAAGATTCTGGTTTTGGGACTATAGACATGTGCCACTACTTGTGGCTCTGAGTACTTATTGTAGGGGTAACTTTAACTTTAAGGCTTGAGGGTGTAGCTCAGCAGTGGAACATTTGTCTGGCAAGTACTAGGCCCTAGGTTCATCCCCAGAACTAGAAAAGAAAACCAGATAGTTGTGCAGTCAAGCCTATAATCTCAGCACTTGGGAAGCGAAAGCAGGAGAATTGAGAGCTTGGGGTTAGCCTGGGCTACCTAGCAATTTCAAACTATCAAATGATACCAAAGAAATAATGATTTTACAAGTTAAAGAAGAAGTAGAAGATGGCTTAATCCTATTATTTTACATCTTTGATGAATAACTTAAAAATCCCAGTGAGTAGGCTGTATTTGAAGTCCTTCTAATTTGATATATATGGTACAAGGTAGTATATAAATCTGATTTATTATAATGGATTCCACCCATCTTTAACTCACTTTGGATTTTATCAAATGAAATGGAAAGAGATTACATACTTATCCCAGTTTGTGCTTTGAATCATGTTCTGGTAGAATAGTCTATCAAAATTGTGGGCAGTAGTAGCCCAGTTGTTTGAGCTTGTTTATGAAATCTAAGTGGACTGAATTGCTTTAAAAATCCTTAGTCTCTTTGGCAATGCCCTCTCTCACTGCTGGAGAAAACTTGACTCATTCCCCCTCCCCCTCCCCCTCCCTCCCTGCGTCATAATGTTGGTGAACTTGTCTCCTTCCGTCAAATTATCTTCTCTACCACTCTGGCCTACTTTACTGTCTCTTACTCATTTAAGGCTGGCTGGGAAACAGTGGTCGCATGATTCACGAAATAACATTTGAGGCTTCTGTCCACAGTGCTGCTTCCTCAGAGACACATGGCGACCAGACATCTAAGTTAGGGATAAACCAGGGCCCATAACTTTGCTCCAGCCCTGGGCTTAGCAGAGCGAGCTGGCTATTTGCAGAGCTTGTGTGGATTTGAAAGTGCCAGAACTGTATTGACAGAATCCCATTTTATCTCCTCCTCTCCCCTTTTTTTTCTCCAGACTTTGAGTCAGCCAGAGCTCACAATGGATGTCCAAACAGTTTACAGTGTCTGAAACAATGAACAAAGGGTCTCTGTATGGAGGGTGGAAAATGGAGGTGGAGGGAAACTTCTGGATGGTGACCTAATTCACTCCCCTCTGCACCCCCTCCCCATGCTGGAGCTTAAATATATACTGGTATTTTATTATTATTATTATTATTATTATTATTACTATTATTATTAGCTGGGCATGAGACTTGAGGCTTCATGTGTGCTAGGGAAATGCTCTACTATATATTGGTATTTTATTATTATTATTATTACTATTATTATTAGCTGGGCATGAGACTTGAGGCTTCATGTGTGCTAGGGAAATGCTCTACTATATATTGGTATTTTATTATTATTATTATTTTGCTGGGCATGAGACTTGAGGCTTCATGTGTGCTAGGGAAATGCTCTACTATATATTCGTATTTTATTATTATTTTTTTTTGCTGGGCATGAGACTCGAGGCTTCATGTGTGCTAGGGAAATGCTCTACTGTATATTGGTATTTTATTATTATTGTTTTTTGCTGGGTATGAGACTTGAGGCTTCATGTGTGCTAGGGAAATGCTCTACTATATATTGGTATTTTATTATTATTATTTTTTTGCTGGGCATGAGACTTGAGGCTTCATGTGTGCTAGGGAAATGCTCTACTATTGTGCTCGTGTGCATGCTCTTCCTGTGTATTTATGTTGACCTAGATAATCTATAAATATTTAGGCTTAGTGTTATAACTTGAAGAGGGACTTGTCCTGTTGCTTTATATATCTTTGTGTAGTACAGCATTTATTTACTATTTATTTTAAATCGAGCTCTGGGGTTGACTGATATTCACTGGACAAAAGTCAGGAACTTAAGAAAGGTAGCCGAGACTGTCCTCCTTAGTTCCTACAACTTGCTTTCTGTCGGGAACTAGGCATCTGCCGTTCAGAGATACATTTCTCACTGGGCTTTCCCGCTGAAAAATGTGAGCAAACAGAACTGGGTTAAAAATAAAATTAGCTTGAGTTCTGCCAAGTTTCTAAGTATCGTGCTTATAATTCACTTGTTCAGAAGACATACGGAGGCCACGCTTGTGCGCCACTCTCGTGGCACAGAGGACACTGTCATCCGCATAGCACCCAGAAGATGCTCTGGCCTCTGACTAGGAAGGAGTAAAAGAACATCCATTCATTGCGGTTTCGGACCCTCACTACAAACACTCTGCTCTGGGGCTGGTGCAGCAGGCTGGAGAGGACCGGCTGGGTGAGGGACTCTCCCAGCCCCAAGTCACCACCGCACAGCCACCTGCATCATCTGCAGTGTGATCTGAAGAGTAAGTGTCAGTGCTGGTCCAGTTGGATCAGGTCCCAGCAATGAAGTGTCCTAAGAGAACAGCCGTGGCACATCCTTCCTGACAGTCCCCAGGCTTAGGCTTTTGACTTTGTGCTTAGGATAGTGATTAGTGGGTTGACATGTTGCAGAGTGGGAAGCTGTCATCCCTGTCTGTCTCCAGCCTCGATTGTTCCCACCTGGCTACTGCGTTTACAGGGTAAACAACAGAAGCTGTTTGGTTGGGGACAAGTTGACTATAACTAGCATGGTAGATTTCAAAAATGTCCTCAAAAGTATAAACATTATGTGTCCTTTGAAATGTGTCAGAAGATCAGGGAGGTTTTTTTTTTTTTTTTTTTTTTTTTTGAGACAGGGTTTCTCTGTAGCTTTGGAGCCTGCCCTGGAACTTGCTCTGTAGACCAGGCTGGCCTTGAACTCACAGAGATCCTCCTGCCTCTGCCTCCTGAGTGGTAAAAATGTATTTTATGTGTATGTGTGTGCTTGAGCCTGTATATGTATCACATCTGTCCAGGAGTCTGTGGAAGTCAGAAGAGTTGGATCCCCTGGAACTGAAGATGCAGGCATTTGTGAGCTGCCCTGTGGATGTTGGGAACCTGTCAGAGCAGGTCCTCTGCAAGAGCAGCCAGGACTTTTAACTGATGGCCATCTCTCCAGCTCACTTTTCCAGTGCCAGAGCTGAGTGATTTAAGTGAGGGTCTGGACCCACATCGGATCTACCTAATAACTCCGGAGGCTTGCTTTTACATTAGGAGGGGTTGTTTGGGGAGGAGGGCAGATCCGCATCTTTGCACTCCTCGGGCAGGTGTAGTATAGTCACTGCTTGGGAAATGAAGGAAAATGAAAGGAAGAGAAAGCAGAACATAGATCCTAAGAACTGGGGCCTCTCATCCTTCTCACTGCGTTCTCTCTGCTCTCCTCCCCCAACTTCTTTCCTTCTCTCTTTTAAATTGACAAATAAAAATGCATCTGTTTCTGACATACAACATGGTGGTCCTTGGATCCAGGTCAACACACACTCCCACCCCACAACCCCCCTTCCTCAGTTCCTAGGAAGTTGCAGGGGCTCAGTGATTGAACTTGCATCTCTAAGGTATGGAATGTAAAATGCTCATGAGTGAAGCTTGCAGACAGGTCCGAGGCCCTGTCCTTGTTTTCACAGAGGCTGCAGTGTTCTTTGGGGACAGGTTCATTTCAGCTCAGTTTCCAAGCCTTGGACGGAACTCTGCATAAGATGTCCCATCAGATACCTGCGGGACAGGGTGAGATGCTGCTCTTGCTCGGTCGGTGCCTTTGCACTGCGCTTGGTTGCATGTTTTTGCTGGTGAAGCTGGGGCAGGAGATCTTGGGGCTTAGTCATGGTAGGCCCTTGGTTTAGCACTCACTGAATTCTCCAGATGATTGGGAAGGAGTGGTTAAGTGTGTTTTATAGGCTAGGAAACAGGCTCAGAAACAGCAAACGCTTGTTACAGGCAAGGAATGTGAGCCAGGGTGCATTTGAAACCTGCAGGTCATCTCGGTTCCTCCAGCTTCTGCTTTCCTTCCTCGGGCTGGAAGGAGGTAGAGGGAGAAGCTCTGCTCGGCACATTCAGCCTTCAGCCCAGGATACCTGTGAACGCAGCCCCTCATAAATTGTAGACGTATTTAATATGTTACAAGCTACTCTCCCCCCATCTCAGTGTCTCAGGGTGGGCTCTGACTTTGTAGTTGAGGATGACCTAGAACTTCTGTGTGCTGGGATGGTAGGCACTGGGAGTAGAACCAGGGCTTTGTGTATGCCCAGCAAGTAACCTACCAACTTGGCATGTCCCCAGCCCACACTATGAGCTCTGTTTGGATTTACTTTTATTATTTCTGGTAGCTCAGTTGTATAGTATTCAGATATGCATTTTGTAAGTGACAGTGCTGTGTCTCAGGGTCAAAAGATTGCATATTCTTTGTTGGTTTCTAGGAGTGTAAGCATTATGCCTGAACACATATAGGAGTAATTTTTGCCACCAGGAAAGCATGTGCAGTGCCCCCCTGGGGGTCAGGGGCATGTTTTCTCTGTGTAGCCTGGCTATCCTAGAACTTGATCTGTAGACTAGGTTGGCCTCAAACTTACAGAGATCCACCTGCTTCTACCTTCCAAGTGCTGGAATTAAAGGTATGCGCCACCGTGCCTGGCTGTCATGGGAGTTTTGATTGGGAATAAGGTTTAGTGAATTTTGCAGCTAGACCATTTTGATGATGGAGTGCATACAGAGTACCAGTTGCTGCCTAGGGTCCAGGAAGGAGGCCATGGAAAACTGGTCCAGCCAATTCCAGGGCTAGAAAAAGTAGGAAGACTTTCCTTACAGTTCATGGTTTTTATTCCTTTCTGGCTGACTCACCACGTGGTCCTCTTCCAGAACTAATGGGTTAATTGTGTCTACACGAGCAATCTAAGGTTGTTGCACTATTTAAAGTGTCGCTTTTCAGTTCTAAGCTCTGTGTGACCAGTTGCAGGTATGAAATTATTACTGGAGTCTTGGCTGGACTTTATTGAGATCAGAGACAATGGCGAGAGTTTATGACCTCTCTTTAACTGTGTCATCTAAGGCTGCCGGCTTTGGGCTGTGAACGTCACTTAGTGTCTTTGTCTGAGGGAGTAGCTAACACACTCAGGCTTAGGATCAAGAGGCAAAGATTTGGTGAGATGGGTCAGAGGGTGAAGTGCCTGCCTTGTCAGCCCAATGACCCATCTGCAGGGCCTGTGCAAAGCTGGAGTGGAGGGGAGAACGGACCCTGGAAAATTGTCTTCCGACCTTACATGTGCATACACACACGTACGCATGCGCAGCCACACAAATAATAGTTTAAAAAGTTGTTTTAAGGGGCTGGAGAGATGGCTCAGAGGATAAGAGCACTGACTGTTCCTCCAGAGGCCCTGAGTTCAATTCCCGGCAACCACATGGTGGCTCACAACCACCTTGAATGAGATCTGGTGCCCTATGCTGGCAGGCAGGACATATGCAGGCAGAACACTGTATACTTAATAAAATCTTTTTTTTAAAAAGTTGTTTTAAGAAGGACCATTTAAAAAAATTCTTCCACAGCACTGTGTGTCTCAGCCAACCCCTGTGTAGTTAGTGCTCCTGATAATAGTTAATAATCTACTTGGAGGATTATCTAAAGTAAGATTTTGATCCCAGCCAGCCTTCCCTTGCGGTATGTGTTTAGAAACTGTCAACAGTTTAGATTTTAGTTTATGGGAAGGTTAACCTGAAATTTGCATCACCACCCAAACAAGGTGAGTTTACTTAATTTCGGTGGATTATCTACCCACTGAGACCTATCTCTTGATAGTTAAACAAATACACGAACAAATCAAGCCATTGGAAACAGGATTATCACTTGACAGCTGCACCCTGAGGACAGACAGAGCTTGTTGGGGGCAGAAGTGAGAAAGAAGGCATCTGGAGGGTTGGCGTTGGAGGAGCCTGTGCGGTCCTCTTGGAGGTCAGCACTGTGTCTTAGTGATAACATGTAGGTCCATCAGTCATGCGTAGATGTCTACCAGGAACTCCCAAACCATAGTCTGCCACTTGTCTTTCTTCTGTTTTCCTCCCACCACCCCCCTCTCCCCTGAACCCCTCCCTCTCAGAGAATCTCCAGAAGAGGGCACCAGATCTTGACAGACGGCTGTGAGCCTCCATGTGGTTGCTGGGAATTGAACTCAGTACCTCTGGAAGAGCAGGCATCTTAGCTGCTGAGCCGTTTCTGCAGCCTCGAGATAGGGTCTCTCTTACTTGGTGCTTCACACACCAGGTTACTGCATACCGTTAGCTGGCTTACGTGCTTCTGGGAGTCCTCATGTCTGCCTCCCACCCAGGAGCTTGGGATTGTAAACACATGCTACCACATCTGGCTTTGTGTGGGTTCCGGGATTCTGTGGCAGTTGCCTTACCCATTGAGCCACTTCTTTTCCTAAATGGTCACATTTGAAAGTCATGTTTGTACCTGGAGTGGCTTGCACACTATGTGTTTTGGCTTTCTGTGGTTTCAGTTACCTGAAGTATGTAGTGGAAAAGTCAGGGAAGAAGTAAGTTCTGAATAATCTTTATTGCAGTGTACTGTTTTATTATTGTATATTTTTAAAATAGTTCCATTTGATTATTAGTAGTTGTAATCTTACTGTTCCTTAGTTTAGAAGTTATATTTTATCATGGATACTCACAGTGGATGGACAGGAAGAAACATTATGTTAGGTTCTGTGCTGTCTGGGGTTATAGGTTTCCACCTGGAGTCTTGGAATGGGTACCCCCTGAGGATGAGGAGGGTCAGCTGCCCCAAGGTCTTTCATGCCAGAAAAGCAGGACAGGTGTGGCTCAGCTACAAGCCATGGTAGAACAGAGGACTCAGGGCTCAGCTGCTGGAGTGATGGGCTTTGCCACCTCTTCCTGATAGCCAGTTACACTCTCGTGTGTCTCCTCCACACCTCGTGTGCATGTCATGACAAGCCCTGGGTCCTGCACCGTACACTGGTTCCCACAGGCCATCTCATCTGCAGTGTGGCCAGCCCCTGGGGCCAGCCGTCTTTGTGGGCTTTCAATCAAGCATTGATAATAGAGGCCAGGCAACCACTTTCCAACAGGGTGGGCCTGATTACAGCCTGCTGCACAGAGTCAGGTCTGATCACACCCCCACACCCCTGCAGCGGGCTACTAGAGGATCTTGTATCCACTTGCTCCCTCCGGTTTTGGAGGGCTGCACATCTATACTGCTTCAGCCACTGGACGTCTTACCTCTGCTCTGCCCGCTGGTGCTTGTTCAGCTGATGCCCTCTTCAGTTCTGCTGTGCCTGTCTGTTGCTGCTACACCAGGGAACGCAGGTGCTTAATGCAACTGTGGTTTAGTAGCTCATCTTTGGGCATCTCCAGGCTGTCCTGGCTCCTCCAAGACTCCTCTGCAACTAGGGCAGACGAGGTTTTCATCAACAACCCCCTTCCCGCCCCTGGAACCAGTTACATCATACCTCATGCCTCATCTCTGAGACCCAGGTCCTTCCAGTCCCTTGACGCCTCCACTCAGGGCCAGTCAGGAGATGCTCCAAATAGCCCATTTTGTTGGCTGTTCCCTCACTGAGTCTTTCTTCTTAGTGATGAGTTTCATGGCCAAGGGATGGGTGTGATGGCCCAATCAGGAGCACTTGCCCTGGATGAAGTCTGGGTTCTCCTGGTTGAGGGTCCTGGCTGTAGTTGAGATCAGGCGGCCGCAGGGTAGGGTGGACACTGAGTCTCAGTCTTGCCCTGTAGAGGAAGAGAAGGATGGGGTTGAAGTTTCTGACCACTCCTGATTGTGTTGGATGAACCCTTATAACTTTCCTTATAGTGGTATACGTTTTATGTTGTTGCGCGTGGACAACGATCAAGTGTAATGCCCATTTCATTTTTCCCTTTCTGTTTGTGAATCTGACCTTGGATTTTATGAGATCTTTCAGTGTACTCATTAAAAGCCCATTTCTAATATCTTGTATATTAATTTTGAACTTTGTATTTGGTACTGCATTACTGCGCCCCCTAGTGGATTTTACATCAGTTACCAGGCAGTAGCTTTTGCCAGGTTGCTGATAAGTGGGAAGTCTACAGAGGAAAGTTGTCTTCTTAGGCTCTAAGGTTATGTGCTCTTTCTAATTTTTGTTGCCAGCCCTGTATAGACTCAATAATAAAGTGTAACTCTGAATTGAAAACAATGTTGGTACCTGTCTGCAAAATGTTTCATGTAGAGACTGTCAGCGTGACTCAGGTCATGTTAATAGTATGTAATCTTGCAAGATGCTAGATTTATTTTATTCTGTGTGTGTGTGATTGTTTTGCCTGCCTTATATATGTGTACCATATGTGTGCCTGGTGCTGGAAGTCAAAAGAGGGCATCAGATACCCTGGAACTGGAGCCACCGTGTGGTGACAAATCTCTAAGCCACTGAACCGTCTGTTCGGCCTCATACAAGATGCAGGAACGTAGAGTCTAGGAACAGGCTATTTCAGGCTCCTGGAGTTTGTGTTTAAATTTTGTCATAAAAGCTTTGTCATCTTTTTCTGAAGCCATGGTCATTATTAGCAAGCCCAGTTATCTTCAGTGGCTTTGACTGTGAGGGCTTCTCTATGGAGGAAGCCTCGCTGTCCCTCCCACATCTCTGCTGCCTCCTCCCTCATCCCGCCCTCAGCCAGCAGCGCTTCGTTGATTTTCCTTTAGATTTCCTAATAGATGCAGCAGGCCCTCATCCGTGTGCAGTGTGCACCCCCCCACCCCAGAATAAATCACTTGTGCATCAAGTTATGGCTTTCTCGTTTTTTAAATAGTAATTTTATTCTTTGAGAATTTTACACAATGCATTTTGATCAGTCACCCTCTCCCAGCTTCTCACCCCCCACCCCGTTTTGTTTTTTTAAGGCAGGAATTTATTATGAATCCTAGGCTAGCCTCAGTAGCTCAGGCTAGCCTTGAACTCACAATAGCCCTCCTGCCTCAGCTCCAGTGCTAGGATTACAGATGTAATCAGCTAAAATAAGGTATTTTAAGTTCAACACAAGTATGCAGTTGAAGCCACAAGGTTGACAAAGTACTATAGGGTAATGGTTTAAAATAAAGTTAATAATTTTTTTCCTTGTGGTACTTGAATCCAGGGCATTATACATGCCAGAAAAATGCTCTGTCAGTGACCTACATGCTCTGACTTCATTTGTAACTTTCAAAGTGTCATTTGCATGTAAAAACAAACAAACAAAACCAAAACAATCCAAACACTTTAATATTACTAAAATCAATCTTAAAGTGTTAAACTGTTTTCAAAAATAGTCTCATTGCCCACCTTGTTCTAAAAGCATAAGAAACATCACATTTTGTTTACAAAGACCATAAATTTCTAAAGTCTGACTTTCTCCTTGATTGATTGAATTTTAATATGAGGTCTCATTTATGTAGCTCTAGCTGGCCTGGATCTTACTTTATAGATCAGGTTGGCCTCAAAACTTTTGGTAACCCCCCACACCCACACCCCACCCCGAGCCCTAGTGATGAAATTACAGATGTGTGTCACCAAGCCCAGCAAATACTTGATGAGCGCAGCTTTTTGATTTTGTTTTGTTTTGTTTTTGTTTTTTTTGGTGAGGTTGGACATTGAGCCGGGTGTCTTGGCATGCTGGGCAAGCAGCTGTGCTGATGAAGTTAACATGGCCCTTAGAGCTTCTTCTGAGCGCAGGCAACTTTTCACAATGTCTGTGCTCTTTAGCCCACACATCACAAACGTGGGGGTGGGGTCAGAAGCTGTTCACTCTAGTTTGTGTCACATGTTTGTACAGATTGGCTTTCTATGTATGAGTATTTGACTTGCATGTATGTGTGTACCTGGTGCCTCTGGGGGTCCAAGGAGGGTGTTGGATGCCCTGCATCTGGAGTTATAGATAGTTGTGAGCTGCTGGCAACTGAAGCTGAGTCTTCTGGAAGTCAGTAAGGGCTGAGCCATCTTTTCAGCCCTTGTATATATTTCATTCATTCATATATGCATATGTGTATATATATGCATATATATATATTTTTTTGAGACAGGGTTTTTCTGTGTAACAGCCCCAGCTGACTTGGAACTAGCTCTGTAGACTAGGGTGGTCTCGAACTCACAGAGATCTGCCTGCTCTGCCTCCCGAGTGCTGGGATTAAATTCATGCACCACCATCACCAGGCTGTAATACATATTTTAATACTAAAGCATGAGAAACCACTTAAACTACTATTTTAGGGGTATGGTTAACACTTTGTAGCTAAGTATAGCTATCTCAAGTTTTTAAGTAACTAAAATTAAGTAAAACTAGACATTGAATTCCCTGATCACAGTGGTCCCATGAGGCTAGTGGTCTCCGTGTTGAACAATACAACTATGGAATGTGGACAAGACAGAAAGCTCTTGGGTGCAAAGACTGTTAAGCACCGAGTTCTTCAGGGTTAGATGCTGTTCAGGGGCTCTAGGGGACCTCCCTCAGCTCAGGGCAGGCGGGGGATTCTGCACTTCTGTCATTCCAACTATTGCTTGGTACTGCAGTCTGAGGGTGGGCTCTCAAGGTTCCTGGGTCTCTTCTCCAGTAGGGAAGGTATGTCTGTTGCAGGCACCAGCTTTGCAGCCACCACCAGGCTCACTGATAAAGGGCAGAAGCACACGGTGTCTCTTTTCTGTGTGAGCCTTCCTCTGATGGTGCTGCAGGTCTGGGAGGATCAGTTTACCTTGTGTGTCATACCGGGCCAGCCCTGCAAGCAGTTCTCATGGGTGGCGTTTGAACCTGCCTTTTGACAAAGCAGTTTATAATTTTCTTTATCTTCATATCTATTATGGGGTGGCAGTTCGTATGTGTGTTTGCTGTTTGTAAAGTGAAGCTGTGTTTTAATGAGAAATGGGCTGAGTCAGATTGAAAATCACAGGTTAGACAGGGCTGTGTCTT
The DNA here is from genome assembly GCF_017639785.1 of Mesocricetus auratus. NCBI lineage: Eukaryota > Metazoa > Chordata > Mammalia > Rodentia > Cricetidae > Mesocricetus > Mesocricetus auratus. Next base: position 36,251,578 of record NW_024429182.1, read on the forward strand.
TGTTGTCAAATTAGCACCTTCCTTTTGGGCTTATTAATGGCTTCTTTGTAATTACAAATGAGGGTGGTCTGTTTAAATTAAGCCTTGCAGCTTAGTGTAGGAGAGCTGTGAACATAGAGGTCTTAAATGTAATTATCTGCTGGTGTGTGTGTGTGTGTGTTATTAAACTGGAATATTTGCTGATTTGGATTCAAACTGTCACCAGTCCCCTATTATGGGTCTCACCATGAACAGTCATGGGACCCTAGGGTCTGAAGCCCAGGGAGTGGTTGCCAGTAGATGTTTTAGGGCATGGCGGGCATTTGGTAGAAATGGTAGTCTCTTCAGTGGAAAAACCGGTTGTGTGGCCCCACTGACCTGGGTTTAGTCCTTTCCACCTTTTATTTACAGGACTGCCACCAAGTTCCTTTACTTCCGTGTGTGTATGCTGGCTTGTGCGTGCGTGCGTGCGTGCGTGCGTGCGTATGTATGTATGTATGTATGTATGTATGTATGTATGTATGTGGGGTGTGTGGGTGTGTGGATGCCAGAGGATAACGACGGGTATGGTTCGTGAGGAGCCCTCTACCTCCTTGTTTCTTGTGTCTTGAGACAGTCTCTCACCTGGAGCTCACTGAGTAGGCTAGAGTGACTGACTTGCCAGTGAGTCCCTTCTAGTCTCTACTTCCCAGGTCCTGGGATTACAGACCACTCCATCACATGTGGCTTTCTTACATGTGAGGATGGCACATGTCCTCGGGCTCACATGGCAAGCACTTTACAGACTGAGCTCAGGCTGCCGGCTTCAGTCTCCTTTCTGTGCAACCCATTTGATACCCCGAATCCAGTGCATGCATGTCTGATGAGTATCTCACAGCAGCCCTAGAGAGGCGAGGTGGAGTGATGTTACAAACAGGCAAAGGAGGGGTGAGTGACTGGCTCACAGCACATGACAGGGCATAGGTTTGAGACCCTGCTTTCAGATTGTACAGGAGACGTAGTTTTGCTTTGAGACAGAGTCTCATGTAGTTAAGACTGGCCTCAAATTTGCCGTGTAGCAGAGGCTGGCCTTGAACTCCTGACCTCTTGCCTCTACTTCCCAATTGCTAGAATTACAGGCATGCACAACCATACCTTGTGCTGTGTTGTTTAATAAAATCCATTTTTGAGATGTAATAATTCATTTATCATGTAATCAAAACTGTGCAGCTAATAGTTTCTATTACATTTACAGTAATGCCACCATTACACACACACACACACAGTGACTCTCTAGGCAGCTACCATTCTTAGTCTCTCTCTCTCTCTCTCTCTCTCTCTCTCTCTCTCTCTCTCTCTCTCTCTCTCTCTCTCTCTCTCTCTCTCTCTCTCTCTCTCTCTCTCTCTCTCTCTCTCTCTCTCTCTCTCTCTCTCTCTCTCTCTCTCTCTCTCTCTCTCTCTCTCTCTCTCTCTCTCGTGTGGTGTTTCCATTCTTTTGGGCTCCAGGCTAATCTTAGTACCCGTAGGAGGACAATCAGGCAGATCTTTCTATCCTGGTTGTAGTTGGCCACACACAGCTTTGCGGGGTTGTGACAGGGTCATTATGGACGCCTTCATTTGCAGTGGGCATTGAGCTAACTTGATGCAAGCAGCATCCATCCACTCCTCACAGTTCTGAAGGGTCAGGATCTTAAGCCCCATCTGAAAGCTGAGGCAACCGCATCACTGGGTGTGGGTTCCAGGTCACAGCTTAAAGATGGCGGCAGGGAACTGTTTGGGGGCCAGGTGCGCGTGACTCCTGCAGAGTGCACAACATTGTAGTGAGGTGGGCACTAAGTTTGCAGTCGTTTTGAGGAGAAGTCTTGACTGGAAGTCTGGGGGTGGGTGTTGTTTGCTTTTGATGTTTAAGTTTTGAGGGACAGAGTCTCATTTGACCCAGCTGACCTCACACTAAACATATATCCCAGTTTAGTCTTAGATTTCTGATCCTCTTGCCTAAACCTTCCAAGTATGGGGATTTCAAGCCTGAACTATCATGGCTGGCTCTAGAAGTCTGGTTTTGGAATCTACGTTAATAGCCCCTCCCCCCATATATATAGTTTTATTTATTTTTATGTGTGTGCCTTGGTGACCAGAAGAGGGTGTTGGGTCCTCTGTAGATGAAGTTGCAGGAGACTATGAACCCTCCATGAGGACTCTGGGAACTGAGCTTGGCTCCTTTGAAGAAACAGCAGTGCTCTTCACTGCCGAGCCCCTAACCTATTTACATTAAAAATTGGTAATTATGCCCCCAGTGTGTCCTCACACCTTCTGTCATCTTGTCCTAATTTGTTATTAATTAAATATGTACCCCAAAATGTTTGCCTGAGGTAAATATAGTTTGGGTTAAAAAACAAAAAGTTCAGCTGGGAGGTGGTGGTGCACACCTTTAATCCCAGCTCTTGGGAGGCAGAGCCATGTGGATCTCCGAGATAAGACCAGGCTGATCTACAGAGTGAGTTCCAGGATAACCAGGGCTACACAGAGAACCCTGTCCTGAGAAAACAAAAAAACAAAACAAAAAAATCAAAACAAGCAAAAAAACAAAAAACAAAACAAAACAAGAAAAACAACAATACCCCCCCCCCCAAGAAAACCTTCATAACTAGTGTGCCTTAGCAATTGATCAGAGATGTCCATTATTCATGCTGGGAACCCATCAGAAACCCTTCTCTAACATTATTGTAAGAAACAGGTCTTGCTGTCTTGTTCAGACTGGCTTTGAAGACTTTGTCTCACGTGGCCAGCTGCTATCTTCTATGTGTCACTTTAAGAAAACATGGAGTTGGTCCATTGCCACACATGCCCTTCTACAAGAAGGGTGTTACTGTGGACATCAAGGGAATGGCCACTGTTCAGAAAGGAACACCCCACAAAGGTTACCATGGCAAAAGTGGAAGAGTCTACAGTATCACTGGCTGTTGACATTGTTGTAAGCAAGCCAAGTTAAGGGCAAGATTGTGGCCAAGAAAATTAATATGCAGATTGAGCATATGAAGCACTCAGAGTTTCCATAGCTTCCAGAAATGGGTGGAGGAAAATGACAAGAGGGAGAAGGAAGGAAAGAGAAGGTGCCTGTGTTCAGCTGCAGCAAGCAGCTTCCTCAGCCCAGGCCGGGAGACGCTCCCCCCTGAGAACCAGTGGGAAGCAGGGTGGAAGCCATGTTCCTGTGAACTGGTGACTACAGAGATACAGAAGAAATGAGCTCTAGACTGTGCACACATTCATTTCCTTATTAAACAGAACTGGTTTGTTCTCCCTCATCTCCACCCCCCCAAAAAACCCTTATTGTAGTATGAAAAACAGTTGAAGTGTTTTTATCTTGTTATCTTGGGTATAGGGGGGAAGCCCTTGTTGATTTATTTGACAAGTGTTTCTTGTCAGCAGAGGATGGCGAGCTCTCTCTCTCTCTCTCTCTCTCTCCCCCCCCTCCCTCCCTCCTTCTCTCTCTCAACTCTCCATCTCTGGAGTCCTGGGATTATGGTTTGAGTGAGCTACCTTTAATAGTACTTCATTGTCCAGACTGTTTCCTTGGGTTCTAGGAAAGGAATCCAGGCGTCCCTGCTAGGGAAGGTGGGCTGTGGCAGCAGGCTGCTGACAGGCTCTCCTCCTGGGATTGCAGTTGATTTTCTAATGATCCAGAATGAAGATGCCACAGGGACACTTTATATACAAAGATCCGGTCACCACTTAGTGGATGGTGTCATGGGGTTTCCACTCCAGTGTTAGACATTAAGGACCGTGATGACTCAATTTGGGCTTCTCCCCCCTTTCCCTTTTATCTTATTTTGAGGCAGGATCTGAATATGTAGCCCAGAATGACCTTGAATTGTTGGTCCTTCTGATTCTGCCTTCCTCCCAAGTGCTGGGATCAAGAGGCCACCGTACCCAATCTGCCCTCTTCTCCCTTCTCTCTGGCATCTTTCTCCTTTCTTCTCATCCCCTCCTCTATCACCCAAACACTCATCAAAGGCTCAGTGTATGGAATGCTTCCGTCACATCATGTCATCAGATTCAGATGCATCTGTGATAAAGGTGAACCATGGCTCTGAGTTCAGGCCAGCTTGGTTTACAGAGCTAGTTCTAGGATAGACAAAGCTACACAAAGAAACACTGTCTCAAAACACCAAAATAAAATAAAATAAAATGTAGAGAGAAGCCTTTTCCTTGCCAGCAGCTTTGGTTTATCCCCCACCAGTCTCCTGGGCTCTGCCGCGTTGTAGTCCCCAAATAACACACAAGACGCTGTATTAATTATGAAGCTGTTGGCCTTGCTTGTTTCTCACTGGTTATCTCTGACTTAAGTATTTACCCCATAATTGTTAATCTAAGTATTTCTCTTACCGGAGAAGTTTACAGGCTTCTATCCCTATGGCGGTTACATCTTGACTCCCTGTTTTCTCCTACCCAGAGTCCTCCTCGACTCCTAGTCCCACCTATCTTGCTTTCCTATTGGCCAACCGTGCTTTATTGACATATACACAGGACTTCCCCATCAAGAAAAGAAAGAAAGAAAGAAAGAAAGAAAGAAAGAAAGAAAGAAAGAAAGAAAGAAAGGGGGACAGGTGCAGCTAACCCATGGAGTACAGCATTCCTTGAGAGTCGGTATACCAGCCCTCAGATGCAGTGCTCTGCTCAGGGCCAGTGGCTTCCTTCCCTCCCAGTCTCTGTAATCACCTTGTGGCCTATTCCCCTGGGTAGTTATACATTCTCAAGGCTCCCGAGCAGGAGATCAATTTCAACATGCTCATGTAGAAGAGCATGCTGTAAGTTCATGCTCTTGGACCAGAATGTGCTCTTCCCTCCACGTAGAATGCCTCTCTGCTGGACTGGTTTGTCCCCCTTCAGCCAGAAGTGCCTGAAAACAGGTGGGGGAGAAGGTACCTCCTACGGTTGGTACTTGCCTCCCTCCACTCCAGCCTGCTGTCTCAGTTCACTTTACGGACTTAATTATGTATGCAGTATTCTGCCTGCATATATGCATGCAGGCCAGAAGAGGGCACCAGATCTCATTGTAGATGGTTGTGAGCCACCGTGTGGTTGCTGGGAATTGAACTCAGGACCCCAGGAAGAGCAGCAGGTACTCTTAACCTCTGAGCCATCTCTCCTACCCCCCACCGCCCCAGTTTACTTTATGTAAGTACTTGCTCTTAGGCTGTCAGCCTGTCTACCTGCCTCAGCCAGTCACTGAGCTGATTCCTACCTCAGAGTCTTTTTTTTTTTTTTTTTTTTTTTTTTTGGTTTTTCGAGACAGGGTTTCTCTGTATTGTTTTGGAGCCTGTCCTGGAACTCACTCGGTAGACCAGGCTGGTCTCGAACTCACAGTGATCTGCCTGTCTCTGCCTCCCGAGTGCTGGGATTAAAGGCTTGCGCCACCAACGCCCAGCCTACCTCAGAGTCTTTGAACCTACCTGCTGGTCCCTTTCCCTGGACAGCTCTTCAGACTTCCTTATGATTAATTCTTTCCACTTTGATATCCATAGCATTCATGGTACTTGGTGGCTGCGCATATGCTCCCAGCTCCTGGGAAGGAGACAGAAGCAGGAACATAGTTCAAGGCCAACCTGGGACACATTCAAGTCCTGCCTTAAAATGAAATACAGATTCCAGGAGAGAGCAAGAGGGTTGTGTTGTTTCTTCCATTGAAGCTTTCCTTCTCTCTGACAGAAGAACATTTGGTTCATATCCCCCAGGGTTTCAGCAGCGTCTGCCAACTGGTTGATACTGGACGAGTATAGGTTGAATGAATGAACTTTGTGTTTCCCTCTGCTATGGCACTTACACTGGGTTAGAATAATTTGCTTACACTTCCCACCACTCCACTGACCGGGACTGCCTTGGGGGAATGACTCAAGAGTTGTTCATCTTGCAGTATATGGCTGCCGTGTAGTAAATGTTTCTTGACTATAAATGTGAATGTTAGGAATCTATGGAAGGTGCACCTGAAATTCCTGATCATTGCCTGGAGGCAGCCTTCCTGCAAGTGCCCTTCTGGTGTCACCAGTGGAAGTGCTAGTGGGGACAGGCTATGGTTGTTCCGATGTTTCCAAGGCTGGTCTCCACAGTTCTGCACTCCAGGGTGGGTAGGGGTGTGGAGGGAGGATGGGGCTTGCTTCATTTGTGACTGCTGCTGGTCCTCTGAGGTTAGCGGTGGGAAAGGGCATAGCACCTCCAACGCTCCAGAACTGTACTCACCTTTGTGGCTTTAAAGCTTACTTTTTGGATCTTGGAGAGATGGCTTAGCTAATAAATACATCACTGGCTGCCCTTCTGTAAGACCTGACTTCAGTTCCCAGCACCCACACAGTGGCTGGCTAAGGTCTGTAACTCCCGTTCCAGGGAATCTTATGCCCTCTTCTGGCCTCCATGGGCATGCCTAGGCATACATTTGGTGCACAGTTATGCATGTAGACAAAACACTCTACTACACATAAAAGTAAGTAAATAAATAAATAAATCATAGAAAAGAAAGAAAAACCAAAACCTCAAATTAACCTTTTGGTATTCAAATTGTCTCCTGTACCGTAGCCGTGGTGTGCTCCAGATTTAGAGCTATGTCCAGTGTCAAACCAGGTGGCAAATTCTTCTCTCGTAAGCAGCTCGGCCTGTTGACAAGACACTCAGTGGTGACAGGACACTTCTGAAAACGTGCGTTGGGTTGCAAACCCAGGCACCCTTATGTTCAGAATTCAAAACTACACAAAGAAGCAAGGACAGAGAGCTCTTTGTTGTTTCTTTATCTAAGTTTATGGTAAGTTTGGAAGAGACAGGAAAAAAGCAAAGAACTCTGCTGAGCAAGTTCTCTGTCCCTGTGGCAGTGCCGACCTGTGCCAGCTCCCCTAGTTGTCACCAAGAATGTATGCCATGTCTCTGGGTGCCTTTTGATTGGTCAACACCAGCAGGTTGGTTTAGTCGTAAATGTCCTGCTGTTTTACATTTCCTGTATGCAGTGAGTCTGTGAACAAGTTACTTCTCTGTTCCTTTCCATAGCCCTTCTCTTGTTTACAGTCATTCTTGGTTCCCCATCCCAGGAGTCCCTTATACACTAAAACACGCAGAATCTCAAGTCCCTTTATGTGAAATGGTGTAATGTTCATGGAATTTCATGTAATCCCAGCTGTCTTTAGGTTCCTTATAACACCTAATGTAATGGAAATGCTACATAAGTCTTGTATTATTTAGGAAACAATTGCCCCAGAAGGCTGTACATGTTTAGTACAGACAAATTTCTTTTGTCTTGCCTTGCTTTTTTTGTGCTGAGACAGTATCTCCCCATAGAGTACAAGCTAGCCTCGAACTGTCGATCTTCCCGCTCCCACTGTCTCAGCCTCCCCAGAGCCAGGGGGCAGGTTGTTTTTTGTGTCTTAAAAATTTCAAGGTTTTTTAATATTTTTATTCATGTGTGTGTCCTTGAGTGTTTGCATGTATGCCGCGTGTGTGCAGGAGCTCACGGTGGTCCTGGATTCCTTGAACTATAGAGTTTCCAGGCAATTGTGAGCCACTTTTAATGTGAGTTCTAGAAATTGGACTCAGGTCTCTTAACCACTGAGCCATCTTTCTAGCTCCGAATTTTTGGATCACACTCATAGGATCTGTGGATATGGCCGGCCAGTAGTACTTAATAAGTCACAGCTAAGTACTGAGTGCTTTTCCTCGGCCGGAAGAAGTGCGCACCCCAGTGCTGTCCTCCTTGTGTGGGAGGGAGGGAGGAAAAGAGGGCTGCTGAGGTGGTGTGCGTCCGGACTGCTTTCTTCCTGCCTCACAAGTAGCGCTTTTCAAGGCGCTTGGCATCCCTGCTGTATGGATGTGTCACTGTGAGATGACAACGGGATTTGCTGGGAATGTGGGCCACTATTGTATCCGCCTTACGTAACCACGTGGAGTGGTGGAAATGGGCGAGCAGCCTGGGAGGTAGGCAGTGACCAGCCCTGACTCCGCGGAGCCATGAAGGCCACTCAGGTATTCCAGAGGATGTGGGTCCAGACAGTGAAAAAGTTGGAGAGGTGGAAAGGCCACGTGAGTCCTTCAGCTTTCTCTTTCTTTCCCAAGCTTGCTCTGCCGGAGGGGAGGGGGGCAAGCCCTTCACACACTGGCACAGTGACTCCTTTATCCTCGGATTTATTTGTGTCTTGGCAGCTTTCAGGAACAAATTGTGAGATTGCATGCAGAGTGTGGCTTGCAGTCAATGGTAGAATTTTAAATACTCGTCTTATTTTGAGCAGATCAAGGTGAGATTGATAGCCGCTCACTGGGTGTGTGAGTCAGACTGCTGGTTCCCATGTGTTGGCAATCTCAGAGAGCTTGGCTTCTTGGGGACAGATTAACGTACTGCTTTGTGTGTGTCTGAGAATTTTGTGTTTGGGATCAAACATTTAACCTTCATATCCTGTAGAAGCCTGTATCTCGATGGTGGGGCTTCCCATTACAGGAGTAATTTCTGACATTAGCTTTAGTGCTCAGGGCACTGTTGCACAGATATCTGCTGTGTGCTTTGGACTGTGATTGCGTCCTTAAAGCAGCTTGGGGTGAACTTTTGTTGTTGGTGGTCTCTCTCACTGGGAAGCAGCAACATAGGGACACCGAGCTTAAAAGTTGGCCGTCAGGGTCATTACAGACTTAGTTATCTGCCTGTGGTTGGTTTTAAATGCTTCCTCTTGTGTTGGGGGACGGAGTGCATGCGTGTAAGGGGCTTGTATGTGAAGTTCAGGGGTCAGTTTCCGGTGTCGTTCTTCAGGGGCTGGTTTTTGAGACTGGGTCTCTCTCATAGAGCCTGGCGCTTGCCAAGTCTGCGAGACCGGCTAGCCATCAGGTCCCCTTCTGTTTTCATCTCCCCAGTGCTGGGACTACGGGTGGTTTTGCCTAGGTTCTACGGACTAAACTCATGTCCTTGTACTAACGCAGCAAGCACTTTTTACCAGCTGAACTGTCTTCTCAGCTTTACCCGATAGTTATCTGTTTGATCGAGGTTTTCCCAAGAAAATGAACTCTGTAAAAGGCCTAAAAATAACAGCTTGAATTAACTATTTGCCTTAGTCTCAGTCTGTAAATAACCTATACACAGAGCTTATTTGCAGTGGGCCACATAGCTCCTAAGTATCCATGGAGTGACTTCTAGGGATGACTTGTTCTAATATGGAGGATGCTACCACTAATGTCCCTTTTACAGACAGTAAAGTGATGAGAGGAAATCGCGGGAAGCACGCGGAAGCTGCTTCTGGTGGCTGAAATCTCATGCTGAGGTTGAAAGGTGCCAGAGCCCTGATCTCTGAGGAGATTGGAGTTGTTGTCCTTCTGTGACTTTACCTGTTCTAGAGTCTATGCCACCTTCATTTTCCTAGCAAAGTTGCCTTTTAACCTTTAAAAAGGGAAGAAAGGCACTGAGGAGCACCCTGGGCTGCCCCACACAGTGCTCTCTCAAGCAGAGAGTAACCAGAAGTGGCACTAATTCGAAGTGATGAGTTTCCAGACTTTCAAAGCTTGGCTCCAGCGATGTACACCTCTTAGACTTCCCCAAACAGTGCTAGCAACTGGGGACCAAGTGTCCGGGTACCAGAGTCTGTGGGAGACGGTTCTCATTCAAACCACCAGGACAGCAAACAACCAAAGAACTGTCACATTTAATAGAAATTTCCTTTAAGAACATTTACAAGTAATAGAAATTGTTGTCTTAGTCATAGTCATAGAATGAGAATAGATAGTGCATTTATCTCTTGGCCTATTGGAAAGGAAAAAGACCACCTATTCTGTATGCATGACATCGTGTTCTAGGAAACCATGGGACAAAGATGAGCCAGACATCAAAATTTCACTTAAAAATCTTTCTTCATCATCATCATCATCATCATCATCATCATCATCCAGATCTCACTGTGCACTCTTACCCGGCCTGGAGTGGGCTCACTACACCAGGCTGATCTTGAACTCTATCTGCTTCTGTCTCTCAGATACTAGGATTTCAGGTGTGCTCTACATGCATGGATTTTTTAAAAAAATTTAAACATTTAAAAACATCAATTAGTATAGGGACCCTCCCTCCCTCCCTCCCTCCCTTCGTTTTCTTTTTGGGATAGGGTCTCACTTTGTAGCTCTGGCTGGTCTGAAACTCACAGAGATCTGTCTGCGTCTGCCTCATGAGTGCTGTGGTTAAAGACGTGTGCCATCATCACTGCCCAACAGTTAAATAGAAAATCTGGGCTGGGGATATAACTTAGTGGTAGAACATGGTGCCTCATACATGCAAGACTCTGGGTTTGATCCCAGCATGACAAAAGAAAAGAAGACACCCCTCCCCCAGCAAAGAACCAAAATCAAAAAAGTGGTCATGATAAACGAACAGTTTGGGTGGTTCCCATAGTTTTATCTTAATCCTTTCAGGATGTTTGTGTATTGCTTTGTATGGATGCAGGCGCCTTCTTAACTCAGCATCCTGCCTCCCCCACCACCCCGCCCGGTCCCCCCACACCCATAGCCAAGACTTTGCCTACCCCTCATACATCTCTGTATCTTTTTGATCCTAGAAATAATATAAATTGTAGTTTTTTTAATCTTTGAGAGAGAATTCCTATCTCTTGGAGTCAGATGGTATTTGCTGTGGGAATGTCCCAGAATTGAACACATAGGGAGGCAGAGCAAGAGTCACTCTCAGTGTGTGTCATTAGTTAAGTCACAACAGTAGGCTACTTCACGTTTCTTCTGTGCACACAGAATTGCCGTTTCCTAGCCCTCTGCTTCCAGAGGGAGTGGGTTATCTGGCCTAGTGTATTAGTGGGCATCATCGTCTTTACCTCTGGCTGTCTTTCTCCCAACCTGAAGAGTTTGTGAACAGGGAGAAAATGCCACATTTTCTGAATATTTTTCAGTACCTCTTCATCTCTCTAATTATCAGTGCAGTATTGGCCCCCTGAACCTCCTCACTCTTGGTCCTCTGTGTGACAGGCACCTCCTACCTTACTGTGGTCCCTTTGTGTCTGACGCTTTATCCATAATCTTCTTCTTCAGCTAATGATATGTGGTGTTTCCTAGAACACGATGTCATGCATACAGAATAGGTGGTTGCTTTTTCCTTTCCAATAAACCAAGAGATAAATGCACTATCTATTCTCATTCTATGAACATGAGTAAGACAACAATTTCTATTACTTGTAAATAGAAGAACTTCAGTTCTTTTCATTTCTAAAAAAAATCAAGTCATATTTCAGATTTGTCTGTTTGGTTCTTTTGATAGTCTATTTTTTATTGATAACTATACCTTCACTGATGTGTTCTAAATTCTTAAAACATGAACTGTTTTGTATATTTTTGGTTTGTTGTTGATGTTTCTAATACTGCCACTGATCCCTCAGTTTGTGTCTTTGACTTTCACTGTGTGTGTGTGTGTGTGTGTGTGTGTGTATACATGCACGTGAACTGTGAACTCAGGTTTCTTACATATCTGAGAAATCTGTGAAGCTTTCGTTTAAACATGTCCCTTGGAGAAAGGAACCTTGTATTTCCTTTGCGGTGGCATTACCACTTTGGCATGTTTGGGGAGGATGTACGGTCTCTTTCCATAATGGGACTCATTCCCAAACCAAGCCTGAATGCAGGCCCATTGGTAGGAATCTCCAGAGTGGTAATTTCTAGTTGTTCCACAGTGTTCATGAGCCGGGCAAGAGTCTCTGGAGTCCTGTGGAAGTGCCCTCTACTGTATCCTCTCTGGTCCCCCATCCTTGTAGATTTTTTCTTTTCTCCGTATCTTCCTGTTGCAGTGCTTGCTTAGGCAGGCCTGTCTGTAACTGTGGGCTTTTTTGACATTTCTAGCCTTTTTAGAGGCAGCCTGCTTTAACAGATCATTAGTCTTAAAGTTACACTACTGTGTTAAAAGTCTCCCTGGATGTCTCTTAGAATGTGTTAGCAGAACAAGTTCCAGTGGTCTGTTTTACACCAAGTGATACTGAGAAATCAGAATATCATATAGTTTACTCAGCGTGACACATCTTATTGATTACAAGGCCAAGGGTTTCTTTAGGTGGAAAATTTGTTGAAAGGTCATTTTTGACAGGAGAGAGAGAAAAAAATGGGAGAATGTTTTTTAATGAAGTTAAAATTGTATTGTTTTCTTGAGCAAGAGAGAGAGTGTGTGGGGGGGGGGGAGAATGTGTGTGTTCATGAGCCCATACTCACTATGTACATGTGTGGAGGTCAGAGGACAACTTTTAGGACTTGGTTCTCTTTGTCTACTATCTGGGTCCTAGGGATTGAACCTGGGTTGTCATGCTTGACAGCGAGCACCTTTACTGCTGAGCCATCCCCCCAAATAAGATGTTATTAAAGAAGCTTCCTAACATTTATCCCGTGTTTAGGGCCTCTCACTGTGTACTTTCATTTAATGCCCTAGCACCAAGACTGTCATTTCCTAGAAGGTTTCATACAGATAGAAGCAGCATAACATTTTGAGAAAGATCTGCTTTTTTAGTGTATGGGAAGTGTGAGCTGGGTTCCTGTCGAATTACAGTTTTATGTCTGGTGTTGGGGTATTTGGCGTGTACTTAAACTGACTTTGTTGCCACACAGGACCCAGGCATGGAGGAGCTGATATGGGAGCAGTACACCGTGACCCTGCAGAAGGTGAGTTCTGCGTGTTTCATGGCCCTCCCCTTGTGCTGGCTGTGTCAGTTCACGGATCTTACTCAGCTTTTGCCTACACTGTTTCAGTTTTAATCTCGCTGAGGTGGGCAGTGCATCCTTGGAGCTAGCTGGCAGGAACTAAGTTGTTGGCAAAGGTTGCATGCTCTGGGCTCTTGATTAGATTCTGTGTACCGTGCAGCATTTTGGGGCATGTTTAGTCCGTTCTCTTCTCTCCGGACACAGGAGACTGTACAGGGAACAGGGAATGAAAGTAGCAGTATTTGCTTGAGGATGTGGAAGTAACGTTTCCCAACATGCACAACCCAGGTGCCCTCCTTGCCCTCTCTATCCCACTTTCCCTTCTGATTTTTGAGCTGGGAATCAAATTTATACTTCTCACACACTAAGAATGCAAGAGGTGGCCCTTGGTTCAGTCCACTGAGCTAGACTCTCTCCCCACCTCTTCTAATTATCTATTTTATATATTTATGACAGTTGTTAGGTCCAAGGTAAATTTGAAAATACTGGCTTAGAAATCAAGTGTACACACGCGCGCACACACACACACACACACCCCACAGCCTCCCTCTCCAGGCAAACCCATTATCAAGTACACACACACACACACACACACACACACACACACACACACACACACACACCCACAGCCTCCCTCTCCAGGCAAACCCATTATCAAGTACACACACGCACGCACGCGCACACACACACACACACACACACACACACACACACACACACACACACACACACAGCCTCCCTCTCCAGGCAAACCCATTTCCCCTCAACTCATCTGCAGTCAGCTTGTGTTCTGTATTCTTATCCTAGCAAAGCTGCCCTCCTGTCAGCATTAGTGTGCTTTTCTGAGCTCCACAGATTACCTTGCTCCAAATCTCTCTAGGTTCTGTCACTTTCTAAAAAGATTGTCAGTTCTTCAAGGGGAAATTTTTCTGTTGACCCTCAGGACTTGTCACTGAGTCAGAGTTCAGGTGTCCTGACTTCCAGATCAGGCATCGCAAATTCTTCAGTTGAGGCTTGCCCACCTTCAGGCATCTTTCTGATTCTTGTCTGTCCCCCTTTTACCAGCATATTGTATATCCTTTGAGTTATGGTCCTCAGATTGCAAAGTAAGGAGCCTGAGGCTTGGTTTGGAAGATGGAGCCACCTCTGTCTAAAACCAGGTGCTGGTGATGGTGATGGTGCTGGCTGATCCCAAGCTACATGGAGACAACCTGGGCTGTCTGTGTTTGTAAGCTGTCTGAACGTTGCCCCCCACCCCCAGACTTGTCCTTGGATGAAGATTTTCTCTTAATTCTGAGTGTAGTTTTGTATCATCGACCCTGATTTGGGATTATGTCAGTGTCCCTATTGTGTGGTCTACCCTTTTAAACACTGAAGTAAGATCATGTGTTAATTAGGTTTACTGGTATGCATAGCTAAATCAATGATGGATAATAAACGTTAGTTTCCTTTCTTGCACGCACATTGGAAAGCGTTCGATGCTTTGCCCTTTCAAAATCACAATACTAGTTTTTTTATTTATCTTATTAGTTTTTTCATTCACATGTATGCATCCACATGCCCATGTGTACACTTGAGTACCTGCAAGCCACAGCACTGTGTAAGGTCAGAGGACGAGTAGGAGTGACTTATTTTCATCATGGCTGCAAGCTCCTTTATCCACGAGCCATCCCCCCAGCCCGATAATACCTCTGTTTAGGTTTTTATTTTTAAAGTCCATGTAGTTCTTTTTACCCTAAATTAAACTGCAGTTCCATCTCTACTAACTTGAATTTAAAGATGTATCATAGTCCTGTTGCTTGTTTTTGAGTAAGCGTCCCATGTAATCATGGCTAGCCTTGGATTCCTGACTCTGTTGCCTCTACCTCCTAAGTGCTGGAATTACCGGCATGTGCCTCATTTGGCTAAAGATACACTTTTAAAACACAGTTTTCACACAGAGTCAATTTGTATTGACTTCGTTCCAGCTCGGGTCAAATGATCCTGAGAATGGTCTACCTGGCATTGGGACAGCAGATTCCTGTTTAGACAGAAGACAGCCTTCCTTCTCCTGCCTCTTGTGATAAAGTCAGCCTTGGCTGTCAATCTTTTCCGCCTCCCACAAGGCTGCTCCCTGTAGATAAGCAGTTTCCCTTTAGGAACCTGTCATCTGACCACAGTTCGGCTTTACTTTGTTTTTCATTTGTTTCTGTAAGCCCATCTGTTCCCGGGTTGTGTCTGGTTATTGATTTGACCTTTGTTTTATTGAGCGCTTGTAATAAATCCTGAAAGCCACTTACGGAAGGATTTTTTCATTTTTTATTCTCTCCTAATTCTAATGAACAGGACTCTAAAAGAGGATTTGGAATTGCGGTGTCAGGAGGTAGAGACAACCCACACTTTGAAAATGGGGAAACGTCCATTGTCATTTCTGATGTGCTTCCGGGTGGACCTGCCGATGGCTTGCTTCAGTAAGTGTCCTCACTCCCGTCCCTAGCCCCTGCCAGCCCTATAGGTTGACACTAGACAGGGTATTATGATGGTTGTGTGCCCTTTAATGTACTTTTATATTACAGCTGAAGCCTTTAAGAGAGAGTTAGGATGTTAGGATCACAGCTAATACATTATGTTTTAGCAGTCACCAAACTTTGGGGACCATCCAGACATGGAGGGAAGAGGGAAATCCTTTGTGTGGACCCTCCCACCCCCATAGGAAGGTAGTTGGAATGGTCAGTTGTAGGTTTAGGAACCTTTTAGCTTTTCTGTGCCCCCCATCTTTCCCTCTCTCCCTCCTTTACTTTGGTGACAATGTCTGTAGCTTAGGCTGGCCTCCAAGTCACCACACAGACAAGGATGACTTTGAGTTCTGTTTCTTGACTTCCTGCTAGCTGGGTCTACATACCCAGTTTATGCAGTATGGGGGATTGGACCCAGGGTTCCATCCATGCTACGGAATCATAGCTACTGAGCTACATCCTCAGTCCTTGGGAACTGTTTCTGAACATGCAGCTTATGTCGCCATAACAAAATAGTTAAGAAAATAACTTGGAGGAAGCCCTTATTTATTTTGGCTCACATTTTCAGAGGTTTTTATCTGCCGTGGTGGGGAGAATGTAGTAGAACAGGGCAACCAACAACGTGGCGGCTGGGAAGCAGAGAGGGGAAGACGGAGACAACACCTGCCCTTCCTGGCTTTGTCTTTATTTCCTCAAGCACACGGGATGGGGTTACCCACACTCAGGGTGGGTCTACCCCCCAACCCTCTTGAAAACATCCCCATAGACACATCTAGGAGTGAGCTTTACTAATCTTTTCAGTGCTTGTCAATCCAACTACGTTGACAGAATTGACCGCCTCAAGTTTCCACGTTTCTCAATGTCTACCAAAAGCATATATATATGTATATATATACATATATATATGAATTTAGTGAAGATGGTTAGGAATGTGCCTCTGTAGTAAAATACTTAGCATAGATAAGGACTTGGGTTAATATTTAGCAGTGTTCCCCCTCCCTCCTGTAAAAACCCAACTAACACCCCCTCCCCCAGCAGAATTTAATAGCAGAAAAATCATGATAGGTACACTCAAGTTCCCCAGCGGCCAGCCTCTGTTCTGAAGTGGGAACTCCACTTTAGAAAATGGACCCAGAATCCTTTATCAGGAACGAATCTGAGGATAACTATACAGCTACATTGGCTGACTCATTCAAAAGTTGAATTTGTGTGAGATTTAAAAATCTCTGTCCTCCTATCCTATTAGTTGGTAGTCTTATCAAAGCTAGTCTTTTATTTAGAATAATATAACATTTTAAGATAACTTGGAGTGAACCTAAGTGATAGGATTCTGTGTTCTTAAAGTTTCTTCAAGAACCTGAGGCAAGCTAGACGGTGGTGGCTCAAGCCTGTAATCCCTGCACTCAGGAGGCAGAGGCAGGCCAATCTCTGTGGATTTGAGGCCAGCCTGGTCTACAGAGCGAGTTCCAGGACAGCTAGGGCTACACAGAGAAACCCTCTCTCAAAACAAACAAAAAGAATCTGAGGCAAAGAAGGCAGGCCTGATTGTGTTCATTAATAACCTCAGCATTCAGGGGATGATGGAAGGGTCAGCTGTTTAAGGCCTTGCCTGGCTAAATAGTGAATCCAAGGCTACACGAGACCTTTCTCAAAACAGAAAAAGAATCCAAGGCAAGTTTTTTTACCTCTTTCCCACCAGACATTGCACAAATGAATGTGTACCTGTTTCAGGGGAGTACCTGTGGGCTTTTTACAGCTCACTGTGTGCCCTAGCACATAGGACTGTCACCGCCACACTGCCTCATTACTGGGTGCCTTCTGGTGTGACCCTGTGGTCTGGACAGACCCTCTACACAATTACGGTGGTTCTTAGTAGACACCCAGAAGCTGAATGTATGGCTTCTGGTGTCTTACCTCCGAGTGGCTCACACCAAGTTGGGCTGACCTGGAGCTGCCACACACTGAGCCCCTTAATCCGCTTTTGGGGCTGATTTACTGCTTCTGTTCTGTCTCAAGGGTTCACACTGACTTACCATGTGTTTTTATGACTGATGTTTATTTCTTGTCTACAGAGAAAATGACAGGGTGGTCATGGTCAATGGCACCCCCATGGAGGACGTGCTCCATTCGTTTGCAGTTCAGCAACTTAGGAAAAGTGGGAAGATCGCAGCCATTGTAAGTCCTGTGATGGCGTGCGTGTGTGCGTGCGTGTGTGCGTGTGTGTGTGTGTGTGTACGCGCGCACGCGTGCATGCATGTCAAATGTCCTTACACATAAACTGTAAATAAATTTTTAAAAATCTTTTAAAAATTAAGATTTTGTTGTTGTTGTTGTTTATTGGAACATAAAGAAGGCTTGGAGAGATGGCTGTGTAGTTGAGTCCATATTGCAGGGAACCTGCAGATTTTAATTCAAGAACGTTTGTTTTCCATGCCCAAAGAAAACAACCATTTGACAGTTGCATGGCCTGCTTACTTCTTGGAACCTTGATAGCTTTCTAGGTTGATGTTACAGGTGTGGTGAAGCTGTGTCCGAGTCACCCTCTCAAGGAAGGTTGCAGGCATTCTACTTAATGACTACTGCACGTATCTCCCAGGAATAGGGTCATCCTGTAGACAAATCTGAGAAGGCCAGTAACTGCAGGGCCATCTAGTACCCACTCCATGTCTCAAGATGGCTTTGGAAAAGTCATCTCAGATCCAAGTGCACTCATTATAACTGATTATCTCTTTAGTACTTTTTTTGTATGGAAGGGTTACCTCTTCCCCTCATCTTCCTGCAACATGTGCAGGAGTATCAGCAATTATATACAAAATGTCTACCAAATGTCTGGGTTTTCATTTGACTTTGAGGAACCCATGAAAGCCTTTGGGGCGTTTCATACTTGGTCAGAAGTATTCAAAAGCACTATACTCACAGCTGCAGTCGCTTTTCTATCTTGGCCTACCTCTGTGAGGTGTTTCATTGTCTTCAGTTCTAGATAGGAACCTTGGGGCTGGGAGGGTTGGCAGGGATACAGGTGTTTAAGGGCTGTAGGTTTTATGTATCTATATATCTGTATCTCTGTCTATATATCCCTCCCCCACACTGAGTCTAGAGAGGGACAGTTTCATTGACGCTGGAACCAGGGCCATTGCCCTCCCAGTTCTGTTTGCACTGCCCTACATCTGCTCTGTTTGTCTCCACAGGTGGTCAAGAGGCCCCGGAAGGTTCAGGTGGCCCCGTTGCAGGGCAGCCCTCCTCTCAGTCATGATGACCGGGCTTTTGAGGGGATAGATGAATTTGATGGCAGAAGTTTCCGCAGCGGCTACAGCTGGGAGGACAGCAGGGAGAGGGGACGCCCCCAGCAGCGCACACAGAGCCGGGAGCGGGAGCGCAGCCGTGGCCGGAGCCTGGAACGCGGCCTGGATCACGAAGACTATGGGCGCAGCCGTGAACGCAGCCGTGGCCGGAGCCTGGAACGTGACCTGGATCACGATTTTGTGCCCCGGGACCGCAGCCGTGGTCGCAGCATTGACAGGGATTACGACCGAGATTATGAGCGCTCCTATCACCAATCCTATGAGCCTGACTATGAGGAAGGCTACAGCCCATCATACGACCGCAGAGCCCAGCCTGAGAGTCGCTATGAGCGCAGCCATAGCCGCGAACACCTACACTCCCGGAGCCCCAGCCCCGAGCCTAAGTCCCGGCAGGAGCACAAGCATGATCCTGACAGGCCCATCGGGGTCCTTTTGACCAAAAACAAAGCAAATGAAGGTAGGCACACATGATGTGGGAATGCAAGCCGTGGTGCCATTATCATCTGGCAGTTACCCCGCACCTGCTGGCGTTCAGCATTGACCTGAATTGGCAGACACCCGTGGGCTCACTTATTCCTCAGAACCACATTGTGGGCGTTGCTGTTGGGTCCTTGTTCTGTGGTAAGGAGACAGAGACGCAGGAGGGCCCACTGATCTGGGCACCGATGTCTCAATGCCTTTGCTTCAGACAAGTACCACAACCGTATGCTTTTCCAACGAAGATTCTCAGGCTCTGCTGGTGATCCTGGCGCGTCTCTGTGGGAAAACCAAGCAGAAGGCAGTACACCAGCTCCTCTTAATGGAGTTCTATTCTAAGCCAGGGTGGTGTTGACTAAATACTCTTTAGTTAATCCCCCCAAAGACTTGGTGGTAGGAGACCTCATTCCTGTGTTACAGGTCAGGGGGTTCGGTATGTATTTGGAGGGTGGCTCTGGCTAAGTCTGCGCTCTCCACACTGCATTCCCGGAGACTGGGCACACTTAATCCCATCCAGGATGCATTCACTCTGCAGTGAAGCTGTTAGTACTATTCATAGAGTAGGACTCTGAAGCCCAAGAAGTAGAAGCTGGGACTCACACTTAGCTGAATGGAAGCCGGGAGATGAACAGGAGTTGAGCCATTTCCAATCTTGGCCCTTGTCCTCCTTTTCTTTTCTTTTCTTTTTTTTTTTAATTTTTATTTATTTGTTTAGTTATTGGTTTTTGGAGGCAGGTTTCTCTGTGGCTTTGGAGCCTGTCCTGAAACTAGCTCTTGTAGACCAGGCTGGACTCGAACTCACAGATATCTGCCTGCCTCTGCTTCCTGAGTGCTGGGACTAAAGGCGTGCACCACCACCGCCCAGCTGTCCTACTTTTACGTTTTCTTAGAACATAGCTTTCATCTTGTTGGTTCTCTTACTGTTCTAAGCAGAGAACCGCAAATGCAGGGTGAAAGGCCTGTTGTTCTGTAGCTTGGGGATTTGCCTTTTGAGGGGATTTTAGATGAAAGAGTCTGTTTCCTACATTTTCCCTACTTAAATAACTGGAGTGATACAAGGTCAGGAGCATAAGGACTGTGTAAGCTGAAGTTGCACCATATTGCCGAGGAGAACGGCATCCTGTTGGCAACTTTGGAAACATGGAGATTTCACAGAATCTTTGTAGCTATGTGTCAGGAGGTAGCCCTTCACTGGTCCCCACGCTGGATCCAGACGAAAGGTGGAGGCCAGGGTTGTTCTGAGAGTGAGCACCAGGCAGAGACCTCTGTCCAGGAGGTCTGACCCATTCTGAGGGACATCGGTTTCTCTGTTTCTACCCTTGCCTCTTCTTTTATGCCCTCCTGCCGTAAGAATAACCCTGTATGTCATGCAATCATGGGGTACCTTGTATTAGTCAGGGTTCTCTCAAGGACCAGAACTAATGGGATGAGAGAGAGAGAGAGAAAGAGGGAGAGACAGTGTATCTGTGTGTCACTGTGTGTCTACATACATGTCTGTGTAAAGGGAATTTCTTAGAGTCATTACAGGCTGTGATCCCTCCTAGATGTGGTGTTGTTTTTCTTTTGAGAACAGTTCAAAGTGCTGCTGACTGTTAGTACAGTGCTTTAGGGGTGGCTCTGCCCCAGCTTGCAAACCGTGGGTAGTAGGAATTGTTACAGATGATGTGCACAGTGTCCCTAGCTTCCTGTGGGCAACCTCGGGGTCAGCACAGTTTCCTAGTAAGATGGATGAAGCAGGTCTTTGCCACCAACCTTTTACTTGAAAAGTGAAGTGTTCCGTTTTACACCAGACACTCACATAGCCTCGACTAGTTTGGCCAGTTGTTAGCATTTGCAATATTGTCTTTCTTTCCCCTTATTTTTTCTACTCCTCTTTCTCTACTTCATCCTCTGCCTCCAATCCCTTCTCTTTCTCTCTCCATGCCCTCCCTCCCTCTTAAAAGATTCTAGGCCAGTTTAGCAGAGTATCCCACATAAAAATTAAATTTTCGTAGCTTTCTGAACAAATTGAGGATGTGTGCGTTCCCTTGTTTCTCTTCTAGAGTATGGTCTCCGGCTGGGGAGTCAGATCTTCATCAAGGAAATGACCAGAACAGGATTGGCAACCAAAGATGGCAACCTTCATGAGGGGGACATAATTCTCAAGGTGAGGAGACAGGGACAGGGAGCAGCTTGTGCCTGCATTCCTAGTCTGTGCTTCCACATGCACACACCAGGACAGAGTATCTGTGTCTCAGTGGCCGGGAGTGAGATAGACAGAGAAGATCAGCGGGGTGAGGTGGTCTTTGTCCAAAGAAAAACATACACTGAGACACCAGGAGTGAAGCTCGGGAGCAGGGCTCTCCCCCAGCACGTGTGAGCCCTGCTCCCTCTCTCGCCCACTCCCAAAAGATGTAAAAAGGAAAAGGAAAGAGAAGCCTTAGAGGCTGTATTAATTTAATAACAAAGGAGGAAAACTTTGCCCTTCTCTCTGTAGATTTAAAGTTTAGGTTCCTGTTCCTATACCAGGGAAAGGTGAGCCTGAGAACCCTTGGTCTGTGATTGCTGAATGCTTGATAGTTTTGACAAACCTGTCTGATCAGGAAGCATGGTCCAGCAGTAAACCAATCTGTGGTCTTGACCTTGGAAGTTAAATAGATGAGCAGAGTAAACAACTGTACCCTCACTCTGTTGTGCCTGTTGTGGGCGTGTGTGGTTATATTTCATTTAGAGGATGATTCGTCTTCATTCAGTCATCCTGGAGTCTGGTCCCAGGATTGCAGCAACCTCCTTCCAATTCTGTAAAGGAAAGTAGGTGCTTTTTTGCATAGCTGTGCATAGTCGTCCTGCATGTGAATAGCTTTGCCGGTCTTCATCTTCACAGATCAATGGGACTGTTACTGAGAACATGTCTTTAACTGATGCTCGGAAGCTAATAGAAAAGTCTAGAGGGAAGCTGCAGCTTGTGGTGCTTAGAGACAGCAGGCAGACCCTCATCAACGTCCCGTCCCTCAATGACAGTGACTCTGAAGTAGAAGGTAAGAAGGGGCCCTGCATGATTTCTGGGGTGTCAAGAGGGTCATGCCTGAAGGCTGGAGGGCCAAAGAAGCCTTGTTTTAAACTTTGATTAAAAAAGAGAAGTATTCCTGATTTGTTGTTTGTTTATTAGAGTGTCTTTTGAAAGTCGATTTCTAGTAGGAAATTGTGGCACGCTTGGGAAGGACTCCTAGATGGGCCACTGAGAGCAGAACTTACTTGAGAGCAGAACTTACTAGTAACAGATCACAATTTGCTAGATGCTCATACACACACCAATAAATATAGACATTAGTGCTTTAAACATGACAGAAGCCTGGCATGGTAGCACCTTGAAACCCTCTCTCAGGAGGCAGAGTCAAGGCCAGATTGGTCCTACCTAGCAAGTTCCAGACCAGCCTCAAAAAAGAAAGGAAACCAAACAGCAACAAAAACCTATGCTCCTGGGTACATGTTCTTTTTTTCCTGGGGCGTTGGTTTTTGTTTTTTAAATCTTAACTCCAGTGCTTAAAATTTGTATTAAAGTCTCTTCATAAACTCCAACTTTGCTTAAGAAAAAAAAAAGGCTGTTAATATTTCCATCTTCAGAAGGTAGGGTGACATATGAAGCCACAGTTAAACAATCAGTCAAAACAGCTCAATATTATGGTACATATCATATATATATATCTGTATCTTACTAATATATGGCTGTTCCTGCTTGTTGTTACTGTTTGTTTTATTTAACTTGGATAGATAAGTTTATCCCAGTTTCATGTGTTATTTGCAAGAGAAGGAATCAAGTGTACTAGCTGCCCCTTTAATGCTAATAAACACTTAAGTTGAAGTACAGGGGCCAGCTCCAAGTGTTTGTTCCTTGTCAGGGTAGGTCTTTGGATTGCAGAGTGAAGATTGTTGCCCTACCTTCCAAGGATGTTTTAGAAACGGAGTGCAGTAAAGGGGTTGCAAATACTCCCTCACATGCGTATCCTAAAAGCAGTGCCAACCAGGGGATGGGCTCTCATCCTGTAATACTTGCAGATTGTGGATGTAGCTCAGGAGAGGGCTTCTATCGCGTGTGCATGCTCCCTGAGGTGTGATTCCGTCCCAGACCCACAGTCGGCTCTTCCACTGGCCCCTTGTTCAGACTGCTGGGTGAAAATAGCATTGTGGATGACTCAGCAGGTAAAGGCGCTTCCCTGAGATGGCTAGTGTGAACCAGCGTGCCTGGTTTAGAAAGTTAATTTCATTTCCAATGCATCAGAAGTCTGATCAGTTCATCTGGACTGTGAGTATAGCACAGGAAAGCAAAGAGAGCAAGGCAACCAATTGTAGTAGTTTACGGTTTATTTCCTTACTGTTCACCATGTGATTTCTTGTACAGCGTTAGTGTCGGTGAGCTTGATTCCAACAAGATCCCCAATGGTTTGAATGTACATTAAAATGTAAGGGGCACTGGTCTGTTTGGCAGTGGGTGGTTTCTCTAGCCTCGGAGTCAGGCAATCATGGGTTGAAAGTAGGTGAGGAAAGAATCTGGAAAGCTAAGGTTTCTTTTTCTTGTTATTCTATTAACAACACAGTGTAACCACTGTTACTGTGGCATTTGCAGGATGTTGTGTATTGTAGATAAACTATTCAGGAGACTGTGGATAGGCTGTATGCTAATGTTTTCATCTTATAAAAAAGGAGCTTAATCATTTGCCCAGTATGGTCTGGAACCAATTTCTACAGCTCAATTGTGGCCCCCTTCAAACAGCTTTGAAAGCGTGGGATGAGAAGTGAGCCGTCTGAATTGGATGACCTCTTCGTTAAGTAATCTCTCTCTCTGAAAAACAAAACTTACACCTTCCCTTGTGTTCCGTGCTCAGAGGATAGTGTAATTTGGGGGTATGCGCACATTTCACTGAAAAGGACTTCCTTTATTTTGAAACCAGATATCTCGGAAATAGAGTCCAACCGGTCATTTTCTCCAGAGGAAAAGCGCCAGCAGTACTCTGATCAGGACTATCATTCCTCCAACGAGAAGTTGAAGGAGAAGCCCAGGTAAGGCAGTGGGCTTCCGTTTCTTAGCCACTGGCAAATGTGTGTGTATTGTGAATGTCTTTTCTGCTGAGATGTGATCATGGTGTATGCTTCAGTTCAAGAGAGGAAACCTCAGGCCGACTGTCCAGGATGGGTGCCACACCCACTCCATTCAAGTCCACGGGGGACATCACTGCTGCAAGTGTTGCAGAGGCCAACAAGGAGCCCAGGTACCAAGAAGAACCCCCAGGTAAGGTTTTAAGGTCGTGTGTGTGTGTGTGTGTGTGTGTGTGTGTGTGTGTGTGTGTCTGTCTGTCTGTCTGTCTGTCTGTCTGTCTGTCTGTCTGTCTGTCTTACAAAGCTAGTTCATGCTAAGCATATGTTCCCAGCCCAGTACCAGGTCCTGAAGAACTGAGTTCAGAAATATGTGATTAATATTTCCAGAATGTGGATTAAAAAAAAAGCAGAATTATTTTTAAAATTTGTAAAGTGGAACAGGCCTTTATTTTTCTCATTTAATGTGGGAGGTAACCGTTTTAATATATCATCAGAACTGGTCACATTTTGACATATTTGAGTTACAATCCTCTTGCCCTCTGTCCAAAAACCCAACATCATCACCCTAATCTTTCCTACTACTCTGAAATTATCGTCATAACTCTAGGTACATAAACATTTATATGTGGGCAAACACGGTATTGTTTTCAGGCTGTAAAGAGCACTGCCTTGTGCACATATGTACCTTGTGTTTTGGGTGTTTCTTTTCTCTGACTTTGAGAAACTATGATGACTGCTAATGTCTTCAAGTTAAGCTTTGTCTTTAAGTCTTCCTTTATTTCTTATTTTTATTTATTCAGTTTGTTTGTTTGTTTGCTTTTGGGACAGGGTATCTCTGTATAACAGTCCTGGCTGTCCTGGAACTTACTCTGTAGACCAGGCTGATCTTGAACTCACTGAGAACCTCCTGCCTCTGCTTCCCAAGTGCTTGGGATTAAAGGCTATTGCCACCACCATCTCCCTCTCCCTCTCCCTCTCCCTCTCCCTCTCCCTCTCCCTCTCCCTCTCCCTCTCCCTCTCCCTCTCCCTCTCCTTCCCCCTCCCCCTCTACCTCTCCCTCTATCTCTTTCTCAAAGAAATAAAAATGAGGACAGCTTCAGAAAGGGAAGCATCTGGAAATGGGAGGGGTCTGGTGATCAGGGAAAAGTGTGTGCTGTTGTTTGATGGGATGGTGAAAGCGTGGCGTGCGGCAAACTTGAAGCCTGTGGATTTTGTTGTCGCTCCTGTGGGTCTGGATGATAAGAAGGCCTTGTTTTGGTGTGGTTTATTTTCACAGTATGAGGCTTGAATCCACAGCCTCCTGCATGCAAGGCAAAGCTACACACTTTAGCAACACACCTTCCGTCTATGCTAAACTTTTAAAATCCACAGTGCCTGGGGACTGGAGAGATGGCCCAATGGTTAGGAGTTTCCCATCCTCCTTAAGGTAGCTCCAACCCTCTGTAACTCCAGTTGCAGGGGATCTGATGCCCTCTGCTGGTCTCGACAAGCACTAGGCACTCATGGTGCATATATGTATATGAAGAAAAATTTCATATGCATAAAATAAAACCAAATAAAATCTTTAAATCCACAGTACCTCAGCCCAGAACAGCCCCAAGAACTTTTCTCCGTCCTAGTCCTGAAGATGAAGCAATATATGGGTATGTACTTCCATTACTCTCGCTCCCCTGCCCATTCCTCTTTCACTCAGCAGACCTGCGTAGCTGAAATCTAGAGCAATGGTGTGCTTCCTCTTGTCCCGCCCCAGTTAGGTGGGTTCGCATCGACTCAGCCACCTTTTGTCAACTCTTATTCTTAATAAGAAAGAGAAGTCATTTATGAGAGAAGCAAAATCTGGGACCTGGTAAACTCTGGTTACCTACCCGTCTGTTTCTCCTCTCCTGCATGTTTTCCTGAATATTTGCTTTGGCCAGATGCCTAACTCCCAACCAGGTGGAGCAGTGAAGACTACGGTGCTTCAGTAGAGACTTCCAGGGTGTGGTGGTCGTGTGTGCTGGGGAGGGAGAAGGGGTGATGTTGAGTGGTGTCTAGACAGCAGTTGTTGGGTTAGGACCAGCTTCCTTGGATCTGAACTGTCTGTATTTGACTAAGCTTGTGGTGGGGTAGACTTGGGAGGACATCCTCCTATCAGATAGCTAGAGTTAATCCCTAATTCCATCCTCTCATCTTTGGTGAGCTAATGTGGCAAATCCTGTATTTTCGCTCCTTTGTGGACTGATAGACATTCCTTTCACTGTCCCAGATGAGAAAATTGAGAGGGAACTTTTGTAAACTATGATGTCCCTTCTGAGCTAGAAAATAGTTACATCTTTAATATCTCCGATGTGAACCCTCCATTTAAAAAAGTGCCTTTCATCTTCCCTTTCTGAAATCAAACCTACGACAGCCCTAACACCAAAATGGTGAAGTTCAAGAAGGGAGACAGCGTGGGCCTCCGGTTGGCTGGTGGAAATGACGTTGGGATATTTGTGGCTGGCATTCAGGAGGGCACCTCTGCAGAGCAGGAGGGCCTACAGGAAGGAGACCAGATTCTGAAGGTAAGGAAGCTGCCATCTAGCAGTCTCTTGGGACAGGTGCCTTTCTGGATGTTTTTCAGTGAAGTAGTTTTGAGAACAACGGATTCCTGGTTGCTGTAATAGTTTGGCATACTGGGGAGCGGTCAGTGGGACCTCTCTCTCTCTCTCTGTCTCTCTGTCTCTCTGTCTCTCTCTCTGTCTCTCTGTTTGTCTCTCCCACCCTCCCTCCCTCCCTCTCCTGTTGTTTTGAGACAGGGTCTCTCTGTGTAGACCTGACTGTCCTTGAGTCCTTGAACTGGCTCAGTAGACCAAGCTGGCCTGGAACTCACATTTCTTTATTTTTCTATGTACATGCATATACTAACTTTGGTGGACAATCCACATGCCATTAACAGGAGGTCTGGTGAGCACTCCTAGGCCCAAAGGAGAGGGGAGAAGGAAGTTGCAGAATCACTCAGAGCATCAGGACACAAGTGCACACCCTGCCTCTGCAGTGATCAGATTGTGCCTCTAGTATGGGAGTTGCCAGACCTTGCTTATGAACAGGCTTTCCAGCGAAACTCTAGGACTTTCTTTGGCTCCAGGAAGGGTTCTAGAAGACTACCATAGTGAACCTCAGGGGAACACATGATCCCAGGCATCCCTTCACCTCCAGCCTCCCATGCTGCTGCTGAAAATCTTTTCAAATGCTAGCACATGCTAATTTGTATTTGGTAAATATGCTAATAAAAAAGAATCATGTTTCCTGTTACCACGGAGCTAGAGGTTTAGAACTTTGCTTTTAAAGTTGAAGAATAAAATAGATTCATCTTGTGGACAATCCGTGTGAATTTTTATGAAAAGTAGAGAATTCACCCAGGGCTTCAGGCTCCCATTTTCTGTATAAAACTTTGTTAAAGACAAGGAGAGTTGCTTCCATACTCAGAACTTTTCTAGAAAGTTTTTTTTTCCTGGCGTCACCATGGTGACCAGGGAGATACAAGTGCATACCCGACTTCTCTTGCAGTAGTCCTCTGTAGAGGCCAGGTAGCCTTGACCATCACTCGAGCTGACTACCAGATCTCTTTCTTTTCTGTACAAGTCTGAGAAAGACTGAGTTCCCTGAGCTAAGCAGAGAGGCAGCCACAGCACGGTGAGCCGGAGCTGATACCCAATCCTCCGCAGGCTCAGCACACCCAGCGGGCCCTGCACATTGCTCTCAGATAATGAAAGACGATATTTGTCTATTTGTCTGTTGGAAAGGACCACACAGTCTGACCTTGAAGTACAGAAGCGCTGGCCTAACCCTTTTTCACTTTAATGTGGTCTATGCTCTTTGGTCAGCTTGATATGAAGGGAACTGCATTTGTAGCCTGTTCTTTTTTTTTTGGTAGGTTTTTAAGGATGGCTCTGCCTTTGGTAGGTAAGGCCTGGCATGTGCCGTGTGCTGGACTGCAGCTGAACACAGGTCTTACAGGCAACAGAAATATAACTGCTTCTATTTCTTTCTTTCCTGCTTGGTGTAACTGCCTCTTTGTTATTTATATGGTGTGGCTGCTAACTTCTCCTTCAAAAATTGTTACAGGAATGGAAAAGACAAAAAGGAAAGCAAACACATTTGCAGGATGGAGAGTGGTGGTTGTGGTTGTTAAATTACATGGATATTAAAAAAGTACATCTTAAGTGTGTGGGGCTATGGGGTGGGGAAACACAACACAGTTGTGCCTGTCATGCATGTGGAGGTCAGAGGGCACCTTTCAGGAATCACTTCTCTCCTTCCCTGGTCACCAGGCACACATAATGCAGAGAGATAGATACAGGCAAAGCACTGTTACAATAAAATAAATTAGTTTTTATACAGCGGGGCATGGAACTAAATAGACTCATCAAATAAAATACAGATGGACAAGAAAATTTTATTTATAAATGTTCAACATCTATAGCCACCAGGGAATTGCAAATTAAAACTATTTCCTGGCTTTCTATATTATCTTACAGCATCTTTCTGTAGTGCTTCCTTAAGGATGTATAGGCCAGCACTTAATGATAAGACAGTGGTCCTCCATGTAAGGCTAATACACCCTGTTTCATGAACACATGTGAAACATTTCTTTTGCTTTGCTTTTGAGGAAGAGTTCCACTGACCTTGAACTCATCATTATCCTGCCTCAGCCAGAAGCAACGGGATTACAGCTGTGCATCACTGTATCTAGTGTTGGTTTCCAAGTGATTGGAGCTATAGGAGAAAGGTTGAAATGATCTGTGAATATGTATTCAAGATCTTACTTGAGTTAATTTTTAAAAAGTGTCGTGACAGATCTGTTTATCACAGGTCCCTCCCTTCAATATTGATTATAGATATTGTACCTTTCTGGTCACCTCCTTGAGAGACTTGACGAAAGGGGGGCAGAGAGAATGAGAAGAAATTCTAAGCAGTTCAGTTATGATTTTTTTTTTTGAGTCAGGGTTTCTCTGTGTGGCCCTGGCTGTCCTGGAACACGATCTGTAGACCAGACTGGCCTCAAAATCACAGAGATCCACCTGCTTCTGTTCCCCAAGTGCTGGGATTGCAGGTGTGCAGCACCACTGCCCAGCTCAGTGACAGACTCTTAATTCTTGATTGGCAGGTGTGACGGTATGTAGAGCACCGAGGGAGGAGGGTAGAACAGTAGTCATATAGTCCAGGCCAGTAGAGCTGCTGGGCGGGTGGACCGCGTGGCAATGCTGTGGACTTGTGCGCATGCCGCTTTTGCCCTTCACAGGCCCTCGTGGAATCAAACAGAGACTTAGGAGATACCATTTAAGATTTTGGTACTACTAGGGATTAATCCTAGAGCCTTGTTTGTACGTGCTAAGCAAGTGCTGGCCACTGAGGTATTTCCACAGTCCCATCAAAACCTTACTATACCGCCCCTGCCACTTGTTATTTATTTCTGTTTTTTTTTTCTTCCTTCCAGGTGAACACCCAGGACTTCAGAGGACTAGTTCGGGAAGATGCAGTTCTCTACCTGTTAGAAATCCCCAAAGGTGAAACAGTGACCATTCTGGCTCAGAGTCGGGCAGACGGTGAGCAAGTGTGACAATCTGTTTTTGTTGTTTGTTTGTTTGTCTTGAGGGGAGAGGGAAGAAAGAACGAGGTGTCTGGAGACCAGAACAAGCAACATTGGATCTCAGGTATATGGAGAAAATCTGGGTGCTGTCAATTTTGTATGAAGAATGTTTTCCTCCATCTGCTGAAATAATTTAGCCAGTTGTGTGTCACGTGGAGTTAAACTGCTTTTCTGAACGACGGTGCATCCTCAGTTATGCTGGAATTGTTACAGTCTCCATGTGATGGGTGGCCTTGGCTCCTCTTAACCCTTGCACAGTCTCACAAGTTGCTCCACCTTTCCAGGTTCTCTCATGTAGTGGGGGCGAGAATAGTTCCTTCCTGTTAGTCAGGGGTCCTCAGAGAAACAGAGCCAAAAAGACATGAAGAGACATTGTTGAGGACTTCACTGACGTGAATGGTCAGATTGGCGAGTCCCCCGTTGGTCAGGGTGAGGCAGGGAGTTGCAGACCTCGCGCAATCAAAGACTGGGTTTTGGGCTTAGCCTGAAGACCTAACTGACTTCTAGGAGAATTGATGGTGTCCACACAGTAGGGAGGTAGAAGAGCAGATACCCCATGGGTGAGAAGAGTAACTCCCTCTGATGTGTGACAGAATACTCTAATCAGGCTTTCAACTGGGGGAGGCCCCACCCTTGTTAGGAAGAACAATTTGCTTTAGTTAATCTACCTATTTGAACAGTGGTTCTCAACCTTCCTAATGCTGTGACTCTTTAATACAGTTCCTCATGCTGTGCTGACTCCCAACCATGAAATTATTTCATTGCTACTTCATAACTGTAATTTTGCTACTGTTAGGAATCATAATATAAATATCTGAATGCAAGATATCTGATATGCGATCCCGAAAGGAGTCATGACCCACATGTTGAGAACTACTGCACTTGAATGTTAATTTTATTCCACCGTCATTCACCACATCTTCTCAGAAAGGCCTAGGATAATGTTTAATCAATTGTCTAGGCACCCGCATACATTGGCAGGTTGGCACAAAGTCTACCGTCACAGCACTTCAGGAGGTTAATGATTTTTGCTTCCTTGTGTTGGAGCCTGATTCCCATAAGGCCATGTGCTAGGAACGGAGGGACGGAGTGACTTTGAAAAGATCTTCATTTAAGCCCAGCACAGCCAACAGTGCTTTTGTTTTCCAGTGTACAGAGACATCCTGGCTTGTGGCAGAGGAGATTCATTTTTCATAAGAAGCCACTTTGAATGTGAGAAGGAAACTCCACAGAGCCTGGCCTTCACCAGGGGCGAGGTCTTCCGAGTGGTAGACACGCTGTATGATGGCAAGCTGGGCCACTGGCTGGCTGTGAGGATCGGAAATGAGCTGGAGAAGGGCTTAATCCCTAACAAAAGCAGGTGACTAAGACTGTACTTTCCGAAACATACCTTTTAATCCCTTTCCCATCAAAAGGCAACAGATCTGCCCTTAAGGAAATCCCATGTGATGTCATCATCTGTCACCATCAATGGCTATGGGTACAGATCTGGAGTTGTGAGCAGCTGGTTGTTGCACTTGGCTTGTTTTTGAGGGTTGCCTGCTGCCCTGCTTATGGGAAACACCATGTGGCCATAGCACCCCCAGCACACCTCATCTCCCTCCTTAGGAGAGGCTTGCACACCAGGAAACACTTGTTGGTGGGTGGCAGTGCAGAAACTTAAGAAAGGTGAAAGGCGACCGGTTACTACACACATGCATGCGTTCTTATATACATCATATGAGCCAGACATGGTGTGTTCTGTATTGAGCTACTGCTTGTAGAGTTCAGAGACCTGTTGGGCTTCTCTCATTGCTATGACAAAAATGAGAGAGACAGAGAGCGAAACAGGGAGGGAGGGAAGAGAGAGGGAGACGCAGGCTGGCCCTCGGCCTGCTTTCTCGTTTGTGTTCAGTCTGGACCCCAGCCCATGTGAAGGTGCCATCTATTCAGGGTGGTTTTTCCCTTTCTAGAAATACCCTCGTAGACTGACCCGCAGGTGTCTTTCCATAGTGATTCCAATCTAGCCAGGTTGACAGCGAAACACTGCCTTTTCTGCCTCCACAGTCCCCTTTGTTGTGTCCGTTGTTAGCCTGAGCCAGCTGTGGGTTCTTACGTGATACTGGCTAGGTGTCAATCGTCACCTGTTCTCATGCTATGGAGAATGACTCCTCCTGGCTTCTTCTCTCAGAGCTGAGCAAATGGCCAGTGTCCAGAACGCCCAGAGAGAGAACGCTGGAGACAGAGCAGACTTCTGGAGGATGCGCGGCCAGAGATCCGGGGTCAAGAAGAACGTCCGAAAGAGCCGGGAAGACCTGACAGCTGCCGTGTCAGTCAGCACCAAGTTCCCCGCCTACGAGAAGGTTCTGCTGCGGGAAGGTGAGGCAGCTCTACGGGCCTGGAAAAGATCTGTTGAGCTCTGAGCAGCTGTAACTATCGAGTTCCAACTTCACCTATGTTGCTTACATCAAGGGTGTGGTGAGGGAATCACATCCGTCAAGGACCCTGAGTGGTTCAGGTTCCTCAGTGGAGGCAAATTCTAGAAATGTAGAAAATAATTTTAACCCTGACACTGAAGTATTTGTGTCTTGTCCTCTGAGTAGGGATACGAAGCAACAGAGTACCAGAGAATACGTGAAGTTTCTACTAAACTCTACTTTGCTGGGGAGGGTATCGAAGGCTTCTGTTTCAGGAAAGCACTGGGGTCGAGGTGGAGGTGGGAGGATCCAGTTTCTTTTACTGAGTTTGCAGAGGTGTAGACAGCACCTTTGCCTCTCGTCTGGACATTGTAATCACGGGTACATGTCTGATAGTCCTTCTCTCTTCCTTTCAGCTGGCTTCAAGAGACCTGTGGTCTTATTTGGCCCCATAGCAGATATAGCCATGGAAAGGCTTGCCAATGAGTTGCCTGACTGGTTTCAGACTGCAAGTAAGTCAGCTAATGGAGTTTTGCTCCCAGAGTGTTTATTTTAAAAGTTTTCTGGCACACGAATGAAAATTGGAAGAATAATGAATATCCACACACCCTGCCTGGACTCACTGTACCTTGCCGTCAGATACACTTTCTCTCCACCACCTGCCCAGAGACAGACACACCTCCCCCCTTTGAAATTTCGTGCTGAGCCAGTTCCATGTTTAAATTGTCAATTATGAGACTTTATCCTTGAGCATATGCGTGAGTCTTCAAGAACAGGAGTATTCTTTTACGTAACGAAGAGATTTAATATTAATGTTGCAGTTTGAACGTTGCTAATCTGAAGTATTCCAAGAATTGAAACTTTTTTGATTGTCAACATGATAGCACAAGTGGAAAATTCCACTCTTGCTCTCCTGCGAATAATCAGCCTCTAAATTCATATGCACTAAAAGTGCTCCATAAAATTATCTTCAGTTTAGCCAGGCAGTGGTGGTGCACACCTTTAATCCTAGCACTCGGGAGGCAGAGGCAGGTGGATCTCTGAGTTTGAGACCAGCCTCGTCTGTAAGAGCTAGTTCCTAGACAAGCTCCAAAGCTACACAGGGAAACCCTGTCTCAAAACAAACAAACAAACAAAAAATAACCTTCAGTCAGTGTGTGAGACAGGCATGACAGAAATGAAACTTTTCTTTTTTGAGCAGGGTCCCTCAGATAGCCCAGGCTGGCCCTAAAATTATGGTGTAGCTGAGGATGACCTTGCATTTCTGATAGTCCTGCCTCCATCTCACAAATGCTGGTATAACATGAATATGCCACTGTGCTTGGCCAAACCATGAATAAATCTAAAAATTAGATGTGGGTTTCCTTTTTTTAATTATGCATATGTAAATATTAAAATAGGTAGCACTTCTGGTCCCAAATATTTTCATTTTTTAAAATTAAGGCTCATCCATTAATGTTTAGGACTTTTATGTTTCTTTTTTTTTTTTTTTCTTTTATGTTTCTTGATCCATCCTCTTAAAAAGAGTTTCTTGGAATATTGATGCTTGGAGAATGCATGCCAATTGGGTCATAAGTACTCCTGTTAGGTTGACCCTAGCAATTTCCTCATGGTTAGATTCCCATTTAATAGTGCTGGGGTTGTAGCTCAGTGGTATGGCACTTGCCTCGTATGAGGGAAACCCTGGTGTTTGCTATGAGAAACACATGCACACAAGCACTCATGCACACGTGCACACTTGGGCCTGTTTGCACACACACACGGGAACACACATGGTTTCAGTTCAGTGAGTGGTGTGATCCCATCACACTACATGCCGTGAGGTGATGGCTGGTGTCAGGTGTCCCGCCGTGCTGATGTTAAGTTGGGGCATCTGGTTGTCACTGTTGTCCATCAGCATTCCTTAGCCCCTCCCCCTCTTTTTTCTTTTGCAGAAACTGAACCCAAAGATGCAGGATCTGAGAGATCCAGTGGAGTAGTTCGCTTGAACACTGTGAGGCAGATTATTGAGCAGGTGAGAAAACTCATCAGGAGCCCATATTGTTAGAGAACTGGATCATGATTTAGAATAGAATGTGTATTTTAATAAAAATGAGGGGATGGAGAGGTGGCTCAAAGGTTAAGAGCACTGGCTGCTCTTCCAGAGGACCTGGGTTCAATTCCCAGCACCCACATGACAGCTCATAACTGTCTGCAACTCCAGTTCCAGGGTCTCCAACACCCTCCCAAAGACACACATGCAATCAAGATACCAATGCGCATACAAATAAAGAGGAGTCATAAAATATGTAGAAAATACTAATGATAAAAGCTTGTGTAAATTGGAGCCTTTTCAATATGTAAGCCAGATGATATCCTGCAGCAGAGTTCCTATTATTAACCAAGTAACGCTTATTAGAGGGGAATATATCTCAGGACCCTGTTGGGTGTCTGAAACCATGGAGAGTGCCAACACTGTGTGTGTGTGTGTGTGTGTACTTTTTCTTCACATGTATATCTGTGGTAATTTAATTTATAAATTGACATGGTGGGAGATAAACAGCAATAACCAGAACCAAAATAGATCAATCATAAGAATATGCTCTAATAAAACTGGTACAAATGTCCCCTCATTCCCACTTAGAACCTTATACTCACTTTTTTTACTCCCTGTTGAACTCGGGAGAAACTGGAGGACAAAGCCATGGACTAGGAGGGTTCTGCAGTCATTCTCTTGAGAAATTTTATCTCAACCAGGAAGTGGTGGTGCATGCCTTTAATGCCAACACTTGGGAGGCAGACACAGGCAGATCTCTGTGAGTGTGATGCCAGCCTGGTCTACAGAGAGAGTTCTAGGACAGTCAAGGCCACATGGAGAAATCCTGTCTCAAAAAACCACAGGGCTGGCGGGGAGGGTGGTGTCTGATAATATGGAAGTGTATGTAATATGGGAAGAAGTATTTTTGGCTCTTTAAATATACAGGCAAGGTATGGTGGTATATGCCTTTAATCCTAGCAATAGGAGGCAGAAGGAAGCAGATCTCTGAGATCAAGGCCAGCCTGGTATACATAGTGACTTCCAGCCAATTTAAATATACACACACATTTTATCTGGCATAGTCTTTACCTGGGAATACAAGCCCTTGATAGTGTTTCATGTCGCCACGTGCCAACCTTTCTCCATTTGTGACAGGACAAGCATGCCCTGCTTGATGTGACACCCAAAGCTGTGGACCTGCTCAACTACACTCAGTGGTTCCCAATCGTGATCTTTTTCAACCTGGATTCCAGACAAGGTGTTAAAACCATAAGACAGAGGTTGAATCCAACATCCAATAAAAGTTCTCGAAAGTTATTTGATCAAGCCAACAAGCTCAAAAAAACCTGTTCTCATCTTTTTACAGGTGAGTGAAGTTTAAAACGCGGTTCATGTTCAAAATGAGAAATAATCTGGGTGTGGGGTATGGAGTCATGCTCATTCAAGAAGAGTTGGATATTTAGACTTCCGGCATTCAGGCATTCATATGTTAAACTTTGTGATTTTGATAGCCAGAAATGACTGTAAAGATCCAAGACATGGTAATAACCTGGTCATCTCAATAACATTAGATTTTTGTGGTAGACTCCAGGCTAATGATTGAACCTAGCTTATCGCCAAGTTCCTGTGTCTGTGGTAACTGAATGTTACTCTCTGTGGTAACTGCATTTAACTGACTGTGTGATAGCAACTTATCGTAGTGATTGACAGTGTCTCCCAAATAGAAACCTGAGCATTCTGACTATGGAGGATTTAAACATTTGTTACTTCTACTTTTTAGGTGTAATAATACTGTGAATGTGTTTTCCTTCCTTCCTTCCTTCCTTCCTTCCTTCCTTCCTTCCTTCCTTCCTTCCTTCCTTCCTTTCTTTTAGAGGGGTTTCCAAGACAGGGTTTTTTTTTTCTTTGTGTAGCTTTGAAACCTGTTCTGGAACTCGCTCTGTAGACCAAGCTGACCTCAAACTCACAGAAATTCTCCTGCCTCTGCCTGTTGGGATTAAAGGTGTGGCCAAGCACCGTGATGCAGATGTGGGTGCTGTGTACGTGCAAGTTTATAGACTGGCCTCTACTTTATCTACATATAAAGTCTTCCATAATTAGGTATTTTTTTAAATGTCACAAATAGATGCATTGCAACCATTACTCATGATGGCAAGATGGTCTAAAATATGACATTTAATGTACTATCTTCATATATAAATTGTGTGGGTATGCTGTAATGGAGAATTTAAGAGTCACAGTTTTTGTTTGTATAATGCTATATTGTGGAAACACTATAAGGATACTACATAGATGCCACTTTTTTAGTACAGTGACTTTAGAGGCCAGTGACAGTTGTCATCAACCATTGATATTTTGGGAAGAAAATCAAGGTGAATGGATATGTATCCATATTCAACCAGTGTTTGCTATAGTTTAACTTTTCCTGTTAGAGATGTGGGCCTTAACATGGTGAACG
This sequence comes from Mesocricetus auratus, assembly GCF_017639785.1. NCBI lineage: Eukaryota > Metazoa > Chordata > Mammalia > Rodentia > Cricetidae > Mesocricetus > Mesocricetus auratus. Next base: position 36,288,046 of record NW_024429182.1, read on the forward strand.
TAACTAAGAGACAGTGTAGCCAAATGCACCAGAGAAATTGGTCTATCATTGGCTAAAGCCTTATCCATTGGGCCACTCCTGTTCTTAGTGAGCCTCTAAACTGAATGTTATAGATCTATCTTTACAGCCTGTGTTTTCTTGTTGTTGTTGTTTTATTTGTTTGTTCATTTGGGTTTTTTTTTTGTGTGTGTGTGTGTGTACTTACTCTTGTATCTTCCTTCATTTTTACCACTAGCAGTACTAATTTACTTTGTAGTGGTCATGAACAGCAATGCTAGTCTGACTTGTATGCTGCCTAATCAGTCCAGTAGTAACTTGTACAGGGTCACAGATTAATTACAGTGTGGCTGAGCCGAGACTAAAACTGGTTTTCCTGACTCCATCTCATGTACCTTACAACCCAGCTAGATGATTCAGATGCCAGAAGTGTGACGTGTTAGTTGGTTATCCATTTCATATTTTAGATTTTGGAGTGGTTTTATAAATATAATTGAACATTTGAGAGGTGAGACTCAAGTCTGAACATTAGATTCATTTCTTTTTTACCGTGTCATTGCCACAGAGCCTATAAGGTGGTTTGCTATGATCATTTTAATGATAGTTCTGTGTATGACAGTTTCACAGTGTGGGTTTCTTTCCTTGGGCATTGTGTGCATTCTCTGAAGTTTCAGATCTTGAAGCATTTTTTAGTTGAGGTTTTGAATTAGCCAGTACTGTATTAATAATTCCTCATTTTAATGGTGAGAAAAGGAACCACACATGATTATGAATGTGATTATGATTATGATTATGACTCATTTACTCCCCTAGCCCCCATACTTTTGTTCACGTCCACTGAATGGCTGGGAGTTTCCTTTAAAGAGTAAGGTTTTGGGTTTTATGCAAGGATGTGGGAAGTCGGAAGGAGAATCCAGGGTTATGGGAGAAGAACCAAGCTTCTGGAGACTGGACTAGGAGAAGAGCTGGCAGAAGGTGGCTGGTACCTGTGGTGCTCCGTGTCCTAGCTGGGAGTCAGCATTGTTGGTTCTGGGGCACAGGCCACAGTCACTGGAGAGATCGTGTATGGAGAAGGATTTGTCGTGATTGTGAAATGCTTGAGGGAGAAACATGACTGAGGGCAGCATCGGGTCTCAGAAATAGGCCACCTAGATTGCCTCTGGCACAGCATCTCCCCCCCCCTCCCTCCCTCCCTCAGAAATTTGCTCATTTTCTGTGTATGGTGTTTTGCCTGCACGTGTGTATATATGTACCACATTCGATCAGTACCCAAGGAGCCCAGAAGATGGTATTGGATCCTCTAGAACTGGAGTTATAGTTTGCTACCATGTGGGTGCTGGGAGTCAAACCTGGGTCCTCTGGAAGAGCAACCAGTGCTCTTAACCACTGAGCCACGTCTTTAGCTCAAACACATCCTTTCTGATATAAGATGGCTCAAGAGAAAGAGATTCAGAACTCAAGCTAGAGTTAGGAGTAGATGTACGCTGAGTATTGAAGTTCATCCAGAAAAGTGGTTGTCAACCTTCCTAACGCTGACACCCTTTAATATAGTTCTCATGTCGTGGTGACCCCTGACCATAACATTATTTTGTTTCTACTTCATAATTTTAATTTTGCTGTTATGGATTGTAATGTAAATGTGTGATAAATGTGTGCTATCTGATATGTGACTCCTGTGAAAGGATCATGACCCCTAATGCTTCATGACCCACAGGTTGAGAACCACTGATTTAGAACTTTAAAGAGTCCAGATCTCTCAGTATGTTGTCCGTGTGTTTCAGTGAGCCATGTAGTCTTCTGGACAGAGGGTGCAGGGTTATAGATAGTTTGAACCAAGAAGCCCCTGTTTCATGCAACTATCTTTTATACATCTCTTGCAGGCTTCTAAGCCTGACTACTGAAAGCTGTGTAGAGGCTACACCAACCCTTTTTATTGCCCGTTTTACCTCAAGTCCATCCACAGACTGAGATTGCTGATGTGCTTTGTGCTTGAAACACTGTTCTGTTTTTCTCTAGAAAAGAATGTTTTGTTGTGTGTGTGTGTTTAAAGATATATTTGTTTAATTTATGTATTTGAGTACTCTATCTGCAGGTATGCCTTTATGCCAGAAGAGGGCATCAGACCCCCACTATAAATGGTTGTGAGCCACCACGTGGTTGCTGGGAATTGAACTCAGAACCTCTGGAAGAGCAGCCAGTGCACTTGACTGCTGAGCCATCTCTCCATCCCTGAAACACTGGTTTTTAAGCATGATTAGCAGAACCATGAACAGAATTAACATTTTATTTTCTATGATTTTAATGCACAGAATCTTTGTGGGTTGGTAAGTGGGAATATTAGGCTTGCTTTGGTAAGCACAATTTAATGTTATATTTTATGTCTTATGTGGTCTTATTAGCTCAGTATCCTAGTCCCTGTTTCTTTTTTGTATAGTAATAAGAAAGTTTTCCCACAGAGGATTTTAATTATGACAATATCTTTTCCATTATGAGCTTGATATATTCATTAATTAAGACACTTTATTCAGAGATTTGCTAAAAAGCAAGTTGGCTTGTCAGAATATTTTAAAGAGCCTGCATACCCCTATCTCAAAAAAATAGTATAAAATATAAATTAAATTTGAATTGCATGTGTTCTTAGGATCGTCAAAGTGCTTGGGTCATAGTTTAATGACTGTTGCGATGATTTTATGGACTTTCAGACCCAAACTAGGCCACCTTTGTGATAAATTGTGGCATGTTAAAGTACCATGGCTATTTTCGTTGCTCTCCAGGTTTCATTAAAATGAAGTTTTTGGTGTTCAACCCTGGAATTTGGGAGGGACTTACTGTAATTATCTTTCAACCTTACATTACAGAAAATGTTTTGCTTTGTGTGGTGATTTTTTTTGTTTGTTTGCTTTGGTCATTATTTAGTCTTTGAAAAAGCACAAGGGGAAAATGAATCTTGTACCAATTGAGAAAAACCCAAATTGCAGCGTGTAATACTTGGATTAGAAGAGTGTAGGGAATGTTGAGCGTAGGAAGGAAATGGGCTGAGGGGTGGTTTGCCTATTCAGCTGGTGTCTGGCTCCTGAGTGTTAAGGTGGTTCCAGGATAGCCTTCCTGAGATGTGACTTATGTAGTGTACCATTGACTGCTTCAGTGTGCTTTAGTTCCTTCAGAGTTGTGTGCTAGAGTCTTCCTGTGCCAGAGGCTGCTCCCAAATAATCACTCAGAAACTTAATATTAATTGTAAATGCTCTCTCAATCAATAGCTCAGGCTTGTTATATTTAAATTAACCCGTATTTCTTTTTTCAATATATTTTTAAATTTAAATTAGAAGCATGCTTGCTTCACATGTCAATCCCAGCTCTCTCTCCCACCCCTCCTCCCTTGCCCCTCCACCAACTCTTCCAACCCCCCCACCCAATCCCCACACCATTCCCCTGGGAGGGTGAGGCCCTCCATGGGGGATCTCCAGAGTCCCTCCTTTAATCCAGGGCAGGACCTAGGCCCTTCCCCATGTGTCCAGGTTGAGAGAGCATCCCTCCATGTGGAATGGGCTCCCAAAGTTCATTCGTACACCATGGTGAACACTAAACAGAGATTGCCGAGGCCTCGTCACTGACACTACATTCAGGGAGTCTGGGTCAGTCCCCTGCTGGCCTCTCAGCCATCAGTCTGGGGTCCAAGAGCTCCCCCTTATCATAACCCATATTTCTTTTTTTTTTATTTTCCAGTTTAAATTTAGATAAAAAACAAGGTTGCTTCACAAGTCAGTTCCAGGTCCCTCTCCCTTTCCCTCCCCTCCTCCCGTGCCCTCCCCCAACCCCCCCCCATAACCCATATTTCTTATTTATGCTTTTCCCCGTGGCTTTTCTCAGAACATCATGTCCATCTTGCTTCTCTACATCTGCTGGGGACTCCTGGCTCTGCCCTTCTTCCTCCCATTATTCCCAGTTTGGCTCTCCCACCTAACCTTATCTTGTTCAGCTAGTGGCCAGTCTGCTTTTCTATTAACTGATAAGGGTAATACATATTCACAGTGTTCGGAAAGATTATTCCACAGCAGTAAGTATCACTACAGTAACTTTTAGACAGAAACCTCATCCATTAGCAGTCACTTTCAATTTTCTCCCAACCCTTCCAGCTTACCTGGTGCCTTTTGGTGCCTCTGTCACTAGAGGTGGGAAGGTACTGCCCACACATGCCAGAGCTGCGCATGCCTGGCGTGAGGATATGAGAATGCTAGTAGCAGGGACACTGGCAGCAGGAGTCTCATACTTTCAGTGTGTGAATCGGATACTACCTCTGAGTAGGGCTAGGAAATTAGCTTCGATGGAACTTTTATATCAGTGTTCCAGCATTTGATTCTCACCGAAACTCGGGTTTTCTGACATTCATAATGGCAGGGGGCACAAATATGTCTTCTACATATCTTAGAGAGCACCCTTAACTTGAGGTTTTCTTTGTGATGAATTCATACTGCATCAGACAGCTCTTAGTAGAAACCTGCGAAGGACCACTTGACATTCTTTATACATCTGTTACAAGTCACTTGTTTTGTTCCTAGGGTGTACAGTCTCACTTCTATATTTACATCTTGGATCATATTTTAGCTACGATTATAATAGTCTTTGTGAAGTACCATGATAAGGATGCAAAGAATCTATGGCATCAAGGTTAATTTCTCTGTGCAGTCCAATGTGTCAGATTAGTCTGATGCTGTAAATAATTAATATCTAAGGAAATTGTAAGCTCATTCATGGTTTTCTAAGGTCAGAGGTGGAAATTTTTCAAGTTTTCAAGCCAGGGTCTCATGTGTCCCGAGGCTGGCCTCAAACTTACCTTGTAGCCAGTGATGATCTTGAACTTCAGATTCCCCTGCCTCTACCTCCAAAGTAGGTAGGTACAGATGTACCTCTGATTATAAATGTACATCACCATACCTGGTTTCAGGATTAGAATTTCCTAAAGAAAGTCAAATTTAATTAAAAAAAACTTGTAGCATAGTTACTCAGAAATTTTGTGTAATCATTAATGGTTTATTTGACTTTAGAAATTATATATACCACCATGCCCTCTAATAAAGAGCCATGAAAACATAATTTAAAAAGCAATTGTAATGGGGTGGTGGTGGCATACAAAAATCCCAGCATTTAGGAAGCAGAGGCAGATCTCTCTAAGTTTGAGGCCAGCCTGGTCTACAGAGTGAGTTCCAGGACAGCCAAGACTATTACACAGAGAAACCCTGTCTTGTGAAACTGCCCCACCCCCAAATCAGTTGTAGTTTGTCTGCAATTTGTTCATTTGCATTTTAGATCATTTTATACTAATATAATATTTTGTATGTGTGTTATGTCCATCAGGCTAGTTGGCATTGAGTGCCCAAGATCCACATGTCTACACTTCCAGTGCTGGAGTTATAGGCACACATAGCCACGCCCAGCTTTTTATACAGGAGATTTAATCCGTGTCCTCCTGCTTTCACAGCAAGCGCTCTTACCCGATGAGCTATTTCCCCAGCCCTGTTTAGACCGTTTAGAGCCAACTTACTGTTTTGGAGCAGTTTTGCTTGCCTAGTTTGTCTTCCCTTCATCTGTAAATACAGGTTGTGAAGAACGGATGCATGGCATGTGTCTCTTAGCATCTTATATCTGTGCTGCAAGTTGGTGTCTTTACATGGGCTGTGTAGGGCAATGGCCCGAGCTGCAGACTCAGAAAAATAATTTTATAAGCTTGCACTCAGGTTTCTTTATTTGCTTTATTTGCTTGGTGTGAAGTGTGAGACTCATTCATCTTCCCACTTACCTTGGTTTTTGATGTTTGTTTTTTTCTTTTTTCTCTGATAAAAATATACCCTGACAAAAGCAGCTTTCCTCCAAACACTGACTGGATGAGTAAGCCAGGCAGGACCTGTCTGTTGTGGTTTCCCAGACACTGGATACTACAAATGGTGCCCAACATGGGGGATTCTACATTCACTCTGGATATTGATGTTGACCTTTTTGTTTACATTCTTACAGCTACAATTAACGTGAATTCAGCCAATGATGGTTGGTTTGGAAGCTTAAAGGACAGCATTCAGCAGCAGCAAGGTGAAGCAGTCTGGGTCTCTGAAGGAAAGGTATGTGGTCTAGATTTGCTGCTGTGAGGTGAGAGTCTGTGTTCTCGATGCTTCCTCCAGAGGGCAGTGAATGTAGTAAACCATGAACAAATAAGAGTCAATGAATGCTGACCTACATTCACTTCCCCTCTACTTTTAATGTAGCAACTAGAATTGCATTCCAAGTACTCTAATCAGAGCTTACAAGTTCTCAATCCTAATGCCACACTGTACTAAGGACATGGGAAACTTGGAGTGGAGATGAGAGGCAAGATTGAGAACCATGGGGAATGCAGTATAAAATGATACCAAGTGAAGCACTAACAGCTGGAATTATGTGCCAAATGCTTGTAGTCTCCACAGTTCCCTGGAGAGGACAAGTTGAGCAGGATGTAGCTTTTGTCCTCAAGGTTCTGAGAATATATTTTTCTAGTTGGGGGCACTGAACCCAGCTACCTCTGAGAAACATCTGAGAGTCTTGGAGATGAGTAGAAATGTGCATAGCATGAGATAGAGATGGGGATCAGCAGAGAAGACCAGAAAAACAAGGAAGCTTGGTTCAGCTGACCTAGAGGATAGACTTCAGTTTGTGTCCCTGTGCAGAATTAACCTAGTGTCAACATCTCAAAGCCACGTGATGGTGAGAAACTAAAGGCTCCTTCCCTGCTAGCACAAGTCAAGGTTTCCAACACTTGGCTCATCCCTTGGGAGTTTTCTTGAGTCCCCACTCCCAGGAGCCATGCCAGATCCCACTCACCCTTCAAAACAAATTCCTCTAGATGGAAGGGATGGATGATGACCCCGAAGACCGCATGTCCTACTTAACCGCCATGGGCGCGGACTATCTGAGTTGTGACAGCCGTCTCATCAGTGACTTTGAAGATACCGACGGCGAGGGAGGCGCCTACACTGACAATGAGCTGGATGAGCCAGCTGAGGAGCCGCTGGTGTCTTCCATCACCCGCTCCTCGGAGCCGGTGCAGCATGAGGAGGTGAGGCGAGGCATAGCACACTCTGGGCAGCTTGCTGCAGGCTGTGAGGCCACGAGCAGGAGCAGTGTTCACTGAGGGTGCTGTAGAACGTATCCTCAAGGATTGGAGCAGAGGACAGTTAGGAAGGCCCACTGGGAGTCGGTGCCTACATGGCTGTGGCTGTGGTTCCTGGAAAGTGGAGCCAGAGCGTGGCATTGGAAAAGGTTGAGTGGTACCATTCACCACTCTCTTGTCCTTGGGAGTAGTGCATAAACACCGGCTTTATGTGCCAACTGTCCAAATTGTAAGTGGAACTTTTATGAATATGTGATTGCTGTGTTTGCTTGTAACCTTTGATTAGGCCTCTCTCTGTACTCTTAGGAGCCCTGCTTTTCTTCTCTTCTTGACCTTTGACCTCCTAATGTTATTAGAGTTCCTGAGTGTTTCCCCATCAGTTTCCTTCTGTCTGTATTTCACTTTTTAAATGGACTTTATACATCTGCTCACATGCACGGTGTATCCACTAGTTTACACAGTCCTCCAAACTGTACCGGTGGGCACTAACTTAGGGTGCAGCAATTATTCATTGCACCTCGGAGAACACTGGAATGGTGATCTTTGTGGGCAAGGTTATCTAAGCACATTTGGATCATAATTGTTATGGGCTACCCTTTAGTTGGTTAACTCATTCCGGTAAGTGATAAATGAGATAGAACTATCCCCAAAATAAATAGCTTAACACAAACACATACACACACACACACACACACAGATTTTTAATATACAGTAGATAAGTAGTAGAGAGAGGAGAGAGGTTTTTAATATGTAGTAGAGTAAATTAATATCTACATATATAGAAAGAGCTAATGCTTAGAAATACCATTGGTATTGACACAGACCTTTAGATTTTAGGAATGTTTTGTTTTGTTTCTTTCTTCCTTTAAGGGTAGAGCCTGCTGCCTTGTATTCAGCCAGTGTAGTGTGTACATCCTGAGCTTTCTCTAGCGAAGGATGGTTGGCATCTCTGTTTGCAGGAGGAGAGCGTTGCCTTGGCTAGTCAGTGTCTCCGTTTCCTTAAGTTTTCAGAAATCCAACAGAGCAGAGGGCTGTCTTCTCTCTGCTTGATGCTCTTGGTGTGAATGAACCTTTATGTTTTGTAGAGCATAAGGAAATCCAGCCCAGAGCCACGAGCTCAGATGAGGAGGGCTGCTAGCAGAGATCAACTTAGGGATGGTAGCCCGCCCCCAGCATTCAAGCCAGAGCCGCCCAAGGTATGTGGCTGGGAAGCCCAGGATGGGAAGGAGGAGGACACAGGCACCTTGGAGCCCCCGGGCAGCCATGGGGACATACGCAATGAGACAATGTTGGACTTACCCTGTGCTCAGTGAGAGCCTTTCCTTCCGGCCATTGAGTGAGCCTGACAACCAGGGACGTATGGGAGACAGCCGCAAAGCCACCATCAGGAAAGCATATGATTTTAGGATTCACAGAGAATAATAGTTATTTCATATATATACTTACTATTTATTCAGATTTTTTATTTTTTATTTTTTGGTAGAAAAAGTGACATGTGGTCAAAGACTGCACGCTACAATCACCAGTGTCAGGGTGGTTTTCTTTTTCTACCCAGTTAAAGTTTTCTGCCCACAATCTAAACGGATACACCAAAGGATGCTCACTGGTGATCTGCTAGGAAAACAGGCATGGCTGTTGTCTAGAATGCCTGTCACTCGTAGAGCATCTTCATTTATTGAGCTAATAAAGCATTATCTAGAACAGAATGGCAAAGGGCTCCAGGGTGCGCGCCGTGTGATTTGTTGCCCCAGATCATAGTCAGCCTATAAACAATAGGCTTTTCCTTACAGCTCAGTAAAATTTTTGTAGCGCAGTAATTTAGGTGAGAAGAAAACGGTGATTGTGTGAACTGTCAGCAGTAATTGTAACACAGAATATGACACTGAAGGCCTGCAGCGGGGCCAGACTGACCTTGAGGGAGCGTGGCTGCTGGCACGGTATCCTGCGCGCGCCCCGCCCCGCCCCCTCCCCCCCCCCCCACGCATACACACGTCCGCTCAGCTTCATTTCCCCACAGCCAAGCACAGGTCTCACTTTTTGGCTCAGGCTCCTACCCTCCATGCAGCTTGATCTCAGAAAAACCCGCCTTTTCCTTTCCAAAAGTTGATTTCTTCTGAGGTCTTCTGTGAGATTCCAGTCTTCTCTACTATGAAATTATGCGAGTCTGTTCTACCTCTAGCTGTGGCTGGCTACCCCACCGCTGCCAGCACTTCTGTCATCCTCAAGGAAGGCTCAAGATGCCTGACCATTGGCTGTCAGACGTCAGATTTGGTTCTTTGTAAAGATGGTTACGTTGCCCACCTTTGGAAACTGATCAGGAAACACAGTGCAGTGCATTAAGTCACTAACGTAGTTCTGAAAATGAGCTAAAAGCCCACGGTCATAAGGCATGCCATTGCTCTTTGCAGGCCAGAAACCAGAACAGAGAAGAATGCTACGACTACTCCAAGTCAAACCCCTCTGCCATGGCTGGCAGTGAAGTCCAGGGGGGGTCTACCAAAGGGTGTCCTCCCCCCGTTGCAGTGAAACCTGCTTTTGGGCGATCCATCCTGAAGCCTTCCACTCCTGTCCCTGCACCTGAGAGCGAGGAGGTGGCGGAGAGCACCGAGGAGCAGGAAGATGCTCCCAGATCCGTCCTGGGCAGAGTGAAAATATTTGAGAAGATGGACCACAAGGCAAAATTACAGAGGATGCAGGAGCTCCAAGAAGCACAGAATGCGAGGGTAATTGCTTTTAACCACCAGAGAACCTTAGCCTCTCCCAGGGGAGCAGTGCACACCCCTCTCCCTGCTACCAGGATCATGCTGGGCAGGCAGTCGTAAGCACGGTTCTGTGTACCTCTTCCAGATTGCCTGCCATCAGCACGCCGTGTTTGTTTCCAATCAAGAAAGCCTCACAGAGCCAGGTGTGGTGACCCACGCCTTTAATCCTGGCAATTGGGAGGCAGAGGCAGGCGGGTCTCTGTGAGTGGGAGGTCAGTGTGAGTGTAATCTACAAAGTGAATTCTGGGACAGTCAGGGATATACAGAGAAGCTCTGTCTTAGAAAACAAAACAAACAAGCACAAAAGAAAAAAGGGAAAAGAAGCCCTGACAGTTCAGATGAGCAAGCTTCAGTTCTCTGTCCTTCAAAACTGTGTGTCCTGGTTTGGGACGGAGAGTGAGCGTCAGGATTCCTCAGAAGTTATTTTAGCTGGAACGTGGGCGGTGGTTATGTGAGTTCCACAAGTCTCATATATGCTCCCGAATTTCCAATAGGATATTAGCAGCCCTTGGGCCTATGGACTGTAGTTTTTTTTTTTTAGCTGTTTGGATTTTGAAATGTACATGAAACATTTCAGCAGCTTGGGGGCTGTGACAGTAGAATCACTGGAGCCTGGGGACACAGTAAGACCTTCCCTCAAAAGGAGGGGACAGAGGCAAGGCAGATTTTTCCTTACCCCCTCCCCCTCTACTTCTTGAGACCTTATTGGTGTCGTCCAGGGTGACCCAGGCTCAGGACATGCTCTGGCTTCAGGCTCCTGAGGAGTCGGGCTGTAAGTCCTACGTAATATAAAAGTTATCATTTTGACTACTTTTAAGCGGGCAGCTCAGTGCTGTAAAGTACATTCTCATCACTGTGCAGCCATCACCGTCTGTGCTCAGGAACTTGATCAGTTCCCAAGTGAAACTGCTCTCGGTTGACAGTGACCCCCATTTCCTCCTGCAGCCTCTGCCACACGACTCTATGGTCTGCCTCTCTGAGTTGATGGAGTCATACTGTATTGGTTCCTTTTGTCAAATTACTTTATTTGGTGCACTGTCTCAAGGCTCCTCCCCATGCTTTGGTCCTCACCATTGGCACAACCCATGAGACCCCACCCAGCCATGGAAACAGGCTCCCATCTCTTCTTTGTCTGGAAATGAGCTGGGAGAAAAGTGATAGGTTGTGGGCATGGGGTAGGGCCTGCAGGTGACCAGTGAGAGAACCACACAGTCGCCCACTCTCACCTTTCCTACTGCCACAGATTAACCGTTCTCTCCTGTTTCCTTCCTGACACAGACTGATCGCTCTCTCCTTCAGTTTCCTACCTGACACAGACTGATGGCTCTCTCCTTCAGTTTCCTTCCTGACACAGACTGATCGCTCTCTCCTTCAGTTTCCTTCCTGACACAGACTGACCCCTCTCTCCTTGTTTCCTACCCACCACAGATTGAAATTGCTCAGAAGCACCCTGACATCTATGCCGTTCCTATCAAAGCCCCCAAGCCAGATGCCAGCCTGCCCCCACACATGAGGTAAGGACTGCTCAGTGCAGGTAGACCAGAGGAGGAGGCCTCTCCAGCATTTGGATTTGAAGGGTTTGCTCTACCCAGAGGGCAGAGCAATGGATTCCCTTCCCAGACTGACTGCACCTCATCCTGTCAATCAAACTTAACTATTGAGATTACAGAACCAAAAGGTGGGCAGAAGCAGGTGGATCTCTGTGAATGCCATGGCAGCCAAGGCTATGTAGAGACCCTGTCTCAAAGATTACAGAATCAGAAGTTTCTGGTCACTTGCCTTGTGTGTCCAATGCCTTCTGGCACATTGGAGCCTTATATTGTGTTAGGAGGGCACATGAGCACAGTTTTTAGGGCCCAGGCTTCTCTCGTCACTAACATTTTCAGGTGTTTAGCTAAGTCCCTTAATTCCTTTGTATGTATCACCATGCATAGTTGTGGCGTGTGCCAGACTAGTTCTGAAGGACTGTGCCGAGCATTATTGTCATCCTGTGGAGATCTCACATTGAGTTGTTTCTTGTTCCTGGAAGCTGAAGTCTTGTTTTAAAGCACTGAAAAACCGGACGCACGATGATTACTATTTGAATGCCAACCCAGTTGACCCTGACAGACGAAACTTGGTATAATTGATTTGACACCGGCAGAGAACTCTCTACCGAGTGGGCTGTAGTGGGGAGCAGAGTAATTCAGTTAACATATAGCTGCCCAAATAGGCCTTGGCCTTGACCCACACCAGATCTCTTCCCCTCTAGACTGTGAACCATCGGTGCCCTGGCTGGTGGTAGAAAGGGCTCAGGGCTCAGGAAGTGGCCAACCAGGTGATGCAGGCTTATTGTAACACCTTCACTTTCTTAGTTCTAGACCCCCAGAGCCACAGAAAGCTCCGTCCAGACTCTACCAGGACACCAGCTACGGCAGTGATCCAGAGGAGGAGGAATACCGCCAGCAGTTGGCGGCGCACTCCAAGCGTGGTTACTACAGCCAGCTCTCCCGGTACAGAGACACGGAATTGTAGATGGCTGTGTGTGGACTCCTGGGAGGCCAACCTGGAGATCTTTTCCAGTTAAAGTGCACTGCAGAGATATGGTGGTGACCCAGGTGACAGACAGCACGAATGACCAACCGAAGTCTCTGTGTGTGGGACTGGGGTAGAGCTGATTATGACTTTTTCTTTTGCCCAGAATGAAGAGAAACACTACAGTCTGACACTGTTACTTGCTTTGGTGTGGACCAAAATCTGTATTAATCTCTGTATTTGTAATATGTATATTAAGGAGCAATAACTATTTTTCCTCATTCATAGCTGCCTTCCAATACTGCTTCAACATGAAGCAAATGTGAAAAACGAGTTAAAAAATGTATCTCAAACTAAATCCAGAAGTATTTTATTACAACTCTCTAAGTGCCTTTGAGAAGCTGTGTCTTAAGTTTTCTTCGCTGCCCCTGATGCAAAGCTATAATGGACTAAAACTTTATTTTGACTAAAATTTTTATACCAGTTTTTCAGCCATAACTGCCCCCCTGCATCATGCCATCTTTTCAAGGCATTGTCTTTATAGTATTTTCCATACATTCTGACTGTACATAGGACAGTTAGACTTGGTAGATTGGTTGTCAGTGCTACATAGCTCAGAGGCTAAGAAGTTAGTCTAGAGTTTTTGTTGTCGTTTGTTTAAAACCTTGTGCTCCACAAGCAGATACTTGAGAAAAGGGTATTTTATTTCCTTTATATCAGTGTATGTACTGACATCAAGCCGTTTTATAATTTAATAAAAAGGAGTACATTATAATGAGCTTTGTGGTGAATTTCTACACACCTTCCTTTTGGGGCAGTGTTGGAATGGAACCCAATGTCCTTGTGAGTGTAGCTGTCTGCTCCGCCACGGAGCTATACCCTGGCCTTCTTGATTTATTTTAACTAAAATGTTTAAAAAGATCGTGTGTGAATGTTTTTCCTGTGTGCATCTATGTGCACTACCTTGTACATAGATCAAAGAGGGCAACAGATTCCCTCCTAGAACTGAGTTAGGGATGGTTGTGAGCCATCACATGAATGCTGGGAATCAAACCTGGGTTCTTTACCAGAACAAGTACTCTAAACCACTGAGCCAGCTGTCTAGCCCCTCTGTCCTGTGTTTAAGACCTTTACTTCAGTTGATCACACCAGTGAGAACTTGTTCATTCTTGAAAGTTGGGGAATAGAGACACATGAAGAATAAAATAAATTACCCCAACACAGCCCTGGTCATTTTTGGGTGTTTCCTCCAGTTATTCATACTTGTCTGTTTCGTGTTTGTTGCTGGCTTTGCACTTTCTTTTTTTGGGGGGTGGCGGTTTGAGACAGGGTTTCTTTATATTACTTTAGAGGCTGTCCTGGAACTCGCTCTGTTGACCAGGCTGGCTTCGAACTCACAGAGACCCGCCTGCCTATGCCTCCCGAGTGCTGGGATTAAAGGTGTGCACCACCAACGCCCGGCTCCTGTCCCCTATTCTTTCTTCTTCATATTTTATCAAGAATGGTCCCCTCACTCCACATGCACGTCGTGACTAACTGCAGACTAGTCTTGCCCATTTTCTCCCTCTATTACGTTAGATGTTATCTAAGCTGTACTTTGTGAGTCAGCCATCACCAACCGGCTGTCTCCTGAGGGTAGATGTTCAGAAGCGGGATCGGCGAGAGGAAGCAGAGTTTATGTTTACTACTAAATTGCTTCCTAGAAAAGCCTATCTGTTTTCACATTCACTCTTGAAAGAATAGAATAGAGTAGAAATGCGGCAGTGTAGGGACCTAAGCCTGTATAAATCAAGGTTGCACAGAATTTGGAGAAGAAGACTGAAGAGGACGGACTCAGTTATGCTGTGATAGGCAGGTCAATGGTAAGCTTAAGTTTTGATGGAGTTAGAACCGGGGCTTAGTGAATTATGCTCTCTAAGCATGTCCTTTTTTGCACTGTGACTCCAAGCCATTGACTATTGCAGCTTGAGTTTCTGAGCAGTCCTCAAGCCCTCAGCAGGCACTGACTAAAAAGCCACTGTCTGTCAACAGGTGGAAATGTACTCTGCTTAAATCCAGGATGACTTACTGTCCCGTCCTCCTGTAAACACAGGAGCAAGAAGCCATCTGGGAAACCCATTTAGAGGAGGCAGGAGGCTTCCCTGTAGGAGTGGACACAGGCTAGCATCAGGCGCATTTAGTGATGAAGACAGCAGTGTGTCTGGTCCCTGGAATGGACATCTGTGGTGTTCCTCCTAGTCATATCCTGCTTTGTTCTGGGAAGGACGCAACGCTCCCTACAGTCTGTTGGAGTCGTGAATACAGTGATGTTAGGCAGGTGAAGGAAAGGGGGAAGTAGGTGAGACAGACTGGGAAAGTGAACTTTGAGTGAGCGTGGTGTGCACTCTGCTGTGACTCTATAGGTCTCAGGCAGAGGGGACAGGTGAGGACTTTTCTCCATTGTTTTCATACACGGGTGGGAGAGGGACTCTTTTTTTTTTTTTTTGTCATTTTGTCCTTTGAGTCCAATCTCACCATGTAGACCAGGCTGTTCTAAAATGTCAACCCTCCTGCTTCAGCCTCCTGAGTGTTGAGATTCTAGGTGTGTACCAACCACTATGGCTGGCTTGGGAGTTCCGTTTCTCACTGTGTTCTTTTATGGAGGGCAGTAGCACAATTCTAAAAGACCACTCAGAAGTTCTTGGAGAAGGGACCCGCAGTGTGTGAAGCAGCTCTCCTGGAGTCTGGCTCTATCCCGAGATCTCTGTCTGGGATGCATGGCTGGGAAGGAGGATCTTTACTGGAATGAATAATCCTAGGAGATAGGGGTTGAGCTCTGAGAACAGATGTCTCTCTGAGAAGAGAGTGGAGAATAAATAGAATGATTGTGTTCTGGAAGAAAGTTGGTGAGGGCTCTGGGCAGGCAATTCCTAGTACCCTTTCTTAATTCATGTCAAGCTGTTCTTTCCTGCCTTAATTGTCTGTAGTCTGTGTCCCTGCCATTCTAAAGAGTTCCATTAGGGACCGCAAGAAGGGCTTTGCTAAAAGGTCTGTGGGAAACACTTAGACATTGCTCACCCCCATTAGCAACCTGGGAAATGGGAATTACTGCAAGTTGGTTTGGTGGGTTTTAAATGGGAGATGCTGGTTCAGAATGCTTTCCAGAGGGCAGCCAGTGTCTTTGAATCCAAGTGAAGTGTCTCTGAGCACCTAGCTTGTAGGTGATTCAACCTAAGGGTGTTTAAAAATAGCAATGAGCTGGGTAGAGTGGTTGTGGCAGTTAGCGCTGTCAGCTTGACAGAACCTGCTCGGTGTTCCTGTGGGGGCTGTCGGGGAGATGGGCTGCTGGGCGTTCCTGTGGGGGGCTGTATTTTGATTGTTATTTGAGCCCACTGTGGGTAGTATCTAGCTGGGGTCCTGATCTATATAAAGAAGGCCAGCTGAATGCTCGCAGAATTCCTATATGTTTCCTGGTTGTGGGTGTCATGTGACCAGCTGCTTCAAGCTCCTGTTGCCTTGACGCCCCTCCACGATGGACCTGTGAGCCAGAGTAAGCCGCTCTCACCCTTAAGCTGCTTTTGTCAGAGCCTTTCATCACAGCAGTAGGAAAAGAAACTAAGATGGTGGCATACGCTTGTAACCCTGAGCACTTGGAGACACGCGGGAGGACCACCCGAGTTTGAGGCCAGTGTGGGCTGCATGGAGGCCCAGCGTTCCTCCCGTTACACAGTGGAAACAGAAAGAAAAGAAGTGTTATTTTACACTGATACATATATGGGTGTTTTATTCTGTGTGCCTTGGCAGATTTGAAGCTTCCGCACTAAAACTTGGTGGGAGAAACAAATTAACACCATGCGCTCCTTTTCCTGCAAGAGTCTGTAAATGAAGTGGTGAAGCCAGGGACACTTCTGCAGGAACCTGGCACCGGCAAGGCCTCTCCAGCCAGTACCACTCTGAACCAAGCAGGCTGAGTAGTAGGAACTGCTGGGGAAATGTTGCTCACACCCAGACCTGCAGGACCAGAAGAGGTCAAGGGGGAGGAGGGGAGCGAGAGGGAACTATCCGAAAAGGACTTTTAACCTTCCAAGCTCCGAGTGCCAGAGCCACTGAGAACACCTGCTGCTGAGACCAACGGCAACCATTCCCCACACCCCATCCTACCCTACAGCACCAAGTGGGGACGGCTGGAACCCGAAGAGACTCAAAGCTGGTCAAAGAGTAAGACTGACTGTTGAGTGCTCATTCCTAAATGGGACCTACCATCCATCACCGGGGTTCAGAGACTGCCCCAGAGGAAGGGGTGGGGTGAATGAGAGAGCTGGAGGATGGGGAAGAGTGCTGGAAATGCTGTATTCTAGACATGACATGACTGTCCTGCTCGAGAACTCACAGCAGCTCTAGTTAGCTGCTCACCATCAGCGGGTGGGGGAGGGGCTCATGAGGCCACATTCTTCCATGTGGGACTACTGGCGAGTGTGTGACTACAGTGGTGTAGAGGAACACTTGGCAGTTAGTGGCTGCTGTGTGCATATGTCTTCTGTACTTTGTGATTTAAAAAGGCAGTATGTGAGAGAAAGATGCTGCGTCACAGAGTTTGGGTGGAAGGGTCTTTTTATTGGGGAAAGTGAATGGGAAAAGGGGGGAGGAAAGGCAGAAGAAAAGGGACAGAGAGAGAGAGACACACAGGCAGAGAAGCAGAGAGAGCGGAAGAGAGAAGGATGGGAGTGGGCAGGGCCCTTTTAAAGGGGAACATGGTGAATGTGCGCAGGTGGTGATGTACTTCCTTCGGCAAGACTGTGCTTCCAAGCCACCCCATCAACAGTGCCGCCAACTGAGGGCCAGGTGTGCAAATATTAGAGTCTATGGGGGACGTTCCTCATTCAAGCCTCCACAGTAGTTTTTGAAAATTATTTCTAAAAGTGGTGATAAATGAAGACCAAATGAAATTTTCTTGTTTTGAAAGTGTGTGGGTCACTAGTGAACCCAGGATGTCACTAGACAGGCTTCCTGAAGGCTTGTGGTTCATTCTTAGTAGTAAAGTGACATTTGCAGCTGCCCAGTCCCAAATAGGTACTTAAAAAAAAAAAAGGAACCATTGTGCTACCCTTGAAATAAATACATTGGCTTCCTTTCCTCTCCATCAGTGTTGAGGGAATAGAACTCCTTAGACTGGAGCGAAGGAACACATACAGCGATGGAGAGTGTGGACCACAGACATGCTGCATGTGCTGGAATCTCTCTGAAACCTGCTGCGGATGGGACCCAGTTCTGTTATATAAACTCTTCCCTCACCTGTGAACTCAGTGTGACCGTTGCACCTGTTCAAACAGTTCCTTATGAGAGCTGCAGTCTTTATTGCAGGGCATAGCACAACAAAAACAAAAGACCTACTAGATACACATTAATATCTCTTAGTCTAGTAGCCATTAACACTTAAAACAGCACAATTCTGTATTTCTCAGTACTATTTAGTATATTTACAACTATCGCACGACCTATTTTTATGACATTTTCATTACCCCAAAAGAAAAAAGTATCACTTCCCCTAGTACCTGGCAACCACTGATTCACCTTCTGTCTCTATAGATTACCTGTTCTGGATGTTTTCTCAAAATGGAAAAGTGCGACATGCACTTTCTAATGTCTGGCTTCTGTTGCTTAGCTTAACAACGTTAAGGTTCTAAAGCCACCGTTTCTATTACTACCGCTTTGCCAATTTCCTTGCTTACTACTCTAGAATTAATAGATTACTTTGGACAAGATGAAGATTTCTTTGTTGTTTTTATGTGTGTGCGCACATGTGTGCAGGTGCCCTCAGAGGTCAGAAGAGGGCATCAGAGTCCCTTGAGTTGGAATTACAGGTGGTTGTGAGTCAAGTGCTAGAAATAAGAGCAAACACTCTTGACCCCTGAACCAGCTCTCTAGCCATAGGATTAAAAAAGAAAGGGATTAAAATGACCTTCGGTGGTTCCTCACTAACTGGCAGTAACAGGGGCGTGTGGGGTTTCCAGAAAGTATTGACAAGGCAAAGACAGTAAACAGCCTGAAACACTTTGAAAATGGACTAAGTCCCCTTGGGGGAAGGCAGAAGTCACAGATTTGAGGACATAAGAGAGTCCTCTCCTCCAGGGGTCAGCCTGGAATTCCATGGAGTCTGAACTGGCTGAAGCCTGAAAGGGACAGCCTGTCTCCATTCTGAAGGTTAAAGTCACACATCCCTCTAACATACCCAGATCTTTCTACGTTATGAGGATAAAACAAGAACTAGAATACTAGGCACTTGTGTCAGTTCTGGGGACAGTTATAACTGGCTAGCCCACACTGAAATCTATGCAGATCTCATTGTTGCAGATCCTATCCAGTTTCCTGCCTGCATCCACTATGTACCTGGCCATTATGTAACCACTCAGCCTCTGCTACCCTAGAACTTCACTGTCCTGTCTGTGGAGTCCACCAGCAAGAACAGGATCCAAAACCACAGCTAGACTTCTAAGAGTCTATAGTCAGATTTTTCTTTGGGCCTCCAGCTCACAAGTAATGACATGGAGACTTACTATTAATTATGGAAGTTCAGTCTTGGCTTGTTTGTCCCACTAGCTCTTATAACTTAAATTATTAACCCATATTTTTATTAATCTACATTCTACCATGTGACTTTTACCTCTCTCGCTTCTGTGTCTGACTTGTTCCGCGTCTCCATGACATCCTACTGGCCTAGACTCATCCTCTTCCTCCTTTCTTTCTCTGGAAGTCCCACCTATACCTCCTGCCTAGCTATTGGCCATTCAGCATTTTAATTACACCAATCACAGCAATACACCTTCATACAGTGTGTGAATATCCCACAAGAGTCAGATTTGGTTTTCTGGATGTTGTTATAAAAGTGTGACTGAGACCCTCAGTCTATTCTTATGTGTGTGTTTGTGAGAAGGTGCCTGTGTGTCTGTGGGGAGGAGTGTATCAGTGTATGTATACAGGGGAAGGCCAGAGGACAACCTTGGTTGTCATTCATGGGTGCCATTCCTTCCTTCCTTCCTTTCTTTTCCTTTTGTCTGGAACTCATCACTTAGACTAACCTGGCTCTCTCAATGCCCTAGAGACCATGGTTCCTCCTGTCTCTCTTATGCACCCTGTGAGCTGCTTTCTCACTCATGATCTCAGTTCTCATCATGTTGAAAACTGTTCCTGGGACTATTTTTCTGTCACTGTCCCAGAAGAATGAGATAAACTTCACTCTGATTCAGTTGGCTGGGACCACATAACTGTCTGGATCAGTATCTTTAGTGGGCAGTGGTGGCTAGCGCATTCCACTGAGGACCCAATGGCCCCCTAACCCACTGGCTGAGAACTGGAAGGTGGAGGGAACATGTTGCTGAGGAAGATTGGGAGAGCTTCTCCTAGAGGAAGAGGAAAGCTGTGGATGATAAATACCATCCCTGAGTTAGAAAAACACCAAAAGGCGCTGATGTCACTGTCTCTGAGCTTTGAATCATGGAATTAGTGGAGATTTCCACTTTCTTTTCTGTGTGTTGCCAGATCTTGAATGTTTAGCACTGAGAAATATATTCACTTTACAACTCTAAGGCTACATAGCCGCCTCCACTTGTTAAATTCAGTAAATAGGACATACAGTATATAGATCAAGAATGGTTTTTTGACTTTGAGCTTCCTGCTCCCATAAAGAATATTCAATAGAGCTATTCTGGCATCTTCTTGAAATAAAAAGGAAGGCCCTATTGCATGCAGGCTGGGGGGGAGGGGGATCCTCGGTACTGCAGACCCCCTGCTGACCACCCTGGCTCCACCTGACTTGTCTGGCTTGCCCTTCCCTGTTCAGATGTGCTATTCTGGGTCATGGTAATTATTCAGCCAGTGAGTGTGCTCTTCAGTGACAACTGAGATAGCTCAAACTAAGAATAGGAGTCTGACTGATGGAGCAAGGTGACAAGCGCAGGCTGGGAGAGACTCCGCTCTCTGCCAGGGCTTCTGTAAAAGAACGGAGACTCCAGTTTCTTCTCTGCTGATGAGCTGGCTGCTGGCTGTGCTTTTTCTATTCCGTGTGTGTGTGTGTGTGTGTGTGAGAGAGAGAGAGAGAGAGAGAGAGAGAGAGAGAGAGAGAGAGAGAGAGAGAGAGAGAGAGAGAGAGAGAGAGAGAGCTCTCGTCAGCTGTGTAATCATTAAGACACTGTCCCGGGCTGGAAGCTTCTCAGGGGTCCTAAGGAGTCTCCCCAACAGCTTTAGTTGGGTCCTCTTGGCTAAGTGTTGCTAGATGTTGCTCATTGATGCGCTTGGGGCTCTTGCCTTGACAGAGGCATTCTTTGAAGCCAAATGGATAACTTTTTGCATTTTCTAAGAGCTTGTAAGAGAAATCAGTGAGTGAAACTCTTATCTCCTTTCAGGAATAAAATGGCGAAAGATTTAAAGATACATAGTGGGGCCGGGCAGTGGTGACGCATGCCTTTAATCCCAGCACTCGGGAGGCACACCCTGGTGTTCAGCATCCAGCACAGTAAAAGAAAATGGGTGTGTAGTAAAGCTCAGCTCTCGATGTAAAGATAAACTGAACTTATACAGCACAATAAATATTTGACAGACGTCAGACCTTGTTTTTCTCAGAAAGTCCCACGGAGTTGAGTTCCACCACCCTGAATAGTGACAGAAAGTATACATTGACATTAGATTTTCCTTCTTCTGCACCTCCTTCCCGAGTCACCTCATACAGAGATCACCTTGCATATAGGTCATTGTGTTGGCCTCTGCCTTGGGGAACCCAGGATAAGCTGGCTTCAAATGAATAACACCAGGAGTGTGGCCTCAAGCTAATCAGAATCTTGCTTCCATGATATCAGACACCCGATGCCTCTGAAAGATTGTGATCACTCAATGTTCATAAGGTGGGGGTTGGTGATGGTGCTGCTACGATGGGTGTTCTGTTTGCTGGTTGCTACAGATTTTGTTTTTATCAAATTAATCAGTAAAGACTGGACGTCTACAAACTGGAGATATAGCTCAAAGAAAGCCAGAAAAGTGGAGGTAATGAGGTAGAGGGGTATGGACTGATTCCTGTGTACCTTCCTTTTAAGAAATAGGGAGGGAGCTATAAAATGGCAGTGTCAGTGACGAGCTGGAGAGATGCCTCAGCCATCAAGAACACGTGCTGCTCTCGGAGAAGACCCGAGTGCAGTTCCCAGCACCCACATGGCAGCTCACGATCACCTGAAACCCAGGGGATCTGATGTCTTTTATGGCCTCTGCAGGAACTGGGCAAACATGTAATGCACATATACACATGCAGGTAAAACACTTATACAAATAAAATAATAATAAATAAATATTTTAAAGGTTCTAGCAAATACATTTAGGGCTAGAGAGGACAAGTGTTGGGCAAATTTTATTTCTACCATCGTACACTCAGCACCCATCTTTTGCACACCTGCCCATTTCCTGTCTTCCTGTCCTTAGGATAACTGTTAGCAGCAGAGCCATGCATGAGAAGAATGCATTGCCTGTACAGTGGTGCCGATATAATATACCCAGTGTGTTTACTAAAATTTTGGAGGACAGGCGGGCATTTGGGGAAAGGAGAAGGGAATTGGGTACCCGGGGTCTTTGTCCCACATGGTCTTCATGAAGTGGGTGCAAAATTGCCCTTCTCTCAGGGTGATCCAAGCATTGGGTGCAGAAGCAGGGCTCCACCCTCTCAGGTCAAGCAAGGGGGAAGTCTTTAACCTTGATATTATTTAGTCTAAACTTGAAGTAAGCTAAGGGCTGACCTGGAAGGCCTAGCATGTGGGATACATGGAAGATAAAGAGAAATAGTGACCAACTGTCTCTACTGTTATCAACTGACCTTCTGGTTTAACTATGGTCCAGGAAGGAGAGAACAACAGTACTTACTGCTATCAGTTTACCACTGGAAAGTCCCTGTCATTGGCTCATTCTTAACTTTGCAATTTGTTACATGCAGCTGTGGATCTGTATCATTTGTGGAAAAGCAGGTGCTTGCTAGCTTGTTTTTAATGTAGCATAGAAGATCAGTGTGTGAAAATGACTTATAAGCAGTTTGGGGATTTTTTTCCATGATAATGTTTAAAATTTGCCTCCTTTAAAAATTGTTAATTTCAGCCGGGTGGTGGTGGCGCACGCCTTTAATCCCAGCACTCCGGAGGCAGAGGCAGGCAGATCTCTGTGAGTTCGAGGCTGGGCTGGACCGATAGTCTCCAAAACAATACAGAGAAACCCTGTCTCGAAAAACAACAAAAAAAATTGTTAATTTCTGCTGGGCAGTGGTGGCACACGCCTTTAATCCCAGCATTCAGGAGGCAGAGGCAGAGGCAGGTGTATCTCTGTGAGTTCGAGGCCAGCCTGGTCTATAGAGCTAGTTCCAGGACATCCAGGGTTATACAAAGAAACCTGTCTTGAAAAACAAAACAAAAAAATTTGTTAATTTCCTATAAGGGCATTACTGATCCCTGATCATCTGTTTGAAGGGAAATGACGTATCAGTAACCATGAATCTCAAATGGTGCCTGGCAGAAGATGGTTACTGGGTAACATCCTAGTAGTGTCCGCCACCAGGTTCTCTGCCAAGGTTGGACTGGGAGACTGAGTTCTTGAACATCTAAGAGAGGAGCCAAGGGAAAGCTCTTTCCTTTGGTGATTTGATGTGCTGGTTAGCTTTAACTGTTCACTTTTCACAACCTAGGATCGCCTGAGAAGGGAGCCTCAGTTGAGAAATTGTCTATTATCAGGTTGGTCCATAGGGTACATCTGTGTCTTGATTGCTAATTGCTATGGGAAGGCCCAGCTCACTGCAGGTGGCACCATTCCCAGGCAGGTGTACCTGAAGCCTCTAAGAAAGCTAGCTGATTATAAGCCAGTCTGCAAGCCAGTTAGCAAGCATCCTCCATGGTTCCTGTTGTATTTGGTCAGAGGTAGTACTATGTGAAGTAGCATCAAGTTTCTGGGTGAGTTCCTGCCATTACTTCAATTGACCTGGGATTTTAAGCCAAATAAGCCCTACCCTCCCCAAAGCTATTTGTTTTTATTTATTTATTTATTCATTTATTACAACAGCAGTAGAAATCAAACTAGAACACCTGCTCTCACACAGGTTATGTATACATGATTATTTCCACAGAAGTATCCACAAATCCTCAACCAGGTTCAAGAAGAGAAATATTCAAATCTGACTCTTTCTGGGAAGACTGTAGGTCAGAAATATTGCCATAGTCATTTGTGGGAAATCCTGTCTGCCACATTTTCATCGGGTCCCCAAAGGGGATATTGCCACCTCCATTATCTTTTGAAACAGACAATGGTGATGGTGTTGGGAAGGAAAAATGGCTGGCTCTGCCGCAATAAACACAGACAAATGCTTGGGGTGGGGCGGAGAGAGAGCAAGTAAAAACTCCATGGAAGAATCTTAGATTGAAAAATAAACATGTGCCAGGTGATGGTGGCACACACCTTTAATCCCAGCACTTCGAAGGCAGAGGCAGGTGGATCTCTGTGAGTTTGAGGCCAACCTGGTCTACAAAGCTACAAAGAGAAACCTTGTCTTGAAAAATAAAAAGACAAAACAAAAATACAAGACAAAACAAAAAAAACCACATAGCCTCAGATGAATCAAACAAATAAAGGTCACTCGTGGCATATGCTGCTCATGACAGTTATTCATTATGTCTGTTTGATATTGGACCTATGTTGCCTAGGCTGGCCTTGAACTCCCAGACTCAAGTACTTTTGAGCAGCTGGAACTATAGGCATGCACTGTCACATCTACCTTTGAGTCCTTACTTTTAATTTGTGAATCATTTGACAGACTTGAAGAATACAGTCCTGGGAGGGATCAGATCCATTCTGCCTCCATCAAAGTTATGTTTCACAAGCCTCACATATCCAGTCCTAGCAACGTGTCCAGACAAGAGCCTTGCAGATAGGGCTGGGTGTTGACTGAGATCTGAGAGTGAAGGCTGTACCTCTTGCCTGACTAGTAGGTGTGCATTCCTAATGTCCCAAGTAAGAGCTTGTACTATTAACATACAGACATCCCAGGAGCAGCACAAAAACTGCACACCTCTGTGGACCCTAGAGATTTGCATATATTTATTGGCCCAAATGTTGACTCAAATGTGAACCTGTACATATTTATTGAGTGATTAGTGAGCACCTTGTGTCATGAAGGCATAAGATTGTATTGTGCTGACCCCATAACTCAGGCAGTCCATGAAAATCATATGAGAACATGCTAAAAAAAAGAAACTATTCGGAAAGAAGGGCTGGGGACAGGCAACATACAGATAAAGTAGCCAAGGGTGCAGTGGAGATTTTGGCTCCTGCATTATCCTAAGATGCTGGTCTTGCTTTTCACAAAGAATTCGCATGCACACACACACAGCTCCAAAGCCGAGTGGCTAGCCTACAGAGACGCTGCATTAATCCAAACCTTACAGACCCTATTACTCTTTCTTCAGCATGTTGTCCTCCTCCTGCTGCCACAAGCCCAAGAGGTTGGAGGCATAGAATGGCTCTGATGAGGAGGAGTCCCTGGTTGCTCAAGACTCTTGGCGCTGTTTGGGGTACTTTCCCACTTCTTCCAAGTGTCCCCTTAGGCAGGTGTCATCCTTGTCCCAGATCTTCTTGTTCATATCTACTGTGTCCTGCCCAAACCTTAACTGAATGGCCTTCCCACCCTTCAGGTGTAGCTTTCCAGGCAGAAAGCGAGGAAATAGCTCTCTTTCTCCCTGCTTTGGCTTTCTGCAGCCTGAGACAACGATGAGAAAGGCAGGTGGGGATCCAGAAGGAAAGGCACCGCAAGTATTTTGTTTCGAGGACTTTCACTACAGTTGGGGCTGTTGTGTTGTTGGGGATGGAGTTAAACAGAGGCAATCTTCTGTGCTTATGCTGGTTCTGGGAACATCTGTCAATGGCAGCCAGCCACTCTGCTCTCCCCCTGTCAGCTACACAGACGCTGTCTGGTTTCCTTACCTCCATGGTCAATGCCGAGGTTCCTGTGTGTGCCCTTTTAAAGAAAACATTTAATGGCTGTTTTGCTTTGCCTTCGAGAATTTAATTTCTATTACTAGCCCAGCATTCCATCCCTAGAGTTAAAAGCCATTCTCTTAAAATGCCTGTGCCAAGACAAAGCAACATTTGCCTTCCCTTTTACCTTTCTTTGCTTGGTCTGTTCTCGGAGCCAAGCCCTCAAACTCATTTAGCTTTTGTTCCTAGCCTTTGCTGCCCTGCCCAATTGGTGTTAGCTTGGACATATCTGGTAACCTGATGATGTTGCCTTTTTAAATGTCATCCCTATGTAAACCCCCTTCCATCATTTCAGCAGTTGTTTTATCGGTAAAGATAAGATTATTGTAGTGGTTTGATTAGGAATGGACCCAACAGACTCACGTATTTGAATGCTTGGTCTGTAGGGAGTGGCACTATTTGGAGGTGTGGCCTTGTTTGGGGAAGTGTGTCTCCATGGAAGTGAGAGGAGGAGGTCTCATATGCTCAAGCCACAACAGTGTGACAGTTCACTTCCTGTTGCCTGATGATCAGGATATAGAACTCTCAGCTCCTTCTCCAGCACCATGTCTGCCTGCATGCTTCTATGTCCCACCATGATGATAATGAATTAATCCTCTGAAACTGTAAGCAAGCCCCAATTAAATATTTTCCTTTATAAGAGTTGCTGTGGTCATGGTGTCTCTTCACAGCAATAAAACCCTAAGACAATTGTGTTGCCCATTTCACATCCAAAGTACCAGAAATTTAAATAGAATTGTCTTCTTGCATAAAAGAAGTTGGGGGTTGATTGATAATGGTGGATCCATATGTATCTTGAAGGAGGTTTTCTCACTCTTTATAGCTTTGGCTTCTATTTTTTATTTTCGCTTGTTTATTTGTTTGGTTTTATGAGTCAGGGTCTCGCTATGTGGCTCTGACTGTCCTGGAGCTCACTCTGTAGACCAAGCTGTTCTGGAACTCACAGAGATCCACCTTCTTCTGCTTCCCAAGTGCTGGGATTAAAGGTATGTGCCACCATCCTGCCAGCTTCCATTTAAAAAATATTTTCTTGTTTTATGCACATGGATATTTTGCCTGCATAGTTGTCTGTGTACTATGTGTGTGCCTGGTACCCAGGGGCCGGAAGAGGGTGTTGGGTTCCCTGGAACTGGAGTTACAGATGGCTGTCAGCCATCATGTGGGTGCTAGGAATCAACCCCAGGACTTCTGGAAGAAAAGCCAGTGTTCTTAATCACTAAGCCATCTCTCCAGCCCCTCAACTCCCAACTTTAAGGAGAAAGAAGGAAGTGACTGAATTAGAATACACTAGGATGTGCTCTAGCAGTGGGTCTCACCCTAATGCTGCGACCCTTTAATACAGGTCCTCATGTTGTGGTGACCCCCCCAGTCATAAAATTGCTTTTGCTGTTACTTCATAACTGTAATTTTGCTACTATTATGAATTGTAATGTAAATATTTTTGGAGCTAGAGGTTTGTCACAGGGGTTGACTTACAGGTTGAGAGCCATTGTTCTACAGTGATGACCAGCCCCCAGATTTCTAACTAACAATAGGAATAGCTTTGGTCTCTCACACAGCTCAGCCTTTAATAGGCTGTGTTTTCCTCATCTCTCTACAACTCAGGGTGACGGAGTCATTTCTCTTGAGAACAGTGTATACCGCTATGGCAGACAGATAAAGAAGCAAAAAGCATACCGTCTAAATATTTTTAATCATTGTCTTTTTTGGGTAGAATATAAATGATGGATTTCATTTTTAAAAGTGTGTCACTTTGTTCGTCCTCATCTCCCCATTGTCTTCTGTCCTCCTTTCTCCTCCCATGATCCTCTCTTCCCCTAAACAGCCCCCTTCCGTGTTGATAATTGTTTAAATCCAGATTCCACATGTGAGAAGAAATATGTGATATTTTTCCAAGTCTAACTTAACATGATGCTCTCCAGCTCCATCCACTTCCCTGTAAGAGACATAATTTCCTTCTTTATAGCCAAATGCAAGTCCATCACACATACTCTAAGACAGCCCCTGTATGTACGCCACACTGTTTTTTAAATTCATTTGTCTATTGATGGGGACCTAGGTTGATTGTAGTGATATATTATTTATGATTTAATAAAGTTTGACTGAGGATCCAGACACAAGCTATAGAAACCAGGCACACACCTTTATAGTACAAGACTACCCAGTGAATCAGTCTAAAAAAGACTTATAGCTCACAGCTTTAATCCCAACATTAGGGAAGTATACAAGCCAGAAGCAAGGTCTCAGAGAGGCATTCATTCTCCAGCCACACTGAGGAGAGGTTACAGTCTGAGACTTGATGAGAGCTCATGGAGACAGGACCAGCCCAATCAGCTTGAGGTACAGGTAAGAAGCTAGAGGCCAGCTGCTTTGCTTTGGAAGCTTGAACCCTAGTATCAGTCTCTGGGTCATTTATTTATTCCAGTTACAGCTAATTGCATCTCTTTGCTATTGACAGAGTAGCTTTTATGCTCTGTGCCACCAAAAATAATCTTAAGTCTGACATGTCACTGGCAATATTCATGATGGTTTTTTGTTTGTTTTAACGACTTTCTGCTTCCTTTACAGTCTGTCCTTTGTCTGAGCTCCTTGTTGGCTTTTGTTTCCAAGTCCTTAGTTTTGTTTGTTGGATGCCTTTCTCAAATGTATGATAGTCAACAGTAATGTACTTGTTTTTGAGAGTGAATCCCAATGGAGGAAGTGGTAGAAACCATATCTAATAGCAAAGAGACACCGAGGACAGCAGAATGGAACAAAACAACACGGAGAAAAACAAAGGGAGGACTTAGTCTTCTGAACTCTTTTCTGGAAAAAAAAAACATTGTCAGCTATGAGTCCAACCCAGGACAGTCAAAGCAAGAAAATACGTTTTATATAAATAATGTCATAATTTTATATCCAGCTCAACAATCAAAGAGTGAGAGCAATAGAATATTATTCAGGCAGACACACACCAAGTTTATCCAGGTATACTGGCACGTGCTCCTAACTTCTAAACTTGGGAGACTAAGGCAGGAGGATTTCAAGTTTCAGCTAATCTGAATTATATAAGGTAACTGTCTCAAAAAGATCAACAGGGCTGGGTCAATGGCTCAGCACATAAATCACTTCTGTGCAATCAGCAAGCATGAGGGCCAGAGTTCAAATCATCAGAACCCACATACACATCAGATGGGCATGTGACTCCAGAAGTTAAAGGCAGGGAGATCCCTACAGCAAGTTGGCTGCCTAGACTAGCTTTATTGGCGTGTTCTGGGTTCAATAGATCAATGCTGTCTCAATGGATAAGTTGGACAGCGTTTGAGGAATACTTTTGATATTCACTTCTGCTCCTCCCAAATTAGACAAAAAAGTACCCTAAGTTTAATGCTCCCAGATTTTTAGCAAAAGAATCATTATAAGATGTGTCTTGTTGAAAGTAAAATTAATGTAAAGATGGCAAACAAGATAAAACTATGAACACAGACATGGGGACATGTCATCAAATATACTACCCACCTGCTATAAAAATTGGGGACATTTTATCTCTTCTCTAAGGCAGCTTTGTTGAAGTATAATTTACATATCACAAAGCTCAGCCAGCTCGTGGAATTTCAGGAAATTGGATGAGATTCTCAGCTCTGCTAGCTTTGAAGTGCTCCCATTGCCTACGCCTCTCATCACTGTCTGCAGTGATCCTGGCTCCCATTCTGGGCCACAGACAAGCATCAGTCCACTTGCTGTTTCTGTCATTTTTCCTTTTCTAGAAACTTCATGCAAATGGAGTTGGATAATAGACAGTCTTTCCTGTTAGGCTTCTCTCACTGGTCATAATATTTTTACGGTGCCTGTGTGAGTTTGCATTAAACAGGTATTTTTAGTATAGAATTTAAATTCTTGTGCTGAATTTGAACAGCTTTATTGGGAAATAACTACCATTGCACAGGGTTCATCCATTTAAAGTATATTTTATTCATTTTGTGGCTGAATTATATTCCATTGTATGCTCAAACATTAAAAAAATCCATTCATTGGTTGGTGGACATTTGGACTATTCCCACATTTTAACTGCTGTCAATACTCAGGATTCTCTGAGTATTTCTGTGTGGATATGGGATTTCACTTTTCTCAGGTTTGCACCTAGGGAAGGCTTCCTTTGTCAACATGCTCTGTGTACTTCATCAAAGGCTGAGTGCTGGGACTATAGGGTTGGGTGTGACCATACCCTAGGTGATTTTTTTTGTTTTGTTTTTTCATACCCAGCCTAGTGGGTATGAAGTGGTACCCAGTGTGGCTTTGACTTACATATTCCTAGTGACAATAATGATGAATATTTCCTCAGGTTTGTCAGCCATTTGTGTATCTTTGCAGAATTGTCTATGTGGGTCTTTTTCTTGTTTCAAAACAGAATTTCTGCTATAATTGAGTTGTAACAAATCTTTTTATTCTCCATTGCCTTTTCTTGTCCTCCCTCCCTCATTGGTCTCCCACTTCTTTCCAAATAGTGCCGGTCATGTCTTTTTTTAAACTTTAGATTCCAGAAGTGAGATGAACCCTGTGTTATTTGTCTTTCTGAATCTAGTTTGTTTTGATTAACTTGATGATAGCTAGTTCTTTTCATTTTTTTCTGAAAATCACATAATTTCATTCCTTTTTATGGCTGAATAATATTTCATTATATATGTGTTACATATATGATCTTTTCCTTATCCATTTATCTATCAACTGATATCTAAGCTATTCCATCCCTTGGTTACTATGAAGGGTGCCATGATAAATAGGGCTGCACTGATCCTCTGTGGCATGCTGACTTCAGTTCCTTTACATACATACCCAGTGATGATATAGCTGAACCATATATCATAGGGTAGTTCTAAACTCAGTTTTTGAGATTTCATACTGATTCCCATAGTTGATGCTCTAATTTACATCCCACCAATGGTGTTTAAGGATTTCTTTCTTTGCTTTCTTGCTGGCATTTTTTTGCTGTTTGTTTTCTTACGGGTAGCCATTCTCCTTGAGTTGAGATAGAATCGTAATGTAGTATTGATGTGCATTTCTCTGATAACTAAAGATACATGTATGTATGCATATAAAAATGCATTTTTCAGGTGCTCAAGCCCTTTAATAATGCAACCACTCACATTGGGGAGAAGCTGGGATAGGAGATCTGACAGCAATATGGCTAAAGATACTGGATATCCTTCCAATATTTATTGTAAATTTGCACTTGTTATTTTGTAAACCATATATTCAATTTGCCCATTAATTGATAGGGAGGTTTATTCTTTGGGTCTTTAATGTTTTGAAACCAATTATGCTAGTTTGCTTTCTGTTGCTATGGTAAATCATGGATCAAAACTAACTTGGATGGGAAAGGGTTTATTTCATCTTACAACTCCCAGGTTGCGGTCCACGATTGAAGGAAGTCAAGGCAAGAACTCAAGGCAGGAAGCTGGATGCAGGAACGGAAGCAGAGGAACACTGCCTACTGACTTGCTATCCTGACTTGCTCAGCTTGCTTTCTTAGAAAACCCAGGACCACTTGCCCAGGGATAGCAATGCTTATAGTGGGCAGGCCCTCCTATATCAATCCTTTATGAAGATATGCTGATAGGCCAGTCTGATGGGGGCAATTCTTCAACTGAGGTTCCCTCTTCACAGGTGACTCTAGTTGGTGTCAAGTTGGCAAAAATCAGCCGGGACACCAATATGTATTCTGGATATATATTTATTAGGTGAATGGCTGTCCAGGATTTTCTTTCATTCCATGAGCTGCCTGATCTTTCAGGTTGCTAGAAAACTGCTCAGACTATCACACTAGCAAAACCCTCTCCTGAGTAGCAAGTAGTAAGTACCAAATGTACTACACAAGGTCCAGTAGGCAGCTTTAGGGCTCAGTCCTCCATGACTGCCAATACTCAGAGTCAGCCAAGTGTCAAAGGAGCTGCACATCTAACTGGCTGGTGGCAACTTGGGGTTTCCCATAATACCCCACTTGGGTTCCATTAATTTGATCACATACCTTACATTACACGCTTACTGTAAAACTAATGATGAACATGTAGGTTGAAGATTCGCATGAGGCAAAGTATGTACAGAGAGGTGAAGAGTGCCCCTGGGACTTCCATGTGTCTGAACACCACTCATGCAGGGATGCTTTGTTGACTCCAGGATGTTGGCACAATTGCAAGTGAGCTCTGTCCTCCATCTGCCCCTCTTCATAGAGGATGAAAAGTAGGAACGAAAGGTCCAACCTCAACACACACTTTCTGGTGTACAGCCTGTATCTGGGAGTTCACTAAGACCCAGTGCATCAAGACAAAAGATGCTCCTGTCCCCCAGGATGTCACCAATAGGTTAGGGGCTCAGCGCTGGGTGATGGGGCAAGGATGTATGTTTCATCCCATTATCTCAACAGTAAAACTCATTATTCTTCTTGAAACCAAACCAAGTTAAAAGGACATGAGTTGTGTCTAGAATCTACAAAGTTAGGAAAGGAACAAGACTAACCTAAGTGACATGAAATAAGAAAGAAAATACATTTTTAAAAATACGGAAAAGATTAACAGAGATCAATATTATTCATTTATTTTTTGGGTTTTTTTTTGAGATAGGGTTTCCCTGTGCAGCTTTGGCTGTTCTGGAATTTTCTCTGTAGACTAGGTTGGCCTCAAACTCACAGAGATCTACCTGCTTCTTCCGCCTGAGTACTGGGATTAAAGGCATTTGCCACCACTACCTGGCTTTAGTGTTTTTTTTTTTAAGAAAAGAAAATTCGTGCCTGACTGATCAAGAAAAAAGGATAGTAAAAAAAATGAAATGTTAGGATCAATGCAGTAAAAAAGTACAACTGAGATAGTTTTATTATTATCATCCTGGGAATTAAACCCAGCATCTTACATATGCAAGGCAAACTCTACCATTGAACTGTATTCCCAGTCCTGCGATTGAGTTTTTAAAATAAGGGAATCTGGGGTTGGAGAGATGATTCAGCAGTTAAGAATATATATCACTCTTCCAGAAGATCCAAATTCAACTGTAACTCCAGCTCTAGGGGATCCAACACTCTCTTTGGCCTCTGTGAGTATGTACACATGTAGCATACATTAACATACACAAAGACACATAAATAATAGTTTTTTTAAAGCTTAAAAATTAGGGAATCTTGTAGATAGTTTCATGTCAGTATGCTTGACAACTTAGATGTAGTCAAGACTGTTATTTTCCCTAAGTCCATTCTTTTCATTTTTCTCAGAGGTAGAACCTCTGATTTTCAGTTGGCATGGCTGCTTGAATAAAGAAGGCACTATCAGGGGCTCAGTGGTTAAGAGCACTGGCTGCTCTTCCAGAAGACCTGAGTTCGATTCTTAACACTCACATGGTAGTCTATATAACAAGTCTATAGCTCCAGTCCCAGGGAGCTGACACCCTCTTCTGTCCTCTGCAGGCATTGCACACACATGCAGGCAAAACACCCATACACATAAATAAACTGAAAGAAAAATGTTTTAAGAAGACATCTTGCACATGGCACTGCTTCCAAGACTATGCTGTAACCAGTTGGCACCTACTCCTTGCTTCTCCCTCCTATCTTTCTTCAATCAAATAGATGGAATAAGGATATGATGTCTGCATCTGAAGCAGCTGTCTGTCTGTCTGTCTGTCTCTATTAGGGAGGTGGAAGTCATGCATGGAGCAGCAAGAAAAGAGAAATCACATTCCTGTCAACTTTTGAAGCTATCTAGCAATCCTGTATAGGCTGCATCCAGATGTATTTTGCATGTCAGACAAACAAATTGAGAGCTTTTTAGGGCAATGCTATTTTGGGTTTCCTCAAGGGAGTACTCAGTGATTGCTTACATGTTGTTTAGTCATACTTTTGACATTCACGTTGGGAAATTCTTTTGGCATATGATGGGCAATTCTTTTGCAGGCTTCTAAGTTACAAACTAGTGTCATTTAATCCTTTCTTGGACAGTTCTACAAGGACATTTGTATCTAAATAAAGCCATTTTCCCAACAGTTAAAATTGCTTTTACTGATGTTTTCTACTCAAACAATCTGTTCTTTTGCACCTTTTGAGATACACCAATTGCTTTTTTCCATGGCTAAGTATGGAGTAATCTTTTTGAGGACCCCTCAACATACACATCCATCCACACAACTCAATGAAGATGGTAATAAGAACACACATGACCAAGTTCAGTTTGTGAAGGCAGCAGCAGCTATGTCGTGACCACTGTTGAGGATTAAAGTGCGCAGCATCAGAGACTGTTAGATATCCAATTTCACAGGTAAAAACTGCTAAGGCTCAATACAGATAAAGCATTCAAGCTACTGCAGTTTGGGATGATTTGTGATATGAATAGGGCCGAGTGATGAGTTCATTTATAAAACCCAACTGGGAAATGCCCTTGTCTATAAAATTCTACCAATTCCCTAGTAAGCAGCTGTTGGACCCCTGTGTGAGATCACTGCATGACTGCATATTGTCTGTATTTATGACAGGAGAATCTATCTGAGCCGTTGCCTTTAATATCACATCAGCCTGTCCCTTCTGTAAATAGCCACCTAGGCTGGGAAAGCTCAAAGTCACCCAGACTGTGGTCAGACACAGAAGTCAAGAGAGCTCAGAAAAACCACAGTGGCATTCGTCACTGAGGTTTCGGGCTGGGGATTACCAACATTTACAGCAAGGATTCAGCCATCTGAAAATATGTGCCTTCCGTGATGGATCAGAGCCTTCCCAGAAAGGACAGGCCTCCTTCTCCTTGTTCCACATCACTGTCTGTTTTCTCTAGAGCCCTGGGAGTATCAGGATGTCACAAGAGTCACCTGCTATCTACACTTTTTAATTTTTTTCCAGGCATGTGTGTGGATGTATGTATAGACAATGACCTTGGGTGCCTCTGTCAATTTCTCTCCACTGTATTTTTTGAGAGAGGATTTCTCAATGAGTCTGGAGTCACCAATTTGTCTGGGCTGGCTGGCCAGTGAGCTTCAGGGATCCTCCTGGTTTTGCCTCCCTAGTGTTGGGATTACAGGTGTGTGCCACCATGCTTGAATTTTTACACTGGGTCTGGGGATCAAGCCCAGGCCTTCACATTTGCATAGCAAATACTTCACTAACTGATTCATTCTCCCACGGTTCATAATTTTATAAGTACATACCATTTTGGTTATTCACAGTTAGTGAAGCTAGATGTAGGCACAAAATGATTCTTTGCTTAATTTTTTTCTGATCTGCAAT
This sequence comes from Mesocricetus auratus, assembly GCF_017639785.1. NCBI lineage: Eukaryota > Metazoa > Chordata > Mammalia > Rodentia > Cricetidae > Mesocricetus > Mesocricetus auratus. The sequence goes on from NW_024429182.1 coordinate 36,322,709, forward strand.
GTATTTCAAAAACTTTTTGTAATATTGCATGTTTTTTTGAAATGCTGCCACGTTAACTATCGGTTATTCAGTGAATAATAACTCACATTAGCATTTGGTAGTTAGGCATTCACAGTGTATGCTAATGTGCTTCAGTCATTCCCTACAGACTCTGGGATAACACAGAAATAAGGTGATGATGTTTGCAGTCTATTTTAAAGTACTCCAGTGGTGGAGGAAGCAGAGTCTGGATGTAACAAGCTTGCCATGGCCAGTGATACACAGATGTAGGGTCTTACATGACTATTTTCTACAGTTTTGTGGATGTAAAGCATTCTTATGAAAGAGAATTTTAAACATTTTATTTAAAGTTTTTTGAGTTATTTTTATGTGTATGAGTGTTTTTGCCTGCTTGTCTGTGCAGTACATGCATGAAGTGCCTGTGGGAGCCAGAAGAGGGCGCTGGATCCCCTAGAACTGCAGTTACAGGCAGCTGTGCACCTACATGTGGTTGCTGGAACCAAACCTGGGTCCTCTGCAAGAGCTGTTTCTTATATTTTTCGTTGTGAGCCTAGCCTTTAACAGCTGAGCCATCTCTCCAGCCCAGCAAAAGTTGTTTCTGCAGCCTCAGAAAAGTGTCTTTTTTTTTTAAGTTTGTTTAAGGGAGCTGGGTGTTACGGTGCACACCTTTAATCCCAGCACTGGGGAGACAGAAGCAGGTGGATCTCTGTGTGCTTGAGGTCAGCCTGGTCTAAGTAATGAGTTCCAGGGCAGTAGGGCTGCGTAGTGAGACTTTGTCTCAAACAAACAAAAAACATACAAAAGGTTTGTCTGAGGTCTAGCAAGTCTATGTTTAGATATATATTTCTGGAAATTAAAACCAGGACTTCAGGTATTTTGTACACTTTAATTTTTTTGAAGATTTATGTATTTGTACATGAATGAGTGTTTTTCTGCCTGAATGTATGCGTGCCATGTGTGCCTGGTGCCTGCAGAAGTTAAAAGACAGTGTCGGATCCCCTGGCTTTTTGTAAGAGCAACATGCACTTTTAACTTGAGCCATCTCTCCAGGCCTTGCAAGCATCTTCTCAAATCCATAATTTATAATACCATAAAGATCAGAACAACCCAAATGTTCACCAACAGATCAAAGACATACACTTTATGATATTACTAGTTTACTACAATAAAAATGTTTTATAGGTCTAACTTTTTTTAAAAAATGATATGGGAGGAACAACTAGAGGAAAAAAATGGAGCATGTAGGTGAAAGCAATGGTCATGAAAACCACAGTCTATACACAGATCTTCACATGTGACTGTCATTTCCCTAAACTGTGTCTCTGGTTCACTCTCCTGCCCACTTTCCTTACCCAAAGGCCCTGGGTTTCTGAGATAGTAGGTGAGGCCATGTAGCCTTGTGGGCAGAACCAAGAAACAGTGTGGTAGTCAGTTTTTTGTCTCTGAGACAAATGCCTGAGAGGAAGGATTTAAAAAGATGAATGATTTCCTGTGCCTCCTGGTTTCATAGTCCAGTGGCTCCATTCTGGCCTAGTGGTGTGTGTGTGAGGAAGATGAACAGAGCTGCTTCCTCAAGGCGGCCAGGAAGCAAAGGGGCAGGAAATCTTCCATACAGTGTGTGTGTGTGTGTGTGTGTGTGTGTGTGTGTGTGTGTGTGTGTATCCTTGCTAGCTTTATTGTCACAGCTTTGATACAAACTAGAATCACTTGGGAAGAAGGAACCAGATCAGATTGGCCTGTGGGGATGTCTGTGGGGCATTGTCATGACTGCTAATTGATGTAGGAGGGCCCAGCCCACTGTGGGCAGCACTGTTCCTAGGCAAGTGGGCCTGGGATCTAAGAATGGTAGCTCAACACGAGCCCAGGAGCAAGCGAGTAAGCAGTGTTCCTCTGTGGCCTCTGCTTCAGTTCTTGTGTCCAGGTTCCTGCTCAAACTCTTGCCCTAGTTTCCCTCAGTGATGGACTAATAAGCTGTAAGCTTAAATAAACCCTTTCCTCCCCAAGTGGGCGTTTGGTCTTTGTGTTTATCCCAGCAACAGAGAGCAAATTAGGACAGAGGGTCACACTTCATTATTTAAACCATAACACGCAGTGTCCCTTCCCCGTCTCGCTGTGGTGGGCATGTGACTCCTCAGGGAGTTCCCAACATCCTCTGCCTCACCACTCTGAACATGAGGCCCTTGTGTTTCTCTGAGGTGAAACCTGATGCCCAGAAGAAGTAGCCCACCCCCATGCCAGGTAAAGGACAAAGGAAGAAGGGAGAGATGACCCCTCACACACCTTCCTTCAGATCTTTGGGGTCTTCCTCTGGGTCATTGGCCTTCACAGATTTCCAAGTACACCCAGAACCACCCAGAAGTCCGTTTTTCCCTGGGAAACTCTCTGAGTGTGCTCTCACAGGGCCCAGGAGAAGCTCTTAGTGACACATCATTTGGATGAAGTCCACGAGTGGGAATAAATCCATCAGAGGTTAAAAATATCACCAGTCATTTAGAAACACATTCTTCACTCAACATAGCAGATGTTAGTTTGTAAACACAGCCATTTAAAGGCAAGAGTAGAATCAAAAAAGTGGGATAAATGTATTCTAAAACAAGCTGTTCTTGCTGTTTCCCCATCTGAGTTGTTTGTCAAACTTTTTATTCTTTAAGTATGTTCAAAGGGGCAGATGTGGGGGCCATTAAAAAGAACATGATGCCGGCAGAGAAAAGAAAGCTCAATGTAGGAAAATCCAATGTGATGAGAGGTGACTTGGATATACACACCAAAGGCCAAGGGACCCTGCATTCTTTGCTGGTGGGTAGCTCATTCTGAGCTTCTAGGCCATCAAAAAGAGTGGGTGACAGCACTGATAGCAATCATTAAAGTCTGAGTACATCCAGGGAAGCGGAAGTCCTGGAATTTCCTATTGCTGCAGGAGGCCTTTGTGTGACAGCACAGGCAAAACTCTCAAAAACCATTCCTTCAATAAAACAGTGGGCAGTTTCCCGGCTCCTCCTACACATAGCACTCAGTGTGGGAAGGAGCAACCCAGAAGCAAAGGCCATCTGGGACTCAGTGGAAGTGTCTGGAAGAAAGCAATCCAGAGTTGTAGCTTTTAGAGGACCAGGCCCAATTCCTGGGCAGTGTATTAGACCATCCAGCAAGCTGAAAGGAGTGTGTGTGTTCTTCCTTTTATTGAAAATACATTTTTGCCTCACATAATATATCCTGATTACAGTTTCCTCTCCCTCTACCCCTCCCAGTTCCGCCCCACCTCCGCTCCCATCTGGATCCACTCCCCTTTCGTCTCTCATTAGAAAAAAAACAAAAACCACCAGGCTTTTAAGGGATAATAATAAAATACAATAAGAGGTGGACAGGACAAGCAGAAGGAAAAGAGCCCAATAGCAGGCACACAAATCAGAGCCCCATACATTTACACACTCAGGAGTTCTATAAAAGCATTAAACTGAGCTGGGCGGTGGTGGTGTCGCCTTTAAATCTTGAACTTGGGAGGCAGTGGCAGGTGGCTCTCTGTGAGTTCGAGGCCAGCCTGGGCAGTTCCAGGGCAAGCTTCAAGCTACACAGAGAAACCCTGTCTTGAAAAAACAAAAACAAGCAAACAAACAAACAATAAAGCAACTACAAAAAACCAAAACTCTCCAAACTTGAAGCTATGATACATACACAGAGGACCTGGTGCAGTCTGTGCAGCCCCTGTGCAGCCCCGTGCAGCCCCTGTGCAGCCCCGTGCAGCCCCTGTGCAGCCCCGTGCAGCCCCTGTGCTTGCTGCTTCGGTCTCTGGGAGTTATGTGCGTAGATCATGCTGATTTAGAGGGCCTTGTTTTCTTGGTGTCCTCCGTCACCTCTGTCTCCTACATTGTTTCTGCCTCCTCTTTCTCTGGTTTCCCCGAGCTCTGAGGAGTGGGCTTTGATGGAGACATCCCATTTAGAGCTGTGTTTTCCAAGGTCTCTCACTCTCCGAGGACCAGGATGTTCAGCTGTGGGTCTCTATATCCGTGCCCATCTGCTGCAGGCAGAAGTGTCTCTGTTGGTGGCTAAGTGATGATCTAGTTCCCTGGTCAGAGCGCAGGAGTGTGGTCTTGTTTGACTGTTGCTTGAAAGTGAAGCACCTTTGAAAAAAACTGGACCCCAGGAAGCCCCCTGAGTTTACCCCAGAGGCTTGCCTGTGAGGCCATAGCTCGTTTTGATTGCTCCCTTTCTCTGGGTTACAGAGGCCTTCAGTGCAGCTTTCATGCCCCAGCTCCCTTTCCTGCACCCTTAGGGACGAGTCTCCTGAGTCTCTCTGTCCTTGCATCCATGCTTTTCCTAGAGCTGGCTGCTCCCGCAGAGCTGCCGGCATCCTGTGGATATGAGATATCCAAAGGCAGGGCCCAGAGAACACTCCATCTCTGTAGTTCTTGGCAAAAAGATTCGTGCCAGGCCCAAAGCTACTTCCTCTACTAGGCTCCAAATTCCCTTGTCTTCTCTGCAGTGAAAATGGTAAAGGAAAACATTCCAATCAGGAACCGGGGCAGATAGGTTTACAGCTATGAGACACAGTTTTGGCTCTCCTGCAGTAGACACTGGCCAGTCCCTCACAGGTCAGTCACAACCAAACTGTTTGTTTTCTCCTGCTGTGTCTGGCTGGACTTGCATGTGGGAGTCCACCCTGTGATGTGGGAATCCACCCTGTGTCCTTTGGCTGGACAGTTCGGAGAACTTTGGGCAAATGATTCTATGGCGATTTTATCTAATTCTATTCATGGATTCATCATATAGACATTTTATTGTGGTGACTCCCACAATATCACTGATTTTAAAATTTTTTGCTTAAGCAAATAAAAAGTTTGGGACATTAAACAAAAAGTCTAGCTGTGTGGAGTTCCATAAAAGCATTAAACTGAGTTGGGTGGTGGTGGTGTCACCTTTAAATCCCGAACTAGGGAGGCAGTGGCAGGTGGCTCTCTGTGCGTTCGAAGCCAGCCTGGGCAGTTCCCAAGCACTCAGGAAGAAGGGGCAAGTGGATATCTATGAGTTCAAGTTCAGCCTGGTCTACAGAGCAAGTTCCAGAACAGTCAAGGCTACATAGAAAAACCCTATCTCAAAAAAATACATTCTCATAGTCATAACCTTCAAAGTATTTAAATTTTCACGAAGATAATCAACTTGCTTGACTAAAAATTGACTTTGGCCAGGTGTGGTAGTACTAATTCCATTGCTTAAGAGGCAGAGGCAGGCAGATCTCTGTGAATTTAAGATTTGCCTGGTCTGCATAGTGAGTTCAGGCCAGCCAAGGCTACTTCGTGATACTCTGTCTCAAAAAAAAAATGACTTCATTTTCTTAAGGTATTTTGGGATTTGCTGTCCAATTAATACTCCACAACTACAATGCCCCTCTTCCCCCTGGGGGTGTGTAGGAGTGAACCCCACAAAGCTATCCGCCCAATAGGGCGGGGTCAAGGTAGAGATAAAAGGAAGTGAAAGGAAAAGGGCCTTCCCTTTTGCTCCTGGAAGCCAGCCAGGCTTCTAACTCCTGGTCTGTGCGACTCTCTCTCTCTCTCTCTCTCTCTCTCTGGTAAATAAATATATTGTTTTCCCTATATAGCTTCGAATATCGTTAGAGGGGTGTCTGTTTTGTGGTTATTTTCCTGTGTTCTCTTTGCTACACTCCCTGTCCTCCTCACCTCTCTTTCTTTTGAAGACAGGATCTTACTGTGAAGCTCTGGCTGAATGTAGATCAAGCTGATTTCAGACGCATATAGAGCTGCCTATCTCTGCCCTCTGAGTGCCACGAATGCCTTCCCCCGCCCCTTCTTGAGTCTGGCATCACTCAAGGCTAAGAGTCAGAGACAGACATGATTCATGCATTATCCATTCTCAGCAGGGAGAATGCCTATAGTGGGAAAGAGAATGGAAGATAAACATTCATATATTGTCCACTGGGTAAAATAGCAATGTTTGGTTGCACTTTATCCTACTGGCCATGGAGGGCAAGAAGCAAAATTGTCTAGGGGGTTGCATTTAGCTGACAATTAGAACTTGGAGCAGGCTCAGATTTCCCCTACACTTCAGAGGTGGCCACCCCTCCTGCAAGGCACACTAACTTTCCAGGGTCTGACCATCTTAGGTCGCCTGTAACTCGTCACTGGGCTGGCTTGTACCTCTTCAGCTGCCCCTGGCACTGGAATGTAACTACTTAAGTGCTCAAGAGCCTTCCACAAGAAACACAAGGGCTTTGCATTCCACTTCCTGGTTCCTTGCCATACGACTGTCTCCCAAAACTACTGTGGTATTTTTGGAATGGAAAAAAACAAACACAGAATGGCTTCTTGAAAAGACAAGGTGGTTGCTCTCCAATCTGCTTTCAGAAAATAGGCACTTTGGTAGACACTCCACACTCAACAAGAGGCAGGCCACAGGAAAGATTCTATATGCACATCCTGTTACCAGGACAGTAGAAATGGGAAATTTTATCAGGTTTAATGGATGAAGGCTAATGACCTGTCCTGACTTCAAAGTTGAGAAATAAATTCCTTTCTGATCCAGAGAGAAGACCCAAGTAAGCACTCTGATTGACTTAGTGTAAGTCATGTGCCCAACTTGGGGCCGAAGTGCCAAGGGGTAGGTGGTAGAGGCTGCCTTTTGCTTCTCCTCTTCCCAGGCACTCAGGTAGCAAACCTCTCTAGCCTCCCTCACAGAGATGTCTGATCAGGTGACAACACTCTAGTCAATGGCTGAAAGCCATGGATGTGTGTTGTGGAAAAATCTTTTTGTACACTGTGAAGATCTGTTGCTCTCATTTGGTTTAATAAAGAGATAAATGGCCAATAGCTAGTCAGGGAAGAGATTAGGTAGGACCTGTGGACAGGGAGAGAACTCTCTGCGATGAGGAAGGGCAGAGTTGCCACAAGATTCAGGGAGAAGCCCAGCTACTGGCTATTGCGTAAAGCAAGAGATAAACCTCTATTAAGTTTGTGTGAGTTGTGTGGGGTATGCTTCCACAGATAGCCTACATTAATTAATTCACAGGATATGTTGCCAAAAGAAGGCAGGAGCTAAAGTATCTGGGCTTCAAGATATACCAGGCAGGTATGGCTGAACTGCAGTCACAACAGCCACATGCTTAGTCTCAACAGCAAAGGTCAGTCGATAGTGCCATCAGTTAACTGTGGGATGTCTGATGAGTACCTAGAAGAGGGACTCTCCAGCATCGGGATTCATAACCGCCAGGCAGAATGAAGGGAAGGGGATTAATTCACTGGGTTTTACAGTATCAGCTGCATGGAGATGTTGAATTGTTCAGCTCACATCTCATAGTGATTTCCATCTGCAGAAGGCAGCTGGGCAGGCCCATGGTGTCCGCATGTCATAGTCATGACCTTTATGAGAAGATTTTTAGAAAAGTCCAAGTATGGCTTGCCTTAGCTGGGAGAACTGAGAGACAGGGGAAGAAGGGATATGTTTTCTTTCTCTTTTTTTAACCTCTGAAATTAGACTTAAAAATATTTCATTATCTTGGCCTGATGGCACACACCTTTAATCCAAAACCCTGGAGAGGCAGAGGCAGGTAGATTTCTGTGAGTTCCAGGTCAGCCTGATCTACATAGTGAGTTCTAGGCCAGCCAGAGCTACATAGTGAGACCCTGTCTCTAAATAAGTAAATAAAAAATTATTGTAGGAAAGTATAACATGAAAGTTACCATCTTAAGCATTTCATGTGTGCAGTTTAGCAATCATTGAAGCATTTATGATTGTGTACCTCATCTTTAGAACTCTCACCTTGAAAAACTCAAAAGTCCAAACTCATTCGTTACTGACTTACCATTTTCCTACCTGTGAGCTCTGAACTTGGCTCCTCGAGGCACCTCGTGTAAGTGGAATCACATAATATTTGCCTCTCTTGTGGCTGGCTTATCTCACTAAACATAATGGCTTTTAAGTCCATAGTGTAGAATGTGTCTCCAGTACCTCATTTTAATTTTTAAACCTTGAATTAACTGTATGCACTAACATGGTTCAATGAGTTTCCATACATTCATATAGTGTGCACAGATAAAAGAATTTTCTCAGTTTTCAGAGATAAGTAGTACTCTATTGTGGGTAGACACAGGTTGTGTCATCCTTATCCCAAATGCTTACAGCCAGAGGTTTTTCAGATCTCATTTGTGTGTGTGTGGATTCTGGAACATCTGCATACGTATGGTGAGATATCCTGTGGATAGGACCCAAGTCTAAACAGAAACTCATGCATGGTTCATGAGTACTCCATACAGCTTAATGGTAATTCTTACACAACACTTTAAATAACCTTGCGGATGAAATAAACATGCACTGTGCAGAAATACTTCTTTTGTAGCATGTCAGCCACTCAGTTTTGAATTTTGGAAAATTTTTCATTTCTGATCTTTGGCTTCAAGATACTTCACTTGTTCCCCAGTTTCTGTCCACTCACAGTCCCCAAGTGGCGTCCATCTCTGGGTTACTGTGAAAGGCTTCTGTCAACATGGCGAGAGAGGACCCATTGGAGACCTGTGTTTCCACTTCCTTGGGATATGTGTCCAGTGGGATTGCCGAGCCTCCCAGTAATTCTATTTTTAATCTCTGAGGGACTGTGACTTTGGAGCTTTCCATTGAGAGGATGTTATCTGCCTGAAATAAACACCAGAAGAATGCTAATGAGCAGCTGAAATAGTGTGTCCATAGGCGATACTGTCCACAGACCTGCAGGTCTGGGGAAGCTTTTGCTGGCAAGCTGGGCCATGACTGACCGTTTGGTCAGTCTCCCTTCCTGCCACATTGACCTTGCTGACCCACTCTCCCACCTCGCCAATGTCTGGGCCCCTTAGCTGTGTCTCCTCAGTTGAGTGAGGACATGGAGGCTGACCTCTGGTGTCAGAAGACTGAAGGTTTTCCTAGGTGGCTTCTGTCAACAGCTCCAGTTTGCACGCACACTCAAAGCTGTCAGGCTTCCAGACTGTCAGGGAGAAATAAATTCAGTTGCAAGCACTAGTTTGGTTGTGAAGAAGGCAGGCTGTTTGTTAGTTGATACTCTGAAATAATATTTGGGTCATTGTCTTGCGTGGAGATTTTGTCAGCTTTTTCTCAGTCATCTTCTCCTTCTAAGCCTTTTCAGTATTTAAGGAAGAAAAGTGACATTTGTTTCCCTTAGATCCCAAAGCGTGGTTGGAGAGGGCTTGCCTTGGGATCTGTGGTATTCCTAAGTGTGGAATATAAAATTCAAGGGGAAACATGACTCTCTGCATTTTAGAACAACTTACAGGAATATAATTCCCAAATCAAATAATGTACACACTTAAAGTGTGTATTCAGTGGATTGCTGTGTGTTCACAGAGTTGGAGAACTATTACAATAGTGTAATTTCACGGCATCATCCCCCACCCCCACAAAGAAACACAATACACATTTCTAGTAATACCCCACACCCACCCCTCACTCCATTCCTACCTCTCTAAATTCAACCAGCCATCAATCTTTTTGCCTCTATAGATTTGCTTATTCTGGAAATTTCATTGAATAGAGAAATATTGTATATATTCTTTGTGGAGCTGCATCCATGTAGAAGCCGTACCAATGTTTATGCTTGAGTAATACTCCATTATGTGGATACATCCATCGGAGTTTACCCTTTCATCTGTAGATGGGAGGACAACATCTGAGTGATTTTTTACTTGTTGAATAGTGCTGCTATATTTGCACATAAGCTTCTGTGTAGACAAAGTTTTCATTTAGATTGAGTATAGAACTAGCTGTGGGGTTTCTGGGTTGCATGGTAACCCTGGGCCAAATGTTAAATATATTAAGTAGCTGCCAAACTATTTTCTAAAATGGCCACTCCACTTTCTACCCCCCAGCATATTAGAGTTTCAACTATGTCTCATCCTGTCTAACACTTGTTATTCCTACCATACTTGTTTCAACATCCTGTTGAGTGTGAAGCGAGAACATGCTTTTTCCTAATGGCTAATGACATTATCTTTTCATGTGCTTGTTGCCCATGTAATCTACTTTGAGAAATATTGATGTTGTCTGCCCATTTTTAAATTGGGCTACTTGCCTTTTAATAGTTAATTCATAAAGTTCTTTAGAATAAAGCCTCTTATCATAAATGGTTTATGAAAATTCCTCCCATTTTGAGGATTGTCTTTTCATGATAGTGGTAGTGTTCTCTTTTTTCCCTTTCACTGAAAATAGATTTTTTTCCTCTCACATACCGATAACAGTTTCCCACCCTCTACTCCTCCCAGGTCCTCCCCACTTCCCTTCCCATTTGGATGCTTCCCCCTTTCTGTCTCTCATTAGGAAACAAATACATTTCGAAGGGATAATCATAAAATAAACAAAAACTAACACACTGGAACAGGATAAAACAAACAGAAGGAAAAGAGCCCAAGAGAAGGCACAAGAAACACAGACCCACTCATTTGCACACTCAGGAGTCCCACAAAAACACTAAACTGGAAGCCATGACATGTACACAAGTGTAAGTGTAAAAAGAGAGAAAAGGTATAAATAAAATCAGGAAAAAAGATAAGAAAAAGCACTGACACAACATGAAAGAAGAAACTTACAAAGATGCCACCGAGTCATTTTCTGTTGGCCATCTACTGCTGGGCATGCAGCCTTAAGAGTGGTTTGTTTCTCCAACCACTCTTTAGTTGGAGGAAACTAAATTTTCATTTACAGGTGGTTACCAATTGGGGATAATTTCCACTTCTCCTTTCAGCTCCAGGACAGACCCTGTGCATGATGCCTCAGTCCTGAGGCATAGTGTGTGCGTCAGTCCTATTGGCATAGAGGACCTGCTTGCTCAGTGTCCTCCATCTCCTCAGAGTCCTACACTCTTCCTGCCTCCTCTCCTGCAGAGGTACTTGTACCCTGAGGAGAAGAATTTTTTTTTAAAGAACAGTAGCATTTGGTTTTACCCTAGGTCTCTGGGCTGTCCAGTCTCTGGTTCTTGGTCACTTAAGCAGTATCAGGTATGGGTTCTATCTTGTGGAGTGGGCCTTAAGTAAAAAGAGACATTGGTTGGTTACTACCACAAATGTTGATCCACCCTGCACTGGCATTGTCTGTAGGCAGGACGCCATTTTAGATCAAGGACTTTGTGGCCAGGTTGGTGCTTACATTTCTCCTTTGGTAGCATGTAGGATACCTTTCTGTACCAAAGACACCAGCATGTAGGAGCGATTCTCATGACCTCTGTTACCTCTTTTTGTTGTTGTTCACATCTTATACTTTGATGTCATAGCTAATAAACTGTTAACCAGCAAAAGGTTTTGAAGATTACTTTTATACTTTCTTGTAGGGATTGTAATAATTTAGCTATTACATTTATTTTTTAAAGATTTATTTAATTTTCATTTTATCTGTGTGTCAGTGCCTACATGCTTATATGTATACTGCTATGTGTGGTACATGTGTGCCTGGTGCCGTGGTGGGCAAAAGAAGACATCTAATCCCCTGTACCTGGAGTTACAGGTTGTAAGCCTGATATGGGGACTGGGGACTGAATTCTGATCCACTGCAAAGCCAGCAAGCACTCTCAATCATTGAGCTATCTCTCTAGCACTCCACTTGGGTTTATGAAGTAGTTTTCTGGAACAAGTCTTTCTATGTAGACCAAGTGTTGAACTCTCATTGTCTCACAGTCTCTTGAGTGCTGAGATTTCAGGTGTGTGCAAAGTAACAAAGTAACTTTATATCCAGAAGTAACTCGGATGCCTTTTAGAGAATTCCAGTGCACAATGGAGGACAGCTGTAGTCCTTCCTTTGCATGGGTGTGTAAGCAGGTCACTGTGCTGTGTGCTGAAGAAGGCATTCCCCATCTGGCATTGTTGTTGAAATGTAATTGACTTTATTTATTTATTTTTATTTTTATTTTTTGGTTTTTACTAGACAGGGTTGTAATTGACTTTAAATGTGTTCATTTCTCGTCTCCCAATTCTGTCCCATAGATCTAGATATCTGTCTGTAGGCAAATGTTGTCTTGGGCAGACTACTATAGTTCTGGAAAAGTTTTGGGTCACAACTTCCTTGGCCATATTGAATTGATATCCTTGCTTTAGTCATGCTTGGTAGTGGTGAAGTGTCCTGTACATCAGTTACTTTTTACATTGTGATGGGACAGGAATTATTATTTCAGTTTTAATGAGAAGGGATTTAGGGGCTTACATGATTTTTTTTTTTTTTTTGGTTATATGAGACAGGGTTTCTCTGTATTGTTTTGGAGGCTGTCGGTCCAGCCCAGCCTCGAACTCACAGAGATCCGCCTGCCTCTGCCTCCCGAGTGCTGGGATTAAAGGCATGCGCCACCACCACCCGGCGGCTTACATGATTTTAATAACTTTCCAGGTTTCCAGTTTTGCCTTTCTCTCCAGGTTGCCATGGGTGGAGTTCACAGACTAACATGAGGTCTCTTTGGCTTTAAGTGCATTATCTCTTCTACTGATTTCTGTTTCCAAAAAGATTTTTTTCTAGATCTTGAATAGAGTTTATTAGATTTGCCATTCCTGCCTGAAAAATGTTTCCATTTTCCTTAAATGTAGAATTTTTGTCAGAGGGTGAGTGTAGCCTACCTAACACCAGGGTAAGCTGGACCAGTACTGAAGGCCTCACAGTCTCCTCCCTGTGTCCTGAGTTTTACCGGTGTCCTGAGCTTTACCCATCAGGTTAGCTCTCCATGTAAGCAGTAGCCTTCCATGACAAGGCCAGAAGTAGATCACAAAACCTTTGACTCCAAGTCCTCCTCTCCATAGAAAACCCACGTTCCCCCTTAGAGGCAATTTGAAAAATGCCAGGCAAATACTCTGATTGGATGGTTGGGATCATGTGATACTCAGGCCCGCTAATAGGAGCCTGCTGAGTACTTTGAGGAATGGTTTTATTTGCAGAAAAGCCTCTTCAGAAACCTCTTTTTGGGTCAAGCATTTTGTTTCCAGTTTACAATTGCTGTAGTCATTGCAGAACTCTTATTTATAAACCTGGCAACTGTGAATCACTTTTTAACGAACGTTTAACTGTTTGGTCTGCTTAAAAACCCTGTCAATTAAACTGCTTCAGCATTTCCAGTATAATTGTTTTAATATATTTGATTTTCTTCTTAAATATTTTAATTGTTTGGCCAGTCAATCTCCTGAGTGTGTAAATAATACCCAGGAATGCAGTAAATTCTCACAAGGAGAACCCTGCATTCTTGTAGGCATTCTGATACATGCTTGAACTTGGCAGGCTTCCAACAGGGCATTGTTTATCTAACTTGGCTATTCAGTTGCCTGTCTTAAAGCCAGATCACGAGAGTGTCACTCTCAAGGTTAAAGTTTCCTTCATCCTGTAAGTGCAGAAAACACCAAACAAGAACAGGCCAGTTCTTCAGAACACCATGATATGAATAGCATGCTTTTGATGCCTCTAAACTTGTTCACAGTTACTTAAATCTTCTCCATTGTAAAGCTTGTATTCACTAAGAATCCCAGAGAAATCAACTGGGTTATTTTGAGACTTTTCAAGACATTCATTCACTAGTGAAATGTGACCTGTTCTAAGCTGTGCTTTTCCTCCACACTATGACGTATCTGAAAGTGGGATGTGTCTTGCCTTGCTCAGTGATAATTGACAGTAGACATCCTTTCTTGGTGAGGCAAAAGTAATGATGCTTTAACTTAGCTGAGGTATGGTAAGTTAACTGGTCTCTCTCTCTCTCTCTCTCTCTCTCTCTCTCTCTCTCTCTCTGGAACACACCCACACATGCACACACTTGTCTTACCACCCCAAGTTCAGGCTAAGTGTCAACCTAGGGCTGTAGACATTGGACATTTTCTTGTCACTGCCCTGATGATGTTTTTGTTGTTGTTTCTTTGCTTTATGGCATGGTATCAATTTTGAGCCTTTGCCAGCCCATGGAATGTACAGCCCTCCATCACTGGCTCACTTGCCAGGATTTTCACTTGTGTGATTTTTCAGTGTACACACTTTTTGTTGTTGTTGTTACTTATAAACAGATATGAATCTATGAAATTTAAATCTATTTTTAACTGTAAAGATGTCCACATTTGATGGATCCCTCTGTGCTTCCATGCTCTTGTTGGTATTATCCTTGTCCAGTTTATAAGTTATGTATTTAAATTATGATAATTGTTTTCCCAAATATTTATTACTTTGATGAAGCACCCAGGGAAGTATCAAAAGTGAAGTATATGACATACTAAACTTGTTCTAAAATTTAATAACTATTATGGTGAATTTTCTTGACAATTTGAGGTCACTATAACTGAGAAATTATGATCCCAGTATTCAGATAGTTGAGGCAAGAGAATAGTATGTTCAAGGCCAACCTGGGCTACATAGCAAGATGCTGTATTGATGGAGGAATATCCTTCTGTATGCTTTGAATGTATGTTTCTCTTATTGGTTTAATAAAATACTGATTGACCTATAGGTGGGGCTACCAGACTAGGAGAATACTGGGAAGAAGGAGTAAGTGACTCTCCTGAGAGATGCCATGTAACTACTGGGAAGGTAGGACACCAGGCATTCTCCAGTAAGATAAGGCCATGTAGAAATATATAGATTAATAGTTATGGCCTAAGAATTAAGAGAGAACTAGCCAGTAAGAAGTCCGAACCATTGGCCAAACACTTTGTAATTAATATAAGCCTCTGTGTGTTTATTTGAGACTACAGGACTGAGGGACCAGGAGAGACAAAAACGTCCATCTTCACTGTATTAAAGAAAAATAAAAGGAAAAAATAGAAATTATGTGATTTAAGACATAAGGAACATTTTGAACAGGCTTATAGAAATATTGTTAACATGTTACCAATCAAACCACTTAAAACCCACAACTCAATGGTCTTTAGTGCAGTCACATGTATGTGCAACCATTATCATAGTTTCGTTACTCCCCACCCCCCCATATTTTTAGTGCCACACCAGACCTTGAGCAACCACTAGTTTACTATAGTATGTGGGATTTTTGTAATTGGCCAACTTATATTTTATAATTGACTAATTTACATCTAATTTCATCTAGAAGATTGGACATTGAATTTGATGAAAACATTTTCAGGAAACATTAAGAGGGGTATTCTTGTTCTTTTTTATTTTTTATTTGAACATCTCACATGGAGTCTTCAGACTGGTCAAATTTCAGAAGTTCCTCCAATTAACATGAACCAACCAACTGTGACCTGCAGGACAGGTGGCTTCCCTAAGCTCCATCTCTAGAGAGGGAGGTGGGTCACTCAAAACTATGGCAGCCCTGGCTGGATGTGCCTGAGTAGTTAAAGTTATTTTTCTTGGGACTGTGCAGATACCCAAGAGACGTAAGGTAAAGAAGGGCTCCTTTGGCTCACAGTTTGAGGCTGCAATTCATCATGGTGGGGCTGGTTGTTGGCTAAGTGTGAGGCAGCTGGTTACACTGCATGGGCAGTCAGGAAGCAGAGAGATGAGTAGTACTGACCAACAATTTTTTCAGTTTTATTCAGTCCAGGACCCCAAACCCTGGGATAGTGCTGTCTACATTCAGAGTGAGTTGCCCCTCCTCGCTTAAACCTTTCAGTAAAACCGCCCTGAGACATGCCCAGAGGTGTGCCTCCCAGGGGACTCAAAATTCAGTCACATTGACAGTGAAGATGACTTATCCTGGGCATAGCAAAAACAGTCACAAATGGGACAGACCCAATTAAATGTCTTCTTTAACTAAGATATTAGAAATCCTTTATCCCCAGCCTATGAGTTCTTGAATTATGGATGAAGCTCAACACAAAATATCTCTGTGCTGCACTGGGAAACTGAACTAGAAACCAGGAGATTTAGCTTTTTTTCTGTGTCTTTATAGTTTGAATTAAAGAAAAATTTCTAAATCTCTGATGTTTTTAAAATCTGTTTGTTCTTAGGAGTGGGGTCTTACTCTGTTTACTCCTATGCTCAAACGGTCCTCCTGTCTCAGCTTCCTGAGTAGCTGGGACAAGAACACCACCACACTTAGTTACCTTTGAACCTCAAGTTCCCTCCTCCCTCCCTCCTTTCCTCCTTACCCTCTTTTTTCCATTCTCTTGACAGAGTCTGTGTGGCCAGACTCATGATCCTTGGGCCTCATTCTCCTTATTGCTAGATTTCTTAATTAATAGATAGCTAAAAATTAACTGCTGGGTGTGGCTGCTGGTGATTTTAAATGAGGTAATAAGTCTGAGGTCATAGCTGGGAGATAGATGGTTCAGTGGTTAAGAGCATTTACTGTTCTTGCAGAGTTCAGTTCTCAGCACTCCTAAGGCAGTTAACAGTGGTATTTCCAATTCCAGAGGGGTCAGACACCGTCTTTTGGCCTCTACAGGTACTACACAAGGTGCACAGACACAAAAGCAAACAGAACAACCGTACCCATAAAATAAAAATAAACATATCTTTAAAAAATATGCCTTAGTTCTCCTGCAAACCTAAGAAGCTCTAAGCATCCAGCGATTTCCATATCTTTTCTGGTCTCCATTCCCTACATGGTTGCTTCATAGGCTCCTGCTTTCCGAATGGTTTCAGAATTTGCTCTCAGGGGCACTTAGCATGCTCACCCTTCTGCTTTGTGCAGCCATTAAGGTCTGTGCTCACAAAGCCCAATGTTAGTGACTTTACTTTTTAAATTCCAAACTCAAGGCACTTTGGTAATTTTGCCAAGACTGGACCCACCTGTCTCTTCCCATAACACTGGAAGCTCACACCAGGGTCTCCAGTTTCGATCTTCTCTCACCACCCAAACCCAGCCAGGATGGTGTGGATACAGTTCCATCTGTGCTGTGAGAGGCCTGGCACAATCAGGCTCATCTCAGTCTGCAAAGCCTCTCCGTGGAGGAGGGGACATAGCTTCTGTCCTTCAGGACTTGAGCCCGAGCCTGGCAGATCACACACTGC
Source organism: Mesocricetus auratus (assembly GCF_017639785.1). Lineage (NCBI taxonomy): Eukaryota > Metazoa > Chordata > Mammalia > Rodentia > Cricetidae > Mesocricetus > Mesocricetus auratus. Next base: position 36,339,614 of record NW_024429182.1, read on the forward strand.
AGGGAGTGGGACACCAGATATTCCAGCCTCGGGTAGCCTGACACCAGGGCCTTGGGCTCTGGGTTCTCTTTAAGCTTCATTTAACACACACACACACACACACACACACACACACACACACACACACACACCTCCAAACTCTTGCCTGGAATGATATCTTGGTCTCTATCTCCAAGGTGTTCTTGATAGATCAACACCTAGATCTCCAAGGAAGTTTCTGCTAAACACATCTGCATATCCTTACTCCATCACAGACCTCCTACATCAGCACCTTTGAGGGTGTGTGGCCTTAGAAAATGTATGAAGTTTTCAGTTTCCTTGGTAAATTCGATCAGTACCTTAGACAAAGGTGAATTAAAGCTTTGACTTCTACAGACACTTGAAACTACAGGAAACTCTGATACCATAGGTTACACACACACACACACACACACACACTCACTCAAGTTTACCCTAGAAACTTGTGGAGCACACTTTTTAAGGCAGTTGGCTTAAGTCAATGCCGGAAGAATTTAATTTCAACAATGAGAAAAATATGGCTGAAACTTTCCTGGTTGACATACAAATCTGTGTTGGAACCAAGGTATTAGCGGTTTTTCACAACCACTTTCTACCATTCATTTGGTCTAATTTGCCTAGCCATGCTCAGAGTTTCACTCATTGATTAATGCATATTTATTCCATTCTTTGAACAACAATGACAAGACCTACACGTCCCTTTGTGTCTTGAAATGGTCCTTGGAACTTGCCACTCATCCATTTCCCTACATCCTCTCATACCCCTCTAGAGAAACTACAGCCATGAGGCTCAAGGACGCAGTTTAGGAGAGGGAGTTTGAGGTTTTGTCCTGGATATTTTGGATCCATACAGCTCAGTGTGCCTGCCTTTCTTAGCCCCTCTTCTCTTAGTGGCAGTCCAAGAAACGGTGGTGGTAAATGTCTAAATTGCAGGCTTAAGGGCATCCAAGTGATTGTGCTGTCCCAGTAACTAAGGCCACAGAAACCCTAGACTGGTGTGAGATCACTTCGGGGTGGCAGGTTCCGTTTCCACCCGTGTGTCTAACAGTCACCTGTGTAGCAGTATTTGGCTGGAAAGCAAAACAGCCCCACCTCAACACACATACATGTAAGCTTGCTTTTAAACCAAATGCCCTGCTTTTGCCTTATAACAAAATGGCTGTTCCTAGACCTCTACTAAATGATCATAAAGCTGTCCGGTAGAGACTCAGGATCCACTGGACTGAGGAAAGCTATGATCCTCAGCACACCACACTGTATCATGGGTTAGGAATCTGTGGAGCATACTTTGAGAAGTTGCTCCAGAGCCACATGGTTCTCTTAACTCAGAGAAGGCCCTGCCTTGTTGTGAACTATAACAGGCAGAGGCAGGCTGCCAGGGAACATGCTTTGAGAGAGTTTCTTCAGCAGCTCCCACTGTGACAGGAGTAATGTCCTTTAATTAGCTTTGCTGGGCCGGTCTGCTAGGAGTGTGGAAGGAACCAGAGTGAGCTGAATAGTGTCCAGAGAGCAGGGTTCCTCAGTGGAGAAGGCTTTAAGCCTGGGAGCGGAGCTTGAGAGATGGGCAGGGGGAAAGTGTGTGGGAATTAACTGACCCTTCTTGGAATTAACTTTGATCTCAAGAACAATTGACTGCTGGATTCCATGAAACAATACTGTGCAACTGCTGTTACCTTGAACTTTTACCTATATTAGTAAGGCATCTGGATCAAGTTTTCCACAGCGTCTTCCTATTGTTTTTGTAACAACTCTACTGAGATTTAGTTCATATATTATGTGTACAATTTGTCCATTGTAAACGAAGGATATAATTCAGTGTTTTTCATATATTCAGGGATTTGTGCAGTAGTCACCACGGTCAATTGTAGAATACTTTTATCACCCTGGGGGGAAAAACACAAACACCGGCCCCCATATTCATTAGCTATTACCTGCCCCCGCACAATATCTCCATTTCCTCGGCACTCAACAACCACAAAGTGACCTTCTGTCTCTGTGGACTTGTTTGCTGTAGATGTTTTATCGCAATGGAATTGCATAGTGAGTGTCTGCTGTGACTGGCCTTTCTCTTAGCATGTTTCCAGGGTCCGTCCATACTGTAGCATCCAAGAATCCTTCATTACACTGGGTGGGCACCCCAGGTTTTAGGTTTATGTTCATCCCGTTGACTTACTATTGGGTTGTTTCTGTCTTCTGGCTATGGAGCATTATGAAATGATTTTTGTACATATTTAATGTTGATTCATGTTAACTCTGTGTGTCACTTTTTGAGGAGCTCCCTACCCTGTGAGGAAGGTTCAGTTACCACCCTCCATCCCTACCCCCCACCGGTCACTGGAGTTCCATTCCCTGCCCATTTTGCTCTTATCTTCTACACCAAGCTGGACTCAGTGCTTCAAGTCTTTGTTGTAAGAGATCTGTTTCATACAGCTCAGTGCTTCAAGTCTTTGTTGTAAGAGATCTGTTTCATACAGCTCAGTCAAGTATGACCGAACACTTACCGGAAGCAGGCGTTTCTGTGAGGTGGCATGTAGCAAGCTCTGGTTGCGGGAACCGCAAGCATCAATACTGGAGGGCCCTAACTGGTGTCACTTTGAAGACTGGGACAGTTTCAGCTAGATTTGTGCTTATGGAAACAAGAAAAAGAAACTCACTGCCATAAATGTTGACAATAACAGAGGGAGTGGGCGGGGAGAGAAACAGAACAACACAGCTCCCTTAGGTAGGAGTCTTGAGGAAGGGCTTGTGAGCTTCTAAGGAGTAGAGCTGGGAGATCAAAAAAACCGTCTATGAGTTTCACTTATCTTTGCTACTGTCTGTTTCTACATAGAGGAAATTCCTAGAAACTTGGGGCATTTGAAGTTCTTATGTAGATCCTTAGTAAAACATGAAGAAACAGATAGACCCTAAGTGTACCGGTATGGATTTTCACAGTGACCCTTGCTGTGTAATTAGCATTGGCACTAAGGAATGGATTGCCATCAGCACTTCCCCCAATCCTGTCCTAGTCATAGGTATCACCAAGGAAAGGAGGGTACTGTGACTTCTACCACCAACATTCTTAGACACAGGGGATGCATTTTTAATAGCGCGGTTCAGGTGACAGGTGCTAGCCAATGGAATAGATTTGTTTAGTAGAATGTTTGAACACTCAGCAGACATACTATATTTCAGGGTATCATCCAGCCTTAACAATTAAATACTTTTAAGCTTGTGTTTAAGATAAACGTTATAACCACAGTACCGAGGAAACTTAATTCATCTTCATCTGCAATTTGATAGCATCTATTGTAGGTTTTTTTTTAAAGTAGACAAGACATCAGACTTCCAGCATTTATTTACAAAGGCATCTACTTTCCCCTCCAAACCCTAAAGTTTATTCCTGGGAGCAATCTGAAAGGAAATCCCAGGCACTATTAATCCCAGGTACAAGTGGTTTAATGATTTAAAGAGTGTGTATGTAAACATATAAACATTGGTAGTACATTACACAGTATGAAGCAATGACAACATACGTACAGCCTTTACAATCAGAGCACTCAGAGAAACCTGCGTGTGTCTTGTTTTAGTGAACAGGAGGGAATTAAATTCCCTCACCTTTCCAATAAAACAAGCTTTCAAATACTAGAACTGACACTGCTCTGGCTCGTACTGGAAAAGAAGCCCCCTATCAGCAGCTCACCTATGATACATTAGACGTCTAGACATTCTATTAGAGGAAACTATTGTGCAAAGGCGAATAATTGCTTTTTCTTTAAAGTTCAATAGATGTATCACAGATTGCTAAAGTAGATTACGATTTCATTAGACTATTTCCTGGGAAGTTTGGGTTTCTATGTTCTATCAGGTGATGTCAGTTAGCTCCGGGTAAAAGCCAGAAGGATGGAGCCTGTGACTCTGCCAATTGGACAGGGTCGCCCTGGGCTCTTCCATTGTGAATGCTGGGTAGTGACTCCTAAGGTAACTTTTGTCTTGCTACTCTTGTTCCCACTCTGGTGCTGGGAAAGCACCTCGTCCTCTCCCCGCAGGGCTGCAGCGTCAGCACCGGGAATCCTCCCGTGGAGGTCGTAGATACAGGTCGCACTCACAGGCAGTTACGTCCAGGGAAGCATCGTCTTCCCTGGCTTGGACCTTTTCCCGTCGGGTTGCCAGCAGCCCCTCCTCCCGGCAGGGGGAGGGGGCAGACTCACACTGGACTTCCTTCCCATTTAAAGGTCGCCAGGGTCCCACTTTCAGGACCGCCCTCGGAGGTGCCCAAGTCTACTACGCTTCCCTTGGCGCCGCTGTTGGGGACAGACTCTGAACGGTGGGCCGCTAGCTGCTGGGGCCCCCGCCGTTTCCTGACGCCTTTCCCGGGTGACCCCGAAGTGGCGGCGCACTTGTCACTGTGGGTGACCGAGAGGGATCGGCGGGGGGCGGGCCCCGCGGGGCAGGTGGGCGCGGCCGGCGCGGGCCGCGGCAGCAAGTGGTTGGGCCGTGCGCAGTCCGTCCTGCTCGGCGCCGGCGCGGGTGCCCGGTGCGCGGCACCCTCCGCTCGGCTGCGCCACCCGCCCGCCGCGCGCCCATGTCTCTGCCCGTGGTGCTCCCGGGTTCCTGCTGCCCGGTGGCCGGGCTGTCGGGCGGACCTCAGGCCGGGGGTCCTGGCGTCGCGACCGCCGCCGCACAGGAGCCGCCCCTGCCCCCGCTGCGGCCGCGCTGGCCCCGGGGCGCACTGCAGCCTCCAGCCCGGCCCCGCTGCGCCCCCGCCGCTGTGCTGGCCCCGCCACCCGCGCTCGCGTCCCGCCGCCCCGCGGCGCCTGGCTCCGCGCTGCTGCCGGCGCGCCCACTGCTGTCGCTCGGGCTGTTGCAGCTGATCCTGGGCTGCTGCATGGTGGCGCTCAGCTTCGGGGCACTGTCGCTGAGCAGTTCACCGCAGGTGAAGAACTCGTGCCCGTTCTGGGCCGGCTCCTCGGTGAGTACCGTGCACCTCTGCGGGGATTCACCCACTGGGCAGTGGGTTGTGGAGGGTCCCTTCCGCTGTTTTTGTTTGACCTCAGTTGGGGAGCGCAGACCCTCAAGCCACCTGAAGTGTTTGGCCACGATGAGTTGGGGGGAAAGTGTTGGGAGGTAGTCAAGTTCAAGGGAGAATTGGATTGCACCTGGGCAGCATCTGTTCTTACACGTTAAGGATTTTGTTTCCAGTCAAGTTGACATTAAGCACAGTATTAAGCTCTTTGAGAGAGTGGCATGACCATGATGGGAGAAAAATAATTTCAAGCTTTTTTGGTCACTGAATATTTGTACTGCATTGGCAAAGTAAACTCCCGCAAGGCAGGGATGTTGATGTGTTTTTCTCACCGATACACCAACAATACCCGTGCAGGGTGGGGTACTTCTGGGATGGGCAAAGTGACAGATTGAAGAGGGGGAGGAGATTGATTTGTTTTTATTCTTCACTAAAGCACGGATAAATGAGAGTGTATCTGGTGTCGAGTGACTGCACCCTGAGGAGCTCAGAGGTAATAAGAGGTTGTGTATGACTGATGGCTTGTACCTGGTCATTAGAGGAGGGTTCAAACCCTAGGTGGGTTCCTGGAGCCACCAAGGCTGCCCTGCAGAAGTGGTTGCTCAAGAAACAGAACCTTCCATTATGAATGCACTCACTAGAACTCCAGAAGTGTGGGGCAGCTAGCTGGGGATGCCTGTCCTGACACCCACCCGGTCCTGCCTCCTTGACCAGTGGGCACAGGGAAGCCTGCCCCTGAGAAAAGTGGCTGCCAGTGAGCACGCATCTGTAGACGGGATGGCTACTCATTCCTACCTCCTAACTGTGTCACAGCTTTCAAGGCATCCAACCCCTCGAGGTTTGCTAGGGGCCAAGAGCCTTGGAAACAGGTCTTTGTGCAATGCTCTCGGAGGATGAGTAAAACAAATGACCTCTCTATGAACTAATGCACTCTGAGAGCCTGGGCTATAGCTTTTTCTATCATCTGCAGTGAGTGTACATTTTGTGCTCTACTGGTCAAAGCATATCCAGAGTCAAGACAAATGTAAATTTCAAAAATGTGGGAGAACTTATTGAACCTAGAGTAATGGTTTGAATAAGAACATTAAGAACATAAAGTTTCTCTGGCCTAGCTCAGAATTTTGTATCACCCAGTGTCAATCTGCTCTTTTTTGTTTGTTTGTTTGTTTTGTTTTGTTTTTCAAGACAGGGTTTCTCTGTGTATCCTGGCTGTTCTGGAACTCACTCTGTAGACCAGGATGGCCTTGAACTCACAGAGATCAGCCTTCTCCTGCCTCTGAAGCACTGGGATTAAAGATGCATGCCGGCACTGCCTGGCAATCTACTCATCTTTTTTCTTTAATTTTATTTTTATGTGCATTGATATGAAGGTGTCAAATCTCCTGGAACTGGATTTAGAGACAGTTGTGAGCTGCCACATGGGTGCTGGGAATTGAACCCTGGTCCTCTGGAAGAGCAGCCAATGCTCTTAACCTCTGAGCCTTCTCTCTTTTAAACACCTTTGCTAAATGGTTCTACAAGTTAGGACCCCAGTCTCTTGGTGCTATAGTGAATGAAGTTCACAACTTATGTATTAGATTGACAGAATTCCACCCTGTAGTCCTGTCTCTGGACTCTACTACTGTGTGTGTGAGTGTTCTGGAAAACCTCCAAATATGGGGGCTCTAAATAGAATAGGAATGAGAATAATACCCTTCCTCTGCCCCCAGGCTAGTCATCTAAACGGTAGCTGCATTTCTTTCCTCTAAGTACTCTGGACCAGAATCTTGTATGTATTTTGTGGGTTTATCCTTTGTAAAATCATAATTCAGCATTCTCTCAAGGTAGCTAGTTTATTAAAAAGATTTGTAGTCAGTAAAACATGGGGACCTGAGTCTAAATCCTTAGAACCCATCTAAAAGCTGGGTGTGGGCAGAGGGGAGTCTGTAACCCCAGTGTCTGGGATGGGGTAAGGAGAAGTTGGACACAAGTGGGTCCCTGAAGGTCAGTCAGTCTAGCCAAACTGATGAGACACCCAGTCTCAACAAATGAAATATGGTGGAGAGTGTACCTATTGTCATTTTCTGCCACCATACACATGCAGGCATAGTAACAAGTACATATACCACACACATAACCTGTATACACACACACATACACACACACACACACACACACACACACACACACACACACACACACACACGGGTAGAGAGAGAGAATTCATAGAAGTGACCAGGAAATCCTAAGACCCCCTTTCCAATTTTAACATTTCATTATGGAAAAAATTAAAGTTTTAACAAATATAGAAAGGAGAATGTAATGCCCATGTGGGTTGACCCATCACCAGTCACAGGCGCTAGCTATATCCGAATATTTGACACTCCCTCCTCTTAACACAATGGGTTATTCTTAGACAAATTACGGATGTGTAACTTCAGCCATTAAATACTCCAGTGTATATTCTCTGACACACTACCATGAACTCAAATGGCTTAATGAAGGTTTTTATGGCAAATGATGAAAAATTGTGACTTGAGAACTGGAAAAATGGAAACAAAAAACAAACAAACAAAAAACCCAGCTTTACAGTGCTGTAGTCTGCATGTAAAGAGAACCTCCTGGTAGTTTCCAGTGAGCTCATTGTTGCATAGCCATCACTAAAATGAGTTTTAGGAAGTTCTCAAAAACCACCTGATCTTTCTCTCTCCTCCACATCCCTCTGTCCAGGTGCCACCCATTTTCCTGTTTTCTGGCCCTGTAGACCACCTCCATCCTCGACATTTCATATCTATCTTCTATCTATCATCTATCTATCATCTATCTATCTATCTTCACATATACATACTCATATATATTCATAAATATGTACATACATATGGGACTATACAATATATCCTCTCTTATGGATAAATAGGTTCTTCTAATTAGGGTATTTTTAAGGCTCGTCCAGTTTAGCAACTCATTCCTGCTCATTGTGATGTGATAGGACATTTTGCAGACATACTGTGATTGTGATCACTCAGTTTCTCCTTTGCTCCCTCTCTGCCTCCTACCCCTCCTCCCTTCTTTTCTGCAGATCTGGGGATTGAACTCAGGGCCAGAGGCAAGAGCTCTGCCCCTGAGCTACATCCCTGGCCCACTGAGCAGTTTTGATTTGTATATGACCTGGTCTTAAGAGGAATGGCCAACAAGTCTAATGCTTCTTGAAATCCACATGTGGTGGGAGCACTTAAGCAAAATCTCTTCCTCTCAAACTGAATGACCATAAGCACATTACAGTTTGCCTCATCACTGAAACTGGCAAATCTTAGTTTGGTTTTTTTTTTGTTGTTGTTGTTTTTTTGTTTTTTTCGAGACAGGGTTTCTCTGTGGCTTTGGAGCCTGTCCTGGAACTCGCTTGGTAGTCCAGGCTGGTCTCGAACTCACAGAGATCCGCCTGCCTCTGCCTCCCGAGTGCTGGGATTAAAGGCATGCGCCACCAACGCCCGGCTTAGTTTGGTTTTTGTAAAAGCTTCATTTTGTGCTTGATACAACAGTGGTTCAAACATATTCACTTGAAAACATCCCATTTCAAGGAAGATCCTCCATGATCATCTCTGGGAGGGGTGTCTCTCAGAACTCAGACTTCCCCTCTTGTCTGAACCCCGAGGAGCTGTTTGAAAATATATTTGCTAATTAAGTCCTGTAAGCCACCTTCCCCACAATTTTGAATTAATATTTCAGCAGTGTGAAGGAACTATTTTAATATAATCTTTACTTTTTAAGTTACATTATTTAGAGAGGAGGTAGGGAGAGAGAGAGGGCATATATGTCAAAGAACAATCTGCAGAAATTAGTTCTCTCCTTCTACTCTGTTGGTCCCAGGAATGGACATTGGTTTGTGAGACTTAGTGGCAAGTGCCGTTACCTGCTGAGCCATCTTAGTGGCCCCTAATGTAGTCTTTTGTATTTGACGGCTATGTGTGACTCAGTGGGTAGAGCACCAGCCTAGCACAGGACCAGAGACCTGGAGTTCAATCCCCAGCACTGCCTAAGCAGGAGTGGAGGAGGCACATGGGTCTGTCATGTAATTCAAGCCACTGGTGAGTAGAAGCCGTCAGATCGGGACTTCCAGTTCATCCGCGACTCAGCCAGCTCGAGGTTCACCTGTGCTACATTGGACCCTGTCTCAGAAAGAAATGCATTCAGATCTTTTTTATTTGAGCATTCTGTGATCATCTCCCCCTTGCCAACCTTGGTTAATGACTATTATGCCCAAGCTTGTGGTACCAAGGAGTTAGCCTGCCTTCTTGAAACACAGCCTATAGTTGGTGAGTGTCTGAGGGAGGCTCTCGATGTCTGTGTTCAGGTTGTGTTGTCCTGGCTCTCAGTTTAGCTGTGTGTTCAGTTAATCTTATTTTGGTCCCATTGGGATTGTGGGAGATGGCACCCACCACACTGAGACACATTTAATTAAAGTGTAGAGAGTGGCATTGGTTTGTCCATCTGATTTTTGAAAAACAAAACCCCCGCTTGGATGCCACCTACAATCCCCGGGAGCAATTTCAGATGGAGGCTCCAGGAAGCCCATGTTGTCTGCATGCGTTTGTTTGCCTTTGCTCCAAGTCAGGAACTTGAACTCTCCTCTCTTGAATCCATGATGCCATGGCAAGATTCCAATTTCACATAAGCAAAAAAAAAAAAAAAAAAGAATGGCCAGGGAAGAAACTGACATAAAACCCTGAAGTTACTACCAGTTAAACAGTAGTAAATTTTCTGTCACGTATATTAGTTCCTACTTCTCTACTGGTTCAACTGTATATACGTATGTATGTGTATATGCACACACACATATATTTCCTATCATAAATCAAATATTTGCCGGACGGTGGTGGCACACACTTTAGTCCCAGCACTCGGGAGGCAGAGGCAGGCAGATCTCTGAGTTCGAGGCCGGGCTGGACCAACAGCCTCCAAAACAATACAGAGAAACGCTGTCTCGTAAAACAAAACAAAAAAAATCAAATATTTAAGGGACATTTTCTTTCTCCAGTCCTTTTTTTTTTTTTTCTATTTTTTACAGGGCAGCAGACTCTCACTTACAGTTTTTTTTTGCCTTGAGTAAATTACTCAGGTGTGAAACGGATGGGACCCTCTTGCCTCACGACTGATTTTGCATATAAGAGCTCGTGTGGGAAAGGCTTGGCTCCTGGCCTGGCGCATGCTGGGTAGTGCGCATATTTTTCACCCACAAAGACAATAAGTATATAACCAACGCGAAGTGAATAGGCTGTCTATAGTACCTACTGTGGGGGTTCTGCTCACTGCTCACTTTCAAATGCTATAAAAGGGGAAGACCCCCCCCCGTTTTCAGTTATAGGGAAAGATAGGTTGTTGAGAAGTTAGATAAATTATTTTCTGCCTATTTAGAAGATAAACACAGGGCATTTGCAACATGGCTTTCAAACATCTGTGTTTAGATGCAGCAGGTTTTGACAAACGAGCCAGAACATTTTTGCCCTAAGGCATGTTTGTGGATTAGGCAAGGAAAACAGGGCAGTAGAAGTATAAGCCTTTGATTTTAACGATTGGTTTTTAAGCTGGAAAATTAAAGGCGTTAGCTGCACGTGGTGGGTCATACTGACTTGGAGCTGTTGCACCTCGGACGCTTCCTTTGTATAATCAGATGTCTTGTTCCCTTGAGCCACAAGGAGCGGAACAGAAACGGTAATGGCTCTGATTACAATTATCTGGAGATGGTTTGGCCTTGACAGGAGGTTCTTACCTGCACATTCAGGGCATGTTGTGTCTTGTGCTGGTTGGAAGATGCTGATGGTGTTGCCTTTTCAGGAAGCACAGGGGTGGGTATGTGTTCAGACTTAGGTAGTCACCCATAAGCAAGCCCATCTCCTGTTTCTTGTCTCTATTCATTTGTTTGTTTACTTGTTCGTTCATTCACTCATTGACTCATGCCATAACCAAGTGCCTTCTAGAGGCTGCTCATGGCATTAAGTGAGGTTTCCCAGGCACACACCATCATGGCATAGACAATTTAGTCAGTAGCACATTGTGGAATAGTAGAAGCCATCAAAAGTCATTCCTAAGCGACTTCCTGGACTCCCTCTTGACAGAGCCCAGCTACTGCTGCCCCAGAGGGAGGCGGAGCCTAGAGTGTCCCGACTCTTTCTTCTTGCCTTCCACAACACTATGCTTGGTAGGTACAAGGTGCAAGCATCCGTTCCTTGGGTCTTGAGCTCTTAAAGGATTCAACCCCTGGGCAAAGCCTCAGTTTCTGCTACCATTCCAGAAGGCTTCTCACTCTCTATTCCTCCTTCCTCCCCACCCACGGGTTGAAAAGAACAGGGCTACTGGTGAAGGTCAACAGGACATGGGTTTGTTGTGGGTTCAGGACTGGGGCTAGCAGATGCAACTACCACCTGGAATTAGGGTGCAGTTTTATTTCCACTCCCTAGAACTGGGGATTGAGCCACTCAATATATCCCTAGCCTTCTTTCTTCTTATTTATTTTGAAATTGAACTTCACCACCTTGCCCAGTTGGTCTTGAAGCCATTCGGTAGCCTAGGTGGGCTTTGAACTTGTGATACACAGGCCCCAGCCTTCTGAAGTACTGGGGATGTAAATCAATTTTTGCCAGGCTTGACTGAACATATTTTCCAGCACCTGGTAAGGAATGTGGTTCACACAAGCTTGCTGGCTGTGCTTTGAATTTATTTCAGAATTCAAGTGGCAACGATGCCTTTAAACAGTGTCTTCTAACCCATGACCTTGGTATGTCTTGATTTATTTGGATCTTTATTCAATACTGCCCTATAAGCTTTCCTTTTCTCTCCAACAAGTCTTAATATCTTTGCTAAATATTTTGTGAGGTTATCGATAATATTCTTTATATCATGTGTTTTATTCATATTTTTCAATTACATTTTCTGCAGTTTCAGCTATATAGACAAAATACCACTCCTAAAGGCAGAAAGGCAGCAAAGTTCTTTTTGTCTCAGAAGACCTTCATTAGAAAAGACATCTATCTATGATGCCCTATTAGAATTAAAAAAATATAAATAACAGTCTACTTAGTCACCCCTTTCTTGAGACTTTGTCCAACAGGAATAAAAGCATGTGTCTTTAAAGATATACTCACAAAACATATGAGTGTTTATGGTTGTATTGTTTACAAGAATAAAAAGCTGGGACTAGAGTGAATGCTCACAAACATGGAAACAATTGAATACGTTAGACATGGTCACACAATGGAAGACTACACAACCATCAGTCTGAAATGAATTGCAGCTATTTCAGTGGACTTGACAAGATTCCAATGAAGTACTTACTGAGATCAGAAGAAGCAAATCTAAGCCAGGCAGTGGTGGTGTATACCTTAAATCCCAGCATTTAGGAGGCAAAGGCAGGTGGATCTAATTGAGTTCAAGGCTAGCCTGGTCTACAGAGTGAGTTCCAGGACAGCCAGGGCTACACAGAGAAACCCTGTTTTGAAAAACAAAAAAGCAAATCTGTTGTGATGATCTTGTGAAAATCACACCCTTGTGCATATGTTTATGCATACACAAACTATTGGCATATAGCAAGAAGAATTTAAAGAGTTGTGCACTTATATAAAATACATTTAATTTTTAAATTTTATTTAAATTAGAAACAAGCTTGCTTGACATGTCAATCCCAGCCCTCTCATGCTCCCCTACTCCCCTGCCCCCCACCAACCCACCATCCTATCCCCCTTCAGCTCCCCAGGGAGGGTAAGGCCCTCCATGGGGGAAGCTTCAAAGTCTGTCATATCATCCTGGGCAGGGCCTAGGCCCTCCCCCATGTGTCCAGGCTGAGACAGCATCCCTCCATGTGGAATGTGCTCCCAAAATCCATTTGTACGCCAGGATTAAATACTGGTCTACTATCCAATGGCCCATAGATTGCCGAGGTCTCCTCACTGACCCCCAGGTTAAGGGGGTCTGGGTCAGTCCCATGCTGGCCTCTCAGTCACCAGTTGGGGTCCATGAGCTCCCTCTGGTTCAGGTCAGCTGCCTCTGTGAGTTTCGTCAGCCAGGTCTTGACTCCTTTGTTCATCACTCCTCCCTCTCTGCAACTGGTTTCCAGGAGTTCAGGGAAATGCAATCAAAACAGCTTAGAGATGCCATCTCATTCCTGTCAGAATGGCTAAAATCAAAAACACCAATGATAGTTTATGCTGCAGAGGATGTGGAGAAAGGGGAACACTCCTCCACTGTTGGTGGGAGTGCCAACTTGTACATCCACTTTGGAGATCAGTATGGAGATTTCTCAGGAAAATGGAACTCAGTCTACCACAAGATCCACCAATTCTACTCTTAGGCATATACCCAAAAGATGCACATTCATACAATAAGGACATCTGTTCAACTCTGTATATAGCAACATTATTTGTACTAGCCAGAACCTGGAAGCAACCTAAATGCTCCTCAACTGAAGAATGGATAGAGAAAATGTGGTACATTTATACAATGGAGTACTACTCATTGGGAAAAAAAATGGAATCTTGAAATTCACAGGCAAATGGATGGCACTAGAAGACAGCATCCTAAGTGAGGTAACCCAGTCACAAAAAGACAAACATGGTATGTACTCACTCATATATGGATTTTAGACATGGAGCAGGGGAGTGCCAGCCTACAACCCTACCGCCAAAGAGTCTGGGAAACAGGGAGGGCCATAAGAGAAATATACATGGTATCCCAGAATAGGAGAATGGGACAGGATCTCCTGAGGGGATTGGAAACATGGGGTGAGGGGAGGGGAGAGCAAGCTTGGAGAAAAGAGGAGGGGAGAGGAGGACATGGGGGAGCAGGAAGGTTGAGTCAGGGAACCACTATAGGTTTGAGAAGAGATCTGACCCTAGGGAGATTTTCAGACATCTCAAAGGATGACACCAACTGGCAAACTAACCGATAGTAGAGAGGCTACCTTAAATGCCCCCCCATAATGAGATTGATGACTACCTTATATGACATTCTAGAGCCTTCATCCAGTGGCTGATGGAAGCAGAAGCAGACACCCACAGCTAAACACTAAAATACATTTAATTTACTAACTTGTGAGCATGGAGGAAGTCGGATGCTAAGGCTATTACAGAAATGGAAAGTGTAGCTCAGACACATCATTGTTTTATAGGTTTTTATGTCCTGAGCTGGACACTTCATCTTAATAATACTGTTTTAATGAAAAAAAGAAAAGAGAATGTTCTTGAAAGCTGAACCACAGGGTAATATGAGACGGTGACACAAATAACAAACCTCAATGAATAATTCAAATCATAGTTATTTTTTACTGAAGTGGGCAGTTTGAGATTTTCTCAAGGGCAGGGAAGTCTTCAGTCATATTTACATTTCCTCAGCAAAGTCCAGTCCCGGCAGGATGAATAGGCAGGGAAACACATACAAGGACATGCAAGCAGATGTTTGTCTGTGTACATGCATAAGTGTGCCTACACAGCAGATGCATGCATATATACATATACAATATGTGTCCATGGGCACATTGTATGTGGTCATATACTCACTGGATATCCGGTTTTCTGAGGAATCTGTCATTTGGTGGGATCAGTCTTTTGTGGTAATTTATTTATTTATTTAGGTTGTTTGAGAACAGGCTGACTTTGGATTTGTGATCCTCCTGCCTCAGCATCCCGAGTGCTGTGGGCTGCTTCAGCCTTAAGATGGGGGCTTGCAGGCAAACCTGTGTACTTGATCTGAACACCCTTGCCTGGTGTGTAGCTAATAAACAGCAATTGTGGATGTGTGTATGGGAGGGATTGGGGCAAGGGAGACGCTCCATGAAGGAAACAAGGGAACCACTCTTAGCTGTGCTTGGTGGACACACCCTGTTATATAGGGGAAGTGTACTCAAGAGGCCTCGGGGTGTCCTGAGTGAAGGATTACTTTGATTCTTCTTGCCAGTGCTTTAGTGAACTGTGCCATCCAAAAGGCTGTGGTGGTTTCCAGTCTGTGTTTTGGCAACACTCTGGTTCTTCTTTTCCAAGAATTTGACTGTGGATTTTTTTTAATTGAAGCATTGTCGTGCAATACAGGAGCTTTCTCTCCGTAGTTCCTCTTTGTGTGGTCAAGGCTCAGGGACAGCCAATTGTTGATAGTCATGTGACAAGCACTACCCTAGGATCCAGGGAGTCAAAGACAGGACAGGAACAGAGACATATGTATCTTTCAAATGATGACCAGGCTTGTCTGTCTGTCTGTCTGTCTGTCTGTCTGTCTGTCTGTCTGTCTGTTTGTCTGTGTATGCACATGTGGGGGCCACATTGCCTGACGTAGAGGGAACTGAACTTCAGTCCTCTGCAAGAGCATCAAGTGCTCTTAATTGCCATACTCAGGATTATCTTTAAGGGAAAAAAGAAGCTGGTATGTCAAGGCAGATGTGGAATGTTGATATTGCTGAAGGCTTCTCAGAGGAGGTGACAAACATAGGATGGATGTGAGTTCCCAGGCAGTTAGGAGGGTCATCAAGAGGAATGGGTTCTGCAGTAAAGAGGGTACAGCAAAAGTCCAGGATCTATCCTGGATGGCCAAGGAGGGGCAGGGGTACCTGGAAGGGAAGTGTAGTGGGGGCTCAGTGGAATGTGGAACCCAGGCTTTAAACCCTTGAGGACTAGGAGATACCCTCAAGGGTTTTGTTTGCTGTTTCAGAGTTTACCTGTCCCATGCAGATACTTGTGTATGTCACTGACTGACAGCAGAGTGGGTATATGGAACACTTGGTCAGAGATATTGATCTTTTAACTGACACAAATGGAAAGCACACACAGGCAGTGTCTTAGCGAGGGTTTCCACTGCAGTGAAGAAACATCATGACTATAGCAACTCTTATAAAAGAAAACATTTCATTGTGGTGACTGGTTTGCAGTTCAGAGGTTTAGTTCATTCTCATCATGGTGGGAAGCAAGGCCATGCAGGCAGACATGGTGCTATAGAAGGAGCTGAGAGTTTTTACATCTTTACTTACAGGCAACAGGAAGTAGTCTGAGACAATGGGCATGGCTTGATCATATAAGACCTCAAAGCCCACCTCCACAGTGGTATGTCCTCCAATAAGGCCATCCCTATTCAAACAGAGCCACACCTCATAATGTTGCCATTCACTTCTGGCGGCTACTTTTTTCAAACCACCAAAGCCATTAAGACAGTCTGTAAGTCTGGTCTGTAAGACAGTCCAGAGTGGTTTGCCATGGTTTATATAATCAGCAAGAATGGGAAATGTTTAACTCATATTTTTCTGGGCTGATGATATATTTATCCTTACAGGTGATACTCTCTGGAATCATTGGATTGACAACCTGGAAAAGGCCTATGATACTGCTGGTATGTACAGATCATATGAAATTACTCTTCATAAAACATGAAACACATTAAGTAAACTGTTGGAATTTTAAATGTCCTTGTTCATTAAAAAAGTTGACAGTAGATACTTTAGAAATAAATATTCCTATAATAATGATGGTGAAAGATGATAATCTTGATGGTCTATGTTTTGCTTTAAGTTCTGAATTCACCTAGAGTTATGCATATGTTTCTTGTTACAACATTACATTCATTCTGAAGATACTATTGAAAAAAATCTATTTAGAGCTAAGGAGATGGCTTAGTGGGAAAGAGTGCTTGCTGCACAAGCAAGAAAACCTGAGTTCAAAACCTCAACACCTACATACGAGCTGGTCATGGCCATGCATGCCTGTAACTCCATCATTGAGGGGTGGAGATAGGTGGATCCTGGGCACTAGATGGCTGGTTGGATTGTTTGGAATGGTAAATGTCGGGTTCAGGTCAAAATATAAGGTAGAGAGTGATGGAAGAGGACACCTGACATCCTCCTCTGGTTTCTATATACATGTGCACAGGTGCGCACACACCCTCCCAACCACACACACACGAACCCCCTACCGCTGTCTGTTCACTATGGATACAAAGGTGGAGGGAATGATATGATGAATTCACTGTTCCTGTTGTCCAGCTCTCACCTCCACCATGACTTTATTTTTCTTTGTCCCAAGCAAACCACATGTATTAACCACAAATATATAACTTTTTACTTTTCATTGTTAAAATAGTTTGGTTGAACAGCTTTGTAATTTTGTCCCTGAGATTTGCTACATTGTCTCTTTAACCCACACATGTTAATTTTCTTAATAATGCAGACAATAACTGATGTCTTTATCCTTCTTTTGCTGTTGTAGAGCTGCAATTAATGTCCCCAAAACAAACCATTCCCCAGTGTCCAATGGCAGTGCAAATGATCTGAATCTTTGTCCTTTATTTTTACCTGGTATGGGAGTTTAAGAGACAATGACAATAAACAGATAAATGGCAATAGAGTCTATATAACTGCCAAGAGTCTAGGAAATCTGACTTGCACTGCAGAGTATTTAAAAACATATTATACACGGTCGCTTTTCTTCTCACTTTTCTTTCATATCTCTTGATATAAAGTTTAATTATTTCTAGAAGTCATTTTTTAAAAAAATTGGTTTGTTTTATGTGTGTGTGTGTGGGTGGAGGTTAGAAGACAACCTTGGTGGCATCTTCAAGAACTCTTGTCTCCTTTGAGACTGTCTCTCACCGAATCTGGAGCTAACCAATTAGGCTAGAGTGGCGAGCCAGTGGGAGCCAGGGCCCTCCTGTCTTGCTTCTCCAGCACATGCCATGGTGTCAGCATTTTTACTTGGGTTCTAGCGACCAAACACAGGCCCTCATGCTTGCATAACAAGCATTGTATTGACTATCTTGCCAACTCCCATAGTCATACAGGGTAGGTTATGGGAAGCCACTTATGCATTCACTACATGGTGAAACAGCGTGGTGCAGAATAGATGTGTCAGAGTCATGGGTCTCTGCTTTGAGAATCTGGAACTCTAACATGTTTTCAGCTCCTCAAGTAACATAGGAAACATTCCGTAACCCCATCATTTACTGCCTTTGGTGAAGCACCTTTAAAATATTGGAAGGAATAAGTTATCAGTGGAGCATCTAATATGTTGGAAAGTATGACAGAAGGGAAGGAGGTGTTGGATGAGCCCGTGGCTCATAGCTGAGGTATGTTTTGCAGCAGCTGTTTGGGATTAGTCTGTGCAGGAAATTTTTAGATGGGTGGTGTTCTGTGTTTGTATTTGGCTAGAGGAGTGACCTTTGCGGTATCGTTTGCCGTTTGGTCAGTGTTAAAATACTCAAGTCTTTAAAGTGAATGAAGATTTTTTAAAAATCTCCCCTGATATTTGTATTCTAAAAATTCCAAATGATGAAAAGAATATGAGCATGTATCTTAAATAGAGTTCAAGAAAGCCCACACTTGAAGGCATTTATTCTTGAATTGTTATCATTTGGAAAGGTGGTTTATATATTGGTTATTGAGTATTAACAAGTATAGGTAAAAATTACCTTAATAAAAATCATTTTCCTTAACTGCTTTCTACTCTGTTTTTTCATCATTGTTAAAAAAGAAAAAAAAACTATGGTTTGTTGTAAAGTTGTATCCAATTTAGGGGTCTGGGAGATGACATGAATATCTGCCTTGGAATAGCTAATACACACATACAAAAGCTGGGCCTGGCTGTGCATGCCTGTAACCCAACATTGGGGGCAGATGTAGGCAGATCCTATGAACTCATTGGCCAGGCAACCTTGACAAAAGATGATTTTCCTATTAATTTGAGAGTCCCTGGTAAAGGCGTTATGACAGAGAGTGATAGAGAAAGACTCTGCTATCCTGCTCTGGCTTCCATGTGTATATACAGGAACACATGCACTAACACTCACATATATGTACAACACACACACACCACACAGAGAACATACAACACATACAACACCCAAAATGGTTGTAGCCAGTGTGCATGTATTGTCTTATGTCCTGTCTTTTCAGTTTACTATGAATTAGTATCAGTTAATATTGTTTCTCCAGGTATCACCCATTATTGCTAAACAGCCGTCTCCTGTGTTTCCATTGCATCATTAATTTTTATCATATATTTAGGCATTTGGACTTTTATATTGTAGTGGTAAAAGATCATGTAGAGATTGTCACTGGGCCGATTAGTTTTTGCCAACTTGATGCAAGCAAGTGGCATCTGGAAAGAGGGAACTTGAATTGACAAGATGTCCCCATCAGATTGCCTTGTGGGCATGTCTGTGGGGCATTTTCTTTATTGATGATTGGTGAGGGAGCTCACTGTGGGTGGTGCTACTCCTAGGCAGGTGGTCTTAGGTGCTATAGAAAGCAGATTTAGCTAGACATGAGGAGCAAACCAGTTAGCAGTGTTGCGTCATGGTCCCTTACCCAATTCCCGCTTCCAGAAACCTGCCCTGACTGCTCTTGGTGATGGGGTGTGATCTGAGAGGCATAAGCTGAAATAAATCCAACTCCCAAGTTGTTTTTGGTCAGCATTTTGTCACAGAAAAAAGCAAAGTAGGCCAGACATAAAATGTTAATCAATATTAACTTCTAATAAATGACCTTTTAAGGATCTGTACTAGGCAAGATTCAGTCAGTCAATTGATACATTAAGTCTCAGTCACAATACTACATTAAAAACTTGGGCTTTACATGAATCTTAGTAATGTAACACTATATACAGGTGTGGTGATGCCTGTCTGTAATACCAGCACTTAGGCTGAGGCAGAACTGTGGAAAGTTCGAGGCCTGTCTACACTGCATAGCAAGACTTCCTCTCACAAAGGTAACCAGTGGCTGAGAGATGGCTTAGTGTTTCTTACCAAGCACTCAACTTCAGTTCCCAGTACCCACATCAGGTGACTCATAGCTGCCTGAAACACCAGCTTTATCGAATCTAATCTCTTCTTCTGGCCTTTGCAGGCACCCTCTCTGGCCACACACCCATCACACACTTGCATGTACCCACACATGAAGATACACACACATACATGATTGAATAAAATAAAAATCTTAACAAAACTCTATCAAACAAACACCCACCCACACCCACTGTAATAACTGCATTAAATACATTATGTTAAGAAATAAAAATGTGTGCAGAGAGAAACCAGAAGTGCCATCAGATGTGCCTTGGCTCCTGCTATGACCTTTGTGGAGCGTAGTTTCTTCTGTACTGGGGGGGGGAAATAATTTGGGATATTAGGAGCGACTTTCCCATCCCCCCCCCCCCCGTTGCATCCTCCCTTGCTTCCTGAGTGCTGGAATGTGTCAAGGGCTAATGTTGAGGAGAGGCCTTGTTCCATTAGAGAGGCCAGCAGTGCCTTTTGTTGTTAATTTTTCAAGACAGGGTCCCATGTAGCCCAGGCTAGACTTGAACTTCATTTGTAACTGAGGCTGGCCTTGCTCTCTGCACACCCCTGTCTCTGAGTCCCAGTGCTGGGATTTTAAGAATATTCCAGTGCACATGCTAGGGCAGTGTTTTGCAGATCTTGGCTCAGATGCCCAGGCGTGTCACCGCCTAGCTTTAGCCCTCCTATACATACTGGGCACTGTCTGCCTTGGGTCTTTCTTCCCCAGCCTAGCGCGTGGCCGCCGCCTTCTCCCTTGACTTTCCACTCACACCCTAAAGAAGGACTGGCTACCCAAAGACTGGGTCCTGTTCCAGAACTGAGTGTAGTAACTTAGCCCTAGACCATCGGAGGCCGTCTGCTTAGCCTGAGGACTGTCTGCTTAGTGTTTCTCATTTGTCTTTCCAAGAGACGGTTAGGTGAAGACAGGAGCCTTCCCAGTGCCCCCATCCATCTCTACGGCCAGTTCCAGGTCACTCATATGCTTTTGTGGCTATGTGGAGGTTGGGGCAAGGTTGGCCCATGCCCAGCCCCTTGTGAGGCCAGCTGTCCTCATTTTCAGTTGGGTTCACACCAGCCCGGACCACGTGAGTGTTCCTCTGTAAGAAGCAGTTCTTTTGTGTACCCTCCCCTGTGATGGTCTTTGTGATAACTCCAGGCTGTTTATCAGCCTGAACAAAGGAGGGTCGGTTTGCTCCAGTTCCTTCAAACTCAGGTCTTCATGAAAACCCAGAGCGCCATTCGTTGAATCCTTTTCTTATATTGGAAGAGTGCTCACATGTTCTGTACAGTAATAACATTGGAAAATAGGTTTTAAATACTCTTTGTTGTTACTAGGGCCGAGCATGTGCCTTTGTGTAGTGGTCTAGGCTGAATATTTTTCTCAAAAGTCTACCATTTTCCATGTTTATGATGTATTCTTATTTTTATACTGTTTTTTCTTTTCTGATTTTGCCAAAAATGTTATGTAATTGTTTAAGAATTAGCCTGTTCTAGAAGTGGCCTCAAAAATTGTCCTGTGCAGGTACCTCAGTTAGTAAATGGGATTGTCTTAATTACATGTTTTCTTTGGTGGTGCATTAGGAAAAACCAGCACTGTGGAAGTCTAGCTGACTGCTATATTTTGGTTGCTTATGAAGTGGTGATTGGAACTGTTGCTACTTTCTTCAGTTTGGAATAGACAGGATGCATCTGACCTTCAAACTGATGTAAGGAAGGCTCTGTTCTTTAATGTTACGAATGAAGCTTCATGGCCATCGAACGGCTCAAGCCTGACAACCTGAGTTAGATCCCCAGGATTCACATGGTAGAAGGAGAGAATGTAGTCTTACAAGTTGTCCTCTGACTGCCCCATGCATGCTATGGCATGGCCCCCATTAACAAACAACGAACAGACAAATAAATGCATGCCTTGGGTTCCATATGGTTATTTTATTGTATTTGGAAAGACCTCATTATGTATCCCTGGAACTCACATGCAGACTAATTTGCCTTGAACTCACAGAAATCTGCCTGCTTCTGCCTTCTGAGTGTCGGGATTAAAGGCATGCACCACCATGCCCAGCAGGTTCCAAGTAGTTGATTTTCACCTGTAGGTCCCCTAGATTATACCTCACACCAATGATAAGAGATGGTAATGACAGTGACTGTTTAAAAATGCTCTAACTTCATTATTATAGTGGTTAGAGCAGAATGGCTTAAAGCATGCATTCCTCTCTCATTTACTCAACACGTTAGGCCAGGGAGAGGGCTGTACTCCCCGAAACCATTTGGGATCCGGGGGCCCTTCATCTGTTGTGAGAATCATGGGGAACTTGCATGCTTCATCAGAGTGATTGATGACTGACCTCCAAGACTGGTTAGCTAGAAAGAGTTGTCCTATCTTTCCTGATGCTGTGAAGAATTGGAGTCCAAGCCATCACATGCAAATGAGGATCCTCTCCCTGAGACTGAGATGAGCGCTGAGGCTCTGTTGTAGGCTGCTTCATTCAAATATGTCCTGTGGCTGTCCATCATTTGAAATGAGCCCTTATTATTTCACAGTGCATGAAACCTGGATTTAGTGCTGACACATTACCACTAATCATTAGGTACCTGTTGGGGAATCACTTAATATATGTGTCTGTAAAATAGGTACTTTAATTCAGAACAATGTTTTAAGTCCTTCATGCTGTATTATTAGAGATTTCCAGAGCCTTCCCTAGTTATTTTGATAATATTTTAATTTTAGATGGGCATTTCTTAAGCTCCCTTTGTATAAGTTGTTATTCAGTGATCATATTCTTTCTCTCCCCACGCCTTGAGAAAGAGCATCATGTATCTGGAGATGACTTGATGACTTTAAACTTCTCATCTTCCTGCCTCCGCTTTCTAGGTACTGGAATGTAACATAAGTAATACAAACCCAATGACAGATATTGGACTTTAAGCTGAAAGATCAGAGAAGCAAAGCAGACAGGCCACACTAACTCTTACCTCTGCCTCAGACTGAAATGGGTTGGCCCTGTCTCCATGAATACTCAGAGTTCACGCCTCTCCATCAAGCCTCAGACTGCAATCCTCTGAGTTCCTGTCTCCTTCCACCTTACTTCCTCTCTCCACCCAGCCATATCACTCCTGTCTCCACCTCCCTAGTGCTAGGGTTAAAAGTGTGTGATTCCCAAGTGCTGAGGTCACCTTTGTGTGAGCTGTTTCTCTTTTAGACTGGATCAATTTTGTGTAACTCATTGTGGCCTTGAACTACAGAGTTCCATGATCTGCCTCTGTCCCCTGAGTCCTGGGATTAAAGGTGTATGCTACCACTGCCTGACCCTATGGTTGTGGCTATCTTTGCATTTGATCCTCAGTGGTTTTATTAGACCACAAATAATATATCACCACACTGGGACTATTACCATGCATGGTTTGATTTGGTGCTGGACATTGAATCCTGGGTTTCATGCATGCTAGGGAAATGCTCTATCAAGTGAATTGCATGGCTAACATCCCGCTCTGTTTTTTAAGGCATAAAGGTGTCTGGATAGCTGGATATGGCACTGCTTAATCTCAGCTCCTTGGGAGACTGATGCAGGAAGGTCACAAATTTGAGGCACACCTGGGTAACTTGCAGTAGAATCTTTGCCTACTAGGCTCTAGGCTCTAGGTCCAGTACCCTGTAACACACACACACACACACACACACACCGAGGAGGGTATTCTTACTCTTCTGAATTATTCATGATATACTCTTTTATATCTATAATGCTTAAGAATTTACCAGGTAAGTGGGGATGTCTCTGATTCTTTTGCCTGCTCTTGGAACCCTTTTGGTTGCCTTGTCCAGCCTTGATATGAGGGCGTGTACCTAGTCTTACTGTAAATTGTTGCGCCATGTTTGATATCCCAAACATAGGGGGAGTGGATCTGGGGGAGAGGGGAGGTGGGGGAGGGTCTGGGAGAAGAGGAGGGAAGGGAAACTGAGGTCAGGATGTAATATACGAGGGAATAATAATAAAATAGGAATTTGCCAGGTTCTCTGGAATACAGGGTCTCATGATCTGTCACTCTGGTTTGTAGAACAGGAAGCAGTGGCTCAGAGACTGGCTGGCTTGTCCACTTCCCAGTCACATGACACATTATTAGAAAGAACTTCCATGTTCTGGTCCTGCTTCAGTGTTCTTCCCATTGTCCTGTGTCACAGTCTCCTTGGTTAGCAAAATGGTGGACACCTCCCCAGGGCTGACAGTGACTTATTTTGGGCATGTAATCTAAATTAAATTAGTTGTTTTTCTTACTCTTGCCCGAACAATTTCTTTTAAGTCTGGGACTGACAAAAACTTTGGGGACTTTATCCTTCACTTTAAAGAGCCAGATAACAATAGAAAAGACAGTACAGAGTATACTTTTGTCTCTCACACCTATTATTTTCAGTGAGTTAGTGGCCCAGGAAATGGTGGACTCAGCCCCCTCATTTATACATTGGGAATATAACTGTCCCTCAGGATTATAGGGTGAGCATATTATATATTTAAAAAATTCATCACTAAGGATGCCTCCAAGAAGATCTGGCCTCTTGCTTTGCTGTGCTACTACAGACACATTTAGGCCTGGTCAAGGCACCTGGGTTCAGGCAAATTAGCAGCAGAACTTTGGTTTTCTTCTCTGATAACCCCTAGGAACTGTGCCTGGGGAAGATCCTGGGTCCTCAGAAAGGAAGAGCCTGCAGTCACTCTCTGGGTGGAATCTAGATCCAGGCAGTGCCCTGCTTTGCAAAGCAGCCTGTGTGGCTGTATTGTAATGCTCACGCAGGGTCTGATATCACTGGAGCTTAGAGGTAACCTCTCTGCTAAGCCAACGAAAGGGAGCCTTCCCTCTAATTCTGCTATAAATACTAGTGTGCATTAGCTAGCAGACCAAAAAATCAGTCACACCCTGAAGACACATAGAGCTAAGATTTTAAGTCAGCCTCATGGAACGGGAGCACAAGTAGTGTTGCTATAGCCAATTGTCTTGAATAGCATGGTCGATTCTTTGAGAGCCCATTGATCAAATGCATTAAGCGTTGTCTCTTCACTCTACTTCAGTAGGAGAAGTAGATGCCAGTGGATGTCAGAAAGGACAAGGGAACAGGGGATATTTTTAGGGTTCTAGCTAGGGCTCTGGCTGGGCTATTTGAAGATGAAGTTTAAAAGCCAAGGTTTGGGATTGTCCAGAATCTGGATGTGTCAGAAGAGCTGTGGGCTGGTCAGACTTAAGAAGGGTACAGATGTAGAGCTTGACATGCCAGCTCTAAGTCACGATACGTATGTGGATAATTGGTTTATAGTCTTGCTTGTGAGGAAGGAGTATTACCCAGAGAAAGCAGCTAAATTATCGTTGTTGTTTTTGGTAATGTTCAAAATATTGTCAGAAATGGATAGCACGACCCAGAACTGATCAGCGTAGGGGCTGAACTTGAGATGTAGCTCAATGGCAGAATGTCTGAAGTAAGAGTTGGATGACTCCGGGACGGGAACTTATGTGGCTTTAGTGCTCTGTTCAGGTTTCACTGAGAACCAGTTGTGACATCTTTTATATTAAATAAGCTGATGGTTTCTCTAGCCACCTCATTTTCACATTTGCCACTCTATTAGTGAAGACACCTAATGTTGTTGGAAGGTAATGCATAGGTAGACTTCTAGGGTTTGGCTATTCTGGTAAGTGCTGCCTGATGGTCCTGGAATGTGAGTTCCTGACTGTCCTTAGGTGCATCTTGATCTGGCAGTATGTACATAAAACCACACCATCAGTGCTGGAGCATGACACAGTCTAGTGCTGGCAGTGCCAAAGGAAGGCCTCCTTCCAGTCCAGTGTCCTGACTTTCTAGGGTCCCATGGACGGTCATTACTCCTGAAACGACTTAGAGGAAACTGCAGTTTCTGAGTACTTGGGGCAAGAAGAGATACCTGGGTTAGAGGACATCTTAACATAAGTCATTGGTCTGTGAGGAATGACACAAAATAGGGAGGGTGCCATTGTGTGGGCTTTCCCCTTCTGAAACAAATGACCCACCCTGCTGTGTTGTTCTGACAAATGCTGCATAAGGAGGGAGGAGCTTATTTTGGCTCACATTTCCAGGGTACAGTTTATTATGTTGAGACATGATGGCAGCAGGAGCTTGAGGCAGCAGGTCCCCTTTGTCTGCTGTCAGGAAGTCGCCATAGGGAAGGGTCCCTGCATTTAGATGAGGTCTTCCTATCTCAATACACTTAGTCTAAAGGATGCCTAGAAGCCTGTCTCCTTGGGGATCCTAGGTCTTAATCGAGTTGACAGTATTAACCACTTGGGGAATTGGGTTGAATGCTTGCATTTGCACTGATATTTTCTAGAAAGATCTTCAGGAAACTAGATGGGGATAGAATGAAGAGAACTTGCTTTTTGAATTATGTTGGAGACACTGTATGAGAGGAGGCTGCTGTACAGAATTGTATTGTTTACTCCTTGACTGCTCTGTGTCTTCAGCATCCTAGACTTGGTGTCTCCACATTAGTGAGTCCCGTGAGAGGCAGGACCATCTCCTCCAGCAGTGGAGGCTCCGAGGCCACACACTTTCCCTTCTGAGCATCAGTGCCTGGGGGTGAGGCTGCAACCCTGCCGTCTGTTCATGAAATACAGTCTGGGTTGTCCACAAGGAGCATCCAGAGCACTTAATCCATGAGGGGAGGGCTGCAGGAGTGCCAAGGCCGGTGCCAAGAGGCCTGGTTTTCTTGCATGACCTTGATAGCGGTCCCAGCATTCAGTATCCTTGGCTCCCTCTCAGGTTCCTGTGGATTTTGTGAGATACCTGATAGCCTTATAAGAAATGCATTCTCTCCTTAAGAAGCCGAATTAACTTCCCCTGTTAGGAACATTGTAGGGGTGAGCCCCACAAAGCTATCTGCCCTAAGGGTGGGGATAAGGAAATTTAGGACAGGTGGAGATAAAAGGAAGTGAAAGAGAAACAAATCCCTCTTCTCTCTTCCTCTGGAAGCCTGCCATGCTTCTGACTCCCCAGCCTTTTGTATGTAAGTTCTTATTCTGGTAAATAAATATATTATATTCCATATTGCATTGACCTTCCATATCAGAACATAATTAAGAACGCTGGCTGTATATGGCAGTGATTTTTCTCTCCTCATGAATTTAATGGTAACTTTATTATATGTATTAAAGTTCAAATGCAAATCTGCTTTAAAGTATGAGGCATTTCTGGTAACTCTGAATAGCTGGAGGTCCAGGGGTGCTGATACTAGACAGTATCATTGGGTGCCTGGTTTGGGTGGGATAGGCTGATAAGCAGTGTAAGTGCTCAAGTGATCATGGCAAGAGGTTGTACCATGAAGATGCCCCAGAAGGCCTGTTAGATGCCTTTAGTGATGACAAAGGATTATGTATTAGTGGGCATTCCTGATGCTATTGGAGGATCCAGATCTGTACTGGGTTCCCTAATTAGTTGTAAAATTCTGGGCATGATAGACTACCTCTCTGAGACTAAGTTGAATATACTTGCCATCTATTCCTATCTATAAATACTTTGTCTGTATTTCAAACACACTCATGTGACATTGTATAATTTACAAAATGCCTTTTCAACAGGGCATGTAATGTTTAATCTTCACTGTCAACTTTACTGGGCTTAGAATCACCTAGAAGATGAAGGTACACCTTTGGATACCTATGAGAGTATTTCCAGAGAATTAATTAAGGGGAAAACCACACCCTAAATGTGGGGTGGCACGAACCTGACACAAGCTAGAGTCATCTGGGCAGAGGTAATCTTAACTGAGAAAATGCATCAAATTGGCCTGTAGGCAGGTCGGGGGAGATATTTTCTTGATTAGTGATTGATGTAGGAGGGTCCAGCCAACCATGGGCAATGACACCTCTGGGCAGTTGTTCCTGAATGGTGTAAGAAACATAACTGAAAGTGAGCCAGAGAACACCAGTGAGCAATGTTCCTCGTGGGCTCTGTTTTAGTTCCTGTCTCTAGGTCCCTGTTTGAGTTCTTTTTTTCTTCTTCCTTTTATGGAAAATAGGTTTTTCTTACATTATATATCCTGATTATGGTTTCCCCTCTCTCTACTCCCCCCACCTCTCCCTCCCTACCTCTTTCCTCATCCAGATCCACTCCTTTTCTGTCTCTCAGTGGAAAATAAACAGGCTTCTTCGAAAGGATAATAATAAAATAAAACAAAAGCTAACACATCAAAATTGGACAAAACAAACATAAGGAAAAGAGCCCAAGAGAAGGCACAAGAATCAGAGACCCCCCCCATTCGCATACTCAGGAGTCCTGTAAAAGCACTAAACTGGAAGCCATAACATATTTACAGAGGACCTGGGGCAGACATGTGCACACTGCCTCAGTCTCTGTGAGCTCCTGTGAGCTTGGATCATGTTGGTTTAGCAGGCCGTGTTTTGTTGGTGTCCACCGTCCCCTCTGGCTCTTATATTCTTTCTGCCTCCACTTCTGTGGGGTTTCCTGAGCCCTGAGAGGAGGGATTTGATGGTAACATCCCTTTTAGGGCTGAGTGTTCCCAGGTCTCTCACTCTCTGCATAATGTCTGGCTGTGGGTCTCTCTCTCTCTATTTTTCCCCATTAATTATAGGAGGAAGCTTCTCCAATGATGGCTGAGCAAGGCTATTAGGATTAGGATAGTAGAATGTCACCAGGAGTCATTTTATTGCTATTTATTCCCCCCCCCTTTGATTTTATCCTATATCCTTAGGATATCTAGTCTTAGGTTGTTGGCTGCACAAGCCATGTGGTTCCATCTCGTGGGACCCTAAGTCAAATTAGATAATTGGTTCCTTATACAAATTTTAGCCACCATTGTACTAGCATATCTTGGGAATGGGAACACCATTTTAGATCAAAATGTTTGTGGCTGGTGTGGTATGTTCATTTTTCTTTTGGTGCTGTGCAGAGTACTTTGTTGCACAGAAAACACCAGAACATGAGTGAGGAGCCTATGTAGTCACCAGCTTGACTTTCCCAACGTAAGCTGTGTAGGTGTTTTCTTTAGCATTGGAACCTTGCTGTCAGTTTGTAGGGAGCAACCTATACTCTCAGCAATAGCCTAGGTTGTTTGGAGATTCTCATGGGACCCCTTTGGCCAACAACTCAATTAGATGTAAACCAATTCTGGTACTGAAAGCTTCATTTGGTGACAAGAGTGGTCATTTGGGGTCTGTCTCCCTCATTACCTGGCTATTTCAGTTAGATCACCTTTATAATTATATATATTTTGAGAATTTTATACTATGCGAGATTTCTATACTATCCCCTAAATGTCCCTTAATTTTAGTTGTCTCTCCCTGTATTCCTTACCCATCCCCTCTCCTCTCTCTTCCCCACTTGATGCTCCCATTCCAGCCACCCCACCCAATCCATCCATAACTATCTATTCTGGTTCCCTTTCCTATCTAGATCTATCTATCCCCACTAGTCTCTTACTGTATACCTAATCTATATACTTATACAGATCGTAGATTGGTTATGATTGTCTTAAAAAGCTACTATCTACATATATGTGAAACATATATTTGTCTTTCTAGGTCTCAGGCACTCAGGATGATTTTTCCCTAGTTCCATCCATTTACCTGCAAATTTCATAATTTTATTTTTTAATTGCTAAGTAATAAATGCTTCATTGTGTAAATATACCACATTTCCTTTATCCATTCTTCTGCAGAGGGCCATCTAAGTTGTTTCCAATTTTTGGCTTTTCTGAATAGAGCATCAATGAACATAGTTGAGAAAGTGTCTCTGTAGTAGGATGAAGCATTCAGGTAGATGCCCAAGGTAGACTCATTCCCATCTTTCTGAGGAACCACCATACTGATTTCCACAGTGGCTGTACAAGTTTGCACTCCACCAGCAAAGGATGAGCTGTCACTTTTTAAAATTGATCTTAGCCATTCTGACAGGTAAAGGATGAAATTTCAAAGTAGTCTTGATTTCCATTTCTGAGATGGCTGAGGATATTGAGCATTTCCTTACATGTTTCTCAGCCATTAGAGTTTCCTCTTTAGAGAATTCTGTGTAGATCTTTACCCCATTTTTATTAATTAAATTTATTCATGTTTTTTATATCCCAACCTCAGTTTCCCCTCCCTCCTCTCCTCTCATTCCCTTCCCCCAACCCACTCCTCCTCTGTTTCTGTTCAGAAAGGGGGCAGGCCTCCCATGGGTGTCAACAAAGTTAAGGTAGGACTAATCTCTTCCCCCTGTTTTAAGGCCAGGCCGGGAAACCCAGTGTGAGGAATAAGTTCCTGGAAGCCAGCAGAAGCCTTAGGGACAGGTCCTGCTCCCACCACTGGGAGTCCCACAAGTAGACCAAGCTACACAACTGTTCCTCATCTGTAAAGGGCCTAGACTGGTCCCATGCAGGCTCCCTAGCTGTCAGACCAGATTCTGTGAGCTCCTATGTGCTCAGGTTAGTTGTTTCTGTGGGTTCTCTTGTGATATCCTTAACTCCCCTGGCTTCTCCTCCCTCTTTTTAGCAGGATTTCCTGAGTTTGGCCCAATGCTTGGCTGTGGGTCTGCATCTTTTCTATCAGTTGTTGGATAAAGCCTCTCCTACGACAGTTGGAATAGCAGAATTTTGCTAGGCATTATCACCCTGACATTTTCCCCCCATCATATTTGATTCTATCCTAGGTCTCTGGGCCACCCAACTTCTGGGTCCTTCACTCCAGGCAGTAACAGGGGGTGGGCTTATTCTTGTGGTATGGGTCTGTGGCTGGACCAGTTATTGGTTGGCTATTCCCACAATTTCTGTGCCTCCCTTACTTACCCTCCCGCGTTATGTGGCTAGGCCCAGTCCCTCCACTGGAAGTCTGGCCTGGTCACAGGAGAAGGCAAGTTCAGGCTACGCATCCCCCATTGCTAGGATCTTAGCTGGGGTCATTCTTGTGGATTCCCGGGAGTCTCCCTAGCCCCAGGTTTCTTCCTAATCCCAAAATGTCCTCCCCCAGCTTCCAGTTATCTCTTTTAGCACTGCCTCCCTCCACCCATCCCCAAACCAGATCCCTCATTGTCCCATCTCCACCCACCCCAAGTCCACCCATGAGATCTCTTCTATTTTCCCATCCCCAGGAGATCTGTTTGTCCCTTCTTGGGTTCTCCTTGCTACCTAGCCTTTCTGGGTCCAAGAATTGTAGCATGGTTATCATTTATTTTATAGCTGATAGCCACTTATAAGTGAGCACATTTCATTTTGTCTTTCTGGATCTGGGTTACCTCACTCAGGATGATTTTTTTTTCTAGTTCCATACATTTGCCTTCAAATTTCCTGATGGCATTGTTTTTTAACAGCTGAGTAATACTCCATTAAATAAATTTACTACATTTTCTTTATCCATTCTTCAGTTGAGGGGCATCTAGGTTATTTCCAGGTTCTGGTTATTACAAATAAAGCTGCTATGAACATAGTTGAGCAAGTGTCCTTGTGGTATGATTGAATATCCTTTGGGTATATGCCCAAAAGTGGTATAACTGGGTCTTGAGGTAGATCAATTCCCAATTTTCTGAGAAACTGCCATATTGATTTCAAAAATGACTATACAAGTTTGCATTTCCACCAGCAGTGGAGGAGTGTCCCCCTGCTCCACATCCTCTCCAGCATAAGTAGTCATTTATGTTTTTGATTTTAGCTATTCTGACAGTTAGTTGTACGATGGAATCTCAGAATTGTTTTCATTAGCATTTCC
This sequence comes from Mesocricetus auratus, assembly GCF_017639785.1. Classification (NCBI taxonomy): domain Eukaryota; kingdom Metazoa; phylum Chordata; class Mammalia; order Rodentia; family Cricetidae; genus Mesocricetus; species Mesocricetus auratus. The sequence goes on from NW_024429182.1 coordinate 36,371,118, forward strand.
TGATGGTTAAGGATGTTGAACATATCTTTGTGTATATCTTAGTCATTTAACATTCATCCATTGAGAATTCTCTGTTTAGATATGCACCCCATTTTTTAATTGGATTATTTGGTATTTTTATATCTAGTTTCTGGAGTTCTTTATATATTTTGGAGATTAGCTCTCTGTGGGATATGGAGTTGGTGAAGATCTTTTTCCATTCTGTAGGCTGCCATTTTGTGCTGCTGACAATGTACTTTGCCTTACAGAAGCTATTTAGTTTAATGAGGTCCCATTTATTAATTGTTGATCTGTACTACTGATGTTATATTTAGGAAGTGGTCTCCTGTGCCAATGTGTTCAAGGCTATTTCTCATTTTCTCTTCTATCAAGTTCAGTGTAACTGGGTTTATGTGGAGGTCTTTGATCCACTTGGACTTGAGTTTTATGCAGGGTGATAGATATCTATTTGCATTCTTCTATATGTCAATATCAAAGTTATGCCAACACCATCTGTTGAAGATGCTTTCTATTTTCCATTGCATAATTTTGGTTTATTTATCAAAAATCAGGTGTTCAAAGGTTTGTGGATTTGCATCTGGGTCTTCGAGAACAATATAAAGAATCAATGAAACAGAGAGTTGGTTCTTTGAGAAAATCAACAATATACACAAACCTTTATCTAAACTAAGGGCAGAGAGAGAGAGAGAGAGAGAGAGAGAGAGAGAGAGAGAGAGAATATCAAAATTAACAAAATCAGAAATGAAAAGGGGCCATAACAACAGACACTGAGGAAATCCAGAGAATCATTAGGTTATACTTAAAAAAAACCTGTACTCCACAAAATTGGAAAATCTAAAAGAAATAGACAAAATTTTTTAATAAATACCAGTTACCAAAATTAAATCAAGACCAAAATAGGCAATTTAAATAGACCTATAACCTCTAAGGAAATAGAAGCAGATACTAAAAGTCTCCCAACCCCCCAAAAAAGTTGGGGGACAGATGATTTCAGTGCAGAATTCTACCAGACTTTCAAAGAAGAGCTAATATCAATATTCCTCAAATTGTTCCACAAAATAAAAGCAGAAGAAATATTGCCAAAATTCTTTTTATGAGGCCAAAGTCATCCTGGTACCCAACCCCCACAAAAACTCAACAAAGAGAATCACAGACCATTTTCCCTCATTAACATTGATGCAAAAATACTCAGTAAAATATTCAGAAATGGAATCCAAGGAATCTAAGATCAATCAAAAAGTTCATCCACCACGACCAAGTAGGCTTCATTCCAGAGATGCAGGGATAGTTTGTCTTATGAAAACCTGTCAATGTAATCCACCATACAAACAAACTGAAAGAAAAAAAAACACATGATCATCTCATTAAATACTGAAAAAGCCTTTGACAAATTCAACACCCCTTCATGTTAAAAGTCTTGATGATACCAGGGATACAAGGAACATACTTACAGCAATATACACCAAGCCAGCAGCCAGCATCAAATTAAATGGACAGAAAGCAATTCTACTAAAGTCAGGAACAAGACAAGGCTATCCACTCTCTGCATATCTATTTAATATAGTAGTAGAAGTTCTAGCTAGAGCAATAAGACAACAAAAGGAGAACAAGGGGATACAAATTGGGAAGGAAAAAGTCAAAGTATTACTATTTGCAGATGACATGATAGTATACACAAGAGATCCCAACATTCTACCAAGGAACTCCTACAGCTGTTAAACACTTTCATCGAGGTGGCTGGATACAAGATTAACAACAACAACAACAAACCAAAAAACAAACCACCACCACCAACAAAATACCCCGCCCAAATCAGTAGCCCTCTTATATACAAATGATAAGCCAAGAAAGAAATCAGGGAAACAACACTCTTCAGCAATAGCCACAGATAATATAAGATATCTTGTGGATGACTCTAACCAAGCAAGTGAAAGACCTGTATGACAAAAGCTTCAAGTCTTTGAAGAAAGAAATTGGAGAAGATATGAGAAGATGGAAAGATCTCCCATGCTCATGGATTGGTAGGATTAACATAGTAAAAATGGCAGTCTTACCAAAAGCAATCTACAGATTCAGTGCAGTCACATCAAAATTCCAACAATTCTTTACAGACCTTAAAAGAATCATACTCACCTTCATTATGGAAAAACAAAAAACCCAGGACAACTAAAACAATCCTGTACAACAAAGACTTCCAGAGGTATCATCATCCCTGATTTTATCCCATTTTTAAATTGGGTTGTTTATTTTCTGATAACTAGTTTTTGAGTTCTTTATGTATTTTGGATCTTAGCCCTCTATTGGATATGTATCTGGTAAAACTCTTTTCTCATTCTGTAGTCTGCCGCATTGTCCAAATGATGGTGTCCATTCATCCTTTCCTCCTCCTGCTCCTCCTCTTCCTCCTCCTTCCTTCCTTCCTTCTTTCTTCTTCCTTCTTCCTTCTCCTCCTCCTCCTCTTCCTCCTTCCTTCCTCCCTTCCTTCCTTCTTTCTTCTTCCTTCTTCTCCTCCTGCTCCTCCTTCTGTTTTTCAAGACAAGGTCTCGTTCTGCAGCTCTGGCTGTCCTTCCTGGTGCTTGCTTGTAGACCAAGCTGGTTTGAACTCATAGAATCCACCTGCCCCTGAATCCTGACTGCTGGGATTAAAGGCATGAACCACCACCGTCCCATTTGCTTTCAGTTTTATGAGATCCCAGTTATGAATTGTTGATCGTAGAGCCTGTGCCAATGGTGTTCTGTTCAGAAAGTCTTTTCCTGTGTAAATCAGTGTAAGACCATTCCTTACTTTTTCTTCTATCAGATTCAGTGTATTTGGTTTTCATACTGAAGCCTTTGATCCATTTGGAGTTTAGTTTTGTGTGGGTTGGTATGTCTTGTTTGACCAGCACCATTTGTTAAAGGTGCTTTTTCCCCCCAGTGTATATTTATGGCTTTTAAAAAATCAATAGTGGGGAGTCTGTAGGTGTGTGGATTTATGTCTGGGTCTTCAGTTCAATTCCAGTAATCAATGTCTCTGTTGTTGTGCCAATAGCATGCTGTTTTTATTACTGTAGCTCTGTAGTGCAACTTGAAATCAGGAATGCTGATATCTCCAGCAGTTCTTTTATTGTTCAGGATTGTTTCAGCTATCCTGAATTTTGTGTATGGGTGTGTTTCCATATGAATCTGAATATTGGCCCTTCAAGATCTGTGAAGAACTGTGTTGGAATTTTGATGGGGATTGCATTGAATCTGTAGATTGCTTTTGGTAGGATTACTATATTAATCTTACTGATCTATAAACATGGGAAACCTTTCTATCTTCTGATACCTTCTTCAGTTTCTTTCTTCAATGTCTTAATGTTTTTAGCATATAAGTATTGCATTTGTTTGGTTAGAGTTACACAAAGGTGTTTTATATTATTTGAGGCTATTTCGAAAGTTGTTGTTTCCCTGGTTTCTTTCTCAGACCATTCGCCATTTGTATATATGAGGGATACTGATTTTTTTTTAGTTAATTTTGTATCTAGCTAATTTGCTGAAATTGTTTATCAGCTGTAGGAGTTCCCCAGTAGAATTTTAGGGCCATTTATATATACTGTCATATCATCTGCAAATAGAGATACTTTGACTTCTTCCTTTCCAGTTTGTATCCCCTTGATCTCCTTCAGTTGTCTTATTGCTCTAGATAAGACTTTAAGTACTATGTTGAATAGATATGAAGAGTGGACAGCCTTGTCTTGTTCCTGATTTTAGTGGAATTGCTTTGAGTTTCTCTCTAAGTTGATGTTAGCTATGGGCTTCTGTAAACTGCCTTTATTGTGTTGAGGTATATCCCTTGTATCCCTAATCTCTCTGGAACTTTTATCATGAAGGGGTGTTGGATTTTTGTCAAAGGTTCTTTTTGCATCTAATTAGGTCATCACGTGATTTTGTCTTTCAGTTTGTTTACATAATGTATTACATTTATTGATTTATGTATGTTGAACCATTCCTGAGTCTCTGGGATGAAGCCTACCTGATCATGGTGGATGATATTTCTGATGTGTTCCTGGATTTGGTTTCCAAGTATTTTATTGAGAATTTATACATCTATGTTGATAATAAAAATTGGCCTTTGGTTCTGGCTTGGGAATCAGGGTAGTTAGGGCTTTGTAAAATGAGTTGCACAGTATTTCTTTTGTTTCTATTTTGTGGAATAATTTGAAGAGTATTGGCATTAACTCTTCTTTGAAAGTCTGGTAGAATCTGCACTAAAACCATCTGGCCCTGGGGTGTTTTTTGGTTGGGAGATTTTTATTTTTTTAAAATGTAAGTTGTGAGTTTATTGCATAGGTAACAGAATGAACCTGACCTCCTGGGTCCAGCCTGCTCTACAGTCAGTGTTTTATGTTTCCAGCTGGTTCCACAACTGCATTAAATAGAACTAGCATTTCTTTAAATGCTTTTAATTTTTGGACAGAAAACAGAACATTAGTGTACAACTGTCACAAATAAATGGGCAATAAAAACTGGGAGAGCAACTAGGGTAGCAGCAGCACTTCAAACAGGACCTTATAAAATAATTTTTAAAGACTACTTTTATTTCACAAGGTGGTTAGGTGTCTGTTTAAATTGCTTATCTGATCTTGACTTCGGTAAATGGTATGCATTGAGAAAATTGTCCATTTCTTTTAGATTTTCCAATTTGGTGGGGTACAGGGTTTTGTTTTTGTATATTCTTTTGATTCTCTGTATTTCCTCAATATTTATTGTTATGTCCCCTTTCAATCTTTAACTTTGTTACTTTGGATATTCCCCCACAACCTTTTAGTTAATTTAGATAAGTGTTTGTCAATTTTAATGATTTTTCTCAAAGAAACAGCCCTGTCTTAGTTAGGGTTTTATTGCTGTGAAGAGACATCATGACTGCGAAAATTCTTATAAAGGAAAACATTTAATTGGCACTGACTTCCAGTTCAAAGGTTCAATCCATTATCATCATGGTAGGACATGGTGTGCAGGCAGACATGGTGCTGGAGAGGAGCTGAGAATTCTACATCTGACCTGCTGGCAACAGAAAGTGAACTGAGACACTGGGTGTGGCTTGAGAATATATGAGACCTTAAAGCCTACTCTCATAGTGACACACTTCTCCAACAAGGCCATACCCACTCCAACAAGGCCACACTCCTAATAGTGCCACTCCCCATGAACTTATGGGGTCCAGTTACATTCAGACTACCAGGAACCCATTGATTCACTGATTCTTTGTATTTTTGTTTGTTTCTATTTTATTGATTTCAGCCCCGTGTTTGATTTTTCTTAACATCTACTCCTCTTGGGTATTTTGTTGTTGTTGTTGTTGTTGTTCTAGAGCTTTCAAGTGTACCATGACGTTACTAGTATAAGACCTCTTCAGTTTTTAAAAAAAATGTAGGTACTTAGTATCATGAAATTGCCTCTTAGTGCTGCTTTCATTGTGTCCTGTATGTGTATGTTGTATATTCATTTTCATTCAATTCTAGGAAGTCTTTTAATTTCTTTTCTTGATCAGTTATTCATTCAGTAGTGAGTTACTCAGTTTTCATGAGTTTGTAAACTTTCTGTTTTTTATGTTGTTGATGTCCAGCTTTATTCCATGGTGGGCTGATAGGATGCAGAACATTATTTAAGTTTTCTAGTATCTGCTGAGACTTGCCTTGTGTCTGAGTTTGTGTGGGCAACTTTGGAGAAAGTTCTGCGAGGTGCTGAGAAGCAGGCATATTCTTTTGTATGATTTTTTTCCCTTTTGGCATTTATTACTTTTTCTTTATTCCTTATGTTTAATATTTTGATTATTATGCATTATGGAGAATTTCTTTTCTGGTGTAGTCTATTTGGTGTTCTGCATGTTTCTTGTACCTTGATAGGCACTTCCTTCATTAGGTTTGGGAAATTCTCTTCTATGAATTTGTCGAAAACATTTTTCTGTGCCTTTGACCTGGGTTTTTTTCTCTCCTCTATTCCTGTTATTCTTATATTTGGTCTTTCATAGTGTCTCAGATTTTGTGGATATTTTGTGCCTGGATTTTTTTTTAAGATTTAACATTTTCCTTGACCGAGGTATTCATTTCTTCTATCTTGTCTTCAATTCTTTCTTCCATCTCTTGTATTCTGTTGGTGAGATTTGACTCTGAGGTTCTTGTTTGAGTTCTTAAAGTTTTCATTTCCAGATTCCTCTCAGCTTGAGTTTTCTTTATTGATTCTATTTCTACTTTCTGGTCTTGAACTGTCTTATTCACTGTTTGTTTATATTTTTCCTAGGCTTCTTTAAGGGATTTAATTCCTTTTTAAGGAACTGTATCATAGTCATAAAGACCATTTTTTTATTCAGCTATGTTGCAATACTCAGGGCCTGCTGAGATAAAGATTGCCGTGGAGTCATATTGTCCTGGCTGTTATTGATTGTGTTTTTACACTGACATTTAGGCATCTGTGCCTGGGAAAATTGCAATTCTAGGTGCTGATATCTGGTCTTGTCTTTGTCGGGTAGGTATTTGATTCCTTGGTTTCTGTTGTCTTCTCTGGTTCTTAGAAGACCATGTTGGTTGTGTGGTGACGGGTAGGAAATTCGTTTGGGATCCTGATAGGTGTGGCCACTCAGGGTTCCAGGTAAAATGTGTTTCTGTGTATTGGCAGCTGACAATTAGGAATGGGAACGGGCTAGGAGAGGAGTGGTCTGAGTGGATCCACAGGTGAAGGGAAGGCAAGATGTTCTAACAGGATCTGCTTATTCCCCTGGGAATGAGGTCAGAGAGTGAGGGGGCTGCAGCAGGTGGTCTGCTACGGAGCTGGGGATGAGACTGGGGACTGGACTTAGAGGGAGAGGTAAAGAGCTGCAGTTAGCCTACCTGCTTCTCTACCTGCTTTGAATTCTTGCCTCAGCTTCTCTGGGTCATGGACTGTGATCAGGAACACAGAACCCAAATTAACCCTTTCTGTTCTAAGCTACTTTCGGTAATGGTCTTTATCATAGCAATAGAAATCAAACTAAGACACAGACAGTAAGAAAAGTAACAATTACTGCTGGGTGGTGGTGGCGCACGCCTTTATTAATTCCAGCTCTCGGGAGGCAGAGGCAGGTAGATCTCTGTGAGTTCGAGACCAAGCCTGGTCTACCAAGCGAGTTCCAGGACAGGCTCCAAAACAATACAGAGAAACCCTGTCTCAAAAAACAACAACAAAAAAAAAAAAAAAAGAAAAAGAAAAAGAAAAAGAAAGAAAAGAAAAGTAACAAATACAAGGGGAAAAAATCTACTTTTTCTTATCAAAAGAAGAACTTATTAGCCATCTTATTCTTTTTAAAAATAAAAGCTAGGGCTCTGTATATTTCTTCTAGTACTCAGATCTGATGACACTCCCTGTTGTGCTAATCCACGTTCCTCCTCTCCCTCTTTCTAAAATACTTTTCATTTCCTCTATTTGTGACTTTATAATATTATATTATATGCTTCTATGTCTTACGTAGCTCCTTAGCTTTGCATAGAATCTTTTGACTGTGTCTTTCATATGAAGAAATTGGCCATTTCCCCCTCCTTTCTTCCTTCCACTCCCCAGTTTTTGATAATAACATTATTATTATTATACTGTCATAGAACTGACATTTTGCTTTTTGAATCTGTTACATCATCCAGATCTGGCCTCTACACCATTGCTACAACAGAGGAATCCATCCATGGAGTTTGCAGTGTGTGCACGCTATGAATGGTTCTGTCTTAGGGAGCACATTCTTTGTTTCCCGTTCACCTGAGGCCTCTGGAGGAGAGATTCCAGTTGCTCCCACATCCAGAGTGTCTTACATGATCTAAGTAGGGCTTGCATAGCTGTTATTGAGAACCCATTTTGCAGTCCTTAGATGATCTCTCCTTCCCTCCCTCCAGTTCCACTCCAACCCCTGCCTATAAAAAGATTAGGACTTAGAGGCAAACGTTTCAGAGAAAGTTACTGGACTGTGGTGGCATTATGAGTTCCCCATCCCCCCAGGGGATACTTAGAGATAAGCACTTGGAGATTGGATATGGGTCCCTTGGTGTTCGAGTGTGCCAGCATTGTGCCTAAAAAGGCTGGCTGGAATGCCCTGTGGCCTCAGTTTGGAAACAGATGTGTATTCACAGCTCAGGCTCTAACAAAATGCTTTTAGCTGGCTGGCTGGACTATAGGAGAGTGCTGGCCTGGAGTGAGGGCCCTGGAGGAGTGGGAGATCACAGGAGAAAGAGGTCCGGCTTGCACTGCAGATGCTGTGACAGGGACTGTGGCTCTGCAGTAGGTGTCAGAGGAACCAATGGGGGCTTTGCTGGTGGAGATCTTCAGACATGCTAAATGGACGATGATCAATAAATGATTAGTAACTAGATATCATCAGTCACAGCAAGCCGAGAAGTAAACACAAAAATAGGAAGTAGGATGTTGTAGTTGCCCCTTGCCCTTCCCTGTGCAGCCATGCTTATTTCCCACAGTAATGAGCCTAGTGCTGAGGGAAAAGAGCCGAAATTCAAATGAAATTCCGAGCTTTCACCAGGACACAAACATGGGCATGTTAAGGACTGAAATTTAATTATGGCTTGAAGAGATCAGAGCACATTTTTCATTTTATACTGGAAGAGAGGTCAAGGGCCTAACCTTGAATTCCATCTAATAAGTGAGTGAGGAGTGATAAAGCCCACAGAACAGCCTCCACCAACACTGGAAAAGGACAGGTGACCCTTTTCTCTTAAGACCCACCTGTACACATTGTTTCCTGTGGCCAGGAGCATGACAGGCAGAGGGCAGGAGATGCAATCCCACGTCACTCAGGCAAGCAGTGTTTTCAGCAGCCAAGGCAAAACACATACATATTCTTGTCTATTCTTTACTCAGTAGATGTCGTATTTTCATTGGTTTCTGGCTTTTGTCTTGGACCATGACTTTTCTATTTGCTCTGTTGAAACACCACAACCAAAGGCAACTAAAGGAAGTGAGTTTGTTTCTGCTTATGGTCCCTGAGAGATAAGAGTCCATCATAGCAGGGCAGCCAGCATGGCCACAGGAACAAGTAGCTGAGACAGGTGAACCGGAAGCGTGGCCAGACTATAAACTCTCAGAGCCCATCTCAAGCGATGCACTTCCTCCAGCACGGCTGCATCTCCCGAGGACTCTACAGTCTCCCCAAGTGACACCACCAAACAGGTGCTTAAGTACCCGAGCCTGTGGGGGACATTCCTCATTCAAACCACCACAGTTTTGATGCCTACCTTTCTGTCTCCTTGAAGCTTCTAATGACCCTTTGCTTTCTCGTGCAAACAAGACAAGGTACCTCACCTCGGATATTTTGTACCTACTCCTTATCTGTTCCTTAAGTATGGGTTCACTGTGTTATCATTGGCACATGCAAATTTTACTTGTCTAAAGAACACAAGTGGTTTGTGCAGGCATGTATACATATCACTGCCATCAGTTGCTGTCACCCCCATAAAGAAACCCTTTGTCTTAGAGAAGTCTCTTCCCATTTTCCTGTCATGCCACTAATTCTCTTTCAGTCTCTAGATTTGCTTACCATGGATATTTCAGGTAAATATAATCACATCATGAAAGATTGCTTTTGACTGTCAGCTTTCATTTGGCAACTTTTTAGTGTATCTGTTCTAACATGTGTTAGTACTTTTTCCTTTTAACTGCTGATTAATATTCTATTGTATGGTTATAATGTATTTTATTTCTTCACTGGTTGATGGATATTTCTACTTTGGGCTATTATGGGTAAAATGGTTTGGATATGAGGCACTTCTTAAAATGGCTTGTGCCTGGGGGTTTGGCTCCTTAGCCGGGAGAGGTTCTGGAAACTTTAGAAGTGAGTCACGGGGTGTGTGTCTTTAGAGGATGTGTCTTGTGCCATCCCTTCTCTCCTTGTCTGCTGTGACACGAGTAGCCTCTGTCACACGCTTCTGTAGCCATACTACTCTTCCCCACTGTTGACTCAGAATCCACAGAGCCTTGTAGTGTAGACTAGCACCTCTGAAACTCAGCCATATGGCCTTTGTGCCAGGTAACGTAAAAGCAACACAACCCCACTGCAATCGGTAGTGTACGCTATTTTCATTTTCTTTATTGACAGATCCTCATGCAGCTAAGGCTAGCTTGAACTCTCTGTGTAGCTGACGGCAACCTTGACCCCTTTTTTTTTTTTTGAGCATGTTTCCCATCCTCCAAACCACAGGCCATAGCGAGGAAACTCCATGCTGATTTTTGAAGAATTTGCTGACATTCTTCCCTTTTATACCAGCATGTTCTCCCTTCACTGTCTTTTTGTCTTTTTGGTCCTAGACATCTTTTCTTTTTAGTGTGGCTGACATTTCATTTTTAAGCAACATTTCATGTGTTTTTTTTTTTTGCCACTTGTATGTTTTAGGGGTAAATACGTGTTCACATTCCTTACTTAAAAACTGGATTGTTTTCCTTTTTGTGACATCATCTGATTTACAAACAATTCTGCATCTACAGGTTGTCATTTAATTTTGGTGGTGATGACCTTCCCAGGACAGAGGTTTTATTTTTTTTAATTTTGATGAAGCTTAGTTTATCCATTTTTAATTTTGTTCCCTGTATTGGAAGTCTTAAGAAGTTCTTCTGTTGGCCAAGGTCATGAAGACTTACTTCTGTTTAAAACATTTTTTGCTTCTGTGTGTATGCCTTTGTGAGTTCTTGTGTGCTGTGTGAGTACTGTGTCTGTGTAGGTCAGAGAGTTGGATCCCCTGGAGCTGGAGTTACAGTTGGCTGTGAGCTGTCAAATGTGGTTCTGGAAACCAAACCCAGGTCCTCTGTAAGAGCAGTAAGCACTCTTAATCTCCCCGTCCCCGCCTATGTTTTTAAAATTAGAGCTTTATTGTTGTAGTTTTTATTCTTAGGCCTGTGGTACCTTCTGATACACTTGTTCTGTATATAGCATCAGAAAGAAATCCAAATCTGATCTTTTGCATGTCTGTTTTAGGTCATAGTTAGGACACATTCTGTCATGATGGGGAAGTGACTGTGGCAATGGGAGGAGGCTGGTCACATTGTGACCTATGTTAGGAAGCAGTGTGAGATGAGTGTTTGTTCTCAGTCACAGACTCCACCCCCACCTTTAATCTGGAATGGGACCCCAGCCCTAGCCTTTGGGTTGGTGATGTCTACTTTGGGGATGATCCTCCTTCTCCTCAAGTAATCACTACAGAAATGCCCCAACTGGCACACCTAGAGATGTGTCTTCTAGGTTATCCTCACTCCAGTCTAGTTGACAATAAAGATTAGCCATTATGTCTAAGAACACAAAGAAAAGACATACATGCCACCTACACAGCCGCATGGGAAACAGCTAAGTTCAAACTAGAACAAAAAGTTGATGTTCTCAGGAAGAAACATACATGGGAGAAGTACCTTAGAAGAAAAGTGTGATCAAGAAACTAGGTGCATAAACCTCACACTTAGAGTGTCTAGACATTGAGACATAGTCTCCTATAGCCCATGCTTGCCTAAACTCACTATGTAGCCAAGGATGACCTTGAACTTCTGATCCTCCTGCCTCCACCTCTCCAGTGCTGGAATCACAGGCATGCATCACCATGCCCAGGTTATGAGGATGCTGGAAATCAAACCCAGGGCTTGGTGCACGCTAGGAAGTCACCCACTGAGATGCATCTCTAGTCTAGAGCCAAGAGGCATTGTTTCTCAGATATTAGGTATTTTTTTTCTGAATTCCTTTTTCATTTTGCCAGAGAACATCCTCAAATAATAATGCCCAGAAAGTAGTGACCAGAAGAGAATCAACTCAGGGCTTGAGTATTTGGTATCTTTGCTTTTCCTTTCTACTTGAGTGATGTTTGGCTGGCTATAGAGCCTTGCATTCAAAATACCCTCTGGCCCAAACTTTGGAGTCATTGCTGACCCCCTTGCTTTTATGTTTTACATGCAGGAGAAACTTGATGTTAAGCTACTTCTTAATCCTCAGTAGTCAGTCTGTCTATCCCTGAAAAGAAGCTCTTAGGGCCTCTCTGCATCTTGATATCAGTATTTAGTTTTCCGAAAGATAAAAATCATGACTTCTAAGAAAATAAAATGAGCAGGAATCATTAGTGAGGAAACCCTAGTAGTTCAAAGGTCATCTGAGAAACTGTTTACATCAACATTAAGGGAAGATGGTGGGCTAAGCAGACAATTGTTAATGAATAGAACTGTCTGTCACCTGTGAGGTTTTCTGATGCCCGGGACAGAAGTTGTTTTTGTTTCTACTGAAATAAGCCTAAAATGTAACCTCCTCTCAGAGGGGTAAAGTAGGCAATTGAGTGAGCATAGATACTACTTAACAACTTCTTTCTCTGGATTTGAAGTATCTGACAACCTTTTGAGGTTGCAAAGGTATGTCCTGGTGAGTGTGATCCTTCCTTCAACCTTTAGAATAGTCATTGACCTCTTTTAGTAAAAACTAAGAGTCATGTGACCTGAAGAGAAACCAGAGTGGCAGTTAAAAAAAAGATCTATCTTTTTTTAAAATATTTTATTTATTTATTATGTATACAATCTTCTGCCTGCATGCCAGCAGAGGGCATCAGAGCTCATTCAAGGTGGTTGTGAGCCACTATGTGGTTGCTGGGAATTGAACTCAGGACCTTTGGAAGAACAGTCAGTGCTCTTAACCGCTGAGCCATCTCTCCAGCCCCAAAAGATCTATCTTTTTTTTTAAGCACTGAATTTTTTCACTATTTTCATGATTTTTCCTTCCCTGCTCAATATGTCTTCCTTCCTTTTTTTTTTTTTTTGTTTGTTTGTTTTGTTTTTCGAGATAGGGTTTCTCTGTGTAGCCTTGGCTGTCTTGGAACTCACTCTGTAGACCAGGCTGGACTCAAAGTCAGAAATCCACCTGCCTCTGCCTCTTGAGTTCTGGGACTAAAGGGGTGCACCACCACCACCTGGCTCCTCTTTCTTTCTTGAATATGAAATAATCAAATGGCCCAGTATAAACTAGGGCCTCTTGCATTCTCTTTCTTTTTTAATTTTTTCTTATTTTTTCAAAAGTTCAGTTTTAATTATGTTCTCTATTTTGTTTTTTGAAGATTTATTTAGTGTGTGTGTGTGTGTGTTTTGTGTGTGAGAGAGTATATGCCAGATCTATGCTCCCAGAGACCAAAGGAGGGTGTTGGATTTTTTTTTTTTTTTATGAGACAGGGTTTCTCTGTATTGTTTTGGAGGCTGTCGGTCCAGCCCAGCCTCAAACCCACAGAGATCTGCCTGCCTCTGCCTCCCGAGTGCTGGGATTAAAGGCATGCGCCACCACCGCCCGGCGGGTGTTGGATTTTTACAGTGGGAGTTGCCTGATGTGGTTGCTGAGAAGTGGCCTCAGGTCCTCTTCAAGAGCAGCAAGTTCTTTTCACCACTGAGCCTGCTCCAGACCCTCTTTGATTCTTAATTTATCTTCTAGGTGTTTACTTGAATTTTGATTTTACCATTCTATAATAGTATTTATTTCACAATTATATTTTTGTAAAATTATTAACAATTTTTGATAACCAAATCATTTTCTATAGCAGCTGTTCTTGTTTGATGTATGCTACATTTTCATTTCTCTTTGAAGATATATTAGTTATATTAGTATATTTTTATTGTCTGAGAAATATGTTTTCTGCATTGTAGTGAGTGGTCTTGTTTGACTTTACCTGGAGAGATGTTAAAAAAATCTCTTCTGTCCCAGGAAGGGAGTCACCAGAGGCCAAAGAAATGATAGCAGTAAGTATTATGGAATACCACAGGAAACCTGTTACTTCATGTACTACCAATAAAATAAAAAAAGGAAAAATATAAAAGAGCATACCTGACACTTTAAATATTAATATCCTCCATTACTAACTTTGAAACACAATTTTTCTGGAAATTTGAAGTTGGTTTACTGTGCTTGCTAGTTTTGACTCAACTTGACACAGGTTAGAGTCATCTGAGAGGAGGGTGCCTCAGTTGAGAAAATGCTTCCTTAAGAGTGGCTGGAGACAGGACTGTAGGGCATTTTCTTAATTAGTGATTGACAGGGTAAGGCTCAGCCCACTGAGGGTGGAGCCATCCCTGGGTTGGTGGTCCTGGGTTCTATGAGAAAGCAGGCTGAGTAAGCCACGGGGAGTAAGGAGTACTCCTCCATGGCATCTGTATCAATTTCTGTCTTCAGGTCCTGCTCTGTTTGAGTTCCTGTCCTAACTCCTTTTGATTATGAACAATGATATGGAAGAGTAATCCAAATAAGCCCACAGACACTGAGAACAATTAATGAGTGGGACCTCTTGAAACTGAGAACCTGCTGTAAGACAAAGGACACAGTCAGCAAGACAAAAAGGCAGCCCATAGAATGGAAAAAGACATTCATTAACCCCACATCTGACAGAGGGCTGATCTCCAAAATTTACAAAGAAATCAAGAAGTAAGTCTCCAAAACATCAAAGGATCCAATTAAAAAGTGGGGTACAGAACTAAATAGAGAATTTTCAATAGAGGAGTCTAAAATGGCTGAACGACACTTAAGAAAGTGCTCAACATCCTTAGCCATCAAGGAAATGCAAATCAAAACAACTCTGAGATACCATACCATGTTTGTCTTTTTGTGACTGGGTTATCTTGCTCAGGATGGTTTCTTCTAGTTTCATCCATTGACCTGTGAATTTCAAGGTGTCATTGGTTTTTTTGTTTGTTTGTTTTTTGTTTTTTTTTTAACTGCTGAGTACTCCATTGTGTAAATGTACTTCATTTTCTTTATTCATTCTTCGGGCGAGGGGCATCTAGGTTGCTTCCAGTCTCTGGCTATTACAAATAATGCTGCTGTGAACATAGTTGAACAGGTGTCCTCGTGGTATGAATATGCATCCTTTGGGTATATGCCTAAGAGTGGAATTGCTGAATCTTGTGGTATGGTTATTCCCATTTTCCTGAGAAACCTCTATACTGATTTCCAAAGTGTCTGTACAAGTTTTCATTCCCACCAGCAGTGGAGGAGTGTTCCCCTTTCTCCACATCCTCTCCAGCATAAACTGTCAATGGCGTTTTTGATTTTAGCCATTCTGACAGGTGTAATTACTTTGTTTTAACTGGAGCCAAACAGCATCCTTGGGTTGCATCTGATTGATGTTTCTCCACATTTGGTGAGGTCTATAACCCTCTCTTCTTGTTTTTATCTGGTGAAGAAACTATTTTTTTTGACAGTTTGAGTTATTCTGCATCTCATCGTGGGTTTGCCAAGCTCTCCTCTGTCCCTTTTCCTGTAACTGGCTGTTAAATCTATAGGCTTGACCTGGCTCAGGTTGCATTCTGGAGACAAACTACCCCTCAGTGATGACTCACACTGTCACCAGAAGCACTCATTGTCTGCTGTCTCTCTTCTTGTAATATGGTTGCCACTGATGCCATTTGTACAACTTGAATAACTTCAGTCTTTTGTGTTTAAAAACATGAGTAAATTAGTCACAAGTAGAAGTCCTTGGACTGTTGATCCCATCCTGGGTCCTTGAAATCCTTCTGTCCTCTGATTTGTCAGATGCTTGTCTTTGGAAAGGGCCTGCATCTACGTAAGGAAGCCACACACTGCAGCTTTCTCTTGGTGCTTTGTAGTTTATCTGAACACTAGACCAGTTCTCCTCTGAAATGCTTATTGTTTAAGTCATATTTATTTCCCTCTGTCTCTACTGGCTTACCTGTTAAATCCTCCCAGAAAACCTGTAACCAATAGGAATATTTGGGGAGTAATCAGTCACTATGCGATCATGTTTACTAAGTGCATGCTTTATGGTAGCCTTAGTTTTAGGCTTATGGGTACAAGTAGACTCCTTAGATTTTGTTGTTTCTTTTCTAGTGTTAGAACATTTTAGATGTCACTGGACATACCTGACTACCTGATCAATGCAAGCTGATTTGTTACTGGAGTATATAAAATATTGTCTGCCTATTTTTCTTTTTTCTCTCACTTCCTCCTTCTCTCCCTTTCTTCCGCGGTTTTTCATGTTCTAGAACTTTACATATATGGAAGCACAAAGCATATATATTTTCACTTGTGTATTTCTGAAATCACCCATATTGTCACATATATCAGTGGCTTGTTCCTAATCATCCTGGGCTTGATTCTATTGGAGACTCCTTGGGGAATTACTGATTCACAGCTGTATTTAAAGGCCAATAATAACATGCTTGTTTTAGTTTATAATGGCTTTCTCAATAGCCTCAATCATTTTTAATTTTAAACTTCCTTTCATTTCCAGAGGGATTTCATGGCTGCCCACTTCTGAGTCTTTGGCCATTCTGATGAGTAAATCTTTTTATGTTTATCTTTTCTTTGTTGGTATTGTGCAATCCAGTTCCTTGGGATCCCCCCCCAGTCAATTCTACCTTCCAAAACTTTGTGCTTTCCCCTGTTATTGGTCTTTTAAATTTCTGCATTTAAAGATTTCACTTTAATGCTATTTTGGTTTTTTCAGTAACTAGTATTCTAAACTACCTGCTAAGAGTTAAGAGTACTTGCTGTTTTTGCAGAGGACTAGGGTTGGCTTCCTAGTACTAACATGGCAGCTCACAAACCTTCTGTATCTTCAGTTCCAGGATATCTGATGCCCTCTTCTGGCCTCTGTGCACACTGCACACACACAGTGCACATACACACATTCAGAAAACACTCAAACAGATTTAATGAAAATAAATGTCTAATTTCATTCTTAAAACATAACCATTTTTAAGCTGATGCCTTCCTGTAGTTCCTATCTGCCTATTTCTAGAGTGAAATTTAGAGACACTTAATACCAAGCTATGGTGAGCATGAGTATTTAATGAAGCTGTGTGTTGGGATTATGGAAAACATTAATCTAGAAGGAATAGGCAAACCCAGGGCCTTGCTTCTGGGTCGCCACAGACTCTGCCAATATTCTTTTTAGGGGCCACATAATTAAGACCTGGATTAAAATGACATCTCAGTTGCAAGAGATCTGAGTTGAGGTGAAATTATAATACCAAATCAAAACAGTAATACCTTTTGGATAAAAGCATTTGATATAAGTATACCAATAAAATATAATGCACATCAGTAAGCACGAGTGAAAGGCTCTCCCTAGGAAGGAGGACTCTCTCCTTAGGAGGACTTTCCCCTAGGAGGACTCTGACTAGTAAGCATGTGTGAAAGGCTCCCCTAGGAGGAGGACTCTCTCCCTAGGAGGACTCTTTGGCTCTCTCTACAGCTCACCCTCTAAGATAAAAGTCATAGACAGTCATTTCTCTTTGCACCATGAACTTTGTGTTTCTTCAGAGTGAGGTCTGCTTCTGTGAATTCACTGCCCCAATTTGTGGCACTGGGCAGATGAAGACTCACTTGAGGGCAGGCATCTGAGCTCAAAGAGCAGAAAGCATGGGTTAAATACAGGCACGCTTTGTAGAGAAGTTGTGTCAGGCTCCCAGCACAAAACAGATGGCAGAATTATAGTATGACATGAGGTTAAGGAAGGGACAGTTCCAAGCACCCATGCATGCTGTGAGGAGGGCACTATCACTGTTCTCTCAACCTGGGCTGCGGGGCAGGGAGGCTGCATCCAAGAGCCAACACCCTGGGCAGAAGCTCAGATCAGAGAGGGCCCATGGCTTCCCTTGAGGGCACAGCTGGCCAGAGGTGTAGAGAAGGCTACAGAGGGCCAGTTCCACAGCTTCCCTCGCTTTTCTCTCTCTGGCCTCCGACACGGCTTCTCTATGACTGAATTGAACTAGAGGCCAAAGGCAAAGAAGTCATTTAGTGGGGTCTTCAGAGAAAGTTCTCACAGATGGATAGGATAGGGTGGGGGTGGGGGGCATGGGAAGGGAAGCTCATAGACTAAAGAGTGAAAGGCCAGTGCCAGGTCTAATGACAGTCTTGTAAAACTCACTTTGTAATAACAAACTGCCTCCTCCAAAGAGGGAATGCCCTTTATTCTTCTTATTCATTTTCTTTTTTCAAGACAGGATCTCTCTATGTAACCCTGGCTGGTCTGGAACTCGCTCTACAGAGCAGGCTGGTCTTGAACTCACAGAGATCGACCTGCCCTTGCCTCTCAAGTCCTGGGATTAAAGGCGTGTGCCATTATGCCCAGATTTCCTTTCCTTTATTCTTTTTTTAATTTAATTTAATTTTTAAATTATATGTACATTGGTGTTTTGCTTGCATGTGTGTCTGTGTGAGGGTGTCAGATCTTGGAGTTACAGTTGTTAGCTGCCATGTGGGTGCTGAGAATTGAACTCAGGTCCTCTGAAAGAGCAGTCAGTATTCTCAACTGCTGAGCCATCTCTCCAGCACCCCCTTTCCTTTATTCTAAATAATAAAAGTGTGTGTATAGTGTTTTTCAGAGGACTTTAAGATAATTTGTATAACACATCAATTTCTCAACATTGGTAAAGACAAAGACATCTTGAACAGACAGGATAAGTGAGTCTTGCAAATTTGCACTGGATCCTGGCCCCATATTTCAGATTTCTATAAAGAAAACCTCAAATCACCTGCAGTGATATTTTTAAAGGAAAGAATGACTAAAATATAAGAAATGTAAGAAAAATGTCCCCTTCTTGACTGTTGCTGGGTGGCTTTTGTGACACTGATGTTTGTTGTTAACAGCTGATGTTTTCCTAGTGTTTGTTGTTGGTGCAACATCAGTGAAAGTCAAGGCAGAAACTCAGGCCTTGGAGGTCACACCATCACAGGGTAAAGCCAGAGGAGTCAAATTAAAGGTACCTGGGAGACCTGTGTGTCCCTTATAATTCCAGTAGTTCCCTGGCACCCAATGCTGCTTCTGAAAGTGGTCCTCAGAGGACTCTAAACTGACTTGTCCCTGTTATTAGCATCTTACTGTAGTATGATGTATTTGTCACAAGCTAGAATCAGCAGTGATACTGTATGGTCAGCTGAAGACCCTGATCTTCAGATTCCCAAGCTAATCATCCTGTCTGCCTCTGTCTGGGATCCCATCCAGGAGACCATGTTACATAGCTGCCAGGTCTGCCAAGGGTCCTCTTGGCTGAGGTAGCTTCTCGGGGTTCCCTTGTCCCCTAGGATGGCATTGACATACTTGAGGGATGCTTATTAGGTATTTTGCAAGATTGAAATTGTCTGATGTGGTACTCAGATGGAGGCTATTATGAGTTGGGCCAAGAGGAAAAAGAGGAAGAGGAGGAGGAAGAGGGGGAAGAGGAGGAAAAGTTTCACAGTTGCAAAGTACTATTTCCAGTTCATCTTATTGAGGACCCATGCTCTAATGGGGAGTTACTTATCTCCTCTTGGATGCTATATTTTTTTGGGAAGGAAGTCACTCTGTGCAGTTCATTAGAGACTGGAGGGTGAAGTATCTTCATGAATTATTTGGGATCTTCTACATGGGAGATTTCTATTTAGTTTTTGAAAAACTGACTGTATTCTATAGCAATGACACTATTTTCTGTTCACATGACAATGTCTAAATGCTCCCCATCCTCAGCGACACTTGGCATTGTTGACTTTGAAAATTTAGCCATTTAAAATGGTGTGGAGTAGTGGTGTTTCATTGTAATTTAACTTCCATTCATCCGTGCCGCGCGTCTCCCCCTCACCCCCTCCCCGTGTGTGTGTGTGTGTGTGTGTGTGTGTGTGTGTGTGTGTGTGTGTCCAGGTCAACATTCTTTAATCGGATTGTCACTTCATTACTGAGGTAGGTGTTATTTCTGTGTTCTACAAACAGATGTAAAATATTTGCTGTGGGGCTGGACAGATAGTTAACTGGTAAAGGCTTCACATTGCAAACATGAGACCCAAGTTCAAGCCCCAAAACCCATGTTAAAAAAAAAGACCAACTAGGCATGGTGTTATGGTGTTGTACTGTAATTTCAGCTATGGGGAGATAGAGACAGGCAGATCCCTAGGGCTACTGGCCAGTCAAGCTAGATAAATCTGCGAATTCCAGACAGAGACCCTGTCTCAAAAAACAAGGTCAATGGTGCCTGAAAAAGTATACCTGAGGTTGTCCTCTGGCCTCCACATGCATGTGTGTACACACAAGAACATATATATATATATATATATATATATATGTATAAGTAAAATATTTTATGTTATGAGAATATTTTCTCCTAGTTTGTGTCTTTGATGAGCTTAAGATTCTGTTGAAGAGTTTTGGGGTCCAGTGTTGAGAGTGATGGGACTTCATACACCTTCTATGCAATGGTGTTAATTTTTAATAATAAAGATTAGTGATTATGCAGTGTGGGGATACAGGCCATAACCACATTTTCCTCTAAAGGTATCTTATCTTGAAATAAAGGAAAATTTCCAAAGCCAACTTTTGAAACGGGATTCTTCCTGACAGCTGCCTGGGTCCTAGAATCACATCAATTCCAAATGAACACACAGGACACTATATTAATTATGAAGCTGTTGGCCATTTGCTATGGTTTCTCATTGGCTAGCTCTGACTTAATTATTACCCCATAATTACTAACATATATTTATAAGGACTTATCTTTCCAAGGACACCCTCCTGATGTGTCCTCTCCTCCTGGGAGATCACATGGTGACTCCCCACTCTTGACTACATTTCCCAGAATCCTCCTCAACTCCTAGTCCCACCTATCTTGCATCCTATAGGCCAACAGTGCTTTATTCATCAATCAATAAGACATATTTACAGAATGACATCTCCCATCAAACTTTAAGTCTTCTGTGTAGTCACACTAGTTGTGTTGCTGGGTCTGAGGACTATAGACACACTACAGCTCTTCAAATAGCAACTGCTATGTGGTGTTCATGTGGGAAGGCTGCACTCTGTCCTTGGTCAGTTCCGGATCCTTCGTTCCCCATGAGTGATACAGTGCAAAGGGCATGTGTTGTATGCTGCTCCATCAGTGGGGATGCGATCTTGTGACAGGCACAACAGCAGCTCCCACAGGATTTCCCAAAGATTTGACAATGGCATTTATGCAAAGAAACAGTGAAAGGAAAGAAGCCAAGTTCTATTGCCCAGGAAGAAGGAGACCCCCTCCCCCAGGGAAAGTGGCATTGTGTGGCGTTAACTGTTAACTCACAGAATGGGTCTGAGGAGATCTTGCTGGCCTGATCTGAAATAAGAACAGAAGTAAAGGAAGATGTTTTTGGTATATTGAAGTTTATGTATAAACTCATTTGCTAGCTAGCTTTGACATATGACTGGCTTTAATACTGATAATTATGGACTCTGATGTTTTATATTTGCTTTTTTTCTGATAAGGTCTCATTTTTTTTGTAGTAATCAGTTCTCAACTTGAAAGACACATTTAATCTCTAATTGATACCAAGCAAATACTGACTTCTTTGGTGACTTCAGTCAGTCCTTAATTATTTGAAGTGATTCTATTTTTAGCTTCAGAAAAAAAAGTTTATGGAAGATTATTGAACATTCTTTAGAACGTAAGCTGCTTTGGACTGAAACAAGATCCTATCCCCTTATTTCAGTTCATATACTGCGATTTCTGGGTGTTAATGACTCAGCTTCTTATTCTTCCTATGGTCTGCTTAGATCTCTGGGCTCTACATCTACCTCCTGCAGTTACTGGCCAGTAAAATTCAGGCAAAGTCTAAATAGTCCAAGGAGGAAATAGCTGGAGCATTCTGTAAGGTACAGATAAAAGGTCAACGAAGAAGAAATATTTGCAAAGAGGAAGAAAATAGGAACCTGAGATTGCTTTAAAGACTGGAGAGCACACAGAACTTAGAACTATGAAAAAAATTAAAACATGACTTCACTTTGTTTCTTAAGGTTTTGACTTTTTTTCCTTAAAGCTTCCACCAGAAAGATAATGTCTGCCATAAACATATGTATTTAATATATATCTGTACCTGAAACCATCTGCATGTTTAGCCATGGTCTTTTCTAAGCACCCATTCTGTCTTGTTGCAGGTAAATCTTTTTGTGCTGCTCTCTGTGGTTTGCATCCTCTTAAATCTGGCAGGATTCATCCTGGGCTGTCAAGGAGCACAGTTTGTATCCAGCGTGCCCAGATGTGACCTGGTAAGTACCCTGTAGCATCACCGTACTTGGGGTGGAGCCTGGACTGTCAGCCTCGCTGGTTTGCTACATGCACAAACTAGGAAAAGTAAGCTGGGAAAAGCCTGCTTCTAGGTACCTTCCTCAGTCACTGGTCATTTGGCTAGAGTAGCAAGTGGCCAGTACAACCCTAGTACGAGAGCAGTGTGATGCAGCAGCTAGGTAGGGGATGCATGGATCAGGTCTCCACAATTGATGTGCCTGCCTGCATCTAAAGAGCAAAAATGAATGTTACCAGAATCCAGGCCAAAGATCCTTTGTCTGAAAGCTTTGGAGGCCAGGTGTGCATCAGCATTCGGAGATCTGCTGATTTTGGAGGAGAAATATGATGCACAGACCATCTATTACGTAGCGTGTCAGTGGCATCTGGGACAGAAGGCTGTGATCAAGACTTGTGGTTTTCAGAGCTTTCTGGATCTCATACTTGTGAACAAGAAGCTGTAAATTCACAGAATCGCTGTAAGTTCACAGAATCTCTGTGAGTTCAAGGCCAGCCTTGCCTGCTTAGTGAGTTCCAGGATACCCAGGGCTGTGTAGAAAGACCTTGTCTCAAACAAAAACAAAGAAATAAAGAAGCAAAAAACAATTCAAATAATAGTTTTTATAAATTGTGGTGAAGCGCTCATAAAACAATTCATTTTAACCATTGTCTGTTACAGTACAGTAGTGTCACATACTTTAACACTGCTCTCCAGAGCTCTGCCTGTCTCTACCAGCCCCTTCCCAGCTACCCATTGTCTATCTTATCAATTCAAATACTCCAAAGACATTCATATAAATAGAGTCACACAGTTTTTGTCTTTCTGTGGGTGATGTCCTCAAGGTATAACCATGGTATAGTCTGTGTCAGAGTTCTTTCCTTTTAAAGGTTGAATAATACTCCATTGTCCGTACCGATGACGCTCTTTGTCCATCATTGGTGGATGGATCCTTGGGTTGTTGCCACCTTTTGTCTATTGTATGTAAAGCCAATGTGACCAGCAGTGCACAAACCTCTCGCCCAAGCCCCATTGTCAGTTCCTTTGAGTGCATTACCCCAAAGTGGAATTTCTGGGTATCTAAATGTTAAAAAAGTTGCGGTGGGGGAACATCTACCAATCAGTATTTCACTTAGTACAAAAGCAAGGGCCGACTCTAAACGGGTTATAGTAAATCTTTTGCATCTAGAATTTTGTCCCATTGCAATCTACCTTATAGAAACAAAGAAGATGCAAAGGTTGACTTATTACTCGAAAAGCTGTGGTCAAGTTCTTGCAGTGAAACCCACAACCTTCCCAATGAGGGAAGCTCCCAGGGCCTCACAAAACCTGTTGTTCTTTCTCACATTCTTTGAAACTTTTAAAACAAGCATTAAAGCTTTTTGTTCAAATGAGAGTGGTGACCATCGCTGACCAGTTGTTATGACGTGAATGTCTTCAGGTGAAATATAATGTGAGAAGCACAGTGGTGGTCAGTCTGGAAAGGAAGCTGCACATAGTTCCTTCAGTTGGTATGTCATACCAGTTGGTATGACATTTATTAGTATGAAAGGGACTCGTATTTGTTAGGATTCCTATTGCTGTAATAAAACACCATGACCACGAGGTAATGACTTCTGGGTTGAAGTGTGGAAATTGAGCATTTGGAATTGGGGCAAGTTTTATTGTTTTTTTTCAGGCGACTTAAAGCATTTAAAGAGAAGTAAGAACAGATCTTTAGACATACCAAGCAGAGGTGGAATTAAAAATGAAGGTGTAGGTGTTGGGTCGGCAAGGGTGGTGAAGGAAATGCACTGTCGATTGCTGTTGTTTGCACAGAGCCTCAGGGACTTCCTCGTGGCAAGTAGGCATGGAGTTTGTCATTCATGACCATGTAATGATTAAGCTTTCAAGGAGTCCTGTTTCAAGGGATTAGCTTGCACTCATCTGGACAATCTTGCCTGCATCTGAGCTCATGCTGAAAACTGAGGACAGCAGAAGTCCCTGTGTACTTTGCTGTCTGGTGGGAGACTACAGCCTTGCTGCAATCCCCTCCCTGGCCCACCTTCCTTCACTAAACACCTTACAGCAAGAATGGGCAAAGGGAAGAAGGGACCCTCTGTAAAATGACACCTAGCACTGCCAGAGGGAACTGTGAAATGTGGGCCTTTGGATGAGGTCTGGAGGTTTGCACCAAGGACCAGAAATGGAAACCACCCTGAGTCATGTGGAAATTAGTTTGGTTGCCATGAGGAGGAAGCGGAGTAAGTTGTCATCTGTAGAAGGGTTGACTTGTTACTACCCAGTACTGTGATCGGTGCTAACTCAGGCACTGTTCAACTTAATGTGAAGCAGCCCACTGCCTGTGGGAGGAGTAGGACAGAGGGGTGCTGAGAGGTAGAGGAGCTGTCTGTCACACACTCCCCACCCCCACCCTCCATGGAGCCTAGCTTAGACAGAGAGACCTTTGCATCTAGAGGGTGAGAAGCTAATGTCTATGTTAACAGTGGGACTTATCTGCAACACCGTGTGACAATGGTGGGAAAATTCTAATACAAACAGCCCTGTGTGTGGTTTTAGGTGTCGGATGTTGCTAAGTTGTCACTAGACGGAACATGAAAGGACCAAGTTATGGGAATGCACAGTAGAGATAATTGTAGAACCCATCAAGGTGACTCTGATTGCCATTCTTTGTATCAGAGACAGAATTTACATAAAACACAGATGTGATAATGCATCTCTTAAACATGATTTTATGATGAAAAATGTTGAAATCCATGGAGATCTAGAAGGGGTTCTACTAATCTAAAGGAACAAAAAGAAAGAATGATGGTTGTCCCTGGAGAGGAAATAGACACTGATGGAGAAGGGTGGTGAAGGAATGTTCTCAGATATGATGGTAACAGCTGGTGTTGAGAAGGGCTTGGGTTACACAAGTACACTCCTGAAACTCCTCAAATGGCACACTTACTATTTGTATATATGTAATGTTTTTGTTTTGTTTGTTTTTTGAGACAGAGTTTGTCTTTGTAGCCCTGGCTGTCCTGGAACTCTCTCTGTAGACCAGGCTGGCCTTGAACTCAGAAATCTGCCTTTGCCTGCTTTTGCCTCCCCAATGCTCAGATTAAATGCATGAACCCCTCCCCCCAGGTATAATTTATGTAGAATATGCAAATTTTACCTAAAAAGAGAAAATAAACTATAATAGCCAATTTCCCCGAATGTTACATAATCTAGTAGTGGGAATTTTTTTCCTTTAGTTTCCTACTCAATTTCAATAGGAAGAACCATTTTTTCTTATTTTCACAAAACTGAAACTCAGTACTGCAACTAGAGGTTAAGAACATTAATTCAATAAGAAAAAAATAGCCTCACCTGCTTTAACAATTAAAACTGACTGTGTAGTCGTTGAAGATTCCTGAAAGAGTTTGCAGTTAGTGAGTTGAGAGCTGCCTAATTAACACTTAGTGAATGGGCTATAACCTTGCCTTTTAGGACAAAGGGAAGCAAAGCCAACTTCACCAGTTCAGACTGCAGAGCAAGAAAGATTGCCTCTGTCCTCAAGTTGGGGTTTATTTACCCAAACCAGGTGTTATGTATTTTCTCAGCTTGCTTAAGAAAAACTTGGAAGTGGCCAAAAGTTTGCAGAGCATCTCATTAAGAATGTGCAAGGTTACTCATCAATTATCACTTCACTAAAAGTCTATGCCTGCATTGAGAATGAGCACGGGGAGGTCTTTCTACATGGCTCAGGACTACTTACTGTTCACAGAATTCACCCTGTGTTTCTTACCCTTGAGGTAGATTGGAATTCTCTTGCCTTCTTGAAATCAAAGTCAATCATGTGATTCACTTTGGCCACAAAGTTATAAGCTAAAGTGATGGGCAACACTAACTCTGATTAGTAAAATTAGAGGATACTCAATTGAGTTTGAATTTCAGATGAATTGCTAATGGCTTTTTTGTTACTATCAACATGCCTCAAGCAATGATTGACACATTCTTTATTTTAGACGATTGTTTGTTTGAATTCACACTTGCATTGGGTGTCCTATATCTTATCTGACATTTCTTAAGTGTTGTTTACTATGTGCTCTCTATCTCTTAGATATGTCGCTCATGCCACAGCACTGAGATGGTGAATGTTTCTTTCTTTCTTTTTTTTAATACTTTAACTTTATTTTATGTGCATTGGCATAAGGATACCAAATTCACTGAACTGGAGTTACAGACAGGTGTGAGCTGCCATTTGGTTGCTGGGAACAGAACCTAGGTCCTCTGGAAGAGCAGTCACTGCTCTTAACCACCGAGCCATCTCTCCAGCCCCCAGATGGTGGATGTTTCACAACTCTGAGTCCCCAAAGGAATATGACATAAAGAGCCCAATGTTGTCCTGTTGTGGCCTTATAGCATGTATAAGAAACGGACTTTGGGGCAGACAAGATGACTCAGCAGTTAAGAGCGTGTCTTCCTTTTCTGGAAGACCTGAGTTCATTTCCTAGCACCCACATTGGGTGACTTACAGCTTCCTGTAACTTCAGCTCCAAGGGTTCCAGTGCCCTCTTTTGGTCTTTTTTGGAACCATACACATCCCATCACATCCTGTACAATATATGCAGTGTGGTATAGCAATCACTGTTCTGCCTCTTTCCTTAAGGTGGACTTGGGTGAAGGCAAGATCTGCTTCTGTTGTGAAGAATTTCAACCAGCCAAATGCACAGACAAAGAAAATGCCTTGAAACTCTTTCCAGTTCAACCTTGCAGTGCTGTTCATCTCCTGCTTAAGGTAAGATTGACAGCTCACAGGCTCTGCTGAGATATGCACATGGGGGGGGGCTAAGAAGGCTCCTTGAGATACTCCCTTTCAGTAATGGCCTTCTAATAGTCAAACTGCTAAGAGCAAGTATGAGCAGCCCCTCACTAATGACCCACAGTCAGAGAAGTGTAGTGAGCGCCACAGGTTGCATCTTTAAGTATGGAGAGATTTCATTGTGTTTAAGAATATAAACTCTTTTTTAAAAAGTTAGCAAGGAGTCATAACTGACAATACGTGTATGTTCATACACACGTCCGAGGTATAGCTTTCAGGAAAGCCTCAGTTGCATGCTCCCTTGGCATTGTTCGTTTGTAGTGAGTTGCATGAACTTGTTGAATGTTGCCACTCTAGGACACACAGACTAAGATCAGCCGGAAAATAAGGAGACATTGAGTTCTTTGTATCGAGCCAGGCGTTGGTAGCACATGCCTTTAATCCCAGCACTCTGGAGGCAGAGGCAGGCGGATCTCTGTAAGTTCGAGGCCAGCCCGGTCTACAGAGTGAGTTCTTTGTATCTTGTTTAATAGGCAGCAATTATAATAAGGAAAAGAAATTTAGGACAGTGCTCAAAGGATTCAGGTCAAAGAGAAATGCAAACCAGCCTTTGTGATGGAGCCGGACAACTGTGGCCTGGCTGCAGAGGGTGGCAAAATCAGCTGGCGACCCCTTAGCTGTTGGTTAGTCAACCACCACCAACTCTCCTTGATTTTGGCGAGGAGGAGGAGGAGGAGGAGGAGGAGGAGGAGGAGGAGGAGGAGGAGGAGGAGGAGGAGGAGGAGAAAGCTCAGAGAGAGAACTCTTCAGCGCTGCCAGCTCTGGATAGTACAGGACTTAAAAAATGACCTACTTGCTTTGCCTTCTGCATATTTTGTAGTTGAGTCATCTGGAACTTTCTAAACCTGACTTAGCTTGGGGAAAGCCCATGAAGGAGCCAGGGCTATAGCCACAGCCACTTTCAGTGTTGCCTTTGCTGCTATTTGAAGAAAGAAATCCTGTTTACTCCCTGGCTGCTCCTGGTTCCTGCTGTGTATAGCTGGGTGCCTGGGGCTTCAATGCTTGTTGCTCCCAAAGTAGAAGCAGTAGCCACAGGTTAAGCAGATTGCATCCTGCTTGGAAGCACTGTGGTGGGGTGGGGTAGGGCACCAATTACAGAAGATTTTCACTGTTCTTCTGGAAGGAACATTTCTAGATAGCATTATAAAAAGTCCCTCTGTGTCCCTGGGAGATTGGTTCCAGCACCCCTGAGGACACTGAACTCTGCTGTCACACCCAAGCCCCTTCCATACAATGGCATAGGTTTGCACTTAACATGCACACACTCTTCTGCATGTTTCAGCCACCTTTAGAGGCAATACCTGGTGCAGAGTATTTTGCAAATAGTTTCTATATCATATAAGAAAAAAGAACGACACAAAAAGGGTCTTTGCATTTTCAGCACAGCCTTGTTCTTTTTTGAACATTTTCCATTTGGACTTCATTGAATCTGTGAAGGTGAACCCCATGAACAAGGAGGTCTGACTGCCTTGTATGTAACACTAGGCCTTTGTAAGACAGGGAGCTTCAGAGTTTGTCTTTTTTTAGGTTACTTAATTTTTGAATTGGAGTCTGACCCTGAACTGGGATCCTTCTGCCTCAAGCCTTCAGGGTTCTGGATTATAGGTGTATCTCACTATACCCAGTCTAGGTGGGTTTTGTTTTTATTTGTTTGTTTAGACAGTCTTACTGTATTATCCAGTCTGGGTATGAACTTACGATCTTCCTGCCTTTGTCTTCAAATAGCTGGAATTATAAAGTTTTAAAATTAAGAAATCTGCATTCTGTCAGAGGGTTATATTGGCCAGAATTTATTTCGGCACTTCTATAAGCTATCTAATTCCCTGCCCTCATCTGCTTGGAAGTTTTTCAGTTTGGGCAGTGTTGGTATTGACATGATTTTACAATACTCCCTGATCAGTGGTCTTGTTGTTTCCAGAAAGTTCTGTTTGCCCTGTGTGCCTTGAATGCCCTGACCACCACAGTGTGTTTGGTGGCTGCTGCCCTGCGCTACCTCCAGATCTTCGCCACCAGAAGGCCATGTATTGTAAGTGTGAGGAAACTGCAGTGTTTAGGTCTAACTGCCCATCCCTGCTGTGTGTGAGATTACCGTGTGGTGTTTTGGCTTAACTGCACATCCCCGCTGTGTGTGAGATTACTGTGTGGTGTTTTGGCTTAACTGCGCATCCCTGCTGTGTGTGAGATTACCGTGTGGTGTTTTGGCTTAGCTGTCCATCCCTGCTGTGTGTGGAAACACCGTGTGGTGTTTTGGCCTAGCTTTATCATCCCTACTGTGTGTGGAAGCACCGTGTGGTGTTTTGGCCTAGCTGTCCATCCCTGCCGTATGCTCCACTGCTTTTCTCCTACCATGCTGTTTAAACAGGATGAGTCCCAAATGTCTACAGAAGAAGTGGAAGAGCATGGACGGATTCCAGACCCAGACGACTTTGTGCCGCCGGTGCCTCCCCCCTCCTACTTTGCCACATTTTACTCCTGCACACCAAGGATGAACCGCAGGTATCATTCATTCCTAAGCCACCTGGGGTCTCCGTGCTGTGTTCCACGTTCAGACTCGTGTGGTCTCCGGAATGCTCAGCCTGGGCTTCCTCTTTTTTCTCTAACATCCAGACAGATTGTCCTGTGTGGGTTGTTCTCCTCCCTGTCGTCTCGTTTCTCTCTGATAAACCAGATGACTCCAAAGATAAGTCCAACCTTGACCTAGAGATACACCTTTTCAATTTCAATTAGCTTCCTAGAGAAAACTGACACCTAGGGAGATAACAGCTGTAATTTGACATGATTGAGAATTTCTGTTGTCCTGGGAACGTGCCCAGTTAGGCAGAATCGATGTTTCATTAAAACACCATCAGCAGGTCCCAACAGACATGAAATCCTTTGCAGCCACTAAGAAAAAAAAATAATTACCAATTGCATCTCTCTGGGTTATTTTTAAATGGACACCATGCTTTTTTCCTTTTCAAATTCCAGCTCAAATTTTGACTGTTTTCTTAAATCTATTTGTAGCAGGAAATGGGCATTGGTCTGGTTGTTAGTGATGCTTTGCATTGAGCCTTTGAATAATAATCCTCTTATTCATTCAGCAAACACTGTGCATCCAACACTGCTTGCTTAGTGCTGTGCTGGATTACAGAATGAGTTAGACAGGCTTCCTCTTCCAGGACAGGAGCTCAGTCTAGATCACTAACGTGTGTTAGAGTCATAGTTGTCAGTGCCCAGAGGTCTCCCAAGCCCAGAATAGCCAACTGGATTACCCAGTCAGCTCTGGCATCCCTAGAGAAGTGACCTTATGCTGAGTTTAGAGGTTAAACCACAAAAAGGAAAACAAAATTCTGGCGGTCTATAGGAAAATTATCATATTTAGCTTGATATTTAGAGATCAGGTATATATATATTTGAGTATCTGTAGTACATATAGAGTTGAGGACAGTTATGCATGCATTTGAAATAAGTCCCACTTAGGCATTGTTAATGTTCTTTGAATCTTACCTCACCCCTTCTGGAAGACCTGCCCAGACAGAGACAGAGATGGCCACAAAGCCAGGGAAGGGGCTATCACTGGGTGGCCAGATGGCAATGTTGGGTCTGGAACAGCAAGACTTTCTTTGTTTGGGGAGTGGCCTGCTGGCGATGCAGATCATCAGGGGCCAGGGTAAGATGATTTGATTACTTCATACAGTAAGAGGAGAATTGCCGATGTTGGAGACAGACAGCAATGAAACACATATTCTCTGTGGTCCATCTCTAGTTTCAGAACCTCCCCAGCTGTTACTTCTCCATTGCTAGGGCTGAGTCACAGAGGAGCCCAGAGAAAATAACATTCCAGGAAACAATAGTCTCGTTTTGTCTCTACCTTAGTATTCTGTGACTGTGAAGAGACACCATGAGTACAGCAAATCGTATAAAGGAAAGCGTTTAATTGGGACTGGCTTACCATTTCAGAGGGTTAGTCCATTGCCATCATGGTGGAAAGCATGGCTGCAGGCAGAGAGCCATGGTGCTGGATAGACAGGTACCTGATGGTTCTACATCTGGATCTTCAGGCATCACACAGTGTAACTCTGCCGCAAGTCAGCGCCTCTATTTCTTGGTAATCGCGAGACTCTTCCGAAGTTTCTCTGCTGAAATTGTCAGTTGGCTATAGCTTTGTTGTTGAGAGTGGGGTGTCCACATTCCAAATGAACACAGATCTTTTCGTCAACTCAGCCAGGTTTGCTATATCAAGTCCAGAGAAAAATAGGATGCCAACCTTAATCCACCTCTCTACTGTCCTTAGTATGACTGTTTTTAATTTTTATGCAAACCCTCACACCTGACACAGTGCATCCTTAGCTGAGGAGGGCAGAATTCCTGTCTGAGGGAGTCACTCTGTAATCTTTCTGCTAGCTAGCTCCCGGTTTTGTCCTCAAGCTGTGACATTGCTCACCTTTTGTTTTTTTGTTTGAAATCAATTCCCCCCAGCCTAGATGCACAGGGGGGTGGGGTGACTCTGTCCTGCCTCATCTGAACATGCCAGGCTTTGTTGACTCCCCATGGGAGGTCTTACCCTTTCTGAGGAGTGGATGGGGAGTGGGTTGGGGGAAGGTGGGGGTGGGGAAGAAGGAGAAGGGGAGATGGGGGGAATTGTGGTTGGTATGTAAAATGAATAAAAAATGTTAAAAACTGACAGTGAATTTCTGTCATGAACCAGACATTAGGGAAAACAAGGCAGGAAGTTTTCTCCGTGTACTAATACAGGAGAGAACCAAGATTTCACTTATCCTGTTAACTACATGATTCAGTGGTATTTAGCATATTCACCACATTGTCTAACCACTAGCTCTATCTCATTCTAAGGAAATGCCAAGTTCATAACACATAAGCTGTCAGTCCCTAGTTCCCTTTTCCCAGAGCCTGGCAGTCACCCATGCTTTCTGTCTCTATGGACTATTGTTTGTGTTCTCACTGATGTGATTAAAAGGAAAAAAAGGCATTATATTTTATGCACCATCATTTGCCTGAGGACCCTCCTGGGCATTTTCCTAGGACGGTCTGGATGGCTATCCCTCTTCTGGATGGAGCCACTGTGAGCAGTTTTCCCCAGTCTAGAGACAGAGGCAGAGGCAGGGCCCAGTGTGCGGAGTGTGCCTCCTGATGCCCAGCTGCTTTTTCTAGGATGGTTGGTCCTGATGTCATCCCACTGCCACATATCTACGGAGCACGAATCAAGGGTGTGGAAGTGTTCTGTCCTCTGGACCCCCCACCTCCTTATGAAGCTGTGGTGAGCCAGATGGGCCAGGAGCAGGTATGACCAGAGGAAACAGGTGGCATTCCTCACAAGGAATAAACCCTCACATCATCCGAAGGAGTTTACTGGGGTCCTTTGAGCAATGATTTAAACCTTATGTGAAAAAATCCTCTTTCTCCTTTCCTTTGTGATGCAGGAATCTTCATTCCAAATGCCAGAAGGACCAGAGGCTGCTGCGAGCCCATCGGAGCCAGTTTGCACACAAATAACTCAAGGTAACACACATCCTCACTCCCCAAGCTGCAATTCAATAGATTAGAATATGTAGTAAATATTCTGACCAGTGTTTTGGCTGGAGGTAAGGTATTCTTGGAGCAAATGGTCCAGGCCACTTCCTCTTGTCAGGGCCAAAATACTGTCAACTCTTAGGGCTTAGAAATAAGATCTAAATGTGAACATGAAGAAGAAAAAAATATACTGAAATAAAGATAAACACCTAGAATCTTTTTACGAATAATCAAATTATCCTTAGGAACCCATGGAATAGAGTGGAGATTAATTTGTTATTCCTGTTCTTCTTAATCATTTTTTTGTTCTGTTAAAATGAACTGAACTACTTTGAAGGAACATGAGTTTCATGTATTACAATGTATATTCGTCCTGTCATTTACAACCAAGGGTTTTAATGCCAAGACAACTAAGATTTTTCAGTCCTGTGGCCTATGCTAGAGTCCGTTTACATTTATCCATGTAATTTAAGGACACTATTGTCCCAGCTTTCTGTCTTTGGGGAGGTTTTAAATGGCCTAGAGAATTGTCCACTGGTACAAAATGCAGATGGCAATAAATAATGGATTGACTTTCCACCATTTCCGTCAGAGGTAGCTGTTCAGCAGGGCTGTGTGGAACGGTCTGCTAGTCACCTTACATGTGGGAGGGGGCAGACTGTGCCCCTGCTGCTGAGCTACAACCCTACTGTAAGAAGAATTATAAAACAGCACTATCTTCCCTTAGGCATGTTTGTGGTCATGCTTACTTATTATCTATCTATCTATCTGTCTATCTATCTATCTATCTATCTATCTATCTATCTATCTATCTATCTATCTATACAACCCTACCGTAAGAAGAACTATAAAACAGCACTATCTTCCCTTAGGCATGTTTGTGGTCATGCTTACTTATCTATCTATCTATCTATCTATCTATCTATCTATCTATCTATCTATCTATCTATCTATCTTTAACGAGGAATTTTCCAGCCAGAACCTCAGCTTCCCAGTTGATGCTGCCGCATTTCTTGAGCAGGGATCATGCAGTTCCAGTGTGATTTGCTGATTCATTTTGCAACCACTGACTCCTTCACTGGACTGTTGAGAGTGTCCCAAACTGGGGATGCCCTGGGTAGACAAATGTGCATCTGCTTGTCTTGGATAGCACCCTCGCCATGTAGGTGGCACCTCCCTGAAGAGCCAGATGGTGTGAAAAGCTCAGGTGCCCTGGAGGCAGCATCAGGATGCCTGAGTGAGAAAGATTCTCAACACCCCTAGGAAACAAGCCAGACTGATGTGCTTGCGTGGCTTCTTGATTTTGCCCTTTGGCCTTATTGTTTTCCTGGTTTGCTTGTTTTAAGTGTGGCAGTGTGATTTGGAGATGATGGCTTTGCCTTGGTACTGGACCTGAAAAACTGACTGGGCCACCAGCCTAAGTAAATGCTATTAATTATATTACTCTTGCCTTGGCAGGTTTGGGCCTGCAGGTGTTTCCTGACCAACATTTTGAAGGCTGCAGCTGTTGAAATAAACTGTTTCTTTTGTTTTTGTTTTGTAAACCAGGTGGGGCTCCTCCTAACCCTCCTAACACGGATGGTGAAGAAAGCACATCTGCATCAACTCCTGTTTCCAACCTGATGCAACCTCCGAGAAGCCAGAGGGCCCTCCCACCACTGAGGACAAGGTCAAAGAGCGATCCCTTGCTTCACCATTCAGAGGAGAGAGGTGATGTCATCCCCCAGGCTTTTGGTAGTCCACTGTGCTTATCTGACTGGTGCTAAGTATTGGTTGAAGGGGCCAGGTACAATCAGGCAGCTCTTCCTAGCTGAGAACCATGCAAGTTTTATGCAGTATCTTGAGGGAGGTTAAGAGGCTATGGAAAATAAGATATTCCACATTCACATTTGGAGAATACATGTGGTATGTCTTTAAAATTAAAAAAAATCATTTGGGTGTTTCAGGGGAGGCTGGGTGCACTGTAGTTCATATATGGAGGTTGGAGGACAATTTGTGTGGGTCAGCTCTCCTCTACCATGTGGGTCCTGGGGACTCTGCTCAGGTCGCCATGTTGGAGGAAATTGTCTTTAGCTGACGAGCCATCTTACTGGCCCTGCACTTTGTTTGAGGCTGGTAGAATTTGTTCCTGAGGTCATTGGCAATAGCTTTTGGCTGGCCATAGCTGCAAGATCATTGTGAAAACGATATCCTGATTTCTAGTTGCTGGCAGGTCTGTGAGAACCAGCCAAGGGGCATATGTATTTGTTATCTTTTCTACTGTGTTTGAGTAGTCTTAATTCTTGAAATCTGGCCATGCTTTAAAAACTTCGGATTAGTGAAACATGTTCACCTACTTCATCTCTCTCCCTCTTTGTTTTGGGATTTGTAATTTGAAAATTTCAAAATAATAGCATTGAGCCTTTTTCGAATATACAACTACCTTAATATCTATAAACACCTCTCATTATAGAACAGTATATAAAAATAAAGGAAGCAAAGGAATAAAGTGATCAGCTTTTGTAATGCAGTCTGTTAGGGCCTCTTTTTAGGGAATTAGTCTAGTAGTTGCACTCTGCTCTTCGGAAACTCTTTGCAGATTAATTGACCATCCTCTAACCTTACTCTCTTGGGTCCTCTCTGGCCCTTGTGGTCTCTGTTCTGTCCCTCTGACAGTGAGTGTCATTTATCACAGCTCTGGACTGACCATATGGAAGTCACAGAGGACACGTCTTTTTTCTCTGCAGCAGCTTCTAGGTGGAAAGGAAGTCCCACCTCCTGACACTAGCTGTGTGCCTCTGCAAACCAGTGGGCTTGGCAGCCTGGCCTCTAGTTCCAAACCCCGCCTTCCTTGTGGATCTCCTGTATCCTATCTGGCAAGTTGAGTCTTCTAGCTGGCTGTGCGCCAGCTTCCAGGAGCACTTAGCTGTTGACACAGCAAATGGAGATCTTCCTTCACCCCCTTGCATTCTGCAGTCCTGTGGAGGAAAGGGCATCTATCCTTTGACTTATTTTGCTGGGGACGGCACCAAGTTGCCTTCAGCGAGTGAGTGTAAACCCCACTCTGCCCCCACATGGCTTTAGCCTGTGATTCTGGGTGTTTGGAAGACACGTTGTCTGTAACATGCACATGGTAAGCTAGAAGGACAGCTTCTACCCCTGGTTCGGAACTCATGTCTACCTTTCTCCAGAGGAAAAGAAAACCTTCCCTTCCTCTCAGCACCCTTCTACCCTCTGCTTCCTGCTCCCATCAGTATCTAAATCTCCACTTACGAGGATTTACAGACTCAGGTTGGCAGCTGTGGGCACTGAAGGCTGATGGTGGCTAATGGACACATGGGGATCAGACCTGAGTATTCATTTCTTCACTCAGTTCATGGTGAAACAGCTTCCTGCAGTCTTTATACCTTTATCGACATTAGAGCCCGTGGTGGACTGTTAGAGCCTCTTTTGACTCCTGGAATGATGTAACTTTCTGCACCTAAGTTTCATGTAATAGTCACAGATCTACCTCATAGCCTGGTGTGATCCTCTGTAATAGTGCCCTTGAGGATGGTTAGGACAAAAGTACTGTGACAGTAAATGTTGTGCCCATCCTACAAGTCTCTCATCAGTCCCTCTTCTCTTTGGCCATTCAATACCCCCAACATTCTTTCATTGGTCCACCATGTTTTTTCTGCGTGGCCATCTATTCCCATCTACTGGCTGTACCCCATGAAACATTTTCCACTGTGGTTCGCACTGTGAATTCTGTGCTGTGTCACCTGTCTTTGCCTTGGGAAGTGTTTATGTGCCATGCTCCACTGTCTCAGGATATAGCCTATTGGAAGTGCACTTCACACAATAGGCTTGCATGGGTTTCATTCGCCGTCATTCCTTTCCTTCTTCAAGATGAAGGTGAGATGGACATGCATGGCCTCAGGCATCTGCTAGATGTTTGTCTACACTGAGATTTACGGCCAGTGTCCAGAGGGGGCTTGGCCATTGGTGATATGTTATTTACCTCTGCCCACAGCTACCCCAGTGCTCAGCTGTGAAGCTGCCACTCAGACAGAAAGAAGGCTAGATCTGGCTGCGGTGACTCTGAGGAGAGGCGTGCGACCAAGGACATCACGATGCAGACCCCGCTCTTTGATAGATTACAGGTCTTACATTGACACCAAGCTGCTAGTGGCCAGGTTCCTGGAGCAGTCCTCCTGCAGCATGACTCCGGACATCCATGAACTTGTAGAGAACATAAAATCCGTTCTTAAGTCTGATGAGGAGCACATGGAGGAAGCCATCACAAGTGCCAGTTTCCTGGAACAGGTACTGTTACGATCAGTATCAGACGTGCACCCAATAACCGCTGTCTACGGTGGCTGGCGGAAGTCCACAGTTACAGTCTCCAGGGTTCTGGGGGTGGGGGTTATATCATCAGAGAGGAAACTACAGAGCTCTTCTTCTGGCCTTTGTCACCTTTCCATGGTGCTCTTGGCCCAAGGGAAGAGAAGCCCATTTTCTGGCAGGTGGAGCCGTGCCTGGTGAGAAGCAAAGGTT
This sequence comes from Mesocricetus auratus, assembly GCF_017639785.1. NCBI lineage: Eukaryota > Metazoa > Chordata > Mammalia > Rodentia > Cricetidae > Mesocricetus > Mesocricetus auratus. Next base: position 36,408,008 of record NW_024429182.1, read on the forward strand.
CTGGACACTATGGAACTCACCTCGCTTAGGATTTCCTCAGTGGAAGGCTGCCCAGGACGTGGTGTTTTCTCAGCCCTTAAAAATGACAGACTCTCAAGACTGACAAAGTTCTAAGAGCTGTTCATGTGCCCATGAGTTGCTGGGCCAGACAAGGTAGCTGACAGGACTTAGAGGAACCAATATCTTTCTCTCCATAGATTAAAACATAATAGGCTCCCTAAACTGAAGCTGCTCTGGGAAAAGACAAAAGTAGGCATGCATGGAATCCATGTGCACCCTGGATTTCTCATCTTTAAAGGGAAGGGTTGGGTGAGGTATCTCCAGCCCGGTGGAATTTCCTCCCAGCAAGAATCGTTATCTGTCTGGGAGCTGCTGTTACTGTTGGTTATTTACTCATTCTCTGGGTCAGTAGGGTAGACGCTGTGGACACAATACACTCCACGCCTGGTGTTACCTGCTCTGTGCCTTTGGATGTGGAGTGCCCAACAAATATGTATTATGCTGAGTTGGGCTGCTTCTCAGTGAAATTGCTATTTCACCATTCCAGGAAGACTTGAATAGTTCATCTCCTCAACTTCCTTTCTGTTCCCTATTCTACTCACTGGCATTTATTTTTATTTATTTATATATACCAAAATTCAAAGCCAGATTCTGATTAGTTAGAGGAGATGCTTGGCTTCCATACTCTCTTGCAGCTTGCTCTTCAAGAGTGGCTAGGAAGCGGCTGCAGGTCAGGCTGTGGGTGGTGGCAGACATTTCTGACCAGGCATCTCTAAGTGCTCCAAGTGTCATTCCTGCCTCTTCCCTCTGTCTGGCCCCAGTAGCCCATAAACAGAAGCAAGCATTTGGAGTTGCTTCTCAAAGGCTGGAAGTGTGATGAAGAAAGTTCCAGAGAATCTGCCAGCCACTAGGTCTGCACTTCTTCAGTCCTGATCCCTGGCAGTTAGCTCCAGGGTACAGGAAAGACAGGCCCTAGCAAGCACCTGTTTATAGAATCATTTGTCCCAGACAAGTTAGAAGTTCAACTATGGAGGTTATTGTTACAGACTCTGGGTCATCAGCTGAGGCCTTCTACTTCTGAACCCCACATGGGGTATCAGTGCTACACCTCTTCCCAGACGAAAGGAGGTAAGGACAATGCAGGAGTACATTTTATTTCCAACTCTATTCAGCTTTCCACACTTTCTTTAGATCTATTTTACTCATCCCCAGTAAAACAAAAGAAAACAAAACAAACAAAAAAAACCCACTTGTCTTATAATAGCCGAGTTTGATAAACAGTGCAATCATCTTAATTAGGAGACAGAAACTGCTATGTAGATGAATATAACTAAGAGTGTTACAAAATTTAATATCACAGCTTTTGTGGGCATTAAATGTTTCATGACCTTGAGAAATCAGACTGAGACAGAGTGGCTTTGGGATGGTTGCCCTATGAGCTTCTCTGGCAGTGAGACTCCTGATTCTTTCCCAAGGCACTAACAGTATCACACACCATAGGGACAAGACAGTTCAACCTTCCATAGACCTATCAGCTGGCCGGTCCTCCCTCACCAGTTCTAGTTGGATGAAAAATAGTCTATATTTTTGCATTTTTGTTAAGTAATACTGTTATGTGTTTAAGGTTGTATGACACATTAAGGACAGACCTGGTAGTAGAACCATTCTCCAGCTTTGATAGATAGTGTCCTGCTTTGTATGCTGTTTAGCCAAGGGTTATCAGGTCCATCGGAAGCATCACTGATTTTAATGGGAATTTCGTAAATTCATTACCGATCCAGACTAGTGACGCAGTGTTGGTACCATCTGCTTTTTTTTTTTTTTTTTAAAGATCTCAGGCTTAGAGCTGGGGAGATGACTCAGTGGGTACAATGTTTGCTGTACACGTATGAGGACCAATGTTTGGTTCCTCAGTATCCATATAAAAACAAGGCATGGTGGCACTGGCCTGCAACTCTAGCAAATCCTGAGGCCTTGTTGGCCTCCCAGTCTAACCAAAGTGGCCAGCATCAGGTGTGGTGAGAGACTCTCTCCAAAAAATAAGGTGGAGAATGATAGAGGAAGACATTGAATGTCAACTCTGGTCTACAAACTCACAGAGTGTATTCGACACATGCATGTACACACACACACCACCACCACCACCACCACCACCAGCAACAACAACAACAAATCAAGCTTCCATGTAGGCTCTCAGAATAGGTGGCAGGTGGGACTTGATATTCCTAACAAGCTGTGCTGCCCACATCCCTCTCCATCATTAGGAGTCACTCATTGACTTGGAACACAAGGATACTGGAGAACTATGAAAAGAATAATGTTAAAAATACATCAAGAAAGTACAATTGAGCTTGTCTACTGCTAAAACAATAGAAAATAGAATTTCTTCAAAACCTTACAAAAGAGGCAAAGTTTAAAACATCTTTAGAATTAATTCTAAGTAGATTCTACTTTGGAAAATATCCCCTTTCTATTCTGAAACAATTAAACATTAAAATCCACAGACAGACATAAGGCCATCCCCGTTGAGGCTAACGTCTTTCCTTTTCCTCTTTTCCCAAAGATAATGGCCCCACCGCAGCCCAGCACTTCCCAGGCCCATGTGCTGACCTCGAGGCGACAGCCGGGCCTGCTGCACCTGCGCAGCTGTGGAGACCTGAGCACCTTTTCCCTGACTGGAAGGCCTAGGGAGGAGAGGAGGCCCCAGCAGAGAGCGGAGGCTGAGCGGCCACACAGCCTCATCGGTGTCATTCGAGAGACTGTCCTGTGAACTGAGGGACAAGGAGGGCCAGTCCAAAGGAAGGGTGTTCTTATTCAGAACTGTTCACTGTCTAGGAGTTGGGGGTCCCCCTGGGAAGCTCTCAGCAGAGGTCCTTGAGAGAACACTTATTGCTACTCTTTGACTACTTTTTTTTTTTGCTGACGAGGCACTAAGGTCTGGTCTGTGCGCTCCCAGGTGGAGGTGAAGGCAGGGAGCTCTCCATTGTTTGCTGTCTCTTGCAGCATCCCAAGGGGCACACATTGGGTGAGCAGAAAACAAGCTCAGGAGTCTTCGCCTGCCTTGCCCCCTCTGGCTCTTGTTGTTGCCAAGTTCATTCCCTTGCTGTAAGCAGAGACCTGCTGGGCTATTTATAGCTGCCTGTGGCCTCTGGCTGCTCAGTGAGAGGAGTTGGCAGGAGATGCGATGATTAACCCCATGTGACTGCAGTCATCCAGCCTCCTCTGGGTTACTCTCCAATCCCATCCTCCTTAGGAGACCTGCTAATTGGTGATTTTTTTTTTAAATGAAGGGCATTGAGGGAGAGGACTATGGTTGGTTCCATTTACTCATGCTTGCAAACTAGAACACCTAAGAGAGAACAGAGAATAAAGTGTTGACTTTGGAACTCTGGGTTCTGTGTGTAGTATTTGTGTGCCCTCAGATGACCAGGCCTTAACTCATAGAGCAGTGGTTCTCAACTTTCCTAATGCTGCGACCCCTTAATTAATATCGTTCTTCATGTTGTGATGACAACAACCATAAAATTATTTTGCTACATCATAACTGCAATTTTTCTATGGTTATGAATCTGAATGTAAAACATTTTTTGGAGCTAGAATTTTGTCAAAGTTGAGAACCATTGTTGTAGAGGGTTTGGAACTTGGGGCTGTGGTGTTCGGAGTGCCCCTGTTGGCCACCAAACTAGTTTCATTTCCACAGTTACCTGAACCTCACAGATAACAGTGCATTATGCAAGCCCTAGGTTGAATTCTACAAATGCTGGGCTTGAATGGCACCAAGGATCTGGGGTGGGACCATAAGCAAAATCAATAAAGCAGTTCCGGATAGGATTAGTGCTAAGAAGTAAGGGGGGAGTTAGTGAGGGCATCTTTGAGGAAATGATACTTGCACTGGGTCTTGGCTTTGCGGGCCAGGTGTTCCTCTGTTTCAGGCGGAGACAAGAGGCCAGGGAGGCTAGTGACCACAGACCTGTACAGAAGGAGAGGTGGGTAGGAACCTGGCAAGCTGTGTTCTGTGCCGACAGTGAGATGCTGTGGAAGTTTCTAACACAAGACAGATAAGCTTAGTCATAGTTTCAGAAGATCGTCATGCTACTTAGAAAAGAGTTAATGTGGATAGGAGAGAGAGCAAGGAGCTGGGCTAAGGTTGCCTGGGAGGCGAGCACTGAGCCTTACTGAGCCCCACCTCAGTCCTATGACGAGGGTGTTAAAATCCCATTTGATGCTCACGACAGCCCGCTTGCTGGGAGCTGCTATTTGTCTCCATTTTATAGGATAGTAATAGTTCATGACTTGTCAAAGGTCTCACAGAAGTCAAGGGGCAGAGCTGACATTCACACTGAAGTGGTTGGATTCAGATACCTCTCCGTGTCTTAGCTTCCCAGGAAGTAGTATTTGTGTTTCCTGTTTCTGTGAGCTTCCTGCTTGGTTCACGGGGCTCTAAACTCCCCTGGCTCCACAGCTACCACTTGTGCCAGGATAAGACTTGGAGAGCTCAAAGGTCACTGAATTTGGTGGAAAGTGGGCTTTGGGAACATCTGGAAATGAAGGAGAAAGAAAGGGCTATGAACAGGCTGGGTCTGGCTGACATCCCTAGTGAGCCGCATTAGGGGAGATTCATAGCGACCTCCCAAAGGGCAATTTCTGTTCTTACCACCTCCGCCCCATCCTGAGTGGGGCACACATCTCCTGGCTTCTCTAGAAATCCTCACTGTCACACTGCGGCTTGTCACCAGAGGCTGGTCTGCTGCCCGCAGTCAAGCCCGTCTTCCCTGTGAGTCTCTGCAGTGTCAGACCTCTGGCGTCACTGCTGGCTGCTTGCTCACACAGTAGACTGCCCATGTGGCCGTTGTCCAGCGTATCCACCCCAGTCGTCTTCTCCAGGTGGGCCCACGAGTTCTCAGACTACCAGGGTTGGTGAGAGGAGGTGCTGCCTATGCCTCTGTGTGTGGGCAGACCTTACTCACACAGCCTCTGCCCAGCCCACACTCCATTTCCTCCCTCGCTGCACCTCTTCTAAGTTCTTTCGCGGCCTCTGACTACCACCACTGAGCTCACAAAATGCCTCAAAGGCTAAGGGTAGGTGGTTAGATGTCAGAAGTGTGAAGCTTTGAGGCATGGTACAATGACGCTCCTGGCCATCTGTGGGAGGCTTTTTTTTTTGAGGGCGTGACACCAACCAGCTTCCAAATCATGACACTGAGACTTGCTGTTAGTTATGGATGCTCAGCCTTATCTTATGCTTGCCCTACCAACTCTTTTTTCCTCTTTTCTTTTTATTTAGATTAGAAACAATCTTATTTTACACATCAATCCCAGCTCCCTCTCCCTCCTATCCTCCCATGCCCCCTACTGACCTCCCATCCCATCCCTCTTCTGCTCCTCAGAAAGGGCGTGGCCTTCTATGAGGGAATCATCAAAGTCTGACTCATCATTTGGGGCAGGGCCTAGACCCTCTCAGTGTGTCTAGGCTGAGAGAGTATCCCTCTATGGGGAATGGGCTCCCAAAGTCCATTCGTACACTAGGGATAAATACTATTCCACTACCAGAGGCCCCATAGACTGCCCAGGCCTCCTAACTGACACCCACATTCGGGGGGCCTGGTTCTGTCCTATGCTGGCTTCTGAGCTGTCAATCTGGGGTCTGTGAGGTCCCCCTTTGTTCAGGTCAGCTGTTTCTGACCCCACCGACTCTTATTTATGAACTCTTAGCCTGTTTCTCTTCCTCTACATTTTGCCTCAGGGCTTTTACCCTTCTTTCTCTTTGTGTGTCATACTTTCACTGCTTCTCCTGCCTGGCTGTCAGCTGCCTGGTCTGGGTGTGTCCCTCTCTTTCTGCCTTGTTCTTTTCTTCTCTCTTGAGCCTAGATTTCTCCTCTTACTGTCTCTGCCTACAGCCCTGCCTAGCCCTCTCCTGACTAGCTATTGAATGTTCAGGTTTTTACTAGAGCAACCAGGTGCCTTAGGCAGGCAAGGGGAAACAAGAGCAACACATCTTCACATAGTTAAACAAAGGCAGCAGAAACAAATGTAACACATCTTTACATAGTTAAGTGTTCCACGGCAGCCTTCCTGAGGACAGGGTGGTTGCCAGCTACAAGCCAAGGGGGAAAGACATGAAACCTGAGATCACCATCCAAAATGCTACCAGGAGGCAGAGGGCTGCCTCAGTTTATCAGAACTGCCTCTGCAGAGTCAAAATGGCTCATGTAATTCTAGAACCTGAAGCAGTTGGGGAAGACTTCCTTCTCTTCCTTGACCCCTACCCTCTCTGTAATATTACAATATCGATGATGCTACCATATTTTATTGGGGGTACTTCATAGTAATACCATTCATTTTCCTGCTTTTGTGTGTGTGTGTGTGCGTGTGTGTAAATAAATAAAGTATTAACAACATGCATAAGTGCTCATGGGTAAACTGAATGTGTGTAGGGTAGACTGTTCTGTCATTAAGGGATCTAGAGGTGGGGACAAAGGATTTCAAATGTGACCAGAGCATTGGTTACTGAGTGTGGAAACATCAAAGGCTTCACTAGAGAAGTAAATGTCATTCAGGATGACTGGCTGGCTAGAACACTGTGCAATCAGGGTTGGCTCTGCTTCAGTGAGCAAGAACACAGTGCCCACTTTGTGAGATTGGCACAGGGTAAACCTGGACAGGGGTTCCTCCTTCAGAATGTTCCAGCAAGCTCTATATCTTGGTGTCTGAGGCCAGAGTGGAGGATTTTCCCAGCTTCTGCACTTCATGAAGACTAGCTCAGGCATGTCTGGCTGCCAGTTGCCCCGAGGCTTGCTTTCCTGCCTGATGGTGAGGCTCCGAATTCCAGCTGCCCGCCTGCTCTCCTTTTCCACAAGAAGCAGACATTTGCTGACGGCCTAACTGGTGCAATCTGGTTACTCTCTCTGCTCAGTTTGTCAAGTGGGGAAACGGAGGCACAGTCTGACTAGTGCAGCAGATGCGAGAGTCCACACTTCCCACTGTGGGACCAGAGCTTTTGGTTCAGGACAGAGCGACTCAGTTTGGGGCAAAAGAACAGCTCCTGTCCCTAAACCTGTCGTGGACTAAAAGCTTTTACAAATGATAGTAAACTGACCTGACAGAAAAAGTAATAGCATAGCCCCTTTCTCGTTAAAGAGGGTTATTTTTTATCAAGTACTTTTAGGTTCACTGGAAAATTGAGTGGAACGAACACAGATTCTTCACTGTCCTCTGCCTGTCATAGGCATATCCTCCTTTATTATCAACATCCTCACCCGAATCACACATTTGTCACAATGGGCCCATAATGACCACCCAAGTCCGTGTGCGTGAGGACGGAATGAAGTCCTGAGTGAATGTGCATTATTGTCATGTCAAGGACCCCAGTGCTTCAGACCCATGGAAATAGCAAAGTCTTCCCTAGGTCAGGAGCAGAGGAATGACAGAGCCTTCCTATGGTCTAAGTATAGGTGTTACAAATGACTGTTAGCTAAAACCAGTGATGTAGACACCATCAACCATGGTGTCCTGCTCCTGGACAAGCTGAGAATGCTCTCCTAGAGGGAACACCTACCAAGATTATCTCACCTGCCTCCTCATTATATGCATATAATAAATGTTCCTCCTTGTTCAGCTGTATACAATGAGCCCCCCCCCCCCATGGTGTGCAGTAAATGAGCTGCCTTTCTGGGCTGCTGCTGGGTCTCCATTAGAGAGCCCAGCACACCCGATCTCAGCCTTTCTAGGTATGTGTGTCTGATGCTTTTTCATTCCGTAAGCTGTGCAGGTCAAGGCAGAAGTGCACATGAGTTTACTTTTTGTGTATATCTTATGGGTATTGACAACTGTGTGCTGTGTATCCACCAGTACAGTAGGACAGATAGTGGTTTATCTGTGTAAAGCCCTCTTTATTCTGAGTATTCATTCCTGTTTCCCAAAAGACACAATCTTTTGCTGTTTCCATAATTTTGGCTCTTCTGGAATGCCATGCAATTCTTATGTTAATGTTTCTTGGGCGACATGAGCAAGCCAGTCTGGTCACCTCAGATAAGGTACCAACAGCAAACCAAAGTTAGGATTCCACCCAAATTTAGTCTGGTGAGTCAATAATTTATTACAAGAACATGGGTGTGGTAGAATATTATTTTAAAGTATGTGACTCCAATTTATATTGTGGTTGTTTGACTCTGTGAATCTGTGATTCCTTGCCTGTCTAAAACACCTGATGGTCTAATAAAGAGCCAAATGGCCAATAACGAGGCAGGAGCAAGGATAGGTGGGGATAGCAGGCAGAGAGTTTAAATAGAAGGAAAAATCAGAAAGAAAGAAAGAGCAGCAACAAGAGAACCAGGAGAGGAGGATGTCAGGGGCCACCCACCCACCCAACCAGCCAACCAGCCAACCACTCAGCAGTCAGCCACCCAGCCAGCCACCCAGGTGAGATATACAGAAATAAGAAAGATAAAAGCTCAGAGGGAAAAGGTAGACTGCTTAATTTAAAATTAAGAAAAGCTGACTAGCAATAAGCCAAGCTAAGGTTAGGCATGCATAAGTAAGAATAAGCCTCCGTGTGTGTGTGTGTGTGTGTGTGTGTGTGTGTGTGTGTGTGTGTGTGTGTGTGTTTGGGAGGGGAACTGAGTGGTGGGCCCCTTAAAAAGACCTACAGAGCAAACATCCCCAAAGAACACAAACATCACACAGCACATGGATGCCCCCAAACATCAAGGCATAGTCTCATCCCATCATAGATGATGACTTCATGGAGGCTGCACCATGGGGCCTCCTTTAGTTAACCCTCCAGTTCAGGTCTGCCACAGACTTGGCTATCTTTGTCTTGTTTTATTTATTTATTTATTTATTTGCAGTGGTTAATGGCTGCCAGCCAACGTTATCTCTACTCCAAGATGGCAATGGGATGATCCTGTTACGCTCAAAGGAAGAAGCCAGTACTCAGGCAGTGGTTGGTTTAACTGAAGTTTTAGAGCAAAGGCCCCTGAGTCTGGCAGTCCCTACAGGCCAAGCTCTGCCTTCCATCCCAACACACCAGTTGTGGAAACAAGAAATGATGAAAGGCAGAGAGAGATGTTCATTGGGGAGGTCAGCAGATAAGGGGGTTTGGTGACCCCAAATTTGTCTTGGGGTCTTGGAGAGAGTTTTGGTTCAAACAGGATGAACTGTGGCAGGGGGCAAGAAACGTGCATATTTAAGCAGTCAGGGTTTGGCCCCTCATCATCTCATCTTTTGACCTTCAAGATGATTCAAAGTTGTCAACCATGGCTGTTGTCGGAGGGCCGTGTCTGGTTTTTCTAAGGTGATCTGCTCCAGGCGTATCCTTCCCTCATCTTGTGTGTGGTCTATCCTGCCTGCCAGGGTCTATCACCCTTGGAACCCAAGGTGCTGCAGGTTAGGGTCAGGACTTGGGGTTTTAGCTGTAAAGGGGGGTAGGGTAAGGTGGGTGTCTCAGTTTTCAGGCACACAGGCCCAGAAAGTGACTGTAGGGCAGCTTACTAGCAGGAATTTCACCCAAAGTCAAGGAGACGGGCATAAAATGCAGGCGGAGATGCCAGGCTTTTATTCTATTCCAGTTACTCCGTGAGCTCAGGTGAGGAGTCAGAGCTTTTTGGCAAAAGTGGCTTCTATATGCCTGGTAGCACAGCAGCCGCCAGCCTGTAGCCTTTTCAACCAGCTGCTTTCATCAAGAGAGAAATGCACATCTAAGCTTCCTCATGGCTTTTATAATTTGGTAACTCAACCCTTTTAATACTACTTCACGAGTCATGGCATCAGCCAGGCAGGTCCTTTGTGTCGTGTAAGTTAGACAGCAGCATAGGCGAGGTCTACAGCGCAGGAAAGTGAGTGTTTATTACAGGAGAGTACCCTAGGCCACTCCAGAGCCCCAGGAGGCTGTGCCATATGCAGATCAGCCATGAATAGAGTTGTGTATTCCTTTTTATGGCGAAGGCTTGGAGCAGGTCTGGGGGACACAATTGCTCATGGCTTGAAATGTATGTCTTTGTCTTAGAATTACCCTCATCTCCACAGAGATTTTATTATTCCAAGTCTACTGTGCTGGGCCGGAGAGATGTCTCAATGGTTCAGAGTGATTGCTGTTTTCCCAGAGTTTTGTTTCTAGTACCCATGCTGGCAGCTCACAACCACCTGTTAGGCCAGCTCCAGGGGATCTGATGCCCTCTTCTGGCCTCATAGGGTACCTGCACAAAGTTTGTATTTACCACCACCGTACTACACACACACACACACACACACACACACACACACACACACACACACACACACACACACGAGATGGGGAGGAGGGAGGAAGAAAAGGAGGGGAGGGGGGGGATGAATAATCAAAAGACCAGACAGACCATGATGACAAATAATAATGAAGGTGTGCTGAAGGTCCTTGGGACAAGGACGGTCTTTGGTCAGATTGGCAGTTTCTGGTCTTAACTGGTTTGCCCTTGCCTTCTTGCTTTTGTTTGCTTTCTTGAGTGTTGCTGCTTCAGCAGGACCTGCAGATTCCCTGGCTCAGTCACAAAAATGGTCCTTCAGATTAACTTTCAAAACTCCTCTGTTTGCTTTCTGAACTTAATCTTGTCTCTGGCCTATATTGGCTCAGAGTTGGTCTGGGGCCCACTCCAGTCTGAGTCACCAGTTTCCCTTGAACCTGTTCTCTCTAGTGGAACCTGGGAACGTCGAAGAGGGGGACTGGAAGGGAGCAGGAACAGGTGGGCACGCACCCTTGGTTTGTACCTCCTCTCTGCAGCTGAGGTTTCCTAGAGAAGCCAACGGTGCCAAGGCCCAAGGCTCTGTGAGTCCCTCAGCATTAGGAGGAGCTGGCAGAGGGAAAGGGAGCCTCTGCCAACCTCTCCACCCAGTGGGAGAGGAATTCTTGAAGCAAACAAAGGAACCCATCTCTACCTTTCCCCAGGCTGCTGCAACAGAGAACAATGGAGGGGACCCTGGAAAAGGCCCCCACAAAGCCATCTTTGTTGACAAGGCTTCCTCCCTGGGGCCTCTAAAAAGCAAGTCAAGCCTGCAGCCAGAAGTTACCACCTTTCTTCCATGTTACTCTGTTAGTCACTCAACAGGTATTTACTGCAGAATCCTAGGCAGAGGGCCAGGGCTGAGGAGAGAAGGGAGGGAAGAAGGCCGTGTGTGTGTGTGTGTGTGTGTGTGTGTGTGTGTGTGTGTGTGTGTGTGTGTGTGTGTGTGTGTGTGTGTGTGAGTCTCCCTAACAAGTAAATGAACAATAACAAGAGAACAAGTATTAGGTTCAATAAAAGAAAAACTTCCCACTGGTTGCAGGGAATGTGCAGGCTGCATTCAACTTCCGGCTGGTTACAGGGAATGTACAGGCTGTATTACAGGGAATGTGCAGGCTGTATTACTGGGAATGTGCAGGCTGTATTCAACTTACCACTGGTTACAGGGAATGTGCAGGCTGTGTTACAGGGAATGTGCAGGTTGTATTCAACTTCCTGCTGGTTACATGAAATGCGCAGGCTGTATTCAACAACAGAGTGTTACTGCAGTGAGCTAGGGGTCAGATTCAACCGGAGCACAAAGACATTAGAAATTTTTAGCAGGAGAGTGTGGTGGTGGTGGTGGTGATGCTGGGTTTGAACCCAGGGCTTTGTACACATGAGGCAAGCCTGCTCCTGAGGAACCACACCCCAGCCTTTGGGTAATTCTCAATTGATCAGTTCAATAAAATTCAGAAGGCAGGCCAAAGCCAAAAGATAAGGTGAAGAATGAGGAATTGGTCAGATCTGAAGGGGGCAGGTTTTGTTTTTGTTTTTTGCTTTTGTTTTTTTGTTTTTTTCCTGAAGTTGGACCAAGTGGGTCAGGGACAGCACCTGAGCATTGGAAGGGGACGGAGTTTAAGAGGGGAGGGAGATGCTGGGTTGGTCCAGGAGAGAATCTGCAGTCTGTGTCATTTTCAGAGTGGGAAGCTGTGCCACCCTGCTCCTTGCCTCAAGCTGTGGCTCTTGAGCAGGGAGGCAGTCATCTTCCAGTAGCTTGGCAAGCTCTTGTGTTTTGCCCTAAGGAAAAAGCAAGAGCCAAAATTCCGGATGAATCATCGTTTCTCTCTTGCCAAGTGGCTGGAGGTCCCAGGTCTGTGGAGGCTTTGCCAATCCCTGTTAGATACTGTGCGTGGATCCAAAAGGAGTGGTTCACAGTGGACTCGGGGAGAGGGATCAGGCATGAGAGGATTCCAAGCAGGGAGAATTGTTGGAAGTCTTCAACTTTTGTTGGTGAGCTGCTTTGTCTGTGTGTCCCATGCCAGCTTTCAGAAGAAGGTGAGCAAGTTTTCAATGGTAAACCCAACTCACCAGCCAGAGGCATCCGGTGGGGAGCACTGCCGCTTTATTGTGTAGATCAGGGGCCAAATATTCTGTGAAAGAAATTCACTTGCTTGAGATTGCATAATCTACAAGTAGTAGGACTGTGGTATCTGTTTTTGCCTCTGTCATGAGCCATTGCTCAGTTCTCCAAGGACACTGATGCATGGAAATCGGGAGGTAAAGAGAATAGACACACACAGGGAGTTGAGACATCAACACCATGACATTACTTCTCCTTAAATTTTTTTTACATTTATATATGTTCTTCTTTATTTATTCGTGTGTGTGTGTGTGTGTGTGCGCGTGCGCCGGAATGCACATCTTGCAGAGTATTTGCAGAGGTCAGAGGACACCTTGCAGGAGTTGGTTCTCTCCTTCCACTGTGTGACTCCAGTCCCAGAGACTGATCTCAGGCCGTCAGGCTTAGCAGCAAGTGCCTCTACCTGCTGAGCCATCTCACCGGTCCAACAGGACTTTTCTAGAAGGAGCCATAAAGACACCAAGTGTGGATTGCATAGAATCCCAGCACTCAAGAGGCTGGTGATGAATCATGCATTCAAGGCCAGTCTGGATTACATAACAAGATCCTGCCTCAAAAAATGTCTGACTTTATTTATTATGAGCTCTTCTATAACCATCTTTTCTTATCGCATTGGCAGGTGTTTCTAGTGCAATGTGGAAGAGCGTTGATAGATAAACATTGTTACCCTTTTCTGGATCCTAGAGGAAATACCCCTGATGATATCTTACTTTTTTTTATTTTTACTTTTCGAGACAGGGACTCATGTGTTCCAGGTTGGTTTTGAACTTCTGAACATCACCTGTCATGTGCTGGTAATACAGGCGTGTACCGTCATGCCTGGTTATGGGATGCTGGAGATTGTACCCTTCATACATGCTAGGCAAGAATTCTACCAACCGAGCTATATTCTTAGGTTCCAAGGTATATATTACTTACCATATTAAGATGGGTCTATGCCATGATAATGGGTTTCTATTGGTAAAACTCTTGAATTATTGAACAAACCTCACTAGTTCGTGATGCATTATTTCTTTTTTTTCAGTTTTCCTCCATTCTGTTTTTTCTCAATATATGTTTTTATTTAAATTAGAAACGTGAATGTTTCACATGTCAGTCCCTGCTCCCTCTCCCACCCCTCCTCCCTTGTCCCTTCACCAGTTCCCCCAGACCCCCACCCAATCCCCACATCATTCCCCAGGGAGGGTGAGACCCTCCTTGAGGGGGATCTCTAAAGTGTGTCATTTCATCAAGGGCCCTTCCCCATATGTCCAGGCTGAGAGAGCATCCCTTTATTTGGAATGGGCTCCCAGAGCTCATAAACCATGGTAAACACTGATCTACTACCCCAGTGATTTCTGTGGCCTCCTCCCTGGCACTGCATTAATGGAGTCTGGATCAGTCCCCTGTTGCCCTCTCATCCATCAGTCTGGGATTCAAGAGCTCCCCCTTATCCAGGCAGCTGTCTTCGTGAGTTTCATCATCATGATCTTGACCCCTTTGTTCATCACTCCTCCATCTCTGTCACTAGGTTCCAGGGGGTCAGTTCAGTGTTTAGCTGTGGGTATCTGTCTCTGCTTCCATCAGTCACTGGATGAAGGTTCTAGGATGGCATATAAGGAAGTCATCAACCCTATCATCAAGGAGGGGAAATTAGTGTAGTCTCTCTACTATTGTTTAGTTTGCCAGTTGGTGTTATCCTTGTAGATCTCTGGAGATCTCACTAGTGTCAGCTCTCTCCTCAAGCCTATAATGACTCGATCTATTATGGTATCTCTCATCCTGCTCTCCTCTATTCTTACCTCGACTCAACCTTCCTGCTCCCTCATGCCTTCTTCTCCCCTCCTCTTCTCCCCTCTCTTTTTCTTGGTTTCCCTCTCCCCTCCCCCGATGTTCCCAATTTGCTCAGGAGATCTTGCCTCATTCCACTTCTCTGGGGTATCATGCATCTCTCTTGGGAACTTCCTTGTTTCCCAGACTCACTGGCACTGGGATTGTAGGCTGACACTCCCCTGATCCATATCTAAAATCCATATATGAATGAGTACATACCATGTTTGTCTTTTTGTGCCTGGGTTACCTCACTCAGGATGGTTTCATCTAGTGCCATCCATTTGCCTGCAAATTTCAAGATTCCATTGCTTTTCTCCACTGAGTAGTACTCCATTGTGTAAATGTACCACATTTTCTCTATCCACTCTTCAGTTGTGGGGCATCTAGGTTGCTTCCAGGATCCAGCTATTACATATAATGCTTCTCAATAGAGGAGTCTAAAATGGCTGAGAGACACTTGAGAAAGTGCTCAACATCACTAGCCATTAGGGAAATGCAAATCAAAACAACTCTGAGATACCATCTTACTCCTGTCAGAATGGTGAAAATCAAAAACACCAATGACAGTTTGTGCTGGAGAGGATGTGGAGAAAGGGGAACACTCCTCCACTGCTGGTGGGAGTGCCAACTAGTACAGCCACTATGGAAATCAGCATGGAGATTCCTCAGGAAAATGGGTCTGAGTCTACCACAAGACCCAGAAATTCCACTCTTAGGCATATACCCAAAAGATGCCCATTCACACAAGGATGCATTATTTCTTAATGTGGGACTCTGCTAATATTTTATTTAGAAAATTCACAATCGTATTTGCCAGCATATTTTCTTACAGTAACTTAATCTTATTTCTATGTAGGTATTCTATTTTCTCTATAAAATTAATCAGTATGTTTCTCTTCTTTTTTGTCTTCTGAAATATTTCAGAGCATTGGGATATCTGATCTTTGGTGATAGATTCGATGGCAGATGGTAGATTTCTTATTCTGGCTATTTTGTGTAATACATGTCTGTCATTGTGTAATATATATTCCCTATACACCTTTTAGTATATGTTTCTTTGGGTCTTCATTGCTGGAAGAGTCTTGTGTCATGTAAAACTTGCATTAAGTAAACTCGAATTTTTTTTGTCTTGTTCATGAACCTATGATGGGTGCAGATTTTGACCCCCTCTCCTTTGATTTCTTTTCAAGTGACACTGTGTGCACTTGGAGACTTGGGGATTTTTCCTTGCTGGGTTTTGCCACATAGAGAGTTTGAGCTGGAAGATGCTGTCCTTCAGGATGGATCAGTCTAAGTCTCGCCTTGCTCTGTGTTTCGGGCAGGAAGTTTCCTGTGATCACAGATCCACCCACTCAGTTGTGCTTTTCAGGTAGTGATTAGACACTAGGTGCAATCCCAGACACTGTGAGAGGTCCCACAATGCCTCATGTGCTTGAACACTTGGTCCCTCGAAGAGCTAACAGCCTGCTCAACTTGTGAGGTTGTGACGCCTCTTGGCTAATAGACTGGGTCACCCGAGGAGGGCCTTTGAAGGTTAGAGTCCTTCCAGGAGTCCAGTCCTGACTCTGACCTACACCCTGCTTCCTGTGGCCTCAGTGCTAGAAGCATAGTCCTGTCACCACGCCCCTTTCCCTAAGCCTCCATGCCTTCCCTGTACAATGGACTGAACTTTCCTTGAATGGTGACCCCCCAATACACTTTTACTTCCCTGAATTGCTTGTGTCTGGTATTTTGTCGCAGTGATGGAAAAGTTAACACACAGGAAATGATCAGTGAGTGGAGGACAGAGGTCCCTACTCTCCTTCAGTCCACGATTGGTCAGCAGGAGCCTGGCACTGAGTGAAAAAGAAGTTAAAATGACAGCAATGGCGAGAGGGGCTGTGGGTGATGGGAGCTGCTACCCTAGACCCAGCAGCCAGCGTAGGCGGAGCTGCACAGCGTGGGAGTTAGTGACGCCCAGCCCTCCCTGGTAGGTGGCAGCCCCACAGAAACTTAACGCAAGAATTATCTTTGGGTCACCATCAGCTCCCAAATAAAGACCGGGAGACATATTATTAATTATGAATGCTCGGCCTTAGCTTAGCCTTGTCCCACCGGCTCTGTTAACGATATTTCACCTATTTCTAGTCATCTACATTTTTTAGGGCTTTTTACCTTTCTTTCCTTCTGTGTGTCCTACTTTCCTGTCTGTCTATCTGTGCCCCACCCCCTGCATTTTCCTGGTGTCTCCCTGTTGTCTCTTTTTCTTTCTTCTCCCTAAATTCCTCTTATTTACTCTCCCTGTTCAGAAGTCCCACCTACCTCCTTCCTCACCATTAGTTATTCAGCTTTTTATTAGACCAATCAGGTGCTTTAGGCAGGCCAGGTAAAACACCAACACATCTTTACATAATTAAACAAATGCAACACATCTTTACATAATTAAATGAATGCAACACATCTTTACATAGTTAAATATTCTGCAACAAACAAATGTAACACACCTTCACATAGTTACACAAATGTAACATATCTTTGCACAGATAATCAAATATTCTATAACAAATATATATATATATAAGATAGTATAATAAAAACATTAAAAATGTTTCCAAGTAACTTCTAATGGGGTGGTGGGAGGGGTTTGAAAGGACAACTATATATTTAGAAACCTGAAAGGGAGCCTGCCATAAGCTGCTAGGGTTCTGGATTCTATTTGGATATTAAGGCAGCCTGTGGTTGTCCCCTCCATGTTTTCAATGACAATGCCAGTGTGCATCCACCACTGGTCTTCTTGCCCCTGCTCTTACCCTGTCTCCCTCCTCCCCTGTGGTCTGGCCACTCTGTACCGGCTTCCCCATTATTCCTTAAATGGGCAGAAAACTTGTTCATGCCTCAGGACCTTTGCACACCCCACCACCGCAAGCATGCTGCTCTGTATCCGTACCAGACTCTCCTGCCTTCTGCTTCCCTCTTCCCAAATTGCAACCCTCTGCACTTGCTATTTTTTCCCCTTGAGCACACATCATGATGTGATAGAAGTATATATTTTACCTAATTATTTTTATCTCTTCCTCTGGAACATAAATTGTAGACAGGCAGGGATTTTGTTTGGGTTCTGCCCAGCTGCACAGAATTCAGTCTGAAGCCACACTTGATGACTGACGGCAGAAATCTAAAAAGAGCTCAAACATTCCGCTTAACACTAAAAGACCTTTTGAGTCACCACTGGCAGCATTATGAACAATTGGGCTTAATTTTTTATAAGATGCTTTCTCTGTGCATTATACTTCACAGAATTCCGTTTCCACATTAGTCTTTGTTTTAATTATCCTTGACCAGTTTTGTTGTGTTTGGGGACAGCACATACCTACTATCCGTTTGGCTCACTGATTGGAGCGGGCAGCAGTAGGGAAAACGACTCTTCAGGGTGCAGGGTGGATGTCGGTTGGTAGCTGGAGGGTCGGCGTTGGGGTGGATAGACGCTGGGCTCCGAAGATGACTCAGGGGCAGTGTGAGGCGTGGCCGGTGCTCACAGGGCTGTTGCTGCACAAAGCTACTCAGGGCCTGATGGTCTGCTAGCACCTGGCAGGGGAAGCAGGGTCAGAGGGTAGGGAGGCCATTTTCTTCTGAAGTCTTTTGGGGATCATTGTCCAAGATCCACCAGAGGGCAGCCCCAAGTGGATGTTGTAGAAATCTTCCGTGTCCCAGGTCAAGAGAAACACACCCCAGGGCCAGAAAGGCTGGAATTCTGAGAATCCAGTTGGGGCTACAGTGGTGGAGGGAGTGTTCTGGAATGTGGGCAGGGTTGCTGGGAAGCCATCTAAGAGTGCCTTCCAGCTCGATAACTTCCCCTCTCTGCTTGGTTTACTTTTTCATGAAAGTAACTTGAAAAGCAAAGCCACAGAAGGAGAAGGGACTTTCTCCCATGCCCTACCCTCACCTGCTTTGAAAGAAGAAGCCAAGTGACTACCAGATGACTAGAGAAATGGTGACAATCAGCTCGCTCCCCTGCTGATTGTACTCCAAGGTTTAGGAGTACTGCTGCATTTTGATGTGTGCCACCAGGTGGCGCCAGAACACCATAGTTTTGGCCCAATGACTTGGGTGTGCCTGATGGGTGCGCCCGAACAGGGTTCAGGAGTAAGAATCCTGCTCCATCTCAAGCATGGCGATCCTCAGAATTCCTGGGTTTTTTTTCGGAGCTCCTGCTGTCACTCATAGCTCATTTAGTGAGAAATGAAATAGAAAACAGGGTTTTATCCCGTCCTTTACTCTGTGGACCCCATGATCTAACGGTACTCTGCCCACTGGGCTCTTCTTGTCAGAAAACATCCCGGTTCCACCCTGGTCTCTGCCTTCTTCAAATTTATGTGACGTTCACAAGTCAACTGACGCATAGACTTCACTTTCTATGCTTAATGTTTTCTTTGCCAGTTTTGTTAGTTTGGGGAGTTTTGGCCCGGATGTGTGTAATTCCGGAGTGTGAATTCCTCTTAGTGCAGTTAGCTGTGTGCTGGAGCCTCGTGGTGCGGGGCGATAAAGAACCCACGTGGAGGCACCATGTCCAGCTTTGTTACCAGCTTACTGGCTTTGATGTTGTGTGCATGTGTGTGAGGAGGTCAGAGGCCAATCGAGAATGCCCTCCTCTCTCTCTCTCCCTCCCTCCCTCCCTCCCTCCCTCCCTCCCTCCCTCCCTCTCCCTCTCCCTCTCCCTCTCCCTCTCTCTCTCTCTCTCTCTCTCTCTCTCTCTCTCTCTCTCTCTCTCTCTCTCTCCACCCTAGTGATTGTGACAGGGTCTCTCACTGGTCCCCGAAGCTCACTGATGGGCTATACCGACTGGTCAGCAAGTCCCTCAGGGGCCTGCCGTCGTCTTGCTGAGCTGCTGGGGTCACGGGCCTTCACTGCCATACTGGGACTTTGAATGGGCCTTCAGGACGGGATCGAAGCCCTCATGCTTGCATAGCAAACACTATTATCCGAGCCAACTCTCTAACCCACACATTCATTTTTAATAATGATATGTCCAACATTTGTTCCTGCAGGGGAATCAGAGCTGGCTGCCACCCTGACCCTAGGGCCCGGCCTCCAAAGGACATTCGAGGGCTGTGGTCATTCTCTCAAGGTCAGCGGCCCTTAGGAGTTGCTGAGGCTGTGACGGTCCACAGTTTTCCTTCTCCAGGGTTTGTTCTCTCCACTGGGGACACGGGAAGCATAACCAGCTTTCTTTGGGCCGTCAGGCAGCTCCCATATCGTGGCGCGGAGACTTATTATTAATTATTAATTATTAATGTGCGGCCTTAGATTATGCTTGTCCTGTTAGCTCTTATAACTTAATTTAACCCGTTTCTCCTCACCCACGCCTTGCCTTGGGGCTTTTTACCTTGCTTCATTCCATTAGTCCTAGCCCCTGTCTGTCCGGTGACTGCCTGGCGGGCCCTGGGCATCTCCTTCATTCTCTCTCCTCCCCCTGTTCTTCCAGTCAGCTCGTAGCTACCCCTGCTTCTCTGAGCCCAGGGTAATTTTATTTAATCAACACAGATTAACACATCGTTACACGGTTAAATATTCTACCTACGCGGAAGGAGGCAGTTCTCTTTCCCTCACTAGGAGCTAGATGCATCCCCTTTAGCTTCTCTGGCCGAGTGCTCTGTGGAATTTCCCCAGGGGCTCAGAACTGCAGGCAGCTGGATCCAATTTGGGCCCCTTTAATTAACAGCTCAGTGGCCTTGGCCTCTGGAGGATGCAGGACTGCTTCCTTAACAAGAGAGGGAGCTTGAGGAGGTCCCTGAAGCTGCCCGGGGGACCCAGGTCTGTCAGATGGGAAAGACAGGAGTGCATGGCCATGGGGTGGGGTGGGGGCTCATCTCTGCAGAGGCTGGAGTTCTTCCTAGCTTCAGGTTCGTGGGCACAAAGTTAACGTGGGGGAGCTCTTGCACCTGCTGATGCCATAGATGGAGGACCAAATCCGTCGTGCAAATGCTAGGAGTTAGGAATGGCAGAGGGAACTGAGGCACGCCACACCGAAGCCACTTAGCAGGTGTCACGAGGTGCATCATGCTTGGGCTGGCTGCCATAGGCAGCTCACGGTCCCTTCCGTGCTTTGGCTCCTTTGCTGTGTGGGAGGGAGGAAGGCATTCCCTACAGCTCAGTTCAGCGCGCCCGTACTGGCCAGCAAGAGGCTTAGGCAAAGTGGGACCTCTGGCTCCAGAGGGGCTGCTTGTCCCAAAGTCGTCCCAAAGAAAAGCTGAGGCCAGGAGGCTAGAGTGGTATAGATGCTGCCCATCGCTTCTGTGACGGAATCCTGCAGGAGGGGTTTGCCCAGCTGAATCTAGCCCAGGACTCAGCAGCTGAAGGGTGTGTGTGTGTGTGTGTGTGTGTGTGTGCGCGCGCGCGCGCGCGTGTGTTTGTGCGCGTGCCTGCGTGTGTGTGTGTGTGTGCGCACGTGCGTGTGTGCTGGCCGTGTAAACCATCAGCCATCGACAGTGGGTGTGCTCTGCCATACTCCTGATATTCCATGGCCCCGGCTTTGGTTAGCCTTCCAAATCTCACTTATGCCCTGGGGCCAAGCGGAAGTTGGAGTCACATGGATTGAATAGGAAGCAATTCTAGGAAGCAATAGTCTGAATTTTAGGTCGACTCGGGGAATTCTACTGCACTCGCTTCATGCTTCCCCAGTACCGAGTGTGTGAATCTCCTCAGCACGCTGCTCCGGAGTTTATGCCTTTGAGCTGTATGGTCTCCACGTAATGACCTGACAGTCTCTGCCGCGGCCCACAAGCAGGGTCACAGCCAGTGGTGTAATCAGTCTGCCTGCAGGGCTCCAGGACATGACCAGCCGGAAGAGAAAATGCCTCTGTCAGCCTCCGGGTTTGCACACCGAGAGTTAGTCAGTGAGTCACAGCCCCGGCTGTGCCTGCTGCTGAAATGTCCTCATCTGGAAAGTACCTGTGGGGGAGTCAGGCTAGGTCTATAAAATTCCTCATGCCCCCAGCCGCCCTCTTGTAGGTACGCTTTTCCCTCACTATTCCACTAGAGGGCGCCACACCTACCACTGGATTTCTGAAGCCTGTGGTTTCCCTGGGAGAAAGCACAGGAATTGATGGTGAGAGTTGAAAACTCATCCTGAAGCAATTAGCAATTGGAAATGTGTAGCACTACAGTTTTTTTCCCAGCCACCTCTGTCTGTCAGGCTACCTACTCTCTGCCTGCTGAGCTTAGCTGCAATCACCGGAGTCAAGCACCGCCTGAAGGAGGCTGGCTTCCGGGCGTTCATGCATGCTAGCCTGTCAATTTGACACATTAGTCTCGTTCATTAGACACCCATAGAGGCCTCTCTCTAGTCCCTGAAAGGCTCTTTCTAATCAATCTACACAAAATAATTACCATCAAATTAATTCCATGATCAATTAAGAATTTTTAAATTGTGGTAGAAGATAGGATAATAGAAAAGTTACCACTTACCATTAAAAATGTAAAATTGTCTGAAATACATCAAACATAATTTGCATTGCCGGGTGTTAAACTTAGGACCTCAATGTGGTAGGTGGTCAGTCTACCTGACCATGCTGTTGTGGGTGCGTGTGCTTGTATGTGTTCCTGTGTAAATGTATGGATAGGCATGCATGCTCGTGTGAAGATGCATGTGGAGGGCAGGGTCAACATCAGCAGATATTCCCCTCCACCACTGTTCACCTTGGATTTTGAGACAAGGTTTTTCAATGTCTCTAGAACTCACACAGACTGAGCTAGACTACTGGTCAACCTCCCCAGGAATCCTCCAGTCTCCACCTCCCCAATGCTGTGAATACAGGCTTTTTACACCGCTGCTGGGGACTGAACCCAGGTCCACATGGTTACGAGGCAAGCACTTTACTGCTAAGCCTTCTCCTCCATGTTAGTTGTTCTTAAGTGAGCAGCTTGGTAACTCATGTAAAATGCACCCTACATTGCTGCATAGCTAACCTTCAGTGCTTACACAGCCTGTAGCTGTGGTAAAGAAGGGATCACTTGGTGAAGGGGGAGCTCATTTGCACTTAGCAATGCAGAAGGTCATGATTTCTGTGTGCCTTAGTCTTGTTGATTAAATAAACCATTAGGCTTCCTGTAGGTCCTCATGTGCTAACAGTTTTTAGATTTCCCTTGCAGCTGCAAAAATTCTGTTTGCACTAGAAAACACGGGTCCCACAAGATGAGCATGCTCAGTGAGGTCAAGTAACCCAAGAGCAGATACAGCAAGGCTTAGAAAACTAAGACCAAGCGATTCTGTGAGCCTTAGGGTGGCTGGGGTGGGGCTGACAGAAGGGGTGGGGCTGACAGAAGGGGTGGGGCTGACAGAAGGGATGCGGCTTTCTGGAGGGGCGTGGCTTGTCAGAGGGCGGGGCTTTCCCCAAACAGTTGCTCACCATAAATTCTCTTAAGTCCCTCTGGTGATACCATCCTCCAGTTGAGGGGTGTTGCCCTTTGTGCAGATACAGAGACCAGGAAAAGTGCTTCCTTCCTTCTCTCCCTGTGGGGTAAGGTAAGGGAAATGAAGTATCTTCTTTGCTCTTGAGACGCTCCACTCCCAATGCTGGCGTCACCCGACACAGGTGGCCCTCTTCCTTAGTGATGAGTTTGGGTGCTGTGAAGGACGGTGCCGCTGGGATGGGGAAGAGAGATGACAAATGGGGGGCCAGGGACCCTTGGTGAGGAGGGTGCTGCCTAGTCGCCTTCAGCCAGGGACACCGCTCTGTGGAGAGGGTTCTCTTTGAAGGACTAGCCCGCCAGGGCCCAAGGGGGGTTCTGTCTTATGGAATTCCTGGTCAGTAGCATAGGTCAGCTGAGTGAGCCAGGAAGCGTGGTCTGTGACCTTCTCAAGAGAACGACTGTCGTTATCTCACTTAACAGGGTGAGGGGGAGAGAAGGAACGAAGCACAGATTCCTCCAGCTGCTCCATCTCCATCCAGGTCTGTCTCACAGGGAGGTGGGCCACTGCGCATTACTTAGGAGGTAGGAGCGTTTACATCCAGCACAGCTATGGCCGCTGGAGCACTAACTGGATTTCTTAAACCCTAGGCTCCTGGGCTGTAAATGAGGCGTGGCCTCTGCCTCCCTCAGGTGTTGAGGGGATTCGGTTCACCTGTAGAAAGCACCTTGGAAAGGTTCGGCTCAGAGGCCAAGCTCTAGGACCAGCTGAGGGTCATTGTCTGTGAGTGGTTCCTCAGGACGGAGTTCAGTCAATCTTCCCAGCTTCCCTTGTCATGTACAGCGTGGACACCCTGCTCTTGTGATAGGAGAGGAGACTCCGCCTGAGTTTAGATTTAGTCGGCTCCAAAGTGGAAGCGAGGAAGCTTTGGGCTAGTGTTGTGGCCTCCAGTGTGGCTGTGTGGAGGAGGGGTCTTAAGAGCCACAGCTGAATGAAAGGTGACAAGGACAAGGCCCGCCTCTCTCCAGGAAGGTCAGTGCTGTCTTGAAGGAATGGGATGGGCTGTTCAGTTGTCTCTCTAGAGCAGATGGTTTTAAAGGGAGGCCACCCATGGGCTTGGCCCCTTCTTCCGGCCACCGGATCCCTTTTTGCCTCTCTTCCTTGGGGCCTCTGGACAGGACACTGGTGTGGACCTGCTTGGATCTTCCAGAGTTGTGAGTCAAATGACTTTCCTCTGAGGCTATTGTCCATTGCTATTTTCACAATTTAAACATTGACACATTAAAATATGTATGGGTTATTGAGAACTGAAATTCTCAGAAGGAAGCTATACCCATGTTGCAGATTCTACCAGGCAGACTGACTGAACTTGGTGATTTCAGAGAGTTTGAATGTTACAGAGCCCAGGTCAAATTATCTTGGGCTAGTTTTAGCTCCCTTATCCGCTGCGCCCACCTCTGTGGCTGAGCTAGCCTTGCGGCTACCCCATGGACCCTTTTAGGATACAACAGAAACCAACACAGACGTTAAGAAAGGCACTCACAGCATCTGAAGTTCATGTGAGATTCCCCTGCTTAGCCAGGAGCTGCGCCCCTGATGTTTCCACCGTGCTCTGGAAAGGTGCCTAGATATATGGCTGTCTTTTGTTCTGCAACGGTAAAGACTCGTGAAAGCAAAACCGTTACTGAGTTGAACATGGTGTTTGGGACAACCTGAATCTGCGTTCCTGGGTCATGCTCGCTCATGTTTGGCTCTAGAACAAACAAACCCTTTCTTCCCTTTGAGACGAGAGCTAAGTTTTGAGTTGACAGGTCCCCTGCAGTTATTTGATATGCAGGAACCCATAAGAAAAACAACTTCTGAGATGTCCCAAATTTAAGAGAGCCAGAGTGTGAAGAGATGGAGAGGGGTTAATCAGTGATACATAAAAGGCCTACTTCCATCTCTGCGAGTGTGCATTAAAACCTTAACTCACACTCCATCATGGCCGACCACCAGGGCAACCGAGACGTACTTACATTTAAATGTTCTGTCTAAATACTTAACCCCAGCTACTCCGGAAGCAACCATTTCTCCTCCTAGGGGTAATTGTGAGCTGATGGTCATGGAGAAAAGTCACATTGTGGGCTTCTGTCCTGTTCCAAAGCTCCCCCTGCTGGGAGTCCCACCTGTCTCGACTATCCCAAACCCCTCCAATTGGCAGCACATGGTTGTGACATACTTGTTTCTGGAAGTTTATTAAAAGTGCAGTTAATCTTGACCACTCTCTAGCCCTGCTGCTGGTTGCTGGGGGACCTTGCCCCAGGACTGCTGCTGCTTTTCTGGCTGCTGTCTGTAAAGAGAGGCCTGTGGCGACGGCTCAGTGGGTGAGAGAGCTTTCTGTGTGCCAGTGTGACGACCTGAGCTCTTTTTTAACACTGTGACCTTTCTACTTTTGGGTATGTCCCAGTGGGGCTGCTGGCTCACATGGCAATTATATAATTTAGTTCTTAAGGAATCTGCATGCAGTGTTACTCATTAGCATTCTTTTTTCTTCTCTTTCTCCACGGAAGTTGCTAACATTCCTGTCTCCTTTGCCACTGGCCACTCCACGTCGACTGAGTTCATCTGATTGTGGCTTTGAAGATCAGTGATGGTTCCCATTGGGCCACACACCTGTTTGACATTTATTTGCCCTTCCGTCCTTCCTTCCTTCCTTCCTTCCTTCCTTCCTTCCTTCCTTCCTTCCTTCCTTCCTTTTTCTTTTTTTTGAGAAATGACTGTTTAGGTTTGTTCCCATTTTGAGATTATTATTCTTTGCTATTGATCCCCTTCTATATTCTAAAATTATCCTATTGTTAGATGCATAGTTTGAAAATGTTTCTCTCACTTTTTTTTTAGGTTGTCTTTATTCTTTTGATTGTTTCCTTCACTGTGTAGAAGGTTTCAGTTCGATGTTGTCCCATTTGTCTATTTTTGTTTGTATTTCCTGTGTTTGGGGGGTCTTATTAAAAAAATTCTTGGTCATTCCTAAGGTATTTCCCCTATATTTGCTGCTACTCTTTTGAGTTTTATGGTTGAGACCTTAGTTCGTTTGAACTGGTTTTCTGTGTGTTCAGAGATGGAGGTCCATTTTCACTCTCCTACGTGGTCTAGTCTGCTCTGTTGTGCTGTCGACTCATATGCACATCAGAAGCCTGTTTCAATTATTAAAGCGTTGTAATATATTTTCACAGTAGATGATATGATGATGCCTCCTATGTTCTTTAGGTTCTAATTGGCTTTATTTGCTTAATTTTTGTTTTGCTTTAGTGAATATTTATTTGGCGTTCCCAAATTTGGTCTTCTTTTCTAGTGTGGGAAGAAAGTCATTGGTATTTTGATTGTGATTGTACTGGGCCTGTAAATTGCTTTAGTCAGTATGACCGTTTTGACCAGTATCAACTCTTTGATTCCACAGACACGGGTGACTTTGTGTTTGTGTGGCCTTCCCAGCTCATTTGTCAGTGCTTTGTGCTGTTCACTGTGGGGCTCTTTTTTCCTGAATAATTTTTTTTAGCGACTGTTTTCCATTTGAGTCATTTCACTGTTGCTGTGTAGAGACACTCCTGACTCCGGCCTGTTTTGTATCTTGTTCCCAACCAGTGGAGCTCACTCATTAAATTCTTGTTTTGTGATTGGAGTCTTGTGAGTTGTCTAAATATAGACTCAGGTCAACTGTCTTTTCAGTCTTTTACTTCTCCATGTCTTGGTCTTCCTGTATATGGACAGGAATTTATCCAATTGTTTAGTTTATCAATTTTTTTTGTATATCATTGCTCAGGATCTCTAATGCTTTTGTATTTTATGGTATAAGCTGTATTTCTTCTCTCTGCTTTTGTGTTTGATTCATTTCTCTTTAGTTTGTTCATTTATTTTTGGAAAGACCAACTTTTCATTTTGATAATTGTTTATATTTTTCTTTTATTTCTCCTCTGGTCTTCATTTTTTCTTCTATTAACTCTGGGGTTCAGATCTATATTGCATTTTTCTTTCTTTCAGGTACAATGATAGATCTCTCCCACCTCAGTGAATCTGGAAACACCCTCACAGGTATACCCAAATGCGTGTCTTTCCAACCTCCTGTGTGATTCTAAATGCAGTTAAGTGCCCAATGAAAATTAACCATCATTTCACCTGTCACTTTTAGTCTATTATGTGTCTTCAGAAGTGAGTTTCTTGTAAACAGCGCATAGTTGACTCATATTTTAATCCATCTGTTAGTGTAGTAAGGAGGGGCAGGACCAAACCCACAGAAGTATGGCATGGTGTATTAGTGGCAGGAGACTGAAGCAGCTGGAGTTGAGGCAGGCTAGCCTGCAAATCTGTTCCACTGGAGCCTTAGTTCCCCTCCTGGAGCCAGGGTAGTCCAGAGTCTCCATCCAGGAGCACTAGCAGATTCCAAGAACTCTGTCCCCAAGCTAGTGCTCCTGGATAGACTCTTTCCTGTCAACATATTTTTTTTCTTTTGTACTAAAACTAGGTCCTGAGATCTCTCATCTGGTTTTGTTAGCTCTTGTGAAAGTACTTTTAGTGGTGAATAGAGCAATTTAAGATGTTTCTGTGGGGAGAGAACTTTGGAGGGTCTTTGTGTATAACCATCTTTTTAAGCTTTTCAACCTGAAGCATTTGTTAGAGATATAAAGCATGATAAGAAAGACCGAGTGATGGTGGAACACAGCATGCTGCCATGAGACTTTACAGTTCCCACGACCTGTCCCTGGCACTTGAGCTGCTCCTGGGAACCCAATCCCCAAGGAGGAGGATTGGGGGGGGGTGGTTTACAATGGAGGTTGGAGGAGAGGAGGGAGGAGAAACTGTGGTCAGTATGTAAAATAAATGAAAATATTTTCATAAAAACATAAACAAAATAAACAAACAATAACAATTCCTAACCTCTACCTCCTGGGGCTTCCAGCAGCTGCAGAGCACAGACCCCAGGGACCTGCAACTAGTTTTTCAGGAAGGATGTTCTAATGAAGATTAGGGCATTAGTGGGGCACCAGCCTTCTCATTTGGGAGTCTGCTGCTCCACTCAAGCCCCTGACAGCAGGAAGATCACGATACCAAACTTTGAAAAGTAGAATTGCAGAGAGTACCAAGTAAAAGGCTTCAGGGCATTCTCACAGGGTATTCAGGTTGGTCGCCTGAGGCACTGTTTTCCACTTTGACTCCAGTCCTTGGTGAAGACCACTTCTGCTCTGTTTTTTATTGTGGAAGGAAGGATTAATTCTGGCTTCTCTTCCCTTAAAGATGATACAAAGTATGACACCTAAGGTCCTTTCTCCCATAACATCCAAAGGTGTGTGCCCCAAGGAGGCTAGGAATGCTGCGGGGTGGCAGGCCACTGAGCCAGTTTTACCAGATAAATACCTAGGTAGCAACCAGTTCCCACAATCCTTAGAGACAGAGGTGGCCTATTAAAGAAGACAAAATCCTCCCTGCACAGGGAGCCCCAATCTTCCTCAAACAGTAAGACACTCAGCCAGGCTAAGAGGCGAAGTCCTTGTTTATTGTTGCAGCAATTCTTATACAGATGTTAGCGTTCAGTTAAATAAGGAGATAGCACATTAAATACGTCACAACCCCAAACCAGACAACTGCAGCCACGGCACAAAGAAGGGGAGGGTGGGCCAGGACTGGTGACCAGACTGTCAGAGGAAATACATTCAGTGTGTGTGCAGTGTCAACATTCCAGGCTCACGTGTAGATATATTTTATTTATATATATTTATATTTATATATAGAGATCATTGAGTTTCGTGTATACAAAGAACGATATTGTTACAAATACAATACTGTACTTTTCCCGATGTTTTACAGTAAGCGCTAGTGCACCCCGTTACAGAATGGGGGTGCAAGTTCATACTCCAGGTGCTGTGCTAAGTATGTACAAGAGATTTCATTCCCACACAGTCATCACACACTACCTTGGTGGAGGGAAAATGAAATCGGAGTTGTGTGCTCAAGTGGACCCTAACCAGGGAAGCAGACGGAGGAGTGAAACGTAAACCAACAGGTAGCCTTGTGAAGGTGAGAGTTAAAACATCAGCAAGAGGTGGCCCTTGGTTGTAAACATTGGTGACAGCTACACCAGTGGGTGGAGGGACCCGAGCAGGGCTCTGTGGGTGGGTTTTCATCAGTGTGCAGCAGGGGCATGGGTGTGGGTGGGGCTGCAGGAGGAAGGAGGAGCTATGGGGGAGGTAGTAGGTTACTCTGGACTCCCTGAAGGCCAATGTCGACAGGAAATGTTCAGGAAGCAAACCCATGTGCAGGGAGGTGGCAGCCTGCTGTGTGCTCTACCCCCAGGAGCCTGCGGTGGTGTGGGAGGAAGGAATCGCTCAGGAATCTCTCAGGAAGTGGGCTCCACCCATTGATCTGTGGGCTTTCTTCCTCTCAAGAACTCAAGGCTGATGGTGGCTCCCTGAAATGTTCCCACTGGAGAAGGCAGAGGCAGAGTGGGTTGTGGTGCAACCTCATTGAACTGGGAGGATGGTGAATCTGGGGGCCTGTCCCCAAAGCTGAGTCACCATCGTGTCCCAACTGAGTGGGCAGAGTGGCTTTGTGCCTTGCAGTTTGGGGAAGGCTGCTGAGTACACAGTAGGCCTCATCACTGGGGTGCAACTATGTAAATGAGAATGCCAGCAGAGACCTGACCCCAAGTTTAACCACTCAGTCTGATGCCAACTGAGGAAGAGCAGGCTTCAGCCAGGGGCCTGGACCAAGCTCTAACAGCTCTCCCTCTGGGTGGTAGGAACTACTCTGATTAACACAAAAGACTAGGTAATCTTACAATCATGCTCAACTGTTAATTCTCTAGAAGAGCTCACAAGAAAAGCTTGGCTTTTAGGCCCTCTTAAAGCTTCTGTCGTGCAACAAGAATGGAAAGTAATTTTCTCTTTCCTCTTTCCCTGGGATGAAGACACTTCATTGTGATTATCTGGGGGTTAGACTGGGAGTGATGTTTGTGGAGCCTGTCCCTGACCAGTCCCAGGCCAGTCTCTGCTGTCCTGGTGCTTGGGCATGTTCCCATGGTGGCCTCCCTGGATCTGACAAGCACAAGCCTCTCAAGAGACTTTCCAAGGACCCTGGAGTCTGAAATGTCAGCAATGATATCTCTTTTGTCCTCTCATCACTCTTGGCAGAGGAGAGCTGGGCTCACTTTTCAGTGTGTGATGATATTAGATACCCAGCAGATCAGTCATCTCAGGAGAGGCGAAGAAAGTGGGGGCACAGCTCGGCTCCTCACACTTGCTGGGGTTTGATCTTGGGCCTGGTCACCCAGGAGCATTCTGCTGGCCACCCTTACACACAAGTTCAGATAGCCTGGCTCCTGTGGTCCCAACACCACACGCTCTCTGGCAGCAGCAGCCCTGTCACTTCTCAGGCAGCTATGGGGACAGCTGGTGGCCTCTCAACACTGGAACTTTTGTACTGGAGTAAAACTGAGGGCTCCCCTGCAGATCCCTGCAAGTACCGGGCTTTCCTGATTCTGCCCAGGCAACTCATGAGGTCAGAGACCCTAGGGTTGACTGTTTTCCTCCCTGTCTGAAGCCTCTTGTTCCTCATCTTGTTATAGTGCCATCTCTTCCTCTCCCAGGCCCCACCCTTCCCTCCGTAGATCCATCCTCCCTATCTATCGCTGCTCCCTGAACTCCCATCTCCACAGACACTATAACATAAATATCCCAGATGCAGAGAACAGGGACTATATTCATATTACAAAATATATTAGTTTTTCTTCCCTGTCTCTACTGAGGTCATCAATGAGACAAAACAAAAACAAAAGCTAGCCGTGTCCCACATGGAAACAAACTGCTCTTTGGACCAAGAATAAGTGGCGACTGGCTCAGAATAATATGAAAACATACGTGCTAGACTGAGACGTTGTTCAGAACATGAGGCACCCAATGGAGACATCAAGTCTTCCACACCAGCTGCAAACTCCCAGACCCAGAAGACAGTAGATGCTGTTTCGGGAGCACATTTGGGGATTCCTAGGCCCAACACCAAGCATTTAGTCTGCTTGATGTTGTGACTTATCTAGTCTATCTAGCTTTGAAATACACACCCTCCTGAGTGGCTGGGAGAGGGCTCAGGCTGGCTTACCTGGGGCAGGAAGCATGACACTAGGTTACCCATGTCACAGTCTGTCCCTCAAGAACCTCCAGTGTGCATGGGGGGTGGGAGTCTTAGAGCCGTGGGATCAGGAGGGCCTCTCTCAGGACAAGGCTGGCTGCTTTCTGCATGTGTCAACCTTCTGCTAGGAGAAGGGATCTTCCAGAGGGATCCTGGGGTTCCCCACAGGCTGTGTGCTAGATTTTCAGCCTATCTCAATACAGGAAGAGAGCAAACGAGACACTCTGCAGGGTGTGTGTGTGTGTGTGTGTGTGTGTGTGTGTGTGTTGTACACGTGTAGTAAGCGCCCATTCCAGTGCACAGGAAGATAACACCTGTCTGTGGTTATCCTCTGACTGGTAACCTTGGGACAATCTCAGAAGCCTCAGAGGCCCCGTGACTTTGCAGCCTTATCCAGAGTGTCTCTTCCCCCTTTCTCTGCCGTTAGGCCTGTGTTAGCACACACACTGAAACTGAAAGGAACTGTGGAGGAGATTTAAAACTGGCTCAGAAATTCCGGGCAGAAAGAACATGTGATGCCCCAACTCCACAGCAGGCTGTCCCTGTCCCCACTGTCTTCCCACCAGGTATGGCAAGGAGGGCGGGAGATCAGCAGTTTTAGACACTGCGCAGTCTGCTCCTTGGCTGCCTCTGGGAGCTACTTCAGGGAAGTATGTGCCTCTTGGGCAGGGATGATGCCCGCCCTGGGCAGTGACAACCACTTCAGGACCCTCAAAGGCCCTCCACAATGACACCAGGTAGAGATTAGCCATCCTCCACCCTCAAGGTGACACACAAAACTTTCCTGGTACTAAGGAAGGAACATAAAAAAAGCAAACTGGAGAGAGACAGGGAGCAAAGAGGTCTTTGCCGATTCTTCTCTTCCCGCATAAGACCAAACGCTGGGTGCGAGAGGGGAATGTCTCGGTGGACACGTGATGCAGCAGCACAAGAAACACAACCACTGTGAGGAGAGTCCTCCATGCATGCCGCCGCCGCCGCCGCGGAGGGAGGTGCGGCTCAGATGTAGACAGGCTGCTCCTGGGCTGTCAGCAGTCTGTACATGGCTGCTGGCATGGTCTTCATGTGGATCTGAGGGCAGAAAGCCAGGTTAGCTGGGGGCGGAGCCTCTCACAATGCAGTCTCCAAGCTAGCCCATCCCCAATCGCCTGGCTTGGCCTAGGGAGAGTGAAGCCCACAGGCTTCCTAAAATTTTGGGGGTGACTGTAAATGGTAAGAAAATCTGGGTAAGGTGTAGTTTTCCAGGGCAAGGCTCTTGTTTTCACAACTCTGAAAAATGAAGGCGGCTCCATGGGAGGAAGGGCTCTGGGCTTCTGGCTGCTTGCTTCCCTCTCCTGTCTTGGCAGTGTGGGAGCACCAGGCCATCTAAAACAGCTCGGCTACTAAAGCAAGAGTGGAAGCCCCAGAAATGTAGTTAGGACATGACGTGAGTCCATGCTGGCTCTGGGGACTGCTGGCTTTGTGAGTCTTGGATCTAATTTGTGTCTTCCAATCACACTTGGTGGAGTTAACTGGGGAAAATGAGAGAATTTGGAGAGTCACAGAGAGTAGTAACACAAAATGAGTGTTAAAGGCAGGTGAACTTACTTCACCCAGGTCTGAGGGGCAACAGGGAGGGGGAGGAGGCTCTGGAAGGTTCCCAGCAAGGCCAGCACACCCCTGGGGCACACACAGCCCCAGGTCTCATTCCTACCTCCCCAACAGCATTGGAGAGGATGTGGACGATCTTCTCATGTGGAGTGGCTACCACACTCTGACCGTTGATTTCAATGATCCGATGTCCCACGCGGACCCCTCCTCTCTCGGCTATTCCCCCTCTCATGAGGCTGCAGATCTGCCAGAGATAGACAGCAGGTCACAGTTAGCGGGCAGTGCCACATCTCTGGACCACGTGGCAGTGGAGGACTGTCTGCCTGGGGTGCTGTAGCATGAGCTCCCCTTAGGAGCAGACTTGGTGAGGCTTGGGCCTTTTACATCTCTCAGGTTCTTTTTATGAACAATGGGTTCTGTGGTCTGGTACGGAGCTCAGCGGTTGAATTTTTAACCAGCATGCACAAGAGCCCATGTATGATTTCTAGCACATATACGGCCTTTGCAGAGGGGCATGACAGGTGTGAACTTACTGGTGTCTGAATTCTGGCCACTTTCCATCCATATTGGGCCTATCTGTTGGTGGTCAGTGTTTCAGTCTTCCACAGTCTCAACAGGCTTACTCCTGGAACTGTTTGATGCTAGAAACTTGTATTTGAGGATCACTACTGCATGATCCAAAGAGGCTCTAGAAGCCTACTGTGTTCCATGGTGTGGCTCGAGGAGAGACGTACTGTTGTTGCTCTCGATTTGGTGGTCCTTGGCCAAATTCACTTCTTAGATGGGTGGAAGCAATGGTATAGCCAGCTGCTGCATATGGTTTGGCTGTGACCACTGGCGAATGAACCCTCCCACTGTGGCAGTTTGGGGCTCACTACACCTTGCACACTAAACAAGAGTGCCCGTGAACTTAGTAAAGCTGACTTTACACCCTGGACCCTGCATCTTTATTATTCAGAAGCTGATGCAGACAAGATCTATAGCAAGGGAGTTTGCTGGGCCTGGAGTGAGTGGGTCCTTCTGGCTCTAAGATGCCCTTAGGTCAAATGTTCCAAAGCTGCTGTCCACACTGTAGGTAAGACCAAG
Source organism: Mesocricetus auratus (assembly GCF_017639785.1). Taxonomy (NCBI): domain Eukaryota; kingdom Metazoa; phylum Chordata; class Mammalia; order Rodentia; family Cricetidae; genus Mesocricetus; species Mesocricetus auratus. The sequence goes on from NW_024429182.1 coordinate 36,441,414, forward strand.
GGGAATAGGGCTAGGGCCGTGGTTTCTCGACAGAATGCTTGCTTAGTGCACTCCAACCCTAAACAAACGAAATCACAACTGAAAACCCCAAATCTATTTACTGAATGAAAAGATGAAGAGAGTGGACCAAGCTGGAAAAAGATGCAATACACCTCACTTCCATTTGTCAGTATCTTGGAAAAGGGTGTGCTGTGCTGTGTACTTACAATTCCATTCTGGACGCTGAATCCCAGCTGGTAGCGAAGGTCTGGCCTCCTTATTAGCACTGTGGTCACTGGAGGGCACCTCACAATGTTCAGCTTTACTTGGGACTGGTTCTTTAAGCCCTTGAACATGAATAAAGCAGAGTGGAGACGGTGAGCACAGAGTCAGGCAGAGTACATGAAAGCAGACACGGCTGGACACAGAGGCGGTGCCCACACCTGCAGTCAGCCTGTGTGCGCCTGAGCTGGAGCCATCGCCATGAGGCCTCTGTGTGAGATGAGTGTCTGGAAAATGGACCGTGTCGAGGGACCTGGCAAAAGGACAGCTATAAGCAGAGTCTAACGTGGCTGAAAGCTGAGGGTGTAAGCAGAGTCTCACGTGGTTGAAAGCTGAGGGCATATATACACTGTTGACTACAAGGCAGACTCTACAGCGACCGCTAACAGAGGACGGACACTCCACAGCAGCAGCTCATTCCCGAAGCTGGTTCTCTCTGGTCTCTGCCCTCTTCTCCCCACTCTAGTCTGGACACACCTTCTGGCTATGGGTATTCCACTACAACTGGAAGTTGAGTATTTGTCTCCATGGGAAACGATGGATCATGAAGAAAAGGAAACATTGAGATTGTACATGGGTTTATCCTTGGTCACCTGCCCCTCCTCTAGGCCAGAATGGGTTGTAGAAGAAAAGCTGACCTTTAATTATGAACGGGGAACAGAGCCGGCTTGGAGCTTTCTACCGCATTAGCCACACTATCCCTCCCTCAGGCAGGCCCACCTACCACCTCAACAGCTCATGCCGACAAGTGTGGACCAGGCACAAGTGTGGACCAGAAATAAACATGCCCCCTCCAGTGCTGCTGGCTCTGAGGAAGGCCTGTTCTGCTTGTGTTGCCTCCTGCTTGCAAGAGCAGATGCTCTGAGGAGAGTATGCTCAAAGCTTTCTGGTTCTTTTCCCTGCACTGGCTCTCCTACTTGCAGAGGCTCTGAGATGTTTCACATCCTATTCAAGAGATACTGTGCAGAGAAATGGTCATTTTTGCATCCTGGAGCAGACAAACCACATTGATATGGCTGGAGGCCCTGCTGCTACAGCTGAAGCCAGGAGATCAGAGCACTCAGGAAACATCTACCTGACTGGACTCCTATCTGCCAGCACCAGCTGACCAAGACATGGCTTAAGGTTGGCTTAGACTCTCCTCAAAGGGAGCAAGGGTAAAATGGTCTTGAGACAGGGGAGCATGAGAGAGGGAGGGAGGGAGGGACAGACACACAGAGACAGACAGACACACAGAAACAATTTGAAGAGGCAGGAATTTGGGGGGGGGAAGCTAGCTTTTATTCAGGTCCAAGACAACTCCTAGAGACAGTACCCCATGTGACTTGATGCTCCAGTGTCCCCAGTGGTCTGAAACAGGCTAGGGTGCTCCTTGCTGGAGGGAACAGTGTTTCCAGTGCAGGGGAATGACCGTGTAAGACACCAGTAAGAGATTTTGTCCTTCTGTTGACAGCAAGTCTCACTGTCCTGTCAACATCAGAGACGGTCAGGCTTTCTGCTCCCAGCAGTGAGACAGGCATAGGCTGGTGAGGAAGGCAGTGCTGATGTCCCCAGACCTGAGAGTCTGTCATGTTCCCTTTACCATAAGCAGGGGGCTCTTAGGCACTTTGCTCTACCTGAGTTTTTCCACGGTGATACTGAGGTCTGCCAGGTCCAGTTTCTGTATACATCTTCCTAAATGCCCCAACCTAGGACACTGAAACTCAGCCTTAAAACTTCAAAACTGAGCCTCAGTCCCCAACACCAAAGCAGGTATCCAGAAGTGAGGCAGGTCAGACCTTGGCTATGTACATATTACATTTTTCCTTGTGCACCTCCTTTTTTTGTTCATTTAAAAATCACCTGCATGACAAGAATTGGGTTAGGCACTGGACTCTAGTGGGAATAAGACTCGCTAGGTCTCTTGGAACTGGGGAACAGGAGAGGCTGAGAGAGCACAGAGAGTGTGTCAGAACTAAGACGGGGGAGCTGAGGCAGCTTGAGTCCCACCACATCCATCCCACCACATGCCCTGCAGACCACACACCATAATACCAGGGATCTGTGGGACATGAACAGACAGAGGCGGGGCCACCTGTAGGAGTCATGGTCCTTAACACAAAGCCACCTGTTTAAATGCTTGTACCCGTTAACTGCCCAGGCCATCTGGAAGACCTTATGGAATATACCAAAAAGCATGAGAATAAAACAACTCTCCCAGTATTACCTACAAACTTCCCATTGCTCTGGTGAGTTGGTTTAAGATGCCTGTTGGGTTCCTTGGCAGAATAATTTTTAAGACTGGAAAAATGTGCTTCAATATAAGGCTTCAGAAATGGCAATTTGAAATAACCAGCGCATGATTTGTTCTGCTCTCCCTAATCAGTATTTCAAGTTGGGTTCCATTAACTTAGATTTCCAACCTGCCATTTTGTTGGAGGTGCCAATTAAATAAATGATCATTTCGTCTCCATGACAACAGTGAATGATGCAGCAAATTAAGAAATATGGTGGGGAGGGAAGAAGCCAGAGTGGTATCTATAGCAACAAGAGCAAACCCACGATACTCTAGAGAAGAAAATGAAAGCTGGCACTAGTTTGGAAAAGAACGGAAGTCTAGAGGGCAGGACTTGGAAACAAGGGCATGAGCAGAGAGACGCTAGCATGCTTCGTCTGCCAATGAGTGTGCTTTAGGAAAGGTAAAGAATTCAGAGGGTTTCTGCAACTAGAAGCATTCTCCTTCCTGTAATCTGGGGGAAGAAAGGCCAATGAGCATCCAAGTGGCAAGACAAGAACACAGTGCTGCAGACTCCTGTCCCTCAAGCTGCAGGCCAGAAGACTGGCAGTGCCACCTTCCCAGGAGTTTGCTGCAAAGTGGCGTCCTGATTAAGACTTGTCGGAACAGATCCTGCACTTCATCAGGGTCCCTGGGTAGCTCGTGTGAGCGTGAGAAGCAATGGCTGATGAAGATGACCAGGACCCACTGAAAGGAACAGCACGACAGGAAAGCCCTAAGCCCAGACGTTTCCCTGCCGTAGCTGAGGGGTTGGGCTGCAGCAGTGTGAGTATCTGTTGAGGTCCAGGCACAAAGTGGGGTGATGTCTAGAGAACTGTCTAGTGGCACTGAATCTACTGAATGCCAGTCCTCATTGGGTGTTGGGAGTTCCTCAGCCAAGACAAGGCATGGGGTAGGCTATCTGATTTTTCAGCTCAACAAAGCCGAGAATCTCAGAACACAGAGTGTTCAGTAGTTTCTACCTGGACCTGCCTGCTGTGCATGTCTCTGCTGAGGGAGGCCACCCAGGCTTTCTCAGCCCCCTCTTCAGCAGTTGTCACTTGTCTTCCCCCCATGGAGATTCTGTTTACAGACATCAAAGTCCAGCTCCTCAAAGGACCCGACCTTTCCTGCACAGGAAGCCCAGGGCCTCTCCGTTTGCATTTGAGCAAGCTTTGCTTTCACCTTGAGTTGGCGATTTGTGGACAGAGCTGAGTCTCCAGGCAGCTGTCAAGGGTTAGGCTGACCTCATAGACACCATGGTCCTTCATCTAGGGTGGGTGACAGGAGAGTTGGGGTCTAATGGATGGTCAGTTGGGGACCCTGAGCCTTTGCGGTTTCAGGTAGAGGGTGGCTTATGGGAAGGCCAGGCCCTGACATAAGGTTGGGAGTTACCAGAAATTCCTGCTTCTTAAACCCAACTGGGACAGAAGTCTGAGAGCAGGGTTCTGGCAATCAAGTGATAAGGGCCCTTCTCTGGGCTGCAGACTGTGGGCTTCTGGTTGCCATCACATGGAGGAAGAGAAGCAGAGAGCCTGGCAGGGTCCCTTACATAAAGGCACTGATCCAATTCATGAAAGCATCACCCTTTAAGACCTAATTTTCTCCCAACAGTCACTGGGATTAGAGCCTCAACATGTATTTTAAAGGGGCATATTCAGTCTAAAATACCCTTCTTCCTACCCCATGTCCTTTCCAGACCCAGTTTAACTCCCCATAAAGTCACCCTCACCAACTTCACTCACCAGGTTTTCCCTGTCACATCTGAACTCCACGCCACACACATCCTCAAGGCCAACACCACGGCCAACAATGGGGCTGGGTGGGTCTTGTCTGTGGAGGGGGCTGTCCTGTGCATTGCAGGCTGTGCATGTATTACTGTCTTCACAGTGAGACAGCTAAGACAGTCTCCAGGCTTCTGGGACATGCAAAATTACCTCTGGTGGAGGATGTCCACTTAGACACCCTCCTGGACAGTTGGGATGCCTTGGGGGTGTCTCTTCACTAGCTGAGGGATCTGTCTCTACCAAGGGCCAGCTGTGTGGTTGCTGTTCTGTGCCTCAGTTCCCTACTCAGGCAATGGGTGACAACAGTACCTGTTGCATAGAAATTCATGAGCAATCAGAAGCTTTAAGTTCAATGAGCTAATCCACAACCACCCTCTCTGCTCAGTGTTGGGTACACAGCCCTTGGCTTCTGTAACTGTGGGGCCAGTCACCCCTTTTTGCCAGGTCTAGCTCCTGGGTGAGGACCTACCCACGGTCTGGGCCACACAGTCCTTTGCATTTCTCGCATGCACACACAAGTAATCTGTTCATAGGAGAGAAGGGAGAGGCAGGCTAGTGGGCAGTGGTCCTGCCTTTTAGTAGAGGTCACCATGACAACACTAGATCAACCATTGCAGGTCAGGCTGAGTTCTTCCCCTTGACTCCATGCCAGACTATTGTCTGTCAGTTCAAGAATACACCTCTAAACACACTGTCCTTCCTGATACAAACCTAAGTTTTAACTTCATCAAAGTGAAATTAAACTTCCAAAGTCAGATGTTTCCTCTCCTAAACTCCTGCAGCCTTCACCTCTATGTTGCTACATCTCCTTTCAGCAATGTGACTCTCTTGTCCATGCATGGCTTCTCCATGGATCACCTAACAAAGGTCAATTAAACATATCTCAATGTCTGCATTAAGCAGACTTTCTGATTTCATCATTACCGTACAGTCATGTGCTGCACAGTCATCTTAGTCAACTAGACCACATATACCGTAGCAGTCCTGTAAGACAACAGTGGGAATGAAGAGTTCCTATTACCTGGTGTGGTAGTCTGAATAGATATGGTCCCTATAGACTCATGTGTTTGAATGCTTGGTTCATAAAGAATGGCACTATTAGGATGTGTGGCCTTGTTGGAGTACATATGGTCTTGTTGGAGGATGTGTATCATTGTGGAGGTGGGCTTTGAGGCTCATATATGCTGAAGCTACACCCAGTGTGACAGTTAATTTTCTGTTGTCTGCCCATCAAGGTGCAGAACTCTCAGTTCCTTCTCCAGCACCATGTTTGCTGGCATGCCACCATGTCCTGCCATGATGACAATGGACTTCACCTCTGAAACTGTAAGCCAGCTCCACTTAAATGTTTTCTTCTGTAAGAGTTGCCATGGTCATGATGTCTCTTCACAGCAATAAAATCCTAAGACACCTGGAGACTCCATAGGCATCTTAACACCACAGTACAACTCACTCCTCATGTCTATGGTGACATTTGTGTAAGCTCATTGCATTGCTAACATAAAAGTATAGCATGTGTGCATGCACATACATATATGCACAAAATACTTAAAGGCTATGTTACTAGCTTACATATATTTATTATGCTGTATTATATCATCATTTTAGGATGTACTACTACTAATTAAAACACATTAATCATAAGATAGCATGCTGTGTTACACTATTAGCTCCTCATGGGTCCTACAATTACTGTCTCTCTTGGTTTTGCCACAAGATCACACCAGGTGCCTGCCTAAATTATGTAAATATGGTGTGATGTTTGGAAAATGACTAACTGCCTAATGATTTGCATTTCCCTGATGGCTAAGGATGTTGAACATTTCTTTACATGATTCTTGGCTATTTGATTCCTCTGCTGAGAATTCTCTGTTTAGATCTGCATCCCATTTTTTAATTGGATTATTTGACTTTTTGATGTCTAATTTCTTGAGTTCCTTATATATTTTGGATATTAGCTGTCTGTCAGATGTGGGTTTGGTGAAGATCTTTTCCCATTTTTCAGGGTGTTATTTTGTCCCTTTGCCTTATAGAAGCTTTTCAGTTTCATGAAGTTCCATTTATTAATTATCAATCTTAGTGCTTACACTATTGGTGTTATCTTCAGGAAATTGTCTCCTGTGCCAGGGCTTGCACAACTATGTTCATAGCAGTTTTATTCATAAAAGTCAGACACTGGAAACAACCTAGACATACTTAAACTGAAGAATGGATAAAGGAATTGTGACACATTTATACAATGGAGTACTACTCAGCTGTTTAAAACAATGATATTAGGAAGTTTGCTGGCAAATGGAAGGAACCAGACAAGGTTATCCTGTATGAGGTAACACAGACCCAGAAAGACAAACATGAGTGCACATTAGCTGCAAAGGAGGACCATGCTATGCCCCACAGACCAAGACAAGCTGAGTAACAAGCAGGACTCGCATTAATCTCACTGTGAAGGAGAAACAGAATGGACATTGCCAGTGGACAGGGAAGGGGCCTGGAAGGGGGAATGGGGGTGGGAACTTAAGAGATCAGGTTGGGGGAAGATGGAGGGAGAAAGTACTGGGAGAGACAACTGGGATCTGGGAGCATCTCTGGGATGAGCTAGAAACCTAGAACAATGGAAACTCCCCGAAATCTATGAGGGTGATCCTAGCTAAGACACCTAGCAATGTGGGATATGGAGGAACCAGCTATATCCTGTAACCAGAAAAACTTCTAGTGAGGGAATTGGGATGTCAACCTAGCCACAAACCCTTCCTACCTACAATGTGTCCTGCCTATAAGATGTGCTGGGGATAAAGATGGCACAGAAATTGTGGTAGTGACCAACTAATGACTGTCCCAGATAGAGTCCCATATCCTGAGAGGGACCTCACCCCTGAGAGCAAGGACCCATAGGTGGGATACCCCAGATAACTAGAATAGAACTAAACACAATTGGCAAAAAATCCCCAATGAAATGATTCCTCATGATATTCTGCTAGTCTCATAGATGCCTAGCCCAACTGTCATCAGAGAACCTTCACCCAGTGTCTTAGTTAGGGTTTCTATTGGCTGTGAAGAGACACCCTGACCATGGTAACTCCTAAAAGGAAAACATTTAATTGGGATTTCAGAGGTTCAGCCTGTTATTATCATGGTGGGAAGCATGTCGGCATGCAGGCAGACATGGTGCTGGCCACATCTTGATATGCAGGCCACAGGAAGTCTACTGAGACACAGGGCGGTACCCTGAACATAGGAAACCTCAAAACCTGCCCCCACAGTGACACACTTCCTCCAACAACGTCATACCCACTCCAACAAAGTCACACTAATAGTGACACTCCCTATGAGATTATGGGGGTCAATTATATTCAAACCACCATACCCAGCAACTGGTAGGGACAGATGCAGAGACCTGAGGCCAAATATTATGTGGAGCTTGGAGAATCCTATGGAAGAGGGAGAGGAAGGATTGTAGAAGTCAGAGAGGTCAAGGACACCACGAGGAAACTCATAGAATCACCTACCCTGGGCCCACAGGAGCTCACAAATACAACCAACAACCAGGGGGCCTGCATGGGACTGACCTAGGCCCTCGGCTTATATGTTATAGTTTTGTAATGTCTGACTGTGAGATTCCTAACAGTGAAAGCAGGGGCTGTCTCTGACTCTGATGCCTGTTTTTGGGACCTAGTGCCCCCACTGGATTGCCTCCCTGAGCTTTAACAGGAGGAGCCTAGTCTCACTGCAGCTGATACACCTTGGCTGGTTGATATCCTTGGGAGGCCTGCCTGTATCTGAAGAGAGACAGTGGAGGAGGAATAGATGGGGCAGAGTAGAGGGGAGGTGTGTGTGCGTGTGTGTGTGTGTGTGTGTGTGTGTGTGTGTGTGTGTGGAAGAGGGGGAACTTTGGTTGGAATGTACAAACAACAAAAATTTAGAAAAAATTGCCTAATGACACCTCTCTCGGAACTTATTTCTCCACATGTGGCTGTATACTAAGCAACAAGTATACCTCAGGATGACCTGTCACCCTGCCCTCTATGCTCACCTGCAGTCTCGCCCCAGCTCCTCGGATAAGGGTGTTGGCTTTTGAGGGTTTTCTTGGGCATCGAATGAGTACTGTACAGATGTATTCACTCCCCGCCCTCCAGGTGGTGTTATCTTTGAAGCCCCCAGGACCAAGGAAAGCTGAGCACCACAGCCTGCCCACTGGCTGGGTGTGGGGTTCTGGGCCCAAAGAGGCTATAGTGTCATACTGGCTATACGAGCAGCAATGCCCTCTAAAGGCTATGCATACAGCTGCCTCAGGACTAAGAAGAAAAGCCAGCTCCCCTTCAAGTAGTCACATTTGTTTTCTCATTAAATCTTTTCTTTAGTGACTGCATCAGTGTGGGTCAAACAAGAATGAACGTGTGGACTAGAGCAGGTTTTCTCCCTATGACACTCAGGCGGTGGCTTGGGAAGGGACAGATTGACCCCCACCAGTGCTCTCTGAGGAGCACTCCCATGAACTTTGTAGGAGGTGGTGAATCACCTCACGTATATCCGGCTGACTATAAAGGACTATGGGTTATAGAGCTGAGGAAAATCCTGCTGGGGCTGAGTCTGCGCCACGGGAGGAAGTGAGTTAACTGATGAGTTGTACCTATGATGGGCATTGGATTAGACAAAGGTGTTACATCAGCCTCATAAATTACTTGTGATCCTGACCTATGGAGAAACTTGTAGTAGCAACTTGAGGGTTAGCTGCTTTGAGTACATGTCTATATCGTTTGCAGCTGGGTCTTCCTCAGTGCCTGGGCTGAGACATGTTCACAAGATTCGAGGACTGAATGGCAGTCCTATTTCACATCATTTCAGGTATGCTACGGAGGTTTTCTCATGCCTAGGTACCTTGATAATGCTCTGGCAGGTGGACAGAGGCAGCCCCACCAGGCTGGTGCCGTTAATGGACATGATCTGGTCCCCGATGTTCAGCTTCCCTGACTTCTCTGCGGGGCCTCCATGCATCATGTTGGCAATGATCACCGTCGGTAGAATGGATCCCCAGCCAGACTCTACAATCACGACTCCCAGGATTTCTCCTTTCTGCTTCTCTATGAAAACCTGCAAGGAGGAAAACATGTAGAAAGCCTGTATCAGCAGCCACATGGGATAGGTATCAGAGCTGGTCCCTTGCCTGCACGGGGAAAAGAAAGGTAGTTCTTTGAGGATGTCAGTCCAGGTGAGCTCCTAGCTTCTCTACATCCACGGCATCTGGGTCACACGAACCCGTCTAGACCTCAGAATTCATCCTTATTTCATATGACCAATATGACCTCACACACAAACACAAGAGGCACTGGGCTTTTCTGTTTTCTTTTGAAACATCAGTTGTCCTTTGTAGTGAGAGCTTTGGTGGCCTGCTACACTTTAATCTGTAAGTGGCTTTTGGAGTCTCTGCACAGTTTTTCTCATTCCACAGTGCTCTGTAAATTATTTTCAGTATTTAAGATTTTCGAGTGAGAAAGAAAACACATGAAACATTTCTCTGCAGGGAGGAATGTGAGGAAAGAGAGTGACACTGAAGTTGCCATGGCCAAAAGGCTGGGACGCACGTGGCAAGAACAGACCCTGGACATGCATGATGTGTTTGTGACCTCTGATGGCTGGCACAGAAGCAAGGGTTAGTGCTGGACAGTTGTGGTATATGGGAGTGTGCAGAGATGTCAGGAAAAGAAATGACCCCTTTGGAGGCATCCAATGGAGTCTGCACATGTATGTACTGGGGCCTGTAAAGCTACCGTCACAGATGCTGTCCACTCCTCTCTGCAGCTTAAGCAGCAGTGGGCTACTTGCCTGAAGCATTTCCCACAGCCACGTGTAACGAGCCTGTTACACACTGATCGTTTCCCATCACTTAAACTCCTGTGCTGTGGTTCTAATCTTAGTGCCTCCTCCAGTGCTTCAACACAGAGCAAAGGTATTTATGGATGCAACCGAGCTAACTGGGTACACTAGAGCATGCTCCAATCTGATGTGACTGGTGCTCTTCCTAGAGGAGATTTGGACACATGGAGGATGACACCAGGACATGAGAAGAGGCCATCTGTGAGCCAAGGAGAGAGGTGTAAACACAGCCTTTCTCCCAGTCCCGAGGACTCAACTTACCATCAGCTCGACCTTGTGCTGCAGCCCAGAACCAAGAGGCACTGCCTGTCTGTTGTTGGAGCTGCCTCGCCTGTGGGGTCTATTATGTGCATGGCAGCTCTGGTTCTCTATGACGTGAGGGACTGCCTTGGCCTAACCAATGAATAAATAGATCCCTGCCCATCCATGGTCAGTATGGGCAGAGGGTACAGCTACCTCTATGTCCTCTGCCCTGTGGTTCAGAAGGAAGGCCATGCCCAGCAAGACCATACTCCTCTTTAGTACCTCCCCCAACTCCCCATTTGCTCTGAGCACAGACTTCCATTGAACCTCTTGAACAAGAAACCTCTCCAAGGCTGTGGTCCAAGGAACCTGACTCAAAACACCTAATGGCTCCAAAGTCCATGTTCTTATTCAAAGATCTTTTTATCTGGAGGATAAAGTCTAAACATTTTGGCTGGATTTTCAAATTGTCACACTGTCTCTCCTGTCTTCACTTCCTGCTCCTATTGACTCATCTCCTTCCTGATGTCCCAGCATTCTAACCATCAGGTTTTTCTTACCCTTCCATTCTCTCCTGTCCCTGAATATTCCAGTGACCTAGAAGCCCAGACCAGTTTGGTTGGCCCTAGCTCCCTCCAGATATCCTGCTGTCTGAAACATCTGAGGGTGAAGCAGCTACTGTATGATCATGTGATCTGTTTGCCAAGGGCAGCTGTCTCCATCAGTGCTTGAGCTGGCATGCCACCAACTACTTTCAGTGCCCTCTCTGAGATCATGGGCTTCTTATCCATACCTATAGAATTCTCTCAAGGGGCAGAGGCTATCATCTATATTTGTTTTTGTTACTACATAATGATAGGGTCTTCTGGGAGGAAGCCAGAGACAGGCATGAGAGCCACAGAGTGTCCTGTCAATACCACAGTTTGCAGCCTCTCCTTTCACAGCAGGGCTGCCCCACCCTCTAGAACCCCAGCCAGCTGGCTCAGTCTGGAAATAAGTCTTGGAAGTACCTACATCTTTGCAGTTTTCCGACTTGGAGAAGTGGATCAGGTCATCGTTGTACATGTCTTGGGTGTTTAGCAGGTCACTGTACTCCTTTTGGCTGAGGTCTTCTGGGTTAATCCCATTGGCCCTGAGGAATTCCTGGTACGCCACACTGAATGCCTGTCCTATGGACTGTGCGATCAGCTGGGCCTAGAGCAGCAGCATAGGGAAAGATAGTGGTGAACAGGGGAATGCCTGGTACATGCACCTCTGGATGCTTCCTTGTGGCATTTGAGGGTCCTAAATAGCAGGTCACTCAGTCATCCTATATCAGGGTACCAGTGCCTGCCAGGAACTATTTGAAAAAAATCAGTATGTTTGTTATGATGACTGTGCCCATAAGGGAGTCGTTGGCATTCAGTAGACAGGAGTCACAGATGCTGGGCATCCTACTATACAAAGGACAGCCACACAAAATGACAAGTCACTCTACATCCTGTATGTAACACCTGTTTCTAATTACGGTATCCATGACTGGGTTCTAGTTTATGCTTAAATACAAAGACTCATTGGGTGGCCCTGCTACACTGCATATTTAAGAATAATATTATGCAAAGTGAAGGGAAATTGTCCTTTGAGATTTTATAAGTAAGTTTCATGTCTTTTAAAATCATCCATATTGGGCTGGAGGGATAGCTCAGCCGTTAAAGGCTAGGCTCACAACCAAAAATATAAAATCATCCATATCATTTGTGTGATTTGAATTGTTAATAACATTTGATGTGGGATATCATTCTGTATGTTGTGAATTTGTGTTGCTTTTATTGGTTAATGAATAAAGCTGTTTCAGCCAATGGCCAGGAAAAATATAGCTAGGTGGGAAATCTAAACAAAGATGCAGGGAGAAGGAAAGCAGAGTCAGGGAGACGACATAAAGGAGTAACATACTGGAGCATTACCGGTAAGTCATAGTCTGGTGGCAATACATAGATTAATAGAAATTGGTTAATTTATGAGAGAGCTAGCCAGTAATAGGTCTGAGTTATTGGTCAAACAACTATACTTTAATATTAAGCCTTAGAATGCTGTTTCATAAGCAGCTGCAGTGACCCAGTGGGTGGGAGAGACAGAGGAAAACATCCCTATCAGCCTGTGCAGTCACCATGCTGCATGGAGGCTCTGCTTGTTTATAGATATGGATTCTTGCTTAGCCCTCAATTCAAAATGCCAAGTAGAAAGTACTTACAGTACTGCATCAAATACAGTACAGTTCTCACAGTCAAACTTAAGTAAGCAGGTGTCAACATCTGGCTGCTTCATGATGCTTTGGGGGATGGCTGAGCCCAAGCATTTATAGTGTCATGATTTTATCTTAACCTCTTTCCTCTTTTCGTTATACTTATGGCTATAAGATATTTTGTAGAAAATAAAGGGAATTGGAGACGGCTCAATGGTTAAGAGTGCTTGCTGAATAACCATGAGGACTGAACTAAAACCCTGCCATTCATGTAACAAACTGTACATGTCTACAGTCCTAGCTTCAAGAGGGTGGTAGAGGCAGTGAGCCTGCTGACTTCCAGCCTAACTGAGAACATGTGAGTCCCCTGACTGCGGGAGAGACCCTGCCTCAGAGGCATAGGTGGGAAGTGATAGAGGATGCTACCCAATACCCTCTTTTGGTCTTTGTGCATACAGACATCCTACATCTACTTATTCATGGGGTGGGCGCCTTGCCTAGCCCAGCCTGGCCCAGGCCAGCTCAGCCCTCAGCTACAGAACAGTGCACTTGCTCCAAATTATAGTGGAAACAAAGCCACTGGGGTCATTCTGTTCTTCCCCGTGCAGATATAAAAAAAAAAAAGAGGAAGAGACTCCTTATGAATTCCATGCCAAATGGAGGTAGCAGGGTTCCTGTGGGGGATCTCACAGGCTGGTGAGCCTTTTCTGTGGCCCGTAGAAGCCAGGAGCCTGAAGACTCTACAGTTTTACTCATGAACTTTCCTGGCACTGTTTGTTTCTCTCGTGCTCCATCCTAGCCTCAGCCTTAAAGCACAGTGCAGAGGGAGACAGGAAGAGGCAGTGTTGCTTAAGATCAATGTCAGCATCTCCTGGTCTCCTGGTGGCGGCCACAAGCATGGCAGCTCTGGTTCTCTATGTTGTGAGGGACTGACTGCCTTGGCCTTCTCTCTTCTTGAGGAGGGCAATTCATTGCAGCTAGGTAAGCAAGGCCCAGGAGGTCAGGTGCCCGGGGAGGTCAGGTGCCAACGCAGTGCAGAGCCATTGTGGACAAAAGGACACCTCTGCTAGGAATGCACCTTCCCGATCTGACCTCGCCTCCTGCTAGAATGGGGTCATTGGACTGGGAGGAAGGACGACACTAACTGTGACAGCAGGACAGTTCTATACAGCTCTGGATTTCTCTCTACAAACACCCTGGTGCCGTGAAGACCTGCTTGGTCTTAGAGTGACAATCTGGGTCACGCTCTTTCAAAGAATGCTGCCCCCCCCCCCAGCTAACTCAGCAGTCCCTTGCCTCAGGGCCTTTGCTCTTGCTATTTCCAATATTACTGTAGTTAAGTCACTGCTAAAATGTCACCCTCTTGAAAAAAATACATTATGCTGATCACCCTACTTGAACTAGTCCTGTCTTTCTGTGTGTTGCTCCTGTTTTGTAATGCAGCAAAGCATTGCCCATGTCTGATTTGTTAAGCTGGTTTATCTATTTCTACCCCTTTCAAAGAGTAACTCATGCACTTTATTTAACCCTACACCTGCAGTTCTAGAACAGTGCCTGACATTCAGCAGGTGCTCCATAAACACGTTTAATGTATGATGAGCCAGACTGATTCAGGTCCTGAGAAACTGGACACCTAGTGGCTATTCAGGTCACCCAGAGGGAGGTTGGGGAAGTCAGCCTTACGTCCTCAGACTCAAAGACATGGCAGATCATCTTGTACTGTCTTTTTCCATCCTGGGATGGGTGAGAGGCCTCCACATTCTCCTGGGAGTTGGAGCGAGGCATCCGTCTGCGGGCCATAAGCACGACAATGTTCCCAATGTCTGCGATGTAGGAAATGGTCCTCAGAGGGTGATCCATCATAGGCTCCTAGAAGTGAAGGATGGGGCAGGTAAGTAGCACATAAGACCCAAGAACTTAGGAGATGGTACCTTCTTCCCTCACCCAGGCTGAGGATGGAACCCGGCTGGGGTGGGACAGGGCAAAGCCCTCACTGCCAGACCTTTGAATTCTGCTACCCAGGCCTGAGGCATGTTCCTTGGTCAATGAAGAACAGGAGAAAAACAAGGAATATCAACATTTTATACCATGTAGACTCTCTGGTGGTAAAGCTGAAAAGATAAAATCTAAATGCCACTTGTGTGTGTATGTGTGTTTACTGTGCACTTTTTTTTTACTGTGCACTTTTAAATAAGGCTAATGAGTCCCCCTTCCCAGAGAACTCATTGGAGTGACAGACAATACACATGTTCTGAGTTTTCTTTTGTGCTTTAAGAAATTAGTCACGGTCCTACCTAGCATCAGTCTTTTGTGAACAAAGGTCTTTGGAGTCCGTGGGGAGTGGATGAAGTCCTGAGTGAATGTGTATCACTGGTAAGAGCAAAGCTACTTAAAGGATCCTAACGACTCAGATCCATAGGGATGGCAAAGCCACGCCCTGGTCCATGTGTAGATACTGACAAAATGTGTGCGGAGAATGTAGAACCCAGTTTTGTCCTCAGCAGTGTTTACAGCCTGAGACTGCTCCCCTAGTGAGACAGCCCCCTGAGATGAACCAAACCTGCCTCCTTGTTCAGATGTATAAAGTAAACACTGAGTTTCCAGGGTGCTGCTGGGACATCTCCATCTCAGTGCATGGTCCACCAGATCCCAGCTGGTGTGTGTGTGTGCGCACGAGCGCATATGTGTGTATGTGTAAAATGTGTGTATGTGCATGTGTTTATGTGTGTTTGTCTCCTTCATTCCCTTGTCAATCCAGTCAGGTTTCCAGGTCCTCGCACATAAGTTGCCCAAAACCTGGGGATAGCCACTTTACAGGCATGGGGAGCCTATGTGAAAATGCCACTAGCCTTGACCCCCGAGAATGGTGGCAGCAAGCTGGTACCTGTGTATCAGCATTCAACACTTTGATCCTCTGGGTAGAAATGAAGAGATCCACCTCAGTCATTGGCTGAGATTCGCCCTCAGGAGCCTGAGAAGAAAGTGCATCAAAAGCAGTTTTATTATGTCACCTTAACCCAGAGGCATGGGAAAAGGTTAGCTCTCACACTGGGTTACCAAGACACAGTCACCAGAACGGCAACACAGACTCAAGGGTTACATTGCCAAAGCTGAAGGTACTACAGAGAGGATGGACACATGGGCAAGAGTTAGCACCTCTATGTTACAGGGGAAGGTAGAGTCCCCTCTGCTGCTTCCCCTACAGCAGCAGTCACTGCAGCAGATTAACTCTGGACGTTATGGCAAGTGGCCCTTTCTGCAAGGGTTTTGGAGGCTGAAGGGTAAGAGCAGCTAACTCATAGGGAGGACCTTGGAACAGTCACTCACCCAGTTTACCCTGCCAGAGCTGATGGAGGACAATGTCTGTAGTAGGTGCAAATGAAGCCACTGGATGCAGTTCTGGTAAGAGGGTCTTCATGTTCACACATCACCACAGCAACATAGAAGCAGCTGCCTGCTCCTGTAGCCACCCCGTTACAAAAGAGCCCCCAATGCCTCACATCCTCAGAGTAATTTACAAATACCTAGAAGCTCTACAATCCCCAAAGTGCAGCCTGGCTCATTTAGGACTGAACCCTGCACATGAGTGGTTACTAGCAAGTTTTCTTTTTTTGCATCCAGCAATCTGAGAAATCCTCAAATCGAATGTACTGTAATTGAGTAGTCCCAGGCCCCTGCCACATCATTGCTCCTGAATGGCTGCAGCTTCCACACTAGAGGGTTCATTTAGCATCTCCAATCTGCTCCCTGTCGTTCCTCTGAAGTGAAATGACCAAATGAGCAACAGAAAATGGTCACTTGAGGCAACTAAGTTTGGAGAAAGGCTGGCTTATGGAGCGGTTCAAAACGAAATCGGAACAAAAAACTTGCTGGATGCAGAAAACAAGAACACAAAATCATAAAAAGGCAAAACATAAAAGAAAAGGACAGGCGTAACACCAAGTGATGAAGTTGTTTGTACTGCACCTTCTTCCTGCTTTTGGCTAATTTCTGGGCCGTCTGCTTAGCATGGAACAAACAGAGACAGGAGAATAGTTAGAAAGAGGAACTGACATGCTAACACTGCTTAGGGGCATAAAGCATGTGTGGGAGAAGACAGGCTTAAACACCCCACTCTAAGGGCATGAAGGAACTTCTTATGCTTCATTGTAATTTGCCATTTTAAAGAATCCACCTTCTGTTGTTTTTATTGCATGCCTGATTTGTTATTTCACTGATTTCAGCTTACAGTTTTATTTCTCTTTGCTTTCTTTGGGAGTGACTTACTGAATTTCCCCCAGCTCCTGATGAAAGCTCCAGCTGTCCAAAGTCTTTCTTCACTGAAGCTTTGACTCCCTCTCTGCTTTAGTTGTCTCCCAGTTTTGTGTACTGCAGTCTCTTTACTGCCACATTACAATACTCCAGCTATGAGTTCTCTGAACCCTCAACTGGAGTTGTTATATTAATTTTAATGTATTTGGAGGTTTTCTAACTATTCTTTTGGCATCAGTTATGGGATCAATTTTACTGTGGCCTGAGAATGTATGACTCCAGTCTTTCTGAAAGTTGTCTTAGTTGTCTTAGGTGTTATGATCCAGCACATGACTGACATTGGTGAACATACATGCACTGCCAAGTAAGCACAAAGTAAGCATTCTCAGTTGTCAGCTAAGATGATGACTCTCATGTGGGCTTGTGTGTGTGCCTTCCCTGTTCCTTTATTGACAAAGCTGTGCTGAGATCACCAGGTGTCACTGTGGACTTGTCTTTGTACTGTTTTTGTTCCATTGATCTTTGTTTGCTCTGTTTTGTAGCTGTGTTATAGAGTGTATATATATTTGGGGTGGTATGTCTTATTGAATCAATCTATCATTTCCCCCCTTTTTATCTGCAGCAATAATTTCCTCTTACACTTTATAAGATGAATATAGTTTGTACCTAACTAAAATGGACATGTTTCTCCTTGTACTTATAGTTAAAGATAGCATAGTTTAAAAAGCTGAGCTGGACTTTCCAAATCCAAATATCTTTTTCTGATATCTATTATTTGTGTGATTTTGAGCAAGCCACTTAACATTTTTATGCCTTAGTTTCTCTACATAAAATAGGGAATAAACTGATATAATGGGTTGTTTTAAAAGCTAAAATGAATACATGAAAAACTCCAAACAGAGGACTGAGCATTCTGTCTGAGTCTGCTATGTACAGGTATAGTTTACACTTGTGGAGTGCAGTTCTCCAATTGTATGTATGATATATGTGAATGAGAGTCAGTGGCCACACTGTGGAAGATGTTATGGCTGTGGGGTAGGTAAAGCTGCATCATTGTGATGGGTGGGTAAGGCTGGACAATTGTGATGGGTTGGAGGATGTGTGAGGCTACAATGCTGTGATGGGTGTAGGGTGATAAAGCTAAGCTGTTTTGATAGTTTGGTACCAGTGGGTAAGGCTGTACTGGATGGGGGTGGGCAAGGTTGAACTTTTGTGATGGGTGGGTAAGACTTGGCTGTTGTAATGCAGTGGGTGGGTAAGGCTTTGCTGTTGTGATGGGGTGGATGAATAATCCTCTGCTGTTGTTGATGGGGGTGGGTAAGGCTTGGCTGTTTGATGGGGTGGGTAAGGCTGTACTGTTATGATAGGTGGGTAAGGCTTGTCTGTTGTGATGGGGTGGGTGGATAAGGCTCTGCTGTTATGATGGGTGGTTGGGTAAGGCTTGGCTGTTGTTATAGCTGGGTGGGTAAGGCTGTACTGTTGTGATGGGTGGTTGGGTAAGACTTGGCTGTTGTGATGGGTGGTAGGTAAGGCTGTGCTGTTGAGATGGGTGGATAAACTATTCTCTGAATTCCTGGGTACTTACCTGGTAGAAAAACTTTGCTGTCAGGAATGCACTTCTATTTCACTAGTGACTAAACTGTGTTGTCTGTATTATCCCACTGTGGGAACTGGATGACTCAGTCATCCAAACAGCACATAGTTAATTGCTGGTACACTCAGGAAGGAGGATGACCCCACTCCACACACAGCTTCCCCACCATGAGGTGAGCAATCTACTCTGGAGACTCCTGTAGGTGTTTTACCAAGCACCTGTCAGTGGGTGTATTCTTGCATCTGACAAGGCTCTACTGGGATGTAGCTAGTACCACTCAGATGCATGTGGATGAGAGGCCTTCCCTGACCCGAGCCAATTTTCATCTGCCTGGTAACATCTCCTCTTGGATCTTTTCTCTAACTCTATTGAAATGACATGAAATGGCCCAGGAATTCCTACTCCTGTTGTTATCAAAAGCCCAACAAAATACCCAGTTTCTATTCTTTTCTGGAACTACAGAAAGATGAAGAAGACAAGCTGAGTTTCATGACAGGTATTTAGCATGGTTTTCAGAAAGTTGAAAATATTTTATGCAGGTAGAGAAATGCCATCTTGAAATCACTTGGATCTCTAAGTATTCTGCACCAAATTATAACACTCAGATGTAACATTGAAAAGATGAGCGAGTCAGTGTCTGAACGAGAGATTGGAAGAGGCTAATAGAAACCTCATAAGGCCATGGATGGCAGTACCCTGGGAAGAGCTGTGAGCCTTCCTCTCACTTCCTCTCACTTCATTGGTGAGTGCACCAGGCGCCCACCAATGGCCGTCCCACTAGGCTGGTCACACTGTGGGGAGGGCTTCGTTAGTCTGTCTGTTCTTTACCCAGCTAGCATCTATTGAGTTATGGTCCTATGCCAGGACTCTTCTAGCTATTTCACAGGTCACTGTCAAAGCTCACAGCAACCCTGGAGGCAGGAACTATATATAGTAAGACACTCAAGAGTAGGAAAGCAGAGCACAGGAAGCCTATGTAATTGTGTCATACAGCTGTGAGCAAAACAGTGATTCAGACCCAGGCAAGCTAGCCCTGCGGTCTACCCTCCCTTGTGCAGCTTAGGTAGGCTTTTCTTCTGGAATGTCTCAGCTTCCCATAAAATGGGGCTAATAATACCTACCTCCCAGGACTCCCTACACTCCAGCCTGAGCAATGAATGAGGCAATAGTATAGGCCTGGCAGATACCAGCAGCATCCTCTCTACTGTTCTCTTCAAGCATGCTGGGAAGTGACACAACTCAGACAAAGCAACAGTGATAGAACATTTAATTCTACAATGAAGCTATAATTTTTGATATTTAAAAGAAGTCACAAAAGAATGGAAAAAGTATGAGCTCTGGGACAGGCTAATAAAGACAGATTTAAAAAATGGTAACGAAGGCATGATCTGAACAAAAACGTGTGCAGCACACAATCCCGACAGCATTTGTGACGTCACTACATGAGCCTCACAGATTAGAGTGAGAATGGAGATGGGGATACCACCCTGTGTGTGAGCACCCAAGGTCTCTGTGCCTCCGAGGACCACTTTAGCCTCTGCTGAGGAGTTGAAAATGAAGTGAGAATCCTGGGAGAAAGGATGACAAGGAAGCTAGCACAGGCTTCAGTCAGTGCCCGAGCCGTGTGGGGAGGAACATTCCAGAACATAAGAACATGAGGCAAAACTCTCTTCAGAGGTCTCTCCCCCAAATCTTTCTAAGGCACTACCAGCGAGGCTGTAGCAGGCAGGCAGTACACCATGGTCCTTTTAGTCCTTGCTTGAATGACTATGGGAGCTACTGTTTAAATAATACTGTATGGCAGGAATTCTGACCATCACTTACTACTATTCACGTGTTTTATGTTCTCATGGGTTTTCTAACTAGTCAACAGTTTTTAAAAATCATCCCATTGACGCATTAAATTTCTGTTGAATACTTATGCTTCCTCTTTATCTTTGCAAACAACCAATACTTGGCTTCGCTCATGTTTTGTATTGTTTTGTTTCTGATCTTTGTTATTTGGGGTTTAGTTTAGTTTTTACTTTTCTAACTCCTTGAGATACCTCAACAGGGTATTTGCAAAGTTTCTTTTTGTAAATGTAGGCACTCATAAATGTAGCCTTAGGGTGTATTTACGACATCTCACAGTTGTGTTGTATTTATTTCTATTTTAATTTTTTATTGAGAATTTCACCTATGTGCACAACGAAATGCAATCAATGTCCCCTTTCCCCCAATAGTTTCCCTTTATAACTGCATGTCTTCTGTTGTTGTTTTGTAACTTACTAAGTATAATTAGTACTGCCCATACGTACTCTAGTGTGGGGCCATCCATTGGAGTATGGGAAACTGCCAGGAGCCACACTCCCTGGGTATCTGAATAAAAATGGCCCCCATAGGCTCGTGTGTTTGAATATTTGGTCACCAGTTGGTAGACATGTTTGGGAAGGATTAGGTGGTGTGTCATTGGGCACAGTCTCTGAGGTTTCAAAAGACTCATGACATTCTCAGTGTGCTCTCTGCCTCCTGCTTAGGGTTTGAGATGTGAGCTCTCAGCTGTTCCTGCCCCCATGCCTTCCCTTTGCCATCATGGATTCTACACTCTCTGTTACTGTAGGACCAACTAAACGTTCTCTTTTATAATAAAGCTGCCTTGGTCATGCTGTTTGGTTACAGAAATAGAAAAGTAACTAATAGGATGACTTCCCTCCTCTAGCAGCTCTCAACTTCTGATTGGAGGAAAGCATTAATTCACCCCTCAGTTTCTCAGTGAGGCACCACTCTGTGCTGCTCCACCCCGGGCTTCACTGTACTTTCCACCTAGAGTTTCACTTGGTAACTGGTTTCCAGATCCATCAATCATTGCGATCAGAAAGGGTCTAGCATATGATTTAAATGTCTTTAAATCTGTGACATAATACATAATCTGTTCCAGAGAAGTCCTCTTAAACTTAGGAAAATGTGTTCTGTAGCTACTGGGGGGATTATTCTATGAATGTCTAGGAAGTTATATGATTTATTTTATAACTTAACTCTGGCATTGATTTGACTTTAGGAGGAGGCCTGGATGACCTGTTCATTAACCAAAGTGGAGTGTTGAAATTCCACACTATTTCTGTACTGGAGCCTCTTTCCACATGTGATAATAGTTGTGTATGAAACTGGATGCTTTAACATTGGTACATATTAACTTATGATTATATCTTACTATTGACTTGATCATGTCGTGATTGCCTTTAAACATTCTTAAAGTTATTGTCTTAATGTCTGTTCCTATAGATACTTATTGCTGCTTATTCCAGGATTTCCTTCACCTCGAGTATCATTTTGCAACTTTCCCCTTTGGTTTCTGTGTAATTACTTGCAAAGCAGACTACCAGTAGGCAGTTACTTTTTTAAATCCACTCAACAATTCCCTTAGGTTTCAACTGGAAAATTTAGTCCATTTACATCAGAGGCTATTGCTGATAGGTAAGGACTTATTCCTGTCATTTTGATGTTTTCATGGGTATGTATTTGCGAGGTATGTATTTGTGTGGTGTGTGAGGTTGAGGGCAGAGGCTGACACTGGACACCTTCCTCAGTCACCATATATACTGAGGAAGGGTCTCTCAAATGAACCCAGAGTGCATTGATTCAGCTAGTCTAGCTGCCCTGCCCCGGGAACCCTGTCTCTACTTCCCTGGTGCTAGGAGTACAGACAGAAGATGACATGGGTGCTCGGGGCCCAGACTCAGGTCTTCACAGCGTGGTGAGTGCTTTCCCCAGTGAACCGTCCCTACAGTCCCTAATGATTTTCCTTTGGTTGTGGGAATACTTTTATTTTCTTCCTGTCTTACCTTTGGGCTGACTGTTGAAGAGGCAATGCTTGATTCTTCTCTATTTGTCTTTTGTGTAGCTTCTCTTGTAAGAGGATTTATACTTTCACAGGTAATTATCTTTCACTTCTGTAGTAGGTTTCCCTTAGGTGACCTGGTGGTCATAAATCAGTTTTGTTTATCTTGGAAGGTCTTATTTTTCTCCATTTCTGAAACAGTCTTGCTTGGTAGAGTAATTCTGGCTGACTTTTCATTGTTGTGGGTCTTGGAGTGTGCTATTCCATTCCTTCACAGACTAGAGGATTGCAGGATTCCAGCTGAGGTGTCTGCTACAATTTTACTGAGCATACATACGGTAGAAGTGACAGGGAATTTTTCCCACCTGCAGATTGTAAAATTATTTCCTAGACTTTCGACAGTTTGACTATAATGGTGGGGTGGAGATCTTTTCTGGTTAGGTATCTTACGCCCAGATGATCCTATCTTCCCTAAGATTAGAGAGGTCTCCTGCTATTATTTCCCGTATCCTTAGCCAATGATATAGATATTTTCTCACTTTAGAGTGTTACAAAGATTTTGTTCACTTTTTGTTTGTATGAGATAGTCTTGCTATGTAGCCCAGGATGCTCTTCAATTCTCAGTCCTCCTGATTAGCTTCCAAGTGTGGGAATTACAGTGATGCTGGGATTATAGGGATGTACCCGTATTTCAAAGATACCAAGTGCATTTTTCTTTTTTCTCTTTCTCTCCCCTGCCTTCTTCCTGTGGATTTTTGTTGTTTATGCTTGTTGAGTCTGAATTGGATATTCAAGGAACCTGTTTTCAAATTCCAATGTTATTTCTTCCACTTGATCTAGTCTTTCAGTATTTTCTGGTTAAGCATCTCTTTCATTCCAAGATTTCAATTTGGTTGTTCTTAAAAATCTCTGGTGAATCTCTCATTCTTGTCCTGCTTTGTATTCCTAATTTCATTTGATGTTTTTAAAATATTCTCTTGGATATCACACATTTTAAAATTCTTTATCAGGCATTTCATCCATTTTGATTTCTTTGGACTTTATTGCTGAAGAGTGATATCCTTTTGGACATGGTACACTTCTTGTGCCCCTATCCTAAGGCTTCTGCATCTAGTGGATCAGATCCCGACTACTCTTGGAGGTGGTCTTCAAAGTAGCTTTCTTCTGAAGATGTGTCTTATGTCAGTATCCACTTTGCTAGGCATTTGGCTTTATTTACACTTGGGCACTGTACTGTAGCCTGCCTGCAGCTTTGCTGGTTATGATTCATGATTGGGCACTGTACATGCTGTGTCAGTCAGATTATTGTGGGCCATGTGAGTTGAGGCTCCAACAGTAGAGTATGAAATACTGCATGGGCAATCTTTACCATGGGGGCCATGGTACCCACCCTCTTAGTTATGTGTTTTCAGCTACTGATATCAGCTCTGCTACTACTAAGGGCCTCTGGTACTTAAAGCCCTAGAGGTGACAAGGGACCGGAATTCTTTGCTTTGGCTCAGACACTGTGCAGGGAGAGGATGATGGTACCACAGCCTACCCTGTATGGTACTTCCTATCAGGTAAGGTGTGAGGACATCAGGAAGTAGATAGGTGGGGTGACAGCATCAGCTGTGGCACTCTCCTCCACTGGCTTCTGAGAGCCTGGCCTGTAGTAGGGCCTCAGCCCCTCCTAGCCTTGTATGTATAGGGACAAGATGATAGCTGGGCTTTTTGCCTTTCTTTTCTACCCTAGTGAGCAAGGAGTAGTAGGACCTGGCAGGAACAGAGTCAAGTTCCCCTTAAGACTTGCACATCTGGTGACAGCTGGAGTCACAGAGCTATCATAGGCTACCTCACCATATTCTGGTGGGCAGGGCAGCAGGGTACCACCATGTCCTGTCAGTGGCAGGCATCTGAGTGTGAATCACTTTCAGTTCTGGTGCAGGATGAGTCTTCAAGCAGCTCACCATGGTAAATGGTCCTAGAGGATGCCTGTCTGATGACTGGTTCCTAAGGGGTCACCATCTGTTCCCCACCATGACAAAGTACCTTGCCGAAGTCAGTCACTCTGATGGGCTTAGGCCACTGAGGCAGCTACACACTAAACTGGGGCAGTGGAATGTGTCTGGGGTCTCAGAGATGGAAACAGCAGAGGTTTCAAACCCCTAAAGTAGTCCTAATTCTGACGCCAGCTGTTTTCTGAAGGCAAACCCCAACAAGTCAGGTGTGGCGGTGTATCCTGACTTGATCCCGACTTGATCCCAACCCAGCAATCAAGAGACCAGGTAACTGGAAAGGAAGTCTGGCTACATAGGCAAAACCCTGCCTGTGGCTCCAGACTTCTAGCATCCCCAGTGTTTGCTGGTAGATAATGTGAGATTCTGTTGCCTAATAAAGCTAGAGGGCAGATTTTGGTTACTTAAGTGGGACTCAAGCCTGTGAGGACAGTCAGTGCCTGCAAGGGCAGGCCACTGGGTCTCTCCATTTCACTTGTCTGCAAAGGACAAACTAGTCTCCCTCTCCCCTGGCTGTGTTTCTCTTACTATGTTATCCCAGACTTTTGAACCCTAACCCAGTCACTTAGTCAAAATACAGCTATCCACTGTTACTTGGAGTTCTTGTTTGTGGAGGAAAAGTGAGTCCCGGACACTTATGTCCAGCCATCTTAGAAAACTCTTTCTCCAAGCCCTTAACAAGGAAATGAATCTGGAAAATATCCAGAGACTGACTGTTTCATGCTCTTCCTTGCAGATGGAGACGAGTGGCAAGTACTCAGCTTGACTGGAGTCTGGAGAGTACAATTGAAAAGGCACTTCATAATGCTTTCAGGTAGCAATTTATAGGACACCATGCAGAGTAGACTCAGGAGCTGTTCACTACAGACTCTTGGGTCTCACTGTCCAAGTATCTGTCTCAAGAAGTCTGGGGTCAGGATGGAGAGCTTGCATGTCCATCAGGTTCTACACAATATTGGCTGCTGGTCCCCTGGACCACATTCTGAGATGCGTGTTTCTGATTCATCTCTAAGTCTGTTGTTGTTCACGGGTGTGTGTGTGTGCTCATGCGTGCATGCACACTTCCTGCGATGAGAGTATTTCTTCTAACAGATAGTAAGTGACAAAGGCAGAAAGGACACATGCAGGAACCAGCCAAACTTGGGGAAAGCAACAGCAAGGGAATTCTAATTCTGCTGCTGCTGTTGAAATTTGCTTCATTTCTTATATCTTGATAGATGGAACAAGGTTTTGTTTTCAAATTCTTCAGTTTGCCATGCAGTAATATCACTCAGTCTTTTTGGTCCATTTATTGGAGTGCCAGTTTCTCAATGTTTAAGACTGGGTGTTGGTTAAATTTTACTTCTACAGTGCCTATCACAAAAGTCTCTATAGAAATAGCCTTTTAAACCAAAGTCTTCTTCCTTCCTTCCTCCCTCCCTTTCTCCCTTCCTTCCTCCCTCCCTTCCTTCCTTCCTTCCTTCCTTCCTCCCTCCCTCCCTCCCTGAGTAGACAGTGGGATCCCTGGCCTGCTGTACTCTGTGTTCCCTGTGCTGAGGTAGCCTAGAAGAACTTATTCTGGAAAGTCCAGACTCTCTATAGAAAGAGCATAGTACCCACTCTTGTTGATTGGTTTCTCCTGAGCAGGGGTGGACTCCATGACCATGCTCTGGAGCCCCTGGACTTCTGGGGATGTATCCTTCCTCTGCCTGCCAACAAGTCTGAGCCAGCTCCCTACTCAGTTGCTTTCCAGATGGGATGGACTACAGAGTTATCTCTACTTACAGTGGAAAAAGGCTTCGGGCTGTGTGCAGTGTCATTCTGACAAGCATTTAGATGGATATAAAGGGAACAGGAAGCAGGAAATATTTATTGACAGACAAGTAGTTTCTTCCAGCACGCTGAAGCACATTGCAAAATGATACTTATAAGCTGTAAGTGAAATGTAACCATTTAATTTTACCACTTTATAGTGAATATCTCACACTATATCAATTTACTTGTAAAAGATAAATACATGTTTTACAAATACCCACTCTGGGCAGGTTTGAAACATATTTATAATCAGTTGGCTACTTGCTTGTTTTGAGAGCACCATCTAATTTTAGGTTTACCTGAGCTCTGGGATTTCTGGGTGCTGGTCGATTGAAAGCTTCAGAGTAAAGGGTCTGCTCTTTCATGAGGGAGCTGGACTTGAAGGTAAAACTACACTGTCAGCCCCCATTATGTAGGCAAGAGAGCAGTAGAGGACATAGCAATGCCGGGAGCGGTGAGGGGGGGTGCTGCCGCTTACCGTGTGTGCTGCCTGCCTGCCCTGACCCCAGTGCCATCCTGGCCTTTCCTAAGTGCCATAAGAGGAGTGGACAGACACAGACACTCATATGTGGAAGTCCAAGGCTGTCAGGAGGCGAATAAACAAGGAGCCCCAAATAAAGCCAGCGTGTGGGGACCTGATTAGGTAGAACCTATGAGACACTAACCTTGAGGCAACACTCAGTTTTCTGTTGCAGGAAATCTCCAGTAACCCTTAAAATCAGAATGTTGTTTAGTTCTAGAAAGAACACCTATGTGGCCCTGGTCACAGTACTTGGTATTTTGATACAGTTCTCATGTGTGGCTTTGTTCTGGATGGTTTCAGAGTGTGGAACATACTTGGTTCCAGCCCAGAGAAGCCTCTACCATTCCCAGGCACAGGGCTAGTTCCTATCTGTCAGGAAGTCATCGGGTAAGCTGTGTCAGCTCTGCAGTATGGTCAGCCTTGGGGAGGCTAATGGCACCACTTGCTCAAGGGGCTTAATGTTATGTGCTTTGCAGAGCTATTCCCCTTGGAGTCTGGATTAGGACTGCATTTAAAAGCTAGTTTGTTTTTCTTAAGAGATTTATACATTATTTCAAGAGCTGTGCTGGGGATGTATTAAATTAAGATAGAGAAGACCATGGGGGAAAAAGACCATGGAGTGATGAACAAAAGGAATTAGGTCAATTGCTGTGATCTGGATCTGGAATGTTCTTTCTAAGGTCCAAGTGTAATGGTTTGGTTATCAGCCTGTGGTACTTTTGGGACATGGTAGAACCCTAAGGAAATGGGTCTAGTGGAAGGAAGTCAGGTTATTGGGGGCACACCCTTGAAGGGGCTATCGGTCCCCCACTCCTTCCTTTCTCTTTGCTTCCTGGCCACTCTGAGGTGAGCAGCCTCCTCTATCATGAACTCCCCAATGTTGTACTGAACCACTCCTGGCCCAAAGCAACACCGGCAAGTGACTCTGAGCTCACACCTGTGGGAGTGTGAACCTAAACAAACCTGTTTCCCTTCGCTTCATCTTAGGCATATGTCGCAGCAGTGGAAAGCTGATTAATACACTAGGGCAGCTCAGTAAGAGCCCAGTAATGTTCTGCTGATAGCATTACCTAGTTTGAAAACCCAGACTGAGTGAAGGCCAAACTGCTACTTTGTTTTAATGGTGTCCTGATGGGAGTCAGGAGCAAGACGCATGTCTGTGAGTAGAAGGAGCTTCTCCCCCACCCCCTTGCTTTTTTCAGACAGTGTCTCTCTGTCAAACAGTCCTGGCTGTCCTGGAGCTTACTCTGTAGACAAGGCTGGCCTTGAACTCACAGAGATCTGCCTGTCTCTGCTTCCTGGGGGCTGGGATTAAAGGTGTGTGCCACCGCTGCCTGGCTAGAAGGAGAGTCTCTTAAAAGAACCAATCTTCCTATTTTCCATTATCTTGGGAGAGGCTCATTTTAAGATGAGACGTGCACATTATGTAAGGGCCATCAAGGCACAGGCGCAGTGTCTGTGTCCCAGATGAAGTGGCTGAATCAATCCCTGACATGTCGAATAACTGCTAAGCTAGGCTCAAGATGGCCATCAGTATTGTGACAGTACCCACTTTTGAGGCAGCTGAAAGTTATCCCGTGGGTCACACACCCCAATTCCTCACATATCCATGGGGACTTAAAAGCCACAGCTTACTACATGTACTGTGGGTAGTTAAGGGCGAGGCCAGCTCCAAGGTCAGGAGAGAGCTGTTGGCTTTATAAGTTGCCTTAGGAGGGAGTGACACACGGTAGGTCCAGCAGCAGGCACAATGGAGAGCTACTTAGTGATGAGGGAGGAGAGGACATCACAGTATCCTGGGGAAATAAATGCAGAGCGAGTGGGCAGCTGCTCTGATGCTTCATCTTACTTATCTAGACACAGGACTTGTGATGCAGCCCAGACTGGCCTCCATCTTCCCGTCTTAGGCTCCTGAGCATGGCTGTAAGGTCAGTCTTAATTCATGTGGGTAGAGGTTGGCAGATCTGAGTGTAGACAAGCAACTTTGCTCCTTTTCACCCTCTTGCCACGATGCGCTACTCTACCACAGCCCAGAAACAGCAGTTAGCTGATGGTGGGCTCTGCAGCTGGGACCCAAAACCAACCTTTCCTCTTAAGTCCTTGTCATGGCAACTTAAAAATGAACAGAAAATCGGTGCCAGGAGGGTGTTATTTTCAGGAATACCTGACTATATGGTCCAAAAGTCTTCACAAGCAGTTTGTGGGAAGAGAAGTTTGGAGTTCCCAGAATTCTCTTTCAAGGGCCTTAAGGGGTGTCTGTGATGAGAGCTCAAATCATGTATTGTAAATAGTAAGTACTGCTCATGGGGCTCCTAATGGAAATGAGGAATTTATCTGAAATTAGACCAGAGGCCATGTGTTATATTTTGACAAGTAATTTGTCTACATTTTGTCTATATCTGGAGACTTTGTGTGGGGTTCTATTTATATCTGGCAGAGGGAATTTTAAGACAGCTACCATTCAGGCTACTGCATGGACACTGTTTTGCTTTTGGTCACATTTACAGTTAGAATGGGGAACAAAAGCAGCATGGAAAGATGTGGAAACTTTGTAGTTTGGTCTAAAGTCCATGAATAGTTGAGGTTACAGGAGGTGTGGTTTCTAAAAAGTACCCTTCAAAAGGAGAGATGTACTTTGTTACATCTTGAAGGCACCTCAGAAATCAGCAAGATCTTACTCACTGCAGGTTTAGTGATATAAAAATGTAAATTGACTTGAAAGACTTTCCCTGGAAAGAGAAGACTGCTGGGGTGCCTGTGTGCATACAGATGCCTACATGTTATTGTCATAGAAGTCATTCTGCTGTGCTTAGTTGCCCAGACATTCAGGGGTTCCTGTAGCCATGATCCAAGGAGGTCCAGCTACTGCTCAAGCTGTGTTTTCCATGTGATGCTGGTTTGGGGGGAGCCCTCTAGATATTATGAAAGCATGAGTGTAAAGACAGAGATGAAATGGAGGTGTCAGTAAATCAGATGCAAGAACAGGAAGTACATACCACTAAAGCCATTGGAGACAAGTCCATGTGGGCTACAACTGGCAAGGCCCCCCTGGATCTTTGAGCTCACATTATGCCACTATATTCCTCAGATGCTACTCGATTCCGTTAGCACTAGGTTTGGGTCTAGCAGGTCAGTTCCTTGTTGTCCTTTTTTTAAAATTTTAATTTATGTTTTATTTTATTTTTTTAACTCTTCCCCTTTGGAATGAGGATGTTAGTCACTGGATGTTGGAAGTTTTAACTTGCTTTTCTCAGGAGCTCACAGTTGAGTTTGTATAGTGTACTGGGGGAGATTTGGAAAGGTATTAAGCACAGTTACATCTTCATTTGGAGATTAATTACAGAGAAGAGATGGATTTATGATGGTTACTCCTGTCGGCTTGATTCTCGGATGAACTGAGAGACACCAAGTAGTAAGTGTAGGTGTAGGTGTGGGTGCTGGTGAAGGTGTTTGAGAGAGGATGGGCATGCAGCTCTCTGTCTCCATGGGGTGAGCAGCACTGCTCCCCAAACTCTTTGGCCTCACTGCTTTGCTTAATTACAGCCCCAGAAACCAGACCCAACCACAGTTAGCCATGGACTAAGACCTCTGAAACCATAAGCCACAATAAAGCTCGCTTCCTTTTAAATTGTTTCAGGTCAGGCACCTCCCTCCCTTCTGCCTCTAGGATACTTCTGCGGTATTCCTCATCCCACATCCCCTCTTCCTGATATGCCTGGCACCTCTACTGGCTGGTTATTTTCCTCTGAGCTGTTGGGGGAACAGACTCACTTCAACTGTTACCCTCCCCCACAGACCTACATAAGGGAGTGCTCATGGACTCTCTTTTCTTTTATCAACTGCCTTCCCTTGTCCTTTTCTCAGTCAATATAACCACACCAGCACCAGGCTGTATGGTGCCAGAGAAGAGGGGCAGTTTTAAGCAGCATAAATTAGAAAGAATAAATTGGTGTATACTAACATTTCAGTTTTCTGGCTCTAGGTTTAAGCTGTGATGCTGGCTCTCTGAGTGTGTTTCATCTGACAGCATAACAGCATTTGGATAGCATGAATGCAGTGTCCCTGCTGCTCTGGTATTTCTATAATTCTAGGTGGTATTATGGTAGAGATTCCAGAATGCCACATTTACAGGCTGATTTTCGGTGGCTCAAACTACTTGTGAATTATTGAAACTAGATGAAATTGGTTCTTGATGTATCCAATTGGCTCGCTCATTTTAAGTCTTGAGAAAACGAATTTAAATAGCTATGACTGTGATAAAATTAATTTAAATAGGTTATGACTGTATTCAAAACTAGTTTAAGCTGGGATTTGCTTGGCTTCTTCAGACTACTCAAGTAAGATTTGGTTGTTAATTTTACTGGAAGCAAGACAGTTTGAATAGAGCCTAACAAAGGACTGCTCTGACCAGTGGCCTCTAGCCGTCAGTAGAAAGCCCGTGCTGGAATCTTGTCTTAGAGGCCTAAAGAGCAAAGTCCACAGCCATATGTATTTATTCTCAAGATCAACCTCAATAGTGTTTCTATGTAAGACTCAAGCTTTTAGCTAGGCAGGAATAAACACTGCTTGTATCATCTTAGTCCACTCTCTAAGAGCTATCTATGGGCTGATGTTGGTGCCTGCAGCCACACACCACCCCTCAGAACACGCAGAACTCCTCACCTTGATCCGGCTTACTGCTTCCTGGGCCTGCATCATGCGTACATTCTTGGAGGGAGTTTTGTCTGAGAGCAGCTGAGTGGAGCCAAGGTAATTGGCAGCAAAAATAATTCCATCGATCAAGTCTTCAGGATCACAAGGTCCAGGAACTGTAACACATAGAGTGAATGATGTCATGGGAGGATACCACAACCTGGATGTTGCATGCCAACCCCCAAGCTCACTGTTTACATATGTGGTTGACTTGCTAGTCTAAGGTATCTTGGAGTCATTTACTAAGAGAAATAATGTATTTACTTGGATATGAATCAAAGTCCAACAGTAAAAAAAATTATGTCTCTTAGCCAGGCCTGGAATCCTAGTTGCTTGAGAGGCTGAGACAAGGAAGACTGTTCAAAGTTTGCCTACAGATACTTGCCTGATGGGTGTAGTAATTCCCCACTCCCCCAACATAGTACTGGAGATTGGAACATGAGCTCTTTGGCAACAAGGGGTTATGCCATACTCATCTTTGGCTTTCATGCCTCTCATGTGTTTCTATAAACTGTATGTCTGCTTGGGTAAATGGTTAGATAAACAGAAAGCTGTAATAATAGAAAACAACATTTCCTGACACTTCCTATTTTCTTTCTACCTACTCACAATTTCCTCCCCTGTTTGGTCTGAATGAATCACACTTCATACATGAGGACAAAATGGGATATTTCTTTCCTATAATGGCATCAGACTCCAACTCTGAAAGTTGATAGCATCACCGTAAAACCTTGGTACCATGCTGCCAGTCTTGTCAACTGACAGACCATGAGGCTCCTGGCTTCACATTGAGATCAATCTCAAGGAAAATCAAATTGTTCTCTTCTCACTCACCAGTCCACTAAGTTAAATCTGTATTTTAAATAGAGAGACATCTGATTTTAATCACAAACACCTAAAATCCACACCCCAAGTTAAAGCGTGTCGGCAACTGTTACATATAACAGATTCACTAAAGACAGACATTTAAATTGCAAGTAAAATATGTCTTTTCTTTGACTTGAATGACAATTCTGAGAGACTAAAATATAACCCACTGTGAAACCTCAGGTTCTAGAAATGAAATAACTCGACATGGAAACAATTTGCTTTCCCTCTTGTAGGGCTAATCTGAAGTGGTGTTTATTTTCATTTTAATGGTCTAGCTTGCCTTGAGTCTCTCCCCCAGAGAAGCTGCTGGCCAAGGTACAAACTTAATTTATGGACTTTTCAACAACTAAGGTTGTAGTCAAAACACAGAAATGGGCAGTTAGTCAGGACCTTCACGATACACCTGGGGCATAGCTTTATTGCTTGGCTCTCCCCAGCTTCTGTCCTTGGTTTGTGACAAGAACAGAGGATTCACAGTTAGAATACTGTCAGTCTAAGATCCTCAGTGTTATCAAGTCTGTGGTCTTTCCCCCTATTCTCTTTTACATCCAGTGCCCCCAATGCTAAAAGAGTTATGAGTGACCCAAGTGCTCAGTATTCTCTTCAGCTCTTACCTTCAACGTAGGTTGGGAATGAAGCCAAGCTTTTTCTTGACTGTAATTAAGACAAAGAGGTTTCAAAAAGGGCAGAGCATGATGAAATATGCATTAGCACAAGCGTCCATGCAACATAAAAAAGAAATACATCACCAGTGGCATTTGTTAACCAGTTATCGACCAGTCTTCACTAGAATGAATGAAGTATGGATAAAATATGCATTTACTATTAAGGTTACCTAAAACTCAGAATTACCCACTGAAGTTTGAAGTGACCAAAATCCCTGAACATTTCAGAGATGTGTTTGTCAGCTTTAAAAAAAGTATAATCAGCAATAAAGACTATGCTGTACATTTTAAGAAAGTATTCAGTGTGAAAAATTATTGATTACTAAATGCACTAACAGCATGACTGTGTACTCTTGAGAGTAAGGATTCCCTGGAGAGTTTCCTCTAGGTCTTTGACACAAGGTATCTGTTAAAGGAAAATAAACTCTTGCACCTTTTAATCTCTCACTGATTCATTTATGTTGAAAAGTTCCATATTCTGTAAATCACGAATTTGTACTTCTTTAAAGTAAGAATAAAAGAGTAAGTTTAAAACACTGGATTTTTTTTATGCGTTAGCTCACAGCAGAGGTCAGCCTTTGCAGCACTGTTGGATGGGGTGAGCTGGAAGTTCCTATGCCGGCATGCTAAGGAGTGAAGCTTACCACAGGCTCTTTTCATGAGCACCTATGCTACAAGTGGCCCTCCAGGAGAGAAGAGCAGAGAATTCATTTCTGCTTCATATGGTATCAAAAATTTATAGCTGAAATGTGTGGGGGCTCAGAGGACAGCTCAGATTTGAAAGTAAGCACCTAAAATGGGCAAAAGGTAGGATTTACAAGGCCAAGATTTACTGTCGGGGCATGTGATCATTTAAACGTGCTTTTTGGAGGACATCTGTTCAGTACACCATCCCACTAGATGACAGGATGCACTGGGGTACATGATGGGATGGATGAACAGGCTATGGGTGAGGACTAGGGCGTCACTCTTACTACGCAGAGCGTTCTATCACTGGCATGCTAATTGCTTTATGTTGGAAACTGGAGCAACTCATTATTCAGGGCAGTGACAGGAATTCCACAATAATTGCATGGTAGACCACACAGGGCAACTCTCAGTAGGCCTCCTGCAAATGTGCTCACTGGGAAGAAATGGCACCTATGTCAAAGAAATTGGGTCTCTTGGGTACCAAGAACTGAATCTCCTGGCTGCTAATGCATTTGTGGAAAACTGCACAGCATATGAGGCAAGGTATGGCTAGGACACCCACGCTCTCATTCGGAGAGCCCATGCTAGGCAGAAGCAGCTATCTTCTTCACAGGGCCACACAGACCGTTTCCCATCCATCTCCTGCCCTTACTCTCAGTGTTTGGGGGAGGGGGGAAGTATCAGGAAGTCACTTAGCATCATCAAAATGGCTTAGTCATCAGGTACATTTAAAAAACTAATTCAGTTTTCTTGAGCTACTAGGACACTTCTCTGAATGCTAAAACCTGTTTTAGCAGAAGCTACAGGAGACTTACTTTGGAGCAGTAATGATAGGCAATTGGTACATTGACTACTCTCCATTTGTTAGCTCATGATCAGATTTATTTCATTCTTGGGTAATACTTAAAAATAGTTTTGTGAAATGAAAGGTCTCTATTACATACAATGAGGATTTTCATCATTATTTCTAAAGATATGAAGAGCCCTGTTGCAGGATCTACCGTCTCTGTTATAGCTGATGAAAGCTTAGTATTCAGATACCTGATGAGACCTGCCTTCTTACATGTGGACTGAGATGATCATCGGTTTAACCTTAGCAAGGATTAAGAAAGTTTCATTTAAGATATTAAGGGCTAGGTTGGATGTGGAGGGCAACGTCTGTCATTCCAACACTGGACAGGAAGAGGCAAGAAGGTTGTGAGTTCAAGTCTAGGGTAGCCTGGGCTACATAGCAACCCTTTCTAAGATAAAACAAAAACAACAGAAGAAAGTAAAACTGGGGCTTCAAGGGTTTTCAGGGTCCCCTGAAGTCAGTATAGTCTATAGAAATGAAAACGAAGTATGACCTCATGCACTTTCCACACCAGGTGTAGTATAGATCCTGGCAGTTCTGAAACTGGGCCAACAGGACTTCAGATTCAGACCACAGATGGCTACTTGTGAGCTGTGTATCTGTAAAAGTACCCAAGATCTGGCTTTCAGAACCACTGCCCAGAACCACTGAAAGGCTCTAATGAGATTCAGTCTATGACTCTCTCAGCCTGGTGCCTGGAATATCACAAATGCTTAATAAATGATAATGTCTGTTACTGTTGTTGGCACTGCAGAAGTCACTCTTCCCTTCTTACCTACCCATGTGCTATGAATAAGGAAAGTATCAAGCAATGGCAAAAGGGGCCAGCAGGAACTATGACGTTCCAGCGGCAGAGTCTGTGAACAGACTCGATGAGAAAACATATTCCTAGAAAAACTTAGTTTAATAAAAACTATATTTTCCTCTCATAAATAGGACACAATCTGTTATTCAGGTAAAAACATTTCTTATCTTTTCCTAGCTGAATATAACATAAAATTGTCAGCACAGTGAGGGAGCATGAGATGTACCTCTTCTCCACATCTCAGGACTGATGGAGGAGTATCTACAGCTGGCCCCACTTGTGCCCACACAATCACTGTGCAGGGAAATGGTCACCTGGTGCAGACCCTCAGTAGGCAGTGCCCATCACCCTAGGCTAAGAGGACACTGGGTGCTAAAGGAGGCAGTGGAAAAACACCCACCCTTTTCAAGGCCCAGAAATCACATCTCATGACTTAAGAGCTCTGTCAGAGTTAAGTGTGTCCCCCATGAGTGAGGTAAACACAGAACTTTACAACCTCCTTGTTGAGTAGCTTCTAGCCTTTAGTTGAAATGAGACTTTTAGTTTCATAGTCCTACTGGCCATGTTTCAAGAGTTCTATGGGCATCTGAGGCTAGTGAGTACCCCTGCCAATAAAAAGTGGCTCATTCCATCCACGCAGAATGTTCTTTTGGAAAAGATGCTGGTAGATAGTTTTTGATGTCCTGTGATACAAAAGTTCTGTAACCAGCTGCAGATGGCACTGAACACCTGGAATGCAAGTGGTATGTATGCCTGAGGGTGTGAATTCTCATGTTCAATAACTACCAGACACCCATGGTCAGTGATTACCAAACCTGACAGGTCATCATGGCTTTTACTGACAATCTCCACACATCAGAGAAGACATATATCTCCTCAAGACAGGTGGAGGTGAAAACAATAAAGCATTATTGGGATGAAGCAAAACAGGCATCAGGAATGAAGATGGTGCCCTACCTCTTTATTTGTGGAGGCTTCCGTGGGGTCACCGGGATGAAGGGCTATGCTTGATGACTCAGCACCCAGGGGTGAGGAACTGCCAGGAGAAGGAGACTGGAACACAGCAAGAGGGACAGACAGTAGTGAGACCCGAGGGATGTGATAACAAGTGACAAAAAAAACCAGAACTGCCCTGAGGGGACGCTGCAGTGGGAGAAGCATCCTTGGCAAGAACCACCAACTGCACTGAGCAGACCCAGCCATGCCAGCTCTCAACTCCATCTCTTCAAAGGAGTTCTACAACTCTGGGGCTTTTTCTCCCATTAGTCTAACTTGTTTGTTTGTTTTTCAAGACATGGTTTCTCTGTGACTTTGGAGGCTGTCCTGGAGCTAGCTCTTGTAGACCAGGCTGGTCTCAAACTCACAGAGATCCGCCTGCCTCTGCCTCCGAGTGCTGGGATTAAAGGCATGTGCTGCCACCGCCCAGTTAAGCTAACATTTTAAAGAAAACATGGACCTGTGGTATGTTATATAATATGTTAACTTTTTCCTAGTGAAAGTTACAAATACTTAGAATACAAATGTTTAGGTCACCTATTCAAGATGATCTGAATGGAAAACTGAAAACTAAAACTTTCCATTGCATTGTCCATGTCAGCTCAGATGTCTATATGTTGTCCCTCTTAATTCACAGGCCACTGAAAATTCAGACATTTCGACATTCAAACTATACTGTTTTGGACCATGTCAGCATACTTTAGAGATCCTTTGTCAAATGTCAGGCTTGAAAATAAGGCTTAGAGCACCTTTAATCCCAGCACTCAGGAGGCAGAGGCAGGCGAATCTCTGTGAGCTCGAGACCGGCCTGGTCTACAAGAGCTAGTTCTACGAAAGCTTCCAAAGCCACAGAGAAAACCTGTCTCGAAAAACCAAAAAAAAAAAAAAAAAAAGCAAGAAAGGAAAGAAAAACAGGTGTGACAGGTGTGGGGAGCATGATCCCTGTGTTAGTGTGGTGGTGCCTTGGTGGGTGGACATGGGCAGGCACTAGTGGTGGGCATGAAACCTTGGTTTGTGCACAGAACACAAGTATTGCTAAATGGATAACCAAAATAAGCAAGCCATGGAACAAATAAAGGCCTGGAAACACTCCCATATGACACCAGAAAGTTCTATGTGGTCCTGAAATCTTGGGAGATGAGGGGCACTTTCTGCTGGGCCTCACAGATGGTTACCAATTCTGTAGTGATGGCACTAGGGTGCAAGGGTGTGGTGCTTCCCAGCTGTGGGTGACAGATCTGAGATCCCACACGTAACATGAGAGTAATCATGCAGGACTTATTCTACCAGTGTGGGGGAGAAAGCCTGGGCGGCAAATGCTGACCAAAGGGAAGTAACACCCGTGTGCACACCTGACTTTCTGCACCTGGCCCTCTGGGGAAGTTAGGGTACAAGGCATCAGGAGAATATTTTTGCACAGGAAGGGACAATGTTTCACAGTGAAGTGATGCTGGGGGAATAGGGCATGTGAACAGACAAGAGAACCTCAAAGGGCATTATTGAAAACTGGGGAGAAAACTTTTCCAAAAAAAGCCTGAATAGCAAGAAATATAGGAAACACCAAAAGATGATACAGTGAAGAGCACTATTTAGCTAAGAACGTATGTGACCACAGTCACTGGGCATATTATTGCTTGATTCTAAGCAGGGAGGTGAGGGCCCAGAAACCCCGTACATGGTGATGTGGAAACATCTGTCACCACAGTCAAGGCAGGAGGACAAACATAAGGTGACAGCAGATATAAAGTATCCCAGGCCCCATGGCTCCTGGCCACAGTAAAGCCCCTTGCATGACTTTCAAAGGAAGCATGCAGCATTTTCCAGTCATTGCCCAAGAGAGCTGCTAGTTGCAGTACGATTCAGCAGTGATTCAAAATTAATGTGGGAAAGGCTGAGAATTTAATGCCTTGAATCTCCCCAATTTTCACATCAAAAGGACTTCTTTTGATATTTATGGCTTGATTTTTCCCCCAAAGTAATTTTCTGTGTTCCAAAGACTTTAAGGTTCCCTCTGAGCCTTAGGGAAGTCACTGTAGTTGAACTGATTGTTTTCAGGGTCATGACATCTTCATATGGAGCTACCTGACAGACAGCCCTATATTTCCCATTTATTTTCCACTCCAATATTCTACAAGTAGATTTCTTACCACCCTGTGGACCCTGGGACTGTCCATCAGTGATGTGGGAAGACAGGTTACCTGGACAGTGGGCAGGGATGTAGAAAATGGAACCCAGACCCATAGTAAGGCAGGTGTGGGTAGTGCTGGGTGCTCATCTAAGAATGCTGGGCATGAGGAGGACACAAGTCCGCTGGTCACTCCCTTGATCAAAGTGTGTATGGCTTCACACTGACCTTACTGGGGGCCCACCTCTCCCAGACACCTGGCGCTGTAGCCATCAGCCCATGCACAGTCTTGAGTGAGTTTCCTCCATCCACAGCATCCTGTCCTTTCCTCCACATTCAACGCTCAGTTCAGTAGCACACCCTCAATGGAATTTCTTAGATGCCAATCATAGCTCACATCTCCCCCTATGTGCTGTAGTTTGTATTAAAACTTGCTGATGTGTATGCCTAAGCTCCAAGAGCTCTTCAGCAGGAGGAATCTTGTCTCCAAAGCCTAGGCTTCAAATAGTTAGGAGCTTAGCAAAGGGAGGCATGGACAGATGATTTCAGTGTGGTAGGTACCCTGGTTGTACCACTTCCAACCTGCACTGAAGATATGGGTCAACACTGACCACTGTCTCCTTGGGATGATATCTTTTAGTGGTCAGTAGTGAGTCCTCCTATGATGTAGTTTCCCTCAGTTTCTCTGTGTAGAACACCTCTAGAAATATATTTTTCCTGTGAGGACTCTAACTTGGGCTCTATTGAAGTTCTTTTAATACACAGAGCTACAAATTGTCACTTGCTGACAAAGAAGCATGCACAAACACCTTCAAACAGACCTAACCCTTACAAGGGCGAAGCAAAGGTATTCAAATGCCTTATTCAAAATCTTGTTACCTTCAACCTCGCTGCTGGGGAATATTATTTTAACTGGACAAAGATGTGTTTCATTTGTTTATGCTGGGAATATTTTTTAACTATGTGAAGGTGTGTTACATTTGTTTCTGCTGCCTTTGTCAACATTGTAAACATATGCTGTATTTATTTCACCTTGCCTGCCTAAGGCATCTGATTGGTCTAATTAAAAAGTGGAACAGTCAATAGCTAGTCAGGAGAGGGATAGGCAGGTGGGGCAGAGAGGATAAGTAGGAGGAGAAATCTAGGCTTGAGAGGAATGAGAGGAAAAAGATGAGAGGAGAGAATGAGGGAGAAAGAGAGGGAGACGTCCAGGGCCAGCCTGATAGCTGCCAGCCAATGGACACAGAGTAGGGCACACAGAAAGAAAGGTAATCAGCCCCAAGGCAAAAGGTAGATAAAGATAAATAGCTTAGGTTAAGTTAAAAGAGCTAGCCAGAAAGTAGCTTAAGCTAGGTTGAGCATTCATAACTAATATTAAGTCTCTGTGTCATGATCTGGGAGCTGAATGCTGACCCAAATGAGAAAGCCTGGTACACCTCCCTCTGGGTAAAAGAAATTAGATAATAGCTTTCACTTTTATCATGGCATACCTGTGTTAGAATCTTATACCCCCCTAGTACTGCATGGATATTCAAAATTAGGGAAATGAGAACAAGGCTAGGAAGCAAATTTGGATTTGATAATTCACAAAATGGGTGCTAGAAAGTTGCTTGTATGTGTGCCATAGATGCTAGTACCCAAGTGCTCATCTTGTGGAGCCAAGGAAGGCCCTACCCTTCATCCTATAGCTCCACATCAGGTCTAGCATCTCCCACTCATATCCTGAGAATCCAGGCGGTCTCCTTCATGTGGGGTGGCTGAAGAAGGGGTGTTACTGATGCAATCCATCCTTTTTAAGACAGTCATTTCCTCCCCACATCCCACACTACCAAAGCTATGGAAGCTGCTACTTCAGCCTCTGTGTATTCAAGGCTCAACTCTGTAAAGTCCCAAGACACATACAGAAGCCTATGTCATGAACCCCTATAACACAGACATTGCTGACATTAAAATCAAAGAGAAATCACAGATATTGCTTTGGAACCCACTACAGCCAAACTCAAAAGTACCCACCCAACTGGTGCCCTATATATCACCAAAACAAAAATACCTTTCCCTACAAAAGTTACTTTATAAAATTTGAAGAATGTTACACCAGATGTGCAGACATCATCAAGATACAAGAAATATGAAAGGAAACATGATGCTTGTAAGGAAAAAAATAACTGTGTGAAAGAAACCTATGAAATGCCTGAAAAAGAAATTAACAATCCTAAGGAAACCCAGTGAGACAGGAAAGAGATAAGCAGTAGAAAGAAATGAGAACAAAAACTCAGGATAATACAGTTCACCAATGATAAATCACAAAAAAGAAACAATAAGAAAGCTTGGAAGTAAAACCTCCAATTGGTGACATAAAACAATACAAAGGAAGCTTCCATATCAGCCAGAAGAAGAAATTTCAGAATTTGAGGACAGATCTTCTTAAAAGTCACTTTAAAAAAGAATGGAAAAGAATGAAGAAGGCGGGCAGTGGTGGCACATGCTTTTAATCCCAGCACTCGGGAGGCAGAGGCAGTCGGATATCTGTGCGTTCGAGGCCGGGCTGGACCGACAGCCTCCAAAACAATACGGAGAAACCCTGTCTTATAAAACCAAAAAAAAAAAAAAAAAAAAAAAAAGAAAAGAAAAAAAGAAGAAACTCTAGGAATTGATGGGAAACCATAAAGCAAAAACACATTTGTAATGTGGAAAATGAAGATTGTTAATGGGAAAAACACTGAAAAATATTTTCCATAAGAAAATGCCCCCAATGCTCTCAGATCTTTAATGACATAGGGACAATAGGTTCATTCAAAACAGACCCTCACCCAAAGCATGTGAGAGTCGAATGACAAGAACACACAACAAGAAATCTTAGACTATCAAGAGAAGAGTCACAAGTATAAGGGAACATCCCTCAGACTCACAGGTTGCCTCACAGAAACCTCACATTACCAAGACAATGGGGGCGAAACCACTGCCCCCAAGAACTGCACCCAGACACATTACCCACCTAAATTTCAGACCAGTGCAGTAAGAAGTACTTACAGGACTCTATTGTACAAACAAAAGGGTTGCTACTGCCATGAAGACACCTGAGCACACACAAAGCTTACTGGAAGGACAGATGCATCACACACAGAGAATTAAACCTCAGCATAGACTGTCATTAGTGTATTATAATGTGAAGAGGAAAAAAATCAATGAAGTGAGCAGGTGCAATTAAGAAAATGATGGGAAGTTCGTGCTTCTTAGAAACAACCTTGAGTATCAATGGATTACATTTACCAATCAAAACAGACTGCATGAATGGGTTAAAAAGAAAGGCTATATACTTTCTAAAGTCACTTCCCCAGTGAAGAATCACAAAACTCAAAGTGTACTCTTAGAAAATAATACATCACACACGAGAAAACATGACCAGACAGGAATAACTATAGTGGTATTTGATGAAGCAGAATTTAAATGAAAATGCAGAAAAGAGACAAATATTGAAAAATAGGTAGACCAATGGAATCAGATTGATAATGCTGATATTAATCCACATACCTATGAACACTTGGTTTTTGACAAAGAATCTAAAATTATACAATGGAAAAAAGAAAGTATCTTCAACAAACAGTGCTGGCATAACTGGATGCTAGCATGTACAAGACTGCAGATAGATCCATGTCAATCGCCATGCACAAATCTTAAGTCCAAACGGATCAAAGACCTCAACATAAATCCAGCCATACTGAACCTCTTAGAAGAGAAAGTGGGAGGTACCCTTGAACAAATTGGTACAGGAGACCACTTCCTGAACATAACACCAATAGTACAAACACTGAGATCCACAATTAATAAATGGGACCTCCTGACACTGAGAAGCTTCTGTAAGGCAAAGGACACACTCAGTTAAGACAAAACAGCAGCCCACAGAATGGGAAAAGATATTCACCACGCCACATCTGACAGAGGGCTGATTTCTGAAATATACAAAGAACTCAAGAGGCTAGTCACCTAAACACCAAATAATCCATTTAAAAAGTGGGGTACAGAACTAAATAGAGGAATTTAAAGTGGCTGAAAGACACATAAGAAAGTGCTCAACATCCTTAGCCATCAGGGAAATGCAAATCAAAACAACTCTGAGATACCATCTTGCTCCTGTCATAATGGCTAAAATAAAACAACACTAATGACAGTCTATGCTGGAGAGGATGTGGAGAAAGGGAAAAACTCCTCTATTGCTAGTGGGAGTGCAGACTCGTACAGCCACTTTGGAAATCAGTATGGAGATTCCTCAGGAAAATGGGCATGAGTCTACCACAAGATCCAGCAATTCCACTCTTAGGTATATACCCAAAAGATGCTCATTCATACAACAAGTACATCTGTTCAACTATGTTCATAGCAGCATTATTTGTAATAGCCAGAACCTGGAAGCAACCTAGATGCCACTCAGCTGAAGAATGGATAAAGAAAATGTGGTATATTTACACAATGGAGTACTACTCAGTGTAAAAAAAAAAAAAGCAATGGAATCTTGAAATTTGCAGGCAAATGGATGGAACTAGAAGAAACCATCCTGAGTGAGGAAACCTAGTTACAAAAAGACAAACATGGTATGTACTCACTCATATATGGATTTTAGACATAGAGCAAAGGAGTACCAGGCTAAAATCCATACCACCAGAGAAGCTAGGAAACAAAGAGGACCCCAAGAGAGACATACATGGTCCCCCAGAGAAGGGGATAGGGACAAGATCTCCTGAGCTAATTGGGAGCATGGAGGAAGGAGAGAGAAAGTTGGGAGAAAGAGAAGGGGAGAAGAGGAGGGGAGAGGAGGACATGAGGGAGCAGGAATCGAGGGAAGAATAGAGGAGAGCAAGAGAGGAGATACCACAACAGAGGGAGCCATTATAGGTTTAAAGAGAAATTTGGCACTAGGGAAATGTCCAGAGATCTACAGGATGACCCCAAATAACAATTTAAGCAACAGTGGAGAGGATACCTTAAATGCCCTTCCCCAATAATGAGATTGATGACTACCTTATATGCCATCCTAGAGCCTTCATCCAGTGGCTGATGGAAGAAGAAGCAGATACCCATAGCTAAACACTGAGATGAACTCCTGGAATCCAGTTGCAGAGAGGGAGGAGTGATGAGCAAAGGGGTCAAGACCAGGCTGGAGAAACTCACAGAAACAGCTGACCTGAACAAGGGGGGAGTTCATGGACCCCATACTGATAGCTGGGAAACCAGTATAGGACCAATCCAGACTCCCTGAATGTGGGTGTCAATTAGGAGGCCTGGG
Organism: Mesocricetus auratus; assembly: GCF_017639785.1. NCBI lineage: Eukaryota > Metazoa > Chordata > Mammalia > Rodentia > Cricetidae > Mesocricetus > Mesocricetus auratus. Next base: position 36,485,004 of record NW_024429182.1, read on the forward strand.
CCATCTATGAGGCCTCTGGTAGTGGAGCAGTATTTATCCCTAGTATACAAATGGACTTTGGGAGCCCATTCCACATAGAGGGATACCCTTTCAACCCAGACACATGGGGGGGAGGGCCTAGGCCCTGCTCCAAATGATAAGACCGAATTTGAAGATTCCCCCATGGAAGGCCTTACCCTCCATGGGGAACAGAAGATGGGATGTGGAATCAGTGGGAGGCAGGGGAGGAGAGGAGGGAGAGGGAACTGGGATTGGCATGTAAAATAAGCTTGTTTCTAATGTAAAGAAAAAAGAAAAAACTCATAAAAAAGAAAAAGACAAATATTGTCATCCTATATTGATAAAAGGATCATTTTACAAGAACATAAATTTATAAACATACACATCCAACACAGGATCAAATCAGATGTTCTTCAGTGAATAAGGAAAATGTGGTATGTTTATACAGTGGGATAATGTTGAGCCTTAAAAAGAACATGGTTGTAACATGGACAGAACTGGAGGTCTCTGCGTTAAGGAAAACAGACAAATACCACGTCTTAACTCATCTGTGGAAATTAATGATGTTAATCTCAAGAAGAACAGAATGAACCTCTGGCCACAAGAGACTGAGACAGACAGGTAGAAAGGTAACCAAGTTTTCAATAGGGACACCAAAACAGAGTGGGGAAATCACTGCTGGCTCTTCTGGAGCTAGATAACTATGGGTTAACATGATCTATAGTGCATAGACTAGGTGACTATGGGTTAATACAGCCTATAATGAATGCATAGACTAGGTGAATAAGAAATAACTATGAGTTAACATGGTCTATAATGCATAGGTGAGTATGAGGTCCTCAATACTTAATGATTAATGGCTGAAGAGATGCAAAAACTTATTACCCTAGTTTGATTACACTGTGTATATGTATTAAATCACTATAATGCAACCCATAAAGAAACACAAATACAATAACTCAACAAAGTTTATAAATAATATACAAGAGTAAGATACTGATGATCCCAAGAAGATGGTGCCATCTAACAGAAAGCCTCATGCAAGACACTCAGTGTCTCTTGCTTGGAAAATTAACAATACTTTTTTCGTAAAATCTTTGTAAAATTAAAGAATATGATTGGTTCCTCCTAAAATTCTCCTCTGCACTTTTCACTTAAATCTAGAATGAAAAACTTTTCACTAACATTTAGAATACAAAAAGGGGGGTTAAGATTTTCTAGGTAGTTGGTTAGAAGTCAGCAGACTTGAAGGCCATTGAGGAGAGAATTCTCCCCTTGAAGCCCATTTCCTTTGCCCCTGTAACACTTCATTTCAAGGGAGAGTATCAAGATTGTTCTTCAGTGGTTTGAAAGGAAACAATCCCCCAAAGAGTAGGACTATTAGGAGGTGTGGCCTTGTTGGAAGAAGTGTGTCACTGTGGGGTGGGCTTTGAGGTCTCTTTTGCTCAGTTTCCCTCAATGTGACAGTCAGTAGACTTCTTGCTGTCTTCTGGTCAAGATGTAGCCAGCACTACATCTTGCACCATGCTCCCCAACATGATGATGACGGACTGGACCCCTGAAATTGTAAGCCGCTATCTCAATTAAATGTTTTCTTTGTCAGAGTTGATGTAGTCATGGTGTCTCTTCAGAGCAATAGCAACCCTCCTAAAGATTTAAAATACCTCATGAAAGAAGGGAAGGGTTTTATTGAAGCCGCTAAAGGAAAGATTGCCTCCCTAAAGCATAGCCGTTTTATAGATTTCTTTAACTTAAAAAAATCTTTTCTGTTACATGATGGCTCTTTTATTTAAAAAATGTTGGACTTGGTGAGTATGGTGCTTGTACTTCCTGCACATGGAAGGCAGAGGCAGGCCAGCTCTCTGTGAGTTCTGGGCCAGTTTCTATAACAGCAAGGTCCAGGACAGTGAGGGTTGCAGGTTAGACCTTATCCCAAACAAAACAGCAAACACACATGGAGTCTGACCTGATTTACACCAGCCTGGGGTGAAGACTTAATATTGTAAACTTTCCAAAAGATTACAAAGACATACTCTTGTCCCTTCTCTTACGAGTTAATCTAAGCAAGTAGTATTACCCTATCATCAGTTCCTGTTGTGGCCCTGACTTCCCTCAGTGATGGAGTGTGGCCTGGAAGTGTATGATAAAACAACTGCTTTATCCTCCACGATGCTTTTGATCATTGTGTTTATCACAGACAGAAATCAAACCGGAGTAGAGTTCACCTTTTTTTCTGCGCATGCTTGCCTTCCCCCACGCTCTCACATGGCCTACAGGACCTTGGCAGATGAGGGAACTGTGCTCAGGACTTAACCTCCAGAACTATGAAGCAAACAGACTATACTTTATAAATCCCCAGCCTGTGATGTTGCTTTTAGCACAAATCAAACTAAGACAAAGCCACATGTGGAAGCATGATGACAATAATAGCAGTATCCTGAAAGAACAGGGGTGTCACATGACTGAGGGAGGCCCTTAGAAAATGCTGTCACTGAACTGTCCATAATTTAAAAGCTCTTTCTGCTCATGCTACCAAAGTCACCGTGAATAGAGAAGGCTATTTGATTGTATGCTTCAGTGACTTCTTAAAAAGTAAATCGCACTCCCTCAAACCAATACTCTGAGAATTTTCACACCAGCCAGGCTTCCTGTCATTCTAGGGATGGGTCAGAACTGTCTTCCCTCCTGGTGTGAGTGCACACTGATGGGCAGCTGGTTGTCTGGGCACTCACCTAGTATGAGCAATCTTTTACTCTTTTACAATTCCAATCTCACTTTTTTTCTCTTAGAGAGGCTCAAAGGGTCAGCACACCCATGGATGCTTTCTTGGTCTGATTTTGTTTCCTCATTAAAAATTCATTCATGGATAAAGGGAAAAAGCAAGCAGAAGGCACTATAAAACCACACCACAAAGACTACATTAATTCGTAAGTTCCAACACTTTAATGGCATATTGGTAAAAACAGCTCATCAGTGGCTACAGCTAGGGGGCGGGTATCTACAACTGCTGTGTATTACTTCTAGTACTTCCGCTGCTTCCCATGCCAGAAAGCTCTGCAGGATCTGAAAGTTGAAAGTGACACTGTTGGAGTGATTGATCTACAAAGACACGCCCACCTCCCCTACCCCTACCCCTGTTAATTCCAGGCCAGCACAGGTGACCACAGTATGCCACTGAGTGAGGACGCCTATGAAAGATGGAGGCTATCTCTAGCTAGCTTGCAGTCCCAGTGAATACTGGTGCCTCTCTTCAAAGAAACTCAGCGACAGAAATTCACTTCAGTGAAGGGCAGGGAGAAAGCAAATATTGAAAACTTACATAGTTTGGCCAGTCCACCTGGGACTGAGTTACTTACTCGTTTAACCTATAGAGAACAATTCCCAAAGACATCTGGGGTTTCCTTTCTGTCACACCCCCCCCCATGACTAAAGAGCCAATATACCTACTAAGAGTTCACAAGCCTTCTTCCCCAGGAACCTATTTTCTCTTTTCAAAAAAAGCTCTGGGCAAACCACTTTCAATTCAAGCCTTTAAGCTACCTTATTGCTCGGAGAATAGGTCTAGACTACAAGAAGACTATCTTAGTACTTCAGGCAACCCGACATTCGCTGTTAACTCCTTTGCTACCCTCAGCCCTGCCACTTTGTTCTAATTCTTTTTCATTAAGCCCAACAGAATCCTGTCCTGTTTCCAGCCTATGGCCTGCACGTTTCTGCTCAGTGACTTTATTCTGCCCTTCGCCTGGACTCTAAATTTGCAAGAGCCTCCTAAGGCCCACTCTAAATACTACCTCTCCTATGCAATCTTCCCAATCCTCTTAGGCAAGAGGATTCCCTCTCGAATGGCTTGCATGCATTTTATCTCTGCCATTCATGGACTGCTGGACTTTTTCCCTTGTACATTATAAAACTACAGTACTCTGGCATAGTATTTGGACAAGTACAACAAAGGCAGGATTTATAATTAATTTATATGCTTCTTCTCTGAGTACCTAAGACAAAGACCCTCATAAAATATACAACAGGATTTCAATATGTGTGATGAAGAGAAAATACACAGACACTTATCTTGTATCACTTGAAAAGGCAACTGAAAATGAGTTTTATATCTTAGGGTAAGTTCTGAGCACACTCATGGTTATCAGTACCCAAGGCTCCCCACTCATTCTGGATGATCCTCTGAGTTCTGACCACACACATGGCTATCAGTACCCATGGCTCTCCACTCATTCTGGATGACCCTCTGTCACCCTGCTTGCATATCATGCACTCTCAAGGTTAGGATAGTGTAGGGGACACCACAGTAGGTACCGGTACCCATGGAAGTGGCTTTTACATACACTGTAATTGAGCACTTGGTCATGCAATCTTTTCCAGAATGAACAACATTCTGCTTTGACTGCTGTTCTACATGGGATTTCAAAGGTGTAGGTACATGGGGAAGGTCATGGCACATGCCGAAGTTCTTACATTGTTTTGAGACTGTGGGGGCTTCTGCCTCCCGGTGTTTCCAAATGGTGCTCCCACTTATGCTTAGTTTACTGGCTTACCTGCCTTTATTTCCTTTCCCCCAAACAGTACACACTGTTTCTCTACTTGTCTGAGTTACTTTATAATAACCTTATTCCACTTTAGGATTATTTTGATAAAACCCAAATATATGATGAGGTTTTTTTTTGTTTCCCTAATGCATGTTCACACTTCTGAAATTTGAAGCTGATTAAGAAGTGCGTAATTATCCACTCTATAGTATAATTCAAACAATATTATCAATGCACATTTGTATTTCCTTAATGTGGCAAAGTAGCGAAGTCAGTATAGGCACTGAATGAGCATAATTATGTCATTAAGATGATAATAGCTTGGGCTTAATGAAGTGTTTTACATATACATTCATAATGGATTCAATTAATACTGGTGGAAAACTTGCAGAGAACTGGGAGTTAACCTACTCCAACCATTTCTGTTCTCTCTTTTCCCACCAACATCGTCCTTTAGCTCCTGTCCCTAAGCTCATAAACCTGCATGGAAGCTGCCAGGACCCCAGGAAGCCATGCTTGGCAGTGCTTAGCTCAAGGGATGATTTCATGGGAGCAACACAAAATCCCCCCCCTTTTTGGCTACCATCACAAGAGCTCTAAGCTTCTGAGGCCATGTTCTCAAGGCAAACAATTAACCAGTTAATTATAAAGCAACCATCAATGCAAGGGTAAACCAACCCATCACCTAGTAAAGATGTATTTATGGACAGGGTATCTAGCACCAAATAGCCTCTCTTGATGTATTTGAAATGCACTTAACTGGGCAAATGAGGAAGCCCTTTGTTCACTTCCCTTTCCAGTCTCTTCATTCCTTGATGGACCCCTCATGCCTTTCCAGTCACTTGCCTAGGCTCTGGGAACAAAGGCCAGGCACTTCTAACTTATATTAAGAAAAGCAACTGAGCTGAATGTAACCAAGCCAGGTGTGGTGGCACACATCTGTAATCTTGGCACTTGAGAAGCTGAGACAGGAAGGACAATGGTTTGAGAATTCCCTGGACTACATGGTGAGTTCAAAGCTGGCCTGAACTGTTTAGAAACTCCCTGTCTTAAACCATAGTAGACAAAGGAGGAGATACGGCTATGCTTGCAATTTATAATAGCACAACATCTGCTAGAAATAGCAACAGCCACCATTTTTAAAGGACTTACTGTGTGCCCAGCACCATGCAGGGGCACATTTCTCATTTTCCAGCCAGGCAGTTATTTGTGCCCAAGGCACTAATAGCCATTGATATGTGTCAGCCCTCAGCAGTGAAAGATGCCACAGCCTAGAATGGGGGAATGAAGTGTCCAGAGGAACTCATTCATCAGAACACAGAGACTCAAAAGCAGCACTCACCAGGGAGACACAGCAACAATCACACCTTTCCCAGGTCCTGGCTCAGTGCAAAATGGTCTCTGCTGTCTGAGCCACATTCACTTCCAAGCTCATTTCCCTCCATCTGGGGTAATGCTCTCTTCCCACCTATTCCCTACTTATAGAGGGAAATGCAGAGTGCAGCTACCTAACTGTCTTACTGGGCCAGGAACGGAGGACTGAAGCCAGGCAACAAACCCCGGTGTAGCCATGGGACACATACCTCTTCTTCATGACTTTCAAACGGGTACATCCAAAAGTTCTCCATCCTCCCAAGTGCTGTCTGGGCAACAGGGTGAGCTCCAGAGCCTCCACTTGTGAGCCGAGTAGAAATCCTGATCTCAGTGCCACTTGGTGGATAGTCTTAGTGGTGTTAGGTGCCCTTGTCAATAATGCAACTGGTAATAGGAGACGTGACCACCTCCAGAGTGTCTGACCCTCCACATTAACCCTTCAGTGCTGGGTGGCCAGGACTGACTTGAGTCATTGGTGCAGCATCGTCAGCTGATATTTCTGACGAGAATCTGGCCCACCCTTGTTGTCAGTGGCACCTACTATTTCTGGGGGAAGTAAACTCAGCCCAGAGGTGCTACCAGAAACTTTCACACACCACAAACTCAGCTATGATTATAGAACCTGTGAAGAAGGTGCGGCTCTGGTAGAGGAGGGGGAGGGGTGACTGAAAATCTTCTCTCAGGTCTCGATTGGGATGCACCTGGGTGTGCGGAGAGATTGGGGAACTCCACTCAGCTGCTGGCTGGGCCCCAGCAGCACATGGAACCCACTCTCTCCACCCAACTAACTGCACTCTCTGTCACTGTGTTATAACAACCTCCCCTTGTGCTGCAAGTGAGAAGGGCTCTGACCAAAACCAATGATTCCAACCCGGTCTCAGAAAACAACCATACCTGCTGGGCCAGAGCCAACAGGAGTAAGGAGCCCACACAGCTGGGCTTAACTGAACTGCAGAGAGCACAGGGAGGCTGCGGTAGTGGGTGCTCGCAGAAGATGGGAGCCTCCCGAGTTTCTTATCCTCTTACTGACTGATGGAGCCAGGGCGTCAGGGGGATCTGGGACACAAAGTCCCTTACGCTCACAGGAGCATCAGCTTCCTACTCACCAAATCATCTGTCAGACTGTCTAGTCAACTGTGGACAGGGCTAAATGGTAGAACAAAACACAAAGGATCTGAAACAACCCACAGGTAGAAAACCTGTCATTCGCACTTGTGGTTTCCTACATGTGGTCAAGCTCTGCAGCCCGTGGGAGGCAGGATCACAGAGACCGCATCGCTGAACTTGCCCATCTTTCTCATCACCATGCTTGGGTGTCTGCAAGTTCTGCTGGAAATCAGAATGTACCCACCACAGCCTCAGTCAGTGGCCTGCAATTCCTGTGGCTGTTAGCTAGCATTCAAGAAGGAAAGCCTTTTGCAGGACTGTGATTAGGGTATTCCTAAATGACTGTGCTAGACACTTACCCACACTCTTCTCCCCCCACCCCGATATTTCTTTTAAAGGGAGAAATCATTGGGTGTTGATTATGAAGTGTCCACACTAATATTCCCTGCCAGTCAACTCTCTCTGGCTTTTGGTAAAGCCACCTTCCGTTGACCACTCTTGAAGCTACTTTGGTCTTGAAGCCTTCAGAACAAAGCTAGGGGAGTCACTGCTGCCATGGAAAGCTTACCACCTTCTGAGGTATTAGCCAGAGATGAACAGCTAACACATGAATTGAGTTATCAGACAGCAGAAGACTCAAAATCAAAACCCAAGCCTTCTGTGGTGTAGGAAACATCTACACACAACATCCTTTTGGCATGATGGAACTTGAACCTCTTGCCCTGGCTGTTTTGCTTTCATTCTTCCTTTCATGCCTTTAATGTTCATTCTGCACCTGAAACCTACTTAATTATTCATCGCCCTTCTCCAGGCTGCATCAATTATGGATCGCATCTGTGATGGAAAACTTCGCTGGCAGCAAGAAGGGAGCATAAGGAACAGGAACTGCACACCACACCGGAAGGTGAGAGCACAGTGCTGGGGACGACAGCGGCCCTCGAGGCCAGCTCGCCCTGTAGACCACCCACCCTGCAGGCCTCTGCCAACCCCAGGGCTCCCCTGCACTCCATGCTCCCCAATCATCCCTGCATCTTGGCCCAGAGAGATACAATATTCATGCAATACACCGGGTCAACTAGAGGCCCAAGTGGGGCTGAGCAGGGATGAAGGCTCCTGGGTAGTAGAGCAGGCACTTCCGTTCCCATGGTCAAAGGAGACCACCAGCACAGAGACTGAATACTTAGCCACAACTCATGAGTCTTTACAGAAGATTCTTTGGACACTGGCAGCCCCTTGAGATTGAAAATAAATTCAGCCTAAGAGCATGCCATGGATATGCTTGTCCTTCCAGACAAAACCTCCCTTTTAAAATGTCTACAGTGCCCCTTCACCCTGTATTCTTGGGAGAAAGCACCGCTCTGCCTCTGGGCTGGCTCACACACACTCTGGCTTCATTCTCCACCAGTCACTTTGGGACCTCTAGGTATTTTCTCACAGCCACAAGGTAGGGCAACAACCTAGGACCTGGAAGAGGCTGATGAGGTCGGAGGCAGAAGACACCCTTAGGTTTTGAGGCCCCTGCTCTTTGCTGACAAGATGACTGAAAATGACATAATAACTGATACCAAATATGGGAGAGACACTTTTCAGGTGGCTCCAAAGGTCTCTACCTCCTGAAAAATCAAACTCCTGTCTAATCCTCTCCCTGGGGAGGTCATGTGGGTCAGCCACATGACCTAAACAATGAAATAAAATGACAGCGGTGCAGTGTCACTCACTGATTGGGTTGCCAAGGACTGTGGCTTACATCTTGCCATCAGACTCAGGAGCTTTCTTGTTTTGCATACTTAAAGGGTGAAATAGGACCTATGGAGCAAAGAATTAAGAATGCCCTGGCCAAGATCAATGGGAAATCGAGGCTCTCTGCCAGTTGGCTTTGGAGAGCTGAATCCTACCCACAGCATGAGAGCTTGGGAGCAGAGCTTTTCCCAGGAAAGCTTTATGATGGTAACAGCCCCCTGGTGCCAGCCTGCAGCTTCACAGAGGTTCTGCTGTGTGACACAGATATGCACGCTGCAGAGCTGCTACATGTTGGGATGATGTGTTATGTGGCAGTAGTCTAAGACATCAAATAAGGATTCAGATGAGAGCCTGAAGGGCCAAACAGGTTGAGGGATCTGGCTGTGGACTTGATAAAGGACTGGTCTCCAGTGGAAAACTGTACAGACAGAGCTCTGGCTGTAATACAGTATCCCTAGGGTTTTGTACAATACTTCGTGTGCAGAATACACTACAGAATATCAGCTCAATTTTAAGATGGACTTTCAAGTTGTGAATAGGGGCAACAGTCCTAATTCTCTTCTAGTTCCATAGAAAAGCGGTGAACAGGTCAGGAATGGAAGCAAGACTTAGAACTCAACTGCTGGTCATGCTCTTAGGTCAGGGAATGTGCAAAGACTTAGACCCACTGCTTGGTTGTGCCCTAAGGTGAAGGAGGATGATAAGACCTAGTGCCCACTGCTGGTCAGTCCCTACCCCAATGAGCCCTATGAGGTGAGCAGACCAAGACTCTCACCCCACTGGAGAGACCGCTTGGTGACTAAGATCACTTGATCTCTTCCAAAGGACCCAGGGTCAAATCTGTAATGAGTTTGTAGAACAGAAGACAAGAAAACAAAATGGAATGGTTCACAAGATAGAGGCACTACTGCTCAACGTCCTGACATCAGAGCATGCTGAGAGCAGAAGCAAGCACTTGGGCATAATGACCAATGCCTTGGAGTTAGGCAGCCCTTGCCAATCATGAGCAAGGGCCAAAAGTCTGCAAGGCCTATATAAGGTTCAGAAGGACCATAAAAATCCAGACTCCAGTCAGCTCCGCAGCTGCTAGTCAATGCACCTCAATGCACATGAACTGTGTATACTACCAAAAAGGGATACTTCTGGTGACCATGTCTTCACCAAGATCTCCTGTTTCTGACTTTGGTGACCGCTGAGAATCCAGCACCCTGTTTGACCTGGCTAATCAGGTGACCATCTAGCTTCCATTGTTCTCAATTTCTCAAGGAGCATCAGCTGCAGAGCCAGCACCCAGTCACTGTCCTTCCCTATCAGCAGATGAGGACATGGTAGTTTGCTGTGCACTAGGCTACTGAACTTGCAATCTGCTTGTGTTACCTCTCCCCACTATCCATGAGTGGATCCTGCCTCAGGACATCAGTGGCATCACTTAGAGCCAGAATGTTAGGTTGTTAGATTTGTTCACTGTGAGTTGTTCCCCATGTTTATGTAAGAACAATAAACCATGCATTAGGAAAAGACACCTTTCTGTCTCTTTATGGGGTAAGTCATGTCCAAGACAGATTCCCAGCACCCACATGGTAGCCAGAGACATCTAAAACTCGAGTTCCAGGGCATCAGACACTGTCTTCTGGCCTGTGTGGGGATGAGGCACACCCACGGTGCACAGTGAGACATGCCGGCAAAACACTCATACACATTAATGAGATGAAATAAATTTTAAAATAGGACTCCCGACCTGTCTTAGGGTTTCTACTGTTGTGAAGGGACACCATGACCACAGCGACTTTTATAAAGGAAAACATTTTTTAATTGGGGCTGGCTTATGGTTCAAAGGTTCAGTCCATTCTCAGCATGGCAGGAAGCAAGGCAGCATGTAAGCAGGCATGGTGCTGGAGGAGTTGAGAGTTCTTACACTTGATTCACAGGTATCAGGAAGTGGACTGCGACACTGGAAGTGCCTTGAGCATATATGAGGCCTCAAAGCCTGTTTCCACAGTAACACACTTCCTCCAACAAAGGCACACCTCCTAATAATGCCACTCCCTCTGGGGTCCATTTCTTTGAAACAACCATATGACAAAAGCTAGATTCCTCCCAGCGCCACTTCTCCTCTGCAGCTGCTTCTTACTAGCATACTAACCAGTCAGTACACATATCTGTCACCTGGTCCCCTACTGTCCCTTTTCTTTTTCACTTTCCCTTTTCCCCAAACTTACCTAGGCTGCTTCGATATACAAGGTCTCTGTGACTCAACCCACCCCCCACAAGCAATGAGACTGTTCTACATGATCTGAATGCATATTTATACCTCTCTTTTCGGTATACCTTAAGCCAAAACTCTGACCCTCTCTCCACTCTACCTGGTTAGTCCCCTCTTCTAATTCCTAGCTGGAATCCTAATATAAACCACTAATCTCACCACGATTTCTTGCTTTTTTATCTTCTCTTCAGACCTGCAACCACTAATTGATTAGTAGATACAGTAATACTTGTGTCTCTTAATCTCCAAACAATGTATACTTACGGAGTAGCTGATTGGGGTAAGATGAAATCTCAAAGTTGTTTTAATTTTAATTTCTCTAACTACTAGGAATGAACATTTTTGAGATATTTCTTAGCCTTTCCCTGCTTCTTTTGAGAACTCTCTGTTTAGATCTCAGGCCCATTTTTTGAACGGGTCATTTGTTTTCTTTTTAGTCTTTGTTCTTTGAGTTCTTTTATATTATTGATATGAATCCTTTGTCACATGTATAGCTATCAAAATCTAACTTAAATGTCTTTCAACTACTGAATGGATAATAAATATGTGGCAGGGAGCAATAGAGATATTAGTTCCATCCATTTACCATGGAGTACTATTCAGAAAATGAAATCATGAAATTAGGAGGTAACTCAAAAAAACCACATTGAGTGAGGTAACTCAGACTCAGAAACACAAACATCACATATTACCCCTCATTTAAAGCTCCTAACTCCAAATCTTCAAATGTGAGTGCACATCCTGGAAGATATGCACTGCACAAACCAGGAAAGTAAAAAGGATCCATTGCTGGAGTGGAGGCAGGGAGCAATGGGGGTGATATCAGGATATAAGTGATCCAACAGGGGGATGGGAAAAACAGAGTGGGGGTGTTCTAGTTAGCGAAAGGGATGGAGCTAAAATACAGAAGAATGAGGGTAAAATAAACAGTAAGAATGTCTGAAAAAGGTTTAAGGAATAATGTGATTAACTATCTAAAATTCCTATAATACACATAAGTTGGTGAATATACATACAAAGTTTAAAGAAAATTTCCCATCTGACAATGCTTCCTCCAAGAGCCAAAGGCTAACAAAAAACCCAACACCAGGCATGAGAAGCCCTCTTTTGAGCTGTTGGTCACAGTTATCCAAGATACTCCCAAATATTATACGGTATTGCTATTGCACTTGGTAATCCTTCAGAGGTAGAAGGTGAGTCCCTATTGCTGAAGACCCCATGCACTTCAGACAAAGGGCCTGGAGGCCCCTGAGCTGGAACTGATCTGAAAGCCTCCTCCCTAAGGACCAGCTTTCATGGTACCAGAAGGTGTCATGCAAGTTTCAAAAGGGAAGAAGCAACCAATAGCCCCACCCAGCTATGATGTTTATGAACAACCACCCCATGAGCAAGGCCTAATAACCCTTAGACACATGCCTGGCCTCAGTGACTTTATTCCTTTCTTCTATCCATATGTGTCAGGGGTGTCCCTGAATAGAGGCCTAATAGAGAGGCTACTGTTTGAAGCTGTAAAGTTGAAGCCTGGATTGTCTTGGATAACTCATAGAGATGCCAGAGCCATGGGATACCTGCCAAGGAAAGCTGCTAACAGGGAGTGGAATCAGCCCAAGAGAAAGAAGTGTGTTGCAGTCAAAAAGATGAACACAGTTTTGACATCAGACATGGAGTTGCAGAATTTGGAGTTTGCCCAGATGGTTTTTGATCTTGTTTCTATCCAGTATTTCCTCACTATGTTCCCTTACCTGTGTTTTGGAATGGTAATATATATCTTGTGCCATTACATGTTGGAAGGATGTGATCTGCTTTTTGGTTTTGATGACTTTTACAGGGGAATTACAGTTAAGAGATTGCCATATGTCTCAGAAGAGACTTTGAACTTTGAAACAAGTTTGAGACTGTAATAGACTGTGGGGACTTCTGAAGTTAGACTTCATTGCTATAAGCCTTTGGCAGCCAGGGAGTAGAATATGGTGGTTTGAAAGAAAATGGCCCCTAAAGGGAGTGGCACTATTAGGAGGGGTGGCCTTGTTGGAGGAAGTGTGTCATGTGGGGGTGTGCTTTGAGGTTTCTTTTGCTCAAGCTTCCCTCAGTGTAACAGTGAGTCAATTTCCTATTGTCTGCAAGATGTAGAACTCTCAGCTATTCCTGCAGCACCACATCTGCCCACATGCTGCTATGCTCCCTGCTATAATGATAATGGACTGAACTTCTGAAATTGTAAGCGAGCCACCCCAATTAAATGTTTTCTTTATAAGAGTTAGCATGGTCATGGTGTCTCATCACATAGATAAAATTCTTAACTAAATCATAAACCTATAGCTAACATTATGCTAAATGGATAAAATATGAAGCATTTCCACTAAGATCTCCACTCCTATTTACTATCATACTTGAAATGTTAGCTAGAGTAATAAGACAAGGAAGTAAAATTGGTACAAACAGTAAAGGAAGAAACCATAGAACCCCTGTTTTCAGGTGGTATGAGTCTATACATAAACAATGCTAAGGATTCCACCAGAAAATGGAATTATAGGAAAAGGGAAAAATAAACTGATAAAAGTAACTCAGGCCCAGAGATACAAGTGGCATGTGTTCTGTCTCACACATAGATTCTAGCTATGAACTTTCAGTGTAACAGGCTTAAACTGGAATGCCTGTAAAGGCCGAGAAGCTAGAAAGGATCTACTAGAAGAAAAAAATGAAACCCTATGGGAGGAAAGTGGTGTGTGTGTGTGTGTGTGTGTGTGTGTGTGTGTGTGTGTGTGTGTGTGTGTATTGAGGTCCCATAAGCTAAAGTCATCTGGGAAGAGAGCTCTACAACTGAGAAAATGTCTCCATCAGATTGACCTGTAGGCAAATCTGTGGAGCATTTTCTTGATTAATGACTGATGTGGGAGGGTCTAGCCCAACATGGACAGTGTCACCTCTGGGCAAATATAAAAAAATGCAAGCTGAGAGGGTCATGGAGAATAAGCCAGTAAGCGGTGTTCTTCCATGGATTCTGCTTTGGTTTCTGTCCTTGAGCTCCTACTCTGGTTTTCTGTGATGATGGACTGTAAGTTGTAAGATGAAATATATTCCCTCTCCTGCAAATTTCTTTTCGTTGTGACGTTTACCACAGCAACTGAAACCAAACTAGGGCAGGAGGACAAAAGAACTCACATGACATGAAAGTAGGGGGTAGATATAGGGTTGGCAGTGGAAAGGTTTAAATGGGAATGAGGGTAGTAGGATAGGATACAGGAAATGGGAGGGGACGGGTTAACTAAAATAAAGGATGTTATGAAGAATTTCTAAGGAAACTTACCATTTTGTAAATATAGTAAAAACAAAACACCCTACATGTGTGGATAATGCTCTTTCTGGAGGCCTAACCTTATTAAACAGAAATCCTAGTACCAAGTGAGGGGTATCTCCCTATGTGATATTAGTCAGGGAGGCTCTACAGCAGCAGTTCTCAACTTGTGGGTCATGACCCCTTTGGGGGTTGCATAGTTGCATACCAAACATTCTGCATATCAATATTTACAATTCATAACGGCAGCAAAATTACAATTATGAAGTAGCAACAAAATAATTTAATAGTTGGGGAGTCACTATAAGGAACTATATATATTAAAGGGTCACAGCATTAGGAAGGTTAAGAATCACTGAGCTAGAGGCTTCCAAAATATTATAGCCTACTGTAAATGCATTTGCTTGCAAACCAGACCTAGATCCTAAGATCCTACTGCTGAGGACATATCACACTTGGGTTGTAGGACACTGAGAAATCAAACAGTCTGAGCTTGAAGTTTTCTCACTACTGGGGTAGCTTTCATCAAACAAAATCATCTACCTGTGGACCTCAAAAGCTACAATAACAATCTCCCTGGCAAGATTACCCAAAAGTATGAGAGTGGCATGACTATTATGGGGGTAACCAATAACCTTCTGATTGGATCTGAGGCCTGATCCACAGGATCATAACTGGCATTATTAACCTAGTCAAGAACATCAGCTGGATGATCATAGGCTCTGGAGGAGAACCTACTACTATTGTAAATGGACGCAGTGTCAAACTGCTTTCTAAATACACACATTTATATCTATAGACTGTCAGAGAAACTTCTTTTCTAATAGATTGCAGTTGGTCTTACTTTTCTACTGCTGTGATAAGATGCCATCTCCAAGACACCTCATAAGATAGTTTATTTGGGGCTTATGGTTTTAGAGGATTACAGCCCATGACCATCATGGCAGGGAACACAGCAAAAGGCAGGGAGGTGGGTACTGGAGTAGTAGCTAAGAGCCTGCATCTTGATCCACAACCACAAAGGTAAGAGGAAAAAAAACCTGGGTATGGTGTGAGGCTTTTGAAACCTCAAAGCCCCAAAGAAATCATTTCTTCTATAAGTTGCCTTGGTTATGGTGTTTTATCATACCAACAGAAAAGTAATTAAGACAGAAGATGGGATATTGCTGTGTCAGGCCTGACTACGCTGTTTTTTAGTTGTTTTAGAGGAATGTGGAAGACCATTTTTGGACTAGGAAAGCAGTTCAATGCTGAAAGTGGGGCTTAACAGGGCATCCTAGCAGGAGCTTGGAAGACAATGATGCTGAGAGAAATAAGGACTATGGAGGCTCAGTTCAAGAGGTATCAGAAGGGAACAATATTGGCAACTGAGTGAGAGACCATTCTTAGGATATTTTGGCAAAGAATGTAGCTGCTTTCTGCCCTTAGAATCTACTGGAGGCTGAGTGAAAAGTACTGGGTTAACTTCCGTGGTGGAGGAGATTTCAAGACAACCCAATACTGACTCTGTCCTGTGATTATTAGTAATCAAACTTCTGCAGGTCTATAATGAACAAGGGCAAGCAGGGCAAAAAGAAACACAAAATGTACAGTTTGAAGTGAAAAATACAGAGAAACCCTGTCTTGAAAACAAAAAACAAAACTAAAAAAAATGGGATAAAGGGTCGGTGCCCTCAGGGAAAGACCCCACCCAACTAAGCTTCCAACTTGTAAAAAGGAAAAGCTTGAGGAATTTTCTACTCCTAAAAGGGAACAACAAAGGGTAGCAAGCTATAAATGTCATTCAAGGGAGCCAGGCTCCACTCTACCTGGACCCCCAAACTTGTCAGTATTATCCTTGTGGTTCTGGCTTTAGAGTCATGAAGGATACAGAATATAAGCAAAGGGGTTATGGACTCTTTCTCTGAGGTTAAGGAGAACTGCTGAGGCCACCCATGTGGCAGTGGAGTCCCTTCATGAAAGCTCCAAAAGGCTATTACTGAATCTGTCAAAGTGAAGACTGGATTGCATTGGAGACTCCTTGATGTTGGAGATGCCAGAGCCATGAGATATCTGCCAAAAAGAGCTACAGGCAAGAGGAACAGCCCAAGGGAGAGAAGTGTGTTGCAGGTAGCAAAGCCTGAAGGACAGAGTCATTTGAGCCCTTTGACATTAGACATGGAGGTACAGGACAGTAAATGTAAAGGGTAGAGAATAAGTGACTATGGAGTTCTTGGCCCCAAATGAGACCTCTACTGCACCCCTTTTGAGGTTCAGGGTACACTGTAGGAGACAGAAAGAACATGAGGGCCAGAGGTTAGGGAGAAGTGCTGTGGATACACTACTTTCTGGGTATGATGCAGCCATTGAACTCATGAACTCATCGAAGCTATGGTTGCCTGCACAAGATATGATTACAACCGAAGGAAGGGCTCAGGAGGTCCCATGCTCTCTGAGGGATTATGCACAGTCAGTGGGTGCTGAGGGAAGAAGTGCCATTTTCTTCAGTGATGGAACCATTGATAAAGTGCTCGACCACTCATACTCATGCAAGCAGCCACAGTTAAATTCAGTAGGGAAAGGAAGAAAGAAAGGAAGGAAGGAAGGAAGGAAGGAAGGAAGGAAGGAAGGAAGGAAGGAAGGAAGGAAGTCAAGTGTATCCTTTCTGCTGGTAATCTAAGAAAAAAGGAACAGCACATGCTTTCCTGATGGTGACCTCTTTTACTTCACTTAAATAATCTGTTCTCGACAATCTCTCTTTACATATAAACATTTCTCTCCTGCCCAGTTACAAATTTCTATATTCAGTTAGTTACACATCTCCCCACAGACATAGCCACACATCTCATTTACGTATCTTCTCATCATACAGCATTTTAGACAGTTTCTAGGCACAGCTCCTCCACATCACCCAGCTCTCTCTCTCTCTCTCTCTCTCTCTCTCTCTCTCTCTCTCTCTCTCTCTCTCTCTCTCTCTCTCTCTCTCTCTCCCCCTCTCATATTCTTACATCATTCACTCTTACTCTCTCACTCACTCATTCTCTACACTTCTCTCATGCTGCTTCTCCATCTCTCACACTTCTCTCTCCCACAGCAGCCTTCTGCATCTCTACAACGGCTGCCCTTTCATGCCTGCTCCTTCACTTCTGCCTCAGCACTCTTCTCTCTCGCTCTCCTCTGCTCTCACTCTCTGCCTCTCTCACCACCAGACTCTGGACAATTACATGTTATTTTTCAGGGCTTGACCCATACTCATAACACATGTTAAGTCATGTAGTTTCTCAATATCACCATGACCAGACAGTTCAAGTGGCCTTGAACACAGCTCTAAGTTGGTGAGGGTTCCCAGACAGTAAGTAAACAGTTGGCTGAACCTTGAGGTTGGGGAGTATATGAAGACTAAAGTTGTTTCAAACTTTGACCTTGAATGAGCAAAACAATACCTGTGAAAATGACCTTGTGTATTTGTCTCTAGGGACAACCAACCTGCTTTGAATTTACTCTGAAGTCTAAAGTTAGCTTGTCTTTGTAAAAGGCTGTTTTGGTAACTGAGAATCCTGTCAATCTGAGTAATGTAAAAATATCCTAGCATTATTTCTATTCGTCAAAATTAGACAGCCTAAGCATCATCTTCTGGCTATCCACCGCTATATGTGTGCCCAAAAGGCACCACCAAAGGGCTGTGGAAAGAACCCACAGCTGATCTTATTAGGGAGGTGCAGCAGTGGTACCTGAGAAAGACCCAGGAACCAGTCATCCAGTTACTAATACCATGGCTTTGCTAAGTAGGGGTCCCCAGTCACATCTGGTGAGTGGGCTTTGCTAAGTAGGACTCCCCAACAATGTCTAGTTAAATACTAGTTGTCACCACTGTACCCTCTGCAAGGAAGCCCTTAGTTCTGAGCACCTCACAGGAATCCCGCACAGGAACAGAATCCTGAGCAGCAGCACAATTCTTCTTACTTGTCCTTGTAGGCTTGACAACACAGTAGCAAGGTCAATAGGGTGAGGTGGTGCTAATGAGTCTTAATTAACTGGCATGTGCATTTGACCTAGGTTGACAGTGTCCTAGCAACAGTTAAGAAAAAAAGCAAAATCCTTGGAGGCTGGATGCTAATTCAGGGCAGGGAGGGAGGCAACATCAAGAAATCTAAGGCCCAGATGAAGCCAGGGTATTTCCCCAGTTTCCTCATATCAGCGTTCTGAAATGAGAAGCAAAGTGGGCACCGGTGATCAGGGCAGGCACTAACATAGGCCTTTACTTCCCAGAATGTTGATAACTGGCTCCACTTCAGCGAGAAGGTGGCTTGTTCCTGACTCCAACTAAGCAGTGTTAATGCCGAAAACCTCCTTCCTGCCTTGAAATACTTTGCCCACTGGCCTCTGGAGGGGGAACGGGATGTCAGTATCAAATAATTGTTACCTGAAGGGGACGGTGCATGTTCCATTTCCACTGACCAGCAGGCTAGTTTGATTTAATTAAAACAGTCCTGGGTAAAAAAGGCTGGTGGGTTGTTGCTTTAAAGCAGAAGCTGGGAATGAGGGTCATTGAAGAGAGCGACCAGGACAAGTGGTATGGCGAGGATCTGTATGCTTGGAGATGGCAGATAGAAACCCCATGCAGAAAAGGTGAGGGGAAGTACTGAGCCAAGCATACTAAATCAGTGACCCACCCTAAATAGTAGCCATAACTTCCGGAAGGATCCAACACACTGTACTCATGATTCTTACAGCTCATTTTCAGAGAGGACTCTACACCAGCAAACATCTTATGGTTACTGAGAAACTCCTCTTGCACTAAGAGCATGATGCCAGCTATGCTTATAATAAGACAGCATTTCAATTTAAAGGAGAACTCACTTATGGACAGACAGCTCATACTTGATGACTGTGCAGGACTACATGGCCCTGGGATTTAACCAGGGTACACATAGCTCCCTGTACCTGCCCTTTCTCCCTAGCCCACTTAGCACACATAATACTGAAGGTGAAGTGTTAGGGAAGGGGGATACAAATATTCTAAAGAGTCCTGGGTAGTTTCTTGAGCCCCCACTTCCTAAGTGAGTCTGTCACATTCCTGAACTGTGGCTCTGTATGCTAACTCTAGGAACAAAATTTTCTCAGCCAAAACTGGCCATTTGTTTCCCTGTTGCTTTCTTACATGGTTTCACATATATGTTGTCTGGTGAGACAATTCAGAGAGAAAGATTCCTCTTGGAAGTGGAGTCAGGACAAGAGATGTTGAAGCCTATGCTTTATGATCTGTTTTAAAAAATCTTCCCCATAACATTTTTTTTAAATTCCTTGGAGCATGGAGTAGCTAGGATACTTGACTCGTGGTGAGCCACCATTAGACAGACTCTCCTCTAGTGATTCTGCTATGGCAGTGGTTTGATGTCAATAGGCAGATGGCATTCAGGTACCCGGGCTTTCCTGGCACTGAACAGACAGATGAAATTCTAGAGATGAGGTAAGATAATTGAAGGTAACACTGTGAGTATAAGAGAATCGAACAAAGCAAGCATTCTCCATCCCCGTGTGTTCTTTTCACGGATGAAATGAATCATTTGCTCTCCAAATGAGAGTTTAAGGTCAAGCCTTTTCATTTTGAAGATGTAACAGTTAAGACTATTACATCCTTAAAGAAAATTACCCGGGTCACATCGGGTCCTCATGGTTCACAGAAAAATGGCTCCTCTTTGTGGTTGCTATTGACAACTGAGTTTTGCTACATAGAGCACCACTCCCTGCTGGGATATGAGACCTCACTATGCATCTGAAGGGGCAGCATGGGCTTGTAAATGCTGCAACTGTGGTGCTTTCACCTTGGTAAAAGGCAGCTCTCAGAAGCACTTTATCCTTAAAGGAAGGCTCTCAACTTACATAATTATTCACGGCTCTGGAGAAATCAATGCACTGCACTTGGCTCCAGCATGCATCACTCCCACTGCAGGTAGTGTTCTTACTGCTTTCTTCCCCACCAGTGCTCTGAGGCTTCCAAACTTTAAACACACTGAGTCCATGGCTTTTAAACACTCCAGGTTCTTCACTATCCAGTAGTGTTCTATGAGAAGCACACGCCTCCTATTCACCTTATTCTCATGTGTGTAGTCACAGCCAAATAGAAGTGTGCATGCTCAATGCAAACACTGCATACAACAGTGCACCCATCTTACCATAGGTCAACAGCCAGCAAAGAAGTCCTTTCCATCCTATAAATTGAACACAAAACACAAAGAAGCATTTGCCCTTCTCTATTTTTGTTCAGGAAAACAGGGCAATGAGATAATCTTTTTGTTCAGTGAACTGTCTTTGTATAAATCTACAAATATAGTTTTCAAAGTCAAATCATACTGTACAGCTTAGGGAAATAATCAAATTCTTTTTATGCTGCTCCTCACTTCATGGCTCCAGTTTCAATTCCTTTGCAACCTTCTTTTACTTTTACTTTTATGTGCAAAGGTAATATATTTGTATGGCCTCACTTTCATTTTCAGATTTAGACATTATTTTCTGGCTTCAACTGTAAGGGATAAAGTCTGTGTCCTTTCTACTACGCATTTCTGGTTAATTGATGTTCAGTGTTTGCATTCTGTAGGCTATGCCTATGATCTTCCCAGCTCAGCTGCATGCATACAGTACTGCATTTCTGGCTAGTGAACTTGTTTTCAGAAAGGCCAATAACCAAAGGAAATTGGAATTGTTAGAATTGATTTTTGAATAGTGTTCTATGTGCTGGTCAACACTGTATGTTAAACCATCTCCAAGCCACCTCTACTCCCCAAAGCTGGATCATCAGGATCTCTCTGCTGGCTTCTCTCTCTGCCCATCAGAATCTCTCTGTTCCTCATGATCTCTCTGCTCCTCAGGATCTCTCTGCTCCTGGGGATCTCTCTGCCCATCAGGATCTCTCTGCTGTCTTCTCTCTCTGCTCCTCAGGATCTCTCTGCTGTCTTCTCTCTCTGCTATCTTTTCTCTTGGTGCCTCCTATTGGAGTCCTAGAAGCTCTGGCTTGGCTGCTGCCTTGGCTTTCTGCATAGTAGCCATCCCATTGCCTCTTCTTCATCTACCTGAAGGGGATCCCTTCCTATATTTCCTGTGGTGGAGTCCCTCCCACCTCTTATTTGTGTTTTTGTTGAGAGTGACAATGCCATGCTTCTGTTTCTATGGAGGCCATACATCTGCAGGAAATAGTCACTTGGCTGCACACACTAGAGATACCCAGAGGTCCAATGTGTCCTGTGACTGCCTGTTGACCAACCTTTCTTTCTCAACCGTGTCTTCATATCCCTGTTATCTGAAGCATGGGCTGTTTCAAGTCCCTGAGCCTTTCTGAGGTGTCTACGTTCAAATCCTCAGAAATCTTGGTAGAAAGGAAGAAGCAGAAACTCCCCCTGTGAATTACTCAGTACTGATTAGGCCATGCAGTGTGAACAAACCAACTCCCCACCCCGTCACCCCGTTCCTGTGGCCTCAACTCAGGTTGCCTCCATGTTTCACTGGGGTCACCAGGGAATCCTTGTTGTGCTCAGGGTCACGCCACTCTTACCCTCTGGATTCTGGTTTGTTGCACTTTCCTGCCCGAAAGTAGTATACTTCCGAATGCATATGTCACTGGCTTAGCCTCCTAGGGATGAGGAAGTGCAAGCCTCTCTAACTTGAAAGGGAACTAGAAACATGGCCTGGCATGAAAATGTCCAGAATTAGCAAAGAATTCAACAAGTTTATTATCCCCATCTTCTACTATTTTGTTTCTGTTTTTTTATTGTCTATCATTCTAATGAAGTTATAGGAGAGAGTAGAAAGGAGAAACTATCAGTCTACACTGCCATTCAGGGTAGCTCAAATCCTCCAGCATGTACAGTGCTGGCTGATGTCAAAGCAGTTGTACCTGAATGATTGTGCTGTCTGGAGAGAGGTCAGTGAACAGGGAACTTTTCAGAACACATCATTCACTAATGGTATGATTTCAAGGAGGGGGTTGGAAGGAAGTTCTCAAACCTACCTAGAGGAAAGTCCTTACTAGACCAAAAGCACAAGTCTTTTTTCAGGTCTTCAGAAAATAACTGTTTTCACGTAGTGCCGAGCATCTATCATTTCAGTAAGGAGAACGGGTTCTGGTGGATAATCAATCCTCAATTCTCATTCTGTCTACTGCACCAGAAAACACATGCCTGCTCGCTCTACATATATATACAATGTTGGGGCTACAGGGGGCTGAGCAGATCTGTCAAAAGCACTGTTAGCAATTACCTCTGCCAATTGGTAATATGGCTGTTCTCACCCTCCACCGGTTCCTTGGAGCTTTCTGATTTCATCATATTTTAAAAACACACTGCATCTTTGGAATAAAACTTTCAGGTCCCTCTGTTTCTGCAGACCATAACCACAGTGGTACAGTCTTTCACTGAAGAAAGTCTCAAGCCCACAGTTCCTAAATTGGTCCTCTCTTTGAATCAGTGGTTCTCAATCTTTTATACAGTTGAGATCTCAGGGAGAATTATGAAACAAAAACAAAACACCAGATCAGCAGGCTCTGCCTCAGGCATTGGGCTTTGGGAAGAAGGGTAGTGATCTGCATTTTTAACAAGACCTTTGCAGACTGCAGACTGCAGTAGTTTTAAGGGTCCCTTTCCATTTTCTACGATAGCATGCGTGGAATGAGATTCAGTAAATACTTTTTTTGAAGTTGAGGAGAGGTGGACTAATACCATCAAAGGGGGAGCAAGTGAAGGTCTTTCCTATACATATAGCATAAGCAGATGAAATAGGAGCCACAGATCCAGGCAGCTTGAGGAAGATGGGGGCCTATTTTGTGGCATAGGCTTCTGGCTTTGCTTTTTGTTAGCCCTTCATAACCCAGTAAGCCCTACTCACCGATTCCTTAGCATCAAGATAAATTCTGATGGCTCGGGGACTCCTAAGTATCAGTCAACATTTTATAACAAATTATTATTTTTTGAGTAAAACATTACACAAGAGGTGTAAAGTGTTCTAGTTCAAATGAACAAAAGCTGTCCTGGCCCTTCCACTGTCCTGGGGGCCCAGAGTGAAGCTGCAGGGTCAAGTGGTTAGTAGGTCATTTCAAGGGGCTGACACAGCTAAGAATGCTGATGGAGGAGGCCAGCACTTGGATCAATTAAAATGAAACTGGATTTAACCTTTTGACCCTTAGCCGATGTTAAGCTCCATTTTAAAATGAAATTGCTTAGAAATTGCCGGAGAGTCCAGAAAAGGGAGAGTTAGAGCAAAAAGCATCCTTATAGCAAGGCAGAGGGGCAAAGGTCAGTCTTCTTGGTTTATTTTCAACAGGCTGTGCCACCTGAGCTTGACACGGTCTCCAATTTAAAAAACGGCAAAAAAGCTGTTGGCAGAGGCAGCCAC
The DNA here is from genome assembly GCF_017639785.1 of Mesocricetus auratus. Taxonomy (NCBI): domain Eukaryota; kingdom Metazoa; phylum Chordata; class Mammalia; order Rodentia; family Cricetidae; genus Mesocricetus; species Mesocricetus auratus. The sequence continues at coordinate 36,508,687 of NW_024429182.1, forward strand.
AGCTCTGCCTGTAGCTCCTGGCAGTGAAGCACATCTGGTTTTAAATAGAAAACATACCTTCTGAGGAGTGTCAAAAGCTTACTGGGTGCTACAGGCAGTCACGGTGTATGTGGGTGTGTGTTGGGAGGGTGGGGGTACTGCAGAACACATGGTGGGATAGGGGGATTTCCAGGAGAGGCCACAGTGGCCACCCATAGCTTTAAGATATGGCTTCACGGCAATGGTTCTTTAACGTGGCCCAGGCTCAACAGCATAAGCCTGGATCTTGTTAGTTGGGATAACACTGAACAACCCTGCCATCTTAAATAAAAATGTTGAGGATTTTGATTAACGCTTTTGATTAATGCTTTGGCCTAGGCAACAAACCCCTTCACTTGTCTTGACTCTGATGCCCTGTGCATTCAAGACAGGGCTTGATATAGACTGTATGTATTGTCATCCTTTGCCTTTTAAGTGTGGTTAGTTGAACTGCTGACTGGTCGGCGTGCGTGCGTGCATGTGTGTGTCTGTGTGTGTGTTTGTGTGTGTGCCTGTGTGAGTGTCTGTGTGTGTGTGTGTGTGTGTGTGTGTGTCTGTGTGTGTGCGTGTGTGATCCCCGGGTGCCCATTCACACCTGAGAACAGGCTGGTCTCTGGTTAGAACTTTATTCCCATCCCATCCGTGCTAGGCCACTGTTCATCGCATTTCCACACGTGCCTTGTTCTTGTTCACATGGGTGAGTCCTTCCTCTCAGGAACCCTTGCGGTTTTTTTTTTTTTTTTTTTTTTGTCTTTTTGCAAACATCCTCTCCAACCAAGTCTCATCTTACTCAATGCAGACTTGATACACATTCTGGGACTGCATTGAGAAAGTTCAGACTTTCTCAATGAGCACCAAGAGGGGTGTGTGGGGGTGGGCACTGATTCAAGAATGTAACTCTCAACAAGTCCCCCAGGTACCATCTGGAAGGCATAGGATGCCTTATAGATCTGCTAAGTAGGGTTCACTCTTAACACTCTTCTGCTGGTGCCACACCGGGTGCAGCTACCACGGGGAGGTGCATAGAGCCCCTACAGACCACTTAACCACAAAGTCATTTCTCAGACTTGCAAGGCCACAGAACTTAGTTTTCCCTCCCCAGGGCCTGGAGTCCAGCAAGCCTGAACCTGTACATACTTACATCTCCGTCCATGGGCCTCTGGTCGTCACAATCCCTCGTGGGGCTAATGTCCTGACGCATGACCCAGATGGGCTCTTTGGGTTCGTCGGGGGTGTAAGGCGAACGGATGGTCCGGGTTTTCACCTCTTCGATGGCCTCCTTGATGTCCTTGATGGCCAGCGAGATGGCATCTCTCTTCTCCTTACTGTACCGCTGCCCAGCCTCACCGCCACCCGGGGGTCCCATGACCCTCTGCTGCCCGACAGGTGCTGGCAGCCCGGGGCTGTCGGGGTGTCCTCCTCCTGGGGTCGGGGCACGCTCCAGGTCCTGCTCCGCCTCGGGCATGTCTTCGGCCGCCTTGTCGAGGCTCTGCGAACTCATGCTCTGCTTGACTTCGGCCACGATCTGGTCGATGTCCTCTTCCTGCTCGTAACTGTCCATGCGCGGGTAGGGCGCGAACTCGGCCTCTTTCTCGGGGCTGTCGGACTCGCCGTCCGAGCGCTCGTCGTAGTGGTGCAGGCGCGCGCCCAGGGCCTCTTGGCGGTAGGCGGCCGCCTCATCGTGCTCCTGCTCGTAGAGCCGCAGGCCGTCGCGCGCCTCCAGCTCGGGCGCGTCCCCGATCTCCTCGTACACGTGCTCCTGGAGGCCGCCGTAGTCAGCGTAGGGCTCGGCGTAGGCTTCGTCCTCGCCGCGGTGGAAGAGCCGGTGCGTGTAGACGTAGCCCGAGTAGGCCGCATTCATGGCCTCCTCGTGCTCCAGCGAGTGGAAGTGCAGGTGGTTGGGCAGCGCGCGCCGGTGCGCCGCCTCGGCGTGCTCGGCCTCCGCCTGCTCCGTGTACTCCTCGGCCTCCGGCCGGTACTGCACCGCGTAGGCGCTCTCATCCTCGGGGTCGTGCGCGCGCTCCGCCTCGTAGGCGCCGCCGTCGCGGGCCGCGGCGAGCACGTCGCCCTCGGCCGTGTCCGTGTGGTTGTGGAAGCCGCTCTCGGTGCTGGCCGAGCGCGCCAGGCTCTCCCCGCGCTCCTCCTCCTCCTGCTGCTGCTGCCGAGCCAGCTGAGCACGGGGGTCATCGAGCGCACCGTGGCGGCCTGCGGCCTGCGGGGGCGCCTGCTGCTCCTCCTCCACGTCGGGGTGCTCTAGGTCGGCCTCCACGGACTCGTTCACCTCCCCTCCTGGAGCCTCGTCCGGCACCTCCATCTCCGCGGAGCCCTCCAAGTGGTTCATGGTGGGCGTCGGGGGATGGCTGGGGAGAGGCTGAGCTGGTTCACTGTGCTCTCATTTTGCTCCACGGGGGCTGAAAGAAACAAGGAGAGAGACTGCTGTGTGGTTGGAAATGTAACTATGAGCTCTGAGCATCAGGACAGACGTAAAAACACCCGCTATTGATCCCTTCTGAATCTGGGTCAATTAAGACACGATTGCAAATTTATGCTTCACCCGACAGCACCCTTTTCTTCACGCACGTGTTGTAATTTGTAATTACATATTTACTTGTTTAATTGCCTATTGCGTTCTCCCTCCCAAGCCCCCAGACTGAGAGCTTTGCGGGCACTTTGTTCTTTATGCTGCCCAGTTTGCATTTTCTGAGGTCTATGGATAGAGTAATACTCAATTGGATGGGCCAGTTGGCACAGTTCCCCATCTGCTCAAGGATAAATCTCTCTAAACTAGGATCCTGGATACGTTGGAGGCAACTCTTTAAATAAATTTTGGGGGAGGGAACAATATCATCTTGCAATTTTTTGACACCCTTGCTATGAGTGTAAAGATCCAGCCTTTCTGGGGAGGCTGGTAATCACCAGTAGGTCCCTAGTTCTCATGCTTCCAGTAACTGTTTAGCTTTCTAGACCTCCCCAAAGACACAAGGTTCGTTTTTTGTGTGCAGAATGAACATAGGAGTAGAGAATGGAATCTCTAGTTAAATAACCTTGGGATCAGCTGATTGACAGGTAACTTTTCCCTGTGAAGATCCAAGGGAAGGAAGTTATAAAACGCCAGGTTTCTCTAACTCATTTGTCTCTAATTCATTTGACCCAGAAACACTGTCCCCCTAGAAACCAGAGTTCTGACAAATACACAAAGCAGTTTCTAGAATTCCCCATGTGCCCTGGATTTAAAATTCTGTAATTATGTGAATGCCATGGTATCTGAAACTAGAGTACATGGCTACTTTTCAAAAAGTATGGGTAGGGTAGACTTCCACCCATGTGTTTCTGCCTTGACTTCCCTCAGCGATGGACTGGAAACTGTAAGATGGAATACCCTTTTCTCCTCAAATTGATTTTGGTCAGAGTGGTTTATCACAGGAAGCAAACTCGGACATGGGTTTAATAGCATGTTTGGATTTCTCTCATTGTACAAAGGGGCAGGAAATACTCTTTAATGTAGCAGATAGAAAAGAGGGGCATCTAATCACCTAATATCAACATCCATTATACTCCACTCAATTCCTCACCATAGGCACAGCAATTCCGTTCCGATATTATGACAGATGAAACTGAAAGGGGGGCTGTGTTAGAGCTGCCACATCTATCTTCAAGCAGAGTATCACATCCCGGCCCCGACTGTGATGGATCCACCCCTCACTGACTCTGGATACAAAACAATGATGGCCAAACCTACTGTGCCCTAACCAAAAAGAGTACCAGATCAGAGTCAGTCTCTTCCGGAAAAAAAATGGTGGACTCCTTTCATCAACCTGCTGAGAACAGTAGCTGGCCCAAATATAAGAAACTTTCCTAAAAATAAGACTAGTCATCGCTGAGACTTTTACAGGCATGAATTAAGTAGAACAGGAAAAGCAAGTGTCGCTTCTGCAGAACATCTGGTTGAGAGGCCTCCAGTAGATGTGGGAAATACAAAACAGATGCTTAATACATTGCAAAGTCACTGTACCTATTTCCTTTACAGATAATAGACACCAACACAGCACAGGGCACTGACCTGTGTTCCAACCCAGTTCTAATGACCATGTGACAAGTTTCCACTGAGAGCAATACAGCAGGCCTCCCTAGGTGCTGTCCCTGTGAGGCATCTTGGCTGTGTGGGGTCATTGTTAAAAACACGATAACCTGAATGGTCAACAGTTCTTGATACCAGGTACAGAACTGACAGAGCCACTATTTTCTGTGAGTTCTATACCTGGTATCAAGAAAAGCTTTTCTATTCACGGAGGTATTACAAAGAAATTTTAGTCTGCACTGAGTTAAATTGTATTTGACTAGCAGATACATTGATTCTACAAAAATGGAATTTTTGTACATCTGCACATACCAGATCTCGATAGGGAAAGTTCTTTGTGGAAATACTATTAAAAGCACATAGTTTGAGTACACCAGAGCATTTTTTATTAAACAATACTGGTGATGTAACATTCTCCTACATTTGACCCTATTGGCCTTTACTGGACACATGCCAAACACTGTATGTGGCAAAGGGGATTCAAACGTTTCTGGCCTTCAAAGATAGATAGCTTTAATAATATAATACCCGACGATGAATGCAAAATAGGAATAGGCTCAAAACTTGGAAGGAGCACATAGTGAAAATAATGGAGGCTGCTATGTCACCTTCTTGTCCCATTAAGTACTGTGGTTCTTAAGAAATCTGCATTTCATGAACTCACTAGCATGCAAGAGCTCAGGCCTAGGAGAAAGACACTACCATCCAACTGGGACTTTGGTAGTGGTCCAGGTACCTCAAGAGGCAGAGCAAAGGGAGGAAGAACTGATTCAAGGAAACTCCTCCCTCTAGCTATAAAAGGGCTGTGGATCAGGGAGATACAGGCAGGGAAGTTTCATCCTTGGGGGCACCTACAGCATGAAGATGTGACAGGATCAAGAGAGCCTACAGGCTGTCAGTGGAAAAACAAAGACCACTTCCGGTTCCTAGTTCAGGAATGTTCCACAGCCTGGAGAAAATAAACAAAAAGAAGGCATCCTGCTGCTGTAGAATGTTTGGAATACAGAATTTCAGGATTCAGAGGCCAAATCCAGATATTTGATATTGTTGGCCAAGATACATATTGAGAGAAGGGAGGGTTGTATGTTTACACTCATCTCGCCTTAACTTGCTACAAAGCACTGCCAATTGACTGTCCCTTTTTTGAGATATTCAAAAGTAGCTTTAGAAGAAAGGTGTGGCTGAAGACAAAACAGAATGTATTAAAGAACCAAAGTCAGGTTGTAACACTGTGTGTGTGTGTGTGTGTGTGTGTGTGTGTGTGTGTGTGTGTGTTTCTGTCTGTCTGTCTGTCTCTCTTTCGGTTTGTGTGTGTGTTGTCAAAGGTGGTGATAGTCGTGAGATGCATGGAAAAACTTAAAGGTAGAATAAGGTGTTGAAATGTAAAAAGGAATTTTGATTCTATTATATAGGAGATTTTATATATGTGCATATTTAAGTTGTTATGCCTGTTCCCAGGTGCCTTTGGGAAAGGGGAAGACTAAACTTTTATCCTTTCAAGCTTAATTTACCTTCTTGTGCATGCCCAACACTAGTAGCTGGGTCCATTCAGTTAACCTTGGTAGACTCCATATTTACACAACTACCTCCGAAGCATCTAATGCCTGTTGCTTACCTTTCCCCACTGGAGTTGGCAGTCAAGCCCCATTTCTTGAGAATGATGTTTGTCTCAGGTATCAACACCCACACAAAATACTCTATCCAACTCTATTCAAATGATGTCTGTCACTCATGGTGAAGGCAGCATATAACCCTGAGATAGGTTAATGTCCATAGCAATAAAAAATTGTGGTTGCTAAGCAGGATTATGCCTTGGCTACAACATGTGGATATATGTGTATCCTGTTTTTTTTTTTGTTTTTTTTTTTTTGTTTTTTACGAGACAGGGTTTCTCTGTATTGTTTTGGAGGCTATCGGTCCAGCCCGGCCTTGAACTCACAGAGATCTGCCTGCCTCTGCCTCCCGAGTGCTGGGATTAAAGGCGTGTGCCACCACCACCCAGCTCGATATATGTGTATGTTGAGATTAATAGTTTTTGTGTGTGTGCTCACACTCCTGTGTTCATCTGTGTGCAAGTGTGCATGAGTATATATGTGTGCAAGCACTTAGAAGCGAGAGGACAACCTTGAGCTTCTATCTCTTTTTTTCCCTTAAAGACAGGATCTCTCACTCACCTGGAACTTACTTAGGCAAGTGCTGGGATTGCAGGCGCTCACAACACCACACAGGGCTCTTTTTAAAATAAAGGTTCTGGAGATCAAGCTGATGTTCTTGTCAGTATTCCACCTGGGCTATCTCCCCAGATCCTAATGTGTCTCAAATTGCACAAAGGATGAGGGAGTAAGAACACACATGGATTTCCTACCTTACAAATCTTCCTCGCTTCCTGAGTTAGATCAACTGTGAGATATCCCACAAGGAGTTCAAAGCATCTCAAGAACCTTGGATGGCCAGCTCCTTTAAATACAATGCATCTGCTTACAATACTAACATAGAAGACAAGAATGAAGAAGACTGGGGTTTATTAAAGCAGCTTTGATGCAGTTGGAAGTTAAATTTAGTAATAATTGGAAGCCTAAAGATGGACATGTAAATGCATTTCTCCTTCCTGAAATCACCTAGATAGCTCACATGGCCAGAGAAACCCCTAACACAGAACTATCTTGCTCCAGTTGAACACCTCGTATCTTTGCACCTGGTATCGTGAAGTGTGACCAGGCAGATGGCGCATGCGATGATTTCTGAATCGGGTGACTACCTGAACAAAGGTATGTTGCTGAGAGCTAGGTGTCAGCTAACGTGAGGCTGCAGATGAAGCTGTGGATGTACATCTTCACTTTCCCCTCGAGAGCTACTAGGTTGCTTTGTCTGCCTGTGCTCTTCAAGGCCAGCCTCTTTGGGACACTCCAGTAGGTATCTAGTTCTCCCGTTTCTGTTTGGCCAACAAAGAGTGCAATAAGGACACGACAGAGTCTGAGGTTGGGGTATTCATTCTCTCAGGTGATCTCTGACAGTAGCATGTCCACCCTTAAGGGCATAAGTGTTGAGATGAGGGCTGCCATCCTTCCCTTCTAGTCTTCTGGATCACATTGGTACTGCGGTCCTGTACAAGCTACACCTTTATAAGCAGTCCCATACTAAGTTCTTGTGTCTCTGTACATTACCTGATCTGAATACCCGTTGACTGTCTACTGGTATCTAACTGTTATTTAAGGTAGGATGCTTATGTATAAGTATTAACAGATGGCAAAATTAGTCACAGTAGCTAGCCCACTTAATAACAAGGTTAATATTCTAAATAGTACAGCCGTAGTCAAAACTACGAAGGTGACACTCTAATTTTAGAGAAGCTCCACACCAGGCTCCACTCTCTGTCCCTAGTTTCATGACATGGTCCCCAGAGGTTATGTACATTCAAGGAACTGACAACGGGAAATTCACGTAGAAAGTCTGATGAGCATAAGGACCCTGCCAAGGGTCCCAGTTGCTACCTCTTCCTTCGCGCTAGAGCACAGGCCACCTGCCCGTCATTCACTGGGATATTTCAGTTTCTTTTGCCTGGGTCTCAGCCTCCACACTTCTCCTCTCACCTCAGTAAAAGCCATTTGGCCCTCCTTGACTGACCAATTTCATCAGCCCCCTGTTTTCAGAAAGCCAGTAGCTTGGGTAGCAATGTGCTATGACTGTCATGTGTCTTAGATGTAGACTACCAGCTAGACCGAACTTCCATTCATTGGAGCTGATCCTGTCTTCTGGTACTTACCCCGTATGGGTATGTGAGTGAGGCCTGATCCTTTGCAACCAGGCTGGGTAGACACTACACTTAACATGCCTCAAGTGCATTGCCTTTGTTGAAAGACCTTGGGCATTCCTTTTTGGGAGCAGCTTTGAAAGTTAATTTTGAAATTACTAGAATATTGTCTCACTGTAATATTGTAATATTTAACCACATTTGTTTTTTGACCCCAAAGGAGGCCCATCACCTTATTGATAAGTATTGAAAATCAGTGGTGCTTGGCATTCTTCAATTATCAAGCCCCTAGATTATCTCATCATTTATTCTATGTAATATGGTATTGTGGTGATCAAAATGGCAGGCTTAGGAGACAGAAGGTCAATTCTGGTCCCTAGGTTTACTGCTCACTGGCTTTGACTTTGAATAGCTTACAGAAAATGCCGCGTTTTATAGCTTCTAAAAGTCATAATAAGAGTACCTACAGGATAGGGTTGTCATATGGATGGTGCCACTTTGTACTGTACTTGGAATAACAGATTCAGTGTAACTGCTATTTGATGTCTACTGGTGCATTTCCTGAACACACCATAGTTAGTATTTAAGAGGTCAAAACAGAATTTTAAAAAGCAAAAATTAAAACAGTATTAATATGAATATTGGGCACAGGAAATATTTATTAACATTATACTTTCCTGACTAACAGGCAGAAGACAAGCAGTTAGGGATCTTTTAGTCCATCTAGAAAAAAGGCGAGGTGCATATAAATCCATCAGATAACAAGCCGCCTCACACTCACCAATGTAGCCCCATGCTCCACCTGTACCCACTGCTGTATATACCCATTTCTCACTCTCACAACCATCTCGGTGGGAGTTATTAGCTCCAGCTGCTCATTGGGAAGCAGAGGTCCGGGCGGCTTACATAAATAGTCCAAGGTCACTGGGAGCAGAGAAGCTTGGAAACGGAGCTTCTGGCACTCTGCTGCACTCTTCCTGTTACATTCCGCTGAGCCCAGAAAGTAATGCAATTGATTTTTTTTAAACAAACATTTAAATTGGTGTAATCACATTTAGAATGGTGACCTTGGCTGGCTCTTCCCTTACCTGTTCTGAGGGCAATGCCTTTGTTCAAAGCTCTCTGGGCACTCTTATGTTGGAATTGATTTCTAAGTTAATTGAAGGGTTTTGAAACTGCCAGTGAATAATTTTCAGTGTTCCATAGTAATAGTTATATCTGATTTTTTCTTTCTTCTTTCTTTTCTTTTCTTCTTCTTCTTTTGACCTAACAGGCATCATCCAAATCTATCACTTGAAAGATTTGGCTATAAGTTGTTTTTTACATTTAAATGTTCTTGTCTCTTAATACTTTCTTATGTTTTAAAATGCAAATCTATTCCTAAAAGACAAAGATGTACAACTGCCACAATTACTAAAGACTGGTCATTTCTGAAGTTCCTTCAAAAGGGTAGCCTTAAGAATAGTTTTGGTTGCTGCGTGGTGGTGGCACACGCCTTTAATGTCAGCACTTGGGAGGCAGAGGCAGAGGTAGGCGAATCTCTGTGAGTTCAAGACCAGCCTGGTCTACAAAAGGTAATTCCAGGACAGCCTCCAAAGCCACAGAGCAACCCTGTCTCAAAAAACAAAAACCAAAAAACAAAAAACAAAAAAAAAGAAGAAGAAGGAATAGCTTTGGCCAGGGGCCACATCTGTCATAGTGAGGCTTTGTCCTCACTGGAGAAACAGAGATGCAGAAGATAACCCAATGGCTGGAACCCTGTGTCGTGTATGCATAATCAGGCCATTACTTCATCCCACCTTGAAACCAGTATTAATGCTAATCAAACAATGTGATTAATTTACCCACTAGGATGAATTTAGTTATTCTAACCACAAAGTTCTATCATTGCCCAGCCTTTCATTAGGAAGACATATCTAAATTTATTTGGCTCTCCTTACTTTCTATCTCTTTGCCTCACACGTTAATGATCAAATCGCTCATTTATTAGACTGATTCCAATAAAATACATGCCATAAGCCCTGGGCAACCCCAGAAAGTCAGAGGGGGAGATTTTACAATTTTTACAGAAACCTCAAGGGATAATATCTGGAAACCAAAGCCGATTAAACTTCTCCAAATTTCTGTGAAATGCCTCCAGTATAAAATCAAACATATCTATATAACTCATAATTTACAAAGGGCTAGAGGAGCTTGACAAGGTTTTCCTGTTACAATTTCTTTTTGTATGATCTAACTTCCTTCCCAACCCCTACGGTAGTTATGATTTCTGCTGGGGTACACACAGTTCAAAAATATTAAGTCACCTGTTACAGCCAATTTAGACATTTCCCTGATATTTCTTTTTTATAGAAATATCCCCAAACCCCCATTACCAGCACCATAGAGTTACAGATGGTAAGACTCTGAAATTGGTTCTACTGTGTGACTTTTTGGAGGCTCATTAAGTTATACTGTGAGAGGAGAAGGGGATTGGGAGTTTCCAGCTAAGGGCAAATTGAACAGTAATTCATTAAAATACAATCTTTCCTCTGAGACCACATCACCTCAAATTTACTGCTACGGTTACTTTTACAAATTATTTGGCTCATTAGAAAGCCAGTTAACTCGCTCTTCTCTAATCCTCCTAGTTTTGTGTTCATTTTCCTTCCCCAAACAGAAACCAGAATGGCAGCTATGGTCCTAATTACAAAGACTCAAATTAAATTCTTGTCTCTGGACTCCTTTTTTGTTCATGGGTCAGGAACAGGTCAGCAGAGGGTCTACTGTCCATTTTACACAAACAATATTTTCACTTAGTCCTCAAATCTGTAGTGATTTGAAACACTTGCATGCAGGAAGTCCTCACTAACAATCCTAAAAACAAAATTCATTAAGCAACTACTATGTGGCAACAATGGAGATGACTTGAATTTGAATTTGATGAGCCAGAAATCCCATACTGAGTCAGATTCCCAAGGTAGTTCATCTCTGTTTCCTTTCATTAGCAAAAAGTTTATAGGAAAAGAAACAAAGAGGGAAAGGTGGAAAAATTCTTCCCCCTCCAAATGATTCATGAGTAATCTGGAAACCCATCAGAATTCATTGACCATGCTGATTAAAGAGACTAGGTCTTAGATGCCCCAAATACGAGTATTACTGGGAAACCGATATCCACACATAGAAGAACGAAGCTAGATCTTTATCTACCATCCTGCACGAAAACCAACTCCAAGTGGATCATAGACCTTAACATAATACCTGAAACTGTTAGAGGATAAAGTAGAGAAAACACTTCAAGATAATAGGCATAGGAAGGGTGGACTTTCTGAATAAAATTATGGTTGCTCAGGAAATATGGCCAACATTGTTCAAATGGAACCTCATGAAAAAAAAACCACTTCTCCTCCTCCTTCTCCTCTGCCTCCTTCCTGCAGGCCTCTTGTTGTTTCTGTCATGCTGCACACTGCAGGCTAGCTGGTCTGGGGATGATTTATGTGGGTCCTTGGTGTTGAATTCAAGTCATCAGGCTTGTATGGCTCATACTTTTACCCACTGAGTCATCTCCCTGGTCCTTAAATACCTCTGTTCAGTTAACTGAGAGAAAAATCTTATATATATATATAAGACTATATATATATATGACTAAAATCTAAAATATACAAGTAACTAAAAAACAAAACAGAAAACAAATAGCCCAATTAAATTGGACTAATGAACTGAACACAGAGTTCTCAAAAGAAGAAATAAAAATGGCCAATAAAAGCACTTTGAAGTGTCCAACATCTGTAGCCATCAGAGAAATGCAAACTTAAAACTACTGTGAGATGCCATCTCACCTCAGTCAGAATGGCGGCATCAGGAAAACAAATGACAACGATGCTGGTGAGGGTATAGGGAAGAAGACACCATATTCATACTGGTGAGAGTGTAAATTGGTGCGACCACTTTGGAAATCAATGTGGAAGTTTCTCAAAAAGCTTAAAACATAACTTTCATGTCTCCCAGATATGCTATGCCTTGGCATATACCCAGAGGGCTCTACGTCCTACCACAGATATACTTGCTCATCCATGTTTATCAGAGAAATGGAGTTAGCCTGGATCCCCTTCAATAGAAGAACAGATTAAGAAAATGTAATGTGTAAACACATGGAATTTTATTCATCTGTAAGAAAGAGGAAATTATGGCATTTTTCAGGAAAGGGAATGAAACTAGAAAATGCTACATTGAATTACTCTAGGCTAAGAAAGACAATAACCCTCATAGTGTCTTTAATATGCTGATCCTGGCTCCTAGTTTTCATACACGTGCGTTTATGTGGGAGAGGCTTGCGTGGATGGAAAAAGAAGCTTGAAGGGACAGAAGTAAGGAGGACAATAAAACATGTGTGATACGACAGTAGAAGAAGGAATACTGAGGGTCAAGGGGAGGTCTAAGTTGGAGGAAGATAGGGACATGGGAAAAGGGGTTGGGTGGGGAAGGGAAACCAAATTTTGTATAACAGAAAACACTACAAGGAAAGCCGCTACTTTGTAAGCTAATTAAAACGTTTTAAAAGTTTTCAAAAATGAAATTTAAAAAAGGGTTAGAAAGGAGATACTCAACATGGCTAGACAATGTTGGTTCTAGAAGCCATGGGTTACTAAACAAAAATTCCAGTGCCAGGTGTGTAAAGCCTCTACAGGAGCTGTTGTTAAGGGAGGCTACAAAGACCCTAAAATGCTACAAGCTTTTGATACTCTTCATGTCTTCCTACTGGAACTGATCGCAAAATATAGAGAAATCAGGCTTAAAAAGAGCTAGAAAGTTCTGCCCTTCTGGCTAGCATTCATAGTACCTGAAGGTGCTATGGAGGCTGCTATGGGGAAAAGGCATAGATGAGTTTATCCAGCTGTAAAAAGTATGACAGCAATGCACTACATAAGGTGAGCCCACGTATGCAGCAGTGGCATGGATATCATGGTGGTAACCAGCTTCTCTCTGATTGGATTTGAGACTTGTTCTTCAAGATTCCTGACAATGTAAACCCAGTGTGTGTGTGTGTGTGTGTGTGTGTGTGTGTGTGTGTGTGTGTGTGTGTTGTGGGAAAGTCATAGGCCTTAGTGGGGAAGTTACTAGTATTGTTTAGCTAAATTGACACAGCATCAAGTTGCCTTCTAAATATCTAAATATCCAATAGGTAAATGCTCCTCTTGGCCTTAACTGGAAAAAAAATCTCTCTTTTGTTGGGAACAGTGGTGAATGGTGAATGCAGAGACTCAAGGCTGTGAGAGGGAACTGGGATTGACATGTAAAACAAGCTATTTAAAATAAAAAAAAGAATAAGTGACTGTTGACTGCTTAGCCCTAAATAAGACATTTATGCCATCTTCTCCAACACTCAGAGAACACCACAGAAGGGGGATAGAAATAATGTAAGAACCAGATGATAGAGAGAAGAGCTATGAAATGCCATCTTCTGTGCATGGAAAATTTAATACAAACATGAGTTCAAAACATCCCAGGTATGTGCATTGGGTCTGTATAACACTGGCCATGTCAATAGTCAGATATGAATGGGAGTGGGCTCATGGGGCTCTATCTCTCCCTGCTGAACTACTGACATAACATTATCTTCAGTTGCATACCCACTGGTGAACCCACCTGACTCCAGTGGACAGTTCCAAACCCATGGTCATACAGATGGTCTTGGTTAAACTCAATAGGTCACAAAACAATAGTCATAAATGCAGGGAAGTGATTTGTAGAGAGGCTGACAGAGATGGGAGGAAAATAAGAGAGGGCAGGAGATGAGAGTAGACAGAATGTATTGCATACATGTCTGAAGTTGTTAAAGAAGAAATTTAAATAATAAAAACAATTGAACATAAAAGTGAAATAGAAAATAATTAGCTTAGCAAATAATTTTGTATTTCAGGGTCATCACTTATTCACCAAACAAAAGTTCAGAATTTTCCCTCGTGAACAGAACATGAGTGAGGGAAGCCTGGATGTCATTGTGTCCCAGGACCAAGTATTTTATAACCAGCCATCAGTCTCTCAGGGAGGCTGGTTCACTCTTCTTCCTCCAGGCTGCACTGCTCTCTACTAAGTTTGGTCCTCTGGGCCTCCATGCAATATCTGGGATGCTCACCTTTCCTCCATTTCTCCCAGCTCCCCTCTGTTTCTGTGTCTGTGTATCTTCAAAGATAATCCTCAGGGTATCACAGGTAACACAGCTCCTGCCTTTCAGTGCTCAAGGCTCCACTGCAGAAAACAGCAGGACAAGTTTCTCACGAACTCTCCAAAGGGCCAAGAGACTTTGGGGAAACCTGGAGAAGCAGGGACATCTACCTTCAGTGGGAGTGGGGAGGAGGGGAAAGCAACTTCTGGACCTGGGGTTGAAGGCAGAGGCAGTATAGCGGGTGGTTAAGAAGTCTAAGGCCAACTACTTGTGTTCAAGTCTCAGTTCAAATACAAGCCAGGCCAGGCCTTGGGCAAGTCATTTAGTCCTCTTATGCCTCTGCGTCCTCTTTCCAAGTTCGAGTGACAACAGTCCCCTTCCTAGTAGATGTTATAAATATTAGCTGAGTAAATGTAGTCCTAAGAACAAGAACAAAACTGCATCTGTCAATTCACAGAGTGTTCAGCTCCAAGAGTGGACCCTAAGAAGATGTTGGGTGATGAGGATCTGCTACTACTTCAGCGATTGTAACCAACGTGTATGAGGACTCACTACTTCCTGCTAAATGTTTCCACAAACCTAAACTGCTCTTAAACGTGTATATATACATATCTCTGTGTATTTATAGTAAAGCATACCTGTGTGAAACAAAGTTACCTTACATCGAAGCTTACCTGTCATTGTTCTGTCACTGTCCTGATTCTAACGCTTGATGGGCATAGATGTGGATGACAGGAACCTGACTGGACCAATGGTTCTCTTTTTCTGCCTGGCTCAAGTATTTGTCCGTGTGTGTGTGTGTGTGTGTGTGTGTGTGTGTGTGTGTGTGTGTGTGTGTGTGTATGCCTGCACACCATGTGTCTGCTATTTCTGGGAGCCTCCTGCCAAGCTGGTTCCCACTCTGGCTCACAAAGCGTCTGCTCATCCATCGGTAGTACTCAGCTCACAGCTGCCACTGACTTTCCAGCCTGCTGCAGACAATCTCATTATTACAGCCTGCACCTCAGTCAATCGCTGGGTGTTTCCACTCATGCTTACACACCGAGCTTCATCGACCTTCTGACACCTGTCCGCGTCCAAATCAGAAGGGGAGAAAGCAATGCCAGGAGCTGCCTTTGGGGTGCAGAGGCAAGACTGAGAACTGGGCAGGTTCTTGTGCATGAGTTCGCCCTGGTGTTGGAACAACAAACCTATTTTAAAATCCGAATACACAGCAAAAGTGATGACAACTGTTGTTTTCAGTGTAGAGAGCCTGGGAAACATGTCCTCCCCCCTCACTGAGGAAGGCCATGAGGCAGGGCTACACGTGCCCCTGTAAACCTTCCGCTATGCTTTGAAACTCCTCACTCTTTGTCAGCCTTCTCAATGCCATTCTAGCATCCAGCCTGGGTTTTCTAAGAGTAGTATCTGAGTAGGCAGATTGTGGGGTGCTGGTGGTGGGGTTGATAAAGATGACTTCAATAGTTATACGTCGATGGGGATATCCGGTCTAGGCTGTGGTCATTCACTTCACTCTCCAGAAATATGCTGCCCATTCACTTGATGATAAAATTATGAAGTGGTGGAATTGAAAGTACTTCCCTGGCAGTAAGAACCTCATTTTATAGACAGTGAAGCCCAGGAGTGGGAAGGTGGTCCATGGCCATGATTATTTGGGATTAGAGGCGTGTGCCACCAACACCCGGCAACCTAGCTTTTCTTACTGCCTTCTATGGCCCCTTCTTCACTGTGGGGTACCCTTTGCCATGAGCCAGTCAGCAGGAAGCAGCATCATGTTGGTCTTCCCAGACTCCAGAACCATGTAAATCAGTCTCTGTTCTTTTTAAATCATCCAGTCTCAGGTACTCCATCACAGTAGCAGAAAACACACTAATCCACCTCAAAATGTAAAATTGTCATCAAAAACTACATTGCGAGCTCTCTACACTAGATGGGCATGACTATGCCTCATCAAAGGGAGGCGAGCAGAAGTGGCATGTCACTTCTGAGCCAAAGTGTTTATGCAAGAGTGTGTATATATATGTAAGAATACACACACACACACACACACACACACGCATATATATATATATATATATATATATATATATATATATATATATATATATACTCTCTCCCCATTCACTGGATGCAGAAGACTCAGGGACCTGAAAGTGGAATCACAAGGAGAAACAGCCCTGGATCCCTAATAAACCATATGGAGAAAACGTTATCATGCCACTGTTAGGAAATTAACTTTTGGTGTGTGATGGTAATAAAAATGCGAAGGTATTATATATTGCTCTAATAAATCACGGCAAGGAACATCTCAGTGAGGCCAGGAAAGAAGTAATTGTCTCAGCTTTAAAAAAGGAAATGAGCATTATTACAGCTTGGGTATGAAGTGTCCCCAAAGGCTCAGCTGTTAAGGCTTGGTCCCCAGGAGGACATGTGCCGAGTCGGGGACTTGGGGTTAGATCGTGAGCATGCTAGGCTTAACAGTGGGCGGTTCAGTGCTGAACGGGCTGTTCGGAGGAAGTAGGTCAGGGAGGTGTGTCTTTGAAGGTACATCTTGTCCTCCCTTCTACTTCTCTCTGCTATATGGCGAACCACCTTACTCTATCATATACTCTTTACTTCGGCCTCTCCCACAGCTCAGAAACAAAAGAAGTGAGAGACTACAGAGTATAACCTTTTTTCCTTTAAGTTGATTTCTCTCACGTATTTTGTCACAGCTAAGAAAAGCTCACTAGCATGAATATGAATAACCCTTTTATTTTGCTTCTAATTTGAGTTTGCTTTAGTACTTTTTTATTGTTCCTAGGCCTGCCGTATCCATAGCCCTAGAATGAATACATACATACACACACAAGCATCACTATTTGTTGACTTCCTGTCATATATACATATATGGCGCTATCTCCTGAATTCCTGCCATGAAAGATGAAAGTTAGTTAAAGTGTTCTTTTTCCTTCTGTCACCTAACACTTAATAATTTTATATTTTAAAATATTTTTCTAATTAGCATTTTTGGCTTCTCTTACTGACACAGCCTCCCATCTTTCCACTTTATTTTTACTGTCTGGCCTCCTATCTACTGTCAATCATAGTTTTATACTTTGTACTTGTCAATCAAACACTTATACCCTGTAGCCACAATCCAGTCTTCTGTACTTAAGTGCAGAGGGTGACTCAAAATGCTGGAAACAAATACACAACTTTGCTTTACCGTGGCTATGCAAATAATATCCATCTGTGTGGCATGGAGATTGATGTCACTATATTTTGGCCCTCTAATGTCATTACTCCTATGTCAATCAAAAGGGGTTTCCTAGCATCAAGTTAAAATCTAATTCCCCTAAATTTCACCGACTGCTTTAATGTGCCGTGGTGTAGTTTACTTAACAGTTAGGTCATGATTAATATAAATAATTTTTATCTTAAACCCCTTGGTCATTCTTCTAATCTTTCATCTTATTGGTCAAAAGAAAGAAAAAGTATACTGTCACCATGATGTCAACTTCTCTAGCATCTCATCAGATAAAGTGGGTGATAGGTCTCCCTCCATCTTCATGGATGTTTTCTTTTCTCTACTACACCAGTGTCCTGCCTCTGAGTCAGCTCACAGTCACCAGTCTGTTTCCTGGTAATAGTCTCTTGATACACCACTTTCTGGGTCCCTTCCTTCCTCCCTTCCTTCCTTCCTTCCTTCCTTCCTTCCTTTCTTTCTTTCTTTCTTTCTTTCTTTCTTTCTTTCTTTCTTTCTCTTTCTCTCTTTCTTTCCTTCCTTCATTCCTCCTTCCTTCTTTCCCTTCCTCCCTCTCTCCCTTTCTTCCTCCTTACTTCATTCCTTTGTTGATTCCTTTCTTTTTTCTAGAGTACATCTCAAACTTTCTATGAAGTTCTAAGCTAATGAGTGTCTCAAAGGGCTTTGATCACTGGGCAGTGGTGGCGTATGCCTTTAATCCCAGTGGTTGGCAGGCAGAGGCAGGAGGATCTCTGTGAGTTCGAGGCCAGTCTGGTCTATAAGAGCTAGTTCCAGGACAGCCTCCAAAGCCACAGAGAAACCCTGTCTTGAAAAACCAAAAAAAAAAAAAAAAAAAAAAAAAAAAAAAAGAAAGAAAAAGAAAAAAGAAAAGAAAAAAGGCTTTGATCACATCTTTACATCCAGCTGATCGCTGAGCATATAACTACATACCCACACTCGCTTATTGCTTGAAATCATCGCTCAGCTTTGTTCCAACTTGCTTACAAGGACATAACCTGGGGAATTTCTGTAAACTGCAAGTTTTGCCTGTGGGGAATCTTGAAAGAGTGATCCTAGGCCTTACCTGGTGGTGTCTGTACAGCAGAGGCCACTGCAGCCTGAAGAGCTTGCCTTTCCTGGGCTTTGAGAACACTCTGATTACATTTCTGATCAGACATCAGTGCCTCTGAGATCCTCGGATTTTCTTAGCTTTTTCTGTTTCAAGCTTGCTCCCTCTCTTCCCGACCTCTCTCTATATATCATGTTAGACTTTCTATTTTGTTTTCCAAAAAACAATTTATTGAAGTTTGGATCCATGTTCACTTACTGTCTAAAAGCTGCACCTTTCTCTCCTGTCTGCTTTACATTTCTTCTTTTTAAGGATATTATGAGCTCTTGGAGCTCTCTGAACATATGGACAAGAACTCTCATTTATCTTAGAGCCTCCTGGCTTGTCTTTCCTTCTGCTGGAGTTTAGTCTTTCACTATTATGCTGTTACTTTCCCCCATGTATCTCATAATTCTTGGTGTCTGTTCATGCAGAAACAAATGATCAAGTGGGTGTTGGTTATCCTCGATGGACTTAGTAATGTCAAACTTTTGTTGAGATAGCCACTCGTGATCATTAGGCTTTCTCACATCTATATTTTGAGAAATGTTCTCATAGACATATGCCATTATGTGTGGGTATGGTCATTCCTATGAGAGAATGTCTAGAGAATGGGATTAAGTGGCTAAGAATAGTACACTTATATTATGGAAAAATTTAAAAATGTGGGAAACTAGAAAGGAGGGTTGGTGACAGGATGAAGGCCAGTTGTGGTCCATCCACACTCCCCCCCACTTGTAATCCACTCTTGAATTATATTAAAGTAAATGCAAGAAATTCAATAATTTCATCTGGTTCAATAAACATTTTAATAGATGATGTGTGTTTGAGTCTCTCTCTCTCTCTCTCTCTCTCTCTCTCTGTGTGTGTGTGTGTGTGTGTGTGTGTGTGTGTGTGTGTGTAGGGTGTGTTTGAACATGTCATAGTGCACACAGAAAAGTATGAGAACAACTTGTTGGAGTCAGTTTTCTCCTTCCACCATGTAGACATTGGGAATGGGACTCTGGTTGTCAGGCTGATTGTTAAGTGTCCTCACTGCTGAACCATCTTGCTGGACCCAATGCACACCATTTGTTGCAGTAAAGCATACATAAAATTTAGCATTTTAACCGTATGTAAATGTACAATTAAGTGGCATCAAAGGCATTCTTATTCTTGTAAAAAAAACCCCAACATTATGCTACATATTTATGTTGTAATACATACAGACAAATGACTCCCTTGATTGTTAGCTATTCTTGCTAACTCTGAAGAATTTCTATTTCTACACATGTATGTAGCCATGGACATGTTTTTCTTTCTTTTTTGTTTCCTTGGTAAGAAAAGGCAGGAAAACCTTCCTTTATTCCCTAAGTTCTAAGCCAGTTAAGAAATACACAGGAGCCACAGAAATAGGGATTTAAATTTTCACGTGAATAGCTGGGTTGCACAGTCTGTCTTCAGAATTGTCACAGGGCTCAGTCTCTATCTCTGCCTTAAATGGGTACCCTATGTCATCACTGAGACATCTGCCATCCACAGGTATCCTTCCTGGGGGCAGAAGTCTCTGAACAGGGCTATGAATGTATGACAAGCTTCCTTGTAGGAAAAAGGGGTACAGATGGCACCACGCCCCCTTAGTCTCTTTCCCTAAATTTACTACCAATATACCCTTCTGGGGATGAGGGACAGGGAGAGGCCTAGTTAAAAATGAATCAAGACTCAGGAAAATGGAGTTCCCTTAACAGATGTTACAAACAGACTTAATCCTAGCTAGTCTGGTGAAGAACATTTTAACTCGATTTTTTCTGATGCTTAACAAGGAGGCCTATGTTTCTCAGGTTGTCTGTTGTATCTCCTTTTCCTTAAATGGTCTGATTTTTAGGTTGACTTTTTAATTTGAAGGTTTTTGAATATTACAGATATTAAAGTTCTATGTGTCACATGGTTGCAAGTATTTTTCCAATGTGTCATCAGTTGACTTCCTTCCTTCCTTCCTTATTTCCTTCCTTCCTTATTTTCTTCCTTCCTTCCCTCCTTCCTTCCTTTGTTTCTTTCTACAGGATGTTTTGCCTGCATGTATGTCTGTGCTCTGCATGCATGCAGTGCTCATGGAGGCCAGAAGAGGGCGTCAGATCCCCTAAGCTGGAGTTACAAACCTAGTTGATCCTCCATGTGGGAGCTGGGAATTGAACCCAGGTCCTGTAAAAGAGCAACCAGTGCTCTTAACCCCTAAGCCATGTCTCTAACCTCCTTTGTAGTTTCTTTTCCTCTAGAAAAACTTATTTCATAATGTCACTGAGAAAAGATGAGGAATACCTTGGGAATAAAAGCCAGAGCTTATTGAACATACTCTGGAAGTTTCTGGAAAGAGTTAGAAGCTTCCTCCCCGACAAGTGCAGTGAAAAGACATGTTGCAACCATTTCTTTCTTTTCACTGTGGTTGACAATAAAAACCTCATTAAAATATACGAGTGGTTCTAGCTATCCATATGACACCTGGCCATTTACATGGGCAGAATTATAAAATCAATTGAAACAGTCTGGGAAGTGAATGAGGCCACTTAAATGATTTTAATCTACTGCACTAATTGCACCTAAAGTGCCTGAACACTTTTCTCCCAATTAAAAATTCTAATTAGGCATTGACACCTTTAAAACACTCTGGAGAGTGTATCTGTGCTATGTGCCCTTGTCCAGCTGACGGGAGAGGAAGAAAGGATTCTCTTCCCAAACCCATGGCATCAAAGGACAAGAAAGACCTTTAGCATTTTCCTGGTCTAAACTCCCTGCTTAAGGGATGCTGAGGATGGGAACAGGGCCATCCACCCCTCTACATTCTCTACCCCAAGCCAGGACCAGGGCTTTCTGTTACTCAAAGTCACATGACTAGCAAGTGTCAAAGCCGCCCAGAGTCCTTCTAGAACGCTCCATTGTAGCACACAACCTGGGCTTTCAAGTAAGAACATGCGAGTTTAAATTCTAGCTTTATCACTTGTAAGATAGATTCCTTAAGCGAGATTCTTGATTCTTCAGGGGTCTCCGAGTCTCTCCTTAAACTCTGCTCTACCTTAAACGCCTTCTGGCTCAGCTCTCACCCCACTGCTCCTCAGGTGCCATGCCCACACTGCAGATGGTGGCCCCTCTGCACTCAACAGTTGGGCAGCAATGTGACACAGCCAATCCCACCCTGTCTCTAAGATCAGCTTCTGTCTTAGGTTCCACATCATTTTGTTCTTCTTGGCTTCCGTAGTTGCTCCTCCCCTATCTCATAGGCCACTCCCTCTTTTCTTCCAGGCTTCTCTCCACTGGAGGACCCAGTCGTGGTTCTTAGACCCTTGAGATTGTTGGTCACCCAGGATCTTTCAGGCAATCCCATACAGGCTTGGGTGTCATCTGTAGTGACAAATCTCAGGCTCATGTTGACAGTGGAGGCCCCTCCCTTGAACTCCTCTTGATACGATCTGTCTCCCTAACATGTTGCCGTGGATAAGTGGGCAGTGCCTTCAACAAATGTCGTGCAAGAGCAGACTTCTGCCTTTCTCCTCGTAAACTGTTCTTTCTTCTATTGTTTCCATGACTATTCCAATCGCTCAAAACCTTGGCATCATCATTAAGTCCTTTCCTTCATACTCTAGCAAATCTGTGAGAAACCTCGCTATTTCTAACTTCAAACTCAACCAAGGATGAACCAAACTGTTCTTACTCCTTTATTACAGTCCTCTCTCTCTCTCTCTCTCTCTCTCTCTCTCTCTCTCTCTCTCTCTCTCTCTCTCTCTCTCTCTCTCTCTCTCTCTCTCTCTCTCTCTCTCTCTCTTTCCGATACAGGGTTTCTCTGTGGCTTTGGAGGCTGTACTGGAACTAGTTTTTGTAGACCAGCCTGGTCTCGAACTCACAGAGTTCGCCACCACCGCCTGGTCCACCATCTCTTACCAGGAGATGGCCAATTGATTTCTAGGCTCCAGCAACCATTCCTAAATGTAAGTTAGGACATATATAGGACATATATCTCTTCTAATGATGTAATGATGCCCCACTCTACTCTCATTGACCCTTGACCTCGATTTCTACACACACCCCTACCCACAGGGACCTCTTTACAATTTCATGAAATGCCAGCATTTCCTCTGCATTCTTTGTCCCTCTGCCTGAACTTATTGTCCCCCAGACAAGACATACAACTTTGCTATGGGCCTGCTGAAATGTCACCATATAAGAGAAGCTCCCTGAACCACAGTGCCCAGTACCATAGCTACTTTAACTTGTTACCTGACATATTACACATTCGTTTATCTCCCTCCCTCATATATTTTATTACATTCCATACACCGTGTTCCAGAGGAATAGTGTGTGATGCTTAACCAGTGCTAATTGATCTATTATGATTACAGTACAACACAGGGTAAAGGGCATACCCTACAAGATTTAAACTGTATAATACAGTGTTCTTAACTATGAGTAAGATGTACAGCAGAACTCTGGGCATCGCTTACTTTGTACAGGGAAACTTTCTACTCACTGAATGGCAGTTTCTCCCCGCTTCTCCCTAGGCCCTGGCAGCTGTCAATCTATCCTCTCCTTCTGTCAGTTGACTATATTGGATCCTTCATGTAAGCGAGCCATGCAGTATCTGTTTTTCTGTGACTGGCTTATTTCACTTAAACAGGGTCCTCCCAGGTCATCTGTATTGCTGCAAATGGCAAGAATACTATTCCACTGCATGCATAAATTTTATCCATTTTTCCATCAATTGGCATTTAGTCATCCTGGCTATTGTGCATAGTGCTATAGAAAACACAGAGTGTGGCTAGCTCTGTGAGATATTTATTTCAATTCTTTCAGATAAATACCTAGAATTGAGGTTGCTGGGCAATAAGATATGTCTATCACATTTAAAAAAATCTCTCTCAGCTCAGCAGTTAAGATCACTGGCTGCTCTTCCAGAGGACCTGGGTTCAATTTCCAGAATCTACATGGTAGCTCACATGTAACTACAGTTCCAGGTTATCTGGCACCTTCACACAGACACACATTCAAGAAAAACACCAATGCACATATAATAATAAATGAAGCATTTAAAGAATTCCTTTACATTTAGAGTGGCCATTCTAACATGTGTGAGCTGGTACCTTGTGCTTTTGACTGGCATTTGTCTGTGATGCTGGACATCCTTTTATGAACCTACTGGCCATTTGTACCACATCTTTGGAGAAATGTCTATTCAAGTGCTTCCCTCATGTTTTTATTTTATTGTGGTTTTCTTGCTATTGAGTTATAGGTCAATAAATATTTTTGAGTGAATAAATAAATAAGTCTCCAGTTAATAATGACTAAATCAATGTATTACAAAGCACTTAACAGCATCAGTACCCTGGAAATTACAGAACAAATCCCTAGGTTAAGCTAGAAGGAGGGGGAGGAAAGCCTTTGGTACAGGTTCTAGGACAAAGTGCAAATACACTGCAGAAAAGCAATTTACTTCTCCTCGAATTAATAAGCATGCTGACATTTACTTTCTTCTTAGCTTCAATTAAGAGCATCTTGCTTAGAAACAAGGTGAACATATGTTCCTGTTCTCTAATTTGAAATACTCCCATTTTGATAAAATATTTTTTGCAAATTGTTTTAGAGTGTGACAATTTATGGCAGAGCTAATAGATATGTGCAAACAGCACAGTTTTAAAAATTAAGGACTGCTTAGAGAAGTCTAGGTTCACAGCAAAATTGAACTAGGATCACAGCAAGCATACACCATGTAGACCCTTTCTCCACACCTGCCCTCAGCCTTCCCAGCCATGGTCATTGTCACCAAAGCGGAACATTTGCTACAGTCTATGAACCACACCAGCACACCCCTGGCTTACACTGGGGTTCAGACTTACTGTGTGTCCTGTGAGCTTTGATAGAAGTTAAAGCACATGCCACCACCATAACATCAAACAGCACACATTCACTGTCCTTCAGGTTCTCTCTTATCCATCCCCTTTCCCAGCTTCTAGAAATCACTGACTTTTATCTGCCTTGAGAGATTTGCCTTTTCCAGAACATCATATGCAGACAATCTCCTCCACAGTGGCTGACTTATGCTTTTTTTACTTTCTGATTATATGAGAGCAGTACACATGTTGTAGAAACAGTACTTCAAACTTTGCATCTTGGTCCCTTCCCAGTGGAGCGACAGAAGGGACATCCTTTTGAAGAAGCACCTTTGAACTACAGTTCCCAGGAAGCCAGGAGATTTGCAGGGAAACTCTAGCACTTTGTAGTGTGTTCTATTGCCAAGAAAGGATTTTTAGCAGGCTAGGAGCAGTAAATGCTCTGTGGACTTAATATTCACTGCAACTGAATCTCACTATAAATTGAGAAACACATGTAACTGACCCTTTAGTCTGTGAGTTTTCAGATTGGCTTCTTTTGCATAGCAATACACACTGAAGAGTCTTCCGTGTCTTTTTATGGCTTGATAGCTCACTTCTTCTTAGTGCAGAATGTTAATTTTAAAAGCCGTGTGCCAATTGAAGGACATCTTGGCTGCTGGTGCATTTTGTCAATTACAATCAATGCTGCTATAAGCATCTCTCTGTGTGATTTCTCTAGAAACTTTTTTTAAACACATTTGGGCAAGTGCCAAGTGGTAAACGATGGATCATATGTACAGTAAGCGTATTTTTAGCTTTGTTAAGAAGCTGCCAAACCATCTTCCAAGGAAAGTTACATAATTTTAGTCATGCTGAGTGCTTCCTTTGGCTCTCACAACTATCCAAATTTAGGTGCTAGATTAGACCATCACTGTATTTAAGATAGATAATTTCTCATGGACTACAGAAATTCAGCATTTTGCTTTAGTGTGTCTGTGACTGGATTTGTTTGAGGCAAATCAAAATCAATCACGAATAGCAATTCCTCTTCTGAGGATGACTAGGGAGGAGCGAGAGGGCAAGTGAGCCAGTCTCATTTTCCTTCCAGGAACACTAAAGACAGCCAACTGCACCTCAGGCTGCAGGCCGATCGCCTCTTTCTCAAGGCCCAAGTTCTTCCTCTAGGGTCCAATTATCACCATTTCCTTGGCGTCTATGAATGGCGCCCCATGGGTTTCAAGCGGCCCACGGCAGTCCTGGGATGGGGGTTGATGTCTGATGAACACAGAGAACCCCTGACAGCTCTGACCACACACAGAGTTGCAGCTTCTGGCCCCTCTGCCTTCCTCCCCGATGTGGCTGCCCTCCCTATCTGCTGGTGCAACGCAGCCTGCTGGGCATCTCAAGTTTTTCACTGCGGTTGGTTTCCCACTCACAGTGGGAAAGAAGTCCAGAGACCATCAGGAAATGGAGCGTATATAGTGTGAGGAAAAACTTGAGCTTGTGTCCTTCATCCTTCCCAGCCTCTGGCCCGCTGATGAGGCCACCATGCTTAGCAATGCCCACAGCTGTGCTGACACGAGCTTGCATGCAGTGGGCTGTGTACCTTTCCTGTGTTCCCGGGGCTATCCTGTATGCTTAAATAATGTCCATCCTTAGAGCAGCTCTGTGAAGTGGTTACTGTCCACCTTCAACTGAGAAACTGGTAGGGTGAGTGACTCTCCCATTGTCACACAGCAGCAGAGTGGTGAGACTGGGGTTTGAACTTGGATAGTCTGGCTTGCTCTTGGATACTGAACACTGAAGCCATGTGCTTCTCTGCCAGAGGAGCATTTACAAACACTAGTAAAAGCACATTAATTTAGCTCCAAATAACTTGACATAAACTTCATGCCTCTTAAACTCAGTTTCCTTCTGGATAAAACAGATAAACACAATGCCCATGTCTGTCACAAGAATAAAACAAAGAAAGGTTTCTGAGGAACCAACACCCTGCATCAAGAAACCATATGTCAGTGCTAGCTTCTCCCACTATCACTTGATTTTGATTTTTAAGCTCAAAGGGGCCTTTCCCTTTTGCAATATCCATGACAAGAGTTCATGAATCAGTGATGTCAGTGCTTTCAGTACTTATGGAGAGTGTAAGGGGTATTTTTGAAATACTTTGAAAGCATTTGCTCACATTCCAACCACCACCATACAAATTGCAAGGCACGCCTAAATATTCCTTATGGCAGGCTGCAAAGGCTCTTTGCATATCAGATGTTTGTTGGCCAAGTTCCTGCTACCCAGTGTGGCTGAAAATAATACAGAAGTAGTCACTTTAAACATTCTCTACAATTCAGAATGAACATCCCACCAATTTGTTATATGTATGCATCTAATATGCTTCCACATAGCCAAGTGTCTTTAAACACGTTCATAATAACACAAGCAAAGAGGGAACAAATGAAAATAAAATTCACATGGAGAGCTTCCTGTTAGCCAACATAGATCCACAGTTTTGGGGCCTATGCCTTGCCTTACACAGTGGTCCTTAAATGCTGTGCATGGCAGAACTTCCCACATAAGAATGGCCCTTCCATCAGTGCCTAGTGATTGAAAGCATAGATGATGACTACAAGATGCAGTTGATTTAGGAACAGGAGTTTGAACTGCCTGAATCTATCAGCATTGATACATATCTGGAAAGCGTCTGCCCTCATTTTCTCACGGTATAGTCCTGACTCCATCTTCAGGGAATGGTGCCCATGGTAGCTGCTGCCATGAAAGACGTATGGTGGATGTGACTGTCCATCTTCCCACCTGCCTATTCTTACCCAGGCCTGGGCTCACAGCCCAGAAAACAATGCAAGGGTCTCCAGTCAGACTCCAAGATACCTGTGGTGCCTCCCTGACATCCCAGGGGTTCTAAAGATGGGCACCTGTCAGCCTCGTTCACTCCACCTAGACTTAGCCAAACGATCCGTGGTGGGACCCTGACCAATGGGAAGTCATGGTTCCTTACGTACAAATTTAGCAAGGGGACTAAGATTTCAAGTCTCATCAGGGCTTAGTTTCTGAACAGAACAAAACCCATGAGGAGCTGTATCTGATTCAGATTAGACAAAATGGGCTTGGTGGGTGAGCTACTAGGCACAGAGAAGCTGAAAGAGAGAAAAGAAAGACCAGATGAGAGGAACTTCAGCAAAACAAAACAAATCCAACCCCAAATCTGAACCCCAACCCTAACTGTCTAGTCCAGTCCCTTTGATAGCCAGGCTGCACTTGGGATCCATAAGACACACACATACCCTTCAAATATTTCCACTCAGTTTGTTCCTTTCCCTAAGCCAATTTTTTGAACTGGTTTCTATTGTTTTGCAAACAATACTTCTAAGCAATAGAAACAAGAACGCAGGGTCTTGGTGCGTAGGAAATGGCACTGACGCATGGCAGATGACGAACACACAAAGCATCTGCATATTTTTTGTTCCTGCTCTTTGTCATGCCTTTGATTGGACTGCTCAATTACAGAACACAGCGATGACAGGGACCAAGCCCCTGCTAGGATTCGTAACCTCTCTAGACTGGCATTCACCATGACTGTTTTCCAGCCTCCAGCCTCTCCCTATCTTGGGCTCATCCCTTAAGTGCTTTTTAGCTACTAGAAAGAGAGTTTGAAAACAGGATGTGTAAGCCAATTAGCTTACTGCTGGGTGACCTTCAACAAATTGGTTTTTAAATGTCATGGAAGACCCAGGTGGAAGTCACTCTTTCGTGGAAATAAGAAACATGTGAAGACTTATCTCAGCTGCCACTGGCTGGAACAATGGCTTTATTCTTCTGTGACATGCATTTTCTAATGTATGATGCATTTTGAAATTATAAAGACAAATTTACTTCCCCTGCCCGCCCCCCCCCAAGTGCTGAAGACAGAACCCGGGACCTTGCTTGAATTTGCTAAGTAACCTCTCTAGCAGTGAGATAAGTCCTGGCCCTAAGATAAATTTACTTCACAAGTTCACAGTTTAGGCTGAGAATTCTACAGTTCGGCAGTATGGGAGTGTCGTTTCTATTTGGGATTATCATGTGTACTTTCTGGCCTAGATTCCATTTGATCATCATAAAAATCAGTGCTTTGCCTTTTGGACAAATCCACGAGACTTGAACAAACCAACACCTGTTGACCAGATCACCCATCTGCCCGCTGTGACATAACTGGCCAACTCATGCTGGAGGCCCCATTCCAAGCCACAGTTCCGTTCCCTGAGGAATTGCTCCATGAGGCATTCTGTCCGGGCTGCTATGGTTTAATTAGAGTTGGAGACTTGGGGTGGGAGAATGTATAAGCCTCATGTAATGGTCTGGATGTCCATGGGAGGCTCCCTGTGAACATGACCTTCACTGAGCTGGTTCAAGAACAAATAAAACCTGGGTTCTCTTACCAAAGAAGGGCAATAGAAAGAGAAGAATGGATGTCAGCAACAGAATATTAATAGATTTTATTAACACACACCCCCTCCCCCCACCTCCCCGTTTGAGACCCTGTCTTGAGACCCCAGCGTGATCTTGAACTTGAAGCAATCCTGCTCCAGCTTGCATGTGTGCTGGAATTACAGGTGTAAGCTACCGTGCCCATCTGCCCAGCTTGTTTCTTTTTCTTTTCTTTAAAATAAATTTTCAATTTATCTTATTACACTTCAAAGCTAGTGCTACCTGCAGTGCCCTAAAACAAGAGCCCACATAGCCTTGGCCAGGCCCACAGATGCAAGGCTGGAAGAAGACAGCCTTCCTGGCCTCCCGCATGTGCTTTACTTGGCGGCACAACTTGCATTTTCAGCTATAACCTCCATGTGGGGCTCTTCCCCAGGAAGGAACGGTGTGGTGCTGTGCTAGGCAGAAGAGAAGTGACCACAGAAGTCCACATGAAACGCTGGGGCTCAAGCACATGCTGCCTTGCATCATACAGGGCTCATGTCGTTTGGGGGAAGGGAGTAGATTCTGAGATGAGATTATCCTGGATGATCAGGTTGGACCCAGCCTCTTATAGAGCCCTTAAAGGGAGGAATGTTCCAGCTGAGTCAGGGTGAGAGACCAAAGAAGGAGCTGAGGTTTGATGGCTGAGGCCAGCTTGACCCACAGGTGACTCTGAGGATAGTGGAAGAAGGATTTCAAGTCAAACAATGTAAGCATCTGAGAATTGCCCTCTGGTGACAGCCACTGGGAAATGGGGACATCGGTCCCACAACCTCAGGGGACTGAGGTTCTGCCATCCAGAATGAGCAAAGAAACGGATCCTCCCGGAAGCCTCCAGCAAGCAGTAGCGTTCTTCCCAGTTTCAGTTCAGGGGAGCCTGGGTCAGGTTCTGGTGTTGGGTTCTGTAGGCTGATACATTTGTCCTGTTTCAGCCTTAAGAATGGCATCATTTGTTACAGCAGCAATCTGAAACGAACACCCGCAGGGGCAGACAGAAGCAGCTGTTCCTGTTTTAGTGCAGGTGATAAGGAAATGCCTCTTGGTCTTCACAGAACAAGCTAATGAGGGTGCAACCTCTTAATCCAGGAGGTAGGGCTCTCAAGACAAAAGGAAGTAGGGCGTTCAGAACACCTGAATGCATTTCCTGCTGTGTCTTCAAACTAAGACAGCTCTGCACATAAGTGTTCATTGAATAAAGAAACTGTGAGGTACACGGGGGTGTCAGGCCCAGGGCAGGCAGGTGAAATAAAGGAACTCGGTGTGTGTGTGGCGGGTTGTGACACCTGCATGTGGGAACTAAAGAAAACATAACATGCCCAAAGCTCTTTAAGACAATTTGAGGTAAAGTATAACATCAGGCAAACAGTTCCAACAAAAGGCTGAATGAAGCTGTAGAATCACTTTTCATTCTGCCAGAGTCACCAGGGGGAAACAGGAAACCAGAAGATAATGGTGGGGGGGTGAAGGGAAGAAGCATGGAAAGAGACGTACAGAGAAGGGGGAGTGAGAACCAAAACCCCAGAAGAGAAAGGCCATGGCCTCACGATGTTGGAGGCTGCCTCATTCCAATGGCATTTGAACATAGATGCCCACAGGGCCCACCGTGCAGTGATGCCCCGGTTTGAACACCCCACTCATCCCCGGCTCTCCACAAGGAGAGGAAGATGAGGTCATCCACTTCGGATCTATCTGGCGGAGAATGAGCCCTCCTTGTGGAAGCAGCTGGTGAGACAGAGGCAGTGGGAACCCCGAAAGGCCCAGGGCGGTGGGAACGAGTCAGGCCCAGGGCAGGTCTCTGCCCTGAAGGGAGGGCAGAGAAACAGGCAAGCTGCCCTTCATGGAGGGCACGGTGAAACAGAGCCCTTGGGGAGCCCCAGGGAGAGCCTCAAAAGTCCATGGGGCTGAGCAGGTAGAAAAGGAAATGATACCATAACACGCCAAGGCTAAGCACACATCCCCAGTCTGCAATTGTTCTTAAAACAAAAGACAGGGCGTGGGTCTCAGCAGCCTGCCAGTCATCTGAGAGGCTGTTTGTGAGAGGCCAGTCACCCTTACTCTCACCCAGCACACTACCTGCAACCCAAGTGCAGGGGACAGCAGCAGGGACAGTGGTAGTGAAGAACCTCGGGCCTTTTTATCTTCTTGCATTCCAAGCCCCTTCTACCCCAGGTCCTCCTCAAAGCTACAAATCTCACTTCCCACCACTTCCATCCAGTGAGTCATCACTTCATATCCTGTCAGGACTCATGACAGGGCCTATAAATTTTAACTCAAGTTAAAACTCAGAGTTGCCGAGGTTTTGCCCTCACTGGGTTGTGAGTGACCTCTTGTGGCAAGCACATGTAATTGCAGGATGAAGAACCTCAAGTTGAATTTGATTCCTGTTATGCCAGTATCCAAAAAGATAAAGGGAAGGCAGCTTCTAAAATAAGTTTGTAAAAACAAAATTAAAAACCCAAACAACAAAAAAGAATTGACTGAGGTGACTATAAATCTGGAACTGAGGCTTATGTTAAAGCAGAGAAGGGATAATTTTCCAATTGCATTTTAAAATTCGAGATTTAAAAAATCTTGTGGCATCTTAGGTGTCAAAGAACAGGCATCAACTCTAGAACTGAGCACATGAAAATTAAAGTCCCAGGCTCAGCCTGTATACCTGAGAAATGGAACTCATCATACCCACCCCACTTGGCTCTGTCAGAGGGCCTTTAAACCATCCACTCCTTTTCCATCTTGCATATATGCCTTGAGTCTGTGATTTGTGTGGTAAACACTAGGAACGTGGCTGAATGAAACAGTCTTTGCCTTTATGGAATGTTTGGAACTTAGAAGTAACAATACAAATGAACACTTGGGGTTCTGAAAGGGGATTGTGAGAGCCCTGAACAAGGTGAATAGGCAGGAGAGGAGAGAATGAATATCTAGTTATCTGGGGAGGGAGAAGTATCCAGAGAGAGGGAAAAGCATGTTCAAAGTTTAAAGGACCTGAGGTAGACTCAAAGGAGATTATCTGCTTACCAACATCTACAGCTTGCTGTCATCTCACGGACATTTTTATATGCTGTACTGAGTGTAGGCATAAATATATATATGGACAAGTATACACAGAGAGGAAATAATGGAGACATATATTAACACCTTGTCAGAAGTAATGTGAAGAAATCCATGTTTGTGTCCTATGAGCTCAGATAATGAACTGCTCACAAACACACGAGTCTCCAACCAGGTGCTGGGTCTCAGTGACAGCTTTCAGGTGGTGTGACCTGGCTACTCTGCATTGCTGTCACAAGTTAGGGCTCATGGGTATATGTGGGGCTCCGGAGCTTAATCTCTATATTCAAACCTAACAATACAAGGTTTGCCTTCTTAGTGTGTAGCCTATAGAACCTCAGAATCAATGTTTTTTCTTTCTTCTTTTGCTACCATTGTTATTGTCACAGAACATAGTCTGGGTGACCTTTTATGCTGTTGTTGGAACAAAAATCCTAATTACTCTACATTATGAATTTTTGAAGGCCAAGAGGTTCCATGCAGTCTTTTGGTGCAAAATCTGTGTACCATGAAATGGCGCTTTGGAAACACTTCACTCTGAAAAAGAACCTGCTGTAGAGACAGATGCAGACTCTCTGTTTTCCTCAGGTAGGTACCTTAGTGTCTCCTCTACAGGAGCTGTGGACTTTGCACTTACAGCAGAGAGGTAGAGACATGCAGCAAGGGCCAGAAATGACTGTCACCAAGAGGCTGAAGTGGAATTGTTCTGAGGGCTTCAGGAAATGTCACATGGTCCAAGGTACACAAAGAGTTGGGGCCTGAGGTTCCCATGGATGAGGAACACAGTCAGAAAGATGGCATGAATAAGACAGCACAAAACACTTCCACTACCCCAGAAGTTGGTCAATGGATCTTTTTAACCACCCTGAAGATTTTGAAGAGTAAAAGCAAATGAAAAGTATTAGTGTCCACTTCTAGGTGGTCCTCATAAGTTGGGTAGTGACTGCATCTAGACTCAGCTTACATGTCAATTCTACCCTGCCTGATATATTATGTTTTTCAAATTTCAGTAAATACACACCCCAGAGCAAATGAGAGCAACCAGTTGATAGCTCATTCTTACACACAAAATGAAGATGTCCTGCATGAAAAATCAGTTTACACGGAGGTCAAACGCATTTATGTTGAGCTCCAGTCAATCCTCCCCACTTCCCATGGAGGAGTTTAACAAGCCCAAGTTGCAAAAATGAATTTACAAAACAACCTGTTCTTTTCTCCAGATGAAAATAGTAATGTATCCAAAGAGACATTAAAAAAAAAAAAATCAGTGTCACTCTGGAATTTAAAGCACATACGCCCTCTAGCTGTTGAAGTTAGTATTGTTTATATTGCATCTTATTTCAGAGCAAAACTTCAAACACTATAAAATAATTTATCGCCAGGTTTTATTTAGTTTTAAGATCAGGGCTCAATGGTACTTTCATTTTTACAGAGTTCATATTCTATAATAGAATTTTACAGAATCTATCAATAGAATATAAACTTTGTAAACTAGAGAACTTATTTTACCATATTAGTGGTTATAAAAACATAAACTTTGTAAGGAACAGTCTTTTTCTTTTAATTTGATTTTTATATGTATTTGTGTTTTGCTTGCCTGCATGTCTGTGCACCAATGTCTGCAGTGCCCAAAGAGGCCAAAAGAGGGCACTGGATTCCCGAGAACTGGAGTTACAGATGGCTGTCAGTCACCATGTGGATGCTGGAAATCCATCCCAGGTCCTCTGAAAAAGCAGCCAGTGTTCTTAACCACTGAATCGTCTCTGTAGACCCAGGAGGGCTCTTTTTTTTTTACAAGAAGAAAATTTATGTTTGTTTAGAAAAGAGCTTGCTTCACATGTCAATCCTAGTTTCCTCTCCCTCTCCTCCTCACGCACCCCCTCACCATTCCCCCCAGCCTCCCACCCTATCCCTACTTCCTTCCACATAGGGGTTATCCAGAGTCTGTTATTTTGCTCAGGGCAAGGTCCAGGCCCTCCCCCAAGAGTCCAGGCTGAGAAAGCATCCCTCTTTGTGTTATGGACACACGAAGTCCGTTTGTATGCCAGGGATAAACACTGATCTACTGCTCAGGACCCCATAGGTTGCCCAGGCCTCCTCACTGACTCTCACACTCAGGGGGTCTGCATCAGTCCCATGATGGCCTCCTAGCTGTTGGTCTGGGGTCCAAGAGCTCCCCCATGTTCAAGTCAGCTGTCTCTGCTGGTTTTGCCATCCCATTCTTTGCCCATTTGCTCATCACTCCCATCTCTGTGTTACTGGGTTCCAGGGGTTCAGTTCAGTGTTTAGCTGTGGGTGTTTGCCTCTGCTTCCATCAGTCACTGGATAAAAGTTCTAGGATGGCATATAAGGTAATCGTCAAGTTCATTATCAGGAATGGGCATTTAGGGTAGTCTCTCCACTATTGCTTAGCTTGACAGTTGGTGTCATCCTTGTAGATCGCTAGAGGTCTCACTGGTGCCAGATCTCTCTTCAAACCTATGACTCCCTCTATTATGGTATTTCTTATCCTGTTATCCCCCTATTCTACCCCCAACTCAACCTTCCTGTTCCCCCATAACCTACTCTCTCCTCCTCTTCTCCCCCTCTCTTCTTCCCAGCCCCCCCTGTGTTCCCAATCTTTTCAGGAGATCTTGTCTCATTCCTCTTCTCTGGGGGTACCATGCATATCTCTCTTAGGTTCTTTCCTGTTTTCCAGACTCTCTGTCAGTGGAATTGCAGATTGGCACTCCCCTGATCCACGTCTAAAATCTATATATGAGTGAGTACATACCATGTTTGTCTTTTTGTGACTGGGTTACCTCACTCAGGATGGTTTCTTCTAGCGCCATCCATTTGCCTGCAAATTTCGAGATGCCATTGATTTTTTCCCCTGAGTAATACTCCATTGTGTAAATGTACCACATTTTCTCTATCCACTCTTCAGTTGAGGAGCATCTAGGTTGCTTCCAGGCTCTGGCTATTACAAATATTGCTGCTGTGAACACAGGGAACAGATGTTTTGTTGTATGAATTTAAATCTTTTGGATATGTGCCTAAGAGTGGAATTGCTGGGTCTTGTGGTAGATTGATTCCCATTTTCCAGGGGAATCTCCATACTGATTTCCAAAGTGGATGTACGAGTTGGCACTCCCACCAGCAGTAGAGGAGTGTTCCCTCTCTCCACATCCTCTCCAGTATAAATTGTCATTGGTGTTTTTTATTTTAGCCATTCTGACAGGAGTAAGATGGTATCTCAGAGTTGTTTTGATTTGCATTTCCCTGATGGCTAAGGATGTTGAGCACTTTCTCAAGTGTCTCTCAGCCATTTTAGACTCTACTGTTGAGATATTCACTAACTCCATATCTGACAGACGGCTGATCTCCAAAATTTACGAAGAACTCAAGAAGCAAGCCTCCAAAACACCAAAGGATGCAATTAAAAAGTGGGGTACAGAACTAAACATGGGTCTCTTTTAAGAGGCAATGTCCTACCTTCACCTCACCCATTCTTCCCTTTCTTGGGCACCATTATAAATGGATGTGTGAGTTACATACTGTTTATGCATAGACTACAACTATGCAGTTTGGTGAGTTTGTCTGCACATGATTGTTTATCCTTCTATCTATAAATAACAGGGCACTGCCATCATCCTAGAAAAATTTTGCCCTTTTCCATCTAGTGGCCCCTCTGTAACCTGTATATGACTCCCATCATATCTCCATTACTGTAGATTGCATTTACTTATTCCTGGATGTCACAACAATGGAATCTTGCAGTACATATTCCTTAGCATCTGGCTCCATGGGCTCATCAGTAATTTCAAAGATTTCCCTATATTGTTAGATCAAACAGCTCCTCGGAATTTTTAAAATTTTGGACTAGAATACTGTTGCCTGAACATACTACAATTTTCCCATCCATCCATTCTCTCAGTGATGGAATCAGTGTTGCTTCTTGTGTGGATAGTGTTTCTGACAGACCTTAATGGAGTTGAAGACAGGGCTAGATGGACATAAGAAACTGATTGATCAGGAAACATAGTGAGAGAGGGGGTGGAGGAACTTTTGAGAGCCAGAGATCAGGAGACCTGCTTTGAGACTGTCTGCTAGATATGGCTGGGACACAGTACCCATGAAATTTGAACAATATGGCTTCCACAACAAAACCTACACAGTGACTACAACAGTCAACACACCAATGGGCTTGGGGAATATTTCACAAGGCCCCATCCCTAGATGAAGAACTGTATGTAGGCAATGGATTTAGAGGTATAATCACTTTTTCTAGATATGAGAGCCCTGATAGGTTATCCAATCCCAAATAGTAAGGCCTAGACACATGTACAAGTGACCAACACTAAATGTACTCAGGAGGATATATATGTATACATATATATTTATAATAACTATAGAGAAGTCATGAATCTGAGAAGGAATGGAGAAAAGGAGTTGGAGAGTAGAGAACGAAAGTTAGAGATTACATAAATACAGTGTATTTGTGTCTAGAAATTCTCAAAATCTTATTAAAAGTTTTTAAAAAGCAATGAGCTGAGAATTCTAAGTTTTCAGTATAGATATTTTTACAAATTGTTGTAGATGCAGAAATAGAACACATCTTTGTTATACTCTATAAAGTGTGGATAGAGTCCATTATAGGCTTGCTGGCTTTTCTGATAAAAAGGATTCTCTTTCCTGGTCTCAGAAAACAATAGTGACCTTTGAGCTTTCTCACCTGGGCATGTTAATGAGCAGAAAGTTGTGGAAGCGTGGGTAATCCATGAAACTCCTCATTCAGCTAAGAAATTTAACCAATGAACGCCATTTGCAATGTGCAGCTTTAAAGTCAGCCAATAAGGAACTTATTCAAAAGCCTCCTGTATACACTGTTAGCCAAGATCATATGTAAATATTCTAATTGTAAATGTTGACTCTGGAATAGCACATGGATTATCTTTGATATATGTGATTCACCTGTGCTGATAACCTCAGAAAAGCTATATGTTGATTCTTATATGTCACATAGGATTTCCTAAATCCTCAATACTTCGCTGAATAAGTGCACATTTCTCCCACATTTCAGAGGAAGAATCAAACTGAGGGCATTAGGTAAATTAGATCACATTCTTAGTATCTACCAAAGCCAGGCTTTGACCTGAGATTGCCACATCCCGAAACCCATTCATGCTTTACCCTAAGACCCCAATAACTTGGCATCACATGGACTCCACTTGTTGAAGTCATATGCATGCAGCTGACTCTCTCATGGTGTTGAAGGCCTCAAATATCTCTATTCCAAAAGAGCCGCACACAGACCCCTGAAGTTTCCATCGGCACACAGTCCTTTCAGAGAACGAAATAGACAACAAAGATGTGTCTGATGGGCTGAGGACAGACACCAACAGCGCTCTGTAGCACAAAAAATAAAAAGCCCAGAGACAGATATTGGGCTTCAAGCTTCATGCTGAAGATCAGAAAAGCAAAGCAGCTCGTTACCAGCTCTTACCTCTACCTCAGGCTGAAATGGGTTGATCCTGTCTCCATGAGCTCTCACTAAGTCTCAGACTGTAACCTCTCCTCGGTTTGGCTGGAGAATAATCTTAGAATGCTAGCTCTGAGACCCTGTTCCTGTCTTAAATACCTCTCATGAGTCCTGGGATTATAGATGTGAGCTCTTTTACTCTTTAGACTGATTCAGATTTGTGTAACCCTGGGTGGCCTTGGACTCAGAGAGATCCAACTGCCTTTGCCTCCTGAGTCCTGGAATTAAAGGTGTGTGCCACCACTACCTGGCTTCTATGGCTAACTAGCATGGCTGCTTTGCTATTTTGATCTCCAGTGGCTTTAATAAATTATAAACAATGTATCACCACAGTGCTCTGTGCCACTCCAGTCAAAACATTTCAATTTTTGTCTTCACTACATTAAAATAGAATGATTTTGATTGTGGGATTTTTGTCATTGCCTTTAAAATGGAACATATACTTTAAAAAATAGCTTGAAATGGCAGCTATTTTTAGGTTGAAAACATATGTAGTGATGACCCCAGATGCCAATGACGAGCTTTTGTATGTAGTAAGAACATCTGTGGAGAAATCAGTTCCCTTCACTGATGATACGTCCTCAGGATGATATGTCAACAGGTGATAGTGTGGAGAATCAGCTGAGAGAGCTGTTGATGATTCCAGTATTTCGAACATGTCCTGAGAAGGTGCCATTTACATAATTTAAGCATCCAGAGCTAAGCAAGTCAACAGCAAATAAGAACATCCCATCTCTGGACAATCATTGTCTTGCAGACAGTCTATGTTTTTTTTTCTAAACAGCAGTGGATATTATAATGATCATTCATTTATTGATGACACCATTGAGCAAGTTTTGGTGACAATTGCATATTGTTTTTCAGTGCATGGCAGGAACCAAGCTATAGCACTGAGTTGGTCACTCAGCTTTGAAACAGTCCTTAGGCCAGTGCTTCTCAGCCTGTGGGTCATGACTCCCTTGGGGACTCATATCAGATATCCTGCATATCAGATTTTTACATTATGATTTTTAATAAAAGCAAAATTACAGCTATGAAGTAGCAATGAAATCATTCTATGGCTGGGGTCCCATCAACATGAAGAACTGTATTAAAGGTTTGCAGCATTAGAAGGCTGGCAACCACTGCCTTAGACCATATGAAGTGAGGACAAAAGGAATGGATGTTCACCTGAGCTGAACACCACACACCTCCTAACCACCCGTCTGGGGAGGTGAGCAGTGGAAGCCAGGGCTACATAAAACGTCAGTTTTCTTTTCCATAGACATGTGTTCTGGGTTATAAAACATCCATAAATGGGTGTTTGGTACCTAAAATTTTTATAGTTGTGCAACAGTTGACTCGCTCACTGCCAACACGTAAAAACTATCATGTCAGGGTTGGAGAGATGACTCGGTGATAAAGAGCACTGGTTGCTTTTCCAGAGTACCTGGCTTTGATTCTCAGCACCCACATGGCAACTCACAACCATCTAGAATGCCAGTGTTGAGGGATCTAACACCCTCTTCTGGCCTCTGTGGGCACTGTGGGCACTGTATGACTGTGGTACGCACGTGCCTGCAGGAAAACATTTGTACACATAAAATAACATTTTGAAAATCTAGAAAAAAGTTTTAACAACAAAAATATGATCACTTCGATGTAGACAAAGGTGCAGAGAGATAGGGATCTCTCACTGAATATTGACATTCTTGGTAACTATAAAAGGTAGAGTGATTAGTAATATAAATTGCTATAGGTATAAATTTAGCAAATTCTTTGGCAACACATTTTAACAAGACACATCAAAAATTGAATGCCCTTTCATCATCATCTCATCATCATTTGTGTGTGTGTGTGTGTGTGTGTGTGTAGGAGATAGAGAGACAGAGACACAGAGACAGAGAGACACACACAGAGAGACATAGAGAGAAGACAGAGAGACAGAGAGAGTTAGAGTGAGAGACAGAGAGAGAGAGGTGCATGGACATCCATGTTACAGAAATCCTATTTGATTAGCAGACATGTTAACAAGATGCCTTTACCCACTGATTCATCTCTCTAGTTCTACACCTTATTTTTGAGACAGGATTCTCACTGAACTTTCAACTTGACTTTTTCAGTTAGGTTGGTCAGCTCCAATGAACCACTTGTCTCCACTACCCTACCCCTAGGGTTACAGACATCTGGGTCTTGTTAGTGTGCTGGGGATTTGAACACAGGTCCTCAGCTTGTACAGTAAGCACCTTACCCAGTGAGTCACTTCCCAAGTTTATCGGAGGTTTTAGAAATAAGAAACCTAAAGATGAGGGTGAGTGTGTCATGCTTGCTTTAATTCACATTTTGGTGGTCTCTGGTGGTTTGGGCAGTTTCTCAATGCGCCCTGGCTATCTGATTTTCTCATTAGGGAATTGTCAAGGTTTTTGATCATTTATATGGTATTACCTCATTGTTATTCATAAAAATTATATAACCTGGTTACATAATGAGGTTATTGTCCATTTAACAGTAAAGTTTTGTATATGATGTAGGCACCTGATTAATTTAAGCTAAAGTTGAACTTAAAGTGATGAAACAGTCTATGTGGCATAAACAGGGAAAACGACGACAACAAAACTGTTTCACTTTTGTATTTATAGCGTGATATGAATTGTTACTTAAGAAGAAGCATAAGCGAATTCTCTAGCTGGAAAACAGATGTAGTGAACTGAGTCTTTCAGAGTATAGGGAAAAGGGACCAGCCAAAGAAACACACCCTGAGCAGAGCCAGAGAAACACACTTTGACCCTGCAATCAAAACCAAAGAAATGCACCCTGACCCTGAAAACCAGTGCCAAAGGAACACACTTTGTCCCTGGAATCAGAGTCAGTGAAAGAAATACACTCTGGCCCTAAAACTAGAGCCAAAAGGCTAAAAAGGACCAGAGAAAGAAGCACACTTTGGCCCTGAAACCAGAGCCAAATCTGACCCTAACCCTGTGCAGAAAACTAAACAATCTTCTAGCAGGAGCTCTAGCCAATGTGAGTGCAGCATTAAAATCTGACCAATCACCACCCTGGAAGCCCTATATAAACCCTGTGCTCTGTTCAGCTTGTGGTCTGTTCGTGTTACCCAGATGTCCTCTGCCACTCTGGCAGAGGGCAGCCACTCTCCTGGATTCTTCCCTCCCAATAAACCCCTTGGATGAGTTTTGGATGAAGATCTTTTGCAGTGGAGCAGAGATGACCCTGGGCAGAGCAAAGCAAGCAGGGCTGTAACACTTTTGCCCCCCACCCCAGAAACCTTCTCCTGTCAGAGCAAAACTGCTACACTGGGCAAACATCCCCAGCTGGAAGACCCTCTTCTGCTGGAGCAGAGCCGATACACTGGGGAAGCCTTTCCCTGAGGCAGGGCTGTAAGCTGCTATGCTTACTGGGACCTATGGTAGTCCTTGGCTCCAGAGCTCCAGGATACCTTCCCATCTGAGCTGTGTAACACTTAGTATTCTGTGACTCTCGAGTATCAGAATATGGGTGCCATCCGATCCATCCAAAATGCCTACACAGAGGACACCCTAAAGTTCAGCAATCATCATAACCCCCAGATTTGCCAACATCATGATGTGTCTCCAACTCTATATCAAGTGGAAAATATGAAATCAATTCAAATATGTCAGTATATGAAATAAAATGAAATTTCCTCTCATCATCGAGAATAAGGCATGGCCTACCAAATGGTCATTTTGTTCACATATTAAAGTCCAAAGTCTTGGGCTGAATATAGGAAACCAGAGGCATACTTGACATAGTCACTAAGATGGACAGCCTGCCAGGGTTTATACAAATTCTGCTAGTGGCAGCTTCTACCAGGTGAAGAATTCCAATGCACAGGCTGAATGTGTGACCAAGTGCAGTTATGTTTCATTGCTCTGTGATGGAACCAATAACATTTGTTTTGAAAAGCACAGATCTGTGCACTGTATTTAATCTCTAGTGACGGGACAAAACTTGCCCTCAATAGTTGCTTCAGTTCTTCAATTATAGTGTAAAATAAACGGCGACAGATCGTTTTATTCCTTTTGTGTCAACCAAAACACCCATGGGATGCGTAATTCGGTGATCAAAGCCTGAACTGAAAGAAGTTAAGAAAGACTCCAGAATACACTCTGATATCTAATTTGCAAAGGCAGAGCATAGAAGGAAAATCAGTGAATATTCAACTGAAATATTCTCAGGAGCAGTGATCCATGGTAAGAACTGGAATCATTTCAGGCTTGAAGAAAGCTATCTGTGGGAGACTGCTGGGCTACTTTGGGATCACTGCTTTCCATGGACTAAAAATGGAGCGGTCTGTGGAATTTCTAGGTCAACAAGAGGTGCAGAAGAGACACTGAAGCCTAGCAAGGTGAGGGGCTAACCCACATCCTTTATAAGTGGCTAAGGATACTCTGGGCTTATAAATTAGGAAAACCTAAATCTTGAATAGTGTAGCCATGATAATGAATGATGCTATTCACACATCATGAAAAAAGGCTGTGACAAATGAACTGTTTAAGTAGAAAATATATAATCACCATGATAAACCATGTGCTCATTCAATCCATGGTCCAACTTACTAGATGTAAATACAATGTAACTGCAGGGAGAAAGATAATCTGTTCTTTCACGTGTCAGAGAAGGACTTCATCCAACCTCTCCCAGAAGTGAACTTCTGAGGACCAGGAAGAAAGAAACCCAAATCCATCACAGAATATATAAACCAAACTTTAGACAAGGGGCTTACTCCTTGTCATCACCCCCACTGCCCCAGCCTCCTGATTTCTTCCACTCCCCCCAGATAGGAAATGTAGCATGGAAATGACTGAATGGGAGGCATATCCGTTGATGGTGCCATTCCTTCCTTGAAGAGAACTATTTATGAGTCTGTCAGGGAGTGTGAGAGGTGGGGTGGTAACAGCAGCAGATGACACGTCTTCATCCTGATGTTTTAAAGAAGAAGCCATTGCTGCGGAACACTTTTGCTTTAGCTGGCTTTTGCCTTAAGAGGATGCCTGGTTTACTCTTTCTAGACACTTCTTTTGTGGTCTTATGCCCAATCCATATCAGTGCTTGAACATGGGGCAGGGGTCTTTAATCCATCAGAAGTCAAGTTCCAGGGGTCTTTACACAGTCAGAAGTCAAGTTCATATACAGGTGTTGTTTGAATCATCTTCTGTCTGTCTGGGCTATCATGTTCTTGTGAGGGATGTGTGCTTGCAATTTTATGTTTACTATAACATCACTATATCTACGTTACTATAAAATTGCTGACTTCTTGACGCATTTATTTAGAGGGTTCAGGCTCAGGAGTTGGATACTTTCTTAGTGATTTATTCCTAAAACATTGTTTCTGCGTGAAAGTGCCCCCCATTTGGTGTATGTGGAGTATATGTGAGCATATTTGTGTGTATGCATACATGTGTATTATATATACTAAAATTAGTTTGTATTATGAATATTAATTTCAGTGGATCTCTTTTCTATTCTTTTAGTACTTATTCCTTTTCTGAGTTTTCTCTTCTGATTTTTACTAGAGTGATAGATTTACTATTTTACTAATAACTTCTTAGTTCCTCATTAGTCCAGGAAAAGCATATATTCTGTTGCTACTGTTTTTGTGACTACTTTAAAAACGTTTAACATCATATCAGAGTTAAACAGCACCCTACCTTCTTTTCTGGTTCCAATCCTACTTCCTGCCTCCCATGGTTATTAGTGTGCCACTTCTATCTTGCTCTGATGCCTTCCCATGGACGTCATTATTGTTGTTAGTCAAGGTTTGCTTAATGAAAACAACTTACTACTTAACCCCTCCTAGTTCATTATTAAAACCTATTATAGACTTCTGAGTTCTATCTCCTTTTTCGGGAAATGAACCTTCTGTAGTTCCTGAGTATTAAAAAAAACAAAATTGAAAATTTTTTCTTATCCAATCCTTCTTTATAAACAACGTTCCTTTGTGGAGGAGGCTTGAGATACACACTAGTGAAGTGTGGCATGTGAGTGTGAACAAAAGCTATTTAGGGCAATGAGCTTTGGATATGAACACAACCATGAGACTAACACCCAGATCAATGTAAAACAATTCATTTCACCAGATGGCTCTCTCATACCCCTTGTCTATCAGTTTCCATCTCTGCCACTCAGACAGCTATTCCTAACCATTCATTTTTCCTATTTTAAATTTCATATAAATAGAATCACATAATAATCACTCTTGTTTCTGGCCT
Organism: Mesocricetus auratus; assembly: GCF_017639785.1. Lineage (NCBI taxonomy): Eukaryota > Metazoa > Chordata > Mammalia > Rodentia > Cricetidae > Mesocricetus > Mesocricetus auratus. The sequence continues at coordinate 36,552,107 of NW_024429182.1, forward strand.
TTTCACACAACACAATGTTTTTGAAGATTGCTGTGTTTATCTGTGATTTTTTTATTCTTTCTCACTGTGTACTCCATATCATTATCACCCTAAAGTGATAGTTTAAGAGGGTATAGAACTCTGATACAATAATTACTTTTCTCATATTTTGAAAAGATTATCCCAATGCCTTTCAGTCTTTATTATTGCCAAAAAAGCTCTATCCTGCCAATGAAATTGTGTTTCCTTTGAGGATCATTTCCTGTGGCTACGTACTCTCTCCCCTCTAGGTTTAAAATGCTTCCTATCTCTTTGGTGTTCTAAAATTCTAGGTTAAATCATAGTGCCAGTTTGCTTTAGGTAATACTTAAGGACTTCACAGATGTCGGTGTGATTCATCAGCCTATGACCTTATGACCCTTTCATTTCTAAGCCCACTTCAGACATCTGTCCTAGGAGGGAAGATGTGGACTCACATAGAATACCAGTTCATAAAAGAGTGTGATGGACAGAGATTTCATTCTCCTCTTGAGAAGGACCAGCTTATATTTTGCATTGAATGCCTGAATGTACAGCTTATATTGTGCATTGACTGTCTGAATGCACAAGTCAAGTCCTATCTACTACCCTTAGGGATGGGAACTAAGGCGAGCATCTATCTCCAGGGTTAGCAGCCCGCAGCCCCATGACTTGTCTTGTCTGGCTCCTCTGAGTTTCCACTTCCTTCCTCCTACCTGCTGATTTTTTTCTTTTTTATTAAAAATGTTTTATGTGTGATTGTTTTGATGGCATGCATGTCTATGTACCATATACATGCCTGGTAACCTTGGATGTCATCAGAAGAGGGCATCAGATGGTGTCCTGGAACTGGAGTTATAGAAGGTTGTGAACTGCCGTGTGGATACTGGGAATCAAACCTGGGTCCTCTGCAAGAGCAGGCAGTGCTCTTACCAACTGAGTCATCTCTCCAGACCTTCTTTTTCTTTCTTTTGATCTTAATTATCACAGCACTAAAAAAATTGAAAAGGTTTAACCAATTTTTACAGGTCTGCATGGACTTTGTCTACCATGCTGCTAGAAGCTGTATGTTTCCCTTACTTTGTGCCTTTCACCTATAGACTTGTGAGTGCTTAACAGTCGGTTTCCATAGGTAGAGACTTAAATCCTGGTCATTTACTACCATAGCCAACTTGAGCAAAACTGCCTTTTTCCCCTTTCTTTTTTCTTTTTCTTTCCCTTCCTCCCTCCCTCCCTCTTCCTTTCTGCTTGCCTGCCTTCCTTCCGTCCTTCCTTCCTTCCTTCCTTCCTTCCTTCCTTCCTTCCTTTCTTTCTTTCTTTCTTTCTTCCCATGAGACAGGGTTTCTTTGTGTAACAACACTCTCTGTCCTGGAACTTGCATTGTAGACAAGACTGGCTTTGAACTCACAGAGATCTGCCTGCCTCTACCTCCTGGGTGCTGGGACTAAAGGTGTACGCCACCATGCCTGACTACCACCTGCCTTTTAATGAGTTGGATTTAATGCTGCATGATCTGTGTGCCTGATGGGCAGTGCCCACTGGTGCCCAGTAAACTGAGTGCAGTGCTGACACCTTTGACTTGGGCCCCAGCAAAAAGCTGATTGTCTTTTAAAGTCATTTCTTTGTCCTAAGCAAGTTGCTTTTGAACAAGAGTGGTTAGAATACTGTTAGTTTCCAGATAGCCCCATTACCACTCACTAGCCATTTTATACCAGATCTCTAAGTCTCTGTTTCCTCATCAGCAAGAGAAAGATAATAAAGATTCTTATCTTAGAGCGCTATTGTGAAGATAAATATGTGGTTACATATGAAGCAGGTGGTACTCGGTAAACCATCATCAATCATTAATATTATTAAACATGGGAAAATCATTTATTTAGTTAATTTGCCTACCCAGGAAGCAGGTAATGTGTAAGATAATATTCCAGACATAAAGAAAGATGTAGTTGATAAAAGGAATAAAACTGAATAACTAATATAATAATATAGTCTTTGTGTATGTTGGATGCAATGGCAAACCCTTATATGCAGGGATAATTTTTAAGTCTACCAGTGGATGCCTGAAACCTTAGACAGTGACATCACATATATTATATTTTCCCCATAAATAAATACTACATAATGTATGATAATGAATGATAACTATGATAATGTATGCTTTATCAATTAGGCACAGTTGGAGGTTAGCAATAACTAATAATGAAATAGACCTATAATAATATATTGTAATGTATATAAATGAACTCTCTGTCTCTTTATCTCTAAATAGGCTAATTCCTCACTGTACTGCATCATATTTTCACACCATGGATGACTGTAGAAAGCAAAACCACTGATAAGAGTGACTACTCCATGTAAAGTAATCCTTTTCGAATACTACTCAACCAAAGACCATGATCTTGTAATTTCCTCGGGTTAGAGAAGTCCTTTAAAGTCAGGGAGAAAGTTAAGATAGCAAGACATAGCAATGCACAATGAGGCAGGGTCTTGCCTCAGTGTGTAAATCAGTGCCTGGTGAAAGGTTCTGAGGTGAGGGACCACACTGAAGAGTGTATTCTGCAGTGGTAGACTTCTGTGAGGGCGTGACTCACTGTGGGCTCATAACAAACGGCACACTGACTGGGTGTGAGGATCACTGGCTCAGTGTTGGGGAAATAGGGATATTATGTTGTATACAATGCGATGCCACTGTTGTATACACTGTGATACACTCAGGGCCCCAGTCAAGCAGTGACTTCAGATGGGGAGTAGAACCAATTATCATCACATCATCAACGAACATTTAATGAGGAACATCATGTGCCCCAGACTCGCAGGCTCACTGGAGCCTTGGCAGGAGCTATTTGGGGCTACAGTGGCTCTGCCCATCCTATAATTTACTACTTATGGGTCTAGAAGACTAGGGTATAGGTGACTGTGATTATTATATAACAAACATTTCTGCTAGTTGATCTTTAACAGAAAAGTGAGGGGAAGATGGTCATTTTCCTAAGATGAGTTATTTATTATCTTCCCCAAGAATCATCAGTCGAAATCGGTTGCTGCACTCCAAATATAGAGAATAGTTTCCATGTACACTGAAGAGGAATTAGCTGGTCCCAGTAAGTCAAACAAACATTAGGTTTCAACCACAGCAAGATTATACTCTTTAATGTAAATATTTTAGTACTTCCAAAACACTGATTTTTACTGGTTCTACTTGTATTTCTGCTTTCATCAAAAGGTTAACTGTCAATATAGGGATGACAAACACACATATGTACACACATGTATGTATATATGCATATAGTGTGCTTAGTCTGTTTAAAGAGAACAAACTAAATCTACCTAGATAGAAATTTAAAATATATTTGGGTTGTGTGTGTGTGTGTGTGTGTGTGTGTGTGTGTGTGTGTGTGTGTACCATGTGTTTGCAGTGTCTATGGAGGCTGGAAGAGGTCATCAAATGCCCTGGGACTGGAGTTACAGATAATTGTGAGCTGCTATGTGGGTGCTGGGAATCTAACTCAGGTTCTGTGGAAGAGCAGTCAGTGTTCTTAACTACTGAGCCCAAATAGAAAATTTTAATTCAGAACTTAAATATATGACAGTGCTCTTTTAAAATACTGATTTTTTTGTTTTGTTTTGTTTTGTTTTTTCAGCACAGGGTTTCTCTGTATTGCTTTGAGCCTATCCTGGAACTTGATCTGTAGACCAGGCTGGCTTCCAACTCACAGAGATCCACCTGCCTCTGCCCCCAGAGTTCTGGGATTAAAGGTGTGTGCCACCAACGCCTGCCTATAATACTGATTTAAAATAAAAAAATCAAGAAAGTTAAAAACCAATATAATAAAATGGTATTGGCAGACAAGAACGTTACAGAAAAACAATTACTTAGCACTTACTGTCACTACCAATTCCATACACTTTAGCTTATTTCCTTGGAAATAAATGCTTTCTTGAACAGAAATTGAAAACAGATGACACATAAAGTCTTCTGTTAAGCTTTGCTCTGGCCTTTGGCAGCCCTAGGCCAGGCCATTTCATTTGCAAATTGGGTCCTTTTTCACATAAATCTCAAGTATGTATTCCCCTTTCACAGGGGTCTCTTAAGACCATCAAAGAAACACAGCTATTTATATTACGACTCATAACAGTAGCAAAATTATAAAGTAGCAACAAAAATAATTTCATGGTTGGGGGTCACCACAACATGAGGAACTGTATTAAAAGGGTTGCAGCATTAGGAAGGTTGAGAACCACTGCTATAAACTTTAAATGACCCAAATTGGAAAGACCGTAAATAAGATGGATTTCAGAATCTTGCACATATTGATTCTATCTTTGGTAATACATTTAGGTAAAAGGGATAGCCAGCTCCACCTGTCACTTTTCTACCTAGAAATGACTTATTTTCCCCGTCCATAATAGTGGATACCTTGTGAGTGACTGTCCTCTCTCAGGAGCAAAGGGTACAATATCAGAGCTTCCCTTAAAGGCTGAAGTGCAGAGTCACCCTGCTGCTGACGTGGTTCTCAAGATACAATTTATATCCTCTGAAGTGAAAACAGTCCATGTAATTCAGAAGCAAAATGGTTACTATGTGGTTTAATTACATGGTTTATAATTTGCCTGGATATCAAACCAGGGCAGGGCCATAAGCTTGTTCCCCTTCACCTGGTGCCCATGCACAGAGAATATATCACTTCCAATTTAACAGATGACTTTCCTTTAGTTTCTAGCCAACTTTCCTGTCCATCAAGACCAGATTGCTGAAGGACAGGATGTCCCTGCTAAGCAGCTCAGCATCCCCTGGCCCCTGAGACTATGATGACCAACTTTCCCAGTGTCCCCTGGCCCCTGAGGCTCTGGTGACCAGCTTTCCCAGTGTCCCCTGGCAATCTGGTGACCAGCTTTCCCCAGGATGCAGAGAGGACAGGAAGGAGGGCACTGATTATTTCCATAGAACCCACTGGGCTTTTGTTGATGTGAAAGTCACTAGGACAGAGTGTCAAGAAATACAAGCTACCCACTCTGAGAACAGTGTAGCAGCTCCTCAATGAGGCATTCACAGAAGCTGCAGGTGTCTCACAGCCCTGTCTCCCACAAGTGCACCAAAAATGTTACTCCCCAACCCTGAATTTCAGAACCTCTGCCCAAGCATTCACTCTGACTTCTGCACTTCCAATAAGCAGGTCTCTGTTTCAGGCAGACGAGTGATTGAACTCACACCCGAGCACAGTTAATCTGAGGCTGGAGGAGCAGGAGTAATTTAATCTCTGCAGCAATGCTCTGAACCCAGTGACACCTGAAATGGACTCAATTCCAAATGACAATCTCCTCTCCAGAGCTTTATGGATATTAATAGAGCCATCACAGAGCAACATTTAAAAACAAAAGCATGCCTTCATTTTCATTCGCAACTTTTCTGAACTCACAAAGGCCCATTCCCTCTCATTTTCACAGGTAATGGTGTATTTCAATGAGGTAGGCTCCTCAGGTCACATGACCCCTGCGTGCTCTTGCTCAGTTGGCCGCAGGGAAAGTCATGATTTCAATCTGTCATGTTTCTAAGTGAATACCCAATGTGTGCACTAGTGAGTGAGCAGTTGGGAAGAGGTCATGGCATCTCACAGATGTCAGGGTGGCTATTGTATGAAAATCAGAAAACAGTTTGGGCAAGACTGCAGGAACTGGAACCATAGAGCATAAATGATGGGGACAAGGGGTGGGGCAGCTGCTATGGAAGACAGAACACTGTTTCTGAAAAGATAAAAATGGAATGACCATATGTCCCGGCAACTCCTCCTCGCTAGGTTTCTGCTCATGAATCGGAGACCTCAGCATTCCTAACAAGGAACACACCACCCCGTTTGGGCCCAGAGTCTAGTAACACTTTTAGAAATACAATAGTGGTAAGGTAGTTAGTTGAAAAGTTGCAGATTGGGTAAACAAGGAAGAAGAAAGGCCATCTTCCTTTGGGGTTCCTTGGATAGCATGGGGCATAGGGCTAAGAAAAGGAAGCATCCAAAAATGCCAGATCTAATCTTGGAGCAATAGCAGGAAATGGCCGTAGAAACCTCTGAACAACCAAAATAAGAAGGTGAACTGTCAGTCAGTTTCTTAAGCTCATCAATCATTTCAGAAGCCACCTGCCCAAAGACCCTCCTGGTGGCAATGTGCCCTCCCTGCTCCAGGGCCTTCCAGCGTGTCCTGAAACACTTCAGTATGCCTCTGCCCTAGACCAACTGTGTGAGAACTGAGGAAAATACCCAGCTAGTGTGGCACCATATGCCTATTCCCATTCCCTTAAGTGTCTACCCCCACTAATGATCCAAGGGGCATATCCCTATCAGGTCTCTGTGGACAGCCAAGGGCCTATCACATATCACCTTCAGCTGCTGTTATTTCCCCCTACGAGAATGAGAATGTTATCTTCTACTCCTATCGCACCGCTTCTCTCACAAGACATTACTTCTCTTGGTATCTGGGTAAGCAGCCTGACACCCACCGTTTCCTAGGTAGCACTGTGGCAGCAACTGAGACTCCATCTTTCTCCATAAACTCCAGGTCTTCTCACTTATCCAGTCCTTCCCTTGTTTAGCGAGGTCCACCATACCACCTCACACCCATAATGTCTGTCCTTCACCTTGGCCTCAGCATGGCTTCCAACTGTTCCCTTTTAGTTGTTTCCTCTTTCCTAAGACATTCTCCATTCTGAAGACAGTGCCCTTTCTATAACAACACATGTCTACTTTTCATGTCTTTTTCTATTTTAAAATGCTTTGGTGGCTTCTACTGTTCTAGAGCAAGACAATGGCTTTCTGTTCAGAACCCAGTTAAGTCTGTCATGTGCTGAAAGACTCCCTAGAAAACACCCTTTTTGGCCCTCAAAAAAGCATCGTTCTTTGGTCAAAAATGCAAAGTAAGGGAGATGGACCAGAAAGGGGGATGATTATATTCTTATACGGGCTAGGCTACCTAGTTGCTTGCCCAGTTGTCTCTGGGGGACAAGGTTCATGTTTCAATTATAGAAGAGCTAGAAGACACTAGAATGTCCTGAAAAGGCACCATGCAGAATTTCACAGAAGGTCCATGATCCCATGTTAACAGTAGCAGCAGAGCAAAGCCTCAGTAGCAACCATAGCCTTCTCTAAGCCTATAATGAATCACTTCTTTCTCTAAATGTCTGAATCTGGGGAGAAAGATTCTAGCCAAGCACTCTAGTTTTTATGGTGTAATCTGCTATTTGAAACAAGAGAACTAATTACATCTTCCACTTAATTGCTATAAAAATGTGACCAGAATGCACGCATTCTATCATGGGTATGCCAGCAGAAGGAACAACAGCCTGTCCCCAAAGTTTCTGGTTGTCTCTGCTAGAACTTTCAGAGTGTCTCAAAAAATGAACTCTGACCCTCATGTTTTCAGTCAGCAGTGGAAGAGGACACACCTATGTAAGTATTTTAGAACTGTGGTCACTTGAGGATCTTGGAAAGCAAAGGTATGGGCAGTGACACAATGAAGTGGCTAAGAGTGAGTCCTGCCTTTCAGCTGCTGTGTGTGTACTCGTGCTCCACATCTGGCTCTCAGGTGTTACATGGTGGCATTAACAGTGGCTGCCTAGTGGGATTACCATAAAGACACAGGAAACAATGGGAGTCAAGGCTTAGGACAGCGTCTGGCATGTCTTGGGCAATCTCCATCAGCTCTGTTAATGTCAACCAAACTACTGGAGGTGTATTTGGGCCAGAATTTCAGACATGAACTTTGCAGAAGTGCCTAGCAGTCACAGTCTGATCTGCTGGTGGGAAAGAATGCTTAAAACTGGAAGATCTAGAAGAGGAATGAACAAAGGTTGGCCCCTTCCCTCAATGTAATGTTCGCTTAGCTATAGGCAGATATGTGTTAATTTTGTTACCTTTCCAGGAGGCTACCTTTTTTATTGAGGTGTGACTTTATACACATAATCTCATCACATCTATAAGCTGGGCACGCATGCTTAAAACATGGTTTTCATGTAATAAATGAAAGCCAAACAGAGCTTTTCATGCTATACAAGTATGAGAATATATATTACATGTATTGATTTCAACATTATAGTGTATTCGTGTCACTGGTTCTCAACTGGGGACCATTTTATTACCATACCCAAGATAGTTGTCAATGTCTGGAGTCATTTGTTGTGTGTGTATGTGTGTGTGTGTGTGTGTATGTGTGTGTGTGTGTGTGTGTGTGTGTGTGTGTGTGTGTGTAGACAGAGAAGCAAAGGCTAATGATTCTACTAAACTCCATACACTGCACAGTCCATTTGCGATGGTTAAATAATACAGTTCCCTGAAAGGTTTACTTGTTGAAAACTTGATCTTTGACAGGTAAAACTATTAGGGTGATTGGATCACAAGGGCACTAACTTCATCAATGAATAAACCTACTGATGGAGTTCATAGCTGGATGGACTCTTAGTAAGCAAGGCCTTGTTGGAGGAAACTGGTCATTGGGGATATTCCTTGGAAACCATACATTTCCCTGCTGTGATCTATCTTGCTTCAGGCTCTAAGCAATGGGCTTGGACTGAAACCACCAGACTAAATAAATCTCTCCTCCTTTAGTTCTCTAAAACATTCTGTCACAAAGACTAAGGTAATCATGGAGAAGAGGCTGAGGTTGAGCTGGTGTGGGCAGGACCGCTGTGTAATCCTAACCTCCAGGCATGATATGGCTGTTACATTCTTGTGTTCACAGAATCTGGGCTCACCTAAATAAGAGCTCCACAGGACTGGGCCTCTGGAACACCCTGTCATAGAAATGGGAGGGGCTCACGCCTGTCATCCCCAGCACCCCCACCTCGAACATTTATAATGGTTGATGAGGAGGGAGAGAGATTTTCTTTTGTGTTGTGGCCACTGGTAAGGTATCCCAGCCCCGGTAAAGAGCTCTAATAAAACCCATCGAGTCACACCCCAACCTGAAAAACAGGAGAGAAAATAGAAGAGAACTAGTAGGGAAGAGGAAAGGGATTATCAGGAGTGGTCAAGAGAGGGTAAGGGGGTAATATGATCCAAATGTATTATGTACATGTATGGAACGTCATAGTGAAGCCTACTATTAATCCATATATGCTAATGAAACATTTTTTAAAACCTGAAGAACAGATCACTCTACAAAGAATGATCCAGTGCCAGGGCTGAGCAACCATGAAAAGCCTATGCACCTGTTTCTAAAATGCATACTAATGAGGCTGCCGGGGGCAAAAAGTGCTACCATTGTGAAAGGAAAACTTTGTTCAAAGGACTTAACAGTCTTTGGAAAAAACAGCAACAGCAACATCCAAACCACTGGACTACAGGAGTGAGGCTCAGTCTTAAAATTTGGGGCTGGAGGGGGGCTTGCTTTCTTCTGGGATAACACTGATTCAAAAGCCCTGCACCTGGGAAAAAACTTCCTAGAGTCTTTCCTTCTTCCTAGACAGATGAGAGTAGCTGAATGGAGCTCCAGAATGGATTAAGTCAGGCTGCCAGACATGCACTTTTTACATTGCAGATTCTTGTTCCCCTGCCAGGTGGGTCAGGATTGAAAAGAGGATTAAACGTATTCTGAGATAGAGTCTGAGAATATTAATTGGACATCTGAGAAGCTTGAAGGGGCTGGTAACACACTGTCAGTCTTTCTAGAGCAGTGGGTCTCAACCCTCCTAATGCTGTGTCCTTTTAGTACAGTTCTTTATGTTGTGGTGAGCCAAGCAAAAAATTATTTCACTGCTACTTAATAACCGTAATTTTGCTACTGTTATGACAAATCATTATTTAAATATCTGATATTAAGGATACTTGATGTGCCCCGGCAGAGTGGTTCTCAATCTGTTCTAGAAGATGAGCATGGCACAGGCTTGGGACTAAAAGCCCGATTACCATATCTTTCTAATAAAAATATTTGTTTTCACTAATCTTAAACATGTGTATATGCGCATGGGTTTGTGCACTTGAATGCAGGTTCCCAAAGAGGCCAGAAGAGGTTGCTGGAGCCCCTTGGAGCAAGAGTTACAGGAGATTGTGAGCTGCCCAGCTGTCCTGGGAACTGATCTCTGGTCATCTCCATCCTCCACATCCATCTCTACAACCCTCAGCACATCTTAGTAAGAGTTACTTGCTGGGCCTGGGGATGTAGCTCAGTGGTACAGAACTTACCTAGCATGTGCAAACTTTGGGGTTTCCTTCAACTGACCACACACATACAAACAAACAAACAGACAAGCAAACAAAAAAACAAATAAAAACTTCCCCTCCCAGACACAACTTGCTTAGTTCATTTGTGTTTAATATAAATGGTATTGAGTGTTTACTACATACTAGGCAATGAGGACACACTCTTGGCTTCCCTTGGCTGGAGATGGAGGCATTCATCATAGAAGAACAATATCAATATCATAGTATCACCTGATACTCATGGAATCTCACCAAAAATCCAGGGGATAATCTGGCAGGGTATCCAAGGTAGTTCAACAGCGGATTCCTGGAACAGAACCTGTCAGCATGCAAAGCCACAATTCTCAAAGTTGTAACTAGAAATACATGCTGCAGCCAGCACATAAGCACAGAGGGTTTTGTTTTGTCTGTATGCATGAAATGCATGTCTTTTTGCATGTGTACATGTGTACATGTGGATATGCATATATATATATATGTAGTGTGTGTGTGTGTGTGTGTGTGTGTGTGTGTGAGATCATGTGTGTGGAGGCCATAGGCAGATGACAGGAGCCTTCCACTGGTGCTCTCCACCTTATCTTTAGAGACAGGGTCTCTCACTGAACCCAGAACTCACCAATGAGCCAGAGACTCCAGGGAGCCAACAGTGTCTGCTCCCACTACCTCCTATATTGTGGGTATAGGAAGGCATGAGTATGCCTGGCTTCTACAGAGGTGCCAGAGATTCGAACTCAGGTCCTCATGCTTGCACAGCATATGCTTTACCAAACTGACTTGTCTCCCTAGCTCCTACATGTAGTTGTAATAGCATGAAGTTAGGAGTTCTCATCATTAAATATGACTGTTTTTGAGACTGTTTATCTATTTTTTAAATCTTTTATTTCGAGATAGGGTCTCACTCTAGCCATGGCTGTCCTGGAGCTCCCTGTGTGGACCAGGCTTGTCTCAAACTCACAGAGATCCACCTGCTTCTACCTCCTGGATTCTGGGATTAGAGGCATGTGCTGTCATACCTGCCTATTCTTTTTCTTAAATTTGAAGTGACTCTGCAAAAAGGGTTTGTGTCCTTTTTTTCTAATAGAGATTTATAAACAGATTATGACAGAATGGTTCCTGGGAAGGAGACAAAGCCCCTACGGTCCCAGGATGAGCCATTCTAGCTTGTTCTGCTGCTGGTCTAAGAAGCCAGGCAACACAGTCATAAGGAAGTGCCTGTCACCTTCTCTGTGACATTCTCACCCACATGACAAGTTCTAACAACACAGCTGCAGGCCAGCTTCCTACTCATCCTTCACAGCACTGCAGGGGCCACACAAGAATGTGAGCAGACTCTGAATTAAATCACACTTCACTCCAGAGACACTGATCCCTGAAGCCTATGAGGACACTCTGGGTTTGTTTGGGAAAGTGCTCAAAGAAAAGCAATATTGTGTTAAAAAATCAACAAGACCAATTTAAGCCCAACAAAACAAGCCCTTCTGGTTTCCATTATCATTACACGAATAGAGTAATCCTCCTTGCAGATAAGGGTGGAGGGGAGTTCCAGGAGGCCTGGCTCACAGCATGACTCTCTTTCTCCTGGGTTCTCCACTGCTCTGGGGTTGTGAGGAGGCCAGTTTCCCTGGGTTTTAAGAAGCTATGAGTTAGGGGGGCACTGTGCAGACTTCAGACTTCTCTTGCCCTCTGTTCAACATTTATTTCTCTGTAAACCCAAAGCCAGGTGAAGCAGAAGCATACTTTTATTATCAGCTGGTAACTTTTGAATTTTTAAGATGGTAAATATGCTATTTATTGGATAAATGAATGCCAGGGCTGATAAATTATTTTTCGGTAATTCCAGAAATTATGAAGTCCATATAATTCACTGTAATAATTATTTCTCTATAATATGGAATACTATATGGATGCTATCTTTTCTGAGAATATTTAATTACATGCATAATAAAATCCCTCACTAGAATGTTAAATGATACATATAAAATATAAAACTAGGTAATTACAACCATAATTTTTAAGTGGGCATACACAGAGAAAGAGAGGGAGAGGAAAAGAAGGGGGAAAGGGAGAGGCAGAGGAAGAGAGAGAGACAGACAGAGACAGAGAGACAGAGAGACAGAAAAAGAGAGAGAGAAGTACTAATGGTAGTTTTTGATGGTATAATTATCTTAGTAAATTTTTAAACTTCTGCAATGAACATTTATCACTGTGTAAGGGAAATGCAGCTTTCCCCTGTTTCTAGTGTTGGTAACTACCATTTCACAGTCATATAAGATTCTAATAATTATTACTCTTTTGAGAGGAAAAGCAGATCATGTCAATGTTTTTACTATTCTAGGTTGGGTATTCTTTGTCTAACAGGCATGGAATCAGAGTCCCAAGTTTTCAGATAATGGAATGCTTACAAGGACTTGCGTGACCGAGCATCCACAGGATCTGAAATGCCCAAATCCTGAGGTTCTGAGTGGTGGGTCTGCATTCAGAAGTTATGGCTTTTGGCGTGTTTTGGATTTCAGGTTAGGGATGCTCACCCTATACCCTTTCACCCTGAATAAATTTCTGCCTATGCTACTAAAAATTTTAGACTGCTAATGATCCAGCCATGCTAAGAACATTGCAGAGATTCAGGCACAGGTATCGTTCTCCCTGGATCCTGCTTTCCAGGCCCTTCATAGCTCAGTGATGAGATGGAACAGAATGAGATAATGTACAGAGCTCCTGCATACTCAGGGCACCCAGAGAGATGGGCTGCTGTTGTGGTCTCGCTCCTCCTCCACCCCTCCCCAGTCATCCAGCACTCACCCCAAGCCAAGGAAGTAGCAGAAGTGGACAGAATATTCCACTGCTCTCTGCTCCCTTCAGCGTCTACTGCCTTATGTGTGTGGTTATCCCACACATACATAAACATAAACAATGTATGTATCACACACAACACCACATACACACATGTATTCTCTCTCTCCCCCTCCATCCCCCCCCCTCTCTGTCTCTCTCTCAGGCCCAATCTCCATCCATTTATTGCTGCATTGTTCTAAGTGAATCAACTGAACAGCAAGGGTTAGTATCCTCCCTGGGAGACAGCACTCTGCTGCAGAGAGCATGGACTTTGATGAGGATACAAATCACACTGACAGGTTGGGAAGGCTCAAAGCTGGTCAATTTCCTCAGCTTCCGCAGCTGCAGAGCAAACAGTGGCTTCTACCTTGCAGCCCAGTCATCTTTCCACTGCTGTGTGGTTTTCCTCCTTCCCTGACCTGTTCCTTCTACCTTTGTCTTATTGGGTTAATGAAACTGGTACTATTTGAACGTTTTTCTCCAATAAAGATAGTAATAATAGTCAGAGTGTATGCTCATGCACACCTATTTATACATCTCCAAATACATGTTTTTCTAATAAGGCAAATATCTTAAACATGATAGCTATTCAAATGTGAGTCAGTCTCTGGCCTGGGTAAACATTACCTGCATTTATACCTAGGTGATGTGGGGCACAGGGTTCTTGGTTTTCAAAAGGCCGTCAGAATGATCATGAGCTTGCTAAACTTTACAAACCATCAGCACAGAGCCTCAATCCTGCATTCCTGCATCATAGCCATGGCCTCTCCAACTATAACCTCCCCTTTGCCTTCCATCTTAAGGGGCAAACATTTGCTTCTCTATACACTGAATTGAAAATGGAAGTCAGTAGATTAATAAGTTAATATTTGTAAAGCCCATGTTTATGGAGATAACATGCAACAAAAATAAAGGTGTCGGTCTCTTATTGAACTCTTGGGAATGAGACCTTGTGAGGTTTCTGGGGAATAAGAGATGAAACAGCATAAAGGGTCGCTTGGTTCTTGGAAGCTGGTATGCTTGTTTATTATGACTTTAGGGCACAGGAAATATATTGGCAAGAAACTTAAATTTTTTATATGACTAAGAAACAGACCCAGAGTGACAAAACTTGAAATAATAATGAATAATTGTAAAGATATAGGGAGGAGACAAAGGTAGACAAAGGGGAGCCCCAAGGGACTGACCCTACATCATATGTAGCCTTCATGGGTTTTAAAAAAATTTTCTAGTGAGGACCCACTGTGATACACCTGATGCAGAAGGAACAATGAAACAAGGGGGATGCTTTGGAAAGAGCATGGACCAGTCAGGACCATCAAGGGAAGGAAAGAGCATGGACCAGTCAGGACCATCAGGGGAAGGAAAGAGCATGGACCTGTCAGGACCATCAGGGGAAGGCAGTTTACGAGTTGAGACAGCTTGGGAGTGAAGTAACAGCATGAGGAGATGTTATTCAATTAAATAATAATAATAAATTAATGATAATATTATCATTATGAGACAGGATTGCCCCAAACCCCCAATTCTGCTCAGCATTTTGAGTGGTGGGATTGCAAGAATGTACAACTATGTCTGGATTATCCACATAGAATTTTGTAAAGGATAGCATTATTATAAATGTGGTACCACTTCACATAAGGGGAATATGGGCATCAAAATTAATACAATCTAGTAACTAAGCTGGGCGGTGGTAGCACACACCTTTAATCCCAAAACTTGGGAAGCAGAGGCAGGCAGATCTCTGTGAGTTAGAGGCCAGCCTGGTCTACAAAGCTACACAGATAAACCCTTTCTTGAAAAATAAAAAAAAATTAATACAACCTAGTAACTAAATAATGCTCATTCTTTAGTTACCTAAAATCATTCAACTCTCTCTGTTTGACCTTTCGACCAAGGCCAAGTATAAAGTCATCTGGCTAATATTCCAGGGAATATTTCACTTAATTTATATCCTTTATATTTTATACGATTCATAACAGGTCCAGGGAGGTAAAAAGAGTTATCTGTGGTTATACAGTTAAAATTCACAACTGGAATTCTTCCTATGTGGCAGCAATGTAGACAACTACCAGAACCCACACTGGCCTTGATGTAGAAACCCTGTTGTCTCCGGGGACTCTGGCCACACTCTCTTCTGCACTTCCTAGTCAATCTAACACAAAGCACGTGAGCTTTGCTGTGCTGAAGGTAACTGCTAAAGGAGTCTGAGGGTGAATTAGCAAACATCGATTGCAGTTTCTCCCTGTAGACTCTCGAGTGAGAAATTAAATCAAGCAAAATGAGAACATCCTAGGATCTGTGGCAGGGAAGCCTGGCCAGTTCCACCATGGCAGGAGAAACGGATACCCAGTGCCCCTTTGTGCTCACTAGGCTACACTGGTACACAAAATCTAACCATGGAAGTAGTCTGTGTCTTGCAGACCCTACTACTGCCAGCAAGGCACAACTGCCCCAACATGGCTTCCTTTGTGAGCATGGCACACCCCAGTATTCGGAGCCTAAGGTCAAGATTTTAAGCATCTTTTGAGGTTCAACTCACACAATTGAGGGGGAAGGGAGTGATTTCACCTTCACAGACTTTTCTTCTAAATTCCACTCAGAACTCTTGGTAGAAGTGACTTTGAGATTACAATCTGGTTGAAACAAGCACACTGTGTATGTGCTTTAAATACCAAGCTGTTGTTTCTAAAATGCTAATTTTCATATCTTATGACAACTAAGAAATCAATCATCTTTCACTGTTGGGTTTTATACAGAAGGCTGGGAAGATGTCAAAGGTTGGGAGGGGGAGGAAGCAGGAAGACCCCCAATTTGGACACCACTGGTGCCATCTCTGTGCTTTCCCTTGTAGAGACCGTCCCCATGTAGAGACATGCAGTCTGTGTGCTGTAAGACAGATCATTTTATCAAAACTGCAAACTTAAAGTACATAGCTCCGTGAGGACAGGGGCATTGTCTTTGTGAACATCACTGCACCGAGCACCATGTCAGTGCATACAAAGCACTAAACGCTTGTGACGTAGATGGATGGGTGGATGCTGGATAGATGGGTGTGAATAAGAAGTATTTGGTTAAACATAGCTTTATAGAAAACCCATTCTTTGGGCAGACAAAAGTGGATTAGGACATGGAGTTCCAGCAATAATTGAGTTCTGTTTCCTAGAAGGTCAATGACAGTGAAAGGGGACAAATAGGACACCATTTGTTAGGCAGCTGCCAGTTCTGTGGAAAAAATACCCGAGCTGACCTACTGGAATGGGGCAAGATTGGTTTGGGTTCATGGTCTCAGGAGTGGCAGTCCACGGTCACTTGGACGGGTTGTTTTGGACCCACACAAGGGAGAATATCCTGTTGAGAGTGACACACAGTAGAACAAAGTCACCATCTCACAGTAGCCAGGAAATAAAGATCTCAGTATCCTCTTCAAGGGCATGCTCCTGGTGAGTTAACCATTTTACCACCTGCCAATAGTGCCATAGGCTGGTGACTAAGCTGTTAGAACATAGCATCTGGGAATATTTTAGACACAAATTATAATATCATATTCTCCTACTTAGCGATTTCCTGTTCATAATCTTGTGATTCATACAGACTTCAACTACAGAAAGAATGTTTATATTTTCTGCTCATTTTTGACTTGAATTCCCTAGTTAAAGTATAGATGGGTATATTTTATATCCATTTATGTAATAAAAACAATTTCATGCTCACAGTAGCCCAAGCCTGGGGTTAGACCTACTTTACTGCTAAGTAATTTGAGGTTTCAAAAAAATGGGGTAACTTGTCCAGGATCAAATGTATCAAGGGGAATGGTAGGGGAATCAAACCCAGGGTGTGTGGTTTTTAAATCATCGCTCTTAAGCACCTTACCAGTGCTCTTATGATGTACACAAAGTGGTAGATGTCAGTTATGCATGCTGTCTGACTTCCTGTATATACGTCATAGCTGAAAGCAAGGGGGAAAACAGTGTGTGTGTGTGTGTGTGTGTGTGTGTGTGTGTGTGTGTGTGTGTGTTTAGGAGAGAAAAAGAAAAACCAATTTGGGAATAGATCTAATTAGATGCTTGCACATTTTATCCCAGTTCTCAAAAGCCAATTAACTGCAGGAGTAGTTTTTATAGCTGTGAGCACACCTAGCTGTATCAGACAGCCTTTAACCCACAGCTGTGATTATCTGTAGTCATTATGGATTTTTTTCTTCTTAAAAATATACCTATATCTGCTCACTGTGACCATTCTCAAAACACAAATCCAAACTTAACAGCAGACCTTTCCAGGATGACAGAGACAGCTATGTGAGGCGCCCACAGCTGGCTTTCCGTCCTTGAGGAACTCATTTTTAAATGCCTGGACAGCACGTGGATGCTCTTTTGCTTGTCAATCTCCATTGACTGATTGATTGCAGCTGCCAAGAGCCTTGGTGGCAGAGTCCCAGCCTGAATCTAGGTTTCATGGGTGGGTGCTGTGGTAAATTGAGATGTCCACTCGGGGCACACAGTATGGACATCTTTAGTGAAATAACACTGAGTGCATATTCATGTACAAATTCCCTTCTTCAAATTAAGGCTTAGAAACCTTTACACCGATCAGAGAAACCCAGACTGAACTCGAGATGGAGAACAGATGCTAAGAAGGGCATTCAGACCGTACGCCAGTGGTCATTGCCTATCCTCTTGACCAGTACTAATCAATTCTGTTGGTGGGCTCTGCATGTGCTGCAGTAGTAGCTCATGTGTTTAGTATGTGTGAGGCCCTGATTTCAACCCTCAGCACCACAAAAAAATTAATTCTATTGGTAGTTATCAGTAGCCCATTATTCTAGCAAAGCTCCAAATTCCTCCCCACAATGGTCTGACACCATCTGATTGGGCAGGACTCTGAGTGAAGTTTGACTAGGGTAAGGTCATTTTTTCTGTAGGAAACTTGCTAACAGGCCTCCTTTGGGAAAGTAAAAGCGTGAAATGCTTTTCACTCCAGTGAATGGTGTTCCGCATGACACAAGGATTGAGTTTACAGAAGCCTGCAGGCTACAGAAAGTCCCTTCACACTCTCCACTAAATAAGCTCCAAGTGTCCCTCTGTGTCACCTTGGCAGTTCATGGGACCTTTCTTAGGCAGTTAAGTAAGAGGAAGATCTACTGGGAGCTCCGTAGTTATCTCCACACCGAATAGCTGGATTATTTGAAGATTCCTGATGGATTCTGATCTGGATCGGTCTTTGACATGGCTCTATGAGCCTCTGACATCTTATATAATTTATAATACTGCATTTCCTTAGCAGTAGGCAACAGAGATCAAAGATGGCCCCGATTAGTGACGACACCCACACACCCTGCAGATGGCATCATCTTTACTCTCCCTTTTCCGGCTTTGTTGTTTTCTAGTGTGTCAGACCTAAATCAAATCCAGGCAACACAGCACACCATTTAAATTGCCAGAGTGTCAAAATGCATCTCCCTTAACCCTGCCCTGCCATTTCTTCACCTCAGATTACATGTTTCCCCGACCACTGCTATTATTTCTGTTGCAAGGGAAAATAAGATCGGTCACCGAGGCTCCCTGAGAAAACATCCCTGACATTTACCTTAGCACATCCAGAAAGCTCAGCGCACCGCATGTCTCTGAGGGGGGAGGGGAGAGGCAACCAAGTCCCGTCTCCTTCAATAAAGCTTCATGATATAAAAGGACAAATTATTTTGCTAAGGAGGCACATAGTCTAATGTGCGCTATGGTGGGGTTGACTGCAGGAAACTGCCATACTTTAAGGACAATTATATTTTTCCCTTTGAAATTTGGTTTCAACACATGAAGACAGAGCCATAAACAGACCAAAAGAGTAGTCTTACACAGCAGGCATCCATATTTATCAACTGTATGGAGGAAAACCTCTGCAGGAAGCATATTCCTTCATGACAATGCCTCGGTAGGGAACCAGAGACACCGAGAGGAGATCTGAATTCCTACCCTTCTCACCTAGAGAAGAGCAGATCTGAATTCAGTTCCTCCCTGCATTTCTTCTTTCTAATGTGTGAATACTAAGTTTCTTCAGTTACTGGGCCTTAGTTTCTTGGGGGGGGGTGATTTGGGGATAAGGATCAGGGCTTGGCTTCTCAGAATCTGCCTGAAGATAGTGGGCAGAATGGAGACCTGTTTGTGTGTTACAGTCCAGCATAGTGTAGTTGTTGACAGAGTCCTGGACTGAGGAGAGCCAACACATTAGTGGTCTTGGTAGGACAGCTGAATTAAACCGTTGCTTGGCGACTCCTACAAAAGTAGGAGGTCCTCTTTTTAGTGACTACAGCTAAGATGTGAAGAGAAAGCTAGTTTTCTAGCAAATGGACAAACCAATTCTAAGAGTCCATAGGCAGCTAACCAGTACCTAAAGTATTAAGGAGAGCCATGATCTGTTCACAGATTAAAAGCTCAGACAGGGACAACTCTTTCAGAGCTCAGTTCCTCCTTTAGTCAGTATGGGATCTACACAGTTTCTGCTGCAGCTCAGACACACCTCCTCTGTCAGTGCCCAAGGCTCTCCACCCATGAGACCTGGATAATGACATGGAAATGTAAGAGCCTAGGATACTAACCCCTGGACTTTGGTCAAACAGATGCGCACGTGTCTCTTGCTCCTCTCAGCTCAGGTTGCTTCCACTCCTGCCTCTCCTCCCTCTTCCAGTCAAGCCTCTTTCTTCATGAAGAGAGAGACACCACTGCACTGTCCTGCCCTCTCTTTTGGAACTCTGCTAACATGGCCCTCTCTCATTCTGGCCTCATCCACATTAACTGCAGTTTACCAGTTCTGCCCACTACTGATGGCTCCTTCTTCTTCTGGGGACTTAGCCTTTTCCCTAATCGCCTAGTTACCTACTTTCTCCTGCTTCCTCAGTCAGGAAGATGAGGTGAGACCCATGCAAGCTGGACTCTGTCATGCTACTTTAGAACAAATTCTGGATAGGCTCACAGTATGTATTCGTCGAGTGAATGAATAAATGAATGAGGCTAATGAATGAAGAAAGAGAAAACCAACCTATACAAAAACCTTGGGTGGTAATGGATATGACAACAAGGATTTATTTTAAATCTGTAACAGCACTGCAAAATTACCCTGCATCAATCAGATGGTGTTCTTAAGAATTCTATCTTAAGCTCCTATATCTCAAGTAATTATACTAAAATGGTGTTATTAGAGCTAGCTCAAGAAAATTATCCAGCAAATGAATGGGATTTCAAAAGAAAAAAATCTTAAAAGAGATTTCTAATTACATAGTTTAAAAAATTACCAGAGTTTCTGTCTGATGCCGCCCTGCATTTTATGAAAAGCCCTGGAAAGCTGCACATTTTATGGCCCACCTCCTCTCACCCAGACAGCGATCTTGAGGTTATTGTGTGTGGTCCCGTAAAATTACTAAGAGCTTGGGCTCCATTGTACACATTAGCCAGCTGAGGTCCCCAGGCAAGTGCCTAGCCTCCCTAGGCCCCCATGGGTGCATCTCCTAAATGTGGATAACAGTACTGAGCTGGAAGGGATTGGCAAACATTCAAATGCATCATTCAGCATAATGAGCCCTGAACAAATGTCAGGCTCCATCTCGCTGCCTTTCCACTACACACAGGTTAGCTGAAGGACAGCATGGTTTGCAATCTATCACCCTGCTGGGGTGTTTGCAAAATAAACTTCATCGGATGCTCTTGGCTTTGGTTTGTCTTTCCAAACTTCTCCCACTGTAAGGAAATGCTGATTAACCCAAATAAAAGTTCAGTACATCCATCCATATTTATATATACAAACACTTGTATATACACATGTACATATGGCATTTGCATCGTGCTCATTTTCTCTACAGGACTTGGGGTCCCTAAAGGAGGTGATAGGTGAAAAGGGCCAACGATTGTTGAGTATGTATCAGATCCTCTAGAAGTTTTGCATTTAATGCTCACAAGAAGCTTGCGTGGTGGTCAATATATCATACTTATCTTCTACTTATCCAGTAACTGAAGAGTTATGTGGTATTTATTTGCTGTACCTTTAAAAGGTAGACAGCAGTTTAAGATGGAGATGCAGGGAGCACATTTTTGGAGAATATCTGTACAAACTGGAGCGATGATGATGTATGCATTTCTGGATGAGAAAAGCCCTGCTTTATTTCTGCACTGTGTTTATGTTTTTCTCAGTAGCTGATGATGAATTCTGACACTTGTTTAGTACCTGTGTGAACAAGTGGCTTCCCATGAGTCCCACAGAAGTGGAGTGCAGGGTGCTTTCTCACTCAGGTCTGTTCGTATCTCTGTAAACTTGATTTGGTTCTCAGTCTTTCTCAGGTACAAAAGATGTTCTTTGAAGATGCTAGTGCACAATGGAACTGATCTTTGTGGTGTTTGATAGAAAATCAATGATCCTTTTTGTCCCTTTTCTTTGTTCTTTGTCATCTCAGAGTTTCTACCAGTGTATTCAGTGACAGACAGCAGACAGTCATGTTGTGCAGTGTCAGTGGTTCTGTCCCTTTGACACTATGCACTTTTATAATAGGTGTTAACATCTTATGCAGAATGCTCTGTTTCCAGTGCCAAAGGTTTAAGTCGGACCTTGTGCATTTCTGCTCTTTTTAAAACTGGTCTTGACACTCTCACCCTGAACTCTTGGGGGAGGCTCTAGGCCCTGCCCTGTATGAAATGGACTATGGACACCCCCATGGAGGGCCTCACCCTCCCTGGGGAAATGAGGGGATAATGGGGGAGTTGGGGGGAAGGCACGGGAGGAGGGGAGGGAAAGGGAGAGGGACCTGGAACTGACTTGTGAACCAACCATGTTTCTAATCTAAATTTAAACTTAAAGATAAAAAAAATCTGGTCTTAACAAGGGATCCATGTTGTTCTTTTTTGAAGCAGAAATGAAAAGGAACAAGCAGAAAATACATGGCTCAATTGTTGAAGAATGGCGATTTGTTTCCTGCCTTCTGTATAGTGTCTAATGCTATACATTTTAACATGATGGACATAATGCATTATGTAGCTACAGCTTTACAAAAACTCAGTCTTGTAGCTCTTTTTTCAGATCTTCAATTTTTTCTTTAAAACAAAAGACTCCTTCCTCCCTAACTTCTGAGCAGTATAAACCTAAGTAAGTTGCTTTGCCTCAGTGTGTCTGCAAATCATTTTCTCCAAAGGCAAAATGAGAATAAGAATAGTGGCAATCATAACAAAAACAATTTTTATAAAGAGAGGAGATCTATATAGTAAGGACTTAAAATATTCTTGTTAGTTTTAGTTAATTTACTACATTCATTTTAAAGGTGGAAGGAGTACCCTTTCTGTGAGGTAAAATCAATTCTATTCATTCCAAAAACAAGCCAACAAAGGTCATTTTTCATTTCCTGCCTGAAAAGTAAAAGGACTTGACATGAAAATCTGGATCACTCAAAGAATGGCAACGCATCCTAGAGCCTTTGTCCAGTGGCTGATGGAAGCAGAGACAGACACCCACAGCTAAACACTGAGTCAAACTCCTGGAACCCAGTGACAGAGAGGGAGGAGTGATGAGCAAAGGGGTCAAGCCGGGCTGGTGAAACCCACAGAAACAGCTGACCTGAACAAGGGGAAGCTCGTGGACCCCGGACTGATGGCTGGGAGGCTAGCATGGGACTGATTTAGACCACATGGTTGTTAGTGAGGACTCGACAATATATGGGGCCTTGGGTAGTAGATCAGTATTTATCTCTGGCATATGAATGGACTTTGGGAGCCCATTCCACATGGAGTGATGCTCTCCCACCCTGGACATGTGGGGGCGAGCCTAGGCCCTGCCCAGGATGATATGACAGACTTTGGGGATTCCCCTTGGAGGGCCTCACCCTCCCTGGGGAGCAAAGGGAGGATTGGTGGGGGCAGGTAAGGAGGGGAGGGAGCTGGGATTGACATGTGAAGCAGGTTTGTTTCTAATTTAAATGAAAATAAATTTAAAAATCAACAAACAAACAAAACAAAGGATGGCAAGGAAGGTGAGGGTGTAACCATTTGGTGTCCAGTAGGAATTAAGCACCACATACCTACAGTATCCAGAGGAGACGTTAAATAACTTAGCATAAACATGATTTACAGAACATGAACAAAATGTACGGAAAGAGCAGAGCTAGTGAAGTCCTACGGAATGACTGCTCACTTGTTTATTCATTTATTCACGTTTGTTCACTCCATTCCTATGCTGAACATCAACTATATATGACTTACACTCTTCTAGGTTCTGGGGATCCAGCAGTGATAAAACATAGTCCTTGCTCCTGGGGAGCTGGCAATCTTGCTCGACTGAGGTAGCTAGCAAGCAAATGATTGCATATATAATACGTTAGTTTGTATATAATATAATATCTAGCTACTAAATTATCTTATAAGACTAAAATTAGAGCAGAAAGACTTCAAGTTATGGTGCCATGATATTCTGTTAGGTCAGTTAGCTTAGTGACTCCACACTCCCAGGAAGATTCTCTGAATGAAGGCAGAAGAGACAACAGCACATGATTCCCATGGTTGACCTAGGGCAAAATTTCTGGAGAAGGGAGCATTTCAGAGACTGGTCCAGTCCTAGCCTTGGGACACAGTCTCTGCACCTCTCCCCTGCCCATGGTGAGCCCCTCCAGCCCCATCTTCAGGTTAGTAAGGCCAGGTCCTCCCAACTTAGTCATGACATGTGCTAGAGGGACAGGGCATTCGGAGCTTTGGTCTCTGCTGCGGTTTGAAAGTTGAATGTTGAATACCTGGTTTTCAACTGGTATTCAACCAGTTGACAGATTGTGGAAACTTGGGTCAGAGAAGTAGGCCACCCCCCTCCACACACACCAACCCCTTCTACATTCACTGCTCTCTGCTTCCTGTCCACTCTGAGGTGAAGAGGCACACAATTCCACCACCTTGAGGTTCTGACTTCCCGAGGGGCCTAGCAACACAGAGCTACGTGGGTACGGTCTGACCACTCTGAAACTGTGAGCCAAAATAGCCCCTTCTCAGTTTACATTATGTCTTTTAGGCATTTTGTCCTAGTGACAAGAAAAATAACTAATAGAGTCTAACATCTGGGCAGCAGTATTCACACCTCTTCCACCTTTTCTGACCTGTACTCACTGCTATGAAAATGACTTCCATCTGTTTCCCAGGTTTGGGTGTCTACCAATGTCTCACTTCTGGTGGTAAGATCCCTGTTTATTGTCTACCCGAGCTTGCTCTCTGTTTGCTTATTTCTTGCTATCCCATTCATAGACCCAAATCTGTCTCTCCTACAGCCATGGAGTGTGTCATTCTACCTGTTGGCACACTTCATCAGCATTTGTTTCTGGACTGATCATGGATGTGTATGCCTGCCTTGTTACTTCAGGGTAGAACCCTACCATGGTAACCAGTTGCATGGTCCAGGACTGCTCTGATTCACGGACCTCCTGAGACCTTACCATAGCAGCTCAACAGGTTCTCTGCTGGTAAACAGTTAGGACTATCAGGAAGTGCTCTTGCACACAGTGTGACCATGAAAACAGCAGATCAGCATATTTCTGGAACTCTATCACTGCAGTCATTACCAACAAGCATCAACCATGGGAGTGACAATTTGAGTCCTCCTAGCCTTCTGACACAGAATTGTCCATAACTGTATCCTATTTTCCAAATGCTAATTCTCTTTGATGATTTATCTCTCTCCTTGTGTTTTTCAGCTTCCCATTATTGTAACAAATACCTGAGACAGCCAAGTTATAAAAACAAAAAGTTCCCTCTGGCTCCTGTACTTTGGAGTTCCAGTTTGTGTTTGCTTTTGGACTGTGGTGAGAGAGTATATCATAACAGAGAGAATGTGAGAAACAACACTACTCACCTTGTAGCCAGGCAGTGAGACAGGAAGAGACAATGGCCAAAAACACCTCCTTCCAGGGCAGATTCCTGTGACTTAAAACCTCCTATATGTCCTCAGCTCTTAAAATGTTTCAATGCCACCAATAGTCACACTGAAGACAAAGCCTTTAACACAAGGGCCTTTGAAATCCCAGCCCTTCTCCCTGACTGTAAACTCCACAGAGGTAGTGACTGGGTTTGGTTTGATCAAATTGCATCTACTAAACTTCATACTGGCCTGATTGTCACAGGCATCAACTCATTTGTTTTCACTGCTTTACCGAAGTGATTTCTAATTGATGGACACAAGGGTCTTCCCGTATTCAGGCCATTCCTAAACTGAAATCATGGTAAGCTGGCTCCTATGTGGGCCATCTTAATGTTCTCAGAATATTCATCATCTTCTCCTCTATGGTCACAACCTAGTGCTCTTTGCAGGACCACCCTTCCCTTGTAAGGCTTTCAATAGTGACAGGTTTTTTTTTGTTTTTTTGAGACAGGGTTTCTCTGTATTGCTTTGGAGGTTGTCCTGGAGCTCGCTCTGTAGACCAGGCTGGCCTCGAACTCACAGAGATCTGCCTGCCTCTACCTCCGGAGAGCTAGGATTAAAGGTGTGAGCCACCAACGCCCAGCCAGGTGACAGTTTGTTTAGCACGACTCTTATATTTCTGCACCATAGGAACAGTTGCTGTCTTCCTTACTTCTCAATAAAGCTTCCATATCGTTGTATCCTCATCCCCAAAGCCCCCTCAAGCTGTTTTAGGCATCTAATACCTCTTACTCAATTGACTTCATGACTTGGGTTCTGGTTACTTCCTGGCCATCATAATTATTCTGGATGCCAAGTTCTTGAACTTATCCCCTCCAAGGATCTTGCTCTTCCATTATTTTAGTTACTGTATATCACCCCAAATTGTCCCTGAATTTTCTATGAGTTCAGCAGAGGTAGGTTGAGGTCATTTAATGGAAGTCTCAGCTACCTGTTACAACTAGCAACTTATGCAGTACCTGTTACTTCACTAGAATGAAGCCACATAGGTTTCTCCCTGATGAAAGAAAATTCAGGCTAAAGTAAGACAAAGCAAAGAGCCAAAAATTTCCATGCACTTTCTAATAAAGTTGTAACTGTACAATATGCTTCTGGTAGAGGCCAGTGATTCTAGGAGTCATTTAAGAAGAAAATGTGGTCCTGAGATGAATTAACTTGAAGAGTGTTTGGAGTAGTATGTAGTTGGATGATAAAGCATAGAAGCTGTAACTTTATTTTCAAACACTGTCATCCATTCTTCCCATTTCCATGGGAGTCCTTTCATGGACAACTTCTATTGCATTGTTGATCCATAGCTCCCATAGCTCCCATCCCATCCCTCAAGTTCAAAGATGGGGAACACAACATTGGTCTAAGGAAATCAATAGGCCACAAGCCCTTTGTAGTAGGAAGTGGCTCTGTGATAGGACAAGGACCTAATTACTAAGTCAGTAAACTTCTACTGTAGCACTGAATGTGGGCAATAAAAGGGAACCTTGAGATGGAGAGAGAAAACTGGGGAGTCTGAGTCACTAAGCATCTGGATGAAGTCACACACTTAGTCTCTCTGTGGTGTGGAAGTTAGTGACAGGTTCATCATACTCTTCTCTTCCTGAGCAAAACTATTTCCTGGCCTTCTTTGCAGCTAGGTGGGACCTATGAGAATGAACTCTAGCTAAGAGATTATACAGAAGAAGGTCAGCCATTTCCAGGCCTTCACCTAAACACAGCCTTTAGGTCTTCCATTTTCCTGACCTCATAAAGTACCTCTGAAGATGTTCCAAAATGAATAAAAGGAATGGAAGAAATTGTATTAGAGGTGAGGGAGACACTGCCAAGAAAATCTACTTTATAAAAGTGTCATTGAAATAGAGACCTGATTTACAAAATTGAGAAGCAACAGAGTTGAGGAAGAATGTTTCCAATAGATAAAAATTGAATGCAGAGGTCATCAGGCAAGAAAGGGTTTGACACCTTGGGAGAATTAGATGGGAGTTAGCATTATTGGAGCTTTGAACTGGCAGGAGAATGAAAGGTCCAGTGGTCTAGGTAAGGCATGATGCCTTGACCAGTCTTAAAGAAGGTGATTTTGCAATGTAATTTTAGAAAAGCACAGAACTTGCTGGTTGGCTGGAAGTTAGGGACTTGGTAAAAGGAAGCAATCAGCAATGTCTCTAAGTTGTTGACTTGAGTGACTTAGAGAAGCTGATACGGTATGACACTAAAACACCCCAGTTCCCCATCAGCTCATGATGTGAATATTTTGTCTCCAGAGCTTGCTGCTATTTTGACAGCTATGGAGCCTTTGCATGTTAGTGCAGCTGGTGAGCCACTGAAGTTCTAATCACTTCTGTTTCTGGCTGGCATTTTCTGCTTCCTGGTCCACTAAGATGAGAAGGATCTCTACCACATGCTTCTTCTGCTGTGAACCCTTCCCTGTCTTTCTACTCATGATGGATTAAAACTCTCCAATGTTAAGAGAAGGATTCCCTTATTCTATTTCTGCCAAGTATTCAGTCATGGTGATGAAAAGTACCACATAGATATTAATACCATTCAATCAGATGGTAAGATAAGACGAGACCCAGGTTGGGGGAAAGCAAACAATCAGGACTTCCAATTTTGGACATGGTAAGTTTGATCTGATGACTAAGGGTCCACGCGAGATGCCAACATAGACATCGATGTTTATATATCAGAATTTACTAGCTCTAGATCACGATGAGGATGATGATGGTGGTGGTGATGGTGGCAGCTATTATTCACTGAGCATGTGTGAAATATCCGGCATTTTTGAGGTGCCTTGAACAGATTGTCTTATTAACTCTCATGATGTGCCTGTCATCTGGTTTACACACAGTGATACCCTGTCAACAGTAAGAGTTCTACTTTCTATGACATGAGATCCTATTGCATGTAAGGTACTTGGGGGAAGGACCATGCCCTTTCTTGCTCTGTGTCTCCAAAGCACTGGTCACAATGCCGTGTACTTAGGTACTCAGTCATCACTGTCTGATTCCACGCTCCTTGGAGGAGCAGAGGATCCTGAAGTCAGGCTTCCATACTGATCTCTTTTCTCTGCCCTCTCGCCTCCTTATTCATCAGCTCCCTGTAGTAAGGGACTTCCCACCCAATACCTCTCTCCCCCTTCAACATGCAGTCAGAGAACTACACAGAGGCATACACTCAGTTTGTCACTGAAGGTGTGAAGCATGAAGTTGTGAGGTGGGGGTCTTGGTCCACAGTTTTCATTCAGTGCCTCATTTGTTCTATGACTTTCCACTGAGCCTTTAAGGTTCTGGGGTAGTGATTAGTAAAGTTAGAACTCATTCTGTGCACTCTGCTACCATCCCCCAACCTGTATAGCTTCCAAAAATTGCTGCAGTCAAGAGCAGGAACTGACTGAATCAGATTCAAGCAATTCAAACTAGAAATGACTTTTCTGTTTCTCTCTGGCCAAGCATTTGAGGTCAATCTTTCACTTGATGAAACAGAAATAGAGAACGGCTAATTCAATACAGGCTCACAGCACCCTCACCTGCAATCTTAAGAGGAACGAGGCACTGAAGAGAAGGTGAAGATCTGTGTGCTTTTCACTAGGGGATCGCTAGAAGTGGAGAGGTAGCTACTGCTTCTCAGGAGAGGGCCACAGGACTGCTGTGGAGGGCTCAGCACAGTGAGAGGCCCCTGCTGCTCCTCCCCATACTGCTCTCCTCTTCTTTCTTCCATAGACTCACCCTTCTGGTCCATTCAGCCTCCCTTCCTACTCCTAAGAAGGCCCAAATATGCTTCTCTTGGGTCTCTATCCCTGAGGGGGTCCCCATCTTAATGATTTTAAATTATAAAATATGCTACCAATTAATTCCCTTCTCTCATTCCCAGAATATGGATTCTTCATGGAAAGAGGTCGCATGTAACCTATCTTAGATATCCTAAGGTTTAGTCCAGGTCCTGGCAGATTCAGTGTGGTTAAAAATAAACCATTGTTAAACCACATGGTGAGCAGGCAGGAAAACAGTATGCTGTTGACCAGAAGTTTTGGTTTTAGTCTAGGCTTTTGGGGAGCTCTGTAAACACCTCAGAAGAAGCCCTTTATCCTCTGTAGATCTATTGCTTCATCAGTTAAAATAAGGGATGGACTAGCCCAGTTCTGAAGGTCTCGGTTTTAGCATTGACAGTGTGTGGCTGAGTGAGAATGCATTTATGAAGGCCAGTTCTACAAGCCCCTTGTCACCATTCACAGCTCTCCAATTAGACAGTCCCTTCCTAAATGACCTCCAAAGGATGCTGAAAACAGAAACAATCACTCTGGATCTGCAGGCAGAGAAATTCTCTAAGTTCTAATAACTGTGTTTTCCCATCCAACTGCAAACACTGCACTTTCCCAACTCTTTGCCTGGCTTCCTTAGGATAGGGCTAGGGAAGTGTCATGACAAAGTATCCAAGGACAGAGGTTGTCTGCTCCCTGGAACATTTGGCAGACAACTTAACAGCCCAGAGAATCTTGTGTACGTTTTAATCTCCACCTGCTTTCAGATTCAATATTAAGATCAAAGTCCTAAGAGAAAGCTGATGGCTTTTAGTAGTGACATTTCTGTCAGTGAAGATTCCAATGGATTCTAACAAACATCCTCTACCATGTGACCATAATTCCAGGAGGACCCTGATCTCTCTGTCCTAAACTGGGAGAGGGGCAAGCAGAAAAAAGCAATGACACTTTCTCTGGAGGAAGGGGCAGTGGGTGTGCTGTCCCTTGGGCTCCGTTTTCCCACCTGCTATCAGGGCAGAGCTTTGAATTGCCCTGTCCTTACATGGCCCTCTCCCAACACACACCTTTCCCCGTCTTTCTCTTCGTTCTCTATCTTTCCTTCTCTTTTAGGGTTATTTATCTTATGTGTATGAGTGTCTCTCTATGTACCACACGCATATAGTGGTTGCAAGAGGATGGAAAGGGGCCTTGATTTCCCTAGAACCGAAGCTACAGAAGGTTGTGGGCCACCATGTGAGCTGAAGCTGTGAGCAAAAACCAAGTCCTCTGAAAGAGTAGCCAGTGCTCTTAACTGCTTAGCCATCTCTCCAGACCCCACTCTCAACCTTTCTTATACATTCTTTCCCTGTTGACTATCAAATCAACCCAATGAGACAGCATTCCATATTTCTAAAAACAGGTAACCAGTATTCTTTTATGTTTCAGCGAGAAAGATGTCCAGATTTTTCTTGAAAGCCAAAGAGTACACCTGCCACTCCTTTTGAATGGCATCAGTAATTCATGCCTGGTGTCAACAAGCCACATCTTCAGTATGTACTCACAATTTCCAAATGACCTGGGAGTGGTGCTTTTTTAAAAAATCACAACTTACAGTCTCACCTTACTTTTTCATGACTGACATTTAAATTTACACAATGTTTTCTGGTGGGTTATAGTTTCTTACTTGTAAAAGTGACTTTAGTGGACACTCTCATCACTCTTAATAATTAGAAAGCAGTTTACCTAAACTGCCCCATTTAAAAGTTGAGCAGAAACCCTCGTTCTCTCCCCATCTGATGGTCACAAGATTTTAAGGTGTCTTTTCTTTCATGAACTGCAAACTCATTGTTTCTAAGCCTAACAAAGTGTTTCCCAAGGTTTTCTTCACAATATGTAAAAAAATTCCCCCTGCCTCTCCCCTGTGTGTGTTCATGTCTGTGAATCTGGGCATGTACATGCCATGATGTTTGTGTGGAGTTTACCTCCCACCTTGTCTGAGGCACGTTCTCTGATTCCTCACTATATAAACCAGGATGGAGGACCTGGGACAATCTGAGAATTCTCCCCTTTCTCTTTCCACCTCGTACTAGGACTGCTGACATTATAGATGTATGTCATCATGCCCAGTTTTACATGGACTCGAACTCAGGTCCTCACCTTTGGGCTGCAAGTGCTTTATCCATGCAGCCACCTTCCCAGCCCTTCATATTATTAGCAATAAAACTGTTCTGAGCCTGAAAACTGAAAAAACTATATGTATATGCAATATATATATACATGGATACATATATGTGTATATATGCACATGTACAAACAAATATGTACATATATGCACGTGTGTATATGATTGTGAGCTGTAGTAGGAACTGAGGTTTTTCTGTGTATAGAGGAATGTTATGTCATCTTTTCAAATTACAAGAAGTAAAAAGATAAAGGCCTCTACTACCAAGATGCCAGGTAAGAAAACTAGTCAGTCACTCAACTACTTTAGAGTAATTACCACTGTGAGAAAGGCCTAACCTTTGGCTTTACAGTGTCCATTCCTTACAATATCATAATGTTTTCCAAAGATAACGCTTCTAAAAGACAAGACCATGAGCCTGAATTTATGCAACATTTGCCCTTTGAAAGTCAAACAAAAAACTATTTCTTTCCCCATATCAGAATATTTGAAGAGTGACAGAAATATACCACTGCTTGCCTGGGTCTATTTACTTATAATCTCTGGGAAGCATGACATTTTTGCTTCAAGAATTGGTTTTTAAATCAGCAACTACACTATCGTGCAGATATGATATTAAGCAGCTCTGATAGGGAAGATGCCATGTGCAGTTAATTCCCCATCCTCACCAGGAAATATGGAAAGGATCAGAACCGTAAGCATTATCAACAGCTACCAGTAAGGGGTAAAGAAGGCAAAGGAGTGGGGAGCTTGCAGAGCTGAGGCTGGGGGAGCAGAGAACGGCTGTACTTGTGAGGCTGGGAAATGCCAGGAGGTTAAAGTTGCCTGCTCTCAGCTGCAAGCAAAGCGTTATTTTTATGCACCAGTTTGGAAAACAATGGAGCAGAAGACAAAGGTCTGGCCATTTGCTGAATGGAAATTTCAAATGCGATAAATTCTTTCACACATCTACTGACGCTAATGAAACCCAAAGTAGATAAGAGAGCTAGGGTTTTTAAAAATTAAGTAAAATAAACCAAATTGTTTTTCATAGTGGAGAGCTTTTTTCTCCGCTGTTTTCATCCCCGAAGGATACACTGCTTATGAGCTTTGTTCAGGAAAGCTCTCTCTAATGACTTCTCTTGAATGACTTTCATGACCTCAGTCACCTGGCTTCTACTTAACTGTTCCCAAGGTGGACTTACTACAGCTGTACATCGACAATGTGGTTGGGTCTACTGGCTTTAGACTCAATGGGTGCTCTTTATTTGTGCTGAGGAAGTTTCTGAGCTCTTTCTTCCCCTTGACTTACCATAGGCTGAGTCTTCTTTCTGCTGGTTCTGTCTGTTTCTCACTTGGAGACAGTCTGTGAAATGGCCTATGCCCATCGTGGCTGCAGCATGGGAAGGGCCAAACTGCCCAACTGTTCATGTGCCAAAAGTTACCTGAGCTTGGGAAGTAGGGTCATAGTAACAATTATGGTTCAGCCAATTTGGATAAACACTAGGTCTGTATTTCTGTTGGGACCCCAAGTGACATCAATATTGCTGGCTACACATTATACTCTAAGTCCTTAAGGGCTAAAAGCAGGCATAATCAAGCCCCACCTCTTCTGGTGGGTCAATATTTCACAGCACTTTTGTATGAATGGTCAGCCCTCTTTATCCATCTGGGGTACTATTCCCCAGGAAGGAGGTGATCAGAAGAAAAGTAACTGAAGGATGTCAGAGAACCACGGGGAGCAAGAAAGAATGGCTTGTAATCATTGGATGATATAATGGAGGGAGGGAGCTATGGTTAGAACAATATAATCTGGCATACCTATGCTATGATCATGTGTGATGGGAAATACAGTCATATATTAATAACATGATTGAGGATTTCTGGTGACATTTTGAGATACATACTGATAGAAAAGTTCATCTGACTAGCTACCCAAAGAGTTCTTGAATGCCTTCTATGTAAGAATTCCAGTTCTTTTCTGATGAGTAGACACTACACAGACCAAGAACACCATACTTTCTCTAGGAAGCTGCAGACAAGAACATTGCTCTCAAGTTTGCCAAGAGCCTAGAATCATTATTTGTAAACATATGCAGTATTAGGCAATGACCTACTGTCTCTGGATAGAAACTCTTCACCTGTAGTATGTGATATTAACAATTAAAGTTTAGTTGCATGAATTAAACAAGAAATACAAAATGAAATGCTAAATACAAAGACTGGCACAAAGAAATTACTGGATTCATGACAAATGTCATGAACACTATTAATAATAAGGCACAGGTTCAAGGTGGTGGGATGGCTCAGCAGGTAAAGGGGCTTGCTGCTAAATCTGATGTCTGATGATCTGAATTTGACCTCCCAGGACCCACATGGTAGATGGAGAGAACTGAGTCCTACAAATTGTCCTCTGACCTACACATACACACACACACACACACACACACACACACACTTCATATTGTGACATGTTGCTATTTTACATTTATTCATTCACAAATAAATGTAAAAACACAAAAACAAAACCTACAACACAATGTTAAAGTTCCCTTATGATAACAATCCTGCACAAACGAGGCAAACAAACAAACTAAAGCTAAAATTCACTTTATACAAAAGCTGCCATGGAGTATCCTGGTATGTCTTTTAACTTGAGGGTTTTGTTTGTTTGTTTTGAGACAAGTTCTCTTATACAGCTCTGGCTGTTCTGGAATTCTCTTGCTAGACCAGGCTAGCCACAAACTCATAGAGATCTGCCTTCCTCTGCCTCCTGAGTGCTGGGATTAAAGGCATGCACCACCATTGCCTGGTTTTGGCCTGAGTTCTAATGCTAAATGTCACACAAGCAATAAGGCAAAAAAATCTTAGTTAGGAATGTACTATTTTCAGTTTCCTTTCTTTTCTGTCTTGACTTCCAAGGGAATCTGAGCTTCTGGGGAACTTCCGCTCCTCCTCTCTGATTCTCTACTGCAGAATCACTCCTAGAATGGTAGACCACTGAGACTACACTGTCTAGGTTGTTCTCCAGTGATGATGTCTCCACCACTCTTTTAAGACCTATTTTATTGGGTCATTAATTCACACACCACTGGCTACAGTCTGGGGGTGTCTCCATAAGGCCTGTGCAATAAAGGATATGTATTTACTGGTGATTATTTGTTTTCAAAGACATTAGTTTTGTTTATGGACTCACAGATCATTTCCAGATGGGCAAATTGATAACAATTCACCAAGCTGATGGTAAATCTATCTATATCCAGGAGGTGTCCAGTGACTGGTGTTAAACAGGGTCAACCAGGAGGCTGAAGCCTAAGGAGACATTCAAGGGGTGCTTAGCCACTGCTGTAGTCTGAGACAGGTGACTCTATTTGCAACCCATCACCTAGGCTCTGGAAGGTACCATCACATACAACAGTTTTTTTCCTCCTTCTTTCTTTCTTTCTTTCTTTCTTTCTTTCTTTCTTTCTTTCTTTCTTTTTTCTTTCTTTCTCTCTCTCTCTCTCTCTCTCTCTCTCTCTCTCTCTCTCTCTTTCTTTTTGTTCTGCCTGTGACCTATAGAGAGGAGGAGAACATTGGGATGGGTGGGGTCAGGGGTTGAGACAAAACATCTATCCGGACTAGTTTCCTTTCATCTATGTACATTGGATTCTGCTGACACTGGCTTTTGAAGCCAACAATGTGGAACTCCTCATTTTTCAGGCATCCATATCCCTCCTTCCAATTTGTCTCTTTACAAGGAGATGTCTCTGCAAGTAACCAAGGCACCAAACTCATAGTGAATGAACATTTATCTGTCTATTACATAAAAATCCAGATTGGGCCTAGTGTAAGAGCCCCAGATATGTGGAACTAAATAGCTTTAAGCTTTTCCTCCATGTTCTCCTAAATGCATTTCTCTTTTTCTCAGGGTCTAAGTATCACAAAGCAGTGTGCACACATTTAGAGAAGACACCTAGAAGCTGCATTTTGTTTGTCATTCATTGACATAACTGCAAGGCAGAATGGGAGATTCTTCCCTATCCTGGCACACACCTGCAGATACAGATGCTCTTGACTTACCATGGGAATATTGCCCCTCTGATCTGAGAAGTCTACATACATAGAAGTAGAGGGGGCTGAAGAAATAGCTCTTTCAGTTAAGTGCTTGCCCTGTTAATATAAAGATCTGAGTCCAATTCCCACAATCCATGTAACAAAAATCTGGGTGTGGTGGTGTGCATTTGTAATCCTAGGCTGGGGAAAGTGGAGGCTGGAAGATCCCTAGGGTTTACTGCCAAGCCAACCTAGCCTATTCAGAACTGAGACCCATAATCTGCCCCCTAATGGATAGCACCAGAATAACAGCAGGTAGGATGGACATTTGGCCTTCATGTGTATGCATACACACACAGACACAGACACACACACACACACACACACACACACACACACACACACACGCACACACGCATGCCTGCATACACACAAGCATGTCCTCCCCACAAAAAAAGACACAGAGAAGAGACACTGAAAGACACAACCTGCTTCTGCTACAGTCTATATCCTCAGTTGTTTTGGGATATCTGAGGTTCTTGTCAGATTTCTATTGAGCTAGCAGATTAGGAGGGGGCCTGAAGACACCTTGAGAAGTGCCAAGTGAAACAGCAGTCGATGAGTGAGTTATTTACAGAAGCCCCAAACCACATAGTGGGAGACAGAGTGATCTGTATTTGCAGGGCAGCACAGGCCTTGGCTATGGAGCAAGGGTTGTTATTGATTTCATTCTCTTGCGGCATGGGAGGACAGGCATGTGAAAGGCTCCTATCAACTCAGGCAGGCATTTTAGACACGAGAAGTCAGAGCTTCCTCATGTGGAACTGTGTTTGCTGAAGCTGTGTTGACTCTCGCTAGCGGTGTCGACGACACGGGTTTCTGTGTGCGGTGGGAATGAAGTTCACCTGCCCAGAGAGAAGAAAGTGTCTCTGTGCTCAGAGCCATCTTACAACTCACTCACAGTAGCCAGTTGCCCATCTGAGTCTTCCAAGATCTCCTTCTAATCCTAGGTGCTGTTTCTAATCAACTGACCAAACCATCAAATTGTGTGATAGCTCCCATCCCCAACCTTCCAACCCGCTCACCAGAGCTCTTTCAAAACAGATCTTTATTACTATTATTATTTTACTTAGGTACATGTGTCTGTTTGTGGCTGTGCGTATGCTAATGCAGGTGATCATGGAGACCAGAGACATCAGATTCCCTGGAGTTACCAGCAGTTGTGAGCTGCCCGACATGGGTGCTGGGAAGCAAACTTGGATCCTCCACAATAGTAGCACATGTTCGAAACCACTAAGCCATTCTCCAGCCCTGTCACTAGAGCTCTTAAACCAGCTGGCAGAGTTGGGAATTTGTCAACTCCCATGGACAAACTTTCCCAAGGTGCCCTGCTGATTTTCACTCAGAGACTCTGGGGGTGAGGCCTAAAATTCTGCTTTTCCATATCTTTCAGGGATTTACTATGCTCCCCCACCATTGGGGGTCTGGTACTCCCAAAATATTAGGAAACAGCAGTCAAAGAATGTATAAGACACTGAGAGGGCTGATGCAGGTTGCTTCTCAAGAGGTTCTAAGCTGGATCTACAGTGGCTGAAAGCTCACATTGCCTGGTAGCACGGCACACATGTCATCTGGTTATAGCCTCTTAAAACTCCCAAGAGAAGAGACCAAATCCCACACTGACCTGTAGCCTATCTAGGGGATCAGCAGCTCTCCTCTCCTTTCTTATCCGGTCTGCAGTCTCCTGAGTTATGACCAGGATGGGGGTATTCACAGCTGTGGTACTGTCAGCCCCCCTTTCTCTGCCTTTATAGAAGAAGTATAGGAAGAGCATTGGCTGTGACCAATAGCACTTTCCTCACTGCGGCCCAAGTCATTCTGCAGAAATAATACCAGTGGCAGAAAGCCCTACCTCCTGTTCAGCTTCAGGCTCTTTCTAAGGATGTCACCCTGGCCTTTGCTGCTTTTGCTGTTGTGAAAAGCAGCCCAAGGGCACAGCCTGAGTCTTGCCCTGTCACTTACCAGCCATATGCTATAAACTGCAGGGAAATTTCCTGACTATTAGAATGGAAATATTAAGCTGAGCATGGTGGAACACGCTTGCAATCCCAGGACTTTAGAGGTTAAGACAAGAGGATTGGGAGTTTGAGGCCAGCCTGGACTCAAGCAAAAATCGGGTATTTTTTTAATCCACCTTCTAATTCAGAAAATTGTGAGGATTCAGAAAGCTGATATTTTTAAAGGATGTGCTTATTTTTATTTTAGATGTATGAGTGTTTTCCTGCATGTATGATTGTATCACATGTGTCCCTGGTGTCTGTGGAGATTAAGAGAGGACATCAGATGCCCAGATGCCCTGAAACTGGAATTAGAGACAGTTGTGGGCCATCATGTGGTTACTGGGTCCCAAACTTGAGCAGTAAGTATTCTTAACTGCTAAGCCTCTCTCCAGACCTGAAATACTTTATAGATATAGCACATCTCCCACATGGAAGAAAATATATTTAATATTAACAATGTTATAATGCTTTTGTCTATATAAATATCAGGTGTTTGTAACATGTCATACAATTTTAAAGATGACAGGAAAGCCAAAGATGCAATGGGACTGGCAGAAGATTCACACACTTGAACAACATGAAATGATACAAAGTATTGAGACTGTTAATTTAACTTGAACAGGATTTAATTTGTATCTTTCAGAAACTGCTAACAAACAAAAAAATGATACACTCCAAAGCCCAAAGGCTCAAATTCCCTTTCTGATAAGAAAGCCAGAGTCCTAGTCCTCTCAGCAGAGTCCTCAGCTACAATAAGGGATTCTGCGTGGTCACAGAGCCGGCCACGTTCTTCTCAGACTAATTTCTTGTCTACTGCTTGGGAGAAAAGATCATACAAGAAAACCAGCAGAGATGTGGGAAGACGTAGTTTTAAAAATCTTCCTGGCCTTGGATTGAGGAGGATGGGGGAAAAAATCCCACCTGCACGGCCTCTGCTGACTGGAATGATTCAATACAACCACCTGTTGGCTATTACCAAGTGGCTAAATTACATGAATTCTGATAAATTTCTCCAGATTCATTGTCACAGACTGGCTAAATATCTCGGGTGATGGCATTAATCTGTTTTGACAGGTTTCACTCTCTGATGGGTAACAGACTTGTGGGGACTTTAAACGGTTTAACAGGAGCGCAGAACAAAAGAGTTGGAAGGATGTGAATTAAGATCCCCGCTGACAGAGGTCTCTTTCCTCCACTATTAAAATTTTTGAAGAGAACCACATTGACCTCGTCCTCAACCTCGACAGACCAGTAGTTACTTTTACCCTGATTCACAAGCAACAGCAACAAAACTACCATTCCAGAGAAACTCCACTATATTTCCCATGCTCCAAATCCCTCTATATGTAAATAGCTCGGGCTCCACCAGATCACAACCCAGATGCACGAGTGACCCCACAAACCATGATTTCGGGGCAGCAATTATTTAGATTCTTTTGGTATAGAAAAGCAATCATCAATTTACCTCAAAGACACAGTTATTACACACAACTACAGCAGCACAGAACGTATAAAATGGATCCAGTCTTTTTCTTCACAAGTAAGAATGAGATATAGTTAACATTCCATAAAATTAATCCATCTAATGGCCTGAGTATGGAGGGAGGGGGAAGAGATCCAGAGCAAATGAGAAAAATGGAAGACGGTAAGAGAGAGTAGGAGGGTGAGTGTACATGATGGAAGCATGGTATGGCCATGAGTAGAAATTTCAGTGAAATCCATTACTTTGCATGGTTAACATGATGGAATAATTGTAATAAAATACAGTAGCAGACAAAAATCCTTTCAAATATGAAATGGGGCCTAATAGAATGTTCAGAAATTTGTGCATTCATTACTACTATCTAATCCTGGCAGATTTTCACTATAGCCAAAGAAAAATACACACATTAGCAAACACTTTCCAGATTTTTCCCTCCCTCCAGTTGTCTACTGCCAGCCCCTTATTCTTAAACTTTTTGAACATCGGGCACTGAGTGCTGGAGAGCAGACAACTGGACAAAATAAGACTCAGGTCTGCCTTAGGGGAACTTCTAATTTCGATGTCTGATTCTCTGTCTCTGTCTCTGTCTCTGTCTCTGTCTCTGTCTCTCTCTCTCTCTCTCTCTCACACACACACACATATACATACACTAGTCATACAGAAATATATATAACAAATTAGAATGCAGTCAAGGATTCCTGTACACTGTTTCATTTTCTACAGTTTTAGCTCTGATCAACTGAAGTCTGAAAATATTAAATGGAAAATTCCAGTAACACACAGTTCATATGTTCTTGTTTGCCTACATACATCTGAGTGTTTGAGTGTGGGTGAGTACACACACATATGTGCACACATATGTGGGATCCAGAGGACAACCTCAAGTGTTTTCTCATGAGCTGCCCACCTTAATTTTTGAGATAGGGACTTCTATTGGGACCTGTAAGTAACCAGGTAAGCTGTGCTCACTGGCAAAAGCCCCAAGTATCCTGTCTCCACCCATCCTACACTGGGACTGTAAGTATGTTCCATTGCATCCACTGGCTTTTTCTGTGGGTGTGGGGAATTGAACTCAGGTCTTCATCCTTGTGTAGCAAACACTGTCCCGACTCAGCTATTTTCCTTACCTTCACTTCAATTGAATGCTATTCTGAATATCTGTCTGTCTGTTAGGTCCTTCCTGTGCTTCCAGGACATTGATTGTCCTTTAGTCCAGCATATCTATGCTGAACACATTGCCCTCCCATGCATCTATATTACCAGACCAAATGTCACAGTGTCCCAATATCTCAAGTAACCCCCATTTTACTCACTAATCATCCAAAGGCTGTGATGCTGGCCATTCAGACACACCAAAGAGAAGCAGTGTGGTGATGCTGGCCATTCAGACACACCAAAGAGAAGCAGTGTGGTGATGCTGGCCATTCAGACACACCAAAGAGAAGCAGTGTGGTGATGCTGGCCATTCAGACACACCAAAGAGAAGCAGTGTGGTGATGCTTGCTATCAGATACACCAAAGGGAAGCAATGTGGGGATGCTGGCCATCAGATACACAAAGAGAAGCAGTGTGGTGATGCTGGTCATCAGACACACCAAAGAGAAGCAGTGTGGGGATGTTGGCTATCAGACACACCAAAGAGAAGCAGTGTGGGGATACTGGTCATCAGATACACCAATAGAAGCTTTCTTTAAGCGAAGGAGTAAAAGTTCTTAAGGAAATAGGAACAGTTATACTCAAGGCTGCTAGGATCTATGCTAAGATGGATTTTTTATTTTAATCCATAGAATTGTGAAGAAGAAACAGGAGGTCCACACTAGTCTTGGTGTCACCTTTCAAACTGTATGGCCGCTGCGGGGTAAGTGCTGTTATTCACCTCACCTCACCTCATCCCATGTCATGACAGCAGGACAGCAAGTTGGATACAGTATATCTTGAGAAAGTGAGAAACTATGTTTCCAAAACTTTTATTGCAGTGTGTGACTATATCTGTATTTTATTATTAGCTATTAGTCTTAGATTTACTGTTCCTAATGTGTGGATTAAACTTTACCATAGGTTTGGATGCATATTAAAAAGATACAGTGCATGTAGAGCCTGTGCTTTTGTCATCCGCTGAGTTCCTTTCGCTGTATACCCTCTCCAGACCCTCCATTATAATATATAATACAGATCTAATATTTCTTTGACTTTTTTCTGGAAAAACACTAGTAAGAATTTCCCTCTTCTCTCCTCTTGGTCCTCTGGAAGGGCTGTGAGGATCAGGTCAAATAGTCAAAGAGAAATAGACAAGAATAAAGTGAGGCCTTGGTTGCAGGCAATCTAGACTGTTGGCTGCAGAACAATCAGATATGTCCTCACCTATGTCCACAGGCCTCATTCCACCGGATGCAACTCAAGCTCAGTCACTGGATTAGTGTCTCAGCTCTAACACTAAGATACGTTTCTGACAAAAGCGAACCTCATCCAAAATAGCAGATGATAGCCCAAACATTTTGAGCCTTGGTTATGATCACTGATGCA
This sequence comes from Mesocricetus auratus, assembly GCF_017639785.1. Lineage (NCBI taxonomy): Eukaryota > Metazoa > Chordata > Mammalia > Rodentia > Cricetidae > Mesocricetus > Mesocricetus auratus. Next base: position 36,593,028 of record NW_024429182.1, read on the forward strand.
TTTGTGTCCAGTGGGACAAGGTAGTGTGATTTTGTTGTTTTAACATTATGAAGGAAGAATATGTCTAACACCTATATTCACTGGCCAAGATTTGAAGGCCCCTGACTTCCTGGGTTTCAAATGTTTTCATCAGCTAATAGTTTGCAGAAGTTTTACTGATGAAACATAGTCACTGCTCTGAAGTGACCAGCTTTCTGCCATTGTTACTACATATTTTCTGAAAGTCTATGGATATCATATCTTTAGACACCTACTGATTCAGTGAGAACAGAAGGTTAATGAGGAAAGTAACTGAAACAGCCTTAATTGGACCTAATAGGGTCAAAGGCCAAGTTCTTTGTGGAGCTAAAGCTGCTTATAATTTATCATCAGAACAAGAGTGAAAGGGGAGCTGTTAATAGATAAGGTGAAACATCAGTCATGAACCTGGGCTGTCCCAGACAAATAGGGGGAGGCATGTGGTCACCCTATGAATGGCATAGGTACTAGCGGAGAGCTGTGTCTCAGGGAGGCCCAGAGCCTGATTCTAGAGGGAAGATCAGTACTATAATACATTGCAGAACATGCTAATTATTTTGCATGGGTCACCTCTTGTTCTAATCTCAGGACAGGTTTAAGATGGCCTGAATACTAAAGTCTTTTAAAAACCAAATGTTGAAAGGCTCCATTGAGCAGTAGTATATAGTGAGAAACAAATGACTAGTGAGTTAGTGGGAGGAGGTTCCAGGGGGCCATGAGTGTACATGTACAGACACAAGGAAATAGTGAGGATGAATGAGTTTGATGTACTTTTTCCCTTTAAAAATGATTACAAAGGCCAGACACAGTAGCACATGCCTGTAAAGCCCCTCTAATTGGGAGGTAGAGGGAGCAGGATCAGAGTTTAAGGTCATCCTCCGTTGTCCTGGTAGGAATGAAGATATTCTAAAGAAACACCATGGCCTTCCCTTTAACTCTCAGAGTATTGAAGCAATGGAACCCCAGTAGTTTGGAAGTCCCTAAGAATCTCATGTTGGTAGAAGAGAAAAGTTGAAAGTTTGATACCAGGTCCAGGAAAAACTTTTCTCCTGCAGAGATATTTTATACAGTTCTGACTTGTCAAACCACTTTGATGGAGAGACTGGAGCCTAGAAGGTGATAGCAATCCACCTTGTCAAGGTAATGCGTACCTCTTGCCCTCTATCTAATCCTAAACTTCATACCAGGGCTTAGAAGATGAACTGGGGCAGGGGGCGCTGGACCTCTTTACTCCACTTCATAATGTCTTTAAAATGCTTGAATTTCCTTCCTTTGTCCTTTGCAAATAGGTGTGTCACCATTGTCTATTGAAGATGGGTGACTGAGTTTCCATTCTTGGGGATTCCAGAGCATGGCTCTAACTTTATCTACTCCAATGACAAGGCTCCATGGTGAGCTTGAAGCTTGCCTGAGCTATATGAGACTCAAAGCTATATTAGCTATATGTGTCTCAAAATTAGTCAATTAATTAAAATAATTATAGGGAATAGGTGCATGACATTTCTGTCATGATAGCTCACAAGTACAAAAATATAAGAAGATCTGGAAGTAAAAACAGCCAAATTGTTCCACACTACTCTTTTTTCCCCCCTGATAAATCAAGGATATAGCTAGTTTTCTTCTAAACTATTCATATATACAGAACGAATTTTACCTGTAGGCAGCCTTTCTCTGGAGCAAGCATTTGCACATGAATAATGATGCTGGCCTCCTTTACAGAAAAAGGGATTTATTTCAGGCCTCCCAAGGGCTAGCAAAAGTTATTATTATTATTACAACACTACGAATGCCTTATGTTTAAAACTCTTACATTGCTATAAAATCAGCACAAATTTATAACTGATAATATAAACAAGGCCACAAAGCCAATAAAATCCAAATGAATCACATTAATTCATGTAATTATACTGTGTTGAAATTCATTTCCTCCCTGTGGCCTGGTTCTCCTGAGCTTGTCCTGCCTGTTCTGCTAAATGGCATGCAGTAGCTCAGACTTCTCCTTGCTTCTGCCTCCTTAGGCCCAAATGCAGCCTTGAGTGTCACCAGTGCTCCCCCGCATTGTCTTCTGCCTGGCTTTGGCTGGAAAGGATTATTTGCAATGATAGTCACCTCTGTCATTTGAGTTGATGAGTAATAAACAAAATCCATTATTTGATGCCACTGTGGGCACTAAAACCTCACAGCAACAGTTAGCTTCAAGATAGTCACCAGGGAGTCCAGAATATGCTCAAATTTAATTTATTTTTAAATCTTCAAACTGAATACTAAAATTATAAATTCCATGTAGTGAAGAATGTGGGTATATTTTGTTGACTGTAGTATTTCTAGTACTTCACAATGTACCTAGTATGTTGTGGTACACACTTTCTAACCTTGTATGTGTATATGTTCATACACACATACATATGTACATACTCCCCCCATATAAACATACACACATAAATATATACAATACATATACACATATTTACAACATACATACATACATATAATACACACATAAACATGTATACACACATATACATGTATACACAAATAGACACATGCACATATAGACACATGCACACACAAACATATACACATACATTCATACATATACACATACTTTCACAGATTCATTTTCAATAAATTAATGATTAAAGAATGGATTCTGAAAGAGAATTTTTGTGACCATAAGAAATATACTTATGGTCCTCGATCTACTGAGATCTGAAGGCACATAACAGGCCAAGACTACTACCCATAGGTTTGACAGCTGTACACACACATGAAACAAATCCAGATCATACTTTATGTTCAAATCACCGTGGGAATAAAAAAGCATCCATATGCAAGCAACTCATTAGTCTTTGCCAAGAATATCAGAGCTACTCAAGTGAGTACCTTTGACCACCAGCAAAGAATTGCTTTTCCAACTGCAGTGCTCAAGAAAGCAGGCCCTGCTCCTCTCCTTGGCAGCACAGTAGAGCTGGGTCTGTTGGCAGAGGCACAGGTGACTTGGCCCCCTGCATACCCCCCTTCTGCCGTGTGATGGTGAGAGCAAGGGAAACATTCTCTCCCCCACTTTGCCATGTGTTGGGCAAATGAGCTGACCCTATTGGTGGAGGTACAGGTGGGCTGGCCCTGAGGTGTGACAGTGGCATAGCTGACCCCCCAGAACCAGGGTTATGAGTTGGTCCACCCCAACATCCCACCGCCATCTATGATCTGCTGGAACATGGGAAGGGGTGGGTCCTGCAGACCCAAAGCTGCAGGATCTCCACAACACAGGGCAACAACAGGATGTCCAAGAAAGTACAGTGAGAGACCAGTACCAATAGTGCAGCAGAAGCCAAAGGCCTTGAACCAGGTCAATGACGCTGCAATGAACAACTTGCAAATAAAGATGTATGAATAAAAGAGTAAACTGTGTGAGTCTCTGTGTCACACTACAGTTTCCATAACCAGATTTTTCTCTTTTGTTTTTTCTCTTAAATTTTATCTTATTTTATTTTTGCGGCGACCTTGTAAGGACAGAGGACGGATAAGAAGGGATGGGCACGAGAGGCATGATGTGAAACACACAGAACATAAAAAAGGAAAGCTTAAAGAAAGAATTGCTTTTGTTCAGCACACCCCAGCATTATCAAGCTATGGTACAAAGGCACGAGGGCAGTGAATGAGAACAGAACTAGAATGCACTGCCTGTGTCTGCAACAGGCCAGCAGCACTATGCTGGCCACTCAGTATCCCCTGCTTAAACTTCCAACAACTCTGAGGTGACTTTATAGTATTTCTTACTATTTCTCATTCTCTCTCTCTGTCTCTCCTTCCCTCCCCCTATTTCTCCTCCTCCCTCTCCCAATTTCGCCCTCTCCCTCCCTCTCTTTCTTTCCCTCCCTCCCCCTATTTCTCCTCCTCCCTCCTTCCCTGACTCCCTCCCCGCTCTCTCCCTCTCATTCTCTCCCCACCCACTTCTTGGTGTATGTGTGTGTGTGTGTGTGTGTGTGTGTGTGTGTGTGTGTGTGTGCACATATGTGTATGTGTGGGTGCACGGGCACATGCATGCTAGTAGGTGTGGAGGCCCAAAGTTTATTTTGAAAATTGTCCTCAATTGTTCTTCTACCTTATTCATTGAGACAGGGTCCCTTACTCAAACCCAGACATTACTAATACAGCTAATCTCACTGGGCAGCTGACTCTAAGGAGTCTCCTGTTCACCTTTCAAGGCTGAAATTACAGGTGGGCTCTGGGGATTGGAATCGTGGTCCTCATATTTAAGATGCAAGCACTTTTAAATGCTGAGCCATCTTTCCAGGCCTGTGCTCCTTATTTTTTGAAAAAGAAATAAATGCTGAGAAGAGAAGCGACCTAACACATAGGGAATGGGGAAGTTGGTCTGGGGTCTCTTCAGCTGAATTCTCAGGTCATCCTTGACCCCAAAAGAAGTGGCACATGGCAATGAGGACAAGGAAGCAAGAGACAACAGAAGATGATGGGGTCTCCTGTCTTCAAGAGACAGACCATTAAAAAGCGAAACGCATATAGTCGCACTTATGTCTAAGAAACACATCAGATTTTGGAAACTCCTACATTTTCAGGTTGAATTTAATTTGCTTTGGAGATGAGAAAGTTAACTTTGTCAATATAGAGGCTGCAGGTTCCACCAGTACCCTGAGGACTGATGGGCATCACAGCTTTTGAGTCAAGAGTCCTCCATCTTCACAGATAGGCTGCATCCTGTCTACTGTCATCACATCCAATACTTAATGGTATTTGGGTCAAGACTTTTTTCTAATTTTTACTTCTCAAACTGGTCTATGCCAACTGATGGCTCAAGGGAGGGAGGACTAGTCAGGAACAGAACCAGCTGGGGATCCAGAGACACTCCCTGGGCTGTAATCTCAGGGCTGTTTCTTTCTGATTATTTAGCTTTGAACCTGTTCTTAAGTAGAGTATGCCCTAGTTTCCTTATTGGTAGAATGGAGATATTGGCAACAGCTCTCTTGCAGGGAGAGCATTTGTGAAGTTTTGTATGCAAGGCACTGAACATTTTTGCTATAATAAGAGCCTGATCAATGATAGTTACTTTATCAAATTATGCCTGGAAAATAGTAGAGCTAACCATGTGGCATCTGATGGAAACAGGCTGCTATTTTTAGATTACTTTGATCATAATAGATTATTACGTTTACCTAATAGGAAGTGCATAATGTTCTAAACTACTCCACAACTCACTCTTTTTATAAGCTGTGTGTGGTATTCCCCTTAGAATACTTAGCACCGAATTTAGAAAAGAAATCATGAAATCTTTTTAATTAAAATAATGAATACTGTTGGCTGCAAATTCAGTAGTAAAAAATAAAAATGTTTACCAAGGTAGAAAGTGCCAGAGTGACACATGAATGCGCCTACACCAGATTAAACACATCTTAATCCATATGGCACACTTTTTTTTAACTGCCAGGAATTTTTGAATCTCTGTTATCATCCACTAAAAAGGAAACAGGATGAGGTGGAGTCAAGCATCTATCACCAAATACTCACTTACTATCAGTTGGGTTTCAAAGGCCTGGAAGGAATATGCAGAGTGGAAGATTAATAACTGTTTGGGAAGAGGGATCACAGCACAGCACAGTCTTATTTATTTAGGGCTCTGCCCCCACCTTAAAAGCTGTATTCCTAGTATGCTGCTCCAACATTTCCAGGAAGAGACTTCTATGAATGCCAAGCTCTTCAAGGAGGCCCTGATGGGGTCATTTTGTCCTCCTAAGAAATGCTACTAAAGACACAAAGAGTAATTACAGCAATTACCTCCAGCAAATTAAAGCAAGCAGTCCCGGAGTAAGAAATATGGTTTGGCCTCAGTCCCAGTCTAGCACACTTTCTTAACACTGAGGTCCAATTTTCTGGTTTTACCTCTTCCCACTCCTTTCCATGCTAGATACCCCTTCTTGCTACCAGGGTACACCTCAGCACTGTCTTTCCTACTCTCTAGATGTTGTCTACTAGCAATTATCAGTGTACATAGCAAGAGGGTGGCATTTAACATGCTGTGGGACCTGTTTCTGATATAATAGCCAAGCATTGTATGTGTAAGAGAGTGGTCTAGGCACCATGATGAATACAAAGGCAAATCAGATATCAGCTCCGTCTGTTCACTTAATAATTTTATAATGCCTATCCTATTTCTTAAATGTCAGTCTTAAGCGCTGGGTAACGTCTATCTCAAATGTTGTGTGGGAACGGTTAATCATGCATGACTGAACATTGACCCAATAGTGATCTTGCCTCAGGTGTGGGTTGGGTAATTGAGGAAAGCCACCTGCATACTTACCACCTCTCAACCAGCCACTGTAATATAGAGCCTTACAAAGGAAATAGGGCCCAGCTCTTAGACAGACACACAGTGGCAGATGCTAATTTTGTGAGACATTACCATATCTCTTCAAGTGCCATTGGCATAAGCCACTGAGTTGATACCAGCTGTCTGTCTTGGAACCATACAATTCCTCTTGACTTAATACCACTCACTCAATGTTTGATGTAGTCCTTCTGTGTACAAGAGAGAGTATTTTAGGTTCTACAGAGACTAAATGGTAAGTAGGATGAATATGCTCAATGCCCCGGAAGGGGTAAGGTAGGTACCGGGACAACTGCTGCAGGAGGAGATGAAGTTTCCTATGGAAAGAGACACAGTGGAAGTCAGAATCATCACCTGTGTTCATTCAAAGCCCATTTGGGCCACGACAATCAGGGAGCTGTGACAAGTGCCACCAAGCCAGGGTAATGGGCAGAGCTGGTGGAGAAGACTAAGACGCATGACTCCCTAGGCTGTCACAAGAGGGGCTGGGGCACAAGAGCCATCGACAGAAATTCATGGCTGAGCATTTCTCAGCCTTTTATTACTCACTCTATGTCTGTCTGTCTGTCTCGTGTGTGTGTGTGTGTGTGTGTGTGTGTGTGTGTGTGTGTGTGTTATGTAGGTTAGAGGACAGATTGTAGAGAGTCCTCTTTTTCTACCATGTGGGTCTTGGGGGCTAAACTCAGGTTGACAGGGATGACAGCAAGCACCTTTACCTGCTGGGCTGGCCTGCTTGCCTGCCTTCCTTTTCTCTTCCTTCCTCTCTCCCTCTCTCCCTTTCTCTCTCTCTCTCTCCCTCCCTCCTTATTTATTTATTTGTTTGTTTATTTATTTATACTACCCAGAGGAAAACATAAATGTGGTGGGGCCAGAAGATCAGAGCTCCATTATGACCTTGCAGACTGCCTGCTGTGGATCTGGGGTAAGTCAGCCCTCCACAGCTCCTACCTCCAGCACAAGTACAACAATGCCCACCCTTAGACAGGGTGAGGAAACCACCATGTGGTCTGCAAAGCAGCCACCTAGGCATCTGGTGTATGGAAGGAAGCTCTTGGTAGAAGAGTGGCCCATGAAATAGCATCCACCAACATTTACTGAAACAAGCATAGTAGTTGGTGTTTTGAAGCAATCCAAATGAAACCATGCACCCAGAACTCAAGCTATTTATCAAGTGGTGAAGAGACACATATCTTTAAAGCCAAGACAGTGAGATGGCTTAGAGGGTAAAAGTGTTTGCCATGCAAGACTGGTGACTTGACTGCAACCCCCAAAACCAGAGGGAATTAACTCCATAAAGTTGTTCTCTGGTCTCTACACATGTGCCATAGACTGTGCTCCCCCCAGTACATACATATTCACAGCATATGAACATTACTTTAGAAAAGTACATTCTTCAAGTGATTATATGACTCCGGAAAGCTGAGGAAAGTATGGAAGCAACTGGAAAGATCTTGATAAGTTAGGGAATAAGCATAAGATACTATCAACATGTTTGCTAGCTCAGCCATAACTTTTATCAATTGCTTAATTTCTTGTACAAGTTGCTTAATTTCTCTGGGTCTTTGCTTTCTTTGTCTCAAAGACAATGCAGGCTAATATGCATACATGGATTCTACCATCTTTAGAAGTCATACAAATGCAAGACACCACATTTACATCACTTCAAGGAGACAAGAGCAGTCTAACAGTTACCAAAATTAGCCCCTTCCCCATTTGCCTATGTGTGGCCTAGGACAAACAGAAGGGCTTCATAGTGGAGGCTTTATGAAAAAGGTCAAGCTAGATATGCATTCACTTCAGTTCTGGATTTGAATGGATGTGGCCTGACCTACTTGTTCACATCAACAGGGTACTGGAAATTTCACATCTCTCTCTCTCTCTCTCTCTCTCTCTCTCTCTCTCTCTCTCACACACACACACACACACACACACACACACACACACACACACACACACACACACACTGTGGTCTGCCTAATGAAAGAAAAGCAAAATTTCCATTTACTGTGTATACAGAAAAGCAGATTTTCTTACAAAACTGAAACTTTTTATTTTTCATTTCTGTGTGAAAGTTTCCTGAAACCTAGTCTAGAGCATCCGGAAGAAAGGATTCCCAGCACCCAAAACAATGGTTAAGTGCTGCAGTGGGAGTCCTTCCCTTGACATCTGTCTTCTGAAAAGCTTGGCCCTACCTACAAATCTGCCTCTTCCCATCTTGCTACACCAGGGCTTGCAGTCAGCACCAAGGTACTTCAATTTGTCCTGAGAATTATCTAGTTAGTGAGTTGAAAAAATTATCCTCTAATCCAAGACAAATCCTGACATCAATTTTATCCATTCCTCTTGTACGTTGGCATTGCTAGTTTTGAGTCAGGTAAGGGCTAGGTGGAAAGGATGTGATAAGAAGGTGGGTGGCTGCTGGGTGATCAGGGGTGGTGGCGCACACCTTAAAGGCCAGCACTTGGGAGGCAGAAGCAGGGGATCTCGTGAATTCAAAGCCAGCCTGGACTATAGAGTGAGTTCCAGGAGAGCCAGGGCTACACAGAGAAACCCTGTCTTTGAACCCCCACCTCCCCAAAAAAGGTAGGTGGTTCCCAGCCTGGCAATGGGGAAGGGGGGCTTGTTTCTAGGCATGATAAGCAAGTCCACAATCACCTCTTGTGTGCATAGCTGGGAATCGTCCTAGACTCAGAAACTTGAGGCAGGGCTGTGCCCCAGTCACTTAAACCTATTGCATTCCACTTGGAGATGAGAGTGAGCAGGCCTGGCCAGTCTGGCTGCCCTAGCAGCTGTACACGCAAACAGTAGCCAGGCCCAGAAAGGATGAGCATCCTGAGATGCAGCAGATCACAGGCAGAAAGTGAGCCAGTGCTGAGGCAGGGACTGACTTCAAAGGCCTCCGAGGACACCGGAGCCACCTGCCTGGCCATCTAGTCATTGTGGTGTGAGAGAGGTTTTGATAGTGTTAGCTTCCAACTTAATGCATTACATAGGACTTTGTGACTTAAATACAACACATTCACCCTTCTGGTCCCTTGTCACCCAGTATTTCAATATTTGAATGCTATGAAAGTCTTTCCTGAAGACCGTGCCACAGGGGTTAGGTTCCCACCTCCTCTCTGGTTTCCACATACCCAACCTCCTGATGCTGTTGATCTCACCTTCCTTGGAGAGAATCTGTTCTTGCTGTTTCCCGGCTCTCCTCTTGTTCTCTGACTTTCCTTTTGCCCTTCCCTGACTTTTGGTCCAGGAGGGAGGCCCCTGCCATGCTGCTTCCCATGCTCCTGGCACTCCACACTCGACTCACTCCATGCCACCCATGTCTGCTCTGTTTCTTCTCAATCTGCCCTTCCAGCCATGCTTTCTCCTTGGAGACCCAAGTATTCCACATGTCCATAACACACCTCAAACTCAGCAAGGGCAACAGACATGCATCTGCTCTACTGGCCAACTGGAGTATTCTAACCACCCTTCAACTCTGGAGGAAAAGGCCAGCAGCAAACCAAGCAGTATAGAGGTTGACTGCCCAGCTCTTGTGTGCATGGCTTAGATTTAAGTCCCTACTTAGCAGTGGGACCATGGACAAGTTCTTGGTTCTCTTTATATCCAGTTTTCCACATCTCTGAAATGGATATAAGAATAACCCCATGATAAAGTTATGGCAGTTAAATAAGTTCACACAAGGTCCATCACTTAGACAAAAGATGTTAGATCCTTATTATAACTCCTCTCCATGAACATAATAGGAACAATATGCATGAATAAGGTCCAGCAGGCTACTCAGGCAAATGATTTATGATCATTAATCTTCCTTCTACTAGTGAATAAGCCGTGACATTTGGCAGAAGTGAACAAATTAATTGGAACCCAATGGTGGCTATGATTAGCAGCAAAGCATGCTCACTTATCCTGCATAAACCTGAAGACTAGGGTAGTTATTGTCCCTTACCCCATCAAAGCTTGAATGGTCTTAAAGATCATCATATAGACTGGCTACCACACCAGGGAGATGCCTGAAACATTGGGGCACATTTTAAAAGTACACATCTCCAGGCCCTCCACTCAGATTATGTCTCAGTTAGTCTGGGATGTGTCCAAAGAATCTGGAATAATATGTGTGTGTTGGATTCAATGATTCAATCCATTCTCTTTTTGTCAAAGATGATGTATTGAAGACCCAATATAATTAGCCTGTTTGCCTCATGGAGGCAAGGCAAAGCTTACACATCATACATGTCTTCAGCACGCAAGTGAATCAAAGATATGAATGCTGTACCATGTGCACCCAGGAGTGACTAAGGCTGAGAGTCTACATGTGGTTCACAGCTAGGTTTCATAAGTACTGTATTTACAGAGACAAATGCTGGGGCAAGATGTCTCTGACCTGAGAGGTCACTTGGTATCAAGCATCCACAGGACAGTGTAAGGGGAAACAAAGCCTATGTTATGCTTCTTCCCTTTCGGAAGCCTCTGACAATGTTGTAATGTATGCTTCCCTGTGCCCAAGAACAGCTGTTCTAAATTCCTGCCATGCTAAAGATCTCCCATTGGAGTTTCAGCGTGGGAGACACTATTTCTTAACTCCAAAACCCTTCTAAAAAGCAGCTCATTTTCCATGGTGGTTTTGGCAATCACAGCCCTTAGAAACAGCAGTGTTGTCTTTGTGACCAGCACAAGCAGCCACAGACTGAACAATGACCTCATGACTCAACTGTCCACTCCCTTGGCAGAGGCACAGCTCCTGCTACAAAGATAAGGCCTATGCTCTATCACCACTGGGCAATATCAGACATGGTCTTTGTCTCAAATAGCTAAACTCTAAGGGAAATGTCTGGGAAATAACATGCTCAAGAGTAGCTTAGAGGGAGTCAGCCAAGGCCCTGTTATTACGCTATTAATATTAAGTTACTAAGTTTTGAAATGCACCTTTTCAGGGATACTTAGATGCACTGTGTATCCATTTTCTCTGGTTTTCTGTGATCAAAACTTATCAGAGGCTGCAGTGAGATAGATAACATGGGGTGATCTGATAGTTTACAGGGGGCCCTCACTTTCCTCATGCCCAAATGCCTCCTAAGAACATAGCTCTTCAAAGCACAAATCCTATGGAATAGTGGCAGGTTCAGCCCTCAGATACTCTCATTCTCTTCTCAAAGGGTGTCTCAATGTATCAGAGAGCAAGCTTGAAGTAGTAGAGGGATGGACATATTCAGAGTAGGAGAGGGACAAGTCACACAAAATCTTCCTTGACTTCACATTTCAGTCAAGGGCTGACCCTTCTAGACCTAGCTGTTCTTTTCTTTTCCTTTTTGGTTTAATAAAGTTTTATTTCTCCAAACGTACAGTTGATTGAACCTCCCATGCATCTTTGCTAGCAGCCCAGGCATCTCCATCCTTTGTGTTTCTGGTGTAAATTTCTTGGGCTCTCTGCTTTGAAGCCAGCTTGATAAGTCCTTTACTAAGTAGCTCCTGAAGAGCTTCCCTGGCCAAGGAGCATTGCATCTTCAGTCTCTCAGAGACCTTAGCTGGAGCCATAAGCTTATAGTTGGGCCTTCTTTATGGAGTTTGTCCTGTGCAGCTTTTTGGTCCTGAACTTTGCCTTTGGACCATTTCTTTTTGACTCTTCCACAGACCTGTTTTCTGAGTCTTTGTCTTTGTTGACCAATTAAAATTATGGGACACTTCACGAAAGACATACCTGTTTCTTATCCCATACATTCTCCATTTAAATCCATGTAAGTCAGCCAGGTAGAGGTGGCCTTTAGACACAGATTCCTGGCCTCTAAAACTGAACAGTCTGATGTTGGAGGTTTTGCAGGGTCACAGGAACCTGTATTCTAGCAAGCACATGGTTAGCTTTTTAGAAAAATAATGTTTTCCTTTTACTGAATATAGATTCTTTTCTCATATATCCTGATTACAAGTTTCCCTTTCTCTACTCCTCCCAGATCCTTCCCATTTCCCCTCACCTCCAGTCCCACTCCCCTTCTGTCTCTTATTAGAAAAATAACAGATTTCTAAGAGATAACAAACATGAAATGGAATAAAATAAAATATAATAAGATAAAACAAAAGCCACCACAGGGAGGCTAGACAAGGCAACTCAACAGAAGGAAAAGATTCCCAAGAGCAGCACAAGAATAAGAGACCCCATTCATTCGCACACTCAAGAGTCCTATAAAAATACTAAGCTGAAGGTTATAATATACATGCAGAGGACCTGGTGCAGACCCATGTGGCCCTGTGCCTGCTGCTTCAGTCTCTGTAAAAAGGGCACTTTACAGCAAGCCTATAGCTAGCAAAAAATTCAATAGAGACAAACTCAAAGCAATTCCTCTTAAAAAAAAAACAGGAACAAGACAAGGTTGTCCTCTCTCTCTCTATTAAGTCTAGTACTTGAAGTCTTAGCTAGAGCAGTAAGACAACTGAAGGAGATCAAGGGGATACAAACTGGAAAGAAGTCAAAGTATCTTTATTTGCCGATGATATGACAGTATACATAAGTGACCCTAAAAATTCTACCAGGACACACCTATAGCTGAAAAACACTTTCAGAAAAGTACAAAATTAACTCACAAAATGGCTAGCCTTAATGTTAGGGAATGTAAATTAAACCCTTTGTAAGGCTTGAAGAGGACTGGTGGGCAGTTGTGTTGTGGTAGCCTGTGACCCTGAGTAGGTTGTCAATGTCTGATTTGTGTTGGCACCTCTGTGTGGCGTATCTTAAGACTCTTGAAATCGCTGCCATGTGGATACACACAAGGAAGGTATGGGTGTATTTTTAGAAATGTGAAGGCACATAAAATATAAAACATAAATTATCATAATCCTTTCTTTTCATTTTCACTCATATAAAACCCATATTTAGGATATATTGGCAACCTGCTTCTGATAGATTCTGGGTATGAAATGCACAAAAGTTCCCAGAGGACCACAGTAGAATTTCTTCACAGCCTGAGCCAGCTTTCAGTGAAAATAAACATTTTCTAAATTTAATAAAGAATAGCATGAATTTATAATACTGTGAGCATTAAAATGGGTGTCCAGAATGCATCAGATCAGTACAAGGTGGACAGGGATATGCTTGGGACTGAAGCACCCATCAGGCTGCCAGAGCCATAGTATTCAACTGCATTCTATCTACCACACCCTCGACTCAGACCAGAGCAGAGTCTTGGATGGAAAAATACATCTGAGTTGGAAGCGTTTCGATCCCCAATAATTACTTTAATTTTTAGTAATTACTCTGAAAGTGCTCATGAGAAACATTTTCTGTGAGAGCATGAACAACCAGCTCAGTCCCTGCCTCTGTCACCACAATGACCTCATGGAGCCCAGGTGAGAAGCCTGGAAAGCCACAAGGACCTGGTTCATGCTCTTACCTATCTAGACCTGCTCATTTGAAGACTAAGCATGTCCTGAGTTTTAGAAAGCAATCTGCTAAGGTCAAAATCCTAGGAAATTACATCAGTCTTTAAAAATTTTATAGCAGCATGACCAAATATGATCAAGGGTTTTAAAAGCAGTAAATTGATTTACAGCTTTTCCCAAATATAGACACTTAGCAGATATTCAGCAACAATAAAGAAAAAGTATACCACATTCCCATTGGAAAGAAAAAAGAAAAAACAGGTGACAGCCACCTTTGTTAGACTCAGAGCTACAAGAAAAGAGCCAGCCCCCAGCAGAAGCCTCCCAGGCCTCTGGTCTCCACGCCACCTTCATGGAGCAGACAAGTCCAAGGATCTTTTGGTTATGGCAGAACTTAAACTTAAAGTTCTCCTTGAGCCATACAAAGGTTGGCCTTTATGTTAGGCAAATTTTCTCTTTCCTAATATGTCACAGCCACAAAAGTCTTTGACCCATCCTTCAACACACCTAACCCTAACCCTAACCCTAACCCTAACCCTACCCTAACCCTAACCCTAACCCTAACCCTAACCCTAACCCAGTGTAAACTGGAATGTTTTCTCCCTTCAACTTCCTCACACTCCATAGCTCCAGATGTTGGGATCTCATTCAAAGTAGTATTTTCCAATGAAACGCTCCCAGGCTTACCAACCTAAAGTTCCTGACCAATCACCCTTGATCATGACAACCTCATTAATTATCTACACAGGACACATCCCCAGCTTTTTTTCTTAATCTATACTTTTCTTAATTGCTTTAAATGGAGTACTAGTGCCTTAGGAACTAGGACTTGCCTGTATTGATCACTGACATTTTCAGTCTAGAACTGTGACTAGCACATAGTAAGCCCACAGGCCAGTGAAGAAAGGAAACCCTGAAGGTATCTGATGAGTGCCACATCTTGAAGAAATCTTAGGACTCAAGCATGTGGGATCAGAAACCATGTCACTCACAGTCCCAATTAATTTAAGCCACAGTTCTCTGCCAGGTCTAGTTTAATTAACACCTAGTTCACACATGCATTCGTTCTCTACACTGCTCAGTCAAAACAATGTCCCCCTAACTATGAGAAGTTTTGGCTCAGACAATGCGCATGGTCAGCTTGAACGTGCAAGGGTGCAATGCATGCCACCAGGCTTGGATTTCACGGATGCCTAAATGACTCTCCAAGGACAAATCTAGCAGGTTCATTCCTAAGAACATTATTCAACATGACCCAATAATCTGGAAAGATTTTACTGAATTTTGGTAAGAGATTTCCTGGGAAGACTCGAACATTACCATTGAAATGCTATTCTGGGTCTAGGATAAGAGTAATTTGTGTGGGTCATGCAAAATATTTAATCAAGTATTTAGATGTAGTATTGTTCTAGAATAATCAGTAGATTCAAAATATACTTGAGGAGCTAAAAGGTCATCAGATAACAGGTGCATCCTGGTGAAGCATGAGGCTACGCTGAAGACAAGCTGAATGTCAAGTCATCTGCACTGACCGGAAGGTAAGGGCAGCTAACAACAAACCAAGCTTCAGCCATGAGCACTGACCAGAAGGTAAGGGCAGCTAACGACAAACCAAGCTTCAGCCATGAGCACTGACCAGAAGGTAAGGGCAACTGTGCTCACTTAGATTTGGGTTATAAAGCACTCGATGTTGCATGGAAAATACTATTATTTGAAAAATATACATTAGGAGCTATTGGTACTATTAAAGAATGGTATAAAAGACAATGGCGGGGAAATTATAAATAAAATTTAGATCAATATCTCTCTACTTGAATATGCAGTCATCCCCCTTTACAATAAAGGAGGCACAGATATGCATGTCACACACGAGAGAGCGAGAATGTGCTGTAAGCTCATTGCACAGACAGCACCTGAAAAACACAGACCAGGACAGTGGCACAGGCTGTTCCTTGACCAGTGCAATTCTGAGAAGCACATCAGTCTGTTTATATGAATTTACTCATAAGGCTTGGCTCAGCCTGCTGGAGAGAATGGAATTGGCATATGACCTTTCCAAATCTAATAGAAGAAAAAGTTACTATGGTTTTACATTCATGTCCCAAGGCATGCGGCTAACCATAAAAGCCAGTGGTGTCTCTCCTCATGTATTCACCTACTAATGCCAGCCTGTCTATCCCCAAAGTTTATAATCCTGAGACCAGTGGGAGAAAAAAAAGGGTACTTACAAGTGGGGAGTCTTGGACAAATTCAGCATGGTTATTTCAAACAGCGCCTTTACTTTTGTAATTTCTACCTCCATAATTCTGGCTGTCAGTGTACGCAAGTCCCTCTGAGTCACCATTCAGAACTTTTCAATCAATGGGACACACTACGGACCTATTCTTTATTCTGAATAGCGCAAATGCTATCTGTGTTTAACAGTTAGCCATTAGCAGGATCACAAACAGGGATAAACTACACTGGAATTGTAAAAACATGGACCCTAAACTCTAGAAAATTTAAATATCTCAAAAAATAATATTGCGCCCCCTGCAGGCATCCGGCCAGGTGGGCAGGTGCCAGCAGAACTGTAAATAGAGCTGTGCTTTTGTGCGGGTTTGTGCGTGTGCTGTATTTCTGTGTTTTGATAGAAGTCACACACAAAAGAAAAAGATTTAAAAAATAACCTCAAAAATAATATTGCTAAAAAGTCTGTCAAGGGTCACTGTATTTTTCGCTCTGTTTCCCCCTTTTAATTGTCAGATGCCGCTGTCTTTGGGTTCGTTATAGATCAGTACAATTAACACTCACCCTAGGGTTTTTATTTTTCCTTCCTTCTCTCTGGGTCAGACTCTGAAAAACAATTCTTTCATTAACTAGCTCTCAGGGGATATGTCTTTCCTCTCCTGGCTTGCATGAGAGGGCAGACATTCTAATTTTATAGCAAAAACAGAGAAATTGTGGGTGGGATGTGCTTCCCCCTAACTGTAGAACTCTTTTTAACAGAGTGTGAGCCATCTGGGTGTTATATTGTTGTTATAACCTAAATGGCTTTCCTGGGTGGCATAATGAGAAGCCAAGCAGAAATATGGTTAATGCCACATGAAGCACAGATGACAGCTAGCCAAACTCTCCCATCCTCTAATGCAGTCTCTGTTTCCCTCTGATATCCTCAGGAACTCTCTCCACACCCCAAATAACCATGGGAGGATCCCACAATGGAAAGAATTACGGAACATAAATTAGTCGCATACCTAGGGACAGAAGAGAGGCCCAGTCAGTGCCTTGGTGGTCTGTCATCACTGACTTAGTAAAAGATGCAATAGGATAACCAAAGGTCAGAAGTGCTGGGCATATGGAACACCTGAGTAGTGGAGCAGAACCCCGCGGTGACACCAATGTCTCTGCTTTCCTTCTGTAAGAGACCATACTGAGAAATCCACATAGCAAGGAACTGTGGGTAGACCCCAGTCTGCAAACAGCAAAAGTCTGAATCCTCTGTGGCAGCCACAGCTACTAAGATAAAACCTCAGTGAGCATGGACAAAGATTCTTCCTGCAGAGTAGGAAGACTCTGAAGGAATATAGCCTGAAGGGGCCTTGACTGCAGCTTTGTGAAATCCTGGTCTTGGCCCAGACTTCTGCCCCATGGCAAATGTGTGGCAAGAGATGTGTTATTTTAAGTTGCTAAACACATAGTGGTGTGCTGTGCAGGGACAGAAAACTATACACTGAGAAAAGAAATGAGGGCCCTGTCTATCCTTACACTGAGTCAGTCAGTCTAAGTCTCTCTGAAGGATTCCTTGTCAATTGCCCTCTTTTGAAAAAAAATCATAGGAAGACACATTCAGATGGCCTAACACAGAGCTGTCTGAGCTCTGTGGAATGCTCCAAAGGATGTCTGTCTGCTTCTTGGATGCTTTGAGTTCTGCGATGGAAATCCCATTAACCAGAGCATCTTCTGAAGCAGATAATGAAAAATAATGACTATAGTGACATGTCCCAAAATCTTATTAAACCATACAGGAAGCTTCTAAGTAGCTTCACTTGAAATTACTGGAAATGAAGAACAGCAAGAGACAATCAATTCGTCTTCATCTGCTGATGTCTTGCAAGTGAGATTACATTAAGTCTCTGTACCCATGAGCTCATAGAAAAGTTCTTGAATAGAAGTAAATTAAAAAGAAAAAGCCTACCTCACATGATCTTCTACCTTGAAGCTATTTGAACAGGGCTGTGATCCTTCATGTATTAATTTACTCCTGTGGTAATTACATACCCTATAATTCTAAAAACTTCACAGGTTTTTTTTTAAAAAAAAATAGGACGGGAATGTTGAAAGTTAACCATATAAGGTTTTTTTAAAACAAAACAAAACAGAACTACATTAAAAGTAACTTAGAACATGTGGCCCCTACAATAAAGCAGGCTAAAATCAGATTTGAAACTAATTCTGACTTTTCAACACATTCTGTGTGAGTTAAGGATTTTGTTGATACACTATCATTTCTTCAATGCCCACTGGAATAGTTGATCAATGCCAAGATTAGCTAATATCTGGAAAATTTAGCTGAAGTTTTACTTCATACCATTATTAGACAACAGAAGTTAACACCAAACTATTCCCAATATCAATCATGGTACTATAGATGCAAATAGTTTCTAAGTTTCTTTTTAATGCTACTTAATCATGATTAACCTTAAGTTTTGCACAATTGTTTCTAAAGCATCTCAAGGCATTTAAGAGTTCACACAAGGAATAGACACAAAATCATCTGTATAAAGAATGTCCAGTTGTATAAAATAAAGTAAGAATCATATCTTGTGTTACTGCAGATGTTGATGTCCTAGAAATTTCTAGAGGGGTGAGGCATGACAGAGATCTGGAAACTAACAGTCCAAGTTGAGAATTGTGGATCATCTGTGCCCGAGGCAAGCCAAAGTTCCAAAGGCTGGATATTTGAACACATTAGAGGAGGGAGCCACCAATCACATAGCACGTGTTCATTGAACTATTGTGTACTGGGACATCATGTAAAACTTGTGGGCCCTTGCTGCACTACAGATAATGGACAAGGAGGCAGACAACAGATCAAGGTGATTTCTGAGAGTCAAATTAGGCCAATTCAAACAAGTATATTAGTGAGATCCTGTACCCTGCCAGACAGTGCTGTGGAGCCTGAATTATGTCAGCAAACAAAGAGGACAGGGGTGCCCACCCTTATGGATATCATGTCTTAGCTGTGTAGGGGCAGGCATGTAATTGTGAAGAACACTGGGTTATGTGCTGTAATGAAAACTAGTATGTTCTAGGTTTAAAAATTAAGTAGAGAGTGAGAATGAAGGTGACTGGAAGTGCTTATGTGGAGGTGCAGTGGGTCACAGTTGAAAACGGGGTTTTCAGGCTAAGCACCAATGAGGTGTCATTGAGCAGATCTGAGGGAGGAAATGGAGCATGATGTAGGGACCAGAGGGTCGTGGGACAGAAAGGCTAATAGAGATGGAGGTGACTGCTCTAGATGGAATAGCCAGGAAAGTCCTTTTGGAGAAAGTGAAATTTTAGGTTAGGTTACAGTGCCCACAAGGATCTGAATACACATGGACCCAGAAGCAGAACATTCTCAGGAATGGGCACTGTAACACACAGGTCCCAAAGTCAGACTGCTTGGCCTAGAGGTCTACAAAGGAAACCTGAGTGAGAGGGCATGATGATCAAGCATAAGGACCTATCCTGTGCCAGGGGCAGGGCCAGGTCATCTAAGTTGCCTGGATCTTTAGTTGCTTCGCTGCTAAGCTACTGGATTCTCCCTATCTAGACATCACTTGAGCTTCAAACACATTCTCTTAACTCTCTCATGCTCCCAGTTACCACCCATTTTCTTCCTCCCTAAGTGTCCCCAAACAATGAGTCTAGACATGCAGCCCCTCGCCTGGCCCCTCCATGTGCTCTTTGCCTCACCTTAATTGAGTATCTTCCCAACACTTCTCTTGAAATCTTGAAAGCTACTGATGGTCTCTGCACAGCCACATGTGAGGGCCAGGTGATCTCTGCTCATCGAACCTTCTGCTGCCTCTGGCAGAGACAGCCATGCTTTCTTTCTAGAAGTGATCTCCTTCCCCTTGTCATTACAGCCATCCTCACTTTCTCCTGCACTTTCTGGATGCTCCTCAACTACCCATTATGGGAATGATGCATGAATAAACATAGGTGTCAATATGGAATATACTTAGGGGGTTTGATGCACTCACTGGAGGTGCGTCCAATAGCCTTGCTAACTTTGGCTTGGGGACATTCATTTAGTCCACAGAGAACATGTTGAACTAATCTGGAGATCTGCCAGAATTTGCACTTTCTAATGATATGACCTCTGATAACATAAGACATCTCCAGGCTCTAATCCCATCATCTGTAAAATGGAGATTTTAATAGCTGCCTTGTGAGGCTATTAAACCGTTTACTATTCCCAAGGTCTCCAACCAACATCTAGCACTTAACAGGTACCATTTTCTTGTTCATGACCCCCCAAAAGCTCAGATAAACATCTCCTGTCTGAACAACAGAAAGAATAGCAATATTAAAGGGAAAGATGTTTTAAATTTGTGGGTAGGGTCATTGTGAATGACCCAATCATCTTAGTTAACTCTGCTTTATAAATCTAGATTTCAAATACACCAAACTTCTGAAGTTACCTTTTGAGGTAGGAGCAGAAAATGAGTATTAGTCTGTATAGTACACCCCAGTCTCACTCCTCAGACACATTTTTATGTGCTTTTTCTTTATTGAGAGATGGGATGGGGAGCCTGCTTTGGAGCCTGGCTTTCCATCTCTACCCTGTAACTTGGCAGCTTTGGCAGCCGAGAGTCTGTGCAGAAGACCTGGGTTTCCCTATGCTCTGTAACATGGGGCTAATTACACTGCATCTCATGGGCTAGTTTGGAGAAATAAGTGAGTTAATACAGATGAAATACTTAGAACGGTACTTGGCACCCAGTTAGCACCTGATAAACATGAAGGTGACAACTATAATGACAGCTGATGCCATCACTGGTCCTACCATCACTGAAGCTCACCCCTCAAACCCATTTAGTGATTTGGTACTAGGTATCCTGCTTTTCCTCACTTGCATTTACCTGTGCAAATCACTCTCCATGTGTGTATATTATGGGAAGTAGACATGGTTGGGTGTTTCCCATCTGCATCTGCACTGACTGATGTCCTAGTCTGTACTCCACAAGTCTGGCCTTCTGTGCCAGTGGACTACCTCGGCCTCAGGCTTCTGCTGGATTCAGCAATGGAAGCATCGGTAGAGGAAGGAGGAAGAAGAGTAAGTTCTGGGTATCTATGCCTTAGCTCCCGGATGGCTGGGTACCACAGTTGCTATTTTTTCTCAAGCTGTAGCTTTGGCTAGGCAGCCTCTAGTCCTCCATTTCCTGGTCCTGATGAGGCAGAGCAGAAGTGAAGTCCCTGCCTCCACTGCTGCAAGCCCCAGGATGCTTCCTAACTCATTTTGTTCCATTCTGTAATTCTGTTTTAGATGATCTTTTCATTAAACTCTTCTACATGAGGATATTTCCTGCTGGGACCCAGTTTGAAACACAGGTCAAATGCAGCAACATATGGCTATTCAAAAAATGATGGTAATGTGTTATAGAATGTTAACATTCATTTATGCTGTGGGATATTTGTTGAATGATGCAAAGATGTGTTGCAATCTTTTATGTTGCATTTGTTTAACCCTGTGAAGCTGTGTTACTTTGCCTGTCTAAAATACCTGATTGATCTAATAAAGAGCTGAATAACCAATAGTGAGGGAAGAGAAAGGATAGGCAGAGCTGGCAGGGAGAGAGAATAAATAGAAGGAGAAATCTGGGAAGAAAGGATCATGGAATGAGAAAAGGAGGGGCCAGCTACTCAGCTACACATCCAGCCACGGAATAAGTAAAGAAAGGTATACGGCATAGAGAAAAATAAAAGTCCAGAGGCAAAAGGTAGATGAGATCAATTTAAGTTAAGAAAAGCTGGCTAGAAAAAAGGTCAAGCTAAGATCAGGCAATTATAAAAACAAAACAAACAAACAAAAAAACAAAAAACCCCAACCTCTATATGACTTATTTGGGAGCTGGGTGGAGTAAGGGTAAGAAGTAAAAACACAACCAACAACAGCAAGGTGAGACCTTGACCACTTAATCAAGTGAGAAGCCAAGAGTGGAACCAGCCAGAGATTCTCTGCAAAGCACTGCAATTCAAATCTTTCTGCCACCAGAGCAGGACAGCTCCCATGGAGGGCAAAGTGGGGGCCTTGGCATCCACCAGCTTGCCTGGGATGCAGATGCCATTTCCTCTGACAATGGGTAGAACCAGAGGATCTGCCAATCCCCAAGCTCTCAAATGCTCAGTTCCCTCTCTACCCAATTCAGTCCGTGAGGCACTTGACACCTTGCCCTGGAGAACAAGCTCAAAGGCAAGCATCCCCAGTGCTACCTCATCTTTTCCAAGCTGGCCTGGAGGAACTGGAGTTAGATGCATCCTGCTGGCAACCAGGCCCTTGGTGGCACTGTATACCCTAGGGCTGCAGCACTTAATTACAACCAGCAGAGTAATTTTGGAAGGTGACACCAGCATAAGCTTTCAGCCTCACAGTCTGAGCTAATCATTAGTTACATCTTTAGATCATAATCCATATGAGACAGTAGCTCCATAAGTGTCTGTGTACTGCTGTACTGCTTTAGGGACATGCCATCGGCTCCCATAAATAAAAGGGACAACACTCTAATAACATGGCAGGGCAAGCTCGGGCTAAGAAAAAGTTGTGATGTGTTCTCATACAGAGAAACTGATTGCCTTATACAATATTTCCTGCAAATTTAATTGAGGATCCCAATAATCAGGAGCCAAGTACACAAGATCTGCAATTGTTTTAATAGTTTTAAAAATCAAATCTATGAACCATAAGTGCTGAAGTTACATTTTAATAAAATGTAGATAATGTCTAAATGTAGAGCCAGACTGGAGATGTTCAACAGAAGAAAACATGGAAGGAATATGACATAGGGAATGGAAGAAAAATCAGGTGAATCGAGCCAACCTCCCTGTTTAATTGTGGCATGTGGATCAGGATTGGTGCCATTATCAACAAATGCCTCTTGCAGAGTCTACACGGAGCAGCATCAGCAACCTGCAGGAATAGTGTCCCTTCTTCCCAAGCACAAAACAACTGATGAGCCGTAATTTTGTTTACTCAAGAGACATGGTTCTGAATGGCTGTATACAAATCTGATTTCTGTGCAGACAATCAAATTTGAAATTCACTAGGGAATCTGGCTTCATGGACAGAACACTCAAGTAAATGCTTTGCAAAGTGAATAATGAAGACCTTGCCCCTGGCCCTCGCTTCCCCTATGTTTACGAGATTAACAGCTAGCTTGTGTCTGTACAAGTGTGTATGTGCATCAGGTCTGTTCATGTTAAATGATAGCATCATTCAGATTTCAAGCTGCTGGGGCACTTGGAAGTGATTAAAATTCAAAAAAGGAAAGATAAGCTTGGTGGGGTCTAAAGAAAGATAGGGAAAAATACTTCACTTTTAGATATTTGAGTGCACATTCGGAAGGTCAATGAGAAACGTATAAGGAGTAAAACTTCATGAAGTCACAGGAGAACAGGATAGAGCTGTTGAGCACAATGGGGCTTCTCAAGCTGGAGGGCTCATGCCTGAGAACTATACAAGAATGTGCAGAGGCTTCCATTCCTGCCACAATCCAAGTCTCTCCTGCCATCATTTACCCTACATTGTTCTATTAGTTCTAAGTACAAAAGCTTCCATTTTGCATGGAGAACTTGTCATATAAGACATTTTATGGTGCTGTATTCATCCACTCATTCTCAAATGAGTTAGGCATGAGCCTGTAGGAACTTTTCTTCTTCAGTAGAAGCAACCCTGTCATAGTGAATGTGAATGAGAGGGGTCAGGCAAATTCATGAAGTGTGCCATATACATATGTATATATATATATTTCTTAAGCATTCCCATGAAACTGACTTAGAATATTATTTCTCACTAAAAGGAACCAGAGTTCTCAGGGGGCGTGGCTGTTTTCAGGTCTGAGGCAGAATATGTGAAGATAACCCAGGAACATTTGACACCAGAAGGGACCACCACAGACCGCCAGGAGTTTCTCAAGGGATGCTGGAAGAACAGGAATCTGTTGGCCAGGCCCGTGTGAACAGAGGCATGAGTGTGTTCAGAATCAGCACTGCAGTCTATGGTGACTGCTCTTCCTCGCTGGATATCACAGATGCTAACAAATCCACTCCTCACTTTGCAAACCGTGGGACACAGAGGCAGAGAGCTTGTGTTTGCTCTGCCTTGCTCACATGAATTATACTTCAGAGTAACTAGATATCAACAAGAATAAGTTTCTCTTTATAAAATAAGTTCAACCAACACATACAGGAATGGTAAAATTTGAGTGCCATCATTTTAAAAGCTCCTAATAAAATAACATTTTTGGAAGAAAACTGAAATTATCTCCCCCAAAATGATACAAGTAGGAACTGAAGAAATGTCTACATCTTCTTGCTAATTTACATATAATACAGAGACCAGAGGGCATGTTAAGAATGCCTATGGCAGAAGAAGCAACTCCACAAAATCCATGTTGTGAGGCATCCTCCAGGAAAACAAACTTCATTTTATTTTCTGAATAAATTACAAAGGGAAGAGATATTCAAAAGAAGACTATAAATTAAACCAAGCTTTACCCGGATTTGATAGCATCTATTTTGTACACAAGTCCTAGTACAATCACACACATCCTACTACAAACAAAAGAGTTGTTTTGAAAGATACTTGGAAACAATTACAATTTTAAAACATAATTTCTTATTTGGAAATCACAAAGTACTGTGAGCTCTCATATTTGGACAATAGAACAGATTTGGATAACTTACTAAAGCAATACTCATCTGGGGCCCAGGCAGGCCATCCCTGGGTACAAATTTATAATTATTGGAATTCATATAATTTGCAGTGTCTTTCTTCATAATATAAGTTTATATTTCAAAAACTTTAAAAATTATTTAATGTATATAATGCTGTTGTGAAGATCCAACAGTTTAAATTTGCTGCTGAGAGCTAGATTCTATACTGGACATCACCCACATTATGTAACAGGCACAGAAAAACTATTATTATCCCTTCATTTTGAAAGAGAGGAAGTAACTTGCCTAAAGCCATATAGCCAGTTTAAAAAGCCACACAATCATCTTAATGCATGCAAAAAAATCATTTCAAAAAATCCAACTCACATCTGTAATAAAAATTCTCAGCAAACTAGAAATAGAATGACCTTGACAAAGAGCAGCCACTAAAAGCCTTACAGCTAACACAATAGTTAATAGTGAAAGACCACTTTTTTATTACTTCTATTTAGTACTGATCGTCATAGCCAGTATTATAGGCAGGAAAAAGGAAATAAATTTTGTAATTCACTGACATAATCATCTATGTAGAAAATTCCTAGCAATATATGTAAGTTATAAAGCTCCTAGGCTTAGCAATGTTGCAAAATATATGGTCAATATAAAATTATCAATTGCATTTTTATATACCACAATGACTAGAAGTTGAAATTAAAATAGAAAGATCCAAACTTACACACTTACAGATAATTTTCACAGAATAAGCTTGGTAGGAATGATGATAAACCATTGGTAAAAGGAATTAAGGGAGAAGTAGTAAGTTGGAAGGTCTGCCCCTATGGATTGGAAGACTCACTAATGTTACATGTCAACCATGCCCAAAAGGATCGACAGATCCCATACAAAACCAGACAAATCCTGACCTCTTGAGCGAGAAGGCATTCCACCAACAGACACCACTGAACCCAAGTTTGAATGCCTCCTGGGTCTCCAAGCTGAAGACATCAGATTTATCACCTGTCTACAGTGAGCAATCCCTCAGTTGCCTGCCTGCCTTCTGTATGTCTTTTTTCTGTCTTACCCTAACCCTCTCCCTCCCCTGTCTTCCCTCTACTTTCTCCCCTCCACCTGTACACACATCCCTTGGTCAAACACACTGTGCTACAAAGTCAAGCATGCACTTGCTCTATGATGAGCAAAATCATCTGTAATAACTTCTGCCTCTCACTTCTGCTTCATCCCTTCATTTCTTAGTCTTATCTCTTGCTCTTATATACAGAGACTGAAACCAAATGTCGATACCTATGAAAATAAACTAGCAGCTTTATTCTTTTAGTAGTTAAAAAAGGGAAATAACCAAATTACACATCAAGCAATGAATGGCTTAAAAACTGTGATAATGGAATGCATTTAGCAATAAAAAGAACAAACTATAGACACACACAACAAGGATTTGATCTCTAAGTAACATGCTGAGTGCAAATTGGGTGCAAAAGGCTACATACATACTGTAAGATTCCATTCATATGAAACTCCACAAAAAGCCATTTTGTAAGGATAGAAATCACATAAGTGGCCACCGGAGACTGAGGGGAAACAGACCTTGGGGCTTAGGGGATAACTGAGGGACACAAAAACCATTTGAGGGTGTATGAATCTTTGAAACTGTAATTTAATTATATTTTATTACTTTATATGTTTTGGTGTTTTGCCTTCATATATCTTTGTGCACACAGTATCTGAAGAGGCCAGAAGAGGACGTCAGAACCCCTGGAGCTGGAATATAGATGGCTGTGTGCTGCCATATAGATGTGAGTGAATATGTGAATATAGATGTGAGTGCTGAGAACATGGACAGGCTTATCAGTGACTTGGGACTAGGACTCGGTACATCTGTCCTCCCCAGTGCCCATGCTCTATATCTGCTTCTTCCCTTTCTGTCTCGTATTTCCTCACCACTCCTCTCTGCACATAAGTTAAAAGCCCAGTCCAGCCAGTTGATCTCCCAACTACTACATCAAGTCTTTATTTGTACTCAGGACAATCAGTCTGACTGATTGATCATGACAGCCATTTGGCTATATATCCAGGGCCCATATCTCAAGTCCCAATGTCCAGTGAGCAAGTGACTTAGCTTAGAAAATAACGCTCACTCAGGGAGTGAAGACGGAGCAGTGAAGAAGCCGTCAGCTCCTGACCTAAGAAGCCCATCTGGAGCTGACCCGACTACTGCTTTCGAATACCCTTGATCTTTCTCTCTGAGCATATTATGTCCTGCGAGCCTTTGTACTTCCTGTTGTCTCGGCCTAGAAGGCTCTTCCCACAGATATGAGGACTTGCTCCCTCACTTCATGTGGCCTTCTCTGACCACATCTAAGATGGCATCCTCTGTGTCAATCACGGTGTTTGCCATCACTTTCTTTACCTTATATTTGCTCTATCACTGTAAAAACATAACTTGCTCAAGTGTATTTGCTTGTTAATTTGTTTATCTGTTTTCCTTCGAGAAGAGCAGCCTACATTCAAGAAAGAACTGCTACATTCCCTACATTATTACCGGGATTCCTCATACCACGTACAGAGTAGGGGTGAGTGTGCGGGGCTGGTTTGCAGGGAGGAAGTGGGAACGTTGGTTGAGAAATGTGAAATAGGCTGGAGAGAGAACAAACCCAAGTGCCCTGGAAGTTGGGCCTGTTCTGGTATTAGCTGGGATCTGCGGTGGGTTCTGAACAAGGCATGAGCGTGGTTTCCAGGGAGATGCCCGGTATTAGTAGTAATACAGTTTGAGTGGAGATGGGTGAGAGCTCAGAGACAGCCACAGGAAATAAGAGACAAATCTATATTTTAGCAACTGACTGAAGGTGTATGGGGTAGGAGGAGAGATGGGGTGGGAGGAGTATTAGCTACTGCCAAGGAGTCAATCCGGAAGCAGTCACTGGGCAGTCTTTAGACGGCAGTACAGAAGGAGCCTGAAGTGGAAGGTTTTACGAGACTGCTTGAGGGTTTGAGTGGCTACACCTTACACACAGTCTTTATATTTTTCTCCAGTGTATTTTCATCTTACTTGGTCATTATTCTGATAGGTGGGTTTAAAAAAAATAATTTGTTTAAGGCACACTAGCCAAGAGAAATGAAGACAATTTCTCTTTCATGAGAGGGGCAGAAAGGTGGCCAGGTGTTAAGGCAGTTAAGGCAGGGATTCAAGACAACACGATACATGACAAACAAGTTTCTCTTCCCGGGCACAGGGCAAACTGTATTGTGTGTGGCATGTTCACCATTTTATGGTGCAGGCTGGGCCAGGCAAGACAGCTCTCAATGTGAGAGCAGAAACCAGACAACTTGCTCTGAGGTTTCTACTGCAGCAGCTCGGGGAGAGGCTAAGGGGGGAACTGAGCTCTGGTAGCCAGGTAACCTGTGAAGAGGGGGCCTCCAGAGCTCTCTTACTGTGGTGGAGGCTATGGCTTTCAAGGATGGTAGGGTCAGCAGCTGTGACTAAGGTGAGGTCCTGACACAGAACCAGTGTGCTGTTGAGAGCTTGCTTGCTCATTCACAGAGGTGGTGTTTTCTTGTCAGACCAGTTCTGAGGTCTTCCTGGGGCATTACTTCAGATCCAGTTCAGCAACAGCTCAGTCACTCCTCTGCAGTTAGCCGAAGCCACCTTCCCTGCTCTGTCTAAAACTTCTTCACTTTGACCTGTTTCTCCAATGACTTTAAGACAGGAAGAGCCTGGGCCCCTCTAGCCCTGACCCTCCCCCATTCTCTGAAAAGTGTAGGAGGAAGTTCTGGCCATTCCAGGAGGCTAAACTCTAGGCTCCTCTCTGTCTGAGGTAGGCCACCAGGCATGTGGTAGCCCCATGAGGCTGAGAGCTGGAATGATGATGATTCCAGACTGTCCTAGGTGGCCCAGCACCTAAGGCACAGCCCCCAGCTTGACGGTGTCATCGCAGAGCTCCATCTGTTTCCTCATTTTATGTCGCATCTGGTTCCAAAGCTGGGAGGTATCTTAGTTCATATTCTGTTGTCGCAATAAAATACCCAGTTAGGGTCATGTATAAAGGACAGTGGCTTATTTAACACGTCCTTCTGGAAGCTGGGACATCCAAGAGCAATGGCATTCATTGTCTGACTGCATCATGACACAGCACAATGTGCAAGCATGTGTCAGCTGGGGTCCCTTTACCTACCTTGTAATGTCACCAGTCCTATAACGTGGGCACCTCTCAGGAGATAGGTAAAAACCCAGTTTTCCCACAGAGGCCCCCTCCCGCTGATAAGGAAGACAGTTCCTGTGTGAGTGCTGGAGGGAACATTTAAATCATGGCAGGAAAAGGACTGAGGATGGGCTACAGTGACTCCAGACACCCAGGGACCCAGGAATCTGTGACAGATGCTATTTCCTTAGGCTCCTCAGTGCTTTCCTGAGTAGGTCCTGGGACACAGATGGGCTCACACTCTCCTAGATTGCCAGTAACGGGGAGGAAACACAGCTCACTGCTATGTGCCAATTCTGCAGGCAGCCTCTCTTCACTGCCTCTAGAGAAAGTGCACCATTACTTAATTAATATCTGGACCCCTCTAGAATCATCCAGTGCCTTAGTAACAGAGGCACAGAACTTCAGTCACCAAATAAAAAAAACTGATGCTCAGGCCAGAGGTTTCATTAACAGCATGGCATTTTAATGGTCATTATAGGGTGTGTGTTTTTTTTTCCTCCAGAAAGCAGTGTTCAATCATAGACAGTTTATCATGGCTTAATGTTTTTCTTCATAAAGTACACGAGAAGAAGCCAGCCCTAGCATCCACAAGTCATTACATTATTTCCTCTGTTCGTACATTATTTCTTGCCTCCCTCAGATAAAGGAAGTTTGATAAATTATGAGTCTTAAAATCCATCCATAAAGACGCATGGCTCTCCCCAAAGGTTTATCAGCATTTTGCAAAGTATCTGGATATGGTAAATGCTTTAAAAACTAGGAAGTAGCCAGCCAAATGCCAGACATTATACACAGTCTTCATCTGGCATCTGTCAGGGTAGACAATAACCAAAGCCAATCCCTTCTGACTGTGTCCTCCTCAAGTTCACCCTTGGGTTATAACTCAAGGTCACAGAAGCCATAATTTAAAACACCCATGTCATTAAGCAGAAAGACATACCTCACAAAATGAAAATGGCTTCCAGAGAGCACCAGAGTATATGTTATAGAAATGTAAGGACACAGGCACACAAAAAGGGAAACCATTCTTCAGGGTTGTTTCCCAGGAAACCCAACACACACTGCAGAGTGACATGTGAAGAGTGGCCCTTTCTGAACGAGGTGCAGAGCACTTCTGGGCTCCGGTGCCTGGCGCTGGGGGGACCAGCGTGGGGTTGGTAGAGTCAGTGCTCACAGGCCAAGACTGCAAGGCCCTCAGGTACTCTGCTCACAGTGTGCAGACAGCTTGTCACCTTGCAGGAAGGGAGCACCATGCTCAACCCTTCCTCCTGGCTCCTCACAGTTGCTAGCCAAGGGACTCCTGGCCTTGGCACTTCTCACCAGGAGTGGTGATTGGGAGAAATCAAAAGGGAGATGAGGAAAGGCTGGAGAATAGGACTTTTCAAGAGACTGGGTCAGATACGTATAAGTGGTAGGGAACACTTGAATAAACTGCCCTGTGCATGGAAAGGTCTGCCCTGAGGTCACTTTTCTAGTAAACCAGCATGGGGGTGGGGGACTGAAAACTTTAATGCAGTCCAGGCTTACACGGGAAACAGGCTTACCTGCGTCTACACACACCACCCAACTAGATAAACAATAAAAGCATCAAATACTTACAAACCAGTAAGCCACATCTGCTCAGCCATTTCTCTTCTCAACCTATCTGTTCACAACCATGAGGAGGTTTTCAATGTTGCAGGCATAGAACACCCAGATATTACAAAGTTCTACAGTCTGAGGACTTCAAGGCCGTCCACCTGCCCCCAGAACCATGTGCCTCTGAGCAGGGCAAGTCCAGATACCCTCCCTCCTGGTAGCCTGCTGCTGGGTTTTTGCTTTGGTATGTTGTTTGTTTTTTCTGCTTCTCAGTAAGAAGCTCAGACTGGCCTTGTGTGATCATCTTGCCTCTCCATTTATGGGATTACAGACATGTATTCCATGCTGCTTTGTAAATTTTATGTGGACAGGTGTTTTGTTTGTATATATGTGTCCGTGCACACAAAGGCCAGAAGGTATTGGATCTGGAACTGGGACCACAGATGGTTGAGAACTATCCTTTGGGTGCTGAGAATCAAACCTGGGTCCTCTAGGACCAGTGCTCATATCCACTGAGCCATCTCTCCAGTCCTTCCATGCTGTCTTGTGAGAGCATTTGATCTTCCAAAACTCAAGATATCTGGGCCACTCGTGAGTTTAATTTCTAAATCTGTGGATGCTTAATTAGCTTACCCACTGGTGCGTAATGCCCCTTGGAGTTTTAGATCTTATGTCCAAGAGCCCATCTTAGACTCTTTCCTAGGGCTTCATACCCACCTGACACATTCTTTACTTCCTGCCTACCCTCCCAACTAAATACCTTTTAATGATTTCACCTCCTATTTAGTGACTGAACGTTGAGAGTCCTTCTTCTAGCTCATTGCCCACGATTCCCTGGCCTCCTGCACCCAATGTGCTTCATCCCAGGAACTTTTCACTCTGTAAAATCAGAACTGTGTTTTCTCTTCCAGTCCCTTCCCAGTCTAGGATCAGGAAAGGTCCAAGATCTGATCAGGTCTATTGGAAATGCTAAAATGACTTTCTGTTGTTTGCACACTAAAGGGGATCCTTAGGGTCCATGGAGCTCTGGCCTGGAGCTCAGTCTGCAGCCAACTGACTCTCACTGTCCTCTACAGACACCCTCTTCCTTCCCAAAGTCTGGATGCAGCCCCACACCCACACCAAGTCACTTCCCCAGACAGGTGGCACAGGATGGGTCTCCCTGTCACATGCTGGCACTGTTATGTCTCCTTGTGACACACAGCCAAGGGTAAATGTGCTTGTCATTTAAAGGTTGGTTTTTCTGGGTCTCCAAGGTTCTGGAGGAATAATGTCCTCCTCTAACTGAATCTCCAGGTGTGACCTCCTAGAGTACAAGCGGGAGGGGCAGTGTTGTCCAGTTGTGATTGTTGAAAACAGGGACAGCAGGATGGCATCCTTCAAACATCCGACTAACAGACTCTACTAAAGTAAATGAAGACTTCAGCTGCTTCAGTCTAAAGCTGAGTAATGCCTCCAAATGAGAAAGAAGCGTTCTTCCCCATGACCTCCTCCCCATTCATCATGGAAAGGTTTAAAGAGGTTAAGTTAAAAAGCAGTACAGTTTGTTATATGTGCACACGTTCTAGAGCTGCATGCGAATCCTGGCTCTGTTGTGTACTGACTCCCACCTTGGGCAAGTCACCTAACCTCTCTGTGCTTCCCTCCATTAAAATCCTCTGACTCCATCTGTCACCAGAGGTTTGTGGCAGCAGCATACCCTATAGAACTGCTGTGAGGACCAAGTGAGTTGATGTATTTGTTATATGCTCTGAGCAGGGTTGACCACTGCAAGCAGCACACAGACACCTGCTATTTCATTCTTACTGGGTATGTTTTCCAAAAGAGCCCGCAGAACATTCTGGCTGAAGCTGTTATATTTTGGTCACAATAGAACTCAAAGCTTAAATCTAAAATGTCAAAATTGAAATATCCCCGGGCTTGTTGTCTTTCACATAAAACTGTGTTAATGAAAGTATTCTGAATGAATAACCTTTTTGAATCAGATAAAACAAACAAAATGCCTGTTAGTGGATGGTTGTTGGCTTAACAGAGTGTGACAAAAAATCATTTCTCAAATGTGCATACTAGCCTATTCATATGCAGCAAATGTACATGCATATGGCCTCATTTACCTTTGATACATAAAGAACAAAGTAAAATTCAGTTAGTTCTGCTTCACAATTAAGTCAACAAGTTGTTGTACTAAAGCAGAGCACATATACACACAACCACCCAAGTATATAGAATAAAGACTAAGGACTGTAGCTTAGTGGCAGGTAGGACACTTGCTTAGCATTCATGTACATGAACCCAAGTGTGAGTGCAGCACACATGAGTGGACACACACACACACACACACACACACACACACAACACTATGTCAACCCAAAAGGTACTAATACAAACTTAAAAAAAACCAGTGGTGTAAAATGTTTCCAGTAGACATATGATTATTTCTATATCTAAGGAATTCAACTCCTAAATACATACCCAAGACTCATATGAGTAAGGATAGATAGCAAGATTGTTCATAGTAGCTAACTCATATTAGCTCCAAATGAGAGAGACCAGCTGTCTATCAGCAGGAGAGTGGATAAACAAAGTGTTGTGTGATTATACAACTGATTGCTATATATTAATGAGAATAAACAAACTACTAATATATACAGCAATATGGATGGAATGAAGAGAAATTATGTTACATAAAATCATACAGGTCAAAAACGATGTACTGTGTTATTGGTGTATATGATTGCTGTAGATTGACCTTGAACCCCCTCCCAAAGACTCAGGAGTTGAAGGCTTTGTTTTGGGAAGGGACGGAATGTTTAAGATAGGAATCCAGATGGGAGGTCTTCAGGTAATTAGGGGAGCATACTCTCAAAACAAATTCTAGGACCCAGGTTCCTCCTTGTTCTCTGTTTTTCCTGGCCTTGAGGTGAGCATTTGCTCCCACACCCACTTCTGCCAGGACAGCACATTGCCACATGGTCAGAACCTCCAAAACCATGAGCCCAAATAAGCCTTGTTTTTCTTTATAAGATGATTGTCTCAGATATTTTGCTATAGTGATGAAAAGTCTACTTGCACAATGATTATCTTTATATGAATATTAAGAATCATCAGCAATGGTCAGTAAGTCACAGTACTGCTACTGCTTACCCCCAAGCAGGAGGAAACAGATATAGACTAGGAAGGAGCCAAAGAAACTCTTACAGGATGTAAACAATGTTCTATTACATATCTTGATTTGGGGAGTGGTTCCATTGATCTATGTGCAAAATCCATCAATCTTTCTATGTATATGTGTTTTACTTCTTTTTATAAAATATTCTCACGTAGTAATTTAAATTATGACTGATTGTATGTGAACGTAACAAAATGAATTTCTCTTTGCTTATTCCATGGGTTATTGGAGAGTTGGCAGAGTGATCCACCTACAAACACACAAAGCAAAGTATAATGGACTGAACTGTGTAACCCACAAAGGTCCTTCTCTCAAGCCAGAACCCCTAACATGGTTATAGATGAAGATGACCTGGTAAAGACAACTAAGGCAAATGGAGGGATGAGGGTGGCAAAACTTGTGTGGAAGAGCTGCCAGGGACGTACAGATAGGCAAGGTCATATAAGGATACAGCAAGAAGGTGGTCATCTGGAAGCCAGAGAATTCGGACCCACCAACTGCAGACTCTGACTTCTAGCCACCAGACTGGGAGAACATAAGTGACTGTTTAAGCATCCCGGTCTGGGGTATTTTGTTACAGCATCCTCAGAAGACTAAAACATCAGGAAAAGAAGCTTTCAAGACAAACTTGAGGTTGGCACAGGCCACACAGAGTTGGCTTCTGATTCTTGCTGTCAGAAAAACAAAGGCAGTCAGACCTATCTGGGCAGGGACAGAGTAGGGACCATGTTGGGAGTAGAGGCCATTCTACTGCCAAGGGAACAGGGTGTGTGTTTCCTCTGGTTTTAATGCGGGCCCCACAGGAGCAGCCTGCCTAAGCTGGGAGCGCTGGTTTAAATCGTGACAAGTTGAACACTAGTACATCTGGAGCAGACCTTTCCAGTGCTGAGTGCACGGTAGGGTACTAGGAGCTGCTGCAGACATGGAACAATGAACTGCTGTGGGGGTGGGGTGTAAACTGACTGGTACAACCGCCTCAGAAGGCTATTCAGCAAAGTCTCTTAAGATAGATACACCTGCAAAATTCAACACGTATAAGAACCAAAATGAATGTACATGAATGTTCACAATGGAGCAACATTAGTGTCCTTTAAGAGAAAAGTGGGCAAACAGTATAGTCATACCCGGACTAGACAGCCAAGAGAAAAAAACTGCTGATACACACAACAGTTGGATGTCTAAAGTGATATTAAACAAAGACAGGCAAAGATGCAATGCACGAAACAAGTCCCTTTATGTGAAAACTGCTCTTGGGTGACAGAGGTCAGAATAGGGCCTATCTTTGGGGTTGGGTAACAGTGATGGAGAAAGGACCTGAGGTGGCTTCTGAGGCTCTGTTCTAAGTCATAATCTAAGTGCTAATTATATAGGTTTTAGATATGCAAAAAATTCAACAAAGTAGACATCTGATATTTCTATTCTCTATATTTAAACTATGCTACAATAGTTAACTAAGATTAGATAGGAGTTTTGAGTTCTATTGTTATACTAGATTGTATTTCATGATTGATAGGCTGGATTTGACTTTTTGCCACTTAAGTAGAACTGAGAAACCCAAGGGACTTCCCCAAGTCTTCATTCTAACAAAGAGAAGTCAACAGTAGGAAGTGGTACAGAGGCAGAGAGGAGCTGAGACGCTGCCTTTTGCACCCCAGCAATCCATCAGCCAGTTGCCCTGTTCTGGATGGAGGACAGTGTCTCTAAGACCTCTTCTGATCCTTCCAAAGTGACTAATTTCCAGATTATGATTCATTTCCAGATGAACTGTGGTACGATACCTTGGGAGGTAGAGTTCCAGCTAACTCCAGGCCTGGCTAAGACAGAAAGAGACTTGTCTATTGCTAAGATATTACCATATCCCTGGTTCCCACTACCCATCTAATGATCACAACAGCTTATTATAGTTATTTGTTTTGATAAATACAGTGGTCTTTTATGTAATGCTTAGACTAGCTAATTAACAATTACTGGACCCCTTTTCATGAAATGACATGAATATATTTTTTACAAAAAAATTTTAAATGTATGTTTCATTAAGTGTAGGTGTGTGCCTGTGTATGGGTTAAATGCATGAGTGCAGCTACCCAAGGAGGCCAGAAGAGGGCATCAGACCTCCTGTAGCTGAAATTACAGTTGTGAGCTGCCCTACATGGGTACTGGTAAACAAACATGGGTCATCTGAAAGATCAAGAAGAGTTCTTATCCCATGGAGCCATCTCTCTATTCCCAGGAATATAAAATTTTAAGCATGCAAGCAACCTAGTTTTCCACTAGAGTTGTAAAGTCCCCCTTTCACTTTTGTTTTCGGTGGTGCTGGTTGAAGATGGAAAATAGACCAAATTCATTTACTTTTTTCCTCTCAAGAACTCACTTTAATGAGTATAAGATGTAGGTCAGATATAAGTCTATCAAGAGAATACGAGAGAAAATTTACATACCTGGGATTTTAACACATTACTTTGGAATAGTGAGCCTGTAGAATCCGTTGCTACAAACCTATCAAAGAATGGCATGAAGGGAATTCTGGAAACAAGTTCAGTAGGGTCTGTGGGGGCTCTGCCACACACTTGTCACCTCAAGCAGCAGTGTGCAGAGTTCTTTCTCATGACAGACTGGAACCTTTTACCAATGTCTGACGGGCATGGAATAGGAACCAGAAACCTCCCTGGCTTAGAAACTAGATGCTAAAGTGGAGTGGTCACCCTACAACGTGCTTTGAGATCACACCCTGGCCTGCCTCCTTCCTCTTCCGTTCCCAGTTTCCCTGACTGCACCAGTTCCTGAGTAAAGCAGCCCAGAGGCACACCAAAATAGAGTCTGACCAGTAATACTCCATCCTCAGCAGACACTATAGATCTTCTGGGAAGCTTTAGTGTCGTGGCCCTGAGAATGGATAACCAGTGACAGTCAGACATGGGCTAGAAGCCTTCAGCATAAAAGAGACCCATCAAAGTAAACAGTGAGATCTAAATAAGCCTACTGTCATTTTGCAAGTGGGAGGGGGGAGAGAGGGGCGTGGTAAGGAAGGGAAGTCTTGCTTGGTGAGTACAATGCACAGATAACACAGTAAATGAAGCCCAAATCACTCCCCTTCATAAGCAGATTCTCCATTTCTACAAGGAGAGCCTCTTTCCACATGAGATACTGGCGACAGATGGGTAATTAGCTACCCACCACCACCCAGTCATTTCTAAGCCTGCCCTCCCCTAGGACCCGCCCCTCTGCATTCATTCACTAAGAGTAATTTTGCAAACAGTCTTTGCACAGCTGGTAGGCACTGTGTTGTGTCTCACGTGGAACAGCTTAGACATAATAGGAGTAGAATCCTGAGCCTTTCGTCCCCGCTCTTCCCCAAGCAGGCTTTAGAGATCTCACATCACTTACAAGGAACACACACTTTTAACACTTGCTTAACATTCTGTCTGTAAGACGAGACATTATCTGCCATAGCAATCACAATGCATGCCAAGTCAAAAGCACACTTCACAATTTATTTTACACATACCATGCATTTTTCCAAGTTACAGCAAATTAGTGTTTTGGCAGGCTAAGATGAAGTACCTACTTGAAAACTGACTTCATTGTTCTATTCCTTTAACAAATTTTAATGAGGAACTTATACTATTAATGATTTTGAACTCATCTAGTATAGTCCTTTCTTCCAACCCTTTAAATATATGCATGTAACACACACACACACACACACACACACACACACACGCATGCGCACACACAGGCATGCACACACAAAGTGCCTTATCATTGAGTTATATACAGATGGTCTGTAAGTTACAATAGCTAGATTTATGATTGGTCTCTTTGTGATGATACAAATTTATATTCATTTGATAGAAAGCACATTTTTCAAATTGTGAACATGGATCTTTTCTGGGGCTGACACGTGGATGGCATATTCTCAGGAGTGGCTTGGAGCTGAAGCTCCCAACCAGACAAGATTACAAGGGCAAGCAGCAGATGCTCTACGACGAGGTCTGTTACTAGGCCAGGGTGTTCAGTAGGTTAGGGGTATTGAGTGCACTTCTGCTTATTTTCGATTTATAGTAGGTTTATCAGACATAGCGTCACCATAAGTTGGGAGGATCTTTTTAAAACAAGATACAGGAAACACATGCAACTACACCTTTACCATCCAGTGTTTGCATGCCCCATTTTGAGAAGATGAGTTAAATTTTATATACTTCCTAATAATCCAATTTCCAAGCTTGAAGTTGAGATTATTCTTTTTTGGGGGAAGGGGGGTTTGATATAGGGTTTCTCTGTAGCTTTGGAGCCTGTCCTGGAACTAGCTCTTGTAGACCAGGCTGGTCTCAAACTCACAGAGATCCGCCTGTCTCTGCCTCCCGAGTGCTGTGATTAAAGGCGTGCAGCAGGATTATTCTTAAGTGAGACAGGAACTATGGTCAAGCCTTTGCTCTCCAGAGAGAAAATGTGTGTGGTTCCTCGACACATTGTTAGGTTCTCTTGATGTTTATCGAGTGTGGAATTCTGGTCCTTTGTCCAATTTTGAGGAAATCACAGTCAAAAGCAGAACAGCTAACCAGTGAAAGCCAGAAGTACGGCAGGGGCTGCCCAAGTGACAGAAAGCCCAGGGATGAAAGCAAGGCGTTAGCCACTGCAGTGGCTCTCCAACAAGCCCCGTTCCTGTCGAAATGCTGGCTTTGTTTTGTTCTGTCTGTTTGTTTTCCCTTCTGTCTTCCCTGACATTCTTTTCCTTTTATGGTAGATCACAGAGGGGGTAAAACTTTAAGGCAGGAATCTCAGAGCCCCTAAATTTAATCACAAAATGTTAACTCT
The DNA here is from genome assembly GCF_017639785.1 of Mesocricetus auratus. NCBI lineage: Eukaryota > Metazoa > Chordata > Mammalia > Rodentia > Cricetidae > Mesocricetus > Mesocricetus auratus. The sequence goes on from NW_024429182.1 coordinate 36,631,441, forward strand.
GTCACTCCCAACATTTTGTTAGAAACAAGGAAGAATTTCTTTCATAGAGAGATAGACAGGACGCAGAGACAAAGAAGGTTCTTTTCCTGGCATTTAATGTATGAATATTTACTGGACGAGAAGTGTGTGCACAGGTGCGCTGTGTGTACAGAGGGGGCGGGACCATACCTAGCGGATGCTAATGTGAAGCAAAGGTCTATGAAAACCCAGATCATGAACAGTCCATGTGACAAACCTACCCAAATGCCTGGCACTGTACCGCTTAAGAACTGAAACAGGTCTATGTTTTCAGACAGCGGAAAAAAAAAAAACTAAGAGCAGTTAAGGTTTTCTGACATGTGAAAATCTCGTGAAATTCCAGCAGTCTTGAATACACTTGTCAGAACACAGCTCTGTTCTCCGGCCTTCACAGAGTCATGGGCTGGTTCTGTGCTACAGTAGCAGAGCTGAGAAAATGTGACAGAGACTGTGTCGCACACAGAACCTATTTACTCCCTGGTTCTTGACAGAAAAGTGTGGAGGAAGCCATGCTAAGGACTAGGAGTCATTTTTGCTTAGCGTCATTATGAGGGAAGAGGTGTGTCTGCCTTACTAAGCCTTCTGGGTCTCACTTAGCTTTCCCAGTGGCAGTGTAAGAAGCAGTGGGAAGGCCATGTTTCATTACTGCTCTTTGGAAGCTGGGAAAGCTAAGATGTAGCCCTGTTCATTGCTGGTAGCTTATGCTGGCACCATATTCTGGCTTGTCTTGAGTCTTATCCAGTCCATAGTCTCCAGACCAGAGAGGTGTCCATATAATACACACACACACACACACACACACACTCTCACACTTATACACATTCACACATATTACCACACTCACACACTTATACACATTCACACACATTGTCATCCTCACACTCTCTCACTACACACTCATACACACTCTTTCACACACACAACTCTCTCACACACTTACAAACTCATACATATTAACATATTCTCACACACACTTATACATACACTCTTTCGCACACACTCATATATTATCACACTCACATACTCACATACACATCCTCTCTCTCACACACACACACACACACGCACGTGCGCGCACGCGCGCGCACACACACACGGTAAGGGATGAGCAGATAAGGTGAGAAGCTGATGTGAACACAGAAAGACAGAAGAGGCTTGGGGACCAGGAGCAATCTAGCCTTCCTACGCATGACGCTCAGGAAAGCTCCCTTTGCCTTGGCCTTTGGTTTCTGAGGAAACCACTGTGGGTCTCAAAGTTTCATCTCAGCTAAAATTTTTCTGCTGATGCAGTTTTGAAGTCATTAAATCATTAGGAAGCAAACTTGAGTTAGGCATGTGGATGGTGCGTAATACCATAATACCTGGCAGTCCTTCTTGTTAATTTGTAGTCATTTCACTGGAACACACTGAGGTTGTAGAGAAGGACTTGATGTGTATGTCCATTATACAACTAGACAGCCATAAATTATGCAATCATACTTGAATGCAGCCTTGAGCAGAAAATGCAGTTCACTGGTAGGATGCTTGCTTTGCACACATGAAGCTCCAGGTTCAATCCTCAGCAACACACAGAGGTTCAGTTAGGCCTTTATTCAGCTTGTCACTATGGAAACCATCTATGGACTAACTTCTGACTCCTTCAGTACAAAACATCCCCAGGTGTCAGCTTCAGTAAAAAGATTCTTGTATTTGCAGGTCTTTTGGAAGAAAAGTGAATATAAAAACTATTTCCACAACTAGAAAGAATACAGCAAACTAAAATTAGAATTAAGCATCTGGACTGAACATCCCCGCACTGCAGGGAAGCAAGCCTCGGGAGGGGCTCACAAGGAGAGGGTCTGGAAAGAGCAACGAGGAGAGAGGAGTGTACCCCACACTCTCCTCATTCCATTTTGTATACTTTTCAATACTTTGTATAATTTCTTCTTGGGGAAATAAAGGATATACTCAAAAACGAAGTTTCCCTTTCTGAGTGTTGTAACATCTATACCCATACCACCGAACACCCAAATATGTTAATGATTTGAAACAAATGAAAAAAACCCTTCAGACATGGAATTATTTCATATTATAGGAAAATAAGGAAAATAAGTACTCTTCTGGCTAGTTTCATATAATGGGCAGTGTGTTTTACACTGTGTGTCAGGACCCATTAGTGCTGAAATCAGTTTAGTGTGTTGGCAAACAAGAAAAAATAGAGCAGAAAACAGTGTTCATCACACATAACAGAAGACAGTCACTGTGGCATATATATGTTTTAGCAGTGTATATGTGTGTTAACACACATTCATTTGTAAGAATCCATTACAACCAAATGGGAGCCACTGCAGTCAAGTCTAGTGTAATAATCCTAACTCGTCAAATAGAAAAGTTGGAAGACTTGACTGCAGTGGCTCCCATTTAGGATGAACAATTGGCTTCTTTATGAAGCAAAGCAGTGCCATTTGTCACGCTGATTCTACACTAATGAGTACACCATGGAACAGAAGAGGAAACTTCTGGAGAAACGGGGCAGACAGAGTTAGCTTTGCCACAATAGTACCTTGCCCCTTCACAGACAGAAAAATAAAATGAAACTGCCATTAAAAGAAAAATACATTTAAGGAAAGAAAAAAATCCACTTTATGTTTGAGTGCCTACTATGCCCCCCCCCTTTGTAGTGCATTCTCTTAATTACTTTCTACTGATTGTCAGAAACCCAAAAGCCTATTACCAGGGAGACCACAGGCATTGATAAGCAAGCAAGTCATTAATGCAAGGTGATGGCAGCTGAATTTAAAGGGAGAGACCATGTCAACAACAGATAAGTTGTAAGACTGCAGGCTGCATGAAAAGCAACAGCGGTCTGGAGCTGGCTGACAACTACCAGAAGACAGCCCGAAACAACCCCAGTCAATACAATACAGGGTTCTCTATTGAAGGCCATGCAATTGAAATACCATAAACAACTGTATCCAAAAGGAAAGGAAATCAAGATTTAATGGGGATTTAAGTAGATATTCCTGAGAGGGGCTGTATAATTCCCTCTACTGGATATCTGTATACAGCCATAGGGAAATGTGGATTGGGACATCATGATACTCCTGGAGGAAGAAGAAAGAGATGCTCTTGTGTTCTGGAGTTGAGCACTGAGTTCACAGTGGCTGACCTTAAAGAAACTCAAGCAGTGCCATTATATCCCAAGAAGGAAGGAAATGGATAGACACAAAGTGGTCTCCTGATGGCAAGCTCAGACTTCCTAGTTTGTTTCTGCTACTGTGGATAAAACAGTGACCCAACCTACTTGTGAGAGGAAAGGCTTTATGTGGCTTACTCATCCATGCGACAGTCTGTCACCAAAGCAAGTCAAGGTAGGTCCCTGGAGGCAGGAACTGAAGCAGAGGCCATGAAGGAACACTATTTACTGGCTTGCTCTCCATGACTTGCTCAACCTGATTTCTTATACTACCCAGGCACCTGCCTAGGAGAGAAACTGCCCGCAGTAAGCTGGACCCTCCCTAATCAATCATTAATGGACAACATGCCACATAGACATGCCCACAGGCCAATCAGATGGTTCCCTCTTCCCAGGTGACACTAGTTTGTGTCAAGTTGACAAAATTTGAAGCACAGAAGTTAAAGGCTTATGAAAGTAAATGATTTCAAATTGTTTGAGAGTAGATATTCCCTTTCCAAATTATTAGTTTTGCATTTACAGTTGTATATATATGCAGGTAAATTAACACTTTAGACACAAGTAGACATTTCATTATTTGTATTTATTACTAGAATATACATATTCAAATGGCCAAGAGACCTTTGTCAAAATCTTCTGTTTTGGAAAACTTGGGGCCACATAATAATCAAGAGTATTTTACTCATGAGAATTGAGAACGATGAGTATCTCCAATACTGAGAGTTGTCAATGACCGGCTTATGAGTGAATGGAATATGGGCAGCTGTTACAGTAATTTAAATCTCTATGTTAAAGTACCAATAATTACTGTCAAACTAATTCTTAATCTGTCAAACAAAATTACTTATGGTGTCTGTGTGCCATATGGAACAGAGGCTCGGGGCTTCCTCGGGCCACTTCTTAGTTTGTCTAAACTTTGACTGACTGTGACCCATACACTGCTTTGCATTCCAGTCAGTTCATCCGGTCTGCTTCTCTGCCTCAAGGCTTTCCTCGGTGCTTCTCAAAGTGCTCAGGCTTATACCAGTAGCCTGAAATGTCCTCTGCAGGGTAAATGGTGGGGGAATATCACTGGTCCCCCATCCTCTGCTGTATAATTCTAAGTTGTGGTTTATAGATCAGCTACTCAAAGCAGTAACCTGTTCATTAATTCACCTCTTACTGGCTTGTTTCTTCTCTTTGTCTTGTGTTCTTTACTCTCAATTTGTATTTCTTGGACTTGTCTTCCAGCAAGACTCAAATCTGTGTTCCAGGGTCTAAATACATAAATGACCTCACTAACATATGGTGATTTGCTCTCCTGCTTTGGAAAACAGCTAGTTGTCTGCAGAAAGCAAACTAAAAGAGACATACCCTCATCCCTTCTACCTGGGTTGTGAAAAATCACTGGGATCATTATTTAATGACTGAGAGTGAGTACTTAATGATCTCCTATTGATGCAAAGGGTTGTCCTGCATGTTGTGGGGTCTAGCCTGGAGGACCTCACACTTGCAAATGGGACTTGAAATGTGAAAGAAATGATGAGAATACCACATTAAAGGGGCTGCTTCTGGCAGACTAGTGTCTCATCAATACCCACAATCCCTCTTCATGTTTTCTAGTTTTAACATGTTTGGCTGAGAACATGTACAGTTTCAGAAACCCAGTATTGCCTCTCAGGTCAGTCCAGTTTGGGACGTGGTGACTGAGCCTTGTGGGTGACAGATTGAACACTGAAAGGCAAAGGATATGCTTCTCTAAGTGGCTGTTCCTTCAATCAGGTGGACACCGTATGTCTCAGATAAACCCAGAACCCAAATGTGCGTCCCTGCTGACCCTTGATCTTGCAAAGCATGTTCCCACCTCCAGCCCTGCTCTCAAACATTTATATCGTTCAGTCCCTCTGAGTTTTAAACTCTGTCTGTCTACAGCCTGTTCCTGCTGTCCTGTATGACATCACCCCCTACATTTTCATGCTGTATTGTCTTCCTGTTTTACTCTCTTTCCCCCCTTTTTCCTTCTTTCCATGTGTTTGTGTATTTTATATGTATGCATATGTATGCATGCTTGCATATGCATGCAGGAGGAGGCCTTAGATTGATGTTGGAGTTGTCCTCAATTGCTTTTCTACCTTGTTATTTTGAGGCAAGGTCTCTTAATCAAACCCAGAGGTTGCTGATGTGGCTCCTCTTTCTGCATGATTTGGGGAATCCCATCTGTCTTCTGAAGCTGGGATTACAGTTAGGCCACCACACCGACCTGACACTAGTGTGGGTTCCCGGAATCCAAACCTTGGCCCTCATACTTGCACAGTAAGCACTTAAACCACGGAGCTGCCTCCTTGATCCCCTTCCCACCATTTTGTTCTTATTCATAGGTAACATACAGTGTCAGCTATATATTTCATGTAGTCTCCTCTGTGGTGCTAGAGACTCTTCCCACTCCAACCTCTGTCTTTTCAGCTAGCCTGACCCAGAGAGGGTGTTTGATTAATAGTTGTTAAAAATACAAGCACATTCTATTAGCGACAGATAAAGCGGTACAATCTCATCTGGAATCGTCACACTCCAGGGTCTCAAGCTAGCATTGTATTTGGTAGAAAACAGTGTCCTTGCTTTTCATGATAGGTGTACGTAGCAGCTATGAATACATAAACAGGTTTATATCACCATAACTTCATACGGGTCACAGAACTCAAATCATTGGATACCCACTGTATAAGTAAATTCTGAAGTTTCAGATCTCAGAAACTATATTTAACTCACTAAAGCTAATTTATTCATGAATTCATGTGACAAAAATCTATCGAATACTTACAATGGGTGTGGTGTTAGCTAAGGTGCTATGTTTGAGTTTTGAAAACCCAACTTTACACTTCACTGTGAAAGCCATATTTTGCTGTAATAGATAAGAAAAACTTATCTTTAAAAAGAAAGCTTTGCTTTTCTCCACTATTATAAATCTTATTTATTTAACTCAAAGGTCCTCAAGAAGAAGTTCTCATAGTAAAGCTTTTGAATAAAGTTTCAGACAATTCAGGCAATTTTAAAAGTAAATATTTTTTCTATGGAGAATAAGGGACAGAAACCCCACTGAATTTAGCAATACTGAATGCTCACTATTACAAAAATTAAGTAGTTACTAGGGCCTAATTGTGGGCAGCTTGTTGCTTCCTCTACAAACCCAAACACAGAGGGAAATCTTCCTTGCTGGAAGCCACGGCCATTCACTCATTCACTCATGCCAGTTTTCCACAAAGCCAGCAGCCTTTGCCGGTCTACTCCCAGCCTCAACCTGCCCTTCCTTTTTTTTCCCTCTGGGTTCCCTGTTTCCATCTCGGGAGCTCCCACCTGCTGTGGCCCTCCACTTGGAGGGTTTTATCTGTGTACCCTCCCTCTTACATGCCCTTTCTCTGAACTGATTTACAGCCCAGGCTCATGAAGTAGGCTTCCTTCCCTCTGCTGTGCCGTTCCTGTGATGTGTCGCCCTCTCCTTCACCACCCAACTTATTAAAAGACAAGTCTGCTGGCACCACTTGCCATCGTCTCGAATTCTTCTTCCTTGTGGCATACAAAGCCCAGTTTCCCCGTGGTACCATGGTTTATTCCTTTTGGCCCCACAGGTCAATTTTCAAATGTCTTTTACTTCCAAGTCTTCTGAAAAATAAAAACCAAACTTTTAAAAGGAAGCTCATAATAATGGAAGAGATAAAACATCCAAGCTACTTTAAGGCAAGAAAGGGCATCCACGTAAAACAAATGGCTGGCTGGCTGCAGCCTGCAGGGCAAGGTATGGCCATTTACCAGCCTGAATTACAGATCCAAGCTGCACCTTTAACCTCTCCAGGCCAAACGTTAGAAAAGCAGGGCATGGCGTTTGAAAAATATCTCATTTACATGAGAAGGGAAATCAGAAATTCTCAAGTCATCCATTGTGCTAGCCTGCAATTCTTTCTCTAACCAGGTTATTATTTACTTTGGTAAGTTCTAATATTTTTTAGCTTTATTATAAGAAATTTACATATATGGTTTTTCTTGCAAATACAAAGATAACTTTTTTTTTACTATAAAGAAACCAAAACCTCTTAAATGACTTTTACATCCATCAGAAAGAGATATGACTGGAGCAATAAGAGAATAAAATACTAAGATTCAAAATTCATTTTTATAAATCCTCATTTAAATCTTGGGTGAGATCCAACAACCTCACATTAAAATTTTAGAAGGCTTGACTTGAAGGACATGGGGCAATTTATTTTATATTGACAGCTTCCAGGGCACCTGGCCCATATATCATCATCAATTTTTTAAAACGATAAACGAGAAGGAAAAATCATATGTGGATGGCCTTCGTTTTATTATTTTCAGTACACCAATGTAATAATGCAATCTTTGCCCAAAGAACAAAATTTTTAAAAATTTAAGAAAAAGAGGTAAATCTTTGGTCTCTATGTGTTGTACGTTTATTTGTACAGATTTGATTATGACAGGTTTTTCAAAGAGGCCCAGGGCAGCCCATTTGGGTTCTGACAAAAATTCAATAGACTGAGGTATTATGACTAAAATGTGTCCCAAGAAGGTTAATCCACTCATACGATTTCAATAAAGTACTGAGCTATTAGCATAAAGGTGCATTCCCTCCTATGGATACTGCTGGAGAAATACAGACTCCAGGGAACCAGGCTGCGGTGGACACACATGAATATGCCATCTCGATTCCTCTCTCTCCCCCAACCCTACCTTTATTGCGCAGAGGAATTTAAGCATCTATAGACTCTGGGTGCTTTTTGGTGTCCTGGTTCCTAGACATCACCGGAGAGCCGGACATTTGCCAAATTTCCTCCGAATGCTGCACTGGGAAGGAAAGCCGGGACTCTGCTGACCCGAGATCTTATCACCATGGGTCTCAGGAGATTTCAGTTCCTAAATGGACCTTCTAACCATTGTGAAAGCCGGGAGAGTGGATAGCAGAAATTAAGTATCCCGTTTCCCAAGGAAAAACACCCAGGAGAACGTAAACCATGTCTCGGTATGGGCTTTTTCCTCGTTTTTATCTCCCTCCCAATCTCTTTCTTTTATTTTTAAAGCCCCAACCCCCTTAAACACCTCCAGAGTTTATTCTAAAAGAAGCAACACAAAGACTACCCATCTTTCAGCCAAAAGGGCTTCAGTATGTCAATGTGGAAGACTTGGTGATAAAAGTTGTGGGCAAGGGAGAGGAAGGTGACCATTAAACACCCTTCTCTTTGGGCTAGACAAGAGATAAACAATAGAAATTGCAGAGTCAGGCAGTCAGGGATCCGACGGAGGAGGGGCTGGAAAGTGTCAGGAAAGCTCCCTTCAGAACCAGGGACACCAGCAGTCTCCAAAGGTGACCATTATCCTGTTTTCCTGCCATGTGCCTCAAAGCAAACCGCTCACTTCCACATGCCCGTATTATGAGGTCAGGGAAAAGGGAAGCGAGAATCCCTACACGCAGCCACCCAAGACCAGAAACAGAACAGAAACTGTATGTACTCAGACTTGCACGGTAGAAATAACCGACAGTGTCCAACAGTGTTAGCTGGTGGCAGCAAGTCAGGATCGCTGGATGTGGGGCGCAGTTTGGGGAGCGTGGATCCAATTGCACACTACTCACTCTTACACTGGATTTTACAAACCCGGCCTTAGCCTACTGCTTCTCTCCACACTTCACACACTAAGTGCATCCTGCCCACCTCACGGTTTCCATCATCAGTCAGCCAGAGAGGAGGGATCCTAGCGGGGATTCCTGGAAATGTCATCCCCTACACCTCGGATCCTCCACCTCCATCCCCACTGCCAACACACAGACACACACACACAGACACATACACACACACACACACACACACACACACACACACACACACACACACACACACGCTCTGCCATGACTGTCATCAGGCCCGCTCTTCTCAAAGCCGGGTATCTCAGCACGCACAGGACTCCTGGTATCTCTTTGGTACACACCCTTCCCCCGCCTCGCTGGTTCCAGGCATTGCCCCCTGGATGTCGCCCGCAATCCCTGTTCATCCTCACTATTGTTCCACGCAGCACTCCTCGCTTCCAGGATCGCCCTTTCCAGAGCAACCAGGCTCCGTCCGGAGCATCGGGCTCCCCGCACTCACCCAGCCCGCCCTGGCGATGGTACCTTGCCTGACAGCTGGGTCCGCGGGCCCGCGGGAGCAGGCGGCGCTAGTGACAGCAACCGTGCCAAGCCTGGGAATAAAGCTGCTCTCCAGCCGCTCCCGCCTCCAGCGCCACCATCTTCCCCCGCCGCCACCGGGACCGCAGCCGCCCGCGCCCCGCTCGCTCCGGCTCTAGCTCGGCAGCCGCTCGGGCCCCTCCGGCCGCGGCCCCACCCCCTGCTCGCCGCCCGCTCGCCCTCGTGACGCGCGCCGGGGCCGGGCGGCTGCGACTGACGGCGGGGGGAGCGCGCGCACGCCGCGTGCAGCAGCAGCGCCCCTGCCTCCCACGCCCACCCGCGTGCTCGCGCGGCGCGGTCCCGACGCGTCGGCGCAGGAGTCCCGCTCCGGCGCGCGTGAGCGTGCGAAGTGTCCGCGCCCCTCACCGTGGCCGCGCCTGCATTCAGAGCGCGAGTCCCTCCCTTTCGTGGCCGGGATCCTGGAGTGGACTACGTGGCTACCTCCCGCGGGGACCCACGGGGACCTCCATCGTTCCCAGCCCCAGGTCCCTAACGCTCATCCCGGGCCCGATGTCTGCATATGGGATCTGGCCACGCTTAGGACATGGAGCGGAGCAGTCGCCTGGACGGCAGCGCGTGTCCTCTTGTTAGTGACACCGGGCTTTCCCGCTTCCAGAGTCTGAAACCCCCGCGGCGCCTCCGAAAAGGCTGGCAACGCGGCTCCGCACTCCGCATGTGGCCGCTAGGGGGCGCCCGCGTGGACTCGAGCGGAACAAGCTGTCCACCTGGTCGCCCACCGGGGGCGCTGCCCAGTCCCACTCCACCCTGAAAGCGTCTGGAAGGCGGGGTCAGGAAATGGTCCACTTGGCTTCTCCATGCCGGTTGCTAGGAGCTTCAAAGAGTCTTCCAGCCCGGCACGCGCGATCCGCTCGAAATATGACTGGGATCTCAGGAGGGTGGGGACCGTTTGCATCAGGGACCAGGTGGCAGGTGCTGTGTCTTAATGAAAAGCTGGACTAGCCCCCGGAGGGTGGGTTCTGGCGCTAACTCCACGCGTAATAGATGGTGTGGTAGCTACATCGTTCCCTTGTTCCGGACAGAGTTCTCAATTTAAAAATTGAATCATATTTCCCCGAAACCTTTTACTTTTCCCGTCTCTCTTCGTACACTTATTCTCGTCTAGCGAAATGAAAATAAAAAGCCTTGCTTATCCGACCCCAGGAGAGATGAGCATATCGTTGCATGGTGTTTCCGTATTGAGCACAGAGCTTCCAGAAATATCTGCGGGTGTAGCCTGAAGCTTTAAAATTCATATGAATTTTGCATTCTACTTCATAATGAATTTCTTTGCTTTGACAAAGAAGACTATATATAGCTTCTCCTGTCCCCTAAATATAATAAAACATACAAGAAGTATGTGCCATTGTTGCTTGTCCTGTAACATTCATTACCTATTCATTTTGTCAGTAGAGATACTCTCACCGGTGAAAGCCAGATGGTGTCCTTTTTCCCTCCAGAACTCATAGCATCCTGGGGAAAATGTTACACAATCCAGAGCAACTGTGAACTTTCCAACTGCGAAGGTGCAGGGCAGGGGCGGGGGGGGGGGATCTGATGTTGACTGGGCTGCCTGAGGAAAAGGCTTTCCCAGTCAACTGCCTGAGGAAAAGTGCGAGGACCCCTCCGGTGGGCCTGAAGCACAGGGGGCCTCAGGCAAGCGGTAGTCACAGCTTTTACTTCTTGCAGTAAAAGAGGGGACTAGGGGGTGTTGAGAGTTGGGATTTATCCAGCAAGCACAAGCTGGATCATTTGTGTCCTTGAAAGGTGTGTGAGGCAGCTCCATGGAGAGAGGGAGAGAGCAGCTCAGAGGCTCAGAGTCTAGGGCAGGAAAACCGAGTCAGGACGAATCCGGAATCCCTTGCCCTGCCTGCTTGGTGAACGCTTTCTGGGTTAGGTGTATCTTCTAGCTGGCAGCTCTGTTAGTTTTTGCTTTTGCTCTCATTTGTACTCCTTGGGCAGGGGGCGATTTCAGAGTACATTTCTGTCATTACTTCTGTTTCCTTAGTGTAGGTTTACGGTGCTTATCTGATTAAGTTTTAGGTTAATTAGGAGAGTACAGGTCCTTGGTGAGAGGCGCACGTTGATGCTGTGGTAGTTAAATCTTCATCATCCTGACAGCTCGCGAGTCGCTTTAGAGATCCCTTCTGATGAAATTTCTAGGTTGATTTGACAGAGCGGGAAGGCCCACCCTAACTGTGGGCGGCACCTTTACACAGACTGACTCTGGACCGGATGGGTTTAAGGAGAAGCTGCGTGGAGCCCAGCCCCGAGCTTCTCACTCCCCCTCCTCGCAATGGAGTCACTGTGACCAGCCACCGCAGTATGCAGGCCTCCAGGCTTGCTCCACCTTGATGGAGGCTTCCTTCCTTCAGTTGCTGTTGCCTGGCTTTTTGTCATAGCAATTTCAAGAAAAGCAAGTAATGCAGGTGTATCAACTTGCTACCATTTGGCTTGCCAGCTCATTTTTTTTTTCTTCCTGTGTGTTGTGTGATATTCCCACCAAACTCTGAGTAACAGAAACATTGTTGCTTTACTGATTTTTTCCCCTCAATCTTAGATCACAGGGGTTTGGTGTAGTTAAAGCAAATGTGTAAAAGCACTTTGCTAGCATCACTATAATGGCAGCTATTTGTCAGTGTTTGTATAGGGAAATCTTCCTTTCAACGGGAACATAGATGTCGTTGGTCCTTCTGGATGGTGTATTTGTGCCTTATCTAGCAGGAAGCTCCAAACCACATTTGTAGTTCAGTGTAGGAAATGGAGGGGCCCATATGGCACTTATATTACACCCTTCCTTTGGTATTAGTCTATCTATAGATTCCCTGGGTCTGCGTTACCGGTATTTTTCTATCTTGTTATTGATACTCTTATAAGGACTTCAAATATTTATGTTCACCTTCTGTTATTAACAAAAGCCAAAACTACTATTGTCTGCTTCAAAGGGCAGGATATAAAATGCTGGCAAACCGCCTGCCATTGTAGCAGGTTACAATCTGTAGACAGGGTGCCAAGTGACTAGAGTCCAAGTTAAAGCCTTACCTGCTGCTGCTTGGTGGGTCACAGTCTGCATGCCAGTTTAAAGTCTCATATTAGGGACTGTCGGCCCATGGCTCCTAGATAATGAGTCTCTCAAGGACCATTCCTGACTTCTCCACCAGCCCTGAGCCCGCCCCTCTTACCCTCTGAGTACTGTTTACAACTCAAGAGGGAAGGTAGGGGTTCATGAACATTTTATTTATTTAGGTTTTTTTGTTGACAGTGAGGTTATGAGATCCAGTAACGTCATTGGAAAGCCACAGGTATGTGAGCATATCTTCTGTGGTTTGATGTGGCTGTAGGCAAACCAAGCTGTGCTCACCTCTTCTGACAGCAGGTGCTACTGTCCCTTGATTTTGATGTTTTCAGGTGACTAGTGTCTTCCTGTCGTAGTCTCTGAGTTTGAGTCTTAAAAGCTGAGACAGCATATAGGACAATCACACAAATAACCTTTGGCAATGCACTTCCCCTGACTTGATAGTCCAGCAAACTATCTAATTACTGTACAATATAGATATTTTTGTCAAAGCGTTTAAAATGCATGGGTAAAGTAAAATGATGAACTATATGCATCCTAAACTTCCACAGGCTTGCCCTTGTATGTCATTTCCTCTTCCATCAGCCTTTCCTCTGGGTGGAAGTCCTGCCCTGACTACACAGCATCACTTCTTTTCTTCTCTAATTCCCAAACAGGTCAGACTTAGTCAGTCACACCCACGTGCTCACTATGATTCCAACCATAATTTTGTACTGTAACTGTGTTTGGCTGACATACTGGGAGATGCCCTGGTGCTCTGTGGAGTAAACCCACCTCCAAAGTGATGTTTCTTTGGGAAGCATGTTGTCAGAAGATGGAGGGTTTTATTTTATTTTTATAATTTATTTTTTAAAATTTCATTTTACAGTCCAACCTCGGTACTTCCTCCCATCCCTTCTCCTGCCTACTCTTGCCTCCTGCTCCTCACCTCCCAGCCTACCTCCGTCCACTCCTCCTCGCGGTTAAAGGATCCCATGAGGAGTCAACAAAGTCTGGCATATTAAGTTGAGGCAGAACCAAGCCCCTTGCCTTGCATTAAGGCTGAGCATGACATCCCAACATAGGGAACGGGCTCCAACAAGCTAACTCATGCACCTGGGTTAGATACTGGTCTTACTGCCAGGTGACCCTCAGATAGTCCAAGCTTCACTGCTGTCTCCCACATACAGAGGGCCTAGTTCAGTTTCATGGAGTCTCCACAGTTGTTGGTATAGAGTTCATGAGTTTCCACAAGCGTGGTTCAGATGCCTCTATAGATTTCTCCATCATAATTGACCTCCCTTGCTCATATATTTCCTCCTCCCTCTCTTCAACTGGATTCCTGGAGCTTCACCTGGTGCTTGGTTGTGAATTTCTGCATCTGGTTCCATCAATCACTGGATGAAAGCTCTATGATGATAGTTGGGGTATTCACCAATCTGATTAGAGGGGAAGGCCAGTTTGGGCATCCTCTCCTCTATTGCTAGCAGTCTTAGGTGGGATCATCCTCATGGATTCTTGGCAATTAACCTAGCACCAGGTTTCTCCCAGACCCCATAGTGGCTCTCTCTATTAAGGTATCTCCTTCATTGCTCTCTGAGTACATCCCTCCCCTTCCCTCGACCATTCTGTTCCCTCATGTTCTCATCCTCCCTCCTCTCACCTTTACCACCCCCCTGCCCCAGTTTACCCAGAAGATTCCATCTGATTTTCCCTTCCCAGGGTGATCCATGTGTCCCTCGTAGTGTCCTCCTTGTTACCTAGCTTCTCTGGAGCAGTGGATTGTAATCTGGTTATCTTTTGCTTTACATCTAATATCCAATGATGAGGGAATACATAACTTGTTTGTCTTTCTGAGTCTGGGTCACTTCACTCAGGATGGTTTTATTCTAGTCCCATACATTTGCCTGTAAATTTCATGATGTCATTGTTTCTTACAGATGATAATACTCCATTATGTAAATGTACCACATTTTCTTTTATCCATTCTTCAGTTGTAGGTTGTTTCCAGGTTCTGGCTATTAAGCATAAAGCTGTTATGAACGTTGTTGAGCAAGAGTCCTTGAGGTATGATTGAGCATTCTTTGGGTATATGCCCAAGAGTGGAATTGGTGGGTCTTGAGGTAGATTGATTTCCAACTTTCTGAGAAACTGCCATACTGATTTCTAAAATGGCTGTACAAGTTATCATTCCCACCAGCAATGGAAGAGTGTTCCCCTTAATCTACATCCTCTCCAACATGAGCTGTCCCCAATATTTTTCATCTTAGCCATTCTAACAGGTGTAAGATGATATCTCAGAGTCATAGTATACATAAGTGACCCCAAAAACTCTACCTGGGATCTCTTATAGCCGATAAACACCTTCAGCAATGTTGTTGGATACAAGATTAACTAAAAAAGTCAGTAAGCCTCCTATTTACAAATGATAAACAGGCTGAGAAAGAAATCAGATAAACATCACCTTTTACAATAACCACAAATATAAAATATTTTGAGGTAACTCTAATCAAACAAGTGAAAGACCTATATGGCAAGAACTGTAAGTCCCCAAAGAAAGAAATTGAAGAAGACATCAGAAAATGGAAAGAGCTCCCATGCTCTTGGATAGGTAGAATCAACATAATAAAAATGGCAATCCTGCCAAAAGCAACATGTAGAAGATTGCAAATAGATCCATATGTATCACCATGCACAAAACTCAAGTCCAAGTGGATCAAGGACCTCAATTTTAATACAGCTACACTGAACCTGATCGAAGAGAAAATGGGAAGTAACCTTGAACACAATGGCACAGGAGACCACTTCCTAAATATAACACCAGTAGTACAGACACTCAGAGTAACAATCAATAACTAGGACCTCTTGAAACTCAAACGCTTCTGTAAGGCAAAGGATACTGTCAATAAAACAAGATGGCAGATTTTTTTTTGCGAGACAGGGTTTCTCTGTATTGTTTTGGAGGCTGTCTGTCCAGCCTGGCCTCGAACTCACAGAGATCTGCCTGTTTCTGCCTCCCGAGTTCTGGGATTAAAGGCGTGCTCCACCACCAACTGGCTAAAATGGCAGATTTTAAAAGGTGGCTTTATGCACAAACCAATCCCCAAGGCTGACAGCATCGACTAACCTCAGCCTATGCAAGTCTTGTAAGTCCTTTGGCTGACTGGGAGAGCCAAGAACAAAACCTAGGGACCACAAGAAGAGGAGAAAGGCCAGAAGGGAACAAAACATCAACTTCCCTGTACACCACTACTTGGCATAGGGAAAGCCAGAAGCTGAGGCCTGAGGCCTGCACCACCTTGCTGTGATGAAGTACCCATCAAGGGACAATTTAAGGAAGAGCTTGTGATAGCTCACAGTTTGAAGTGATGTAGTCTCGTCCTGACAAGGAGGGCATGGTGGTGTTAGTATGGGGCAGCTGGCCACACCATGTCCACAGTCAGGAAGCAGAGAGAGATGAATGCACCAATCTGAGCCCTCGATCCATGATGCTACCTACTTCAGGGTGGATTTTTTTCCTCCTCAGTTAATTGCCTTTACAGACACATTTGAAAGTGCGCCTCACAAATGCCCTAGACATTTCTCAATCCTATCAAGCTGGCAGTGGAAGCTCACTGTCATATAGCCACAAGTGAATTGGAACACCAACTGAAATAGTTGCAGTGACTGGTGTGATATTATCCAGACTTTAAAGACACAGAGTTGGGTCTGGTTATGCATACCTGTAACCCCAGCTTTCAGGAGGCGGAGTCAAGAGGACTCCGAGTTTGTGGGCCAGCGGAGGCTACACAGTACAACCCTCTCTCATAAAGCAAAACAAAAACTCCACCAAATTCACTGGTTACTTTTAGAACAGCATAGCAAAGTCTATGCTCACATTTTAACAACAACAACAAAACCCAGATCATAAAATGGAGCTGCTGACGATGTGCAGTGGTTGTCACCTATAGGACCATGAATTCTGCCCAACCTGAGCTACAGACTAAGGTGAAGGCAAGCCTGGGATACACAGAGAGACCCTGTCTCTGGAAACGTGAAACACAGTAAAGCCAAGCAAAACAAAATAAAAACCAACAACCCCCTCCCCAAATCCTTTAGATGGATGATCACTGAGTTTAACAGATACACAGAATAAAGTATATCAAAATATTAATACAGTAAGAATTCACCAAAATAGTAGGGTCATTTTCCTCTGTATGTTTGGGGTGATGGAGAGGGAGTGAAGGTCTGCAGTCAGCCCAGCTGCTTTCCTGACTGGATTGGCCTGGGCTTTCCTGAAGGGAGTGCCCGCTGGAGTTGGGGGCTGGGATGGAGCAGTAAGTGGGGGTAAGAGGCTAAGGAGGAGATCTGTGGGATCCACTGGAGATGGCAGGCAAGGAGGTGAGGGAGGGTGCATCACGTGGTCTGCTACAGCGCTGGGGACGAGATGTGGGGATGGAATTTGGAGGAGTGGAAGCAGAGGTGAATGTCTCCAGTGAGTCTACCTGCTTCCCTGGCTGCAGTGCACTGTTGCAGTATATAAAATATTTTAAGACACTAGTATACGACCTTAACTCAGGGGTAGAGGGTGGGAGCAGATTATTCAAAAATCCTGATGTAAAATTAATGTCATAAAAATTGCTACTGGGACATTTCATATTCTAAAGCATTTCCCCAATTTAATAAGCCTCTAAGATTTATTTTAAATGCCACATACTTCAATAAATCATTTTCATGTAGCCAGTCTGACAGCAATGGGAATAGTCTGCAGTGACACTTGTATCCTTCCCCTTGGCTGTTTAGACTGGTGAAAGAGTAGTCCCCAAGCAATTGGGATCCCCTCCTCCCAGCAAGTGCTGGCAGAAGGCAAAGGCTGAGGCCTAGTGTCAGCCAACAGGGGAGACTCATCTCCTGTAAAGAGATTTCACGCGGTGCTAACAACTCCTCAGAGCAGCATGCAGGGGAGACAGGAATCCTGACAGTGACCTGGACTGGGTAGCTCCTCTATTTAAGCCCAAAGCTCAGGTCAGGATTTGGGAGTGTGTGCCAACATGTCTCTTTGTCAGTCTTCCCAATGTGATGACATGGAATAAATCCCTGCCCCACCCACACCCCCGCTGCCACACATTTTCGCATATAGAAAACCAATCAGAATCATGTTGTTCTCACTAGTGCACTATATTATCTGAACGTTTGTTTCCAGCCCTAGTCAGCTCACAGGACCTTGGGACGTAAGTCGGCAAAAAGTCAACAGATTGGTTGCTCATTCTGCTTCACACTTGCTTAAACTCTTGGTTGTTTCCACATTTATTTCAGTCATAAAGTACCTGGATATTATGCCCATCTCGTTGGAGTACCATAAAATATTGATATATTTAATACCTCTTACAAACCAGGGACAACTTTACTGGAAGAAAATATGGCTTCGTGCTCGCTATAAAATATAACAGTACAGTCAGGGGCATGTTTCCTCCAAAATAAGGAGCTATGAAATTAAGTGCTTAGCAATTTCATATTTTTGTCAGTACGCGTTTGCTTCAGATGTGCATCTTTTTGTCATCTTATGAAAGGCACTGATGGGGCCAGGGAAGAAGGCTCAGGTGGTAAAGTGCACAAGAGTAAGGCTTGAGGTCCCATCCACAGCATCCTCATGAAAGCTAAGTACCATTGTACAGCGGCAGATGTCTGTGATCTCAGTGTTGAGAAAGAGACAGGCAGATCCCTTGAGCTCATTGACCAGCCAGCCTAGCCAAATAGATGACCTCAGAATTCTCTGCAAGACATGGTTGGAAAAAACAAAAACAAAAACGATGAGAAACCATAGAAGACCCTGGATAATGACCTCTGGTCTTCACCTGTGTGTATACCCTGTGTAAACCTGCGCAGATCCAGATGGACATGTGTATATACCACACATATGCATGAGTAAAGAAGAAAACAAATGCTACTAAACGCCAGTAGCATAAGGCATATATCCAGGATGAAAATGTAAAAACCATTAGAATTTTAATAGCTGTTTTTCTTCTTTTAATAGTTTATAGAGAAACAAAGAAAAATAGACTACCATTGATCATATTTGACAGAATACTTGGCGGGGGAGGGCAGATTTTCTCCCAAGTGCCATGGTGTTACCTCTCAATATAGTCCCTGAGCTCCGATAGTAGGAGTTCAGTGTCAGTTAAATCCCTTGCTGGTTCCTCTTCCAAACATCATCAAATATTATAGCTGATGGACATATTAGGTATCTTTCTAATTATCCCATTCCAACATTTCAAAGTGATCAAAATGATTTTGTTTTAAAAATAGTTTCCTGTTCATTTTTAAAGTCCAATGACTTCTATTGACTTGAAACTAAGACTCAGAAATAGTTTTAATGGTAAATAGTATATGGGAAATTTTGACAGACCTTCATCTCCTCTGCAAGCCAAGATCTCTCTCTCTCTCTCTCTCTCTCTCTCTCTCTCTCTCTCTCTCTCTCTCTCTCTCTCTCTCTCTCTCGTCGTGTGTGTGTGTCTGTGTGTGTCTCTCTCTCTCCCTTCCTCTCTCTCTGTCTCTCTCTCCCTCCCCCTCTCTCTGTGTCTCTGTGTCTCTCTCCCTTCTCTGTCTCTGTCTCTGTCTGTCTCTGTCTCTGTCTGTCTGTCTGTCTCTCTCTCCTTTCTCTCCCTGTGAGTTTGTCCCTGTCTCTCTGCCCATCTCTCCCTGCATCCCCCCATCTCTTTTTTTCATTGTGACAGTTACTATTGGTTGTCATCTTATTGACTCTGGAATCACCGTGAAGATAAATCTGAAAACAAGTCTGTGAGGGATAACCTAGAGTCTCGGCGTCTGGGCATGCGTGTGAGGAATTCTCCTGATTAGCTTGATTGGAGTGAGAAAATTGCTGTCAGTGAGAGTGGCGTCATTCCTGGGCAGGACCTGGAACTGTAGTCCTGGAGAAAGGGAGCTGGCTGAGTGCTGGTGCCTGTCACTCTCTGTCTCTTGGCTGTGGGTCCAATGTGACCAGCTGTCCCCTGCTACCTGCCCTCTCCATCGTGAGAGACTGCCACTGTGAGTGGAAATAAACTCTCCCTGTAGTTGATTTTTTTGGGGGGCATTTTCCTGCTGTTGGGCAGCAGGAAATGTAAGACATTTGCACATTCATTTTTCTCGGGTTCTCCTTTACACTGTCATCAGGACAAACAATAGCAGTCACCAGCCAGACAATGCTTAGTGTTTCCAGTAGGTTTTCCTGTAAAAAAGACAGCAACCATTTAGATCTTCAGTCCACAACTTCATCTCCTACCACATGCCAGATACTGTGGTAGGAATCCGAAGGCCCAGCTCTGTCTTGAAGGACTTCTCTGTCTAAAGAAAGTCAGGTAAACCTGACAATTTTACCAAAGGAGATATAACCAAATATGGTGTTTTGGTTATAGATATAATTTGCTTGTTTTGCTAAATGCAGGTATTTAGGGCATTAAAATAACTATTTTATGGAAATAAAATATCTAGTAATGCAACTCCCTGTAGAGTTAATTTTATCCCCCCCCCCTTTTATTTGAGACAGGGTTTCTCCATGTATCTTTGGCTTTCCTGGAACTTGCTTTGTAGACCAGGCTGGCTCTGAACTCACAGACATTTGCCTGCCTCTGCATCCTGAGTGCTGGGATTAAAGGCATGTGCCACCACCATCCAGCTAATTTTATTCTTTAAAGGGAATTTTATTTAAAATATTTTGAAAAGAAAGCATGGTCGTTTATATTTAACCATTTCCACTTAACCAGAAGGCATGGGGGCTTCTTCTAGGTGAGATGTGCATTTGGAAACACTGTAAGTAAATACATGTGTCCACTTCAGGAAAGAGATAAATGTCGCCTTCTGGAAGGATGGAACTCTTAAAAAGACAGAACTTGGCAACTCTCATATTTCTTATAAAACAGAAAACTGACTTTGGAAAAGTACATTTGTTGCCATAAGCAGTTAGGACACATACATATGCATACACACACAATACATAAATACACACATATACACAATACACATACACAACACATACATACAATACACTCACACACGTGCATATATGCATTTGACACAGACACACAACATACACAATACAAATATGCAACACACAACATATACATACAAACATGCACAACACTCTCATGGACACGTAGACACACCACACACACACACACACACACACACACACACATAGAGTTTCTACTTCTATTTCTCAGAATTTATCTCTCATCTACCAGCTATCTCCAACTCCCATCTTCTTATTAAGACTGTCCATGAAGATGCTTCTGGGTTAGGTCCACTTTGTTGTGGATTGAATTTCCAAAGCACATTTTCATTTTAGGCCCCATGCATCCAAGCACCGCAATCTCCACTGCAAACAGGTAGAGAGGTGCAGAAGCTGATACGGAATTGAGACACCTTCTGAGAGTGCTGACTGATTTCCAGCCACTTGGAACAATGTCTGATAGGTTAAGGAGCTGCATGTCATGAGATCAGGGAAGTGACGTTCTATCTATCCTTGCCCTTTGGGAATGATTCTCATCCTCATGGTGCTGTGAACCAACTGATTGAGGAAATAGAATTGAAATGAGCTGTGTAGCACAAATCTCAAACCTGTGAAGCAGGGAGGCTTTTCTAAGAGGAAGGACTGTGTTGTTAGCATGTTTCTCAAGAAGTAGCAGGTATGCATTTTACTTTTCTGTGCACAGAACAAAGGGTAACCCCTTGTGATTCTTGCAGTACCTTACTTTTAAACAGTAGTGAGACATTTTTCTCTATGGACACTTTATGGTCGATGTTTTTATAGAGTAATAAATCAAATTTTCTGCCTGAGATTCTCCCATGGATTATTGATTCCATAAGAAACCAGCAATTGTTACATGCTAGAAAATCTTTGTAAATAATATGCAGATTCTAGATATCAACTAAATAGTCTGGGTTTTGGCTTTTAAGTTTGTGATGCTTTTATGACTTTTTGTGAGAAGAGAAATAAAAATGTGGAATTTCTCACACTTAACAGCATGCCTCTGCAAGAAAGATTCTGAGGATTCAGCAAGGCTGTATTATGTATTTTCTAACTGTTGGTATAACGACGAATATAGTATATTGCACGATAAAACATTTCATTTGGCCTAAGCTTTTATTTTCTTTTTCCTTTTAATTTGAAGAGGAATAAAATCCAGTTTTGTGGCTCATCAAAACTACTTTAGGACCAGTGAGATGCTGAGGGGTTAGAGGTACTTGTTGTGCAAACCAGATAACCCAAGGTAGATCCCTAGAAGCCACAGTGGAAGGAGAGAATGGATCCTGAAAGTCCTCTGACCTCTACATGTATGACATGGCATGTACACACACACACACACACACACACTCATATACACACCACACTAATAATAAGAAATACAAAAAATTAAAAAGTATGGTGAATCCTGAACATTAATTTCCAGGTGAGTTATGGAGAAATTCACAGAATGGAGTCTTTATAGGCACAATATGGAACCTCATTAGCAGTCCTTAGATTATGAGACACAGGCTCATTTCTTTCCTCCATGTTAAAGTAAGTGAAACACAGGAGGCTCTTTCACATATGCAATATAACAGGAAGTGGACTGCAGCAAATGTGTACATTAGAGACTCTGTGGGAACTCCGGCCATCCATCATGTTCTCTCAAGCCAAAATGCTGTTTTCTGTGTTGAATGTTTTCCTGTAAATCTATACCCTGGCTGGAAATGAAGATTCTTGCTCATTTCTTCGTATGAATTGAAACATCTTATTTGTATTCACTGTGCCTTTGAAAGAGTTCTATAGTTTAGATTGATTTCACCAACCTGCATTATATACAGCATTCTCAGGTCACAATTCTGGTCACCTGTCCTGATGAATTCACTGATTAAAAGCATTGAGACATGAACATTATTAATTAAAAAAGGACAAGGTAAAGAATGGTAGATAATGTTCACATAGGCTTGGGAAAGATGCTGAATTATTAGCCATGTTAAGATATCTTCAAAACTGAGGGTTCATTTTAAAAACAAAGTAGGGAAGAATTTTACATGCAATGCAGAGATGTTCAGTTCCAATTCCAGGACAGCAACACTTTGGTTCTCTAGTAGAAGAGTGTTCACACACACACACACACACACACGAGAGAGAGAGAGACAGACAGACAGACAGACAGACAGAAAGAAGAAAGAAAGAAAGAAAGATATGGCTTAGGGGTTTGGGGAACTTAACTGCTCTTGTGCAGGACCTGGCTTTGGTCCCAACACCCACATAGTAATTCATAACTGCCTTTGTAACTGTAGTTACAGGGGATATAGTGCTTTCTTCTGACCTCCTCAGGCTCCATCACATGTATGATGCCCAAAATTGTGTGCACACATGTGCACGCACACCACACACACACACACACACACACACACACACACACACACACACACACACACACACATTTTTAAATGGCTACGGGTATGTAAGATCTCTCCTTACAGCTATCATCTGGTTCCAGAGCAGAGGTAAATAGATTCCAGACACAGTAGGTATATAGCTGAATATAGTACACCATACATATACATATGGCATTTCAACTTGGTAAGAAATAGGTGGATTCCTGAATATATGGTAATAGGGTACCTAATTAGCCATTTGAGATAAGGCTAGGTAGATCTCTCTCTTAGCCCTCACAACTAAATATGGTCAAGGAGCTTCAAACAATAAGCCAATTATGGTGACTTAAGTATGTAATCTTAGCACTACGGAGGCAAGGCTAGAGGGTTGTGAGGTTGAGGACCCTTGAGGCTATGCAAAAACACCTTTGTAGGTAGAGTTTTCCTGTGTCCTGGCAATCAGCCCTGTTCTACCAGATAGCTCCCAAATATCCACACAGAGGCTTACTATTAATCTTAAATGCTTGGGTGATAGCTTATGTGTAGAGAGAAGCCTTTTCCTTGCCAGCGGCTTGGTTTTTCCCCACCAGTCACCTGTGCTCCGCCATGTTGTAGTCCCCAAAAAACACACAGGACGCTATATTAATTATGAAGCTGTTAGCCTTGCTTGTTTCTTACTGGCTAGCTCTGACTTAAGTATTTATCCCATAATTGTTAATCTAAGTATTTCTCTTACCAGAGAAGTTTCTGGGTTTCTTATCCCTATGGTGGTTATATCTTGACTCCCCGTGTTTCTCCTACCCAGAGTCCTCCTGGACTCTTAGTCCCACCTATCTTGCTTCCCTATTGGCCAACAGTGCTTTATTGACATATACACAGGACTTCCACATCACTTATGCTTGTCACTAACTAGTTCTTACATTTTAAATTAACCCATATATCTTTTCTAAGTTCTACCACATGGCTCATTGCTTGTTACCTCATTTTCCACATGTCCTGTTTCCTTTGTGTCTGGCTTACAACTCCTCTGACTATGTCCTTCTTCCCAGCATTCTCTCTGCCCCTTAAATCCAGTCTAGCTATTGGCCAATCAGCTTTTTATTAACAATGAGAACAACAAGTTTTCACAGTGTGCAGAAGGATTATTCTATATTATTTCCCCCCTTTTGTCTAAATAAAAAGAAACTTTAACATAGTAACAAAAACAGTTATCAAATAAGAATCACAGTTACAATATCCAGTCCATTTGTATTTGGCAAAATTAGAGAAAGTACTCTATTATTTATCTTATCTTCGTGAGTCTAAAGTTTTATACCTAATTTACCTTTTGTCACGACTATGGAACACTTTAAGTTTAATTATTTACTCTTTAATGCCATCAAAGACCCCAGAAGGGTGAAATGTTACCTAATGACTGGGCTGCCTGGACAGTCACTCTAGATTCTTATGTAATATTGGGGCATCAAATTTGGTCTACAGACCTGGTATATCTGATAGACATTTCTGAGAAGCAGGGAATTTTGAAGACCTATCCTACTTTGTTTTGGCAAAGGTTGGCAGTTGGTTGTTTTGTTTTGTTTTCATCCTGTTTGTCCAGTTTGGACAGGATACTGTCAGCAATTGAGGCAAGGGCAGTTTCTTTTGCCATAAAGAAAACAAACTCCATACAGAGTTTCTTTAATATACATCATCCTCTTTTGAAACATATTGGTGCTGTAGGAGCAGATCTTTCTCACTGTCATTAAAGCCTTATTTTACTAAAACATTTTAAATGTCATATTCTTTATGTTTGAAGTGTTTGAAAACCATCTATCTATCTCTCTCTCTCTCTCTCTCTCTATATATATATATATATATATCTACCTATCTAAATATATCAGCTAAGACCTTGAAAGCATACCTAACATGACTGTAAATTTGACTATTATAGGTAACTATTAATCTGTATTTCTTAATTACACATTATATCTTTGAATGAACAGCATAAACACAATAATCCAAATAAGAGTAAAAGCATACATGCAGCATAACGAAATTAACGTTAAATTCATATCAATGAACCAAAATCCATACCAATTTAAAATGTTTTGAGCTTAATAGTTGTTTTTTTAATTAAAGTTGATTCAATAATTTACTTTTTTATCTCATCATTTCTATATTATATCCCACCTTTTTCCTTTAGAAAAAGATCTTTGATAATTTAACTCTTTTGTTTAGATTTTTTTCTGACTATGACCAATAACAACTTGTAACCAATGCACCTTAAATGATAATGAACATTCATAAACCATCTTTGGGAATGTGGTGTCATTCTCATTCTTTAGAAGACTTCCTGTTGTCTGTGGGTGTTGGTATCTTTGGGAGAAACCTGAGAAAATTCAGGATAATGGTTAAGTCTTGACTGGAGTAGTCTGTGGTGCTGAATCATCTCAGCCAGCAGCCATGAAACTGTTTTGGATGCAGAATTCTGAGGAGACTGTAACAGAGGCATTCTAAGATGCTGGGTCATCTTGGTGTTTGGTCCCCTTGTTATGAAAATACATAAACTATTAAAGGTAACATATAATTACAAGTATGGAATGTGTGGTGTGCACAAATCAATTTAAATGATTTTTCGTTTTATGTTTGAGTAGGTAAAATATATATTACATGTCTTGTAGGTTTTTTTAAAGGATTATTTCTTTATGTTTGTAGCCAGGATTTTTAGAGGGTCTTCCTTGATCAAACCTGATCCATATTAATCTGGAAAGGGTCCACAGTCTCTCATTTCCTGTGGCAATAAAAGCATAATCTTTCCTCCAATGCAACCCATTTTTTACTTCCCTGTTGAAGTCAAGACATTTTAAAAATAGATACATTCAGTTAATCTAGTAGTTTCCACAATCCAATGTCTCTTAGCAGTTATTGGCCATTTATTACCAGTCAAAAAATTTAAAGATCACACAATAACAAACAGGATCTAGACTCTGTGTGTATTTCCCATTTTTAGGTGGCTTTTTTCTTTTATATTACTTTTTAATATAAAATACTCCCTTTTTAAAGGACTTTGTTTTAAAACTACATATATTAATGACTATCTATATCCTTTTTCTTTTCTCTCCCAACTCTTTGCACATTTTTAAACACACTGTAACACATTTAGAATTTTTATCTGTCTGAATCTGTTTTTACTGAGTATCAGTAACCTTTTCTGTCTTCATGAGCAAAAACCCCAAACCCACCATGGAGCACACTGGTAGGGCTCACATTGGCAGCTGAAGCCCATAGGCAGCTTCTGGGAAACACCTCTCTATACCTCAGCCCATGGAAGAGACTGTGGTAACTAACCCACCATGTGACTTAGCTCACAGAGTGCTGACAGCTCCTAGGACGTGCACTCTGTACTGCAGCAGCATGAGAGACATGAGACTAGGAAGCTGCATTTGGCTCTCTTTGTGTGTTTAGAACCCTTTTCAGGCTTTCTCGGATATTATGTGGATGTAGGTGCACCACATTGGAATGCCATTTGAAATTGGACTATTCCCAAAAAACCACATGGAAACTTCTTGTTAATTATACATGCTTGTCTGATAGTTCAGGCTCTTACAACTTAAATTAACTCATATTTCCTTTCTATGTTCTACCATGTGGCTCATAGCTTGTCACCTCATTTTCTACATATCCTGCTTCCTCTGCCTCTGGCTTGACATTCCTCTGACTCTGCCCTTATTCCCAGCATTCTGTCTGCCCCCAAAATCCTGGCTAGCTATTGGCCAATCAGCTTTTTATTAACGATAAGAGCAACACATTTTCATAGTGCACAGGAGGATTATTCCACAGCACACCTTGTTTCCAAATCAAACAAAGTAAAATAATTAAATCATAGACTTTTTAAAAAGGGTGAATAGTATTTATAATCTTGAAATGGAAAAAGCCTTCTTTTCACACGGCATAAATCCAGCTTTAGAAAATATTTTAACTACCTTAAAGAACTTTTCCATCAAAATGAAAACAAGTCAAAAGATCTTAGAAAATTATGCATGTTCAACATAACAGAGGGCTATCAATATTCCTTCCTTCCATAAAAAGTAGCTAACGAGGTAAGCAAATAGGAATATAGATACCAGAGAACTGTGGCCAAATTCCTAGAAGAAAAGCAATCAGCCAGTAGGCTGAAGAAAAGATCCCATTCAACCTTTTCAATGGCAAAACACCAAAGAAACAATGCAGCATTGTGTTTTACATTGGTCCAAACAAAATGAAACTTGATAACACCTCACACTGCTGAGCATATAAGGATCCAGGTGTCCTCATTATGGAGTAGTTGTCTTTATAAACAACACATAAACCTGCTCAGCAACACCCCAATTCCAGCCCCAGGGAAGGAGACAAAGTCAGGTAAGAACAACATGCATTTTGTAAAATATTTAGATATTTTAGGTTTAGTACACAAGTATTCAGGGGCACAAGCAAAATATTCCATATAATACTAATGACAATGAGGAGTTGGTAACACAAATGGCTAGCAATAGAAATCTGGTTAAACAAACTATAATATACAAAACAGGAATACTATAAATAATTAACACAGATGTATTCTTACAATGAAAACAATTACAATATACTGTTAACTAAAAACTCAAGTTGAAAAACTGGGTGTCTAAATTAATTCCATCATCATCATCATCATCATCATCATCATCATCACCATCTTTGTGTGTGTACTCCTGTTTGTGCATTAATATGTATGGAGGCCAGAGAACAGCTTTGGGTGTTGTTCCTCAAACACAGTTAATTTTTTTTGAAACACTGTCTCACAGTGGCATGAAACTTGCCAACTAGGCTAGGATAGGTGGGCAGTGAGTCCCAGGAATCTACCTGTCTCCACGCCCCAGGACTGGGATTAAAAGTGTGTGTGTGTGTGTGTGTGTGTGTGTGTGTGTGTGTGTGTGTGTGTGTGTGTGTGTGTGTAGCCTTATTTGCATTGGAAGAGTAGCTCTTTTCCCACTGAGCTATTTCCCCAGACTTGATCACACTGCTGTTTTTTAAAATGTTATGCATGCAAAAAAAATTGGAGTCATATCAGTTAACATGGTAGTCACTTTCTTCATTATATATAGCATTCAAAACTTTTATAAGTATTAATTATTCTTACATGGAGACAGTAATTATAAAAGAAAACAGAACAAAATTACCATGAAGAAATTGTAGTGAATCATATTTTTCTTTAAAGACTGCTTTTCTTCCTCAACCAAAGACTGGATTTCTTCTTAAGTCAAATAATATTCCATTGTGTAATAAAATACATTTTCATTATCCATTCATTAGTTGATAGACATGCAGGCTGTTTTCATTTCCATGCTATTGTGACCAGAACAGCAATGAACATAGGTGAGCAAGTATATCAGTTGTAGTATATACAATCTTTTGTAGTATATGCCCAAGAGTGGTTTCATTGGATCATATGGTAGATCTTTCTCTAGCTTTTCTAGGAATCTTCATATAGATTTTGACAGTGGCTGCACCAGTTTGCAATCCCACCAACAGTTAATTAATGTTCTATCCCCGCATCCATGCCAGTATTTGTCTTTTTAAAAATTCTTGGCCATTCTGACTGAAGTAGGATGAAATCTAAAGTAGCTTTAGTTTGCAGTTTTCGGATGCCTAAGGAAGTTGAATATTTTAAAAGCATTTTGTTTTCTTGGTCATTTGCATTTCTTCTTTTGAGAACTGTTTAATTACATGACCCCATTATTCACTAAGATATTTCTTTTCCTGGTATTTAATTTTTTATCTTTGCATATTCTAGACATCATCTCTTTTCCATGTGTATAGCTGGTAGAAAGTTTATTCCATTCTGTAGGTTGCCTCTTCATCAAATGATGGAGTTCTTTTCTGTACAGGAGATATTTATGTGTCTATTTTTATCAGGGAAATTGGCTTATAACTCTCTTTTTTGTAGTGTCTTTATCGGGTTTTAATATTGAAGCTTTGTTGAAAAAAATTTGGAAGCATTTCTTCCTTTCCTTTTTATGGAATAATTTCGGGAGTATTGGTGTTAGCTCTTGGAGGTCTGATAGAACCTTGTGCTGTATCTATCAGACCCTAGGGTTTTGTTTTTATTATTTTTGAGATTGTTTTCATTAGTGCTTCTATCTCCTTGGTTATTATGCATTCATCGAAATGATTTACTTCATCTTGGTTCAACTCTGGTAGGTAATAGATTTCTAAAAGTTCATTCATCTCATCTAGATTTAACAGTATTAGAATACAGATTTTAAAGTATGTCCTTATGATTCTCTAAATTTTCTCTATCTGTTGTAATGTCTCACTGTTCATCTATAATTTTATTTACTTGGGTCTTCTCTTTCTTTTGATTAGTTTGGCTGAACTTTTGTCAATCTTGCTAATCTTTTTATAGAACCAACCAACTCTCCATTTCACAGATTCCTTGCATTGTTTCTCTCATTTCTATTCATTGACTTCTGTTTGGGGGTGTGATTTAGTTTTGTTTTTCCAAGGTCTTCAGGCATATCATTAAGTCATTAACTGGAGATCTCTCCAAGTTTTTATGTAGGCCCTTCACATTACAAACTTCTTTCTTGGTACTGCTGTCTTTGTGTCCCATAGATCTGAGTATGTTGTGCTTTATCATTCAATTCTAGGAATTTTTAAATTGTTGTTTAGTCTCAATGAGTTTGTGTACTTTATTTTTTAATTGATATCTAGCTTTATTCCTCTGTGTTCTGAGAGAATTCAGGATGTTACTTCTGTTTCTTAGATTTGTTAAAACTTGGTTTATGTTTTAACAATAGCTACAACAAAATTCTGTTTCCTATTCTAATCTGCTATCTGTATCTTTTTATTAAGATCCATTACTGTTTATGGTTATATTGAAAGATATGCATACATTTTTATCACATTTTAATTTTTGTGGTGTTTTCTCAGATCTCTTTTAATTAATTGTTATGACATTGTTTATTCCCTGCAACCTCTTAGGTGTCCTTATCCTTCTCTTCAGACTTCCAGTATCCTCTGCGGAGCTGGCTCAGTGGTTGTAAATCTTCTTAATCCGTTGTTATGATGGGAAGTTTCATCAAACAACCCCACTAGACCTAGGTCTGAATCACAGCTGTACACTGCAGGGATCATCATACCACACAGCTGAACAGTGCTGCCTCAGGTACTGTAGCTAAAATACAGTCCTTTTTACTGTACACACAGTTCTCTGCTCTTATAGAAGCAACAGTTTATTCGCAGAAAACAGTGAAATTCATATTTGTCATCATCTCCCAGTATGCAAGTTTGGGAGAAGTATATCTTTGGGTGACATTGTTCCAAAATGTTTGATTTAAAAGAATTGTTATTGCAATTGCTGACTTAGATTTTACTTAAAACTTTTTGTTAAATGAACACCAGGCATGGTCTTGTACACCAGCCTGGTCTAAAATGGGAGTTCATGTCAACTAAAACCAAACCAAACCAATCCAAACTAAACCAAAACTACCAAAAATGAAATTTGGCTTTGAATTGGCAAGGCTTGAGGGCACTTTGCCAACAGCCATCATGACCTCTAACTCCCTGGAGCTTTAAGCCAAAATACACTCTTCTGTAAGTTGTCTCGGTCATGGTGTCTTAACACAGCAGCAGCAGATACATGTGTCATGTACAGTAGCTCTTAGGTTCACATCTAGTTTCTTCGGATCTGTGCCAGCATGGAGGTGGGACTAAGCATGACTTTGCAGCAAAGCAAACCTATTTATTTCTTTATGACTTATGGACCTGGTCGTTAGTTCCATATTATGGTTCCTTTCAAGTTGTCTTTATGCAAGGTAGTCGTTAAAGCTTCCCTTTCCATAAGAGCGCAGAATTAGTTGTCATTTAACTTGCCTAATAAAATGTCTTTGTACCTTGGCTGGGAAAAAACTAACGGAATGTCTGCAGGCCTATTTCTGGACTCTTGTTTTGTTTCATTGGTCTTTTTCTCTAGTAGTCTTATGCCACCATAGTTTAATTATTGTGGCTTAATGGTGACTATCTCTTTAACAAGAAGCTTTCAGCTGGGGGATGGAGGAACAGGTCAGTGGCCAAGAGTAATTGCTGTTCTTCTTCCAGAGAACCCAGATTCAGTTCCTAGCACCCAAATTGCTATGGGTGCCATGGAATACCGCATACATGCAGTACATTTACATACATACAGGCAAAACACACATATAAACTAAAAAAAATTTTAAAGATTGTTACAGATATACTAAATCTTTTTTAATGCTATACATGTTTGTAAACATAATTGTTTACTCAGTATCTACTTTACACAAACCATTATCATTATTTATATTATTTTTACTAGCTTTATGGTACAATTGACATAAAATAAATGGAATACAACATATTCACAACACACAGTAATAAGCCTTTACAAATTTATATACTTGTGGGAGCAATACCATAGTCAAGACAGTGAACGTATTCATTATTTCCACATAACCTGCCAATGTCTGTGAAAAAAATCCATGGGAGCTGATATAGTATTGAATCTATAGAGTAAGACACTGGAAAAATCGTTTTTATGTTGTCTAGTCTTGAATATGGTACACTAATTTCTTCAATATTTTCTCTCACTTAATAATCAGAGAAGTGCTATCAAAGTACCTATGTATATGTGAAGATGTTTTCAGTGCACACATAGGAAACAAAACCCAGCCAGCAACCTCTGTGTTCCTCATCTTGTTCCGGTCTTGATCACGGTTCCATAAGCTTCAGGAAATTTAAATTTTATTTCTATTTACACATTTGTGTGTAAGGCTATAGGCCATGTGCACGTAAGTGCATGGACTCTGTGGGACTGGAGCTACAGGTGGCTGTGATTGCCCTACACAGGGACTCAAATTCACTGAGTTCTCAGTCACCAACTAACCTCTCCAGCCCATTTCTCCTTGCCCTCTTCTGAAATGTCAGCATCTATTTTTAAGGCTTTACATGAATAGAATTCTGTGTGAATGTGTGTGCACGAGTGTGTGTGCATTAATGTATTTACCTACAGTCCTCAACATGTTTTTTATAATCCTACATTATCAATTACATTATCTTTGAGAACATTGATAATTTCAGTGTTGCTGTTCAAAAGTGTTTTTTTTTATAATCCCATTTTTTTTTTAAACGACACTTTGAAGACCTTTTCCATCAATGTTCTGGTTTAAGTAGGATTTCCTACTTACTCTACTTTAAAAAACAACTCACCTGCCCCAATAACTTTAGTCTTGTTCACCAAGTTAGTTCTGTAATGACTGGGAATCAAAATTTTAAATTTGTTTGAAAAAATTAGGGTCTTACTTTAGATACAGATTTATTTTTTTTGGATTATTATTTTTTATTTAGATTAGAAACATGCATGCTTTAAATGTTAATCCCAGCTCCCCCCTTGTCCCTCCACCAGTCCCCCAACCCCCCACCCAATCCCCACATCATTCCCCAGGGAGAGTGAGGCCCTCCATGCGGGGATCTCTAAAGTCTGTTATTTCATCCAAGGAAAAACCTAGGCCCTTCCTCATGTGTCCAGGTTTAGAGAGCATCCCTCTATTTGGAATGTGCTTCCAAAGCTCATTCATAAACCATGATGAACACTGATCTACTACCCACGGCCCCAGTGATTTCTGTGGCCTCCTCCCTGGCACTACATTTATGGAGTCTGGATCAGTCCCCTGTTAGCCTCTTAGCCATCAGTCTGGGATTCAAGAGCTTGCCCTTATCCGGTCAGCTGTCTTTATGGGTTTCATCATCATGGTCTTGACCCCTTTGCTCATCACTCCTCCATCTCTGTCACTGGGTTCCAGGGGGTCAGTCCAGTGTTTAGCTGTATCTGTTTCTGCTTCCATCAGTCACTGGATGAAGGTTCTAGGATGTCATATAAGGTAGTCATCAACCTTATCATCAGGTAGGGGTTATTAATGTAGTCTCTCCACTATTACTTAGTTTTCCAGTTGGTGTTATCCTCTGGAAATCTCACTAGTGTCAGCTCTCTCCTCAAAGCTATAATAACTCCAACTATTATGGTATCTCTCATCCTGGTCTCCTCTATTCTTACCCTGACTCAACTTTCCTGCTCCCCCACGTCTTCTTCTACTATTATAGATACAGCTTTATAATTTACTCCAAAAATTAAATTGTGAGTTATTTTCCATGCAACTATGCATTCGTCTATTTTTGTGGGTTTGTAGAAAAAGAGAAATTTACTTAATCTGATGTTGGTTTTTGTGATATCCTACTCTAATAAGTGCTATAAAGAATACTGTCATTTTCCCCCATGGCATCACTGAATTAGTGAAGGCTTATATCAAATAAGGGATGCAAATTGGATGTCTTCAGAGAATTGGAGATTACTTTCCTCCAAGAGACCTAAGTAGATGGTAAAATCACAAAATTTACTTGAAAATAAAACAAATGGATGATGGATGCTTTACCAACTCCATTTATTTAATGGCTTTCTAATACTCTTTCAAAATTTTGTCTGTTGAGATCACTAGTAACTTAACAAAACTCCAAAACATGATAGACAGCCCATTAGCTCCTGAGGCAGGAGGTAGACCTTTCAGTATGTGTAATTACTTCAAGAGGAATATGATATAATGGAAGCCTTTTGTGTATATGGGTATTTCTACACTAAACATGTAGATTATATCCTGGAAGCTAATATCACTCAAGAATCTTTCTGTGGAAGAACACATGCTGATCATGCCTTCTTCTAAAGCTTAGAAGAGGGGGCAAGTAGCCGCTCAATTTTGCTATCCTTAAACACAATATACGGGACAGGGTGTCTCTCATGCAAGAACACTTGCTTAAAGCTAATGCCCAACCTGGCCATTTCAGAAGGGGTGCCTAGGAGACAGGTGCTATGCCAGCTATGCCACTTATGTCTTTTTAAACAAACACTTGTTTTTCTCTTTAAAATAGCACAGTGACAAAAGTAAACTAAAATTACAGCATGAGGAAAGTGATGTGTCTGCTAAGTTCAGGCCAATGGCAAAGGACCCACATATTAACTTAGCTGGTCAGTGTGCCAGCCACCTCTGTTACTAGTGCTAACCTTGCCTTTGGAGAAGCATGCTGCTAAACAGTATGATATTCTAGGAAGCACCTTTCTAATACCAACTTTGTTGTATTCACAATCTGCCCAATAGTCAAACTAAGTTACTTTCCCTGTCATATTAGCTACAAACACACACACACAAACACAAAATCCTTGAATTTTTAAGTAGTTTCTATCTATTTGGAATGATGGAAAAAAAACCCCAAAAAACAAAACAAAAAAACCCTACAGCCTGTTTCCTATACAAAATTTGCATAGACAATCAATAATGTATCATTACTAACATAACTTTTGCTGTTAACAAAGCCCTTCTCCACAAAATACTCTTCTTAAATATTTAAAATCTGAGTAAAAATAGTATTTACCTGATGAGGAATGTCGCTTCTGTATGGTGTGAATGTATGTTTCTCCTATTGGTTGATGAATAAAGCTGTTTCCACCAATGGACAGGCAGGATATAGTCAGGCAGGAAGTATAGGTGGGGCTACCAGACTAAGAGAATGCTGGAAAAAGGAATGCAGTGAGTCTCACGGGGGAGACCCCATATAGCTACTGGGAAGATAAGATGCCTGGGCATTTTCCGGTAAGCCAAGACCACATGGAAATACATAGATTAACAGAAATGGGTTAATAATTAAAAGAGAGCTAGCCAATAAGAATCCTGAGCCATTGGTCAAACAGTTAATAATTAATATAAGCCTCTGTGTGTTTATTTGGTACTAAACAGCCGTGGGACCTGGAGGGACAGAAACTTCTGGGTACATCTATAGGATTCTTCATCAAGTGTAAGTAATGCCTGACTTACAGCATCCAGAGACAAGACAGGGTGTAACACTAGTAATGTTTCACTTTATACCTTCATTTGAATATATAAAAATAAAGTATGTATGTCCATAATATCTTTCCTAAGTCAATCTGTCACTGTTAATATATTTTAAAGTCTGCTAAGCAATTTCTCTAAGTTTGATTTTTTAATGTTCTATTCTTTGTATTACATAATCAGTTACTGGTTTCATTCAGACCATACTTCATCCATCTAACACTATCAAAGCAGTTCAACTGGATGTCTTGGCAGATTGATGCTGTGAAGTTTCACCATACAAGGAGATAAATCACACATAGCACTTGTTTTAGGAGAGGTAAAGTTTACTTAGACATCAGTAAAGACAACACCATTTCCATAGTCTACACAAATACAGTAATTTACAGCTGGTTTGGTACATGGCTCCATGTTAAAAACAGATCTAATGGGAAAAGAAATGGTTCATCCTATTTCTCTGCCATTTATCATAATCTAATAAGTACATCATTATGTTCTGGAAGGTGGCTGCATAGATTAGAATCCTAGGGCTGCTGGTCAACATACATCATTATATGACAAGAATAATAGAAAACAAATAGGTACAGATATACAATAAGCATGCAAATTAGGCTATTATTTTGAGGAAACAGGATAGACTTTAGTGAAAACTGAAAACTGTTGTTATTGCACCATCAGTACTGTATAACAGTACATATGGTATTTTACATGGGACAGGATTTCCTCCTCTTCAAATAATGCTTGGCAAACTGGATCAGGTCAATCCAATTTCTAGAGCAAATTTAAATTAAAATGAAAGAAAATGCCATTAGGTATCTTTCTAAGTATTCTAAATAATCATTAAAGTACTGAAATTTCATGTCTACTTGTTACCTCCAAAATTTAAACAGATTCATACTTTGTACCCTATCAGTCTGCACTACTGATGTAGCAGCACCTAGCCCCATGTGGAGCCTGAGGACAGGACACATAGCCAGAGTGGAGGGACAATGAGTGCAGACCACACTGAACTCTGAAGACTAATATAAAGAGAAAAAAAGGAGATAGGTAGCTCCTTAATTTTGTTATATTGATTAACAAATATTGAAATAGTATTTTAATAGATTAAGTTAAATAAGATATATTATTAAAGTTAATTACACTTCTTAAACATTGCTACTAGAAAGTTATAATTCTGTTTTGGCTCACATTACATTTCCATTGAATACCACAGCCATAAACAATACATAATTATGTTACTCTTAGAATTTACATTTAATCTTAGCCAAAAGTCCAAGTGATAATCTTAGAATTTAGCATAATTTAATCAGTCCGGGATACTAAATCCCAAAATATCACAAGTGTACTTTGAACATACCTTTTTTTTTTACAAAATTTATTCTTATTCCCCTCCAGGGTATACACTGTAACTGTAAAGTATTCACAAGAGGTTTAATCCTTTTAAAACTGTGGATTGCTATACATAGAGCTAAAGGAACTTAGAAGCAGACTGTTATAGTAGGGAAGTACTATCAGTGAAGACAGAGTCTCCAGGAAAATAGAGCTAGCCTAACTAATACTTAATGCCCAGGAACTGATGGTGCACCATGGAGCATGGTAATGTGTCCAATGTTAACTGCAGCCTTACTGAACACTTTTTAGAAAATCTACTAGCAATGCAAACTTAACACAGATGGTGACTTATAATAGTATAGTATCTGAGATCTTTCTCTTCAGTGAAAGTCCCTTAGTTTTATAATGTTAAACTAAGCCATTAACGAGCATACCAATAGAAATAGTCATTGCTGTACTTTTAAAGTCCTTCTCTTTGTTTTTGTAACAGTATATAAATATTTGGGGGTCCTTATAACACCTCATCTCTTATTTGTTTTCAGCTCACAAACAGTAATGTGACCTAGTATAGTGTACACTGCATTACTCTCCTAGAACAAAATACATAAAAAATAGAGCTGACTCCAGCCAGTGACACGATCATGCATCAGCAAACTCACTGGGAGGCAAAGCCATTTATACTTGCACTACACACACACTTCCTCACAGTTCAGGTAGGAATGTTTAGTTCAAAACTGTTTAAGTCTTTTGCATCAGGTCAACTCAGAACAGGTACTCAAACTACAATATCATTGATAAGATTTTTCTTCCTCATGTCAAACATATTCCCAGAAAATTTATGAAGTCACCATGCCCAACTTCCTATTTTATCATTATCACTTTTATGGCACCAGAGGGCAACTGAGAATTAGGGTGAAATCAAGAGTCTCTGCTGGAAAGTTCTGTATATACTAGTGCATGTGCAGGCTACAGAAGATGGCCACAGCTCCTTTAAGCACTCAGCTGCCAATATTTAAAGGCATTTATTACCTGTGTCTTGCACAACAAGCTACTGCTTAAACTTTTTATAACTCCCATTTTCATCCATGGTTCTATTAAAGAATGTTTTTATTATGTTTCTAACTGCAGCCTAAACAAACAAGTATAATAATTCATGTCATGTAATAGCATTTTTCAGTGTCCAACACAACACTCTACAGTTATAGTCTTCAGTGAAGAGATGGCAATGGTCTCCATGGTGAGAGCTGTTAAGTTTGATGCTAGAGTAATAGCTGACTAAGTACTCCATATCTGCACTCCACCTATACCACTTCCTTAACCAACAAAAAGCTGACTGCTTCAAATACATGACACTGGGTGTAGGAATAAATGAATGTTTCCAGGGGAGTGATGTGTGAGCTGACATTAGTATACTTCCCAGTGGCACATTAAAAAAACCAAACTCATATGTATTATCTATCACTTTATAAACATGAGCAGATACTGTTGTATGCTGCACAGTGCTTTGAGGAAGGTGAAATGAAATCTGACTCCTTAAAGAGATGGAAGAAAGCAGAATAACATTGTTTATAAATCACCAAACCCCTAATAAACAGTTCTCACAAATATTTAATAAGGCAAGTGGACACTTAGGTCAGTTGCCAACTTTGCTGGAGGAAGCTGTCAGTGAAGAAAATCACCTTAAATAAGAAACTTTGAGAAAATATAAAAATAAAAATTCAAGGGATAAAATATTTTGTAGAAAAAGATCATGTATGTTGATCTTTTTAGATGTATGTGCACACACATACATTCAGATACCTGGAAAGACCTCAACTCTGCTTGCAATGTTACATGATCTTGCCTTGTATATTTAAACTTGAGAATGTATTTTTTCTTACATTACTCTTTTATTAGTGTGCATTGATGGCTTGCCTTGCATGTATGTCTATGCATCAGATCCCCTGGAAATAGGGTTACAGACAGTTATAAACTGCCATGTGGGAATTGAACCCTGAACCTCTGGAAGAGCAACCAGTGCTCTTAACTTCTGAACCATCTTTCCAGCCCCGAGAATGTATTTTTCATACGAAATAGTATAGTACACCCAAAACTAAGAATGTGGACAACAATGAGAGAGATATGTTAATATCCTTCTCCAGTATTTATCAGTTCTGACTTGCTAGTTTTCCACAACATGCAAGGCATTATGTGATGTTCTGAACATGTCTGGGTCTTGTATCTCACACTTGCAGAGAAAAAAGAAGCCTTAAGAGGCAAAACAGCTGTCAATTTGGAAAACAACAGCAATTATTTACCTCAATATGATTTTTAAAGGCCGAGAATGTCAACTGAAACAGAATATAATCTTCTACACTTCCCCAAAATAGAACTATAATACAGAAATTCTTTTCATGAGTGACATTTATGATAACATTCACAACACAACTACAGGACAAGCAGCAAGACTGTGCGTATTAGCTTTTGCATATTTACGTTCAATAGCTAGCAATGTACTTAGAAAACTTTGCTTCTTCTTTTTGGCAATAGAATATAAAATTTTGTTCTAAATTTGTTGTTGAGGAACAACAATGGACTAATGAATGTCAGGGTTAGCTTTTTTGCTCTCACTGTTGTACAGGAAGCCCAAACCACATACAGTTAATACCCTTCGAAGCACACTGTTTCATGAGCAGATCTACTGAACTGCCTTGTATTTGTAAGCGAACAGTCTCTGGTTGTTCTGTAGTAACAGGGATGGTCTGAGAGGGTAAAGAAGTCAAAGTTGAGAGTCTGAGAATTCCTCTCACACTAAATCCACACAAGATACACTGGTTACTACATCAGTTATGAACACAACATAATTAGAGATATATTATTCAAGAATTGTCTGCAAAGTACTTTGTAATTTTTACTATAAAGAAAAATTACTTGCTATGATTAGATATGATGATCCTTACCTCCCATTCCACAGAGAAATACATAAAACTTGAAATTTCATCTTAGTATTTACCACTTTTCTTTTGGTATTAACAAGACCCAGTTTCCCCCTTTTATCTATCCTACCCCATGCCTGAATTTGGGGAGGGAAGTCTTCTGAATAAGGCAAAGGGTTACTTGGGACAACCACCTGCTCTGTGAGGTGTGCTGGGTGCCTTTCTCCTTTGAGGACAGGCTGCACAGACTTTATGTGTCTTTAATTGTGTACACACTGTCCTGTAATTATGATGCCCCCAAAACTCCTCAAAGGGAAAGGACGAATTCCAAGTCTCGGTATTCTTGGCATGGCACTCAAAAACTGCCAATTAATGAAACAGAAATCACAAGACCCTGTTTGAGTCAGTATCTCAATGCATCATAATGAGCTGTCTGATAAGATTTCTTTCCTGTTTACTAGCTAAACACAAGAGTTCAGTATAAAATAACCTTGTTCCCCACATCCATGTAAGAAAGGCACTCAAGTTAACATAGTTACTGTAGAGGAGACACTGTGTGACAGACACTGTGTGGAACTCCTGGGTGGCTTTGTCTTGCACACTGCTCCCATGAGACTGAGTTTGCTGAAGTTGTACCTCACATGCTTCTTTAATACGCAGGCGCTCATTACAGACAATGTGTGTTGGGGGCAGGGGGCATACATAGTGCTAGGGTTTGCAATTTTATTGCAAAAGATATGGTTTTTACAATGTTCAAAATTTTTAGAATAAAGCATTTAAAAAATTTAAAGTAAACCCAAGAATCTTTCTAGAAAAAAAAGAAGAATTTTACTGCTGAATTGTCCCTAACTTAGGGAGCCAATTGAGGTGTCTGTATGGTGGTGGGTTCACGCCTAAGTTACATTTGGCCTACGTCAGACAACACCTTGCTCTGTGTAAGAGAAAACTGCAAGACTGACAATTTGTAGCGAGTTCTACACATACACACCCAGCATGAACTGAGACTATCTGAACATTAGCTAAATGACAACGTCTATTACACACATGCTTTCTGCAGACTGCTGCACATAAACTCAAAAACTTGCTTCCACATTGCATGTTATGTAGCCCTTATTTGAAACTCTAAGTGGCTTTTGGTGATAATCTGTACACATTTAATTCTACGACTGATTTGATCTCAGCCTGATCCTCAGCACCGGCAAAAACAAAGGGAGAAGAATTAATGAAGCATCTAGCTTAAGCTAGAAATGTGCCACAGGAGTAAGAAATGTCTGGGCCCAGAGCTTCTATAGAAGTAATAGGGTAGAGTAATAGGTATAAAATCCTTGGGTTTAAAAATAATATCTCACACAGGTTCAAGGAGTACATAAAAGGTCCGCAGTTCACGTTGGGGATCGGGATGACTCATGAACAAATACAAATCAACAAGTCTCTAAATCCAAGCACCACTCCGGCTGTTCAAATGTATGCAAGATCTGCCCTTCAACATCATCTAGTGAAAAACAATATTCTCATCAAGTGGAGCTTATTGACTCTGAGAGTTTTTAGTGCAGACAAACGAACAGCTAAGGGAATTCTAGAGCTCCATCTCACGGCTGAGAGTTAACAAGTCTAAACAAGGTAAGGGAGACATCAAATCTCATTTAAATATTAAGGAAGCTAGTCCACATCACTCACTTATAACTCACTAACTTCTTGATCATTATTCCATCATTCACAATGAACCTTTCCCATCTTCAAAGAGTGAATTAGTTAACTTAATAAATAGCTATTAAGTCCTTATAATGTGCAAGGCGTATGGTATATCCTGGAAATACAATTACCAAAATACACAGGTGGAGTTGTGGTGAAAGCCACAGATCTTACCACTTCCGTGAGTCAAGTTTAGCATCCTGTGGGATGCTATAATGGCCTACTAGTTTTCCAGTAAAGATCAGACGCAATGTGTCAGTCTAAACTATCTTTTCTTTTAGCAACAACTTAGGTACAGAAGGCTATGACTAAAGAAGTCCCTCAGTTATATATATTATTTCTACTGCATTAGTTCATTTGGTCAAAGACACAGTAGCTTGCTAGAGAGGGTAAATGCCAAACACTTAGGGAAAACATATGGGGAAATCCTTAGTCCTGTGAATGAACTTTTGAAAATGCTAGTTTCAGAAATAATATAGCATACAAAAGCCACACACTAATAGAATCTTGTAAGATATCTGTATTTTTGCTACCTACTTCCTACTTTACTAGGAAGAAACCACGGTATATGGACTCCATGGCTTCAGGAAGAGATGGGCTGAGCCTTAGAAGACATAAGGTCAAAAACGACCAAGATGCTGAGTAGGAGATACAAAAAGGCATAGAACACTATAAAAATTTTATCTGGTGATCATACGGCATATCCTATGTTCATGTCCTGACACACTACATCAAATATAAGTCCTATTACTTGGGACACTAAAAAGGATGCTGGGATAACAGGTAACAGCGGGTGAAGACAGGATTCTGCAGCAGGAACTGCTGTGTCATTTCCACTTAATCTCAGAGGAGCTGGACATCAGGTAATGGTCTCCCTATAGAGATCCATATAGAACTTGAGGTATTTGATGATTCAAAATGCTTTGTATATAGAAGGCTGTGGAATTATGTTTGCAATGTTAAATGTTTTATTTTCTAAATACTATAAAACACTACACATAATTTGGCCCCAAGAGAGTAAGATCTAAGTACTGGGGTCAGTAGAAACTTTTTCTAGTTTCCTAAGTGCCTCACTCAGCTTAGCTGTCTGCCACCCAGCAAGACCATGAAGCCCTACTAAGTGTGCCAAACTCAAGTGCAAGTTCTCACTAGAGTGAGACGGGAGCAGTTTGCTTTTCCCCTGTCCCTCTACCTATGCTATATAGCACTAAGTTTGAAAGAGGAGAACATGCAAAACACGATGGCAGTGCTTATTTCTGCAATCATTGTTTACATTTTAACATATACAGGACAAGAGACAGCTTCCACCATTGTGCTAGCTTAGTTTCATGTCAATTTGACACAAGCTAGAGTCATCTAAGAAGAAAGCCTCAATTGAGAAAATGCCTCCATAAGACCGGAGGTAAACAACCCTACAGGGGATTTTCTTAATTAGTGATTGATGGGAGAGGGTCCAGATCAGCGTGAGTGGTGCCACTCCTTGGGCTGGTGGTCCTGGGTGCTATAAGAAAGCCAAATGAGCAAGCCATGGAGAGCAAGTCAGTGAGCAGCACTCCTCCATGGCCTCTGCATCAGCTCCTGCCTATAGTACCTGTCCTGCTTGAGTTCCTGCCCTGAATTCTTTCAGTGATGTATTATTTGCTACCTGGAAGTGCAGGTGATCTCTTTCCTCTCCAAGTGGCTT
Organism: Mesocricetus auratus; assembly: GCF_017639785.1. Classification (NCBI taxonomy): domain Eukaryota; kingdom Metazoa; phylum Chordata; class Mammalia; order Rodentia; family Cricetidae; genus Mesocricetus; species Mesocricetus auratus. The sequence continues at coordinate 36,673,767 of NW_024429182.1, forward strand.
TTATTCATAGTGTTTCATGATAGCAACAGAAACCCTAACCAAGACAACCATTAAAAGGAAACATGAGAGGGCACCTCTTATTCATACTTCCTGTGTTTATATATAGGTATTAAATTCATTGACATAAGATAGATAATGGGTTCAGTGGGCATCCCTGAAAAAAAAAAGTAAGACATACAAGAAATAACCATGGACCAGTGCGTGATTAAAGGTATGGAATGGACTGAGAGAGAGAGAAGGGAAGCACAGCTCATCCGAAGGCGTGGATGTAGTAAGGGAGACGGAGACGGTGCATGACCCATTCCCACCCCGCTTCACCAACCTGAAAAACAGCCCTTGTTATTGAGATATAGCTATAGTGTGGACTTTGGTACTTATCCCTGATGAATTTAGTATCAAAGTGTTTTGTTTTATTTTAAAAGTAAAAATTTAACTAATGCTGAAAACTAGCCTTCCTCCCTGGGTTTTACCAGTAAACTTTGACTAGCTACTTGACAAAAACTTTGCAGTTTATCCAGTATAAGCTCAGTAACTTAAAAAAATTTTTTAAAAAAAGCTTTATAAGACTACATTTCTATGTAGATTTCTCCCACTTTTCATGAGTGATTTTAGAAGGAAAAAAAGTAGCAATAACTAAAAATGGCATTTCTGGGTTTTTTAAAAAAGAATTTATTTTATAAGGGCTGACTTACTGTTTTGGCATATACCAAATATGAGGTAAAAACAATCTATCAAAGCTAGTAATAAAAATAATTTTCCAGTACTACAATTACATAAACTCTTAAATTAGTTTAGTTTCTTTTAAATAATCATTTAAAAAATAGATTACATTGGAAGCATTTTTTTTTCTATATAAATTCTAACCTCTCCTGGCTTTGGTTCTCTTAGTTAGTAACTGGAGAACAAGCTTGAGAAAGAAGTGGCTTAGATTTTTACATATCCATCCATCTAGCCATTTTATTCTCAAAATTGCAATCAGATCAAGTCCTTCTGCACATGTATTAAAATTATTAGCTGAACTGTAACTTAAAATTTCAATTTTTAAAGAAACTCTTATGTAGCAACTGAACCGAGGTGAGAAAGGTATGTGAGCCAATCTCAAGAACCAAATGAGAAGCCCTAATATTGAAATATAAAGGGCAAGGAATCAAACAGAAAAAAAAATTAAGACTCACGGTTTAGCAAGAAGGAGCTATACAATTATTTTGTACCCAAAGGAATGCCGGTTCTTAACAAAATAAATAAAACAAAAGGTTTCTTAAGCTATAGATGAAGAATACATAGTTAGCCAGCCAGTTCATGCAACTATGGCATTGAGAAAGGAAAGCAATATTGCACTAAAAGGGGAATTCCTTAGGATGGATCCACCCTTCTTACTGACTCAAAGTCACCAGCCATTTCCTGTATGCATTGGCATACCTGGCTTGCTCTACATTCCGACAAGTGGATAATACTTGATTGATAAACCTGTGCTCCATCTCTAGGCCTAGAGAGTCTGGAGCTGGGGTCCGCTTCAGGCGCTTAGTTTCCTGGGAATAGCCTTGTTTGTTAGAGTCATTCAGTCCATCCACTTCCATTGCCTGAGATAGTTGGGGGCTTGCTGGAACCAGGTGCAAGTCATTCAAAGCGCCCCCAGAGCAGTCTGCAGGTGACAGGTGAGCCACGCTGGGCGGATACCTGCCATTTAAGTGATGCTGAAGGTAGAAAACATGACGCCTGTGATGGGGATGGGGCGAAAGAAATAACACTGTCACAAAAATCAAGATTTCCAGGCAAAAGAAGCTGATAATTTAAAAATACACAGCATTGGCTCATATGCAGTTCATAACACAGAGCTGTCTCGGGGAAGGAGGAAGGTGACTTGAAAGCTCAGGATTTCAACTCTCACCACTGGCTTGTGAGAAAACAGTATCACTCTAAAGACTTTCCGTTGAACATTCACTCAGATCACAGTGAGTTTGCTCTAATTCTAACATGAATTAGAAGCAGTAGAAGTTCAATATTCTCCATAAATAATTATATAAAATAAAATGCCACCTTCATTTAGAATATTAAAAGTGATTCAGAAACAAGGTACATTAAACAGTTCCTCCAGACCAGAGGAATATAGTCTCTATCTAGTCCTTTCTGAAGACAAGACACTTTCATTGCATCTTTCCTGCCCTCCCTCCCTCCCTCCCTCCCTCCCTTCCTCGCTGTGTGTATATGTACGGGTACAGAAGTCAGTTCTCTCATGCCATCAGGCTAGTTGGCAAGCGCCTTTACTCACTGAGCCATCCCACCAGTCCCTAGTCTTTAAAAATCTGAAGAGCACACCTGTGGAGTTGGTCTTATTTATGCTTTCTCTTAACCCTCCACTGTAGTCTTCCATATCAGTGTTTGGCAGAGGTAGGTATACCTCTCTAGCAAAGCACAAAAAAAAAATGGCCACTCCTGTTTTTAACCTAAGAGCAGCTGTCACCTGGAATTGCTTATTAAAATGAAAACTGCTCTGCATAATCCCCAAACAGTTTTCATGGTGCACACATCTGCTACACAAAGTGTGACATGACATATGAGGTTCTAAGTTGTATCTCATTGTTCATTCAAGTGCTAAGGCCCTAACATCAATACTTTAAGTCTCCTTGGCCTTGCTACCATGGTAAGGAGGTCAAAAGAGCAAGAGAGTCACTAACACAACAGCTGCATGTCCTGTCTTTCTTAAGAAGGCCTTGCTGTGAAGAGAAGACATCACTGTCTACTCATGAAGGTTCTAAAAAAGGAAAGATAATGTCTGCCTTCTTTCAAGTGTACCTAGTGTAGATTACAGCTAACAGGCCAGCTAAGCAGCCCATGAGAAAGACTAGACTGGAGAGAGGGATGGTAACTCGGAAACTCAGGAAACAAGAGATTTTACAGGCTAACGTTATCCTTGCCTAGCACAGACAAATCTTTTGTTTATAGACTGAATCCTGTGACATGAAGTAGAATTCTAACTTACAAAGACGGAGAAACTTAGAATACATAAAGATCCAAAATAAATGAAGCAAAGTGTAAACTTACCTGGTCTTCATTTCAGCATGAAGTTTATAATATCAAATGCACTCAAAACCTAGGTTAATAAAATTGATGGCCTTTCTGATTGTTATTATAATTAGGATAATTAATATGCAGGCCATTAAAAAGGGGAAAAGATAAAGCTTACCTAACATCCATGGTCTAATCATTAGTCTCAATTCTGACTACATCAAAATGATCTGGAAGGGTTTTACTTTTCTTAAAACACCCGGCAACATTCCATCCCTAATATGCTAATTGTCAGGATCTCCAACGAGTCATGACACATTTTTATGTTTTGTTTTGCTTCTATACTATTTTGGAAGTAACACAAGTCATTCTGTTGTGTACTTAAAGGTGAACCTAAACCACAGGCAAAGATGTGTGTGAGAAACCTCATATTAATGCTGACAATGGTGATGAGGGACGAAAGCCCTTCCTCAGTCACAAATGGAATATTCCATCGGTCCACAGATGGAGTATTTACATTCTCAGACAGAGGCCAGATATAACAGGCTCTGCAGTCTCATAAAGACACATCCAGTTAATCACAAGACATGGATTTTCTCTTCTCTTACCTATGACACCAAAGGGTTTCATGTCCTGGATAGGAATTAATAAGATCTGTGCAGAATTCCACTTCTTCTTCTAGGAGCTGGGTAAGATTTATCCTTGGCTCCTCTGTTGAAACTGTTGCTTCTTCATCTTTTGGCTCATTTTTCAAAGAGTTTTGCTGAAGTACAGAAGCGCCCATCGCAGTCTGGCTAATCAAAGACTTTAACAGAAACTGGCGATAGTGAAATCCACTGTGGTCTGAAACATGCATGGACGCCCAGTGTTTGGTAGACGAGAGCTCATCAAGAAGGACCTTGTAGGAAGAAAACGGGAAGTGAGAAGAGAATTACAAAGGCTTTCTTTCTCCATCCCCACCTCTGCTCTCTCTTTGACTCCCTGTCTTCCGTGTCACCAGTCTCTTGTATACAAAGTCCCACACGATGTCCTCTTAGAAGATGAATGCATGCTAGCCTCCCTCATTCCTTATAAAGTGAATAGGATTTTGTTTTTTGAGCACAGAGTTTAAGGACTTGTCATTCTTTCCCTTCACCTAACCACACTGTGAATGGTGAACAAATTTGAAATTAAAGAATTTTGGGGTATTTACTTAGAAGTAACACTACTGCCGAAGGGAAAATACACAACATAAATTCAGGTGATTTTGATTCTTATTATATTCACTACTTATTATCTGAATATGCACTATACTTTCAGTAAGAGACCCCAGCTGCATTTCCCAATAAATGACATGAAGGTAGAGACTATGCTATTTGTTTCCACTTCTTAACCCTAAAAGCTAAGCACAAACTAGGATTTCCCAGGGGCTCACAATTGTCACTCTTTGCCTCAAACTGAGGGTAATGAATGAATGAGATACAAATAGGTTCTAACGTATTTAAAACATGGTATTTCAAACTAATGAATCTCAAAAGGAATGCTGAAGGTTATAACATTTGTGAAGAAGCATTATTTGGCTGGTCATGAAACATGCCATCATAAACCTGACATATTCCATTAGGGTGTTGTTGGGGTTTTGTTTAGTTATGAGACAGAGCCTCATTCTGTAGCTTGGACTTCCTGGAACTCACTATGTAGCCCAGACTGACAGTGATTCTCCTGCTTCAGCTTCCTAAATGGTGGGAGGATGGGTGAGTCACCATGCCTGGCTTCTATAGAGGGTTTTCAGGCAAGCTAAAGAAAAGACTACATACTTGTGAGCAGAGAACAATGTAAACCAAATGACCTCTACTTGCTTCAAAGATTCCAGCAAATGCTTTTCCTATACTAGATCCTCTCCCCATGTCATCTCACACACCTTTCCTTTTTCAAAAGAAATCTTCCCTTTCTGAACCTCCACAGTAATTATACATTTTCACATAAAGAACTGTTGCGTGTGTCTTCATTATCATTAAATTGTAAGGATGTTTTATTTTTAATGTAACAACAAATTGGTACAGGATATTTATTCACCCTTAGTTGGTGTTTCCATTGTCTTCTGCTCGCTAACATCAATGAATGAGAAATTTAATGAAGGCAGGATTAAGATTACTAGCCTGGATGGACAAAGACAAAGTATATTATTTAAATGTTTTCATATCTCCTTCAAATTCTTTTTTTTTTTTTTTTTTTTTTTTTTTACGAGACAGGGTTTCTCTGTATTGTTTTGGAGGCTATCGGTCCAGCCCAGCCTCGAACTCACAGAGATCCGCCTGCCTCTGCTTCCCGAGTGTTGGGATTAAAGGCGTGCACCACCACCGCCCAGCAATTACTTTTAAGTGACTTTAAAACCAAGGGGAATGGCTTAAGTGTCAGGTACTGATAAAATGAAGCTTTTTTAGAATATACCTTAAGTGCCCTTATTCTCTTTCAACTTCCAATAAAAAAGTAAATAAGTAAACACAGTCACAGGGCTATGGAACAGAGGGGTTGACTGGCTCCAAATGAAATACTGAAAAAACACATGCCAACAGTCATATACATTTTCAATAACTTTACCCCTGGTTATACAAGTCCTGGCTAGGTTTTGTCAACATGATACAAACTTAACTCGTTTACGAAGAATGAACTTAATTCAGAAAATTCCTCAGTAAGACTGGGCTATAGACAAGTGGGGGTACTTGTCCTGACTACTGACTGGTGTGGGAGGGCCCATCCCATGGGAGGCAGTGCCACCTCTGGGCAGGTGAATCTGTATGGTACAGGTAAACAGGATGAGTAAGCTATGAGGAGCAAGCAAGCCAATCAGCAGTGTTCCTCCATGGCCTCTGCTTCAGTTCCTGCCTCCGGGTTTCTGCCTGAGTTCCTGTCCTGGCTTCACTTAGTGATAGTATAACCCAACCCTAACTAAGACAGTGGTAAAAATGACCATTATAAAACAGTACTATTATGGAGGGATAAAAGAGACACATCACACATTAACCCACTGGGAGATAACATCTGAACTGATTCTATTAAATCATAAGCACATTAGTAATGGCTAATCTTAGTGACAACTTAGCTGGATTTACAATCAACTCAGAAATACACTTCTGGGTATGCCTATGTAAGTATTTCCATAATGATTTAACTAAGAGCAGACCCATCGTGAATATGAGCAGAACCATCCCATGTGTTTAATCCCAGACCTAAGAAGAAAGAAAGCTGAAAAGTAGCATTCCTCGTTCTGCTTCCTGACTGAGGACACAATGTGGCCAGCTACCTCACATTCCTGCTGCCATGCTTTCTCCTCCATGATGGATTAAGTCCCTTCAAAACTGTGGGTCAAGCCAGACTGTGGTAGCACACACCTTTCATCTCTGTACTAGGGAGTCAGAGGCAGACAGATCTCTGAGTTTGAGGCCAGCCTGGTCTGCAAAGCTATACAGAGAAACCAAAATATTCCCCCCCAAAAACAAAAACAAAAAACCCCCTCCAAAACAAAAAACCACCTCCCCCCAAAACCAAAACTGTGCCAAGTCAAACCTCCTCCCACATGTCTCTTCTTGTCAGGTGTTTGGTCACAATAACAAGAAAAGTACCTGACAGCACTGGTACAGCCCAAAGCCTTCTGCAATAGCATCTTTTACTATCCCACAGTATTTATTTTATCACGAAGAGTGTCCAGCTCTTCCCTGTTTCTATTCACATTCTTTTTTTCTTTTTTTTTTTTTTTTTGGTTTTTACGAGACAGGGTTTCTCTGTATTGTTTTGGAGGCTATCGGTCCAGCCCGGCCTCGAACTCACAGAGATCCGCCTGCCTCTGCCTCCCGAGTGCTGGGATTAAAGGCGTGCGCCACCACCGCCCGGCTCTATTCACATTCTTATACACAACCATATGCATGCCCAATCATTTTTTTTCCGTGACAGGGTTTCTCTGTATTGCTTTGGAGCCTATCCTGAAACTAGCTCTGAAGACCAGGGTGGCCTCAAACTCAGAGAGATTAAAGGCGTGTGCTACCAACACCCAGCTCCTTGCCCAATCATTTATACAGGAGAAATGCTTACAAGTTTACTTGTTGGGACAAAGAGAACAACTTTATAAGATTGGTGACATATATTACAAAGTACCCTCTTAAAAGGTGGTACAATTTTATCTTTCTATTGGGGGTTCACTATTAAAGCCCATTTCCTAAACTTTTTATGCTACTTTAATCATTGCTAATTTATTAATATCTAAAAATGGTTTGTGTTTCACTATAAGGAAAGCTAAGAGCTTTATGTTTGGTTTTCCTTTGTTATTTCTTTATGAATAATCCACTTGTCTTGTTTTCTTCATTTATGAATTGCCCAATTTACTATCAGGAAGTCATCTATTTTTCTTATGAGCTTTTTAGAGATATTTATACATTAAGGAGATATTAATTCTCTACTATTATGATACATGCTGTAAACATTTTCTCAGTATATATATATTATAATTGATTTTTTCTTTTTTCTGGGTTAAATGAGGGCTAATTGATAAAAATGTATGCTCTTGTGATACACAATGTAATCACAGGCATGCATGCATGCCATTCACTGTGATATTACACAAACCTAGCTAATTAACACAGCCACCATGTCACAGACTTTTTTTGTGAGACTGTTTTAAAAATCCTCCTCAGCAAATTTTAGCTATATAATAAGATATTATTCTTTTAAAATATATTTATTTTTGTGTCTGAGTGTATGTATGCACACCATGTGGGCACCTTGTCCCTGGGAGGTCAGAAAAGTGTGTCAGAGCTCCAGGAACTGGTATGACAGGGAGTTGTGAGTCACCATGTAGGTGTTGGGAACCAAACTCCAGTCCTCTGCTAGAGCAGTGAGTGCTTATAACCAAGGAGCCAACGCTTCAGCCCCTACAAATGATATTATACTCTGGTCACTACATTGTGTGAGATCTTTGGAGCTTAGTCATTCTACATAACTGTAATTTTGTAACTATGACCAGCAACTCTTCCTTTAACCTTCCCTCAACTTTCCAACTGTCATTCTACTCTGCTCCCAATGAATTCAAACATTTTTAGATTCTACATAAAAGTGAAATCATATAAGATTTACATGGCTTATTTTACTGGCATCCTGCCCCTAGGTCTCTATTTTCTTCTCATATTTTAAAAATCCATTTACAATTCAGTTTACACATAAATAAAATATGAATTATTCTTTTAAAAGTCAATCCAACTTTTATTAGTCATTGCAAACTGAGCAAAGATTCTTCTGTTCTGTGGCATGCCATATTTAATGGTTACTAATGGAATCTTCACTTAATTATACATACTAGGATTTATTTCTAGAGTTTATTTTTATCATTACCTAGTCTACTTTTGAAAAAGTTCTGTTTTACTTAACATAGTTAAATATCAAATGGCACAGTGATTGTTTAATTTCTTAGCTATTTTCTAAGCTTTTCTAAACAACTTTAAAACCAAGCTTTGAAACTGAGAAATAAAACCAGTATTTTTGTATATTTAGAACTGTGTAGACTTTATTGCTAATTTCAAATGTTTTTACACACAATCCTGCAAAAAAGCCCTCTCTTACCATGGGGACTCACTTCCCGTTCCCTCCCTAGACTCAGGCACTCAAGAATAATCTTTGACCATCTGAACTTACTAAATCAGTGGAATGACATGGTATGATTTTGAAGCTGGTAACTTTTAATTATGTTTTGAGATTCATCTACATCACATAGCATTCCAGTATTTCATTCCATACTAAAGTCAACAGTCCATTTTATCAAGGTTTTCCTTGTCTCATATGATACACATTTGAGTTGTCAACAGTTTGGGGCTATGAACATTCTCACTCACAGGATTTAGTATGGACACGCCTCCAATTCCCCAGAAAGGGGCTGTGGGAGCACAAACAGACACCCTTTTCCTGCCAAGAATACAATCTACTGATTTTAACTATACCTAGTCCATCCCTATGTTTTCTCCCTTTCTCTTTTTTTTCTTAGGGGAATGTAAAGCTCATAGATCACATTCCTACCAGCCAAATTAAGGGCCCCTTCTCATATCCTCAGTGACATTCGCTACTATCTGTTACCATTCTAGTTGGTATGAAACAATGTTTCACTCACCGTGGTTATGATTTGCATCTCTCTCCTTTGTTAATGATGTCAAATGTCTTTTGTGTCTTATCAGACATTTCTACATCTCTATTTTTTTCAGTGACACGATAATCAACTTTTAATTGGCTAGAAATAATACATTTTGTTCATCTATATTAGTCTACTCCCCCACAAAATAATTACAATTTATAAAAGTATGTGTTTATTTATGCACAGAAACATAAAGCATCAGTTTCTATCCCATGGCACCATTAATCATCCATTCCTCTTTTCTTCAGACTAAAACATTATGTGCCTATTACTAAAAACACAAACAACCCAAACCATAACAACACTGTGTACACATGTACACCTGGTAGGCACTTCCTATGTCCCAAAGGATTAAACACCATTAATGCTTCATTAAACGCCAATGTATTAAAACTGTAAAGTCTACACTACATTTACTGATGCCAATAACCTACTATAAACATTTTTGTTTAAATAATCCAATAAAATATGATCTTTAGTAGACTACAATACTCTAACTTGTGATGGACTGTAATATTAATGAATCCCTCACTTCAGAGGGCAAGCCTTTCTAATTTTCATAATTATAAACACTTTCGTATATCAAACCTTCATAATTAATAGCCAGTGTTTACTGAGTATTATGTGAGAACACTGTAACAAACTGCTCTATGTGGATCCTTCTGCTCAATGTGGACCACTCACTGGACCACTCCACAGGACTGCTGTTGAGGAATTACCATCATACTCTATTCATAGAAAACGTGGGTTAGAGAGGCTGGGTAGCTTCCTTGAGGCTACACAGCAAATTGGTAGAATAGCTAGAATACAAATTAGGTCTGTATGATCACTGAGTTGCCCCTTTAGTTACCATACCATACATGTTGTCTCTACCACTGTTTCTTTAAGAGGAAGTCCATGAAAAGGAACTGCTATGACTCTACCTACTTTAAAATCTAAATGTGATCCTACTATAGCAACTTTTACAGAGCTCAGTTCAGTGTCATTCTCTCACCAGTACTGGCTCTCTAGCACTTTAAGATACTATTTTCAAGTTTCTACCCTTGAAATAATACTAGCCCATTTTATCTACATTGCTTTTAAAATGTTGTTGTTGTTATTACTATTATTATGCAGAACTAGTGCTTGAGGCTGGTGCTACACCACTCAGCTATCTCTTCTCTAACCTACTCACTTCTATTTTGAAATGAGATTTTACCAAGGTGCCCATTCATACTGTCTTTGAACTCGCTATGTAGTCCAGGCTGCATCCTGCATGTGTTCCTCCTGCCTGAGCTTCTGAGTAGCCGTGAATACAAGTGTGCACCATCACACTGAGACTAACATGCACTTCTAAGTTTGTTTACTACTTCTCAGAGACAAAGCACAGAGCATGTTCCAGCTGGGTCCAATGGCTTATAACATCAGAAAGAGGAGGATAAATGATAAAAATAAAAAAGCAGTCCATTTTACTGAAAACAGAAGAAGAGTAGTGCCGTGGAATCAGTCTGGGAAACACAGCAAGTCCTCCTAAGGGCAGCTCTAGATGTGGGCTCAGAAATAGATCTAGGCAGCTGAGTTAGAACTCATCAATAAGCTATACATGTAACATAAGATGGTCTCCAGTAACTTGGTATTTCACCTTGGTCCATGGCCTCTGACATTATGAGAATGCACCTTGAAAAGGTCCAGGACTAGCAGGAAAGTTTCCAATAACAGTTCTTCTCATTGGCCTTTCTGTCCCAAGTCTCCCCCAAGGCCCCGCCCCCAGCATTGTGCTAGAGAGCAGAGGGGAGGCGCTGCAGTACTGCATATCTCTGACAGCACACCACATGACCTGTAGGTCTCTAGACTCAGCAGCTGTTTCTAACGAACCATTTCCAGTGTTCCCAACTGGACCCAGAGCTCCCTAGAGCTCCAAGGGTTACCCTACTTTCTAACAGTGAGTAGAGCTCCAGTGGGTGAAGATCAAGATCTTAACTGCCATCCCAGTACCCAGCACAGCAGCTAGGAATGACATGACATTACTACAGTATTTCTCATGAATGAGCCTCACTGAGCCAATCAAGCACACTAGGCTGCTCATTTTACCAAACCCTTTAATTGGTGAAAGGACAGAGAAAGAAACCTGTATGGAAGAAGCCCAGTACTCTCATCACAGTAACTCAGGCCATTTTCACACTAGCCTCAAGACAGACGGTGGACTCCTTATTTTAAAAATAAAATCTCAAAGAATTACTTTCCATGTAGGGGTCAAATATGAATTCAGACTGTGACTCTAAGCCTCTGTTCTGCTGACTCCTTCGGGTACTTCCCTCCTGAAACTCACAGACATATGAACAGAAATGGAGAGGTCTACTCTTCTAAAAGGGTTGGCTTAACTTCCCTTGTAAGTGACAACCATATTTACCCTGGAAGACTTCTGACTAGGACACAAGGAGGAAAGGGGAACATAAAAAGAAGAAAGGACATTGCTGGTGAGTTAGTCACAGCTACAGGAAGCTCTCTGTGAATTTAAATCACCCCTGGGGCATGCTGACCCTCAACTGCACTTGCTAAGTGCCCAAACCCTGGGAAGCTTTTAGAACAGCATAATATATTCTTATGCTATTCTAACACCACAAACAGCAAAGGAAAAATGGAGATGGTTTTGTAACAGAAAAGGGAACATGGGGCTATCGGGCTATCACTCTGATGGATGAGAACTAAATACTCCAACTGACTCAACTATGGCAAAGTCTAAGCCTCAAAATTCTCTGGAAACCTCCCCTCCCCATTTCTAAAGAAAAAGGGAAAAGATAGGCAGTGAGAGCCACACTGAACCTACGTAAAAGACAGGCGGTGAGAAACATACTGAACCTATGTAAAAGAACTTATATGTAGATCCCACCATCACACTGATGTCATAGGTCTGCAGGGGCCTTGAGAATCCCAAGGTGAGTTACAGGCTCTGCCAAGTCTGTCCCTGCTCTCTCCTTTCCTTTCTGGGAGTGAAGGGTATAAAGAATGCCTGTTGGTTCAGCTCACTGACATGTGTCCAGAGATCACCATGAATAATTCTAATTTTAAGTAGTTTAATAATCTTAATGAGTTGTACTGACTTCCTATTTGGTTCTGCATGCCTTTGGTCTAGAAATGTATTTCCTTACCAATGTCCCAAGTTGCACCTGTAGGGAATGCAAACCCTTTTGTAATTATGAGGCTCCTCTGGAAACCACACGTGTCTTGATCCTCTGGGGCTGCTGGGGCATTACTTTCCAGGATAAATTACTACAGAAATTTAAAGGATGGGTGGGCAGTCTTAGCCATGGAGAAAGAATAACAGCTCTACCTTGAGATCCAGCTTGGCCACATTCTGCAAAACCCAGATGCGATGGGACCAGGCATTATAGTTGCTGGGATATCTTCCTGCTGCCTCACCGCAGACTTCCATCTCTTCCTGTATTATTCGCTGTGTCCTCTCTACAGGAACTGGTCCTAAATTTCCTTTGGCCACAGAAGAAGGCAAGGAAGTCTCCTGACTTAACTGCTGCAGCACCCAGCGCCTGTTAACACGGCATCGGGGAAGAGGAGGGAAAAACACAAGTGAGAAAGCAAAGCAATCCAGTCTCCTTGTTCTTAGTTTCCATGTACAGAGATGCACAATAATAGTTGTCTGTAGTGAGTTCATGTATGGGGACGCCAAGGTGGCTGCTGCTCCTATGCTCTGGAATACAATTCAACTTAGTACCATTAGCAGAAGGGACATGAAAATGATAGACAGGAAAGAGAAACCTCTCTACAACTTAAAGTCTGCCAAAAAGAGGTCATCAGCTCTAAAATGACAGCTTCTAAACTGTGCTTGGCAAGGGCGTACAGAGGGAGCCGGTCTATGTGCTTGTGTGTGGTGGGCTAGGCGCAGGGCTGACGGTGGGCTACGGCAGGAGGGAGCAGAAGCGAATCTTCGATTGTACGTGCATGCCTCACCCGCACTTGTCTGCAAGCAAAAAGCTTCATTTTGATAACTTCCACTAAGCAAAATTATGATATTACAGCATAAATTGTGGAAGGAAGCAAAAGACATTGGAGCACCAAGGTGTAAGATATCCTTAATCACAGATTCTCCTTTTGTCTATGTATAATTTGCATGCATTTCAACCAAAAGCAACAGGAAAGGTTTCTAACCAGTTCCAGTCCAAAGGTACAGAAAAATGAGTAGGAAAATTCATTTTATTTTTAAACAATGAAGTTTTGTAACAAAACACCTTTGTTTTAAAATTACAGACCCCCAATAACTGAGATACATATTTATTTAATAGTTTCCTTCTGGCATCAGCCCCGCCCTCTGCCAGCACATGGCTTTCTGGGGGCAAACCATGCCAATTTCCGGTATGAAGAAAATACAACTGACTGTGGTTTGCTACAGTCAACTTATAATGCTAGCCAAAGGCAAGGTTATGGTCATGCCTAGGAACCCAATGATGTTCATGACTGAGAAATGTTAGCGGCATAATGAAGACAAACTTCTGAGAGTAACTTCTCCATGACACCATGACAGCAGGCTACACCACTGAATTTTAGTCAAGTGAACAGAGTTACATGACATCTCAGAAAAGCACGCTTTCCAACAACAAGAATTTTCAGAGTCCTGCTTATATTCTGGCTGTCTCAGGTTCTCACCATAAAGATGGTCCTTGCATTACAGTTTTCCCTTAGCCCATATACCAATCATCTCAGTTACCTTTAGCTTCCTTTAAAATTTAATTTTTTAATCATCACAACCATCAGACCACCAAATTCCCTAGGAACACAAGCCCATGTATTATTATAGTTAAGTATCTAAATGCAATTTCCAAAGTTGCTACAGATGGGTTGAAAAACAGTCAACCTTATAGAGCAACTACTATGTGCAATGCACTATAGTAGGGTTTGCATAGGTGAGCTCAGCTATGAGACAAGTATAATTATTGTTCACGTTTTATGAATGTGAAAACTCAGACTTGGAAGGACTTGCTATCATGGACACTCAGGTAGCAAGTGATTATTTTAGAATCAACTATAAGTAATGTGACTTTAGAATTCAAATTCTGAACAAACACATAATGGTGTTTCATAAGCTGTGACCTTGAATACTGAACAGGGATACAAAACTACCTATCAATCACACCTGTGAATCCATGTCTCTGGACTTTTAGGAAACTTAGTTAAGGCCAATTTTCCCAGATGTAGATCCTTGATTGGACTTAAAGTGCCAGAAAGGATGAGCTCTTTCCTGTAACAAAAAGGAAAAAAAAAGTGTTAATTTTCAATTCAAGCATGTTGCTTTTAATAACAATTCAATGGTGAATCACCAAGGAATTATTAAAGAATGAACAACAAAATGAGAGGGGGAGGAAACAGTCATGTCAGGAAAGTGCTTGTTGTATAAGCATGGGAGTCTGAGTTTGACCCCCAGAACCCACATTAAAAAGCAGGCACCACAGCAGGTATCTATAGTCTTGGTGCTGGGGAGGGGAGAACTGCAATTGTGGGGCTTGAGGATGTGCATCTCGATATGCAAATCCCCAGGTCTTGTCCCAGATACACTAAACCAGAAAGTATGAACCATGTTATGGTTTAAAAACATTGCTACACTTTATTATCATCCTGGTTAGTTTTTTTTTTTTTTTTTTAAATCAACCTGGCAAAAGCTAGCTAGGATCATCTGGGAAAGGGTATCTCAACTGAGAAAAAGGTCACCATAAAATTGGCCCACGGACAAGTCTGTGGTGACTTTTTATTGGCTAATGACTGATATGGGGGTCCAGCCTACGGGGGCTGTGCTACCGTTGGTCCTGAGTGATAAAGTGAGTGGGCAGCCTGGAAGCAGGCCAGGAAGCAGTTCTTCCGCCTCTGCTGCTGCAGTTCCTGCCTCCAGGTCCTTCTTTGATCTTTTCCTGATCTCCCTCAGTGATGGTGTGTGACCTGAGACTTCTAAGCTGAAATAACCCCTTTCCTCCCTGAGTTGATAGTAGTCAACCATGGTTTGAACATAATAAACGAAGTGGCTCTGGGCATCTGATGCTGTAGGACAGGCGATGTGACTCCTTTGTCCAGTGTGTTCTGGCTCTCTACAGCGAACATCAAGAGCGGGTCTGAAGGCACAGGGGCCCTGCACATATCTTCCCAGGGAAAGAAGAAGAGACCGCGGGTTTGCATTTTGCTACTCAAGTCATTCCAGCTTCTGCTTTCAGAAGTTCTCCCAGTTGGCCCCTGTGCCCCTTCAACAGTTCCTACTGTATTTTATTTTTACAAGTTCTTTCTTTACATTCTTGCTCTCAGAGGAGCAGGATCATTTCAGATACTACTACCTTGGTCTTTGATTCAGTCATTTTTCCAGTGAGCCCAGTTCCTTCTACTATGGACCCAGCAGTTTCATGCAGTCCAATCAAATATCCTAATTTTACTCAAGTCTAGAGAGACTCAGGAGCATGCTCAGAGTAGCAGAGCCATCACTACTATTCAAAGACATCTCAAAAAACATCTACGACTGAAGTTACCAAAATTCTTAAAAATCCATTATAAACACAAAATCCAGTATAATGTGATCGATCTTGTTTAAAACAAACAGAAAGTTAAATGATTTAAGCCATCTCTGATGATAAATAATTATAATTTTATGGCTCTACCCTGTGGGAAAATTTAAATTAACTCAGAATATACAACAGACTTCACTTTTGCTTCTCATTCACTTTCTGCTTTCCTTTGAGAGAATTAGTTTTAGCCTAATGAATACCAGTTGATTTAAGTTCATATATACATTTGGGTCATGAAACTGAAAAAGGAACAAAACAAAACAAAAAACTCTTCAATAAAAATGGTTCTTGTCTGAATTAGTCAAATGTGATCCTTCTCCCAAGCCCTGAATGTCAGGCATTTTAAGTGGCTCTTATAGTACCACAGTGGTTATGGCCTTAGGTCCTTATCCCATAACCTACCTGTTAAGAGTACTCTTTCCTGCCAGCCTGATCCCACAGCCATGTCAGCCCCAAATGAATACTCAGATGTTATATTAATTATAAAGCTGTTGACCGATGACTAGTACTTCTTATTGGCTAGCTCTGTCTTAATCATTAACCCATTTTTAACAATCTATGTATTGCCACGAGGCTGTGGATTACCTGCTAATGCCTGGCATGGTGTCACTCCTCTGGCAGCATGGCAACTCTGCCTAGCAGGCTCACTCTGCCTATCTTTCCCAGAATCCTCCTCCTCTCCTAGTCCCATCTATATTCCTGCCTGGCCTGTTTTATTCATCAACCAATAAGAGAAACATATATAGAATAATATTGCCTATCACTCTGAATTCCAGTGAGGCTAAATTATCCATGCCTAGTGATCCAATTAGTCATAAAAAAATGCCTGTGATCTCCAAACAAGGGAAGAAAATACCACAGGCATCAAACAGTATATTATAACTCAGTAGGACAATCTGTATTTCAGGAAAAAAAATACTTAGAGAAAAGACAGTTATAAGGGGCACAGTGGTTAGACCATCATAGAGATATTAAAAGAATTTGTATAAGAAGCAAACTTAGGATGCTATGGGCAAATGGTTTCTAAGTAGCTATATAGAGTCATGGGGTTATATATCATCAGAAGTCTGGGCAAGCTTCACTTTACCACTGAAGAAAATGACATACCTCACATTCCATGCGGTGGTGAAGTCTGGGTTGAGAAGCAGCAGGGTGCAAGTGACATCTATCAATTCTAAAATAAAGAGAGCCATATCAAGAACACAGACCTGCCTGTCAAAGCCTTTCCTCGTCCATTCTCATTATAACTGTATCCAGGTTGTATTGATTTTAATGATAGGCACACTATTCTAAGACATCAGTGGAGTGACTGTTATCCTCAAGATTTTCTTCTATTTGTAATTTGTACAATTATTTTAAAAGTCAACAACTTTACAATATACCCATAAAGAATAATTCATCTTCCATTCTTTTAGTAGATCTAGCAGTAATCTAATTTGTACTAAGAAATAATTCTGAAATCACCATTCATTTAATTCTACCAATATCTCAAGCACTAAGTAAGACATTTTCAGAGGAAAGGAGAGAAAAATCATCCTTAATCCAATTTATGTTCTGCTGCAAAAAAATCCCTTTCTTCTACACATTTTACACAGTGATGGCAATGATAAAAGTCCAGTTATCGCTTTTAAAGACTTACTACTCTAATTTTTAGGATTAATTTCCTGAAAGAGAAGCACCATGGCAAAACAATCAGTGTGACTCCGACTGTGTTACAGCTTGTCCTCTAAATGGCCTGTGACTATCTTATACTTCCAAGAGTAATATGACTACTTTTGGTCCAATTCTAACCTACTATAATTATATTTTAAAACATCAATGTGATGGGTTAGAAAAAACAACACTCTACTATGTTTTATCTGACATGTTTATACCTTCAGTCATATGATCACTTTTTATTTTTATTTTCTATTTTCAGTTCATTGAGGATATTCTATTCATGTTCATTAGATATTTATTCTTCATGGTCTTAATAAAATGTTCATGGATACAAATGAATGCCATAAACCTGCTTTTAAAAGAAGTGAATTGATAGAATCTGGACATTTGCCTGTGAGTAAAACTGAAGAGAAGTTTAGAATTGCTATTGTCAATCTAGAGACACAGCCCTAAGGTAGGTAATGGCATCAGTGGTATTAAATACCAAGTGGGTATAATACAGAAATTGCCAACAGGCTTTATGTGGCACTGCTGGGAGCAGTACAATGCTAAGTTCTTCATTCCCATCAGTGCACTGCATTCTTACAGTCACGACCCAAGCCACTTCTGCTCAACTTTATAGCAGGAAAATGAAACTCAGAGAGTTTTGAAGATTATTTTTATTTTATGTATATGAATGCTTTGTCTATATTATGTTTGTGCACCACTTGTGTGCCTGGTGCCTGCAAAGGCTTGAAGAGGGCATTGGATGCCCTGGAACTGGAGTCACAGACAGTGGTAAGACACCATGTAGGAGCAGGGAGTCCTGTGGAAGCAGAAAGCAGCCTGTGCTCTTATCCACTGAGGCATCTCTTAGCCCTGAGATTCAGAGTTTGAACCAACTAGTATGAGACAAGGTTAATACCTGACTCTTTGGTCATATCAGTTATACTGCAATTGAAATGCCGGGTCTATGGAGATAAATGAGGCGTTTGGAGTACTTAGTACAAGATAAACTTCAAGCATACAGCAAACACATAAGTATTTCATGTATATACTTAACAAATGGCCCTGTATTCTATTATCACATGATCTTAATAAAAAGATTAGCATTTGTTCGGCACTTATGATTCTACTACTGATCACTTGGAGCATTCAAAAACTGAGAATCATGAACTGCACACCCTGACTTGTGACCCACATTTTCCCACTCTAAGTTCCTATGTACAAGCTTGCTGTGCATATAAAGGACAATCTAATTCATATCCTTTTTCTTTCTTTCATTTTTTAATAGTTTTTGGCACTAATTTAATATTTACCAAAGAAACTAATGCTCTATATTACTATTCACTTAATTCCAGAAATGTTCTAAGTATCAACAATGAGCAAAAATTAAACAGGCCAAGACCCGATCTTACCCTTCATAAGGTTTTCTTCTTGATGGAGAGGGCAAACAAAGGACATACACCACCCGGGGCCTTCAGAAGAAGCAATGACTAATTCTTACTAGTGTACCCATGGGGCCTAGGAGTGCAGTGGTAAAGGCCCTGCAGATGTCAGAGAGTGTGGGAAAGCCAAAGCAGTGTGATGTCATATACACTGTGCTCCGAGAGACTTTGGAGCACAGCACAACTCCAGCGCAAAGAAGCAATGCTGTTACACTGAAACTGGCTAAACCCTAGAAAACAGTCATCAGTGCCCCACCCCAGCATGCACTTACAGCACATGGGAAGGCTTACATGTGATAGGGAGGTTATGGAATTCTTTGATGTCAGCTACTGTTCTAAAAGTTGTAGCACTCCCTAAGTAAATTGGCTCTCAGTCCCTGTGATTCTTTCTCCAGTACAGAAAATGCACAATGAGAGTTACTTCTGTTGGTGCATTTAATGCAACTCTCCTCCCCTACTCTCTACAAGTGAGAGAGTAGCCTCTGGACAGTAGCGCAAGCAGAGCTAATGAACACACAAAATCAACGCTGGTCCCCACGCAGCAGGGAGAGGCTGTGGAAGAAGGATCATCATTGTGGAGCTTCCTTTGCTAGAGACAGCTGCTGTTAGGATCACAGCCCTGCTTCACCACTTACTGGGAGGTCTGGGCAAAACAAATATGTAAGTAAACTGCTTAATCTCATCACGCTTTAGTGTTTTCTCACTACAAATGAAGCTCACAACAGAGCTACCTCATAGAAGTGCTAAATGATTAAAAGCATGAAGTATCAGGGTATCTAACATACAGTGAACACTGAATTCTGAATGCTAATTTTCTTTATGAAGTCTGTATCTCCCACTCAGTTCCACAAGCACTACTAAGAGTGGATGCCGCCTTTAATCCCAGCACTCGGGAGGCAGAGGCAGGCGGATCTCTGTGAGTTCGAGGCCAGCCTGGTCTACCGAGCAAGTTCCAGGACAGGCTCCAAAACAATACAGAGAAACCCTGTCTTGAAAAAACCAAAAAAAAAAAAAAAAAAAAGAGTGGATGCCTTAGTAGGAAGTGAAGAAATCTGAGCTGAGCAAACCACTGTGCAGGATACCTAACAACATCTAAGAAGTTTGGCATTTAAAACACCAGTAGCCTTGACAGCCTTGACAGCCATCATACAACTAGGGTTTTCTCTGCTTCACACACTTCTCGTCTTTCCTGATTTAGAAGTCAAGTTCTGAGGCAAGAAGTGGGGAGAAAGCATAATGTAAGAAACAGGATAGGGCCAACCAAGACAGAATAATGAGGTTAGAAATGGAAGAGTCAGATCTGCAAGAAAATCCTGAGATCTCAGTCAGTACTCCCTTTCAGGGAGAAGAAAGGAAGGAATTTAACGTCAGACTGCTGATGCTCTGGCTTTTCAGGTCTATCTGAAGCAAAGCAGAAGCTAGCACACTTTTGGCAGATGCTTTGTCCTCTACAGGAAGGATGGACCAAGCTCTAAAGATAAACACGTGTCAGTAACAGCTGACTGTAATGACCTAACTCTCTAAATGTCACCAACTACAGACCAGTTCCTCTACAGCCTTCCCCAGAAGACATGAGCTGCTGAAGGT
Organism: Mesocricetus auratus; assembly: GCF_017639785.1. Lineage (NCBI taxonomy): Eukaryota > Metazoa > Chordata > Mammalia > Rodentia > Cricetidae > Mesocricetus > Mesocricetus auratus. The sequence continues at coordinate 36,694,130 of NW_024429182.1, forward strand.
CCTGCAGACTCTTGGAATCAAATGGGTCTCTCTCAAGATACATAACACATGCCAGTAAATACATGCTCACTCTACACAATCCAATGTATGACCAACCCATCATCATCTCACAGGGAGAAAATTAATCTGGAAAAGAAAAGCGCATATGGACATGACTGAAGTCAGAGGTTAAACTAATACACTTTCTTTACTGCACTCCATTCTAGCAATAATCCAGGTTTTACAACTATTCTGACAGAGAATGGTTTCTGTGCATCTAAAGCTATATAAATTTAAGGTAATAAACTGGTTAACCTCCTTCCAAAATATCCTCAAGTACCATATGAGGAACAGCTTAAGGTAAAGCTATTTATTACAGTATACAGACCCTGCATGGGGACTAAGCTAAGAGTTCTTGCTAATCTGACAAGTGACACTTTAGCACTTAAGGGTACTGAGTAAGAGCCATAATCCTTGTTCTCAGTGACCCACAACCTAGTAGGAAAAATGTTTTAAGTAACAAACTACAATATACCATGGAGAGTGAGGACTATGAAAGTCACCCAAATAAAGGACTCCCACAGGTTGCAGAGATCTGCTGCTTCCTGAAGCAGACAGAAAGGCATCCTGGGGGATGACTGTGAATTCAGCTTGCTAATGTTGGCGACCGGGCTGATAATGAAAACACAAAAGCAAAATAAGGGAGTATCACACAATGAATTCAGAGAATGGGACAGTTTAGACTGTGGCTGGAATAAAGATTTCTATAAAAATAGAAATGAGTGTAGGATTCAAATGAAGTCACAAAGGCAGCAACACAACAATAATAAGTAGCAAGTGACACTATTCTCAGCGTCTGACTAGCATGAAGAGGTTACAATAAGCCAGCAGTCCTTTCCAGTTAAGAAACCTGTAGGTTACTGCTGCTATATAGAAACTTAAGACACAGGTAAACTGACTTTTCAAATAAGGATAGAAACTAAAATTTCCCATCCTGATTTTAAGCACTTATTCAACTAGTTAAGGGCAGTTTTTGAAATATATAAGCCAAATGAAATGGGTCTATAGATAAATATCAGCCTAGGGGTCAAGAACCTGCACTGATGCCAAATGTGGAGTAGCTGCAACGCTGGCAATCAGGCTTTAGAATAGAACAGAACAGATGGTTAAAGGCCTTGAATACCATCTAATGAATTTCAGTATTTCACTGGCTGAGAGAATCATGAAATAAGATATGAGCAGATACATGTATTTCAGAAAAGTACTTCTCAAAAGGCTTTTACATACTCATGAACGTATATGTAATAATAAAAAGAGGCCATCAAACTGGAGTAGGGGGTATGAGGAAATAGGAAGGAGATAACATGGGAGGAGAGGGAAGTGATAAAATTATATTAAATTTTTTGTTTTTTGTTTTTCAAGACAGGGTTTCTCTGCAGTTGGGCCTCAAACTCACAGAGATCCACCTGCCTCTGCCTCCCAAGTACTGGGATCAAAGGCGTGCACCATCATTGCCTGGCATATTTTAAATTTAAAAAAAAATTTTTGAGAGGAAACCAAATAAGATGTTGGAAGGTACTACTTGAAGTGATTGATTAGTGCCACGAAGGACATGAATAACAGAAGAGCCTGCAATAGGAACAATCATCATTAGCCCAACTGAGAAAAAGTCTAGCCAGAAAAAGAAATGCTGAATAAAAAATGAAGAAGGGTACGCTGAAATATATGTAGTGTTTAGATATATACAGAGCTGCCCATTCGGGGCTCTTAATGCTGTTTTTTTGGGGGGGGTTGTTTGGGTTTTTTGTTGTTGTTGTTCTTTTTGTTTTCTTGTTTTTTGTCTTTTTGAGACAGGGTTTCTCTGTGGCTTTGCAGCTATCCTGGAATTAGCCCTTGTAGACCAGGCCTGGTATGGAACTCACAGAGATCCGACTGCATCTGCCTCCCAGGTGCTAGGATTAAGGGCGTGTGCCACCACCACCCGGCTTCTTAATGCTGGCTAATTTTATGTCAATTTGACACTAGCTAGAGTCGTCTGGGAAAAGGGAATCTCAATTACGAAAAATGCTTCCATAAGATGTGCCTGTAGGAAAATCCGTAGTGAACTTTGCTAATAAGTAACTGACATAGGAGGAATCCACTCACTGTAGGCAGTGCCATCTCTGGGCAGGTGGCCCTGGGGTGTGTAAGAAAGCAGGCTATTAATATGAGTGGATGTGCTTAGCCTTACTGCAACATGATATGCCAGGTTTGGCTGATATCCCTGGCAGGCCTGCCCTTTTCTGAAGGGAAACAGAGGAGGGTTGATCTGGGGGAGAGGGGAGGTGGGGGGAAGGGAATGAAGGAGAGGAGGGAGGGTTTGGATGTAATAAATGAAAGGAAAAATAAAGAAGAGAGAAAGCAAGTAAGCAAGTAGGCTGAGGCAGCCAGAGAGCAAGCCAGTGAGCAGCACTCCCCGATGGCTCCGCTTCAGCTCCTGCCTGCAGGTTCCCGCCTTGACTTCCTTTGAGGATGAACTATGATGTGGAAGTGTAAGCAAATAAACCCTTTCCTCATGGTCTTGCTTCTGGTCATGGTGCTAATTACAGCGACAGAACCCGAAGACGGCTGTGCCATTCTTTCTTGCTTCCTTCCCTTTTTGCTTTTGTTTTGTTTTTTTTGGTAGGCCAATCAGCATGTTAATATCAGTCCTCTGCCAAAATAAGGTTATTACTATATCAGACTGTTAAAAAGTAATGCTCTCTAGCTAAACAAGACATCTTTCAAATATCTAAGAAACTTAGATCATTAATGAGCATGAGAGAGAAACCCAGGTTTTAAAAAAAAATCTGTTCTGATGATAAAAGTCACTGAGTTATGACTCTATTGCAGGGTTCTGGCCCAATCAAGTAGACACAGGAATACTTTAAATTATCAGCTTTCTACCCTTGGCATTTTGTACATACATAATTGTTTCTAGAAAAAAAAGTTTCAAAGAAATGGTATTTTCCTAAAAAATTTGAGATTTTCTTTTAGCAAGATTCAGCTACATTCTACATGTCTTGGTTCATAAATCTGGCACAATGTTTTCACATTAGCATTTTCAGACATCAAAGCACAATTTTCTTCTTTTACTGACAATACAACATATGACCTGAGGGTTAGGCACTGTACTGAACTACGCTCCCTTTCCTACCTAAGCCTTAGACTATCATAACTCTTATCTGGATGATCCAAGATAAAATCAAAACCTGCCCATATGTCAGGATAGTGTCCTGGGGGGGTCATCAAGATGGGAATCATTTAGCTGGGCAGTGGTGGCGCACGCCTTTAATCCCAGCACTCAGGAGGCAGAGGCAGGCGGATTTCTGTGAGTTAGAGGCTGGGCTGGACCGATAGCCTCCAAAACAATACAGAGAAACCCTGTCTCGTAAAAACCAAAAAAAAAAAAAAAAAAAAAAGATGGGAATCATTTGAACAAGATGGGCCTGCAGTCTGGTGCCCACAAGATAAGAAGCTGAAATGCACAGAAAGGTTTGATGGTCCCAGGGCAGAAGTAGGTTGAGTTCAGGTACACAGATGGGCAGTCTAGTGCTATGAGTAACTTGGACTTGATCTTTAAGAACGCTTACTATTTCTTCCCTGAGACAGTATTCTGCCCCACTAACGTTCTTTGGCTGAGTCACATGTCTGTATACCAGGATAAAAACAATACAGCCTCATTTGGCAAAATGTAACTTGGTGAAGTCCTAAGGCTCTCTGAAGCCTATGCCATGGTAACAGAATAAAAAAGGAGTTCTAACAAAAGTCAAATCTCTTTACATTTGAGTGTGCCCTAAACTCGAGTCATGCCATTAACATCACATCAGGGTTAAGCAGCACTTGTAAATTAGGAATACCTATCAGAGGACCAATCAAATGAAACAAACCACAGGGAAAACAGAGACCGCTTCTTACTAAAAACTCAGACTATGTCATGGTCCACACAGGAAAAAGTACTATTAACCCGTTCGGGCAGTCTTTTAAGGACAATACTGAGAAAAATTAAGGGAAAGCCCGTGAGCCATCTCTCCAGCCCCAGAAGCATGTATTTTTCACTTTTCTGCCCACAGTCCTCAGAGCGGCTTCTGGTAAGAGCAGCCCCTTAGTAATGACTACCAAACAGATGATGAAAATTGTTTAGAAAATAAGGTCTTACTGAAAACCAGCCTCCAGGAACACTGGCACTTCTGCAGATGCTGTTGCAGGAGGAAAGGGAAAGGGTTTCACAGAAGCAGAAGAGGACAAATCTTAGATGAGCGCTGCCCAGAAGTGAGGCCTGAGGTGAGCCTGAAGGCTTAGTAGGATTTGTGCAGCCAGAGCCTGATTTGAGGAAGGCTGGAAAGAGACCAGGTCGGATGGTTTGGGACTACCAGTGTCCTAAAGAGTTGACAGAAGAACAACGGAAGAATTAAAGGCCAAGATTTTCTTTTTCTTTCTTAGTTTTCACATTCTTATTTTGGCACTAAGATTCGGAAGGCCTGGTCTCAATTGGGGTTCAGTGAAACAGCACACTCATAACTACAGATGGGGGTGACACTGCAGCTACTAGAAGAGCCCCTTGCCTATCTCCTTTGAAATGCTATAGAAACAAGTTCAGAAGTCCACAAAATGCTAAGGGATCAGAAATCAAGTAGTTACAGGAACTAGAAGATAGAAAACTCTTTGGTGGTGCTCAAACTTCTTCTTAAGTATAGGATGCTATCCTTAAATAAAATCTTACAAATTACCTCAGCATATTAACACATAAATCTGCCCCGGCTGCAGCAGGTGGCTTGAATTTTATCTGAGACACTTCCATTATAATAACTGTGGTTACAAATGGGAACACTAACATCAAGGCTAAGGTATTCATGTGACAGAGGCTGAGCACCTGCTCAGGCAGTGCAGAGGAAGCAAAAACCAGAGTCCAGGAATGTTAACACCATCTCCCTTTCCCCCCACCTCTGCAAAACAGGGGCTCACCCCAGAGGAGGAGGAGGCAGGCTCATTCATACTCACCATCTTTGTTTAGCCATTGCTTTCTTGTTCTGTACAAAAGGAGCTTGTTGTGGACATATGGTAATAAGAACTTGACACACCAGCTCTCCACACCAAGTTTGTTCTCAACCAGGACTATGGGACTCCGGTTATATCTTGCTTCAGGGCATGGGATCAGGCCAATTTCATCTCTAAATATGCAAGACATAAAAAGAAATTGAAGATAATATTGACTTTTAATTTTTTTCTTAATTCCTCAAAGCATTTTAAAAGCCTCGTGTATTTATTTCTCTTAAGACTATACCTAAGAGGATGGTGGGGGTCCACACCTTTAATTTCACAGCACTCAGCAGAGGAAGGAAGATCTGAGTGTTCAAGGCCAGCCTGACTTGCAGAGTGAGATTCAGGATGGCCAGAGCTACATCGAGAAACCCAGTCATAATAAAACAAACAAGCAAACAAAAATAATAAAAAAAGGTTTAATTTTAGGCAGTTGTGGTGTCACATAACTTTAATCCCCATACTAGGAAGGCAGAGGCAGAGGCAGGTGGATCTCTGTGTAGTTCCAGGCCAGTCTGGTCTACAAAGGGAGTTCCAGGATAGCTAGGGTTACACAGAGATACCCTGTCTTCGATAGATCGATAGATATATAGATAGATATATAGATAGACAGACAGACAGACAGACAGACAGACAGGCAGGAATAAAACTAAGTTCATTTACTGGAGTTGTAACAACAAATCTTTTTTAGTGTAGTTGGCTGATAACAGTGGAAATGATACAGGGAAAACAGTACACTGCAATCCTCCTTGCTGGCAGGCGTGGAAATTCAGTTTATCTTTAGATGGCAATCTGAAGACACCTTTCAGCATTTTAAAGCACATACTCCAATCCTGCAGCTACCCTACTCTAAACACAAGACAGGAAACAAGCCACTTGTTTAACAGCAGAATGCAGGTAAAGGAAGTGCAGCTCAGCGGTGCAGTAATGATGCAGGTCTGCACGTACTGGCCTACCTGCCAAGAATACAGGGAGAAAGCAAAATGCACACAATGAAAAAGTCTTTTATATAATTTATCTAAAACATATATAGATACATAAAATTTTCCTTGGAAAGACATCAAGAATTTTTTTGAGAAGCAAAGGTAATGAACGAGGAAAAATTTTATTTTTATAGAATTATTCTATTTTTTAAGAATGTAAAACAATGTGTTTATATTTGTCTACTATAGTAATAAATATGGAACAGAAACAAATTATTAGTAAAGGCTAGCTTGTATGAAATTCTTACCTCATTTTCCCTCTATATATTCCTAAGTTTTTAAAAAAAATCACCTTTATGATAAAAATATCAAAATGCAAAATATATTTCAGAATGTGGTCATTCAATCTACCTTAAGTTGAAAATATGAACTAAAACAGAGACTTGATTACTAAACAATGTGTAAAATGTGACTTCACAGAGCAAATGAAACAAATAGTTGTAAAAAACTAACACATACCTTTCATGTGCAAAGGTGTTAAAATTCTTGCCTACACAATTTCTTAAATAGGATGTCTGCTACTTAATGAGTAAGGAGATCTCTATGAGAGGGGCTGGGGAGATGACTCAGAGGTTAAGAGTGACTTCTGATTCACAGAGGACATGAGTTCAGTTACCAGCAACCATGTTGGGATGTTCACTCTATGGGGGAGTCTAACACCTTCTTCTGACCTTGGCTCTAACAATAGAGAGCTGGAAAGATGGCTTGAATTAGAAGCATGAGGATGAGTTAGGATCCCCAGCACCCATGTACAAAGCCAGCTGTGGCCATACTTGCCTGAAATTCCAATGCTGTTGGGGACAAAGACAGGAGGGTTGCCAGGAATTCTGGCCAGTCATCCTAGCCAAAAATAAAGCGCTAGGTTCAGTGAGAGACCTTTTTTTTTACAAGAACAATCTGAAACATGATAGAACCAAATAACCAATGCAATTATCTGGCTTCTATGCTCTTGCATCCAAAACCACACATGTGTGTACCACATACACCACACACACACACTTTTTTTTAAAGCTATCTTTTAAAAAAGACTGTGTGTGGTGGTGTCCCAGGAAGCAGAAGGTACCAGATCTCTTGGAGTTGGAGTACAGGTGGTTGTGAGGCCACTGCATATGACATGGATGTTGGAAACTGAACTGTCTTCTGCAAGAGCAGCAAGCGCTTGTGACACTGAGCCATCTTTCTAGACCCACATCTCTTTTTCACACACACAAGAAAATAGGGCTGAAGACGCAGCTCAGTAGCTAGAGTGCTTGCCTAGCATTTTCAAAGTCCCAGGTTTGACCCCAAGCACCACCTAATCTGCTCTGATGGCACATGTCTGCAGTCTCTGTACTTGAAAGGCAGAGGTGGGTAGATTGATCTATGAGTTTGAGGCCAGCCTGGTCTATGAGTTCCCGGACAGCCAGGGCTACACAGAGAAACCCTGTCTGGGGAAAAGAGAGGAAGGGGGGGGGGGGGAGGCGAAAGCAGCATAAATGGAAGTTCAAAGTCACCTTGGGTTATATAGCAATGGGAACTACAGATGCTGCCTCCCCCTCCCCAGTCAAAATAAATTTAAAAAATAAACAAAAAGTTGATCTTCAGAATTAATGTGTGACATTGCCTTTTAAGTACCTACAATTCTTTTGCCAAGAAGACTGGTCTGATGGGTATTTTAAAAAGGGGCAAACCTGTTTAATTACAAATTATGAGAAAGCCTCTTTCTGTAAGTCACCACCACAAGTAAGAAGCACATATCTAAAATAGACCCACCCAGAAAAACCTCCAAACTGGATAGCTCAGAGACAACCCACTCTCTACTGATCACTTGCTAGTGACACAGGGATCTGTCAATAAACAAGGATAATAACAGTTCTTGCAAAGTATTTATCACTCCAGAAGACTTTGGGGCCTAAATACAATACGTTCAGTAGATTCATAGGTGCTCATATTTTTGTTGAACGTTATAAAAAATAACCTAAAAACAGAAAATAACTTGTTCAGTCTTCAATCCCAGCACTTGAGAGGCAAACGCAGGAGGATCTCTGCGAGTTCTAGGCCAGCCTGGCCTACACAATGCATTCCACGCCAGCAAGGGCTACACAGCCAGACCCTGTCTCAAAGAGACAAGCAGAAAACAAAACAAAACAAAAAACCCCTAAAATTAGCAAAACCAAATGAAAAGACTGTAAGCGTTTTGTCGGGATGGGTCAGGACAGGATGGAACAGGAGTGGGTCAGGTATTCTGGCACTCGGGAGTCACAGAATACTCAGTGTTACACAGCTCAGGTGGAAAGGTATCCTGGAGCTCGGGAGCCAAGGATACTGAGTGTTACACAGCTCAGATGTAAAGGTATCCTGGAGCTCGGGAGCCAAGGACCACCACAGGTTGCAGTAAGCTTGGCAGCTTACAGCCTTGCCTCAGAGAAAGGCTTCTCCGGTGTGTCAGCTCTGCTGGCAGGACAGGGTCTTTCAGCTGCGGATGTTCGCCTAGTGTAGCAGTTTTGCTCTGCAGGAGGTTTCTCCGGCGAAGTTGCTACAGTTCAGCTCTGCTCCTGGAGAGCTGAGAGCGGAGAGCAGGGAGCCGGGAGCAGAGTGTAACAACTCTGCTCTGCCAAGGAAGGTTTCCCTGGCAAGTGTTACAGCGCTGCTTGCTCTGCTCTGCTCTGCTCTGCCCAGGGTCGCCTCTGCTTGCTCTGCTCTGCTCTGCCCAGGGTGGCCTCTGCTTGCTTTGCTCTGGGTCGCCTCTGCTCTGTCGCCGCCGCAAAAGAAGATCTTCACCCGAAGCTCATCCAAAGGTGTTTATTGGAAGACAGCTGGACCAGCCAAGCTGAACATACACAGGGTTTATATAGGGATTCCTGGGGTTGGAGAAGTTTTTCCAGAGTAGGGATTGGTCCGATTTCAGTGCTGAGCTCAGATTGGCTAGAGCTCTGCTCCGGGATTGGTTACTTTTTTACACAGGATTAGGGTCAGATTTGGCTCTGGTTTCAGGGCCAAAGTGTGTTTCTTTCTCTGGTCCTTTTTAGCCTTTTGGCTCCAATTTTAGGGCCAGGGTACATTTCTTTCACTGACTCTGATTCCAGGGACAAAGTGTGTTCCTTTGGCACTGGTTTTAGGGTCAGGGTACATTTCTTTGGTTATGGTTGCAGGGCCAAAGTGTGTTTCTTTGGCTCTGCTCAGGGTGTGTTTCTTTGACTGGTCCCTTTTCCCTACATTCCATGCCAGCAAGGGCTACACAGCCAGACCCTGTCTCAAAGAGACAAGCAGAAAACAAAACAAAACAAAAAACCCCTAAAATTAGCAAAACCAAATGAAAAAACCAACTCCTCAATTTAATTACTCAAGAGATTGTGTTCTCTGAGATCTAATAACTACTTATAACACTTCAAGGAAACCCAGGAGCTAAAAACATGTTATAATAGCAAGAATAAAAGAATCCCAGCTTCCAGATATACTGTTTGACAGGAGGATTTTTAAACTTAAATTCACAATGTTAAAAAGAAGTTTTGCTCCCTATAGTTGTACTAGATATAAAATATTCAAGTACTAACTTGGAACCTAAATTATAGGACAAAGTCATCTGCAGAATTAAAAAAGCATTCTACTGTGACTGGCTACCCCTCCAAGAAACAAAGGGCCTTGGGGACAGCAGTGCTCAGTAACTGCATTTGAATGGATGGTCATCCTTGCTCCTCAGTGACATTTCCACTGCTTTCAAAGGTTATTCCAGGAGAATATTATCTCTGCTCTTTGTAATACACTGTGCTGAGAACAGCACAGGTCATTTAACAGGCAACTTTAACCTCCACAGACCCCACTCTCCCCATCTGTAAAAGGATAGAACTCTATTTCATTTCCAGTAAAGAAAATGGGCTAGAGTGTACTCAGCTTTCAAATTTTATACAGTGACTTGACACCTTTTCCTCTGTAAAGAGAATGAAAGGGTCATAAGGATGTAAACCTTTGAAGAACAAGAAAACAATGAAAAGACATGGTATTGTAGAGACAAAAGCTCTTGATACCTGCCTCTGACTAATTAGTCTCCCTTCTGCCACCAATGACCAGTGTGGCGTGTTGGGTTGTTCACCTCTGGGCTGTTCATCTGAAATATGGAAATGTAATATCTTCCCTGCTTGTTATGAAAACCAAAGATAAAGGTTATCAATTCATTTAAAAGTCTGAGGTCAGTCAATGTCAAGTTTCTTGGTTAGTGGGCAATAGAAAGCTATGTGGTTCATAAGCTTCAGAACAACAAAAGTTTCTATTTAGGTTTCTGTATCTATTCCTTTAGATTACTGTGTAATTTTTCAGGCAATTTAGAATTCCAAGTCATTATGAAATGAAGAAGAAATTCATTCCTGTGCCTCCTTTTGTCAGATGAGGTCCATTGAGCTTAAGGAGATTACCTGAAGTTAATATTTCTAGCAGTTATCTTAGGAATCTGGACCTCCAGTTTAAATCACACTTTCATACTCAAAAAGTAGAAAACTCAGGAAAAATAAAAACTGAAAGCCTGTCTCTACTGCTTCTAAAGTTTGGGTATATGTCTTTTTGCCCTCCTCAAGTATTTTTACAGAAAGTGAGATCACATCGTACATAAACTTTTGACAAAACGTATAAATTAATATCTAAGATTCCCTACATAATTGATAAATGCTTACAATGACTATGAGCATCAGATAATTTCCAATTAGTCCTTTCACTACCACAAAACCCCTTCCCCCTATATTTTTAAGTTTCTAGAAATCCAGAGTGCCTGTATTTAACCATTTGCTCAGAAAAATATTCTTTGTATGGCCAAGGTCAGGGGTTTACAAAGAAACCCAGGTCAAGGGCAGCAAACAATGATTCCACACACAGCATGGAATGCAGCAGCACCTTCACCTCAGGTCACACATGGCAATAGTGCATGTGTTTGAATGTCTGTCTTCACAGTGGGGTCCAACGGAGTTCAAGTTTCCTATTACACAGATGTCAGCTCTGTTCCAATGTGCAGCAGCTTCTCTGGTCAGTATGTTGTAGAAACAGCAACTGTCATCTACGACTTACTTTTATCTACAGCTTACTTTCTGCTCCAAAAGCTGTGTCAACCAAGTTCCCTTCTAGGCAGGATGCATTGTCCCCAATACTAAACATGAACTCTGTAAAGTGTTACAACAGGACAGAAAATGGCCCAGATTCAGGAAATTTTATAAATATCTTTATTGAATAGTTATTTTTGTTTTATATGCTGGAATTCTTTCTAGAATAAGCAAAAAGTAAACTTGATAAAATACAGGAACTGGTACTTGTATATTAATAATTAAAACTTGACTGGTACTGATGGTATTTCAGAGACCTAATAGGCTTCCTCAAAGATTTTAAAGGCTACTAACTTTTTGTACCACATTGCTGTTTATTGCCACATTCTATGTTTATTCTATGCAAAAACTTACAGTAAAAATCTTTGCCTTATCTTATAGATAAGATAGTCTTATCTAAGCCTATCAGGCTTGCAAACAAAATGACAAGGTTCAAATCCAGGATTCAAATTCTAAATAAAAATTTAAAAACTATACTATCATTTAACTGAGTAAAACACATGTACATGACCATTATAAATTCTGTGATTTGATATTCTTCAACCTGCAGACAGCTTGAAACTGTGTTTCAGTATTATCCCCTTATTAACAATTTTCTGTGGGGCCTTCATATTGATTAGAAGTGTAATCAATTGTGTCTCTATTCAAATGCTAGTTCCTCTGGAAGGACTATCTTGATCTTGTAATTCCAATAGTCTCCTAGGTATCACTGCTGATAATGTCTTTCTTACCCTTTCTGCCTCCTCTCATAAGTGTGTGTTGATTGGTTTGAAGTTCCATTAAGGATAGGTATTCATTCTCAACTGTGCACTAATTCATATGCTCAGCTCTCAGTACGGTTGGTTATCCCCAGACTAACATTTTGCCTGTCAAATGGGAGTGCTCTTTTGCTATACATTTGAATGCAACAACAGACCAGATAGTCAAGGACTTCTATAACGCATTCCTGTGGAATCTTTTCAATCACATCTTGCTGCTTTTGATCAATGTACTGATCCCAGTTTCTTCTAACACTGTAAGTCCTACCCAGATTTTGATGTTCATGCTAAAAGCAGCCTCCCCTAGGATACACTCAGCCTCCCTTCTCTTCTAGACAGCCCTTACAATACTGCTAACACATCATCACTAAGAACTATATTGTAGGATTAATTTACTGTTAAATCTTAGATCTCCACTAAACCCACACTATACAACATAGTACTCACTTCTTATATGATAATTATGCTTTAAATCAAAAGTTCAGTTCTCATTAACATTAAGTACATTCCAAGCAGTCAACAGCTACACATGGCTAATATAACAGATGTATAATTCAATAATACCAGAAATTTGGCTTCAGTACAAGCTATATTTTGAACTTCTTGTCCCATATTGTGAATATGGTACCTTGGTACCTACTGCTCCTCAAATCAATGATATTCAATAAAAAAAATACCAAGTTGCGATGTGATGACTTAATTAGGCTGTGGACAGCTGTCTTCTACATGAAGGCACAGTCTATATTTGATGGTAATAAATATTCCTGAGTTAAACTACTAGTTGCAAGGAACCCAATAAGATTCGCAGTTTCCTACCAAACAATATCTGCATTGTGTTTTCTACTTTGTAAAGTGTTCTGGCAAAAGTGCTCTGGCAAGGAGTGAAGGGACTTCGGTTAATGCTAGTGCTCTGAATTCTCATTAGCCCTACAAAATCAAGACGACATGGAGCCTCGGGGAAACAACCCATACCTGATAAAAAAAAAAAAAAACATTCCTAGCTCTTATTGCACCTTTGACTCCAGGAAGATAGTTCCACAGAAACGAGTTAATATAGTCAAGAGAGTAGATGGTAACATAAACTGGCAATTGATCTCACATTGGAGAAAAAGGGAAAACAAAGGTCAAATAATGAAAAACTTGTTTTGGGTGGGGGGGGGTGTTCGAGACAGGGCTTCTCTGTGGCTTTGGAAGCTGTCCTGGAACTAACTCTTGTAGACCAGGCTGATCTCGAACTCACCTGCCTATGCTTCCCGAGTGCTGGGATTAAAGGCGTGTGCTACCAATGCCCGGCTGAAAAACTTTTATAATACTGTTATTAGACATCTGTTTTTTAAAATCTAGAAGTACAGATTTTTGGTTCTAAAAAGGCTAGGTTGAGCAAACCCATGTCAGCACTTCTGAAAGGTCCAATGTACAAGGCATTTAAAAAGACAACACATAGAAGATACCTCTACTGTAGGGAATGTGCACTGGAATACAGCTGCTGACAAATGGTAAATAGTGAACTGAGTTGTTTAAATGTTTACAGTTTACACAGCTCATTATTTCAAGTGCCCGACTTATCTCAAACCTTCATATCTCAAATGACCCAAATACTTAAAATCATAAGTTTTGATAAAGTATGTATTAATGAGACTGAGTGGATGAAGAGAAGAGCATCAAAGCCTTTTAAAAAGAGTTTTGGTAAATGTGATCCAGAAAAACAGGGACCTGCTCCACATTGCTCCATACTGCACTGAGTCAACCTGCATAACCCATTATCCTAATCTTAGTTTTACCAAATACAATATTTTTAGTTTACCTCAAAGACCAGACACTAAAGTGATTACTGTATTAGACCTCTAAAACCTTTTCTACAATTTCTTTCAAAGGAGAAAAACAAAAACCACCAATGATGAAAAATAAACCCTTCATTTGACCAAAAAGAGTTTTGTTTTTTGAATATGTCTCTTTGCACTGTGGTTGGAATTCTCAAAAAGGGCCTCAAAGACTGACACACAAGACATCAAAGCATTCTTTAAAAAGCCCAACAGCCACTATGGCTACTGCCAGGAAATCGCTCCAAACATTCATTCCGAAAAAAGTCAACAGTCCAAAAAGGAAAGGAAGACGATTTAGAAGCTGTCAGAGCTGGCAGGTATGTTTTGAGGCCAGTAGTCTTTTGTCTTTAATGTAGTACACTTTTAAGCCCCTAATTGCCACAAGGGAGCAGGCATCACCTTGGAGAAAAAGAACACTTTGTTAAGATGTACGTTTGGTTTTTCATTTAGTCGGAAAAGCTAAGGAGGCTGGAATGTTTACAAATAATTCAAGTGTTCTAGTTGAAGATACTAAAAATAAATTGTAGAGCCGGGTGGTGGTGACCCACGCCTTTAATCCTAGCACTCGGAAGGCAGAGGCAGGCGGATTTCTGTGAGTTCAAGACCAAGCTAGTCTACAAGAGCTAGTTCCAGGACAGCCTCCAAAGCCACAGAGAAACTCTGTCTCGAAAAACCAACCAATCAACCAACCAAACAAACAAACAAACAAAAAATTGTATAATCAAAGAGAAAATAATACAAAACTAGACTCCATGTTTGTTTCCCCAGGGATGGGAAATGGGCTACACTCTTGCTTTTTTCTGATTGTTTTGTATACTGATGTAGGTAACTCTTTTGTAGCTTTCTTCTTAATGGTAGAAAGAGTGCCAGAAAGAATAAAATCTTGTATCTTCCTAGAGAACAACAAGTAAATGGAAAGAAAGGAGAAGGATATATGTGTCAATCCTTCAGTGAACTTATAGAGGGCAACGATGCTGGGTAAGAATGCCTTAAGATGCTTGTCTGTAACTTCCGACGCGCTTCTGATAAAAAGTATCCAGTTTGCAACAGCTTTCCGAGAGATCCAACCAGGTCACCTTCAAAAACTGTTACATCCGACTAGCTTTGCAATTTTGTGTCAAGTGAGTGGAAAAGTCAAAAGCAGCCTCCTGTCACCTTTAGTAACCTGCAAGGGGGTGCGGGGAATCTGATGGGGTGGGGAACCCTCTACAGTCTCTATAACCCTCTAAGAGGCGCCTCCGAGGCACAGAGAGACCCACAGCAGTGGCCCGCGGAGGAAGCGCACCCAGGCGGAGGGCGGCCAGGAGAAGAGTTGTCACAACTCCCAGGACGCGCCCGGCAGGGCAGGAAACTCCACGCTCCGACGTGGCTCTCGGAGGTCGCTTCCCAACACTGGCCCGCCATGCGCCCTAGTAACGGCCGGCTGGCCAGGCGCGACAGTCCCCGCCGCGCTCCGCCTGTCGGAAGCGCGCGTGGGCCCCGAGCGGCAGCCGCGAGTGGACCAGAGCCCGGCACCGGCCCGCCCCCGAAGACCCCGGCGGCGCAGGGCGCACGACTCACATGTGCGGGTTCCTGCGGAAGGCGTTGGTGATGTCCTTCACCACCCTCTGCACCAGCACCGCCACCTCCTCGCTCGTCTCGGCCATGTTGGCGGCCGCCGCGATCGGGCGCACCTCCGGGAGAACCCAGCCGCCGGCGGGAGTTCCGCGGGGGCGCGCGCGCGCCGGCTCAGGCGCGCCCTCGCCGAGGCCGCCGAGCACTTCCGGGTCAGGGAGGGTTGCATTGCTGCTGAGTTGGGCTCTCTCTCTCTCTCTGTGCTTCTTGACTTTGATTGAATTTTGATTCGCTTGGCGTGGACGAAGGAGGGTCCCTCCCGCACCTCTCCGAGCAGGCGTGGGCCAGGAGGGCTTTTTCCCAGAGACCTTCGGACGGCGGGAACACCCCGGGAAGAGGCATGTTGCTGACCTCCTTTTGCACCCCTGTGCCACTTTGTGTTTCTAGAATTTAAAGTAGCCCTTTTAATTAGAGCTTTTGTAATTCATTATGCAAAGAAAAAGGATGTAAAGGAAAAAAATTATCCTCCAGATCTAGGGAAAAAGAGACTCAACTGTTAGTGATTTACGCACTGTTTGGTGATGTGTAAATTTGGAGTATCAAAACAAAACACACCCACAAAAAAACAAGGCCCTGGCAATTTGTTCCTGATATCTATTGCCCGACAAATACATTTTTTAGATCTCTCTGTTCCATGTGGATTTTAAAATGCTGTAATTGAGTTTTATATATCAGGGTGTTTTGTTTTGGCCTTTTCTGAGTACAAAACTCTGACTGCCTCCCACTAGTGGTGGTAGTTGTTCCTCATCCTCTTCTTCCTTTTTCTGTTCCAAGCGTGTTCCTCTCATCCTTGAAGTCTGCATCTTTTTAAAAATATTTGCCTGGCAAGGTGGTGCACAGCTGTGGCTGTGATCCCAGCCTTTGGGTGGTAGAAGCAGTAGGATGTTAAATTCAAGGTCATCTTTGACTGGCTAGACTATCTGAAACTTGGATCTCTAAAAGCCAAAAGCAAGCTATGTTTGGTTGTTGTCCTGGTCAAGAAGCAAGAGAAAGTCTACCAAACTGTAGAAAGCAAGAACCTGTTTACAACACAGTAAAATCAACTTAACTTTACTCTCTGACAAGTTCTAGGATGATGTGTGAAGATCGCTGGGCCAAATATAATCTCAAGAGTCCTGTTGAAGCGTATGATACTAAGGGCTGGAGAGGTAGCTCAGCAACTACTAAGAGTTCTTTTTAGTTTCTAGCACTCACAGAGAACCCAACAATCCTCTTCTGACCTCTGGGAACACACACACACACACACACACCTTAGATTTTTTTTTTTAGTAATATGATACAATCCTCCAATGACTTCAGATAACTGTCAAGTCTGTCTCTTCTCATCAGAACCCTCCATCCTTCTGTTAGCAGCGCTGGGGAGTAGCCCTGACTTCTTTCTGCGAGCAGAGCTGAAGGATCACACCGAGAAATAGGAATTTTTCTAATGTACTTGCATTTAATGAGAAAAATCTAAGCTTGATTGCCCCAAATATTGAAATAAAACTGATATTCCAGAAAGATAATGTGTCTGTATGATCCTGTGATTGTCCTTCCTCCACCATCTGTACTCAAATGGAAGCTGTGAATTACATGCCTCATGGTTCTAAGTGTTAAAATGACCTCACCAGTTATTATAGATCTAATATGTATGGAACTGAAATATGTTAGAGCAAGGATCCAACTCAATTTTATCAACAAGGGCTGAAATCCTAAGAAGTTTAGAATCAAAATTCATGAGCCCTTATTAATGATATATGAATAGTGTACATGATTAAATTTAAGAAGAGTTTGTTTAAAGGTTTATATCGAGGGTCCTAAAATATGTAGTAATGAAATATATAGAAAATGTTTTAAGTACCCCATGACAGAAGATTGATTGCATTATGGTGAGGGGCCAGGGAGATGACTCAGCAAGTAAAAATGCTAGTGATACAAGCCTGAAGACCCAAGTTCTGTCCCCATATCTGACAGTACAGGGGAAGAGAAAAAAATCCAGTAAGTTGTCCTCGGACCTGTGTGAACCTGAACTCACACCTGTATCACAGTCACATACATAACACCCACATAAAATTCCTAAATTATGGCTAAATTCTATAAGAAAATATTATCTCACCACCAAAAAGTTGACATCATCACTAAAGAACTATGCAGTTGACCCTTTATCATCAAGTTCCAAAATAAGTACTTGGGAAAAATAAAGAACAGCACATCTGCAATAAGCTTGTACAGACTTACTTAAAACAGACTAGAAGAATATAAACTAAAAAGGCTAATAATGGTTATCTCTGTTTGATAGAATTAATGAAGATAATTGAGACCTATAAATACATGTTTTAGGGGCTAGAGCAGTTTAACTATTTGAATGTCACATGGGAATGGTATTCCGTCTGTAATTCCGCATGGGAATGGTTTTCTGTCTGCAAATCCAGCTCTGGATGGTGAAGATGGAGGGTTCTTAAAGCAGGTTGGCTAACTAGACTATCTGAATTTATGAGCTCTGGGTTTGAGTGAGAGACCCTTCCTCAAAGAATACAGTGGAAGAGCAATTGAGGAACATTCTCAGTGTCAACCAGGGACCTCCTCATGCATGCACAAACAAGCACACATAATCATACAGCACATCACACACATGGAAAGAAGAACAAACACACATATATATGTACATACATACTTACAGGTACTCCAAACTCTATAAAACACAACTCCTAAGGTAGATGTTGAATCCTTAGAAGGAACAGGGGTGGATAATAGACTAGTTTTAATGACATTTGAGAAGAGATGAAGATGGCTTTGTAACATAGTCACATCTTTACTCTGTATTGTTCTACTTACATTACTCTGGTACTTTGTGTATATATTCCAGCTACTTTTAGTTGAATTCTACATTGTGAAATTATACAAAGTTATATTGTAGCATGAATAGATATTGGTGTTCAAGCTGAAAGATTAGAGAAACAAAGCAGCCAAACCCTAGGGATTTCTTACCTCTACTAATGCTCAGACTGAAGGGCGATTGTATCCTCTGATTGCATCTACAAACTGCATTGCCCTCCACCAAGTTTCAGGAACCCAGACTGTTTCCTCCCACCTTAAATTCTTCTCTCTGCCCCGTCATATCATTCCCATCTCTACCTCCCTAGTGCTGGGATTAAAGGTGTGTGATCACAAGTGCTGAGGTCACTTTCGAGTGAGCTGTTTCTCTTTTAGACCGGATCAATTTCAAGTAGCTCATTGTGGCCTTGAACCAACAAAGGTCAATCTGCTTCTGTCTCCCAAGTACTGGGATTAAAGGTGTATGCCATTACTGCCTAGCTCTATGACTTGTAGCTAACTTGAATTCTGAACCTCAGGCAAGCTTTATTAAATCATAATATATCACCAAATCATATAGTATTCAACATGCTTTTATAATATTTCTAGATATTTTTTGCTAACATAGGAAACTGGTTTCATCACCTCAGCAAGTAAGTGTTGACCTAGGAGTGGTGCTGCACTCTTGTAATCCCCATACTGTAAAGGGAACTGGAGGGTTGTGAGTTCAAGCCCAGAATGGACGATATAATAGGTTCCAATTCACCTTGGGCTACATTGAGACTTTGTCTAAAAATAAAATAAATAAATGTTGGCTTGGAATATTACTTATTGATACAGTGCTTGCTTAGCATGTGTGAGGCCATAGGTTTACTCCCTAACATTGCTCCCATGCCTAAAAATAAATGTCCAAGTTTAAGTACTTGATTCTGATGCACAACAGTGTCATTGTGAATGTAAGTCAAACTTCAGCCCCCTTCATTTTTCCGGAATCTAAAATTTAAGGACTTATCAGCATAGAAACAGAAGAGCAAAATATCAGCAAACAAGCTGTAATATCGATTGTCTGTTTTATTAATGCATAAGAAAAGGCAATGGGAGCAATACCTGTCTTCATAGGCTTTACTAGACGTCAGAGAAAAGGAAGAGAAATAACTACATTTTTGAAACATATGCATTAAATGTAGAGATGCTTGGTAGATATCCTTGGCTTGAATATGTTGGTTTATTTTCTCAAACACAAGATTTCATTTACAAGGACTACTTTTTAAAAGCCACAAAAATGCTGAAGAATGCTAATGCCATCTATTGTCATCTTTAGACCAATTGTTGAAATAAAAATAAAATAGACGTGTTAGCCTATTTAAACTGAGAGGCACTGTACAAATGATTGCTTGTGTCTGTAAATAAAGCAGAGTTATTCACCAAGCAGTATTAAATAGACTAATAGCAAATGAAGACTAAGTGAAATACTATTAATATGAAACCGTCTTCACTCATGCAAAGGGTGTTGTACTACAGCATAAGCAATCTAATAAAGTATGAACTGCTTTTAACCTGACAAAGTAGGCAAATGCTACCAAGGGGCTAATAATGATGACTTTGAAAGACCAATTTATGCTGGTGTTAGAATTCATGAAGATATGAGAGTGAGAACACTAGGAACATGAATGGTTTTGTTGCCAAGAGATAACTCTTTTTCCCTTTGCATTTGATAGCTCCAAATTACTCTTTTCCTTTGCTTTGTTCCTTTTACCACAGAGGCTCTGGGGACCCCTGATGTAATCATTAAGAAAGAATAGGGAAAATGTCTAGAGAGAAAAGTCAGTCTAGGACTTGCACATGGAAACAGCCAGAGAGAAAGGTTCCTCTCTTAATGCAATGCAGTAAATGCTTCTTGTGTATTGAAGATTACAATTGTCATAGGATTCTTCTTAGTACCATGCCTTTTAAACTTATGGGTAAATAATTTTTAACAAAACTGAATGATAAAAATTGTAAGTCATAACTGAAATTGTAAAGGCAACTTGGAGCTTAATTTTACTGTAGAAGAAGTTTAGCATCTCTCTTAGTAACTTCTCTATGCTGTGATAAAACACTGTGACCAAAGAGAACTTAGGGAAGAGAGAATTTATTTTGATTTATGGTTCCAGAGGGATAAGGGTCCATGATGGCAGAGGGAGGGTGTGGTAGCAAGGGGTGGGCACATTGGTAGAAGCAGGAGCTGAGAGCTCACATCTTGAACAAGATGTAGGGAGCAGAGATGGTGAACCAAAAGAGGTGTGAGGCTTTTCATCTCTAAGCCCACTCCCAGTGATGTACTTCCTTCAGCAAGACTACATCACCCAACCCTCTCCAAACACCACCAGCAGTCGTAAATCAAGTCTCAAATACCCAAGATTATGGGGGGTGTTTCTTATTCAAACAACCACAGTCTTTGGTAACTGACTCAAAGTAAAGAATATACTTCCTCTCTCAAAAAAATCAGGACTATTACAATAAAAATGCGTCTCAGTTTCATCCTATTGACATGTCTTAAACCACATTTGAGACCCATTGACACTAATATTAGACCAAAGTTTCCTATAAGAATGACTAATTTCCCCTGTGAAATGTTGGATTATGCTCTTGTAGTATAACATTTATAGTGATGTATAGTCCGGAGAGTTAGGAAGGAATGCAAAAGACTAATCCCTTACTTGGTGTCTACTGATTTTAAGAACTATACTTTCTATGGCTCCATCCTCCAAGTCATTGGGATGAAAAACAAGAAAACAAAAACAAAACAGTGGCAAAGATGACATATGAGGCTATAAATAGAAAGGGCTGAAAATTGTCCCTGAGATGGCAGGCTGAAAGTAGCTTTACTTAGTTATTCTATAAGTTTTAATGAAAGTATTCCTGAATCTAAAACATGTGGTAGCTGCTGGTTATCAGATGGTGAGAAAAACAGGTTCTCAGCCTCTCTTGTGGCTCTTACATTCTCATGAAGAGATAAAGTCAAGAAGCAGACAAGTTTGTAAATAAAAATTTTAATATATGACACAAAGGCAAAAAGGCAAGTTATGTATGATACTAGTGTAACTGTATAGCTTTTGACAGTGTTGTCAGAAAAGCCTGATTGGTGAAACACTATTTAAGCTGAAACCCAAAACAGGAAAAAAGAAAAACCTGACCTGGGAGAAGCAGGGAGGTGGGGGGGCTTCATGCGTGGTATGAAGACTGTGTGAAGATAGAGAAGAAGGAGGCCTACTGAGCATGCCCTGAAAATTGAAAGAAGCCAAACTTAGTCTCTCCAATCGTAGAGTATTCATAAAGTGGTTGATCTCTGACTACCAAAACAGATAATAATTGCCTACCTCCAACCCTTTCTTCCTTTCTGTGTTCTTTGTGATCTTTATTATACTATAATGAATAGTTCTCTGGAGCAACCATTAGGTCTGTTTGGAGAATTTAAAAAATTAATAGCAGGAAAGCATCCTCCACACAACATGAGAGCCTGAGTTAGATTTCCAGTACCTACACAAAATCTGGGCATGAGCCTCTCATTTGTAACTCCAGCACTGGAAGAGGTTCTATGTGATAGAGACAAACCTGAGAGCTGGAGCTGATTGGATAATCAGGCTGGTTCAGTGAGAGACTGTGCCTCAACATAAGGTGGAAGACACCCAACATTGACCTCTGACCTCTTCACATACATATGCACATGCATACACATACATAATGAACTTGTAAACACCATAAACGCTCTCTCTCTCTCTCTCTCTCTCTCTCTCTCTCTCTCTCTCTCTCTCTTTCTCTCTTATGCGTGGTAAGTATATTGGTTAAGGTCCTGTATTTTAAATAAGGATATTTTAAGACACATTATTTGAGGTTTACCTAAAGGAGCTAAAGAACAAAAGTGAAGAAACATGTCATCAATTTTCAGCCTACCTAAATAAAATCAGTGACTATAGTTTGTTCAAAAGACACTGCAAATCTTGGTGAATCTCCCAGCAACTCTGTCTGAAGCACCTATTCAAGTGCATCTTAGGAAACTTATGCTTCTGCTTGCAGTGTCCTCCTAGAGAATAATGGTGTCTTCTCTTGGTTTCCAGAATCTCATGCTCTTGCTAACAGACCCAACTGTTTTACAAAGGAGAATTTTAAAGTGATCAATGGTGCTGAGTATGCGATAATGGTACCAGCTTGGCAAAAGGAAGTTATCCTTTAGGAGTAGTGGTAAAAAGAAGTCATCCCCTCTTGGTCCTTAGATACCTGGAGTCTGGCTATGGAAAAATGGCATTGTGCGTTGGATGATGCCTTGGATTGTCTGCCTCTCGTGGAGTGGACCACCACAAGACACACTGTGCTATAAGACTTAGTCTGAGTCACCAGTAAGCCCACTGTTTTATTAAGCAAACTTCTTCACATGATGGGTATATATCACCCTCAGTGAGTCCTACTGACGGGATGCCTGGTCTCTTGGGCCTCTTGTAAAACTTGAGGTCAAAAATTATTTATCATATTGTCTACTGCTGCGTAATGAAAGAACCTCAGATTTATGACTTGAAAACATTTCTCACAGGCCTGTTTACTTACCAGGACCAGTTGGGATGGAGCTTAGTCAGGGTTCTGCAATTGCAGTCAGATAACGGCTAGGACTGCAGTCACCTGAAGGCTCAACTAACCTGGATGTCCAAGAATGCTACTTTACTCAACCCTGTGCCTCGGCTACTTTACTCAACCCTGTGCCTCGGTATTCTCTGCGTGGTCCCAGCTTCTTAAACAGGGAGTCACAACTCCGTGTAGACTCACAAAACTGAATGTAGGGGCTGTGAAAAATTTGCATAGAGTAGAAGGTTTCTGAACATACAATAACAAAAATTAATTCAAAATCAAATGTATAATGAACCCATGGTGCTTCTGATGGCACTTCGCCATGCTGTGTTGTGTGACTTCACTATTGCCTTGTTTCTGAACATATAACACATGCATTTTACAGTGCACATGTCATCCCTCCATGCAATAACAGTGTCTGAAGTGCCCCAATTCAGATTCTAGGCTAGTGTATGTTATGAATTGTGGTATTTGTACTTTACGGATGAACTTTTCTGCTCTTATAGACGCATAATGATTGGATTGTGGAAAACAAAGGCTTTTAATACCTCCCCACCATTATTCTTCAACACACACCAACTTAGTCTGTTTTGTGTTATATTATGTAACAATGTTTGATTTTAAAAATTGGTCAGCATTCATATAAACTAGCCATATGAATCTATGCATATACAGAGATATTTTTAATTATTTCTTGACTTAGCCACCTTTCTATTGCTGTGATATGACACCATGACCCAGGCAACTTATAGAAGGAGGAGTTTGTCTGGGACTTACAGTCTCAGAGGGTTAGAGTGTGTGACTATCCTGGCAGGAAGCGTGGCGGCAAACAGGCAGCATGGTGCTGGAGCAGTAGCTGAGAGCTTACATTCTGATCCACAAGCACAAGGGAGCGAGGGGAAGGGAGATGAGAGAGAGAGAGAGAGAGAGAGAGAGAGAGAGAGAGGGAGGGAGGGAGGGAGGGAGGGAGGGAGGGAGGGAGGGAGGGAGGGAGGGAGGGAGAGAGGGAGGGAAGGAGGGAGGGAGGGAGGGGGACAGGGAGGGAGGGAGGGAGGGAGAGAGACAGAGACAGAGAGAGACAGAGAGAAAGCATGCAAGAGAGAGACAGAGACACCCACAGAGAGACAGAGACTGGGAATGGCAAGCATCTTCTGAAACATCAGAGTCCAGCCAAGTGGCCCACCTCCCACAAGGCCACATCTTCTAATCCTTTTCAGACATTTCCATCAACTAGGGACCAAGTATTAAAAATGTAAGCCTATGGGAACCATTCTTGTTCAAACCTTGACATCCTTCTTTCCCAAACAATATCAATTCCTAAAGTTTACTAATTTCTATGCAATTTGTTGCTGTATAATCTACCAAAGTCTCTGGTTAAACTAACCAAATGACTTGCTGCTATCCATAGACCAGTGTAGATCACTCTTCTGATCTTGCCTTGTTCCAATCTAAGTGGACACTTAGACATGAAATCTAATGTTCACATGAAAACCTCCTTTCTACTTGTTCTTTAAAGTCACAAGTAGGCTAGAATCTTAAAACACAGTACCAACAGGGTATGAATAACTATTTGGAAACTAGACATGCTCAGTCACATGTCTTGAGGAATTCTTCGTGTGGCTTCAGGTAACAGGACAGGGAAAGGAACAGGACAGGGAAAGGCATGTTACTGTAGCAGAGGTAAATAGTTTGGATGTCTGAGTCACTTACTCATGCCGTTCGTGTCTTTGGAAACTGTTTGAACTGATCTTGCATATCCTGCTTACAGCACTGCCACCCTGTCAGCCAAGTAACATCTTAGATCACATGATCACTTGGTGTCTCAGGTCTTCAGTACCAAGGGCACAGGAGCAAGGCCAGCACTTCCCCCAAAAGAATAATACTTATCAACAGAAGATTGGCTTCTCCAAACTTCGGCAGATACCATTTTTATTTGCTACTGTGTGAGCATTCTGACCTGCTGTTTCAAGAGTCCTTTGGTGTGCTGAGTCATATGGTCCAGATCAGCTTGCACAAAGGCTTGCGTCTGCTTCAGAGTCTCCAATTGATCTGGAAAACATTCAGAACTATAGGTCACTCAAAAAATGACTCAAAGAACTCAATGGGAGTATGCTACATCCAGAATCCAAATAGGCTCACATGTCTCAGTGACAGAGTCCACAAAATGAAGCAACTGCCCTTCCCCTCAGTAGAAATTCTGGGGTGTGCTTTGGAACATTACTAATCTGTCAAGGCCCTGAAAGTTTCAAGAGTCTATCTTCCCTCTTCTGTGACACATGTGGCAAGGCAAGGGTACTTGATGTTTCCTGTACACAAAATCAAACCTCTTAAAGGAATGAAGGGATGAACTCCCTCATTACATACACAAAGGCATCTGTATATATAATAAGTAGAATAATGCAGTTGTCTATGCTGGTCTATACCTCTGAACTAACTAATGTAAGTTAGACCACTATTAGACTGTGCAAAGTTATGTTCCCTATACTTTGCCTTGCATGTAGTAGAATTTCAATTAATACTGAAATGAATGCATGACTAGACTAAATAATTTATGAGGAAAAAGCGGTAAACACAGGAAACTGACAAGAAGCATACATGTAATAATGCATAGAGGAAGTCACCTAGGAACTTAGTGATCACAAAGACCCCAGAGTCCACATTTTGTCAGCTGAATTTTTTCTAAAAGGTTGTCAGAAGACATTGAACAGGTTTATGCTTGTCGTTGAAGTCTACTTACTCCTCAAGGCTGATATCACCACTTATACTTTAGCTTGGACATGCATGTAGACATTCATAAATGTACATAAACATTTATCTTCACATATATACTCCAAATCTTTTTCAGATGGTGAGATGAGAGAACATTTGATATTCTCCCCAGACATCTCTCACAGAACTTGAATGTAGCAAGAATTTCAATATTTGTCAAATAAACAAATAATGACTCAACTAAAATGCCACCTTTAGCCTGAAACCTTCTCTCTCTCTCTCTCTCTCTCTCTCTCTCTCTCTCTCTCTCTCTCTCTCTCTCTCTCTTTTTTGGTTTTTACGAGACAAGGTTTCTCTGTATTGTTTTGGAGGCTGTCAGTCCAGCCTGGCCTCGAACTCACAGAGATCCGCCTGCCTCTGCCTCCCGAGTGCTGGGATTAAAGGCGTGTGCCACCACCGCCCGGCATCCTGAAACCTTCTTGGATCACCCCAGAGAGGAGTGTTTTCCTGAGACCTTGAATTTCACTGTACTCAGTAAGGCTTTGGTACTCCTCACATGCAGTCACATTTTACAGTTATTTATTTATGTAACTATTTTTTGCTGAGTTAAGGAGGGGTTGTCAAATTCATTTCAATATCATAAAAATAGTGTAATTTCTTTTTTTATCATTTTTTATTTTAATTTTAAATAGCTTGTTTTACATGTCAACCCCAGTTCCCTCTCCCTCCCCTCCTCCCGCACTCCCCTTCCCCCCCTCCGTCCCACCCTATTGCCAAATCCTTCCACATAGGGGATATCTAGAGTCTGTCATTTTACTCTTGGTAGGGTCAAGGCACTCCCCTAAGAGTCCAGGCTGAGAGAGCATCTCTCTTTGTGCTATAGGCACATGAAGACAGTTTGTATACCAGGGATAGACACTGATCCACAGCTCAGGGCCCCATAGGTTGCCCAGGCCTTCTCACTGACACTCACATTTGGGGGGTCCAGATCAGTCCCATGCTGGCCTCCCCACTGTCGGTCTGGGGTCCAAGAGCACTCCGCTGTTCAGATCAGCTGTCTCTGCTGGTTTTGCCAGCCCATTCTATAAGTGTAATTTCTTATATGAGGAGAATATCAAGTGTATACCTATTAAAACAAACACGATTATTCTTTTATTGTTAATGTTATGGGTGTCAAAGAATAAAAAGAAAACTATAATTATAAATATCTATCATTTATTGATTATAAATACGTTAAGTTCATTGCAACCCATTAGTTGTTGAAGACTGCACACAGCATGCCAACTACACTACAAAGAATTGTCAATATCATATGCTTTTTAAAATAATCTTGAGATAACCACAACCAAAAAGATCATCTTTTTAAAGTATATAACTTAGTGTTTTTAGTGTATTCATGGAGTACACTGTGTAGCCATCACCATCTAATTCCAGACCACTTCCCCAACCACATTACATGTGGTTCTAGTGTTTGCTGTGTTTCTTCAAGTCGATTTGTTTGCTTGTTTGTTTGTTTTTTGTTTTCCTTTGTAATTTTATGTTGGGACCTGAGTGTGATATATGATATACAGTATAATTTTTTTCCTTACACTTCTGGAATCCTTGAAGTCAAGCCTTCTTTTTTGTAGGCAGTTGCCTACTTACTGTGCCCTCAGTGGGAGCTTTCTCTCTGTACACACACATTCCAAGTGTCCATGTGTCTGGGTTTCTTCTTCATATGAGAATATCATTAATATTGACTTAGAGTTCATGCATTACCATCATTTTAACTTAAAGGCCCTGTCTCCAAGACAGTAAAATTTTGGTTTACAGAGCGTTGGGGGTTTCAACATAAGAAATGTGTGTGTGTTGATGGATATAACCCAAACCACTCTGCATATCAACTGTCTTCTTTAAATTTGTTAGTTATCACCCAGAATGTAAATACATTCATCTACAGCTAACCAAATTTCCCTCCCAAATCACACTATCCAGCTCAAGGGTGGTCTAAATACCCCAAAGCAATGATATTTGAGCTTCTTCTTCCAGTGTCTTGGAATATTGCTACTATTCATTTCTCTTATCTATGAATGATTATTTTCAAATAGAATAGTGGCATTATTGTGCTGAATATACCTTTCTTTCAGATAAGAAAATGATTCATTTTGATATTTAACACAGAAATATTAAGATACACAAAATAGTGATATCTTATGATATTTTATTGAGGGAGAAATCACTTACATGAGAAGCCATGAAAGCTGAGAAACAAAGGTCCACATGCTGCTCTCCAGACTGCAACCAAAATGCAACTGGAACCCAGAGAGAGCATCTCCTCCCTCTAGCTCTTTTATCCCGCATACATTCTATGTACCTGTGATCATGCCCAAATGGGCGTGGTCAGTGCTAAGGGTATGTAAAAATCTCTCCCTACGATTCCCCTTTTAGTCTAAAGAAAAGATTTAGACTTAAAACAAAACTAAATTGTCTCAAACATACATAAAGCACATATATATTGAAGATGATAAACAAATTGTAATCTACCTATATCTTATCCTAAGCATATCTATGCTTATGACACCAGCAACATGGGTACTAAAAACTTCCACTTAAAAGTTGACAAAAGCTTACAAGGAATTTTACAAACAGAAGAACAGAGAGAGAAGCATAGCTTCTTGGTAGCAACATTTTCTCTGATGGGCTCTGTTTTGCTTGAAAGGCTGTGGATTCCTTCCAGACTTCTATGGTTTGATGAAGCAAGACCCCCTAAAGCAGTGGCCCAGGTGATCCAACATCTAAAACAGCTGAGACGATACAACTGTACAAACTACAAAAACAAGGACCTGGCCAGGTTTCTATGTTTTGTCATGATCTCCATGGTATGGACAGCACCCTCAGCCAGCAGGAAGCAGTTTGGAATGAACAACACCAAAATTCCCAAATATTGTTTATAAATGTTTGCTTTCATTTATACAGGGTTGGTTATAAATGGTAA
This sequence comes from Mesocricetus auratus, assembly GCF_017639785.1. NCBI lineage: Eukaryota > Metazoa > Chordata > Mammalia > Rodentia > Cricetidae > Mesocricetus > Mesocricetus auratus. The sequence continues at coordinate 36,722,483 of NW_024429182.1, forward strand.
TGATCACAGTCAATCTCTTTCTAAAAAGAAAAAAGGGAATATGATATAGAAATGAATACTTTGTATTGGTATGGATTTTCATTTATTGATATAAGTTTGAGATCAATTTTTGTGATATATATATTTCTCCTCTTGTTTAGATATTGTGTTTATACAGCTATTTTAAAAATGTAATGTATAATTAAGTACAGATTATAGATAGTTACCTATAATAGTCAAAACTTATAGTTAGGTTAGTTGGGCTTTCTAGATATACAGAGATATATTTGAGATAGATAGTCTTCAGACCTTTCAAAGACCTTCAGAAAATGGCATTTAAATGGTTTAGGGTTTTTCATGATAGTGAGACACAAATACTCCTGACACACCAATTACGCCTGAGAGGAAGCTGGGCATCGAAGATCCTCATTATGGAGTTTGCTTTCAGCATGGCAAGATTAGATATTTGGACAAGAAACTGCCCTTGCCTGGACTGTTTGACTGTTGCTGTACAATCTGGACACATAGAACCCACAGGAAAGTGACTGCTGAACTTACAAAATAATGATGGACAGTCCTAAAGGGTTTGTGCTTCATGGAAGAGTCTGCCAGACATTCTACAGGACACAGAAAAATGACTGACAAACTGCCAATGCAGGCAGACAGTTTAAGATTTCCTGCTTTGCTGATATGTCTGCCAGACACACTGTGGCCTATGGGCTGAAGATGGATGCCCCAATAATACAGAGGAACTTTGGGTGACTGTCCAGGTAATGAGATGTCACTGTCAATTCTAGATTTTATATATTATCCTTCTGTGGTCTTGGATGTAGTTGAAGACAGATAGTTATAATTATAGCTTTCCTTAGTTATGATAAAGGATAAGTTACTTTAGACTCACAAAGATAGGATAGATGATATTTTCTTTAAATCTTGCTAAATGTTAATGGACTAAATATTATATTTATAGTCCTTGCTTAATAACTGTCTTGTTATATATTTTACTATGTTAAAGTTAAAAATATTTCTTTTTATTTAGACAGAAAAGAGGAGATGATGGGGGAAGCCCCTCTGTGTATATGTTGTCTTATTGGTTGATAAATAAAACACTGTTGGCCAATAGGGAAGCAAGATAGGTGGGACTAGGAGTCAAGGAGGATTCTGGGAAATGTAGTCATGAGTGGAGAGTCGCCATGTGATCCCAGGAGGAGAGGGTGCAAGTCTGGCATTCTCCATAAGATAAGACCTTCTAAAAATATATATTAGTAATTATGGGTTAATAATTAGATCAGAGCTAGTCAATTAAAAAACCATAGCAAACAGCCAACAGTTTCATAATTAATATAGTATCTTCGTGTGTTATTTGTGGGCTGAGATAGCAGCGGGACCCAGGCAGCTGGCAGGAAGAGTACATGGTACAAGTATTGTGTTTCTTTTTCTCTAAAACCCATCTTTCTTTGTATAAACCCAAGTTCTCAGTCTGTGTAATTTTACTGCCCCCTGAAGAACTTTCAAAATGACAAATTGCCCAAATTTTCATTTGTCTGAGAAAGTGTCTTTTTCTGGACCATTTCTCTGGTACTGAGTTCCATGTTGATGAGTTTGTAATTGTATCATTGTTAACTATCTTGTCTTCCTGTAGCATTACTTCCAAAGAGCAACGTGACAGGCTTCTTTTCCTCCCATCTCTCTTACAAGTGAGGCATTCTACTCACTTTTGTTCAAGATGTTTTGTTGCTCATTTTTTATAGTTTGAATAGAAAATAATGTGTGTGCTTGTGTGAGTGTGTGTGTGTGTGTGTGATTATCTTATTTGGGTTCACTTCTTGATTCTGTAGTCTGTGTCTCTCATCAATTTTGAGACAATCTTAGCCATTCTTATATGAACCCTGTTCTCTGCTCTTTTTTTCTCTTTGTTTTTGTTTTCCTTTTATTGAAAGTAGATTTTTTTCCTCACATACTATATCCTGATTATGGTTTCACCTCTCTCTATTCCTCTGAGTGATCTATGAATATAGTGGAATGCCATTCAGAGTCATTTTATTGCTACTTGTTTTTTTAACAATAGTATTTGGTTTTATCTATGTTCCTGGGATAACTAGTCTCTGGTTCTTGGTCATTCAAGCAGTGTGTGGTATGGATTCCATCTCTTGAAGTGGGCCTCAAGTCAAATAAAATACTGGTTTGTTTTACAAGTTTTGGGCTACCACTAGCCTAGCACACCTTGAAGGCTGTACAACATTTTAGATAAAGGGGTTGTGGCCTGATTGGTGTTTATGTTTCTCTTTTGGTAGCATGATGAGACCTTTCTCTACTAAAGATGCTAAAATGTGGGGGTGAAGGCTCTATATAGGCGCCAGCTCAACTCCTCCAAGTTCAATGAGTTGTGTACATGTTGTCTCCAGCAATAGGGTCTAGCTGTCATTTTGTGGAGAACAACTTATAGTCATGACAACAGCCTGGATTATTTGGGGGTTTTCATAGTACCCTTTTAACCAACCAATAACTCAGTTATATATAACCCAATCCTGGTACTGGAAGCTTCATTTGGTGACAAGAAATGTCCTGTTGGGACTCTGTCTCTCCCATTATTTGGCAATTTCAGTTATATTGCCTTCATAGGTTTCCATGCTGCCCCTTAAATGACCTTTCTTTTTAGCTGTCTCTCTCCCCATATTCCCTCCTGAGTCCTCCTTGCTCATCCCCATCCTCATTTGATCCTCCCATACTAGTGTCTACCCTCATCCATTCATAACTAGTCTATTTCCATTTTGTAGGAAGACATATCCATCCCACTTCCTAATTCCTTACTTTCAACTCATCTCTGTGGTTAAATGGATTGTAATTGATTATCACTGACTTAATAGCTAATGCCAACATAGAAGCAACTATATACTACCTTATCTTTCTGGGTCTGGGATACCTCATGCAAGATTCTTTTGTTTTGCTTTAAATTATTTCACCCATTAACCTGTAAATTTCATTTTTTTACAACTGAAAAATATTCCATCATATAAATGTATCACATTTTCTTTATTCATTCTTCTGTTGAGGGACATCTAGGTTGTTTCCAATTTCTGGCTATTATGTTTATTTTATGTGCATTGGTGTTTTGCCTGCATGCATGTCTATGTGAGGATGTTGAATCCCTGACACAGGAACTGGAGCCACAGACAGTTGTGAACTCCCATGTGGGTACTGAACCAGGTTCTCTGGAAGAGCAGCCAGTGCTCTTAACCACTGAATCATCTCTCCAGTGCCCTAATTTCTGGCTATTATGAATAGAGCAGCAATGAATATAGTTGAGCAAATGTCTCCCTGGTAGAATGAAGTGTCTTTTGAATATATGCCCAAGTGTAGCATGGCTAGATCTCAGGGTATTTGATTCCCATCTTCCTAAGGAACGCCAAGGATTTCCGTAGTGACTGTACAAGTTTGCATTCCCAGCAACTATGGTTGAATATCCGTTCCCCTTTCTCCACATTCTCTCTAGCATGAGCTATCACTTGTTTTATTTATCTTAACCATTATAACAGGTATAAGATGAAATCTCAAGGTAGTTTTAATTTGCATTTCCCTAATGTTTTAGGGTATTGAACATTTAAACTTTTCTCAGTCACTGGGTTTTCTCTTTGGGATTTTTTTGTTTGGACATATACCCCACTTTAAATTGGGTTTCTTGATACCTAGTATTTTCTTAGTTCTTTATATATTTTGGATATTAGCCCTCTATCAAATACATAGTTGGAAAAATCTTTCCTGTTCTGTGGGCTGCCAAAATGACAAGAAAATATATTTTCTTAAGAGCAAAGTCAGGAGATAGATTAAAGAAACTTAGTTCTACTTCATTGATTCATCAAGTCATTCATTAACCCAATATGCAGTTTAATTTTTTTGTGTGTGAGGATTGGATTTATGTATGTATATGTACATGTTTGTGTGTGTTTCTGTGTGCATGGGTGCATGGTGTGCGGGCATGCGTACTCTGTGTGTGTGTGTGTGTGTGTGTGTGTGTGTGTATGTGTGTGTAGGCAAGAGGTTGATGTTGAGTGCCTTCCTTGATTGTGCCCTCCATGAGTTTTAAAATTATATTTGTTTTTATTTTGTGTACATGTGTGACTCCTTGTTTATATGTGCATCACATATGTACATGTGTCAGCAGAGGCCAGGAGAGGGTCTTGGATCCTCTGGAGCTGGAGTTAGAGATGACTGCGAGTCACCATTAAAATGCTGGGAACCAGACCTGGATCTTCTGAAAGAGCAGTACACACTCTTAACCAGTGAGCTATTTCTTCAATCCCTCCACGTTACTTTTTGAGCTCTCAATGAACTTGGAGTTCAATGATTGGCTAAACTGACTGGCCAGCAAGCTCCCAGGATCCCCCTATTTCTGCCTCTTAGTACTGGGATTAGAGATACATGCTGAAACTTCTGCCTTTTCGAATGGGTGTTGGAGGGCTTGAAGTCAGATTCTTAAGCTTGTACATTAAGCATTTTACCAGCTGAACCATCTTTCCCACATCTTTAATGAGCAATTTGCACGATTGTCTACTTTGTCTTGGTTTTCCAAGTGTCAGTTTATGTATGAATTATGTCCTTTGAGCATTTTTCAGCAGTGACAATTTCACCACACTGGTAACGAACCAGGAATTAATAATAATTCAGCATTTTGTTGTTCATTTCCATGTCTTAATAAAAATCAATTGGAAGAAAAATCATGTCAGAGGCTACAAGGAGATTCTCAGCTTTTCTATGAAAAGAGTTAGGTAAAGAGCTGCTAAAAGTATTGTTTACTATTACTACATTTTAAAAGGAGAATTGGCTATGTGGTCATGAATCCATCAAAAAGTGAAAATGTACATAGACTTGAACAATTTTTGTAAGTTACATATAATTTGTTACAGCCAGGGAAGAGGAAATAAATGTTTACATGTTTTAATTCTTTACTATTAAAAGGACAAAGTTAGGACTGAAGATACAGCTCAGTGTTTTCTTACAACACACAAGGCCACAGGTTCAATCCCAAGTACAGAAAATGAAAAGGAAGAAAGAAAGAGAAAAGAAAACATCAGTTTACAGAAAGGAAACAGGAACCACCACAGATGGCTTTGTTTTACCCCGGAAATGGTTCTTTATGCCATCTGGAGTCACGCGTGAACAGTGGCTCATCCTTCAGAAAAAGAAGTCCTAACACAAACAACATGACTTAATAACAAATAGAGACACTAATCACTCAGATCGGTCAAATATTTTGACTTATATTTTTGGCTCCAAATTATTGAAATGGGAGAGCTTTTTGTATCTGTAAATATTCCTGTCTGCTGGGGCCAGAAAAGGTGACTTAATTTTCTAGAGTGTTGCAGTTTGCAGAGGAGCAGTTGTACAAATAAATGTAAGGTATCTTACTTTAGGTCACAGCCTTAGGTAAAGCCAGGTGACATGTCACTCAGTCATTATATTGAACTGTGTCTTAGCCATATCAGGAGAAAACTGGGACAACTCGTAATGAATTCTTTTGTAGTCTGGAATTACTAGTAATCTCTCCCTTCCTCCTTCTCTGTGTATGTGTGTGTAGCAGGCTATATTTATTTTTTAAATTATTCATATTAGGCAAAGATGAAGTGTTCCATGTTGCTGAGTGGCCGATTGAGGTTTGCATCCCTAAGGCAGCTGTGTTTGCTGTTCTACAGAATGAAGGCTCAGGAGCATATGCCTTGACTTCAATACAGGTTCTACAATTCTGTGATCTCTTCTAAAAACTTCCTCAGTTTCTTCTTGTATAAGATGAATGGACTACTTTGAGGGTTTATTATCCTTATTAACTAAGATAATATTAGGAATACTTCCAACAATACCTGGTTTAATACATGCTAATTATTTGTCACATAATTTGAAATAAAAATACAAAAGGCACTATCCCATGGGTATTTATTGTTATGAATAAAATAGATTTCACTTAAAATTATTTAGATTTGGGTGGATACTGAACTTTATTGATAGTATTCAAGACAGTAGGGCTCCCTAAGTCACTATCATTCTTCTGGGAGTCTGGGATGGAAACTGTGAGGGGAGCTGCTCAGTGTTGGGGGTTGAGTTGGAACAGGGACTGCTCAGCAGCCAAAGACCTCTCTCTTCCTCTCCTATTCTTGTGGAGTGTGTGGTCCAGGACTTCTTACTTCTTGGAGGCTGTGTAGGTCATGAAGTCTACCATCCCATTGCTATAGCTATAGCTGTATTTGTTGTCACACCAGGAAATATTAATAAAGTTTCAAACTCCAAAGCCTGCCCCAGTGACACACTTCCTTCAACTAGGCCACACCTCTAACAGTTCTACCAACCCAGAACTAAGTATCCAAATATACGAACCTCATTCAAGCCTTCACATTTAGCAGAAAGAGTACCAATCTCTAGGGGGAGGGACAGATATTTCAGATGAACTTAGATATAAATCACTTTGAATACACTTTCCCTCCCATTGAATTCATAAATTACAATTGTGACAGTTAAGTAGGTGTTTCTACTTTAATTGTTATGAGAGCCCTAAAAGCTGACTTCCCCACTAGTGTGTATTTTGAGAAAGAACAATGAATACTATTTTCTCTCTTCTGTCCTCCCACAGTTGTTAATTTTCTGGTAGTATCCGTGTTTCCTGCAACGGCAGCTGCTTAAAACTAGGATCACCCTGACCCAGTCTAGAGCAATAGAAAGTTAATGAAATGAAGCTAGCAAATCCTTGGCATGATTTCCCGAAGTTTTCCCTCTTGACTCATTGGTCCTCTTGGACTTCTTGTGGGCTTGAGAATTATTGCACATGTTGGGATGGACATCTGGATTTGGTGGTTACTTCTGTGACTTTGTTATCTTGGAATGATGATGGCATCACTTAGGTGGCGTGAATCAATATGAAAGGGATCTTACTAACATGGCAAAGCGCTGGAGGAAGTCATTGTTGATCATGCTGATTTTAATGAAGTACCAAGCACATTTCTATTTGGCATTTGAGAAACTTTCATTAGTTAAATGTTAAATGCTAAAATACCCATACAGAAATCCTACATTTACCTGAAATTGAGTTTGGAATTCTTTGGGGGAATTTTAGTGGGTATTTATAGCAGATTTCAGAGTATGGGATAGTTTTTCTAAACATGTTACCAAAACATAAAACATAAAAATATTGATAGAGCATCTATCTATTTATACCTTTCATGTTAATAAAATCCAAAATACTAACAAATAAAATAAGGGAAAGATTTGGGGATACACATGACATATAATCAGAATTCTTAATATATGAACAGTCTATATGTCAATAATCAAATGATAAGCTACCCTGTAAAAGACCAATGAATATTGTTGCTTGAAGGGAGATGTTTTTAAAGAGTAAAATGGATTACTTAGTTATTACAGTGAGAATGATTGACAGCCAGAAGGAAAATATGGTTGGGAAATAGATCAAGAAAAGGAAAAACTGCACAATACGTCCAAATTGATTAAAGCATTGACATCCATTGTTTGTGACATCAACTGTATCTCAAGTTAGTGATATCATAATTAAAAACTCACAATTGAGCAAATCAAACACCAACAAGTAGAGCACAGCACATACAACTTGTTTTCCTCAAAGGAAGACATAGTGATTATTTAGCAAGTGGTCTGGGGTATAGACTATAACACTACACCAGAAGAGAATGGCCTTGAGTTACTATAGAACTTAAGAACAGGGCATCTACATCCCCGCTCAGCTCTAGTGGGGATAAATCTTCCAGTTAGAACACAGCGTAGTAGATTTGAGTGAAAGGAAAGTCACATGGCAAGATGGGAAGCTGGATGATATGGGGGCCAGGCTTGCTCTATTTATACAGCTCATTTTTACAGGAATTAGTTCACTCTGTGAGATCAGTGTTAGTGCTTCTCACAGTTGCACCCCCTCTTACCTATCTTGTATTTGGTTCCGTCTCTTAAGGATTCCAATACTTATCAATATTACCACACTGGTGGCATGTGGACCTTTGGGGGACCTCTCAAGCCATATTGTCAGTACACCATGGAAAGGTGTGCTGTGCATTCTCCCCGCCATCCTGGTCCCAGTGCCACATCAGTCCCAAATGAACATACAGGATGCTATATTAATTATGAAGCTGCTGGCCGTTTGCTATGGTTTCTTAATGAATAGCTCAGACTTAATTATTAACCCATAATTACTAATATATATATTTTTATAAGGTCTTATCTTACCGAGGACACAGCCTCATGTGTCCTCTCTTCCCGGGACCACATGGCAACCTCCACTCTTGACTACATTTCCCAGCATCCTCCTAGACTCCTAGTCCCATCTATCTTGCTTCCCTATTGGAAAATAGTGCTTTATTTATCAACCAATAGTACAACACAGAAAGGTCTAGTAGAATCATGATACCTTCTTCTGCCACAGGGCATCTGTCACTATACATAGGTTTTATTAATGGAACTTTTAAGTGATCATGGTTTTTTTTCATTGTCACCAGAGTTTTCTTGATGGGGCTTCTTGTTCAAGTCCTCTGTGTGTTCTGAAGAGACCGTATCAGTCGTTTCCTTCCTACAGCAGGGTGATGGGAACCACAGGTCCTTGGGGTGCTTCTTGGTGAAATGTGTATGCGACAACTATTTCTTTTATAAAACCTCCAGGGTGTTAGTACAAACAGTCAGAGATGGACACACACCCACACACAGAGAGATAGAGAGAGAGACAGACAGACAGACAGAGAGTGAGACAGAGAGGCAGAGAGAGACAGAGATAGAATAGTTGATAAAAGGGAGGAAAGAAAGACAGACCTAAAAGGTAATACGGAAAGAACTTCTTGAATGTGATGCCCATCATAAAGAGAAGATGGGGAAGTTGGCACAGTCAGACATTGCTAGAGGAAATATAAATCTTTATGGACTTCCTTAAGAGCTATGTGGTATAGAGAGCAAACACATGAATGCATGCCCAACTTTTAAACCACACATTTTTACATTTTATATAGAAATATAAATTTAGCCATTGTACATGCGTGCAAAGATTTAATTACATGAAAGTTAAGGCAGCATTTTTCTTATAATGATGGTGAATAGGAAACAATAATCACCTACCAATGTGGGACACTTTATGGACCACTCAAAAAATGTTCTTCTGTCTTTAACTATCATATTGTAGAATATTTCATGACATAAAAAATATTAACAGTGCTGGGGATGTGACTTGCTTAGTGTGGATGAGACCCTGGCTTCCATCCCCCATGCTACATAAAATCAGATGTGGCAACATATGCTTGTAATTACATCACTGGGAAATGGAGGCAGGAGAATCAAAAATCATATGCATAACAAGTTTTAACTCAGCCTAGATACATGAGACCTTATCTCAAATTAATGTTGTTGATCAAATAAACTTATAAATACAATATGTGTGCTGATTAAGTAACAATACAAAATATTAGGTTTTATTAATAATGTTTGTATTATTGTCCATTCCTTTTCTTTCTCCTTTCTTTCTTCCTATGTAAAATGTTTAAAAACGAAGGAAAGTAAGTTTCTACTGTTGTTGGTAGAGCCCATCAGGACTTCTTTTTTTTTTTGGTTTTATGAGACAGGGTTTTGGAGGCTGTTGGTCCAGCCTGACCTCGAACTCACAGAGATCTGCCTGCCTCTGCCTCCCGAGTGCTTGGATTAAAGGCGTGTGCCACCACCGCCCAGCCCATCAGGACTTCTATGGCAGGTGATGACACACGTATGAGCAAGTCTAATACCAAATATGGAACTGGCCATGTAGAGAAACTAGACATTCATGTTTAGCAAATAAATGCTTTCTAACATTTATTCTAAATGTGTTTACATACTTAGATCACAAATGATTATAAAAAGGGATTTGGGCCGCACTGAGGTCCCTGCTGGAGACAAAAACAACTCTGCCCTTTGCTCAGGCAGAGTGGGTGACAACATACAGAAAGAGATGCCTGAGGGGTTCCCTTGAGCCTATGTGGATGTTGTCAACATCAGCACAAGAGCACCCAGAAACTAGAGGTCTTGAAAAGCCTCCCTGCAAAGCAAAGGTGATGACTGCAGTCTTCCAACCGTTATCCTATAGAAGATGAAAGTCTGTGTTTAAGGCTGGATGTGAATATGTGGCATACTTAGGAAACCTGTGTGGTGCATCATTGCATACCCAGTCCCTGCCTCCTGGCCTTTCTTTTGCTGCCTCTCTGAATGGTACCTGGCCCCAGGGATTCTAGAAAAAAAATGAACCTGTTAAAAGTTACCACATGGACAGAAGACAAAAGTATCTCTATACGTCTACCTCCCTAGGTCTAGGGAGATAGCTCATTTGGTTACTGCTTTCCATGCAAACGTTAAGGACCTGAGTTCAAATCCCAGTGCCCACATTAAAAAAGAAAACCTGTTGCTGGGGAGACAAAGACAGGTGGATTTGTGGGGTTTTGCCTGCCAGCCAGTCTAGACTGCTTGGTAAGTTCCAAGTTAATGAGAGACTCTGCAACCCCCCAAAGGTAGACAATGCCTGAATAATATCTGTGATTGTCCTTGGGCCTATGCTTCATACACACACACACACACACACACACACACACACACACACAGAGAGAGAGAGAGAGAGAGAGAGAGAGAGAGAGAGAGAGAGAGAGAGAGAGTGAGAACCTGCTTATCCAATCAGAAATGTATTACATGTAGTTCATTACAGTCATGTCAACATTTGTCTGTCTTTGTAAGCTCCAACTGATGGGATGAGCAGACACGTGCACCTTGGGAAATCAATCATGGCTGAATTATCTAAAGTTTCTAAAGAAATCAGTACAATTATGTCCCAGAGCACAGCAAATTCATTCCCAAAAGATGGAGGTTCGATCTTCTGAAATTCTTACCACAATGTTCATATTGACAGTGGACATGGCTTAGTAAATATTTCAATCACTCCTTCTTGAGGCATTATCCCTAGACTTACATACTAATACTGAATGAGTTCTCTAAGATGATTAATCTTAATTTCTTCTCAGATCCTCACTGAAGCCAGGAGCCCCTTGTTAAATTCAGTTTTGTATGCTAAAACTAAGCGAAGATCAGCAAAATGAATGTATACAAAAGTTATTTATTCTGAATTTTCTGTAGTGAGAGTTAGCCACCATCACTTGTGTTTGGGCAGAAATTCAAAGTCAGTCATAAAAGTGTGAAACTAGAAGCTTAAAGTATCTCCTGACTAGGGACTGTTAGCATAGGATGCTGTAGGCAGGTTGGGACACAATTAGTGTACCTGTCATTTAATGAAGTCCTGACCATGTGTTGTCAGTTATTATACAGGACATTGTGTGGCTTCTGACATGGTTATTAGAGGTAGTATGCAACATTCTGTGAGTCTGACTTATAATAGGCTGCCTTTTTCCAGGTTGATAGATTCCCTGAGCAGATTGTGGGCCAGAGTTCTGCTGTTATATGTGGTCTGACCGTTGTTCGTTTGCATACCCAGTGTCTCAATATAGTAGTATGGCTGCCTGTAAACCCAGGCATGGACAGTTCCATCCATTGCCCTTGATCTTCCAGAATGCTGTGAATATATTCCTAAGTTTAGCCCAGTAGAGCCAGAAAAGCCCCTGAGACTCACACTACCAAATCTTATGTCTGCTGTAAATTTTCCTGCAACTGGAGAAATAGACTGAGGCAGAAATGCAAAAGAAACAAGTGACCACTGTTATTTCTACAAAACCCCAGTCATGACCCCCCTATTTTACCTGTAAACTTTAGTCTTTGAGACTGCTCTCACTGTGTCCAGGTTTAGGATTGTGTCATCCAATTAAATCTATTAGTGCTGCTGCAATGATGAGTTGGGCAACTTGCTGAAGGGCTTCATGATGTAATTTTCTACAGGAAAACTGCCCTGGATAGGACACCATGTGCAGAGCTAAGTGGTAAGTCTGGAAATTGTGGAGGTGCTGTTACATTCTGGGTGTGGGAGTTTAGATTTGAAGGATGTTGAAGTCCCTTGAAGGGAAATGAACCAGTCATTCTCCCTTTGAGTTTGTTAGAACAGGAAGAGATTGTCAATACTGAATTGATTTTCACATGTGGTTTGAAACCATCCCACTTCTATGGCTCTCAGCAACTTTTTCTTGAATAATAAATAAGTAAGGAAACTTCAGCAGTTCTGTCTTCCCATTCAGGTAGAAACACATCTTCTTGCATTACCCAAGGCTATTTCTTTTCTCTCTGAGATGCCTGAGATATTCTATGAATTCCATATCTCAAATAATTTCAAATTGGAATGAAGACAAACTAGTTTTTATCTCAGTCTAATCAGATAAGTGTCTGTGATGATATGCCTTCTTCTCAGGCCTGCCATTTTCTGTAATGTCAAGGATAACATTTCACTCTTGATGGGTACTAGGGAACTGCAGGCTGAAGATAATGTTCAAACAACTTCACAAGAGCTATGAAAAAAACAAAAATATGATGTATATTTTCACTGATGAAAAATATAGTGGAGAATGGGCATGTCCCATAGACTAGGCTGAAGTGAGAAGTCAGCAAGAAAACGTTATAAGAGGAGAAAATAATGCCATTATGTAAAATGTCAATTTCAATAACCAAAATAGTTTAATTTCCTTTTATAAAAAGAAAATATTAATTACATCCTTACTGTGAATGAACCTTGTTCTAAATAAATCTGGAAGGCTAAGTCTAAAAAGGTAAGCCAAAATCTTGGGATGATGTCTGCCTATAATCACAGCACCAGGGCAACTGAGACAGAAGGATAGAGAACTAGAGACCATCCTGTCCCTAAAAGCAAACAAGTCCAAGAATACCAAGAGCAAAAGATACTCCCCAAACCAGAGTAGATATTGCAGTGTTAATGTAAAAAAAGAAAACTCATGGTCAAAAGAATTGAAATGGAGCATAGGATATAATTTTAAACCAGAATATCTCCTGGCAGAGATGACAAAGAAAAGAGACTCACTCACATGGTTGGAAAAAGTAAGTTCTTCTGGCCCTGTTCTGTTATGTCAGTCATAAAAAGCTCCCTGCTAACATACTCCTCTTTAATTTATGCTCACTGTGCATGACTTCTACAGGCAAGATACAATTTGTCATCTTTAGGGATTGCTTTTCTTAAATGATTCTTCAAAAATGTCATTTCTTCTAATTTTCTATTGTTGCAAAACACATTGCCTCAGATACAAGGACTTTTACAAGAACATTTATTAATTCAAAGTTTTGTAAGCTAGAAGTCTGGCCTGGCTTGTATGAATTTCCTGGTTAAGGCTTTATAAATCTCTAATCAATGTGTCAGCTGAATCTCCTTCTAATCTGGATGCTGGGGCCCTGGGAGGTGGGTCATGGGCAGTGATGGAATTCACTTCCTTGAAGACACCTTCATTTTCCTGCTGTTGGTCAGCCTTCTGGACATAACCCTTTCTTTCACCTTTAGTGCTGGCTACTGCACCTCAAACTCTTCCTCTATTTCTCCTGCCACAGCCAGGGCACTGTCCTCATGATAAGATCAGGGTTCCCAACCCCCTGAATGTGGGTGTCAGTGAGGAGGTCTGGGCAGTCTATGGGGCCTCTGGTAGTAGATCAATATTTATCCTTAGTCTACAAATGGATTTTGGGAGCCCCTTCCCCCATGGAGGGATACTCTCTCAGCCTAAACACATGGGGGAGGACCTAAACCCTGCACCAAAGGCTATGACAGACTTTGAAGATCCCCCATGGAAGGCCTCACCCTCCCTGGGGAGCAGAAAGGGGATGAGATAGGGGACTGGTGGGGGGGATAGGGGATTAGTGGGGGGCAGGGGAGGAGGGGAGGTAGAGGGAGTTGGGATTGACATGTAAAAAAGATTGTTTCTAATTTAAATTTTAAAAAAAGAAAAGAAAATTCACTCATGATCAAAAAAAAAAAGATGAGGACTAGGGTTCCTACATAATATAATATAATCTCTTTTTTGATGAACTCAAAGTCAAGGAATTGGTGCTCTTAATTATGTCAGAAAAATGTCATTTGTCTCATGAGGTGATCTAACTACAGGGTCAATATCGCATCTGCATTATCGTCATATTCCCTTGGATTCTGGCAGGAGACCCAGAGGTGTCTCTGTAGATTTTTAGGATCCTCTCTGCTCCATTAGACAGAGGCTGAAATAGAGAAAATGGTCCTCCAGTCATCAAACCTGGGATTAATGTGTGTTTGAGTCAGAAATATCCCTGGAATTGTGAGTTGCATATCACTGCGTTGCATGAGTCAAAGAATACCTGGAATTGTGAGTTGCATATCACTGCGTTGCATAAGTCAAAGAATACCTCTGTTTAATCCAAGGAGATTGACTCAGCACTCTGTTGTTATCAAGAATGTGCTTGCCCAGTAACTACCCTAGAACTTTCTTCAGAAATCATTGGTGTTTCACGGAGAATTCCTAGACCTAACATCAAAGCCATTGCAGGGTAGGGTAGGGGTGGCAGTTTTTATTTCCTTTGGGCTTGTTTTCTTTCTCAACCCTGGTCAAGAGGCTTTCCAGCTTGTACTCGAGTCCTTCAACCCCATGGGCAATACTGAGGCAGCTTCAGGCTCAAATGCACACTTGTCTTCCTAATCAACCAGGAACCACCTGGACTGTCAATCTCTTACCCAGCTTCCCCGGTGAGCATCTGTGGGCAAAGGATAAATGCTCACCTTCACCAGTAGCAAAAGGGTGCCCAATTCCTCCCAGCTTCTTGCTCAAGGGGAGAGGAAAGTCCTTTATCAGGATTGAAGAGCAGGAAGAACAGAAAAGACTCAGCAAGGTTTCCTGAATTTCCTGGACTTCTCTTTTCCTACGAGCCTTATCACAGCTAAATTGTCTCATCCCTGCTACTGGCAAGCGGCAAGCTTCTAGAAAGCAAAGCCCCACTGGGGAGAAAAAGGAGAAATGGACGGCTCTTTAGAGCACTGGTGACAGCGGATATTTAGTCTTTAAATAATTAAGGATATAGCTTTTGTACGATATTAAGGAAGGCTCTAATCTACACTTGTGTTAGAGCATGTCATTACTATTCCACAAAATTAAATTTTTATCATGATAGTTATGGACATTTCTGCCAAGAAATTTTACTTATTGGCTAGATTAGATATTAAAATAAGGAAAATGATGAATTATGGAATACTAGATGTTGAATATTTAATAAGCCAATCCCATGTTGCCAGTGGAAGTTTCTGAAAGAATGCCTGTTGCATCCTAACACTGAATCGATACTAGTTAATGACAATGGCCTGAGGGCAAGTAGATGCCTAACTGGTTCACAATCCAAATTAGAAGCACAGCAGAAGCCCACTCAGATTTAAAATCATTCAACAGGAGAACTTTTGGCCATTTCCCAGAAGTTAGAGGAACAGGAAAGAAAACAGATGCCTTTGTCAGTTGATTCCTTCAGTAGTTTCTGGGCCATAAATATTGGCTCTAGCTCATAGGACTTTGTTTATAGGTCCCGCTATTTTTCTTTCACATTTTTATATTACTTTGAACAGTATGGGTTTTCTCCTCCTCCTTCTCTTCCTTCTCTTTCTCTTTTTCCTCATCCTGAGAAATGATTTTGACTCCCCAGTTTAGTATAACAGGAGGAAGAGCAGGGGAAGAAAGCAGAGTGGCTGCAGAGAAGGGAAATAAATAAATGAAGGGATGGAGCAAACAAGGGATAGGGAATTGCAAAGCAAGAAACAAGAGGAGGAAAAGTCAAGTAAGGATGGGGGAGGGAGGAGATGAGAGGGGTTGGAGAGATGGAGAGGATGGGTATGAATAAGAATATATTATTTCAAGATAACAGGTGGACTCCAACATTTTTATGTCTGATAAAGCATGCATACATTAGTATGTGGATCACTATGGGAGGTCCTTGTCTTTGAAGAACAGCAGTGGAAATATTATACAATCCTTGATTAAGCTATCAGTGCTTAGTTCATCAATTATGATGTAGGTACAGTTCAAAATCTATTTAAACTGGATTGACATAGACATGAGTTGACATACAGATGAATTGTCAGCCTTCCTAAAGTCTTGTCTCTTAGCTTGATAGAAAATTGGTAGGGGCTGGAGAGATGGCTCAGTGCTTGAGAACACAGACTGCTTTTCTTGAGAGCCCAGATTGAGTGCCCAGCACCCACTACTCATGACTATCTGTAAGTCCAGTTCCTGGGAATCTGATACCCTCATACAACACACATGCAGGCAAAGCACCAAATGCACATGAAATCAAAATAAATCATTAAAAACTTACAAGAAAAAGACATGTGGGCAATTCGAGAGGTGGGGAGAGTTTGGTAAAGAAATGCTATTTTAATGATAGGGAACTGCATGGAAGGTCCTGAGATAGGGCTCCTCTGGGAACTGGGCTCAAGCACCTGGGATAGCTAGGATGGGGATGGAAGGATGAGAAGGTGGACCTCTTTTCCTTGTATGTCATTAAATGATGTGAAAAGACCAATCTTAATTGTGGGTGGGACCATTCTCTCTCTCTCTCTCTCTCTCTCTCTCTCTCTCTCTCTCTCTCTCTCTCTCTCTCTCATTTCATTTTTTCCAGATTGTATTTTGAATCAGGAACCAAATAAGTTCTACTATTCTGATTGCTTGATATGAATGGTAAGCCCCTTTTAAAATGTTTATTTAGTTAGTATTAGGTGGAGCCTCTCTATGTACTCTAGATTAGTCTCAAGCTCAGTCTTCCCACCTCAGCCTCCTGAATGCTAGGGAAGTCCATCATGCCACACTAGGCAGGAGATCTTTCAGTGCCTTCTGGGGTCTGTGGAATTCTGAGTAAAGGGTAGTCAAGTCATATTCATCTGTGCATTTGGCACTGGGGAGACACAGATACAATGATGACAAGAATGAGTGTTGGTAGTTCCCTGGGAGTTGATTTCTGGGTCCTAAACTGCCTAGAACTAGTTTGGCCTCCATATTCCGAAGGGACCAAGACCCTTCTCTGCTCCTCCCCTCCCCCACACTGCACAGTTCCATCCCCGAGTCTTTTGTCATAGGAGGAAAGCAGTGCTCAGCATCTGGGCCTGGAACCGAGCCTGTGGCTGCTCAACTTGTTCATCCCATTTGCTGAATGCCTCTACTGTTTGGCAGGCATAGAGGTAGCCTTACAGGGAGATCATATTCGAGGACTGGGATTTTCTCTTGCTCTTTTTTAGTCAAACTTAATTATGAGCAGAGGTGGGCAGTCAAAACAGCAGTCACTGCTATTTCACCTTAACTGATTCTCTGCACTACCTGCCCTTGTCTCCCCTTGCTTAGGTTAGGCTAGCCAGCCAGTGCAACTTCAAATCCTTAGCACACAGCCTTCCTTCCGAAGTCTGGGCAGACTGTCACTCTCGCTGCATCCTGGGAAATGTAGTTTATTTAATCAGTAATCAGAAGAGGAGCAATCAGGTTAGGAAGGCTGGAGAAACCCCCACCTTACCCTGACTCCGCCTCCTCTATTGGCCCCTCCCAGGTTGCTTAGGAGACAGGAGACGCAGAATCTTGGTCCTTGTTACGCAGAGCTGGACTGGTGCTGAGGGAAGTCCAACCCAGTCTGTTCTCAGCTCAAGCGCAGGCATGGGCACTTTTACTAGCGAGTGTCGTGACTGTTTCGACAATAAAGACCAGTGGTATGAGATTGGACCCACGGACTTGCTGGAGCGCAAGGGCTCCCTAACTCTCCGCTCTCATCACAAGAAATACTCGAAGCCAGTGTTGGTGTGTTCCTGGTGAGCCAAACAGTCGCCGCCATTCATGGGTTCTAGCTAGGGAGGGAGGAAAGGATAAGAATCCATCAGGAGGCAGGAAAAGTAACAGTAATAGGAAACAGTGGAGAAGAGAAATTGGGAAGAGGAGAAAATCAAAGAAAAGGAGTGGGAAGAGGTAAGAAGGATGATCAAGAGAAAAGTGGCACAGAGAAGAGGGGAAACAGACCTTCCACACAGAGCAGTGGCCATGTCAAAGTAAGCTAGAACTCTCCAGGACTGCTCCCAGCACACCAGGACCTGCCCCAGCCAGTGCTCTGGCGAGGGAGTTTAGCTGTCTACACAGGGGAAAGGAGTGGGAGTCACTTAACAGGCTTGAACGTCACTCCCTAGACGCGATGCTTACTTGTAAACGGAAGTCCTATTAGAAAGCCAGGCCCAACTGGCAAGAGGCAAAGGTCCCTGCACAGGACCAGCGCTGCCAATGTTTGGGGAGGGCGACACACTTGAGAACAGTTCCTCAGGATCCGTCAGACTGTCATTCATGAAGACCATTCCAGTCACAGGTAGCAAAATTTAGTCTCTCCTTGCATAAAGCCAGTGCAGTTTGTTTGGTGTATAGCTGCTTATTTTTTTAATTACTTGGTCACACTTAAAATTCACATAAAATCCAGGGGTTTGTGTTCTCTGGGAAAATTGGAAGGCCTGGAGGACTTCCTTCTAAGTCCATTTTCTTCTGATGATGGTAGAATTCACTAATTCACTCTCTCTCTCTCTCTCTCTCTCTCTCTCTCTCTCTCTCTCTCTGTGTGTGTGTCTGTCTCTCTGTTTCTGTCTCTCTCACTGTCTCTGTTTTTCTGTCTCTGTCTCTCTGTCTCTGTCTCTCTCTCATTTAAAGTGCAAAGTAGCCAATAATCACAATGTCTCTGGAGAAAAGGGGATAATTTTTTTGAGTGGTGGGATTTTTAAATGTAATTGGCTGTCATAGGGAGTGGCACTATTAGGAAATATGGCTTTGTTGGAGTAGGTTTGGCCTTGTTGGAGGAAGTGTATCACTGGGGAAGCCTTTGGGTTTCTTTTGCTTAAGTAAGATTCACTCAGTGTGACACTCAGTTGACTTCCTGTTGCCTGCAAGATACAGCCCTTTCAGCCTCCCTTCAGCACCATGTCTCCCTGCCGGTCACCAGTCCCACAATGATGATAATGGACTAAACCTTCGAAGTATAAGCCAGACACCCGAAATATATGTTTTCCTCCATAAGAGTTGTTATGGTCATTGCGTCCCTTCACAGCAATTGAGCCCTAACTAAGATGGGGGCAGGTGGTCAAGTTTTTTGCAGTAATTTTTCTCAGAATAGCTGTAATATTGGGGTGAAGTGGGAAGACAGAAATGGAGAGAAGTCACAAATCTCATTTACTTTATGCTTTTGCCTTTGATGAAGGATGAATGACTTTAGGTATGGTTGGACTTCTGCACCGTTTGTACCATTTCTGTTCTGCAGAAGTTTAAAAGCCTGTCTACTCCCTATATTTCCAAAGCATGCTCTTTCTGCCTTTATTTCTCATTTCAAAGTGTATTCTCACCTACACTGAACTCACTGTGAGACATTATATATGCACAAAGTCCAAAGCTACCCAGGGAAACACTCTTTTTCAACAACCAAATTTATTATGGAAACAGACTTCTTCACATTGATGGTGTCTTTGCTAATGACAGGGGTGGAGTCCTAAATACCATCGTTTGTCTCCATACATATTTTATGGCCATTAAGCAAAACACTTGTTATGTTCCAAGAATGTGCATCATAATAGATATTGCCTCTGTCAGTTATGGATGAGAAAGGGTTTCAATGGGACAATGCTTCTGCTCCTGTTTGCATTACTGCTACTTTGTAGCTAACTTGTAAGATGCATGGGTATCAATAGCAGAGCAGAAATGTAAAAGGTATGGGGGCCTGAAGAGAAAGAAGGGTGTGTGGGGGGACTGTAAGTCATCAGCCATTCCTGAACATGTGTAGGGCTTTCCTTTGGTTCACAGAGGAGAATTAAATTCAACTCAGCGAATATTTATGTGTCATAAACTTTGCTACACATTAGGATGCAGAAAGAGAAACAAAGTTCACTGAGATAATTTTTGTAAAGCATTTTGTCTTCCTTAGGGTTTCTATTGCTATGAAGAACTGAAACACGGAGGCAGGAGCTGATGGATAGACCATGAAGTGCTGCTGCTTACTGGCTTGCTCCTCATGGCTTGCTTAACCTGCTTTCTGTTAGAAATCAGGACCACTAGCCTAGGAATGGCACTACCCACAGTGGGCTTGGTCCTCCTACATCAATCACTAATAGAGAAAATGCCCTACAGGCTTGTGTACAGCTTGATTTTATGGAGGGTTGTTTTTTTTTGTCAATTGAGGCTCCTTCCTGTCTGATGACTATGCTTTGTGTCAAGCTGACATAAAATTAGCCAGTACACACTGTGTCTAGGATGGTCAGTAATACCCGACAATCAACATTATGTAGTATAGCACAAGAAAAAAAATGATGAACTTGGTCTCTAGAATTTAATGACAGCCCCATGACTGTGTGATGTGACAAGTGATTTGACAGTACCAGGACCAGTGCCATACAGGAACACCTATAAAACAAGGCTATACATTGTGGCTAGAAGGTCACAGGAACCTGAACCTGTTTCCTCTGCGAGAGATGCTCATGAATGGTTTGAAATCTCTATAGAACATGCACTAATGAGAATCTACTGTAAAGATTCAGAAACGGTGGCATCTCCTAAAGCTGGCCACACCCTGCTGTCTTTTCACAAAACCAACCTGTCATTTAATATCTATGCTGGCAAGTCAGCATAAAGTTGAGTGTAAACTTATGAAAGAACAATGTCAGCAAACCCATGATTGTTAGCTATTGATTGCCTTATGACACATTTAAACTTTTCTAATTATATTTAGCAGTGGTTTTTAAATTTAATTTTTAAACATCTAAGGGAGTGCTCCATCAGGGACCTTTTATATTGCAGGCAGAAATGAAGTATGTAACTAGGAGACATTCTGATGTACTCTTCATTGTTTTTTAAACATGGGGATTTTCCCTGCATCTTTCTATCTGGCATGTAGTAGAAGTCTGTTTGACCTCACGGAACATATTCAAAATAATTGTATATGGCAGACCTGATAAAGGATGGGAGGTGATGGATACCTAAGACATTGTCTAAGATGCACCTCTTCCTTGAGCTAGAGTGGTTATTTATAGAACCCATCACCTTTGTCACCTCTTCCTTGAGCTAGAGTGGTAATAGATAGAACCCATCACCTTTGTCATAGCCTGTCTCTAGAAGTCATCTTTGCTTACTCCTTTCTGTAACATTTATGGAACCATATTGTGAGATGTTTCCATTAGAAATGAACTGAGAGAAAACTATCTTGGGATATCTTCCCACTAGCCGGAAAAATAAGAAACAACAAATTCTACTTTTAATAAATTGTCTCATGTGAGGTGAGTTTGTTCAATCATTCACTCATTCACTCCTCATTCATTCATTTGTTTTCTTCTGTTCCTTAGTCAAACTGACAAGCAGTAACAAATGATGATAATTTAAAGGGAAGAAATATTCATCCAGATCTCCATGGAGACTGATCCTGTTCCAGTCTCCATGGCAATATCTAGTTTTAAGAACTCAGATTAATTTTATGCATTTGTAATTTTAATTGTTTTTCTTTCTTGCCTAAGTCTCAAATTAAAGACCTTGAGGGTTACACATTTCCATGCCACTCCCCTACCTCATAATAGGAAGAAAATGAAAATGAAAGTGAAGGAGGGAAAGCCAGATGTAATCCTTGTGGGGACAGGGAATCTCCTCATTTTAAAGATTTTTACAAAAGCTAATTTGGGCATAGATAATAAATTACAGGTAACAGGAAAATTAATATCTCTCTGATACTCTTAGATGGTTGTACCACTGTTTCTGGAGCAGGAGTGCATGTGTATATACGTAGGCCCTCCCCTGAAGATGGAGAGCCATTCCAAAGCACTAGACCATGTTTGTTTGTGCACTTAAATAGAAAACAGAATGCCTGGATTCCTTAATTTAATGGGTCATTCTTTTTGTGTTTAATCAGTGATTTTTTGGGGTGCTGACCTGGAAGGATTTAGAGTCCTCACATCACCAAGGGCCAAACTAGAGTTATGTAAAGCTGTACTGGCCAACAAAACCTGCACCCCCTACCCTATGCATCTCCATTACACAAGAGGATGAAAAAGCAAAGGAGAACGAGCCCTCCCTAAGCATGTACTGTAGCTTTTAAGTCACTGAAATTCATAAGGACATCTTCTTCTGTTATGCCCCCAACTTTGACATAGACCCAGTACCTCAAGAGAAAGCTTATTAACTCTTTACTGAAGATTTGAAAAGATCCAGGCATATGGTTTCCATGCATGAAGTATATAATTTTAACTCAAGTAAGGAGGCATTAATGGGACTTTTTGGTCACTGGTACAGAGAAGACCAAGTCCTGGAACATGGGATGACAACACAGAGAGAGACCAATAGATGTTTACCACATAAATTAGCAAATTGTTGTGAAGCATTCACCAGGAAAGACTAATTGGGCATGGGCTTAAGCCAATAGAATGTCTTTACTAGCCAGTCACCTACTACATTGGGTGTCTGGGACCCCAAATGCAATCTGGACCCTTTTTCCTGGTGCTCTTTTAAGTACAAAAACCACATCCCAGTTGACACATCTCAATTATAAGAAGAGTTAGCCAGAAGAGGAACTGTAGAAGCCTAAAAGCAACTTAGCCCAATTATGGACTTTCCCAGATCTATGAACTTAGATGAATTAGATCTTAGCTCTCATTTTGGTTGGTTTTGCTTCCCATGTGCTATATTCTAAGGCCTGAATTGTACTTCCATCATGCTGCCAGTTGTGTTAAGGTCTGGGAAACTGTTAGAAAAGGAGCAGGTAGAGAGGAGACAGAAGGAAATCCAATAGACATGGAATGCTAGCACTCCAGTATGGTGGTTTTAACATGAATGGCTTCTCTAAGGTTATATATTTGAATGTTTGGTTCCCAGATTTGTTTGCAAGGATTAGGAAGTATGACCTTGTTGGGGGTAGATTTTGAAGTTTCAAAAGCCCCCACAAGGTCCAGTCTTGCTCTCTTTGCTGCGTACTTGCAGCTCTCAGCTGATGCTTCTGCGCCAAACTTGTCTTCCTGCTGCCATGCTGTCTGCCATGATAGTCATGTATTCGCACTCTGGAACTCTAAGAAAGCCCCTAATCAAGTGATTTCTTTTATAAGTTGCCTAGGTCATGGTGTCTCTTCACGGCAATAGAAAAGTAACTAATACAAGCTACATATCATTGCTGTAGCTTTTTGTACCCCTTCCAAAACTCTAAATTTTCAAAAACTTGCTAGAATATTCTTCTTCCTGAAATAAAGAATAGCAAACTTTCGAGAAATCTGTCCTGCTTAGATTATTGTTGGAAATTTAGTCTCCTGAATCATATTTTCATAAGATCCTGAGATAAGAGCTATTATAGTATAGCACAAATCCTTAATAAAATGAATTGATTTTCATAGCTAATCCAGTTCAACAGGATAAAATTGAAACGTGTTAGTCAGTTTCCGTATAAGTGAATTTGGAAGAACATAACACACCAGACATTCATGACAGTTAATCATCTAATAATGATTCGCTCTAGAATCAGCTATGAAGCATGCTCTAGACTGGGCATGTCTGTCAGGGCTTTTTCAGAGAGGGGAAGGATAGGGTGGGGGAGTGGATGGACCCTGCCTTTGAGCTACACCATTCCATAAGCTGGATGAAGGACCAAATAAAAAGGGAGTGAGCAAAATGCTAGTATTCTTTCCTTTGTCTTCTGATTGTTGTACTGTGGATAGTAGTACTTGTGGCCATGTCTTTCCTACCCTGCTGGTAGGGTTAGGGATAGATGCCCAAATAGTTACTTCCTGGTTTAGGTTGCTTTTTTTTCCAGTCTTTGGTCACATAGAAGAGTAATGCAATGGAAGAGAATTAAAAATCAGGGACTGAGATTGTGCCAGTCTCGTGGTTGCAATACCTGACATACCATCAGGAAATGGTGGATCCTAAGGAGATTTTGAGTTAAAATAGGGACAAGCATTTATACTGTAAAGAACTATTTTTATTTCTTATAAATGTTCAAATTAAAATATCACATGTGCATTTATTATAATGTAAAGTAGACTGAGGACATGGAAATATATTCACTTTCTAGTGGGTAACAAAATTCAAAATTCGCATCCTGGTGAGTATGGTGACACATGCCTGCAATCCTAGCACCTGGCACTCTGAGGCAGGAAGACTGAGTTCTTGGTCTCTCTGGGCTACACACAGAGACAATTGTTTCAAAAAAGAAAGTAAAATTTTGCATATGATCCAGATGCATATAATAAAATTTATTTTCCACAATTGATCCTCAGCTGTTGGCTTCTACAGAAGAATTTGAACATGCCAGTTAAAGCTCATCTCTGCCTTTCTAACTTTAAATGGCTTATTTTAGGTTAAAATAGTCAATTTCGGAACAGTGCCCACTCTTTCCAGGTCCTCCCTCCTCCACATTCTCCTCCTTCCTGTTCCATTTGTGTGCATCGAGGGAGTAGGTTATGTGACAGATGCTGGTGGAGGTGGGTTTGCCTTCCAGAACTGTGTAGACATCCTTGTCCTTGTTCTCCCCATTCTTGCCCCACTCCTCTGCGTGCTGCTGGGGAATTTGTTATTTTTTGAAGACTTGGTATGTCTGCTTGCAGTGATATTCCCACCCTGGCTCTTGCTGGTTCTGCAGATCCCTGTGTCAGGCTCATTCTGTCTGGCTCCTGAAGTAGATCACTCCATAGTCACTGGTGGGCTACTTTATCCCTCAACATGGTCACTGACAGCTCAGATTCCATCTAGGTGCACTGTACACGCTCTATTGTGCTATCTTTTCTCATCATGGCCACTAACTATGTGACAGAAACAAATTAAGGAGGGAGGGAAGGATTTATGTTGGTCCACGATTCAGAATGTACTGTTTGCGAAGACATAGTGACTGCAGATTCGAGCATGAGGCACAGCTTTTTTACATTTGAGGAAGCCCAACACATTACACCTATGATGATCTACTTCCTCTAGCTTTGCCTCACCTAAAGTTCCCACAACTTCCTACAACTTCTCCAGTAGCCTGGGACTACCTGGTCAAAAACACAAGTCTGTGGGAGACATTTCACATTCAAGCTCTAACAACTGATTTGCCCAGGCTAGCCTCCTCCTGTTTGCCTACATATATCAAAGCCTCTCATCCAATTTCTCTGGTTCCTCTTTGGAAGGCCAATTTTAAGGTAACTCTATTTGGGAACCTCCAGCTTAAGAAATTAGTTTCTAGTTCAACAATGCTGACTTTTGACTGTCTCACTCAGGACTAAAATTTTTAATTTATTGTGTCAGAAATTAATCAGCAATGTTTTATTGCTTATCATATTTCTGGGGAAAGAATATTGATTCATCCCAAGGTATATGTGGATGTCCCTGATTTGTCAGAGTATAAGCTATTTTAAAGGTCACTCAGCAATGCATGAAGACTAGTTCTGGGCAAAATAAGGTCTTCATAAGAAAGTGTGAAAAAGATGTTTGGGTGGAACTAAATAAGTTATCATGCTGTGTGAAATAAGGCAGACTCAAAAACTAACTTCTACATGTTCTCACATTTGTGGAATTTTTTAAATAATAAAAAAGAATTGAAAACACAGTGGAGAGATAGTTGGACACAAGACAGAGATCAATAGGAAAGGAAGGAATGTCCAGAGAAAGAGATGAGCGCAAGGTGACCAAAGTGCTTGACATACATGGATGAAAATGTCATGATAAAAGTTCCTTATTTTGTACAACCAGTGTATACTAATTAAACAAACAAGATGGTCATACTTTAGAGCCTTTCTCTGTTTAAAATATACACGAATCTTCATCAGAAGAATGTCAGTTATAAGCTACAGCAAAGTATGTATTACAGACTGTCTGGCCTCTCTCTGTCTCTGCTACTTCTACATTCCAATAAATGCTATGTATTGTTTTCATAGTGAGACCGAGTAAGAGTCCTTTTAAAATTGA
This sequence comes from Mesocricetus auratus, assembly GCF_017639785.1. NCBI lineage: Eukaryota > Metazoa > Chordata > Mammalia > Rodentia > Cricetidae > Mesocricetus > Mesocricetus auratus. The sequence goes on from NW_024429182.1 coordinate 36,748,318, forward strand.
CAGCATTTTCTAGAGCTTTCTCTGTGAAGCACACATTCTCTAAGTGATCAGAATGTAGGCATAATACCTTTTTCAGACTCCGACTCACTCCAAATGGCTTGTTATGAATCTTTAAAAATATCTCTTTAATTGCTAGTTTTTGCTGGGTAAGAATCATGATACGCATGCACGTGGTCTCGCCACCCTTCCGTTCTTGTCTGTGTGCTGCCACGGTAGCTCCCACGCCACAGTTATTTTGAATCTAGTCTACGTTTTCATTCCTCAATATACTCATGCTGCCTCCCGTTGGTTTTTGAATGAAACAGTTTTTGGGGTGAAAAGTGCTGTTTTTTATTTCCTTTTCAAATGAAATTCAAGAGGTTCTTTCTTCTTTACCCTGGCTCCTATCTCTCCTCCCCAATGCTATTCTCTTTTATGAAATTCCAATCAAATGTTTTTTTTAATGTTTTCTAGTAAAGTGGGTTTTTTGTCTTTGTTTTTATAGATACTTTTTATTTTTAAATTTAAATTTAAATTAGAAACAAGGTTGCTTCACATGTCAATTCCAGGTCCCTCTCCCTTTCCCTCCCCTCCTCCCGCACCCTCCCACCAACCTCTCCAATATCCCCTCATTTCCCCAGGGAGGGTGAGTCTGTCATTTCATCCAGGGCAAGGCCTAGACCCTCCCCCAAGAGTTCAAGGTGAGAGTGTATCTCTCATTGTTGGATGGGAACCCAAAGTCCATTTGTATAACCAGGATGAATACTGATCTACTGCCCAAGGCTCAATAGATTAACTAGGCCTCCTCACTGACACCCAGATTCAGGGGGTCTTCATCAATCCCATGCTGGATTCCCAGCCATCAGTCTGGGATTCAATAGCTAACCCTTGTCAGGTTGGCTGTTTCTGGGGGTTAAACCAGCCAAGTCTTTACCTTTTGGTCATCAGTCCTTCCTCTCTGTCACTGGATTTCTTGAGTTCAGCTCAGTGCTTAGCCGTGGGAGTCTGCCTCTGCTTCCATCAGCCACTGAATGAAGGTTCTGTTTCCCAGACACTCTGGCCATGGGATTGTAGACTGGCAGTCCTCAGATCTACCTGGACCTCAAGCTCTATTATAGACCTGTAGTCCTGAAAACAGTTTGGTATTGGCATAAAATAGACAGAACAATGGAATTGAACTGAATACCCTGATATTAACCCGTACGTGTATGAACATCTGATCTTCAAACAAAGAAGCTAAAAATATACAATGGAAAAAGGAAAGCATCTTTAACAAATGGTGTTGGCATAACTGGATGCTGGCATGTAGAAGAATGTGGATAGATCCATGTCTATCGCCATGCACAAAACTTAAGTCCAAATGGATCAAAGACCTCAACATAAATCCAACCACACTGAACCTCTTAGAAGAGAAAGTGGGTGATACCCTTGAATGAATTGGTACGGGAGACAGCTTCCTGAACATAATACCAGTAGCACAGACAGTGAGATCAACAATTAATAAATGGGACCTCCTGAAACTGAGAAGCTTCTGTAAGACAAAGGACACAGTCAGCAAGACAAAAAGGCAGCCCAAAGAATGGGAAAAGATATTCACTAACCCCACATCTGACAGAGGGCTGATCTCCAAAATTTATAAAGAACTCAAGAACCAAGTCTCCAAAACACCAAAGGATCCAGTTAAAAAGTGGGCTACAGAACTAAATAGAGAATTCTCAATAGAGGAGTTTAAAATGGCTGAGAGGCACTTGAGAAAGTGCTCAACATCCTTAGCCATTTGGGAAATGCAAATCAAAACAACTCTGAGATACCATCTTACTCCTGTCAGAATGGCTAAAATAAAAAATATCAATGGCAATTTATGCTGCAGAGTATGTGGAGAAAGGGGAACACTCCTCCATTGCAGGTGGGAGTGCCAATTTGTACAGCCACTTTGGAAATCAGTATGGAGATTCCTCAGAAAAATGGGAATAAACCTACCACAAGACCCAGCAACTCCACTCTTAGTCATATATCCAAAAGATGCCCATTCATACAACAAGGATGTCTGTTCCACTATATTCATAGCAGCATTATTTGTAATAGCCAGAACTTGGAAGCAACCTAGATGCCCCTCAACCAAAGAGTGGATAGAGAAAATGTGGTAAATTTTAACAATGGAGTATTATTCAGCAGAAAAAAGAATGGAATCCTGAAATTTGCAGGAAAATGGATGACACTAGAAGAAACCATCCTGAGTGAGGTAACCCAGTCACAAAAAGAGAAACATGGCATGTACTCTCTCAAATGCTTTTTTTTCAAAAACAAATGGTTATAGAGTTCTGATCGTGCTACTGCATGACAGTGTGGTAGCTGGCATTTATGAAAGCACAACAATTTTGTAGGAAAAATTGTTAGGGTTTGAATATGAAATTGTCTGCCCCAGCCTTCAGGATTCTGTTTTAAACACTTCTCCACAGCACATAGTGCTGTTTTGGAAAGTTTGTGGCATCCCAGGTGAGACTTACCTGGAGGAAGTAGAATCCTGATGACTGACCCTTGTCCCTGCCCCCTTCCTGTCTTTCTCTTCATTTCCTGTCCACAGTGAGGTGAAGAAGCTCCTTCACACACAGTTCCTCCTGCCACAGTGTCTTGTCCCAGCATGTGGGTCAAGCAACCACAGACTGGAGCCTCTGGAACTGAGTAAAACACATACTCTGCCCTCCTTGAGTTGTTCATGTCAATGATTCTGCTACAGGGGCAAAAACAAAACAAAAAGCATCAAAACAACAACAAAAACAAAAATCAAAACAAAAAGAAAGCAAACAATGACAAACCCTTGAAAGGCAGAGCACAGACATTCTGTCGTGTGGATACACTTGAAATTAGAGCAATAATCACTGTGTAGAGATACCTCTGCCTCCAGAAAACTCCTTACTCTCATGATATCCTAGTTAAGCTGATTCTGGGATCCATGAGGTCCCCTCATCAAACTGATGTAATCTTTCAGTCTTAAGCCTGATTTCATCAAGCTTTACTGCCTTTTACACCGATAATGTCTTTCTAGATGAGGGTATTGGGGCAGAGGAAGGGGTGAGGAGAATGTGGGTCCTATGATAGTTTGATACAAAGAAGTTTAGGCTATGGACACACATGTAAATCCAGGCTCAGGCTTTTGAGACAGTCTCACTATGGAGCTCTGTCTGCCCTAAAACACACTCTGTAGATCATGCAGGACTTGGAGAGATCTGTCTGCCTCTGCCTCCAGAGTGCTGAGATTAAAGGCATGTACCACTACTCCAGGCTCAGACATTTTTTTTAAACAGCACTAGAGCTAGTATTAAGCAAGTATCTTTGCAATTCCCCTATTCTTAGTACCAGTTCACATGCTCACAAAGTTGTAAGACCAGTTATCTCTCTTTTGGTTATAAATGCCAAATAGCTTGCATTAAATTAAGCAAGGCGAATGGATATACTCAAGTATGGTTGGACTAGGATCTTAGGAACCCAGAGAAAAAGGGAAACTAGTTCCTAACTAATTTCTCTGCTCTTGATGCCTGTTATTTATCTTCTCAAGGAAGACTAGGGAAAGCATGACTGCCACAGTAGAAATTGATAATTTACACCTGTATCTCCAAAAGAGAGTCTGGCTTTAAGGTCTTTTCAGCTCCAAATTAAAGATCTGAAGTCAGTTGTATTTCCCTGGATCAAATGTCCTGTTAGGGTCATCTTTCTAAGTAAAATCAAATTGAAACCTGGTGCTTCTCCAGTCACCATGGAGACATGTACACAAGAGAAAGAAGATATGATGGACTTGAGATCCTAGGGACAGCTCCTATGTCAGAGAGAGATTCTGTATTACAAGCATTCATTTTTATAGCAAACTTAAAAAACACATTAATATATTAGATGTAATGAGCAGAAAGAGAAATCTTGTACATAGATTAGGTAAGAACATTTTTCTGGTGCTTTGAAAGAGTTATGAATAAATTTGAATATTATGATATGCTTTTGATAGACACTAATATTCCTTTGTTCTGTTCCTTTTAATTCATTTTGAAATACAATTATGCTTTAATTGTTATTAGTCACACTTCATATTTTCTTTTTCTGATTTGGGCTTTGGTGAATTAACAAAGATAACTGATTGGCAGGAATACAATATGCTTCTTTGGTAAATTATTAAATCCCTAATCAGATTGTTAAACTTTTGAATTAATATACTATTTATATCTAAATAAATTTTAGTAAAAATAATTTAGTTTCCTTACATAGAAAATATTGGGAAGATTATTTTGAAATTAAAATGTAACAATTTTTTCAACACAAGCTTTTAGTGGTGCAAGCCAGGGATCCTAGCATTCTGAGTCAGGAGGCCTGAAAGTCAGGGCCAGCCTGGGCTACAAAGTAAGACCTCTGAAGCAAGGGAGCAAACACACAAAAGCCACCCCCAAATATAACAACATCTCACCTCCCTCAAAAAAACAAAGCAAAAGACTACAACCAAAGCAAGTAAAAGTGACTTTTAAACATTTAGGAAAACTCCAAATTGCTCACCCAGAAGCCAGAAGTGTTAAATGAACTTAAAAAATAAAACTTTCTCCCAAATATGTTCTCCTTAGATGAAGCACTCTTTTGTGGGCATTTTAATTTAAAATATATTTACTAGGGTTGAGGCTATAACTTCTTGATAGAGGGTTTTCCTAACATGTACGGAGCCCCAGATTTGATTTGTAGCACTGAAAAAATAAGGTCAAAATATATTTGTTGCCACATGTGTCAAAGGCATGCGGCTGGTTCAGAACCTCACATTGACCATCCTCCCTGTCCTTAGGATGACAGGGACTATGAGGCAGGGAAGGCTAATTTAACAATTGCAATGCCTACAGCATGTGCTATAGTTAAAGCTAAAATAAGCAGGGTGTCCTGGTTATTAGACATGGATCAGAGTCCAGACCCTACCCACTGAGGTTTCTAGGTTCTGTGACTCAGAACAATGTGTTAGAACAGAGACACTGAGATAGTGATAGAAATAGACAGTTGATTAAGGAAAAGAAATGTTCTCTTGAGGGGCCAAATGACTTCTTGTGCTTTGCAGGCTATTTTCATAGTTCCTGCCTTGTGTTTATATACTGGGGTCTTTTCTACTTCATATTCTGTTATATAGCCCAGGTGGCAAAGGATTTATTTCATATGTCAGTCTCGCTACCTCTCGTGCTATATGCCTGCTCTGCTGTCACACTGGGAGTACTTAAAAGAAGCATAATATCTTGGGCCTGGTGGATGAGATAAAGCTACTCAGTGGAGACCATCTAGCCCCTACCATCCATAGAAGAACTAATGTATGGTATGCTAGTTCTCAATTTTAGCTGGTATTACTTCTTCCCCAAATATTTGGAAATAGGTGCAGGTATTTTTGTTGTGTTATGACTGCTGTCTTGTGTTGTACATGATTGTAAAACTGAGGACTATTGGTCCTAGGGATGACTGTGGCATCTTAATCTTTATCCATCTATATGATATCTCATATTCTTGGACCTACAGCCTGATGGGTGGAAACAGTATAGCTAGTGTGCATTTAGAGTTACCACACTGAGATTGACTAATTTTTATATGGTCACTCACAGAGTGAGAATAGTAGCAATGCTAGTCAATCTAGTAATTAATTCACTCCTGGCCAGGCAGTGTACCTTTCCTTGTTGTGTAAGAATCTTTCACTTTTAGAACTCCATAGTCCCTGGCCTCCTTGTAGGAATGCATGTTACAAACAGCCAATGGGCCATTGCAGGTTTTCTTCTGGGGTAAAATACTGTGGTCTTACACTAAGACCCTGAGAAAGATGTTGAATTATTTAAAAATTTGTGGGAGCTAATGAATGGGGTGGCTAAGCAGAGGTGATTTTTACCATGCTTAACAACCTGAACTCAGTCCCAGGAGCCTGTGTGTGCTAGTGTGTGACAACTGATTCTTCAAGGTTGCCCTCTGACCATAGGCATGTGCACTATGGCACATATGTATACATGCAACAAGTAAAATAAATGTATACATAATTAAATAGTGGCTGAATAGATGGCTCAGTGGTATGAGTGGTTCCTGCATAATTGGGAGACGCAGATTTTGGATCCCAGAACTCACATGAAAAGCTGGGCATCCTGTGCAAGCCTGTACCTGATCTTTGAGTGGAGTGAAGATGGGAGGATCTCTTCCAGACTAGCTGAGAAAACAGTAGTCCTGGCTTTAGGGAGAGATCCTGCCTCAAAGGAAAAGGTAGAAAATGACAGAGGGAGACGTGAAATGGTCTTTTCTGGCCTCTGTGTGCTTGCATAGCCCAATTGTGTAACACACACACACACACACACACACACACACACATGAATAAACATTAAAAGAAAAGAATTGTCTGGAGGATGTAGTTGGAACAGTGCTTGCCTGGCATGCACAAAATCCTAGGTTTGATACTCAGCAAGGAATAAAATTGGGTATAGCGTCACATGCCACAACTCTGGAGGTGAGGAAGGAAAGTTTAAGGTGATTATCTGGTACATAGGAAGTTTGAGCAGTCCTGGCCTTGCTTGCCTGAATCCAAAGATCAGGTATCTACATAGATGGCCCAACCTCTGCTTCTAGATATTCCTCAACCTTTAACCCCAAGCTTTTTTCCTCTTTATATAGTTGTTTTTTGCACCATAGAATGCGACTTGGTATGTTTCCAAGGTGCATTTCTTTATTTCTGCTTGATAATACTCCATAGTATTGGCATTGTGTCATTCCAGTTCCAATCTCCTTGTTTCTCTTTGATTCATTAGAAAGCAACCTCTGCATTTACTTTATTAATTTCTTTCCTTTTTATTTACATTAGAAACAAGATTATTTTATGTGTCAATCCCAGTTCCCTCTTCCTCCCCTCCTCTGTCCCCCCCACCGACCCCCTATCCCATCCCCTTTCTGCTCTCCAGGGAGGGTGAGGCCTTCTATGGGGATCTTCAAAGTCTGTCACATCATTTGGAGCAGGGCCTAGGCCTTCCCCCGTGTTTCTACGCACAGAGAGTATCCCTCTATGTGGATTGGGCTCCCAAAGTCCCATTTGTGTACTAGGGATAAATACCAGAGGCCCCATAGATTAACCAGAACTCCAAACTGGCATCCTAATTCAGGGGATCTGGAACAGTCCTATGCTGGTTTCCCAGCTATCAGTGTGGGTCCCATGAGCTCCCTCTTGTTCAGGCCAGCTGTTTCTGCAAGTTTCTCCAGTCTCGTCTTGACCCCTTTGCTCATCACTCCTCCCTCTCTGCAACTGGATTCCAGGAGTTCAGCTCAGTGTTTAGCTGTGGGTATCTGCTTCTGCTTCCATCAGCTACTGGAGGAAGGCTCTAGTCATCAATCTCATTATTGGAGAAGGGCATTTAAGGCAGTCTCTCTACTGATGATTGATTGTTAGGTGGAGTCAATCTTGTAGATCTCTGGACATTTCCCTAGTGCCAGATTTCTCTTTAAACCTATAATGACTCACTTTATTATGGAACCTCTTTTCTTGTTCTCCTCTATTTGTCCCCTGACTTGATCTTCCTGTTCTCTCATGTCCTCCTCTCCCCTCCTCTTCTTCCCTTCTCTTTCTTGTAATTCTCTCTCACCTCCCCCAAACTCCCAATTAGCTCAGGAGATCTTGTCCCTTTCCCCTTCTCTGAGGAACCACGTATGTCTCTCTTAGGGTCCTCCTTGTTTCCTAGCTTCTCTGGCAGTGTGGGTTTTATGCATGCGAATGCCTTTGTAGTTGAGGCACAGATGTTCAGAATTGAGACTTCATCTTGATGGATTTCTACTGTGATGAATATGAAATGACCTCCTTCATATCTTTTGATTGATTTTAGTTTAAAGTCAAATTTGTTAGATGTAATGAGAATTCTCCCCACCCTCCTGGTTCCAGAGCTGCATCAGTCCCAAATGAACATGCAGGATGCTATATTAATTATGAAGCTGTTGACCATTTTCTATGGCTTCTTGTTGGCTAGCTCTTTCTTAATTATTAACCCATATCTGCTAATCTGAATATTTTCACATCATCTTCTCTTACCAGAAAAGGGGTCCGGAACTCTTACTCATCTCTCGTCCTACATGGTAACTGACTGTGCCTCCTTTTCCCAGAATCCTACACCTCTCATAGTTCCATGTATCTTGCTTCACTATTAGCCAACATTGCTTTACTTATCAATCTATAAGATAAACAAATACACAGAAGGACTTCCTCCTTCATTTCCTTTTTTCTTTCTAAATAAAAAGAAAGCTTTAAACTTTAACATAGTCAAATTATATATAACAGAACATTTATCAAGTAAGAACTATAGTTATAATATTTAGTCCATTAACTTTTAGTAAGATTTAAAGAAAGTATTTTATCATCTATCTTATCTGTGTGAGTCTAAAGTCTTATATGTAGCTTATCTTTTATGATAACTGAGGAAAAGTATAATTATAACTATATGTCTTCAACTCCATCAAAGACCACAGAAGGATAATATATAAACGCTAAAATTGAGAGAGACATCTCGCTACCTGGACAGTCACTCGAAGTTTCTCTGTAATGTTGAGGCATCCACTTTCAGTCCGTAGGCCACAGTGTGTCTGGAGGACTTCTCAGCAAAGCAGAGAATTTTAAACTGCCTGCCTGTATTGGCAATTTGTCAGTTATTTTTCCGTGTCTTGTAGAATGTCTGGCAGACTCTTTCATGAAGCTTGTTTTGTAAGTTCATCGGTCACTTTCCTGTGGGTCCTGCATGTCCAGTTTATCAAACAGTTCAGGCAAGAGCAGTTTCTTGCCCAAATGGCTAATCTTGCCATGTTGAAAGCAAACTCTATAACTAGTTTCTTCGATGACCATCTTCCTCTCACACATAATTGGTGTGTCAGGAGCAGTTGTGTCTCACTGTCATGAAAAACTCTAAGCCATTTAAATGCCAAATATTCTGTAGGTCTTTGAAAGGTTTGAAGAATACAAGCTGTACAGAAACAGTATACAAGTGCCAAACCTATAGAGGAACCAAAAGCCCTAATCTTAAAATTGCTAACAGATGAACCTGTCTGGGTAGGGGAATGGCCTGTGACCTCTGAGAAGCTAGAGGCTTTAGAAAAACTGGTTCAGGAACAGCTAAATTCTGGACATATTGAGGAATCTACCATCCATGGAATTCCCCTGTAATTGTTATCAAAAAGAAATCTGGTAAATGGAGGATGCTTACAGACCTGAGAGCTGTCAATAAAATAATTCAGCCTATGGGCTCTCTACAGCCTGGGATTCCATTGCCTTCTCTGATACCTAAAGGATGCCCTATTATTGTCATTGATATAAAAGACTGCTTCTTCACTATACCTTTACAAGAAAAAGATAGGGAAAAATTTGTCTCCACAATTCCTACCTGTAACAATTCTCAACCCATTAGTAGATACCAATGGAAGGCTTTGCTACAGGGAATGTTAAATAGTTCTACTCTATACCAATATTTTGCACAACAATCTATGGAAGCAATTTGCAAACAATTTCCACAATCCATAATTTGCCATTATATGGATGATATACTTTTGGCTGATTTGAAGGAAGGAAGCTGGAAAAGAGGAGATTCTATTATTTAGGATATAAAATAGATCTATTAAAAATTAGACCACAAAAAGTACAGATCAGGAGAGACCATTACCATACTCTTAATGATCTTCAAAAACTACTAGGAGAGATTTCTCAACTACAGACAATTATTGGAGTAGAAGGGAATGATTTAAAACATCTAAAAATGGCCCTAAAAGGGGACAAGGACTTAAATAGCCCACGAATATTATCAGCTGAGTCTGAAAATAATTAGAATGGGTAGAAAAGAGAATACTAGAAGCACATGTGAACCGTGTGGATTCAAAACTAGACTGTATTCTGGTTATTCTACCATCTAGAGAATACCCCGCAGGGATTTTGATGCAAAGGCAAAGGCAAGATACCATATTAGAATGGATATTTCTGCCATGAAAACAGAATAAAAAACTGAAGACATATATAGAAAAGATCTCTGATTTGATTTTAAAAGGAAAATTAAGGCTTCTTCAACTAACTGGAAGGGACCCAACGGAAATTATAATACCTTTTACTAATGAGGAAATTTCCTCCTTATGGAAGGATAGTGAATATTGGCAAAGGGCTTGCAGTAAGTTTTTGGGAACAATTAGCAACAATTATCCTAAAACAGAGAATCAAATTCATAAAGAAAACCATTTGGATCCTTCAACGTAAAGAAGAGAGGATGGCTAGCCAAAAGAACCATTAAGAAGAAGAATCTGATATTTGGTATCAATGTCTAATTCTCTTAATTATATCCTTATAAAAATCTATTTCTCTTTATTTCCTAGTACTCTTTTAGTCCCAATTCACTTAAACCAATGCTGGCTTTGGAGTTGGATCTGGCTCTAAATCCAAGCATACTGTTAAAAAATAAAATTCAGAGTTTCTGTATCATATCAAGAAGCCAACTGATGTAAGACAGAAGAAAACAAAATCTAGGGACTGTCATTTGTCTATACTCAGTTCTTTCTCTGAAAACCTAATTTCCCTCATATTTATTATCTTTCTCATTGTTGCATTTCCCAGTATGCATACCTGTTGGGGAAGTCCTGTTATTTGCCTGTTATTTGTCAATAAAGCACTGTCTGGCCTATAGGGAATCTAGATAGGAGGGACTAGGAGTCCAGGAGGACTCTGGGAAGGAGAAACACAGGAGAGTCAAGATGTAATGCCATGGGGGTAGGAAGCCCGGAACCATTCTTCGGTAAGAGAAATACTTAGATTAACAATTATGGGGTAATCACTTAAGTCAGAGGTAGCCAGTAAGAAAGAAGCAAGGCCAACAGCTTCATAATTAAATACAGCGTCTTGTGTGTTTATTTGGGGACTACAATGCGGCAGAGCCCAGGCGGCTGGCGGGGGATAAACCAAAGCAGCTAGCAAGGAAAATCTGCCCTTTACACATACCTACAAAAGTTGAGATTTCTTTGTTGACATTAATGTTTAAGTCCTCCACAGAGAACAAAGAATTTCCCAACAACAATCCTCAAACACTAGGAAATAAAATGGGGCCCTACTTCATCAATTCCACCTGATCCAACTTGATGCATCTGAACTGACGATTACCACCCTGAAACTGGTTTGGTACTACATAGCTCTAGACAAATCCAGACTAACTAGCTGATATGGTGCACCTTCTTATTACACTCTATCCAGAACCTTAGACAAGAACTTCAATTAAGATAAGAACTTCAATCAAGCATCTCCCACCAAACAGATGGGTACAAATGTTGTAGCTAGCTCACTTGAGACTTTCAATACTCTAACATTTTCTACAGGATCCCATGAGGTTACTGTTGTCCCATTTCAGCAGGAAGTAATTTTGAGAATACTACACCCCATTTCCCTACTGTTGACATTAAAGGATAATTTACACTTGTTTAAAGGTTAGTTTTCAACTGTTTAGGGTTGGGATTGGAAGGAGATGTTCAGACTTGGGCATTTTTTTCAGATAAGTTTAGGGTTTAGATGGAATAGATATGCTTAGGATGGGATATAGGTAGATTATTATATATTGTGATTTATAATTTGTTTATCATAATTAGTCTTACTGTGCAAAGTCTAATTTCTGTTCATGATGTTGTGAGGCATAAATATCCTTATCATCTATGTATATATGCTTATGTTTGGGACATTTTGTATATTGACACACTTTAGTTTTGTTTCAAGCCTAAATCTTTTCTCTTTTTTTGGTGTTTCTAGACAGAGTTTCTGTGTATTGTTTTGGAGCCTGTTGTGGAACTCGCTCTATAGATCAGACTGGCTTTAAACTCATAGATATCCACCTGCCTCTGCCTCTGTCTCCCGAGTGGTGGGATTAAAGGCATGCACCACCAATGCCAGGCTCTTTTCTTTAAACTAAAAGGGGAATTGTAGGGAGAGATCTTACATATCTGTAGTGCTGACCATGCTTTGGGCATGGTCTCAGGCATGTAGAAGATGCAAGGGATAAAGAGCTAGAGGAAGGGGACTCACGTTTCCGGTCAGGTCTCGGAGAGCAGTGAGTGCTGACCTTGGGTTCTTGGATTCTCATGTAAGTGACTTCTCCCTAAATAAATATAATATAACATCCTTATCCTATGTAGGTTAATTTCCCTCAATGGTTAGATGTTAGGATTGCTACCCCTGCCTGTTTCTTGGGTTCATTTGATTGGAAAATCTTTTCCCAACCCTTAACTCTGAGGTTTCATCTGTCTTTAAAGTTGAGGTGTTTTTCTTGTATGTCTTTGTATCCATTCTGTTGGCCTGTGTCTTTTTATAGGTGAGTTAAGACCATTAACATTGGGGGATATTAATGGACATTAATTGCTCTTTCTTGTTTGTTTTGGATTTGTTGTTGTTGGTGAAATTGTGTGTGGATTTCCATCTTTTTTTTCTTTTGGCTATCGGTAAAGTGGGATTATCTATTATGCTTTTCTGGTTGTAGTTAACTTCCTTGGGTTGGAGTTTTCCTTCCAGAACTTTCTGTAGGGCTGAATTAGTGGATATGTATTGCTTAAATCTGGTTTTGTCATGGAATATTTTGTTTTCTCCATCTATGATGATTAAAAGCTTTGCTGGGTATAGTAGTCTGGGCTGGCATCCATAGTCTCTTAGTGTTGGTAGAATATGTATCCAGGACATTCTGGCTTTCATAGTTTCCATGGAGAAGTCAGGTGTGATTCTGATAGGTTTGCCTTTATATGTTACTTGGCCTTTTTCCTTGTCTGCTGTTAATACTCTTTCTTTATTCTGTATGTCTGGGGGTTTGATTACTATGTGGCAAGGGGACTTTTTTGTGGTTCACTGATGGGAGAAGTTCTGTCAATTAAGTACTGTTGGCCAATAGGGAAGCAGGATAGGTGGGAGTAGGAGTCTAGGAGGATTCTGGGAAATGTAGTGAAGAGACTGGTCGCCATGTGATCTCCCGGGTGGGATGGACATGGCAGGAGTGTGTCCTCAAAAAGATAAGTTCTTATAAAATATATATTAGTAATTGTGGGTTAATAATCAAGTCAGAGCTAAGAAACCAAGCAAAAGGCCAGCAGCTTCATAATTAATATAGCGTCCTGTGTGTTATTTGGGGGCTAAAAGTGACAACTGGACCCAGGCCGTGGGCAGGAAGACTAAATGTTACAGTCTACTCCATTTGCATAAGCTTTTTGTACTTTCATAGGCATGTCTTTCCTTAAGTTGGGAAAGTTTTCTTCTATGATTTTTTGAGTATATTTTCTGCACCTTTGAGGTGGATGTGTTCACCTTCTTCTATACTTATGATTCTTAGGCTTGGTCTTTTCACAGTGTACCATAATTACTGGATATTTTGTGTTAGGAATTTGTTGGACTTAAGATTTTCTTTGCTCAATGAATCTATTTCTCCTAGTGTATCTTCAATGCCTGAGATTGTCTCTTCCATCCCTTGTATTCTGTTGGTTATCTATAGTTCCTGATTATTTACTCAGCTTTTCTATTTCCAGAATTCCCCCAGTTTGTGTTTTCTTTATTGTCTCTATTTCAGTTTTCAGGTCTTGAACTATTTGAATTGTTCCCTTCATCTGTTTGATTGTTTTTCTTGGTTTTCCTTGCTTTCTTTAAGATATTTGTTGATTTCTTGTATTTTTGGTTTGTTTTTACTCCTATTTCCTTAAGGGATTTTCTCATATTCTCTTTGAGGGCCTCTATCATTTTCATGAAGTTATTTTTAAGGTCATTCTCTTCTGCTTCATCTGCGTTGGGATGTTCAGGTCTTGCTGGTATGGAGTCCCTAGACTCTGGTAGTGTTGTCTTGATTTTTCTATTGTTGAATGTGTTTTTATATTGTCTTCTTCCCATCCCTTCTTCCCGTGGGTGCAGGAGGAGTCTCTTTCTCTCCTGGGTATGTGTCCAAGGTTCCCTTCCAGTGGGTGCAAGCAGGCCCAATACTCTGATGGCTCTCCTCTTCCAGTGGATGGAGGTGGAACTAGCACCAGGGCCTTGGTCATCTCTGGGTGGGTTGGACTGCAGGGACGGGATCCTGTCCCCAGGTCTCAGGTGGCTCTGAGCTAGGCACAAGAACACTAATTTATTTCTTGGTTCTGCTCTTCCATTTTTTGAAATCTGGTGTTTTATTTTGAAACTTCTCCAATCATGTTTAGTGATATTAATATGTACTTAAAGCTTTGACATTTTCCCTGGGTACTGCCTTAGGTAGATCATATGCAATCTTGAGAGTGGTTTTTGCTGTTTAATTTTTTAAGGTCAGGTCTCATGTAGCTCATGAAGTCTTTGAACTTACTATGAAGACCAGGGGAACCTTGAATTTCTGACTCTACTGTCTCTACCTCCCCAGTGCTTGGACTGTAGCTGTGCACCACTACACTTGGCTAATGAGTGGAATTTTGTTTTTTATTTGTTTTTTTTTTTACTGTTTGTACTTGCAAAGCATTTAGCAGTTTAAGCTTGCATTGCTTTGACTTAAATAGTTTGATAAACTGTTTATACCCAGATCCTCAAAATATTAGTTAATTTTGTTTTATCATCTGTTGTTTGATAACTAGAGAATATAACCTAGTTTTAAAAAGAATGAAATATAGTTTCTTAACTGTTAGTAATACGTACTAAAGCTCTTTAGGAAGGTAATCAGGGAATGTTTCAGTTTTTTTGCTTATGTTCAATAGAAGGTTACCCACTTGACCAAGGAAGGGACCCAACTTCTAATTGTAGATCACATGTATCCAATCTAATTGTTATCACTAAATTATCTCCTAATTCTAGCTGTGTCTAGTTCTAAACACACTGAGAAAATATTTGGCAGCCTGACTGTTGTAACCTGCCATTTCTCTTTTCTTCCTTGATACAAGGCCACCCAGTTAGTTTCTAAAATTCATCTCATTGTCTTTTGAAAATGTCAGCAATGGCTGACTACTGTAAATTCATAAACAGAACCAACACTTTTCTGCTCCCCTTTCTGGTCATGGACACATAGTTTGACTTCCTTCTCTCTGTGACCATTGAATTAGCTGACCTTCATTCCTTGTCTTGTTTTCCTTGTAGATGTTGTGTGCTTTAGGTTTTTGTAACACTATGTGTCTCTCTACTTCTGCTTCTGGTTCTTTTGTTAGTTCAAGTTGGGATTAATATTTGATAACTAACACCCCTCATCTCAGTGACTTATCATATAAACATTTATTTCATGCTCTCCTAATAGCCTCAGTTTTTGGTGGGGTGGGAGTGAATCACTGCTTCCTCTGAGGCTGGTTACTTACTGGGGTTTAAAATCTCCTCCAAGTGCTACAAAATGGCAATGGGAAGTGGGCCATTTATGAGGTCAGGAGGCGCTTGATTGAATGGATTGATATTATCTTGACAGTGGCTCAGTTATAATGTAGGTATTCTCCATCTCCTTGTCCTTTTCAGACTCCTCCCTCTCTCTCTCTCTCGCTCACTCTTGCTCCCTCTCACTCTCTCCCTCATCCCAACTCCTGCCATGTGATGCCCTCTTCATGTTAGGACATAACAAGAAATCCTTCACCTTCAGCTTCCTGACTTCTCCACAAGAATTTTTTTCTTAAGTTACTCAGTTGGAGATATTCTGTTACAGCACCACTGAGCAGGCTCTACAACCCTCTAGAAAGACATCTCTCTGTGTGATAGGAGGAGAGTTGGATTTGAACCATGGTTTCCTCCTACTGTCATAGCCCCCAGACCATGTAATTTCTGCTCATAGTGTTTTCATTGGCCAGATTCAGTCAAATGCTACTACTAGGTGCAGGGTCTTGGACATCTCTTTAGTCTGTTTGTTTTTATCCTGTGTGTTGATTAGGCATAGTAATGGCTTTCATTTTGGCATTTTCACAGATACATGTAATGTGCTTCTACCATGCCCACCTCCTATTGCCCTCTCCTGTTCCACCTCACTCCTGCTAATCCACCTCCTCCTCCCACCTAGTCCCTCCTTTGCTTTCATGTCTTTATTACTTATTTTGATTTTGATGACCCAGTGCGTTTCGTTAGGGTTGCTTACTGGGTCCTGGTTGAAAGATTATTTACAGGAGCATTAAGTAGCCACTGATATTCAGGGAGTGGTGGAGCCTCTTAAGCCTACATCTCCCACCATGATATTGGGTATAGATCCTGGGAGTGGGGAGCTCAAAGACCTTTCTCTCTGATTCCAGGGATGTTGACAGGGCTAGCCTTATACAGGTCTTGTGCCTGTATCACAGCTGTTGTGGAGTCAGGAGTGTATCAGTGATGTTGCATTCTGGACAGTGTCTGGCATCTCTCTACTCCTTCCTCTGGCTTTTACATTCTTTCCACTCCATCTTCTGTGATCTTCTTGGAGCAGGTGATACATAAATCCTATTCATTGTTGAGTACTCAGCAGTCCTAGATTTTCATCCTGTAACCAGTTGGATGTGTGCAGTTATCCCTGCAGGCCTTGGAGTCCTGGAAAGAAGGAGAATGGCACTGGTGAGAACAATGTCTGTCACATATAGAAGACTGTCTTGTAAAAGTCCCATAGGTGGACTCTGGGATAGGCTTGTGTCCCTTCAACATTGGTACTTGCCCTATCACCCATGCTGAAGAGCAGTGCTGGAAAATGCTCTGAGCTCAGGCTTGACTCAGGTTCTTCTAGTGCGTGAGACAAAGTTAAATGTCTTCTATCTCGTGTTTTCCAGTGTTTACAGTGAAAGAGTCTATGGGCACAACTGTATGAAGAGTGATCTGGTCCAGACAGTGCTCTCTGCAGGTTCCCACCTATGAGCCACCTCATCACTGAGACCTTGTCTCGGTCTGAGTTAATATTGCTGTGATGAAACATCATGACAGAAGGAAGGTTAGAGAGGAAAAGGGTTTACTTGGCTTCCACATTGTAGTCCATTATTAAAGGGAGTCAAGACAGGAACACAGACAGAGCAGGAACCCGGAGACAGGAGCTGATGCAGTAGCTCTAGAGGATGCTTCCTGCTATCGTGCTCCCCATGGCTTGCTCAACATGCTTTTTCATAGAACCCAGAACCACTGGCTCAGCGATGACCCCACCCACAATGGACTAGGCCCTCCCACAGTTATCACTAATTAAGAAAATGTCCTATGGACTTGCCGGCAGCTTGATCTTATGGAAGCAGTTTCTCAGTTGAGGCTACCTCCTCTCAGATGCCTATGGCTTATGTTAAGTTGACATAAAAGTAGCCAACACAGACATCTTTCACATGACCCCTTCTCTGCCCATCTTGATTTTCACTGGGTTTTAAGTAGCCTACACATGGTATGATCTGGTGCTAATAGTTCCTTCTTCTGCCAAGATTTTAATTTCACTTTTAAGTTTCCCCCCCTTTTTTCTGTTTTTGAATGATTACTCATAAGTAAATGGAAAAATGTGCATTCTTTAGCTATGTTTATGATGAAACTGTTTTAAGCCTAGATCCTATTTACAAAGAAAATATCATTTCTTTGGTTTTGAATTTCTATTATGTTTTGGTTTTAAATTTCTATTATGTTGAGAAATCTAACTGACTCTCCAGGATAATTTTCTTTTAAAGCCTTAGATAGCAGAGGATTAGAAATAAAATAAATTGCATTGAAACCAAATAACCTTATTTATTCACTGTGTATAACACATGGAATCACAGAACTACACACTAAAATGGACATTAGAATCTCCTCATATGGCCATCTGATGTTTTCTAGAATGATAGTGAGATTAGAGGGGGAGGAGCTGTTTGCTTGTTTGTAGCATGAGGGATAACTAATTTCCATGTCACTTAATACTCTCTACAGCAGTGGTTCTCAACCTTTGTAATGCTGTGACCCTTTCATACAGTTTCTCATGTTGTGGTGATATCCAATCATAAAGTTATTTTTGTTGCCACCTCATAACTGCAATTTTGCTACTGTTAGAAATCATAATACAAATAGCTGATATATAGGATATATGACTCCCCCAAAGAAGTAATGACCCACAGCTTAAGAACCACTGATCTAGGTACCCTTTGCACTCTAATGAACATATAATTCATCTTTAAAATCTCGAGTCCCTTTCTTCCACCACCCAGAATACCTTTTGTTTTGTTTTGTTTTGTTTTTGAGTTATGGTCTCTCACTATGTAGCCAGAACTGGCCTTGAATTCACAAATCTCCTGTTTCCCCCTTTCAGATGCTGGGATTACAGGCCTTAATTATCACACCAAGCTTGGAGTGTTTTTGGTCAACTAATACAAGCCATTCTTTGGAGGGGACTGTCTCAAAATCCCTGAGAAGTATACTAGAATGTGAAGATAATTGAGGGCTAGCTGTCTTGGTTTGAGCAGGATGGATGTCATTACTTCTGCAGGACATCCTATCATGAAATGTGTCCCAGGTGGTGTAATCAGTTGTATTGTCACCTTGCTGCTATGTGTTCCTTCAGCTATTTGTAAGTCTTGTGTTTGGCAGTCAATCAGACTGACATTGCCTTAACTGTTTATGTCTCTGACTGCTGCATTCATTTCTTTCCTTCCAATATTCCCTGTAGAATTTCTTGCTTTTGAAGATTTTCTATGCAGGAAATTCATAATAGCGATAATTCTTGATTTACATGCCACTCAATATGTGTTGAGTGAAGAAAATATGGCACATCCATCTTCATTAGGTGGCTTTTTTCTTGAGCACAGCTTTAGACAGCAAGTTTTAGGATCATGGTGAAAATGTATAAATGACGTACAACATAGGATACACTGAAAAAACAAAGTCCCTGTTCACTACTCTGAGATATCATGATTCCTCTCAAGAATATAAAGTTTTCTTACAGTGCCGCAAATATATCTAAACTTCCTTGTCGGTTTAATGTATAAACCACTAAATAACACTTGCTTGGCCTATACATCTCTTTGCCTATGAAATCTTCAAAAGGATTGTCAAATCTCTTTTCAGCATTTGCTTCTATTTGTTTTGAGTTTCAAAAGTGTCAGGGAATATAGCTGACTTTCCAGGGTAACTTTCTTTTAACGTCTTAGGTAGCTGAGGACTATGAAACTTAATAGAAAAGATATCACTCTTATTTGCGCTCCACTTACATCAGAAAATACAACAGCTGACAGCATTGCTGCGAACTACATTAATAATTCTAAAGCTTAAAGTTAATGTATTCTGCCATCTGGAGTCTTAACTAAACATTTTAAACATCTTTGAAATCTGCAAAGAAAATGTGTCTCTTGTCAAGTAACCAGAGGCTGGAATCAAGCTCAGAATTTCATTGTTCTCATGTCAGACACTCCTCATATCCAAAACTCTTTGCAATTGGTATTATGCATATGTATAGTGAGAGTGTTCCCATTTAGCAGGTAGATTTATAATTACTTATGAGACAAGCTGGTGTTGCAGAGACCAAACTTGTCTGTTTGCACCCCTCCTGATGGGTGCCTTTGAAAACGGAGCCAGGATATTCTTTATCTTTAAGGACACATTTGAAAGCCTTTGCGTTCAGCATTTCTAAGGGGGTGACAGTAACAAAATGTAGGAAGATTCAACCCACACATCAATCATGAAAGATCTAATCATTTGTAACTGTCAGACTATGAAAGTCACCAGATCAAAAAAAATGAATAAAAAATAATCTCTATGTCTAAGAAGCCCTCAATCTCAGGAGAGCTGGATACATTATTGATACATTAGTGGATCATTGTAGAATAGTGTGAAATGTGGTACTGTAAGAAAAAAAAGTTTCTTTGAAAACTTACAGTTCTTCCCCACTCCTTACAGACACAAGACCACAGAAACCCTGCAGTGCAACCTGTCCCCTTTGCTATGAGAGGAACCCTGTGCCCTAACTTCACCTTTCTTTCACTAGCAGGAATTGGGGTTCCCCTGTGGTGGGACAGCTGGAAAGGAACTGTGGCTTCCTGCCCCACCTGAAGCTCTGGGATAGTTTGCTGAGCCTTAAAACTCACATGGAGTATTGTGCAGGTTTGCATAAGAGGGGCTTGTTGCAGATCCATAGGATGTAGAATCATATAGTGGTCACAAGGGAGTCCTCAAGCTCCCATAGAGCCCTGGGTAGCAACGCTGCCAGATCGTTTTGATGAGACAGTGAATTGCAACTGAGTCAGACTCAAGATGCAGAAGGATGATGGAGGGCTGGAGGGCACAGGTGGTTGTCAGTTACTGGATGAATCTTCAGAGCATCATCCAGCATGGGATCTGCTTGGGCTGTCCCTTGCTCTGAGCCCTCCGTCATTGACAACAGTTGTGAGGCTGCTTTTTATATAGCTTGTCATTTGGATTCTCTCCCAGCAGCCCTCTTTCCATTCCTAACTCTATTTATAATGTTAAGATACGAAATTACAGAAAAATCGATGTAAGAACCATATTGGCTTTCCATATAATTCTACAACTAGGCAGTATCTCATTTTAGGAAACAGTGTTCGGCTGATCCTAGTTCAGAAAACTGGCTCTGTGGGGGAAGAAAGAGTTGAGAAAACAGAGACAGAATAAAAGATCATTGGCCATTTCAAAAACTTTAGAGCATTAACACGGGGAGGGGGGCATTTGTGACTTCATACTGACTCAGGTGGCCTGGGTTCTCTTGTGTTTGTGTAAGTCTGGCCATTTTCAAGCTTGGTTGGATTACATAGCATTTGGCACAGTAGTTTCATGGCTATTTGGTCTGGTTGCCTGGAGTGTAGCACAGAAAACTAGTTCAAAACAGTGGCCTCCTGTAAACTTTGGTTGTTGTCATACACCCTGTCATGTGGCTTCTCTAATAAAATTGCAGAGCCAGAAACACTTCGACTACTGATTAAGTATATTCTACATAGATTGTTTTTTTACATTTATTTATTACCCATTTATTTAGTGTGTATGTGTGTGTGTGTGTGTGTGTGTGTGTTGCATGCATGTGGGTGCACATGTGCTAAGATGTGTATGAAAATCAGAGGCAATTGAAGAGAGTCATTTCTCAGCTTCCACCACATGGGCTGTAGGGAGTGAACTCAAATAGTCTGGTTTGGCACAGGTGCCTTTCCTGGCCCTCATTTAGTATTTCTGTCTTAGGGTTATTATTCATGTGGTGAAACACCAAAGAAATCTGTGTAGGAAAGGGTTTATTTGACTTATACTTCCAAAGACCTGTTTATCACTGAAGGAAGCCAGGGCAGAAACCTGGACAGGAGCTGATACAGAGGCCATGGAGGGATACTGCTTACTGGCTTGCTGAACCTGCTTTCTTATAGAACCCTGGACCACCAACCCAGGGATAGCACCACCTACAATGGCTGGACTCTCCCTATCAATCATCAATTAAGAAAATGTCCTACAAGCTTAGCCACAGCCCATCTTATGGAGGCATTTTCTCAGTTGAGGTCTCCTCCTCTCAAATGACTTTAGTTTGTGTCAAGTTGACATAAAACTATCCTTACAACTTCTTATAAATAGCCATATTGTGGTTTCCATTTTAATGGGATTTCTGTGTGTTTGAGTATATATCTCTGTGATTATATGTGTTTCTTTTGGCTTCTTTTCTTCTGTTTATTTTGTGCTATTCTGGTTTGCTTGTTTTGTTTCTTTTTTTCTTATTTTTACATTCCTGTTTTCTAATCAGAGAGAGAGAGAGAGAGGAGAGAGATCAGAAGGCTGTGGATTGAGATGAGAGGGGAGATGGAGAGTATTTGGGAGGACTTGGGGGAGGGGAAACTGTAATCAGAATATATTGTATGGAAAAATATGTTTTAAATAAAAGAAAAATAGGAATAATAATCATAGCTACCAGATTTGCTTGGCAGAAATAGGTCTTTTAGAAGAAACACGCCCATTTTAAAAATGATTTGTTAGGAATTTCACATCATGACCTCAATCCTACTCATTTCCCATGTCTGTACTTCACCCTTGTAACATCCGCTCTGAACAGAAAGTAACAATAAACAAAACGAAACAAGAAAACACTTTGATCCTCCCTCTTTCCTGCTGCTCCATCACACTGATTTGTCATAGCAGGCTTTGGGACCTGTGATGTGCCACATCCTCCTGCCCCAACAGCTCTACTTGCAAATGTTCATTACAATGACTTGTTGGTCAGGTTCAAGGCCTCTGGCTTCTGGTACACCATGAAACTTCTCTCAGATGTCCTCCTGTTGTGTCATGGCTCCTGAGGCTATGGTTCCACTGGACCAGACCCACCCTTTCATGAGCTGCGGCAGACAGTAGGGTAGATGTTGGGGTGGACCAAGTCAAAGCTCTGGGTTGTGGTCCTGGGTGGTAGCTGAGTTGGTTAGTCCAGGTCTCCACCATGACCACCCTCCTCAGAGGATCATAGCCAGCTCTTCTGTGTACTCACTATTGGGGCCAGCTCTTCCTCCATGCTCATGGTGAGGGGTGAAGCCAGCTCCCCCACTGTGGCATCTGGTGAGCTGTGGGGGCAGTTTTCCCATGTCCAGGCCCCTAGGGCCAACTCTCCACCGAAGGGCAGGGCCATTTCTCCCAGCAGGAGAGGGTCGGGGCCATCTCAGTACAGCCTTCAGACATCAACATGGCTTGGCGGGCTTCCAGACCCAGGGCATTCACATGGCCCCCTTTGTTGGTAACAGTTGGTAACATGGGCCATGGACATTGTCACAGACCTTGGCTATAGTAGGGCCGTAAACCCAGACATGCCCTTAGCTGCAGCTTGGGCCTGGACATCACCATGGCTGTGAGTGGCAGCACATGCCAGGCAGATTAGTATGGCCCCAGCAGCACCATGGCCCTTGGGTACTTTCATTGTACATGGTACTGAGTTTAATAAGGACATTTTCATACAAATATGAGGTACTTAAGCGTGTTCTTCCCAATTCCCCCTTACCTTCCTCTTTGTCCCCCATCCTGTTTGTCCCCTTTGTTCCTCTAGACAGCTTTGTTTCTACTTTCATGATATATATATATACATATACATATATATATGTATCAATTAATACACACACACATATATATATATATCAATTAATACACACACACACACACATATATATATATATACATATATATGACTTTATCCATGTAGACTCTAGGAATAAAAAACGAGAAAAAACATGTTTGTCTATTAAGATTGGTTTCATTTGGTTAATATGATTATCCCCAATTGTCCTCATCTTCCTATAGTTTAGCTTCATTCCCTATGGCTGACATCCATTCCTCTGTGGCTGGACACCTGAGCTGATTCCATGATTTCACTATTGTGGATGGTGCTACAGTGAACACTGGTGTGCACATGTCTTTCCAGTATGTTCACTGAGCAGGAGTGATAGGAATGGATCATGTTTCATTTCTTTCCTAAGTTTTTGACAATGTTTTCTCTGACTTCCTACACTCTCTCCAGCAGGGCTCCTTGCTGTCTCCATCTTTGTTAGCATTTGTGGTTATGATGGTCATTTCACTCAGATGAGATGGAATGTCTGTGCAGTTCTAATTTGCATTTCTATGGTGGATGGCCAAATTTAATGTCTGCTTCTTCATGTGTTTATTGACCATTTGTTTTCATCTTTTGAGAACTGCCTATTTCATTATGTTTTGTTGTTTGAGTTCCTGTTTAGATTTTTGAGTTCTTTGTATATGCCAGGTAATATTACATGCTAAAGCCATTCTCCCGTTCTTCACTTGATGAACTATTCCCAACTGACAATTGAGAATGGTACCTTCATAAATTAAAAAGCTTCAGTCTTGTTTCTTGAGTGACTAGAGCCCTAATGATAAAGCCCTTGCCTATGCCTATCCCACAAAGGGTTTCCTCTAATAGTTACAGAGTTTCACGTGCTATATTGAGATCTTTTATATATTTTGAATTGAGTTTTGTGCTGGGTGAGAAATGGGGATCAAATTTCTTTGTTTGTAGTAGATTCCCAGTTTTCCTAGCATCATTTATTGAAATGATTGTCTTTCTTCCCCAAATATGTATTTTTGCCATCTTTATAAAAAAATCGGGTGCTTTGAGCTATGTGGGTTTACGTCTGTGACGTCTACGTGCCTCTGCTGTGGCAGCACCATGCTCCTTTTGCTACTTGACCCTATATTGCAACTTGAAATCACATATGGCCTGTAGCATTAGTCCCTTTGCTGACAATAACTTTGACTGCCCAGAGTCTCTTGTGTTTACATGACTTTTAATGACATATGCTGCATTATATTTAGGATTTTAAAATAGTTCAATGTTGAAAAAAGCCAAATTACTCTGTTGCTTTTCTGTTCTGTGAGTGTTTTTATGTTTTTATATAAACTCTTTGTGACAACCTAGTGAACCAAGCTGAAAGATTCTTATTTGCTAAAATTTAGCTTAAAAACAATGTAGGTCTAAGAATTTAAAAAATCTTCTGATTTTAGAACCAGGACATCTCCAAGGTTTGGAACACTTTCCATTATTTCAAGGTAGTCTAGTCCATGAACTAAGCTGTGTTGCCCTTAATTCACAACATCAGCTTGCTTTTTCCTCAACTATAAAATGGACCAATGTTTTGTAGAATTTATACATTTGAAGCAAAGTGGATGGGATTTTGACAATGCTCCAATAGTTTCTAAAACGCTCTTAAGAATTTAACATTTACACTGTGAATCAGTTTTATCTAAAAAGAATTTTAATATCTTTTGTTAATTAAATTTGTTCTTTGACATTTTCATACATGTGTAAAGTACAATCTAATACTCCCCCACTCCTCTGAGCTTCCCTCCTAACAAATCCTTTCCCCAGATTCATGTCTTTTTTGTTTCCCTTTGTGATCCCCTGAGTTTAACTACAGCTGTTGTTATGACCATAGGTTTAAAATTATCCACTGGAGCCTGGTGGATTCACCAGTGAGTATGCAATTGAAGGCAATAATTCTGTCTGCTGCAGAACCTTCAGTAGGGAGAGATAAGGCTCAATGAGTTTGCTGGTTAGTTTTGTCATCTTGATAGATCAGAGAAGAGGGATTCCCAGTTGAGAAAATGCCTCCATAAGATTAGACCTGTAGGACATTGTCTTAATGCTTGATTTGGAAGGGCCCAGTCAGTTGTGATTGGTGTCACCCCTGGGCTGGCGGTCCTGGGTTCTATAAGAAAGCAGACTGAGCAAGCCCTGGTATCAAGCCAGTAAGCAGCACTCCTCCATGATCTCTGCATCAGCTCTGCCTCCAGGATCTTGCCTTGTTTGAGTTCCTATCCTGATTTCCTGCAATGATGAACAGTGATATGGAAGAGTAATCCACATAAAGGTTTTCCTCCCCAAGTTGTTTTTGGTCATGGTGTTTATCACAGCAATAGTAACCCTCAGGTTCCAGGGTGAGGAATCATGCCAGCTGTAACTCGAGATTGCAGTGGCTATGCCAGGCCCAGACAGTGTCGTTGTACAGCTCTTCTTTCTGTCATCCATCTTTCACATTCTTTCTGTCCTTTCCTCTGTGATGTTACCTAGTCTTAAAATGGGTAGTATAAATGTCTTGTTGAGGGCTGAGCTCTTGACTGCTCATGTAAAGAATGGCATTAGAATTTTGATGATGACAGTACTGACTCTTTTGATTGGTAAGATGGCCATTTTCACAATATTAATTCTCAGCTGTGAACATGGGAGTCTTCTCACTTCCTAGTGTCCCAAAGTTTTCACAGTAGACATCTTCTTTCATGTTAGATTTGCCCTAAGGTAATTTTTTCTTGAGGTAATTGTGAAATGAGATTGCCTTTCCCAATTTCTTTTTCAGTATGTTCTCATTCATCTATAAGGATACTGGATTTTGTATCCTCCATTTTTTTATATTTTATTTTCCAGTTTAAATTTAGATAAGAAACGAGGTTGCTTCACAAGTCAGTTCCAGGTCCCTCTCCCATTCCCTCCTCTCCTCCCGTGCCCTCCCCCAACCCCCCCGTTATCCCCTCATTCCTCCAGGGAGGGTGAGGCCCTCCATGGGGCTGTCCATAGTCTGTCATTTCATATAGGGCAGGGCCTAGACCCTTCCCCAAGAGTTCAGGGTGAGAGTGCACCTCACATTGTTCTATGGGAGTCCAATGTCCGTGTGTATACTTGGGATGGGTACTGATCTGCTGCCCAAGGCTCAATAGATTCCCTAGGCCTCCTCACTGACACCCAGATTCAGGGGGTCTTGATCAGTCCCATGCTGGATTCCCATGCTGGAAACTCAGGATGGTTTCTTCTAGTGTCATCCATTTGCCTGCAAATCTCATGATTCCATTTTTTTTCTGCTGAATAGTACTCCATTGTGTAGATGTACCACATTTTCTCTATCCACTCTTCGGTTGAGGGACATCTAGGTTGCTTCCAAGATCTGGCAATTACAAATAAAGCTGCTATGAACATAGTGGAACAGAGATCTTTGAGGTATGAATGGGAATCTTTTGGATATATGCCTAAGAGTGGAGTTGCTGGGTCTTGTGTTAGGTTTCTTCCCATTTTTCTGAGGAATCTCCATACTGATTTCCAAAGTGGCTGAACCAGTTGGCACTCCCACCAGCAATGGAGGAGTGTCCCCCTTTCACCACATCCTCTCCAGCATAAATTGTCATTGGTGTTTTTGATTTTAGCCAATCTGACAGGAGTGAGATGGTATCTGAGAGTTGTTTTGATTTGCATTTCCCGGATGGCTAAGGATGTTGAGCACTTTCTCAAGTGCCTCTCAGCCATTTCAGACTCCTCTATTGAAAACTCTCTATTTAGTTCTGCAGCCCACTTTTTAATAGGGTCCTTTGGTGTTTTGGAGACTTGCTTCTTGAGTTCTTTGTAAATTTTGGAGATCAACCCTCTGTCAGATGTGGGATTAGTGAATATTTTTTCCCATTCTGTGGGCTGCCTTTTTGTCTTGCTGACTGTGTCCTTTGCCTTACAGAAGCTTCTCAGTTTCAGGAGGTCCCATTTATTAATTGTTGATCTCACTGTCTGTGCTACTGGTGTTATGTTCAGGAAGCTGTCTCCTGTACCAATTTGTTCAAGGGTACCACCCACTTTCTCTTCTAAGAGGTTCAGTGTGGCTAGATTTATGTTGAGGTCTTTGATCCATTTAGACTTAAGTTTTGTGCATGGCGATAAACATGGATCGATCTGCATTCTTCTACATGCCAGTCTCCAATTATGCCAGCACCATTTGTTGAAGATGCTTTCTTTATTCCATTGTATATTTTTAGCTTCTTTGTCAAAGATCAGATGTTCGTACGTGTGTGGGTTAATACCCGGGTTTTCAATTTGATTCCATTGGTCTACCTGTCTATTTTTGTGCCAATACCAAGCTGTTTTCAGGACTATAGCTCTGTAATAGAGCTTGAGGTCAGGGATGGTGATGCCTCCGGACGTTGCCTTGTTGAACAGGGTTGTTTTGGCTATCCTGGGTCTTTTGTTTTTCCATACAAAATAGATTATTGTTCTTTCAAGGTCTGTGAAGAATTGTGCTGGGATTTTAATGGGGATTGCATTGAATCTGTAGATTGCTTTTGGCAGGATTGCCATTTTTACTACATTGATCCTACCTATCCAAGAGCATGGGAGATCTTTCCATTTTCTGAGGGCTTCTTTAATTTCTTTCTTTAAAGATTCAAAGTTCTTACGATACAGGTCTTTCACTTGTTTGGTTAGCGTTACCCCAAGGTATTTTATGTTGTTTGTGACAATTGTAAAGGGTGATGTTTCTCTGATTTCTCTTTCAGCCCTTTTATCATCTGTATATAGTAGGGCTACTGATTTTCTTGAGTTGATCTTGTAGCCTGCCACTTTGCTGAAGGTGTTAATCAGCTGTAAGAGTTCCCTGGTAGAGTTCTTTGGGTCATTGATGTAAACTATCATATCGTCTGCAAACAGTGAAAGTTTGACCTCTTCCTTCCCAATTTGTATCCCCTTGATCCCCCTCTGTTGTCGTATGGCAATAGCTAGAACTTCAAGTACCATGTTGAAAAGGTATGGAGAGAGTGCCTTTATATGTTACTTGACCTTTTTCTTTAGCTGCTCTTAATATTCTTTCTTTATTCTGTATGTTTGGGGTCTTGATTATTATGTGGCGAGGGAATTTTTTTTGTGGTCCACTCTATTTGGTGTTTTGTAGGCTTCTTGTACCTTCATTGGCATGTCTTTCTTAAGGTTGGGAAAGTTTTTTTCTATGATTTTGTTGAATATGCCTTCTGCCCCTTTGAGGTGGATTTCTTCTCCTTCTTCTATACCTATTATTCTTAGGTTTGGTCTTTTCATGGTGTCCCATATTTCCTGGATGTTTTGTGTTAAGGATTTGTTGGATTTAAGGTTTTCTTTGGTTGATAAATCCATTTCTCCTAGTGTATCTTCAACACTTGAGATTCTCTCTTCCATCTCTTCTATTCTGTTGGTAATGCTTGTATTGGTAGTGCCTGACTGTTTGTCCAGCTTTTCTATTTTCTGCCTTTCTTCAGATTGTGTTTTTTTTAATGTCTCTATTTCAGTTTTCAACCCTTGCAGTGTTTGCATTGCTTCTTGCAATTTTCTGTTTATCTTTTCATCCGTTTGTTGCCTTTTATGAATTTTTTGGTTTGTTCTTTCTTCCATTTCTTGCATTTTTTGGTTTGCTTTTTGTTCCATTTCTCGCATTTTGTGCTTTGTTTCTTCTTCCATTTCCTGCCTTTTTTGGTTTGTTTCTTCTTCCATTTTTTTCATTTTTTGCTTTGTTTTTTTCTACCATTTCTTGCATTTTTTGCTTTGTTTCTTCTTCCATTTCCTGCCTTTTTTGGTATGTTTCTTCTTCCAATTCTTGCATTTTTTGCTTTGTTTTTCTTCCATTTCTTGCATTTTTTGCTTCATTTCTTCTTCCATTTCCTGCCTTTTTTGGTTTGTTTTTTCTTCCAATTCTTGCATTTTTTGGTTTGTTTTTTCTTCCATTTCTTTGAGGGATTTTCCTATATCCTCTTTTAGGGCCTCTATCATTTTCATGAAAGTGCTTTTAAGGTCGTTCTCTTCTGCTTCGTTCGCATTGGAATGTTGGGGGCTTGCTGGTGTGGAGTCTTTAGAATCTGGCGGTGTCATATTTGTTTTTCTGTTGCTGACTGTGTTTTTGTATTGTCTCTTTCCCATCTCTTCTTCTAGTGGGTGCAGAAAGAGCCCCTTACTGGTCTGGGGACCAGAGTTCCCTTTTGGTGGGTGCTAGCAAGTCCAATAATCTGGTGGTTCTTCTATTCCTTGTCCAAATGCTGGTCCCATGGGTGGAGAAGAAGAACAGGAATCTGGGGCGCTTAGCCTCCTACCTGGTCCCCTGGACCCTATGCTGGGTCCTGTTGTACCTGATCCAGAACAGCTACTCCCCTGGTCTCCCTGCCTCCTCTGGTTTCCTGGTCTCATTGGTGGGAGAGAAGATCTGGAGTCTGGGGTGCTTGGCTCCCGCCGGGATTGGGAGCTCTGTGCAGTTCCCAGGCGATCTGCAGGCACTGGAACACAGGCCGGGAAGCCGGCCTGTTTACCTGATGCTGCCGGAGGAACCTTGTATCCTCCATTTTACTGAGTTTTTTTTTTTATAATCAGATACAAGAGTTTTCTGGTAGAGTCTTTGTTGTCTCTTCTGTATCTCATCTGCTAGTAATGAAACATATTTCTTCCTTTCCTATTTATATTCAGTTTTTCCTTGTCATATTGCTCCAACTAAGACCTTGAGCACTATAGCGAATAAAAATGAAGGAGGAAAGCCACTTCTGTAGGCACATCCTGGCACTGCTGGCAAGAGTCTGTGGGTCCTCTTCCCAGTATGAACTTCAGTCTGTCTTCCCACCTGGCCTAGAATATCTGGCGGCATAGAATACCTATATTCAAATGCCTTTGACCTTGAGCCATTGCAGACCAGCTCCTTCCAGATTCACGTCTGGATAGGGATCTACACAAGGGTCTTGACCTGACCAGGTCTGGCCAGTGACACTCTTTTTGGTAACTCAAGTTGCTGTGAAGACTACAGTGATAGTGTAATGCATTTTTATGTGGTTATATTTACTCAGTTTAAAGGAATGTAGGGTTGTTTTATTTATGCTGATTTTTCATGTTAAAGATCTTATTCTTAGAGTTGATAGGTTATTTTATTTTGAATGTTCTTTCAAGTCAAGTACTTGGCAGCCTTGTATTAGTCCCACCCATTTCAGAGGAGATTGACTACTCTGGGATATTATGCCAAAAAGACCACCAAAGAAATGACTCACCCATGCAAATGCGCAAGGTTTATTGTTAAATTACAAGTCTTGGTAGGGATCCTGTCCAGCAAACTGGTGCAGCAACTTCAGGAAAAGGGTGCCTGACCTCAATTGCAAGGGGTTTATAAAGGAAAAAAACTGCAAGCAGGGTGGTACATGCCTTGGCTGTTCAGGATTGAGTAAGAGTAGGTGGGTGACCTTTGGATTTATTGACTGGGGTCTCAGGGAATTTCAAATTGTTACTAACAGTTACCCACAAGGACAGTTGAAGCAAGATGTTATTTACCAAAATTAGTCATTGCCTGACCATCTGGATGGGGTCACTTTGTCCAGGTGGGCACAGTTTGGGTGCTCCATGAAACTGTTTATGGCTCCTTGGTTAGAGCTGAATCATCCTTGTGCCATGCAGGGAATTTCTCAAGGTGGCTTTTTGTGAGGATGATTAAATCCATCCTCTCTTGTTTACCTTGCTCTTTTATGGGAAACACTGAGTTTTGGGTACTAAAGATCCAAGAGTCAGAGATGCATCTATTCTCACAGCTGTGCTAATGACATGTGTTACAAGTGTTACCAGTTTGTTTGTGGTGGGCACCTACCTGAGCACCATAAGAATTCAGCTGTGTCATTGCCAGTTTCTTGCTAGATTCTATAGCATCCCATTCTACCTAGATTCCACAACTGAAAGTCTATTTCGTTTGGTTTTAGAAGAAGAGCCTAGCTTAGGCTGTCTTCATACTCATCTGTCCTGTGCACTCAGACTCCTTGTTGGAGATTACAAATGTGTATCACTATTTGAGCTTCAGATACTATGAATAAATAAGCAAATAAATGTCTCTAAGCACCTACAAATGTTTGTACTATTTTCATTGGGTTGGGGTGCAGTTTAAATCCTACCCCAAAGTCTACTAAAAATTGCTAGCCTAGCAGAGTGATTTTGAGATCATAGTCTTCGTGCATTTATGTGTTGCAAACTTAGTTTAGAACATCAATGACACCAGATCTTTAAGAATGGAAGATGAGAGAAAGGATGGTGCTTCAGTTAAGGTGCTGAGGAGATGGGGTTTGCACATCCAGAATAAAAACCACACCCCATCCTCACCAACTGCAAACAAACAAACACAACAACAACAACAACAAAACCCAAGCAAACAAAAGCACAACATGCAAATGGATGAAAAATCCCAGTGTGGTAGCATGTGCCCATAGTCTCAGCATGAGAGAGGAGCAGCCCAGTAGACCAGGAGTTTGATACTAGCCTTGTCTCTACACACACACACACACACACACACACACACACACACACAATTTAAAACATTAGAGATTTAACTATAACACCTAAAATTTTAAACTACTAGAAGAAAAAAATCAGAAAAATGCTTCACATTGAAATGGCCTAGGAACTTTTTAAGTAAGACACCCCCATCCCTGGAAAAATCACAAAACCAAAAGCAAAAGCAGACAAACTAGATTACATCCTTTGAAAAGCTTCGCTGAAACAATGGAAATGGCATAGCAAGAGGAAAATATTAACCAACTATTCATCTGGCAGAATGTCAAGGTCCAAAATATACAAGGAACCCAAAACCCCAATAACAGAAAACCAAAATAACACAATTTAAATAGCAATTGGCCTTAATGGACATTTCTCAGTCATACAAATAGCCAAGAGATACACGAATGCCCAGCATGCATCATGGCTGGATCCATAATGGGAGACCATAGAGAGCTGGTGACGCTTCTGCTGATGAAAGGACAGCAAAGAGGGATTCTGGGTACCACAATACCATAAACCTCCTCACAGCTGGAACAAATTGTCCAAATTAAGGTCTTCCTTCCTAATTAGTTATGTCAATTATTGCAGAAGCAGAGAATAGCTGAAGGTAGACTCCATTAAATGCATTCCCCAATGCAACATTGTGCCTATTGCAAATGTAGCCCAACAGAATGCACCACTATCTCAGTCTGCTTTCTGCTGCTCAGACAAAATACTGCTGGTCAGGTGCACTTGTTATTTTCTTTGTTGCCGTGGTGGTTTGAATAGGAATGGCCCCCGTAGACTTATTTGTTTGAATGCTTGGCTCATAGGTTGTGGCACTATTAGAATATGTGGCCTTGTTGGAGTAGGTATAGCTTTGCTGTAGTGTGTCACTGTGGAGGTGTGCTTTGAGGTCTTAGAAGCTCAAGTCTACCATTATAACACAGATTTTTATTCTGCTGTCTGTGGATCAAGATGTAAGATTCTCAACTCCTTCTCCAGGATCATGTATGCCTGCATGCCTCATGTTCTGCCATGATGATAATGGACTAAACCTCTGAAACTGTAAGCTAGTCCCAATGAAATGTTTTACTTTATAAGGGTTGTCTGGCATGAAGTCATACATGCAGATAGAGCACTCATAAACAAATCTAAAAACAAAAAGGAAGTGAGGCTTTGTTGTTTAGTTTTTAGCTGGTGACTATCAGTTTCTTCAGGTGCTCTTTGGAAACAGGGACCACACAGGTTATCAATCAATGCATACTGCCTTATTTGAAAAACAATGTAATTAAAATTCTCGATAGAGAGAATTTATAAAGTGACATGTTGCCTTTTTAAAAGCTATTCCCATATCTTATTTTCGAATTTACTGTCAGTAATTAATCTACATTATTAAATAAGATTCAGTTCACTGGAGCTACTGAGTAATTACTATGTTAGTTAAGTAGTGTTTCTATGACAGTACAAGCTTTACTGAATGTGCCGAGTTGTTTTTAGGGAGTAGTCTCAGAATTCTTTGAAAAGGGGTGAGAAACACATCATGAATCATGAATTTGACAGATTAATGATTAAGAGAACAGCATGAAATATAGCAAATTTAAAGTTTTTTAATTCAATGCATGATCAATAAGGATTATTCCTAATATTTTACTATTTTTTCCTTGAAGGCACCATGACAGAGAAGCTTTTCCCAAAGATTATGACATAGAGGATCCTGAGACAGTGACAAATCTCTGTAATTCGACATATTGGCGACTTGGAACTGACTGTCCAGTAAGTAGCTGCTGTTAGTTCTTTGTCTAAAATCTTTTATCATCCTGAAACAGCAAAAAGTTAAGGTGAGGCATATCTTTTCCAACTCTGGTTCTCATTTGTGACATTTAATTAGGTGACTTAGTTGCACTTGGCAAACTTGTAAAATGTGCCTGCTTCTTAAGGTTATTGGGGGAATTAGACACAGCAAAGTGTTCAGCTTGCCGCCTGACTGTAATTAGTTAGCTTCTTGTTGCTCTAACAAAATATCTGACACAGGCTACATATGAAGTAAAGACATTTATTTGAACTTGCAGTCCAAAATCAGGTCTCTCCACTGGTGTGATAAAGGTGACAGTCACTGGGGGAGTGTATGTCTGGGTGAGTAGCCACATATTAAGACAAGAATAAGAAAGGAAACTGAAACTGGACCACCCAGTTTCTTCTGAGAGTGTACCCTCCCTCAATGGCCTAATAGCTCCCTCTCAAGTGAGTCTGTTACCTCTTAAAGATCCCTTGTACTTCCCAGTTCTACCACCGTGGGAGAACGTGAGGTTATGCTGCTGCAGCAGCATCTTGATGGAATATTAACATCCATCTTCCAGAATAACCCTGTGGTGATTTGAACGAAGATGGCCCCCAAAGAGAGTGGCACTCTTAGGAGGTGTGGCCTTGGAGGAAGTGTCACTGTGGGTGGTGGCTTTGAGGTCTCTTTTCTCAGGCTTCACTCAGTGTGACAGTCAGTGGACTGCCTGCTGCCTTCTGGTCCAGATGTGGCCAGCTCCATATCTGCTTGCATGCTGGCATGCTCCCTGTCATGGTGATCATGTACTGGAGTTCTGAACTGTAAGCCAGCCCCAATTAAATGTTTTCTTTGTAAAAGTTGCCATGGTCATGGTGTCTCTTCACAGCAATAAAAAACCCTAAGACAGAATTTGGTTCTTACCTCCATTTTATAGAGGCAGGGAGAGAGACTCCTGAAAGTTGGGCAGTTCACTGAGAGTCACATAGCAAGAGAATGGGAAAATGAAATTTGAACCTGGGTCTATGATTTTTTTCTTTTTTAAATATTTTTCTCAGGGTAGGTGCTACAAGAAATTTAACCTGCTATCACAAAATTTTGGGGTCCATTTACAGAAAGAATATGCATTGTATAAGCAATTACTGTTTGAATCATGTGGAGTAGATTAATGCTTGTCCACTTGAGTATCTGTCTAGTCAACATAAGCTTAGCAGTCTAAGAACACCTAGCTTGTGCCATACAATGGCAGTCACCTTGGAGAGAGATAAAAGCCTGTTTCAAGGGATGGAAGAGATGCCTGAGTGATTGAGTGCACTTGCTGCATAATCATGAGTACCAGAGTTAAGATCTCAGTATTCACACAACAAGCAGGGCATCTGTCACTCAGCTTTAACTCCAGTTCTAGGAAAGATAGAAACAGCAAGATCAGCCTGGTCAGACAATAATTACAAGTGAACTCTAGTGTCAAGGAGGGACCTAGTTCTCACTGCCTGACCCCTCACAAAATAAAATAATAAAATGGGGACCCATGCCCTCTTCTGGTCTCTGTTGGTACTGAGATCTAAGGCTCACACACACACACACACACACACACACACACACACACACACACACACACACACACACAATAATATATACACAAATAAATTCTTTTTTTATTTCACCAGCATATTTAAATTTAAATTAGAAACAAACTTGCTTCACATGTGAATCCTAGCTCCCTTTCCCTCCCCTCCTCTACTGCCCCCCTTCAACCCTCCCAAAGCCCCTCACCCAATCCCCACTCCACTCTCCAAGGAGGGTGAGACCCTTCATGGGGGATCTGGGAAGTCTGTCATATCATCCGGGGCAGGGCCTAGGCCCTCCTCCCCCATGTATCCAGGCGGAGACAGCATCCCTCCACGTGGTATGGGTTCCCAAAGTCCATCTGGATGACAGAGATAAATGCTGATCTATTGCCTGAGGCCCCAAAGAATGCTGAGGCCTCCTCACTGACATCCACATTTAGGGGGTCTGATTCAGTCCCATGCTGGCCTCTCAACTATCAGTCTGGGGTCCATGAGTTCCTCTTCGCTCAAGTCAGCTGTTTCTGTGGGTTTCACCCACCCAGTCTTGACCTCTTTGCTCATCACTCTTCTCTCTCTGCAACTGATTTCCAGGAGTTCAGTTCAGTGTTTAGCTGTGGGTGTCTGCCTCTGCTTCCTTTAGCCACTGGATGAAGGCCCCAGGATGGCATATAAGGAAGTTGTCTACCATGTTATCAGGGAAGGACATTTAAGGTAGCCTCTCAACTACTGGTTAGATTACCAGTTGGTGTCATCCTTGTAGGTCTCTGGATATCTTACTAGTGCCAGATCTCTCTTCAAACCTATAATGGCTCCTTCTATCATGGTATCTCTCATTCTGCTCTCTCTATTTTTCCCCGACTCAACTTTCCTGCTCCCCCATGTCCTCCTCTCCCCTAGTCTTTGCCCCTCTCTTTCTTCCAGCTTCCTCACCCCTCCCGCTGTGATCCCAAAACCCTCAGAAGATTCTGTCCCATTGCCCTTCTCTGGGTTGCCATGCATATCTCTCTTAGGGTCCTCCCTGTTTCCCAGATTCTCTGGATGTGGGTTTGTATGCTGGCACTCCCCCGTTTCATGCCTAAAATCCATATATGAGTGAGCACATACCATACTTGTCTTTTTATGACTGTGTTACCTCATTCGGGATGGTTTCTTCTAGTTTCATCCGTGAGCCTGCAAATTTCAAGATTCCATTGTTTTTTTCCACTGAGTAGTAGAGTAGTACTCCATTGTGTAGATGTGCCACATTTTCTGTATCCACTCTTCAGTTGAGGGCCATCTAGGTTGCTTCCAGGTTCTGGCTATTACAAATAATGCTGCTATGAACATAGTGGAACAGGCATCCTTGTTGTATGAATGTGCATCTTTTGGATATAAGCTTAAGAGTGGAATTGCTGGGTTTGTGGTAGGTTTATTCCCATTTTCCTGAGTAATCTCCAAACTGATTTCCAAAGTGACTGTACGAATTGGCACTCCCACCAGCAGTGGAGGAGTGTTTCCTATCTCCACATCCTCTCCAGGATAAACTGCCATTGGTATTTTTTATTTTAGCCATTCTGACAGGTGTAAGATGGTATCTCAGAGTTGTTTTGATTTGCATTTCCCTGATGGCTAAGGATGTTGAGCACCTTCTCAAGTATCTCTTAGCCATTTTAAACTCCTCTATTGAAAATTCTCTATTCTATACCCCACTTTTTAATTGGATCCTTTGGTGTTTTGGAAACTTGCTTCTTGAGTTCTTTATAAATTTTGAAGACCAGCCCTCTGTCAGATGTAGGGTTAGTGAATGTCTTTTCCCATTCTTTGGGCTGCCTTTTTGTCTTGCTGATTGTGTCCTTTGCCTTGCAGAAGCTTCTCAGTTTCAGGAAGTCATATTTATTAATTGTCTGTGCTACTGGTGTTATGTTCAGGAAGGAGTCTCTTGTACCAATTTGTACCTCCCACTTTTTCTTCTATGAGTTTTAGTTGGGCTGGATTTATGTTGAGGTATTTGATCCATTTGGACTTAAGTTTTATGCAAGGTGACAGACATGGATCTATCTGCAGTCTTCTACATGCCAATATCCAGTTATGCCAGCACCATTTGTTGAAGATTCTCTCTTTTTTCCAATGTATAATCTTAGCTTTTTTGTCAAAAATCAAGTGTTTGTAGGCATGTGGGTTAATATCAGGGCTTTTTATTTGATTCCATTGGTCTACCTGTCTATTTTTGTGGCAATACCAAGCTGTTTTCAGGACTATAGCTCTATGATAGAGCTTGAAGTCAGGGATGGTGATGCCTCCGGAAGTTCCTTTATTGTACTGGGTTGTTCTGGCTATCCAGAAAAACAAAAGTTTTTCCATACAAAGTTGAGTATTGTTCTTTCAAGGTCTGTGAAGAAGTGTTCTGGGATTTTGATGGGGATTGCATTGAATCTGTAGATTGCTTTTGGCAAGATTGTCATCTTTTCTATGTGGTTCTACCAATCCAAGAGCAAGGGGGATCTTTCCATTTTCTTGTATCTTTAATTTCTTTCTATAAAGACTCAAAGTTCTTACTGGACAGGTCTTTCACTTGTTTGGTTAGCATTATCCCCAAATATTTTATGTTGTTTGGGGCTATTGTAAAGGGTGATGGTTCTGTGATTTCTCTCTCATCCCGTTTATCGTTTGTATATAATAGGGCTACTGATTTTTTTATTTTATCTTGTATCCCCCACTTTGCTGAAGGTGTTTATCAGTTATAGGAGTTCTCTTTTAGAGTTTTTCAGGTCACTTATGTAAACTATCATATCATCCGCAAATAGTGAAAGTTTGACTTCTTCCTTTCTAATTTGAATCCCCTTGATCTCTTTTTCTTGTTTTATTGTTGTAGCTAGAACATCAAGTACAGTATTGCAGAGGTATGGAGAGAGTGGACAGTCCTGTCTTGTTCCTGATTTTAGAGGAATTGCATTGAGTTTCTCGCCATTTAGTTTGATACTAGCTGTTGGTTTACTGTATATTGTTTTTATTATGTTCAGGTATGTTCCTGTTATCCCTGATCTCTCCAGGACCTGTATCATGAAAGGATGTTTTTTTGCCTAGTTTTTGGGGCATAGATATTCAGAATCAAGTCTTCATCTTGGTAGATTTTTCCTGTGATGAATATGAAATGACCTTCTTCATCTCTTTTGATTGATTTCAGTTTAAAGTCTAGTTTGTTAGATATTAAGATTGCTACCCCTGCTTGTTTCTTGGGACCATTTGATTGGAAAATCTTTTCCCAACCCTTAACTCTGAGGTAATGTCTGTCTTTGAGGCTGAGGTGTGTTTCTTGTATGCAGCAGAAGGATGGGTTCTGTCTTCGAATCCATTCTGTCAGCCTGTGATTTTTAATGGGCGAGTTAAGACCATTAATATTGAGGGATATTAATGATTATTGAATGCTCATTATTGTTTGTTTTGGAATGGTTGATGATAGTGGAATTATATGTGAATTTTCACCTCTTTTATCTTTTGGCTGTTGGTAAGGTGGGGTTATCTATTGCCTATGTTTTTCTGGTTGTAGTTAACTACCTTTGGTTGGAGCTTTCCTTCCAGAACTTTCTGGAGTGCTGGGTTAGTGGATAAGTATTGTTTAAATCTGGTTTTGTCATGGAATATCTTGTTTTCTCCTTCTAATAGTGATTGAAAGCTTTGCTGGGTATAGCAGTCTGGGCTGCCATCTGTGGTCTCTTAGTGTTGGTAGAATATCTATCCAGGGCCTTCTGGCTGTCATAGTTTCCATGGAGAAGTTGGGTGTAATTCTGATAGGTTTGCCTTTGTATGTTACTTGTCCTTTTTCCTTTGCTACTCTTAATATTCTTTCTTTATTCTGTATGCTCAGGGTTTTTACTATTATGTGGCAAGGAGACTTCCTTTTGTGGTCCACTCTGTTTGGTGTTCTGTAGGCTTCTTGTACTTTCATTGGCATGTCTCCTTTAGGTTGGGTAAGTTTTCTTCTATTATTTTGTTGAATATGTTTTCTGCACCTTTGAGTTGTGTTTCTTCAACTTCTATACCTATTATTCTTAGATCATTTACTCACTCTTTCTAATTCCAGCATTCCTTCAGACTATGTTTTTTTTTTATCTGTATTTCAGCTTTCAAACCTTGCAGTGCTTGAATTGTTTCTTGTAATTTTTGGTTTGTCTTTTCTTCCATTTCTTTAAAAGATTTTCTCATTTTTTCTTTCAGAGTCTCTATAATTTTCATGAAGTTGTTTTTAAGGTCATTCTCTTCTGTTTCATCTGTGTTTTGATATTCTGATCTTGCTGGTGTAGAGTCTCCAGACTCTGGTGGTGTCACAATGGTTTCTCTGTCGTTGAATTTTTCTTGTATTGTTGTCTTCCCATCCCTTCTTTCAGTGAGTACAGGTGGAGTCTCTTCCTTTCCTGGTGAGCACGGGTCCAAGGTTTTCTTCCGGTGGGTGCAAGCAGGTCCAATTCACTGACGGGTCTCACGGTGGATGCAGATGTGTCTGAGGCACTCCCTCTCCTGGTGGGTGGGAGCTCTGCCCTCTGCCCTCTGCCCTCTGCCCTCTGCCCTCTGCCCTCTGCCCTCTGTCCTCTGCCCTGAGTGGGGCCAGGAGTAGGCAGGCTCTCTCAGCAGGCTCCTGGTCGCTCAGTCCTTTGGTGGTGAGTTGAGCTTGCTGCAGTTCCCAGTCCAGGAGATCCTGGAGAGCCACAGATAAATTATAAAAACTCCAACAAACCCATTTAAACCTTGGCATGTCTTGCTGGCAGTTAGCTAGCATGTGGGTAGAGCTCACATGTCTAATGCTGAACAGTCAATGGCACTTCTGCTACACTCACCCTAATCCCAGACGTTCTTGAGCATCTCTTGGGAGATAGCCTTAGGTTCTGAAGAGTGGGTTACTTGACACAGCTGTTCCTCCTGGGTTTGAAACTTAACAGTTTCTGGTCTGTTTTAGATACAAAGGAAATAGATGAAGAGCCACTATTTCTATTAAAACCACAATTTTCTTATTTTAATAAGTCTAGTTTTTCTGATAGAGTTTTGTCTATTTCATTACTGATCCTTCCATTTTTGGTTTTGTTTTTCACAACAGAGCAACAAAATTGTTAAGAAAAAATATTCATTGCTATTCTCATTCTAAACCTATCCTTATCAATCGTAACATCACTCATTCAATGTCCCTGGTGTCCAGAGAGAAGTAGTCACCACCTGTTCAGGGCTTCCTGGCCACCATGTGATGAATTAGTGAGTCCCCCTTCCTGTTTTTCCAAAGTTTTGGGAGGCCTAAAGTCTAGAACACTTTTTAATTTTTTTTTGAGCAGTATTTCATGTAGCCCAGGCTGGCCTCAAATTTCCTATGTAGCTGAGGATGACTTTGAACTTCTGATCTTTCCCCCAAGTGTTGCCACGGTACCCAACTATGAACACCCTTGATAGTTGTCAAGAAGTACACAACCTAAGAAGCTAGCCTGCCTAGGCAGGACCATCTGTGACCTCCCAACCAGAGTAAAACAGTGTTAGCTGTTATATTTTTGGAGAGTGCTGACCAAAGATTTGAAAGAGGATTTGCTTACCTGAGGATTGCTAGTTCATTTTTCTCTGGTTGAGAAGGATTTCATATGAACTGTTCAGAAAGACATCTGTCCTGATATTTCAAAGATGTAGGCCCTAGTCTGTGACACTAGCTTGAGAACCTCAGTGTAAGGAGCTGCTATCTATGCCTGATTTGGCAGAACACAGAGAAGGAGCAAGTTGCCCTCAGAGTTGTCAAGTATCTTTGAATGTGTTTGCCTGGATAAGTCACATGATAAAATCTGCAGGAGTCCTTTAAGGAAGACTGTAGAACTGGGACAGAGAGCCAGATACCCATCATAAGAGACATACCAAATACCAAAGCTCAGAAGAGGAATTGCTGCTATTGCCCAAGGACTGACTCTGTGCATGGTGGGGGATCTTCCTAATAGACCTGCCTCTAGAGTCCAATGAGAGACATGTGGTGAAGGCAGGAAGAATTTGTCTGATGCTGCCACACTGGGAAGCAATAGTGAGAGTCATCCTAAACCCTCACAAGGTACCAATGGGAACTTAGGAATTATAGAGAAGAATAAAAGGATGGGCCAAGAAATAGGCGCATTCAGTCTTTGTCAACTGATCATGATCTCGGGTCTGGTTCCATGAGGTCCTGCTGGCACAAACAAACCATTATGGCATGAATGGTGGCAGTTAACTTCCAGTGACTGCTTCTGCCTGGAGGTGGGGACCAGTCTGTTAGTCAGAGCATGTAGGCAGCAGGGCTGCTACTGTGGGATAAACTGGAAAGGACTCAGATGGTAAGCTACGTCAGTAAAGCATAATCAGTCAAGACATTGAGTCTCTCCCTCAGGGAAATAAACGATGAATGAGCACACCTCCATCTTGGAATTGAAATCCATGTTACTGTGAAGACAAACTAGGTTCATTGCTTGTTATGATTAGACCTCTGTTTCTCAAGGTGGGCTATGCTCCACCTGTAACCTTAGCTACAACTGGTTCTGTACTCTCTGTTCCAGGAATGGCAATCATGTCTATTTTCAAAAAGTTGTTATGACCATGTTGTAACCTTACCTTTATTTCAAAAGATTATTATAACCACCTGTTGTTATGACTACCCAGGCACGTTCTGTGTCTGTAAACCTTCCTATTTGTAAACTTGCCTACTCCTTAGTTAAAAGAAACCTTATCTTCTACACGCCTAACTCTGACCTCTTGAACCCTGCCTTGGGGGAGGTAGTCCCAGGTATATGAATGAAAAGCTTGCCTCATTTCATTGCTTGTTTTAATTTGGCCATGGTGATTTGAGTCCTTGGTCTTTCTCCGTGAATCTTTGGGATTGACATAAAACATTTTACAATGTGCTCCTGCTACTTTGTTTGAGCCTGGGAAGGAGTAAATAGGGAGTTAGGGGTGGAGCTCTGCTTGTCTCCAGAAGGCAGCAATTGGAGATCCTTAGTAAAAGAATGTCCAAAAGCAATCTCAAAAATGTCTGAGGAGAGGAGTTGACTTTGAATGTCAGCCAAACCCAGGTCAGGGGAGTAACGGTCACTTAACATTACATCTTTCCACCCAATCTCTCCCCATCAGCCAGACCTGGCAGAGATCCACGAGTAGAAAAGGGAGACAGAAAAGCTCCATCATTGCAGTTCTAGGCTCCCAGACCTGCAGCCCTAAGCTGAGAAAGGGGGCACTTGGTGTAAAAGATAGAAGTACAGATCTCACTGAACAGGCGACTTTCATAAACAGAATTATATTCTTCTGGATACTTGAAGGGCACAGAAAAGCTATACTACTATCCTAAGACTTCTAGCAAACTGAGAGTGAGAATGTACTGGGTATGGGGGACTGCAGGAATGGCGTGGCTAAAATAGTTTTGTGGTGCCTTCTATTAGTGCTCAGTGTGATAGTTCAGTTTCAGTATGAAGAACACCTGGTTTCACCCTCAGTGTGACTCAGGCAGGTACTACCTGTGGCATGCGTTATACAGAGAAGGAAACCGATACCTTGTAAAGTTAATCACTTATTCAAGGTCAAATAGCTGGACAGTATACCAAGATGGCACTAAAGTCTAATGTCTGAAATATAGCTGCTGTGAGAACCAGCCTTCAGCAGCTCAGGGATCGAGGGGGATCCATGGAGTTGATGACCTAATCACTCAATTGACTTTTCTGAGGGAGAAAACTCAATTATCTAGGGATAGTGAAAAAAGGAAACACACACACACACACACACACACACACACACACACACACACACACCCTCCAACATGTCAGGATCTCAGCTGGGGTGCTGATGCTTGGCAACTCTTCAGCATGTCAGAAAACTGAAGAGGAGATTCAGAATAGGCCAAAAACTGGATAGGCAAACAGACACACGTTGACTTTTCTGAGGGTCAAAGCTTAGTTCTTCATTTTATTATTTTTTGTTGTTTGTTCTACTCTATTCTTTTTCTGTTCTGTTCTTCTACCCAAAGGTTACCCTTCTGTCTCTCTTGAGGTCTTTTTTTTCTAGCTACTGCCTGATGTCTTCCTTCTATGTCCTTCTCCTTTTCCCTTACAGATTATATATCCCAGAAAAGTCTTTCAAGCAGTATAAAAATTGTTATGTGGCTACATTCTATTTTTTAAGTGAATGATTGCAATGAATACAAGTAAAAAGGCGTGTTTTCCATATGCCTTACATGATTAAACACTTTACATAATACAGGTGAAAAACAAGTTGTCCAAAGAACCCACATACATTCATACCCAAGAACTTGTTAAAGATTAACAGAGTGTAAGAAAGAAAGATAATTTTCTCAGCCAGTTCTTTTGCTGGAAGGCTGCATTTTGCAGTTAGAAAGGAAAGACCAATTATTTTATTATTTGTCTCAAAAAGTAATTTTTAAATCTTAAAGGAATCACAAATCTAAACTTTTATATATGAAAAACAACCAGTAACCTCTGTTTCAAATCCTCAGGGTGCATACTCATTCACCAACAGATATATATATATATATATATATATATATATATATATATATGTATATATATATATCAGGAAGCTGAGGGCATAAATGGACACAAGGAATTAATCATTACCTTTGATCACCAATCAGTTCTAGCAAGAAAAATTCATCAGCTAGCAATAGCCTTTGTTCTTGTTTCTTGACCTCAACTCTCAATGAATCCCTCACTGTGAGCCTTTCTAAACTTTAAATTGTTCCCCAAGATTTTCTACCTCAGGGTCATTAACAAAAACATCTTAACCTAACTTTACTAACAATATGCATGTCTAAATTCTTTCTAAGGGTGGTGGTTGAATCCCTAATCTGCTACAGCAGCAATGCTTGGAAAAAGTCATTCCCTATTATTGTAAGTACTAGTAACATTGCTCAATGAGGGGCTAGAGCCTCTTGAGAGTTTTCATCCAACCTATAGATTATGAGGGATATGGTGACCGTGACCATGAAGGCAGCAATCAGAGCTGTACTCAGTAACAGCATGAGGTCCTCAGGACACATAGTCCTCAGGGCTTGGCCTCTCCAAGTCCCACTCAGGTGTGGCTTTGCCAAGTACTCATCTGTGTTTCATGAGTGCCCCATGCTGCCTATTGGTCCTCTATCATGGCTCCCAACACAGAAATACACTTTCAAGTTGCCACTTGCATTTGCCACACTGTCACAGAATAGGTCCAGGAGCCTGTTGATCCCCATACATTGCATCCTAACTATTCTGTGGTCTTGCTCAAAATAACAAACATTTCACTGTGTATGTCAAGATCTTTCTGTCATCTATCATATCATATATAGTCACACACACACACACACACACACACACACACACACACACATCACTATATGTTGGAATTTTGATGTCCTGCATCTGAGCTTCAGCTTTGTCCCCTTCCCTTGAGTTATGTCTACAAACATGCTGGCTAGCTCTTTCCCAACTGTTTCCTCCCAAGAATGCTTTCTTAGCATTTTCCCTTTTTTGCAAGATA
Source organism: Mesocricetus auratus (assembly GCF_017639785.1). Taxonomy (NCBI): domain Eukaryota; kingdom Metazoa; phylum Chordata; class Mammalia; order Rodentia; family Cricetidae; genus Mesocricetus; species Mesocricetus auratus. The sequence continues at coordinate 36,792,522 of NW_024429182.1, forward strand.
TTTGCTGAATGGATGCCTCTTATGTCCAATAATATTTCTGTTTAGCTAGTTAAAAGTCTGTATGCTTGGATTCTCTGGATTACTGTGGTGGGCATCATTTATTTGTAGGAGTATCCAACAGGACTCTCTATATTTTGGCTAAGGTTCTAAGAGTCACAAAAAGTTTCACAAACTGAAGTAAATCATGAACTTAGATGTGCAAGGTCTTCATATAAGATGGTACCATTAGGCCCCCATTCAGAGGAATGGTATAAGAAGCTTGGGATCCAAGGAGGAATTTGAGAGTTTTGGGAAGATTGCGCTCTACCCTGCACCTGTAAAGCTCCTTGGATAATGTGAAATTACAGACTTAAGGCTCTGATGATCTACCCAAAGAAGCAGAAGAGAAGGAGGCAGCTGGCTATGTGATTGCCAGGGATAGAGCAAGGATGTCCTTGGGCCAAGAAGTGTTTTTTTATGAATCAAGTGGGTGCCACAAGAAAGGTAAAGATGGCATGTGGTCATTTCAGAGCCTGTCCTCATGTAGGATGGGAGGAAGACCACCTGAATTTCCATGGTTGAAGCAGGATATTATTTCATTTGCATCTTCTCAGAACTTTGAGCAGGGGTACTGCATTGGCATAATTTCCATCTCCTCTCCCATCTTCAACTCCTCCTGTCTCTTTTCCACCTCAAATTCATGACATTTGAAGCAGTATTTTAAAATACATCCAGAGTCATCCTGCATGATGAGATATACTTTTTATTCTTCTCAGAGAGGATCTCTAAGCAACCACAACATCCCAGAAGTTCATCTTCGAATATCCATAAATGTCAGGAATGGGTGGTGAAACATAGACATACCCAGAGGAAGCAAGAACTGGATTGCATCCTACCTCTCTCCTGCCCCATATCCCGATTCTGATTCCCTTCCATCAGCACCCTCTCACCCCCACCCAGACAAGAGAGGTCTGGAGAGTAGAGACCAACTCCAAGAGTGCAGGAAGACAACTGTGTCCCCTGTTAACATTGAAGTCAATCAAACCAAAGCAAGCCCAAGGCAAAGATTCTTCAACTTTAATTGAAGTGTAGCCTTTGTGTAAGGGACTGACTGAGTATGCAACCTTCCCAGAAGGGCTCTTCTTGGGAAAGAAACATTTAGATCAGCTAAACAGAAAAGGCCTGGCACTAGTTTTATATTTCATCAAGCACAAGAAAGGACCAGCCCTTCCAAATGACTGAGTAGGGACAGTGGCTGGAGGAGGAAGGATGTTTGTTTTCTAGTTGTTGCCAGGGAGAAGTCCTGCTTACGCAGTGACCAGTTACAGTCTCTGAACCCTCTCCATTCTGTGTCCTCATTTGGGGTTTCTTTGCACCCAACACACTTCAGACTTAGCTGTTGTCTGACTCCCTCTACTAGAGTACAAGTTCTATATATGTAGGATCTTCAGTCTGTTTTGGTTCTTATTAGAGTCCCAATTTCTAGAGCAGTGCCCACCACATAATTTATACTCAATTCATATTTGTGAAAGGAAGGAAAGAAAGCTGGAAGGAAGGTCTACATTAGGTAACTATGTATTGAGGCAACATCATCATCATTATTGTTATTAGTATGTGTACACATACACACAAACATGTGCACACATACTTTTACCTGGTAAGCCATCTCTGACATTGAGGTGGGAGTCACAGGATAAGAAGTGGTTTGTGGCTCACCTTGAACTAAAGATCTTATTTGTATGTGGAATTGAATGAAGTTAAAGGAGAGCGTAAGACACTTGTTACCAGAGGTTTGGAGAGGGAGGGTGGAAATGAGAGGGAGTAGGGAAAGGGAGTAACTAGTACCAAGTACCAATTAGGTGGGGGAATAAGTACTATTGCTCTGTTGCACAGCACCAAGGCTGTAGTGCATAGCAATGGGCTTTTGAAATAGATAAAAGAGAAGGTTTTTCAAGTCTTTAAAGATATGGTAAACATTTGAGGTAATGGATATAATAATAATACACATTTTGTCATTGCACAATGCAGCATGTTGAAACATCACAGCCTATAAATTCGTACAATTAGTATTTGTCTGATAAAAATACTGAAGACTTTATAAAGAATAACTAATATGCCTAAATATGAGTTATGTTTGTGGAAAACATGGCATTAAAAGTTAAAAGGAGAAATAAGAAGAAATAATTCTATCAGATCTCAGACATTCGATATGGCTTACTTTGTTAGTTCAGATATTTGCCTTTGACTTAGCAGATGGTAATTGACAGTGTGATCTTAAAGGTGTTATAGCTGAACTTTCTTTGGACCACCAACTCCCAATAATGACACAGAGACTTCTTACTAAGTATGAAAGCTTGGCCTTAGCTTAGGCTTGTTCTCAACCAGCTCTTTTGTTTCTTTAAAATTACTTATTTTTATTTTATGTGCATTGGTGTTTTGCCTGCATGCATGTCTATGTGAGGGTGTTAGATTCCTCTGGATCTGCAGTTAAAGACACTCAGCTAGCACTTAAAAAATTAAACTAACCCATTTATATTAATTTATGTCCTTCCAAGAGGTTCATTACCTTTTCTCAATACTGTATATCCAACTTCCTCCTTGTCTCCATGGGAATTCCTCATAGAGTTCTTATCTCTCTCCAGAAGGCCCTGCCGATCCTCTCCTGACTAACTATTGGCCATTCAGCTCTTTATTAAACCAATCAGAAGTTGCCTTTCTCCCTACATTAATCTCCAACTGGTGTTTCTAACTTTTTATTGTTCTATTCACCAATAAAGATTCAGGAGTCAGATGTTGGGGTGAATACCTGTAGCTTAAAGAGGTGGAGCAGCAACCAGCTGGCCTTCCCTTCTGGTCAGAGACTCACCAAGCAAGCATCTCTCCAGCCATCTCAAACCAAAAAAACAAAAACAATAAAAACCCGCGAAACTCCAAGTCCCTCCTTCCCTCCTTTTTCCTGTGCACCTCTCTCTGTATTCCTGTTTCCTCCATATTCTCTATGGTTAATTCCTGTCAACTAACTGCTGGCTCTGCCCCTTCATCCAAGACTGATTTTTAACAGAGTCTTGGTTTCACAGTGAGATCAAATATCCTGTAAGAAGATGCCTCTTTTCTTCTTGCCTAGATAGCTGAAGGATATTTAGACTCTTACAGATAAATCACTTGAAGAACTGTTATCACAGCAAGGCGTTAGGGAGTGGGCTGCTGAGCCAGGACCACCTCTTGTTTCCTACCTCCACATCCTCCGTATGTGAAGCTGATGCAGCCTTATGTGCATCCTCCCTGGGGACTCCTTTGGACCATCCTTCCTAGCATCAGCACAGCTGCATCTGCCTTTCCTCTTTGAGGAGTTCTATATACATTTTGGTCCATTGAGTGGTCCTTGCCTGATTTTTTATTCATCTGTGGGTTTATTTCTTCTACCAAATGTCTTCCCTGCAATTTCTAAGGATTTGGGACAGGAATGAAAACAGGGCACAGACCATTTAGATTATATCACTCTACATTTATGCACCAGTCACCATGCCTTAATTTAGCACTGGCATGAACTAGTTTTTTTTATGTATATCAGTTTGTTTATGCAGGCATAGTGGTCACATTTTATTAATGGGACTTAAATGGTATGGTCACAGATATGTATATATACATACATGGTTAAACATAAACACACTCTGCTTTGTGGAAGTAATCTTTTCGTTTTGCTTGGGAAAAGTTGTGAATTTGAAAGGTAGGGTAACAATGGGAGGAGCCCCAGAGGGGAAACGGGGCTGGGAATAATACAAATATAGTACTTATATATGGAATTCTTGAAATTTTAAATTAAAAATTCAACTCACCTTTGCTTCACCCTCAACTTACTTTCTTTCACTGAGTCAGTGTCTACCCAAAGTAGGTCATAATTTATCCTTAATACTTATTTTTTTGTTCACTTTTTAAAAATTAACTTAAAAAAGCAACAGCTGGATAGCTCAGTGTTAAAAATCACTTGCTGGACTGAGTTCAATGCCCAGTACTCACATGGCAGCTCACAACTTCCTGGAACTAAAGTTCCAGGGGTCCATTGTCTGCTTCTAATCTCCATAGGCTCCAGGCACACACATGGTACATAGACAAACGAAAGTAAAACACTTACAACAATAAATATTTAAACAAATAAAGCCCCCAAAGTATCAGGTTTATATATGGCATTTTCGTTTTTGTTTTGTTTTGTTTTGTTTTGTTTTGTTTTTAGAGACAGTGTTTCTCTGTGCAGCTTTGGAGCATGTTCTGGAGCTTGCTCTGTAGACCAGGCTGACCTCGAACTCAGAGAGATCTCCCTGCCTTTGCCTTCCTAGTGCTGGGACTAAAGGCATGCGCCACAATCACCTGGCTACATATGGCATTTTCACACGTACTGAATTTTGGTTGATTCTGTCCCCATCCCACTATGGCTCTTCATTTCTCTGTCTCCTTGCGCCTCTCTTCCCTTTTGTCTCATTGTTTCCCTTCCCCATGAAGTTCTATTGTCTTCTCTAACCCTTTCCTTAAAGTTCCTCTTTTCTTTATAATTCCATGGGCTCCTTTCTAGCTTGCATATTTACTCCCACCGATATATAAATATTTAACGGTTATAGGCTGGAATCTGCATATGAGAGAAAACATACGGCATTTGTCTTTCTGAGCATGAGTAACATTGCTTAATACAATATTTTCTAGTTTCATCTAGTTCCTTACTAGTTTCATTTTTCTTTATGGCTGAATAGAATTCCACTGTATAAATGTAAAATAATATCTGGTACAAGTACCATCAATTTTATGGTCAGATCATTAAAAAAAACCTATTGGTTGTGTTCCAGTAATTAGAATATCATATCAAAGTAATGAATTTCATGTAAGGCCAAACGTTTCTCTGTAAAGCTATATAGATCACTCTGAGTCTAGAAAAGACTGCAGATGGGGATCAGAACATGACGTACAGGGTACGATTGGCTGATTTTCAATCTTCCTGCCTGCTCCACTCCCCCCACTCCAGACACCTGAACAACTAGAAGGTACTTTTGTGATTGTCTACTATCAGACCCTTAACCAAGACTATTTTATGACAGGAAATGGTTCTGTTATGTATCAGGATGATCAGAGAACAAACTAGAGATTGCCCAGGATTTCTTTCTTTTAGGGACAAGAAAACAACAAAGCAAACATACAAAATCTTAGAATAGCTTGCTTTAACAGGGAGTGGGGAAAATGAAACTATTTTTTTCTGATTGTGTTCTATGAGTCCTATTTGTTCAAAGCAATGTTTTTATTTGTGGGGATCTTTCTGGGTCCTCTAGATTCTGAGTTAACCTAGATGTGGAAATAGAGCTGGGGTCTCCAAGGACAGCACAACTGTTGAGAAACAAGAATGACCTTTCTGATGATCTATGATTATTTATTTATTTATTTATTTTTTGGCTTTCTTGAGAGAGGGTTTCTTTGTATAGCTTTGGCTGTCCCAGAACTTGCTTTGTAGATCTGGCCTTGAACTCTCAGAGATCTGCCTACCTCTCCCTCCTGAGAGCTGGGATTAAGGTGTGAGCCATCACCACCAGATTATTTTTTAATAGATGAAGCAGGTTTTATTTTTCCATTTCAACTTCTTTTTAATAAAAAGTACTTCATTCAATATATTTTGATCATGTTTTCCCTCCCCTAAATCCTGCCATATTCTTCACACTCCCTTCCCCATCCAGTTTTGTGTGTACTCTCTCTAAAAAAGCAAGCACGCAAATAAACAAAAACCACAAGGAAAAAAAGAAAATAACAAGAAAAAACAAAAATTAAGCAGATAAACCTATGAAAGACAAAAACTAAAATCAGTACAAATAGGCAAAAGCATCCAATAGGACAAAAGAATGCCAAACTACAGAAAACTGAAACAGTTCACAAAAATGCTGTTGTGTTTATTTTGCATTGACCAACTACTTCTGGGTCTGAGATCTATCCTGAATTGTGATTAATATACCTAGGGAAACTCTGTTGGAGAAAACCAGTTTTCCCATTGCTAGCAGGTATTGATAGCAGATAGCTTTTTGGTTAGGGATGGGACCCTGTGTCCACTTCCCTTTCTTAGTAATGGGACCCTGTCTGGTTTGAACTTGTTCAAGTGTTGGGCATGTTGCTACAGTCTCTGTGAATCATATGTAGATCAGCCCTATTGTTCCTAGAAGACACTGTTTTCTTGGAGTCATTCATAACCTCTGACGTTTACAGTCTTTCTGTCTTCCATAGATCCCTGGGACTTGGAGGGAGGAGTTTGATGAAGACATCCCATTTATGATTCCCTGTTCCAAAGTCTTGCACTATCTTTACATTGTCCAGGTGTGGGTCTCTGTGTTAATTTCCATATACTATAAGAAGCTTCTCAGGTGAGGGTTGGACAAGGCACTGATCTGTGGGTATAGCTGTTTATTAGGAATAATTTTTATTGCTGTTTCTTTAACAGAATAATAGTAATGGAATTACCTTTATGCCCATGACCTATCTAATCTCAGGTTCTTGGCCCCTTTGGCAGAATGGGTTTTACCTCATGGACTGGGTCTTGAATCCAATGAAAAGACTGTTGGTTACTACCATAACAATTTGTGCCCCGGTTTTACCAGCATGTCTTGCAGGTAGGCCAGATGCAGGTTTTAGGGTTTGTAGATGGCTTAATGATCATCTTTTTCCTCCAGGGGTGTGAAGAGTAACTTCCAGTACCATGATTACGGGTCAGTAGGGATGAAGCTTCTAGTTGGATACTAGCTTGATTTCTCTGTGTCCAGTGACATAAGTATCGTGTTCAGCAATAGGGCCTTACTATCAGTTGTGGAGAGCAACCAGTAACCTTGGCAATAGCCTGTGATGTTTGTAAGTTCCATGAGGGACTCTTGTAACCAATTCCTGGAACAGGAGCTTTTACTTGGTGGCATGAGATGAGTAGTTGGTGCATTTTATTCCCTATTATTTGGTGACTCAATTTAGATTCCTTCCATATATGTGTGTGTTTTAAGAAGCTTCAACAATGGTAGTTTTCCATGCATATATTTTTTCAAATGGTCTCAGTGTTAGTTGTCCCCATATTTCCTTCTTTACCCCTCTCTCCCACCCTCCCTAGTTAATCCTGCTTTTCTGGTTTTACTTTTATCACTCCATAACATTGTATTTTAATTCTCCTTCTTAGGAGATCCTCTCCTTCCACCATGTCCCTTACTAGGTACCTGAGCTCTGTGGTTATTCAGATTGTAGCACACATATCAAAAGCTTTTAAGTTTCCATCCACATATAAGAGAAAACATGCAATAGTTATCTTTTAGGGTTTAGGCCACTTCATTAAAGATGACTATTTTTAGTTCCATTCATTTGCCTGTAAATTTCATTTTTAAGAATTTTTATTCATTTTACAAACCAACCACAGTTCTTCCTTCCTCCCCTTCTTTTCCCACCCCATTCACTCCTCAGACAGGGTGAGATCTCCCATGGGGAGTCAACTAAGCCTGGCATATCAAGTTGAGACAAGACCAACTCCCTTCCCCTTGCATCAAGGCTGACCAAGGTTTTCCACCATTAGGAATGGGCTCCAAAAAGCCAGCTCATGCACCAAGGACAAATACTGGTTCCACTTCCAGGAATCCCATCAAACAGATCAAGTCACACAACTTTCACCCACATTGAGAAGGCCTAGTTAAAATCTCATGCAGGTTTCCCAGCTGTCAGTCCAGAGTCCATGAGCTCACACTAGCTCTGGTCATCTGTCACTGTGGGTTTCCCCATCATGATCTTGATGCCCCCCCTTGTTCATATAATCCCTCCTCCCTCTCTTCAGCTGAACTCCAGGAGCTCATCCCAGTGCTTGACTGTTGATCTCTGCTTCTGCTTCCATTGGTTACTGGATGAAAGTTCTATGATGACAATTAGGATGGTCACCAATCTAATTCTAGAAGGCCAGTTCAGGCATCTTCTCTACTCTTGCTAAGATTCTTAGCTGGGGTCATTCTTGCAGATTCCTGGGAACTTCTCTAGGGTTTCTCCCTAACCCCATAATGGCTCCCTCAATCAAGAAATCTTTCATTGTTCTCCCTCTCTGTCCCTCCCCCAACTCGATTCCCCTTGTTCCCATCCCCATCCCCTCCCTTCTGCTCCCCTCCAAGTTTACCCAGGAGATCTTAACTATTTCTTCTTCCTGGGGCCCTCCATGGGTGCCCCTCTTAGGGTCCTCCTTTTTACCTAACTTCTCTGGGACTGTGGAATGCAGCCTGCTTATCCTTTGCTTTACATCTAATATCCACTTATGAGAGTGAGTACATATAGTGTTTGTCTTTCTGGGTCTGGGTCACTTCATTCAGGGTGATGTTTTTCTAGTTCCCTCCATTTGCCTGCAAATTTCATGGCGTCATTGTTTTTTTTACCAAAGAGTAGCACTCCGTTGTGGTGATATCTTGTTTGTATAAATACAGTCTGTCTGAAGATCAGAGGGCAGAACTTGCCACTAGCTAACAGACAGACAGGAAATGAGATGACTGGGCAGAGATAGGATTAGAGTCAGGAAGAAACAGGAACTCACTCTTTTTCAGCTGGGGAGTTGGTGAGGTAAAGTGTGGCTGTGGCTTGCTTCTTCATTTCTCTGATCTTTCAGCTTTTGCCCCTGTATCTGACTCTGAACTTTTATTATTAAGACCTATTATAACTCTTGTTACACTCCATTGTGTAAATTTTTGCACCACATTTTCTTTATCCATTCTTCAGTACAGGGGCATCTAAGTTGTTTAAAGGTTCTGGCTATTATGAATAATGCTGCAATGAACATAGTTGAGCAAGTGTCCTTGTGGTATGACTGAGCATTTTTTGGGTATATAATCAAGAGTGGTATTGCTGGGTTTTGAGGTAGGTTGATTTCCCATTTTCTGAGAAAATACTATACTGATTTCCAGAGTGATTATACAAGTTTACACTCCCACCAGCGAGGGAGGAATGTTCCCCTTACTCCACCTTCACTCCAGCATAAGCTGTCATTAGTGTTTTTGATCTTAGCCATTCTGACAGGTGTAAGATGGTATTTGAGTTGTTTGATTTGTATTCCCTGATGACTAAGGATGTTGAGCAATTCCTTAAATGTCTCTCATCCATTTGAGATTCTTGTGTTGAGAATTCTCTCATTTGCATACATCTATCTCATTTTTATCATCTGTTTGTCAGTTTATGGATATGTAATCTGTTTCCAATTTCTGGCTATTGTGAATAGAGTATGTCCTCATGATGCTCTGGATTTCCTTGGTTTCTGTTGCAATGCCCTCTTTTCATTTCTAATTTATTAGTTTGGATCTTCTCTCTCTTTTGGTTAACTTGGCTAAAGATTTACCAATCTTGTCAATTTTCACAAAGAGTCAATTCTTCATTTCTCTTGTTTATTTTGTTTTTGCTTATTTGTTTCTGTCTCATTAGATCATCTATTTCTATCTACTCTTTTGGGGTATTATTTGTCCTTGTTGTTCTAGAGCTTCAGGTGTGTCCTTAATTGGCTAGTATGAAATCTCTCCAGTTTTTTATGTAGTGCTTTTAGTGCTGTGAACTTGCCTCTTAGAACTGCCCTCATTATGTTCCACAGGTTTGCGTATGTTGGGTTTCTATTTTCATTCAGTTCTAAAACCTTTTTAATTTTCTTCTTGATTTCTGCCTTGACTCAATTTTCCTTCAAGAGTGAATTTTTGTATACTTTGCGTTTCTTTTGTTGTTATTATTCAGCTTGGTGGTCAGAAAGGATGCAGAGTGTTGTTTCAATTCTCTTATATGTTGATACTTTTTTTGTGTATCTAAGTAGGTGGTCAATTTTGGAGAAAGTTCTTGAGCTACTCAAAAGTAACTGTATTCTTTGGTGTTCAGGTGGAATGTTCCATAGTAGGTCTCTGTTAGGTCCATTTGATTTATGCCAGTATTTAACTCTGGTATTTCTCGGCTTAGTTTTGTCTGGATAACTTGTCCACTTGTGAGAGTACAGTATTAAAGTCTCTTGCCATCACTATGTGAGGAGCAATATATGGTTTTAGCTGTAGTAGTGTTTCTTTTATGGACTTGGCTGTCATTATGTTATGAACATAAATGTTTAGAATTGCAATATCCTTTTGTCTCTATCTCTTCTGAGTAATTTTGGTTTGACATCTATTTTTCCAGATGTAAAATGGGGACACCTGCTTGCTTCTTGGGTCCATTTGCTTGGAATGCCTTTTTCCATTCTTTTACCTTAAGGTGATGTATATCCATGACGGTGAAGTGTCTTTGTTTGATCAACAAAAAGATGGATCCTGTTTCCTAATACGATCTGTCAGTATGTCTCTTTTTATTGGGGGAACTGAGACCATTATATTGATTTATCTATAAGCTGTACATTATTGATTTCTATTATTTTGTTCTTGTATGAATTTACCTTTTCTCTTTTGATTGTGTTCTCAGATTATTTATCCCTTTGTCCTCTTAGATATACTTAACCTCTTCAGATCAAAATTTCCCTTCTAGTGACTTCTGTAGAGATGCATTTTTAGATAATCCTGCTTAAATTTATTTTTTAATCATAAGATTTTTTTATTCATCTGTTGTGATTGACAGTTGTTGGTTATAGTAGTCTGAGCTGGCATCTATTGTCTCTTGAATTTGTAGAGATCTGTCTAGGCTCTTTTGGCATTCAGAATTTCTATTGAAAAGTCAGGTGTTATTCTAATGTGACTGCTTTCATATGTAATTTGGTCTTTCTCACTTTCATAATAAACTTTTTTTGTTTTGAACATTTAGTATTTAGTTATTATGTGTGGTAGGGAAGATTGTTTCTCATCCTATTTGATGATCATCTGTACCTCAATAGGCTTTTCTTTCTTTGATTGGTGAAACTATTTTTCAAAACTATATTCTGTGCCTTTGCCCTGTATTTCTTCTCTCTTTTCTATCCTATTATTCATAGGTTTTGTCTTTTTTATAGCATCCCCAATTTCCTGAATGTTTACTGCCTGAATTTCGTTTTAGATTTAGCATTTTCTTTGAATAAAATATCTTTTTCTCCTACCTTGTCTCCAAGACCTGGAAATCTATCTTCCATGCCTTGTAATGTGTTGATGAGCTTATCCTTAAGGCTTTTATTTGACATGCTAAGGTTTTCATTTCCATTTTATCTTAGTTTGGGTTTCCTTTAGTGATTCTATTTCTTTATTAAATATACTTTGATGTCTTGAAATATTTTCATTATTTCTTCAGCAGTTTGTGTTCTCATGATCTTCATTAAGGCATTGAATAGTATCTTTGAAGTCCTTGAACATATGTGTAATTGTTATTTCAAAGCACTAGTCTTATGTTTCAGCTACACTGATTTTCTTTGCCTAAATAGGGTTGCTGTCTTCTTGAAGAGGCATGTTGTCTTGGTTGTTTACATTTGTATTTTTGTGCTGGGATCTAAGCATCTGGAGTTATGATGTTTGAGGTGTTTCTTGATGTAGGTATCTGGTCTTGTCTTTTTGGATGGGTGTTTTGCTCTTTGGTTGTCATTGCCCACTCTGGATCATAGGCAAATGTGATGGCTGGCTGTGAGGTACCCAAGAGAGAGTGTCTCTTCAGGTCTTTAAATGATACAAAGGAATGGAGATAGCTTAGAAGTCAAGGTTGAGAGGGGCAACAAGAAGGAACTCATGGAATCCTGGGTCCACACCAAGAGGCAAAGTCCCCAAGGAATGGAAGTGGAGTGAGAAGTGGGCTCATGGAGGGTACAGCAGGATAAAAATAAAGTCTGGGAATACTGGGATGAAATAGCTTGTGGGTTTTCAATAGAGAACTTTTTACAATGTCTTGGTATTATCTGATGATGATTTTCGGCAATGGTGCAAAAAACTTCATCCTTGATTAAAAGTACTATTTAACAGACTTAAATAAAACAGTCTTTGTTACTGGTCAAAGAGCCAAGATCTCATCTTTATTCCAGAGGTGACATGCTACTCATGTAAACCACGAAAAGCATTTGGGCAATAACTAGATTTCAATGTTCTGTTCTTTTATTCACTCAGAGGATTTGAAAATAAACAAACAAGTAATTGAAAAGAACTGGCTACAAGTTTTAGAGGTTGAGGAACAGTTTGGAAAGACTGTGAAGGTAGTGAGCACCTCTGAAAGAGTGTACTCTAAGTTAGGGCCTTGAGGGTCTAACCTAGGGAATGTGAGTGTTCCCTACAGGTTGGGCTTTCACACATACTTGCCATAAGACTACAGGGTAGACAGTTCTGGAAGCAGCTTGTGGCATCAGAGGGAAAAACTTGACTTGGAGAATATTTGTACTTCCTTCAGAGGAGGCAGCTTTGCTAGGAACTAAGAAGAACTATCAGCGGAGGAGCTCTTGCAATGACCTGAGACATAGGATGTAAACCACACTGAGCAAGATGCTGACTCCCCTCAAGTGTGTAATGTATGGGAGTGTCAGAAGTGGACTTCCCTAATCCCTCTAACCTGTTACACGGACTTTGTGTCTAATAAGTTTTCTTAAATGCAGCACACATGGGCGAGTTTATTCTGGAAATTTAGAAATCGGGGATCTTTTAAAAAAATGGAGGCAGAGGCAGGTGGATCTCTGTGACTTTGAGGCCAGCCTGGTCTACAGAGCGAGTGCCAAGATAGGCTCCAAAATAATACAGAGAAACCCTGTCTCAAACAACAACAATAACAAAAAAAGACTCTAAAGAAAATAGGAAATATTTATGATATTTTGAAATGAGCTTCCTGTAAACATTTGATTTTGAAAAAATATTTTCACTTGACTCAAGCTATACTTTATTATGCAAATCAAATGGAAATTGTAGTGATTATCCTGTGACTTTATGCTGTGTTAATTTAGCTATCTCACGCACCAAATTGCCAATCTCCATATATATACATACAAACATATATACATATATATATATATCCCAAAAGACTTTTGAACATATGGAAATGCTTTTATGAATTATACTTATATCAGGATATAAAGTGATTTTTCACATTAAGATGGTTTAGGATTTTATTTGGCTATGAGCATCCACCCAGAAATCACCAAAGACTATTCACATAAGATTTTATCTTCTAAAGTCTGGGGATAACAGACCAGAACTAGTATGGAAGTTTCACAGATGGTCCCAAGAGATCTTTCCTTATAGCTTTCTTCTTTGTCATTCCTTGGTTAAGATCCAGAATGACTGATGGATACCAATTGCAATGCTGACTCTGTGTAATGGGAACAGGAGTATAAAAGATTGTCCCAAGAAGCTGTGTAAATGACTTCCACTAATGCAGTGTATAAGCTGTGTAAGTGTGAAGGGACACTAGAAAATGTATTCCATAACTCCATGAGTCCAATGGAAATGTGAGATTCTACTTTTGAAGAGGAAGAAGCAAGACCTAATGTCAGTGGGTAACGTTTGCCTCACTTACACAGGAGCTTTGAGTAGGCTCTGTGTCCAGACAGCTTCTTTACCTCTTTGTCTATCACTTGCTATATTCTAACTCTGGTGTGGAGTCCTGAAACTTCCCATGCCTGGAAACGCCTTTGCTTCATATAGCCCTCAGAGGATTGGAAAGTTAAATTTTAAAATCGTATACCTTCAAACAAGACAATGATTTCTAACTCACCCACAAGAGACCTTTAAAGATTTCTTCTTTTTGTTACAATATGTAAGGCCCAATCTATGTTTACTTGTTCCTGATTTGTGAGTAGGGAAATCCACAGGGGAAAAAAACACCAAAACAATAACAACAACAAAAACCAAGATAATGGCATATGGATCAGAGAAGGGAAAGTGATGTTGGGGAGACCATGTGATTCAGGAGGTTGTGGTCTTCTGAGACTAGTGGTCAGAGAAGCACATAATCCACAGAGCCATGGCCTAGATCGGAGGATCAAAACCAGAGACACTGGTTAAAATTGCCTTGAGTAACTACAGCAGAGCCTGTGCTAACCAAAATGTACTGAAGCCTTTGACTATAGCTATGATAATCCTGCAGTGAAAGATTAAGGTTTTCTAAGATTGGTTCCCCCCTCCACACTCCTTTTTAAGAATTATTTTTATAAACACACTTGTGGTATTTTGTTTATGGCCTAACAAATAAAGCTTGCCTGAAGATCAGAGTGCAAATCTAGCCACACTAGTCAGCCATACAGGCCAGGCAGTGGTGGCACACACATCTTTAATCCCAGCAGCCACTCTAGTTAGCAATAGAGACCGATAGGTGGTGGTGTACACCTTTAATACCAGCATTAGAGAGGAATATAAGATGGGAGGAGACAGAAGTCAGTCTGCAGTCATGCTGAGGACAGACAGGATCACCCCAGCCTTAGTAGAGGGATGAAATCTTTAGGGATTGGCTGCTTTGCTTTTCTGATCTTCAGCTTGAACTCCAATATCTGCTTCTGGGTTTTTACTATTCATGCTACACAAATTATTTGGGGTATAATGTATTCTGGAGTTTGGCTGGTTGTCTTGGGAAATCTAGTCTTCTGGGTTAGGAAAATAATGTATTTTCTTGGTGACAAATTTTGCTTCTCTGTCCGGGGCCTCCAGAGTCCTGATTAGCTAAGTTTCTATGGTAACAATACTGAATCCTTAGCTCACCACAGTCTCCCAGCTCCTAGGAAAAAAAACTTCCACTTCTAAGGTCCTCTAGATGCTATCCACCATGCTTCTGCACATGGTCTAAGTATATATTATAATTTCCAGATGATCTCTCATAGTAATAATTGATTGATGAGTACTGAGTTGTCCTTTGGATGATGTTTGAAGACCTCAAAGATCTTTAGGGTTTTCTTAGGGAAGTTAAAAAAATACACCAACCTTCCCATGGCTAAGAACTGAGCTGAACTCAAGAAAGCCAGCAATAGAGAGGGAGGACTGATGACCAAAGGGATTAAGACTGGGCTGGTTTAACCCACAGAAACAGCTGACCTGACAAAGGTTAACTTTTGAATCCCAGGCATCAGCCTGGGAATCCAGCATGGGACTGATCAAGACCCCCTGAATGTGGATGTCAGTGAGGAGGTCTAGGTAATCTATTGAGCCTTGGGCAGTAGATCAGTACTCATCCCGAGTATACACATGGACTTTGGACTCCCATCCAACAATGTGAGATGCACTCTCACCCTGAACTCTTGGGGGAGGGTCTAGGCCCTGCCCTGGATGAAATGACAGACTATGGACACCCCCATGGAGGGCCTCATCCTCCCTGGGGAAATGAGGGGATAATGGGGGTTCGGGGGAGGGCACAGGAGGAGGGGAGGGAAAGGAAGAGGGACCTGGAACTGACTTGTGAAGCAACCTTGTTTCTAACCTAAATTTAAACTTAAAAATAAATAATAAAAAAAGAAAAAAATATACCAACCCTGAAAGGGTTAAAAAGTGGAGAACAGTGAAGAGTTAATACCTAGTTGAATGAGCACTTCCAATTTTATGGGAGAAACAAATTGATAATTATTTACCAACAACAAACAGAAATTGCCATTTTCAGATACTTGTGGTGGAATGGTGGCTATGAGTTTTTTTTATGTTTGAAATGTCAACTGGAGTCAGTAATTAAAGTCAGAATATGCCTTAGTAGGGAAGCATTTTAGTGCCTGACCTTGCTGTTGATTAATTAATTTTTCTTGTATGTGACTTCTATTTCTCCAGAGGTGGATATCAGAAGCACAGGAACAGATGTCCCAGGTTGTTATAAACAGAGACTTGGTGCAAAATAAGAAAAAGGCCTTAGTAAACAAGGAAACAACATGCCCTGGGATTTTGGAAAGGTACTCATTGTCTCTTCTTTTGCTTGTAGAACCTACAAATTTCAAGAAGGGTTTATATTCACTGGAAAGAGGCAGTTAGCCCCAGTAATGTGCCAAGGACTGGGTCACAAATGTTTTGCTTTCTGTTTGAAACATGACTAGAAATATTGCTTGCCAGCCAGAATTAGGTAAGTTGTCATCGATTAAGATGAGTTGCTCTGCTGTTCTTGCAGTCTGCGTATTTTTAAGTCTGATTCTGGGGGGATTGCAGGTATTTTTTTGTGTGCATTTCTCCAGAGTCTTGAGGGTAGCGCTATGTGTAGCCAAACCTGCTGTCCTACACCAACCAGAATGCCCCTCCAGAGAAGTATACAGAGTAGTCTTTGTTTTGTTCTGTAATTATTGGAAAGTGCATTTCAAAGTAATGACAAAATATTAAAATCTCTTGGTTTATTTTAGTTTCCAAAGTATATAAATACTATACACTTTAAAAAGATTCTAAAAGTCATTGGCTCCAAATTAGTTCTGAATAGCTTTGAAATGTCAAATATAGTGGAAGTCCTATATATTTCTTAAAAGACATTTTTCATACAGGGATCCTGAGTTGCCTCCCACCGGCTTTCGGGATGTTTTTATGGGATCCCCACCAGTTCAGATAAAACCGTAAGTTGTCCCTAAACTGCTGCTGATTGTACAAAATGTTGATTCAACAGTTTTGATTGCTGGGGTCACCAAAATGTCCTTTACATGATGTTTTACTTTCCTTTAACAGCAGAGTTTTGTGCATAAAGAGGCATAGAATCAATTAACAATAATGACAACACTAACAATATTGACCACAACAAATAAAACAGCACTTACTTATGAATTCTCCTACTCTCTAACATTCACTTGCAATCTTTAAATGATAGCAGGATGTCAATGCTTATATTGCCAGCACTTGGGATGCTGCGGTGCACGTCTTGTGAGTTCCAGGGTAGCTTGAGTTACATAGTGATACCTTTTTTTCAAAACAGAAAAAACAAACATTCACTGCAAAAATAAAACAAAACAAAGCAAAACAAAACAAAAACACAAAGCTGTTTTGGGAATTCTTTCAGCCAATGGTCTTTGAGGTACCCGCCCCTTGGGGCAGGGCTCATGTGTGGACTGGGAGCAGGTGCTTGCACGCTCTTAGGTGGTGGTCGGAATTGGATGGCAGCGTCCAGCGGCTAAGGGTAGAAGACCTTGCTTTGTCATTTGTGAATGATTCCCCAATAAACATCTAATTTCCCTTTATCTGGGCTTTTATGAACCCTATTACAATTGTCAATTACATTTTGGTGACCAACGTGGGGCCCAAATCCACGACCCTGATATTAAGAGTCTTATACTCTACAGGCAAGGGGCGGGACTCAGATTCTATTGGCTGAAAGAATTCCTGCAACAAAAAGCAGATAAAATCATCTGCGGCTTGAGTGAGAATTGAGTCACCTTTGCACACCCTTCTAGCTGAGGTAATAAAAGATGATCCGTGTTGCTGTTGCAGCTCTTACACTATGAATGTGTGTCCTTTTCACAGATTGCTAAATGTTATGCTTTGCTAACTTTTATACAATCTGACAGTCTCATTAAAAATGCTTCCTAAATGTACAGCTGGGGAAGTGTCTTCTTTTTTACTGCAAGAGAGCTCTTGCATACCTTTGGAGGGAAGGAAATCCAAGCATGAGGGAAACTTCATTCAGGCAAGAATTACAGAGTACTTGGTGGTTAAATTCAAGGTACCTAAACTATATATGTATTCTAAGTAAGAAGTCCTTAAGCAGAGACGCTCAAAATAAGGTTGTGTGTTGATCAGTTAGTCAAATGTAACCAGAGGCTTATAGGGACTTCATTCACACCTGTAATCTTGGCAGTTGTGAGGTTTGAGACCATCTGGACTATACAATAAGGCTCTTTCTTTAAGAAAATGGGATAAAACAAAACCAAAACACACCAGAGTACCAGAGGCTTGCAAGAACCTGGTTCTCACATTTCAGTGTTTGCTAATTTTGTGTTTGGGTGTTTGTGGCAGTGTCCTAGAGCATGGCTGTGAACAGTGAGAATTGACTGTACAGTGAACAAGACATGGATATTTTTATGGGCAAAGAAATGTTTTTATTTGAGGCTATTAAAAAGTTTCTGCACCCCAATAAGCCTCTCCATTGACACAGCAATCCAAATCAGACTAAATCAAACTGAATTAGAAAAAGTCTACATTTAATGGATACAATGCTCCCAGATGATTTTCCAGCCCCTCAGAGAGGAGATGGGAAAGAGAGACTGGAAAGCCATGTTTTCTGGGGGACAGTTTAAATACCCTGTGGGAGTGGTTTTGAGCATCTCTGGGGGAGTTGTCATCATTAAGTGGGCTTTCTGAGATGAGGCAGGGTTTGAAGAGAGATAAGGGAGGGATCTTGAGTGAAACTACCACCAGAACATTCCAGACTCTTTGGGTATATGGATGCTGGAGGAGGGGGTGAAGCTTCTGCCAGAATAGCCATGATCATGATGAGATTATAAGTGTCCAGTTATGTATCACAGGACTCACCATGGTAACTGATGTGGGCCTCGTGTCCACTCTGCTGGATGCTTTACTCTGTAAATTTTCGTGAAGTCAGGAGCATTTCAGGATTTATTTTTCCTCTTATGTGTGCTAGTCTGCAAAGTCATTATTTGGAGATGTATTTGGAGATGGGGTTGCTTGTCGGGGTCCTCTGATTTTCTTGGACTTTCTTTCTCTTACTTTGTTTTGTAACACCTTCTGTCCTTTCTTTTGAATTCACCTTTTGTTTCTCTTGTGTGTCTGGAATAACTATTTTTCTTGTTTCTTCCACTTGGACATGTCCTGTTTTCTCCAAGAGGATTTCTTTTTCTTTCCATTTTTTATTTGTGAGTTGTCTGTCTATCCTGGAGGCATGTTTCTAGACTGGTAGTCAGTCTTTGGTCATTTATAGACATGATCAGTGGTGGGACTCAAAGCCTTGAGACTTTCTGACAGGGAGATTCACAGGAGGGGACTATGCAGATCATTCTCTCAAAGCAGCATCATCAGTCAGATCTCTAGTGGAGGATCCCAGTCTTTCAGGTAATGGGTAAAAGGCTTTTGTCCTTGAAGCAAGGGTAATCATGCTGGGAAATCATTACTAAGTCTACCCTTTAGAGTCATAGGATTATGCTGTTAGTAAGAGACTTTCTCCTTTACCCTTTCTAGTGAATGGGTCTCCTGCTGAGGAGGCATGAGGCAGTTACCCTACTGTGATTTGGGAGGGAGTCAGGGATTAAATTTACCACTGAACAAATATTTCCTCCCAACTCCTATTGTCGACTTCAGATTAACTTTTCCAAGCCAGGTTCCTTTTCTTTTGAGCGCTTAAAGGTTGTCTCTCCCATTTCTTATGTTCTCTGTGTTCTTGTGGGCTCTAATTTCTAAAAATATTCTAAAGATAAAATTTTTAAAGTATTTTATTTGTTGCTATTGTAATATAATTACATCATCTCCCTTTCCTTTTCCTCCCTCCAGACCTTCCTATATATCTCTTCTTGCTCCTTTTCAAATTTGTAACCTCTTTTTCATTAATTGCTATAACCTGTATACATATATATGTATTTATCCATATGTGTGTACATACACATTTGTATATGTACATACACATATATTTATGTATTTAGGAATACATATTTAGGAAGTTTTAATGGAGTCTTGGAGGAAGGAGGACTGATGTGCATGTTCAATTCTTAAGTCATGCAGTCTTTTCCTGAAGACCTTCTTACACTGTCCCCCTTGTTCCCATGACCAGGTTCTGTCGCTCCTTTTGGATATCCATAGCACTCCACACCACTTTTGTCTAAACATGGTTCATCTTTGTGTGTAATGATTTGGAATCCCGTCTTTCTGAGTTCCATGGTCTGAAGGGCAAGGCTTCCACAGCGCCATTCCCTTGCATTCTGGAATGTGAAGCTCCTGATATGTTGTAGCTGTAACATAATTACGTCTTCAGCAAATTGTTTATCTCTAATGTTCAACTGCAAATTATAAGGAAAAAGGAATGCCAAATCCCCTATCTTATTTGATTTAGGGATTCAAGGACTGTAGATGCAAAAGCATTTTAGTAAATGCTTTTGAAGACAAGTCTTTTAGAAATCAACACTTACTAGTTTGAATTGCAAGAATTACTTGCTTGTGTAATTTGATTTGTGAGGATGAGCAAGGAAATAAACATATGTGCAACTCCATCCCTCTTTAACTAATTCCATATGTAATTCTTCCTTTCAGTGAACGTATATTAATTACAGGATGCCACAAAGTAGAATCCTGTGGTAGCTTGAAATCTTCTCTCTTGAATATTAAAATTTCTTTTGCTGTTTGCTAGCTGTACAGCTGTGGAAGTTAAATGTCAACTTTAAAAGGCAATGAATAAGAATGAGTTTGCTCAATGGACCAAAATAATGTGCCTCAGCTTATAAAAGTAAAGCTGTATTCATAATGTAAATTTAAACTTCATGTTACCGCTTAAGGAAAAAAATTAGAAAGTGGGTATAGGCTTACTATTTGGGATCCATTGTTGCCTTAATTTATAGATAATAGCATTTATATTGTAATGGTGTTAGACTGTCTACTTCATTTTCTTATAACTCAACCTGTGGCTGCTATATCACTCTGCGCCAATATGAAGGAAACACTATTCATAAATTGGTAACAGATACCTCAGTGAAACACTGAAGAACAACTAAAGTATTTCGTGCCACTGTCTTGACACGTCTGACTTTAACCAAGGAAAGAGACTCCATAATAATGTCTTCTTCACATGCCATGAACTAAGGAAAACGGGGGAAGTTGTACTAGAGAAATGTGGTGGCTAGTCTTGATTTGTCCGTTTGATGGCATCTGGAATCAAGTAAAACAAACTTCCAAGCATTCATGTGGGAGATTTTCTTGATCGGGTTATTTAAAGCAGGAAGACCCACACTGAAGTGTGACTGGCACCTGCCAGTGGCTGCTCTTCACTGGTGTGAGAACAGTATCTTTGGAGTTCCAATGTAGACCAAAACTGAGCATCTCTCCAGGAACCCTCCAGTGCTTCAGCTCCATATTGGGACCACTGGGACATCCATGTACTTCATGTACTGAGCAACTATCCAATTCTTGCCCTCTCCAATATGAGACAGCCATTGCTGAACTACCCAGATCACATTCTGTAAAAACAATCTAATAATTCCCCCTTTAATATACATATTACTTCTGTCAGTTCTGTTCCCTTAGAGGACCCTGAGTACAAGAAAGCAGCTAGATAGAAATTAAAATTTATACCAAAGAGATAAACCTGAAAAGACATTCATGGACTTGAAGGCTGAATTAGTGTTTCCCTTGAGATGCAGCGGTACTTTTTCTTACCAGTGAGTTTCCCAGGCATTGGCCATGGTTGGTGGTAGGAGTTTTGAAAATCAAGGATGCTCAAAAGTCTCTTAGAAATCAACAGTGCTCTTTTGCTTTTGGTCGTTGAAACACATCTTGAATATATATATATATATACAGACAGAGAAGGTGAAGACAGTGGTTTGGAGGCACAGTTCCTAAGACACATAGGAAAGAGAATGGAGCATGCCTCTACTGCATATGCTAATTTAAGTTTTTCTTTGCCCTTCCACCTTATTCTCAAGCCTCTGAAGTAAGTTGAACTTAATTTAGAAGTGCTATTTATGAGACATGGGGAACTAACTTGTAAGTGGGTCCTTGACTATCTGATTATCTAATACAAACTCATTGTATGTGAAGGTCTTAGTTATCAGCAGTGTGTGTGTGTGTGTGTGTGTGTGTGTGTGTGTGTGTTTACATACACATGCATATCTACCTACATACAACTATGTATAGTCTTGTGATGAGAGGCCATAGGAGAAAATAGGGCTGCCTTCCTATTCCTTCCTTCCTTCCTTCCTTCCTTCCTTCCTTCCTTCCTTCCTTCTTCCTTCCTTTTTCTTCCTTCCTTCCTTCCTTCCTTCCTTTCTTCCTTCCTTTCTTACTTCCTTCTTCCTTCCCTTGAATAGGGAAAACTCTGCTCTGACACAGGCTATTTGTAGAGTAGGAAGCATGTCCACAGTAGCTGGTGTTAGCTTGAGAGAAACCAGTACTCAGCACCCAAAGCTGGGTGGAGAAATGCCCAAGGAAGACTTTGCACAAGGTCAGCTCTGAGTCCTACATCTTGTCCTTGCTATCAAATTTCATTGCCTTGAATGGTAGTGATTGGTGCATATTTATTGACATTTTATAATAAATGTGTCTTGTTTTCAGAATGCTGATGAAAAAAATTAACAGTGTATTGGTCACTAGGTAGCTTTTGACACTAAATGAGAAAGAGTACAGTTTGGGAAAATAGGGAATCTGGGATGTCTGGGACTGTGCAGAACCGACTAGGTGACCTTGCTCTTAGCTAATAATCCTCCCTGGCTTCCATCTGGAACATGAGGGGTTGAACCTAATGATCTGTAACATCCTTTTTCTGTGCTAATCAATGGCTATAAGGGGAAAGGTATCTAAATAGACAAATTAAATGAGACCAAAAGGTAGTTGAGGCCGTTAAGTGTCTGTTGTTGGCAGAGAGCCCCTCTCTGCGTGTGTGAAGTAGTTTCTTTGCAGTAGAAGCAGCAAGCTCAGGCCATAGCTTAACTGCTCCCAGTTCGTTCCTCTCGTGGGCCAGCCGCCAGCCTTTCTGAAACCTGCCACACTCTGCAGAGGGAAAAGGGACTGCATATATATTGCAAGAATATTTTTGTTCTCCTCATCTTTTCCTTTCTGCAAGTATGAGGCAAGCCATTTATTTCTTCTCTACCTCTTGTGATGGCTTGTCTCTTGTTGAAATACTATCTAGTTGCTGAACATATTTCAAGAAGGAAAACAATGTAAAAACAATATCCCTGTGAGGATGTGGAGTAAATAATAATACATTGTGACAAGTAGAGTGGGGGTGGGGAAGAGACCACGGAATAGAAGGGAAATAGCTCTGAACTTCATTCCTGATTGCATCTTTTGTAGGACTGTTCACTTTCTTGGGTTTAGACTTGTTTTTTTTTTTGTGGGGGACATCCTTGCTTCATTGTAATTCAGCTAGGCCATGTGACAGCCAGACTGATTCTGTCCATTCCACCCTCCCCACAAACCCAGGTGTTGGCCACATGATCCAGAGTTGGACATTTGGAGAGCATGCTAAGGTAGTAAATGGACTTTAGGAGGGGCAATGCCAGTTTCAGTTTAAATGGCCACTTTATTACCTCTGATCATTTGGTGGGGTGAATGGGCTCAGCTGGGTTTGCTGTCCCATGTGATAACAGAATCACTATGCTATCCAAGATGGCTCACGTCCACGCTTGGTAGTTAGTCTTATCTGTAAGAGCTCAGATCGAGATGTCAATACAGTGTGTTGTCACCTCTGTGTGACTGCCCTGTGCATCTTAAGTTTCACTGTATATTAGCTGGAGTCCAAGAATCAGAAAGCAGAGACTGCCAGTTTTCTGAAGGTCTGTACTGGAGAGTTTGGAATCTCACTTCTGCAGTACCGTTTGTCACAGCCATCTCAAAAGCCAGCCCAGCAGTGGAGAGGAAGCACATGCAGAGAGAGGCAGGATTACTGCAGCCACGGGACAGGCTGGCAAACTCAGAGGTAATCAAGGATGGCTAACTTTACCATTCTTGATTGCCTCGTTGAGTAGATCTGGAAACCCAAGAAGCCCAACTTTGTTGATGCAAGTTGAAAAGCTACTGTAATGGTCTCAGGTGTAGACAATAAAAAGGTAACAAAGGGCAGTTTGCATCAGCCATTGGTCAACTGTTACATCACTCCTCAAAAGCCACGAGATACTATATTACATGCTTTTCTAAAATCAAATTATTTAAGTTACAATGTAATGATAGCAGATGGAACAAGATATCACTAGGTGTGAAAACAATCCTTGCCAAGGCACACAACCCAAATTCTAGATCAAATAGGACTTGTGCCACTACCCCATGTACGGCCATAAGGAAAATCATTCACTGACTTGGCAGTGGCATACATCAGCTAAGCTGGGATACACTGCATCAGGAGTAATGTGGAGAGAATAGTACTTAGCTGACTCTGAAGTCATCTCATCAAATTCAGCCAACTAGAGAGGCACCATCACTCAGTACTGCAAGCAATGCACTCCAGGTCCAGAAAGATGTTAACATGATTCCTACCTCACAGGGGGAAATGCCAGGCTAGAGTCTATGCATGTCTGAATAACCAGTATCCCCACTTGTTTCAAAATGAAAAGTTTTATTTGATGTTTAGAAGCTTGGTGCTCATAATGGTTAATTTTATATGTTAATTTGACTGGGCCAGTGGATACCCAGAGAGTTAATAAAACATTTCTTCTGTGTATGCAGGTGGGGTGTCTATGAAAGAGATTAGCATTTGAATTAGACTAAGTAGGGATGCTCCCCACTCATGTGAGCATGCATCCTCTAGTCCATGGACAGTCCCAACAGAAAAAAAGCAGAAGGACCAGATCTTTTCTCCTGTACTAGATTATCATGGTCTCCCATCCTTGGACACCAGAGCTCCTTGCTCTTAGGACTTTGGGTTCTGAACTTACATACCATCCCCACCCCAAGTTCACATGCCTGCTGATGGGGTTATATTACCAGCCTCTCTGTCTGCGAATTGCACCAATGTTTTTTTGGGGGGGGAGAGGGGGGTCTGTGGCCTGCAGAGGGCAGGTTGTAGACTTCTTGGCCTTTGTATCAGCCAATTCCTGAAATAAAATACCCTCATAAACAAACAGTGACCCTGGGCTCAGGGTCTGGACTTCCTAAATGCAGGAATTATTATCTCCAGGTTTACAAAGAAAAGTGATGTACAGAGAACTGAACTGTATATCAACATTCTAGTTGTTCTATCATTCTTCTGAATAATAAAACATCACAGACCCTGGGTTTTGATGTTAATAAATTTTTATTATACCTGTTATTTTGTGTGTGTGGTAGGTGTGCTCACATGCCATGGCATGTCTTGTGAACATTCAGGGATAACTTTTGGAATTCAGTTTTCTCTTTCTATTAAGTGTATCCTGGGGATTGAACTCAAATTGTCAGGCTTGGTGGCAAGTGCCTTTACTTGCTGAGTCATCTCACCAACATCTAAACATCTTAGCTCAAATCCTGGCTTGTTATTAAGTACCAGCATGAGAGCATTACTTTAGTCTCTGTGCATATGTTTTACTCTATTCAGAATGTAAATGATGAAATTAATGTAGAGAGCTTTTAGGAGTAAAGAATTAACATATACAAAACAACTGGAATAGAGTTCATACATAACTAGCTATTCAGAAGCATTTGCTTTTATTAGCTTTACTCTTATATTTACAAGTTGTTGGAGCCCAACTCAAGCTTGAATAATTAAGGGAAATACTAGCACATATAACAGGGTGTCTCTAGAACTCTTGTTTTGACTTACAGATAGTCCTTCCTCTGAAATAGAATGTTGTAGAAGTGAGATTCCAAACTTTCTAATGGAGACCTTAAGGAAACTGCCAGTTTCTACTTTCCAATTCTTGGACTCCAGCTGATATACTGTGAAACTCAAGATGCACAGGGCAGTCACATGGAGCTGACAACATTCTGTATTGACATATCCAGCTGAGTTCTTACTTGATAAGAATAACTACCAAGAGTGGAAGTGAGCCATCTTGGATAGCATAGTGGTTCTGTTATTACATGGAACAGAAACCCCCGCTGAGCCCATTCACCCCACCAAGTGATCAGAGATAATAAAAAAGGGGCTAATTTGCACTACTAGCTTTGAATCTATAGAAATAGAAGGCTGAGATAATCTTCACATCTCTAGGTATCAGGTTTATGTAGTTATTTCTTCCAATATTAAACCTATAATTTTATTGTATAGTTTTATTGTTAAGTAGAGATGCAGGTAGGTCAAATCTTGGGAACTCATAATCTAGTTAAGTCAGGTGAATCTACAAACTATGAAAATTTCCTAAGAAAGCACAGGAGAAAAACTCCTTGACTTTGGTCTTGACAATAACTCACTGAAGAGGGCCTAAAGGCACAGGCACCAGAGGAAAAAGTATGTAAATGATACTTCATCAAACTAAAAAGCTTATGCACAGCAAAATAGATAACTAGAAAAATGAAAAGGCAGCTTACAGGTCAGAAGAAAGTGTAAGTTATATCTGACACAGAATTAATATCTAAAATCAACAACAAACCCTTTCATCACTTAAACGTGGGCCAAGAATTTCAACAGCCATTTTTCTAAAGAAGACAGACAGACAATAGGTATGTGAGAAAGTCCTCAGTGTTTCCAATCAAGAAAACATAGATCAAACCAAGGCCTGAAGATTTAGTCAGTAACGTGCTTGCATGAGTACCTGGGCTTAATCTCCAGCACACATGTAAAACGCTGTGTATGGTTCCACATGCTTTATAATCTCAGCTCTGAGGAGGCAGAGACAGGAAGACCCCTGGATCTCATTGGTCAGTGACAGGAGGACCCCCGGGGCTCACTGGCTAGCCAATTAGCTTAATGGGTGAGACCCTGTCTCAACAAACAGGGTGACTTACTCCTGAGGAACAAAGTTTATGGTTGATATCTGGCTTCCATATGTATATATACACATATGCATCCATGCACACACAATCAAAATCACAATGAAGTACCATCTCATTCCTGATAAGATGGATATTATCAAGGTGACAAAAATTACAAATCTGGATATGCATATAGAGAAATTGGAACCTTTATATGCTTCTGGGTATGTAAAGTCCAAAGGCAATTATGAAAAATAGTGTGGAAATTACTTAGAATTTTTTAATGGAACTGTCTTATGATGTGGTGTTCCCATTTTTATATATATATCGAAAGAAAATGAATTGATAGCCTACAGAAGGATGTATACACTGAATTTTATTGCAGCATAATCCACAATAAGCAAAAATATAGAATCAACCTAAGAATCCTTTGAAGGGTAAATAGATAAAGACATCGTGGTATACATATCCAGAGGAGTATTATTTAGCCTTAAACATGGAAGTAATGTTTTGAGAACATAGATGAAATAAAAGAGCATCCTGTTAAGCATACTATACGGACAAAAGGTACTGAATCATCTCATTTATATGTGGAATCTAAAAGGTTGAATTCACATAAGCAGTTGTAGAATGGTGTTTACTAGGCACTGGGAGGTGGAATAAATGAAACAGTGTTGATCAAAGGTACAAAGTCTCCAGCCTGAAGAATGAACAGATGCCAGAGATTCATTGTACAGTTTAGATATAGTAGTTAATCCTTCAGGATTTGCATTGTGAAATTTGCTAAGAGAGTAAGTAGGTCATGAGTATTCACACCACAGAAACAAAAGGCAACAGTGGGGAGATTTTTCGTGAGCTTGCCTGTATTGATAAAGTTACTGTATTTGAAGATAGCAAACCATCACATCACACACCAGAAACATAAGCAGCCTTTGTTAAAACAGCGACCACAACAAAGCCAAGAAGAGTGGTAAAGGTTTTCAAGTTGTCACAATGGGGGAGTTCACACATGTCTATCATTCCCTTGTGTCTCACGCCAGAGTTCCAGGTAGAGGTGACATCTGAGCTGCCAGATCAATGGGATAGAAAGATCTCGTAAGAAAAGCATATAGGCCCCCAATTTCCCTGCCTATGCTGGGGTGAGCCTACTGTCATAATATAAGTTATATAGTTGTCATTTACAAAGTATTTATAATCACTTGAAGTCTTCAGCTGGTCTCAGTGGATAGTAACATCTTTGAGGTAGAGGTATAGTTTAAACAAAGTAAGGACTTTCTAGAATTACAGATAACATTGCTACTGTGTATATTTGAGTCTGTGCTTTTCATTTACATGAATACTTACATATGGGTGCTTTATTCTTTCAAATGGCTTCCAAAAATGTTTAGGCTTGAGGAAATTCTTTCAGCATACTCATTTGACTGTCTACTTTACACCAGGAAAAAATTGACTTTGGTAGTGTAGATGTGAAAGACAGTCTCATTTGTCTAATATCTAAGGCCAGAAACATAATCAGTTCTGGTGTACTGGTAAGACACCAATACTAAAAGTAATAGAAGACTTAGCTAGTAGTTCCTAGGTGATTTTTAAAGGGTACATTTGGCCACCTCTCATGAACTCTAAGAGCAAGGAGTCCAAGACTGGCATGGTGCTAAGCAATGTTTTAAGGGAACCGAGATTAGCTACTTTTCATCTTTATAGTCTCAGGGTGGTTCCTACATTGTAAACACAAAGCTGTTATAGAAGGGACAAAGAGAAGAGCTAAAGGGAATCCCTCTCTAGAATCTTCCATCCCACACCTCATGACAGACTTTGGTAGGGTCAATTTGGCTGCAGTATTGTTTTAGGCTTTTAGATGGAGAAAAGAAAGAGAGAGGGTAATCTGGAATAGTGTTGAATGGAGCAACCTGCAAGGTGTTGCATGTAGGCAGTGGACACAGGATGCAGGGGAGCAGTGTGACTCTGGCTGGGAAGGTTAGAAGAGGCTCCCAGATAGAAGAGACACCTGAACTGATAGACCAATGGAAGAAAACGTCATTCTTCAGCAGAGGACATAGGACATTTAGAGACAGAATGAGCAGGGCCCATCCTGGGTGAGTCTGCACTCATGACAACTGAGCTAGCAGTGCCTGAGAGCCATGTGAAGAGTTAGGGTCAGGAACTGGAAACATTTTCAAGTACAGGGAAGACATAATACATTTGCTTTTGAAAAAGCACAAAATTGGTAGACAACCGAGGCTGCTACTAGGAGACTTTTGAATGTTCAAGGGAAGACAAAACATGATCCTGCTCTTCGGCAATGACAGTGTGGCAGGAGAGCAGGATGCAGCTTTTTCCATGCATTGAGAAAGAATTTACTCGGTCACTGGTTAATTATGGGGGTGAGGTGGTTTCAGGTTGGTTCCTAGCCTTCCTGCTTAGGCATCCAGAGGAGGATGAGGCCATTCACTGAGGCAGTATCAGAGGCCAGGAGACGACAGAACACATAGATCCAGGAGACTGGAGAACAGACAGATCCAGCCCCACTTGCTAACATTCGCTGAGGCAACATCAGAGGCCAAGAGACTGACAGAGACTGGAGAACAGACAGATCCAACCGCACCTGCTAATGTCAGTATCAAAGCTGGGTCCTCTTTCCCCAGTCTTGTCCCCTTCATCCATTCTCCACCTTAAGGCTGAATACCCTCTTTTAGGTGTAATGAGACAATAATATCATTGCAGTATACTTTACATCCTGCAACAATTCTCACTCGTAAGGGCAGAGTAGGGTATGCTAGCTTTCCAAAGAGCAGGAAGAGACCTAGAAAACAGTAGAACTTGGCTTTGATTTTGTCTGGTTCAGTAGATGGCAGAGTGTTTCATCCAGCAGGACACTGGCCTCATGCCTCATTATGTATACCATCCCTTGTCCTTCAGAACTTCTACATGTTTTGTCTGCATTCTGTCCTTCCTAACAGTCATCCAAGGTCATTTGGGTGAGGTTGTTTTTATCTGTGTAGAGGAAAAAAAATGAAAGCACAGGAATAAAGGATCTGATTCCCCATTAATTAATCCACTTATCTTTTAGATAAATAGACATGGGATAAATATGAATGGGAGGTGTCAAGATACAGAGTACTTAAGTGACTGTCTGAATGTTCCAGAATGACTTAAGGGCAAAACAGAAAGGAGAAAATTGGGGCCCTATCACTGTATTTGTGACAGGAGGGGAGAATGCTTACAACGCTGCTAAGGACTTTTAGATGGTACTGGTCTTGGGTCAGGATTAACAGTAGATTCAAACTGTCGGTGCAGTTAGTTCATCTTTGCTCTCCATCATGTACTCATTAACCTTTTAGGAGGTAGTTTCTAAGAATGCTTGGATTCTGTGGATGTTGAACAGCTAATGAATTCCATCTGACTTAATCAAAAGGTAGGCACAGGAAAAAATGTCAAGGACATTCAAATCAGTTTAATATGTGACAGAGGAAGTTAGTGTCTCATGTCTCAGACTAGACTAATTTGTCATGCTGCCAAGGTCATCTTGTCCCTCTGATCCTCCTGCCTGTACCTTCCAAGTCTGGGATTACAGACTTGTACCATTGAGTCTAGATTGACATGCAATGTAAAAGATGATGGTTAAGAATGGGATGTTATTTCCCAGAGTACAAAAACTTTCCCTTTTCACCCATAATATGGAAATCCATGGCTGTCAGTAGCTAGACTTGTCATAGTAATAGGTACTTTTATTGTTGCCAGGGAAGAGATTAATTTGAAATGAATTATTTGTTTCTTTGAGTCACTCATATTTAGAAGACACCATATGATATGGTAAGTGCATTGTATACTTGTTCTATCTCTTGGCAAAGGTGGTAAGAAAATAGCTTCCCTTTCCTCAGACAAAATAGAAATTAAGCAATTTAAACTTTAAAGTTTTTGCAAGCTAGGAGAACTCCGTGGGTTAAGGTGCATTGTCTTATCACCCATTCACATTTCACCTTGTGTTAGTGCACATGTAGATATTTTAACTAATGTCATAGCTCTAATGACAAATATCAAACTTGCTCATCTCAGAAGGTATCTTTAGTTATTCTCTGCACCTGTTAAAGGTCAATGAGGGTATGTGTGGCAAATTGTGGGTGGTACTGGATGAAAGCCAGCTGTCTACCTTCCAGACAACCTGACAGTGTAGCATTGTCCTCATGAATGTACCAGCATCTGGTCTTCAGTTTTACATTTCCAGAGAGGCCGTTTTTATCTGTGCTTCAGCATTTGTCTGACTCATGGAGACTGACTTGAGCTCAATAAACTCTCTCTTCCTTTCTCCCTTTCTTCCCCTCCCCCCTCTCTCATACCACACACACACACACACACACACACACACACACACACACACATCCAGAATTCTAACTGTTTGATTTATAATGAGAAATAAAAATGTCAAGCACACCAGACAGCCTAATGAAAGCATCTCCCTCTGTGGAAACCATATGGGAAGTCAGCTTTTGATCAGAATGTTTGGACTGAGAGCAAGGGAAATTGGTTACACGAGTACAGCAATCAATGGCTACAGACTTTGTAGTGGCACTCTTGCAGGTGTCATTGACAGACACAAGGTCATCTTAGCTAAAGAGTAAGTTTGTTAAAAAAAGACCCCAATGGCACAACTGGAGAGTCAGTGGGGGAACCTGCAGTGAGGACTCCAATCCTGCAGCGTTGTCTTCCTGATGGTCTCTTCCATGAGGTGGAGACATGACAGTCTGTGGCTCTTGTCACAAAAGAGTGACTGGCTATTTTCTATCAGTTTCTACTAAGGGAAACCCATAATAGTGTGGGCATGGGTCTGACTTTGGACCTATCAGCTTTGGATAGGGAGGAGAGAGGTAGGGCAGATCCATGAGACACAGTCATGCCCCAGTGGTTCCCAATCATGACTTCAAGTCACGGTAGGCTGCCATTGGGTCTGATTAGAATACTGACCCTGAGGTCCTCCAGCACTACTCTAGACCTGACAGATCTATCTATAACCCCAGGTTCATGGGACTCATGGACACTGGAAAGGATGGAGAGCACATGAATACTCATTCTTTCACACCTTCATAAACATTACAATGGTTTCAAAGTAGTAATCTAATGGTACTCTGTTGTTTCATTTTGCATTTCACCAATTACTGGATTTATGACTAAATTTATTGTCTAACATCAATGAGCCTTCCTGATTTTTTTTTTGCAGATTATGTGCACGTAGCTTCAGTCAGTTTTCCTTTGGGATTTTTTAAACCATTGATTTACAAGAGTTTAAAATTTTATATTAATTCTGTCTTTGTAAAATGTATGAAAATATCTTCTGTAACTTCCTTGTAACTTTATGTAGGGTATTTCATGGACAGCAGAAGTAAAGACATAATATGAAATATAAAACCTATATGTTGTTACCCTTTGCTAGTACGTGGGTAAACTACTTCATACAATGATCTTATATCTCACAACCTTCTTGAGATTTGCTTGGCACATTTTGTGTGTTCTATTGGATTTTTAAATCTTTTCAACTTTGGGAAATAAAATTTTGCATTCCCACTCAATTATTGTAGGACACTCATATTTTTGTTTCATTTTCTAGGCTCTACAGTACATCTTAGAAGCTACGTATCTCATATATACTACCCATGCACTACATGTAACTTAAGACTAGCTGGTTGTTATAGCATTCTTTTGTTCAGTGCTTTGTCATTAAGTCTTTTCTATCATTGCTGCACAGCCTTAAGCAGCTTGATTTCTGAGCTTTGGAGTCTATCCTGATGACTTCTTTGTATACTCCTGAAGCAACAACACTGTCTTAATTAGTATAACTTCACACTACTCCTTTGTACCTTAAAGGAGCGAGTTTCACCAGTTCATTTTTCTTTTCCAAATTCTCATATTTCCATTTAGCATTTTATGAAATTCTATGTCTATTAGATATTTTTTTGCCAAGTTCCATGAAATATCTTGTGTTTTGATTCATAACATTTAATTAGTTAGATGGAATAATGACCATCATCAATGATTCATCTCATTCATAAGTATGGAATTATTCTATAGCCAACAAAATGTGTGTTTCCCTTTGTATATGTATTATATAGCTTTGGTTATCTGTGTTCTAGGAAATTTAGAGAATGTGCTACAATTGTGAGAACTTCCACTTATATGTTACCACTCTGTTTGCTAGTATAAGGGTAAACTACTTCATATAATCTTGTATCTGACAATTATCTGGGGACTTGCTTGGTACACTTTGTGGATTCTCTTGGAATTTTTAATCTTTTCAACCTTGAGGAGTAAAATTTTGCATTCCCACTCAGCTATTGTAGGGCACTCGTTTTCTGTTTCATTTCCTAGGCTCTGCAGTGTGTCTTTAAATAGAAAGGCTGATGGAGGACTCAGCGGTTGGGAGCATTTCCAGAGGAAAGGATATTCATGAGTTTAATTTTGATTCCCACTGCCTTCCTTGTACTAATGTTACCTATTTCTGCTTCTTTTAATTATGTTAGATTTTCCTGGACTAGTGGCAATCACAGGTTCTACTGAGGGAAATGAGAAGTGTGGGATGCTTGCTCATTATCTTAGTTCTAGAGTGCCATCTTCTGTTAGACCCCTGAAGCAACGTGTAATTGCCATTGGGGGTGGGGTGAGAAGTGGGAGGCCTGCTCATCCTGTGATGCTCTTACAGTTCCAGGATCCTGAATTTCTGGTGTGTAATTTCTCAACTCTTTTGACTCTCTTAGTTGCCTCTCTCTGTTTCAGAAACAGTGCCTTCTCAGAACTGTCATTCTGGTCCTTTCTGCTTGAAAACTGGTTCAAATCCTCTAATCTCAGTATCTCCCCCATCAGGGTAGGATGCTGTTTCCGGAGGTGATGTCCATGGTGCTCTGGGTAACCACAGGCAGTTGTTACCTTCTGTTCTCCTGTGATCTCTGTCCACACTCTGGTCCAGTGTGGGCTTTCATCTAGCTCTGTTGACAGGATTGTTAAAACCTATCCGAACACAGTTTGAAACGTATAGAGTCAAAATCAGTTATTATTACACATGTAAAGGTTCCATCTGGCTTTTGCTTACAATTCTAGAATCAGAAAATACCTCATCCTATGAAATAAAATAGTGTTCTGATGAGCTGAGTGAACGGGTTGCTTTGACAGGAAGTGCTGAAGAAAGCAGAAACAAAGGAATCAGCTGCTTCAGTTATTTTTCCTTGTAAAGGTAACATAGGCTGGGTACCCCATCTCCTTGAAATAGCACATAAGCAATTTATCTGGGACTGGATGGCATGGAGTTTAGCATGAACAGTTCCATATTGATTTGATCTGTTGGGTCTGGTGCCTATGAATTTATTTCAAGTAGTATTTGCCATGCTCCACTATGTTCTCCTTAGGGACAAATGTGTAACTTAATTCTCTTTGTTGCTGACTTGTCTTTGTTTGAGGTTTTGGAGGATACAGGTCAATTTAGGATTAAGAAACCAATGATGGAATGATGTTTTACAGTTTTCCTCTGTGACTGTAGATTAATAATTTATCTTTGGGAATTCTGCCTTTCTCTGCATTATATATCTTATATATTTAGATTCTTATGCATATTATTGGTGAGTTGCTTTTTTAATTATGAGTAATGATCCCTACAAGTATTGGATTTAAAAATTTTGTCTTTTGCATATGCTATTACCAGAAGAAAATAGCTCTTGGCTAATGTGTGTATGTGTTTTTGCATATTTTCACTTTCAAAATTTTTTTGAAAATAATTTTATGTTAAGTATTAAAGCATATAGATGGAATTTTAAGAAGCTGTGTGATATTCACTTTCTACTTCTATAATTCTCTTTCTTACTTTCTTCCTTCCTTCTTCCCTCCCTCCCTCCCTTCCTTTCTTCCTTCCAAGTTGGTCTTTCAAATTTCATTTAGTGACTTGAAAGTTAAAAAGTTGAACATCCAATTCATTTTATAATTTTTATTTATCCTTTGACAATTTCATGCATGTATATAATTTATCTTAATCACATCCAACCTCCTCACTAGCCCTGGATCGCCCACCATAAGTCTCCCTTCCACCTTCATTTTGTTTCCTACTTCTCCTCCTTCTTTCTCCTCATCCTCCTGTTTCTATAGCAACCCACTGACCACTGAGTTCAGTTTGTGCTGCCTGCATACTCAACAGTGTGGGGCTATCAAACACAACCACAAAGAATAATGCCGACTTTCCTCTTCACAGCCCCAGAGCCAGCAGCTCTTCTACCACTTATTTTGCAATGTTGACTGACTTGTTCTTGTGCAGGGCTCATGCTAGTAACCATGGCTGTTATGACTCATGTCCAGAAGATAGCAATTAACAGAAATCCTCATCTTCAAGATCTTAAATTATTCATATCCCTCTTCTCTGATAGACTCTGAGCCTTGGGGAGGAGTGCTGATATGTAGCCAGTTTAGTGTCTTATTCTCAGAATTTCTGACCAGTTATGAGAATCTGCATTTTCTGCTACCCACTACAAAAGGAAGGGGCAGTTCAACAGTATGCTTATTTAGCAAAACAATAGTAGGTTACCACCTAGGGCCATATATTTATATAAATCAAGTTTATAGTACCAGCATTGAAGTCCCTCCTTTGGACTTGAAAGTTATTGCTTATTCCTGTAACAGTCATGCCATTATTGCTCCAGTAGGAAGGCTGGTATTTTAGGATGCAGAGTATACTACTAGTAAGTTCACTGATGGCTTTTCTCCCTGAGTGACACATATAGCATTTTCCAGGGTTATGAAAGCTATCCAACAGGGAGGATATCCAGATCAGTTATTTCTTGATTTCCTCTATGGTCTTCAACCAAAGTGCATTATGTCTTTAGCAGTATGATCTTACCATCTAGGTGTAGTGGACAATCAATCTTCTTTTTTAGTTGTATTTCTAATTAGTTTACAAAGCAGTAGGCTTTCATAAGGCTTCTCCATACAGTCTTAGCTTTACTTAAGCCATCCCTGCAGTATCCTCCTCTTCATCCCTTCATCCCTATATTTGCTTAAACCTTTATGCCTAGCATGTCACCCACACGCTTAAATTTTCATATCACATATGTTCTTCTATCCATTTCTCCCTTTTGAGGCTTCGCCCCTCTCATGTGAACTTCTATTTTTGTTCTTTTACTCATCAGAACTCAAACTCAAGTGTATATAAGAATTATCTAGAGGGATTGTTAAACTACAGAATTCTGGGTCCTGTTCATAGAGGTTTTAATTCAGTAGACTCAGGGTAGGACCTAACTATTATCATATTCATGGATTTCACATCTGCAGATTCAACCAATCATGGACTGAAAATAACTGAAAGAAAAAACAATGCTTTGCTGAACATGTATAGACTTAAAATCATTAGTGTCCAAGCTATGTACTTAGCTTTTACATTATGTTAAGTAGTATAAACAATCCAGAGATAACTTACAATGTGTATGAAGATGTACATGTGCTATCCACAAATACAGATTGACAGAAGGGTTTAAGCATCCCTAGATTTTGGTATTCACTGGGTTCTTCCTACAAGCTCAGGGAAGACTGTATCCTCATAAGTCTCAGGCTCCCAGGTGCCGCTGCTGCTCAGGAAGCAACACTGAGAGTGCTGGCACAATCGGTGGTTACCACTAGCTAATTCTACCACTTTTACTCATTCGCCCACCTGAATTGGATTTTGTTATTTTGAGATTCTTGTTGAATGCTCTTGCTTTCCAAAGAAACTAGATACTTATTTTCTTTGACCAACCATTCCTATCACATTGCTGGGAACACAACTACAGCTTCATTTCTATAGAAGAACATCCTCCTTACCCAAAGCTCCAAACAGAAAGACCTGGTAAATTTTTCTGGGCTCATAACTGGTGCTTCCCTAGTTTCTTTAAGGTGGAAGTACAGTAAACCCAGGATCACTTCTCTTGCTCATTACCTATAACGAAAACTCTGCCCTGAAGTCTTACGGTGTCAGCCTTTGAGATTCGCATAGCATTGTGTCTTTTCATCTCCAGCACCCCAAGGGTTTCCTTTTGAGCTTGGCTAGGCTTATACATTTGATGGAGAGTATATGATTCATTAACATTTCTGTGTGTTTAGGAGGTGGCGGAGAGGACCTTGGGATAGTCTGTGGTTTCAGTCACCTAGGTGTCTTCCACAATTTCTTTGGTCATCCTCTGGGAGAGAATGTGGGACATCGGGTCCAAAAGGCAGGAGGTGGGTGATGCAGAGAATCTGGGGAATAGAGAGCCCCTATGATGTGGACACGGGACTTCGTAGCTACAGGTTTTAGTACAGGAGCACAGAAGGTTGTGAGGAGTTGGCAGTAATTGATGAATGCTTGCTGGGATGGGTAATACTGTAAAGATGGCCTGGGAAGACTGAACTTAAATACCATTAGTGCCAATCCTTCCTCAAATGTGTTTGTTTCATGTCAGTGATTTTGTTTGTTTGTTTGTTTTGTGATTTTTTTGTACGGGGGCTGGGTCTTTCTTTTTCTGACTTCTTGGCTTCTCCTTCTTAGGTGTGCTTTAACGACATACTCTCAAGATTATGTTCCACAATATGAATACCCACCACCTGTAAGTACAAGAATCATATTCTAACTCTTCTCTTGTAGGTGCCTCTGCATGTAGTACATAAGTGGGGAGAAGGAATTGCTGAGAGTTATAATGGATTTTTTTAGGAAGAAAATATATAAGGTTCTAAGTACCTAAGACATATTAATCATTTCCTCCCTTGCTTATTTATTGTCTCTACCTGAATGGAGCTTGTATGAAATGAAAACCACCTTTTTATTTTTGACTTATATGCACATAGAAGTATGGAACTTAATTTAGCTCTTGGAAATTGAATGTTGATATTTTGACGTCCAGTTGTATGGCTTGAATATATTTATATTTAACCATTAGGCAACAGGACTACAGAGAAAGCCTCACTTTTAAGGCCCTCATTGAGCAGCCAGTGAAAAGTCTCAGGTTGATCTCAAGTATGAAGAGTTGGGGGAAGAAAGGGAGGGAGTGGGGAGATGGGGACAGGAGAGGGAAAATATACAACAGAAACTAAATAAAAGTAGCTTCCTACTGGCTTTACTGTGTGCATCTTAAACAGTAAAATTGCTATGAGATAAAACTAAAATAGTTAACTTCTGACAAAGAACATTTAAAAATGTCATTATTGTCTCAAATAGTGTGATTTTCTACTATTAGAAGAATCAAGATATGTTAAACTGTGAAAAAACAAGGATGAATAATAAAAAATTTTTTCAGCTGGGTGGTGTGACACACACCTTTAGTCCCAGCACTTGTGAAGCAGAGACAGGTAGATCTCTATGAGTTTGAGGCCAGCCTGGTCTCCATATTGAGTTCCAGAGCAGCCAGACATGTTACACAGAGAAACCCTGTCTCAAAAAACTAAATAATTTTTTCTTCATACAACGCTAGTGAGTAAACTGTAAAAAAAAAGGAAAGCATGCGAATATAGCAACACAACATAAAATAATTTCTTGAAAAGAGTTTTTCCAAGGCCAATGAAAGAAATGTGGCAATTTATCCCCTCCCCCCAAAAAACAAATCAAACAACACAGACTTTCTTACTTTCAAAGTCTCCTCCCTCACCAAGAGATTATTTCTCTGTCTCTAGAATTGGGGCTGTCAGGTGAAAGATTTGGTCATCAGAAAATGGCAAAAAGGATCTTGTGGTAGGTTCTTCATCTTTTGCAGGCCTGAGTAACCAGGCTACTGCTGAGGGAGATGTGGGGAAGGATTACTGAAGGGCATGGCTTGAAATAGAGGAAACCATGTTGAGTATCCATCTTGGTTATGGCTGGAGTCTGTTTATAGCTTCTGGTTGGCTGTAGCTCCTGAGGAACTCAGGAGTTGTTGAGCTTGTTCATTTGCTTGCTAAAAACAAAAACAAAAGATCCCAAGAGCTCATACAGGAATCATGAATGAAAGTGACATGACTGGAAAACTGATCATAAATAAAATATATACGCTTAGTATAACTAAAACCTCAATGGATTTTTGCTTTTTATAGAATTTAAGACTATAAGAATTATTTGAAAGAGCAAATAGAATCATGTTTTGAAAACAGTTGCAAAACCAATTTAGCTTTTACCAATTTAAAGAAGAAAACAATTAATAATACTAACTTTATTGTATGTTACTTTCCACTATTTTTTCCTTATTAAAAATAACTATTAATACATACAAATAGAAAAATACTATTGCTTATGGATGGATATATTTAATACATATAGAAACAATAATTGATAAAATATTGTTAAAGACCTTACAGAAATGAACAAAGAACATGTATAAGCAATTTATATGGTCAGAAATAAAATTAACTAAATAAATATAGGTAAAAGATACAATTTAAAAGTAAGAAATATGAGCTAAACTAAAATTTTTTGCTAATAAAATTGGCAATATACTTAAATATGATGAGGGAGGAATAAAGATGGGAGGAGATGGGTAGTTTTTTGGTGTTGGGCAGGGGATACATTGTTTCATCTTTCTGGGAAGGAGTTTACCAGTTTACATATTGTCACTATTTAACCTATTCTCATTCAGGAAAATTTCATCAAAGAAGCATAATTCAAAATATGTAACCATACATGCTAGTCAGTGTATTATTTATAATAGCAAAACTTGGATAGTGCATAAATATATAGTATTAGAGATAATGTTAACACATTATAATCACAGGCAGCACTGTGCAGCCTTTACATTGTTCGTGAATAGTACTAATAAAACTTCATTGAAGGTTAAAAAAATTAACATATTTATATTTCATCAAAACCACATGAAAATATAGAGAAAATGGAAAACTTGGAGAAGTTCTCAAAATGTTGGCAAAATTGGCCTCCATACATGGTAAGATACATTACCCCTCCACAATAAACAAGTACAAGAAAAAGCACAAAGAAATAGATACATGGTTCCGAAATGAATTTCAGACCTGTTTCCTTATCTTTTTACAAGCTCTGGCTCTCTCTTTAAACTAAATAAAGTTGTGAGTTCTAATTTCACGTTTGGTGTGTGATAAATACTAACAAAAGCCCCCACTGTAGCCCATCATTGTGGGGAAGTTACTGCAGCAGGAGATTGAAGGAACTAGTCATATCACATTGTCTTAGGTACTTTACCATGGCTGTGATGAGACAGCATGCAGATAGAGTTCGTTCAGCTTAGTTACAGAAGGTTAGAGTGCATGACTGGAAGCATGGAAGCATACAGGAAGGCTCAGCCCTGGAAAAGTAGCTGAGAGCTTTTCATCTTGATAAACATGTGTGAGACAGAGACAGACAGACAGACAGACAGGCACGCACACACACACACACACACACACACACACACAGAGTGAGAGAGACAGAGAGAGAGAGAGAGAGAGAGAGAGAGAGAGAGAGAGAGAGAGAGAGGAGAGAGAATGGCAAGCATTTCTGAAACCTCAAAAACTGCTCCCAGTGACACACCTCCTCCAAAAAGGCCACACTTCCTAATCCTTCTCAAACAGCTCCACTAACTGGGGACCAAGTATTCAAAGCTATGAGCCTATGAGGACCATTCTCATTCAAACCACCACATACTTTTACAATCAAAGGCAGACAGAAACAAATGCTACCTGCCCCCTGCTTTTGCTCAGCTAGCTTCCCTTACTAATCTTTTACAGTTCAGGGTCTAGTCTAATAAATAGTGCTACACATGTTTAAGGTGGATCTCCCACCTCAATTAGCAATTAAGACAATCCTCCACAATCATGCCCACATACCAACCTGATCTAGATGATTCTTCAGTAAGACCGTATTCCTGGGTATTTGGGTAACACAAATTGGTCTTGAAGGGTTTAAAAAAAGAAAAACAACACAAAGTTGGGTTGGGTGTATAGCAAAGCAAGGGTGGATCTGGGAAATGCTGAGAGTGTGGATATGATCAAAATATGTTGTATAAAACTCTCAATGTGGGAAAGAAAACTCTTCAAGGCAATTCTAGGTTGTGTCAAGTTGATAGTGAAAATTACCCAGTACAGACACCTAATTAAAACACCACAGAATATGAAGAAGAAAATGTAAAAGAATGTGAGCTGTGTTCTTGGAACACTTAAGCGTTTAGTCATTCATACTTTTCAGCATTCTTTCTAATATTTCTCACTTTGCTAGCTTCCATGGTAATTGCACAACATACCAGGGCAGTTGTCTGGCTTTAACTGCAGACTTTTGTTCATTCCCTTCTATTTTGATGACAAAGTAATTGATTTTGAGATCTGATTTTAGCACTGATTTTCATAACACATTAATGAGTGTTTATATTATGATAAGATATTTTAAATTGTAATGGCTGGTGGTTAAAACACAGCAGGATAGCGCTAAGCTCTTACAATGAAGTTAGCATGCACATAAACAAGTCTATAATTCACAAAATACTGACAAAGAAAGAAGAATAGCTGTTACCTTGTTAGGGACTTCACCGTGTGACCTTAACATGAGTTAGTTTCTCTATTTGTTTAGCCTATAACCTTCACATATGCTAGTATCAAACATTTTTGAAAGCATTTAGACTCACATTATCTCAAATATTTGTGAATTGAGACTTTATTTTTATACTGGTCTTTTACATCAGCTCAATCCACATTTGTAGGGCTGACTGTAGGAAATAAAGGGAATGAAGTTGGGTGAAGAACTGAAAAGCATTCTTAGGGTGTGTAAGGAAAGGAATCCTCTTAGTTAGGAACTAACAAAATGAAAATAGATGTTAAAAGAGAGAGGACCTGTGAGATGATTCAATCAGGTAAAAAGTTCCTTCCACCAAGGCATGATAACCTGAATTCTCCTGGAACCCACATGGTAGGAGCAGAACTGACTCCCACTAGTTGTCTTCTGATCTCTGAACACACACACATACACACACACACACACACACACACACACACACACTCACTCACTCACTAAATCAAATGTAATGGCAGGGGGCAGGTAATAGTGTAGTGATATAGGTAAGAGGTACTGATCAGTGTGTGTGTGTGTGTGTGTGTGTGTGTGTGTGGTGGGGTCTTGGGAGATATTATTTCAGAGGTAGGACAGTTCTGGAAAATCATAGGAGCCAGGCTGTGGGCCTGAGTTTCTAGTATGCATTGAATCTACTGCTGTGAGTATGTGAAGGAAAGGTAATGCAAAATGCTAACCACTTGCAAAGTATGCCTATCGGAAGTTCACCTCCAGGAAGGTCTGGATGAAGAGTGGAGACAAAGATTCTTGCTGCTGATGCCTCTTGCAAGCCATGCGGCTTCCATTTGTTCAGCATCAGTTGTCAAGTAGCACTGTGTTTTCCTAAACAGTGCCGTCTTCTAAACTTTCAGTTACCTGAATGTTTGTAAAATAAAATTTGCTAATCCTGCTCATTCAGAAGCTGAGCAAAGCTTTAGACTCAAGTATTTGCTCAAACAGACTGGCTGACAAACACTCTAATCATTACCAGACCACAGGTTTCTTGCTTGGAGAAATGGTTCAGAGGGGGTGGTACTGGGCACCTTTATTGTTCAATTTGACTCATTCTCAAAAATGGAGTTCCCCAAAGACTGGAATTGCTTTCAGTGTACTGATTCCTGTACAGAAGGTGCCTACCAGAGGCCTTCAAAAGAAAACACAATAAAGAATAACTCAACAAGAACAAGGGCTGGGACAGAAAGTAAATCTAGAATATGGGGATTTCTTCAGCAACCGTCTCCTCTATATACTACATTAGCGGGGGGGGGTGGCAGGGGGCAAAGCTTGCCATTGTACAGAGGACAAACAGATATCTGGGAGGAGGGAAGCCTTGGCAGATGAAGTCAGGATGCTACTATGGGCTTTGAAATGCTGCATGTAAAGAGGTTCTGAGAAAGCCTGGAGGCCAGCATGGACTTTGACATGCAACCACAGGTATGTGTCAATGGAGAGCCCTATGTCCCTTGTGCCAGAGATAAGGGAAATGACTCTCATTGGTGGACAAATAGGTTCCTAAGTACTGCTGGCTTTTTTTTCTAACTGCTGTGCCTAGACTGTTATTTCTGGGCATAAGCACTTCCTGAGACCTAACACACAGCCCGTCTTTTGAAGGTGCTTGAGTTGTATCTGCTCCATTCTGTTTTCCTAGTCTCAT
This sequence comes from Mesocricetus auratus, assembly GCF_017639785.1. Taxonomy (NCBI): domain Eukaryota; kingdom Metazoa; phylum Chordata; class Mammalia; order Rodentia; family Cricetidae; genus Mesocricetus; species Mesocricetus auratus. The sequence goes on from NW_024429182.1 coordinate 36,834,970, forward strand.
CGCTGCTTTCATTTAAGTAAAGACAGACCTGCCGCCATGCTGTGACCTCATTCTCTTCATCTTCACCCTCTTTCTTCTCCTGCCCCTCCGCTTCCTCCTCCTCTGGTTATATAACCTCTTCTGGTTATTTAAAAATAAGTGCATGTATAGGGCAGGTCTGGGCTATATGGGGTCCCACTGACAGAGGAAGTGGATACAGGAAGCTAGCTCCAACTGACAATCACTTACAAATAAAAATAATATTAGTCTTTTCCAACTGTAGGAAGAGATCTTGTGTACCCGTAGAACTGTAGGGAGAGATCTTACGTACCTGTAGCTCTATGGGTATGTAAGATCTCTCCCTGCATCCAACAGTCTTTCTGGGTATACAAACCACTCTTAAGGGCAGGTCCCATGCTCAGCTGTAAACAGCCAGTACAAAACAAATTCAATGGAATTTTTTGAGTTTCTTTGTCTCATAATGCTTTGTCAGGGCTTTTGTGTATATATTATGGTTTCCAGTTTGGGGTTTTTATGGGGCATGTGTGCAAATCTGTGCCTTTGTATCTTTGTGTTATGCTTTCTCTTCGACTTTTTTCCTTCTCTGTGTGTTTGTTTCTATTTATCTTTTTTAGATGCCTGTTTATATTCTAAGGAGAGGGAGAGAGAAAAGGTGTGGAATTGGTATGTGGAGATGTGGGGAAGATCTGGCAGGAGTTGGGGAAGGGGAAACTGACATCAGAATATACTGTATGAAAAAATTAGTTTTTAAAAATGTACACAAAAAGTCATGTTATATAAATATTGCTGAGTTGAATAGTTGGGTATAAACCTTGTAGTCTAGAATAGAAAGTAGTTTTGCCAAACTTTTACTTGGGAAATTAAAGCTGAAACTTAGTTAGATAATGTTCCAGGCTGTCTAATGTGCCTTTATTTATCTTTTGTGGGAGAGGGACTGATTTTTGTATATTATGTGTCATATGAATATATAATGGTGGTTTCCTAGTGCACTTGTTATATTTTGTGTGTTAAGATGAATCAAGTGAGAAATTTTAGAATTGCAAATGAGGAAGTGGCAGGGTTGGAAAAGGGAAAGAAGGGAGGGTCGTGTGAATGTTCACATTTTAAGTGCTGTTAGAACCTATCAGTGTTCCATGACACTCCTGCTGAAACAGATCTCTATTTAGTTAATAAGGACATGGTAGCCTTTCTGACTTAAATGGTACATTTAAAAGACCTCAGAGTATGTTTATATATACACACTGAAAGTGTATACATAGGCATGATATTGTAGCTTAATGGGCAAACAATTCAAGCTCTCAGCCTCACATCCTTCTGACTCTAGTGAATGAAGAACCACCTTTCTTAGGCCCAGTTATAGGCTCAAGGTTTGCTGATGTTTTTATAGCTCCTTAGGGCTTGCATAGCTATCCTTTTTGGCAGGAATACAGGAGAATTTGTCTTACTGGTAGAATGTCATAGCTGGTAGATCTGTAGAAGAATGGAAGGGAGATGGAGATAGAGATAGAGATAGAGATAGAGGTGGTTCCAGTAACTAATCCTCGAATGATGAACACATATTTAAATAGAGGATACCCATTGAGTCTTGTTTGTACCACGTGGCTCAAAAGACAACATCTGCATCAGATGGGTTCACTTTGAGCACTTATCTGTTGTGTTATTATTAATATTAACCTCTATGGAGCATAGATTTCCTAATACAGAATAAAGGTTTCCTAATACAGAATTCTAACAAGCATCTATCACAGGGTAATTGTGAGGTGAGCTAATACAAGTAGGACAATTAGGCTGGTACCCTGCACATGTCAATGCCTTTGGACATCATTCATGTCTATCTCCCTCCTTCTTGTCCTCCCTTCTGTCCATCCAATCCTCTCACCTGCCCCTTCTCCAAGTTCTCTATTTTTCTTGCAAAATAGATTTTTTTCTCACAGACTATATCCTAATTAGTTTTCCCTCCCTCTACTCCTCCCAGTTTCTCCCCATCTCCCCTCCCACCTTGCTGTACTCCCTTTCTGTCTTTCATTACAGAACAGGCTTCTAAAGGAGAATAATAATAATATAATATAATAAGATGAAACAGAAAGTAACATGTTGGAATGTCACAATAAAAACAAACAGAAGGAAAAGAACCAAAAAAGGCACAAGAAACAGATACAGAGTCAGAGACATACTCATTCACACTGAGGAAGCACACACACACACACAAAAACAAAACTGGAAGCATAATATAAATAGTGCCTGTAAAGTGAAGGAAGGAAGGAAAGAAGGGAGAGAGGAAGGGAGTGAGGGAAGGAAAGAAGGAAGAAAGAAAGAAGGAAAGAAAAGGGGAGGGAGGAGAAAGAAAAGAAAAGACAAAACCAAAAATATAAATAAAAACAAAAATTAAAAAAGTTTTTTAAAGAACCCTGACAAGGTATTATGAGACAAGGAAGCTCCAAGGATTCCACGTGAGTTTGCTTTGCGTTGCCATCAGGGTAACTGTGGCCTCATAGAATGAATCAGGCAATGTTGCTTCTGTTTCTATTCTGTGGAGTAATTTGAGGAGTATTGGCACTGACTCTTCTTTGAAAGTCTGGTAGAATTCTAGGCTAAAATCATCTGGCCATGGGCCTTCTGTGGTTGGGAGACTTTTTATTACTGCGTCTACTTCACTAGGTGTTATAGGTTAAGGTTTTTTATTGCTGTGAAGAGATACCATGACCATGGCAACTCATATAAATGAAAACATTAAATTGAGGTAGTGGCTTGCAGTTTCAGAGGTTCCATCCATTATCATCCTGATGGGTAACATGGCAGCATGCAGGCAGACATGGTGCTGGCTACATCTTGACCAGAAGGTAGCAAGAAGTTTACTGACTCACACTGAGTGAAACTTGAGAAGAAGAACTCAAAGTCCACTATCACAGTGACACACTTCCTCCAACAAGGCCATAACTCTTTTTTTTTTTTTTGGTTTTTACGAGACAGGGCTTCTCTATATTGTTTCAGAGGCTATCGGTCCAGCCCGGCCTCGAACTCACAGAGATCCACCTGCCTCTGCCTCCCGAGTGCTGGGATTAAAGGCGTGCTCCACCACCGCCCGGCACCATAACTCTTAATAGTACCTACCACTCCCTTTGGGGGTCATTTTCTTTCAAACTACCACAGGGAGTGACAAATGACCCTTTCACAGGGGTCTCCTAAGACCATTGAAACACACACACACACACACACACACATATTACACTTTGTAACAGTAGTAAGATTATAGTTATGGAGTTGCAACAAAAATAATTTTATGCTTGAGGTCACCACATAAGGAAGTGTCACAGTATTAGGAAGTCTGAAAATTACTATCTAGAGCCGTCCAGTGTGCTGCTAAATTGCTAGTATGAAATTTCTCCAATTTTTTTTATGTAGGCACTTAGCACTATGAATTTGCTTCTTAAAACCATCTTTAGTATGTCCCATAAGTTTGGGTACGTTGAGTATTCACTTTCATTCAATTCCAGGAAGCTTTTCATTTGTCTTGACCCATTTTTTCATTCAGTAGAGAGTTGTTCAGTTTCTATGAATTTAAAAGCTGTGTCTGTAGTTGTTGATATCTAGCTTTGATCTGTGGTGATCAGATGGGACACAGGGTGTTATTTCAATTTTCTTGTATCAGTTAAGACTTATTTTTTGTTCTGAGTATGTGTTCAATTTTGGAGAAAGTTTCAAGAGGTGCTGAGAAGAGGGTATATTCCTTTGTGTTTGGGTGAAATGTTCTGTAAATATCTGTTAGACATATCTGGTTTATAATGTCAGTTAGCTCTAGCATTTTTCTGTTTAGTTTTTCTGTGAATGAACTATCTCTTGGTGAGTGTGGTATTAAAGTCTCTCACTATTAGTGTGTGAGGATAACCAGGTAATTTAACCTATAATACTATCTTTTATATGAATTTGGATGAACTTGTGTTTGGTACCTAACTGTTAGTAAATGAAATTTATCTTGGTGGCATTTTCCTTTGGATAGTATGTATGTCCTTCCATACCTCTTCTGGTTAGTTTTTTGTTTGAAGTCTATTTTATAGCAGATATTAAAATGGCTTCATCACCTTGTTTCTTAGGTCCATATGCTTGGGATATAGATTTTTCTTAAAGATTTGTTATACATACAGTGTTCTGCCTACATGCCAGAAGAGGGCACCAGATTGAATTGTAGATGGTTGTGAGCCGTCATGTGGTTGCTGGGAATTGAACTCAGGACCCTTGGAAGAGCAATCGGTGCTCTTAACCTCTGAGCCATCTCTCCATCCCTTTGACTGTGGTATCCATTTCTTCTATCATGTCTTCTATGCATGAGATTCTCTCTTCCATATCTTGTATTCTGTTGATGAAGTTTGCCTCTGAGGTTCCTGCTAGAGTTCCTAAATTTTTCATTTCCAAATTTCCCTCAGTTCTGATTTTCTTTATTTTTCCTATTTTTGCTTTCAGGACTGTTTTATTTATTTCCTTTTGCTTTTTATTCATTTCCTCTTTAAGGACCTCTATCATATTCATAAAGGCTATTTTAAGTTCTTTGTCTTGTATTTATGCTATGTTGCAATCAATACTCAGGGCTTATTGTAATAGTAAGGTTGCTGGGCTCTATTGAAGACATATTGTCCTGCTGTTATGATTTTTGTTTTTACACTAGAGTCTAGGCATCTGGGTTTGGGATGATTGTAATTCTAGGTGATGATATCTGGTCTTGTTTTTGTTGGGTAGGTGTTTTGTTCCTTGGTTTATGTTACACTTTCTTTTTCTTAGAAGAGCATGGCGGCTACGTGTTGCCTGACAGGGAAATCTTCTGGGATCCTGTCAGGTGTAGCCACTAGATAAAATGTGGTTTTATATATTGTGAGTTGACACTAAGATATGGGGATGAGCTGGGGGTTGTGAGTGAGATTGGATTTTGAGGAGAGGAGGGAGAAATGAAGATCTGCAGTTAGCCTGTGTTTCCCTCCAAGTTCTCTAACCCTTAAATTCAGCTATTTGATATGACTTGACTCTGTCTCATTGACTCTGTTCCATTGTAAATGTATTTGTTTTATAACCAGGTAAAATTTTGTATTAAAGACTCTGACAGACATTTCATTAAGCCACTTTGAAAGCTTGATAATATTTTAATTCTCCATGCATCTGTTAAGTCACTAATATTCCAGATTGTATTGAAAGAAAGACAGATTCTGAAGTGCCATAGATTTTCCATAGAAAGAGGTCACCTTTGTTCTGACTGCCATGTTCCTCCTAACAGTAGTTAGGTAACATACCCCTTTGCCTCAAGGCAAGGTCACAAAGCTCAGTTATGCTCCAGAGAATTTGGGACTAGGAGAGATTTTACTTTCTTTGTTTTAATGGTTTGATTTCTATAGAAAACACATGTCTTTTATAAAGGAAAAAATTTAAAAATTGAGATCCCTAGGCTTCAAATTTACATGTGATGTATTATATCATTTGGTTATAAATACAAATCATTATCAAAGAAAGATGTCCTCATATAATACAGACTAAGGAATAAGAAAAATGTGTTTCATATGATTGGAATGATAGGTTTAATGTCAGCAGCTGTAAGTATTACTGCCTGGAATCTAAATGGTGTGGTTTTACTTTAAAAAGTCAGTTTATCTTTTGGAGGGATTGTTCACATAGATCTTCCTATTTTTCTCTTATAACAAAACCTTATTAAATTGGCTACATTTGTTAATTGTGTAGCAATTTATATTTGTACACACAACCTCAGCTCCTTTATACCTCTTGTGAAATTTCCTTGTGGTTGAGGGTCTAGAATTACAAAAATGTTTTTTTCTTTTATAAGATGAATGCAGTAAAAAGAAATAGTAAATTCTACTTCAATATATAACAAAATTCTCCCACTAGTTACGTATTTATTATTGCTACATCAGATGATTACTATTATTTTGTAATATAGCCATTGAAAGGAAATAACATCAAGTCACTTAAGTTTAGTGAAGAAATGAGTAAGGTCTTGTCACCTACTGTCACCCAGGGTAGGTAAGGCAGATTCTTGCTCTTTTCCTCCCATGATACCCTGCATGTGTGTTTAGAAGACATTACCAGAGGAAGGTGGGGTTTTCATTCAGGTATGTAAGCATCATGGAGTTTTTATATATGGTATGTACTAAAAGTAACAAGACCTTACAGGCAATCTATAAAAATACATACTTTGGTTTTGTTAAATGTGACATTCACATCAGTGTGCTTGCTGCTTCAAATGCCTTTTAAGAGTAAATAAACTACCCAAAATGAGTGTACTTATGGGCATATAATGGAAGGATAGCCTTTGATGAACTAATGCCAGGTGGGCAATGGCTGTCATTACAGTGCACACAAGGGTACTTTACAGTGGCTGGTTTGGCCAGGAAATAACCCATTATACATGTTTATGGATGAGATGGATGGATAGACAAAGAATGCTTTCAAATTATAGCACAAAATTAGGCAGCTAACAATGTTTCAGAAGACTGGTCTCAAATGAAAATGACCTTGAAAAATAAAACTATCAAATAAGAAAGAAACCAAGGAAACAAATGAAATCAGTAAGAATAGACTGTCAGAATGGCCTGTTGGAAGGTTTAGAAAACTTTGCTGAGGATTAGATACACACATTGACTAAGAAACAGCAGTGTCATTTTATCAGGGAAAAATGATGCAGGAGATAATGGTATACAGGGTACCCATACAACTCTTGGGAGAGTTTGTAGTGGTTTATTCTTAGAATATGGGTAACTGCTTCTTTATCCTAAAGAATAAGACTGTAGCCCTCAGGAAGCATGGAGTGTGAGGATGGGATGGGCTTGGGCCAACCTGTTGTGTAAAGGTACTATGAGTAGTGTGCACCTGTCTGTATGATAAAACCTGTCACTTGTCTTTCAAGTAAGTGAAGGTCAGTTGGGAAATGTACTCATGGAAACCTATTGTAATATCCTAGACAGCCTTTCCATGATCCATAAAAGAGAAAGAAGGAGGATGAACAAAAGGATGGGAAGAAGAAATCTTCTCGGCCAGTTTTCCCTGGGCTAGCCTTCTTCTGTATGCTCTCACTGTAGTTTCTTCGGTGGTACCCAGCATCTAATCAGGCTGTTTACCCATCAGCATTCCTCTCCTCTCTGCCTTTTATGGGCATGTTTTCTTGAACTCTCTTAACCCTTTTCTGAGCAGCATATACTAGGTGACTAGAAACTGATTCATCCCACTGTGTTTTGTTAGATCTTTCTCTCTTACTTCTTTCCAAACTAGTGTTATTGGCGCCCACTGAATTCATCAACCTCACTGGTCCTTGTAGCTGTACACTCTCCTTGTTGCACCTTCTCTATCTTTTATGACTTCTCTTTTGACCCAGCCATGGGCACCACTGACATTTGGGTTCCAGAACAGTGCTCTCCAATTTTGCCCAATCTCAGAGAATTCATTTGCCCCATTAGTTCTGCACCCATCATTCTGGGCGTATAGTTTTTGATTATATAATTTAAGCCTTATAAGAACATTTCAAGAAATTCACAGGGATAGCCACATCTGTTAGAGTCAGTCATTGTTTGTCCTGTGAAGGTGGGTGATGATGTGGGATGTCCTTCTGTATGCCGCAAATACATGTTACTTTTATTGGTTGATGAATAAAGCTGTTTTGGCCAATGGATGAGCAGAATAGACCTAGGCAGGAAATCCAGAGAGTTGGAGAGAAAGAGGACAAAGTAATGGAGATGCGATATAGCCACAATAGAAGTAAGATGCCAGAATATTACTTGTAAGCCACAGCCATGCGGTGATACACAGATTAGTAAAAACAGGATAATTTAATTGTGAGAACTAGTCAGTAATATGCCTAAGCCATTGGTCAAACAATTATAATTAATATTAAGCCACCGAGTGTTTAATTGATGAACTGGCAGGTGGGAGAAAAACCTCCATTTATAGGTGACTAACCCACATTCTTTTATCCTACATAAATCAACATGTTAACTAGAGCAAGCACGCATAGCTGTGCTACAGTTTTCAACCTCAGTGAAACTGATGGAGTACAATTATGTAATCCACAGTCCACAACAGATACCATCCACGGTCCCTGTGATGTTCTCTACAGCTATTTTTTTCCCTGCTGATGATCACTGCTGCGTGTAGGGCACTGACTCCTCTCCAGGCCATCTGTCCCATCACACTGTCTTCCAAGTAAACATTTTGTACTGGTGCCATCTCAAATTAGAAATGCCTAAAGTGTGGCTCATAAGTTCCCCATAAAAGAAGTCCTCCCCCAGCCCCATGTCTTACTCTTTACTGGTGTTGCAACTCTCCCCATTATGCTGATTTGATACTATGAATCATATTTGATTCTTTGTACCCAGTTAGCTATGAAAATGCTCTAAGCTCCTTTTGTGAAATGTCCCTTGTCTATATTCTGCAGGAACCTCTGTGCAACAATGCCTAGTATGTACACATGAAGCACATACTTCCCAGTTATCCTTATCTATAAAAAGCTCAGATAGTTCTTTCAAATCCTAGACCTGCCTCAGAGAAACAGGCAGAAATCGTGGTCTGGGTGGCACTGAATACTGGGCCTGACTGCAATCTGTAGTAATTCAAATATCTGTTCCTACATGTAATTCTAAACACTCTGCATTACCCTCTAAGGAAACATTAATCAAGGATTTTATGTATTCTGTTAGGGAACTGAGCATATCGTAACTGTCTGCAGCTAGTGTTTGAAGAGGAAAAGAGTCTAACTGGTAGATAGCCTTCCTACCAACTCTATCACAGTGGAAAACAACTCCTCATTCTAGATAAAACCTCATTTTGATGCCACAACTTAGTTATGATAAGGAGTATTCAGTCTAAATCACTCCCTCTCCCCATTTCTCCCTTTCTCTCTTTGCTCTCTCCCTCTTCTGTATCTACTTGCATTTTTTGTAAAGACAGTATCTCACAGTGTAGCCCAGGTTGTCCTCAAGTCAAGGCAGTCCTATGCCTTAACGTACTAAGTATGGGCATTATAGGAGTGAGACTCTGTGCCCAGCTCATGGGTGTTATAGGAGTGAGCCTCAAGATATAGTGGCTGAGTGGTCTAAATCACGGGAAAAGGAGTGAGTCACTGTGCCCAGCTCATTGTATTATAGAAGTGAGCCACTGTGCCCAGATCCATCTCTCTTGAAAATAATCTCACTTTCTCAAAGATTATCTCCCATTATCTGTGTGCAGTGAAGAACTAACAAATCAAAGCCAAGACTCCTATCCTTTCCAAGTTCTTGTTCTAAGGTTTGCCTGGCTTGCATCTGGAAACTTGACTTTCAGGATCACAATTCTCAGAATGGCTCCCCATGCCAAAGCTAATCATGCAACCTACATGTTTTATGCCAAACACCTGTTTTTCTTCTGGAAATATAAAATTTTGGTGCGTGTAGACTGGGGTTGGATGTGACCAGTGCTGAAAAAACCCTGGGCATGCAATCCTAATGAGCTTCCTCTGTAGAGAGGCTTTACCCTTGTCTGGGATAACGGTCCAGGGGTCTGCACCTGGTATCCTCTGGGCTTCGGCCAATGCACCTGTTCTCCATGCTCATTTTACTTTATATCCTTTTGAGATAATAAATCATGAGTCTGTGAAGAATCTAAACACACAACTGTGAGTCTTCCTAGAAAAATCATTAGACTCAAGGGGGATTTGAGGTTCTTGGTTCAACTTAATCTTCTCCCTAAAAAGATGAGAGAATGTAGTGTATTAAAAAATGACCAAAAATGTGCCCCACCCCACCAGGATGAATGCCTTTTGTTGAGGAGGAGAGTTTGTTTCCTACTGTGGAACCTGGGTGAGCTGTGTCTCTGCTGCAAATGGTGCTGCTTCACTTTTGAATCTAGACAATGAAAAGCAATGCACATTCCCCCTGATTCACTTTGTATTGTGTTCATTCTCAGAACTTGGTCATCACTGAGGAAGTCCATGCAAGCACCCAGGAAAGGCCTGTGCAGTGATTCCAGCCAGTAGCCTAGAGGAGATCCCAGAGGAAACCTCCCACCAACTACTAACCACTGTGAGGGAATGTTCCCAGGTCCTGGCCCTCAAGGCACCCTCAGTTTTCAGGCCATCATGGCTGATGCCCTAGATATTGTGTTAAGAGCTGCTGTCTTTGCTGTACCTTATTCAAATTCCTGACCCAAAGAATCTGGAGGCATTGTAGAATGGCCATTGTTTTATGCTATAGGAGTTGGAAGGCTTGTTATGGAGCAGCAGAGCTGGTAACTTTCCATAAGAGGGCAACTATCTATAGTGAGAGGTACATGTTCAGCATCATGATTCCTGAGAAGAGTGGAGATTACATGTGTTCTCTATCTGTCTCTGTCTCTGGCAGGGTACTCTAGGCCACCTGGTTCTCTTTCCTTGTTGTCATTAGTGGCTAACATAGATCAACACTGAAATTCACAGCCCCTTCCTTTCTAAAATGGGTGGAGATGGCTTGGCTAACTTTCCACTCTAATTGGTACCGTAGATGCCACTGAAGCCTCTGTGACTCCCATTTTGTCTCTACTCCAGTGTTCAACTCTGCATTTTTTATTAACACCCCTTTCCAAAACTGTAGCTCCTTCCAGATCTTGGCCTCCCCACGATACCCAAGGTGGCTCAGGATAGATGAATCTTAGAGGTCTCTTCTGCCTGACACTCCAAAATGAGAGGCTGTATTACAGGTCGCCAATTTTAAGAGTTCTCAACTGGGTTGGGGCCAAGAGACCTCTATGGTTTTCTGTTTTTATTATAATTCCCCCACTATACTTCTTCCTGTCCAGAACAAAGGGACCCTTCATGGTTAAGGAGCAGGGAGAAGTGAAACATTATTCTTGTCTGCTGTCCCGATTTCCTTCTCTTTCAATTTTTCTTCCTAAGGTTCCTCAGACTGTGTTTTCTCTCCCCGGCTCTTCCATAAATCATCAGAGTAAAGGATCCTTTCTGATATATTTAAGGGAACCCTGGGATCTGCTGTTTGATGGCTGGTGTTAAAACTCCTCAAGCCTGTTCATTTACAACAAGGATAATATCTTGCTGGGTAAAAATAATCTTGTTTTGCATGCCTCAAGTCAATATTACTTTGGTCTTTGACTGGTGTTGTTCTGAAACACATTTTACACCCCCTTTGAGCAAATGAGTGGTTACACACACTGAGGGGAAACGCATTAATGATTTTCAAATCATCTCCCCCTGTTTATTGGTCTGCATGGTACTCCAGCTTGCTTGCTCGCTCAGGACTCCCACTAGGCCAGTGTTGCTTTGGGGTCTGAGCTGCACTCACTGCAGGGTATCTGCTTTTTACATGTTCCATCTCAAGGCTTTTGTATTATGCTTTGGAAAGGTTCCTCGTTTTACTTCCCAGTGAGGAATCTAATCTTCTCAGTTCCTGATAATTTGTTTTTGTTTCTGAATGCCTGTGTTGTTCACCTGATCTGTTCAGCTCCTTCTGATTTCCAGACGTCTCCCCTGCCACCAGCTCATCCACTGTTTGCCTTCACTCCCACTCTCCAGTGTATGCTCTGCTGCCGTGGTTCTGACTCATTTCCTTGGTCCAAGGGTCTCGGTGTTCTCATGTTGCATGAGAAATTATGTCAAGATGCTTTTAGCACGATGCACAAAACCCAGCTTAAACTGGATCAGGCGGTAAAGGCAATCAATTGGTTCACATTTTTGAAACATTAGACTTTGGGAAAGGATCAATGCAATGTGTCCTGTTTCTAATGGACTCTCCAAACTGCTCTTTACAAGTATTGGCTTTGGGGACTGGAGAGACCCTGAGTTTCATGCCTAGCACTGAAAATAAATAAAAAGAAAAGAAAGAAGTTGATCTCATGATATACTGGCATCAGGGAAGCTTCCAGTTGTAATCTGGTCTACAAGATTCCTCATTTAGGTTGGCAAGGTCCCTAATGATTTGTTCTAATCTTTTAATACCTGCTGACTTGAGGAGGCAGTGAAAACACACCAATTTTCTTAGCTAAACTAGATTCTGCCCCTACTTCTCTTCTGAGGTCATTCTGCTTCACATTGGCAGCTCCACACTGGGAAAGGGAGCTCAGGGAGAGCTTGTGTGAGCTCTCAAAATTTTATGTGAGTGACTAAGTTCTTTCAAGTCCTCCTCAATTTTCTGACCTCTGGTCATTTGAAATGTGCAACAGGAGGGGTATTTATGCCATGGAACCTGGCCACTGTTATAGACTGGTTCATTTGTTCAACCAGCAGGCACGCTGTAATGCATGTTAAAAGGCAACAATCTTCTTAACTAGTTTCTCTGACTTTAGAATCACCCCCATCAATGCACATGTTGATTTTAAACAACACTTTTACTGAATTCATCCATTTTAAGTGTTTGGTTTGTTTCACTTTGAGTAATGTTTTCACTCATGCCATAGCATCCATCAGTATTTTATTTCTCTTGGTACTGAGCAATCTGTTTGCCCATCCATCAGAAGACACTGTGTGATTTATTGAGACCCAATTCCAACCATAGTTCTTAAATCCAGTCTTTTCTTCACCATGCAGGCCCTGCATCTTACTTGGGCTAAACAGAGCTGGCCCTGGTGGTGTCAACGCTGGTGAGCTGGACTGAGGGTGTAAGAGCAGGAGTCAGGTTGGCCCAGCTTCTTGATATCTGCTACATGGGATGGACTAATTAAGGCAGTGTTGGAAAACTCTCCTTAGTGGTGACAATGAGGGAAATCTGGCAGACTGACCAATGCAGCTACAACCCAGTCCCAGAACAAGGACTATGAGATAGCCCACCCCAACACCCACCTTATCTATGAACTGCTGGAGTATGTGAAGGGGCTGGACCTAGATGCAAAGCTACAGGATCTCCAAGACACAAAGCAACAATAAGATATCCAAGAGGAGTCCCAGTGAGGGACCCATTATCTTTAGTGTAGCAGAAGCCAAAATCCTTGAACCAGACCATGAACACTTGCAAGTAAAGATGTATGGGCTAAAGAGTGTACTGTGTGACTCACAGGACCATGCTACAGCTTCCATGCAGAGACTTTGTTTTGTTTTATTTTTTGTTGTTGTTTTACTTTTAAATTTTGTTTTGGGGGGTTGCAAGAGCAGGGGGTGAAAGCAAGGGAGTAGTGAGATGAGTGGGATTGGAATGCATGATGTGAAATTCATAAAGAATCAATAAAAAGTTTTTTAAATGCAGTCTTTTCTATCTCTAGTCTTTTATTACTTATGCTTCTAGAATTATTTCCCTAAGATATAACACTTTGACTTGTCATTAACATCATAAAAAATACATTGCCCTCTCTGCCTATGAGATGCTTCAGGAAGACACCAACCTTGCATTGGAAACACTCTTCAGTTTGACCCCAGTAAGGGAAGGAATGAGAAGATTCTGCTTCCTCTGTATGGGCCAATAATACAAAATGTCATTTAAAGTAATTGTATATGAATGATGGGCCATGTATCCCCCTATCCCTCCATCAAACATCCATCCATCCATCCAACCGACTGACCAACCAATCAACTGACCAACCAATGGAAAAGTTCCTCCATCCTGAAAATGGCACCCAATGGCAAAGTCAAAGTCCAAACCATGTAGAACAGGATCATGAACTTACTTTATGACTTTATGATATTATAGTTTATGCTTCTGGAGTAACCGTTGGTCTAATTCAGACAGATCTGGTTTGTAACCAGCCTCAGCCACTTAGCACTGATTTCCTATATGCTCTCTCCTGGGGCTTAGGAAAGCCTTTATTTATGTGCAAAATAGGAGTAAAAATCAAACCCCAGTATCCCATTATTGGATTAGAAGATATCAACTCTGAAGTATTGTGCTCAGTCCATAATGGGCACTTCACAGAGAAATGGACACTGTGGTTGAATATATAGTTAAATGCCATTCAAAAAAGCTAAGATGAGAGTGTCTTTCGTGTTCTCTAATGGTTTCATAGTTTGAGTGGTTTTATTTCCATCTTTTTCTGGTACTTTAATGTTAGAACTGACTTAAAGCAGAAATCAGGTGATCTGTTTTATCAGGCTTTATGTTGTAGATCTGCCATTACTCCAGGTATAATTAGGAAGACCCAGTGCTTTCTTGGGAAATGGTCAACAATGGCATCATATTTTATTACTAGGAAGCTTTTTAATGAAGTGGCCTAAAGATAAGCATCTTAAACTATATTTGGGCTGTTTTGAGTCAAATTTCTCATAGGAATGAACCTCAGAGATTGTTATTTACCATTGTGGAAAGCATGATTTAATAATTATTAAAGAATAATCCTGACTTGTAGATAAAAGATGTTGAAAGTAGTTAATCCTAACTACTTTGGTTTTTTTAGACTATCATAATGCTTCAATTGGCCTCAATGCTTGTACTTATTTAGAAAATTTGTACATGCATAATAATGTACAATTTTAAAGTCTAGTAAATCAATCTACTGTGAGTTAGATTCTTCTTTCAGGATTGCAACTACTTATAAATGTCTAGCCAGTGTTTGGTTGGTCTTCATTGAGACATTTGGTAAAACCAAATAATCAGTTGTTGAAAATTTGTTTAGTCATAAGAGCCAACTTTAGGAGCTTGGTTCTTTGAACATATACTTCAGTCGCTAATATTTTTTTTCTCACCATAGGCCTGTCCACCTCAAGATGAATACTCCATAGTCTACAGGAAGTGCCGCTCACAATTCACAGACCTCGATGGCTCCAAAAGATTTGGCATTAATACATGGCATGATGAGAGTGGAATTTATGCTAATTCTGAGGCAAAACAGAAACTCCATTCATTGGCTGGCAATCCTATTGTCCCTCGTTAAAAGCAATATATAAGCAATCCCAATCTCTGGCTAATGAAAACTAACAAATGTAGCAGTTAATAGATTCCTTTAATAAACACAGTCTTCCAATCTAAAGAAACATTTATATTCATTTTCTCGTGAGCTACCCTATAACTCCCCTGTACCTAAGCATCTTTCAAACATCTGTTTGTGCCAACTTTACTGAGTTGGGGCCAGAAAAGATCTTGAGATCAGCCAAGTCAGTGGGGACTGGTTTTGCAAGGATATTATCTAAAAGGAGGGGCAGTTTGCATTTTTTCAGTAAATCACAGCACTGCTTCACATTTCTCACGACAAATCCTTCTTTGTCAAAAAAAGAGAAAAAACTATGCTTCCTTCTATATAACATTTCAGTCAGAGAACAGAGACAGACTTTTCCCATTATCTTACATTAGTGACATGACTTGCTCCTTTTAGGTGATTTCAGGCTCACTGATCATGCTCTAGGTGTTAGTGAAACCTTGTTTAGGATCAAGCCGATGACTAAAACCTGTTTGCCATGATCATATGCTGCTCCGAGTGAATGCTCACGAAGAGGGAAGTCTGGAGATTGTGTTACCTTTTATTAGTATCAAAATCCATGCACAATGATTACAAGACACAGTGAGGAATCTGGGTCGTTTCATCAGCTGCTCCGCTGTTCCCAGTGGTGAACCAGCTCTCTGCCCGCTGTGTCTTTGGTTTTGCTTTGCAGATGTTGCACCTTCCTGCATTCTCCAGCACCTTTTGCAACTTAGGCTTCCCCCTCAAAACTTCATGCATTTCCCTGCACTGGGCTCTCCACCGGGTATCTGATCTGCTACACATGGTTGCTACACACAAACAGGCTTTTCCCAGAACCTTAATGCCTCTCTTGCATTCTGTCTGCCTATAAAACCAGCACCACATGAACAACACCAGACTCTTATGTCAGCTGGAATGACAGGCAGGCCTCCTTGAACCATGGCTGCAATGGCCTCTGGCTGGCTGTGTTGTTTACCCTTGGAAAATAATTTCCTTGTGACCCCTTTCCAGTAGGACACTCTTTCAGCTCCCTGCACAAACTGTTTTCAGGCTCTCTCCTTTTGAATAAAAGCCTTTAAATTGCATTTGCCCTTTTGTATTCTCGAGCCTCTTTCGAGTGAAGTCTTGCCATCAACACACTTCCTAGTGTCCCAGTGGGAAGAGTGATGCCTCTCTAATGACACTCATCTCTAACAATTACAGCTGCCTTGTCTGCAACATTAATGGACTTATTCTCTTTTCCTCACTAAACTATATGCTTTTTGCTTCTTTCTGTTCCAATGTTTTCTGACCCAGCTCTGAGAGAAGCTGACTGCAAGCAATGAATAACAAACATGTCATAGCCTGAATGTTATACTGTCTTCAAATTTATTTGCCTAATAAATTAATCCATTGTTCTAAAATTCAGTCTCACTAAAGTTTTCAGGCCACTAGTGAAACAAAGCCAGATTCTTGGCCAAAAAGTAAGACAAACAGCTTCTATTTAACTCTAGTTACCAAAATAGTCCTTGTTTTCTCCTGAGTTCTCATGAGCAAGGTCTTTGTGGGACAAAGTCTTATCTGTATTCTGGTCTTCTACATCTAACCATGACAGGATGGTCCATGAGTTCTGCCTATAGCTCCAAACCTGTCCAAATTCCTCCCACAGACCAGACTAAAGATTTAAAATCCCATGTTCAACTGCATGCTCATCCCAGCAATGACTCCACTACTCGTGACAATTTTCTTACTAGCTACTTTTTGTCTTGACAACATATTTGACAAAGCAAGTTAAGAAAAGAAAGATTCAGTTGGGCTTATGGATTTCAAGCATCACCGTCCATCATGGAGGGAGGCCTAGGTCCTTGCTGGTAGGAGTGGGGAGCATGAGCTTGCTCATATGGCTATGAACCACGTGTGATTTTAATGAGAAATGTTTCCTATAGCCTCATGTATTTGAATACTTGGTCCCCTGTTGCTGGTGCTGGCTAGGAAGGTAGGAAGCTTTTAGGAGGTAGAGCTACTAGAGGAAACAGACCGCTGGGGGTAACCTTTAAGGTTTTATAACCAGGCTCCACTTCCTATTCTGTCTGTGCTTCTGGTGTGTGAATACAACGTGATAAGCCAGCCAGTCCTGTTCCGGCCACTATGCCTTGCCTGTTTGTCACTACACTTTCCCCATCATGATAGACTGTATCCCTCCTGGAATTATAAACCGTTTCCTTCTTTAAGTTGCCCTTTCTCAGGTATATTGTCAAGAAAACAAAAAGAAACTAATAAATACCAGGAGGCAGAGACCACAGACATGAACTAAAGCTTAGATATAAATTCAAAGGTAATTGTGAGCTAAGCTACAACTCCCAAAGTCTCCATCGCCTTCACATAGTACCACGAGTGGTAGATGGAGAAGAAACCTGAACCTGCATTGGGGTCATTTCAGATTAAATCCATAGCATCCTGAATCTCAGAGTGTTTTGAACAATACTGTAGCTATGGGATGTTTTGAACAATGAGAGGCTGGTTATGAGATGGGTATGGACCCTTTGAGGACCAGGGGCAGCACAGTCTAAAGAGATGTGTTTAGATATCAAGTTGACAAGGGGTGGGCTTATGATTCTGAATTTTCATTGTCAATTTGATTTAGAAGTGATTAGGAAATCAGTAAAGCATACCTCTGGGTCTTTGTGCATATTCTATAAGGAACTAGGGAACTTTGTGAATGTAGGCCGTGCCTTCTGATAAGATGAGGAAGGGCAAAAAGCTTCTGTGCAGACATCCTCATTCTGCTTGCTTGCTGCCATAATGTGAGTTGTTCTCCATGCCATCCCTATGACAGTGTGTGGAAACTTCTGACACTCTGAGGCCAAATAAAAAAAATGCCTCTTTTGATTTGTACATATATTATTCTATCACAGTGACACAAACCCATTCTTGAGGGCAGACTACTCTGATAACAGTTTCATTATCTTAATGAACTTTTAATATTATAGCATTAGCAATTAAACTCCAACATAAATTTGGGAGGGAACCTTCAAAGAGAGAAGGCAAATAGTCTGAAGTCTTAGTGTGCAACATGTGAGAAGATATATTTATAAGGGAAAATAATGACTCAACTTTGACAACTTTTGAAGATAAGAGAATTACTTTACTCTCCTGAGTTTGTTAATACTAATGAACACTGTAGTTAAAAGTTAATTATGAGATCTTAAAAATACCAATCTACATATTTCACTTTTTATAATCTTTATTGTCCTAGAATCCTTTGTAGAGTTTCCAGGGCACTAACTAGAACAACTAAAAAGTAGGTCACTTTCCTAGGAAGAGAAACATCCAAGTTTCATGAGTCAGGAGGGAAAGGATTCTTCTGGATGTTCCAATTATGCTCGAGAGTGGTCCCTTCTGGGCCCAGATGCTGCTTAGAGGCACCTGTGTAGGTTCAGAGGTCTTCTGGATTTTCCTGACATGATTCAGCAAGCAAAAATGAGCAATGCCTAGTTACATTTGAATTGCAGATAAATGTAGCTTTTTAAGGCAGGTAAGTCTCATATGTATATAGTATAAATGCATATACTTATCTGAATCCATATTCAACTGGATGTCTTATATTTTATCTAGCCGTCTCAATCTGTCTGGCTTCCTTTGGCATGATGAGAGAACCAGCAGGTGACAAAGGAAGTGGACTGAACAGTTTTTCCAACGTGTTCCCTTCTGGCTGATTGCATCCCTTGGCAGGTTACACCTGTCCATCAGTCCTCTGCATTCATGTTGTGGGAACCTCTTTTCCTGCATGCTTCTTGTGATCCAGGGAAAATACATCTAACTTGCATGCTCTGGGTCCTATCTCATTCAGGGGCACCATTCCCTGTTATTACTCTACTTTGTTACACTCCCCATACTACTTCTATGCCCTATTAGAAACTAACTTCTTAAATAGCTTGAATAGGCACCCTGTTTCCTACCTGCATGCAGAACCAGATGATCTTGTAGAGATCCAGTCTCTGAGGTGTCTTTCTATGTTAACAACTTCAATGTCTCACAGCATTGGAAATATTGAGTCTCAGGCTACATGAGGTACTGTGCACTGCCCTTCCCTCTCCAGCATCAATACCACTGGTTTCTTTGTCATACCTCTAATTTTCAAGCAGTTTCCTAGGCCTGGCTTTTATTTTTACGCTCCCTTTACACAATGTCTTGGTTTTAGCTATTATAAAATTTATGCAAAATTATGATTTTGTTCTTTTAGTTAGTGTGACATCAATGAGAAAAATGTCTATATGTAATGACACAAAAGCTTTAGACATTCCAGAGTGTGGTGTCAAGAAATTGGCATGAAAGCATACAGTGGTTATGATGGCTATCTTACACACCAAATTTCCTAAGCCACAATGCCTATATAGTCAAATATCATTATAGATGTTTCTACAAGGGTGTTTAAGCTTGTGGAGTTTGTATAAAGTAGATTGCTATCCTGCTTGTGGATAAGGCTCAGCTAGTGTGCTGATTAGCTCATGTCAGCCTGACACTGACTGGAGTCACCTGGAAAGAGCAAGCCTCAGTCTTTCAAAAGATTGGTCCGTGGACATGTCTTGGTGACATTTTCTTGATTAACAGAGGGTACCCTGACATCTTTGGGCAAGTTGTATAGAGAAGCAAGCTGATCAAGTCATGGGGAGCCTTCATAAACTCTCTTCAGTTCCTGCCTTTAGGCTCCTTCCTTCATTCCTTGCCTTGGCTTCCCTTGATCTAGACTATAAACTAAAATGAACCCTTTCCATTTGTTTTGATCAGTATTCTATCACCCAACATAAAACAAACTAGGTCAATCAGCTAACTGATGGCTTAAATAGAACAAATGACAGATCTACAAGCAAGAAGGAATTCTTCCTTAAATGGTCTATGGACTTGAATTCCAAGTTGGTTTTTCCAGATCTCCAACTCTCTGGTCAACCTGCTGATTTTGGACTTGCCAGTCTCGATTACTACCTCAGGATACACTAGGTTGCATACTCTTTTTCTTTAAGAGGTAAAACTCTACTGGGTTAAACAATTTGCATACTCATACTCTCATGCAACAAGGAGCCCTAGAGTAAGATATATTGTAACATGATTAATAAAAACCCAGAGACTGACCTTGGGGTTCAAGCTTCAAGCTGAAGATCAGAAAAGCAAAGTAGCCAGCCACTAGCTCTTACCTCTGCCTTAGACTGAAATAGTGATCTGGCTAGATCCACAAATCCTAAGACTGCATTTCTAGACTGCTGTGCCCTCCTCAATGGCAGCTGCAGATTGCCTAATACTGACTTTGCTTCTTCTTTTTATACCTTTCAAATCCTGGGATTAAAGGGATGTGATCCCAAGTGGTGAGATCACCTTTGTGTGAGCTGTTTCTCTTTAGGACTGGATCAATTTCATGTAGGCCAGTGTGGCCTTGAACTAACAGAGATTCATCTGCTTGTCTCTTGAATCCTGGGATTAAAGGTGTGTGCCACCACTACCTGATCTCTATAGCTTGTTGCTAGCTTTGCATTCTGAACCCTCAGGAAAGCTTTAATAAATCATAAATAATGTAGCACCAGAGTACATATCTACATAATGCATTGTTCAGGTTCTGGAGTTTTCTTGCCTGTTCCCTCAGATTGGCTATATAACAGTTAAAGATGTTTCAGGCTTCACATTCAGACCCAAAATGTTCGGTGTGGTTGACTTTGTTTCTTACATCTGGGAATCTTTTTTCCAGTAGCTCTCTTAGTACATTCTCTACTTTGTGGTCTCTATGTTTGTTGGCCCAACAAGACTAGAGTCTATTTACCTATGGCTAAGGCCAGCTTCCTTCAGATTCTATTGGGTGGTCACTTGAGGGAAAGCAGAGTACTCTTGGTAGGAAAAAGAGGAACAAGCAGGTTTTGGGAAGGCAGCCAGCAAAAGCCACCTGAGGGCTCACCTAGATGTTGAACTTTCCTTGGTCAACATCTAGGGTTGAGAGGAAGAGAGACACTCAGAAGGAAGTAAGGTCTTGGTATGGGCTGCTAGAAGAGATTTAGAAAGTAAGACATATCCATGTATGGACATGGACATCTCAAAATTATTCAAATACTATTTGGATGTAGGTGAAATTGATTACTTATAAGTTATAGTTATTTTATTGTATATGCTTACAATAGCATAAGGATTTGATAAGGCATTTTTACATTAATATTTAGTGGTTGTGAATTCATATAGGTGCCTAATAAATGTGCCTTTGTTGGAAATGTAAAACACATGGATAAAGGCCCAACCAAATCTCAGGCACTATGAGAAAAAAATGCATTTTTAATGCTGCACCTTGAGCCACCAAGTATAATTCAAATTGTAACTGGCAAATAAGGAGAAGTATAGAATGAATGTCAGTAAAAGTGTTTTTTAGCATTGTATTCTTTAGAAGGATTTGATTAACATCTTTATTAAAATTTTTCATAAACTCACAAAAGGTCCAATTCAAGTAGTATTTCACATGGCAGGTGATAAGTTATGAATAATTAAGGGCTGTTTATATGAGCTAAGAGTTGCCCACCTAGAAGCCCTTAGTCACTGCTGAAGGGAAACAAACTGCATACTTACATAGTAGCTTTTGCAAAATCGAAATTCATCATACAAAGGAATGTTTCTAAAGCAGCTCAAGAAAATACAGAAATCTTTAAGTGTTTTTCTGTTTAAGCCAGATGGAGAAAATAATGTTGGGAAACCATAAAGAGCGTGTCTTGCAGATACCTCCTTCTCATAAGTAATTTAAAGTCCAATGGAGTGTGTAAAAAGCTCTTTTTTTGCACTGTGGAAAGTTTTGTAGTTTAGGAGAATGACAGGAAAAGGTGGAGGCTAAGGCAGTGGTTGTGGGAAGGAGTCAGATTATGAAAGGTAATGCAGGTAATGCAGAAGAGATGGAGGTGATGATTTTTTTCTTCTGAGACAGGGATTCTCTGTGTATTTCTGGCTGTCCTGGATCTGACTCTGTAGACCAGGCTGGCTTCAAACTCCAGGTGATGATCTTTAACTATGTTGTAGCATGGTAAGAAATGTAAGCAAAAAGATGACTCAAAGGTAATGGAGGAGAGCTATTGAAAAGGAAATGATTGGGGAAGGAACAGCAGTGAAGATGCTGTTAGAAGTGTTTGGGGGAGAGATGACTGTGGAGAGAAAGCAGCATGCATAACTATGCGAGATGTAGAGTTAATGATGAGTTAGATGGGAAGGAGACTGCATAAGCATCCATGATGAAATCAATGGAAGCATTAATAGTGAGGAGCATCAAGAGAAATGAGAGAATATGCATAAAAAAGCAACCTGTTCTAGGTATGTCCAACACATACTGGGACATCCCAAAAACAGGAATTCACAAGAGAATACAGATTCTACACCTTAAAACCAAGCTTTTCTCCAAGGAGTTACATTGCCACTAATACCTTAAACGTCTCTCATGTCAAGCTGAAGACCTGATGTCCATTTTCTACTGTTCAATGTTGAAAGTCTAGAAAGGTTTAAAAATTCCACCATGGTCATTTCCCCATGAATAACCTCCCTTCAACTCTTTCAGCAACAGCACTTTAGAGACAATTCTTTATAGTCTCCCCAGAACAACTCCTTCCAGTTCCCAGGCCTTCAACTGAGGTTAGCCCACTGTGAAAGACATCCAAGATTCTTCACCATGTCAATGGCTTGGGGGTCATTTTCTCTGCCTGCTTTCTCTGCAGAGAGAGGCATCAATATTATCTCCATCTTCTTTCTTTGTTGTCTCATTCTGCCTTCCAACTACCCAGCTCCTTGAGTTATTTCTTTCACAGCTACTGTCTTGATACTTAGTAAAATCAGAAATCCCAACAACTTCTTTTTATGTTTCTGTGTTACGGAAGAAATTTTTACACACTCCGTTGAACTTTTCTGTTTGTTTGATTTTTGGAAACAGGGTTTCTTTGTATAGCCCCAACCGTCCTGTTCATTAGCTCTGTAAGACCAGGCTGGTTTCCAGTTCACAGAGATCTGCCTGCCTCTGCATCTCAAGTGCTGGTACTAAAGGAGTGCCACTACCACTGGACTTACCATTGAACTTTAAACTACTTGTGGAGGTATCTGCAAGAATACCTTCACCTGGTTTAAACATAAAAGTGTTTTCAGATATCTCCATTGCATATAATGAGAATGGGGCCTAGAACAATGATCTGGGTCTATGGGAGTTTGCTGTGGTAGATGTACCATTTTCAATTCAAAGAAATGAGGTCTGAGTTCATAAAAAGTCAGTGAGAAAGTCATTCAGGGATGATGCTGTGTAGACAACAGAGTTTAAGGACTGGACCTTCTGAGTTGCTTTGGAGTTTGTCCAAAGAATGAATCTAACTTCTTCCAAAAGAAAGTGTGATTGACTCTGGGATATACAGTTTCCAGGAAACCAAACATCCTGCAAGGTGGCCTTCTGGGACTCAGACAAGTGAGGGAATGGAAAAATATGAAAAAAAATGAGCTTAAGAGTTTGTTAGGGAGTTTGAATTCCAGTTCCACAGAGGTGGGAGCATTTCACTTCTGTATTCCCCAGGATTCTCATGCATGTGTACTTCATAACGACTTATAACGACTTAGTGACTGAGTGACACATTGCCGAGGTAGACTAGGAAGTCAATGAGATAGATGAAATGAAGGAAGTCTTAAGAGTTTAGAAAACCTGAATACACAATTTTGATGTGTGTTTAGGAGTTCATGCTTACAGCTTTCTGCGTGGAAAGTAAACTGATAATTACATTCAGTAAATGTCTACTTCCTGAATAATGGACATACTTAGAAGGTACCTTTCACTATTCCCTGCCTTAGAGAGAGAGGATTTCTATAATACAAATGTCTATGGGATATGAGAGTCAAAAGCATTCTATTTTGAGGACTTCACCAGGCTACATTTAAAACTGTTTGCTATGGAACATGTGCCATCACCTGGGATGTGCTCTAGGTAAATATTTAACTTGAACACATAAGCTGTTGCTTCTATTTTAGTTTATTGGAGACACAAAAGATAGAAAAGCAAACAAAGATGATACCACATGGAAATAACCAGTTAAATATAGAAGATGGGACATTCTGTAAAACAGTTGGCTTGATTTATTTAACAAGTTGTTGAGATTTAAAAGAAAAAAAGGGGGTGACTCTGCTACATTGGAGGAGAGGGAGTTTGGATTGGATGACTCTTTGGACCAAACAATTTCCAAGAGCATTATGTAACATTCAAAGGCACTGGGCATGAGAAAAATTAAAATTTATTTTTGTGGAAGTTATGGATAATTTAGCAAATAAATCAGTACTTAAAGTTTTTTTTGGTAAAAATTTCACATGTGCTTAGAATTGTCTAAAAATATCTGGAGCAATAAACTCTTCACAAAGGTTAGGCCTGGTTTGTGTGAGCAGTCATTTTATTTTCTTAGTTTTGTCTACATATGTTTCCTAGTATTTGAACTGCATTTATATTTCTTTGGAATATTACAAACCATTTTTTGTTTGAATAGTTAAAATGAAAAGCAACTAAAGGTGCCACTTAAGAAGATACGTCTGCTGGTCCAACAGCCTCCAAAACAATACAAAGGATCCCTGTCTCATAAAGCCACAAAAAAAAAAAAGATACTTCTGTCCTTACTGCCATCAAGCAATGAAATGACAGCCCACATTAGTTTTCTGAGGCTGCTGTTAGATACTACAGGGTGAGGTACATAAGCAACAACAGGGTTTTGTTGTCCAATTCTTCAGCACACTGAGGTGTGTGTGTGTGTGTGTGTGTGTGTGTGTGTGTGTGTGTGTGTGTGTGTGTGTGTGTGTGTAAGGGGGGAGTCTGTGTGTCTGATTTTTTCTGGGGCCTATGAGGGAATCTAAGCTATACCTCTCGTTGGCTTCTAGCTGCTTCCTGGCTTAACGCTTGGCTCTATGTCCATCTTTACACAAGTTTTACACATGTTGGTGTCTGAACTCTGCTCTTCATAAGAACTTCAGTGATGCTGAATTCGAGTGTCTCCTACTTAAACATGACTCACTTTCCTAATTAAACATACAACCCTATGTACAAATAAACCCACTATATATTCACTGCCATAGATCTGTATGGTTTATTGAAATCCGGACTCAAACACCCATGGGCTAAACACATACATGTCTTTTCTATAAAAATCCCTCAACTTCTGATGACCTCTACACCAAAGGATTTGTCGCTTAGCCTTGTTTTTTTGCACATCTGTCACTAGGGGAAAAACTTACCCTTTGGGGAATTAGTATTGATCCTATAAGCAGTTTTGTTTTGTTTTGTTTTGTTTTTTTTTTGATTGTTACTTAGGATTCAGACAGGAGGATTCAGTATCGAAAAAGGGGTTTCTTTTTCTCTCTCCCTCCCTCCCCCCTCCCTCCCCCCTCCCTCCCCCCTCCCTCCCTCCCCCCCTCCCTCCCCCTCCCTCTCTCTCTCTCTCTCTCCCCCTCCCTCTCTCCCTCTCTCTCTCTCTCTCCCTCTCCTCTCTCTCTCTCTCCCTCTCCTCTCTCTCTCCCTCTCCCTCTCTCCCTCTCCCTCTCCCTCTCCCTCTCCCTCTCTCTCTCTCCCTCTCTCTCTCTCTCTCTCTCTCTCTCTCTCTCTCTCCCTCCCTCCCTCCCTCCCTCCCTCTCTCTCTCTCTCTCTCTCTCTCTCTCTCTCTCTCTCTCTCTCTCTCTCTCTCTCTCTCTCTCTCTCTCTCTCTCTCTCTCTCTCTAGTTGGTTTACTTGTCTCAGTCTTAATCCATCTCACTATGCTAAGAATCCACTCAGGTGTTTTGCAGTCAGAACTCTTATACCCTTGTGTGCATGAATAGACCTTCACAAAGAATTAATTAGTAAGCAGAGGGACGAAGCTCAGAGGCAACTCTGGCCTTATTGTTTGGACCACTCTCCTGATCACTTGTTCTCCTGCCCAGAGAAACGTGAGTTTTTATTCATACGGCAGTAGTGCATTGCAGCTAGGTCAGGCCTCAGAATCCATTCAGCTCTTCTGCTTGGCAGCCCCGCTACCTTGGACTGTAACTTGATCCCTTGGTGCCTCATAGTGCTGCTGAGATTCTTGTGATGAATAATGAATGGGCATGCGTGAGACCATATTTAGCATGTATATATGTTCAGGAGCATTATTATTGCTTAGTTTTGATGTGCAAAGAAGACAAGTGTATGCATGGATTCCAAGGAAGGATTTACAAGTTGATTTATACCGTGAGAGGTGACTAGGTAAATACATTGCCTACTGACTTTGGATCCATAGGAGGGGAAGGGTATTTGCCAGGGAGAATGTACTTTGGTAATCAGAGGCACCAGGGTGAGAAATTTAGTTCTAAA
Organism: Mesocricetus auratus; assembly: GCF_017639785.1. Lineage (NCBI taxonomy): Eukaryota > Metazoa > Chordata > Mammalia > Rodentia > Cricetidae > Mesocricetus > Mesocricetus auratus. Next base: position 36,861,125 of record NW_024429182.1, read on the forward strand.
CTTATAAGCTAAATGTCAAGCTCCTGCTATTCGCGTATCTTTTGCTTAGGAGACACAAAAAGTATTATGGAATGAAATCCAAGTCCATTGTGAGAGGAAAAAAAAAACCAGACACCCTAGTGTCAAAAGTCAAAGACGATGTATTTGAGCAGCCTGAATGTATTCCTCCTGCGACATCCTTAGAAATCACAGGTGTCTCTATTTCAAGCTCATTTATAATTCTTGGGTTTCAGCATCAAAGGCAGGAGCAATTGCAGCAAAAGGACTCTGTTCTTGCTAGTCACCATGTAAGTGCAAGTGCTTTCATCCACTAGGCACCTAGCTAAAGACTGCACTATTTGAAATTCTGGAGTCGCAAATCATCCTGAGGTTCAGCATTACTTCCTTTTCATCAAGGTAGATGTAAATGTGATTATTGCAAAGGACAGAGCTTTTCTAAGCATTATGCTTTTGAAACTCAGATGAGATGTAATCAACAGTTTCTCATTTTACATCCCTGATGCCTCTTTTTCCGCACAGCCCAGAAGTCAACCTGAGTTTGAATTAAAATCCATTTTCTAGGCTGCTTCTGAAAGATAAAAACACTAATTGGTTTGCAGCTTCTTCAAAGCCCACCCAACAGGTTGAGTTTTAGATGTTTAATCAGGTATGGTCTGGAAGAGTGTCTACCCAATTACTGACAAACCCAGGCCTTTGATGAGTTGTTTTCTGTTCATGACTGTGATCTCACTAGAGCAGATCACCGGTTCAGCACAAGCACCTTGTCACTATCAATTGGGGATTTTACCCCATGTCACCATGGCTGCCACCCCATTTAGCATTAATGAAGCTGGCGATATAGGTGCCACAGCTCTTTGGCTGTGCACCGGCAATGAATAAGCCCATCAGATGAAGAGGCACTGGCTTCCTGGACTGCTGTGAGTTCTTCTGACTCTTCACAGAGAAGTGTTAAAAATAAATACATGTGATGGTCCTGAGAGCAAGTAGTCAAGAATATGAAAACTCTAGAAAAAAATGTGAGAATCTATGGTACCTAAATGAAGACCACGCTCTCCTTGCCACAGACAGCTAAGTGAAGCAGAATCACCTGCAAGTGGGAATACAAAGGAGTTTTCTCAACATGAAAAAGGGCGCTGTGCAAAGGCTAGCTGGCTAACCTCATTACTGGTGAAGGAGCAGTCCGGTGTGTGTCAAGAATTCCACCCCTCTCCCCCCCCCAATGCTGTACTAGAGATTCCACCTAGGGATGTCAGGCAAGAAAAAGGACTGGAAAGGAAGTAAAATATCTCTATTTGAAAACAGCATGCTCTTATATACAGAAAATTTTAGAGAAACCATCCAATGCTGTTATGACTAAAACAAAGTCAACCAATTTTCAGAACACAAATGGTATCTAAAAGTGTATGTGTGTTCGTGTGTGTGGCATGGATGTGTGTGTCTGAGTGCAAACATACATGTGCCACTGAAAGCCTGTGGAGATCAGAGAACAACTTTCAGAACTGGGCCCTCTCTTCCCCTGTACCAGACTTCTTTCTCTTTTAGGCCACCAACCTAGATCATAACATAGAGACTCATTCCTTTTGAATGCTCATCCTACCTTAGGCATGTTTCTGGCTAGCTCTTTTAAATTAACCTATTTCTCTTTATCTTCCTTTTGCCTCAGAACTTTTTACCTTTTCTTGCTGTATCTTTGTCTGTCTGTCTGTCTGTCTGCCTGGCTTCTGGTCCTGGGTGTCTCCCTTCTTCTTCTTCTCTTGAGCCTTGATTTTTATTTATTTATTTATTTGTTTGTTTGTTTGTTTGTTTATTCTCTCTGCCTGCCAGTCCCACCTATCATTTTCTCCTGCCTATCTATTGACTGTTCAGCTCTTTATTAGATCAATCAGGTGCCTTAGGCAGGCAAGGGAGAAACAAATGCAACACATCTTTTTGTAATTAAACAAATGCAGCACAAGCAAAAGTAACACACCTTTGCACATCTAAAGTAATATTCCACCACATAAACAAATGCAACACATATTTACATAGTTAAAATAATATTCCACAACATTCCACTAAGGGGTCAGGGGTCAAACCCAGGTTGTTGGCCTGCATAGTAAGCACCTTTATCTCCTGAGCCATCTCACTGGCCCTCAGCTTTATTTTTCTACAAGTGCAGTGAACAACCTGAAAAAAGAAGTTAAAAAGTCAACTCCATTCATGACTGTATCAGAAGAGTAAAGTATTTAGGGACAAAGTAAACAAAAGAATTGCAGAATTTCTACTCTTAAAAGCTACAGCACATATTTTAAAGGAATCCTAGAAGGCCTGAGGAGGTGGAAAACCATCCAATGCTCTTACAACAGATGGCCTACACCATTGTAAAAAGGCAGTGTTCTCCAAACTGATCTGCAGATTCAACACCATTACCATCAGAGTTGCAGAAAACATCTTTGTGTAAAACCAGGTAGAGTTTTAAGGGACCAAAAACAACCCAAGAAATTCTGGCAAAGGATAAAACAGGAAGATGCATACTTCTCACTTTAAAATTTACCACATAGGATGGATAAGAACAATATATGATTCTCTCTCTCTCTCTCTCTCTCTCTCTCTCTCTCTCTCTCTCACACACACACACACACATATACACACACACACTCACACTCACACACATACATATATTCACACCATGCCCACATATGCACATACATATGTAGTGGTGATATCTTGATTGTACAAATAAAACCTGTCTGAAGGTCAGAGAATGGAGCTTGCCACTAGCTAACCATAGAAATCTGGAGGTTTGTACAGACAGACAGGAAGTAAGGTAGCTGGTCAGAAACAGGATATGAGCAGGAGGAAGCAGGAACTTGCTCTTTTGTCTGCTGAGACACTAAGGATGTAAGGTATTGGAATGGCTTGCTTCTTCTCTGATCTCAGCATTTTCCTATATATCTGACTCTGGGCTTTATTATTTAGGCCAACTAAGAATTCCATTTACATACATACACATGCTTACATACACACACATATGCACACCAGGCAACATACACACATATACACACATACAACTCCTACACACACGCGCGTGCACACACACACACACACACACACACACACTATGAAATTCAGAGTCCAGAAATAAATGCATATGTCTTTGGTCTACTGATTTGTGACAGGTATGCCCTGACCATTCATTGAGAATAGAATGGTTTCCTTGGCAAATGGTGTTGGCATCCAACAGCATAGCCACATGTGGAAATGTAAATTTGGGACCTTATTTCAACTTATGTATAAAAACAGCTCAAAACAAATAAAAGATATAGGTATAAGGCCTAACAATATGGAGGGAATTTTTAGAAGATCGTCCTATTCATAACATCAAAACCATGAATGACAAGAATCAGAATGGATGAAACAGGCTTTGTCTTGCTCTCTTCAAATTCATGATCACTTTTTCTTTAGTTGTTGTTACATACATAAATGTGTGACTTTTGACATAAATATAACCTGCTTAGTCTGTATAATGTTAGTTGTACATACGTATTTTCAGACTGACCAGTGGTTATTGGAAACAAATGAGCTCTTCCCTGGAGAGACTATTTGTCCCAGTCTCAGCATCCCTTAGTTACCTGTAGCCCCAGGGTTGAGGCCTCAAGCTTTTCTCCAGACTTCCCTCTTAATGTGATGTAATTGTCTTAGAGTGAGTTGCACACACTTGCGCATGTACTGAAGACTGGGGTGTAGCGTGGATTTCCCTGAGAGAATCGTGCTGGCTCATTTACAAAACTTGGTATCTGTGTTTGTACAGGATTCATACCTCCCTCAGAGCAAGGAGCATGTGGTGGATCAAAGATACACACTTCCTGGCAGCAAAGAGGGACACATGAGGGAATGGTTACTGGTTACACTCTCCAAGGCCACATCCCAGTAACCTACTTTCTCTTATGGGTTCCCACTTCTGGGAGCTTCTGCCAACTTCCAGTAATCCCATCAGCAGGCAATCAAGCCTTTAGCTTAGGGCTTTGGTGGGTGGGTTTATGACACTCCAGTAATGCAATTTTCAAACAAAAGAAAAAGCCCACTGAACGAGAAGCAAGAAACACAGAAATAAAATGTATTCAGTAAAGCAGCACTCAGGACGATGCTGGCCTCTGCATTCTGAGTAGCATTGAGTGAGGGTGCATGGCCATCGGGTTACTCATGACAAGTATTGATGTACTTGGTTCACACAGAAAATGATGAATATACCTCTGTTTTTCATCTTACTCTTTTGAAATAGAAGAAATTCAAAGCCAGAGGCCATAAAGCATTCTGGTTTTATTGAAACCTTTTTTCATACAGTTTATTCTGATCACGCTTTCCCCCTTTCCCATCTCCTAGATCGTCCCCACCTCCCCCCATCCACCCAATTTTGTAGCCTTTCCTGCTCTCTTCAGAGTACTCTTCAGAGAGCACATTCCCAATTAACATTCTTGTGTTCTTCTAAGCCCAGTAACAGAGTAATGATCGCCTTGCATTTAGAGAAAAGAGATGCAGGAAATGGATGATTGTACCTTACGTACGCTTCTAATTCCATTTTAAAATCTTACTTTGTCTCCCACTAGAGATCAAGCTCCACAATCCATTATTCAACAAATGTCTATTGGATCTTTGCAACATCCCAAGCACTGCATTGGGAGCAAACTGCAAAATTTCGCTTCTTTATAGAGTTCATATTCTGTTACGAGGAAACAGATCAGTACACTTAAGTAAATCATGGGGTGCCCTTGAAGGGGGCAGTAATGTGGAGAAAACAAGCCATGAGACAATGACTCAGTGTGTTCCCACCTGCTACAGCCCTGGTGCCTGGAAGAGCTTTTGACTCAGGGAAGCAATAAATGAATGAGTGGGTTCATAAGCAGGGCCCAAGCTGCATGCCTTTTAAGGCTTTGTGGTTTGCACTTTGGGCTGATTTTCTTTCCTTTCTTCTCAGCTATACATAGAGTTTAATATCTGTCTCCCCCACTGCTTGGGTTTGTTCTCTCAGAGGAGGGATGGGATAATGGATTGCTTAAGCACAAATGTCTCTGTGATATCTGCATATTTTGTCTTCACATGTCAGCTTTGCTTATTATTTCTGAAAAGCTGAATCATATTTATCTTTCTTTAGAATGATTTTAATTACACCATCTTCTTTAAATGTAGCTTGAGGCTTTGTGCTCTGAGGAGTTCCCTACTACAGCTAATCTTGATGCTGTTTGTTAACTCCATCCTGATGGTTCCTAGTGCTTTTATATTCAGTCAAGATTTATTACATGTCAGTTGTTTTCAAGGAACTGTGCCAATCCTAAGGGTATTAAATAATGATGGGCCCATCACAGGTAATGTTGGTGATCTTTCTCTACTACCAATGGGAAATTTGATATCTAGATCCTATGCAAGATTCATATCTCCGGCAGCTAAGATTGTTTCATTCACATCCAACATCCTCAGAACCTTTCCAGTGACTGGCACATGAGTGCATATATAGCATGTTTGTTGAATAAATAAAAAGTTGTTATCTAGTAACATTAATCAATTATATATGCAAATAGCATGCCATTGTAACAGATAGAATTACAGTTTAGAATATCTTTGGATTGCTAGAGATTGGCTCACATTTTTCAGATTTTTTCAGAATAGCAGTATCTTTATGGAGGTGACCAGATGACCCAAAGCTTGACAGCACCTCAGGAGCATGTTTTCCTACTCAGACATCAGTCAACAGGATGAGTTAAGGCTGGGGAGCAATTCCTTTCTTCCTCAGAAATGTTATTACACCTCTCTCTCACACACCACCTCCCAGATCTGTGAGCTGGTTCTTTGTTTTGTATGCCTTGGTTAGAAATTCCTATTTTTTTCCCTTTTGTTGTTCTATTTCAAAAATAAACCAACATCAGAATTTGTTATGAAATCTCACACAGAGAGTAATTTATTAGGCATGATATCAGGGTATCAGGTAATAGTAAGTTCTTTGGCTGTTTATTTCCCTCATTGTGAATGGAAAGAGAAAGTGTGGTGATGTGTCTTGTTGCCATGGATACCCGGCATTTCAGCTAGTAAAATCCTGTTTAGTTAGATGACTTTCCTTTTGAATGCTCTATCTACCCAGCAAACTTTTTAATAGAATAAATTATAAGCCGCATTAGAAGTCATTATTTACAAACATTCTCAACTTTTTCCTGCAGCTTTACTATTACTTAAATCTCCATCATCCATCAAACACCAAAAAGAGATGAAGTGAAACCACAACTCTATTTTTCTTCCTATCATAGTAGGAAACCAACACGGTTAATTCTACACAGTTTTATGTAAAGGTCATAAAATTGTGGTTTGGACCAATTGTGATAATTACCTTTTATAAAAATTCTTCAAAATCATACTTAATTATAGAAAGCCATATAACCACCTTTTCACATTCCATGGACTCATTAGGAGTCTCTTTAAGGTGTGTGAAAAGGAACAAAGTACTAAGCAAATTGGTTGTTATATAGGGAAATGAATCACAAAGAATTCAAAAGCAAACCCAAAAGATGTACAGGGGTAGAAGAAATATCTGTCCCCACGTATGAAAGCAGTTAGGTTCTTTCTAAGAAAACACATTTCCAAAGTTGAAAATGCTAGCTAGCCTTCATCCATAGATTGTAGATGAATGATTTAGCAAAACTGCACAATGGGTCAGTGAGATGGCTCAGTAAGTTAGGTTGTAGTCTCCAGGCCTGACAACCTGAGTTCAGTCCCTGGAGCCCACACAGTAAAAGGAGAGAACACACACACACACACACACACACACACACACACACACACACACACACGCACACGCACACGCACACGCACACATACACACACGCACACGCACACACAATGTTTGAAACTCTTGCTTTGGTTCCTCAATCCTATTCTAACGTACTAGTATTAAAAAGGGGTCAGGTTCACTGCACAAATTGGAAATTCTGCGCAATGAATATTTTCTGGATGTTTTTCCTGGAGGCTGCCATGTTGGAGATGAGAATGAACGCTAGCTTGTGTGTCACCAGAACTGTATTTTAGCCACAGCTGTGCCTCCAGTTGTGTGGCTTCTGATCAATCCCTTAAGCTATGTGGACTTCATTTCATCATGTGAAATTAGAGGTCAGACTATATTATTCTCTAAAGCCCCCCTGACATCTTCAAATGTCTATACCGCTTTGAAATGTATACACATCTCCGTTTTTATGCAGTTGATACCCAGAACCAAGGTTGGAAACTGTTCTTAAATAAGCTTACTAAGTTCAAAACCAAATTCAAAAACAACAAGTTTCAGAAGTACAAGCCTGCCAGCAACTTTATTTCCATCTTGCACAGCATTTAAAATACTTTTAAATTTACAGTGGAAAATAGGAATTAGCCCACACTGAGGAGGATGGCTTCAAAACATCCAGGATCCATGATGCTTTCCCCAGTTGTGAAGTGTGGCATCACAATCCTGGGTAATAATAACCTTCATCATTTCTTACATTTCTTTTTTTTTCAATTTTTTTTATTTTAAATAGCTTGTTTTACATGTCAATCCCAGTTCCCTCTCCCTCCCCTCCTCCCGCACTCCCATTCCCCCCCACCCTCCCACCCTATTGCCAAATCCTTCCACATAGGGGATATCAGAGTCTGTCATTTTACTCTGGGTAGGGTCCAGGCACTCCCCTAAGAGTCCAGGCTGAGAGAGCATCCCTCTTTGTGCTATAGGCACACGAAGACTGTTTGTATATCAGGGATAGACACTGATCCACAGCTCAGGGCCCCATAGGTTGCCCAGGCCTTCTCGCTGACACTCACATTTGGGGGGTCCAGATCAGTCCCATGCTGGCCTCCCCCCTGTCAGTCTGGGATCCAAGAGCTCTCCCCTGTTCCGATCAGCTGTCTCTGCTGGTTTTGCCAGCCCATTCTTTGCCAATTTGCTCATCACTCCTCTCTCTCTGTCACTGGGTTCCTTGGGTTCAGTTCAGTGATTAGTTGTGTGTTTGCCTCTGCTTCCATCAGTCACAGGATGAAGGCTCCCGGATGGTTATAGACATCAAGTTCATTATCAGGAATGGGTATTCGAGGTGGTCTCTCCACTATTGCTTAGCTTGCCAATTGGTGTTATCCCTTTAGATCACTCGAGGTCGCTCTGGTGCCTGGTCTGTATTCGATCTTATGATTCCCTCTTCTCCCTATTCTACCCCCACCCCCTCAACTTCCTTTTCCCCCATGACCAACTCTCTTCCTCTTCACCCCCTCTCTTCTTCCCAGGTCCCACTCTAAGATCAAGTGTAGTATCTGTTCTTATCAGTCTTACATTTCTTAGGGCACACCAGATCCTTACTCAGTATTTTATGTGGTTCAGGTCACCAGCACTCACAAGGTGAACTTTGAAGCAGGTTTTGCCCTGTCTGTTTTACAGGTGAAAATGGACACAGTAAAAACAAAGGGAAGTCTCTATCCTAAGGTGTCCAGCTAGTGCATGGCAGAGTCAGAATTTGATTTCCTGCTGGTGCTTTTCCCAAAAGCATAGAAACACCACCCTGCACAGTCTCCAGTCTTCTGCATTTAAAGGGAAATCCCTGTCTCTCATGTACTCTCCACCCAGCAGTCCTCTGTCTGTCTGACCTCATCCTCAGTGAAGGATATCATTTGTCGCACAACGGAAAACTGGAAACTATGCCTGTCAGTTCACTTTCCCTCGTCATCCACCTTGCCAGCCCCTCTCACTAAGTTCCATCAACACAGGGCATTTAATAACTACAAATGGGTGTGTGGCCAGACACACACACACACACACACACACACACACACACACACACACACACACACACACACACACACACACACACACACAAACACACATACACACACACACACACATACACACACACTGATATATTGTGGTCCTAACACCCAATGTCTTGCCATATGACCTTGTTTGGAGAAACCCTCTTTCCAGAGCTAACTAAGCTAAAATGAAATCTTGAAGGTAGACCCAAGCCCAGGCTGATTGATGTCTTTATGAACAGGGGAAAGTTTAACTCACAAGACAGGGAGAAACCTGTGTGAACTCAGAGGCAGAGAGCTGAATGGTCCTGTAAGACAAGGAGCTCCAGATGTCCAAGGGCATCCAGAAACTGGGCCATGTGGAGCAGATTTTCTCTGAAAGCCTTGAGAACCAACCTGGCATGTTCATCTCAGCTTCTGATACTTTGAGACTCTATAGTTCTGGTATTAGAGCCACTCGGAATGCTCCTCTCGTAGCCCCAGAAAACGTGCAGTCTCCTTCAGTCTGAAAGTGCTGGGATTCCAGGAGGCAAGCAAGAGCTGTGGCTATGGCAAAGGGACTACTTTCCATGAGGCTTGGGCCAGGGAATACGTTTCTCAGCCTTTTCATAGGCTGTCTGCTTACTTCGAATAATAGAATTTATATGGAAAAGCTACAATACATACTTGATTGATTTTCGTTGCTGACTAGTTTCCAGAATAATGGGTTGTTTTACTAATAACCTCTAATAACTTGCTTTTTGATGCATGATCAAGCATTGTTTGATGTTTTAACATACTTCCCATATTACATCTATTGCATGCTATTTTAGTGTGTTTTGTTTTGTTTTTTGTAATACTAACAATTACTAGAGATAAGATCAGCTTAAAAGAGGAAGTGTTTACTTTGATGGTTTCAGTCCATGTCAGTCAACCTGCTGTTTTGGGAACTATGCAAGAGCACGTGTTTGAGGATTCTTCTCATCTCACAGGGGCCAGGAAGCAAAGATGATGGTGCTGGGATCCTAACATCCCCTTTTAGGGCACATAGTCAATGACCTAAGGCCCTCCTGCTAGACCTGCCTATTAAAGGTTCTACCACTTTCCAATATTACTGAGTCTTTCTGGGACACTTATCCAAACCATAGCAAGGCATTGCCATGTTTTTACTTAAATTATCTATGGTTGGGTCCAAAGTGTGTCTTCTGATTACATTTTTTGTGATCTTCACATGACCTAGAGCAGCGGTTCTCAACCTGCGGTTTGTAACCCCCTTTGGGGGCCACATACCAAGATATTTCCATTTTAATTCATAACTAATAGAATTACAGTGATGAAGTAGCAACAAAATAGTTTTATGACTCAGTGTCACCACCACCTGAGGAACTGTATTAAAGGGTCACAGCATTAGGAAGGTTTTCTAACAACATTCTCTCACCAGGAGGGCAAAATGCCTAAGCTCATCTTGGACATTTCTCATTCTGGGCCTGAGATGAGTCAGGTCCAAGGAGTTCTGGCTTGGTTTTGTTTTCTTGTTTTGGGTTTTTTGTTTGTTTGTTTTTTCTTCAGGAAATGACAGTGAATACGGAATGGGCATTGTCTTCATCCCTAGGAAGAGGACATTATCTCTTGTTTAGATAACACCTTGTGGCAGGCAAGCAGGGTGGTGGAGATGAGATTTCTCTGTGAATTTGAAGGATACCCTGTCTTGCTTCTGCTTTCAGGCACCTGGTGTGTTGTCTCAGCCATGGTTTTCCTTAATGGGACCACTGGGCTAAGTCAGAAAAGCAGAAGTCTCTTTGATTACTTCAGGTATGAATCTTTTAATAAGGAAAGGCCCTAGGTAGAATTCCATAACCCCCATTCAGATATCAAAGCTCTCACTTTCCAGTGTGGAAGCATTTGGGAGTCAAGGCCTTTGTAAGGTGGTTTGGTTTACATGAAGTCATAAAGAGGGGTTCTCATGGTAGAATTAGCACCTTAAGAAGAGACAAGAGCTCTGGATGTCCTCCCTTGTTCCCCCACCCCAGCACACAGTTAATATTTTGAAGACAGCTGTACCTAGTACTTTAGGTTAAGTGTGACCCAGTTGGAGCTATGTCTTAGAGATGTAAAAGATAAAGAAGGGAGCAGCAGGAGATTTTACATGTTCAAGGGCATATATTCTTTCACAGTGACATGAAGCAATGCAAACGTTGTATATGTAAATGAAGCAAGTGTTCTCTAGCAAAAATGGAAGTAGAAACAGCATGGGGTGTAAACTGTGGAATGGGATGGGTGGGGTAGGTCTATGGAGAAGAAACTCCCCCTCTCTTCTCTTCCACCCAAATGTAACTCCAGAGATTCAGGAGTGAGATATAAGTTGGAGCTATCTTTTATTTAGAGTTTTTTCATAAAATGACTCTTTTTCATCTCAGATGACTTTTGTAATAACAGCTGTAACTGCAAACCCAAAATCTTTACATGTGGCTATCAAAAAGCTCTGTGCCAGTTTACTGAGTAAGATATTGGTCTTACCCTGTAAAAATTCAGACTTGGATACTTCTCTTCCAGCAGACCATTGCTGCTGCCTCCAAGCAATGAGAAGGGCCTTGAGATAGGAGTAAACCTGCTGAGTTCCCATCGTAGAAGGAAGACTGAAGCATCACAGAGATGAAGGAAAATGATAGAATCAGAGGCTTAGGTGGATGATACAATACAGAAGCCATTTTAGGCCACTGTAAAAAGTGGGGATTTACTCTAAGTATAGTGAACTCCCTAGTGGGGGAGAAGCTGGAGAGCCCTGGCATCTATGTTCCACTTACCAAACACTTCTCTGGCTATCATTTGGAGAACAGGAAAAGAAAAACATCCATCAAGGAGGTCATCACAGCTTGTCCAAGGAATTTTGGGGTTCCCAAGGCTGATGATTCAGTGGGGTATATGAAGAGAAACAGTTGGGCAAGGGATGTCCTTTTGAAACATGAGATTTCCCAATGGGTCAGAAACAGGGGTGTGGAAAGGAGAACACAAATGAAAATATCTTCCAGCTCTGGAGGCAATGCAGAGATGGTGGTGCCTTTCAGATGGGGGAGGCCAAGGGAGTAACATTTGGTGGGGGGAAACGAAGAGTTTTCTTGACTTTTGTGATATCCAAGTGGAAATATTTGTTAGGGTTCTGCCTGGAATCTCTGGCTTCAGTTCTGAATCCAACTGCCCTCTCCCATTCTCTCTACAAGCCTTTCACGACCCTATTAATCTTTCTAAAGCTTGGCTGAGGTCATACAACCTGTCTAACTAAAGATACCCAGCATATCCTTATTGTCTCCATACCCACACACCAATCTCAACTTGGTTTTCAGTACTTACAACTCCAGGCATTCCCTTCCATACTGCCTCATGTAACTGTCATGTATCTACTATACTGCTCAACTGGGTGACTTTCTAGTCACTAAATGTACCTTTGGCCTTTGCTCAAGTTTCCCTCAATTGGGAATCTCTTTCCCATCAATTTGGATGGTTGCTTATTTTTTAAAACATAATTTGATTGATGGCAGCTGTCACCAGACTTTAGGAACTCCAGCAGTCAAGTGAGATCACATTTTCTATCCTCTTACAATGTGTTGTTAAGATTATAAGCATGCACTAGGATTCTACTGGACTCTAAAGTTACTGACATATTCATTGTTCAGTTTAATAGAAAACTCCATGATAAAAGCAAATGTACTTTCTTTTTTCCCTCTGAATTTTTGCATGTCTTTGAGACTTATAAAATAAAATTCTAAATTAATATTCAGTGGTCAAGTGTAGTACACACACCTGTAGTTGTAGCACTTGGTGAGCTGAGGCAGAAGGATCACTTAAGTGAAGAGTTTGGGACCAACCTGAGCAACATAGCAAGTTCCTCCTCAATGAAATTAACATTTAAGAAATTTAAAAATCAATCAAATTGTCTTTTGAGTCAATATTAGATGTGTATAGCAAACAAACAAATAGTTCTACCCAGGAGATTTTCCAGTTACATAATTTTAGGATTATAAGATCAGAAAGACGGAAGGGAGAAGGATCTGTGATTGACATGTAAAACAAGCTTGTTTATAATTTAAATTTAAAAATCCTTTAAAAAAGGGAAAAAAGATCAAAAAGACATTTCCAGGACAATGATAAGAATATATTTTGAAATCCCCCAAGTTGAAGATTAATGTCTTTAAAATGAGTCACATAAATGAAGACTTGGGATTGAAAAATCCAGCCATCGTCCATCCTAAACGCCTATCCTAACTGTTCCCAACAATTTTAGAGTGGACTGCTCACTCCCTTGCGAGTTCTGTTAGGCCTAACAATAAACAATTCTCTTTGCTAAGAAGTGTTTTTCCCTTAAAACTGTAAACCTGTCCCCTGATTACTTTTGATGGTAAGTCTGTTGCTCCTACTACTTAGCAATCGGTTCCAACATTCAATGATGAAAGGGGCTGTTGTAGTATCTCTCACATTCCGTGGAGTGACCAGCTCCATGGTATCAGCTTTGTCTGGATTCAGACACCATATACTTAGAGGGTCAATACTGACTTAATGGGAGCTCTGGAGGGGATGTCAAACAATGTCTCCCTAAGCTCTTTCCCAAAATAGCTCCACTTGGTTCCAGAGGTTAAAGTGGCTATTCCATTACCCTTGAAGCAGTTTGGATGGCATTTCATGCGGTCATCAATGGTCAAAGATGCCTGAAGCCTTGAGATATTAACCAAGAGAATATATATATACATATATATATCTTTATAAGGAATAAGGAACAAATGCCTTTTGATTAGAAAATAGAAAACAAATAAGAAAGATACAACTGCACCCCCATTGTTCATTCTGTTTCCAGAACAGAGGTTATAAGGTAGTCCCAGGGCCAGAGAGACATTGGTTAAAGATACATATATGACAAACCTAGAGCAAATAATTTGAGTTCAAAAGACTATGTTCTTACCGGAACCCAAACTATAGTGGCTGTTGGTTACAGAAGAGTAACTGAGATAATAAATGTGATTACACAACACAGAATGCCTGTTGCATAACAGAATACCTGAGACAATTTTAAAATTTTAATTTCATAGTCCTATTACTATTGTTGCCATTAGTAGTGTAAACAGTTGTACTCTTTTTAAAAAGTTAATTTCACAACATTTTTCACTTGGGGTGTCTAGAATTAATTTTATTGGTTATTTTATATCATATTATTTGAAAACTAGTCATAATAAAGTCTATATGTGAGCCGGGCGGTGGTGGCGCACGCCTTTAATCCCAGCACTCGGGAGGCAGAGACAGGCGGATCTCTGTGAGTTTGAGGCTAGGCTGGACCGACAGCCTCTAAAACAATACAGAGAAACTCTGTCTTGTAAAACCAAAAAAAAAAAGGCTATATGTGGTGGTTTATGTCTGTAATCTCAGCCCTTGGGAGGTTGAGACTGAAGAATTTTACAAGTTTGAGGAGCCAGCCTGAGCTACAAAATAAGCTCCAGGCCAGCTTGGGCTACTGTCTCAATAGAAAGTTGGTCTTAATGCATGCAAAGTGACTGGCCAGACCAGCATTCAACAGATAACAGGGTAGCGAGCAAGATTTCAAACCCTGAACTTCTGATGCATGTTCTATTGTTTTTTTTCCTATGACTTCACTCAACAGAAAAATTTCCTCCATGATTTTAGCCCCATTCCCCCAATTTTGCTCTAGTTATCCTTCTCCTCAATGTGTGTGCAAACTGGAAAATAAATTCTCCAATCCCTGAAACATTAAGGGTTTTTTAAAGGATCATAATGATGAGAAATTGTAAGATGGCGTTTTTCAAAATATGTTAAGATTCTGATTTAGAGATAACGGAAGAATTTTAAAAGAATAAACAAAGATCAAATGTAACATTTGTAATCAATTAGGTCTTGGTACAGTCAGAAATTCTGAGGAACTGACACTGGGTCCTTAGGGATGCTGTAATAGCAGGGGTACCAACTGCAACTTTAGTGGCTCTCTCCAAGTTCCCACAGTCTTTCTGGAATTTAAGATGTGTTTATCATTTCAAATGCTCATTAATAAATAAGTCATGCCAATGCTGTGGCCAATACAATCAAAAAAACTTATAAAGGTTCATAAAGGCATAGAACAAGGAGTCTGTCCTATTTAAAATTACATCATTCATTCATTTACTGTATTTGTACGACTGTATGTGTGTGCATGCCTTGGCACACCTTGATGGCCAGAGGACAGCTGGTAAGATTCAGTTTTTTCTTTTCAGCAGGTGGTTCCTGGGTATGGAACTCGGGCAAAGCTCTTAATCACAATAGATGGAGAAAACAAGATATTCCATGACAAAACTAGATTCAAACAATACGTACCCACTAACCAAACCCTACAGAAATTCTGGAAGGAAAACTCCAACCCAAGGAATTTAACTACAACCATAAAAACATAGGCATTAGATAATCCCACTTTACCAACAGCCAAAAGAACAAGGGGGTGGAATTCCACACATAATTCCACCACCACCAACCATTCCAAATCAAAGAAGAATGAGCAATCAATGGTCATTAATATCCCTCAATATTAATGGCCTTAACTCACCCATAAAAAGACACAGGCTAACAGAATGGATTCGAAGACAGAACCCATCCATCTGCTGCATAAAAGAAAGACACCTCACCCTCAAAGACAGACATTACTTGATAGCAAGTGCCTTTACCACATAAGCCACCTCACCACCCTGACCACTCAGATATTTTAAAGAATGCCTTGTATAAGAATCTAGAGAACTCAAGGAGAGAACAAGATTTTAATAGTAACATCATCGAATAATGATGGAGAAAAGAACATGTCAGGTATAACTCTGAGTTGTACAAGAATAAATTCTTAGTATTTTTGTGTTTCTGGGAGGCATAGGAAGAATCTCCATCTGACAAACTCCTTTCCCACTGTTGCTATTTTAGAGATCCCCTTCCCCACTTTATCACGTGATCTGAATAGATGTGTGTGACATCTGGATGCAATGCTCCCTGCAGAGTTCTTGGTAGAGGAGAACTGGTCTCCAACATTGAAGTAGACCAACGCCCTGGATGAGTATACTTTAAACCGTTATCCCTGCATCTGAGAATCAGGGCTTTCTCCTGTCTCTAAAATGATCTGTCTTGTGTGCACTCGGCAATTCAAGGAGCTGACTTTTTCTTCCTTCGTATATTCCACTTTTCCAGCAGGGGTTAGGCTCAGAGTTCCTTTAGTTCTGGGCCTGGGAGTCCACCTGGCAGTTGCAACCCCAGAGCCACTACTCGCTCACAAAGCTGGCTTTGTAACAGGGCTCTTTGATGGCAGAGAAACCCACTGGAGCCAGAAATGTCTTCCATCAGCTCTTGGGAGCTGTGACAAAGCTTCTGGGAACTTACACCAGGCATTGTGATTGTCCAGCAAGGTTTCTATGGCTACATGGTCCACACTTTCCAATACTGACTTTGGAACACTTGGGGAAAGCTTCAAGAAATAATAACTGTTCTCATGAAAGAAATGTCATTTCAGAAATGATTGTAAATCACTTACATCTGAGAACTCAGTAAAATGTCTCATGTCACAGGGAGAATTCCTGGCTTAGAGGGGAAGGGACACATGGTCAAGGTTACTGATGAAATGGTCTGAGGATAGATGATGCCCACCACATCAGAGTTTCCAATTAAAATAATTCCAATAGAGTCAGAGGGTCAAAGGCAGGGGCCAAGCCTACTTGAAGTATAAGATCTAGTCCTTGAAAGTTTGAAAGGGGCTGCAGAGATGGCTTAGTGGTTAACATAACTTACTGTTCTTCCAGAGAACCTATGCTTGGTTTCAGGAACCCACATTTAACAGCCAGAACCTCCTGTAACTTCAGCTCCAGGGGGATACAATGCCCTCTTTTGGCAACTATGGGCATCTGCAGAGAGAGAGAGAGAGAGAGAGAGAGAGAGAGAGAGAGAGAGAGAGAGAGAGAGAGAGAGAGAGAGAGAGAGAGAGAGAGAGAGAGAGAGAGGAGCTAGCACAGGGAAGCATAGAAACTCAGCAGTGTATGCTGGGTGTTGACATCTTGACATCTTAAGCTCAGAGTATTAGGCTCCTACCTTGAGCACACAGGGAAGTAAGCCTCTGGTTGAAACTTGGAGCTATTCCTGAAGACTGGGAAGTATAAACCTGCTGGCTTAGAAGCCCAGCTTATGAGCCACAGGGCTATCAACACAAGGGAACCTGCTCTGGGACTTACCAGGAACTGTACCTGGATAGCTCAGAAGAGTCCTCAGTCATCGGTTTGTTCCACAGTGTACCTCTGGTGCCATGGGATGATCTTTCTGTACTTTCTGTATTCCTCTGATGACCAATGGCCAAGCAGGATAAGGTTAGGAGGAACAATCAAATTGAGAGCTCAGATGAGAAGGGGTGAAGTCGAGAGAGATGCCAGCCAGCCACTGAACAAGCAGGACATGTTGAAAATGAGGTAAAAAGCCTTGAGACAGGTGGGAAAACATAGAAATATGAATTAATTTAAATGTAGGATTTGGCTAGTAATAAGCCTGAGATATTGATTGAGCATTAATAATTAACAAAAGCCTCTGGGTGATTATTTGAAAGCAGCTATGGCATGGGCCAGGACAGAGAAACTTTTGTTTACACTCTTGTCTGCAGTTTCCACCCCCAGGCACAAGGTTGGGAGTCTGTTCACTGTCCCTGGTAATAGCATCACAATAACCACTAGCTTCCTTTCACTCACTCTGGAAGTAAGACTAGGATAATTAACTTATGGGCTGTGGAGGACTCTGCCTCCATCATTTAGTGACTCAATTTTCTAAAAGAGGTCAGGCCCTAGGAAGAATTTGGAAAAAGATAATGTGTCCTGTCACACATTGATCTACCTTCCAGTCAAGGGACCAGAAGAACACTTGCTGCACTGCCTGAGCCATAGAACAAGTCTGTGGGACCTCCGCCATGACAGAACTGCAGCACCTCACCCTGGACTCGTTTCCTCAGAGTGCCTCCTCTCTGGTTCACCCTCAGACAACCCTTGTCTTCCAGAAACAAGGGGATCCCAAGAATTGTCTTTTTATTTTGTTTTTGTTTTGTTGTTTTTTTGAGACAGGGTTTCTCTGTGGCTTTGGAGGCTGTCCTGGAACTAGCTATTGTAGACCTGGCTTCGAACTCACAAAGATTCACCTGCCTCTGCCTCCCGAGTGCTGGGATTAAAGGCGTGTGCCACTAACGCCCGGCAGCATTGTCATTTCTAGCCAGATAAGATATTGACTGTGCTTGTACCTCCTAGCAGATTGGTGTCAACATTCCCACTTACTAACATCTCCCTTTTCCCATTTTCATGTTTCACTGTTTGTACAGTAATTGTTCCACACATGTTAGTCTTGTGCTGTTTGAAAGAATTTAATGCTTTAAACTTTTTGAATGGTTATATTTAAGTTTAAGACTCTAGGTTTTGAGGGGATCTTGCCTGTGATATTCCTATTAAAGGGTTGCCAAGCTCACTGGGAACTAATCAAAACGCTAGGGCTACCCAGGCAACTTTCAAATGTTCCGGCTTTAACTGGAGTGGTTTTATCCCCTTCAGAACACATGACAGTGCTGAGATGAAATGAAACAGCAAATAGCTTTAAATGTAGAGAAAGAGCTTGGGATTGTACCAGAAACCTCAAATAATACAGTACAAACTCAATGAAATCTGTGTCCTTAATGGGCAGACTTGTTGGAAGACCCACCTTTGCAGAGGCCAAGGGGGACCTAATTACTCTGATCCTTTTCTTCTCAGTCATCTCTCCTTCAAGAATGTTCTATTACTTTCTGTCATGATCACAATTATCCTGGGGTTCCTTTGATCTGCTCAGATTTTAATATTTCTTCTTGAGAACACATGATTTCCTGGATATTTTCACAGCTATGGCTAGGCATTAAAGCTGCTGAGATGGTACTAGATGTCGAGAGAATAGTGGAGTTGAGAACATATGGCCTCCCTCATGAGCCTTTGAGGGACCAGGCTTTCCATTCATCTTTGCTTTGTATTTCTGTCCCTGGGTTCACACTGCTGGAGATCATGATGGTCATATGCAAGAAATCTCTGTGAGCTTGCTGCAAATACTGGCATTAGGCAATATGGAGACAGCCTGCCACCAGAAAATGGCAGTATATAGGAGCCTACCCCTCCCACATGGTTTCTGCCATTGAGTGTGCTATTTCTTCAATTCCCTCTGAATAGCTCAGCTGTGTCATTAGCTGCTGTAACAAACACACAGATTTATTATCTCATTGTTCAGCAGGTCAGAATCCAGCACAGTTCTCCCTGGCAACAACTCACAGATTCCCAGGGCTCTGGGAGAAAATACATCTCCCCCTTTCTGAATCTTCAAGGCTGACCACATTTCTTGTTTCTCTCTCTTGCATCCTCAAAGCTAGTGATGCTGTTCGTTGTCCTCTTAACTGTAGTCACATCTCTGCCTGGCCATAGCTGGAAAAGATTTTACTGATGTCAACTTGGAATCTTGAATCACATCTGAAATGTCCCTTTTGTCATGTGAGGTAACATTCCTGGGTTCTGGAGATTAGGGTATAGATGTCTTTGGAAGGCTATTCTACTTACCATGGTCTGCTAATCCTGAGACTCGACAGAGATAGACTAATTCCACCACTTTGAGTCAAATTTGAAGCGAGCTTTATTTAAATATTAAATAGTAACCAAGATGAACTTTGGTCAGAACCACTCCCTGGAACTACCAACCTAGTGGACTGAGTGTTGTAGGGCCTTATATAGACAAACCTATAAGCCACTGTGCTTTTCCATGAGGTTTTGCATTTTTCCAAGAACTACAACTCCCCGCATTCCAGGAAGTTGCTTGGTCCTTGGGCAGGTGGGGCTTACACATTAATTTCTGGTCTTAGAGTCATGCAAACTGTATTTGAAAGGAAGAAAAATTCTACCTAAAATATGAAATGACTTCCACCTTCCAGGGATATTATATAACTTTTTTTTTAAGAGTAGGGCTTCTTGCTTTG
This sequence comes from Mesocricetus auratus, assembly GCF_017639785.1. NCBI lineage: Eukaryota > Metazoa > Chordata > Mammalia > Rodentia > Cricetidae > Mesocricetus > Mesocricetus auratus. Next base: position 36,880,902 of record NW_024429182.1, read on the forward strand.
TTTTAATTTTCTTAAGAAAACATTGTGGTGTTTTTTACTCAGTCATTTGTTGGATAACTGAGATCATCAATATTAAAAATTTTAGTCATCCTGTCATTTTGTTTCTTTTTTGGTGTTTTCTTGGACCTCTTTTGATTAACTGATCCACTATTGCTTATTAGTTCCCTATGTTCTCTTTGATAGGTTTATCTTTCTCTTTAATCCTATTTCTCCAATTATCCTCTTTAAGGTAGTTTAGGTATAATAAATTCCTTTAGTCTGTTTTTATCATGTACATTTTAAAATTTCATTTAATTATAATACATAGTTTTGCTGGGTATAATAGTTCATGAACTTGGAATGATCTTTTCAAGCCCTTTTGACTTTAAATGTTGTTAGATGTTGTCTGGTGGGCCTGTCTTTATAAGTGACTTGATGCTTCTCTCATGCAGTTTTTCATATATTTCTGTGTTTCTGCTATCTTAACTATAAAATGCTATAGGGAGTGTCTTCTGTTGTCTTTTATATTTAATGTTCTATAGGCTTGTTGCCTTTGGATGGGCATTTCCTTCTTCAGGTTTGGTGACTTTTTTTTCCTGTAATTTTATTGAACATATTTTCTCTGCCTTTGGTGTCATTCTCATCTCCCTCTCCTATGACCAGAAGTAGGAGAGTAGGAGATTTGGTCTTCTCTCTCTCTCTCTCTCTCTCTCTCTCTCTCTCTCTCTCTCTCTCTCTCTTCTCTCTCTCTCTCTCTCTCTCACACACACACACACAGAGTTTTATCTTGAACTTCACTGTGTAATTCAATTTCTTTATCTTGTTTAAAGCTTTGATACTGTTTTAAACATTCCCACATTCTATTGGTGAAACCTTCTTCTAAGGTTAATTGAGTAATGTTGCTTCCAGCATCATTTTAGTTTTGTTTCTCTTCAATAATTCTATCTCTATATTGAGTTTTGTTTTCATATCTTAAATTGTCATCATCACTTCGTTCAGCTCTTTGTTTTGTTTTCTTGAGTACATTTATATCTTCTTTTTTATTTTTTATTTAAATTAGAAACATGTATGCTTCAAATGTCAATCCCAGATCCCCCCTTCTCCCTCTACCGGCCCTACCCCACCCCCAGCCCAATCCCCACATAATTCCCCAGGGAGAGTGAGGCCCTCCTTGTTGGGATCTCCAGAGTCTGTCATTTCATTCAGGGCAGGACCTAGGCCCTTCCCCATGTGTCCAGGCTGAGAGAGCATCCATCCATGTGGAATGGGCTCCCAAAGTTCATTTGTCGGCCATGGTGAACACTAATCTACTACCCAAGGCCCCAGAGATTTCTGAGGCCTCCTCACTGTCACTATATTCATGGATTCTGGATCAGTCCCCTGTTGGGCTCTTAGCCATCAGTCTGGGGTTCAAGAACTCCCCCTTCTACAGACAACTGTATTTGTGGGTTCCACCAGCATGGTCTTGACCCCTTTGCTCATCACTCCTCCATCTCGGTCACTGGGTTCAGTGTTTAGCTGTGAGTATATGTCTCTGCTTCCTAGAACTGGATGAAGGTTCTAGGATGGCATATAAGGTAGTTATCAACTTTATCGTCAGGTAGGAGCTGTTAATGTAGTCTCTCCACTATTACTTAGTTTTCCAGTTGGTGTTATTCTTATAGATCTCTGGAAATCTCACTAGTGTCAGCTATCTCCTCAAAGCTATAATGACTCCTACTATTATGGTATCTCTCATTCTGGTCTCCTCTATTCTTACCCAAACTCAACCTTCCTGCTCCAGAATGTCTTCTTATACCCTCCTCTTATCCCCCTCTCTTTTTCCTGGTTACCTCTCCTCTCCCCCCATGTTCCCAATCTGCTCAGGAGATCTTGGCTCTTTCCACTTCTCTGGGGTATAATGCATATCTCATGGGAACCTCTCTGTTTTCCAGACTCAGTGGCCCTGGGATTGTAGGCTGATTCTCCCCTGATCCATGTCTAAAATCCATATATGATTGAGTACATACCATGTTTTCTTTTTGTGACTGGGTTACCTCATTCAGGATCGTTTCTTCTAGTGCCATCCATTTGCCTGCAAATTTCAAGAATCCATTGTTTTTTTCCACTGAGTAGTATGCCATTGTGTAAATATACCACATTTTCTCTATCCACTCTTCAGTTGTGGGGCATCTAGGTTGCTTCCAGGATCTAGCTACTACAAATAATGCTGCTATGGACATGACATCCTTGTTGGAACAGACATCCTTGTTGAATGAATGGGCATCTTTTGGGTATATGCCTAGGAGTGGAATTGCTGGATCTTGTGGTAGACTGATTCCCATTTTCCTGAGGAATCTCCATACTGATTTCCAAAGTGGCTGTACAAGTTTGCACTCCCACCAGTAATGGAGAAGTGTTCCCCTTTTTCCACATCCTCTCCAGCATAGCATAAGCTGTCATTGATGTTTTTGTTTATAGACATTCTGACAGGAGTAAGATGATATCTCAGTGCTGTTTTGATTTGCATTTCCCTAATGTCTAAGGATACTGAGCACTGTCTTAAGTGTCTCTCAGCCATTTTAGACTCCTCTATTGAGAATTCTCTATTTAGTTCAGTCCCCCATTTTTTAATTGGGTCCTTTGGTTTTTTCAGAGAACAGCTTCTTGAGTTCTTTGTAAATTTTGGAGATCAGCCCTCTGTCAGATGTGGGGTAGTGAATATCTATTCCCAGTTTGTGGGTTGCCTTTTTGTCTTGCTGATTGTGTCCTTTGCCTTACAGAAACTACTCAGTTTCAGAGGTCCCATTAATTAATTGCTGATCTCACTGTCTGTGCTACTGGTGTTATGTTCAGGAAGCAGTCTCCTGTATCAATTCGTTCAAGGGTACCTCCCACTTTGGCTTCTAAGAGGTTCAGTGTGGCTGGATTTATGTTGAGGTCTTTGATCCATTTGGACTTAAGTCTTGTGCATGACGATAGACATGGATCTATCTACAATCTTCTACATGCCAATAACCAGTTATACCAGCACCATTTGTTGAAGATGCTATATTTTTCCATTGTATAATTTTAGCTTCTTTGTTGAAAATCAGCTGTTCATAGGTTTGTGGATTAATCTCACAGAGTATTCAATTCGATTCCATTGGTCTACCTGTGCCAATACCAAGCTGTTTTCAGGAGTGGTGCAATAGTGCATTATTCAATTTGATGAGTTTGTAGGGTTCCTGCAGTTTGTGTTGTTGTTGAACTCTAACTTTAAAGTATGGTGGTCTGATAAGATACATGGGGTTATTCCAATTTTTTTGTACCTGTTGAGGTTTGCTATGTTGCCAAGTAGGTGGTCAATTTTTGAGAAGCTTCCATGTGGCGCTGAGAAGAATGTACATTCTTTTGTGTTTGGATGGAATATTCTATAGACGTCTGTCAAACCCAATTGGGTCATAACTTCTATTAGTTCCTTTATTTCTTTCTTAAGTTTCTGTCTTGTAGTCCTATCTAGTGGTGACAGTGGGGTGTTGAAGTCTCCCACTATAAGTGTGTGAGGTTTTATGTGTGGTTTGAGTTTTAGTAATGTTTTTTTTTAAATGTGGATGCTTTTGTATTTGGGGGCATAGATGTTCAGAATCGAGACTTCATCTTGGTGGATTTTTCCTGTGATGAATATGAAATGACCTCCTTCATCTCTTTTTATTGATTTCAGTTTAAAGTCTAGTTTGTTAGATATTAAGATTGCTACCCCTGCTTGTTTCTTGGGACCATTTGATTGGAAAATCTTTTCCAACCCTTAACTCTGAGGTAATGTCTGTCTTTGAGGCTGAGGTGTGTTTCTTGTATGCAACAGAAGGATGGGTTCTGTCTTCGAATCCATTCTGTCAGCCTGTGCCTTCTTATGGGTGAATTAAGACCATTAATATTGAGAGATATTAATGACTTTGATTTCTCATTCTCATTTGTTTTGGAATGGCTGTTTTTGGTGGAATTCTATGTGAATTTCCACCCATTTTCTCTTTTGGGTGTTGGTAAAGTGGGATTATCTATTCCATATGTTTTTCTGGTTGTAGCTAACTTCCTTGGACTGGAGTTTTCCTTCCAGAACTTTCTGTAGGGCTGGATTAGTGGATATATATTGTTTAAATCTGGTTTTTGTCATGGAATATCTAGTTTTCTCCATCTATAGTGACTGAAAGCTTTGCTGGTTATAGTAGTCTGGGCTGGCATCCGTGGTCTCTTGGTGTTGATAGAATATCTATCCAGGACCTTCTTGCTTTCATAGTTTCCATGGAGAGGTCTGGTGTAATTCTTATAGGTTTGCCTTTATATGTTATTTGACCTTTTCCCTTAACTGCTCTTAGTATTCTTTCTTTAGACTGTATATTTGGTGTCTTGATTATTATGTGGCGAGGGGACTTTTTTGTGATCCACTCTATTTGGTGTTCTGTAAGCTTCTTGTACCTTCATTGACATGTCCTTCTTTAGGTTGGGAAAGTTTTCTTCTATGATTTTGTTGAATATATTTTCTGTCCCTTTGAGTTGGGTTTCTTTGCCTTCTTCTATACCTATTATCCTTAGGTTTGGTCTTTTCACAGTGTCCAATATTTCCTGGATATTTTGTATTAGGGATTTGTTGGATTTAAGATTTTCTTTGATTGATGAATCTATTTCTCCTAGTGTATCTTCAACACCTGAGATTCTCTCTTCCATCTCTTGTATTCTATTGGTTATGCTTGCATCTGTAGTACCTCACCATTTCCCCAGTTTTTCTATTTCCAGCATTCCTTCAGACTGTTTTTTAAATTGTTTCCATGTCAGCTTTCAATCCTTGCAGTGTTTGAATTGTTTCTTGTAATTTTTGCTTCATGTTTTCTTCCCTTTCTTACATTTGTTGGATTTTTTGGTTTGTTTTTTCTTCTATTTCTTGCATTTTGTGGTAGTTTTTTGTCTTCCATTTCTTTAAGGGATTTTCTCATATCCTCTTTGAGGGCCTCTATCATTTTCATGAAGATGTTTCTAAGGTCATTCCCTTCTGCTTCATCCACATTGGGGTGTTCAGGCCTTACTGGTGCAGAATCTCTAGACTCTGGTAGTGTCATATTTGTTTTTCTGTTGCTGAGTGTGTTCTTATATTGCCTCTTCCCCATCACTTCTTCCAGTGGGTGTAGAAAAAGTCTCTTTCTCACCTGATGAGGAAAGGGTTTCCTTTCGGTGGGTGTAAGCAAATCCAATATTCTCTGTCCTCTGCCCTCTGCTCTGAGTGTGGGCAGAAGTGGACCAGCTCTCTCTCAGGTTCCTGGTCACTTGCTCATCTGTCCAGGGCGGAGAAGGGGAGTCGACCTGATTGCAGTCCCCAAGCTAGGGGATCCTCTGTCCTCTGCCCTGGGTTTGGGTGGGCGGAAGTGGACCAGCTCTTTCTGCAGGCTCCTGGTCCAGGGGCAGGGCAGGGCAGGGGGATCAACCTGGCTGCAATCCTCAAGCCAGGGGATCAGAGAGAGGGCGAGTAGGAAGAAATAGGGTCTAAGATGGGGATCTGGTGCTCACCTCTGCCCTCTGCTCTGGGTTTGGGCAGAAGTCTCTTCTTTGAGTGTCAGACATAGAACCATTCTTCTTAATTCTTTGTCTGGAATTATGGAATATTATTTTAACTAGGCATAGAAGTGTTACATTTGCTTATGCTGTAGAATATTACTTTAACTGTGTCAACGTGTGTTACTTTTGTTTTGCTGCATTTGTTTAATGATGTAAGGATGTGTGTTTAATTATATAAAGATGTGTTGCATCTGTCTCACGTTGCCTGTGTATGGTATCTGATTGGTCTAATAAAAAGTTCAATGGTAATAGCTAGGCAGGAGAGGGATAGACAGGGATGCCAAGCAGAAAGAATAAATAGGAAGAGAAGCTCTAGAGAAGGAAGAAGAATGTGGGAGATGCCTAGGGTCAGAAGCCAGGCAGACATAGAGACAGCATGGAAACAAAAAGGTTAAAAGCCTCAAGGCAAAAGGTAAAGAGAAACAGATTAATTTAAATTAAAAGAGCTATCCAGAAACAATCTAGGCTGAACACTCAAAACTAAAAGTGTCTGTGTTTGGGAGCTGGTTGGTGACCCCAAAGAAAGAGCCTGCTACAGTCTGGAAGTTCTCCCAGGTCATTCTTCTTGGGGGCTATGGAATTAGTAACTCTTGGAGGAGTTGTGTTTTTTGCTATTTTCTATTTTGTTTCTGCACCAGAACTTGTGTGTTTAGAAGCAGCTTGTTAGTTGAGTCTTTCTTTTCTTTTTCTGTCTTCCTTCCACTCATGTCAGTTTTCTTCTTTCAGTGAAAGCACTTACCATGTTCCAAAGAAGACTCAATCATGCTAAGGGGAGAGATCATTTTTCTCTGTGGAACTGGCATTCTGGGCTGCAGGCTCTATCCCTAGTTATCTCCTGAAAGTCAGCTACTGTCTGCACTAACAGTTGCTATCTAGGGGTCAGAACACCCTACATGGTTTCTGCTTCTTCAGCTGTCTGGGGTGGCTCTCCACACCTGAACGCCCTGCTTTGCTTTAACTTTGCCCCAATCCTCATTTCCACAGCCCTCTACATGTAGTGTGGAGTTCTGTGTACTAGGTACTCTACCTGAGCCATCTCCTATATCCTGCCTGAGTCCACAGCTTCCAGTGTGAGTTGTGAAACTCTCCTGGACATGTATTATTTTTCCTCGAGTCTCCCCTTATAATTCCATTCACAAGGGTTCCACCCTTAGAGCCTAATAACTTCTCAAAGGTCCTGCCTCTTAATACTGTCATATTGGAGATTAGGGTTCAACACATGGATCAGTGGCCATCAACTTTCAGTCTATAATGAAATTTGTTACTTATTCTCATCTCTGGGATTGTCATATGATTTATTTAATCCTAGGCACATGCCCCTGAAAGCTTTGGAAAACAGAAGTTCGTATCATGGGGCTGTTTCTGGGCAAACATGGTAGGCAGATGTTTGGGCTCTCTGTAGCAATTGCAGCTGTGGGCTCTGGTGGCTTTGTGGGTGACAAGAAGAAGGATGTAGAACACCCACTTTCACAGACAGCAGCAGAGGTAGTGGGTGGCCTTATGGTTGTAGCCAAAGCTATAAAGTGTGACCCTAAAAACTTAATCTAGGCCCTAATTTTAAGAGAGAAGGAAGAAGGATCATGGGTCACATGGAAATCATGACAACAGGTGTGTGGTTTCTGCTTGAATTTACAGGAGATGTTTCTATGTTGTGCTAATGTGGAGCTAGTCATAGCCAAAGCTATGAAAATGTTCAGTGGTTTTGTTTCTTGCTACATGGGAGATTTTGCACAGACAGCTTATGTCAATACAGACAGCTACATGGATTGGAATTGATGAAGACAAACACAAGTCATATAATGGTCGCTACTATCCATGAGGTCCCATGACATGTATTATTTTCCCCACTTTTAATAGACACCAGGCTTTTCATCTTGACCATGTGCCATGTTTTGCTTAGACGCATTTAAAGTGGGTATTTGCCAGTAGATGGTGGATGGTTTCTTTAAATCAGATTGAATTGTGATCCTATAGAAATAAATACTGAGGCATAAACTTTAAATAATTAGTTATTTAGTGTAATTTCCCCTGTCCCTTAATAAATTTATGGTTATTGATTTTTGTCATGTAGATCTTGGGGTAAGGTCAAACTTGAGGCTGTATCGTTATTTCTGCTCTGACCCACAGCCACAATTTATTCTATCAAATATTTCAATACTATGAAATCAACTTAAGTTAGTGGCCTGCAGTTGGTGGGTCATAAATACATTAAAAGTAACAGTTCTAGAGATGGGAACACTTGGTCTTTGTTGGTGAGGGTACAAACTGGTACAGTCACTGTAGAAATCAGTATGGAGGTTCCTCAAAAAGCTGAAAATATATAGCAAAAATGCAGCTATATTACTCTTGGGCATATATCCAAAGAACTCTATAGCTTACCATGGAGTGTTTTCTCATCCATGTTCACTGATCCATAATAGCCAGAAACTAATAATACCCCCGGTGTCATTTTCATGTCCACCACTGGGTGGCAGTCAGCTGCTGGGTGTCAAATTGGCTGGGCTGGACAATTTTCATGGGGCTGTATGTGGCTTCCCCATGCTTCACTTTCTGGGAGTTAGCTTTTTCCATCACAGCCTTGCTGAAAGCCTGACTTAGGGGCTCATGTTTGGCCCTGTGACCTCTTCTTTCTCAGGCACTTCTGCTCTTCAAATCCGTTTTTTGTCCTTAGAGGACACAGTTGCTCACTAGCCAGTGGCTCACTAGATGTGTTCTCCAAAAAGTAAAGTGACAAAGAAACCACACAACTGGTCATAAGAACTGGAGTCCAAATAACCAAAGCACAACTCCCCAAAGGAGAAAAAGAAGGATTTGACTCAATTGAAACTAAAAATGTGCATCAATGAACACTACCAAAAAAGTAAAAGACAACCTTAGAGCAGAAAGCAAATTTGCAAATCTCATATAAGATAGGGTCAAGAGTAAGGAATTCTTAAGGTGCAACAACAAATAGGCTGGAATTAATTAGAATATCTAATTTAAATATGAGGAGAGGCTCTGACAAGGCCTTTATCCATAAAAGATGACAGGGAGCATGAAATCAGCATCGAGTACTATCTGTAGCCATGCATTATATAGAATCATCTCTTTCAAATGAGTTTCTACTGAAGGCTTGCTATGTGTGACAGGTATTTTTTATTTTTAAATTTAAATTTAGATTAGAAACAAGGTTGCTTCACAAGTCAGTTCCAGATCCCTCTCTGTTTCCCTCCCCTCCTCCCGTGCCCTCCCTCCAGCCCCCTCAATATCCCCTCATTTCCCCAGGGAGGGTGAGTATTAAGGATACACAGAACAGTAGGAGATAGCCCCTCCTTTATAGTGGAGCAAAAAACTGGTTTGGGTTACACAGGCAGAGAGAAATTCAAGAGGTAGAGATATGGCTTGTGCCTGGAGAGGTGCATACTCTAGTGGGGAAAGGTTGTAAAATAAATAAACACAAACAGAAAATTATATGTAAACAGAAACTGAGTTGAAATAAAGGTGGGTTTTTAGGCAAGTGATGACTACTAGGCCAAGTCTATTTGATAGGAAAGCTGAGAATTGCAGAGATGAATAAGACCTCCGGATGTAGAAGGAACTATTCTGAGTGAGGGCTCAGGGCACTGCAGTGCTCTCACCTGCTTGGTCTAAAGAAATAGGCTGACAGCCTATCTGTATTTCCCTAGTTTTAGAGATGAGGAGACCATTTGGATCATCTCTTGATGAGATTTACTGTCATGGAAGATAGGATTTATTTAAACAAGGTAGGAAAGTCATGGGGGAAGAATATAAACTAAGTTGCTGTCTGATTTGGAGCCATTATTAACATCTGAAAAGGTGTGGCTCACAGGCTTATCTTTAGGGGGTTTATGACTAACAGGATTTTAGTGAGCAGTCGACACAGAAGGAGGGAAATGCAACTCTACGTATTACTGATTCTGACTAAAAGCTCCTGCACCAACTCCTTGATGTGATACAGTTGTGACTCAGTCTGAATAGCAGGAGTCACCTGAGGCGACACAACATATCCATTGTTTGTTTTGAGACAGGGTCTTACTATGTAGCTTGGGAAGATCTCCATCCTCAAACCTTTTGCCTCACCTTGAATGCTGAGATAGAACACAGGCTCTTCCATGCCTTGCTGACATACCCCAAAGAACACTAGCCAGTTTCCCTTGCTGTAGTATGCACACAGGCAAGACAGAGGGGAAGGTGATAATGCCTTCAGATGGCCAAAGCTCAGAGCGCATCCTCCAGTCATCATACACTGTCCTTTTTCCTGCACTCACTTTCTCACCGACAGCAAAAGATCACATACACAATGCATATATGAATGTTCAATTGGAAGTTAGAAAAATGAGTTGTAGGACAAGGAACTGAAAAGCTTCAGGAAGGCTTGACTTTACAGCTATTAGCAATGCCCTCAATAACCTGTGTTCTTTCATCCCCCTTCTACAATGTCAGCTTCGCAAATGAGCTCTTCTTGGGGTCTCACAATGGCTGTAAGCCCTTATCTGGTGACTCCCTGCTCACCTCTATAGCCTAGACAAATTTCATCCCAATATCTCCCATGGGAGTCCTGAGATTACTCTACAAGCCTCACTGAGGTCACGTGCTCACTGTTAATCTAGTTGAAGAGACGGTGAGGTGAAGGCAAAGCTCCACAGCCTGTGGGTGGAAAGGAATTTTCATTTCTGAAATCATGTGGCTCTCCTAAATTGAATCAGAGGTCCATCCTTCACCCGTGCATTTCTAGAAACAGCACATTGTTTCAGGCCCCACTTCCAGGCACACCTTAGGTTGATCTCTAAAAACTGGTTGTTACACCAATTTTTCTAAGTCTAAGCACTCCTACTTATGTCAGAGTACTGGCTCCGAAAAAAGAACCATGTGGAAGAGTCCAGAACTGTGTGGAAGCATGTGGTCAGAAACACAGGGACACAGAGAAGTGGGCAGTGGTGAAGACTGCTTTTTCCTGTAATAGTGATGAGGTGATGTCACGATTCCAACTCTCCAAACATCTGTTGGGAGGCTCCTGCTGCTAAAAGTGGAATAGCTGATTAGAGGACAAAGATCTCAGAGCCTCCACTCACTTCTAACCAAAAGGGAAAGCCAGTTGGTGCCACAGAAGGTATGGTGACCATGGGAGGAAGTGACTGAATCATCTCGGAATTCATAATGTCAGGGAAGAGGAACAAATGGGCATGTTGAGACACACCCACTGGCATTTCTTTTTTTAATATGAAAACAGCAAAATGAGCTTGTAGTGTGTTTCTAAAAGGGACCCTCATTTAAGAAGAATGTGTAGCTTAAAAAAAAAGAATGCTTACTTTGTAATCTTGCATTATCCTAATGAAAAGGATGCAGGGACTACCCACTTAGAATCATCCAAAGAAGATTTAGAAAGAACAGAAACAACAATTTGGAGGAGGGCACATAGTCAAGGCTAGCATGAGACCCTGGCCACAGAGTTTGTACCAGTGAAACACACTGAAAGGTCAGCTGGGAATAAGTTGAAACATGAAAAATATTAAGTGAGAAGATGGACAAAGAGAAGAAAGGTTATCAGAGCAGACAGGGTCAAGTTAGATGACAAAAAGAAGTAGAACTATTCTGCGGCTGCTTTGCTTGCCTCTCCCCCTTTTAGAAAAAGGCTTTTCACCATGGAAAGGCTAGCAGTGCACAAAATACTATTCCGAAAGAACAAATACCCCCAGCAAGAGCATTAGCCAGCCCATCAGAATTCATTCCTATAACAAAGACAAATAAATGACATCCCAAGATAATGAAGCAACTGTCTCGAGTGATGGGTCTTGGGATGTGTACTGACAGAACAATGGTCTCTTTCAAAGATATCCGCATCATAATCCCTGAAACCTGTGACTTTGTGACCTCACACAGCAAATGGGACTTTACAGATGTGATTAACTAAGGCTCTTGAATGGAAAGACCTAACTGTCTAAATGGGTTCCTTATACTCTCCAGTGCTCGTATGAGAGAAATGTTGGAGGGTCAAAGAAAGAAAAGACAGTGCGAGGGTGGAAGCAAAGTTTGGGGTGGTTGAGGGCTTGAGCCAGGGAATATGCACAGCATCTAGAAGCTGGAAAAGGCAAGGGCAGGGCTGTCCCATCTGGGAGGAAGCAGCCCTGTCAACACCTTCATTTTAACTCAATGGAACTGGGTTTTGATTTTTTGCTCTTCAAAGCTGCGTTATAACAAATCTGTGTCATTTGAAGCCAGAAAGTCTATGGCATGTTTCAGTCACAACAGGAAACTATTCCAGTCTTGGTGCTTCAGAGCTGGAATACCACTGTGAAGAGACAGAACGACAGGGACGGCACAGTCCAGTATGATGAGGTATTATAGTAACTTAGTGCTCTTCATTGATGAAATTTTGGATTTGCTTACTAAAGGAGTAGCCTGAAAATAAAGTAGCCTGAAAGTTGCTCAACACCAGTAGCAATCATATACAAAGCATCCTTTATCTCCAAACATGGTGATTCTGGTTTTAAAGTTATTAGGCTTATTCTAGAGGACATATCTGAATCAAGCAAATAAAAGACTCAAAAGAGCTTTTGATAAAATGCCCAATGATAATAACTTGAAGATAAGACAAACAAATGTAGACCAAGTCATGAAAAATTCAGGGAGATTCATAGTTGACTAAACAGATATACCATGATGTTGATTAATGGATCAGAGTCATTATGGAAAAACAAAAGCAAAAGGCAGAGCAGTCTTCTCTGCTGTCCTTCATCATAATATTCATGGCTCTGTAAAGTGCACCCTTACTACATGGGTGACTCTGTAAATTACATCCCTTTTCCACTTTGTGAATAAAAATAGTGTTAAAACCGTTACTGAAAATAATTTGAATTAAAAAGGTCTTCCTAGAAAAAGTGAACAGAAGCTAAACAAGGGACAGAAAGGGAATGAGTGTAAACTCTGGCATCAGGTTTAAACATTGGGAAAGTAGAGTACAGACAGTGTAAGGAGACCTGGAATGGCAGGGACTCTTATATCAGAGCCACATATGGTGATTTGAGTTGATGAGTGGAGGAATATTGTCTAATTACAGCTGCATCAACGTGGCACTTTGGGAAGCTATGCCCTGGACTCACTGCTACTAGAGGGAGGATCGAGTTTTGCTTACCACACAAAGAAGAATGCAATGTGAAAAAGGCTCTGAAGAAATAAGTATGTAGAGTGTGTGCTTGGGTTAAAGAGAACAGCTTGGCCATTATGGAGGTCTGTCCAACTGGAGAAGTGAGAAGAACCACAGTCACAGTTATTGGGCTCCTCAAGCCTAAACCTAAACTGTGAGTCTCATCTTGATGACACAGATGTGTTATATTTGAATAGATAATGTTTCCGATAGGCTCAAGATTATTCTCAATGTTTATTCCCCAGAGGATATCAATATGGAACGGTTGAAGAAACTCAGGAAGTAGGGCTGAGCAGAAGGAAGTAGATCCCTGGCCAGTTCCTGTTACTCTCCTATGGTTTGCTGTCCACCATAGTGTAAACAGCTGTTATTGTACAATATTATTTTAAGATGTGCAGGCTACAAGATCAACTCAAGAAAATGAGTAGCCCTACTATATACAGATGATAAAAAGGGCTGAGAAAGAAATCAGAGAAATATCACCCTTTACAATTGCCACAAACAACATAAAATACCTTGGGGTAACGCTAACCAAACAAGTGAAAGACCTGTATTGCAAGAACTTTGAATCTTTAAAGAAAGAAATTAAAGAAGCCCTCAGAAAATGGAAAGATCTCCCATGCTCTTGGATAGGTAGGATCAATGTAGTAAAAATGGCAATCCTGCCAAAAGCAATCTACAGATTCAATGCAATCCCAATTAAAATCCCAGCACAATTCTTCACAGACCTTGAAAGAACAATAATCAATTTTGTATGGAAAAACAAAAGACCCAGGATAGCCAAAACAACCCTGTTCAGCAAGGCAACGTCCGGAGGCATCACCATCCCTGACTTCAAGCTCTATTATACAGCTATAGTCCTGAGAACAGCTTGGTATTGACACAAAAATAGACAGGTTGACCAATGGAATCGAATTGAAACCCTGATATTAACCCACACATGTATGAACATCTGATCTTTGACAAAGAAGCTAAAAAATATACAATGGAAAAAAGAAAGCATCTTCAACAAATTGTGCTGGTGTACCTGGAGGCTGGCATGTAGAAGAATGCAGATCGATCCATGTGTATCGCCATGCACAAAACTTAAGTCCAAATGAATCAAAGACCTCAACATAAATCTAGCCACACTGAACCTTTTAGAAGAGAAAGTGGGTGGTACCCTTGAATGAATTGGTACAGGAGACAGCTTCCTGAACATAACACCAGTAGCACAGACAGTGAGATCAACAATTAATAAATGGGACCTACTGAAACTGAGAAGCTTCTGTAAGGCAAAGGACACAGTCAGCAAGACAAAAAGGCAGCCCACAGAATGGGAAAAAATATTCACTACCCCACATCTGACAGAGGGCTGATCTCCAAAATTTACAAAGAACTCAAGAAGCAAGTCTCCAAAACACCAAAGGACCCAATTAAAAAGTGGGCTGCAGAACTAAATAGAGAATTCTCAATAGAGGAGTCTAAAATGGCTGAGAGACACTTGAGAAAGTGCTCAACATCCTTAGCCATCCGCGAAATGCAAATCAAAACAACTCTGATACCATCTCACTCCTGTCAGAATGGCTAAAATCAAAAACACCAATGACAATTTATGCTGGAGAAGATGTGGTGAAAGGGGAACACTCCTCCATTGCTGGTGGGAGTGCCAACTGGTTCAGCCACTTTGTGTATCAGTATGGAGATTCCTCAGAAAAATGGGAATAAACCTACCACAAGACCCAGCAACTCCAATCTTAGGCATATATCCAAAAGATGCCCATTCATACAACAAGGATGTCTGTTCCACTATGTTCATAGCAGCATTATTTGTAATAGCCAGATCTTGGAAGCAACCTAGATGCCCCTCAAATAAAGAGTGGATAGAGAAAATGTGGTACATTTATACAATGGATTACTATTCAGCAGAAAAAAACAATGGAATCCTTAGATTTGCAGGCAAATGAATGGCACTAGAAGAAACCATCCTGAGCGAGGTAACCCAGTCACTAAAAGAGAAACATGGCATGTACTCTCTCATATATGGATGTTAGACATAGATCTGGGGAGTGCCAGCCTACAATCCCATGGCCAGAGAGTCTGGGAAACAGAACCTTCATTCAGTGGCTGATGGAAGAAGAGGCAGACTCCCATGGCTAAGCACTGAGCTGAACTCAAGAAAGCCAGTAACAGAGAAGGAGGACTGATGGCCAAAGGGATTAAGACTGGGCTCGTTTAACCCCCCAGAAACAGCTGACCTGAAAAGGGTTAGCTCTTGAATCCCAGGCTGATGCCTGGGAATCCAGCATTGGACTGATCAAGACCCCCTGAATGTGGGTGACAGTGAGGAGGCCTAGGTAATCTATTGAGCCTTGGGCAGTAGATTAGTATTTATCCCGGGTATACAAATGGACTTTGGACCCCCATCCAACAATGTGAGATGCACTCTAACCCTGAACTCTTGGGGGAGGGTCTAGGCCCTGACCTGGATGAAATGACAGATTATGGACACCCCCATGAAGGGCCTCACTCTCCCTGGGGAAATGAGGGGATATTGGGGGGGTTGGGGGAAGGGCATGGGAGGAGGGGAGGGAAACGAGAGGGACCTGGAACTGACTTGTGAAGCAACCTTGTTTCTAATTTAAATGTAAATTTAAAAATAAATAAAAAATTAAAAAAAGATGTGTTACATCTATTTATGCTGTGGAGCATTTTTTAGTGATGCAAAAATGTGTTGCATTCTTTTACATTGCATTTGCGTAACTCTGTGAAGCTGTGTTACTTTGCCTGTCTAAAACATCTAATTGGTCTAATAAAGAGCTGAATGGCCAATAGTGAGACAGGAGAAAGGATAGGCGGGGTTGGCAGGTAGAGAGAATAAATAGAAGAAGGACTCTGGGAGGAGAGGAGAAAGAGCAAGAGAAGAAGGAGAGGAGGATTACAGAAGTTAGAAAAGGTAAAAGCCCTAAAGGTAGATGGGATAATTTAAGTAAAGTTGGCTAGAAACAAATCAAGCTAAGGCCAGCCATTTATAAGAAAGAATGTGACTCCATGTATGTTTTATTTGGGAGCAGGTTGGTAGGACCCCCAAAAGTCAAAAGAATAAAACAACCAACAACAAACTGTCCTCCATCATGCCTCCACCATGTTTCTCCACAGCACATGGGACCAAGCAGCGAAGGCATGAACCCTATGAAACAATGAGCCCGAATATATCATTCTCCCTTCAAGCAGTTCTGGGTCACAGTGACAAAAAGTAACTAATCAAGAGTGTAAGTACTAAAAAGTAGAAGAGGGTAGGTGGAATTGTGTTTCTGAGGTCAGACCTGATTTATTAACACACTTGATGGGCAAGTGCTCAGGGTCTACAATAAAGAACAGATGATAGAACGTTTGGTCTTCAATTTCCTTGTGTCCACCTATGGGCAGAATTCTGTATGTCTCTGTGTCAGTTTCCTCATTTTTAAAATGTACCAAAGGACAGTATCTACATATACAATTATTAGAGGTATTAAGTAAGTTAAGATATATGAAGTGCATACAATTGTTCCTGGCATGCAGCAGATCTGAGCAAAAACTCACAAGTAGCTATTATCAGTCAAACTTTGGGCGAATGGGCTATAGGAATTCAGAAAGGAAGAGTCACACAGAGCATGACAGAGGCAAAATCCAGGGGCTTTTCTATGTATCTGGACTCTAACTGACTGCTCCTGGTCTTCCTGAAGCATGCCAACCCTTGCTCCTGCCATGGCCGCAGGGTGGAGTCTAGAAGGTCCTCATTGTCTTCTCCTTCACCAAGGCCCTGAGTGGTGCTCATAACATTTGGCTTTTACATTCCATTTTCTTAACTATTTTCTCATGTGTGCACATATCTCACTCACTGTATCAGGTTTAGGTACTGTTTTATAGATGACTTTCTATCTCCTACAACATCTGGCAGAGTCGAATACAGATATGCTATTCCAAACTGAATATAACTCTCCAGTATGCATAGAGGATTGTTTTCAGGGATCTCCTCTCCCATGTGTTGATACACAATCTGCAGGTGCTCAGGTCCCTTTTATCGAATACTGTAGTACTTGTAATTAACCCATACACACCCTCCCCTAAATTTTGAATTATTTTGACATTACTTGCAAAACCTGTTACAATATAAAATAAATAGCCACTATTATGTATTGTTTAAGAAACAATTAAAAGAAAATTGTTCATTCAGGTTCAGTTTAGACACTAGTTTCCCCCACATATTTTTGATCTTCAGTTGGCTGAATCCTCAGAAGTGAAGGCTACACAACAGAAAGGAGGGATCAGGCTAAGCTAAAGATTTGGAGTTGTGTAGCTTGTCTTGGGGAAAGTGGTGGCACCTGTAATGGTGGCAGAGATATACATGAAGGAAAGGTTACTTCACCTCAGAAGTTCATGAGTTCAAATCTGGGGTACAGTGAGGTCATAACTTACTTGGCTTAAGTTTTTTTTAAAAAAAGCACTAAGACAGAATTCAATTGGGTTCCTTTTGTCAGTCTCTCTTACATCAGGCACAGATGAAATTATTCAATATATTACAAAACTATTCCCTGTGAAGAAATTATGTTTTCTGACCATATGGGGAGGTGGTGGTGCAAAGGGAGTACTGCGAAATTATTAAAACCCTCAGTGCTCATGGTTGGGTTGGCAAATGACTATGTAACATCTAGTCAGAGATGTGCACTGAGTTTAGACATGACATTTAATGCTTGTGGTTCCCTGAAGCGCTGTTTTTCGTTTCATGGTGATAACCTTGATGTAACCTTTGGGAGACATGCCCATGAGTGGGCAATTATGAATACATGGAACTGTCTTTTATTACAGCTGGCTTTGAAGACAGCTCAGAAGGAGAAGGCAGTGTGAGCTCTCATACTCTTCTCAATTCCCCCTTTGCCCATAATGACGTCTATGATTTCTGTACCATGTTAAGAACCCTCAAAGGGAGAGAAAAAGAATATGATGGGGTGCTCTTTATTAATTCAGTAAATATGGACTACTCAGCTGTTGGGGGAAGTCCTGTGCATTTGTCAATAAAGTACTGTTGAGCCTATAGGAAACCTAGATAGGAGGGACTAGGAGTCCAGGAGAACTCTGGGAAGGGGAAACACAAGAGAGTTCGAGATGTAACGCCATGGGTAGGATCCCGGAACTATTCTCCGGTAAGAGAAATACTTAGATTAACAATTATGGGGTAATTACTTAAAGCAGAGCTAGCCAGTAAGAGACAAGCAAGGCCAACAGCTTCATAATTAATATAGCCTCCTGTGTGTTTATTTGGGACTGATGTGGATCTAGAACCAGGCGGGCGGAAAGGCTTCTCTCAAGGAAAGCTTCTCTTAACACTCAGCCAATCACCAGATTTATGGACAAAATAAAAAGAGGACCATCAATCCCACACAGTGTGCAATTATCATAACTATAAATCAGGAGACATTTTTAAAACACCAGTTTGCTTTGGAGAGAAAAGTGGAAACCAAAATGCAGTGTTTCACTTTTTTAGACTTAAGAGATGCTTTTCGTGACTCTGATGAGTGTAGAAGCCAGCAACGGAAAGAAATAACCAAATAGGCAGAAAATGTGTCATCAAAGGAATGATCTGACCATGTGGGAACAGTCAACCGACAATAGATGGCTGATAGAAAGGACCCGTAAGTGGAACTCAGAGAGGAATGCCATGGGGCCGTCACCTCAAATGCCTGAGCCAGGCGGCCTTGTTTTGTTGACACTGGTGTTAAGGAAAAAGGAGATCACGAATCTGAACATCATTCCTCCTAATATCAACCATCTGCCCAAATGTAACCTATTTAGTTCCTGGCTGACATTCAGCTTGTGTGGCTCTTTCCTTCATAGTGATTATGAAGCATCCCTACTGGTGACTGGGACTAATTAATGTCACAGAACAGTAGTTTGAAGGCTGGTTTCCAATTCTTTAAAGACAGGTCCCCTTCCTTGCCTGGATGATCTAGATATTGACACTCCAAGAGGGTGGCCAGGCAAGCCAATGCTCCTTGTGGAAGTCTCCCAAATGAGACCTGTTTTGGAAACTATTTTTAGAAGATCAGAATGAAGAGCTGAACAAAAGGGTACAAGGCCAAGTTTAAATACTCCTGGCTGAGAGGGAAAGGGGACTGAAGATTGTTTTTTCAGGATTTCCCCACCTCCAGGAGCTGAGAGGAATCATGGTCCCACTAATGCACCACAGCTGTTCAAACAGAGGTGCTAACCTCAACCGGCTTAACCAGAAGTGGTCAAAAATTGGTGTTTGAAAGAAGTGACAAGGTGCTATCTTTAAATTTGAAGGAGTGTGTAACGAAGGCAGATTAGATAAGCAGGGGAGCCTCAAAGACACTCCTTAAACCATAGCTAGCTTGCTTAAAATGGGTTATTCCCATCTGAGTCTATGAGATCTATTGTGCATTACATAGCTAATTCTAAGGAGATTCTAAGAGATTTGGGGGCAAATCCAGAATTAACCAGACTCTCGGTTTTATCTTATGCCTATAATTAGACTGGTAACAGAAGTATTCATTTTGGTCAGCTCTGTTTCCACAACCATATTTGTGAGGCTTGGTTAAGATTCTCTCTGAACTTGCATGTGTGCTTGTTTATGTATATAGATGTATGTTATATATAATCACAAAGACAACCTTGGATGTGATCCTCAGGACTAATACCTACATTCTTTGACACACAGTCTGGCAGCCCAGAGCTCACAAATTACACTAGACTGGCTGAGCAGCAAGCCCTAAGGATCATTCTCTTCCTCTTCAACACTGGAATTAAAAACTCATATTACACAACCACGCCCAGCTTTGTCCATGGCTGCTAGGAATTGGGGTCTTCATGCATGTGAGACTAGCACTGTACTGACTGAATTAGCTCCATAGTCCTTGGTGGGGTCTCTTGCTGCCCAGTCCTCAGGACAGGGATGCATTTGGTTTGCCTCTTTATCAAACAATATTTTCCTATTTCCCCTAACTTTGTAAGGATCAGTGTTCTACTGGCAGTATCTTGGGGCTGAGTCTGTGGCCTCTGTCTTAGTGTTTTCTCCATCCTTACCTATTCTGTTGTGGTATTCAGTTCACAAACGTTTAGAGGTCCATATCAGGAGTCAGAGGACGTGGAGTGATGAGCTTCACCTCTCACTTGCAAGGTTACTGCAGCTTGGGGATGGATGTGGAAGCCAATTTAGGAGGGAGGATGCAGCTCACCCTAGGGTTCTAGTCTCTTTCCTTGTAACCACCTTGTGATGGTGAAGGCATAAGTCCACTCTCTTCCAAGTTCTCTGGACTTTGTCCTCAAGTATCAGCTGTAATTTCAAGCCAGCTGAAATGAGTTCTCTGCTCTATTAGGGTTTACATTGCGTGAATTTCATTTTTTTCTTTTCTACTTGACCTTGAGCAATGTATTTTTCCTTTTCACCTCTTCCTCCTTCAGATGCAAGACGTGTTGCAAGCAGTTAAGAACTTAGTGGCCCTGTAACAGGCAGCAGTAGATCATAGAGAGCTATTTATATACACAAAAGTCCAATCATTGCCTTTGTCTGAGGTGGAAAACTTGCTGTGGAGGTAAGGGAAAGGCATCCGTTGCAAGCTTGTTTGATTAACAAGTTTGCTCTAGAAAGAACAGTTTCATGGATGCAGCTAGACTCAAGGAAATTTGTCATTCTCTCTTGATTCACAGGGGCCACTAGAACACACTTAAGATCCAGGAAATTGAACAAAATAAAGTAGCCTGTTTCTCTGGCTACTTTAGAGCTTGAACCATGTTAAACCAGCATTAATCATTTTAGGCTAATGATGGTGATGCTGGCAACTTTTGGAGGAGGTATTTTGGCAGGAACTTGAAGAGGGGTTGTACTGAGGTTTTGCAAAGCAAGTGTAGAAATAAATGGATAAATAAATGCACACAGATGTAAGATCAGTAATTACACACTCATCTCTCGAGGGTTTTTCATTAGCTTGGGTGAGTAGGAGAACCTATAGTACTAAACCAGAGACAATTTGTTATTTGTTTAAGAAAAAACATGTAGTTAATGAAAACAAATGAATAGAAGCAGCCAGGTGGTTCACAGTTCATAGAATCGATGCTGTCACCTAACATTCTCACCCTTCTCTCATTCACTTTGCCTCAGCCATCTTATGGAAATGTATAGTTTAGACTTTCTTCTTAAAACACAGAAAGGGGCTCAAGAAGATCAGAGTCTGTACCAGTGTGAGCAATAGAATCAATGCTATGACCAAAAAGCTCTGCAGGGTTGTCTGGGTTGGAACCCTTGTTATTCATGATAACAACTTTGTAATGCTGAACAAGAAAAGTCCACTTATACACCACTCACACAACCTCATGTTCTCATCTATAAAGTAGTGGATTAATACTTGCTTTGGTAACTTGATAAGATGTGCTGGAGAGATGGCTCAGCAGTTAAGAGCACTGGCTGTTCTTCCGGAACTCCTGAGTTCAATTCCCAGCAACTACATGGTGGCTTGCAACCATCTACAATGAGATCTTGTGCCCTCTTCTGGTGTGCAGGCAAACATGCAGGCAAAACACTGTACACATAAAAATAATTAATATTTTATAAAGATATATTTATTTATTTATTTATGTCTTCTACATAATGATCCATACGGTAGGTAAAATAGGCCAATAGGTAACACTATGAACCAGTATCAGGATGAGATTATAGAAGAACTAAATAGAATTCAGCTGTGCCTAATGGGATGCTTGGCTACAAGGGACAGAGATGGTCTTTGACTTATATTGATATTGCAAGACCAAAATTAGTACAGGTTCTACAGAAACGATGGGCAACAGAGCATTATGAAGAAGCAAGCTATACTGAAGCATGCTAACAGTTAGATCTCTGAATATCACTGTGGTCTTCCCTATAGTTTAAAAGTTTGGGATGTTATGGCTTGGGAACTTGGCTCATTTGGTGATATATTATTTATAATTTATTAAAGCTTGCCTGGGTATTCAGAAAGCAAAGTCAGCCACAAGCTATAGAGGTCAGGTGATGTAGGTCCACACCTTTAGTCCCAGGACTCAGGATTAAGAGGTAGACAGATCTCTGAGTTCAAGACTACCCTGAGCTACCAGAGAGTGAACCAGAGCTCACACCTTTAATCCCAGGATTTGAGAGGTATAGAAGGTAGAGGCATTCATTCTCTAGAGATTGAGGATAGGGCAGCATTCTGAGAATTAGTTTCCATCCATGTTAAGGAGTCTGTGTGAATCTGAGGAGCAGTGAAGTTGGGAGCAGTCTGAGAATCACCCCTCTGGTCTGAGCTGAGGTAGAGGTAAGAGCTAGTTGCTGTTTACTTTGCTTTTCTGATCTTCAGCTTGAACCTTGTACCCCATATCAGACTCCGGGTCTTTTATTTTTTGTGTTACAAGCTCCTATTCTGGGAAGATCTAGTATTTACTTGATCATGCTTGCCTTTTCTCACATGTGCCATTTGTTTCCCAGTTGGGCTGATCTGGGAATAAACCAAAGTAAAAACATTTAAACACGAGGTGGGGGGCTCACACCTTTAATTCCAGCACTCAGGAGACAGAGGCAGGCAGATCTCTGTGAGTTCAAGTCCAGCCTGTTCTACAAGAGCTAGTTCCAGGACAGCCTCCAAAGCCACAGAGAAACCCTGTCTCGAAAAACCAAAACCAAAACCAAACAAACAAACAAAAATGTTGATTCTCAAAACCTGGACCATCGCTTTGTGGTCAAGCCTAGTTTACTGACCAAAGCCTGACACTGAATTACAAAGATGAGTAATCTCTTGGAGAAAGAGGAAATACCAAAAAGCCAGATATATAAACAGGGGCCTGATTTTAATTGATTTGTTCTTGTTGGAGGTAGTGATACATGAGCATTGTTTTTGAAAGTCCTGTGAATGGAACTGGTGCTTTATCATTACTCCTAACTTGGCCCCTTCTGTTCAAGATTCCCATCTAAATTACCAGGAAAATAAATGTGATTGGTCCACCATAGTTATGTGTCTAAGGTCCAGCTTACTCCTCTTAATGAAGGAAAAGTGTTTTCTTGGAGGATAGAGAAGTGAAGCTGTGTGTCTATATGTCCTTTAATTGGGACTCTTGGTAGAAGAGTTTGATCTCCTTGTGTGGGAGGCTCACAGTCTCTGGAGTAAGATGCTGTGGGAAAGCACAGGGAGACAATGATCATCTGAAACCTGTCTGCTGTTGAATCTGACTCTCAAGCTCACAATATCTATACAACTTCTATGGGGCGCCACATATTTCAAATACAGCAGTCCTGTATTTTGGACAAGAATCTGTATTTAGACACCCAGATGGGAGCTAGCCTCCTGGATGTGAACATAAGAAGTTGGTTCGGTTCTAGACCTGCTGCAGAGTGGCATCTATCTATGTAGCCAGAAGACAGAGAATGCTGGGGTTGCAGCATAAGTTGTAGTTGGGTTGGTCTCTCAGCACTCTATGATAGAGAACAGCAACCATGAACAGCTTTGGAGGCTGTGTTCTTGTGGTACCATGTTTCCCTTGACATTAGGCAACTCATTCTGAAGCAGCTCTCCAGTTCCCAACCCACCTCTCTAGGCAAAGTAACTATATTCCAAATCATGGGTCTCTGTCACATGTGCTTTCTTATTGTCTGTGATGTCAAGGACTCCCTCTTTGTGCAACCCATTCACAACCTGTTTCTAGAAAAGACTGTAAGATACTCGTTTACACAAAGAATAAGGAGTAACTAATGTCTGCAAAAACATGTTCTAAGAGTTGGAATGGTCACACCCCCTTCATCTCTGTCCATCTCGTCATCTTCCTCTCTACTCTAGGAGACTGAGTTCTATGATCTGTATCAATAAGCTCCTTTGCCACTGGTTTCTGTTTGACTTTCACTGATGGCAGGCACTGGCAGTACTCAGGAGAAGACATGTCCCCCATCCCTACTACATAACCCTTTCCTCAATGATTGCTGCAGCTATCTGTTTACAATTCCTCTCCTTGTTCTAAAGATGTAAAACTGACAAAAGTCCCCCCACCCTCCCACCCCTGTCTTGTCCTGCCTCATTATGCTTCTGCATGTCTTGCTGGTGTCCCTTAACCCTGAGCACATTTTGGTAAATAGTTCCTAAATGAGCTCTTTCAATTGCATTTGAATGCAATATCCATTTGCTGAGCACCCTCCCTTGACAGCTTAGTATTACTGATCCTACTTTATAGATGAGAAGGTATGGTCCAACAGCTTGATGAAATTCATTGCCAATCCAGACACCCATTTACAGAGCTCAGACTTTATGAACCTAGTCTACCCAATGTCTTGGTGTTGAACATCAGCCTTCAGTTTTGCCCTTCAGCCTCTCAGGCATTAAGTCATATGGAAGGATATGATTTTTAAAGAGCAGCCTCTTCTGATCCCACAAAGAAAAGATCCAACTTTGTCCTTCCAAACACAATCTGGGTCTTCATTGTTGCATCTTGAAGAACATTTTCTTCTATAGTTAAAAAGAATTGCCCTGAATTCCTTCTTCATTCAGGAATGGCTCCTGAGATTTCAATATCTAAGACCCTATTAAGCAGAGCTCTTAAATGTAATTATAGGAAAACAACTTTAATAAAATCTAACTCAAGGCAAGTCCTGAAATACCAGATAGTAGAGGAATCTAATTAGCTATTTCACTCTCTCCCCCATACCACAAAGCACATTGGAGTGTGAATAGCCTCATAGATTATCCAGGCTCTTAACCTCATTTTGGGTAACACAGACCCTCTTAAAATGTAAAAGACTTTGGATCTTTTCCCAGGACAATTTCAGAATTGTATACTGTCTCCTTCCTTTCTTAGGCACACACACACACACACACACACACACACACACACACACACACAATCTATAACTATTAACTATTTGGTTTCTACCACTGTCTTCCTGAAGGTCATTCCTAGGCCTCTAAATTAATGTTCCCTATTTCCATTCTAAGTTAGTGACTTAGGTTTGCATGCAAAATAAATGACTTGCCTAGGGTCACGCAACTTATTAATTGGCATATTGATCTGATTTGGCCATTTATTCTGTAGTAATGAGGTTTCTCTTTCCATGCATGTGGTCTCCACTGTGAGTTAGTTTAGGGCTCTACTGTATGCCATTTTTATCTAGTAATGTAGGGTATCTGACACCATCTGTAACCATGAAAGGAGAGCTGGAAAACCCAGTGCTGGTTTTTGAAAGGTTACTCCTCAATAATGGTCATACTCCATTGGCTATAGCAAATGACCCTGCCTAACACCCAAGTTGGGGGATAAGTCATTGTAGAATATAAGACATATGATATCAGGGATTGGAAGAAAAGGGATTTAACCTTTGATCCCATGTATTTTCCTATTCCCTGGATACCATACCAAACTAATTCATCTGGATGTAATTCCCCAAAATTTTTTATTATGATGGCCAAATTTCCCATACAAAACTGAGCCTAATAACAGTCATATAGTGCCAGGAAATGATGCTCAGTCTTCTGGGGGAGAAAAGTCATCAACAAATTTAATCAGTTGTGAACCCTGCAAGCTATAATCCCAACCAGCCAGGTATGATGAGCCCACTGATACAATCATTGCATGGTTGCTATGGGAGCAACTAATAATTTTCTGATTGGATTTGAAGTCCTCTTCACAGGAAGAATTGGTGCCTGGTACTGTAACCCTAGTTAAAAGTTTATGGCTGGGGAGTTCATCAACCCTGAGAGGGAAACCTACCACGGTTACTTTACTGCTGTGGATATGGTATCAAACTGCCTTCTCAATACTTATGCTTATACCCACAGATTGACTCTGCTTTGAGCCTTTATGAGAGAAGCTTCTGTTTGCAGTGGGCAGTGGTTAATACAGTGACTCAGAACTTGTCAAAGTGCTGAGATAAGCGACAGTTAAGTGCTTAGCTCTAAACAGAGAGCTACATCATCCCCTCAGACTCAGAGAACATCATAGAAGAGGCAGAAAAAAGGATGTAAAAGCTAGAGGATGGGAAAAAGTATTTGAAACACTGTCTTCTGGACATGACATGATTATTGCACACATATACTCATATCTGTGTGGTTACCTCCATAAAATCCTCACAAGACCAGGCGTACCCATATTCTATTATGGATAGAAGAGAGGATAAGGAGATAAGAGGGTAATGGTGGTGTGGCATATGATCAAATTACATTGTACATGTGCATGCAATTTTGAGAGAATAAATATTAAGTAGAAAAACATAAAACAACAATAAAAGTAAGCCTAGCTTAACTTGCAATGCTGCTTTTCTGGCACAGTTCATCTCATATACTACCATAGAAAATAAAACCTGTTTCATGACATGTGTCCTCATAGACTTTAAAAAACAAACACTTATTTTCATTGTTGCCTATGATCTGAACTTCCCTTAGGTTTCTAGTACCCATTTATCTTTCCTATTCCTCTGTAGTTCTGAACCTAAGGTGTTACCAATGCAGGTACAAGGGTGTCTCTGGGCTTTTCTTATGATTGGTCATAATGACAGCTCTCGTTTTTTCTCTCTGGTTGTTCATTCATTCCACAATTTACTGAATAGCTGTTCTGTTCTAAGGGTTATAACAAGGACTAAATTAGGATGTGTGTGTGTGTGTGTGTGTGTGTGTGTGTGTGTGTGTACCCGTGTGCGCGCGTGCACGCACATGTGTGCGTGCATATGCATGTTTATTTTTATGTCTTGAAATTAAAAACACAGGTTGGGTCAGCATCTTGATTCCACTTCTTACTATAAAATCATAAGCTCTGGGGATATTTTAATACCCATGTACCTGAGTTTTCTCATCTGTTAGGTAGGGAATATTGATACTATAAAATTCCCTTTTTTCAATGATTAGAACTGAAATAATGTATGTAAAAATCTACCGTAATACATGGTTTATGGAAGGTGTTTAATATAGCTGCAATTCTTACTGTTTTCAGAATGGAGAACATTCTGAAATTCAGAATTGGAGAACAGCAGTGTTGTTTGCCAACTAACAGTGTGGCAAGGAGGAAGGAGCCCAGGCTCTGTAATCCAGTAGACTTGTGCTGGAATCTCAGCCCAATCACAGTGTGAATTTGCACCAGTCACTGGTCTGGAGAGCTTTAGTTTCCCAGCTTCTTTGTCTTGCAGGGTGCTTGGGAGTGCACCTGTAGGGATATGATACTGCAATGTCTCATTCATCGAGGTGTGCTGGAGACACTGTGGGGCATACAGATGTGAACAAGGGAGGTGGTCCTCTCCTTGCCTTCCTAGAGATCTCATTGTGGAGATCAGACATGCTCACATATAATGACTGATAACACTGTTTGGTGATGGCCACGAAAGAGTTGTAGCACAGGTGTGGAAATTTGCATGAAGTAAGTAGTTTAAGCTGGAAGAAAAAAAGGTGTTTTTTTACTAAAAAGAGACTGTAATTTACAAGCCAATTTCTTTCATCTCTTTCTCCCATCAGTTCCTTCTTCACTCCCAAATCAGAGGATACCCTACCAGGAAAAGCTTATGTAGAAAGCAGAGATCCACGGCCCTCCCTCCCTTAAGAGTTCGCTGATCCTGTGCTCTGTTTCTGCTCCTGGTATTCACAGCAGCTGAGTTAGGATTCAATGTGGCAGCCCTTATTTTTCATTTGCTGCTTGAGACTCGATGCCCTGGCACCTGGAACCACTGCTGGAAAGACTGACTTAACATTCAGAATCGATGAACAAACCAGAGAAACATTTTACCTGAGGCAGGCTCAAGTGATGAGGGACTGAGTTCTGGTTCTTAGCAGGAGTTTAATACACTCTGCTGAGCTTTCTGTGGCCAACTGCCTCCCTCAACCTCATTACCACATAAGATACCCCAGAGGTATCGGGACCTGGGCTTCCTCTCCAGGACATGTTAGAGCCCAGGATCTCTGGGTATCATTATTATTTCCCTTTAATTGTGGCCTCTGGACTTAACTCATTGTTGTGGGAGCGGAGCTCTGTTTTTTTTTTTTTTCTTCATTTCCTTTCCATGCGTCTCTTCTGGGACTTGCCTTATGAAACAAAAGACTTCTCTAAAAGATCTCCCAGCTAGCAGGCTTTTTCTTTGCCTCATTATCTGTAGATTCTGGCTGCTGATTAATGCATATTTGTACTCTTGAGTTTCTCATAAATCCTGCTTCTTAACTTCGTGAGATTGATCAGCACAGGTGTGGTGGTTGGGAGCTACCCCACCCCCATTTGTTTCCAACTCTTGGGGATGCCTAT
Organism: Mesocricetus auratus; assembly: GCF_017639785.1. Classification (NCBI taxonomy): domain Eukaryota; kingdom Metazoa; phylum Chordata; class Mammalia; order Rodentia; family Cricetidae; genus Mesocricetus; species Mesocricetus auratus. The sequence goes on from NW_024429182.1 coordinate 36,908,833, forward strand.
GCTATTTACTGTGGGTCCAGGCAGACACTTTCTTACCCTTTCCTTTTCCAGTTCTTCTACTGAGTGGCAGAAGCCTTTGGTGGTTCTGACTGCCTCAGTTGCTCCCCCTCCCATATCAAAATCACTGTGAATCGAGCAGCCATTTTACAGATCTTCATACATGGTCCTGATGCGTTTCATGGGTGCACTACAATGGAACAGCGAAGTCCCTGTGAATTTCTCCACTGAGACTGGGATTTGGACCTGTGAGATTTAGGCTAGGCCACTCAGGGGGACTGGAGCTGGACAGGACATTGGGGGGACTGTATGATTTTTTTCTTCTGTGTGACAACAGTGTGCAGTGAGAGAAAAACGGGGCAGCATACAGAAGGGAGAGGGAGTGGGAAAGGGAGTGGGGTGACTTAAAGGTAACCAGAGCCTTTCTTCCTCTGGGGTGGACTCTTCACTGGGTACCAGAGGTGCCCTCAAACCTTTTCCAGCAAAGTGTTTTGGCTCATAATAGTACAGTATTTTTATTGTTGTTTGTTTTGTTTTAATTGGGTTGCCAGTTTATGGTTTTGAATAGCTTACAAGGAGTAAAGTTAGGTTATTAACTGTCATCCTTCTAACTGTATAGGAACATGCTAAAACAAAAAAATCTTTTAATGTACTCGAAGAGTTATCAGTTAAACTCAAAAGAATTGAAAATATGGTATTGACTAGATATCTGTGCACCCATGTTTGTATCCTGTTATAACTGAAAGAGAAGTAATCCAAGCACCACTGAAAGCTCACGGGATCAACAAAATGTGGAATGAATATCTGATGACGTATTACACAGTTAAAAAAGGATATCCCCTTTCAGACGTTAGCAGAGGAGAACAAACAAGAGGCCACAGAATGAGGAGCTCTCCCAGTACAAGTCTACATAATGAGTTCTGGACCATCCAGGAACTCAAAACCAAAGCCAAAAACAAAGGATGAGTAAAAAACAAACAAACAAACAAAAACCAGTAAGGACTTTCTCAGGAAGACTTCGACTAAACTTTTATTCGCTGATGGCTACTCCACATACCCCAATGGGGGATCTAATGTGGCCCATACCCCAGACACTAGAAGGTCACAGCAGCCCACTGAACACAGAGAAAATATTCTTTTCTCCAGGATAATCTGAAGACAGCACAGCCATCAATGAACACTAAGGACATTATGCTAAATAAAATAAGCCAGTCACAAAGTTAGAAACCCTACGGGAGTGTCTTTATGTGAGGTATCTGGGACAAACCAATCTATGCAGACAGAGAGCATGATGGTAGTTAGTGGGCAAAGGAAGCTTCAAGAGTGGGTCATTGTCCAATGAGTATAAAGTTTTAGTATTGCCACGGAAAAGGGGTTCTCAAAATCAGTTGTACCACAAAGTAGAGGTTCTCCACTCTACTGAACTGCATGTTTACAAATGATTCTGATAGCTAAGTTCATTACGCTCTACAATTACACCCCAAAACCTGACTTTGAATTCAAGGGAGTATGACTTGTCCTTTAACTTCCTTCAGCATCACTTTACTCCTGAGTTCCTTCCATTAACTCACACAAGCACCTGCTGAGGGTTCATGTCCCATGCAAACGTCTGTCATCAAAAAGGGGAATAAGAGACGGGTTATTGATAAGCCTGATCACAGCATCCATTGTTGTGGAATATTATTGTAACTCGGCAAAGATGTGTTACATTAGTTTAGATTGGGCAAACCTTCTCTGGCTTTTTATTCAAGCTGTTCTGGTCACCAGGTGAACTTGGCTTGCTAAGGAGACATCATCCTGTGTGTCGCTAGTAGGCCCAAGGAAAGACTCCTTTGGTGTGGTATTTTTCTGTCTGCCTCTAGGTAGGACAGTAACTGCTAACTTGAAAGTAGCAACAGGTGTGGATGGGTAGCACTGATGGCAGAGGCAGCAGAAAGTTGGTGGCAGCAACAGCCGAGAGGCAGGACCGCAAGACTGTAGAGTGACAGTAGCTGTGTGTCCTCCATGGTGACAACTCTTACACCAGCCTTAGCAGGAGTCCCTCGAGCATTTCAACAGACAGCCAGAGCACAAATTAGGGGTTAGTGAAGAAGAGATGGGGTGGAGAGCTGAGACTGAAGGCAGATCGGGAGCCATAGAGAGAAACTGAAGTTCCTGGTCACTGGAAGAGAGTTCCAGAGACTTGTCAAGTCTGTGGGGCCAGGAGGCTCAGCTCTCTCAGGCCTAGGAGCTCCAATCCTGGTCTCTGTCACAGGCCTCGGCACAGGCTGTACCACTTGTAAAGCTAAGACCTGCAGGAGCTGTTGCAGTGGAGAGCTGCAGCGGGACTGCTCACACCTGCCTGCTGCTGGTTGCTGCTGCCAAATGCCAAGGGATATGAAAGCTGCTGTCTATATCTATATCATTGATATCTATATCTGTACCATCCAAACCAATATCATTTATACCATCTATATCTATGCTATCTGTACTTATACAATCTTATCTATCTTTATCTCTCTATATATATACATATATATATACATATACATATGCATATCTGTATGTATATATGTGTGTATGTATATATGTGTGTATGTGTAGGAGGGGGAGCCTTATTAGGCTGGCATACAGGCTGTGGTCCAGTAGCCCAACAATGGCTTTCTGCAACAGAAAGGCCAAGAATCCAGACTTGTTCAGTTCATGAAACTAAATATCTCAGCAGCCTCAATCTCATGCTGAAGTACTGAATGATTCCTGAAGAACTGTTGATATTCACTTATAACTTCGAATCACAAACTTCCTATCCAATCAAAGCAATATTTCAGCAACAAGATACATGAACTAGTGAGAGTAAGGTCAAGCAGGCAGAAAGCAAAGGTTTCCTTCCTCCCTGTCCTTTTATGTGGGCTACCACCAGAAGGTGTGGCCCAGTTTAGGGTGGGTCTTCTCATTTCAAATTACCAGATCAAGAAAATCTCTCATAGGAATACACAGCAGCCTGGGTTTTAATTGGCTACAGATGTAGTCAAATTGACAACCAAAATAAGCCATCTCAGCTACCAAAGACCAGAACTGAAACTGGTTTTTGCCTACTGATGATTTCTAGCTGGGAAAAAAGGGACCCAGCTACTGAGTGTGCTAAATGTCCAAGAGAATGGAAGAGTATTCCATGGGAGTCAGAAGGGCCAGAGGCAGAACACTAGCCTATCATGTACAAGGCTCTGAGTTAAATCCTCAGCACTGAAAAGCAAAGAAAAAGAAAAGAAAAGAAAGCATAAGAATGAAGAAAGCATCATGGGAGTCAGAAGAACTTGGGGGAAGGGTGGTGAGACTGAAAGGGATTTGATTGAACAGAGGGCACTTGACGAGAAGACAGGATTAGAAGGAGCAGACTAAACAGCTAGGATATTGTTGCACTTGTATATTTAATCATGTAGTTATATAGTCGCATAGCATGAGCACAAATCGCTTCTTGACTACCTTGCAGTAATGTCCAGCTACTGTGCACTCATACAATAGTTATTGACCCACTTCAGGAAGGTATGTGTTCTACACATTAGAAAGACAGCAATCAAGTCTTTGCATTCATCAAACTCAAATTCTAGAGGCTGCTTTTGTTATTGCCAAGAACACAAAGACAGGCTCGAGAAATGGCTCAGTGGTTAACAACACTAGAAGTTTTTCCAGAGGTACTGAGTTCAATTCCCAGCAACCACATGGTGGCTTACAACCATCTGTAATGAGATCTGGTGCCCCCTCTTCTGGCCTGTAGGGGTACATGCACACAGAACACTGTATCTATAATGAATAAATAAATCTTTTTTTTAAAAAAGTATGTGTGGTATATCCTACCTTTAATATGTTATTATGTAGTCATACACATTATTAAAATGAGACTGTGCGAAGTTATATACAAAAGGAAAGTGAGAGAACTACCCAATAACTTTGGAAAAGTAGATACAGTAGTGTCAGCAGTGATTGGGCAGCAACAGTGGAATAAACTTTACTTTGTCATCTGTGTTTTCTGTACCATGGGGAGCTATACACCTGAGCTTTATTATACCATTTAAAAGTTGTGTATAATGTACACAACCAAGCTACTGCACACTAAAAGTACAAAGTGTCCTCACCTGTTTTCTCTCTTCCCTTCTCCTAAAATGGCTTTCACGTTTCTGACTCAAAGCCTTTTGATGTTCCACACTGCCCACATGTCTGCTATCACCCCCTTGTTTGTGGTCCATAAATCCTTTATTTGGTCAAATAAAGTCTTCAGCTTGAGGGGAGCACTTTTCGTAAATAACACTGTACCATAAATCTGAGGCTTGGGGCTTTGAGAAAGCACAGTATGTTGCAACTACAAATGCTCACTGTTTCTATCTGCTATGTAGGCTGCTAAGAGTATAGAAAATATTCAAATAAAGCAGACTAGAAAGTAGCTCATTGATTTTATAATGGAAGCAAAAGAACCACAGAGTTCAGAATCTCTTTCTGTGACTACTTTCATTACAAGAATGGTCCTGCCTATGCTCCAAATGATATGACAGATTTTGAAGATCCCCTATGGAAGGCCTCACCCTCCCTGGGGAGCAGAGGTGGGGTGGAGTAGGAGGGTCAGTGGGAGCAGGAGAGGAGGGGAAGGAGAGGGATTTGGGATTGGCATGTTTCTAATTTAAATTTTAAATCAAAGAAGAATGGTCCTGCCTTAAGTGTTGCATATTTCCCAGGCCCCAAAGCACTGCTGGCCATGATTTCCTAGTACGCTCAAGGCCTAGGAGGTTCAAGGATAAGTTTGTTTGCCATGGCATCGCTTCTGTCAAACACAGATGTATCTTTTCCACCAAGGCTCCACTTTGCCAACAGGACCTGCCTTACCTGGCATGGCTAGTCAGCAGTGGTTGGCTTTCCAAAGCTGTGCCTGCTGTCAGAAGCCAGGGTGTGGCAATTTTAACAGTCAGGGTTTTGAATGTGATTTTTTTCAACGACTTTCACTTAATTTGCCTTTCTGTTTCCTAGTCTAACCATTCCTGTGCTTTCCTCTCAATTTGAATCGGGAACATTTTAATGGATATTTTTCAGTACATGCATTTAACTGACAACCCTGTCCCTTTTTGTGCCCCAGCTGGTAATTATGGATCCTGCTGTCATTTTGAGTTAAAACTCAAACAATTTGCTTATGACATTTTTAGGTGAAGGTTCAGTGGAAGTAGCTATAACTTGAAAATGAGTTACATAAATTATGGGCAAATGAGAATAATAAATTTAAATATTAAAATGAAAGTACATAGTTAAAATTATGGCAATAGGGAAAATCCTCAAGATTTAAATAAAAACTGGTTCCTCATCAAAAACCCACTTATGTGATTGTTTTGTTTGTGACTTAGAATTCCTTGAAGTTTTCTGCTGCTCTTAGGACCGAGTTCAAGTGCATAGGGTCAGCCTGTATTCATTCCATCCAGAGCCTCCTCTTCCACAGCCCTGACTCTTCCATTCTAACTACAGGATAACCAGTTCTTTTCATTTCTCCCGTCCCTGGACTGGAATTCTTGCCTATTCCCCTCCATCTCCATAACTTTCACTTGTTTATCAAGCCCCAGCTCTGAGGAGCCTTCCAAAATTTCAGTCTAGGCCAAGATCCTCTATGTTGGGTCATAAGAAGCATCACATGTTGTGTTCGTATTTCCTCCATTAGCCTGTCAAAGTACTCAAAAGCAGAGACTCTGTCTGCTATCATTGCAGCCTAGTAATTAGGAGATATTTAGCTTGTGCACAATAAATATTTCTCTCTTTTTGGTGATTTTTTAATTGTGTGTGAATGTGTGTATGTGTGAGTGTTTGTGAGCCTGTGTGTGTGTGTGTGTGTGTGTGTGTGTGTTCACAAGAAATCAGAAAAGGGTGTAAGATTTTTAGAGCTGGATTTAGAGGTGGTTGTGAGCACCCAATGTGGATGCCTTGAACCAAAGCTGGGTCCTCTGGAAGAGCAACATTCACTCTCAACCTGGAGCCATCTCTCTAGCACTAATACATATTTCTTAACATGGGAACACTTGCTGAGAAAAAGGAATCACAATTAAAGTTAATTTTAAGGGTCCATGCTGTCAGTAGGTTGAGAGCTTAGGTTATCCAATCAATGCAAATGGGAAAATGTTGAACACCAGAATGTGTCCACAACGTTGATGTTTCCTTACACTGTTCATAACTGGTGGCACTTGGGCTCAGTGAGCATGAACAAAACATACAGAACTCTCAACTACAGAGGTCTCACTCATAGCTCTCTGTTGGGGAAGTCTTATGCCAATAAAGCACTGTCTGGCCAATAGGGAATCTAGATAGGAGGGACTAGGAGTCCAGGAGGACTCTGGGAAGGAGAAACACGAGAGAGTACGACATGTAACGCCATGGGGTAGGAAGCCCGGAACTATTCTCCGGTAAGAGACATACTTAGATTAACAATTATGGGGTAATTACTTAAGTCAGAGCTAGCCAGTAAGAAACAAGCAAGGCCAACAGCTTCATAATTAATATAGCCTCCTGTGTGTTATTTGGGGACTACAACGTGGCAGAGCCCAGGAGACTGGCGGGTGATAAACCAAAGCAGCTAGCAAAGAAAAAGCTTCTCTTTACAGCTCTCCATTCTACAGCAAGGTGCAACTGCTTCAAAAATTTGATGCTGTTGTCACAACATCTGCTAGACTCTCCTGTTGGAACAGATGAGCCCTTGGATTGCCTCTGTAAGAAGGAAATCAGGGGCAGACTCTGAAGTGCATTCCCAGAAAGGAGAGAAGAGAGTAGGGAGAAAATTCTAGGCTAGGAATCCAGACATCTGGATTTGTCTCCCTTTCGTCACTACCTGGTATTTTCCCACGAGTCACCTAGACTCCCAGGACCTTGGCTTTCTCAGCAACGCACCGAATGAAAATGACTGGATAGTTTCTTATCAGGGGTTTCAGCATTAAATTCTACAATGTTCATCTTAGTTGGTATGCGGCTTTGGGATGGTGTAGTGATTACTTCTCTGCAGCCCAGAAGGTCCACATGAGATATCTCACCTCTCAGGGGCTCACCTGAAATTGCATATTGAATGAAGACAGCAAACATAATTTCATATCACTCACTTGCTGACATCTGTGTGCATACACAGGTAACTAAATAAGAATGATGAGTTGGGGAGGATTAAATAACAACAGCATATAGGGGAACATGCAGCCTCTCCACGACATGTCTGCTGTTATCCTTTCAATAAGCCCCCAAGGGAATGTCCCCTCTCCTGCATTCCCTTCTACAGTCACATGGCTCACTCTTTCTAATGGACACTTACTTTCAGAAAGCTGTTTGTAGTTCTGCCTCTCTTGATTTAAGCAATTAGCAATCAGATATAGCATCTTATTGCAAATCTGAAACATAAAAATGCAAATTGTAGGGAATGAAAATAGATTTGAGATTGTTTACACATCACCTGATCGTCATGAACAATTAAAACTTACCAGATTGGTAATGATCTTTGAAGGTACTAAACTAAATAAAATAATTATATTACTTATGTGAGAATTTAGTAAAAGGAGAGGAAAATTATCATTCTGAGTTTTTAAAATATAGCCAAGTTTGGCTTTGATGTGACTAAAGACAAGAAACACTTAAATATGCATAGCTTTCAAACCTTGGTTTTCTAACAGGTGTTATACTAGTGACTTCTTCAAGATGCCCTGAAACACCCCAAGTTGTGAAGGAAGAAACAGAAAAGAATTTAAAGTGAACAAGCCATTTGAACTTGAGAATTTGTTTGGGGTTAAAATGGCATGCATCGCCAAATGATAGAAAATGACATAGAAAATGAGAATATTTATTTTTATCCTGTTTACTTTCTGTGTGTGAACTTGAAACTGCATCACTAGTTAAGAAATTCATTTTTTTTCTGTCACCATCTGCCTCCACTGATTTAAGTAAGTCACTTAAGCCCTCTAGAGAAAATCGTTGATATACATGGCATTATTATTTTATAGAAGGGTGACTAGAAACTTTAGGAAAATTGTGAAAATATGCCGTCAGGAATGACACTGTAATTTACAGCCTTATTGCAAATTAAATAGATTCTGGAAATGGCTGTCCACATTTTATAGGTAAATAAATGATTCTGTTTCTTTCTGTATTGGATCAGCTTCCTGTTGTCTGTTCTGGAAAGGGCTTGATCACTGGCCCTGAGCCATGGGTATAAGTTCCAGACCATAGGTGGGAGAATTCCTGAGGATGGTGGTCAATGAAGTGTAGAAGAGCCCTTTCTTTCTAAGTGCTGAGTCAAAACTGCCAACACAGTGGATCACCACCTGGAATTCCTTCCCCCTTCACAGAATGATGTACAGTAGTTACATTTTAGAATTCTAAGTACCTTTTCCAAGAGAGTTTAATTTCCCCAGAGCAATTGTAATTTCTTTATCATAAAATCCTGTGTTTGATTTCTCTCTATGACAATACAAAAGTATGTGCTACCTGTGGACTAGAGAGTTTACATCATCTGAGAAACTCAGATTGTTGCAAGAAATGTGAGAGTTTTTGTGTTAATTAGAGAGAGGAATCTGACTTGGCTTTGAAAGCATCACTACCACAGGTTAGGAAGTAGGCCTTTTTTGGAGACTGAGCACTGTTGCAGTCTGAATGACCTTGCTCCTCACCAATGAGTGTGTTGAACCCCTAATTCCCAAAATGACAATCCTAAAAGAGATAGGGCTCTTGGAGAGCTGTTAAGCCAAGGAGGTGTCATCCTTAAGAAGGACAAAAGCCAATACCAAGCTGTTTTCATTACTATAGCTCTAGAGTAGAGCTTGAAGTCAGGGATGGTGATGCCTCTGAAAGTTCCTTTATTGTACAGGATTGTTATAGCTAACCTGGGTTTTTTGTTTTTCCATATAATATTGAGTATTTTTCTTTCAAGGTCTGTGAAGAATTGTGCTTGGATTTTGATGGTGATCGCACTGAATCTGTAGATTGCTTTTGGTAAGATTGCCATTTTTACTATGTTGATCCTACCTATCCAAGAGCATCAAGAAAATGGGAATCAGTCTACCTCAAGATCCAGCCATTCCATTCTCAGACAAATACCCAAAGGTTGCACATTCATACTACAAGGACACCTGTTCAACTATGTTCATAGCAGCATTATTTGTAATAGCAAGAAGCAACCTAGATACCCCTCAACCAAAGGATGGATACAGAAAATGTGGTACATTTACGCAATGTAATATGACTCATCAGTAAAAAACCAATGACATCTTAAAATTCATAGGCAAATGGATGGAACTAGAAGAAAACATCCTGAGTGAGTAACCCAGACACAGAAAAAAACATGATATGTACTCACTCATAAGTGGATATTAGACATAGAGTAAAGGACAACCATCCTACAATCCATAACCCCAAAGAAGCTATGAAACAAGGAGGACCCTTAGAGAGATATACATGGACTGACCCCCCAGAAGGGGAAAGAAACAAGAGCTGTTGAGCAAATTGGGAGCATGGGGAGAGGGGGAGGGAGGGAGGGAGGGTGAGAGGGAAGAAGGGAGGAGAACATGAGGGACCAGGAAGGTCGAGTTGAGGGAAGAACAGAAAAGGAGAGCAAGGAAAGAGAAACCTTAATCGAGGGAGCCATTATAGACTTAACGAGAAATCTGGCACTAGGGAAATATCCAGAGATTCACAAGGATAACCCCAACTAAGAATCTAAGCAATAGTGGAGAGACTACTTTAAATACTCTTCCCGCATAATGAGATTGATTACTACCTCAAATGCCATTGTAGAGCCTTCATCTAGTAGCTGATAGGAACAGAAGCAGATATTCACAGCTTAGCACTGAGCCAAACTCCTGGAATCAATTTGTAGAGAGGGAGGAGTGATGAGCAAAGGAGTCAAGACCATACTGGGAAACCCACAGAAGCAACTGAGAGCTCACAGACCCCAGTCTGACAGCTAGGGAATCAATGTAAGACCAAACCAAGCCCCCTGAACGTGGGTGTCATTTGGGAGACTTGGACAGTCTATGGGGCCTCTGGCAGTAGACCCAGTATTTATCCCTAGTGCATGAATGGGCTTTGGGAGTCCATTCTCTATAGAGGTAGACTATCTCTCTCAGCCTAGATACATGGGGGAGAGCCCCAAATGATGTGACAGACTTTGATGATCCCCCATGGGAGGCCTCACCCTCCCTGAGGTGTGGATGAGGGTGGGGTTGGTAGGGGGTATGGGATGACAGGAGGGAGAGGGAACTGGGATTGGTATGTAAAATAAGATTGTTTTTAATTTTTAAAAAATTAATTTTAAAAAGGACAGAAGCACATAAGGAAGCCACATAGCATGCTTGTCCCTCTTATCATGAAACACAGCAGGAAGGACCCCACCCCTTTCCACTAAATCTGCAGGTGCCCAGTCTCCGAGCTTGCTGTCCTCCAAAACCAAGGAAGAGGCTGTGTTGTTTGTTTGTTTGTTTGTTTTTGTTTTGTTTTTGTTTGGCGTGTGTGTGTGTGTGTGTGTGTGTGTGTGTGTGTGTGTGTATTAGATGCTTTTCCAGTCTGTGGTCCTTTTTTTTTATAGCAACCAAAGTTGGCTAATGCAAGCTAAAAGTAGATGGTCAAAAGTGAATTTTCTGCAACTCCAGGCTGAGCTGGAGGGAGCAATTAAAGCCTGCTGAGGAGGGAGAGAGAAATAATCCATAACGTGAGGGATTTGTTAGGTGCAGGAAGGGGTGGCACTGAGGGCTGATTGACAAGGCCACATGAGGAGTGTGTACCAGGAGTTGTGAAAAGTATGGAGGTCACAAGAAAGGCTACTGTGTGAGAAATGTGAGGGCAGAGTGTGAGGAGCCAACAAAAGTCAAGATGCTGGTTATTAGTGAGTACACATGACTGGCTACCAGAAGTACATTTCTGGAATGCTGTGTGAAAATTGACTTGTCCCAAACTACAAGCATGCTTAGTAGTTATGTCAAAGGAAGAGATGTCTGTCAGGGAAAGGGCACTTGGGTAACTCAAATTCCAGTTCTCTGAATTAGTTCTTTTGCAACTCCAGATTTCTGTTTATGTAGATTTTCTTAGAGCCATGGGCAACTGAATGAAACAGTTGGAAGAAAAACTCTCAATTGTTCTAGTTTGGGGTGTGGCAGCAGTGAAGTACAGATCATTCCCAAGTGAAGGAGGCCCTTGCCTTTACCTAATCCAACTCCTCGTCCTCCAAATGGGAAAAACAAAGAGAATGTGTTCAAGACAGCCTCCTGACTGTTAACTGAAGGCTACTGCTCTGCTCATCTCAGAACTGACTGGGCATCAAGAGGTGGGACCCTGAAGTCCTCCGCTCCACTCAAAGCTCTCTCTGCATGGGCTTTACCCTGAAGTCCTCCGCTCTACTCAAAGCTCTCTCTGCATGGGCTTTACACTGGTGTGTTGTGTGTAGAGAACCAAGTGCACCACACAGTTCCAAGGCCTGTAATGGTGCATCAGCCCTGCAACTCGTGCTTCCTGAGGTTTGCCTAAAAGAATTCATCGTAAGACTCTGAGACAGGAAAAAAAAAAGTAACTGTTACTGGCTCACCAACGACCAGGGACTGTAGTAATATATCTTACAGGAGGAGACAGATAATGCTAAGAGAAAAAAATCTGTCTTCCAGAAAGCAATAAAGCTTTAAAAGTGAGTGTAGGGAAAAAAACCACAGCCCAGTTTCTCCACAGTTCTTCCAGAATTTGTCAAGAATGACACCTTAAACTGATCCAAGTTCCACAGGCCCTGGGAAACCACAAGTATGATGTGTTTGAAGATGCCTTGGCCTCTGACAACACATCAGTTTGCTCTGGCTTTCTTTTCTCTACACACCATCTAACTTTGCTTCTTGTCACTTCTCCTCGGCGATCCCACATGTGTCTCTTGTGTTCAAGAAGTGAGCAATATAACTGCAGAGAATGCATCAAGTGAGAATGCAGAGAGAGGACAGAGAGGGTGGCAGAGGCAGGTGGATCTGTGTTGAGTTCCAGGCCAGCCTGGTCTACAGAGAGAGTGACAGGACAGAAAAAAAACCTGGTTTTATTTTTTACAAGATAAAAACTTTAAATTTTCTTTCCTTTTAAATGAAAATTTATTTTCTTTCATATACTTTATTCTGATTACAGTTTCCCTCCCCCTGCTTCTCCCAGTCCCCACCTCCACCCCTCATCTGAACCCACACCTTTTCTGTCTCTCTTTAGAAAACAAACAGGCATCTAAGGAATAATAATTAAAGTGAATAAGATAAAACAAAAACAAAAATTTGGAATAGGAAGAACAAACAGAAGGGTTGAATTAAAAACACATGAAAAATATATAGATAGATAGACACACATTCACACACACAAGAATCCCATAAAAACACAAAACTGAAAAGCGTATACTTACATATCAAGGAAAGAAAGAAAGAAGGAAGGAAGGAAGGAAGGAAGGAAGGAAGGAAGGAAGGAAGGAAGGAAGGAAGGAAGGAAGGAAGAAAGGAAGGAAGATGCCCGGACTCAACATTATGAGACAAAGACCTTACAAAGATTCCTTTGAGTTTGTTTTCTGTTGGCCATCTTCTCCAGGGCATACGGCCTACCCTGAAGAGTTGTTTGTTTCCTCAATGAGATTGCCTTGCAGAAAACTAATTTTTAATTTGCAAATAGTTATCAATTGGATATTGCTTCTAGGTTAGGGAAGGAGGCATGTGTCCACTTCTTTCAGTTCTAGGACCTCATCTGGTACAGACCTATGCAGGCTCTGGCCATGCTGCCTCAGTCTCTGTAAGCTCATATGTGTATTGGTCCTGGTGATTTAAAAGTCCTTGTTTCCTTGGTGTTATCCATCCCCTCTGGCTCTTATACTCTTTCTGCCTCCTCTTCCATAGGGTCCCCTAAGAGAGGGATCTGTCTGTCTGACTGTACGTCCGTCTGTCCATCCATCCATCCATCCATCCATCCATCCATCCATCTATCCATCCATTTGCGCTTTTTGCCAAAATACAAGGATGGAGGTCAGAACACAATGAGTAGGTTTTCTCCCTCCTGGGGCTTCCAGGAATCAAACTCAGGTTTGTCAGGCTTGAGAGCAGGCATCCTTACCTTGCTTTCTAACCTGGTCTTTCCTATGTCCCTGTCTTTTCTGCTTTAAATGGGATCTCACAAACTATCTCAGACTCCAGAATGCTAAGATTACAGGAGAACATTACAACACCTGGTTTTGTTTTCTTTAAAAAAATGTTAAGATTCTAATTCATCTTGAATGTTAGCTTCATCCTTCTAAGGCTTAGAGATCTGTTTGGAGAGATTTGAAGTAAACTTTCTCATAGCTGGTTTGTCTTTCCATTAGGGTGGGACATTTCTGATGACCTAAGTACATCAACAGCTCTAGACTGTGTGAGCTATAGAAATTGTTCCGTTCACCCCTCCACCCACCAGTCAGTCTTTGCTCGAGCTAAAGAATTTCACCTTGTTGCAATAGTACAAGACCTTAGGCTGCTTGCTGTGCAACAGAAGGCAATTAGTTGAAGGGCAATGTTCTAGTAGGAAGGTGGTGGACCACAGAGCTGATCTGTGGGGATGCTGATTTAGGAGTGAATTATATAGGAGATGATTGATTGCACTCTAGTGAGTGCCTTCTGGAAGGTAAAGATTTGTGTTCACATGATACACGTTTGATCTTAACCACTTGATCACAAGATGTGGTTTCAAGTTCTGCAAATATTGAGCAGGAGGATCATTATTTCCTCAGTCTATTCGTGTCCTTGTTTACTTTGCCCCTGTGAAGTTCCTGATGTATCATTGCACAATGAACAGACTAGGGTGGGTACATGCCCAGAGGCCCTGTTGCTAACCAACAAACTCATGGTAAGGAAGCTAACAGATCACACCTGTTTATTGTGAAAGACAAAGGTCTTCTGAAATTCAGCCAGGAGCTGGGCAGAAGATGAACTTTTAACACATTTCCTACTAAACATGACTTTTCTCATGTTTTAAGAGGCATCTGTTAAGGGCCACTCATATGTTTTCCTGTGTTTCGAACACAAAAATACACTTAAAGAATTGTTCAACATACCCAGCCATCAAGGAAATACAAATCAAAATGACTCTCAGATACCGTCTTACATCTGCAAGAATAGCAAAGAACAAAAACACTAAAGACAGCTTAATGTTGGAGAGGATAGGAAGTAAGGGGGAACACTCCTCCACTGCTTCTGGGTGTGCAAACTTGTATAGAAATTGATATGGCAGTTTCTCAGAAAATTGGGAATCAATCTACCTCAAGACCCAGCTATACCTGTCTTGGGCATACACCCAAAGAATGCTCAACCATACCACAAGGACACTTGCTCAATTATGTTCATAGCAGTGTTGTTCATAATAGCCAGAACATGGAAACAACCCAGATGCCTTTCAGCCAATGAATGGATAAAGAAAATGTGGTACATTTACACAATGGAGTATTACTCAGTTTTAAAAACTGAGGGTGGTGGGAACATGAGGGATTGAGTTGGGGTGGGACACAACAGGATAGTAAAGAAAGATGTCTTGATGGCAGAGGAGGGAGCATTTCAGGGTTAGGGAGAAACTTGGTACCAGGGAAAGTCCCAGGAATTCACAAGGGTGACACCAGCTGTATCTGCAATGTGGAAATATACATGCTGAAGGAAAGAGATTGCAAGAAACTGTTCTTTAGTCCTTGGACCCTATCTTAGCATAAGGTACCATGTTTACCAGGATAATTATTACAGTGCTACGCCTACTGCTGAATTGTTGCTACAGAACACGACTGAAGTCTGTGGGGCTATTAGAGAGAGTAGAGGTTTGCCATCAAATTTGAAAATGAAAACATCAAGAATGAAGAAAGGTGGCATAGTATTTTCCAGAAAAACTGATATTCTTCTTCTAGCATAGAAAGACAAACAGGGTGTCCAAATGATATCAATGATCCGTAATACTTCTGTCTTGACAACAGGAAAAAAATAGAAAAATGGGAGAGAATATTACAAAACCTACCTGCATCAAGGAATGCAATGCACACATGAAAGGTGTTGACCGTGTGGATCAATTTCTTTTATGTTGTTCCATTCTAAGGAAAATGATGGAATGGACAAAAAAAGTAGTGCTGTACCCTATGAACTGTGGAGTTTTCAATTCATTTAGAGTGTACAACATCCTCAATTCACAAGCAAACGTGAATTGTAAATAGTTTCTGCTGTGGGTGGCAAGAGACTAATAACAGATGACAATAATGAAGACTCTCTGGAACCACAGACAAATCTGTCCAGCCCTTCCCCTGGGGGTGCAAGTAGAGGACTTCTAAAGATCCACCCAAAAGCTTGTCAGGTGATACAAAGCAGCATGAACCTACCGTATTCCAGTGAGTGGAAAGAAAAAATTTCCTAGGAGAGCCTGCAGAGTTTGTGCCACCCATAGATAAAGGGGTGAATCTAGATACTTGTATAAATTTTTGGTCCCTCTTCATAGAGAGGAAAATGTTTTAAGCAGTGCCATACATTTAAAAAGTACTTGGAACTTTAATTGTTTAATTAGTTATTTAATTGTTCAATTGTTTTTATAAATAAAAATGTTATAGAAAAACAAAACTTAAAACGTGTTATGATACTCAATTATGACCATTTAAGTAACGTTCAGTTTGCCCAAAAACCTGTGGTTCCTGGCATATGTCTTAGAGATTTCTACATGGTATAAAATGTGTTATCACTCAGCTTCACTATGAACTCCAGGCTTAGGATTATCTGTGACTCAAGATGAACTCTGAATCAGTATCTGGAGTTCTGTCTCTGCCCTATAGATTCCAGATATCTTTGTCTCCATGAATTTTCCACTGTCTCTTTAGCTCAGGAATTCTCCTGTAGTCTTCTCATGAGTCTCTTTGCTACAGCACTTTCTGCTAACAAACTCCACAGCTAGAGTCAATGCAGCCCTAAGACCCACCTCCCTTTTCATCCAGCAGCATCCTGCTACCCAGTGTTTAGAATGAGGTACTGAGCATATCTTCCCTGCAGCAGCAGCTCACGGGCCCCCTGTAAGACAGATCATTGTCTAGGTCACAAAGGAAGTCTTTTTTTATTTTATTTTATTTTCCAGTTTAAATTTAGATAAGAAACGAGGTTGCTTCACAAGTCAGTTCCAGGTCCCTTTCCCATTCCCTCCCCTCCTCCCGTGCCCTTCCCCCAAACCCCCCCTGTTATCCCCTCATTCCCCCAGGGAGGGAGAGGAAGTCTTAACAATTGCGAAACAATTGAAACTATTTCTTAGCTCTTATCAGACCACAGTTGAATAAAACTAGAAAATCAACAGTAAGAGAAATCACAAAAGCTACACAAACACTTGGAGTCTGAACAGTATGTTGCTGAATGACTGGTTGCACATCAGTGAAGAAGTTGAGGAGGGAATTACAAACCTATAAATGAAAATGAATGCACTGCTTACCAGGACCTGTATGATACATCTAAGGCAGGTCTAAGAGGAACGTTTGTAACTGTGAGTGCTTGTGCTAAAATGTTAGTAATGGATCAAATAAACAACCAACTGTGCACTTCAAGGTCTAGGGGGAAATATACACAGAAGACAAACCCACACACAGTTGATAGTAAGAAATAACAAAGATCAGACCAAATCACAACAGAAATCAATGAAATAAAAGCTAAAAGAACAATACGTAGATCAATCAAAGCATTAGTTCTTTGAAAAAATAAACAAGGCTTACAGCACCTGCCCAATATAATCCAAAGAAAGAAAGAAAGGCCAATTTGTAAAGTTTAATATGAAAAGGGAGTGGGTATCACAACAGGTTCGCACAAAATTCAGAGTCACTAAGGAAGACTTTGGAAACTCATACTTTAAAAACATGGAGAATAAAGACAAAATGAATACATTCCAAGACACCTAAAACTTCCTTTAAGATTCTACCTGGTCACAATCAGAATGACTGTCGCTGAGAAAGCAAATACTGTCCAAAAGGTGAGCGAGGAAAAGTGTACCCTGTTGGCAGAGTGTTGCCCAGTCTATCTAGTCTAGAAATCAGTTTGGGGGTCCTCCAAAAGCTATAGACAGATAACCTGCGACACAGCTCCACCACTCCTGGCTTTATACTCCAAGGGTTCTAAGTCAGCATCCCACAGAGGTGTGTGTGTGTGTGTGTGTGTGTGTGTGTGTGTGTGTGTGTGTGTGTGTGAAAATAGAAAAGGGACTATGGAGAAGGAAGAAGTGTAAAGACGGAGGGTCAGGGGAACTGAAGGGGAGGAAGAAACATGAAAGGAGAAAGTGGGACTATGGAGGGGTAGGAGGGATCAGGCAGACAGGAGAGGTGAATGAGGGAGGCAGTAACAAGAATACAGCATAGTAATTCGAGTATGAAAATGTGACAGTGAAACACATGTCATTGCATGCTAACCAAAAGCTTAATAAAATAAATGAAAATAAGCCACGTATTCAGAATATTTTGTCAAGCTACAGTCATAGTGAGAATATATGTTTATTATTATAACAGTCCAATTACTTGTTGCAGCAGGCAGCAGAATTTCCAACATTAGATGTTTTACAATTGTGCAATGTTTCCCCAGTTGTGGTTGAGAGCTTATTTTAGCTATGAGCCATAGCCACCGATAAGTGCTGAGAAATGTGGGCAGGCGAGGCCCTGTCTGGGTCCCTCACTGTGGAGCAACAGAGCATGCAAACACATGAATTTATTGGGAGCACATGAGCAGAGCTGCCTCTTAGCTGAGAGCTGACACTCAACGCTGACTCAGCAGGACACAGAACCAAAACACACTCTCGTGACTTCCACTGTCCAGCCCCAGCGGATGTGTCTTTCTATCTCTTGAGTAACGATTGCAGACAGATACTACTTTGAAGTGTTGGGAGTATTTGAACATTAGAAGTAGTGAGAAAATGGAAGACAAATTAATTAGCTTGCTAAATTCTTCCTGTCAAGGGTCTGGAATTTAATAAACTTTTACTGATCATTAACCATTTATCAATAGAATCTTCATTTTTAATTTAGTTTTTAAGTGTATGCATGTTTTGCCTGCATTCGTGTGTGTGTGTGTGTGTGTGTGTGTGTGTGTGTGTGTGTGTATGGTAAGAAGAAGGCATTGAATCCCCCTGGAACTGTAGTTAGCAGTTGTTGAGTCACCGTGTCTGTGCTTAGAACTGAACTAGGGTCCTCTGCAAGAGCAGCAAGTGTTCTCCAGCCCTAAATGTTTATTGTCTTGCTTCTCTTGTTTCAATCTTTTCCTAAGGTGCCTAAAAAATTACTGTAGTGTTTGTAATAGTTCAGCATAGCACCTGAAGAATGCTTGGGGATATTTTAATAAGTCTTGTTGTGTTTTGTGCATGCAGAAGCAGTCATAACATGAATATAATGCTGTGTACCCTTTACCTAACTAGTGAGATAGATGCTGAGTCTCAGGGTTACAAGTAAGTTTTAGAGTTAAAACTATTTGTCTATTTTATAAGACAATGAACTTATATGAAGTCAGATTGTTATAACTCCAGAATCATTTCATCACCTTAATATTTTATATTGATAAATTATATGTATACTTACTTAATTTCAATATATAATTTTAATATATCTGAAAAATAAAATTTCAGAAACATGAAGAGGAATTTAGTTTTAAAGTTTAATTTTAATAATTAGCAAGATATATCCAGATCTGTCTACATTGAATGTTGTTTTAATTTTTTTAATCATTTGTAACTGGTATAGATTGAAACCATGATAAATATAGAAAATAAGAAAATGTAGTCTGTGTATGTGTGTATGTATGCATTTGTACATGTTTATTGCGTATGTGTATTGTGAATGTGTATTTTTATATTTTGTGTAGATATCTCCATGTCTGTGTGGTGTGTGTATACTTTTGTGTATGTGTATCTGTGTGTGTATGTATCTGTGTGTGAGTGTGTGTATCTGTGTGTGAGTGTAAATGTGTGTGTGTGTGTGTGTGTGTGTGTGTGTGTGCTACTGTGGGCTGATCCCAGGGCCTCCCACATGCTAAGCAAGTGCTGTACTTCTAAGCTGCATCTTCAGCCATTATTTTTTGTTTTTTTAAACACTTTTTTATTATATATTTAAATTATGAACAAGCTCACTTCCCATGTCAGTCCCAGCTCCCTCTCCCTGCCCTCCATGCCCCCTTCCCCCTAGCTCCCAGCCCCCACCCAATACCCACTCCATTTCCCAGGGAGGGTGAGACCCTCCATGGGGGATCTCTAGAGTCTGTCATTTTGTTCAGGGCAGGGTCTAGGCCCTCCTCCAAGAGTTCAGGCTGAGAGAGCATCCCTCATTGTGGGATTGGCACCCAAAGTCTATTTGTATACCAGGGATAAATACTGATCTACTACCCAAGGCCCTATAGATTGCCTAGGTCTCCTCACTGACACTCACATTCAGGGGGTCTGGATCAGTCCCATACTGGCCTCTCAGCCATCAGTCTGGGGTCCAAGATCTCCCCCTTGTTCAGATTAGCTGTTTCTCTAGGTTTCACCAGCCTAGTCTTGACCCCTTTGCTCATCACTCCTCCCTCTCTGTCACTGGTTTTCAGGAGTACAGTTCAGTGTTTAGCTGAGGGTGTTTGCCTCTGCTTCCATCAGTCACTGGATGGAGGTTCTAGGATAGTCATCAAAATTATTATCAGGGAGGGGCATTTAAAGTAGTCTCTCCACTATTGCTTAGTTTGCCAGTTGGTGTCATCCTTATAGATCTCTGGAAATCTCACCGAGTGACAGAACTCTCCTCAAAGCTATAATGACTCCATCTATTATGGTATCTCTCATCCTGTTCTCCTGTATTCTTCCCCCAACTCAACCTTCCTGCTCCCCCATGTCCTCCTCTCTTTTTCCTGTCTCCTTCCCCCCCCCGCATGCTCCCAATCTGCTCAGGATATCTTGCCTCATTCCACCTTCTCTGGGGTACTATGCATATCTCTCTTAGGGTCCTTCTTGTTTCCCAGACTCTCTGGCAGTGGGATTGTAGGCTGGCACTCCCCTGTCTCATGCCTAAAATCCATATATGAGTGAGTACATACCATGCTTGTTTTTTTGTGACTGGGTTATCTCACTCAGGATGGTTTCTTCTAGTGCCATCCATTTGCCTGCAAATTTCAAGATTCCATTTTTTTCGTCCATTGTGTAAATGTACCAAATTTTCTTTATCCACTCTTCAGTTGAGGGCATCTAGGTTGCTTCCAGGTTCTGGCTATTACAAATAGTTCCATCCATCATTTTACTGTTTACTTTGAGACAAGGTCACGGTAAGTTGCCCAGCCTATCTTTAAATTCACTGTGTAGCAAGTTGACCTTGAATCTTTGATCCACTTGCCTTGACCTCCTGAATAAGTGAAATTACAACCCTACAGAACTGGCAGTATCTTACTTTTAAGGAGAAAACATGAATGTCATTATGAAGATGCAGATCTGTCACGACAGGAATATTTGTCAAGGAGAATTGCCCTATTTTTGACTGAAACTGAGATGATTTCAAAGGAAGGACTTGGTTTTGGCTCACTGTTTCAGAGCATCAGTCTATGGTCAGCTCAGCCATTTCTAGTGCCATGCTAAAGCAGAGCATCATCACACAGTAGAGCTGCTCTCCTGGGGACAGCTGGAAAGGAGAGGGGGGGAGGAAGGAGGGAGGGAGAGAAAGACAGAAGACAAAGTAGTTTTTTCCTAGATGTGACCCAGTGTCTGGTTATGCACCTCCTCAGGTCCCACCTCCCAATAATACTATGACGGTATATCACTCAGGTCAGAGTCCTCAGCAGCAAATTACTTGTCAGTGATTGGATTTGCCAGATTAGGGACCAAGCCGCTAACATATAAGCCTTTGGAGATGTACTTTATATACAAGCCGTAACTGTTTATACTGTAACTGTGTGTTCTTATATTGGGCAAAGAGGGGACTATAGAAAGACTGGTTTGAGGTTGCTTATTTCCTGGCCTGATAATTTTCCCTCTGCAAGAGGGCTTCCTTTTATACACCAACCATCCTGTGGCAGGGGCTGAAGGCAAGTAGGCTTGACTTTGAGACAGGACTCTAGCCAACAAAAGACTTAGCCCCAAGCAGGGCCACTGAGGCAGACATCTATCCCTACACGGATGTCAGAGTCTGTAATGAGGCGGGTTGGGCTATGAGTGTGGTGGGAGGAAAAGCAGGTATGATTCACCTGTCCTATTTCCTGCCCAAAGGCCTCAGGGCTACACCCACAACAAGCTTGTATGCTGACTCCCCAGAGCTGCTTGAAGCCATGCCTAGCACATTTCCTACACAGGCCCAGACTGACCCAAGTTCAGAGCTAGTGGAAAACATCATTGATTCCTGCTTAACAGGGTAGGAGACAAAAAGCAATCGGGATATTTTTATCTGCACCATGTGATTAAGAATAGTCTTCGCAGTGATGTTTTACAAACAGTTTAGTCATAAGCACCTCGCTAGGCATGTCTGCCAGGGCAAAATTTATGGCCTGCCTATGATCGGTTTTGCTGTGTTACTTCGGCTGAATCAAGATTTATGTGGTGTTGTCTTCATGCCAATCGCTGATCTAGGCACTGGGCAAACTTTAGGAAGGAGACACTGGCTATGAGTTTTTAATGGACTGCTTCAGCTGTGTGAGGAAATTGTGTCTGTGAAGAAAAGCTACAGAAACAAATCAGAGAAGCAGACAAGAAGCCGGGGTCATTCATTTAGCTGGTGGAGAGTGCATCTCTCTTACCTAAGCAATCATCCCAGTGAACCTCGAGCTGATTACTGCCTGTTCCATGGTGAAATGTTGATGTTGGGTACAAACGAGCAAAGGACCATGGACTATAGGAAGGATGAACTGTGCTGCATGTTGTGTCCTTGTCCCCTCCCCCAGCCTCTAGGCTAGTGATCGCAGCCTCGGCTGTCCAATACCAACACTAGGACAGCTCTTAACAATATTGTTGCCCATATCCGCTCGAGCCCAGTAAGTAACATCGTCCTGGACACTGAACGCTGGCACATTCTCATTGTTAAAGCTTCCCGGATGATTGCAATGTGTAGCCAGGGCTGGCATTTGTTAAGCTGGCTAGCAAGCTATTGGTCGCATGGTATTGCTCAGCAAACATTCAGTAAACTGAACTTGGGAACAAGTAATTTTCGCAGGTGCCACTGCAAGAGAAAAACACCGAGGAGCGAGCTGGCCCCCCTTACAGTTATTGAGCTGCAGACAGAACCATTTGTCTAACATTGCAGCCCTACTGCTATGAAATGGTGTGTGTTTGGAGCAGGGCAGTTTTCTTCTCTGATGAGAAGCAGCGAGGCAGCTGTGTGGCTAAGGCTTCCTTTTCCAGCTTTCAGTCCAGGGCTGTGATGAAATCACTGGTCTTTTAAAGTTGTACTGCATTATTGCCTTTTGCAGAACAAAGAACCTCGGTTCAGATTATCTCATTTGTCTAAGATAGATGCAGCTTCCTTTGGTACCTGAGGGGAAAACTTGGCTGATAGGCGCTGGCAAAGGAATAAGAACGGCTGTTCTCAGTAGACTAAATGTACTCTAAGTCACTCAGTTCTTGGACTTTACATTTTTGCCAAAATATGGATCTGGAGTTAAGGTTAAAATATAAATGAGTTAGATAAGCTGCATTATCAAAATATTTACAGTGAATAAAAAAAGATGGATAGATAGGTGAATGACCAAATAATAACTTAAACCCCTGTAGCTGCCCCATTTCTCTGTAATGTCAAACTGACGCAAGGTGCAGCATGGTACATAAGTGACAGGGTCACAGAAGCTAACACCAAAGTTCCAGGGAAAAGGCAAGAAGACCAGACAGTGAGGAACAGAGCTGGAGTCCCTGAAAAGAGACCCCAACGGCCTGAATGGTAAAGTGGTGATGGAGAAATCGAAGTTTCAGTAGAGACCCCAAGATGTCACAGATGCCAGCAATGTGGATGGAGGAAAGCTGCAGGCCCTGAGTGGAACTGGCCCTAGAGAAAGCCACATGTGACACCAATGACTGACCTATGGAGGCAGGGTTGCACACATGTGACACCAATGGCTGACCTATGGAGGCAGGGTTACACACATGTGACACCAATGACTGACCTATGGAGGCAGGGTTGCACACATGTGACACCAATGGCTGACCTATGGAGGCAGGGTTACACACATGTTATATAGATCCTGGTGATGCTACTGTGTTTGCCAGATGCTGGATAACGAACTAGAAGGTTTGGTGTCCGTCTTGCAGAGATTCAGCCTTGCTTTGGCACAGTTTTTCCTTCCTGTTTTTCTCATCCTTCCTTTTGGGAGTGAGAGTCTTTATGTCACTATGAATTACAAGATGTAACTTAAAGGATTTCACAGGGGCTCACAGTGAAAAGACTGAATTGGAACTTTGGTTTCTTGACCAATGTTTGGGCTGTTAAAAATTTAGGACTCTTTAATTGGAACTGGATGCATTTTCAGTTATGAGGAAGCCATGAGACTATGAGGGTCACAGGTAGAATGTTGTGGTTTGAGTGTGATGTGTCTCCCATGGGCTCATGTGTCTGAATATTTGGGAGAAGGAAAAGAAATTAAATGGTATTAGTTGTTACTAGGCTAAGACCAGGTGATGGTTTCCCCAAGGTATACACCATTTAAGAATTGGCATACTGTCCAATGGGAAATTATCAAAAACTAATTGAAAAAGCAGACCAAAGACACTAAATTCAAATGGATGGATAAATTATAGGCCTATCCCTTTTCAATGCTGGTTACTCTAAGAGATTGTATTTCACAACCTGAAGAAATCAAGCCATGACCTCTTCAGCTTCCTCCCTGGGACAGAGAATTAGGAAGTTCTGTGCTGTGGTTTTATAGACTGTACATATGGCCCATCCCAGTACCTGGCCCCTGATTTCTCCCTACTCCATCCTGCAGCTCTTTCCCTCTTTAATCTGTCCCTTTTAATGAAGCTCTTCCTCAAGCTCTAAAGGGAAGTCTCTCTTTTCCTTCCCGGCGCTGTGATGTGGTTTCAATACGGTGTTCACCATCCTTTCTAATGCTCTTCCTTCTCTATGTTCTATCATGTTCCTGATGCCTTCTGCTACAGTTAATTCTCATGTGCCATCTGCTTTCCAAAGCCAACTGCTAACACTCCATTCTCATATCTAGCATGAACCTACTCAATACATGTTTAGTCTCTCACCCACTACAAACAATCTTCATTGCCTGTGGAGAATGGCAGGTGCTATACTGAATTAAGTGGTGAGCAGGAAGGAGTCCTTACTTATATCATATGAAGAAACCCTACGGTTACTCCAAGGGGAGCAAATAGGTAGCTCAGGGGCTTCCCTGTTTTTAGC
This sequence comes from Mesocricetus auratus, assembly GCF_017639785.1. Lineage (NCBI taxonomy): Eukaryota > Metazoa > Chordata > Mammalia > Rodentia > Cricetidae > Mesocricetus > Mesocricetus auratus. The sequence goes on from NW_024429182.1 coordinate 36,933,149, forward strand.
CAAGGAATTTGAACAATTCAGAGCAGGGGTAGGGGATGGAGGACTATTTCTACAAGCTTCCTGACTCCTGAACCATGGGGACTTTCTATCCTGGTCTAGGAGACATTCTTGGAATACATATTAGTGCCATGACTATCTTATGTCAAAAATTTAAGGATTTTAGGCATCCTGAGTTGGATCTATGATCCACAATGTGGGACTACCTACTGTGAACTCAGATTTCAATTAATCCCAAGTGACCTGGAACCCAAATTTGTGGAAACCCGATGGTGACTAGAACTTTGGGGAATGATATTCTCAACAGCTATGGGGATTGTCACACATAACAAAGACAGTCCCTCTCCTTCTCCCTGTCTTATTCCCACCTATCCTGAAAACCTTTACCTTCTCCACTCTTCTCTCCCTCTGCGGCTCATCATACCAGAAAGTTCCTCACTCATTATTATAGCCAGGAAGCTTCAGTCCCGTGCCTTCATTTCCATAGCTCATCATTTCATGCACCATCGGGCCTTCAGTCAAAATACCCAGTGTATGACCTTGCTTGTGGGAAATAAGAAGTGCAAGTGCTCTTAGTCAAACTTTTCTAAGCCGTTTCTGACCAAAAAAATGGGGAAAAATCCTTTCCCAAGCTTCCAGGCAGAGTCTCCACATATCTTCAGCCAGATAAACTGTGTCATACTAGCAGCCGGGAGCCCTGGGGAAGGCAAGACCCTGAAGGCCATGGATTAAATTCATGAACCACTTGGGACTGAGAAGATACAGGGCAAAGGATTCTTACCCCTAAATCCCAGATCTACTCATTCTGGGCTGGTGTTCTTGGGGAAAGTCTCTCCTTTCCCCATCTTCACTCTCTTGGCCTGTAGAACAGTCCCCACCAACTGCTCTGAATCTCAGTTAAAGATGTTAGCTTCTGTATTATGAGCATACGTCTGCATCCATTAGTATGTTTTTCTGAAACTATGCCCCTGTAAGGTGGTAGACAATATTATCATGTGCATTTCAGAGATGATAAAACCACAGCCTTAGCCAGAGGCTAGCGTGGTCTGAAACCAACTTTGCTTGATGAGCCATTGGCAAGTCCAACTATTGTGTCATATGGAAACCAGAGGTTTAAAGATGACAACAGAGGAATTTGACAGCCTCAGATCTCAGAGTCAGACAGGACGCTGGCTGTGCGGCTGGTGGTAGAGAGCTTGGTGAGACGCTTACCTAAGCCTTTGTTAACTTCCTTTGGGAGCAGACAATATCATGGTATCTCCTTTCTGGGGTGGTAACAAGGCATGCCCTGGAAAGGAAAGTGGCCCATTGTTTCTGGGCCTAGCTTGCCTGTCCAACTGATAGTGTCAGGAAACTGATAAAGTCAACACTACCTACTGAGGAGCCCTTGTTTGTCTAGAGACATCTTCAAGAGTGATGCTGAATGCAGCAAGTAAAGTGTTGTCTGTGGGCTCCCCCCTCTCTTTGCTAAGTCTAAACAATGTCTATTTATTAAAGAAAATTCTTTAACTTTTTCCCATTTTTTAAAATTAATTCTTATTTTACATATCAATCCCAGTTCCCTCTCCCTCCCATCCTCCCATAAACTACACTTTGGGGCCAGTGTTAAAATAAAAGAGAGACTTCTTAGCAACCTTTACAGATGTAACTTGAGGGCCACCAAACTGCTATCTGGATCCGTGGTAAAGAAGCCTAACTGTGACTCTTCCTGGAGAAACCCACCCCACGTTTGAGTGTGTCTGCTATTCCTTCCCTGGTGTCTCTTTCTGTTTACCCTGCTTAGATTTACACTAAAACATCCCTCTTTCTAGCTCTACTGCATAATGGCTAACCTTGACATTCTTCTCTTCTTGACACCACGAATAATGGTTTTGACTGAGTAGAGAAAGGCTTCTAAAAAGAAAAAGCTACTCTTTTAGGATATTGTGAGGGATGGGTTAAGGCTGCACCTCTCTCTGCGCCATGGCTGACAATTTTAAGGTATTGATCACAAAGCAGGGTAAGCCCAGTTTCTTCTCAGGCCTTTCCTGCCATGCTCTAGTCACTCCATATCCCTGTTTATGTGTAAGAGAGAACACTTCTCACTACTGTAGATTAACAAACAAGAAACAAAACCAAACAAGCAAAAGCACCACTGTGTACTGTGGATAACATGCTGAAGCCTCTCTCTGCCTCACTGGAATGAGTGAAGTTCTGCACCCACTACTTCAGCAAACCCTGGGCAGAGTCCTTTCCAGCCACTCCCACTCCCTACCAGCCTCAAACCAAGGTTCTTGTTTGGACTGTGCTCTTCCCTCCCCCACCTACCACCCCAGTCTGCTTTGTGCCTTTTGTGTCTTGGCTCTGGACAGACAAGTCTCCCCACAGCCACCTATTACACACACACACACACACACACACACACACACACACACACACACACCACTTTGCTCATCATTGGGTCCAGCATGCCTTCTGTGTCACACCCTGGTTCCACACTCTCGGCAGTTGAAGCTATCCCTGCGGTAGTTGGTGGTGGAGAGCCCTGCTATGCCCAGGCTTTCATTGTCTCCCTTTGCCACTTCATTTTTAGCTCACTTATGATTCACGCATGGATGTACACCAAGAAAAATACCAGTCGGGGCTCAAATTGTGTCTCTCAGATTCAGACCTCCAGATATTTCCAGTAACCCAGGAGTTTTGGTCATATAAGTGAATTCCTGTCCACTTAGGTGAATCCTTAACTAGTCCTCACAATATGGCCTCATGCAAGCACAAACTGTGGCTTATACTAGTTAAGAGGAGGATTACTACCTGGGTGTCAGGCACTGGAAATAGCAAGTGGAGGCTAGGGGATCAGGGATTAGGAGTTCTAAGTCATCCTTAACTACCTGCTGAGTTTAAAGCCAGTCTGTGTTATGGGGAGATCATATCTCAGAAACAAACAAAGGAATGAACAGATCAAAAAAGGAAAAAAAGAAAAAGAAAGAGACAGAGAGAGAGAGAGGAGGAGAGGGGGAGGGAGAAGAAAGAACTCATAACACACTGACTTTGGAATTGTCACAGATGCAAATGTATCTCCCTCCCTCCCTCCCTTCCTTCCTTCCTTTCTCTCTTCCTTCCTTACTTCCTTTATTTCTTTCTTAATACCAGCCTAATAAGTCTTTGCAAGCTAGTGTCAAAACTTCTAGCCTCTGACCTCTTGAGGCCTCTTCTGGCCTCATGCAAGCAAAATATATATATACACATTTTTAAAAGCTATAATTTAAAAATACCAATTGTTTTTCAATGCACATGGGCTTTGGTAATGGAGAAAAGGTGTGGCTCCATCTCTTTCAGGCCGCTGCAGTGCAGGTTTCAGACAGCCTTTTCCTAGTGGCCTCCAGGGCATCCACACACCTTCCTTCTATCTCTTCTTCCTTAACTCATGGCGCAAAGGAGAAATTATAGAATCTGCAGAAATCTCCCAGACCCCAAGATGGAAACCCAGCTCTTGCCCTAACAAAGAATGTGGAAAGTTCCAAGAAAGTGTGTTGCATGGGCAGCTACACAGATGGATGTTTTCTTGGAGCATGACAGCTGCCACTCCAGAACACAGCACCCATACAGTAGAGAGGAAACCACAGCATCATAGAGCTCACCCTGACCTCTCCCTCTTCCCCTGAAGCAGATCATAAACTTCCTTCCGTAAGAACCCTCACTACGCCCCGGGGGAAAGCACAGTCCTATGTCTGAAGTCAAAAGAAGACAGAGAAAAATCTCAGTGTATAGTCCTTGCAGGCTCTGCCAAGGTATTACCATAAGATCACACCTCCTTTGCACAAGCACACACTGTCCGCCTGCCCTTTTCAACAGATTTACCCAGCAGAAACACACACAACTGTCCTGTCTCTCTGGGTCTTCATTTTCTGAAGGATTCTGTGTTACATCAAGCTTGCATTAATAAGAGTTCATTCTTTTCTCTTGTTTTATTATATACAGGGTCCTCAACCATTTACCTAGCGGCGAGTAAAGACATCCTTTCTTCTGTGCAGCATCCTTGTGTCTATAGACGTCTATAAGCCGCTCAAGGGAGCACTTTCCTCTGATCACCCAGATCATTCAATGATTTACCTTGGTTCCAGAGATAAAAAAATGGGGTTCCCAAAATGTTTTGGATGTTTTCATCATAAGGAAATCATCAATGTTTTTGAAGATGCATATGTTTATTTGATTTAAAGATGATACAGCATATGAACATACCGGAATATCACATAGCACCTTATAACTATGCACAACCTGTATGATGGATTGTTAGCCTAATTCTTCTTTATTAATAAAAATTCTGAAGTCAGATATTGGGGTAAGAGCTTGAAAGATCAGAGAAGCATAGAACCCACCAGTCATCCCTACCTGCTCTGTCCCTTCCTCCAGACGGTGAGTTAGATCCCTTTCTTCCGGCCTTACTACTTCCTGTCCTATCTGTCCTCCATCTTCCAAAACTTCTGTGTGGTTAATTTCAGTCAGCTAGTAGCTAACTCTGCCCTCCGGCTCCAAGCAAGCTATATTTATCAGAACACAACCAAAATATCACACAACAGCTTATCTTATGTATAAATTAAACAATAAAATCTACAGAAAAAGGTAAACACCATAGTAACCAGAAAGTGATATCATTCTACAAATGTTGATGAATGCAATTCAATCGATAGGGACATTAGATGCTTAGGCAAACTACTTTCACAATCAACAAACAAATGATTAAAAAGTAAATGTGCAGGCTATAAAACTAAAAGGGGTATTAATAAACTAGAACACTTTCTGTCCAAAAGAATGCCTTGTTTGGACACCACTGGATAACTGGGCTTGTTCTGACTTTGTGTGTGTGTGTGTGTGTGTGTGTGTGTGTGTGTGTGTGTGTGTGTGTGTGTAATCTTCACGTTCTTTCCGTGGCCACAGTTTGCCTCCCAGAGCCTGTGGCTGCAGGCTGTTGTCTGTGGTTGGGCTGGTCAGTGAGCTGGCTCCAGCTATGCTTCAGAATTTCCGTTGGCCTCTAACGGCCAAGCTCCTTCAGTGTGTCCTCAGCTGCTTCGGCCCCAGACAGGCTCTGTGCTCAGCAAAGGCCTCAGTGATTTCTTTGCTTAAAAATTTAGTAGTGTGATTTTTTCCCTTCAAAAACCAATTCCATGGTGTTTGGCAGTTGGAAGCATCAGACTGGCTCTATAGAGAAGAAATTTCCTAAAAGTAAATCCAGTCCTTGGGGTGAGGAGGCTGTAAACGTGTACTACCGTGTTGCTCAGCCACACAAGAGATCTAAAAGCATAAGAGTTTTCTTTAATCCCGGGAAGATTTGAATTTATTTTAAATGCATGCCATACAGACTCAATAAATTGTCAGACGCAGGTAAGAACACAAGAGGAAAAAGCAGCACATATACCGAATGAAAGCATTGTCAGAGAGCCCTTGAGTTGGAAAAATCTATTGCTTTTGGTGTGTGTGTGTGTGTGTGTGTGTGTGTGCGTGTATGTGTGTACGCATGCGTGTTCTTGTGTGCAGAGACCACAGATCAATGTCAGAGTCTTCCTCTATTGCTTTTTACACTGTCTTTTGAGACAAGGTCTTTCCCTGAATCTGTGCTCAGTCCTTGTCTACACTGACTGCCAGGGTGGTCTCTCTCCTCCACCCCACGGCTAGCACTGGATTACAGGCACATGTTACTACTCCCTGCACCCCCTTTTATTCTTATGTGGCTGCTGGGGATCAGAACAGTACAGCAAGCATGTTACCTACTGAGCCATCTCCCTAGCACTGCCAGTGGTTTAAAAGAAAAAGTTTTATTAGCACAGGTCATTTGCATGACATCATTGTGACATTTCCACCCAAGAACCTCAATCATGTCCACTCGTCTTTTAACCTTTTTTGCCTCCCTCCCTGCCCCCACTAGCACCTGTGCCAACAAATATACATCCTCTAGTCCCGTGTATTTTTAAAAATTGATACCACCTATGATAGAAACCATGTAGCATTTGTTTCTCTGAATCTGCTTTGATTCATTTAATGTGAGGCTCTTTAGTTCCATCTCTATTCCTGCAAAAGACATAACTTCATTTCTTGTGTGCAGCTGAATAATACTCCGCCGTGTATATATGCCACAGTCTCTTTTTTAAAAAACGACTATTACTGTTAGTAGTGGTAGTATTACTAGTACATCTGTGTGTGTGTGTGTGTGTGAGCACATACACACCCATATGTGTATAAGTACACATACATGTACACCTATGTGCACGCCATAGCCTGCCTGTGAGATCAGGGGACAATTTTTGGGAGTTTGTCTTTATTTCCACCATGAACTCCAGGGGTATAACTCAGAGCATCAGGCTTACACAGCAAGTGCTCTTCAGGGCTAAGCCACCTCCCAAGCCTTAAGGCACATTTCCTATTTCCGCTCATCCACAGATGGTGTCAGGATGACTCTGTAACCCAGTTATGTGAATCGTGCAGCAGTGAACATCAGTGCACAGTACAATGAGTCACACTTCAACTCCAGGTTTTCTAGGCCCCTTCCCACTCATTTTCAGAGTTATAGCATTGTCATAGATACCCAAACTAACATCGTTTTCTCCCTTATGCCAGGTGGGAACTCTGTTTCCACTGTAAGGAGAGCCATTATCATAAGTCTCAAGAAACTAACTTGACCTGAACTAATGGAATGCCTCAGGACCTTAGGGACATCCTGTTAGTTACATTAGACCCAATGAAAACAGTGTTTCACTGTTAATTTGCTTATGAACAGAATAAAACCACAGTCTCCCTTCCCTGTTCACAAGCATAGTGTGAGCAGCCCCCGCTGTGCACTCTCTACTATAGAGAGTGCAGTAGAATTAAAGCCATGCCAACCACTGAATGGTGTGATATTAGATCACGTGGGGAGATTTTTACTTCTGCAAAGGGCCGCCGAGGTGCCTGCATCCTCACTCCCTGAAGAATTTCAGAGCTCACAGTGGAAGTCCTCATCACGTTAGATGATGAGTTACATCAGTTTGCCTTCCTGTCACCAACTAGGACACACAATCCCTCACAAAGGCTGTCTTTCCCCTCCATAAACACATCTACAGCAGATGAAGAGCATTGAGGGTGAAGGTAGTATGAAGACCAAATTCTGAGGGGTATCAAGATTTTTCTCACACAGTCCTTCAATGGTTCTGAGAGTTAAAGTTACTTTACCCCATGTCATAGATGAAGAAACAATGATTCAAGGACTAACTTGTCTCTTCAATGGAACTCAGAGGTAATCTATTCTAGAGCAGTGGTTCTCATCCTTTCTAATGTTGCAACCCTTTAATACAGTTCCTCATGTTGTGCTGACCCCCAACCATAAAATATTGTAATTGCTACTTCATAGCTGTCATTTTGCTACTGTTATGAATTTTTTTGTTTGTTTGGTTTTTTTTTTTTTTTACTGAGACAGGGTTTCTCTATATTGTTTTGGAGACTGTCCTGGAACTAGCTCTGTAGACAAGGCTGACCTTGAACTCACAGAGACCCATCTACCTCTGCTTCCCAAGTGCTGGGATTAAAGGCATACACCACCAACGCCCACCCCTGTTATGAATCTTAATGTAAACATCTGATATGCAGTATATGTGACATACAACCCCTGTGAAAGGGTCGTTCAACCCCTAAAGGCATCACGACCCTCAAGTTGAGAACTGCTACTCTAGTGGTTCCACCGGGATGCATGTTTCAAAGGGCTAGAATATGTCAAAAATTATGTTATAGAAAAGGCAGAATACTGTGTTTGCTATAATGTTTTGGTCTGACTTCATTATCATAGTTCATAGTGCAGGCCTGAGGCCCCTCTGTGAGTTTAGATGGGCAACCCAACTGTGGTGCCCCATGGGAGTGGACATGACTAGGCAGATCTTTATTTCTCAAGATCAGATGTCATTTGAAGAGTAAGTAACACCTCAAGCCAGAGTATGGATGGCACTGTATTAATTTATTAGGGCGTACCTAATTTCTTCTAAATGTTCTTTCTCAGGGCAAAGGACATTGTACAACTTTGTGCTAACTTACTCTAAACTCAGCAGATTCTAAAGTGGCTTGACATCTTTTTATAGTCTGCTGGGGGGTAATGAAACCATTACACTCATCTAATGTTGGTCTTTGTTGTAACATTTTGATAAATAAGGCCCTGCTCTGAAAGTGTTATGTTCTTTTGATATTCTTCGCTTATTTCTTTTCCAAGGGTCTCTCAAATAGGTTGGCTACAAATATTTCTGCTAATGAGATGACATGGAAATGGCAACATTATGGTTCTAGGCAATATAGTCAATTTCATTGTATGTTTGAGCCCTACTTTTGCTGAAATAGTAAATCTCATAACAGCCTTGGGTGACAAATATAAGGGGAAGCTTCTTTTAAAAAATATAATTAACTTATTTGAACGTACCCACTAGCTATCTTAACATTGTAATTCTAACTTAGTCTTGGGCTACTTTAAGTACATAAACTAATTTCAAACTGTTACAGGGGCTTTCATGACCTCAGAGGACTAATAAACTAAAAGAAACCACAGCCTCTCCAGTTTGAAGAAAACATGACCATGACAGTATGATTAAATCCTCCCTCTGTGTCTCTGTAATTTGGTTACAAATGAACCTGAATGTTCAGTGCCTAGAATGAGTACTAACAAACGGTTTCATGGAATCAAATTGTTAACCATTTGTTCTAATGGCATAATTGTGTTTTGTTGTTTCTTTAACAATTCATTTTGAACTATTCAGCACCTGATGAGTTCATAAATTTTACTTAGATTGGCTTTGAGAGTGGACAAGTTGTTTCCTAAGACAGGACTATGTGTATGTTCAGAGGAACATATACAATTAGACTAATGCCTGAGAATGTTGGTTACCTCTTCACCAAGGTGCTTTGGAAGAGAACAGAACTTGCAGATTGTCTGTATTCTCAATTTATCCAACTGCTCCTTCCTGGTAGAACCTAACTTGCTTCTCTACCATCTGCAGTTCCTGAAGCTAACTCTGGGACCAAAATGTCAAATCTCACTAAAATTGAGTATGTATGTTACCCATTGGCAGTTACGCTTGGAGACTAACTGTCAGGGAAGACATATACCTTCAATAGAGAACTGGCTATCACACAACCAGACATTATGAGCGGAAGGAGCATGTGACATGAGTGAGCTGATATGCATCCATGGAATGTGGCATGAAGGTTACAGCATCCTCTAGGGACTGCTGGCAGCCTTGTACTTGTTTTGAGCATATGGAGAGAGACATTCTAGCACTCCTAAGTTCATGCCAGCCAGACTCTCACTTCTTTAAATCCCTCAGGACATTCAGATCAAGCGAACCCTGGGAAATTCTGTGACTCCAGTCATTGCATCCATCTTATATCCTTCTCTTATGTTAGTGCAATAGTTAAGACTTCAAGTGCTGTGTGGAGTAGTCCTGAACTTAGAGGAACTGCTTTGAGATTTTCTCTGTCTTAACATAATGCTGACTATAGGTTTGCTGTATATAGCTTTTGGTATTGAGATATGATCCTTCTCTTCCTAGTCTTTTTGGAGTTTTACCAGGAAGAGATATTGAATTTTGTCCACAGCCTTTTCCATACCTACTTAGATGATGCTATGGTTTCTGTGCTTGAGTCTATTCATGTGACTTTGCCATCTTTACTGACTTTCATATGCTGAACCATTCCCACATTTTTGGAACAATGATAACTGGATCATAGTTAATGATCCTTTTGATATGGTCTTGAATTTCATTTTAATATGATATAGTCATATTTTTTGTGTGTATGATCATTGGCAATATAGTCTGTAACTTTCTTGGTTATCTGTCTGATTTTTGATATCATGTAATACTAGCTCCATAAAAAATTTTGGTAACGTTTCTTCATTTTCTACTTTATGAAATGATGCTAAAAGGATTAGTGTCACATCTTTAAAGCTCTAGTAGAATTCTGCAGTGGATTCATCTGCACATGATGTTCTTAGTTAAAAGATTTTTTTAACAGGCCAGGTGGTGGTGGCAGTGTGCACGCATTTTGTCCCTGCCACTCGGGAGGCAGAGGCAGGAAGATCTCTGTGAGTTCAAGGCCAGCCTGATCTACAAGAGTTCCAGGACAGTCTCCAAAGCTACACAGAAAAACCCTGTCTCAAAAAACACACACAAAAATAATAATAATAATAATAATTATTATTATTATTGAAATTTCATTGCTTGTTATAGCTCTGTTGAAGTTATTTATTTCATCTTGGTTTAATTTCAACATGTCATGTGCATCTATTCACATCTTTAGATTTTCTAATTTAGTGAAATATAACATTTTAAAGTGTGCTCTTATAATTTCTGAATTTCATTAGTTGTAATGATCCTCTTTTCATCTATAATTTTAATCTTCTCTTTTTTATTAGTTAGTTTGCCTAAGGGCTTTTTGATCTTGTTTAACTTTTCAAAGAATCAATTATGTTTCATTGATTTTCTTTAAGATTTCTTGTATCTCATTAATTTCTTCTCTGTTCTTTAAAAAAGTTTTTATCTGTACATGATTTTCTGCCATGTCTGTATGATTGAACCTCTCAGACAGATACCCGGAACTGGAGGTACAGACAGTTGTTGGCTGCCACGTGGGTCCTGGGAACTGAACCTGAATTCAGTAGAGCAGCCAGTGCACTTACCACTGAGCCATCTCGCCAGCCCCGCCTGCCCTGGACTAATTCCTTTCCTCTACTGCTTCTGGGTTTTGTCTGCTTTTGTTTTCCCAAGATTTTAAGTTATTTAATTGTTTTAATGTAGAAACTTATTGTAAACTTCCCTATAGGACAATTTCATTGTTTCCCATAGGCATGGCTATGCTGTATTTCATTTTCATTTAATTCTAGGAATTTTCTCACTGATTTTGTCAATGACCCACTCATCATTCAATACTGTATAATTTGATCTCTATAAGTTTGTATACTTTCTGTAGTTTCATTTTTGTTGTTTTGTTATGCTCAGATATGATACAAGAAATTATTTCAATTTTCCTATATTTGTTAAGACTTGCTGTATGACCTGACATCTAATCTATTTTAGAGAAAACTCCATGAGCTGATTGAAGAATGTACCCTCTGTACTAGGTAGATAGAATGTTCTGCAGTTGTCATTTAGGTTTTTTTGATCTATGGTATCATTTAACCCCAATGTTTCTCAGTTTATTTTTTATCATGTTGGCCTCTATTTGTGATGGTGGGATTCAACGTCACTCACTATTATTGTAGTGGCATTGATCAGTGACTTTGCATCTAGTAGTATTTGTTTTATGTAACTGGGTGAGCCTGTGTTCATTGCACATATGCTTAGAATTATTTCAAGTTGACCAACCCAGAACAAGCAGCGTGCATTCTTAACCCAGCCCCATGCTCAAGCTTGCAATACTTCCAACACTGATTAATACACATCATTTTATAAGTTCCTGTAGTACTTAACAGGATTAAACTGCAGGAGTATTTAAATTGATAACAGATATTGTCACACTAACCTGTATAGAGCACACATACATTTGACTGCTGCCTTCCTTGTACAGGAAGGCCCCACATCCTCACAAAATACAGTGTTCTCAGATGTTCTGGGCTTTGCTAATATAGCTGCACTTTTAGTTTTGTCTGGTTTTCAAGTTTGTTATTTGTGTAAATGTGAGGCTGGATTCTGCTTTCCTGTGTTTAAGGCCACTTTTCTAAATCCCTAGAAGGCACGTGAATATAAGCACCATGTTAATATAAGACAAATGTCTGAGCTGAGCGAAAAGGTGAGATACTCCATGTTTAGAAACCCAAAGACTTTCAATAATTCCAAATGCCTCTTTTTCTTGGGCCCTGACAGAGAGAGCTGTGAGCTTTCTGTCCCTTAGTGATTGTTGGAGTTGTGATGTTTCCCAGACCCATCCAGAGATTCTTGGTTGGGAAAGAACCCTGATACGCATGATTATGTAACTCCCCATGATGAGATCTACCCTTTGATTAGGAACCTCTCAAAAAGAAAAATGCCCCTTGTGTAAGGTTGTCATCATTCTACAACTCTCTCTGCCACCAGATCTGAAGTGAATGACTGACCTTTGGGTTTGGGGTACTTCTGCAGTCCTTCCTTTCCATTGTCCTTCTACTGTTTCCTTTACCCACCTCCCCAGCTAATAGTTTAGTTTATAGATTCCTGGGATACACGGCAGTCTAGTCTTTCATAGTGGCACAATATAATAAACAACAGAGGATGGAAGCAAAATTCTGAAGGCAAGAAGAAACAAATTGACGTGGTTGAAGCAGCCCCTGTACTCAAACCAGAAAACTGGCTGGGTACTTAATCTGCCCATGGGCTTGTTTGTCAGTCAGTGTTCAGAGAATGGATGTCTGAAATCAAACTGTCCTAAAGGTCAAGAGAAAGAATGAGCTCTATGCACATTTTACAAATAAAGTCATGTTCATAGGTATTGGGGGAGCTAAGGATTATACAAATGAGGGGAAGCAGCTACTTAGTTCACTCCAGTGAACAAACTAAGAATTGGATCCTGGTTCTTTCCCATTTCAAGTCTGATGTACTTTGGATCCCTGATGCTCTACACTGCTTAGATGGTATTAAAGACCACATCCTGGTTTCTGCTTATTTGAATTTCATATTATTCTCGTGCTTGTACTTTTTGCCAGGGAACAGTCTGGGCATCTAGGAGAAACCACCAAATTCTATTAAATTCTTCCTTGCTTATAAGGATATGTCCTTTTTCTGCTTTTTTAATTTTTTTATTTTTAAATTTAAATTAGAAACAGGTTGCTTCACATGTCAATCCCAGGTCCCTCTCCCTTTCCCTCCCCTCCTCCCATGCCCTCCCATCAACTCCCCCAATATCCCCTCATTTCCCAGGGAGGGTGAGGCCCTCCATGGGGTGTCCATAGTCTGTCATTTCATCAATGGCAAGGCCTAGATCCTACCCCAGGAGTCCAGGCTGAGAGTGCATCTCTCATTGTGGGATGGGCACCCAAAGTCCGTTTGTATGAAAGGGATAAATATTGATCTACTACCCAAGGCCCAATAGATTGCCTAGGCCTCCTCACTGATGCCCACATTCAGGGGGTCTTGGTGAGTCCCATGCTGGATTCCAAGCCATCAGTCTGGGATTTGAGAGGTAACCCTTGTCAGGTCAGCTGTTTCTGAGGGTTAAACCAGCCCAGTCTTAACCCCTTTGCTCATCAGTCCTCCCTCTCTGTCACTGGGTTCCTTGAGTTCAGCTCAGTAGTATTTAGCTGTAGGAGTCTGCTTCTGCTTCCATCAGCCATTGAATGAAGGTTTTGTTTCCCAGACTCTCTGGCAGTAAGATTGTAGGCTGGCACTCCCCAGATCTATGTCTAAAATCCCTAAATGAGAGAGTACACATGATGTTTTTCTTTTTTGTGACTAGGTTACCTCACTCAGGATGGTTTCTTCTAGTGCCATCCATTTGCCTGCAAATTTCAGGATTATCTTGTTTTTTTTCTGCTGAATGGTACTCCATTGTGTAAATGTACCATATTTTCTCCATCCACTCTTCAGTTGAGGCACATCTGGGTTGCTTCCAGGTTCTGGCTATTACAAATAATGCTGCTATGAACATAGTGGAACAGATGTCCTGCCTAATTTCTAAATAGCAAATCAGCTATATGGTTGGAATTCACTGAATCATCAAAGCTTACAGCTAATATTTGGTGCTGTTTAACTATTTAACGAATGTCAGGCTGGTACTAATCACTTCCCATGCAGTATCTTGGTTCATCCTAGGAGAGGGTGGCTGTTATCACCTCTCCTTTACAGAAAAAAGTGAGGTTCTGAGAGGCTGATGAATTCATTTCAAGTCCCAGAAGTGGTGATTGGTGTCATTGAAATTTGAACCCATGCAGTTTGACTCTTAATATGCGCTCTTGAAGCTGTGGTTAGTGACAGTACCACTATACTACCAGCACTGAGTGAACCCCTGCCATCAAGTCAGTACTCTGCTGCTAAGCCAGTCTGGTCTGAGAGCAGTAAGACTTGACAAACAAAAATTTGTTAATCATAAAATTAACCATGAGTTTCTAATAGGAATAGAGTGGGCTTTCAAACAGTGTTATGTTTTCCTTCATTTCATTTTTAGAGTAACTGTTGAAAGCTATTTAGAACCACTGTACTTGAGATGAGATTATTAGGAAACGATCCAATCAGGATATCTCCTTTCTGTTACCCCCTGTTCTGGGGTTTCCTTGTGCATTCATTGCTCAGAATGGTTGCTTTGAATTTGTCAGCGCATTATAATGCACATTTTCTCTTTAAAATACGCATATTTTCTCCCACTACGATGGCAAATTTTGTTTTAGCTATTTATTCTTCACTGTAAAACTAATTCCCTTCAACAGGGTAACATAATAAAGGTTCATGCAACTGCAAGGAAAGATTTAGTGAAAACCAGCCAGCCCCATAATACTTTCTCTCTGAAAGGAGAATGATAAATCATTAATATGACCCCTACATTCTAAACAAAACTTATTCTTTAGAATATATTAACTTGTCCATTTTAGAAGAATGGCTTGGTAACAGTGTTTTAACTACCTAAAATGATAACCACCAGTCTGCCAGTCTGTCATCTGCAGTTAAATGCTGAACTGAACTACAATTGTTCATTGTAGTCTCTCCTGTAATGAAATTCATTAATGATGGCATATTTAGATGGTGGAAAAGGTCATCTTCTTTTGTATATTGTCCTCCTTTAATTAAGTTGGGGGTCTCTGAAAGCAATTTAAGCCTGAAAGTCTTGATGGATTTATCATTTTCCTCTTGGAGTAAACTAAATGTCACTTGTATGTAAAGGATCAAGCCAGCTTCTTCAACTCTGGAGCAGGTAATCTTTGAAAGTCATGCATTTGAGAAGTTCTTGGAAAAGCTTGTCGGAGTTCAGTCTTGCAGCTTAATTGCTTGAGGATGAACAAGATTAGGAAACAAAAGCAAGGGTTCTGGCAAGAAGGGAAGATTGGCCCTCTTGCTCATTTGCTGAGTTACTTCCCCTCTGTGTTCAATACCAACGGGTCACCAAGACGACAGGAGGCAGGATGCACTGGGTGGAGTTGCGTTTGCAACTGGGAACTGGTGTGTTTAGGCTTTTGAAAGCCTTAGCAGGGATGATGCTAACAGTTATATATAAAGTTTTGTTTGATTATTTGGACGAACATTTGTGCACAAAAGTGAACTTTTGATGATTCTTACTAACTGTTATTTTATAGATTCTTTAAATTTGAAAGGAGCAAATGTCTTGCACTTCATTCTCACATCCAGTCCACAGTCCACAGAATGAATTTAATGAACTTCCCAAACACTTGGCAGTAAGGCAGTGCTGAAATGACTTGTTCAAGGACAATGGGAGATAAAGGAATTGGGAGTGTCCTATGCTAACTATTATTTGGTTATTCTCTTCTTCATTTGCATTTTCATTGACAGAGGTGATTTTTTTCGCTCTAAAGTAGAAAAAAGTGATTCTGAAAACCTTTATCCAAATAAAGCCAGCTTTTGCGATTTTTGCTGTCAACAGATCTATTCCACTATTCTTGATTTCAGGTAAGATCAATTGCTAGCGGTTCAATTCTAAACATAACTATCGCCACTGTTGAGTCTCACAAAGACTACCAGTAATAATCAACTCACATGATTCTCCTCTCAACTCTTATGTAATTTGGGGATGGAAGGGAAAGTGAGGCAGCAATGAGATGATGGGGAAGCTTTATAGAATCCTTCTTGCTACGCTCCTGGAAGAATTGCAAGGCCCAAATTGGTTTCAGTTCTCTTCCAAATCTACAGCATTTCATAACCTCGTACCCACTGAGCATGCTTTTTCTGGGGAAAGACTCATTACTCATGGTGACTCTGAATGTTTTCCAGAAGCTCTTCTGCTGTCTCCATTGATTTAACCTTGTGGGTAGAAATTTTCATCCAGGGATGTTGGTGAGCCCAGTAAGCAGCTGCACCCCTGTACAATGTGTAGATGTGTGTGTATGTATCTGCACACATAGATGTAGCCACTTTATATTTTGAGGCATGGTTTCTCACTGAACCTGGAACTCATCCTGTGTCTACTTCCCCTGTACTGGAATCAGAGGAGCATGCTCATATACCTGCTGTGTGTGTATGTGTGTGTGTGTGTGTCCCGCACATGCGCGCACACATGCTCACAAGTGCACACACTGGGGATTGAATTCCATTCCTCATTCTTACATGGCAAGCACTTTACTGACAGTTCCATTTCCCCAGCCCCACTACAAAGATTCTTAAAAGATATTAGATCTTAGCAAGGCCCTTTAGATCTTCACCATGACTGTTGGAAATTGAGGGAAACCGAAGAATGACAATGGCACCAGCAAGTCTTTAAGACAGTCGGATGATACAGATTCTGTACAGAGTACCAACAACTAGACTTTCAATAACTTCTCATCAAATTCAGTAGAGACCAGAGCATAACAAAATAAGTATTTCCTTATCAGAAGATGAAGATTTAGACACAAATCTCTGAGGGAGTCTATAAGGACATCTCTACAGAAATTTAACTAGAATGAATGGCACAATTCCATAAGCTAGGAACGGAATTAAAAAAATATCAGTGTACATAACTGTTTCTGACTACAGGCACAGTGTGACCAAGATACAATTTCTCTGACATGATAGACCATTTCTCTTCTTAACCTTGAGCTCAAATAAACCCTTCCTTAAGTTGCTGTGGTTGAGTATTTTGACAAAACAGAAAGAAAAACAGCTGATAGGGAGTTCTCTCCTTTTGCCCCAACTATGCACATGTACATTTCCCAGACCCTAATATTTTAATAGTCGTAATATAGTTTTATTTAGCTCCACCATCAGTGTTTGTATATTGTAAGTCTGGTTGGTTTTTGAGTGTGTATGACTTGAATTTGCCTTTTGAAAGGTTTTAAGATTTCTTGAAAGTTCTTAAAGCTATGTCTTTGTAGGAGTCTATTTCTTGCTTTGTTCTGAGAGTTTTGTGAGCTATTAAGTCTGAAAGCTCACATAATTTTTCTTAAATCATTAATTTTTCCTCATTCATTTTCTTTATTCTTTTTTCTGCATTTCTATGTAGGTACTGACCTTCCTAGATTACTTAATACAGTATAGTTTTGAGACAGGGCTGGCCTTGAAGTCACAGAGACCTGCCTGCCTTTGCTTCCTGATTAATACAAAGGCCTATAATATAGTGTGCAATTTAATATGTTTCTATATAAAAGCAAACATAAATACATAGTTATATTCTATATAACCATTGGCTCTGTTTTCTTTCTATTGCTTTTTCACTGCTTCCTAGGAGTTAGATTCAACAGACCCTTCCAAGCTTTCTGTTGAGAGTTTCGATTCTGCCATGTTTTTAATCTCCGAGAGTTCTTTTATGTTTCTTGAATGTGGCTTTTGAAGTAACATTCCAAACTTGTTTCTGGGACTTCATATCACTGTTCATCTCTTTAAGGACATTAATAATAACTTTATTTTGAAGTTTTCTCTCCCAACATAGTTTACTTTTCCTCCAAACTGTTTCTTCATTTATTTTCTGTTTGTAGTTTGCCTGGTTGATCTCTATCTTGCATGTTAGAGTCTTGTCTGCCTTGGGTGTCTGATCATGTCTATTTGTGGGAGAACTTAAAAAGTTGATGGGAAGTTCTGAGTAAGTGCCAGGGCAGTGATCTCCCTGAGTCATGAGCTTAGGAAACCAAGGTATCAGGATGGTTATGTTTTTATTCATTGGACCCATCACAGTCCTCAGAGATGGCTTTTCTATCTTTCCAGTTCTTTTACCAGGAAAGAAAGATTCTGGATGAAACCCTTTTGAAAGCTAAGTGAACAGACAGGACTCAGAGTGAGTATCCACCTCCAGTGTCTCCGTGATCACCTCCAGTGTCTCCATCATCATCTCTCTAGTATTTCTATCATCTCCTTCCACTGGATCCTGTGGTGGACACATGTGCCTAACTCAGTTTGTGCCATCCAGCCCAGTGGATTTTGTCTTACTTTCTCTGGAAAGTAAGTATCATCCGTTTGCTAGGGTTGAGAGACATCGCCAGGAGCAAGAGGTGAGGAAGAACTCCAGGGTAGCAGTGTTTCTCCCCGGTCCTGATCCTCCCTGTTTTCAAGCTGTTCATTCCCATGTACAGCTCTGTCTGATGCTGCCCCTGTCTGCATGCTTGATGATCCTTTCATAAAAAAATGAGGCAACTTTAAGTTTGGCCTTCTTCAACTTGCTTGATCACTTTTCTGGTCATGTTTTTTTGGGGGCTTCCAAGATTGTGTCTCCTTTATTCTCCGTATATTTATGGGTTCATAAATTACAAAATAGTTATTAATCCAGAACTTTGTTTTATTTTTTGACACAAGGTTTCTCTGTGTAGCAGCCCTGTCCGTCCTGGAATTTGTTTTGTAGAACATCCTGGTCTCAAACTCACAGAGATCTGCCTGCCTCTGCCTTCTAAGATCTGGGGCCAAAGACATGTGCTACCATCTCCTGGCCCAGAACTTTAATCTAGAAGTCAAATCTCACAGACCTCACCCTTAGGGAAGACGCTTCCAAAGACTAAGAGAACTGACTTCTAGTGAATCTTGGATAAAAGAGTTACTAAAGGATGTGTTTCCAAGATTTTAGAAAAAAATGGTCCTTGAAGGAAGGAATATAACAACAAAATATCAGTAGGTGCAGGAGCCTGGTGAAGCCAGTGTGGAGCCTCTCGTGGAGATCTCCCTTCAGTGAGAGCACACCTCTAGTGGAATTCTCCCCTACAGTGTGAACAGCACCTCTAGTGGAATTCTCCCCTACAGTGTGAACACACCTCTAGTGGAATTCTCCCCTACAGTGTGAACACACCTCTAGTGGAAATCTCCCCTCAGTGAGAGCACACCTCTAGTGGAGCTCTCCCCTTCAGTGTGAACACACCTCTAGTGGAGCTCTCCTCCCCTTCTAGAAGATTCGGATGATGCTCAGTATGGACACATCAGAAGTGTAGAAGGCAGCCATGACAAAATGCATGACATAGACCCATTGCCTTGCTCTTCAGTGAGACTACAGGTGAGGAGCCAGTGTCCCTCGGAAACATCCCATGCCCCAAGAGAATCATTCTAAGTCATGAAGATAAATATTCAGATATCTAATATGAACCTGTTGTAAGTGATCAAACAAATACAGCATCCACTAACAAAATAAAATGGTTAAGTGGGTAATTTAAATTTAATTTTAAAAAATAAACTTTTGGGATCTGGGAAGGAATTTATAGGGGCTTCTAGATGTTTAAAACTCAAGATAGCTCACCTAATCCCTCTGTTCTTCTCGTCTGCCTGCTGTCTCTTAGAAAGCATTTTTATTGTCCATCCCTTGAACTGTAAATAAGGCTCAAGATAATTCCCTTTAGCCCCTTGAAATATAACTTTATAAGATGTGGATTCATAAATACAATTCCATTTGTTTGAAATACTCCAAATCATAAAAATATTTTAATTTTAATCCTAGAGCCATTTCCACATGACCATTTTTAATGTCCTAGGTGTTGGTTCCTAGAATGGCATCCATTAGATAGTTGAGACCATTCATCTTTTCTGACATAACATCCAAGATGCAGATTATTAATTGCCCAGTGTGCACACATGCATTTTTAACTTCTGTGCCCCTCATTCCAAAGGCAGAATCACATATGAAAGCCTATTTTCGCAGGTAAACTGTCTCACAAATTTCAAGTATAAGCCTGGACCTGTGAAAAGCTTGCCCTGTGGGAGAGTAATAGCAGCTTCTTGTACAGTACTTGAGCATCATGCCATGTGCAATTTGAAGCACTTGGGCAATACAACTCAAAGTCGCTCGAAGTGACTCACAACTGCCTTGCGAGATGGTAGTTACTGTTTCCATCTTAAATATGAAGAAAACAAGGGACCAAGTAATATCTTGTAGGTTCACAGACAGTAAGTGACAGGCTACAAGTTGAACCCAATCCACCTGACTCCGGAGTCAATGGCTTCTCTCTTACCTCTGAAAAAAACATAGTCCTGTTCTTTGAATAGCTTTTTATTTCTTCCCTATGAATAATGCTATTACTTAATTTTGTTGACAAATGAAAACATTAAGCCGTTGTGTTCTTGTCTTAGTCACTGTTCTATTGCTGCGAAGTGACACAAGGCAACTTACTAAAGAAAGCACTTCGCTGGGGCTTGCTTACAGTTTCAGAGGATGAGTACGGACATCATGGTGGGGATCATGTCAGCAGGTAGCAGACACAGTGCTGGAGCAGTAGCTGAGAGCCTACATCTGATACACAAGCCCGAGGCAGAGAAAGGTGCACCCCTTTCTAAAAATGTTCTCATTTATTTATTATTTCTCAGCTCTGATACTCAAACACAGAGCCTTTAAAATGCTGGGCAAGCATTCTGCTGCTGAATTATACATCCAACAACAACCTTTGTATTAAAAAGAAAACCCCCAGATGGTTCCAGAGTACAGCTAAAGTTGTAATTCACTGCCCTTGATTAATAAAGTCTCTTGCAATTGTGGAGACTACATTTCTTCCTCCTGGTGACCTTGGATACTTAGCAAATCTTCAAGAAACAGTGTCATTCAACATTATGAAAATGGTGTTGGACTCTTTGCACTGAGAGTTGGTATTAGTGACTGTACTGTGACTTAGCCACTCAATGGCACTGTGTCTGCAGTACACACGCACACTCACACACACACCACCACCAAATCAAATTTCATAGTCCTCCACTTTTTCCTGGAGCCTGAGAGAGAACTTAAAACCTTAGATGCCAAGTGTTTAAGAGGACATTCTAGAATGGAAGTGCTCTCGAAGCAGCTCATGACGGCAGCCCAGCAGCCACACTGCCCCTTCCCATAGCTGGCAGCTCGAAGTGCCGATGGCGTGGTGATCTGCAGGAGAGCAGAGTACTGCCTACCTGCTCTTCTCCTACCTCTGACACAGTGGGTGTCAACACAGGCTAAGCTGCAGAGGGCCCAGAGTACCGCATGGAGACTTGTCCTGCTTTTCTAATGAGGCCTTTAGCCTCAACCCAGACAGGAGTCCATGGAGCTGATCTGGGACAAACTCAGGCAGCAGGCTCTAGGCTGTGTCGTAATCTGTTTACCTCTGTACACAGGCCTAGATTTCTATTGGTCAAGCCCTCCTCTAACCCCATCTCCTTCTCTTGCCTCTCATGACAGTGAACTTGCAGCCTCTCCCCTCTGATTTGTAAAATGTTCTGCTCTCATCCCCGAAAAGCCTCTTTATAACCAATTCAGATTTTTTTATTCTCTTTGGATTGGTTCTATGAACCCAGGGCACATCTGGGAAGCTGATTCATCTCCACAGCTGTCTCTTGCAGGGGAGGGGGGCAGAATCTCAGCTCAGTCCTCTTTCTACTAATCAAAGAATTGCAGCCTAGGAAAGCAGCCAGACTGGGTGTACCAACAAAAATATGCCATTCTTTAGTCTTCTTCTCAGCATGCATTTACTGACCACAGAGCACAAGTGGGCTGTCTTGCTCTTAAAGCCTCAGCTTCTATTGTATACATCAGAGACACAGACAAGGTGATTATGCTACAGCATGCTTTGGTGTGACTGTGTCACCACCTATCCCCAGGGGCCCACACATACAGGACATCCTGCCAGGTTCAAATGTTAAATTCTCACTCTAAGGCAATAGTATTAGGAAGTAGAGCCTTTGGGGGATGAGTGGGTTATGGGAACAGAGCCCTTATGGACGGGATTAAAATCCTTATGAAAGGTCTCCAGAGAGACACTTTATTTCTTATGACATGTGAGGACCAAGTGAGAGGATGACTACCTAAAGACTCAAACCCTCACTGAACAGCAGTCTTCGGAGCCATTGGAGGTAAACTTAGTCTTCTGTTTGCATAAAACATGACTGTGATATTTTGTTACAGCAGCCTGGTCAGCCTCGGACATGGCTTAGGGAGATAGAAGCAGGAACATTTGTTCTGGGTCTTGAGAAATGAGCCGGAATGTTAGACAGGTTGTTAAAATCATTGCAAACTGGGTGGCTTAATCATATATTGCCTGTCAATACTGGAAGCTGGCAGTCTGAGATGAAGGGTCAGTGGTGTTGATTCCCTGAGGGCTGTTAGGAAGGATTCGCTGCTCCCAGCTCTGGGGATGCTGGCAGTCTTCAGCATTCCTTGGTCTACAGAACCATCACCATGGTCTTTACCTTCATCTTCATCTTCATTCTCTCTCTCTCTGTTTGTGGCCAAATCTCCTTTTATGTAAAGACAGCATGCATGTTGGATTGAGGTGTCTACCCCACTTCATTGCAATTACAGCAACCCCACTTCCAAACAAGGTCACATTGAGATGTTGGGAGTCAAGTCTTCGGCATGTGAGTTAGGTATATGGACAAGGACACAATTCAATGCACAGCCCAATCACAGAAAGGTAGGAATTTGAATTCTGAGTGGAGAGGAGTGGGAAAGAACTCAGGAGAGTAGAATGCGAAAGGGCACATGGCTGGTGTGGGAATGGTGAGTGGACAGGTGGAGCGGGTGGACAGGAGACAAGGAAGTAGGCTCGAATCTGAAGTGTTCGGCATGAACATTTCTAGGGCAGAGTGAAGCTGGCCTGCTGGCATTTGCCAGATGGAATGGATGAGAAAGGACTGGGAAGTGTGAGAAGGTGATATGTCAAAATTCATGCTCAAGTCTGTCTGGGGTTAGAGGATGGTTTGGAGGTAGAGGGCTTTGGTGGTAGCTGGTGAGTTCACTCTGTGTCCTTAGGCAAGTTGTTCAACTCATGGAACTGAGTTTCTGCCTCTATAAATTGACTATGGGATTGCCTGGCCTGCTACACACTCTGTAGAAATGGTAGCATTTTCACTTTGACCTATTAGTCAGGAGTTTAGATTAAACAAACAAGCAAAAAAATGGCTTTACTCGAGTCATGGTGAGAGCTGTTGTCTAGTGCCTAGCTGGGAGTTGAAGTAAGTTAATGGAGCAAAGATGAGTGACAGGTGGAGCATCTGTTAAGGGCCTGTTCCCTCCAAATGTTCCCTTTAGGAGAAACACCTATTTCATGGGCCCAGGTCACGTGAATATGGCAGCTTGGATGGTGAGCTATGTAGGTTTTGTAAACAGAAGAGATTTGTAAGAAGCGACTGGCCTGGGCCTTGTCCCTCGCAGTGATGATTCAGATCTGTGGCAGGCACATGATTGCCCTGGGGGTGAGAGACAGCTGGTGCTGGGCAGTAACCAAGAGACACCGCTGGCCCCAGGGCAGAGCCCACAGACGACACCTCCTGCTGGAATGCTACATGGGTCACTGGAAGGACAAACCAGGAGCCTGGAATTGTTTTCTGTTCATTTTCAACCTGATGGTGAGCAGAGGCTTGTTGGGTTCCTACGTTTACAGACAGATAGATACACAGAAAAAGAAGGCAGAGCTAAACACTGCAAACGTAGTCTTGTTTTTACTTCTGAAGAAAATTATTGACACTTGTAAAAGTCATATAAAGATAATGTTTTTAATGCTGCTGGTGGTGGGGGTGCAGCTGGAGAGATGGCTCAGTAGTTAAGAGCATGCACTGTTCTTGCAGAAGACTCAACTTGACTTTCCAGCACCCACATCAGGCAGCTCACACCTGCCTGTAACTCCAGCTCCAGAAGATGTGACATGCCTCTGACCTTTCAGGCACATACACATACACAGATAAACATGCATTCACATGAATGAATTATAAGAAGAATATTTTAAGAATGCAAGAAGTTAATGGTAAAAATGAAAACATACACTGGACCAAAGTGAATGAATCAATCCTTGTAAGCCAAGGTACACATTTCTTGTGACTCTAATGTGTCAATTTTTTCCTACTGCCATTTATTTTATTTTTATTGAAAATATTTTTATACTCTATATTCTGATCATGGTTTCCCTTACCCCATCTCCTTCCAGATCCTTCCCACCTCCCTATCCATCCAACTCCACTTCTTCTTTCTCTTTCTTTAGAAAACAAACAAGCAAATAAAAACAAATCAGGATTTAAAAGAGCATGAGAATATGCACAAAGAGACACATGTGAACACAAAAATAAAGCCCATAAAAATACAAAATGGGTAGCTTGGTCCTCTTGTGGAATTCCTAACAGCAGGAACATGGGTTGTCTCTGACTCATTCACTGGCTTTTGGGACCCCACTTCTCATACTCAGTCAGTAGCCTTGCCAAGCCTTAATACATGGCATGGTGCTTAGTCTTACTATAATTTGACATACCATGTTTTAGTGATAGTCATGGAAGATCTGCACTTTCTGGATAGAGATGGAAGAAGAGAGGATTGGGGGATGGGGATGAGGAGGAGGGAAGCTGAAGCCAGGATGTAAAATAAATGAATGAATAAAAACAAAGCAAAACAAAAATACAAAATTGGAAACCATAATATTCAAACAAAAAACAGTACGGTAAAAAACAAACAAAACCAAAAACACCAGTCATGGGAGAAAAAAAACTCCATTGCATTCATTTAGTATTGGCTATCTACTGCTAGGTATGAGCCCACTTATAAGCGTGGTTTGTATGCCCACAAAACTCCGCTGGAGAGAACTAATTTTTCCTTTACAAGCAGTTGTCATCAGAGATAATTTCTTAGGATGGGAGGGGAGCCCATGTCCATTTCCCCCTCTCAGTGCTAAGACCCCATCTGGCCTAGAAGTCTTGTTTATACTGCCAGTCCCTGTGGGCTAATACTTGTGTCAGTCTTGCTGAATCTAGAAGACACTGCTTCCTTGGTGTCTTCCATCCCCTCTAGCTCTTACATCCCCTTCCATCCCCTCTAGCTCTTACAATCTTTCTGCCTCCTCTTCTGCAGGGTTTCCCCTACCCCACCTCCTGAGGGGAGGAGTGTGATGAAAATATCTCATTTAGGAGTGAGTATCTCAAGGTCTCTCACGTTCAGTTTTAAGCCTATGTATTAGGTCCCATCTACTGCAGGAGGATAATGGCTTTGTGAAACACTGATCTATGAGTATAGCAGATGTCATTAGGAGTCATTTAATTGCTGTTCAATTAGAACAGTAGTATTTGGTCTTCCCCTAGACCTACTGCCTGATTATCTAGTCTTGAGGTCTTGGCCACCGAACCTGCATCAGCCATAGGTTCCATCTAATGGAGTAGGCCTTAAATTCAATCAGATAGTGGTTGGCTACTCCCACAATTTTGTGCCCCTGTTGTACCAGTATATCATGCATGTAGTTCACCATTGTAGATCAAAGGGTTTGTAGCTGGATTGATGATCATCATTATCCAATGACAGTGTACCAAGTACCTTGCAGTTCTGTGAATACTAGTCAGCAGAAGTGAAGACTCTAATTAGGCCCTGCGTTTGCTTCTCTGTGCTCCGTGGGACATGTAAGAGCTGTCTTCAGCATTTGGGCCTTGCCATCAGTTTCTGGAAAGCAGTCAATAGCCTTGGCAATAGCCCAAGTTGTTTGGGGATTTCCATGGGGGCCCATTTTTCCAACAACTTAATTATATTTAACCCATTTCTAACACTAGAGGCTTCAATTGGTGGCAAAAGATGTTACTCTTTGAATGTATGAAGTGTAAAAACTGACCACATGACAACTCCATGGTGTGGTTGTAGGAAAGGGTTTTGTTGTAGATATGAGGGAGAAAACAGCTAGAGACATCTGGAAGAGTTCAGAGAAGAGAAAGAAAGTGGTGAAGAGAACACGGCCAACAAACGGGATCTGATTATGAGGGACATAGGAGTAGAGCAGAGAAGAAGAGAGAGGTGTGGAAAGAGAGATGGGGAGGGAGAAGAAGGCTAAGAAAGTATCAAGAGAGTGTATAGCTAAAATAGCAGGGTTATAAGAAAGAAATGAGAAGCTGGGAGGAGGAAAGCGCATGCGTTGGAGAAGTTTAGGGTAGGGAAAGATGTGAGAATAGCTAGAATGGCAGCATATGTACACTCTGAAATGTGTAACAGGTACTTGTGATACGTGACAGAGCCTGAAGACCAGCATGCACTTTGATATGCTAATAGGCACCACAGATAGCCATCTGTCCCTTCTTCCAGTGGTAAGGGAGATAGCTCCTTTGGTAGAGGGAGTCAGCTTCACAAGTTCCTAAGGAGTGCTAGCGTTGTCTAACATTTAGAATTTGGGAAAATCGAGGTTCCTTGGACTTGACACATAGCAGAGGAGGAGCAGGGGAAAAGAAGTAAGAAAATGAGAGATGAACAGAAACAGGAACAATGGGAGATAAAACTGTCTTAGGGTTTCTATTGCTGTGAAGAGACACCATGACCATGGCAATCCTTATGAAGGAAAACATTTAATTGGGTGGCTTACATTTTCAGATGATTAGTTCATTATCATCATGGTGCAACATGGTAGCATGCAGACAGACATGGTGCTGGAGACCTAGCTGAGAGTCCTACATCTTGACCTGCAGGCAACAGGAAGTGGTCTGAGACACTGAGCATGGCCTGAGCATATATGAGACCTCAAAACCTTCCCCCACAGTGACACACTTCCTCCAACAAGACCATAACTATCCAACCAAGCCACACCTTCTTATAGTGTCACTCCCTATGAGATTATGGGGACCAATTACATTCAAACTACCACTTTCCACTCCCTGGTCCTCATAAACTTGTAACAATATCACAATGCAAAATACATTTAGTCCAACTTCAAAAGTCCCCAACCACCACAAACTCCAAACACAATGTTGTGACATATATCAGAGGAGACCTAGATACTAAGAGAAGAGAAAAGATATATCAACGTTTTCCAAAAATACCTAACCTGAGAGAATGCAATTAAAGCACAATGATTACTGAGAGAGTGATTACCAGGACTGTTAAAAGTCCTTTCTGCCCATCAGTTACAGGCCAGTTAGGAGGTAACCCAATGGTCTCTTGTCACACAGAGAAATGTGGTTTGGGGGAAAGTTGTAAGACTCTCTCTGCTTCAATTTTGTCTTCCATGGACCAGGACTGGCCACACGTGCTGGCTACATACTCTGGCAGGGTAGGCTGTGTCATTTCCCACTCTGGCTCCATGTTCTATCTTCATGCTGCGAACTACAGCTCAGAATGATATTTTAAACTTCTGACAAGTCTTGTTCTGCCTTATTGGATGATGCACTCTCCTTTGTTTCAAGTTATCAAATATTTGTAAACCAGGAACTATTCACAAAGACCTGCATATCAATCTTCTTTTAAACAATGGCCAGAGCAAATACCCTCCAGCTGGCCCTGGTCTTGTCAGTCCACTACAGTGCCTGACACCCCCCCTCTGTCTCCCTGGTACTAGCTCACTGCATTCAGTTATGTTACTTCCGTGACCTCTTGTGTGTCGGTTTGAATAAGAATGGCCCCCATAGGTTCATATATTTGAATGATTAGTCATCAGAGAGTGGCAGTACTTGAGAAGGATTAGGAGGTATAGCCTTGTTGGAGGGAGCATGTCACTGAGGTCTCAAAAGCCCATGCCAAGCACATTGTCTCTCTTTCTTCCTGTTGCCTACAGATCCAGATAAAGAACTCTCACTCCATCTCCGTATGCTACCAGGCTTCTCACCATGAAAATAGACTAAACCTCTGAAACTGTAAGCGAGCCCCAATTAAACACTTTCCCTTATAAGAGTTGCTGTGGTCATGATTTCTCTTCACAGCCATAGAACATTGACAAAGGCACCTTGGTTATTCTGTATGACTTTCTTCTATCTCACCAACACATTCTCTTCAAATTGCTTTCTCATGGCTATTTCTCTATCTCCAAGTGAGAGGCTATGTCTTGTTCCCCTGGATTTCTAGCCCCAAGCATGATATCTGGCTCATAGCAGGCACTCAGGAAACTTTTGCTGGACTTGCATTCCCATGATATTGCCCACGAATGAAAGGAAGAAAGAGCCACCTAAAGAAGAGAATGTAGGTGCTGTAGACAGCGTCTACAATGGAGCAGCACAGAGCATGCAAACCCTGTCTTGCATTCTTCTTCCCCTAGGTAAACACCTTTCAGAGCTTTTTCCACCTATGGGAGAAGACAGCAAACAGTGACAGCAACTCCTGCAAGGAGCATCAGTGTTTCACCTGCTTCTTTTAAGAAGCCCGAATTTGGAAATCTCCAGACCAGAGTGATACAAGAAAAATTACAGAACCTGATAAATAACAGTGGGGTTGGCCCAAGCCCAATAAGAGGTCAACATGGTGTGTGTTCTGAAACAGAGAGCTGGTCATTTCTCCAGCAAGTGCTGCAGGAAGCCTCTGTTAAAAGAAACAGGCCTTAGAAGGTGCTGCAGAGCACAACCATCAGAGTCAGAAAGCTGGAATCAAATTCTGGTTACCTATTGATTAGAAGTATAAACCTGAGCAAGTCAATGGACCACTCTTGACCTGTTTCCTAGTTTATAAAATGAGTAAAATAACATCTACATCATAGAGATATTGCACAACATCAAATGAGAGAAGGCATACTAAATGTCTGGCACATATTTATGTCTCACACACACACACACAGAGACAGAGATAGAGACAGAGACAGAGAGAGACAGGGGTAGGGAGAGAGAGAGTCATCAGAACAAATGACCAAACTTTGCAGTTTTAGAGCCAGAAATTCAGCATCAAGAGATCTGCAAGGCTTACTCCTCCAGGACTCTGAGGTTGGAAATCTATTTTTCACCCCTTCCAGATTGAAAACTCCATACATTCCTGGAATTAAATCAGTCCAATTCCTCTTCCATGTTTTTGTGATTTGCTGCACATGTCTGCCTCTTCCAACACTTATTTACCATTGACTTGGGCCCATCTGGTTATCTAAGGTGATCTCATCTCAACAGCCCTAACTTGATTACTTAAGCATATAGCCTCTCTTTCCAAATAAGGCCACATTCCTAAACTTAAGGATATATACATAATTCATTTGGGGAGGACACTATTAACCTACCATAGCTCCTAAATCTGAGTGTTTCTTTTTCAACCAGAAATTTACATGCATTATTGATACTTTGACTAAACTAAGTCTTGAGAGATAGAGTCCTGGGTCCCAGGACCATGGTCATCTTTTCTAAATGACAAGACAGTACTGTAGCTGAGTAGGCTCCATGCATAGTGACCAAAGGACAAGGGCTGATGCACGCAACTCCTAGATTCTCTGATTCCTTCCTCAACCCTCTGCTTCCTTCTACAACACCTCTTCCTTCTATACAAAGGTCTATGGTAGGCATGCTGTGTTCCTCATGCCCTCCAAGAAAGGATTTTCCATCTCAGCCACTGGGAATATTGCTATCACATGATCTCCAGCTATCCACTTCTTCTCGTCAGTCTCAGCACTAGGAGCCCCCTTGCTCAAGATCTTTCTTGCCTCAAGAAAGGCCATGTCCAGTGACGGACAGAGACAGGAGTACAAAGGCCAGCTCACTCCAGTCTATCATGGCTATTTTATCTTGAGTTTCTTTGATTAGAACATAGTTTGTGGGACTTGCATTCAAACTTTATTTGTCTCTTAGCCCTTCTCCTTCCGTCCATGGGCATTGATCCCAGGGTAACTCCCAGTAAAGTTCCTGTACACTGAGCTACACATCAGGTGGCCAACCTACACCAGTGGCTGAAGGATCATGCTATTATACACTGGGTTGGAATTTTACTCCACTGAGTTTGTGCTGATGTCTACTGATCCCGTTTTCCTTAAGTGGCCATAGGTAGCATGATCTTAAGGTTTTAAAACATATTTTTAATTATTTTGGCTATCTGCCTAGGGTTTTGAAATTTTTTAACTTCCCTACAACTTGGAACAGACACGTGAATCTGGGAAAATTCTAAATATTTCAGATATTCTATAGGTATCTGAGAAAAGGAGCACTGGTTTGGCAGTATCCTGAAAACAGTATCCTGAAGCTCAAGTGCATGTATCTGTCTCTAAATGTTTGCACCATCTATGAGCAAGAAACCACTAGGGAACATAAGACAAAGGAGGCTCCTGTGCTGGCTGGGTTTGAGTCTGCCTCTACCACCTGCCGGCACTGGACTTGGTATACCAGTTTCCCCATCCATTAAGTGAGGCTCGTTGTTCTAGTCAACTTGCTGTTATTTCAATGAATACCTAAGGTAACCAACTAATGAAGAGGAAAGCTTTCTTTAGGCTCACGGCTTTGGAGGTTTCTGCTTAAACCATGGTGGGGAAAACATGCCAGAGCAAAGCTGTTGACTTTATGACCAAGATTCTGAAGAGACAGAAGAACAAGCTGGGGTCTCACCGCCCCTCTAAGGGCACATCCCCTCCTCTTAATCTTCCATTATGTCCTCATAGCATTGGATTGGGAGCCTACCCTTTAACACAAGGGTAGAGTTGTTTGTTTTATACTTTATTCTTTGGCTCTTTGGGGGCCTGATATCCAGCTCCCAAATAAGAGACACAGAGTCTTATTCTTACTTATGAATGCCCAGCCCTAGCTTGGCCTGTTTCTAGCCAGCTTTTCTTAAATTATCTTTCAATTTCTGGGCTTTTACCTTTCTCTATTTCTATCTTTTCTTTCCTTCTTATTTCATGCCTAGCTGGGTGGCTGTGTGGCTAGCCCCTTCTTTTTTCACTCCTTGATCTCCTTTCTTTCATACCTCAATCTTTTCCCCCAGATTTCTCCTCCTGCTTATTGTCTCTGCCTGCCAGTCCTGCCTATCCTTTCTCCTGCCTTGCTGATGGCCGTTCAGATCTTTATTAGACAGGTACAGTAACACAGCTTCACTGAGTTAAACAAATGTAACATAAAAGAATTCAACACATTTTTAATTGTTAAACAAATATTCCACAGCATACATATAACACATCTTCCATTAACATTCCATAACACAAGTGTCTTTCAGGAACATTCCAGATCTATACTGTAATAGCAACCATATCAGCCTCCTATGAAGGTCAAATGAGATTACTTCTGTTAAATATTTAAAATAGCACATAAAATAAATGTTCATTTCCTCCTCCTACCTAAGGGAATTACAGTAAGTAGCATTGAGCGAATACGTTTCTGATCCTTGGAGTCATAACTCACAGAAAATTCATGAAAACAGGTCTCAACTTCAAAATAGGATCCCAGACGCATTCCCAAATTAAGGAGATGGCTATTAGGCTTTCCAGTACTACAGTGACACCAGAGTCAGGCATCAGACCTAACTGGGCAGCAAAGCATCTCTGGGGCCGAGCATTTCCACCAGTGGGAATGGGTAGTACAGAGGCCCGAAAGGACGCAGCTGGGCTGTCTGGCAGAAGGGAAGCAAGCCAAGCAGTTAAGGGCTGAGGAGCAAAGCGATGAGAAGAGGTTTAGAAAGACTTGACAGGTCCTTGTGAAGAATTTGGATTTGGGTAAATTATGTGGGAAATTGTTGGGTTTTAAGCAAAGATTGGCATGGCCCTATTTCTGTATTAAAGGCAAATCCTAATTACTGTATTAGGAAGGAAACATGGTGGGCCAGGCAGAAGAGGTGGGGAGATCAGGATCAGGAAGCCACTGTGGTGTCCCAGGTTGATAAAATGCCAGCATGGTTCATTCACGGCCTGACTGTGAACCTGGTATGATGTACATTCTGAATAGGGCAAGATTTGGCCTTGTCTTGGGAGGAAGAGAACAGTCAGGCATGACTCTTGACTCTGAAGCTTTTCTGTCCCCAGCAATTGGAAAATAACTCTGTTAACTTAGACGTGGAAGAGGAAGTTAGAGAATGTGAGTCACTGTCATTGTGACCTGTTAAGTACTAGACAACTCACAAGCATGGAAATGTAGGTGACAGTGAGGTGGGCATCCACAACGCTGATCTTCTGGGGCTAGGATACAGCTTGAGAGTCATCCACCAATGGACATATTTGCATCAGAGGCCCTGGGTGAGGCTCTGAAAGAGTGGTCAGAAAAGGAAGCCCGAGACTAAGGGAAGAGCTTTAGCTACTCTAGTGCCAAGGGTCAGGAAGAGAGGGCATCCAGACTCGAGGAGACAGCTGCTGGTGGAAGGGAGGGAAAACAGGCTTGAGAAGTCAAGCTGAAGGCAGTGAGCAGAGCCTTGACAGCTGAACAGTGACCCTCAGTGGTTCCAGGCCAGCCAAGGCTGGAAATTGATTAGAAAGGTACAGAATCATAAGTACTGAATTCGGGACTCAAGCATGAACCTCTTCAGAGGATAAAATACACAAACACAAACAAACAAACAAAAAACCCTACTCTAGTCACAGAATTGCCTACACAAATTTACACAGAAAATTAATGAGCAGAAACAAACAAACAAACCAATTCACTGGGTGAGTACACTGTTAGAGACTTGCAAATAGAGCTCACGGAAGTGACCCCCCCAACCTTCCACTATGATGGCTGTTTGGAGAAGAGGAATGCCCCCCATTTCACCGGACCAGGGAATGCTGAGCACCAAGCATGCCAGACATTCCTCTGGCTAAAAATGGGGGTACTATTCCAGGGTTAGCAACACTAGGCCATTAATTCTGAACCTTCTGAGAATTGAAGCCTATCCCCACCCCACCCCCACACCACCACCATATCCAAAATTTCCTCTAAAAAGCCCTAGCAGAATTCCATCCCCTTCGATTCTGAGGGAAAACGGTTAAAATTAGGATCAATCCCGAGAGATTGACAAACTAGATGCGGGGAAGGCTGTCCCCTGAAATAAGCTGTTTCCCACCGCGAGTGGGCGGGGCAGGAGCCTCTGGTCCCAACCCAGCAGAGGGACGGCCCCTTCCAAGTGTGTGCAAGAGGTCTGGTCCCCAGCTTTAAAATTCTGGACGCACCGCGTGCTGACCTCTCCTCTCCCCCCAGTGGTGGCTAGCCCTTCCCGAGTGTGCAGTTGTCTCCTCCCTGTCCAGCCCGGCGGCGGTCGTCCCGCGCCCAGCTGGGCTACAAGTGGCCGAGTACTGCAGCCTTGAGCAGCGCGCTCTGCACACGAGCCAGGTCTTGGCTTGCTGATCCGCGGGCTCTACGAAGCTGAGCAGCTAGCTGTTGCCTGTGGCATCTCCCGCTGGCCCCCAGCTCCCTGCCTAGCCCTCTCCCTTCCCTCGGAGCAGAGGGTCCTAGTGAGCCAGCAGCCAGCAGCCCTCTCAGGGTCTTCCTGCCCGAAGTGCAACTATGCTGCTAGGGGGAATCCTGCTGGTAGTGCAAGGTAAGAACTAACAGGAGACCCCCCCCCCAGGACGTACTGGAAACTCTCCCCTACTCGGGCTGGTAGGGTGGGGTTCCCGGTGTTGGCTCAGTCATCCTAGGGCTCTTCTGGACCCTTCGCAGTCACTAAGCTCCCTTCCCTGGTCAAGCCTGGGATGGGGGTGGGCGTGGAGTTTTACAGAGGAGGGTCCCTGGAGAGAGGTCATGCCTCCTTCTCACCCTCCTCACATGCCTCCCCAGCCTTCACCAGGTAGTCCCCAGGGCTGGCGCGATGCTGCCAGGCGGAAACCCAAACTGAAAGTCCCTTTGTGCCCGCAGCTTTGCAGCTTTCCAGTGCCCTGGACCTGCCCGCTGGCTCCTGTGCCTTTGAAGAGGGCACTTGTGGCTTTGATTCGGTGTCTGCATTTCTGCCTTGGATTCTAAATGAGGAAGGTAAGGGGGCTCGGGGGGGGAAAAGGCGGCTGAGGTGAACTTTCTTCATGGCTTGCCCCTTCACCCGCCCCCCCTCCCGGAAGTAAAGTTATCTTGGAGTTAGTTCTCTGTGGGGAAAAAAACCTGTGAGTCATGAAGGCTCCTTCCAAACCCTCCTGCAGCAAGGAGCGACCAGGAAAACTATGAGGAAGGGGACTGCTGCTGCATACCTGGCTCTGAGCAAGCACTCCTACCCCTCAGGACATCCTACTGAAAGGGACAAAGGGGAGGGGGGTCCTGCTAGTGATTGACACCCACTAGCCTGTGCCCCCTGCAGGCTACTAGCCTTTCTAGTCTTCAGCAAGCACGTGCCTGAGCTGAGAAAGTCGATGGGACCTTTCTTGGGAAGCTTTGCAGAAATGTTTCCACACTGTGCAAGGGTCATCAGTTCTAGGACCTCCCGCTTAAGTCCACCCCGCCGCAGTTTTGCCTCTTATTCATCCTTCACTGCCCAGTGTCACTGAACAAATGAGTTAACTCCAACAAGGAGTATCTGGAGTCACAGGGCTGGGGCCAGTTGGTCATAATCTCAGTACTCCGCACTGCTTGGGTTTCTGGAACAAAATTCAAATGAAAAGAAGTCTGATGCAGATGTGTCTGCTTACCCTTTGCTTACAGTAAAAACAACATGTCGATAGCGGGCGTTGGTGTCCCTCCTCCTTTCCTTTCTCTGTTCTTGTCACCATCATTTTGAAGGTTGATACTCTAGACCCTTTATTTGTGCTTGGAGTAGACTCTTAGAAAAGACATGCTGCCACAAGGGATGCCAGATGACCTTCCTCCCAACTCAGTTGTCCTCAAGTTCAAGTCATCCAGCCTGGCTCCCTGGAACAGCACCCTTGCTTAGGGTGTAGGAACTGTTGCCACAGCTCTCCCTGCCAATGAGGCTTTGGGAGCCTTGCCTACATAAGTTTCCCAGACCCAGACAGGTGGCTGATAATAACACTGGCATGAGAATCTGAGCCTTCAAATAGTCCCATGGTTGACTCAGTGAAGTGATCAGCTAGGGAAAGAAACCAGACAGTAATTGTCTTTGTGTCTTACACTTGCCAGGTCTTCCGTGCAGTTTGCTTAGGTGTACATGAAAGATCAACTTTCTGAAGAGGTTTTTGCCGTGCTGGTGGTTTTAGGAAAGACTTGAAGTTCATCCACCCCGTTCTATTCTCTGCTCTGGTTGTGTCTGAAAGATGGCTTTACCTATGTTATGGCAGTAAGTTTGGGAGCATTGTTCTTTAGTTTGCAAGGCTCCTCAAAGTTTCTTTAAGAAGGCACCAGGATGATCTAACCAGCATGTTCCAATAGTTTCCTTTCCCTTCTTGAGAGGCTGATTCAGCGGTCTGGATTGAGGCCTGAGAATTTCTCACAAGTTCCAAGGTATTGGGACTGCTGCTGCTTCTACTGATCTTGCTTTGAAAATCCCTGACTACCACTGTGTGTCCACACATGCATACTCACACACACACACACACACACACACACACACACACACACACACACCTATACCTATGCTGTTAGCCCTAAGTAAGACCAGGATCAAAATAAACCACTCACACAGACCTGAGAGTGAACAGCTCCCTGAATCTTGTGTCCTAAGTTCACTTGTGTTAGGCTGCTGCAAACCTAGGAAAAAAGAAATGAATATCTTTCTCACTGCCAGGAGTCTGAGTCCTTAAGTGCTCTCTATGGCCTATTGTCAGATGAAAACTGCCTCCCATCCAGAATCCTGGGTGAGCCTGCTGAGCACAGGACCCTCCCAGGTTGGCAGGAAGGGCTTGCATGGAGCTGGCATCTCTGCACCAATGTGGCTATTAAACAGCCCCCTCCAGGGAAAGCAGGAAGATGCCTTTAGGAAAAGGTGATTACAGTTTAATCACATAATAAAGGCACTGTGGCTCTTCCACTTTCTTTTTAATTCATCCCATTCTGAGGACTCCAGGGCACAGTGGGCAAGTTAAGCTTCCATCCTACAGCTCCAAGTTTTAAAGGGTGGAAGTTGGACATGACTGCCCACTACAGACGTTGGCCCCAATGCAGATGTGTGCCAGCTGCTGGACTTGCCTGTAAGGAGTGATCGCTGATAATTTCCCTTACTCTAGTTTGGGAAATTAAAGTAATAAAATTGTCCAAGGCTAAATTTGGGGAAGCTATTTGAAAACCTCCACTTTATTGCAAAAAACCTTTGAAAGAGATTCCAGATGCCTCTGTGTGCTGTATCCCCAAGAAATCTGTGAATGTCACAAACCTTTACCCACAAGTCCTTACAACACAAATAGCACTTCCTATATGTCCTTGGTCAGTAGGTTAACCTACCGTGGAGAGAGAAATGCCAATGCCCAGTGAAAAGTTAATTGCAGAAATCAATCTGCAAGTTAGAATTTCCTAAAAGAGAGGAAGGTCTTGGAATAGTTGATGAGCAACTGAAGTCACATAGCCCTATGAATCTATGTGAGGCCGTTTCCTGATTTATCTGAGTGTTAGATCTCTACACATTTCTAACTATCTGGTTCATAGTCATATATATATTTTTTTTCTACCTTGTCGAAGTAAGTGACATTATATCAGACTCAAATTAGAACTTGCTCTGAAGTCTTCAGTTTGAATTCAGTCTTAGGAAATAAGAGACCCATTTTATACTATAAAAACTTCTGCATTCATTTGCCATTAACAAAATCACCTTTACTCATTCCTCACTCAGGGAATACTAGATTCCTTTTGAGCAACAATCCTCAGCTAAAATTGAGAGTGTCCCTTCCACTTCCCTCCTGGCAGCTCTAAGGGCAGAAGCCCTTTGGCTGACTATTCTTGGAGACCAGACAGTCGGCCTCACAATTCAGATAGTACTTGAGTGGGCTTTGCTCTTGGTTTTGGCTTGCTATTACAGCCTTAACTCTCTAAGAAGCCATTAGCTGAACATAGGTACTATTCTTTTGCTTAGGCAAAGAAGTTAGATGATTCTGACTAGGAGAAGGCAAACAGGACATTCAAAGTGTTTATAAGGAAGATCTACTTTGTGTTTCCTTGATAGTGTCCAAGGAGGGGGACATTTCCTAATACAAGAAGCAGATGTGATAGCTTTTGTACCTCAGAGCGAACAACTATATGAGAGCTGGGAAAGCATAGCCAGGGGCAGAACAGGGGACATGGTAGAGTGTACTAATATCTCATTGGAATGATAGCTCTCTGTGTCTCTGTGTCTCTGTGTCTGTGTCTGTGTCTATCTGTCTCTGTCTGTCTCTGTCTCTGTCTCTGTCTCTGTCTCTGTCTCTGTCTCTCTGTCTCTCTCTCTGTCTCTCTCTCTCTCTCTCTCTCTCTCTCTCTCTCTCTCTCTCTCTCTCTCTCTCTCTCTCTCTCTCTCTCTGAGACCCCTCTCCTACACCCAGACTCTTTCCTTGTTTTTTAACAACACTTGCCATTGGCCATCTGAGTTTCAGTTCTGCACACAATCATGTGCCAGCTATTATTAATAGTGATAAATCCTGCCTGATGTTTCTTGAGGCCCAGCTAGACCCTAAGTCTGGCAAGAATCCCAATGGGATTTTATGGAAGAGGAAGCTGTAGTTTCCTTCACTGTGCTGACCTTGGAAGGCCACTGTAGCATCCCACCCAGATATCACCAAGTTGTCAAAGAAGATCTTGTCCCCATTGGTCCTGTATTACCCATGCTGGCCATTTTGTACAGCTTTCCCAGCAGAAGCTCCAGTTACCTATAACCCTGCTGGATAGAAGCAGGAACCTGGAATAAGTCTAGAATGTTCCTCGGGTGCCTTTCAAAATGACATTGACTGTAAAAATTTGGCTAAATTTCTCCTGCTGCATCAGATGCAACTCTTTGGTGTTGCTGCTGCCAGTTTGAGCATGGGCCTGAGCAACTTGGATCCCACTGAGGCTCTGCATATGGTGTAAGAGCTGGACTTCAGAGGCGGTCCAATGCAGGCTATCTGTTTTTTACACTGTAGTCTAGACAGGCTAACACTCATAGTTTAGTTCGAGGTCCATGGCAACCCCAGGGCAGGGCCCTGTCTCTTCTGCTAGATACCATTCCTTTCCTCTGCATAGCTGGTGAACAGTGAGCCCTGGCTTCCAAGCCTCACAGTGTTTGTTGGTAACACTTCATCAAAGATCCAGTTTGATGTTTAACATGTGGAAGAACACAGATTCCCAAATGTTTTATTTAGGGGCTATCACACCCACAGAGAACTACATTTTAATGTCATATAAAGATATATTTATTCTCTCCAATTCGTAATGCCTGCATGCAGTCTTATGGAGTGTAGGAAAAATCTTGGCCCATAACTGGGACTCAATAGGGAGTTGAATGAACGAATCCAGCATCTGACCATGAAAAGACCCTTGTGCCATTTCCCATGTTCTACTGTTTTTCCTTCACCCTCAAAGACAGTTCCTTATCATGAGAAGAAGCTTGAGAAGGTGGTTAGAAACCAAGACTGCCAGCTTATATTAGAGCCAGGCAGTTCCTTCAAGGGTGGTTGTCTTAGTTAGGGTTTTTATTGCTGCCATGAAGCATCATGACCAAAAACAAGTTGGGGAGAAGAAGGTTTATTTGGTTTATACTTCTAGATAATTGGAGGAAGTCAGGCCAGGAGCTCAAGCAGAGCAGGAACCTGGAGGCAGGGGCTGATGCAGAGGCCATAGAGGGGTGGTGCTTACTGGATTACTCACTCTGTTTTCTTTTAGAACCTAGGACTACAAGCCCAGGGATGGCACCATCCACGATGGGCTACACCCTCACCTATCAACCATTAGTAAATACAATGCCCTACAGACTTGCATGAAGCCTGGTCTTATGGAGGCATGTTCTTTATTGGGGTTACTTCATCTCTGATGATGTTAGTGTATGTCAAGTTGACATTAAAATATCCAGCACAGTAGTGTTCATTATTTTTCATCTCTGAACCTCAAAAGAAATATAAAGGGCCTGGAGAGATGGCTTGGTGGCTAAGAGTGTTGGCTGCCTTTCCAGAGTCCCTGGGTTCAATTCCCAGCACCCACATGACAGCTCATAACCGTCTATAACTGCAGTTCTAGGCGATCCAATGCCCACTTCTGGCCTCTATGAGCACTGCACACTGTGCAGGCAAAACACCCAAATATACAATAAAATGACAAAAATAGGAATAATAAAAATACCTGCCTTATAAGATTTTTGTGAAGATTATTCACACTGACACACTAACACACAGTGACCATTGTATGATACACATAACCTGATTCTCACACTATCACCAGATTTGTATCTTAGCAACATTACACACACACACATACATACACACATACACACACACGCGCACACACACACACACACACACACACACACACTCATTCTTCTAACTCAGCCTTCCAATACAGATTCTGGGGTATGAGGATGTGTCTTTTGCATGGAGCTTTTTGTCACTTGCTTTTCATTACTTCCAGAGGGCAAACCTTCTTATTGTTGTGTGTTAAACCCCTGTGAGCTTCATCTAACGTGCGTGCTTGGAAGATACATGTTTGTAAAGAAACAGGACTGCTTCTCACACCTAGCTTGACATCTCTTTCAGCAGCTCACAACTCTTTTCTTTATAATTCATTATTTACTCTCTGCCCCTTACTCTTCTTCCCATCCCACCGGTTCTCCATTTTATCTGTCTCACAGAGCTGAGGTCTCAACCTCAATTAGTTCTTGTCACTGACGGAGGCAGTACCTCCACAAGACTCCCAGGGTACTGATATTCACTCCTTGGCCTCGGGCAACCTTCTGACCTAGACCTTTCCTGTCTGCCAACCTGCTTAGGAGATATCTTTCCTAACCACTCCTCTTGGGATTTAGCCTGGACAGCTTCTGCCTGGCTCGCTGGCTGATGGGACAGATGCTCTCAGTATGGTCAGCCTCCCTCCAGGCCAATGTCCAGGCTGAGTCCCTCCCCTCAGATTGGAGTGTTGACTAGGAGCTGTTCTCTGGGTCCTGGATTTCTCCCCCAGAGATGTCTGGGAATTTTTAGGATGTTTTCTTTCTCTTAATTACAGAAGTCAGCCAAGGTCACAGGATGCTGTCATGGGACTTTGTGTTTGCTTTGCCATCCTCAAATTTCTTAACCTACAATGACCTTGTTTTGTAACATGTGTGCTGACATATAATATTCAACAAGAGTTCTGGTTCTTTCTGAGTGTCATGGTTTATCTCAACACTCAGAAACTTGAAGAGTGAGAGGTCAAGACCCACCTTAGCTATAACTCAAGGTCCAGGAGTATGTGTCTCAACAAAAGCAAAAGGAGGTGGGGGAGAGAATGAAGAGGTTCTTTTTTAAGACTATATTTATTTATTTTAATTTTATGTGCATGTATGTCTGTGCATCCTGTGGCTGAAGATCACGTGGCCAGAAGAGGGCGTCAGATCCCCAGCACTGGAGTTACAGGTGGTTGTGTGGTTGTGTACCACCATGTGGGGGCTGAGAACAAAACTTAGGTGCTCCGGAAGAGCAGCTCTTAGCTTCTGAGACACCTCTCCAGCCCCAAAGTTCTGTTTTTTTTAACTCCTTATCCTTAAAATATCAGTGTTTCTTTTATTAGGTTACCTATAGACTGGTCCTATCTCTATCTTATGTAACAAGCTTGATGTTCAAGAATTTGAGTAAGATCTAACTGTGCTAATAGAGGTTTTGGCATTTCAATAAGTAGAGCTAACTGGTGATGGACTCTTCTTGGACATTGCAGATGATTAACCTTGATTTTCATACCTGTCATGTTTTTAATACTCTTCTTCAATTTTTTATATGCTTACCCAATCGAGTATGTCCCAAAGATTTATTCACTCTGATCTGGAGTCTTTGACTCTCTATCAACTAGAAGACATGGTACTGTTGCATACTGAAGAACATGTTACTAGTGAAATATGAACAAGTTATTTAAGAGCCAGAGATTTCTGTCCCGAATGCTTCCCCACCCCATTCCACCTGGACATTGATTCTCAACACTGGTTGGACAGCACCTGAACATTTGTTTTCATGTAATCGTGTCCAGCTCCTATTCCAAAGGATTCTGATTTACTGGGCCAGAAACAGGACCAAATTTCACACTGTTAAATAAGCTGACTGGCTGGCTGACAGACTGACTGACAGATTGACATGAATCTGTGGTTGAAAACTGAGTGTGAGGATAGTCGCCATTCCATAAAACCTTCAGGTACAGTAAAGAAGAGACACCATCTTATTAGAAACCCTTTAATGATTATCATCTGTCCCCAAAGTTCCTGTATCAGCATTCACAGAATTCATGATCTGCTTCAAATTATGTTTCTATCTTTCTCTCCTACTGATCTCTAGTACACTCTTTACACTTCTTCTTTCTCTTGTCTCTGGCTCTGATAACACTGTTCTCTGCAGCTGCCTTTCCATTCTCTTGTTCTACTCTTGCCTATGTTAAATGCTGTTGTGGCTGGAGTACGATTTAATTGTTTAATGTAGTTGGACTTTCTTTGGAACCGCCAGCCCCCAATAATGACACAGAGACTTATTAATTATGAAAGCTTGACTTTTAGCTTAGGCTTGTTCTCAACTAGGCTTTATAACTTAAATTAACCTGTTTATATTCGTCTACCTTCTGCCACACGGCTTCTTATCTCTCCTTTCTGATATATATCCAACTTCCTCAGTGTCTCACTGGCATCTCTTGCAGCTCCAGTTCCTCCTTCTGCCTGGAAGTCCCGCCTAACCTCTCCTGCCTAGCTATTGGCCATTCAGTTTTTTATTAAACCAATCATAGTGATACATCTTCACAGTGTACAAAAAGGTTATCCCACAATTATTTAGTTATGTCAACTCAAGGGTCTGTATGTTAAAGGCTTGGTCCCTAGTGTCTAGTGTATAGAACTGGGAGAGTGGGTTGGAATATGGGAAGTCCTTAGGTGCTAGGGACATGTACTTGGAAGGGACTGTAGGACCCTGCCTGTCCTTTTTCTGACTGTGTTTATTCCAGATATGATGGCTTTGCTCTTCTGTGCCCTCCCAGCATGATATGTTACCATCAAGAAGTCACACAAATTGGGCTACCTAACCTTGGTCTTGAACCTTCAGAAACTGCAAACTGCATGATTCTTTTTTATATGTGAAACTAGCTTCCTCTAGTATTTTATTGCAGTACTGCAAAGCTGAATAATGCAAATGCCATAGATGCTTTAAAGCCCAGTTACTCATAAGACATTCCACAATCATCCCAGATAAATGAGGCATTTCCCATCCCTCCCTTTACATAGAGCTCTCCACTTTCCATCCTGTCAAATCTTATTAGTGCCTCCTATTGGAGTCTCCACCCCTTCACCTCATCAGAAGCTTGATGGAGACTATATGGCAATAGCCAACACCCTGCGCTTAATCAATCTCCAATGTCCTTTTGAAAGTAGATGAAAAACCCTCAGCACTTTTATTTGTAGTGAAAGAGGTTATGTTTAATAGTCCTTCCTACTGGATGAATTCAAAGATATTAGAGGCTCACATTGTAATTTACAGATGTAACAATGAGGCAGCATACACTTATGCCTGGTCTGTGATATGTCAGTGTACAAATAGCTCTTGCATTATTCTCCATCAAGGTTCCTGCATGCCTTGACCCTCTGCCATTGTAAACAACCACAGTGCAGGCTTGAGAGCTCTTCTGTTGGCTTTGAGAAGTCGTTTTTTGGCCAAGGATTACTAGACTTTGAACTACCTCTTGGAAATAGTGTTTCTAATGAATTCATATGTGAGGTGTCTGCCCATTTTGATGGGGAGAAGCAGAGATGGATATTCGTTCGCTCCAGGGAGGAAGTTTCTTATGTAGGAATGTGACATCTAAGGAAACAAGAGGATAGAGTGTGTGGTCATTAAAATCTGCTGAAATGACTGATTTTGCTTTATGTCCTTGTGAGATTCTGAGGCTAAGAAGG
Source organism: Mesocricetus auratus (assembly GCF_017639785.1). NCBI lineage: Eukaryota > Metazoa > Chordata > Mammalia > Rodentia > Cricetidae > Mesocricetus > Mesocricetus auratus. Next base: position 36,975,671 of record NW_024429182.1, read on the forward strand.
AAATAAGGAAATAATCAAGCAATGTAATTCCAGAGACCCATAGCATCATGAATGAATCCTATATTCTATAGGAAATGGCTGTTAAAGAATACTTATCCTATCAGCAAGCTTTGGAGTCCCCATTGGGAGCTATGTTAGTAGATGGGGGATACGTTAAATGGGGTACATGTGTGTGGAGTTCATAGACACAGGCCCTGTCCTTGGTGGCAGTCATAGACCAATGTGACTAAGCAAGTATCAATAATTTATGGGAGAGATCAGAAGGAACTCTGCAGTCATGAATTATAATTGCAAATGGCAAAAATGGCTGTTTAGGTAAAGCAGAAGGGAACCATTTTGAAGGGAATCAATCAGTTCTCAGCACCAATAAGCTCTCTAGAGGACTGTATTTGAGTGAGAATTATGAGATGCAAGATCTTACTAGAACTACTTATATGAACTTTCTACTAGACATTGGTTACTCCACTGCTGGACCTGGTCCATTCAGTAGCTATGAGACTACTCTGTGTAGGAGGACCTTAAAAGAGGGACACCAGCTGATGACTGTTTAGTAGTCTGAGAGGTGATATGGGGAGCAGAAAAGTTGTATGTGAAAGGGAAGCAATGAGCAAAATACTACATAGTAGATTCAATTGGCAATGCTGGATGAGTTGTTGGGTGTCCTTAATGAGTCAAGGAAATAGACCCTCAGATTTCTAGTTTGGGATGGTGGTGCTAAGATTTGGAACAAATTCAAGAGAAACCTCATAGTTAAGATAGGGAAGGCTATCATATCTTCTAAGCTGCTTGGAAAAGATCCAAGTGGGGGTCTCTAGCAAGTTTTTGATGTAATAATCTATAGTCACTCCATTCAGGTTAGCCTGCAGCAAGTTTCTCTTGAGATCTGCCTCCTCTATCCCTGGGTCTGGCATAATGCTGAATGCTCCTGAATGCTAGATAATCGAGTTTTGACCTGACATTTGAGTACTTATCGGGATAATGAGGAGTCAGGCAAAAAGCAGAGATTATGGTGCTGAAACAGATTAATAACTAACTTAGTGATTTGTCCTGAGACCCTTCAGCACATTCTACCTGTCCAGCTGGAGATGATATGTTACATTGACAAGCCACAAGATTGGGACCTCATGACAGCCCATAATCAAGGTGGCGTATCCTTTTTGAGAATTCACTTTCCTAAAGACTGACTACTACTTCAAATCACCTAAGGCTGCACTTACAACAACAATTTATCATCCAAATATTAACAGTAATGACAGCATTTGTCTTGATATTCTAAGATCACAAGGGTCTCCTGCCTTAACTTTTCTAAAGTTATTTTATCTGTTTGTCCACTGCCACATGATCCAAACACAGATGACCCCCTAGTGCCTGAGGTTACACAGATCTATAAAACAGCAAAGAGAAATACAGCACAATTTCTCAGGAATGAACTCAGAAGTATGCCATGTGACACTATCTGAAAGCCAGAAGAATCTGCATTATAGCTGTAATAAACTTTAAATTACTGCTCCTTTTTTGATTTTCTTATCCAGATGCTCCCCATCAGACCTCATCTCTTTTTTATTTTACTTTTTGTTTACCTCCTTCCATTCAGTCACATGCTCATCAGAGAAGACTAAAGATCTTTGGACAATAACTGCTTCAAGGAACTATAAATAGTTACAAGAGAACAGTTGTCCAAGATTAAGAACTTAAAAAAAACAACTGGAGCATGTGTACTATATGGCCAACATCTTCACTCTAACTTGGTTACAGTACTAAAATTATTACTCTAACATGCTGAAGAAACCATCTGAGAGGGGGGGCGTGGGGGGGGACCACGGGGAATGAATGGTTACTCAGTCATCAAAGGAAACAGTATCAATTCTTGTTTAAGTCCTCCACTGTTAGAGATTTGAAGTTACATGATATAACTGGTGGGCCTAGAGGGTTGGTATTAATTATAACATCAGCAGAACACAAAAGGTGATGTATTTGATGCCTGTCAGTAAAGGAATGACCTGCCTGCTCTTGTTCTACAGAGAATGGCGATGGGAAGTCAATCACCCTTTGTATTCCAAAACAGGGTCTTAAAACATTTTGTAGTTTTCATTTAAATTATTAGGACACTTGGAGCTATTACTTGATCTATCTTCTAGCGCTGTCAAATATAACACTTAATAAATGATGCAAGTTGTCAATGGATGAGTGATCAACTAATAGCTCTTCTAGTAATTGATTTATTTTTCTTCAATAAAGCTGAAGAAACCAATGGTGGAGAAACGAATCTGAAAGTCATTTGCAGTCTGGGGCAGAGAGTAGCTACAGAGTATCCAAACACACAAATAACAGCCAAAATTTTGATCACAGATGACAGAGTCACCTAGAGAGGCTGGATTAGATGATAACAGCAGGAGGTGGAGAAAGATGAAGGATGCTCAGGGCACAAGCAGAACGTATTCAATGGAAACTACTGCTGTTTGGTGAAAAATTCTAAGCAAAAATATTTGCATTTTAGAAGAGAGGTTCAGTTGTTGTGTTTTGTTTAGGAAGTGGAGACCAGAGATTGCTTGTAGACTGGGGGAAGGACCCAGCAAAGAAAGAGGATTCAACAGAGAGAGTTCAAATCAAAAGGATGCCAGAGGATGATTTGGTTCTAAGGGAACTGCAGTGACAGAAGATATTCTAGTTGTCAGTGGGAAGTGGAACAGGAACCCCATGACATAGTCAAGTGGTGTTTAGGGTCTGTGACATAAAGCCAGCAGCACTGAATAGTGCCTGCCAAGCACAGGCATCACCCTTATCTCTGATTATCTTAAGGGTAATGTAACCAATTAGTAAGTTTACAGAAATTAAAACAAAGCCAACACAGAGAGGGTTGTCAGCCACAAACCCTCCTGGCCACAAGGGCTTGAGTTTCTGTGGGCCCTGGACCATCTACCCTAGTATGTATGATGGCACCTGTACACTTGCAGAGACCAGCACCAGGGAAGGCAAATTGGTAGACTTCATGCCATTCTGGAGGTTATGGAGAGCCTATAAAAAATATTGGTGAGGCTACAAATCCTAACCCTCCCTACAATTTCTCAGTTACAGCTAATATGCTTCCCATGCAGTCATGAGCACTTGGGAAGGAAACAGCAGAGGCAGGAAAATATACTTTATTTTCTCCATAGCAGATAAGAGTTTTTCTTTAGAGCCATTTGGAGGATTCACTTCTGAGGTCTGAGTGTAATCTTGGAAGAAAACTCCAGGGAACTTCATGGCCTGACCTATCATACTTTGGCAGTTTTATGGGATACTCCTGAACTTCAACTTCATCTTGTCTTACTGAAGAAGAATCGAGAGTATGCTCAGCTCAGCATGCTTGCAAGCTGCTGTCCTACCAGATGCACAAGTCAGTGCTTATTTTCTGTTCCTCATAGAATGGCGATGCTGCTGTGCAGCAGTGTGATCTACAGCTTAGCAAGATGCTCAGAGAAATTTCCATGCCTTATTTGAGAACATTCTGCCTTGCTGCCAAAGAGAGCTAAAGTGTTGTTTGGGGCTGTGCTTATGAGGAGATGGCTTTAATATGCTGTGCTTCCCAAGAAACTGCTCCATGTGCTTGCCGGTGTCTTAGAACTGAGGCTATCTAACTCATAATTACAAATGAGGAGCTTTTCTTCCTTTAGCCTTTAGGGCATTCTTTTTCCGTAACTTTGGAAAACACACACATCACACGTACACACACATACATACATACATATATGTATATATACATATACATGTATATATGTATATATAGATATAGATATATGTGGGTCAAATTCTGAAGGATTTTCTTTTGAAATGTGTTTTGATCCTTCAACAAGCAATTTTAAAGCTTAAAGTTTATTGAAAGAAATGTTTTGTGTTCTATTGCAAAGCCTAAAAAAATGGGAGTAATTGTTGGATATCACTTTGTTTCTGAAACATTTTCCCTTGTTTACAATTGTTCATGGGAAATACATGAATAGTGTGTGTGTGTGGTGGGGGGAGAGAACTTGAGAAAGAGAGAGAGAGAGAGAGAGAGAGAGAGAGAGAGAGAGAGAGAATCAACACTGACAGTGTCCTCTTGAATTCATATTTGCTACACAGAAAAGAAAAGAAAAACATGAGTACATCCTGAGTTCTGTAGAGATAATCAGCCTTTCATCTTTGTTGTCGACATAAACTATAGCACCTACCCATAGTCTGTCCTGACATTGAATAGCATGAGAGAAATGCTGCTGGAGATGCAGCCAAAGAGGCACTGTGCTGCCATGTGATATGATTCACTCCAAGCTTGGGCTCATAAACCAGGTCTTATCTGCTTCATTAGCATGTGCTTTTTAAAGGGTGTTAAATTGAAAAGGAAAATATGACAGCATTAAGGCATAAATCCCAAGTTTTGGGCCATTGCAGATGAAGACCATGTCAATAATTATCAATGATGCCTTGATTTCTGTCGTGCTCAAATGGCCCTCTTGTCTGTCGAGCATGCTGCGAAGCAGCTTGTGAGAGAAGACAAGAATGATGTATTATTCGTAGAAGATCTGGAAGTGGACAGTTAGAATGTTTCCCATTGCTCCTAACATCTCTCCAGCTTTCCACAGCAACAGCTACTCAACAATAAAATGTTATCGAAAGAGGAAAGGGAGCAAAAATAATTTTCAGTTTTAGTTAACCTTTCTTATTATTTTGGTAGTGTGGAAGTCCTCTGTATTCTTGCAAATGTGTTCCTATCATAAAATAAGTTTGTACACATAGTGAGGCTTAATATTAGCCTGGTTATTGAGGAAAATTAAAAAAGGAATAGACGCTATTCTCCATCACTCCATGATGTTAACTGCAGCCATGTCCAAGACATCCTGAGTTTGAGACTCAGCATGATTTAAGTACCTTCTCTTGGAGACATTTGATTACCGAGCAAAGCTGGAGTGTATTCTGTAGGGATTCAAAGGACCAGTCTCCTTTTAGTCTCTGCTACCAACCAGCAGACGTGTTGCAGCATGTTTGCTGTTAAGATGCCCTGGAATGCAAGAACATGGCATCTTTTAATTTTGCCCTTACCTCTCATTTCAGAGTTTCTAAACAAACTCTAACACCAAAGGGCCATTTCCTGAGTATTTCACTACTGATGAAGACCCAGTAGGAAGGTGAATGATGTCAATCATCTTCTAAAACACTTATTAAGGCCTTATTACATGTTAGATAATACAGTAAAGTTTCAGCTCACCGTGTTCTTGCAGTGACCTACAAGGAAGATGGTCCTTATAGATGGAGAAATTGGAGACTAGAAATATTTTAACATCTATAGAATCATGAAGCAAGGAACTGATGGCTCCTAACAAACGTAGTGATAGAAACAATGATAATTGCGGAAACAGCTACTGGGTGTGTGAGTGATTTCTCCTATCTGAGTCTTGGTCTGTGTGTTTTATGTTAAGTCATTTGAACTTCTGAGCAGCTCAGAGAGCTGGGTCTTATTTTAGGGTTGTAGAAAATAAAGTCTGCTAAAACAGGTCATGGATTTTCTGTTCCAATCTGAGTTCTGTGAACAAAGTAACATTTCATTTTATTCACATTATTATTGTTGCTGTTGTTTAGTTCTGGGGATTGACTCCAGAACCCTGAATATACTAGCAAGTGTTCTAACTCTAAACTACACTCCAAGTCCAGGAAATAGAAATTTTAGTATTTATGTGTGAGATTGGAAACTTGTCCATAAGTTCTGATATAACTAAGACAACCATGTACGAGCTTTATTTCTCCTGCATTTTCTGTGCATAGAGCCTCCCCCACCAAATAAAGTCTAATTTAAGAAAATTTTATGCAGGTCTTTTTTTTTAGAAATAGCACAGGGGCCTGGGATGACAGAAGAATTTAAGGTTTGGTTCCAACTAAAATGAGATTAACTTGAAAACTCATGTGAGAGTCTCCCACGCAGAGTCCCCATGACTGCTTTGTGTTCCCTGGACAAAGTCCAGAGTCACTTAGGTTTTTGATAAACTTGATAGTCTTGTTTTGAAAATGTGTCAGGAATCTTTTATGCAAAAAAGGTAGAAATGTAGTATTTGTTTGCCTTAGGGATATGAACAGGACATACCATATAAGCCTAAGGACAACAAATCTTTTTGATTTCAGAATAAAGGGAGGGGTGGAGTTAGTCTGTCTTTCTGTCTTTGCAATCTATATACTGAGCATGTCTTTTGATTCATAGCTAGTCCCTGAATTTGTCTTTAATCCTTACAACTCTCTGTAGAATATATTCTTTATTAAGAAACTGAGAGTCATAGAGAATTAAATATTTACAAAGTTTTTTTCATAAGATACTATATATATGTATATATATATTAGGAAAAAGGATAATAAAGATTATGGTCTATTAAAATAGATGTCTTTAGCTTATTTTCATTTCATTTTATTTCACTGCCTTCTTATGGTAGGTAATGAGAGTGACAATGCTGGGTAATAAGCATTCCTGCCCTTTAAAAGCTCAACACATCTCAGAGATTTGTGTGCATCCATGTTTACTTCTACCTTATTAATGATAGACAATAAGTGACTAGCCTAGATACCCATCAACAGATTAATCAACAAAGAAAATGTGGTGCATACACAAAGTGGGATATTTTTTTCAAACACAAAGAATAATGAAATCATGACACTTGGAACATGGATGGACAGGGAAATCATTATGTTAAATGAAATCAGCCATAGTCAGAAAGACATTTGTAGAAATCAGAGATGGTGTGACCTTTGGCTTTGTTGTTTTGCTGGGTTGTTCTGGTGGTTTGGGGGTCTTAGCTTCCACACGACTGCATTTTATGTATATAGGGTATGCATGACTTATATCAGAAGATAGTGTTGGATACCCCAGAACTGGAGTTACAGATGGTTAAGAATCACCATGTGGGTTGCAGTCATTGAACACCAGTCCGCTGAAATTGCAGCCCATGCTCTTAACCACTGAGACACCCCTCTAGCATTCCATATAACTTTTAAGATGGCTTTTCTATTTCTGTGAAGACTGGCATTGGAATTTTGTTGAGGATTGCAGTGAATCTGTAGACTTCTTTTGGTACTATAACCATCTCCATAATATTGATTTTTCTAGTTTATGATCATGGGAGGTCCTTGAAACAGCATCCTGCTGCCACTCAGCCAGAAGTGGCAGAGCCAGGGAATGGGAGATTGTTGTGGTACATCTCCTGCCTCATCAGTTCCAAAGCACTATCATTATTTCTTTTTTACCACTCTTTAAAACACTTGTCAAAAGACAAAGTTATAATTCCATCTAAAGATTTCTTGGTTTTATTTTACAATCCTAGAATCCAGCAACACTTCATTACATAAATTAAAATAAGCATTTCATGGAATGAGCAAAAGAAAGTAATCTTATAAACATAATGAAAAACAAACAAACAAATAACAAAGCAACAAGAAACTAAGGTTAAAAAAAAAGTAGACCTGTCATTTCGAAGTTACTTCCCTGACAAAAAGGAGAGACAATAGGAAAATTGACCAGTTAACTTCAGGTCCAGTTTTCATAGAACTACATCAGGGAACTTGGGGCTGGAGAGATGGCACCGCACTTAAGAATGCTGGCTGCTCTTCCAGATGGGGGTTTTATCACCAGCACCCACAAGCTGGTTCACAGCCATTTGGGACTCTACTTCCAGGGGATCCAATTCCTTCTTCTGCACTGGTAGACACCAGCCATTCACATGGTGTATAGTCATACATGAATGAACACACACACACACAATTTTTAGATTAGAAACTTTCATTATTGGTCTTGTTTGGACATGAGCTTATCCCTCCATCTGATAGAAAAGGTCAGGTGACATCCTAATTTGAGTTTAGTGACACAGAATGTAAGTGAGTCCATGTTGAGTTTTAGCTGGGTCCATCAGATTCCAGTTCAAGAGCCTAGTCCAAACCCTGACCACCTGTAGTTTTTGCTCAACAAGTCTTATGGACTCAGTTTGTTTTCCCCTATCAGGCTAAGACTCTAGAAGCCAGTCTCCATATTGCTTTTTTATCATCCTCTTGGGTGTGATATTTAAAGTGCTATTAAAAAATCTCAATACTCAAAATCAATAATGTTTTAATGCACTTATTTAAAAAATTCAAATTTAATGCAAAATTAGATCGACAAGATATCCAGGTCTTAAATGAAGACAGATTCTAACCCAACACTCGTTGCACACCCCCGTCTCCCCCTTTCTCTCACCCTAGTCCTAACCCTGTGAAGAGGATTTACAACACATTGAATGAATGGGTATAAAATCTACATTGGGCTCATGTGAGCCGAATGCAGGATTAACAATCTAGTGAAATGTTCTTAGAATTGAACTCACTGATGAATCCTGTGGTTGGATTCTTTCCTGCTGTCAGTCTGTCCATGGCTGTTGACTCAGCTGTAACAGCCGTGTGGAAGCCTAGAAGAGTGGCCAGCAGCCAGGTTTCCTACCGACCTGTGCTGCACACAAGGGCTTTTCTCAGCAGCTGCTTAATAAGGAAAAGCTTGTCTTTGGCTGGTTCTACTCTGAAGCTTCTACAGTTTCTTTTCCTTTTTCTTATTCTTTCCTTCCTTTTTATGATTTTGTGTTTCTTCCCCCCTAAGCAATTATAATACAGCATCCTTTGGTGTTTTCAGGAGTTTGGTTTTAGGTCTCCCTAGGATACCAAAATTCAGTGACAAAGTATTTTCTTGTAACTTCTGCATGTTCTGCTGGGTGCATGCCTAGATGGCTCATAGCACTTAACTTGGTGTGAGTGCTGCTGACCCACTGTAGTACTGTATTGTTGAGGGTGGGGTGACAAAACAGGTTCCGACTTGTTTGGTCCAGTTACAGTTCGGTTCTTGTGTATATTTACAGCCTACAGTTGGTTGTATCTGTAGACTTGGAACTGGCAGATGGGAAGACTGGCCAGTTACTTAGAAACTCAGGACAATAATATATAGAAATACATATGTACATCTTCATAGGGTGTGCCTTCCTACCTCTCCCTACCCTATGCACCCCTCCACGAGGGGCAGTAAGTACTTAATAAAATGTGGTTTTCATTGATTGTTGGAGATGAAAGAAGGTAGGAAAAAAACGTGGTTTAATTTTTAGAATTAAATCCAAAGTCACTATTATGTTTTATAGTCAACTTTTTATAGGCCTTTTGTTTTATAGTGAAACAGAAAGATGGCATGCCTAATTTGCTTTCACTTAAGTTAGGCCCACTTTTGCCTGCTGTTCTCATTGCTAATGTTGGGTATACTAAAGACTTAGACAAATGTGGGAACATAGTTTCAGTGTTGTTCACAGTTATATGGCATAAAGCAAAAATCCAGGGTCCAGATATTCAGTGGGCAGCTTTTCTGTCGTCAAGCAAGCTCAGTTCCAGACCAGATCACTGTCACCAAGATCCACCTGGCCCTGCCTCTCATAAACTGGGGTTAAAGTGTGCAGCACCATACTCAGCATAAAGGGGGTAGTTTTCATAAGAATGCCTATTTACCTAGACAGGGAAATTTTCAAAATGAAATGAGCTGTTTTCAACATGATCAGATCACTCACTCACTCGGCAAGCATCTACAGAGTGTCTATCTGTACCCAGTACTGGAGATTTAACAATGAAAAAATAGCCACATAGCCATCCTGCTCACATGGGACATGGTTGGTGGAGGTTTAAGTTGAACAACTAAGCAGTCGACATGAGGGGAGTGCAAGTTAAGTGCGTTCTGTTTTAAAACCATTCCCTGGGTTCTTTATAGACAAAAAAATGTGAAGTGAAAAACTAACAGTGAATAAACAGACTTGCTAGTGAGACCAGAAAAGAAAGATGGAGGGATAGAGAGGTGAAGTATATAAACCTTGTGGGATTTCAAGGGGATCTAAAATGTAATCGTAGCATTAAGTGAGCCAACAGCATCACTTGCACAGTGTATATGGGAAGCAAGGAAAATGCTATGCTAACACAAGCCTGTAATCCCAGCACTCAGAAGGCAGGGACAAAGGGATCACTCCAATTTCCAGGCTGCTGTATGTTACATAGTGATTTCCAGGCAATCGGAGATACATTGCAAGACCTTGTCTTAGAAAAACAAAACATCAAAAATAGATGATTTCCAAGTGATTGTTGGAGCAACTGCTATCCATAGATGATGGATAGCAATGGATGGGAAGATAGCTGGCTAAAGCCCAAAATAGGGACCAGAAAATTTAACACTTCTAGTGTGGCCATGTAACCATTTGAACCCCTCATTAGAGATTAAAATGTGAAAATTTAGTACACCCTGCATATGGGCTTCTGAAATTCAGATAGAGGTCCAACAAAAAGTCATAAATTGGAAATTATCAGCAGGCAAATGGTGTTAGCTGCCCAGGACTGGATGCGATTAGCTATAAAAAAAATGGCACAGACAGGGAAGAGAGAGGGTAGACGATCAAGCCAAAATTCAGAATAGAGATGAAGAGGAGATGTCACTGGGAAGTGGTGGCCTGGTAGGGAGAAGGCCACTTGAGAGCAACAGACTGACTTCAAAGGAGAAGAGAGGGTTTCCAGATGGGAGAGCTGCAGGGATTTCAGATAAGCCCAGACAAACTCTGGGGTTGGACAGCACAAAGAAATTTAAAATGAGCACACAGAAAAACTGGGGGATTGAGCAGCACACAGTCTTGGTGATTGTGAATGGAGTGGAGGAGAGCAGCGTTGAGACTGATCTTTGTCCAAGAGAGCCATGTTGCATAACCCCTCTATGAGGCCACTTGGGAACTGTTCTCTCTTGGACACAGAAAGACCCATTTCCTAAACTTCTGAACAACTAGAAATGCTGGCATTCCCTGGGATGAAGTTAGCCAAAGTGTTTGGTGACTTATGCTTTGTCTAAACCTGAGGAGTCCAGACTAATTTGTGACTATTACTTTCAATGTGTTGAGAATCATGGAATGGTCAGACAACCTTGATGATCATATAGATGATTTCTTCATTCTGTTTATAAAGAAACAAAATCCTGTAAAAGAAGAGGGTTTATTTTTAACTTGTTTTCTGTGCTTTTAGTTGAGCCCAGTGATTTTTACACACCAGTATGTGCTCTACCACTGAACTAGACACCCAGTGTCTAAACAAGTTGAATTATAGGGGCAGAGTAGAACCCAGGAATTTTCTGACTATAGCATGTATTCATGATCCATAGATATTTTTTCTAACTTCACAACAAACTGAATAAGCTTGGAAAGTTTAGAGTTTGTTTGTTTATTTATTTGTTTGTTTTTGGTAAAGGCATTGCATCTCTCAAGATAGATCTATCAATGAGCTGATTGCTTAGGATGTAGAAAGTGCTGTTGATGAAGAGCAAAGACAAATGACCAAATAGTCAAAATGCTTTTCCTCCCCATCAGAAGGCATTTCTGTCCATCATCACCTTGTCCAGTTTTAGTGACAGGGATGGAATTTACCCCAACGTTAGATTTAACCATTCTAGCTGGCATGGTGGAAAGCACTGGTTATAACTAGGTCATATAAGGACCAAGGGCACAAGTCTTGGCCAAAACAACTCAAGGCTTGATATGCTTGTTCCATTACTTTTGTTCAAGTTTTACACGGGGTCTGTTTACCTGACTCGTATGGCACATGTGTCTTGTGACTCACAGAAAATCTAGCTTGAACTCCACTATAATCCTGAGAGAGAACATGGTTGAGAACAGATGATGAGTATGTGGGGACCACATGTTTGAAGTCAGTGTGGTAGGGAACTACAGGACTAAAAATGATTACAGATGTTGTTAAACACTTTCCTCTAAGAATAATAATCACTACTATCTCAATCAAAGCAGCCACGATCGCAAGAAAATGTCTGGATTGGACCTGTTAAATTTACCTCATAGAAGGAGAAGGTGAGGGATGTTCAATGCTCATCTGAGAGTCTATCTTCTATTGTCTGTGCCCTCATTGTAGCTCTATGTAAATATGCCCCAGCTGCACATGGTTTCTGAGGGTACCAGATTCGAGCAGGAAAAGTCATCACCATGATCGGGTGAGACATTTCAGTAATACAGCTGCTAAAGGGTCACCGGAACTCCTGTAAGCAACCCGGTGAACTGGTGTTCACCAAACTGACATGAGCAGACTCAGTCCTTTGATTGTCATCAGCGCCCATATGAGATGAAACAGATGCTTGCACCTACCTCCCCAGGAAAGTGTATACAACGCCAGGCCATACTTAATGGCTGAATGCAACCGGGACATATGCAAAACTTAGAATTTCTTTAACAAGTATCAGGGTCTGGGTTTGGGCTTGAGGTTGCAGGGGTGGGACTTTGGTGCTCCAAACTCCTGGTTTACCTGGTTATATAGCATTTAGGGGTAGGTGAGTGGCCCCTGATCCTTCAATTTGCCCATATCTCTGACTTGGGGTATGAGCTTAGAATGGCAAACCTTTGATGCCTACTGAAAAACTTCATGTATAAACTGATTAAAATATGAAAACTGAGTGAACTTTTGTATTGGATTCACTAGGAAATTATTTCTCTGGTACTTGCCCAGCTCTAGTTTGTATTCGAATTATTTTTTACTTTCCCAACTCCTCTCCTATAGATCAGGAAAACCTTAAAAATTAAGTTCACCTTTCTTTTTGTCTACATATGTAGTATCTTACTCAATATTTGGGACAAAGTACACACTCAAGAAATAGTTACTGTATAAAATGATTTTTTAAAATACAAGAAAGTTCTAAAATATTGTGTTTCAGAACTAGATATTTAAACTATTTTTCCCTTGGTTCTTTGAGAGAGGGTTTCTTTATGTAGCACTGGCTGGCCTTGAACCCAGAGATCTGCCTGCCTCTGCCACTCAAGTGCTGGGATTAAGGGCCTGGGCCACCACCATTTCTAACACACACACACACACACACACACACACACACACACACACACAATCCCCACCCCCACACCAGTTAGGCAACTATTTTTGAAATTAATGTTACTTTATCATCACTATCTTTTAAAAGTGAAATTGCGAAAGTTACATGCTAGTGACTAAATAGAAACCAACATAATAATAGGATTTAACTGAAAGGTCTTTATTGGTTTTTGCTGAGCTATTTTGGAATAAGTATTTTTATCTTAAAAATAAAGTATATTGAATGTAAATAAAACACACCTCTCACATCATTGTTGACATTAAAATTACTATTAATAAAAATGACTATGTATAGGACATTTAAAATATTTTAAGGTTATATACATTAAATTAAAGTCTCTTTTCTCCCCTACCCAACTAATTTCTTATGTATGTTCTGAAATTGTATTTGAATTTATAAGCAAAAGAATGCTTGTGTGAGAGTGTTGTGTGTGTGTGAGAGAGAGAGAGAGAGAGAATGTGTGTGAGAGTATGTGTGTGTATGAGAGAGAGAGAGAGAGAGAGAGAGAGAGAGAGAGAGAGAGAGAGAGAGTATTGTGCGGTATGTCTGATGTGTCTAAGTCTGTAGATAATCCATTTTTGAGGAAAGCGCTATTAAAAATAATTTTCTCTTCCTTTTCACCCAGTTGTCTTCAACTTCCTAAGTAACAAGCATTTCATTATATAGCTCCTCTAAATTGAAGAAACATAAGCTGTTTATATGAGGGTGTGAGCTTCAAGAAGGAGGCCCCCTTCTGGGCAGATCCCTACAGATGACAAATGACTTGTATAAGGTCACAGTCAGTAAAAGAAGGCCAGCCTCTTTCCAGGAGGAAACTCAGTCTGGTTCTTTGTGTGTATAACCCATGCTGTAAAACACTGGGCTGAGATGCGACCTCAGTGAAGGCCACTGGCTGCTGCATGGCACTGGGAGAACCCTTAACCCTGTTCCTAGTTGAGACAAGGGAGCCAAGCATCTAAATTCCTTCATTTTACATCCCCCACCCCACCTCCAGGAAAAGCATGCGACCTCAGGCATGCCAGCCCCCTTCACCAAAGACAGTCTCCATCAAACTTCCAGCAACCATCTGAGCATTTGGCAGGGTCCATGTGAGTCTCTCATTCTAAAGGACATGTGATGATGTCTTACAGCATTCTGTGTCCAAATCTATAGCACACATGCATGTTACTTTTTCCTGATTATCCAGATACAATAACCGGTGACTTCCTAGTCAGTTGTCAGTGAAATGAAATAAATTCTCCTTACAGGGTTCACAACAATACTAAAAGTATCCATAGTCCCACCCTCAATAAGCTTTCAGCGTTCATGAGCAAAAACGATGCATACAACAAAAAAGTACTAGGCTCATATATATTGATCTGGCATGGACCTTCTTGTTTGCCATTGGCTGGTACAGTCTTTACAGGAATTTTGTACCCAAGTCTGGGTTTTGCATTCACCAACACAGGTGGAAGGGAAAAGTGGGAGATGCAGCTCTTCAGGATAACTTAAGAAAATCTCTTCAGACTCCCATTGTTTGACAATAGCGCCACAGTATGATGTTTCCATGGTTACAGTTCCTCACTGGGATGCTAGGTCAGAGAATCAGATTCACACAGCAGCTATGTGTGTTCCATCCAGACCTATATGTGCTGAGTGGGATGCTGCCGCGTGGAGCACATGTCCAGTGTCTGTAAACTGAAGGGAGCCCTGCTCTGTGTGCCCCCATGGGGAACGCTGAACAGTGGTGTATGGTGCAATTGAACTGACAGGAGTAAGTGCGTGCAGGTTATAGACTGTAAAGCATGATGCTATTTGAGGCTCTTATGAGACTTAGAGAGGGAATCCATAGCTGAGTTAAGCTTGACAGTTTTGACATCTTAGAAGTATGAACGACTATAAAAGTAAGGGAAATATTTATTTTACTTAAGTTGTGAATTAAGACGAAGGCTAATTTTGTGCTTATTCTTTACACAAATACTACTTAAAAGGCAGGATAATGGATAACAACTGTAGATTTATGGCAGCCTGTGAACTGGCATTAAGTGAAACAGCTTTTATTGGACATTCTTTCTATAGTGTTAGGGAGCATTGGTTGGGAGCATAATGTGACAAAGGGGGCAGAGTCGGTCCCTCCAAAGATAAAAACTCAGGACGGTACAAGAGGCAGACATGTAAATCTCTGGACCAAGTGTGACATGTATAACATGGGAAAATACAAGGTTCCATGTGGTCTAAAGAATGGAAGACTTTTGCTGGGGGAGGAAAGGCAACAGAAAAGATGTTTCAAAGAGACAGAATTGGCATTGTGCACAAATGGGTAGGACTCTACCCCTTATGGGTATGCATGCAGGTGTAAGGCAGAGGCACACAGACAGGTACAAAACTCATTTCGGTGGAATGGTTCCCTGTGACTAGAACAAAGGCTAACAGTGGAAGAGCTATTGTAGCTAAATTAAAAACTGACCTAAGAGCAATAAGGGTATTTCTCCAGAGAATTATCACAGCAGCCAGGTGCATTACATAGTGTTGTCCCTGTACGGATAAGCAACTCGGGGCACAGAGAGGCTGAGTAAGTTACCCATCGAGTTAGTAATTTTTCACTGAGATAAAACCTAAAACAAATGTTATTCAAGAACCCAAACTTTAAAGCACTGCTCTGGGATCTCTGAGCAGAAACACTACGGTGAGTCTTCTCTTTTGGACTTACTGTAGAGGCATTGGGGAAAATGTGTAAGTGTGTCCTTAATTCATTAGACACCAGAGTTACTGAAAATTGCTATGCAGGCTAGTGGTGGGACAATAGTTATTCCAGGAAGTACATTTCAAAGTTATATGTTTAGTTCAACATGTATTAATGAAACTGTATTTAGTAAATTGAAACCTGGGTCTGCTGGAAATGATTGTTTAGAATGTTAATGTAGTTTTTTAAAGCATGTCAAAGACTTTATTAAAGTTGTTTATGAAATAAAAAGGAAATTTTAGTACAGCTGGTTCTTAACATGGTAAGCCGTGTAGCTAATAGAGTCATGGGGCCTTGAAAGGAGGCATTGGCTGCCAATAGAGCTGTGAAGACATAACAGATCCGTGGAAACACAATGGTGTCATAAAATCACAACAGAGTCAGAATCTCAATAGAGCCATGCAATGCTGATAACACGGTGTACCCATGATGACTTCGGAATCATGGGATGTATGTAGAGATCTCACTTACCCACAGCACTGACAATGCCCATTTGGGTGTGGTCACAGGTACGTGGGGGAAGGCAGAGACAAAGGTCAAGGAAGGAGGGGTCAGGCTCTCTCTTGGGGTTCCGGTCGGGGTCAGAGACCAGCAGAGCACTGACCTCAGGTCTCGGCTTCTCATGTAAGTGACTTCTCTCTCTCTAATGAAGTATCATACGACTTCCTTTCCCTGTATACTTGGTGTGGCTTGATATCCCTCATCAATGGGACACTGGTGTAGCCAGTGTTTCATGTCAGCACCATGAAACTCCAGTGGGTCCACAGAACCCCAATGGAGCCATGGTGGTGCTGTAGAAGGAGATAGAGTCGCTGGGACAGGTTTTGTTTTTGTTTGTTTTTATTATGAAGCTGTTGGCCGTTTGCTTGTTTTCTTACTAGCTATCTCTGATTTAAATATTTACCCCATAATTGTTAATCTAAGTATTTCTCTTACTGGAGAAAGGGTCCGGACCTTTTACTCCCCTGGAGGCTACATCATGACTTGGACAGGTTTTTTTTATAAAAAAAGTACCTGAAAAAGAGACAGGTTAAAAACAGTACCCAAAGTTCTCTCCCAACTTTGCCCTGTAATTCCTCTCATTGATTGAGTCCTGCCTCTGGAATGCAGTTCTACAGCACAGAGCAGAAAAGGGAAAATAATAAAACCAACAGTGGACTCCACCACTGACCTACTTGGGAAGTAACTGCAGGGGAGCCAGTTGAGTAAAGGTGTAGAAAGTGCACTCTAGAGGCATTTGTAGAAGGGGAAAGGATTTCCTATTGTCTGATGGGCAGGACCTGCATGAAGAATTGTGCATGATACAGGAAGAAGCTGATCTGAACCCATGATTAATAGCTGCAGGTCTTCTCGTGGCTGTTCCAGCTCATATGTGGCATCCCATAGCCATTGACTGCCTCCCTTGCCATCTTATTTCCAACCATACCAGAAGGTTTTAGTCTTCTGATCCCTGTTTTGTTTACATTTAGTTATTGTTTTATGGGCCCATTTAATGAGACATATGTTAATGGTGATTGCATTTATGATAACTCTGGGTGTTTTTTCTGTCTTTGCGACTGTAGCACAGTTTATGTGGCTATTACCTTCATATGCTTTCCCTGATATTTTTGTGGCTGGAACTCAGCATTACAAACATCTCACAGGCAGTAGGGTCAGCAGTGAAATGTGGCTATACAATCTTCTATCATTTGGTGTTTATTTCAAAGAGGGTACTTGACAAGTCTTTAAATGAAAAACTACCTTAAGCCATGTCTGGTGGCTTATACCTGTAATCTCAACCCTCAAGAGGCTGAGGTGAGAAAACTTCTAGAATTTAGGACTAGCCTGGGCTATATAGAGAGTTCCAGGTCAGGCTGGGCTATAGACTATCTCAAAAAAACAACAAACTACAACCATATTTTATTCCTTAGTGGATAGCACAGACTAAACAAAACTCCAAGTTATTGGGGGTGTGTTTTTAAATTAATTTTTATTTAAATTAAAAACAATCTTATTTTACATTCCAATCCCAGATACCTCTCCCTCCCATCTTCCCAATTCCCCAAACATCTCCCCATCCTACTCCCTATCCACTCCTCAGAGAGGATGAGGCCTCCCATGAGGGTTCATCAAAGTCTCCCACATCATTTGGGGCAGGACCCAAGGTATTGTTTAAAGGGAGAAAATTGCAAACATTTTCAACTCCTAAAATGTCAAAAAAAGTGAATATGATACTGAATATTTGGCACTGGCCTTGAGCCACCTTGGTGTACCTGGAGAGACAGTGAGTACTTTGAATTCTGGAACCTCATGACCTTGAAGAATTCCAGGAAAATCTGTAAACAAATTTCAACCAGAAACATTTGTTCTTTTGGTTGCACTCCCTTTGGTTCCTAGGACACCACTTTCATGTCAGCATGATCTTGGCTAAATGAGAATTTATCCTTCTTGACATTTTCCTCCACTCAGAGTAACTGCTTTAATTGCCTTTTTGCAATCCTGCCCAATTGCTCTGACATCCCTGTCTCAGGAAGAGATGATTGCAAAAGTCACAAACAGGACTTTGGAAATTGTACGGGGTACATGAGGACTGGTTGGCAGAGCACATTTTCATTATGCATTATTAAAACCTAGCACACAGCATGGGAGATTTACCAATGGCTAAATCCTTCCCTGGCCAGTGATACCTGAATTTATTGCACTTTCTTGGCATATGCCTAGCTGCTCATGGAAGGAGAAATAGCAAGGTCCACCCCACACCCTGGAGGAGTGGCCCTGAACATTAACCACATAGATCATATTAAACAACAACAACAAATCCCTTACAAGATTATATACATTTAACAGTCAGTAATTGCCACCCAGGTATTACTTTTTGGTGGACCATGATTTTTTTCTTTTTGAGATTATAATATAATTACATCATTTATCAATTGCCTTTCCTCACTTCAAACCCTCAAATATACTCTTCCTTGTTCTCTATCAAATTCGTGGTCTGTTTTTTTATTAATTGTCATTAATTGCATATATGAGTATACATATATAGTCCTAAATATAACCTGCTCAATATGTACAATATAACTTGTATTATGTTTTCAGGGCAGACCATTTGGTATTGGATAACCAGTTAGTGTGATCTTCCTGAGGAAGACTATTTCTCCTGCTCTCAGCAGCCTTAGTTGTGTGTAGTTATTTGTGTAGAGTTGAAGTCTCCTGGTCTTTCCCCCATCCACTTTGGCTTGTCTATTGTTGGCGTTGTTCAGCTAGTGTTTAGGCAGTCATGTTGGTGAGACTTATCGTTTGTAGCTTCTGCCACTGCAAGGGGACACAGTGTGACAGCTAACTTTCTGATCCTCTGGCTCTTAAGATCTTCCCACCTCCTCTTCCACAGTGTTGCCAGAATTGGTTTTAGATGTATTCACTGGAACTAGGCTCCACCGCTCTGAATTTTGATTGGTCGTGGTTTTCTGTAATGATCTCCATCTGTTGCAAGGAGAAGTGTCCTTGATGAGGGGCAAGGACTACACTTATCTGTGGATATAAAGACAAATATTTAGAATGTAGTTAAGATTGTGCTGGTTTAATAAACTGGATGTTATAGGTTCTCCTCCATAATCTATGACTTCTCGAGCTCTAGGTTTCCAGCACCAGGTGTTACTTCCCTCTTGTTGAGCAGATCTTAAGTTCTCTTTGGAAGATGAATGGTAAGAGGCAGGAAGTTGAGACATCAGTTCTTTAAAAAGTAAAACATTGACAGCTTAGTATAACTTTTAAGTGTTAAGAGACATCCAACGATTTCAGTTTCTGGAAGTAGAAAGCTGAGCATATAAACTGTTTAGTAACCTCCTACTGACGGACTGAATAATTTGAGGTCTTGTAACACAATTCATCTACAGTGTGATCTGTGACTTCCAACTTAAATAGTAAATTATATTCCAGCTCCAGAAGATTTCTTGACCATGTATATGTGTGTGTGTGTGTGTGTGTTTGTGTTGTAGATCCTTGACTAATAAATTTATTCTACTCTTCATTTTCCTGTTTCAAAATACTGCATTTTGTCTTTTGCTGTTCTGTTGAAGCTTCTTTTAGTTTGGTTGATTAATTGATTTTTTTGTTTTTGTTTGGCTTATCTATACCTAGCTGCCCCCCTTCTTAAGTAAATATTCTGAGGCTTAAGTATATAAGATTTATTAAGATCATCTCAGTAAATAGTGATGTTATGTGGATGACTTTCAAAAAAAGTGTGACCAATCAAATAACCTAAAATTAATAACCTCCTTTTTGTTTTTTTTGAGACAGGGTTTCTCTGTATTGTTTTGGAGGCTGTCCTAGAACTCGCTCTGTAGACGAGGCTGGCCTCGAACTCACAGAGATCCACCTGCCTCTGCCTCCCGAGTGCTGGGATTAAAGGTGTGCGCCACCAACGCCCAGCTATAACCTCTTAATTGTAGTAAAAATCCAAGATCTAGAACTCTGTACAGGGAATTTTAAAAGACCTAATATAATTGCTCCAAACAGTGTTTTCTATAAGGCCAGGAGGAGAGTACTGGTATACCTAAAGGCACTTATTAGAGTTGCTTTGTTAGAACTAGGCTGGGTAGTGCTGGATTATACATGCTCACTTTAGTAACAGCAAGCCACAGAGAGATGTGGAAGAACCAGCACTTGATTGAACTAAGCTGTCATGATTTCCGTTCCTGAGCCAGAAAAGTCCCCATTGGTATGTACCATCCTATATTCAAGGGGCCCTAGAACAAACAAACTACTCTACTTTTTTCCATTCAAGTAGAAATGATTAACCAAGCAACAAAACATGAGTTATAAGTCCACAGCTTTTCTTTTTCAGGTCCTTAAATGTTATAATATCAGAATAACTATTGGGAAACTTCTCTGAGCTGAGTGCTATTTACCTCACTCTATTGTCTCCCAGGATGTTTGTGCAATTAACAAAGACTGTGAAGCTAGAACATATTTTGTAAACTTAGTGGTCCCTATAGAAGTGAGCAACAGTTTCTACTATAACTTACTAATAAAATAAAACCATAGAAATAACTTGTATTATATAGCCTTTAGGTAAATTTTTTGGTCAGCTCTGGTGGACAGCATTTTCATTTAAGAATTTGAGGATGGGCGAGAAGAATCAATAATATAGAATCAGCCATTTTAGAAAAAAAACAAACTGATAATTTAAAAAATAAGAAGATGGGGGCTGAGAGAGAGTTCCTGGACTTGGACAGGATCTGTTATCATAGACAGAGAGGTTGAGGGAAGGAACAAACATGAAATTGACATTTTTCTTTAATTTACCAAAAAGTTCCTTAGAGTATATTTCAGAATGAATGTGTGCTTTGTAAAGCAGAGCAGCTAAATTTAGAAATACAAATGTTACATGATCTTAAGGGCCCTCATTTCGACTATTTTAGGGGCTATTCAAGATTAAAACCTAGATAGAACATATTAAACATCAGCAACACATATAGGGGATGTCACCAATATTATCATTAAAAAGATAAAAAGAGAACTGTTGGATGTTTCTCTATATGGTGGAGTCCCAGAACCTGAGTATCTGATTTATGGAGTTGGAGGAGCCTAGCCTGGTTTAACTAAGTGAGACCCTGCCTTGGAACAAAAACCAAGGGAGGAAAATAAAGTGTCTTTTCTTTTGGTCAGGAACTAATAGGAGGGGAAGGGATGAGAAAGATGAAGATAGCAGTATATACAGAAAATATATTCACAGATCACTATATACTTGGATGCTCTCAGTTAGGCAAGCATAATAAGACTAAAATTAAAAGAGAATTTGGTTCTCCTTGATCACAGTTCCATCATTATATGAGCTTTCTTCTGACTAGACCTAACTTTACAAGGATCAAATTTCTGGTTCTAGCTAGGGCCTCTTTCTTCAGGATTTACCGTCATCCTCAATTCTAGTCCCTTGCTGAGTTGTCTGTATCTATGATTCTGGTTACACTAGACTATTAGTGGCAGCTTCATGCTTTTCAAACATGTTCTAATAGCAGCTAGGGTTCATTTGTTCCTCAATGCAAACATGTAAGCTGAAGCAGTTATATCCACTATTCTCTGAAATGCTTGAAGGATGAGGGCATGTGCAGGGCCCACTATCCTTGCTCTGGTAAGTTTGCCTTGGGTTTGTATCGAGCCAATCAGGCTGTGTTGTCTTTCTAATCTCAATAGCAACATCCCCAAAGTCTTGAATCAGCAACAGATTACCACACACTTGTTTCCGTCTCTGCCGTAATAAAGCCTAAGGAAGGCATAGATCAAAATGAAAACATGTTTAGCTTCTATTTAAGATGCCACTGAGACTGTGTGAGAAAATGAGAAAGGGACTGTCAGTGAGTTAAGCTCTCATTTCCTAGGTTAAGCATTTACAAATATGTGGTTTTAAAGGAGAAAGTTTTGACTTCTAACAAGCCAAGTGTATTTAAATCTGTGGTGCTTGTACATCTTGTACCTAAGAAGCACTGGATATTTTCAATAAAGTCTCATGCAAAATAAAACAGTAACAAGAAACACACAAAATAAAACAAAACCCTAGGGGAAGTCTCCCGACCTGGGCAAGATGAAATTCTCTCCAGAAAGGACCAACTCCTCCAGGTGCTGACAGAGTACTTTGCCACCAGTGTGAACTTTGCAGCTGGAAAACATCTTTTAGGACTACTGAAGGGGGTCATTGAACTTCGGCCTTTCTCCAAAGGTTTGGAAAGACCAATTGAAAAAAATTACACTATTCTGCAGTGATTTATAGACAGTAAATTAGCAACTCTCAAATGATGTGAGTTATATTCAGGAGGCTAGCAGCTTTCAAAGACTGAAGACCCCATTTTATGCTACTTTGCTCAAGTGCATTTTACTTTGACATTATATTTCTTAAGGTTCCTGGCAGCTTTATGGCCAACGAGTCTGTTGATGCTATATTTCCAGAAACTCAGATGATGACCACTTGTATTTTTTTAGCAAGTAGGTCATCTTCTTCTTCTCCTTCTTCTCCTTCTTCTCCTTCTTCTCCTTCTTCTTCTTCTTCTTCTTCTTCTTCTTCTTCTTCTTCTTCTTCTTCTTCTTCTTCTTCTTCTTCTTCTTCTTCTCCTTCTTTGCTATGCTATGCCTTGGGCCTGCAATGTGGCAGAGGAGTATTCTGTCACTGAGATTCAGTCCCGGTGCAGTAATTATGTTTTAATAAATTAGTATGTATTTGGTTTTTAGTCAATGCTATTGCACAGCTGAGAGACTCCATTTCTACAAATATAACTTTCATAAGCATTAGAAACAAAAGAATCAAGTGACTTATACTATAGTGCTGTTCTCTTTACTGTAGTAAATGGCACTGGGGTTGCTCTGTGTTGTGCCTATATGGAACAGGAGAGTTCACTTATGATTCTAGTATAGCTGTGAATCTCCTCTCACAAAGATGGTACTGAGAATGGAGAGGTTTGGCTTTCCCTGGTCTGCCCACAGTCTCCATATTCCACTCCAGTCATGGGGTATGTTACTCTGCTTCATCCTGCACTCATCTGCCAGTTACTGTTATCATTTCAATGTGAATGGGGAAAAACTCTGAGCAGATGCTGAAAGCTCAGTCGTTAAAGTTGTGTTTACTAAACTTGGGCAATCATGGGTATTTTGGAGAATCTGATAAAGACAAAACAAAAAACAGCAACAAACAAGCTGTTCTTCCCTGTATTCAGGTGTATCTTAGCTTGTTGTGAGCCTCTAAAATCAATACCTGGGTTTTAGAGTAATAAGCCCAAGCTTAATACTTTACATCAGTAATGTCATCTGCAGTGGAGACTCCCTCTTGTATAAACTGAAGGCATGACTGCTAAGTGTGAGGTTTTTATTGTAGATATGAGACATAGGCATCTAGAAGAATCTAGAGCAGGGAGAGAAAGTAGTAGACTGAGCATGGCCAGCAGACTAATCTTGACTATGAGAGGAGAAGAGGAGAGAGAAAGAAATGAAGAAAAATGAAGTGGAGGCAAGGAGACCAAGAAAAAGGGGCAAAAAGAGAACATAGAGAGAGGGATAAGGGGAAAATATGAGAGACAGCATGGATAGCATAGCTGGGGAGGAAAGCCCACAAGCTGGAGAAGTTTAGGGTAAAGGGCAGGGTGAGAAGAGTGAGAATGCTGGCATGAACTATGAAGTGATACTGAGTGAGCCTGGAGACCAGCATGTGCTTGGGTATGCTGATAAACACCACAGAGAGCCATTTACCCCTTTTGCCAGTGATAAGAGAAATGGCTCCTTTATTAGAACTAGCTCCATTGGAACGGGTGCCAGATTTTGGGGAGTTTCCTTTGAACCTGATAATTCTAACTCATTTGCCATTTGTATTAGAACTTTTTTGCTGTAATAAAATACCCAAGGCTAGATCTAGTTCACAGGTTTAGAGGTTGAAAAATCCAATAGTATCCTCCATACAACTTCATTAGGGAAATTTCTGGTTAGATCACAGCATGGTGGATAGTATGATGGTAAGAGCATGTGACAAGGAGAGAGCAGCCTCATGGTAAGAAGGGAAATACAGGATCTTGGAAGCCAGATTAACTCTATAACAAACTTCACATGAGAACCAACCCAGATCCCACGAGAACTATTTCAATGCTGATATGCAAAGCTGGCCCCTGCACATGACAATGCAGTTAAACAGGTCATCACCATCTGGAAATTATTAATAAATCCATTTGAATATGTTTTATAACTGAAGTCTAATGGGTCATGGAGCACGTGTCAAAGGATTGCAGCCCCAGCTCATGCAAGGGTCTGTGTCCTTTCTTTTTCACATTTCTAAAGTGTTCTTTACTATTGGCCAACCTCATGAATGGACCTTCCCATTTTTCTTCCTCTTCGTCCCTACCATTTCCCTGGGCACATGGTCTCAGGAAGGGCCAGTATCAGGTAAGCATATCCCATGGCATCTTAGAGCAGGGTATAGTGACAGTGGTACCCATCCTGAGATGCCAGCAGCACCAGCAAGCAAAATGGACATATTACTAGGATGAGCAGATTACTCAGCTTCATCATAGCTGCCTAACATGTTTCTATTCACAGATGTTTCAGTAGCTTCAAATGTCACTGGGCTGTGGGGAGTTTGGGAAGCCTGACTACAGGGTGAGCTGGTGCCAAGCTTGACTTCCTCTCACCACTGAGTCATCAAACAAAGACCAGCTAAGTGTCAGCAAAATGACCCAACAGTTCTGTAGACAGTTGCCCTGATCTACACCAACATAAGGGAACTTTGTTTGCCTGATGCACAAGTGTTCATGAGGGCTGGGGTGGGATATATAGAGCACAGAGAGGAACCATCATGACAACTCAAGACAGATAACCCAGAAAATGCAAATTCTTTATAATTACTAACTTGAACAACATCTTTTTCCAACTCCTTCAAAAGAGGAGCTCTGCATTTTCCTTTGGACAGTGACTCTTAAATTATACATCCTATCCTTCTGTGTCTTACAGACAATGTACACAATGTAACAAAGGAAGCTGAGAAATGTAGTCCTTATGTTAGGCGCTGATGGCCAGACAAAAGTCAAGACTTCTGTTGCTATGAAAGATGGAGGTAGTGTTGCCACAGAAGATGGAGACAGTGTTGCCATGGAAGATGGAGAAAGTGGGATACTGGAGTAGATAACTAGTAGTTCATTCCACATAAGAAAGTGTTTGTAAAATAATTATCACAGACCAGGCATTATTGACAGTGTTTATAACTTGTCCTTTATTTAATTCTAAAATCAACAGTCTTGCTATCTCCACTTACTCAGGAAGCTGAGGCCAGAGAACTATTATTTCAAGATGTGACTAAGTTGTTGAGTAAATTCAAAGCCAACTTAGGGAGACCTTGTTTCAAAAATAAATATAAAAAGAGGTTGGGGCATATAGTTCAATGGCAGAGCATCTGCCCAGCACTGGTAAGACCCTGGGTTCAATTTCCAGGATGGCCACCATGAGGAAAAAAAAAGGACCAACACACCAAAATAACAAAGATGGGTTAAATTGCTCAAGAGCACATCTGACTAAGGATGTAGTTAAGTGCAGCTTGGATTTCAACTCCAGGACTCTGAACCCATAGAAACCACCATCTGTGGCACAGCAGGATGTCCTAGCTCTCAAAATAACAGAGAAACACTGGTCATGGGATCACCTGTATCAGAGTTGCTACAATATTTTTTTAAAGTGGAACTTCCCAGCCTCTAAGACAGACACTGTGTTGAAACATCTGAGGACAAATTACCAGTCACTGGAATTATCATTTGAAACAAATCCCTCAAGGTGATTTTTATAATCTTTAGGAAATATTTCTGTAGAATTTTAGGGTACAGTAAACTGGGGATGAGTGTTATATTAGAAACTGTGAAGAAGCGAGCCTTCCTATGAATGTATTGGAGTTGAAGAGACAGTAACACATGTTCATAACATGTTCACTGCAAAAAGAAAAGTAATAAAATAAAAAAAGAACATGTAAATAGTGACAGGAAACCCAAAAGTTACAGCATAGTGATGGAAAATTTAACAGTTTCCACGATAATTCGAGATGTGTTGGCCATATGACCACCTAAGGTCAACATGCTGCCCAAGAAATCCCATGAGTTGGGACAGGATGACATCTGTGGGCAGCACAGGCTGCTCTGGCCCCACTTTGTAAGCCCCATGCTGGGGTAGGCTGTGATCCTGTTCACCGTCTTTCCCTAGCCTACAAGGCTTAGGGGTTGACCTGCCTGGGAAAACAGGGATAAAGAAACAATAGACCTGGGTGCAGAAAAGCTAGGAGCAGGTGGGTAGTGTACTCCAATGGAGATGCACCAGTTGCATGGAGACTTGACCCATTTACTATATACAGCTGAAAGACGAGGCAGGCCAGCTAATCTTGGTAGGAGGTCTCTGTAGTCTCAGGCTGCAGTCATCTTGGAGCAGGAAGCTGTGGTTGGTACTCTCCGCACACACTGTGAACATCTGTATTCAGAGCAGAGCTATCCCCATGAATCTGAGGCATTGGGGTTCCTTACATGGCCATGCTCATGTCAACAGTAGACATTCACTCAGGACTTTATCCTCTCCACATGTGACAGCAAAGGGAAACACCTCAATGTATCACTTTGGAGTGTGATATGTTTCTGAAATTGCATTAGCTTTTTCATCCCTTGCAGCAAATTAAGCTGAAGAAGCCTGGGAATAAAGTTTGGAAAGGGGGTTAAAGAAAAGTTCTAGAAAAGTTCTGTCTGAGTCCTGGCCAGTAGACAGGCTTTTCATCCTTTCCTGCACTGGGATACAGGTGTCCCTCTTCCTGATCTGTACAAGATTCCTGTCTTCTTGGATTCAGATGGCTCACACCTGGCACACTCATCCTGACAGGGTATTTTCTGTGCTTGGAAGATTGCTGACTTACGACCTTGAGTGGGCACATGCCAGAGTTCCAATAACAGATTGCTCTCTTAAAATAGTCCTCCCGGCCTTTCGTGTTAAGTCAGGTCTCAAGGCTCAGAGTCCGTTGCTAAAGCAGAATGGGCATTTTCCATTGCAGATTGTCATATATGGCTGTGAATCCCCAGGAGGGCAGACCTTAACAGTCACCAGCTAAGAGAGGCACCCAGAGTTTAGGTCAAGTTTTCTTTACTTAAAAAGCAAGACCTAAGAACTTAATGGCCTGCTAGCATAATAAAAGACTATCATGCTGTTTGGGGGGGCCTGGGTTAATTCTAGTTGTCCTCTGTCTACAGTGGCTCCAGAATGAGCTAGGGAGGCCTTGAAGCTGTGTCTCCAAAGCCCTCTTGTAGGGGCAAAGAAATATTGGCTGTGTCAACAAAGTGAAGGAATAGGGCTGGGGAAGCAGCTCATTTGCTAGAGTGCTTCCTTAGCAGGTACAAAGCCCTGGGTTTGATCCCCAGGACCACATAGAACTAGGTATGATAGCCCGAGTCTGTAATTCTAGCCTCAGGAGGTGGAGGCAGGACTGCCACACCACAATCTTGAGGCTTGCATGGTTTACACAGTGAATTCTAGACTAGCCATGGCTACACAATGAGAACTTAACTCTGTAAACAAAGTAAATTAAAAACAAAACTACACAGATGTGGTACTAATGTGTGACACATTAAAAATAGTCTGACATGCTGGTGCATGCCTGTAATCCCAGAGCTTAGGAGGACGAAGCTGCAGTATCAGAAGTTCAAGGTCATCATTGGCTAATGGGAAGGTAAAGGCATCTGGGTTATATGAGACTGTCTCAAAAAAAAAAAAAAAGAAAAAGAAGGAAGGAAGGAGGAAGGGAGGAAAGGAGGGAGGAAAAAGCTAATGGACTGTAGAGTTTAAAGCCTCCTGCTCAGTTCCTCCAGACCCCACACTGGTACTTTAATTTTTCTAACTTCACAAAGGCCCCGTTACATCTAAGATTTCTCTATATAAGAGAACTCTTTTGCAGTGATGGAAAGGTATAGATACTTGGCTGCCAATATAGTAACCACTGACTATGACAACCATACCACTACAATGTGGCAGGCATGGCTGGGGAAGAAAATGTTTAATCATGTTATTTCAAATAGTTTGAGTAGCCACATGTAGATGGACAGTAGCTGTACAGCTCTCAGGTGCTTAGAATGGGTGCCAGGAATTACAATTTCTGAATTCTTCCTTCATGTCCAATTAAGATGCTAGTGATGTGTGTACTATATGACTATATTTTATTATTTCATGATAAAGGACTGTCATCCTGTTTGGGGGATCTGGGTTAATTCTAGGTTTTCTCTGCCTATAGTGGCTCTAGAATGAGAGACAGGCAGGCCTTGAAGATGTATTTTTGTTATGACTGACCCTCATTCCCCTTTGGAGGTGTGGATCACTTAGACATCCTTGCTCCTTATTGGACTCCATGAAACAGAGATGTGACTGTCAAGTGTTCCTAGTCTGTGATGGTTTTTTGTCAAAAAGCAAGTGTTGATGAAAAACAAGAACAACAAAAAACAACAGCAAACCCATAGCTTTCACCTTAAAGGGAATAAGAGATGGTTTATTCTGAAGCTATTTTGAGTGACCATGGCCTGGAAACACAGATATGATATATTCCATTTTCTAGCATGGTAGGAAGAAGTTTCATAGTTTTACAGAAGGAAGAAAATCATAAATCAAGGCAATTTCAAAATACATTGATTGGTACATCAGAGATGTGGTTACAGCAAGATGAGGAAAGCTTTTCTATAGGCCTAAGATGTCACCTGGTGACAGTCTCTAGCTTTTGGGTTGGTGGAAGCTAGTAGTAGATTTTAAAAGGTTTTATCTATAGTTACAGAATGTTAGTTCTGACTCAGAAGAGGGCAAGGAATGGCTGACTGTTCCAGGTAGGTTAACACTAGCCTGAAATGAGGTAATTAGCCTCTGAAGCTGCAACATTCCACAGTACTGCAGTTCTAATCAGTAAACCAATCTCTGCAGGCACAATTTCTTTCCAGAGTTCTTAAAGTACCAGAGGCAATTCTGAGGGGGAGGCTAACATAAGAATAAACCCGTCAAAGACGAGCTATTAAAATCACAACCCACTCCTAAGCCCCACCCCACAGGTGAGACTCAACTCTTTAATTCAATTTGACGCTAATTCTACTCATTCCTCCTTAGAATTCTTATTTAAACACAGAAAGGTATTTATTGATGCAGTGAGGTTTGTGAGACTGTGGTACCATTGTAAAACAACAACAACAACAACAAAAACAAAGCCACAGTCTTATTACAAAACAATAGTACACATAATCATGGTAGTGTCTTAAGTTCAAATGTTATTTCACATGATGTCCTTGATAGCCCTAAATTAGACTGATAACTCTCTCCTATATCCAGTTTCTTCTTTTGGGAAAGTTTTCCTCCACATTAGTTGTAAAGGCCTTGTGTATTTTCTTATACAGCTGATTAATAGACCATGGGTAGTTAGAGTCCCTTCTTCTGGGTCCTACCATGTCAAGAAAAGCCTCCATTCTTAGGCTACTAGGTCTCATCTCTATACCCACCCAGAATCATTCTTTTGTTAGGATCCCTATTTTGGGCGAGGAGTGGAAGTAAGTTGAATGGCCCATAAAACCAGACCCTGCCTTGAGTTCAGTAATCTTTTCTCGGAAAAGTGTCCGTCTAATACCATCAGAGTTGAAACCCAAGTCACCATCTTGCAGAATTAGACTTCACTGCATCTACCGATTTAGCTGGTATGTTTTGTGGTCACAGCACAAAGTGGATCACTACCTCCTCGATTCTGCCCCCAAAGCAGAAGGCTTGAGATGCCACAGAGAGGTGCCCATTGGCCTACTCACCCACCCAAACAAGTAGAGCTACTGAAAACACAAATCGTGCTGGCACAGTTAGTTAGTTACTCAGGACACATGGATGTGGTGTGGAGACACAGAAGCTCTCAAAGGCTTCATTCAAAGAACAAACTCATAACACATTCCAAGATGCTCTAAGAATGATATTAAGTATTCCTCTCTCCCGTGTGAGCACCCAGCAGAGTGCCATGAATATAAACAGCCCTAGAGTTGCAGATCTTCTTGGGTTGTTGATGAGCACACATGGTTCTTGAGCA
This sequence comes from Mesocricetus auratus, assembly GCF_017639785.1. Taxonomy (NCBI): domain Eukaryota; kingdom Metazoa; phylum Chordata; class Mammalia; order Rodentia; family Cricetidae; genus Mesocricetus; species Mesocricetus auratus. The sequence continues at coordinate 37,005,854 of NW_024429182.1, forward strand.
CGCAGTGTGGGTGGTCTGCTGGGGGATCATGGATCAAAGCCATGGGTTTTTCTTCTTTGCTCAGCCTCAGCCAGTTATTTCTGAGCACTTGACTAATTGCTCACAAACTGCATAGTTAATGGCCCCTTCTGAGTTTTTGACAAGAAAATGGCTACTTGTTTACTCTCAGATATCATAATAAATCTGCCCTTTACAAACCAGAGAGCCAGCATGGCCACATGGATGGGTGAGTTAAGAGTTCTTCCTTGGAACCCTCACAGCTCACTAAACAACCTTGAGGAAGTTGTGAGGCAGGTGTGTCTCCAGTCTTTGCCCAACACAAGCTAAGTGCACCTGCTGAGTAGGAAGCCCTGCAGCTGCAGAAGATTAAAACTTAAGCAAACTTTGTCCACAAACAGAGCTCCTTCGTGCCTTGTGTTTTGTAATTTTGAGCCTTGTAGCACTTTGTATATGCAGAAACACTTTAAACTTCACATTCATTCTGCAAAGCAGAGTATACTTCCTAAGCTTCCTGTTTGGGACTTGAATATCCTGTAGTGTTTTGGGGTTTTTCTGTTTGTTTGGGTTTTGGTGTGCTGTGTTTTTCCTGCAAGGATGAAAATTAAACTGAGTGCCTCACACATGCTAGGTCAGTACACCATAAATAAGTTAGGCTTTTAGAAGCCTCACTATTTATTACAGTATTTACTGTCAGGAGAGAAAGAATGAATGTGAATGTGTGTGTGTATGTGTGTGTGTGTGTGTGTGTGTGTGTGTGTGTGTGTGTTACCAGAGATTATAGGTTGGTTATTTTAAATGGCCAAACTTGTTTTTCAAAAAAACTCAAATAAAGTATGAGGAAGGCATAGATGACGAGTTGACAGACTACTTTGTCCTGTGTTCACCTCCTTGAAATGACCAGTGTTTTCCACAATTGCTCAATATTCATACACACATAGACTCTTATTTTTATAATTTGTAAACATATGGCTACAGCCTTTGTATACTGTACTGCTAAATACTCATCCACACTCATGGGTTTGGCATATTTCTAAGTTCTATATATGGTCACCTCATTCTTTTTAGTAGTTGCCCCAAATCCATAATATAATGATAATCTATTTAATAATTTCCCTATTGCTAGAGTCTCTCTCTCTCTCCACTTCTTGCCACAACCTCTATTTCTTCCTCTGTCCTGCTCCTCTTATTTTATTAAGTGTCCTCCTCTGTAGCAGTGGAGATTTCACACAACCAGTTGAGTTGGGAGAGCATTTGGGAAGATTATTTGTTTACACAGTCCGTTCCCTGGGTTTCCATGTATCATTGCCAATCTGTGACTTGGCGGCCAAAAACTAAACTGTAGCTTGTGGCCAAATGCAAACTTACATCGAGGAATGGAAAATCTTGCAAAGTTTCTTAATGGTCAGGAAGGTTTTTAATTCCAAAACAGGTCCAGTTCCTATTTTATAAAAAATAGTGTGGAGGCATCTAATTTTTAAAACTCATCTTAAGCATGTATACCACACACAAACAAAAATACAGTTTTTTCATGGCATGAAACAAAGAGAGGGTGGGGTTTCTGGTGTGGTAAATATCCTGATACAAGTATTCTTCCAGCATGATGTTCCTGTAGTGAACCGGCATCTCATGGAGGTGGATCTCTGCCTGTATTTTCTTTCTTTCTCTTTTTAAATATCTGGCACAAAGTAGACAGTAAGTGTGAGTTGAGCCAAATGGAGATATGTCTTTTGTCTTGCTTTGCTTTAAAGGCATGCCCAAAATCTGTTTGGTGTGGAGAAGAGGTTTATAAGGCAGAGAAAGGCAAGGATGAGTCAAGCCTAGAGCAAACCTGTGAGTAACAGAGAGCCAAAAAACGAGGTGATGCAGCCTGGCCTATTGATGGATGCTAATCAGATCTTGAGGATGTTTATCTTGGGTTAAGAGCAATGGAAAGCCATTAGAACCCTGCTAGAAAGGAAGGAACAGTAAACTTGTTGAGTAGAGAAATCCCTGCAGTTTTTTTATTTTGTATTATTGTGATTGATGACCAAGAAGGTACTGTCCTGTCTTGCCCCTTTCACTGGATAAGTTTAAGATTTTGTGTTTATGTTTGTGTATGAGGGCTCATGTGTGAAGAGGCCAATAGTTGACACTGGTATCTTCCTTAATCATGTTTCATGTTATATTTTGAGACATCGTCTGTGCTAACTGGTTTTATGTCAACCTGACATAGGCTAGAATCATCAGAAAGGAGGGAGCCTCAATCAAGAAAATGCCTCTATTAGGTCGAGCTTTAGGCAAGTCTGTAGAGAGCCCACTCCACTGTGGGAGGGTTGGTGGTATTGGGTTATATAAGAAAGCAAGCAGAGCAAACCATGGAGAACAAGCCAGTGAGCAGCACCCTTCCATGACCTCTGCCTCAGCTCCTGCCTCTAAGCTCCTGTCCTCATGTTTTGTGTGTGTGTGTGTTTTATAATTTTTCATTCAGAAACAATCTTATTTTACATATCAATCCCCCCACTCCCTCTCTCTGTCATCCTCTTATGCCCCAAACTACCCCCACCCACTCCCCAAGGATAGTGAGGCCTTCCATGGGGGATCATCAAAGTCTGTCACATCATTTGGGGTAGAGCCTAGGCCCTCCTCCATGTATCTGGGCTGAAATAGTATCCCACCATAGGGAATGGGCTCCCAAAGTCCATTTGTGCACTAGAGATAAACACTGGTTCCACTGTTAGAGGTCCCATAGACTGCCTAGGCCTCCTAACTGGCACATTCAGAGGGCTTGTTTTGGTCCAATGCTGGTTCCCCAGCTTTAAAATTGAAGTCTGTGTGCTCTCACTAGGTCAGGTCAGCTGTTTCTGTGGGTTTCTCCATCATGGTCTTGACTCCTTTGCTCATCCCTCCTCCTTCTCTACAACTGGATTCCAGGAGTATCTGCCCTCATGTTTTTGATGATAAACCATTATATAGAAGTGTGAGTGAAATAAACCCTTTTCACCCCAAGTTACTTTTGGTCATGGTGCTTCATCAAAGCAATAACCTACCTAGGACAAGGGCTCTCAATGAATGTTGGGCTAACTGATTTAACTAAAATGGCTGACCAGCAAGCCCCAGGAATACTCCTGCCTCTACTCCCCAACTCCAAACTTTAATTACATGGATGCTGGGATCTGAATTCAGATTCTCATGGTTAAACATCTTTCTCCCCAGATCCCTTCATCTTATTTTCATGTTTCTATATACCAAGGCACATTCATGGCATTAAAAAAAGTCCATGTTTTCTTCCTTGAGGATTTGTCCATAATATAGGTGCGAGGGTTATGCATTCACCTAAGTTTCCAACAGATCAACAAAATCCAAACACCTTTATAAACAATGAATCTTCTGTGTTCATCCTCCTGAGTCTCTTGGTGACCTCAAGATAACATTTCAAAGGATACTGAAATTTGTGGATAGACTGTGCAAATTTGAAGTGTCATATTGATCCAAGGAGTTAGTCTGTCCCAATTCAGAAAAAGACATTTCAATATATTATCTTTCTTTGAAGGCTTGTTATGGCTGAAACTTTCTGGAGAGACCATCCAAGGACTCATCTCGCCCTTACCCACCACTCACTCTTCCTGTGCTAGATGACTTCTCCCAATCTCACATTCAGTCACACTCCTGGGAAAGTACAGGTGGCAGGCAGGGCTGAGGCCCAAAGGACTGGCTAAATGCAAAGGCACGAGGTTTACAGAGCCCTCCATCTTCCCTCTTGATTCAGACAATGAGCACCGGGATGTAAAGAACCAGAGGAGTAATGGCTACTTTGAATAGCTGTAGTTTTGTTCACAAAGGCCAGTGTTGGTGGTAGCCCTAAGTAAACTGCAGGAATCTCTAAGAATCACAAGACTTTTTTAATGAAGAAAAAGAAAGAGGAGAAGAAAATGCTGCTTTCAAAATCCCAGGTTAATTCTACTGTGAGTTTCCTAGGAAAATCTGTAATTCATACATTTAAATGTGAGCATGCTATCCCATCAAATGGCCCATGTTTTGTTGCTTTGGCCCAAGTCATTTCTTATTTGGAGCATTCCTGATTTACCCCTGCAAAGCTATAGGGCATATTCTTTCTCTCTATATAAAGCCCATCTTTTAATCTAGGAATCCAGAGAAGTGTCTTGGCTTCTCCACATCAGAAAGGAAAATCGAGAGCCCTTGCAGCCTTGAGTCTAGAGAGATTATGAGTCACCTAGTCCAGCTCTGGGACTACTCCTGGCATGATTGCTGTTGAAGGGCTAGTGAGGAAACAGGGCCAATTATGGAAGTTATTTTTCTTTGAAGAGGCCATTCCCTGCTCATCCAGACCTACAAGCTTAAAAAGCAATTTCCTCGCCCTGGTCCACTTTCAGCTCTCACAACACAATGCCACCTGCAAATCAGAACTTTCTAATAAATGCACCCTCCTTTCTCCCCAAGAAGGAATGTTGAAAATGTTAACAAAAAGGGGGAAGGAGGAAGGAGAAGAGGAGGAGGAGGAGGAGGAGGAGAAGGAGAAGGAGGAAGAGGAAGAAACAAAGGCACAATATTCACTAACACTCCAATTTCAATGTTTCTTTTAGCTCCTAATGTCTTCAAAAGGTTGTGTTTATTTGAATGGGCTGTGGATCAGTGACAGAGCATTTATCTTGCATAGATGAGGCCCTGAGCATCATACACCCACCAAAAGTCTTTATATTTAACAAAGGAATCATAGGCCATTTATTCCTGTGAGTGAAATCAGAAAGTCAGACTTCAGGATAACCATTACAACAACTCTGGAAAATGGAGAGAGAAGTGTTCTTTTCCAGTATGAGCACTAGCTTTCTGTCCACGAAGCCACTCTGTATATTTTATTCTGGACTATTTAGCAGTAGCTCAGCATTCTTATTTCAAAGTATTTATCTATGGGACTTTCTCATTTAGTTTCATTAGATGATATCTATTTTGGAATGGTTTCTCTAGAAAGTAGTGCGCATCTCAGGTTTTCCTTCTTAAGTGTTTCTTACTCTACAATCAAAACAGCAAAGGAAAGGACTATCAGGGCACATAGTCTGTCCCCTGAGCTCAAACAAGTCCTGCTTTCTCGGTCACTCAGAGCCATCTGTCCTATCAGAGGGCCCTAGTAGTCACATGACAGAAGAGAATAGCAACTGAAGACAAGGCTAACTGTTGCCCCTACAACTGGATTCCTTTCTCTGTCCTTCAACAAGTTATCCCTTTTCCTATACCTTTGGCATGAGTCAAAGCCCTACCTATCAGACCCATGGAAGAAAACAAGGACAATTGCTCTGAGGCACCTCGGGTTTTCCTTCACTGATGTGGGCCTTACTAAGGGGATGCCTCACTCGGCCAGACATAATTACATGTGAAAGTCACACAGCGAAGCATCTTGTATCCATGCCAGTGCAGAGGAGCAGGCTCTGTCTAGCTCTACCATGCTCTAGTTTACAGGCTTCAGAGCAGTCTAGGGAAGGACTTGTACCAAATAACTTCTCAGGTTTTGTCTGATGTTAATATTTCATGATCTTAAATCTGTTCAAGTGGGTACCACTTGTGTTACACATACTCCTATTTGGCTCCCACATACCACAGGAAACCATGTGTATGTGATTCTCAGCTTCTATGCTGGCACGTGTTTTTTGTAAAGTGTGACATTTGTGCTCTTCTGTACCTGTCCCACACTGTCAGGCCAGACAGCTCCACTGATAATTTTGCCTCCAGAAGTAGTATATCCTGCCCATTGCCCCACCAAGCTCTGTGAAAAGTGACCTGACTTCAGATTGCCAGAAAAGCATATATAAATATTTAAACAACTGTTTTGTTTACAGCCATGTGTCTAAGGTCTGAAACGGTCCCTGGCACAGAGTAGTTGCTCAGTTAATGCTGTTGAATAAGTAAATGAGCACAGCCTTCACTTCACTTGCTGGAGGCTACATCCAGTGCTGGCCACATCACATGCTGCAGAGTTACCACCACTGATTCTTGTCTCTGGTGCCACATTGCCCCATTTGCCTAATTCATTTCCCACACTGATCCCATTCAAAGGTCTTCTTCTTTGAGTAATGACCCAAATGCCATGCCCTCATTTCAGTGAATAAGCCATTTGGAATGAGTCTGATTTTCATGATTTTGCTATAATCCACTGACACCATCAGCAAACAGAGTCAAAGGATTTCCTTGAGCTCAAGAGTCTATGGGCACCTCTTAGACAAGCAGAAGATGGGAGCTTGCCCCACTGTGACAGTGTCTGACAAGTTCTAGGGAAAGCCTGATGATCACATGAAAAGTGTATACAGAGACTTTTGTGAAATGAACTTTACTATATTTGAAGTTGTAATAATGAAAGCAAAACCTGTTCCTCTGATGTAGTGTTGCACATCTTTAATCCTAGCACTTGGAAGGGAGATGAACTGCAAGACTTGAGCCTCAAACCAAAACAATATATTAAATTTGTTTCATGATAGAAACTTTCAACATCTACATATATATATATATATATATATATATATATATATATATTGTTCTGTATCACACTTCTTCCCATCACCACCAGCACCAAAGATCCAGGAACCACGGAGGATGACCTGCTTTACAGAGTGAAGTCAGGTCCTACCATGGAACACTGAAGGTTCTGAACGTTCTTAAGATTCCAGGGACCATGTTATTCTATCCAAGGGTGGTGGTAGGTGAGAAGGCCAGACTTAGAAAATGAATGCCTTCTTTCTTACTGTGTTGGCTTTGTCAAAGAACCCAATGCCTGGGGAGCTATCCAAGGTGCTGTCCCGAAACTGGTCTTCCCTAAATCTTGTGCTAGCATTGACCTGTCAGTCTATCATAAGCTTATCTCTACTGTTCAGTTTAATTCTAAAGCTATCTGTATTTCTCATTTTGGATCATCTCAGGCTTCTACTGGATTCTAAATCATGAGATATCTTCTGGGGCACTCATAAATTTCTATCAAGCAGCTTCTGATTTTCCCTTAAGTCAGAGTCTTCCTATGTAGTCTTAGCTGGCCTGGAACTTACTATGTAGACCAAGTTGGCCTGAACTTATAGATTCTACTGCTTTTTTATCTCAAGTGCTGGAATGAAATGCATGTGCCACCATGCCTGGCCATCTCTACCTCATCTTGACTCTGCCTCATCTGCCTAGCAATTGTCCCCTCTTAAGATTAATCATATGTCTCTGATGCAAGATTTCTGTGCCTATGCCACATATCAGCAGAATGGTAGAAATCAGAGGCATACCAACAAAAGAAGTTAAACTTCAAGAATACGATGCTCTTATTTTGTATTATTATAAACTGCCTGAATTACATATTGTGACTAAGATAGTTTTCTATTGGAAAAATACCTAATTATGCAGAGACTAAAAGGAAAAAAGAAAAAATAGTTTTCATTCTTATGTTTGTTAGAGTGAGTTAAGTAGTCAGCTATTGTTGGCAAGGTGAATATTAAAACATATGTTTAATATATAGACATCAGTCCTTTTGCAATTTTTACCCAAAATTAAACTATGAAAATTATTTTAACTATAGCAGTTGATGGCACAGTCTGGCAATTGGTGCTGTTTTATTTTTTAAGATACCTCTTTTTCTTTTAAGATTTAGAACATTAAATTGATATTCAGTACAATATTTGCTTGAATGTTTATGTTTTATGTAATTATAATGTTTTATATTACAATAAAATGCCTTTATATACATTCATAAAAATTACCACTATAATATGTACATAGTCCATAAGGAAAAGTAAATGTACATGAACTTAAAAGACAGTTCGTGAGTATGGGTACCTGTATCCTAGGCTTCATTTATAATGATCAATCTATCTTGAGAAAGAAAAGGGGAAAACATCTGTGAGTGGCATATCCATTATCTCAGCACTGGGGAGACAAAGAAAGCTAGCAACTTCTAGGCCAATCTTGGATAGTCTGTGTTGGGAGTTATCAGAAGAAGAGAAGAGGGGAAGAGAGGAGACAGGAGAAAAGAGAGGGAAGGGGAGGGGAGGAGGGAGGAAAGGGGAAGAAAGTCTCTGTGAGGAATGCACTCTGTTTCCAGTCTGCTGAACATGGACAGAGGTGTTTGTGTTGGCACCTAAGGTGGAACTAATGGCTCTGTGGAATTGTTTTTACTCTGTCCCCAGCCCTCATGTGACCAATGACCTGCATCTCTAAGACAGTTCTCAAGATTAGTGACACATATCATAGCCATTAACATTTTTTCTGACTGTGGAAAGTTAATAAACCCTCTTTGGACTACAATCTTGACCTTGTCTTCTGATAAGCTCCTAAAATAGAGTACAAAATGTTAACCATACATGACATTCCTACTGAGCTCCAGCTGAGATTTGCTTCAACTTAGACTCAGTATCAGCAGAACTGGAATGGTCAGCTAAACCATTTTGACAGTAGGATGCTATTACTCCATCAGAACTCTCTAGACAGCCTGGAATAGGACACAGATCAGAGGAGATCCAATCACACAGAATGGAGGTCTATGAACCTGAAGTCCATTGCTGTTATACCACTTGGGACTCATTCTCTGTCCAAGAACTACTGATTGCCCAGTTCCTTTATTTTCCAAAAAGGAAAACCAAGGCTTGGAGATGTTAACTCACTGCTAAAACCCACACAGTGTGAGCAAAAGAAAGACAGGAATGTGGGGTCAGGATCACCTTCCACAGCCCAGTCCACAGAAGCTGTCTGTTCTCTTCCTGTTTTCTGTAGTTGAAACCTGCATCATGCAGACTTCTGTATTAACAAAGCTCTTTTTTCCTCCAAATAGAAACATCTCTAGTCAAACTGGTGTAAATTAAATGAAGATTTATCATTTAACATAAATCAGAAGTTGAGTGGAACCCAGCTTTGAGTTCGTGTAGGGGATTAAAGATGCTATCTGGTTTGAATTCCCTCTCTTTGTGTCTCTCATCCCTGTCTTCTGTTGTGCTGTCTTCATCCCTGGGGGACCTACCTCATGGATTCCAGCAGGTGGAGGCAGCAAACCTTCACATAACTGATAGTCATAGAAAAAAAAACCTGATTTCTTCTAGAAACTTAAATAATTCTTCCCACAAGCCACACTCATCTGAGTTGGTCACGTGATTTTATCAAAAGGCCAGTCACTGTAGCAAAATAGTTTGATAATTTGACAGCCAAGCGTGGGTCACATAGCCATCCTTGGATGAGTACAGTTAGAAGGAGACCATGAAGTTGTAACAGTGCCATGACACTGAGAGATGGCAAGACCCTGAAGGTACTATACACCTTCAGGAAACTCAGTAAAATAGATTGGTAGAATAGTATTATAATGACTTAGCAGACATTTGTCATACTATATATTCACATACATCCCTATGAGGTCATGTTATGATCCAAGTCATAACATCCAGGAATATGAAACTTCTTACTCAATTGAGTTCTGCAAGCAAGCACTCCCATCGTATTAATTCATTAAAAGAGTTCAGATTTTGGAGCCGGGCGTTGGTGGCGCACGCCTTTAATCCCAGCACTCGGGAGGCAGAGGCAGGCGGATCTCTCCAAAACAGAGAAACCCTGTCTCGTAAAACCAAAAAAAAAAAAAAAGAGTTCAGATTTTATACATGTTTGGGTTTTTTGCATCTTACAAAATTATCTTTGTATTCTAAAAGTTTGGATAACCATTTGGTTTACATCCTTGAAGGGATTGGCAGGAGAATTCAGAAAATTACAAATAGCATTGATACAAATAGCATCATACAAATGATGAGCTGGAGACCATTATAATGCCCATAAGAAATATTAGATTAGTTTCTTTAATAAGAATTTCTGTAAATAATACTAGAGGACTTACTACCCAATGGCAAAATAGATCAAGAATACCACACAATTGGGAATATCAATTATCAATGGCTTTTATACCTGTAAAAACTGTTCTGCTCCACATAGCAAGGAAAAGTCACATGATACCTTCTGTAAAATGCCAATTGATCTATTGGACAAATCCCCATCAGTCTGATGAATGCTAAACTTGATTCGGATAGGAGATATGTTCCTGTGTTTTACCACTAGTAAAAAAAGGTGATACAACTTCAAGAAGGAACATTTGGTACCACTTAACTAACATTTAAAAAAATCTCTATTTCCTTTAATTCTGTAATGCCAGTTCTAGAGCTTTCTCCCATAGTTGTACATACTTTGAAGTCTGTGCTTAGTCATAAATAAAATAAAATTATCACTATATTGCTTTTAAAAGCTAATGATATGGGGATATGTTCATCATTAGGGCAACAATTAGTTAAATATGATGCTTCTAATCAGAGGGAAGGCCATGCAAGAGTTATACATATAGGTGAGGGGTAGAACTCTATGGTAGAGCTACACATATCATACCTCAATTCTGGGACCATTCTTTCTGTGAAGTTTTAGATTAGAGTCACTGTAGGTGCTACTAGATCAAGTGAACTGAACCTGTGATCCTTTCTCCTCTCCTTTCTAGCTCTCCATGATGAGGCCTTAGGGTGTGAGTCTTCTGGCACAGCCTTGGACCAAGCTAAGGCAGGTCCAGGAGATAGAAAAAATTGGTCTGGATTTGATCTGCAGCAAAGACAGTAAATAGATTTATAAATGATGGAGGACAGATAAACAGAATCTCTAAAGTATATTCAAAGAAAAGGGGTATCTTAACCACTTATATGAAAATTTAAGATCTATATCTAAATATGTAGTTGTATTAGCTACCTCTCTATTGCTATTTTAAAAAACTCATTGGCCAAGGCAGCTTATGGAAGAAAGCAGTTATTTGGGCTTATGATTCTAGGTGATTATGCCCATGGCGGCAGAGTGATGGCATGCTGGAAGGAGTAGAAATCTCAGGGCTTACATCCTGAACTGAAATCAGAGAGGGCAACTAGAAATTGTGGCACTCTTGGGACACCCAAAGTCCATCTCTAGTGACATACTTCCTTCAACAAGATCATGTCTCCTGAAACTGCCCAAACCAGTGTCATAAGATGGGGAGCAAGTATTCAAACATCTGAGCCTCTGGGAGGGGGATAGCCTCATTCACTACAGAGGTTCCATGCATTTGTATATATAAATAAGCACCTCTGACAGAATAACCCAGCATCTCGGGATAACAGGCCTAATTGGTTGTCTTATATTTTGAAATTGTGCATCATTTTGTATTAATTTTAAAAAATAATAAACCATCAAATCCATATATAATGTGGTTCTGGGGCCCCAGGAGACACCACACCTGTCATTCTTTATACACAGGCATGATGCAAGCAAACACACACACATACACATACACTGCCTTGGATTTTTCCAGAAAAAGAATCAGGCTAGGACCAAAGGTTGCAGGATGCCCTGTTAAATCTGAATTGCAAATAAGCAACAAACAAAGTTTCCTAAGGTCAGCATGTGCCAGGCAATATTTAGAACACGCGTCAGTAGTTCCAACTGCTTTGTCTGGCCATCTGAGTGAATCTGGAGCCCACTGCTCATTAGGCAGAGTGCAGTGTCCAAGCCAGGCTTCTGCAATCTGTCAAATGAAGAACAAAGGTGCCCAGATTTTTCATGGGGTTGATGGGAGGGTCAGGCCAGCACCAGTGATTTGTAAATAGTTAAGTCTCTAGGACTGAGGAAGAATGTGTTTTGTCAGTGTGCTGGCATTGAAATTCAAACTGCTTACTGAAACCTGATTTCTTCTACTTCTATTTTGGTTTCTTAGAAGTTTTAGATACAGATACTCACATATTTCTCTCCATAAAAAGCAAGCATTTGCTTCTAAAATATGTAATATGCCATATATACAGCAAGAACTTCATTTTTCACGGTCAGTTCCCCTTGTACTGAAATGTATAAAGGGATCTACTGTTTAATGAATTTGTCACATGCTTATCAAACACCTACCAGGTGACACACCTTGAAGCTAGAGATGAATAAAACAGATGCAGTTGACCATACCCGAATGCATAGTGTGGTTGAGATCTGGCTGGGGAAACAAAGAGTTAAAAAGAATACTTCTCCCGCTGTTCCACGTCAGAATCACCTTTCCAATATACTTGTGAAACCTGCAGTGAGCCCAGTTACCCGCTGTGCTTGACATCATCGTTGTTCACTTTTATTTTGTTTTTCTTCATTTCATTGTTTTCTTTTCTAGCCAGGGTCGCTCTAGAGAGCTCAGGCTGACCTTGAACTCAAGATCTCCCTGACTCAGTCTCCCTACTGCTGGGATTAGAGGGACATGACTCCAGGCCCAGCTCTTTTATGTCAATATTTCCATGGAGTATCTTCTAGAAACTATTCCAAGAGCTGGTGTCTAACAATGCAAACTTTCTTAATCAGTGGAGGCCTTTTTTCCTTGCTCAAGCTTTATAAAGCTGTGTTCCCTTTCCAACAGCCTCATGACCTTTCCCTGCGGGTTCATCACTTGGTTTCCTGTTGGTAGTTGCTAAGGTAAACTTCTCTTCCAGAACTGCCACTGAGGTCAGCAGGGTTTAGACCACACCCTGCATAGCCCTAAAGAAAAGTGCAGACAGACATCTGGGTAGCAGTTTCCAGCGTTGGCCACTGTTTACATTGGAGACTGCTGCTGGTGATCTCCTGAAGCACTCCTAACATTCTGTAATCTTTTGACACAACTTTTGCAGGATTAGCTACAATGAGAAGTTTCCCTGATGTCAGGGTGGGGGATGGCAATGTCCTTGGAGACAGCTGTGCAGTGCTGCCCTTTCACTGCTACATGGAGTGCTGATCTCTGTGTTTTGTAATGCCTCTAAACTGGGACTTTGATAAAAACCATTGCTCTCTTTAATCTGGAATGTCACATGCTGGAAAGCTTTCTGAATGCTTCCCACAGGCTCTGCATTCCAGCAAGGCAAAGAATTGCTCAGTTTTATACTTCTTTGCATATCTCAATGTGGTAGGGTTAATGTTTCAAAAAATATTAACAGTTGGGACATATGTGAGAGTAGTTAAGTGTGGCATGAGTCACCAGTGAAGATACTAGCTGCCATCAAATGTCATTTCCTGAAGTGAATTTTAGGAATAAAAGTAAGAGAGAAATTATTAAGAAATTTGAAACTGATGAGAAATCTACATAGTGAAAGGGATTTAATATGTCTTTATATAAAAACAATAATGGAGAAAAGCTACTGTCAGGAGGGAGTCTACTCATTTATTTAAAAGTAGAGAATAGAAACCTGCTAAGAGCCAAGCAAAAATGCTGCATGCCCTTAAATGTGGAAAACCCTAATGAGGATGGTAGACAAGGAAATAGGCAAATATAAATGGATTTAATGGATGCTAAAAGAACTTAGAAGAGACATCCAATAATGTAGGGAGAGGTTAGCAAAGACTGCCTGGAAGCGGAAGTATACAACAAGGTTATGATGCACAGTTAAAGTTGTACATTGCATGACTATCCATGATGCCTCTGTCTAAAATGGAGTTCAGTGAAGTGTCCATGACCACTACGAAGTCCTTTCCACACACAGAGAGTGTACACCCTGCTGTAGCCCTGTGTGGGGGGTTAAAAAGGAAATGTGTACACCGTCATTTTGTTTTGCTCTTTAAACGCAGGTTCCCCTTTTTTCCTGATGCAAAACTACACTTGAAATTCCCCACATGAAAGCACTTTGCTATGCTAGACTTTATTCTGGGAGGAGTTTCTTAGCAATGGGGGCCCAAATAGAGCTGCAAAGTGTGGTCACGCCTTCCTAATTACAGACCACTTTGCCCATCACTCTTTAGATGTGGGCTGCCTATGAAGAGGCAGTGAAAACCCACATCCTCAGAATGTCAATTTCTCTGGAGAGTTGGGTCTAAGTTAATACCTCCTAAATCACATTCTCTGCTCAAAAATAAATCTGGAGCCAAGGGGTCCATGTACTTTCACTGACTCTGAATGAAAAGTCTCTGAGACATGTATCGTTATTAGGTACCTCAGATGCCAGCAATAGAGCACAGAAGCCGTTCTCATTGAAAACACACTGGGAAGAGTGGTAAAACCACGAAAGCCCTGTGGAGTGACCCTTGCTATCCAACAGGGCCTGGAGGCCTAGTAGGCTGTTTTTGGGGGGAGGGGTATCGAGACAGGGTTTCTCTGTATTGTTTTGGAGGCTGTCCTGGAACTTGCTCTGTAGACCAGGCTGGCCTCAAACTCACAGAGATCTGCCTACTTCTGCCTCATAGTGCTGGGATTAAAGGCATGTGCCACTAACACCCGGCTAGTGGGCTGATTTTTATCATATAGCATGGAGCAATAGGTTGTCCAGCTGCTAAGAGTCCAAATCCTTTGTGGAAATGAACTACACCGAAGACTTATCCTGATACCTTCTCCTTGGAACAGGCTGAAACCTGGGGATAACCTGGGGATGCTGCCAGTGATGGCCCTTTGTAGATTGGCTCTGTAACCTCTCATGCCCTTGCTGCCACGATTCCAGCACTATTTACAGGGATATTTGGGGTAAAGAGAGCTTCAGAACCAGAGACTTAGGAGTGTCTCTGAAAACAAAAATGCAGTTGGAAATATCTTTGCCTGTAACCAGTAAGTTAATGATTTGTCAGCATCTTTCCATTGTGAGGAAGGTACTCTATTATAGGTCAACTATAGGACATAGCAAAAGACCATATAGATCAACTATAAAGCACAGTGCACTATTGTAGATCAGCTGTAAGACATGTAAATGTTAGAAACCTTAATGTGTTGAGAACCTTAAGTATTAGAGACAATGTGGTAAAACAGAGCAATTGTATCATGAGCAGAAATTATACTTACAGAGAGGTCTAAAAAGCTCCCACATGGAAGCATCTGCTCTCTGAGAATACTACTATAAAAAAGAAGGTAAAATTTTGTTCACAACAGGAATACTGACTTCTTGCTGAGGATATAAGTCATTGTGATTAAAGATATGTTTTTCTTCTTGTAGGAATATAAACACAACTCTGAAAACATGGGTTAACAAATGTGGCAGAGAAGAAGGTATTTGGAGACAGCATGGTACAAGGGAGGGGCATGCCCTGTGGGCCATGTCTTGTGTTTCTAGCTGTGATCTTGAGCTGGAGAGTTAACTTGTGTCTCTGGTTTCACCTCATAGGATGATCTGACAGGAATAATATATAGGATTAAATATGAAGCATCTGATGAATAACAAGTATTGGTGCCCTCCCTTCTTTCTCATTGGGGATTGAGCACAGGACCTTGTCTGTGCATGCTGTGCAATAATTTTATGATTGAGCTTCCTATGGTTGGCCTTGAACTTGTGTTCCCTTGCTTCTGTTTCCCTGGCAACTGAGTCTGCCACATACTCAACCGAATCTGTTTCTGAACAGATAATTTAAGAATACTTTAAAAAGCTGTGTTTATTTTCCTATCATTAATATTGTGATTTTTAAAGTAATAACAGCATTCAGAAACACTGGGAACATCAAACAGGAAAAAATATTGAAGTGACAGGGATTTGTGCTAGATATTTTCAAACAATATTTTTGCTAGAAGTCAGCAGTAGATTTATTGATGATTATGGATCTGATTGAGAAAATTGAATATTAATAATCTCAACTGTTTACTAGGGTGCATAGTGCTATTCCAGTTATTTTCAAGTAACAGAATCAACTATTTTTAGTTATATGTATAGGCGTATGTGCAAATGATTGCAGGTGCCCAAGGAGGCCAGAGGCATCAGATCTCCTGAGACTGGACTTTTGAGCTGCCCAACGTGAGTCTAGGAACAGAACTCAGTGCATGATCTTAACTACTCTTAACCATCTCCTCCATATGGCCAACTATTTTTGAGAACCCTTACCTACTGAATTTTCTATACATATTCAGAAATGTGTCTTTTTGATGAGTCTTTTATATACCAAAACAATCACAGCTCTTTCATATATAAGTTTATGACTTGTGCAGAATTAGGATACAGGTCTGTGAAAGAGCCCATATCCACAATAGGAATCTGCTTCTTTGCAGAGAGAAATGTTTACTACATGGTTTGAATGCATTGCTGTTCACAATGCGTTGATCAGCTGGTGGCTCCACAGGTGACAGTTGGGTGCAGAGCACAGCTGGGCAATGGGATGGACAGGTCGGGAAGTTAGGGATGAGAAAAGGCCGGGTACACAGTAGCAGAGAAGCACTGGGCCGAATGGATCTAGCTGTGAAGGGCAGAGGCTTCTGTGCAGTGGCAAAAGTTGGTAGCAGATGCAAAGGGTAGGGCCATTGAAGTAGTGGAATAAAAAGTAGCTATATCAGAGAGTTCTGGTAGAATGTGACAATGTGGTTGCTAGTCTTCCAAAACATCATACTGACTGGGAAACTGGGAATGTAAGCACTCACACTTACTAAGATCTTGGCAATATGCTAATTACCATACAATATGGTCATATTTAAACTTCTTAAAAAATGCTACCGAATAAGTGATTTAGCATTCCCGTTTTACCAATGGAGAAAGTGAATTTCAAACACTGTAATTAACTTTCCCAAAATGACAGAGTTTCTAAATGGTGTGGCTAGAATCTGAACCACCATCTGGCTGACATGACAGATCCATTTGATCACTCTACACCTTTCCTTAGGCAGGGTGTGATCCAGGGGAAAAAGACACCGCAAATTCAGGGAAGAATATCCTAGTCTGAATTCAGGAGCTAGACTACAGTCTGGCGAAGGAAGTTGACAGCAACAACAACAACAAAATTATACACCCAAACAACAAAAATGGACTCCACAGGTTGCATTTGTATGTTTGTGAATGTGTATATGCAGCAGTAATAATCAGAGAAAATGAGGCTATCATTTTGAGAGTAGAGGGAAACAGGAAAGGTAGAGGATTTGGGAGGGGGTGAATGAAGAAAAGAGGAGAGAAATAATGTAATTATATTTTAATTTAAAACATATTTCAAAAATTAAAAAGTAAATACAAGGAAATGGTTTTGTCTTATGCATGAAGAATCCTAAAAGAGAAGTGTGAACATTGCTGGCTTACAAGATTTGAGGAAGGGTCTCCCAAGAGTAAGCGGGGCTTGTGTTTGGATGAATTTAGGTAGGAACAACCTGCGAGGTTAGAAGCTGCTGAGGATGGACAAGAAGAAGGAGACTCCCACTGCAGAGGGCATAGATGTTGGATTTAACATCAAAGGAAGAGTGTTTAAAGAAGAAGTGAAAGGAGGCTATTCTCGCAGCAGCCCAGAACATTTTCAGCTGATCTCCAATCCGAATACACTTTGCCATGCTCAGAACCTAGAGAAAGTAAGAATGCAGTCCAAACTTCCCACTCTCTGGAACAACTAAAGGACTTACAACTCAATAACAAATGACAAATAACCCAATTTTTAATAGAAAAAAAGGATTTTAATATATTTGTTTGCAAAGAAGGCATACAAATAACCAATAAACACAGGAAAGGTGCTCTACCTCATAAATCATTAGATAAACACAACATAAAGGCATGCCTAGACACCACTTTATATTTACAGGATGTCTAATAAAAAAGATGGACAATAGCAGGCATACATAGTTCTATCCATAGACAAAAAATGTAGGACCCACACATTGTGGATGGGATGCAAACACTGCAGCCACACAAGAATTTCTGGCAGTTCCTAAAAGCTAAACATAGAGTTGCCATATGAGCTAACGAGCCCTGAATAATAGTCTCATCAGTGAGAAAGACTTGATTGATCATCTACTGAAAACTCACATGCACGCTCATAATAGCATCCCTGCTCATCACAACCAAAAGATAGAGTAGCCCAAACTTCAGTCAGCTGATGACTGCAGGATACAAAATGGACTTCTTGTTAAGGAGGAATGAAATTCTAACATGGGTGAACTTCAAAGACACCTAAGAGAAGAATTCAGCCATACACATAGTATAAAAGTCTACTAACAAGCCATTCCCAAAACGGGCAAATCATATAGATTGTGGTCTCCACAGACTGTTGAGACAAGGGTGAAGAACTTGTTAATGAGTTTAGAAATTTAGAAATTTGGTTTGAATGGCACAAATGTTATAATCACGTAACAATGAGATGGCTGTGTAACTTTGGGAATACACTGAAAACCACCGAATTGTATAAGAAGGGTAGATTCTATGATGAGTGAATTCTTTGCAATGTTCTATTGCTGATGTCAATCTATCCAGTGTGGAATAAATCATGCATATTGCTCCCCGCTCCGCCCTATGGTATGTTTTTCTTTAATAAAGTGAACTTTACAGGGAATTTACCAGTGATAGTCTGGAGAAGTCACTTTAAAACCATCTCTTGCTTATTCTATATTTGATTTCACAAATTTCCTCTAAATATATCATGTTCCATCTAGTTTAATTTAGCTGTAACACAACCACAAAATACAGCATTTCTTTGAAACCCCAAGTAGCAATTACAAGCAGCTTCAACCCCAGTGCAGACTCAGATTGGCTGGTAATGGTTCCGTGGGGCTTTGTGTTTAGAAAGATTCTAAGACTGGATGCAGGCTAACTGTGAAAAGTGGACTCAGTGATTCAGAGCGGTGATCTTAGACTAGGAGGTGCTAATTAAGGTAGGAACATTGAGTTAGTTAATTAAGCTAAAAAAGTATATTGTTGGCTGGGCAGTGGTGGCGCACACCTTTAATCCCAGCACTCTGGAGGCAGAGGCAGGAGGATCTCTGTGAGTTTGAGGCCAGGCTGGACCGATAGCCTCCAAAACAATACAGAGAAACCCTATCTCATAAAACCAAAAAAAAAGTGTATTGTTCTACTGGGTAGATAAACCTGAGAATAACTAGTATACATATTCATACAGAGAGATCCAGGGCTGAATTTGAGGTCTGTAATGTAAATGTGGAATCTCAATATTTTGAAATAGTCAATATCTATGGATAAGATGTCAAAAATTACTCAATAAATAGTACCAATTTTTATCAGACAGTATAATATCAAAGTATTTTTTGAATAATGCATTTGTAGTGTATGCTTTAAAGGCTCTTAACAAGCAATCATTAGCATATGCCTCCTGGGAATTACAAAGTGAGAAAGAATGTCAAGACAGATGTGGGAAGTGCATGACAGTCTTCCACTGGGAGAATGATAGACTTTCCAAGGGCTATATACTCTTGGATAAAACTGTCTTCCCCTCTCCCTGAAGCTAGCATAATGGCTGACCACTCCATGTCTAGGAGTGAGATTGTGTGCTCAACTCCCAGCTTCATACTGGAATTTAGTCTAGCTTAGGCTTGCAAGGGTCTTAGGCATGCTGTTGCAACCACTGGGAGTTCATACGTATAGCAGTTCTGCTGTGTCCAGAAGATAATGTTTCCTTGTAGTTATCCACCTCCTCTGGCTGGCTCTTACACTCTTTCTACTCCTTCTACAATGCTTCCTGTGCCTCTGGAGGCAGGAGAGTTTGGTATATCTGTTCTTTTTAGGACTGAGCATTTTGCAGGCTCTTATTTCCTGCACCTTGGCTAATTGTGGGTCACTCTGTTAACCAACACCCACTACAATACTTCCCTTTTTGAGATGAAGTCTCAGTGGTCTCAAACTTGTCATGCTCCTGCCTGATCCTTCACATACCAGGAATTTAGAGATACGCATCACCACACCCAGTCTAACACCGACTTTTTAACAGTTCTCACCAAAAAGTACAGATGTTATGTAATTACACACATTCACTCATGTTTGAATTCTACTTTGAACCATCTCCTTTCTCTCAAATATGCTATAGAAACCTCTGATGCACTTTCTGTGATAGACAGAAGGTGCCAACCTCACCTGGGCAGAACAGTAGAGCTGGTCTTGGTGGTGTGAATGCAGATGAGCCAAATCTGAGGACCTGTGAGTAGAACTGGCCCTGATCCTTGCTGTAGGCTGCACTGGGTGAGCTAGCTGAGGCAGCACTGAAGAGCTTGCCTGGCTTGTGACAATGAAGGAAAGATAACAAGCTGACCAACCCAGCTATCACCCAGGACCGGGACCACGGCTACGAGTTAGCCCATCCCAACATCCATCTCATCTGTGATCTGCTGGAGCAGGTTATGGGTATGAACCTTTGGACACAAGACTGCAGGGTCTCCACAACACAGGACAACAGGACATACAGAGGAGCCCCAGTGAGAGCCCATTATCAGTGGTGTAGCAGAAACCAGAGGCCTAGTGCCAGATTAAGGCCTTATGGCACTGTAAAGATGAATGAACTAAAGAGTAAACAGTGTGACTCGGTGGGCCACACTACAGATTCCATAATGAGATTCTTCTCTTTTTTTGTTATTTTGTTTTGTTTAGTCAGTTTGGTTTTTCTTTTAAAGTTTGTTTTGTTTGGGGGTGGGTAGGTTGCAAGGGCAGAGGGTAGCAGCCAGGGATCAGGGAGGTAAGTAGGATTGGGATACATGATGTGAAATCCACAAAGAATCAAGAAAAGTCAGAAGAATTTGTTTTTTTTTAAAGAGAATGTCTT
Source organism: Mesocricetus auratus (assembly GCF_017639785.1). Lineage (NCBI taxonomy): Eukaryota > Metazoa > Chordata > Mammalia > Rodentia > Cricetidae > Mesocricetus > Mesocricetus auratus. The sequence goes on from NW_024429182.1 coordinate 37,026,269, forward strand.
GAATTCGTAGTAGTGCTCTAATGTTACCATTACTCGGGAACAGCTTCTTATTAAATTTAGTAGTACCTGGTGATAAGAGTATGTCTAGCCCAATAGTAGTTTTGTGTCTTTATAAAATGTAATTATAGAAGTAAAATTAAGACTACTCTCAAAAGGTAGAGATTAATATTGTTGGAATGATCTTGAATATTAAAATGGACATTTGATTAAATATTTAAAAAAAGAAAAAAAGGTGCCTAGAGAATGAACCCCATTTCTTTGGAGAGGAAATGGCCCACCAGATGACTCCATATACAAGTTTTAAAACTTCAGCTTCAAATTTGAGCTTTCTTTTCTAGAATGTGGAAAGGAAAGGGGGGAGGGAGCTGAGGCAGGAAGAACTGGGAAATGCCCAGGAGAGCTGGGCCTCTGCAGTATCAGCTTTGGGGTTTCTAGGGAATGCTGGCAGCATGCAGTGCAAGCATTCTTCTCTCCTCTTAGATCCCATTCTCCACCTTTTTACTTCTGCAGGAAAGTAGCACTCTCCACGCCTCGCCATCTGCCTTAGTTAGGGTTTCTACTGGCATCATAAAGACCATGGCCAAAAGCTGTACACAAAACACTTGGTAGTGAACAATAGCTTTAAGGATCAGACTTACCATACTGGGAGGCGGGATCTGAGATGTTTCTAAAAGCTGTTGTCACTCGTGAGTGGCTGCCACATGAAGATTGGCTCCTGGAAATAAGCTTGATCTTGGAATCCTCCAGCTAGCAAGATGGCATTCTGGGTCCTAGATGAGGGCTGAGCTGCTTCTGACCTGCCAGGACTGGCCACTGATGCAGAGATCCTAGCTGGGATGGGTATTTGGGGCAATGCGTGTGGGGGGATGGGCTGAAGGAAATCAAGGAAAACGTACATGTATTTCAGAGCTTTCTGGTAAGAGTTCAGTGTTAGGAACCCAAACTACCAGGGTGGAGTCAGCAGCCACATGATAGAAGGCAATAGGTAAATGTGGACACAGATGTGTGAACTTCTGGGCATCTGCAGTCTTCCACTTCCACTTTCAAAGACGAATAAACAAGTGAACTACTAGGCTAGGAGTCCAGGTGGCCAGAGTAGTGTAGAAGGCTTACACTGGTGTTCTTGGCTGCACTTGTTCCCCCATCTTCCATAGGAAAGTGAGTCCACATCCTGGTCCAGCCTGCAGAATACCACTCATCCATATTAGCAGGAGAAAGGCAGAGATAGAAGAGGGTGGCAGGAAAATAGAGAAAAGAGGATGGGGGAAGGAGAAAGAAGGAGATGGGAGAGAAAAGAGAGAAAGAGGAGAGAAAAAGAAGGAATTGAGAAAGAGGAAGAGATGAAAGAGGAAGACAAAACAGGGGAGATCTTGCTGTGCCCGCTGCTTTCCGAGGCCTGTGCAATATGTTCTACATACACTTTCCATTTAGTTATATTTGGTTAGGAAATAGTCTAGGCAAAGGCAATCTGATTCTTAGTTTAAAAAAATAACTCACACTTTGTCTGGCTAGGTCCCAAGAGCCAGGCTGAGTAACTAAATCAATTTAATCAATTCTAATGATACAAGCTAAATGCAAATTAAATCATTTGTTCTGGGGAGAACTGTGTAAGGAGATGGTTGAGTGCACCATATTTTGAGGCTTTTGGATCCATCCTGCTCATATTGCTCCCTAGATTCCGTGTCCTGAGCCTGCACCCTCACCCATGTGAGGGCCAGGGTGCCTTGTGCAATGTGCTAAGTGGTCCTGGTGTGGGATGAGGGAAAGCACCAGATGCTTGGCCTCGGTGTTGGAGTTCAGAGGAGTTGAAGACAAGGAAGACTGGAGAGGGCACTCCACTCTCTTGAGAGGCCCACTACCCAGCTCTAGCCTGTTGTCATGTGGGGAAGTAACTGCAGTATGGCCAAACCATGTAAGGGTGTTCAGCGTTTTGACAATGTCATATAATATCCTTTACGACTGCGTTCGGATGCATTAACACTTATCCTGGGGTGTATGTGGCTGAAGAGATGCAGGTGGACATGCCCATTTCACAGGAGACGAGAGACAGGTGTTCAGGCAATTCTCTTGGGCTGAGACAATGCATTTGCACGTGTTCTCACCAGTTGTCTTTTTTCCAAGTTACAAATTTCTTGTTTGTGTTCTTCTCTTTCAGGCCATTATGTTTATGTGGACACCTCTTTTGCCAAGCAAGGGGAGAAAGCTGTGCTGCTGAGCTCTGATTTGCAAGCTGAGGAATGGAACTGCCTTCGCCTGGTTTACCAGATAAGTGCACCCCTGGGCTCTGCATCAGATCCCAGCCAGCTAAACCTCTATGTGAGATTTGAGGATGAAAGCTTTGATCGATTGCTTTGGTCTACTAAGGAGCCATCAGACAGCTGGCTCATAGCCAGTCTGGATCTTCAGAACAGCTCTAAAAAATTCAAGGTAGGTGGGGTTGTGGGGAAAGATATGAGGTGTGTGACGTACTCTGTGGTACATGAGGTATTCTAACAGTGGTTCTCAACCTTCCTAAAGCTGAGACCCTTTGACACAGTTTTTCATGTTCTGGTGTCCAACCAACCATAAAAATTTCTTGTTGCTACTTCTTAACTAATTTTGCTACTGTTATGAATCATAATGTAAATATCTGGTATACAGGATATCTGATATGCAACCCCTGTGAAATGGTTGTTCAACCCCATATGAGAGTATGTGTCATTGAGGACACAACAGAGTCAGCAGGAGAATCCCATTCCTAATGCACTCCATTCCTAGGCTCAACCTTCTCCTTTGAAAAAGCTGTAAAACAGAACATCTCAGGATAACACAGCTTGTTAGGAGTCTCTCTCCATCAGACAGCCACTGAGGGAAAGAACATCGAGTCTGAGTTCCTATTTCACACCATCCTCCAAAGGTTATCAGACCCCAAATCTACCCACAGAGTTGCAAAATATCCTGCTAAAACCACAGTAGAAAAGGTTTTTTTTGAGAAACAGGGCCAGATGTGAACACTCCTTGAAATCAACCACATGGATTGCCATGCTTTTATCTGTTCTTTGTATAAAATTCTCAATTCCTCATCAACGTAGAAACTATGGATTAACTGAGCCTTCCCATCTCATGTGGAGATTTCTGACTGACAGATCTGGGCTCCCTGCTTTCTCATCCAAGGATTACACACACACACACACACACACACACACACACACACACACACACACACAACCTTTTTCTTCCTGCATCATCTGCCCTCAGTTCCATTCAGCACATACTTCCCCAGGAACACTGCTCTCCTCTCCATCCACCAATGACTGCCTCCATGAACACAGGAGGATGTGGAAGTCAGGGTAGCATTGGAAGATTCTGAGCACCTGTTGGACACTTTGTTCATGTCAAAGTCCTCAGCGTACATGTATATGTTCATGTATGCACAGGTATGAGTGCAAAAGTAAGAATCACATTCAGCAGCCATGAATCACACCGAAGGACATCTCCTAAGGACTGACATATTGGACAGGAAATATGGCGTTTTGATGCCTGACTCCTTTAACCCCCATATGTTCCACAGATTTTGATAGAAGGTGTCCTGGGACAAGGAGACACAGCCAGCATTGCCCTCTTTGAAATCAAGATGACAGCCGGCTACTGTATTGGTGAGTGAATTTTGTGATCACGGCAGTGGAATGTAAATCTCTTTTTATAACCCACTGCCAGAAAGCACTAAATCGATCCTCAAGGCCAAGTGTGTCATAGAGCATGCCGCAAACTGCATAGCAGCTTCTGTTCTTTGCTAGGGTCACCTGAAGATGGAACATTGATCCTCAGTCTTTGGTGTGGAAAGGCTCATTAGCATTTGATCGAACTGGCTGGATTAACAAGGAGAATAGGTCGCTTTTACCCCCAGTGATGCTCTCTAACCTCCCCCAGTTGCTTACTTGCTGCGAACTCTATTTTTGGTGGCCTTTGCTGGAAGAGCAGACACCCATCACTTCACCTGCTTTCCTGTCACGTGCTACAGCTGTCTTAATCATCAAGATCCTACCCGGGCTAGGCAGGGTTGATTGTCTGCATGACAGCTTTGAAAGGGCAAGAGTCAGGCCCCATGGGTACCTGACTATCCCTCATCTGTGACCAACCATAACGCTGCACAATGAGCCCTGCATGGAGGGGCTGGTGTCTGCGCAGGCACACATAGAAGAAACGGGTTGTGGTGGGGGGCAAAGCGTGTAGGAGAAAGGACCTGAACACACAGGTCAAAGGCCAGAGCCAAGCAGTCGGTAACCCACAGGGAGCTTCTTACAGAGACTGGTCTCAGGACATGGAGCCTGGGTTTACTGGAATTATGAGGTTGGTAGGTCCTAAAGTTAGCCTATAGGGGACAGGTCTGTAGCTGTGGCTTTGAGGTGATTCCACTGGTTTCCATGAGCTGGAGACAAGGAAAATACAAATACACAGGAGCTAGCAAAGTCCCACAAGAGTCTCTGACTTTACAGGGATTACAGGATGAGGACCAGACATGGGGAGAAAGTGGGGGAGTAACATTACAAAAGGAAAAAGTCCGTAGATCAGAGATGCCTCAACATTGACAGTATTGAGACTAAGGAGAAGAGCCAAAGGGAGTGGAGAGTCAAAGATGATCCTGTACGAGGAGCCCACGCTAATGCCCTGTGGTATGGCTTCTCTGTTTTGGTCTTTCACTGATACCTCTAAGGCAAAGAAGGACTACAACCAGGCTCCTCCCATGAGTAGTCTAGGTGCTGCCCCTCCACGCACTGAAACAGTCAGACACACCTGTGTAGCTCCACCTGCTGGCTCAGTCCCTCACTGCACCTCCCCAACCCCACCCCCACCCACGCCCTGCTCTTGGCAAAAGGGAGCTGGTTCCTGTGAGGGTCCAGAAGAGGTGGATTTAAGGATGGACAGTCAAGAAATGTTCGTTTCTTTCCCGCAGATGATTCGGTGGCTTCTGGTTTGCTTGAAACAAAAAGGACGCCACATAAGTGTATCTTGCCACGCTGTCGCCCCTCCTTGCTCCGTGCCCATTTCTCTCGGTTCCTTGTCTGTGCAATTGGGGTAATAGCAGTACCTTTCTCAAGGAGCTATGTTGAGGATTAAGTGAATTCATAGAAAAGGCTTAGACTAGTGCCTGGCATGCTGAGAGGGATTTTGCTTTTTATTAGACACTGTGGCAGCCCTTGGCACTACATGTTGAGCATCCGTTGGCAGATACTGCAGTGGAAATTTGAAAAGAAGTTTTGAGAAATCTTGAGATTTGTCAGTGCTTGCTGACAACTGCACCAGCTAGGATCCTTGGCAGGAAGGTGGGAACTGGGATGTGGGGGCTGCGAGGGGGGCTACAGCATTGTCTCTGTAATTTGAGGAAAGCCCATCAACGTCAATGAGAACACAAAGCTGTACCAGCAGGCACTGGCACTGTGGCCAGAATTAGCACCAGCCTGACTCATAAGCTGTTATCGGGCTAGCCAATGGGACGGGGGGGAGGGGAGGAATTACTAGCAGCTGGAAACAGTGGCTGTATGGTCAAGACTGCTTCTGGCCAGGCTGATTCTTCTGTAAAGGGACATAGCTCACCATGGCAACCTGGCAGCGATGGAGCTGGCCACTAGCACTGATGTCACCCTCCCTCACCCCCCTTTGGTGGAACCCAGTAAGAATGTGGATGGAATAGAGAACAGGATGAACATCGTCATTCATTCTGTAATTGCAGGATTATGGTGTCATCAGCTGGATTAGGCTTATAAACTCCCTGTTGCCACTGAAAGATTTTGTTAATGGGGAATAATTTATAGCAAGCACGTTAATGTCCCCAAGGACAAAGGCTTTACTTCTGTATTTCGCGTCTCTAGTCAGGAGGTACAGGAGGGCCATGGGCAAGGTGTGTGCCTGTCCCACCTACTCTGACTGGACTCTTATTTAGAAAGTGGGGGGGTTAGCATCTTAGAAATGTGAGTTCTGGGAATCTTGTTCATCATAAAGAGATGGAGGACTGGGCCAGCAGTTAACATAAAGGGTGGTGCAGAAAATATCTAGAGCTGAAGGAATAACCTGAAAATAGCACATTAAAATATAGTGGATCTGGCTGGGCGGTGGTGGCTCACGCCTTTAATTCCAGCACTCGGGAGGCAGAGGCAGGCGGATCTCTGTGAGTTCGAGGCTGGGCTGGACCGACAGCCTCCAAAACAATACAGAGAAACCCTGTCTCGTAAAAACCAAATATATATGTGTGTGTGTGTGTGTGTGTGTGTGTAGGATCTGGGAACCTAGGTCAGCAGTAAAATGCTTAACATGTGCAAGACCCTGAACTTGGTTCCTGGAACCAAAACTTTGACTACTTAATTAATTTAATAGAATGACAAAAATCATCAGCTTATATCAAGCATGGACCATATGCCCAGTGCTCTGGTGCTGCCTGCCCATGCCTACAGTATGTTGTCTCCAATTCACACATCAAGAAACAGACGCAGAGATGGTGAGTCCCACAAGTCACATGGCTAATGGAAGAAAGGACCGTGGTTCAGAGGGGCAATGATGATACAGAGCATCGACTCAATACTGGATCTCTCTTGTTCAGAATTTCTGGTCCACAGGACACCATGATTGTCATTCCGAGGAAGAGAGCCCTCGGAGTGACAAAAGGCATACTCTGCAGAGAATGTAGGTGTCCCCTTGTGTGGCTGCAGGTCCATGAAATATTTATCCATTCCTCTTCCTCCAGAATGTGACTTTGAAGAAAACCATCTCTGTGGCTTTGTGAACCGATGGAATCCCAACGTGAACTGGTTTGTTGGAGGAGGAACTATGAAGAACACCCACTCCATCCTCCCACAGGATCACACGTTCAGGAGCGAGCAGGGTGAGCGGGCCACAAAGGCAGTCTTCTTCCTGGGGCTAACCTTGCCTTCAACTCCCACATCCTGGCTTTTGTCAACAGAAGAAAGGGTGGGGAATCACACTGGGAGAGCCAGTGGAAGAGACGGAAAAGAAGGGAAGGAGGGAGGGAGGGAAGGAAGGAAGGAAGGAAGGAAGGAAGGAAGGAAGGAAGGAAGGAAGGAAGGAAGGAAGGAAGGAAGGAAGGAAGGAAGGGCAATCTGTAACTGCGGACATAAGCTTGTACTAAGGAAGCCATAAAGGCAAAGATTTTAGCTCATCTATAATCTGGGATGTTTTTACATGTCAGTGGAATGTTATACTTCTTATCTATTGGCTGTATTCTTATTTCTAAAGACAAGGCTAGGATAATCCCGATCTTCATTAAAAATAGATTGCAGGTTGGCAAGTCCTTAAGAATTTCCCAGGAGATCATCAATGCTAATAATTATGTATGAAGTGTGCAACAGGGCCCCCTGGTGGTCAAGTACACTGCAAGGAAAATGCGGAGAGGAGGCTCTTGGTGAGGGCAGAGGAGGAAGCCTCTGGAAGGGAAACTAGGGCGACCCTGTGCTTCCTTGTGTCTTACTGGTCACACCTGGTCCCTGATTTCTCTTCATCTGCAAGACATCCAGTCCTCAACTCTGTGACCTTTTCTAAGTATTGAGAAGATTCTGGCTTTCCCTCAAGAGCAAAAACAAGGAAGTTGGAACTTTTTCTTTTCACGTCCTAGTAGATAGCGAAGGGTCCATTTGGTCTGGTTAAATTTCTCATGATGACAGCATGAGCCCTTGGCTGGACCCATGACAGCTGCTTGTGGTTCCCTTGCTGCCCCTCACTGACCGGAGTTTCTTGTCGTCTAAATGTTTGAAAGTGTGTCCTCAACTTTGCTTCCAACGTGACCATTCTGCAGGTCACCTGGGTTCTGGAGTCCCCATCTTGACATCACTGTTCTCTTTGTTCGTACTCCGCCTCCTCCATTGTACCCAGAGTCTCAGGCTCCGTTTCCCACAAGGGCCAAGCAGAAAGATTAAACAAGGGGCATGTGGCTGGGTGAGGACTGTGGCTGACTAGGCAGTTGAGACGTGCAGAGCAGTTAGATCTGATTGTGTTCTATCAGAATGTGAGCCCACTTCACAAGACCTTTTTTTTTCCTTAAAATAATCAGGAAGAAATGGATTGTTTTTGAAATGTCTTTAATATGTGAAAATTAGTGGATATTTTCTAAACAAAATAAAGAAACATACTACATGGGCTGGCAAAAGGTTAGCTAGCTCCTACCTTTTAGCCTCTATTTTACAGGTTTTTTTTCTTTCCTTTTCAACATGTCCAGGCTACTTAGAACAAAACACTTCTAAGTAGCCAGCTATGCATGCACATGGGACTTGTCTGCTTAAGATAAATCCAACTTTGCATCTAGCATTTTCATTCATTTGATCTTGAATTGGGTACAATGAAGAAAATGACAATTGAAATGTCAAGCCACCAGGCTGCTTCCAAACCTCAAGGAGTATGTCCAAGAAAGAGAACGTTGTTCTCCCATACATGGACATCAAACAAGATCACATATGTCAACTGTTGTCAGAATTATCCTCTTCCCCTACAAAAAAAAGGAGAAAATATTCAGAGATAAAAGGACACTTGTAAGTACGCAGAGTTAAAAGCAGGACACTTGTAAGAAGGCAGAGTTAAAAGCAAAGTGCTACATATTCAGAGATAACGGAGCCCTTGTAAGTCATGACAAATGAAGGGGAGGTGTGGATTTACAGGGAGAGAGGAGAGAAGCAATGATGCTGTGAATAGCTGTGCCAACTGCAAGAAGTCAAGGAGAGAGGGGTGGGGTGGGGGTGAAAAAGCAACGTGTGGGCAAATTCTAAAAAGCTTGAATGCAGGAGGTGATTTCAACTTCCCTGACAATGGGAAGCCAGCAGAGGTCTTTGAACCCCAGGTGAGACATCATCACACAATGGATATAATATCACCCTAAAGGTGATTGTCTTGCTAGGTAGAGAACAAAAACACAGAATAAGAGAATAAATTGGTACCCTGGTAGCTCTTTAGATAGAATTAGGGTCAGTCATTTAAGGAACTATGACAAAAAAACATTTTCACTTCCTAATTATAAAAGAAAGACTTAGCACTTTTGGTAATATTGAGAGCTGAAATTCTATGCCTAACCCATATTTGAACCGGAAGACACACAATCCACACTGGTAATGAGGGTTCTATGCAGAGTGAATGTTGACCAGTGGTAGCATGGCCACAAATCTGCATGAGTATTGTAAAAGAGAGGTTAATTCTGAGCGGTAAAATGTCAGCATCCCTCAAAGCCTGTGTTTAAATGAATAAAGCTGCCAACAATCTCTTGGGGTTTCATAAAAGAAAAGCCAGGTAACTGTCTCCTTACTCATGGAGCCAGGCTAGCTTGGTAACTGTTTTTCTGTTGTATCTTCTAAATCAAGTGCAGAGAATGAATGGTAGGGAGTTGAAGATGTAGTCATCATGGGTCTGTTTCACAGTTACACAGAGGTTCAACTGTGGGCAAGCGCTAGGGAAATTTCCCAAGCCACTCAAAAATTATCTCATGATCTTCTGATGGCATACTCACATTGCCTTTGTCATCCTCATTATGGTGAGAGTCAGACGGCTGGAGGTATCGGGAAAGTCTCAGGAGAAGCAAGACTAGCCTATGGACTAGTGTCAGACTGTTCATATGTCTGTATTTCCTGAACACAGTCTCTCCTTAAAAGGGTGAAATCTACAGTGGTTCCTCGGTGACCACTCTGGCCATATTGGGTCAGTGAAGGGTAAAGAATGAGGCAAATCAGAAGTTCCATTGCTTGTATTCAGTTACAAGAGTGCTGGTTTCCTGGAGCAACCCCTCAGCTTCTCAGAGTTGCTACTAAGCTATTTTCAGGTGAGGTGAGGGATTTGCATTTAGTGACCTTTAAGATTCAATATTTCACTTTTCTCTCTTTGCCTGGTGCTACACATTGATTGAGATCTATTTCCAAACTGTGTGGGAGCCTCCTGAATACTTACAGCACTTCGTATTTGGCACCAGAGAGAGAGAGAGAGAGAGAGAGAGAGAGAGAGAGAGAGAGAGAGAGAGAGAGAGAGAGAGAGAAAGAAAGAAAAAACAAAAAGGAGGATGGAAGGCACCATGGGCATGGTTTTAGTGGTGTCTTGACCATAAGATAAAAAGAAAAGGACTGCAGTGTGGTTGTCCTTGAAGGTCACTGTCTCTGGCTGATGGGACGGTCATCTCTGCTACTGCACTTGCCTCTGTCCGCTGTTCACTCTGTCTGTCCTGTTTCCTCCTCTCTATTTTCCAACCCTTTCCACTTTCCTTTAGCTGTTTCTAAAATATGTCCTAAAGGCAAGCAGCTTTGCCCACTAGTGTTGCTCAGTACCCCTCAAACCAATATGGAAAGCTAAAAAAAAAGCTGAAGGGGAAATGTCTAGAGAAAGCTTACATCTCCCTGCCAGCAAACTACCTGCTGACCACCAGGAAGGGGCTTCTTCATTGACTCCTCATGTCACATAGTCACCCATGTGCTCATTACATATACATCACAAACAACACACACATGCACATATATATATGTATATATATATATATATATAAAGCATTCTTGCATGCTGTGGTGATATGAAAAGTCATGAACTTTAAAGAGATCTTGTCTAAAAATGTCCTTCCCCAGAACAGTAGTTTGGGGACATGTTTCCTTAGTTTCTTTCCTGTTGATGTGAAATACTCTGACAAAGCAACTTAAGATGCAAAGGGTTTATTTAGTTCATAGTTCATCGTTTAGTCCATTATCAAAGGGGAAGTCACAATGGCAGGAGCTTGAGGTAGTCAGTGACAGAGCACCCACAGTAGGGAGAACAATGGGTGAATGTGACCTTCGGTGAGAGGGCCTTTCTTCCCACTTTAGTTAATGTCATCAAGCTAAAGCCCCCACAGACCCATCCAAAGGCTCATCTTCAAGATGTTTCAAAAAATCTGTCCAGCTAACAATTCACACTTACAAGTTCAATTCCACTGTCAACTTGACACCAAAACATTCATCCTTTGTCCCTATAGACTCAAGACTACATTATACTATAAAATATGTTCAGCCCAACTTTAAATGACCCTATTTAGTTCCTCAATAGTTCCAACACTGTCAAAATTGTTTCTTAACTATGAGCCCCTATAAAATTTAAAAAAAAAACAGTTACATACTTCCAACATATCATAGCACAGAGAAAGCATGCCCATTCCAAATGGAAAACAAGGCATAACAAGAAACAATCAAATTAGAACAAACCCAAAATCCATTAGGACAACCCCACTTCTCCAACTCTGCCACTGCGGCATATGTAATCCTCTCTTAGGTGGGTTCCACTTTCGTACATGAACACCTATAAAACCACTCCTTACTTAGGATAGGGCATTTAAAAAATGAGTTCTTAAGAATCTAAAATATTTGCCTAAAGAGTTCTGCCCACATGATGAAAGGTATTCCCAGTGTGAGTCTTGCAGAAAAATAAAACTACCAACACTCTAAAGAAAATAGAGGTTGTCTTTCTTATTTCATTCGCCTTCTATTGGACATATTGATTTTCTCTTCACTCTATCAATTTGGGTGGCAAAGGGAAGATTAAATGATCCATATGTGTGCCTACAGCAGCAGATTTTCCTCTCTGTGGACTCATCTCATGTTCACTCATATACTGGAAGCAACTTAAGCCTTTGCTTCGGTAAGAAGTGGAGAATCACACAGCAGAGACCAGGGTGTGGAAGGACACATTCCCAGATCTTTGTATTGTAAAAAAGGGAATAGTGAGTACAGACAGCATCTGCAGAACACAATGTAGATATCAGTTTTCTTTCATTTGGTTGTATGTCTTTAACAGTTTCCCCCAAACAGTGAGCTCTGACCTTTCAAATGAACACCGTCCCCAACTTCGTGTTGAATGACAGAAGCAGATACTGTGCTAAGAACTGAGGGATTTCTTTGAGATGTGGAAGGAGGTGTGATTTTTATCTTGTTTTCTTTTCTTTCCCAAATCTGATTCACTACATAGAGGTTTCTTCTTTGTTAATATTTTATGGAGCGAAACAAAACCATTCAGGAGGTAACTTGCTGACAGCTCAGATCAGTACTGCTTTCTATGCATCTTGGCAAAAAGAAGAAAGTTGATGTAAAAGTAATGAGGAGAATTCATTATTTTGCCAAGGCTTGAGGTTTTTAAAATCAAGCTGCTCAGAGTGCCAGTCTGCAAGGAGCTGGACAAAGTTTCCAAACTCAAAATAAGATCAGGATTATTTTATTCCTCCAAAGCTCATGAGATGGATGAATCAGCTCTCCGTAAGTCATGCCATTTTTCTCACTTCCGTTTGGATGAAGCCCCAAGTGTCAGCTCAATGGCACCTACTCACTCTCTCTATCCCACTGCTTGGGTCATGGCATTAGCACCCAGTGGGATTGTGGCTTTGTTCATTCCCTCAGTATTGCCTTCGCACAAGCTCTTTTGGATTTCTCTCCTAGTCATCTTTGCATATCAGCCTCCTTTCCAAGGATTAAGTCAGATCTCCAGGTCTTATCTGATGCAGATCTCTCGGGCTCTTCTGTAGAGCAGCAGCAGGGAGACATTTGTACTTTGTCTCTTTCTAGGTCTTCACTTTTCTCTTCTTTGACTTTCCCCCACTCCCTGTACCACACTGGTGTTTTGCGGGTTGGGAAAGAATAATAGAGTTCAGAACATAAAAGAAGGGCAATGGACAAACACTTTACCTGCCTGGTGCTGTTTAATCTTAGTAGGATGCCCTTAAATGGCAAATGGTCAAAGGCCACTTTTCCCATAGCCAATGAGAATTTCACTCTACAGTCTCAAGAAAGGAATGATGCTATTTCTGGTTCACTATGAAAACCTCTTTCAGGTTTAGGAGTAATGGGACCTGCCAGATCTTTTCAGTTGGTATTACCATACACACAGGCAGTCCTCTTGAGAGGATTTCTCTGAAGTTGTATAGCCCACTCAGGCCAAGGAAAAAGTCAGTATCTTTATTCCATTAAACTCCAGAAATTTTGGCAACAAAATTTGTCTTCTAAACTCTAAACTAAGCTCTACAGTCAGATTCTTGCCTTCTCCTACATTAAGGAAAGGCCAGACACTTCCCTCTGCGATACACAAACTCACTTTTCACTTTTTCACTCTAGAACTCTGATCTGATCAAGGCTTGGAAGATGGCTCACTGGGTAAAGTGCTTGTCTTGAAAGCATGAGGACCAGAGTACAGATCCCTAGAATCAAAGTAAGTGGGGAGGCCCACCTCTAGTCACCGAACTCTGAAGTCAGATTCAGTGGACTAGCCAAAGCAAGCTAGCGAGTCAGGTCAGGCTTGTCACCAAGCTCTGGCTTCAGCTGAGAGACCCTGCTTCAATGAACAAGGAGGAAGCTAGTGAGGAAGACTCCTAAACATCAATGTTATAACTTTACATGCACATGTACCCACACATATACAAGCATACACCACACACACACACACACACACACACACACACACACACACACACAAATGAAGAACAACAACTCTGATCCCTTTGTTTAAGGTCTAAGGCAATTGCAGAACCTGGAACTGTCTGCCTATATGGTAGTAAGGTTAGATGGCAACTTCCATCTTCCATTCCCTCCTTTAGTTGCTCCCCTTGGATCAAGGTAAGAGAGAAAGAAAAGGTTCCCTAAGAAAATACAGCAGGGACTGGAGAGATGACTCAGAGGTTAAGAGCACTAACTGCTCTTCCAGAGGTCCTGAGTTCAATTCCCAGCAACCGCATGTAGGCTCTCAACCATCTACAATGGGATCTGATGTCCTCTTTTGGCTTGCAGGCATACATGTAGATAGAGCACCATATACATAAAATAATTAAATGATTTTTAAAAAAAAAGAAAATACAGCAATGACTATTCCCTTTAAAAAAGTCTGTCTCTGGCCTTCTCATATTAGAGGGAAGATAGGAGATAAAATTGGGAGAGTCACCTAAATGACAGGTGTTGTCACTTGCTATATTAACAGTCCATCTCTATACTCTTTAGAATATAGAGTGTCTCAGATATGTGTGATGACACACACCTGTAACCCCATGCTTGGAAGGGAAAGACAGAAGGACCAAGAAGTCAAGGTCAGCATGGGCTACACAGCATGAAAAGAAGGAAGAAGAAAGGGAGGAATTAAGAGGGAGACTCGGGGAGGGAAGGAGACAGGCAGGGAGGGAGAGAAGGGGACACGAAAATAGAGACAGACTCTTACTGCCCATGTTCTTAGCCTTGAGATCTTAGCAGAGTATTGAAGTCTACAAGACAGTATAAGTCTGTCAGACCGAGTAGAAATCTGTTATTCTGAGAAAAAACTTGGTGGAAAATAGCCTGAAAGTAGGAAAGGTTTATTTTGGCTCAGGATTTCAGAGGTTTCAGTCTCTGTGGTCTGTTGGCCCCATTGTTTTGGTCCTGGGATGAAGCAAAACACTGCAGTGGTTTGAACACGTGCAGAGACTGCTCTCTTTAGGGCCAGAAGTGTAAAGAACAGAAGGGACCAAAGATAGACAGACATTCAGTGACCTTTGGATTCTAACCAGGTCCCACCTCCTAGGTTCTACAACCTCCCAATAATACACTCAAATTATGAATCCATTAATCCCAATCATTGATTGGGTCAGAGACCTCATGATCCACTATTTCCCCAAAGTTTCAACATATGACTTCTGAGTGGATATTTCACATCCAAGTTATAACAACGAACCACCCGACGTTCATGTACATTCTTTCATCTTTGAATGCTGTGTAAGAAGAATGGAGTCTGGCTCTATTAAAGAGCTGCTCCCACCCCTGAACTAAGGGTTCCTTGAAGATAGCTATCAGATATGCAGTGTGGGGAAGTAGGTGAACTGACTCACTGTCTCTGAGTGCTGTCTAGTCACCATGGCAGCAGCCAAGTGGGTATTTCCATCTGGAACATGTTTCTTCAGCCCAAGTCCTATCAGGAGGCAGCATGTCTGGATAGATAGCAAGATAGGAAGCAGACAAAGCAACTAGAGCAAAAAATGCGGCCAAAGTGGGATGAATCCTAGCTGGGTCTCAGGCTGTGTTTGGCACTATGGTTAAGCTGTGGGCAGTCTTTAGGGGAATTCTGAGTAGCCAGGCTGCTTGAAGATACATGCTCAGGAACTGTCCTGAGTTCTTCTCCTAATGGACGGGAAAACGGACAGGGGTAAAGAGCTGCTAAGGTTATCTGACAGGTTTCACTAATACAGAGAGCTGTTTTAAGAAGGAAGAGAGGCTCTCTTCAGAAGCAAGCTCGAGGACTACACTCGGGCATTACACGGGAGGCCTAACGGTCAGCTGGCGTTGTCACAAATTAGTTTCTTTCTAGTGAATTAGACAGTATCTTACCCTGCAGAAGCCTCAGGTTTTTAAGTATAAGTAAGCATTGGGTACTAATAGACTTCCTGAGTGTGACAAAGCAGCAGAGTCCACAGCAGAGTGAGACAAACATCCTGATTCTTATCCTTGTGAAGAACCCACTGTATCTATTTACACTTTCATTTTTAGTTAAATTGTTTTTTCTGGTTGGTTGTTGGTTGTTTGGTTCTGAGAAAGCATTTCTCATGGTCAGCTTCATAGCATAGGCTTGCCTCAAATTTGTGACCTTCCTATCTAGGCCTCCATGGAGTTGGGATGTACACCATGCCTGGTCTAAAGTTTTAACTCTGGGCCTAAAGGCTCTGCAATGATTCCTGTTAACCTGTAGTAGGTTCATATCTAACTGAGTTTCCTTGTACCCAGATCCTAATGATCTGATAAAAATCATCTTTCCGCAAGGTACTAGAAACCCAGCAACCCTACGCCACATCAGACTGGTCTGAGCTGGGTAAGAAAATCCCCATAATGCCATGTGTTAGACACAGTTTCTTAGAACCTTCCTATTGACAGAAACACAAGGACACACCCCTTCCTCCCTCTAATCCCCAGCTGCCTCTCCTCAGAGCAGATTTCACCAGAGATGTGCCCAGCCAAGGTTTTGCCATCCCTCCAGCCTGGGCTCCAGGATCAGACACCTGAACAGTGGTTTCTGAATCATCCTAATTCCTTTAAATCAGATGATAAACTTGTGGTGAGCTGTCTTTTCTTTTTTCTGGTATATGTTACTCAGGTTGTCTATAAATACTACCCAACTGTGTCAACAAAGAATCCTAGAGAAGAAAAGAAAGGCAGCTGACTGTGGGCTAGGCTGGTGGTTCTATGTGAGACTTGGTGTCAGCAATGTTGGTAGCATTCTTTGCAACCTCTCTGACTCACTTCGGGCAAGTCATGTTCTGTTTTCTGGATGCTCTTTGGACCAGAAATGTGACTGGTTTGCTTGGCTCAGCACCATAAGCATGAGTTGTTGAGGAGGCACTTCAACGGCTAGTACAGGGATGAAAACAGTATTCCCACAGCAGGTGAATAAAACCATCCTTGACCATCATCTGATAACTGTCAGCTGAAAAGATGTCTTTGTAATGGGGCTGTGGCTAAGAAATTTCTTTAGGCCAGCACAATAACCACACAACCCTGGAGTGGAACAGGTTGTTTCCAGTAGATCTGTTAGGGATGGTTTTTTGGAGATAGATCACCTCACCATGGGAAGAATGGTTTCCCTCTTCCTGGCTGTGGCAGTTAGAGTTCCATTAGAAACAGACACTAAGCTAGAACTGGAAGGAAATGCTTGGGAAGAACTAAGGTAGAAATTGTTAGTGTCGCTCATGAGTACAGTGGGTGCAGGCATCTTCGGTTTTAAGGTTCCCTGACTGTGCTTTAACCTTAGTTATTTTAAAAGCAAAGTGAATAGAAAAGCAAAATTAACAAGTCCAGCCCAGGGACTTGTTACGTCACCTTTATACCAACGCAGTCATATATTAGAAAATTCATACTGTACGGAGATGCAAGAGTACCTGGTGGTGACAGAAATGACAATGTCTCCCTGAGTGAAAAAGCACCTTCATTGTAAGATTCAGATCCTGAGAAAGAGGAGAAGCCCAGGCCTCCAGCAGAAAAACACAGCTGTAGTGTTCCTGATTGCTCGTTCACTGACTAGGGGCATTGTGGAGTGGTGTGTCCAAGCCACACTGCATAACTCTTCTCCATCATAACCTAAATAAATGTATATAGCATTGCTAATAGTGATAATGGCTACCCCTTATAGAAAGCAGACCACAGGACAAGTACAGTTCTGGATTCATAAATTGTATTGTTATTTCCTTATCGTTATGTTGAGAGGTTATATTAGGCACACAATAAGCACTTTACATACATAATCTCATTTCATACTCAGATCAACCCTACATGGAAAGTACAGTTGCCTGTTACTACTACAGGGTTCCTCATCTGTAGGTTCAACTAACAAACAGCAGACAAACAAAGTCAGAAAAGTGACTGTATGTATGTTACACTTTTTGACTTCTCTCTTGCTATTATCCACTAAATAGCAAGAACAATTAATCACATTGCATTACTATTTTGTTATTTACAAGTGGTTTAAAATATATAAGAAGGACTGATGATGTAGCTCAGTGGCAGAACACCTGTTTAACATGTACAAAGCTAAGGGTTTGATCCCTAACAAAATAAATAAGTAAACAACCAACAACCCAGGTATAATGTTGCATGCTTGTAATTCCAGTCTTCAGGAACCTGGGGCCTTAAGGGGACTGGAGATTAGAAGCCATCTTGGGCTACACAGCAAGGCTCTGTTTATAAATAAATAGATAAAAACATTTTTGAATAGCTAATTTATTCATTTTACACCCTGGCCACAGTTTCCCCTCCCTCCTCTCCTCCCCGCCCCACCCCACTGCCCTTCTATTCTCACCACGCCCAGTTCACTCCTCATCTATTTCTGTTTAGGAAAGGACAGGTCTCCCATGAGTATCAACAAAACATGGCCTATCAAGCTGCAGTTAAGACTAAGCACCGCCCCATGTATTTAGGCTGGGCAAGGCAATGTACATAGGTTATATACATAGCATATACCATGTACATAGGCTGTATACAAACACTAGTCCACTTTATATGAAGGACTTGAGAATTCACAGAGTTTAATATGCCCAGAGGCTCCTGGATCCAATCTCATCCAAAGGATGACAGTACCTTCATCCTAGAGCCCAGGAAATTGAGGCCCAGACAAATTCAGAAACCTGCTCAAGTCCCAGCACCTCACCAAGGACGTGGGATTCAAAGTCATCTCTCTTCAATGCCAGATCAAAGCTCTTCCTTTTCTCTATACTGTTTGCTCCACCCTTGAGTGGAGGTTAGTGGCTCTGTGTCTGCCAGGCGCTGCTGTCACCAAGGTCCATCAACAGTGGCATCACAAGTTCAGACTCCCAAACCCTAGCCTGTGAGCACTCTTGCATCACTGGATGTAAGTTGTGAAAATATGTTGGGAGGTTCTCGTCATGCCTTTTAAATACAAGACTGTACAGTCTAGACATCTTATAACTCAGAAAGGCTTGGGAAGGGATCGCATCTGATGTAGTGGTGTATTCGTCTGTGAAAATCCAAACACTTCAAAGATGACACATCTTTCCTGTGTGGATAATTCTCTTCAGTCCAAAGGAAAGGAAAATGTATACTGCTTCTCACCTGGCATTTGCAGTGCACAATAAGTTCATGTGTCCATCTCCCAGCTGTGACATTTATATACTCATAACCACCTTCCTCCTCTCCCCTTCCCATGGATTACATCGAAGTGAGTCCCAGAATGGCAGTTTCATCTGCAGCTTACCAGCCTGTCTTACCCTGCATCCTGTTTGTGTGATTTCCAGGCCACTATATGTACGTGGACTCCGTCTATGTGAAGCACTTCCAGGAGGTGGCCCAGCTCATCTCCCCGGTGACCACAGCCCCCATGTCTGGCTGCCTCTCATTCTATTACCAGCTTCAGCAGGGGAACGACAATGTCTTCTCTCTTTACACTCGGGATATGGCTGGCCTGTACGAGGAGATCTGGAAAGTGGACAGTCCAGGCAGTGCCGCCTGGAACCTTGCGGAGGTGGAGTTCAGTGCTCCTTACCCCATGGAGGTAGGTGAGCCCTGGTCTGGTGGCATGCAGAGATGCTACGAACATAGGCATGGAGGTCACTCCACTGTATTTTCCCATTTACCTTAATCATGCTTTTGAAGATAGGTACACACTGATTTTATTTTTTAGTTTTGATTTAGTAAAAAACAAGAAATTGTATCAATGTAATGAAATGTGATGTTTTGATACATATATACAATGTGTGGCAATCAAGTCATGATAGCTAGCACATGTATCACCTCAAACATTTATTATTGTTGGTAGCAGCAACATTTAAGATATCTCTTCCTGGTATTTTGAAGTGTACAATGTATCATTATTAACTATAATTGGCCAACTGTGCAATAAAGACTAAACTATAGCCTTTTAATCTAATTGTAGTTTTGTATCCACAGACTGACATCCCCCTTTCCCTTCTACTCCTGAGGTACCTGCCTCTATTGTAATCTTTTAGTGGGAAGTAGCTAGAGCTAAAACATAGCTGGTGGTTAAGAGCATTGACACTCACAGAGGCCAACTGAGCCCTTGGAGCGGGAGCTGCTGCTGCTGGCACTGTTGTCCAAGCACCTGACTTTTCTGTGGGTGCTGGGACCCAAAGCCTGTCCTGATTGTGCAGGAAGCACTCTTAGCTCCGAGGCATCTCCCCAGCCCTTTAATCTCTTTCTTCCCTCTCTTTTCCCTTCTCAGCCTCCTTGCTTCTCTCCCTTCCCCTGTATCCCCTCCTTCCTCTCTTTCTATCTTCTTTGTCCATTAGAAGTATTTTTCTCAGGACAAGTGTGCAAGCCAGTCTACCAGCTGAATTCCTGCTGCATGTTACCTCTGATCTTGTGCTATGACCATGAAGCGTTCAAAGTGTGGTGTGGGGGGCACTAAGAACTTCAATATAACTCCTTCCTGAACCTCCACCCCAGAGTTACCAGTCTTATGCGGTCCTTTGCCTTTACCCAGATAGAATTCTGGGTAGGCAAAAAGAGAGTCTTCGGGTGCTGGGTTTGGGCAACTTCAGTTTCCCTCTGGTTTGTGCAGCAGTGATAGGCAGCAGAAGGTGGCTGGCGTGGAGGCGGCAGCAGCAGGAAGGGTCCTGTAATGTTACCCTTGTACACCTCTCTAGTATCCAGACCCTGAGCCCTGCAAATGCTACCCTGCCCTGTCTGCCTAGGAAGTCAGGTTGCTCCGTCTTTCATACCAGCCAGTGCTGTAACTGAAACCCAGCACCTGAGATCCACGGCCTCAAACACTTGACTCTTTCAGTGACCAAGTCCTGCAGTGCCCCCTGTGACTTTTTATACCTCTTCAGTCTCTGCCTTTGACCCTCTCACCATCTATTTTTGCAGCCCTTTTCTTGCTGCCGGCCATTCCGAGCTGCCGAGATTCTGCTTCTCCAGCTGCCAGGAACCAGCCGTGGTTGTTAAAACTCAGGCTCCATACTGCTCAGCAGTCACTGCTCCGCCTGCCATCGCCACCGCTCTGCGGTCTGCTGCTTCTTTCTTCATAGTCCTCACTCTGGAAAAGAAATGGTGACTGGAGAGAGGCTTTCAGGGGGATCTGGAGCAGCAAATGGAGGTCTCACAGCTTAAAGTCTCCAAACCCTAAGTGAGCCTGAGCAGCCTGCTTATCTAGAGAACCAATCGCAGTCTTGTCTCCTGGCACCAACCACAGCTGAGGAGGCTTATACTTAAATCAATCACAGCCTTGCCTCTTCAGCACCAGTCACAGAAGCCCCTCTGTTAGGCACCAGGGGAAATGCACCTAGGTAGAAATGGTAGTAAGGTCATCTAGAGTTCACTGAGATCTGCGATAGCAAAACGTTTGGTACAAACTGTCCAACGGCTCTGGATGAAGCTGCACCTTCAGAAGCCAGGGCAATCTTCTGTGATCACTGTGTAGCTTTCTCCAGGCGCTCAAGCCCGCCGGTGCTGGCACAAGAGTAGTCTGGCTGGTTGTTCAACTGATGGTCCTTTGATTCAAAGAATCCAGGTAGCAAGAGAAAAGTCCCAGAGCTGCTAATTGGAAGGTTGGATTCCCATGCCCAGCCTTTGCTTAGCTAAAGGAAACTTTACATCAGAAAGCATGCTTGCCATACAGACTTATGGAATGTTTCTGAATACTAATAGTGATTCTTTAACAATGTTTGAATGGTGCTTACTACCTTCCCAGTGCCCTCAAGGGGGAATGGGCCCCCCTTATTTGTTTCATTAAAATCAATTTTGAAGGTTTCCCTTGTCTTTCTAAAAAAATTACTTTCTTCTTTGCAACAAAAACAATGTTATAAAACCAGAAGTAAACTTATCATTAGAGCTTTAATTTGAGACAAATCTTGTTCTTATGTTACAACTCTTTACAATTCAATACATGATAAGTATCCAAATCAAAAGAATTAGAAAATTCAAAGAAACAAAAATAAGTTAAACAACTTTCCTAGGACAAAGACAGCTGACGTTGTAGTGTTTATTGCTGTAGATCTTTCTTTAAGCACATATCTGAATCTGTATCTATAGATGTGTGTCTTTCAGAACTCCCAAGTTCTGACAGTGTTTCCCGCCCTCTAAAGCACATACATACAATCATGCCCACAGTTGCAGAGAACAAAGGAAACAACGGAATTGTCCAAGAAGCCTGACATCTTTTTTTTTTCTAGGTCACACAGCTGGTAGATGCCAGTGAGCTTAGGAGACTTCCTAGACCAAAATCTATTGCACAACTGAAGGAAGTGCTTCAGTTTGTCTGAGGTCCTAACCAGGCCGCAAGGATCTGGGGGTGCAGCCCCCTGGTTGCTGAGCATTTGCAGCTAGCTATAAGTAGAGTCTTCATTGCTGACATTATTAATACCCCCCAGCTTTTCACCCCATACTTTCCACAGTGTCTTCTCCAGTTCCCTTTAAAGAACAGAAGTGACTGGTTCCCCCTGGCTGCTTTTCAGTAGCATCATCTGCTAGCCTGCTGGGGAACTGGAGAAGGCTGAGCTTGCTCTCCCTTTGCAATGTGCTGGCTCTGCCACTGGTGTGCCTGACACTCCTCTGTCCCCTCCCGATTCCTCTCAGATCCCTTACTCCAAACAGCTCCAGAGACGACACAGGGCCTTTGTAAAATGTGTGCTATTTCCTCTCACAAAGTCTGATCAGGGTTTGATTTGTGCTTACAGCCCAGTGGAAATTTTCTGGGAGTTTGGGTTCCAGAAGGAAACAGAAATGCTGCCCCAGAACATTTTCCTCTATTAAAGTCAAATGCGTCACACATTAATGCACATTCAGGAGGCATGTGTACATGCACATGTGTGTGTATGATTGTGCACACACACACACACACACACACACACACCAACAATGTTTTCTTTGCTAACTTCTTTTATCCAACAGAAACTCTTCAGGCAACATTTGCATGAATGAAGCATTGCTGGATTTCTTTTTTAATCTGTACTTGAAAAGTCAAAATGCTGGCCACATGCATCTTTGGATCTGCATGTGTGTGACTTTGGTCTACTGTCTGAGTCTGTCATTTGTGTTGTTTGCTCTCACTAATTGCCAAGAAAAGGAGTTGGCACTGGAGAAATCAGGGAACTCGATATCACCACATTCTCAAGTGCATTTCCAAAGGATAATAAACTTTTCTAAGCAGAGAGTGCTGGCATAGGGCTGTGATTGGCAGACCCTTGTCAGAAAGAGCTTCTTAGTCTCTGCTCAATATGAGTAGTCTTGTCCCTCCTTCTATCAGTGCCCCAGTGTCATTGGTCTGTGGTGGGGGCAGGAGGCATGCACACATCACAATTTCCTCTTTTATAAAGACTGTAAGGACATCAGTCATTTGGAATAGAAATCCACCCTTCAGCAGTTATAACCTTACCTTAATTACATTTGTAAAACCTCACTCTCCAATAGGGAAACAAACTGAGATCCTAGGGATTAGGACTCGGGGTAGCCAATGCCTCCTTTAGGTAGGTTTGCCTTCTCCACACTCAAGAGTCTGCATCACAGCAAGCCAACTTCATGTATTTAGTAGGCCTGGCATGCTCAAGTCATGATCCACAACATGGCTTAGTTACCAACTCACACAGCATAGACCGCACACCTGCACTGTTTCCCTAAAACGACTTGGGGCTGTGCTGATCACACCTGATGGATGCCTTATGGTCTCACACAGAGAGGTGGAAGGTAGTAGGTGGAATAAAAGGAAGAAAAAGTAAAGCAGCTGATGTCATCGACCCATGGTCTTTGTGAATCCATTGGAACATGGCTGGGAAGGCCTGGGCACAATGCTCATCTCTTACTACTCTCAGCTGAGTGCCATCTGGGGTAAAGGGCACAGAAAGCTTAGTTTCCTGTAGATGATGGAAGAACCTGATCTATTTTCTTCACTGACTTTCTTATAGATGAAACCCATGGTGCTAATGAATTCTGGAATTCTGTCAGAAATATCTTGGGCATGCTAGCTGATAGTCAAGGAGTGGGGAATGCAGCCACCAGTAAATACAAATTTCAGATGTCTTGGTCCATTATGGGTTGCCACAACAAAATGCTGTAACCTCAATGACTTACAGACATCAGAAATTTACCTGTCACTGTCTAGAAACTGATAAACCCAAGATCAAAGTGCTGGCAAATACATTATGGCAAGTGTCCTTTTCCCAGTGCATAGATGGCATCCTCCATTTGTCTGCACAAGAAGAAAGCTCCTTGGGGCTCACCACTAAACTCAGGAACAGAGGGCTCCACCCTCAGGAGCTAACCGCCTCCTCAAAGGACCCACTTCCTAATACCATCACATTGAGGATTAGATCTCAATAGATAACATTTGTGCAACTCAAACCCTTCAGAACACAGCAACTTCATTTTCCCTGATTACCAAATAATTACAAGTCCTCGTAACTTGGTCTCAATTGATGTGATTGATGTGTCATTTTCAATCATGTAAGAGCAAGAATGTATGTAAATGTATGCTAACCTGTCTTTTTCCTTCCCAGGTTATCTTTGAAGTTGCTTTCAATGGTCCCAAAGGAGGCTATGTGGCCCTGGATGATATTTCTTTCTCTCCTGTTCATTGCCAAAATCAGACAGGTGAGTCCCACTCCCTCTCCCTCATTTGGAATGTGCCCGCCTCGCCAGAGTTGGCACTTGAGTTTGACTTTAATTTCTTCACCTTTTGTCCTATCCTAGCCTTAAAAGGTCATCAACTGAAAAATCATTTTTGGAGAGTATTACCTTCTTTCATCTCTCATATAGTGGATTCAATTTCTTTGATACTACACACAAGTTTTAATGAGGCACTTTTGTCTTCCCTTCCTATTAGGAAAAAATTAAATATTAATTTGCCCAAATTAATTTATTTCTTTAAAGGATATGTTGGGTCCATACAATGAATAAATGGATAAATTTAGAGAAAAACAAAGACAAAACAAAAAACTCACAACCTACTGGATGGAATTACAAAAAAAACTCTAATTTTTAAGTCTCTAAGACTTATAATGTCCTTATTCTTATAGATACTAGTATTCAATAGACATCTCTGAGATGGTCTTGGTTAAACAATATGTACTTTTCACTACCTTCTTTTTCAGAATGAACCCTCACATAATTTTACCCAGGCCAAGGTTAAAATTGTATAACTTTGATGCCTGGAAAGAAAGGATTCTCTACTTTCTTAGAAAATGGATAAACAAAGTATTTTACAGTAAGAACAATAGTAGTTAAACAGTAACACAGTTAAATGCAATTGATCTTACTGTTCAGCAAACCATTTCCTTGCCACTCGCAGAGCAACACTGTGACCATCCCATCTTACTAACAAGCACTCTTTCTGTAACTGGAGCATAGGAAATCCATTAGTGAAGCTGATCTTTGTGGCCTGACTTTCTCTTAAGACAGATCTGGTCTCTAATATGCTTTTAGCTATATCCTGTCAAGTAGACTAAGTTAATTTTTTCCTCTTGAGCTACACTGTTATCCCCAAATTAGAGGGAAACCTAATTTGTTAACAAACACTAAGGGTTTTTTGTTGTGGTGATTTGAATGAAAACGCCTGCCATAGGCTCATAGGGGGTGTTACTATTAGGAGGTGTGGCTTTGTTGGAGTAGGTGTGGTATTATTGGAGAAAGTGTGAGCTTTGAGGTCTCAACTGCTCAAGCCAGGCCCAGTGTCACTCTTTCTTCCTGCTGCCTGTGGATCCAGATGTAGAATTCTAATCTACTTCTCCAGCACCGTGTCTTTCTGCATGCCACCATGCTTCCTGCCACAACACTAATGTATGAAACCCCTGAACTGTAAACCAGCCCTAAGTATATGTTTTTCTTTATAAGACTTGTCATGATCATGGTGTATCTTCACAGCAAAAGAAATCCTAACTAAGACATGTTGTTGTTTTATTGATTCTAATTTTTTAAAAGGGGTTAAATGAGACCATCTCAATCTAGAGCCTCAGGCATGAGAGGCAAGTTCTCTACCACCCAATCTATTGCCTAACTATTATGCGCTTACATGTTTTAAATAATTCAGCCCAAAGATTAAAATTGTCCCTAAATTTGATAGAACACAGAAAAAATATTTTACTTCGTAGAAATTTGATTGCTGCCTGATACCACCAGCTAATATCTCAATTATGATAATGGTAATTTCACAATTTCCTTGTCATTATTTTTTACAGTTTTTCTTCTGTTACTGGACACTTACATTGAACTGTTCTATCTCTAAGCTAGACATGTGGGAGAAGAAGTATTTGTTCAAAGTCTATGCTGCATGGAGGGTGGGATGACAAGGTAGCCAGGAAATAACAATGCCAACCTAGCAGATGCTTCTGAAAGAAATGTGGAGTGTGCATGAGCACTTACTTCCCTACAACAGGAAAAAACAATTCCAGCAAACTGAGGCTGCATGAGAGGGTCAGCAGCTCCTCAGTGTGTAATATGCTTGCACATGGCCCCTTTCCCTGCAGAGACGTGTGTTTTTCAAACAGTAGGTCAGTCAAGGTTCCCTACTGGTCTTCAGAACTCCTCATTGTGTGTGCCAGTCTTGCTTTTAAGAATCACTTAATTGCATCATTTTAGTATTATACCCAAGAACCAGGAAATGGATTATGATCCCTTTACTCACAGTTATAAGCTGTGTGATATTGTAATGGTAATTTTTTAAAAGATTTGTTTTTTTGTATGTGTTTTGCCTGCATGCATGTATGTGTATGCATGTAATGCCCACCATGGCCAGAAGAGGGTGTCCAAACTATTAGTTCCAGGTGGTTGTCAGCCATCATAGAGGTGCTGGGATGACAACATTGTATCACAATGTCAAAAAGTTAGAACACTGCTGGGAGTCTGCACTATTGCATTTTGGTCTATAAATCCTAGAACACCCAGCAAGCCTTCCTATCTACTTGTAGAAGGCCTAACGTTAATGTCCAACTCCAAAATGTTGTGTCATATACAGGCACTGGGATTCTATCCATTCCACACCCAGGTCAGAGGCTGCCAGAGTCCTGGCACTCATGGGTACTCATCGATACTCCTCAGAAGGCCTTGTGAGCCAACACCAACCATTCACCAACACCAGGGCATGGCTCAGAGTTCTTGGCATGGTCCAGAGTTCGTGTCTAGTTTGAACACAATTCCGATTGCTGACTAAACTGTAAATGAAGTTACTGACATTTTCCTGTGGCGGTTTCCTAAAGTGTATCTGCTAACTATTCAGAGGCCCTGTGTCCTCATGGTTCTCTAGTCTATGACCAGGTCCTAGACAGCTTTGAATTTTCTCTGTTGCCTTTAACTATGCTTTAAGGTTAGCTTCCTTCACCATATACTGAGTCTGGTGCTTGTCTCTTACTGCAGGGCCTGAGGAGTCCTTTAAATTACAGCACAAGTTCTTAGCTTGTCTCCAGGAGCTCCATGAGGCAGAGCTGTTCTTCCCAGGATGCAGTGTACTCCAGCTAATTAGGTCATCTAAAATGCCTCCATTTCTAAGAAGTTCAAGTGTCAGAAAGCAAGTACTTAACTAAGGCGTACAGGCTGATGCTTTCTGATAACTTAGTTTAAGGGGTTTGCTTTCCTTTCTTTCTCCTATCAACTGATGCTCAGAGGCTTGTGTCTGCCTCCAGTTCCTCCCTATGCATTCAACGTGTCATCAACATGCTCCAGAAGCTCGATTTATGACCGTTGCTTAACCCAAACTTCTGAAACAAGCTATGAGTGAGGGCTTTGTCTCCACCTCAAATGCTGATCGGTGTACTGGGGAGTCCCTATCTTTAGCTTTCAGTTACTGACTCAATATTCTGCATAAAAAAAGACTTGGTCTATGATTTCCAATTTTGGAATTTTCTCTTTATCAGACCACAGATAAATCACTTCTAAGAACAAGTATTTATCAAGTGAAGAAAATGAC
Organism: Mesocricetus auratus; assembly: GCF_017639785.1. Lineage (NCBI taxonomy): Eukaryota > Metazoa > Chordata > Mammalia > Rodentia > Cricetidae > Mesocricetus > Mesocricetus auratus. The sequence continues at coordinate 37,053,602 of NW_024429182.1, forward strand.
ATGATCAGAAAACTCTGAGTTATCATGGAGAAAAGTAATCCTTGCTTAAAGTTGCATTTTATTAGTGTATTTGGAGGTTCAGTCAAGTGGTAAGAAGTCACAGCAACCATACATATATTCTTCTCCCCATACATATTACCATCACCCAGACTCCATATTTTACTTTAAGAGTCACTGTTGGTATTGCATGTTCCAAGGGTGTAGACAAATTTGTAATGACATGTGCCCACCATTACAGTGTCATACAGGCTCTATCTATCTATCTATCTATCTATCTATCTATCCATCCATCCATCTGCCTACCTACCTATCTCCTTCCTCCCACAACCACTGATCTTTCCCTGTCTCCTAACTTTGCTTTTTCCGGTATGCCTTGCATTTGTGGCGTCACACAGTATACAGCCTTTCACACTGGCCTCCTTCACTTAATAGTGTACACTTATGTTTCCTCCAGGTCTCGTCACAGCTCCACAGATAATTTCTTTCTAGAATATTACATTGTCTTAATGTACCACAGCTCATGTGCCCATTCACCAACTGAAGGCCATCATGGCTGAGTCCACATCCTGGCAGCTGTGAATCAATCTGCTTCAAACTTTTGGCTTTCAGCACTACCTCTGCCCTCTCTTACAGACCCAATAAAGAAGTTCATATTCTCTTACAGCGACCCAGGGGTGCTACTCCAAGGTTCATTCCTGATGAGTAATTTCACTGACCTGATGATATCTTTGTGCCAGGCATTTAGGAGTGCCCCACTATTTCCAGAGCTAAATGGCTGGCTATACATTTTGAATTTTCATCTGTTTTTCAATCCCAGGTAGAGAGAAGTTGACTAAAAATTGAGACAATAGGGTTTCCTCTGTTCCCCACTATCCATGGGAGAATGCTGAAGGAATGTTGAGTGATCCTCGTGTGGGTGACTATATTCATTTTTTGCAGGTTTTCTCTCCAGTTCTGGCAGAAATAGGGAGAGCCGCACATGGGCGAGTCAGGCCTAGAGCATTGGAGCTCTCATTTCCTTTTCCACCATCAAGCTCAGGCATGTGACCTGAAATGACCATGTTCCAGTTATATGGGGAGAGTTTCTTCTTATACTTTTTCTGTAATACATTGTTAGTCTTTACCAAAAAGTTGAGAAATATGGAACTCCTTTCTCAGAATTTCAAACTCAGATAAAATTTACAGGAATCCAGTGGGGAGCTCCCACGAACTCTTCCCACAGATCTACAAATTGATAGCATTAGGTAGGGCAAGCATTTGTCTTACCAGGCCTTTAAGAACTTCTTTATCCATTAAACTATTTCAATGTATATCTGCAGTGTAACGATGGAACAACTAGGCAGTTCAGGAAACTTAATACTGACACAATGTTACCAATTAATTCCCAAAGAATGTAACTGTTCCAACAGTGTTTTTTTTTAAAAATAGCTATATATTTTTCTGGGTCAAAACTGAATTTGGGGTTCCTTGTAGCATTTGGTTGAAGGATTCTTTTGACCATTTACTCTGGCCTAGTTCTTCCACCCACATGAATGCTTTCTTGGTTTGAAAATTAAATGAGACCGTAGTCTTGTCCTAAACAACATTGTGTTGCCAGCTGGCTGTTCCCAGAATGAAAGTTTCTCTGCAGATGACTTTCCAGTTATACAAAACAACATTCTTTATCTCTCTGGCCCTAAGATACCCCAACAGTGTATCTAACCATTCAGACTAGGCTCATACTGAGCATCCCAAACTACTGTGGTTCACAGCCCCTCTGGCCCCAGAGAGCAACCTAAGCTGTGAGGCTTCCAAGTCTCATGCTAATAGGACCAACTGTTATTCCCAAAGGAGCAGGATTCTTCCATATCCCGCTCCATCCAGGCAGTCTGGGCCAAAGTGATACTTTCAAACCATGATAAATGATAGTAGAACTCAACAAAGCCAAACAAGAGCAGCCTGATTGGCCTGGTGTGACTTCTGAACCATGAGGTTTGGGCTAAGCTTTTTCTCCTGTGTGGCAGCTCTACTGCTAATGCCAGTCACCACCACTCTGATGCAGAGACTAGTCAACAAAGGGGAACTGCCTCTGGAAAATACTATTTCTAAAATGCACCTTAGAACTTAGGCATCTCTTAAAATCCTCTCCTTTTTCTTTAAGTTTTGTAGATGGTTTGAAAGGTTTGAGTAAATGCTCAGAGCCTTCACATTCTCAAAGGAAATCCCTTTTGAAGCCTGGCACTTTTTTATTTTTGTGGACAATGTGATCAGGGCTCCTTCTTCCCCTCCTTTTAGAGAGGAAAAGAACAATTTCCCTGTCGTGTTGAAACACTGTTTTGATGACACCTGTCAGCCTGCCACCTGAATGAAAATATTTTGCTGTGTCTTCCTTGTTCTCCTGGCACAGAAGTATCTGTCGACTGTTTAATGGAGCCTCTGAGAGTCCCAGGCTGACTGTAACTTTGTTTCCCATTTGCCCAGGGCTTCCTTTCAGTGCTGTGGAAACCAGTTGTGACTTTGAGGAAGACCTCTGCAATTTTTATCAAGACAAAGAAGGTCCTGGTTGGACCAGAGTGAGAGTGAAGCCAAACATGTATCGGACCGGGGACCACACGACAGGAGCAGGTGAGTCAGAGGTCTGTCAGTCCACACATCCTGGGTTTGTTTTCACACACCACTTGCTATTCTCACTCCATTTCTGCAAAGGCAATGGGGGGGGCAGGAAAGCATGAGGATGAAGAAGCAAACAAGATACTACGCTACACAAAGTATTCGCCATTCCATTCGTTAGATATTTGGAAACTGTTTTGCCCTTCATTTCAGATAAAATACTTAAAAAAAAAAAACCTCACTGGATTCCTTCCATCTGCATGAAGTCTACAGAGGAATCCATAGCGACACGAGGCAGATTAGTGTTTGCAGGGGCTGAGGGGGCAGGGACGCAATAGCTGTGGAATGGCCATGGAGTTTACTTTGGGGATGATGAAAATGTTAGGGAACCAGAGAATGGTGATGGTTGCTCTTGCTTGAAAGTTAATTAAATGAAATCACAGTGAATAGCAAAGGGATAGATAGCACTATTAACATTGTTAAAGTGGGGAATTTTACATCATATATTCTGCCACAGTACTAAATACCATTGTGAGGAAATAGCTACTGGGAAAGAAAATTGAGTGGACACCTAATGGGAACATCTGTCCCAGAACCCAGGGTCTGAGTGCTGCTTGAGTACTGAAAATACTTTAATGATGTCCTCAGGAATCTCAAGGGGCACAGGGCAGGCAGTGGCTAAGTAATTCTGTGTTTCATTTATTTGTCTACATCCTGGGTGCCATGACGCTGAGCAAGCAAAATTTCTAGGTGTGCTCACTTACATAGGCTGCAAAAATGGCCTTGGAAAGGGCCTTATATTTCTATACTGATAATTTTACATTGTTTTCTTACAGGTAGTCTAATTTGAAGTGGAAATACAGGCCCTACAAAGCCTTTTCTGAATTTTGGCAAATTAACCCAGAGAGGATAAAATAGTGCTATGAACCTTACTCTCCTGGCTGATGGCCATTTCAAGGAACAAAGAAAGTGATAGATAAACATACACACAAATGAACACGATTCAAAAGCTTGTCCCCTTGTCTCTTAGTTTCTGCAGCTGAGACTGACAATTAAACAGCCATGAATCAGGTTAGCAAGAGAAAAATGTAACATTCTAGTAAAATATTTTTTACATGCACATGGGCACCTTCACAGAGTGAATGAAGACTAGAAAAGTGCATAGTTCTGGAAGCATCTTATCACTTTTAATAAAGAATGATAAAAGTATGGAAAGTTGCAAGACAGGGGAAAGGGAGGGATGACAGACTGTGAGAAACTGACTAGGAACTCTATGGAGGAAAGTAATAAAAGACAATGGCCGGCTGTAGATAGAGGGTGAAGGGCAGAGAGTCCTTCCTGCCTCTACTGCCCTCAAGTGCCTTCAGCTCAAAATAGCCAGTGTACCAGAGTGGCATATATTGGGTGCTATGTTCTGATGGCCTTCAGTGTTACGAGAGAGAATGGAGTGAGGAACTGATTTTGGTTGGAGACTTAGGAGGGGTCCCTTCCAGGGAGGCTGCAGAGGACAAGCATCTGTGAGGTCTCTCAGTGTGGAGAGAACTGACCACAGCAGCTGTGTAGTAGGAGGGACAGCAGGGCTGCTTGTGGGGAGAGGTAGGAGTGGAGAAGATAGAGCAATGCATGACAGGTTGCCAGACCAGAGCAGGCACTGGGGGTTAATTATAAAGGAAATAAGAAGTCACTGAAAGTCTTTGACTGGAGAAGAATAATATTTAGGTTACAAAAGGGTCTGGCTGTTGTGTGGCCATCCATATTTGTCCATTGCAGGAGGAAATACCACCGATTGGGGCTTTTGTCACATTCCTGAGGCTGGAAGTCTGGAATCTGGGAGGCTTTTCTTCTGGCTTGCAGACAGCAGTCCTATCGCTGTGTCCACACATGCCCCACCGGTGTGGAGGACACAACAATGCCCTGACTCTCCTTACAAGGATGAGATTTTAAAATATTTTGGGAAAACTAAACTAGAGAGCAAACACTGAAGTGCCGTGAGGAGAACGCACAGAAAAGGGAAAGTTGTTCTGTTCTGCCTGCCTTTGCCTACGTGGATCCGCTTTAAGTTGGCTGTGTGGGTAGTGGGATTGGTGGTAAGGGAACCTTTGCTGCTAGAAATTCCCTTATGTTATTTAGAAGAGACAAGGAAAGTGAACACAGCCTCAGCACCTTGGAGGGCCTGTCTGGTGAGAAACATGGTAAAAACATGTTTAATATGTGGTCAAGAGAACGGTGGGTTCTTCCCAGACACAGACATCTCAAAGGATGCCAGGCCAATCTGCCTTCCACTACCCACCAGAGCACTCAAGATAATAGCCTGGGAATGAGTTCTTGACTGCCACCGAATGTGACCCAGCACCAGATATCCAGAGAGCCAGCCAGCCAGTAGTCCCAATCTCATTTGTTCATTTTTGTATTATAAAAAGTGTATTTCTTAATCAATGCCATGAATCTGAGTGTGTTACAGCTTTATGACATTAACTTGAATTTCTAAGAGGTTTCATCTGCAATCGAGGTATAAGGACATTTTATTAGATGTTTTTGTCACTTAAATCACAAGCATCAGAAAAAGCATCTTCATAGTTTAAAGCCTATGGACGTAGTCTCTGCAGGCAAACTCCATTGCTTCGGCCAGATTCCACCTTACAGTCTGCACTCTTCTGCATTGCTGGCACACTGAGTGCTTTGTTTCCTTCACAGGGCATTACCTGTTGGCCAACACTAAGTTTACATCTCAGCCCGGCTACATCGGAAGGCTTTACGGTCCCTCCTTGCCAGGAAACATGCAGTACTGTGTGCGTTTTCATTATGCCATCTTTGGGTTTTTGAAAATGAGTGACACCCTAGCAGTTTACATCTTTGAAGAAAACCATGTGGTTCAAGAGAAGATCTGGTCTGTGCTCGAGTCCCCGAGGGGTGTTTGGATGCGAGCTGAAATCAGCTTTAAGAAGCCCATGCCCACAAAGGTACAGTAGAACCTACACTACCTGTGTCCATTTTTAGTTGCGAGATATGTTGATGATTTCTGTTTAGTTACTGTCCACTGGGGGTATTATCATCTTCTGTCCAGATTAACACCTGTATTAACACATATAACACACATAACCTGCCCCCAGACAGGTGCATGTTAAGTCTTCAGTTCCTTTGTATTTTCTGAATTATGGCCACCTAAACCCCCCTCATATACACACACACACACACAAAACAATGCTGAAATTTAAAAGATGAGATCACTGTGCCTGAGTTTTTATTGTGGCTTTAAGTCAACACTTAAGGCCCTTAGCAGAGCACAGGATAAAGACAGGGTGATCACTAGAGCCAGCTGACCCCACTCAGAGACTGACACCACAAGTCACCAGCAGCTGCCTTTGATAGCAATGAGAATATAAAAACAGACCCACAGATCAAGGAGAATGGCAGCAACGCCCCGGGGTTAACAATTCATAAGCTCAAGGAAGTTTCACAGATGCAATAAATTCTGTGAACTAAGATAGGAAACAGTGTAGGAAAATTCATTTTGCTTTGGCCTGTCAGCCAACTAACAGATTTTCCTCTGTGTGTAAGAAAGAGACCTCAAGATCGTGAACAAAAGTCCTTTCCTCCAAATGCATCTCATACAACAGGAGCTCTGTAGGTATTGTTGGGTGAATGGGCACATAAGCTGATCATCATACCGTCCAGGAGGTACCCCAACTCTGAGCCCCCCTTTAGCTTGTTGCCTAGACACTTTCAAATGTGTTCCCAATGAGTCTTTCTTTGCAGAAATGTCATTCAACGCTGGCACTTCCTCTTTGACCCATGGGTGCTGGGGCAGCCCAGGCCTCCCTATACATACTCTTAAGTATCTGCAAGAATTAGGTGTTTCCCCATCACCAGTCATTTAACTCTCACGGTTGTCACAGCAGGCACATACACAACAAAGACACATCCCGGTGTCACACAATCAAGGGTGCGCTAGAAAGTAGAGTGTGTTATACTTTAAATTAAACTTTATTGACTTTAGAGGAAAATATAACAAGCATCTTGCTTATTTATTTGACTTACATGTATTTATTCACTCATCCATGTGTCTGTTCCTTACTTCAATCATCATTTATTCTGTATATATTTGGTGCCAGGTATATAAAGATAAATGAATCCCAGATCCTATTCATGAGATGGTGATCACATTTGATAGCAGATTGAGATAAATTCAGTGAATGATCCTATCCCACTGGAAGATTGCTCAGAAAGTTATAAAAGTGGTTCTACTGATTGTTAGTGAAAATACCGTCATTCAGACTTGGCAGACCTAATGTTTGGAGGGTCAAAGTTCAAGCCGTGATGGCTTCTAAGTCCAGCTGCTCCTCTCCTCCATAACCTCTACTGGCAAATGCTGGACTGTTTAGGAATCTTCTGGATCCTTTACAGTGAATTCTTGTTGTCACCTGACTCCCATGAAGCTGGAGCAGCCTCCTAGCACATAAGGATGCCCTAGAGGTTCTGCTCAGCCACTGTGCAGTTCCTTGGCCACAGCAGGGAAAATGGAGCCAGACTCGATCACAGTAGGGGAGCTCTTACAGCTCTTGGAAGGAACCGCTTATGCATTCAGATGGAAGTTCAACACAGGAACCTCCAGGTGCATGTCTGAAGCTGACTCAGTTCTAGAAGATTTCCGCTGGGCAGATCTAGCTCCTCGGAGTTGGAGGAGGTGCAGCAAGTAAACAGGCATTGACGCTTTCTTACGGTATATGCACATGTGGAATTATGTGTTCATATGTTGTTTCCATCTGTTTATACACATGGCAATTACTTTAGACAAGGGATACAGTGAAGGACCACTGTTTCCATCACTGCCCTCTAATCCTGAATGCAATCTCCAATTCTACTTCTGTTTTGTTTTGTTTTGTTTTTTGTAAGGAGTTTCTTCCCAGATTTGCAATGTTTTCCTTCATTAACTTTAACTATGTTTGCTGATTCTCTGCTATGAAAAGTTAAGGACTTCTCATGGTTTTTAGTTGTTTTCATTTTGACTGTTAGAACATAACTTTAACTACACTTCAATGTCAAACTTTAGATACTGTTTATTTACACCTACCTTGTCAGATGAACAGATTCTCACTCTTATAATTGTCCTTTGCTTTCTTTTTCCATCTCAAATATATAGTTGTTTTGAGGTTGTTATGACTTAAACATACACTTATATTCCTACTAAACCCTCTGTGCTTGACCTTGAGCAGATATCCTAGCACAGGCCCCGTTGACATTATAAGGCATACAATTCTGACTTTCTATTAAGCCATCCTCAAATTACTGGATTTTAAATTTTTATGGTTATTGCAACAACCATAATAATTTGCTTATTTCTAAATGACCCCAGATGTTCCATACCATTATTGGATGAGAACCATTGATCTATAATAATTCTATCTCTAATTGCAAACCATGTTTGCTTCCTTGCCCTGTTTTATGGCAGGGTTACAATGAGCCTTTCTCTTGCCACAACCCCTTGGCTTCTTCTTATATTTGTGCCTGTGTGCTTTCTTTTGTTTTCACATAGTACTAGAAATTGAACTATCCTGGACCCAGCATTGGTAGACTAGCAGGTTTTCAGTGGGTAAAGATCTGGGCAAGTGCATGTTTCTGTGAATTCTATGCCCAGTTCTCCCACTCTGAGATGCTGGGAGATGTCCCTGCATGTTCACAGACTTGGATGGTGCTCTTATACCCCTAAGAAGTTGGAGTTAGATGTGTAGTCCTTGTGTAAGCACCCTTCAATGCCTCTGAGAAAAGGATTTCAGAGGTACAACACCAAACCTGTGAGACTGTTCCCCGTGTGTGGTTCCTGTCCACAGAAAGTATGTTTCTTCAAATATTCATCACCTTTAGAAAAGAGTGCTAAGTCACAAAGCACTGAAAATAGGCACAGGGTGAATGTTGTCTAGGAGCTTCTATTGGCTGCTTTCTACAGTTTAATAATTCAATATTTATTTTAACTTATTCTAAACTGGTGGAAGCTTAAGAGAGTTTTCTGAGCATATTGAGCTTTGCATACATTTTATACCAGCTGGAATTTATAATGACTAAGGTTCTGAAATTAACCTGCGGGGGCTTCTAGAAAGTTCCAGATCAACCCAGGTCAAACCCAGAGGCAACGTGACTGTTTCTCTGGAAACAGGAAGGGTTTGAGAAGCTGTGAAATCCCCTTTGGTCTACATCACATACCTACTTTGTGTCCTGCAGTGTACTCTCTCACTCCCAATCCTTAGCATCTGCCAACAATCCATTTAGAGAGGACACTGAAACCTCAGCATGTTAGAACGGCTTGATTCGTCTTAGTTTCTTGGTGCTCTCCTTCAGGCTGCAGGCAAGATCATTTCATTACACTGGGGTTCTAAGATGCATCTCAGACTTGTCCTGTCTGTCTCACTTGCCACCCCTCACACAAATAACCACCACGTTCACCTCAATGACAAGGAAACCTTGTTATTTTCTGTGACTCCGGCTTGCAGTTTCTCTGTTCTGAACCAGCAGCCATGTCACCTTCCTGAAGCAGAAGTCAGATGGTGCCATTCCCTCCATGAAACACTTCCACAGCCTGCAGGACAGAGCTGCCTCCATGACTATGGCTTCTAAAACCCCACGTGATCTGGTGCTCACCCATGTTGCTGACCTCTACTCCATTCCCACCACAAAACACTGCCTCTGCTCTGCTCACAGGCACATGGTCTCATGGGACTCCTCTCTGTGCCTGAGTGTGAAGGCCATTCTTTCATCACGGCCTTTTCACTGCAAGTCCCTTATTCCCTCATGTCCTTCCCCACAAATTCCCATATCCCCCTGGTTCACATGCCTCTGTCCCTCATGAAGGGCTTCCTCTCTGACAGGAACTTTCCAGACTACTTCATTTATCAGCTCTTTCACCATCCTCGGATTGTTTCCCCCATTATATTTTCTGATTTTGTGTACCAAAACTATCCAAATCCAAAACAAGTTTTGTTTACTTTTTATTACTCATTTCCTCTCTTTTTAAAACATTCATTTAGACAAGGACTTTATCAGCTTTTATCATTTCTGTGTCCACAGCAAAATTCTGCTCAAATATATTGTTTGTGGAATTGTGGTGGGTGGGCAGATGGATGGATGGATAGATGGATGGATGGATGGAAGGATGGATGACTAACCTTTCTCAGGATGTTACATGGCAGCACTGGGGAGTGAAATGTGATCTTGATAGCCCTGAGGCTTGCCCATTTGTGCAGGAGAACTTGGTGAGGTCAGGGTCCAGGTCCAGGTCTGGTCTTAAGAAGGCCTCTTTTTGTGCAGTAAAGGAAGTGAAGCTTCCAACCTTTGTTGGGATCTAGGAACCATTTATTATTTTATTTAATTCCCATAATGAACATATTTTTAAGAAAACTGGATCTCAGGGCTGGAGTGATGGTTCAGAGGTTAAGAGCACTGGCTGCTCTTCCAGAGGTCCTGAGTTCAATTCCCAGCAATACATGGTGGCTCATAAAAAAACTGGATCTCTTCGTAGTGCCCATTTCATCCTAGAATGAAAATAGATCATCCCAATGACTAATCCAGATACACCACTAGAAACTGATGCTGACCTGAGAGCATCCTCATATGTCACTGATGAAGGAAGAGCCTGCACTGTGTCCTCGATACTTCAGGATCAGAGTCATTCACTATGACTAGACAAGGCCCATGCCACAGCAGGGCCTACTTTCATGACCATTATTTTCTTCTCTCCAGGGTTTGTTGTCACAAGTAACAAAACACAGCACAATGATGGGCTTCTTGACCAGAACTGTAAAGTCCAACTTTTCATCCTGTTTCCCAGCTTCTCCTCCTATATTCTCAATCCACAGACCACATCTCTGTCCCCTCCCCTCATGGCCTTCCTCTCAGCCTGCTTCTTTTTCTTTCTTACCCCTGCTAGTACTTACCAGATCACTTTAAAGACAATGGGTAGGTTAGATTAATAATTCCTTGCTAGCTCTCTTAACTAATCTTGAACTGAAACTGTGATCTATAGTCCTGTTTAAGGAAAGGCAGCAAAAAGTAAGGATTTCCTTTATTCCACTCCAGCAAAAGAGCTATGTAGTGTAATTCTGTGTAATGCTATTACATCTGCCAAGGGTGGGTGGGCCTCTAATAAACTCGATGGGACAGTCCTCTAGCTGCCACAGCTTCCTAAGGAAGGAAACTATCATGATCACATTTAATAGAAAAGCTTAGCAAAAAGTAAGGATACTGAACCAGGTGATGGTGGTGCACACCTTAGTCTTAGCACTTGGGAGGCAGAACCAGGTGGATCTATGAGTTCAAGGCTAACCTGGTCAACAGAATGAGTTCCAGGATTACATAGAGAATCCCTATGTTGAAAAACAAAAGCAAGCAAACAAAACAAAACAAAACAAAAGGTAAGAAGACGCTGTTCAAATACACATGGCCTTTAAATGGCAGGGCTGAGAGTGGATCTACGACATCCTACCCTCTTCAGGTAGGGAGGAAAGTAGCAAATTCAGGGCTTTATTAAACTGAGTCTCCATTTGTCTATTTTAGAAATGCTTGTCTCCTAGAGGGGATCAGAATTCAAGATAGTCTATCACAGTCAAAGAAGATCAGTGGGTTAGAGGGTAGAGGCAGCTAGCTCTGCCTTAATTATTAACTCATAACTGCTAGTCTATTTACTTCCGTGTGGTCTTGGCTTACTGAAGAATGCTGGACCTGCAACCCTTTTGCCTGCTACATTGAGACTGTCCTGGCAGGCCCTCATTACTACCTTTCCCAGATTTCTCCTCCTCTCCTATCTTCCTGTCTCATTGGCCATTGGCCCAACAGTGTTTTATTCATCAACCAATAAGAGACGCATATATAGAAGGACATCCCCATCGCTTCACTTTTCTCCCATGTGTAAAAGGGGTATCTGGTATTATGTGCTGCATAAAGTCATTCTGTGTATCACATGAAATTAGCTGAGGTATGAAGTATGTCTCCTGGCATATAATTAACATGATTAAGTTCAGCACAACACAGGCACAGAGAAAGATAGAACAAAGCTGATTTTCTAGGTCACAGCATTGATTTATTACATGGGTAATTCTGCATCTTGATTTTGGCTGTGAGCTGTTGAAAATGAGGTCAGAGTTAAATCATTATTAGCAATGTTAGATTTTCTTAAATAAATGGAAGATGTATACAACTATGAGCCCTACAAGATTTTGTATGTGTATGTTTGTATGTGTATATGCACATATGAGAGGTGCAGAGGTGTGCATGTGTGTGTGTGTGTGTGTGTGTGTGTGTGTGTGCATTTGAGCTCTCATGTGCACAGGCAAGCAAGAGATCAATGGTCAGGAGTCTTTCTCAGTTGCTTATTTAATCTTAGATAGGGTTTCCCTGTATAGTCTTAGCTGTCCTGAAACTTACTCTGTAGACCAGGTTGTCCTTAAACTCACAGAGATCTGTTTGCCTCTGCCTTCTGAGTGTTGGAACTAAAGGTGTGCACCACCACTGCCTGGCTGCCACCTTTTTTTAAAGCCTCTAATTGAACCTGAAGTTCCCCAATTTGATTAGACTGTTTGACCAGCAAGCCCCAGTCATCCTCCCAGCTCTGCTCCCCCACCACCACAACTGGATCTTTATGTTGGTACTGAGGTCAGCTCCTCAGGCATGTGTGGGAAGTACTTTATTGGTTGATCCATCTCCCCAGTCCCTTCTCTCTTAAAAAAATATTTTCAAGGTTTCAGAAACATTTTCCGAAGTTCAATAACCATAAAACTTTATCTTCCGTGCCCCCATCTCTACCACCAGAGTGCTCTGCAGAATTAGAGCAGCTGGGAAGAGTTATTTGGGGGCTATGTGTGGTAGCACACACCCATAATTCCAACACTTGGGGAAGGGAGTGACTGAGGCAGGAGTACTGAGAGTTTATATTTACAAAGCAAGATCCTATCTCAAACAAACCAATAAACAAAAGCAAAGTTACCTGGAAGAGAGAGCAATTTGTGAGGCTGTGTTATAGCTTAATGAGAGAGCACTTTCCAGAGAGAGGGGGAGAGAAGGAGAGAAAAACAGAAACAGAGAGAGACAGGAAGGGAGGAAGGGAGGGAGGGAAGGAGGGAATAATTTGCTCCAAAATGGTTTTACTAAAAGTAAACTGTGAGGAGAGACTCCAGGGCGGGCGTTGGTGGCACACACCTTTAATCCCAGCACTAGGGGCAGAGGCAGGGGGATATCTGTGAGTTCAAGGTCAGCCTGGTCTACAGAGTAAGTTCCAGGGCAGCTTCCAAAATAATACAGAGAAACTCTGACTTGAAAAACCGAGAGAGAGAGAGAGAGAGAGAGAGAGAGAGAGAGAAAGGAAAAAAGAAAAAAGAAAGGAGAGACTCCAGAAAGAGACCAGAAATTCCATGATGTTGATACCCAAACATTTGCCTTCCAGCCGTCAAATTCTACAGTTAACATAAGGGTGGTCACTGTTGCACCATGGGGGTTAGATTCTGAGTAAATTCTTGCCTGAAACTACTTTTAGCAAAGATGCTTCAATAGCCTTTTAATTAAAGCGCTGGGGGAAAGGAGACACACTACTTTGTTAATTAAGTATTTATTGGAGGGGGTAGTTAAGAGGCTGATAAATGAGAGGATGGCAAAGCACCCTGTTTCTTCCAAAACTGGGTTTAGGATCAGCTTAGCAATCATTAAAATCTTCATAGCAAACATTTCTAACTTTATATCTTTACCTTGCTGTAAGACTAAAAGTCAAATATTGAAAGCTGCACGCATTCAAGAGGAAGGCCCCATCCAACCAAATCTAAATAGTTTCCCCAGTGGCTTAAAAAAACAAAAACAAAAGCTAAACCCTATGTCAGTCCTTAGCTATGCACCATGAAGTACAGCACAGTAGATGTGTTCCAATTAACAAGGGCTCTGTGGTCAAATGATTCAGTAACATTGAAAATGCCTGCCAGTGTCACAGTCAAGAATCCTGTTTAACTGTGTTTAAAGTGCTAACTTCCTCAAAGCATGTCACTTAGAGCCTTTTTATTATGTATCTTCTGTTAGTACTATACCATTCTAACTACACATAACCTCCTTACTGCTTCAACACTGCTATGAGCTTCTAGAGATCAGGGAGCCGTTTATCATGTATCTCATTAGTTTTTTATTTCTAATGCTGACACAATTTCTGGAACAGAATAGGTACTCCAGAGTCAGAGTGGGGACTGCCAATGAATGTGTATTAACAGCAAGGAAGAAACACACTTCCGTGAAAAGAAGACGGGAGACTATTGAACCTGACCAGATTGGTTTGGCTCAGTTTCAGAGGTCATAACTGGTCAGCTGGCTCCATTGTTTCTGTGTCTGTGATGAGACAGAACATCATGACAAAGAGCACATAGGGATCTGCTCACCTCATGGAAGCCGGAAAGCAGTTACAAGAAGTTGGAGCCAAGAAGTGCCCTTCAAAGACATATCCCCGGTGGTCCACTTCTTCTAAAGCTCCCCATCTCCCATAGTTCTATAGCCTCCCAACACAGTCTGAACTTTCATTAACAGACAAACCCATTTGTGGAGCCAAAAGCTTCCCGAAAGCTCCATCTCTACATGTTTCTTTTATCGCCGACCAAGGCTTCATTTCATGAGAATTTCAGAGTGAATTGTTAAAAGTCCAAACACCCTGACAGAGTGACTATAAGGACACATTGTACGCACATGCGTGCGCGCGCAACACGCGCACACACACACACACACACAGAGTGCAGAATTTCACTTTTTAAAAATGATTTTTAATTACTGAAACCAATACCTATAAATCTTCCCTTTGAAACAAGTCTATCCTTACATTGTTCCATTTTGCTCTTCCCAAGGATCTCTGTTGGGGTTCACCGGTGATCCCAATTCTGACCCTTCCCTTGCCCCCCAATATAGCCTCCATTCTGCACTATGATCAGTCATCTGCTTGCTTATACATCATACCTTTCCCAGCCCAGCTCACCCCTGGCTTTATCATCTGGATATTTCTAACCTATGAGGACCTCGGCTGCTGCTTTCTTTACCACAGGCTTCTCGGTTAAGCTGGAGGAAACAGACTGCTCTGCCATCCCTTCTGAGCTGCTGGAAACACCTTCGTGCGACTATCTCAATGATTTACTTCCTTGTCCCCAGTGTAGCTGTCCCCAGCCATTTCCCATCTTCATTAGCAGACTTGCCACTTGAGCCTCCCTGTTTCCTTCTTAGGCTGTGACCTCATGGCTTCACTTCCCAAAATGATGAAAGTATCTGGCCATTTGGTTCTGTTCCTCTCTGAATCCTTTCCTGACACCTTCATCTCCTGATCAGTCTGGTCAAGGAAGTACTGTCCTTGTTTTTAGTGTAAATGCACCCACACATCTTGACTTGTGATGTCACTCTCCCGCCTCTTCTGAGGCTGGAGTTCATAAACCCTCCCATCTCCGTTTGTATACACACTGGCAAAGAATGTTGACTCCTGCATTCCACAGAGAGGAACAAGCCTTCATCTCAGTGCAGTTAAGCTACCCTGTAGTTGTTTGTTTGTTTGTTTTTGTTTTACCTTTTGATCTTTGGGGTTTGGAGGGGCACCCAGCTCCCAAATGAATCACATGGAGTCTTACTGTTTCTTATTAATGTCTGGCCTTAGCTTGGCTTTTTTCTAGTCAGTTTTTCTTAAATTGTCCAGTCTATCTTTTGCCTCTGATATTTTTATCTTTCTCTATTTCTGCATATCTTCCTCTGCTTCTTTCCCCATGTCTTGCTGTGTAGTTGGGTGACTGGCTCCTGGATCCTTTTCTCCCAGATTTTTCCTCCAGCCCCACCTGTCCTTTCTCCTGCCTTGCTATTGGCCATTTGGCTCTTACTAGTCTGATCAGGTGTTTTAGACAGGCAAAGTAGCACAGCTTCAGCTTCACAGAGTTAAACAAATGCAACATAAAAGAATGCAACACCTTTTTGTATCATTAAACAAATGTTCCACAGCATAGACAAATGTAACACATCTTAAAATAATATTCTACTACACTACCCCTCATCCTCTTGCTTCAGAATCCATACTTCATGAAAGAAGCATTCATTGCCAGTCGCTGTCAATGCCAAAGCCCATTTCTCACTCCACATACCTTCACCCTCTGTCTTCCTTCTCCAATGTTCCTTCAAAAGGCTTCAGCAGCAGACAGTATGACTCACTGATGCTTCTTCAGGGATCTTTACACTTGGGGTAAAACCCTACCCTTCTCCCAAATGCCTCTCCCTCTGAAGCTTGTGTTCACTTATTGGAGTGAAATTTGTATTTTAAAAAAGAGCAGTGGGTCAGGGATATTAAGACTGTCTTCATATCTCATCTCTTGCATTAACTGTGTAGATCAGAATGTCATGTCTCCTCTATTTGAAATGAGCACATGCACTCAGATGATCTTTAAGTCTCTGTTATATTTTTAGGCATCTTAATGGCAGGAACTATGTTTTATTCTTAGGTGTATTTTTTGTAGATGCTTTCCTCTACTTATTTCCTCTTACAAGAATCTCTTTCCTTCAGGGGGAGAAAAAAAGCTGAAATTCAAGTGATTCAGATTTCCACCTTAAATTCCTTACCTTAATTGTGCCCTTAAATAATACCAAAGTAAACAACAGTAAACTACTTGTGGCTCTGAAATTTTTCAAATTTTTAATTTTTTGTGTATATAAGTGTTCTGTTTGCACATGTGTGCACCATGTATATTCCTAATACATTTAATATAATTTAATATAAATTTATTCTAACAAACAAAATAAAAGTAAGCTAAGCAATATAAAGGTGGATTCTACAGTGAAATCAGAAAAAATACAATTGAAAATATATATCCAACCTATTTCATTAAAGACATTTTAAAATAATAACATATTCACTAGCAACTGAATATATATTTTAAAACACAGTGCCCTAAAGTGTGATGTTTGTCTTAATAGCTCTGTTCATACTTTATTCTGTTTGTAGTATTTGGTTTATTAATTACAATAAACAAACCTTTGCTTTAGAAAAAAATAAAGAGGCCAGGATGTAACTCAGTGGTTAGGATGCTTTCCTGACAGTCATAGAACCCCCAGTTTGAGATTTACCACCTCATAAAAAAGAAAAGAAATGAAATGTCTATGAATGTATGTATTATAAAGTAAATCTTAGCCATGCCTTTAATCCCAGCACTTGGGAGGCAGAGGCAGGTGGATATCTGTGAGTTCGAAGCCAGCCTGGTATACAGAGTGAGTTCCAGGACAGGTTCCAAAGCAATACAGAGAAACCCTGTCTCAAAAAACCAAAAAAAAAAATGAAGGAAAGTAAATATTTTACTTTAGATCCCCAAATACATTAACATGTACATATAAACAAGATTTATTTTAATTAATAAATATATGTATTATTGAACATATATCCATGCATATGTAAATTTTGTGTGTACTCATATACATATTAATTATGTGTATATATAAACATATGTATATTCATTTGTGTATAACCATGATCCTGGAAAGGTAAGTGTCTTAGTTAGGATTACTATCACTGTGATAAACACCATGCAAAAAAAGAAAAAGTTGGGGAGGAAAGGGTTTATTTGGCTTATATTTCGACATCACAGTTCATCATCACAGGAAGTCAGGGCAGGAACTTAAACAGCACAGGAACCTGAAATCAGGCACTGATGTAGAGGCTGTGGAGGGGTGCTGCTTACAGGCTTGCTCCCCATGGCTTGTTCGCCCTTGTTTTCTTGTAGAACCCAGGACCACCAGCTCATGGGTGGACCCACCCACAATGGGCAGGAATCTTCCCCATCAATCACTAACTAAGAAAACACTGTGGCTTGCCTGCAGCCACATCTTAGGGAAACATTGTCTCAGTTGAGATTCTCTCTTCTCAGATGACTGTAGCTTGTATCACATTGACATGAAACTACCCAGTACAGTGAGGATGCAAGGAAATCATTCTCATGTGCTCTTTAAAAAAAGTTTTATTTACTTTAGTATTATTACTGAGGGGCATATGGTGTATGTATTCATGCGTGTACCATGGAGGAAATGTGGAGATCTGAGAACAACCTTGTGGAACCAGTTCTCTTCCTCCATTTTGTGTGGGATAGAATTCAGGTCATCAAGCCTGCATTGTCAGGCAGTAAGCACCTCTACCATTGAGCCAAACTGGGGACAAGCTGGCGCAATTTTGTAATCACCATTTAACCATATTTATAAAAATGAAAAACATCAAAACACGTATACCTTTAGTACAATGACTATATTTCTCGGGGTTTATCACAAAGAAATAACTATTGAGCCAGGCATGGTAGTACATGCCTGTAATACCAAATACCTACATTTGAGTTCATGTTCAACAATTTAGTAAGATCTTTCACAAAAAATAAAAATAAAGCCAAGTGGTGGTGGCACACGCCTTTAATCCCAGCATTTAGAAGGCAGGGACAGGAAGATTTCTGTAAGGTTGAGGTCATCCTGGTCTACAGAACTAGTGCTGGGACTACACAATGAAACCCTGTCTCGAAAGCAAAAACACAAAAGACAACAAGTGTAGCTCTGTGGTAGAGCATGTGCCTAGCATTAGCAAAGCAGGCCCGGGGTGAGATTTCAGTGTTCCCTCAAAAGGATGGAAGAGATGGGGAGATGGGTGGAAAGGGGACAGAAGAGGGAAACTGGAGGGGAGAGAGAAGGGAGGAAGGAATGGAGGAAGAGAGAGACAATTTATCTCCAGATGTTTGCTCGAGTAGTCTTGGTAAAACTGAGAAATGGAAAGTACCTGGTTACCTATTATTCAGAGTAGCTAAACAAATTGTGGCATAGATACAGAAGAGTCAGTATTATGTGAACCATGATACATACGCAAAGGACCTGGTGCAGACCCCGTGCATACTGCCTCAGTCTCTGTGAGCTCGTATTGATTTAAAAGGCCTTGCTTTCTTAGTATTCTTCATCCCCTCTGGGTCTTACACTCTTTCTGCCTCCTCTTCTGCAGTATCGGGTGGGGTGTGTATAGGTGGGGTTGTTCCTTGAGCCCCGGGAGGAGAGATTTGATGGAGACATCCTGTTTAGGGCTGAGTGAGGAGCAGTGTTTTTCAGTACCTAAAGGCAGAAGGGAGAGAATGGACAAGGAGTACAATTTTCACCATCATGAACCGGCAAGGGTCTGGTGTTTTATGCTTGGATGTGCAACTTGCAGTCATGTGGATTTGGATCAGAGACTGCCCTTGTCTTGCTCTAAAACTGTTAGATTCTGGGATCTCTTTTGCTCTCCACCCACTTTCCAGTGGCAGCAAGATCCAAAGATGATGCAGATTTTTTTAGTCAAGTAATTGTGAGGTTTGAATGTTTACCACCCAAAGAGCGATGAAAAGAATTGGCCATGGCCTGTATTCTATCCCAAGATGCCCTCTACCTCAAATTGAAGGCATGTATGAACAAAGAGAATTCTGCAATGGGAAAATCTGGAAGCTGGTCAATCTTTGTTGCTTGTCAAAGCTAGAAGTTGAATTAAATCAGATGCGTCTTTGCAAAAAGAAAAAAAAACAGATGGGTCTTTTAAGAAGAAAGCATTGGTCAGCAAAAGACTTGTTTAAAAACACATGGTCCTTTTGTGGTTTGTGGGACATGCAAACCAAATATAGCATCTGCAAGAGTCATGCTGTTGTGGTTAGTAACAATTTCCTAAAATATAGACAGGAGCTAAGAATTCTTAAATCTCACACTCTTTTCCAGGTACCACTCCTCTTAACTTGTCCTTAGAAACTAGTGGAAATTCCTTCATTTCTGCCAAGTATCTTCATTTTGAAATTTGTGTTGTTTTCTTTGTGCTTTTGTAGCTTTAAGACTCAAACACACTAACTTACTGTCAATCATTTAAATGAGTGCAATGACGTTAGATGGGCCATACTATGCGTGTGTCCACCGCATCTTAATTAAGGCTTCTAGAATATCTCTAACTATATTATAGTAATTTTATGAATAATTCCACCAACTCTGTAGCCACCACACCCAAATATATCTGTGTAAATAGTCTCCAAGGGTTTTAGCATCACAAGAAGAAGCATTCAGTTTAACCAGGGTCCCTTGATGGACATGGCCTATTTATGGTTTTACTAGCAGAAGACTGAGATGTTTTGATCTGAAGATCATTTATGGAGGCTGTCCTTCACATTCTAAATATAGGCCTAACTGGGGCTTTCCATTGCTAAAGTCAGTATTCACCCCACCACTCAACAACTCACCAGGCCACAACTCAAACAGGTCACAGAAATTTCTTTAGAAATGACTATGCAGTTTGACCAGGTTAGGTTAGCTCTTTAATACAGACAATCGTTGTTAATGGTTCAGCAAAGGCCATATTTTATTATGTCCCACAGCCTTTTACAAAGCCTGATTTCCTTTGCCTTTCAAATCCTTTCAATGCGTTGGCTAGCGTTTGCACCTCTAAAGTGAAAATTGGTAAATTTTTCTGAAACAACCTGATGTGGTTTGACTACATAAATTCCTGATACCATTTCTCTAGGTCGCCCCCCTATGCCCACTTTAAAGCTGCTTTAACCAAGAACTTACCAAGACTCTCACTATTTTAGGGACAGTTTGGCCCCTTTCACTAACAGAGCCATGAGTAGGTTTTCACACAGACCCTCTCTTCATCCTCCCCTCTAAAATCAGTCACATGTCTTACTTGCTCAGTTCCCTCTAAGTTCTTCTGCTTACTATTAGCATCTTGTTTGTAGAGAGCAGAACATTGTTTTCAAAGTGAGAAAAGACGATAACATAGAGGTAATTCTATTGCCTCACTGAGCATCCATGTCAATATAGATTACTATTCAGAAGGCTGCAAGACTGGTGGAGATTTTGGTTCTTTTCCTTTACTCTTCGGGGAAGACCAGTTTCATCAGCTAATTCTTTGGGAAATGAGGCAAAAGAGAAACAGTGAAAAGCAGACTGGCTACTGCCAGGGTGCAGATAACCTATCTGTGAGCTTTAGAAGTCAAGGATGCTGTGAGCCATGCTACAGGACCCAGAGCACCCACAACCAAGAGTCATCTGGCTTTAAAATAATCAGTAGCACTAACACTGAAACACCCTGTTGTGAATAAAAGAATAAATGTGGTATTTTTTCTTAGCATAATGAAAACTAAGTTAAGTGATAGCATCTGTTGCTACTTAGCTATATTGTTTGTAAGAATATTTGTGTAGTTCTCCATTTGCTATGTATTTGTTTCCAAAGCTAGTCTAGAGAAATTTCCTCAATGATGAATATTCTCCATCAAGACAAACACTCTCAAGAATTAGTGAAACCCAAGAGCAGAAACCATCAGGCACTGAAGCACACTGATTAATGAATATAACTAGTCCTGATTTCTGAGCTCTACTGTACACCTGTCTAAGAGATACCATCCAACTTCATGCCTAATTTTCCAGCAAATATCACAATTACATCTTTCTCCTTCTTCAATATATTTTAATATACGCTTGAGCTAAAGTTTATTTCCCACTTTTTAGAGATAGTTTACTGTCTTTGAAATATTACCAAAATTGATATAAACATTGCGATTTTAAATCTATAAACAAGAGACTAATCCTCTCGTGAACTTAGATTATGCCTGATCCTTTGACAGTCTCATTGCAACCAATATGGAAAGGGTTTTTAGTGTCTATTGATTGTACAGAATCATGGGTTGTGTTTTTATTTTGTTTTCTTTTTGAGACAGGATTTCTCTATGTAACAGCCGTAGTTGACCTGGAACTTGCTCTGTAGATCACTGACCTCAAACTCACAGAGATCCACCTTCCAAGTGAGGATATTGTACTTTTATTCATATATGAAATATATTTTGATCATAAGCCCCCATATTCTCTCTTCTCATTCATACTGGTTCCCTTTCCTCTTTCCAGGTAATTCCCCCTTTTATTTTCATGGCTCATAAATGTATATAAGAGGAAATATGTGGTATTTTTAGTTCTGACTCTTACCTGTTTCACTTACATGACAGTCTCCAGATTTATCTATTTTCCAGCAAATATCACAATTACATTTTCTTTATAGCTAAATAAATTCCATTGTGTATATATTCTTTATTTATTGTGATTTGGACACTTAGGCTGAGTCTATAAATGTGGTTATTATAAAAAAAAACATGGGCTCACCACTATGCACAGATAGAGTTCTTAAGAGCTGGCAGCAGTTTAACTTTTCTTCTGTCCTGGACAAAGTGAATACAAGGTAAGTCAGTCATTCCTTCAGTCACCAAACTGCTTGAAAATAACTTCCCCATACCAAGTAGCCTACAAGAGACATAATGCTTAGTGTTATCAGTGCTTAGGTGGGGAATGCCAGCTGCTAGACTGAACAAGATGATCTTGTTATACTTCTTTCATTTTCTGGAATGCTGACAGAGAACTGTCAAACAAATGTGAGGGTTGAGGTCTTAACTTGAATCTAGTCAGGAGATGATGGGTCTGGGAGGTCTGTGGTCAGACAGAATGACATGAGGGCTGACTAGTGTTCTACATGTTGGAGAGTCTGGCGTAGAGGCAGCCTGGTACTGTTCCAAACACCTTTAGCATTTTGTTCAACATTATCGGCATGGCAAAAAAAGGAGCCAAATATGTTTTTTGGTATGGCAAAAGGAGCCAGTAAGTCCATTCAATGTTACTTTTTGCAATCAGGGAATTCTATGTATCTGTTGGTTCAACTCAGTTAGGCACTTGGCTGCATTTAGCTACAGCATTGAATACTTTAGCATGTGGTTAATGAGACTTAATAGCTTTAATTCGGATAGACTTTGTGCCTATGGGTTGTCATAATAAATAACACTAGTCTAGAGTAAACATTAACTCATTATTGTCTCTATCTTCTGCTGGGAATTGAACCCAGTCCTGCACATGCTAGATAAGCCCTCTGCCATTGAGCTACATCACAAACATTAATCTACATTTCTGTTATAGATATCCCGATTCTTTCTTTCAACAGTAAACTGTGTCATGACCATAGTTTTATGAATCTAACATAATAATTATATAGTTAGTATGTTTTTCTAGGCCTTTTCTATTGTTTTAGAAGAATTGGAGATTGTTTTCTCTTTTAATCAACTTTTTAAGTTAGCATTGTAAATCTGTATCTGTGGCTCTGAATAATTTCCACAACACTCAGATTTAATGATCACCTATTTCTCATACTGTTGTATTCTATTTTATTTCTTTCCTTTTGAAATTTTACGCTATTTCATATGTTGCCTGCCTGCTTAATGGTCATTATAAAATAGTGCTATAGTAAACATATGAAATCATGCTAATATTTCTCATCTTTAGAATGTATTGCTATGCAAAGTGTTTGAGCTTTCCACAGGGACAGATTTAGAGGGTGGGTCATTTCACTTCTTCATAATTCATTGTGCAAAAGTACTCTTCTGGGGTACTTGTGAAAATGGACTTTAAAGCTGACAAAGGCAAAGGACGCCATTTTTCCTCTCTGTAGCACAATCAATTTGATAAATCATGAGACATACCAATGCATTCCTTCTAATATAACAATAAAATGCTAATACAGTGTGGCACTGGTTGGGAGTGATGGCAGAAATCTTTGCTTCCCAAATGCAGAATAAGTTCCCAGGCATGAGCCTAGAAAGTCAAATATTTTATATACTATTTAGATAACCTCTACAATCTCTCCAGAAGAAAGATTAACAGAAACGTAAAAAAAGAATCATGAAAGCCACCCTGTTTTGTTTTGTTCTGTGTATATCCACAGAGATAAATATTTATGTCTCTTAGCTATCCTATTTGCAAAAGGATATGAACACAGAGTCAGGAAACATTCACAGATCAGACAATTAGAACTTTCTCTGGGGAGATTATCTTAGGACATTTTATATTTGCATAGTGACAAAATGTCACATAATCTAAGATTTTGTCTTAAAATAAATTCTGTATTCTAACAAATCTGATCATCATGAGCAAAAGGACTAATGATAACACTAATGATAAAACCATAATTAGCACACATAAATAAAATTAAACCACAACATTTGGCATAGTAGAACCTAGAAAGTCAAACTTTCTCATTAATCATAAATAGAATGTTTGCTTCTGTTATGCCATCCTTTGTCTTTTTCACTTGAATGAAGATTTGCAGTTGGAGACAGGATATGAACCATAGTAGTACACACTAATTACATATTAGCCCACATATTTGAAGCAACTCACTCAACTACAGTGAAAATGCAACATAAATATTTCAGGAAGCACTGTTTAGGCATTATATATCTGTAACATACCTTTTTTCCCTTTTTAAAATTTAAATTAGAAACAAGCTTCTTTTGCATGTCAATCCCAGTTCCCTCTCCCTCCCCTCCTCCCCTGCCCCACACCAACCCTCTATCCCATTCCCTTTTTACTCCCCAGGGAGGGTGAGGTCTTCCTTCCACAGAGGATCTTCAAAGTCTGTCATATCATTTGGAGCAGGGCCTAGACCCCTCTATGTGAATCGGGCTCCCAAAGTTCATTCGTGTACTAGGGATCTACTACCAGAGGCCCCATAGATTAATCAGACCTCCAAACTGACACCCTCGTTCAGGGGGACTGGAACAGTCCTATGCTGGTTTCCAGCTATCAGTCTAGAGTCCAATAGCACCCCTTTTTCAGGTCAGCTCTTTCTGTGGGTTTCTCCAGCCTGGTCTTGACCCTTTTACTCATCACTCCTCCCTCTCTGCAACTGGATTCCAGGAGTTCATCTCAGTGTTTAGCTGTGTATCTGCTTCTGCTTCCATCAGCTACTGGATGAAGGCTCTAGGATGGCATATAAGGTAGTCATCAATCTCATTATCCGGGAAGGGGATTTAATGTGGCCTCTCCAATATTGCTTAGATTGTTAGTTGGGGTCAACCTTGTGGATCTCTGGACCTTTCCCTAGTGCCAGATTTCTCTTTAAACCTATAATGGCTCCCTCTATTATGGTATCTCTTTTCTTGCTCTCCTCTATTCTTCCCCTGATGGGATCTCCCTGCTCTCTCCTGTCCTCCTCTCTCCTCCTCTTCTCCCCTTCTCTTTCTCCTAACCCCCTCTCTTCTTCCCCATGCTCCTAATTAGCTCAGGAGATCTTGTCCCTTTTCCCTTCTCTGGGGGACCATGTTTGTCTCTCTTAGGGTCCTCCTTGTTTCCTAGCTTCTCTGGCAGTGTGGATTGTAATATACCTTTTTAAACTGGTCCAATAATAAAAAATCAAAATCTCTCCCTCTCTCTTTCTCCCTCTGTGTGTGTGTGTGTGTGTGTGTGTGTGTGTGTGTGTGTGTGTATGTGAGAGAGAGAGAGAGAGCACGCATGTGTGTCACACATTCACATAGACACACACACACTGAATTTAATGATTTATGGTATGGATTTTTTTCCTTCACACACAACAATAAAACTACCATGACAAATCCTTCCACATAGGGGATGTCTAGATTCTATCATTTTACTCTTGGTAGGGTCAAGGCACTCCCCTAAGAGTCCAGGCTGAGAGAGCATCTCTCTTTGTGCTATAGGCACATGAAGACAGATTGTATACCAGGGATAGACACTGATCCACAGCTCAGAGCCCCATAGGTTGTCCAGGCCTTCTCACTGACACTCACATTTGGGGGGTCCAGATCAGTCCCATTCTGGCCTCCCCACTGTCGGTCTGGGGTCCAAGAGCACTCCCCTGTTCAGATCAGCTGTCTCTGCTGGTTTTGCCAGCCCATTCTTTGCCAATTTGCTCATCATTCCTCTCTCTCTGTCACTGGGTTCCTTGGGTTCAGTTCAGTGCTTAGTTGTGTGTTTGCCTCTGCTTCCATCAGTCCCAGGATGAAGGCTCCCGGATAGTTATAGACATCAAGTTCATTATCAGGAATGGGCATTCGAGAGGGAGGGTGGAAGGGGAGTGCGGGAGGAGGGGAGGGAGAGGGAACCAGGATTGACATGTAAAACAAGCTATTTAAAATTAAAAAAAAAAAACTACCATGACTGATAAAATAATCATGTTAGGGATTTTATTCATCTTTGTCTTAGAAATGGAGCAGAAGTTTCTGGATGGGTGGTCAATGTGACTTTGTCCATAGTGTAAATAAAGCATACTGCTAAACAATTCTTTCCAAAACAACCAATAATGTTTTACTGGAAATGTGTGAAAGATGCTTGGGAAACAACCACCAGAGACAGATATTGGGGTTCAAGCTTCAAGCTGAAGATCAGAGAAGTAAAGCAGCCAAGCCAGTAGATCTTACCTCTACCAACCAGAAATGGCAATCCTGTCTCTACAAATCCTCAAAGGCAAAAGCTCTAAATTCCTGTCTCCTCCTCCTTT
The DNA here is from genome assembly GCF_017639785.1 of Mesocricetus auratus. NCBI lineage: Eukaryota > Metazoa > Chordata > Mammalia > Rodentia > Cricetidae > Mesocricetus > Mesocricetus auratus. Next base: position 37,079,520 of record NW_024429182.1, read on the forward strand.
TGTTCCAGTCATATCCTCCTGTCTCCACTTTCCTAGTACCTGTGATCATCGTAAGTGCTGGGATCAAAGGCGTGAGCTGTATTACTCTGAACTCTTGTTTAGGCCAGGGTGACCTTGAACTCAGAGAAATCCATCTTCTTGTCTCCTGAGTCCTGGGATTAAAGTGTGTCACCACTGCCTGTCTAGCTAGTATGACTGCTGGTATTAAAGGTGTGCATGACCTCTATAGCTTGGGGTTGGCTTTGTTTTCTCAATCCTCAGGCAAGCTTTAGTAAATCATAAATAATATATCACCACAATTCCCTCTTTTTGTTTAATACAAAAAGAAAGCTACAACTGAAATAGGAAAAACTATATACAACAAGTACATTAATTATATACAATATATACAGGCAACAAGTTCATCAACAACAATGTCTAGTCCATTTGCATTTGACAAATTCAGAGAAAATACTCCATTATCTATTCTATCTTGGTTAGTTCAAAATCTTGTACCTAATTTATTTTCTAGTCTAATTTGCATTATCAAATTATCTTTTTATGTCTCTCAACTATACATTCTTTACATTTCTTGAATTTCTTTTTGAGACAGGGTTTCTCTGTGTTAACAGTTCTGCCTGTTCTTAAACTCTCTTTGTAGGTCATGCTGGCTTCAAATTCACTGAGATTCACATACTTCTGCTTCCCAAGTGATGGAATTAAAGGCTTGTGTCACCTCCACTTGGCTTAGATTCAATCTCCTCTTTGAAGACTTCAGAGATCGCATTAGGCCAGATTATTTCTTTACTTGATAATTTTTTCCAGGTAGTTCTCCCTTCTCCTTTGAGTGTTTATTTGTCCAAACGTCTTAAATTCCCCCAAGATGTTTGTTTTATTTTCCTGAAAAGACAAAAAGTTAACCCTTCCCCAACCCTAACTTTGGGGAGGTTCCTAATCTAATCTTTATCAATTTTGATTTATGGTTTCTCCTGAAAGATTTTTTAATCTTCTAAAACTCTTCTATCATCCAGAGCAGTATGGTTTCTTACTATAGGCATTAGGTTCTTTAATTGCTCTTGGAAGAAATTTCCTCCAAGGTTACAGGAAATAACTGAACAGAATTTGGCATGGGGGACTTCAAGAGGCCCCTTGAGGCATTTCCCACAGGCAAAATATTGCCTTGATAATTTCCTATTGACCTACATTCCTTAATCCAATACCTGCCTTTGCCACACTTTCTGCATAATTCAGAAGGGAGAAGCATTCTGTTTGATTATATTTATAAAAATAAATGTTTCTAGAAATTCCCTGTTTATAATTCCTTTTAAGATGACCTTGCATGGTACAATTAAAAAACTAAAAAAAATTAAAAATTAAAAACATTTGACATTTTAATTTTTCTTTAAGCCTCTTGAAATCACCTCTCCTATCCATGTGTCATCATCATGATCATGAGGTTCAATATTAATTGTATCTTGGGTCCAATACTCCAAAAGTGCTGACCTTGCTTTTAAAGGCCTACTTACTCTTTTGCACTGGGCATTAGCATTTTAAAAAGCCATAGTTTCAAATATTATTTTTTTAGCTTCTGAATCTGATGTCATTCTATTTACTACTGATAACAGTCTTTGTAAGAAATCTGTGAAGGCTTCCTTTGGGCCCTGTATAACTTTTGTAAATGATTCAATTTTCTTTCCTGCTTCTCCAATTCTTCCCAAGCATTCAAAGCTGCTGCACAGCATAAACCCGGGATGTGATCATCATATCGGCATTGCCTTTCTAAAGTAGCGTTAATCTCCTTCTCCAAGAATTCGATCTTGGGAGATAGCCATACCTCTTGTTTTAGCCTTTTGTTCAACATTCTTAGCCTCTTCTCTGAACCAGGAAACCTGTCATAATTGTGATCCAGGCTCTTGGACAGCTTTAATAGAATCTGTCCAACCTATAGGAATAACGCTATTACATACAGCCACGTGTTTATCATCTGCTTCACAAATAGTGAATGGATGCTGAATGAGACTACTGCTTCCTTTAATTTCCCTAAATCTAACACTGTCACAGGCTTCCAAGTAGCTCTTATAGAACCTCTTGCATTCGGCACTTCCTGTAAGGTTACTGGATATATTGAAGTTGGTTCTTTTAAAGACCTTAGAGAGTTCCTTTTTAACCTGAAAATGAAATGCTGAACTTGTTTTTCCATGTGATTCCTCAGTTTGAATTTGAATATCTCTATAATCTGCTTGATTAAGTTTTTTCTTTTTTTTAATTTTTATTTTTAAATTTAAATTAGAAGCAAGGTTGCATCACATATCAATCCCAGGTCCTTCTCCCTTTCCCTCCCCTCCTCCCACCAACACCCCAATATCCCCTCATTTCCCCAGGAAGGGTGAGACCCCCCCATGGGGGTGTCCATAGTCTGTCATTTCATCTAGGGCAGGACTTAGACCCTCCCCCCCAGAGTCCAGGGTGAGAGTGCATCTCTCATTGTTGGATGGGCACCCAAAGTCCATTTGTATGCCAGGGATACATGCTGATCTACTACCCGAGGCCCAACAGATTGCCTAGGCCTCCTCACTGACACCTGCATTCAGGGGGTCTTGATCAGTCCCATGCTGGATTCCCAGCCTTCAGTCTGAGATTCAAGAGCTAACCCTTGTCAGGTCAGATGTTTCTGGGGGTTAAACCAGCCCAGTCTTAACCCCTTTGCTCATCAGTCCTCCCTCTCTGTCACTGGGTTCCTTGAGTTCAGCTCAGTGTTTAGCTGTGGGAGTCTGCCTATGCTTCCATCAGCCATTGGATGAAGGTTCTGTTCCCCAGACTGTCTGGCCATAGGATTGTAGGCTAGCACTCCCCAGGTCTATGTCTAAAATCCATATATGAGAGAGTACATACCATGTTTATCTTTTTGTAAATGGGTTACCTCACTCAGGATGGTTTCTTCTAGTGTCGTCCATTTGCCTGCAAATTTCAAGATTCCATTTTTTTCCGCTGAGTAGTACTCCATTATGTAAATGTACCACATTTTCTCTATTCACTCTTCAGTTGTGGGTCATCTAGGTTGCTTCCAGGATCTAGCTATTACAAATAATGCTGCTATGAACATAGTGGAACAGACATCCTTGTTGTATGAATGAATGGACATCTTTTGGGTATATGCCTAAGAGTGGAATTGCGGGGTCTTGTGGTAGGCTTATTCCCATTTTCCTGAGGAATCTCCATACTGATTTCCAAAGTGGCTGTACAAGTTTGCACTGCCACCAGCAATGGATGAGTATTCCCCTTTCTCCACATCCTCTCCCGCATAAGCTGTCATTGGTGTTTTTGATTTTAGACCTTCTGACAGGAGTAAGATGATATCTTAGGGTTGTTTTGATTTGCATTTCCCTAATGGCTAAGGATGTTGAGCACTTTCTTAAGTGTCTCTCAGCCATTTTAGACTCCTCTATTGAGAATTCTTTACTTAGTTCAGTCCCCCACTTTTTAATTGGGTCCTTTGGTGTTTTGGAGAATAGCTTCTTGAGTTCTTTGTAAATTTTGGAGATCAGTCCTCTGTCAGATGTGGAGTTAGTAAATATCTTTTCCCAATCTGTGGGTTGCCTTTTTGTCTTGCTGACTGTGTCCTTTGCCTTACAGAAGCTTCTCAGTTTCAGGAGGTCCCATTTATTAATTGTCGATCTCAGTGTTTGTGCTACTGGTGTTATGTTCAGGAAGCGGTCTCCTGTACCAATTCGTTCAAGGGTACCACCCACTTTCTCTTCTAATAGATTCAGTGGGGCTGGATTTATGTTGAGGTCTTTGGTCCATTTGGACTTAAGTTTTGTGCATGGTGATAGACATGGATCTATCCGCATTCTTCTACATGCCAACATCCAGTTATGCCAGATCCATTTGTTGAAGATGCTTTCTTTTTCCATTGTATATTTTTAGCCCCACACACTTATAGTGGGAGACTACAACACTCCACTGTCACCACTCGACAGGACTACAAGACAGAAACTTAACCAAAAAAAAAGGAACTAATAGAAATTATGACCCAATTGGGTTTTTTGTTTGTTTGGTTGGTTGGTTGGTTTTATGAGACAGGGTTTCTCTGTATTGTTTTGGAGGCTGTCGGTCCAGCTCGGCCTCGAACTCACAGAGATCCGCCTGCCTCTGCCTCCTGAGTGCTGGGATTAAAGGTGTGTGCCACCATCACCCGGCGACCCAATTGGGTTTGACAGACTTCTATAAAACATTCCATCCAAACACAAAAGAATATACCTTCTTCTCAGCGCCACATGGAAGCTTCTCAAAAATTGACCACATACTTGGCAACATAGCAAACCTCAACAGGTATAGCTAACATAACTCATAACTTTATTTTTATGGATTACAGGTGGTTTTTATGAGCCTATGCAAAAGCTTTTGGGACTGTGGACTTGTAGCCTTGGATGACATTACCATACAATTTGGAAACTGCCAGTCTCCAGGTAAGAGGACTATTAGTCATTCCAGCTGTTCGTCTCTCCACCCTATGATGGACATTTCCAGATACTCTAAGAACCTCATACATTTTATCCATACTATTCTGTCCCTTGCTTTCCCTAATACACACATTCTCAGAGAACTTTGTAGTAGATTCTACAAGTTGGAAATGAAGACTCTAGTGTTCTGTGTGACTTTGTATGTATATCTTGATTCCCTTTCCTCATTGTAAGAAAAATTATCAATACCTCCCTGAATTTGGGGACAAGACACATACATTCCCTAGCTTATGAACTGCCTCCAAATAGTACTTTAAAAGCAACTGCCCTCTATCTTAACTAGTATTATAATTGTCATTGTACTTTTAGAGAAGGCACATTTTCAAGTAATATTGATGGCATTGCTATTTAACAAATACTTGTGAGACATATACCATTACATTTTTTAAATAGCCAATATTTTCTAAGTCAATTAAGTGACAATAAAACAATAGACCCTACAGCAGCTACAGGGGACCTAGGCTTGTGCTGCTGCTTATAGCGGCCTAATGGTTATTTGTTATTTTATTTTTCAGTTCCTTTAAAGTTTTGTACAATATTGTTTTGATCATATTGGTCTTACCAACTCTTCCCAGAATGACTCCCTTTCCCATATTCACCTAACTTTTTGTTTTTGTTTTTAAAACTCTTCAAGATCAATTTGTGCTGCCTAAAGTATTCTTAGATGTGTGTTCTTCCACTGAAACATGGTCAACTTGTGAAGGGCTGCACTCTTAGATAAATCTGATCCTTCCTTTTCCAGCAACTATCAATTATGAGGGGTAGAATTGTGTACCCACCACCCCTCTGCATACTGGGATTCAGTCTTGCTTGGGCTTGCACAAGTGTTATGCATGCTGTCACAAATGTGAGTCCATATGTACAGGTTTCCTACTGTTTCCAGGATATGTTTCATTGCAGTCATCTGCAGATGCTGGCTATGACACTTTTTTCACCTATACTTCCATGATGATCCCTGAGCCTTGGGATGAGGGTGCAATGGTTCTTTCAAAGACCTCAGGAAAGAATTCCTAAATTAATGAGAAGTAAAGTTGGAGCTTATTAAAAAAAGGTTTAACACCAATTTATGTTCTAGTGTCAACACAAAATGCTTAGGAAAAGGACAGTAAACACCCAAGACATGACTGCGGAGCTTCTCTAGAGTTTTCTTTTTTCTTCCTTTTTTTAATTTAAGTTAGAAACAAGCTTGTTTCACATGTCTTCTCTAGAGTTTTCATAGTCATATATATAATATATAATTTTGGTGGCTTCTGGAGTTACATTGGTCAAAGGGTTTCTAAGAACTTTTTCTTTTTATAGTGAAAGAGATAATAAGGTAGTTTCTGGTGTATACTGGTAAACATAAGGGCTGTAAAGAAGACAAAACCATAGGCCACAGGGTTTATGAATTCCCTACTGTATTAGCTGCAAGGGGGTTGACACATATTTTATCTGCAAACCAAGTTCAAATCTTATTTGTGAGATTCTCAGAACATAACATATTTGCATCTAAAAATGGAGTAAGGTTAAATTTAAGTCACATACAAGGCTCACTGCTATTTTAGCATTATTATTTAAAATAGTTCTAGACTTGTGTCAAATCCTCCACTCTTGGCTGGCTTGAGACCAGCCAGACTCCAGAATGAGCTTCCCCAGACATTTCTTCATAATTTCACCTTTATTTTTATCTTACTTCAGACTAAGCATTGAAGATAGTGAGAAACTAATGTCATGGTAGCTAGTAGCATTCTAGACATGGTGGGCAATGAGTAAATGGTACGTACCTCAATGATTCTCAATATTCATCTCTTTAACAAATAGCCAAAGTGTAGTAACAGTCTGTTTGTGGGGAATAGTTAAAAACCATATTAGAGCTGGTGGCCTAGCTCAGCAGCAGACACTTACACAACTTACACAGGATCTGTGTTTACTCCTCCTGATATAAAATCAATTTAGGGGAAGATACCTCGCTTTCAGCCCATTGGTTTCTGTGTTCTTGGAAGGATAATACCAATAAGAGTATCCACACTCAAGGCATAGAACAGGGAATGGGTCCTCATTAATTAGCACTGTATATAAAACAAGACACAAGGGGAAAATAAAAATCAGACAATCGTTGAATTTTACTAAAAAAATATGGCTATAGGAAGGTGCTAGACGTAGTGCATCTCCAGTTTTCAGAGCTTTGTGATTCCACTCACACAAATTCTCAAGTTGAGGTGGGTGGCGTCTTGTTCAAAGTAACCCAATATTTCAGATCTAGATTTTCGATTCGGTGTCATGATAGCACCCATGATGGAACACAGATTGGCTGGAAGTAAGGCTTGGTAGGCCACCTCTGCGGGTCTGCCTCTGCATAGGCTTGACATATGGCCAGACATGCAAAGTGGGCTGCTAGGAGCCATGAGAATATGCATATTCATCAGCTGTCTCAGCAATTGCAACACCTGCTGTTTCCTTGCAGAGAGACTTCCACCTCCACCTGGAGAGTGCACTTTCGATCAAGATGAATGTGCGTTTACACAGGAGAAAAGAAACCGGAGCAGCTGGCACAGGGGGAGAGGAGAAACTCCCACATCTTACACAGGGCCCAAGGGAGATCACACTACTGGGGTAGGTGAGTTATGCCACATGGTGCTGTTTCCTAAGAACATAACTTAGCATACTAGAGGTCATTTACCACATTTTGAGTGTGCAGATTCATGTCTTGTGGCTAGAATGAACTACATGTGATTCTATACACGTGAGATTTTTAATAGATTTTTGGAAAATTGCCTTTTAGGTTTATGATACTGATTAATGTATGTTGTTGCAAAGATAATTTAGAACTAGGTTTTAAAAACTTAAAGTAACAAAAGTGAGGGGTATTCAAAATTGGAGCTGGGGTTTAGTATATAACTGTACAGGCAGATTGGGAGTATGCAGAAAAGTTCAGTTCTGTGTTTTCTATAGCTGACACAAGGACAGAAAATTCTTCTCTGAATTGTGATTCACTGTGTTGTGATAACATAGCGGGAGCAGATAGGTGGAGGGATAGATAATCAGGGAATACATTATCTATCCCCTCCCCCACAACCACAGACTAGGTCTTTTGCTCAGGATGATCTAGAAGTCAGGATCTACCTGCCTCAGTTTCCTGTGAGCTCAGGGATGTAGATATATGCCACCATGCCTGGCTTAGGAGTATGTTTTCAACACAGAATGTATAAACTATAATAGGACAAACTCAAGGTTACTACTGTATATCAGCAAGTGAAACGGTCAGTGGTAAAAATATGCTCCCATTATCAGTTAATGCACAACCTTAAATTGAAAGAAGGAAAGCTGTCCCTGAACTAAACTCACAGACATCCTTGACACTAAGCTTCAGGGTCCTTAAAGAAAAGTCAGGAGGATGTGGTGAGTTATACTGTGCTTACCTTATGACCAACCTCAAGATAAATCTATGACCAAGTACCAAGGATCAATATACAATGTATGTAACCTTTCTACTGAATTAGGCAACATTGGTAGAATTTAACCACGAATAACTTTATTTTTCTTTCCATCATTCAATTCAGTTATATCTTAAAGACTTCTCTCTCCACTCCAAGTTTTGCTGAGGTATTAGAACAGTCATAATTCAGGCATGTTAAAAAGTATAGTCCAAATAAAAAGCTTCCATTTCTCATTCATTCAAAATGCTTCTAATCTCTTCAGCTTGGCCTTGACTCCTTGTCTCAAAAGGATAAAGGAGATGACTGTATAGTCGTTAATCTTTGTTTTGTCCCCTTTCCTACCTTCCCTGTTTGTCATCCTCTAGTCAGGGCAGGTAGAGGAAGAATTAAAAGACAAGAACTTTAAAAATAGTTGTTGCTGTTTTAAATTCTCTCTTGGCTATTGACTGTTTCCTAGTTATGACAGATGCCAATGGTGGCCAACTGGAACTTCTGCAGCACACCATTCCTGGCAGTGTCCACTCTGCCTTACCCTCTGTAATCACTTGCTGCCTCCACATTAAGGTACACACCTCTATACAGCCACCCAGGCTTATCTGAAAGTTTCTGTTTTGTTTGAAGAGCAATTGATTTTATCCATCTTCCCAGAAATTAATGCACTCCACCTAAAATGTGTCACCCAGTGCTACTGCTGCTCTTTTTCTATACTGCTTTGGTAGACTCAGGAAGATTATTTTCTCAGAGAAGGATGTTGCTAGAGAGATTCAGCACTGCCCAAAGGTAGACCAGATGTCCACTTTTGGTATTGAATAATGATTCTAAAAGAATAATGAGACCTATTAGGCTCCATCTGAAAATGCATCAGGAAGTTACAATAATAACTGGCAACATAAAACAGAAACAATCTAAATTGATGTAAGTAGACAGGGAATACTTTGTTGAACTTTGAAACAGGAAATGATCAGTTCAGCTACATTCTGATGCAAGGGATAATCTGGGGACTCTTTTCTCCTTCCACTTCTCTGTGATGAGTTTTCTGGATTGGTTCCAGTATCACCCATGATATCCTATCACAGTAAGAAATTGGCTAAGCAAAGACAGCCTCAAGGACTTTCAACACTGAATTTTGCAGAAAGGGATAAGTCTGATGAAAACCTCCAAAATGAGCCCCCCCTTTGTTGAAAAAAAAAGGTATTACTATAGAGCCCTGGTTGGCTTGACACTTGCTATAAGACAAGGCTGGCCTTAGATTTACAGAGATCCACCTTCCTCTGCCAACCTCACAAGTGCTAGAATTAAAGGCCTGTGACACCAAGCACAGCCAAACTGAGATTTTTGGCTCTGAATAGCAATGTCATAAGGGCAGAGTACTATATAACCATTGAATTCCCATGGTACTTAATATTGCAACTTATACAAGATAGGCAAAAATATTGTATAAGTGAACAAATGCATGAATGAGTGAATGAATGAATGAAAGCCTTTACTGAAACATATAAGAATGATCATTATTTAGCCAGCCCTCCAATAACTAGCACAGTGATACACACCTATAATCGCAGCACTTGGAAGCTGAGGTAGGAATAGTACAAATTTAAGACCATCCTGGGTCATATAATGAGATCCAAACCACAATTAGCTATTTAGCAAGTCCTGCCTCAAAACAAAAAAACAGCAAAACCATCTTTAGAAAAAATAAGATTGTGAGAAGATACTATTTTTAATATCCACTCCAGTATAGAAAAGTCGATCAATTTAGCTCATCTGTTATGAAACTTTTTATCCTGGGAGAAGGTTGAGAGTTCCTTTTATGCAGGCATAAAGAAGGTTTTAGTTAGAGGCATGAAAAGGTACTCTGGAAGATAAGCATAAGATGATTTTGTGGGGAGGAATTCTGGATAATGAAGATCATGGAATGCCTTGGACATGGAAGACAGGGCAGAATCAAAGTATTAGGTAGTGAAGGAGCCATTCCTGAAAAGAGCACAGGGAAGTATCAAGGCCAGGGGTAGAAGAGACCCATAGGTTTTGGAGTTGGGATAACCCAACATACTGTATTCATTGGGTATGGCCTTAAGAAAGCTACTTAATTTCCAGTTTCAGCTTTGACATCTAAAAAAAAAGAATATCTACAACTTCCTACTCATTTACACGATTTCAAGAAGTGCTCCAAGATCAAGATGTTCTCATGGTTGCTTTCCTCTGGCCTCTCTGGCTTTCCGTTGGCCATCTTCTTGCTGTGTCTACATATGGTCTTCCCTCTGTGCCAACACATCCATGATGTCCCTTTGGTTATGACATTTGTATTGAATCAGGATCTACCCTAGCAATCCTCTTTTAATTCAATTACTTCTTTAAAAGCTCAGTCTTTAAATGTAACCACACTCTGATATACTGGGGTTAGGTCCTCATCGTGTATGTTTTGGAGAGATGCAACTTAACCCATAGCAGGCTCCTTCCCAGGAATCAGTGTCATGGGCTGAATATCAAAGGAGAAGGAAAATTCTTTAAAGTGACAGCCCAGGCCTGCTCCTGCTCCTCATGGCTTTATGCTACAGTCTACGTTTGTCTGACTCATAGAACATGTTCTACCTCCTCCTCACACATTCAAAACTATGAAAATCTATTAAAAACACGTGCAATATATATTAAATAATACATAATTCTAGTACTTTACTGACAATCATTACCGAGCTATGGGAATATATGTTAATTAACTTGGGATGGCTTTGTTTGAAGATAGTGTGGTTGTGTTTTCTTTGTCTCTTTGAAAACTTAAAAAAATGTTTCAGCTGACTAGGGTGAAACTTCACAGCAAAAGAATGAATGCAAATGTTTCTTAGTGAATTCCATATTTATTCTGAATAAATACTAGATATATTAAATGAAAGTCTCTGGTGCACAGTGTAGAGAATGCTGATTTAAAAAATCAATAATTTTACCTGATTCAATATTAAATTCCAAAAGATTCTCAAGATGACTTTCAGATTTTTAATTCATAAAATATTTTGGAATCTATCTTTTCATTCCTGCACATAATAATGCAAGTAAGAAAACAAATTCTACTATACTATGCCCAAGGTACCTATAGATCTATATAGCATTTAGTCAGGGCTGTTAATTACTTTAATGACCCTTTCGCTGTAAACCTAGGGATCGTTTGTTGAACATTTACGCTGGAGGGGCAGGTGGGGGGCGGATAGCTCTGTACCTAGAATCTTTATACCCTTTCTATAATCTGTAAAGGAGGTGGAACATCCCATTTTTCAGACAGGTAAATAAAAGTTTGGGGAAGTTAAGTTCCCTTTCAGGGCTACATAGTAGTAGCTGGGTTTCAGATTTATTTGGTTCCAGTGACCATATTCTTTCCTAACTGTCTTTTGGAGTCTCCCAGTCTACATGACACGGACATATCAAACATGACTCATAATACATGTGGCCATCAGAAATAATCTGCAGGTTTCCTGAACTATTTCTAGTGTCTGTATTCTGATATTATGAGTGTAACTCCAGGAGTGCACCCCATATTCCTTATACATGGAAAAGTAGCTTTCTTGTCTCCAAGTCTTTAACAGTATGAGCTAAATAAGGCTGATAAATGAACTCTCAGTTCAAAACAAGGAAAGTGGGGCTGGAGAGATGGCTCAGAGGTTAAGAGCACTAGGAGCACTAGCAGCTCTTCCAGAGGACCTGAGTTCAATTCCCAACAACCACATGGTGCCCTCTTCTGGTGTACAATCATACATGCAGGCAGAACACTGTATGTATAATAAATAAAGATCTGTTTTATAAAGAGAGGCAGCGAGGTGTGACCTATTCAAAAACAAAAGCATAAACAATCTTCTCTTTTTTTTTTCTTTTTTAATTTCAAGCTTGATTCACATGTCAATCCCAGCTCCCTCTCCCTCCCCTCCTCCCCCACCAGCTCCCCTAGGCCCCCACCCAATCCCCACTCCATTCCTCAGGGAGGGTGAGACCATCCGTGGGGGATCCCCAGAGTCTGCCATTTTGTCCAGGGCAGGGCCCAGGTTCTTCCCCAAGAGATCAGGCTGAGAGAGCATCCCTCCCTGTGAAAGGGGCATCCAAAGTCCATCTGTATGTCTGGGACAAACACCAATCCACTGCCCAAGGACCCACAGATTGTCCAGGCCCCCTTGATGACACCCACATTCAGGAGGTCTGGATCAGTCCCAAGCTGATCTCCCAGCCATCAGGCAGGGGTCTCAGAGCTCCCCCTTGTTCAGTTCAGCTAAGACACCCACAGTTAAACATTGAACTGAACTCCTGGAACCCAGCATCAGAGAGAGGGGAATGATGAGCAAAGGGGTCAAGACCAGGCTGGTGAAACCCACAAAGACTCTTCTAAAACAACTGACTTTTGTTTTCTATGCATTTATTTAATTGGAGAGAGAGAGAGAGAGAGAGAGAGAGAGAGAGAGAGAGAGAGAGAGAGAGAGCACATGCATGCACATGCCACAGTGTGAGTGTGGAGGTAATTTCTGGAGCTTGTTCTCCATTTACCATTTAGATTCCAGAGACCAAACTCAGGGAAAACACCTTTACCCTCTCAGCCATCTCACCAGCCTCCAAACAACTAACTGTTCAAGCTACCAGCATCAGAAGCTTCATGTATGTAAGAATCAAATGTCTTGAAATGGGAGTTACAATTAGTATCACACAACCCAGGGTCCACACTTGATTCATTCCACATCTCTGAGCACTCAATACTCATTACATACCAAAAAAAACTCATCCAAATGACTCAAAGCTACAAGTAAAGCAATAAAGGTCAAGTTCTAGAAATGATGGGACTATACAAGGCAGCAGCTCTCCTTTGCAGTCTCTTGAAAGATGAGCCAAAGTAGGTCAGGAATAGTAAGGAATGTAAATGCCTGTTAGAATGAAGAAATAGCAGGCATGAGACATGCAACCCTCTAAGCAGTGGGACAGCTTTCAGGAACTCTGTTACAATACTGGCCATAGGATACTGTCAACTAGGAGTTCCACGAATGTGGAGCCTCAGATGTGATCTTATGTGAAGGTAGTACACTTAAAGCTATGAGTCGCCATAGCAGGAATGGGAACAAGGCAATATAACAAGGAAATTATCCATCCATACAACAATGACGCATCCTTGACTTGGCCACTGCTATGTCCAATTGATTGCTTGAGATAGTGGGAGCATCTAATAAACCATGTTGAACTATGTCTCGTGGCCATCAACTAGAGAGTAAAAGGGAAAAAGTATGTTTTCATACACTCCCACCCTCACTAGCCTAGATATGTGCCCATTTAGCGCTGACTCCCCACTCCTACCTCATTCACATGGATGCAGAGAAATTCTTCAGAGGCTTAAGCTAAGAGTGACTGACAACACCTCTACATTGAAGACCAAAAGCCATTGGTACCTGCCTTGGGCCCAAGATAAATCATCTACAAAAGTGCTTTTGAATCAGTCCTATCCCTTCGCTTTTCCTGCTTAAAGCCTGTCAGTTTACAGTTGACAGAACTCAAACAAAGGAGGAAAAAAGAAAGATGGGTGGGGAATGGGGGATGCAAACCTATTTTATAGATGGCTGCATTAGATAAACAGTCAATACATGTCCAATAAATGAAAAGAAAAGCTCAGAAAAGCCACACTATTAATATATCAAGCTGCTGTGTGTCTGTCAGAATCAATATATCATCTCAGGTTAAATAAAGACAAGCCCTGTGAATGAAGCTCTTCAATTTAGCTGCCAAATGTGTCAAATAATGTTAATTTCCCAGGAATGGAGTGTTTGAGAAGTGGCCCACCTGTTCTGACTCAGTCTCTGCCCATCTTGTCCTTGCAAGTGCCTTATTCATAAAGCTCTCCGTTTATAGCTCTGTCACTGGAGAGGTGCAGATGTGGTAAGGCTGAGTAAAAAAAAAATTACTGTTCTTAGCAAGAGTCAAGCATTTCTCTTGAACAAGTATTCTTGAGCTGTTAGGGCTATTGGTTAATTGCCTGAATACTGGTAAAGTTAGTTTTGGCCATTTTGTTTTTGCCAGTGTTCTTCTTGCTTTTATGGCGATCTTTAGATCCTCAGAGGTCCTTATTCTGCTTCTCAGGAACCCTTCTGACTACCTGCTTTCTTTTTAATTGATTCAAGTAAATTGGTGAAATTCTCTATCTTTCCACTTTCTTGACTGTATCCACATATTTACATATACATATGAACGTGTGTGTGTATGTATGTGTGTTTTATAGTGCTGAGGATTGAACCCAGGGCCCTGTACATACAGAGCAAGAGTGGCATTATTAATCTATATCCTAACCCTTTATTAAACTACAATCTCTTATATGATAATTCCACGTTATGAGTTACCTGTTTCCCCAGGTGGAATTTGTCTGTGTAAACACACATACACCTTAAAATCTATAATAAACTTTACTGAAATCTAGTTGTTGTAAATGAAAGCTCACAGAACACGTCTGTGACGGTGTTTTCCTCTCAGAGGATAAGAGCTGAGGCCACGTGAGGTGGCTGTGCCTCTGCTTTCTTGGGCTCCCATCTGGTTCTGCCTACAGTCCAGGCATATTTTTCAAGAATGGAGTCTGGAGTTTATTTAGTATGTACTAAACTTAAACTTTGTCTCTAGCTGGTGAGATGGCAGAAGACCTTACTTTGTTTTGAATTTAACTTTCTGTCTCTTGATCTTTTCAAGTTAAGAATTTGATAAATGCCTCAAGAGAAGATGGCCAAGCAATATAACCTCTTTCTGTCGCTCTTTCCTCATGTGTGTCCCTACCAACTCTACTGCTTGAGCAACTTTGAACGCTAATTACTTTCTGCTCACAACAGTAACTTGTTGGTGTCTCTGCCACAATGTCTAAAGGGCAGCAACTCAGAGAACCTCGGGTTCATTCTGTGGACCTTCCATTTTCTCTGCAATCTGTTGGTTCCTCAATGCCTTGGAGCTTGGAACAGTAGCTCTGAAACAGGTGTCATCCCTGTTAGATCAGGATTGGCCAAGCCAATATGAAAATAAAAGAAAAAGGAGAGCTATGTTGACAGAAGTGGGTTGTTCTTTAAGCAGAACAATGAAGAGAAGCAGGAGTGAAGACAGTACACAGAGATGCAGGGGGCCTGGATATGTTCCCTTGCAGTCTCATAGATGCAAATGCAAACAGAGGTTGGAATGCTGACCTTATCTGGAGCTTGCCAGTTCCTAACTCCCTGAAGATGTCATGAGCCTGCAACTTTCCTGTTAATTTCTCAGCTCACCTGAGGTTTTTAAACCATTAGCCCTTCAAGACCCTGAATGTTTGCTTTTTTTTCTGTTTGTCTGTCCTAAGTTTCCTCTAGGCATACTAGAACAGTTCCACTCACATACTACAGCCAGAAGAGGCTGCTCTGATATCATACATCTTCTGGAACATCGTTTACTTACAACAGATTTTTTAATAATTTATTTTTATTTTATCTTCATTGGTGTTTTGCCTGCATATATGTCTGTGTGAGGGTGCTGCACCTACTGGAACTGGAGTTACAGACAGCTGTGAGTTGTCACACGGGTGCTGGGAAATGAACTCAGGACCTCTGGAAGAGCAGCTAGTGCTCTTAACCTCTGAGCCATCTCTCCAGCTCCCACAACAGATTGTTTTGCTCAGAGGTTAGGAGTATTGCTCTGTTCTAGACTACAAACCAACCAATCATTTTTAAAAATATTTTATTTATTATTTGACAACTTCAAACATGTATATAATGTATCTTGATCATAACCAACCCAAATAACTTTTCCTACTGTCCCCAGACTCTCCCCTAAGGCATTCCCTTCCCACCTTTATGTACTCTTCATTTTTCTTTTCTTTATTTCTTCCTTTTTTTTTAGAAATAACCCATTGAGTCTGCATTTGCATGGGTGTAGGATCATCTAGCACAGCATGGGCTTATTAGTGGCCACACTTCCAAAGAAAAATGACTCCCTCTCCCAACAACCATCAATTGTCAATAGCTTCTCAATTAGGAATGGAATATAATGGACCTCTCCAGAATATTGATTGGCTTGATATTATGCAGGTCTTGTGCAGATAACCATGGATGATATAAGTTCATGAGTGCAGTGGCCATGTGATGCCTGAAAGACAGCATTTCACAGCACTCCTCCACATCCTTGAGTTCTTACATTCATTCTGCCTTATCCCCAATGTGTCCTGAATCTTAGGAGGTTGATTCAGATGACCCATTTGGAGCTGAGCATTCAGCAGTTACTGATTCTCAGCATGTGAATCCATTATGAGTCTCTGTATTAACCATTGTCCTACACAAAAAGAAGCCTTTTGACTGAGTTTGAGAGCAGCACTAATTTATACAAATACATAGAAAGCAGTTTGACATCATGTACATTTACAAGACAATAGTAGTATGTTCTCCCCTAGGACTTATGGCATACCCAACTGTGGGTTTTTTACCAAGTTTAAAATACCAGGCATGAAATCCCTCATATGGAGCATATCTCAAATTTAATCAGAAAGCAATTGTTTGCCCTCGTAACAGCCATGCCACCATTACACAAGTAGGTATATCTTGCCTGCTGGTCAGTGTTGCAGCATGTAGGATTGGTAAGTCTGCTGATGAATTTTCTCCCCCAGCAGCCTGCATAAAGTACGTTTCAGCACTGTGAAAGCTATCACATATGTGCTACAATTCCCTACTCCCATTAAGGGCCTTTCTGTTCTTCTCTCTCATATGCCCCTTCTAGCCTTTTGACCTCTAAAGAAACCCCAAATGAAGCACACAAACATAAAATATTGAAGCTAGGATATATGTATGAGAGAGAACATGCAGCATGTTTTTCTGAGCCTGAGCTACCTTACCAGTTCCACACATATTTCTTCACAATTGAATAAAATTCCATTGTGTAGATACAACACATTTATCTATAAAACTGATGAACAGTCAGGCTGATTCCATTTCCTAGCTATTGTGAATAGAGTGACAATAAACATGGTTGGGCAAATATCTTAGTAGTACAATGTGGAGACCATGGAGTATATGCCCCATAAATGGTGTTGCTAGGCTAGGTTATATAGTAATTCTAGTTTTATTTTTACTTACTTATGTGTTTGTGTATGTGTGTTTTACACTTTGTATTTTCTTCCCCTAATTTCTTGTGGGGGGTCAAATCATGGGCATAAGAAAAGTGTACACAGTTTAAAATGTTTACTAGTAGTAGTCATTACTGTATATGTGTACACACATATGTATGTATGTGTGTGCCACCAAGAGCATGTGGAGGTGCTCACTTTGCTCAGGAATGTTTTAGACTGCAGGATTCTTTTGTGCTTATATGTGAATTTTGAGATTGTTTTTCTATTTCTGTGAATAATGTCATTAGAATTTTTGTGGGTTACATTGAATTGTAGACCGCTTTTCAAAAAATGAATTTGTTTATTTTTACATGAATGGATGTTTTACCTACATGTATGTCTGAGCACCATGTGTGTGCAATATCTACAAATGCCAGAAGACAGGACATTACATCCTCTGGGACGAGTTACTTATCTACCATCTTACCCATAAGTCCCCCCTGATCACAGTATTTAGAATGAGATCTTTGTATCTCTGGTCTCTTCAGACTATAAGCATTTGTTGGTGTTTTCTGCCTCTGGCCAAAGGTCTTGTTATATCTGAGATGATACTGCATAGTGTACTATTCTTTGGCAAAGGGCAATAGGAGAATAATAAAATGTACACAGGCACTGGCTGTAAACTGCTCAACAGAGGATGCCACTGTTTGTGTCTTTCCTTTTGTATCTCCCCATCCTGAGTAATAAATACCAGGGACATTATCTTAAGAAAAATACCTCAAATGTACTTGTTAAAGCACAGTAAGGCAGACTTGACTCAAAACCATTATGGCATGAACCATTGTAGTGTTATTTGTTGGTGGAGGGGAAAGACTAGGCTCAACCCGAATACAACATGGCCAAGGAGGAATAGAGAAGGACATGCCTCTATCTGTTGACTGCGTTCTACCATCTCACTTCCCATTCTTAAAGCTGTCAATTTATAGTTGGAAGAGCACATATAGAAAAAAAGAAGAAAGGAGAGGGGCATCAAAGCTGGTTTATAGATACCTGTATTAAATGGTAAGTCAATATAAATTCATTAAATAAAAAGGCTCAAAAAAGAAGAAGAAAAGAAAACTCCATAAACATGCCAGGTAATTTTGTGCCTGTCAGGATCAATACATCATCATTTATAGCAATCCCAAAGGAGATACAGCTTCTGCCTTCTTAAAGGAAAACACATATTCTGAGGTTAGCATGGTATAGTCTAGTAGAAAGACAAAGCATCCAGCAGTGAATTGTCCCTGCAGAGCCTAGGGCATGATTACATGGCCTCTGAATTTCCTCATATATAAACCAGCAATAACGGTTAATGCCCTGCTAGCCTAATAGGGTTGCTGTGGTAATTAACTGATAATACATAAAAGCTACTGAAACATGTGGTGTTGTTATTTCTACAATTCATGAATCTTTTATTGAATCTGATGTCTGATTCCATAATACTTTCCTAGACTCGATGCTTAATGCCATGTGTGCCTCTATAAAGTGCAAAGCCATTGCCTGAAACCACTAAAAAATTTCCTTGGTAAAAAAAAAGCCTTGGTAGAGTTATTAAACCAAAATTCTCCCTAATCACATTCTATCTACCTCCAGTACATCAAGTTATAAGAATATGGTTATTTTTAGGTTTGCCAGTAATACCCATGAAATGAAAAACCCATAACCAGCATGCCAGAACTGTTTTTAAGATGTATAACTCATTTTCTGTTTCCATGTTGACATGAAGTTTCTTGTTTGAATAAATATATGAGTAATAAAACTATTAAAAGAAAAATATTACAAGTAAACTATTAAAAGGAAAATACTAAATGCAAGTAGCATATGATAGACAAAAAGTATAGAAGAGAATCTGTATGATGAAAGCTTGGGGAATGCTTATCAATAAATGATTGTACTAAAACAACAACAAAGACACCCTCCAAAATACTCCAGCCCCACCATCTTACTACTGCTAAAAGAAAGCATTCTGTGACAGATGGAATGTCACTGGCATCTAGGTGGCATGGACTTTGCAGTATTTATCTCTGGTTCCTGAACCATCTGTGTGAGTAGCTCTGTCCTACAGAACCAGAAAGTTTCCTAACACAGATACCACTGTGTTTCTTATTTACAAGACAGTGACAGTCATAACAAACTTCCCAGGGTTTTATTGCCATTTATATGATGCCAGGCTGTCAGAATTCTTTGCAAGGATTTTTTCTAGAAGGGTGTTTTTTTAAATAGAGATTTTGTGGCCAAATGAGCATGAATAAATAAACCAACAGATAAGTAAGTACTCAACTTATGAGAAACCTCCCCATCCCCTGCTTCCATTGTCTCAGCTCCCGGCCCACTGAGTCTCCTAACAGGTGGGCTGCCATGGGTCTCTCCACCCCAACCCTCCTCCTCCCAGAAAAAGCAGCTCCACTTACTGTTCTAACAGTTCCAAAGAAAACACCATCACTCTCTTTCGAGATGCCCTTTGATGTTTGTTCTGGAAATTAAGTTCTCTTTCAACATACTAATAAGTAAAAGTAGGAGTCTTCTTTATTTCTAAGAACACATATCAAAGAATAATTTATTTATGGAAATGTGCTCTTAAATGAAAACCATGAATTTGAAATGTTGCTTTGGTTTGGTTTCTTTGTTTCTTTTGTTTGGTTTGTTGAGGCAAGGTCTTAGTGGCCAGATGGCCTCAAACTTCTGATCTGGCAGGAGCATGAGCGTGTGTGTGTGTGTGTGTGTGTGTGTGTGTGTGTGTGTGTGTGTGTGTGTGTGTGTGTGTGCCTGTGTGTGTGCATGTGTGGGTGTATCTGATCAAGGGCCAGTTTACTTCAAGTTCTTGTCTTTAAGAATTTAGATACCTGAAACCCAGGTAGGTAACCTAACTGTTCCAGTGGTCTACGTTGTCTATGAACTCTCCAGGGTGCCACAGTGTTCCCACAGCAAAGTTTCCATGGCAGTGTCTGATACTATCAGATCCCAACTTCCCAGAGAAGGTTTCTGTGAAAAGCCTTTAAAGATGTGGTAAGATGTTTGAAAACACCAAAATGAAACTCATTACTCCATATTCTGACCTAAAGTATTGATTGATAAAACCTCCTAAAATGCCTGACATCTGGTGGGGCCGACTGGAATGCCCCTCCCCAATACCTCACCCTCATTTCTTCCAAAAGTCCTTTTAAAGGCCCCAAGAGTAGCAGCCTGATGGTGCCTGTTTCCTGGGTCCTTCCCCCCTCTTAAGCTCTCACCTGTGACTTATAGTAAATGTCTCTCTGAAACTCACCTCAATGGTAAGATGCACATGGTAAGTGCCTGGTACCGTTAAGCACATGCACATCTCTGTGCAGTCACCATCCCCACCCACCTCCATAATATTTCCACCTTCTCAAACACAAACTGTACTTATTAAATACTAGCTCCTCGTTTGTTACAGGCTCTTCATATTATTATCATTATTATTATTTATTAAGTTTATGCATTTATTTTACATCACAATTTTACATTCCTGATGTCATTGCTTTTAATAGCTGAGTAATACTCATTGTGTAAATGTACCACATTTTCTTTATCCATTCTTCAGTTGAGGGGCATCTATGTTGTTTTCCAGATTTTGACTCTTACAAATAATGCTGCTATGAACAAAGTTGAGCAAATGCCCTCGTGGTATGACTGGGAATCCTTTGGGTATATGCCCAAGATTGGTATAGCTGGGTCTTGAGGGAGATTGATTCTAGTTTTCTGAGAAACCTCCATATTGATTTCCAAAGTGACTGTACAAGTTTGCAGTGGAGGAGTGTTCCCTTGCTCCACACCCTCTCCAGCATATGCTGTCATTAGTGATTTTGATCTTAGCCATTCTGCCTGTTGTAAGATGGAATCTCAAAATAGTTTTGATTTGCATTTCCTGATGACTAAGGATATTGAACAATTCTTTTAGTGTCTCTCAGCTATTTGAAATTCTTCTGTTGAGAATTATCTGTTGATATCTGTTTATTCCATTTTTAAATTGGATTACTTGGTTTTTTGATGTCTAGTGTCTTGAATTCTTTATATATTTTGGAGATCATTCCTCTGTCAGATGTGGGGGTTAGTGAAGATGTTTTGCCATTCTGTAACGTGTCATTTTGTCTTATTGACAGTGTCCTTTGCCTTATAGAAGTTTTTCAGGTTCATGAGGTCCCATTTATTAGTTGTTGACCTCAGTGTCTGTGCTACTGGTGTTCTATTTAGGAAGTTGTCTTCTGTGCCAATGAGTTCAAGGCTCTTTCCCACTTTTTCTTCTATCAGGTTCAGTATAACTAGATTTATGTTGAGGTCCTTGATCCACTTGGACTTAAATTTTGTGCATGGTGATAGATAGGAATATATTTGCATTCTTCTACATGCCACCATCCAGTTATGCCAGCACCACTCGTTGAAGATGCTTTCTTTTTTCTATTGTATAATTTTGGCTTCTTTGTCAAAAAAAAAACAGGTTACATAGGTGTGTTGATTTATGTCGTGGTCTTCAATTCTATTTCAATTATCCACCTTGTGACAGCTTTTTTTTTGAACATGGCTAAAGGAAATGAGTGAAACAACAAACTCAAAAGTAGTGAGTCTGGGAAAGGGACAGGTAGAGAGTCAGGGGTGGGAGGAAGGTATTAACAGATAGAAGGAAGATAAGGAAGGGTTGGGAGAGTCACCAGACTTCATTGTGTATGTATGAATCACCAAAGAAATAACCTGATAATAATAATATAGTGATTTTGGAAGGACACTTCTTAACAGTTGTTTTTCCCAAAACTTTGACGTTTCCCCCTGATTTTTAAGAGTGCTCTTCCAGTCTAACGAAAATAGCTTGCTGCTCCTTCCACAGGGCCTCATCACACAGGCTGCCAAAGCCCCATCCCAACCCTTTAAAAGAGATCCAAGAGCCTAGAGGAGCAGCTGTCTAACAGTTAGGGATTGTGAGTACAGTGTGAGTCTGCTTCTCGGGGCATCACAGTTGCATCACAAACAACAGATGGTCCCGAGCAACCAGTAAATTTGTGGGACTCCTGCATCCTAGATGTCAGACAGTAGCCTCC
The DNA here is from genome assembly GCF_017639785.1 of Mesocricetus auratus. NCBI lineage: Eukaryota > Metazoa > Chordata > Mammalia > Rodentia > Cricetidae > Mesocricetus > Mesocricetus auratus. The sequence goes on from NW_024429182.1 coordinate 37,101,586, forward strand.
AGGAAGAAAGTACTTTATCTCCACCACCCCCTGCCTGCAACAATTGTTCATGCGAAGGAACCCATGAGCTAGGCCTCAAGCATCAGTTCTGTGATGTCCTGTTCTACTCTAAGCTTTTGTTGCAGAGACAGCTTTAAGCTGTAATGTGAAGATGTCAGCACACTCAACCTTTCTCTGCTCTCTAAAAACATCTGAGGCAGACTGACCTCTGTGAAGTTTTCTGGTGGTTTCAGGAAAAGAAAGTATCATGTGCAAGTCAAGAAGGGAGAAGTTATTTGTAATCAAGAGGAATAACTAGTTCATGCATGGAGGTGGGAGTTCTGATCAGCTAGCAAAGATGTTAAAAGTTGGTCTAGATTCCTTTAAATCAGTATTTCCATATACATGTGTCCTTAATACAAATTATATCCTGATGTGATTTGCAATGGCTAAAATTACTGAAGAAAGGTAGACTTTAGTCACTCTTTTTCCAGGCAGGTCCCCTCTTCCAAAAGGAGCACAATCACATGGGTCAAACAGTGTGGATTTCCTTTTATATTCTACAGCACTGTGTAGCACGATAAATAAAAGACCAGAGACTAATATTGGGGTTCAGGCTTCAAGCTGAAGATCAGAAAAGCAAAGCAGCCAGTCATTAGCTCTTAGCTCTACCTCAGCTCAGACCAAAGGGGTGATCCTCAAACTGTTCCCGACTTCACTGCTCCTCAGATTCACTCAGACTTCTATGCTCTCCTCAATATGGCTAGAGACTAATTCTCAGACTGAATGCCTCTACCTTTTATACATCTCAAGTCCTGGGATTAAAGGCATGAGCTCTGATTCACTCTCCAGTAGCCCAGGGTGGTCTTGGACTCAGAGATCCTTCTACCTCTTAATTCTGAGTCCTGGGATTAAAGGTGTGTACCACCACGACCTGATCTCTATAGCTTGAGGCTGACTTTGCTTTCTGAATCCTCAGGAAAGCTTTAATAAATCGTAAATAATGTATCACCACAGCACTAAACCCAAAGCTTTCTGGAACTGGTAGTCTTAATTAAGAGCTTTCACCTCACTCAGCGATACAGGAACAGAAGGCAGAGCAGACTGTAGATGTTGCACCCATATGATTGTGTGGTGCAGAACAAGGGAGATGAGGTGTAAGAGGCTGCACTAACAACCCTGATTTAGTTAGAGCCCACCTGGTCCTCTTGGAAGAGCCTGGCACAGTGTAATATTTTCCCTTTCAATGCTGAAGAAACTAGTATCTTGTACCCCTGAAGTTAAAGAACTTGAACCAATACTCAGAGAGTGACTGAGAGTTTGTTGATCTTGTAGGGCCTCAAAATGGCCATGGCCAAGAATTATCATCACTAAGTGAACGACAACCCTAGGTCATCTGTCACTCATGATGAATCCATTGCTCCCTATTTTATCTCTCAGCCCCTCAAAGTTTTTTATTTGCGCTTGCTCAGTGAAAGTGTGTTTCGAGGACAATGTCTTTCCTACTGGAGTTTCATCTCTAACAAGGGTCTTTTATGTGGGATTTCAAGTGACCTTTGGAGAACTCCAAAGCAAAGAACAAAAATTCTTTTCAGTGTCTCTGTGTGTGTGTGTGTGTGTGTGTTCTTGTTGCCTTAAAAATTATTTCTTGAGATATTTTTCTTGTTATACAGCTCAGGCTGGCATCAAACTCACAATCTTCCTGCCTCTGTCTCACACACCGAACTCACAATGCTCAACTGAGTAAGCCTTACGGTATTATTGAAATCTGTGCCACTAATTTGCACATAGGAAGCACAGAACGCCTTGGCACATGGTTTGATGACATACCACAACCATTTTTATTTCTTAATTTTGTTTATCGTAAAACTAAATTAAACATACTTTTCCATTAGGATTGTATATGTGTATTTGTTTACATTGACACCAGTTTAAGTGGTACAGTGCTATGGAAAATAAAATACAATAAAGTTTTCCTGGATTGGTCAACATGAAAAAACACCCAATGTAGCAATTTTGTGGCAATGAACAATGAAAGTTACACAGTTAAAGATTATCATGCATATGGAGTATTTTTTGAAACAAGGTCTCAGGGTTTTTTTTTTCTTTTAATATGGTCTCAAGAATTTTTTTGAATCAAGGTCTCAAATAGCCCAGGCTAGTCTCAAATTCACTGTGTAGCCAAGTATGACCTTGAACTCCATTTTCTTATGCCTCTGCCTCCAAAGAGCTGAAAGCATAGGCGTGCACTGCTACTCCCAGCTTTACGCATGTTCATTTTTAAAAATACCTCCGATGATTTAGAACTTGTTTGAGAACATTTGCTTTACTATGACTGGGATTTTATCTCTTCTTGGGTTTGCAGTAGCTTTGCCTTAGAGCATCCGAGTCCAAAAGCCTTTCTTATTGCCAAGAGCCTCATACTTTCTGTGTGAACGTGGTGGAGCCACGTGCTCTAGAAATTATCAGACTTGTTTGTGGCTTAGTGCTATGAGAGAAAATATGCTCATCCATCCGCTCACAAATACTTTTGAGCATCTACCATGCCTAGAGCACTGCTGTAGGAACTGGGGATGTGGTGCTGAACTAAACAAGGAAACTCTGTGTGATAGAGAAGAGGGAAGCAAAGATTAAAGAGGAGAAAATTCGGTGACCCACTGAAAGGCAATTAAATGTAACAGAAGCATAATAAATTAAGCTCTAAGGGACAGGAGTGCTGAGGGAGCAAGTAAGACGGGGAGATAGCAACTTGAAATAGTGAAGTTAGACTAGGCCCAATAGGAAAGCATCTAAGCAGACACTTGAAGGGGGGAAAGAGAGTGAGACCCGAGAGTATCTTCAGAAGAACCAGGGTTAGCATATGCAAAAGCCTGAGTTGACATCCAGGAACAGTAAAGTCCACTTAATGAGGGATAAGAAAAGTGGTATCAAAAGGTAGTGAGGAGCAGTTTGTTCAGGGCCCTGAAGCAATCCCGAGGCTGTCAACCTAGACTCTGAGCTAAGCTAATGGAAACTTTAAGCAAAACCATGGTACAATTTAGCTTTTAGGGTTTGAAAAGATGCCCAGTAGGCAAAAAAAAAAAAAACCTCGTGAAACCATGAGGACCTGAGTTTGGATCTGCAGGAGCCATGGCTACATCCGCATCAGCGTCTGCAATCCCAACTTTCTTATAGAGAGAGGCAGAGACAGGAGGATTTCCCAGAAGCTCACATGACTAGTAACCTGGCATATACTACAGAAAAACTGCAAATAAACCTTGCCTCAAACAAGATGGAATGCAGGGACCAACATCCAAGGTTGTTCTCTGACCTTCACACAGGCATGGTGGAAGACACAGGCTCACATTGATACACACAACTGGGTATGAATACACATACATATTAAGCATTTAGAAAGACTGCTGTAGATAGTACTGAGGTTAAACTATAGGGGATAAGGTGGGAGAAAACACATGAGCCAGGAATCTGTCATATTCGTTCAAGGTGACAAGATTGGAGCAGTACAGTAGCAGTGGAAGGAGTAAAACAGGCCTCTGCATTTACTTTGAAGGCAGAGCTACCAGGACTTCCTGATGCCTGGAGAGAAAGGAGAGGGAGGGTGCTGCATGACTTACAGGTTCAGGATCTCAGCAACTAGAAGAGCTAGAATAGATTGGGGGGAGGCTATGCTTTAGTTCTTTTGGACTGCTGGGCAGCTTATAAACAATCACAGTTGTAGAAACTGGGAAAATCCAAGGTCAAGGCACCAGCAGATTTGTCGTGGGATAGGGTGGGGACTTCTTCTTCAGCTGTGGTTATCTACTCACACTCCTTTCTCATGGCATGAAAGACAAGTTGTTTCAGGAGTCCTTGATGAAGATGCTGATCTCATTTTTGGGTCACTGCCCTTGTAATCACCTCTCTAATATGGATACCTTAGGCATTTCAATGTATGAAACTAAGGGGAATACAAAAACATATGGAAGATTTATTGTATTATCTGTGAAGTAGTGAGATAAATTCTGATGTGATCGTTATACTAGTGACATAATACTGGTGCAGTAATTCCCCTCTTTCTATTAAACTGAATTATAAACCATTAAATGAAGAAATCATTTTGTGGTTTAATCCTTACCGCATTTCTATTTTTCTTGGGTCATACATACTCTCTGGGATTTAAAACCTTTTTCTCAGTACTACAGCCAACGTGTCTATGTTTCCAAGAATACTACAAAAGAATAAAATGTGATTGGGTCCTTTTTCTAACCATGCCTGCTTTGTATTCCTCCCAAGGCTACTACATGTATATTGAGGCATCTCACATGGTGTATGGACAAAAAGCACACCTCTTGTCCTGGCCCCTGAGAGGCGTCCCAGGAAAACACTGCCTGACTTTTTTCTACCACATGTATGGAGCAGGAACTGGCCTGCTAAGTGTTTTTTTGAAAACAGAAGAAGATAGTAAAGAGTCCCTGCTGTGGAGAAGACGAGGAGAGCAGAGCATCTCCTGGCTGCGGGCACTGGTTGAATACAGCAGCAGGACGCAACACCAGGTAAGCCAGGAGGGATGAGAGTCCACCAGGGAAACATGAGCTGAATCACCTGGTGCTCTCTTGTTTCTTGCTACAAAAGAAAATACTTTGTCCTTTTTCAGAGTCAGAGATAAAGACAGGATTAGTTGAAGAGTAAACATAATTAGTCTGTTATTGATTAACTCTAAGCAGTGAATGGAAAATTAGACAGGGAGCTAAAGCTTTAGACATTCATGCATAAAGTGATTGTTTTTTACAATTCAAGGATGAAAGGGTTCCAATCCTGTCTTAGTGTGTTGTGAATGTCAAATAGTTTTCTTCCAAAAGGAAGTCTCCTTTCTTCTAAATACACTAGTACTGCTCCTATTACCCATGATCCACTTGCATTTTGTTCTAAGCCTCCACTTAAGGGTGTGTATAGCCTATGGTAAGCTTTTTAAGCCTCTGTATGCATTGCTATATTGTTTTAAAAGAAACTGGGGGTCTTAATACCAAGTCCACAGTCATCTCCACCACAGATCCCCAACTACTCAAGCTATGGCTCTGATAAGCAACACATGACAGGAGGAAGATGTTCTACAGTTGAGGAAGGATCCATCAGCTAAACATGAATAACTGTTTGGAGATCTGTTAAAGAATGGCAGATCTGTTAAAGAATTGCTCCATGAAGATTTTTTTATGGAAGGTACATGGGCCAGATGAAAACTTACTAATGTAATTGACCATCATTCAGAGATGGTGGCACAATCTTATTAGGCTCCAGGGAAGTCAGACCCTTTATCAAATGGTTCTCAAGGCATGGGCTATATACCAGCAGCATCAGAAATACTTGAGATATAAGTTCATCTAAAATGCTACTTCTCAGGCTCCACCTCAGAATACTAAATCAGAAACTCTGGAGGGCTTTGGAGCCCTAGAAATTTACTTTTATAAGCCCTCCAAGTGATTCTGATGCAAGCTAAAATTAGAAAATCTCCAAACTTAAATGAATATGACTCTTTGGAGATGGTATCCAAACACACACACACACACACACACACACACACACACACACCTCCATTTTGCAATGTAGAAGATAAATCCACTACCTCACATATACCAGGCAAGTGTTCCCTTGAGCTATGCTCCAAGGCTAGCATTGATATTACTTTTTAATCTCAAATGACACTGATACACAAATGCTCTAAAATTTGAGTTCTGGAAATCATCACACAGGGCCATGCTTGCTGGGTAGGTTGTCTTTGAAATTGGTTCTGTTTCTGTTTTGAGAGGTCTGGTTATATAGTACAGACTGGTCTCCAACTCTGGATTCTCCTTCCTTAAATTCCCATTGCTGGGATTCTGGGCATACACTACTACACCCAGCTTGCAGTACTATTTAAATGCAGATTGGCAAAGCATCAGGGGAGTCAATTTAGAATGTTGCAGTTCAAGGGTGCAGAATAGTTAGATTTTCAGTTCACAATCTAGAAGGAAGACTCTAAAGTAAACTGACCCCTTTGACTAGTAATGGAACCGGAAATCAATTTCTTCCTCTGCACTTATTGCTCGCCTCAGGAATCCCAAATGACTCTATGTGATCTACAATGCATTCTACTGTCTATAAAATACAGACAAACTGTACACATAGCCTGGCCATCTGTTACACAGTGGGCACTTAACAGTGCTAAGAGCTCTACATAAGTTGTTCCAATTGATCCCATAGCTCCATTTCATAGGTAGAGAAAAGCAAATGGCTGCCAGAGAACTTAAACTCAGACCTACCTAGTGTCAAAGTTTGTTTCCATAACCACAGTTCTACACTGCCGCCTGCTCTGTAGAATTTCCAAACAGTCATCATTCCCTTAGGGTCACAAGTACCAAGTGGCCTTGGACAAACCTTATCTGCTCTGGGATTGTTTCTACATATTGAAAATGAGTAAATAATTCCCATTATACTGACTCAGCATGAAATAGGATTGTGCGTGTGAAAGGGTTTTATAAACTTCAATGTACCAAATTATTAAAAAGTGTTACACTGTTTCTAAAAACTACATTTTCCTCCCAGACTTCCCTGGTCTTTGACTCTCATCACCATGTCAGAACTGGTAGTCTCATTAGCTGTATCAGACATACAGACTGAGTTCTTGTAGTTTAATATTAAAGATCTCATTTTCATAAATATTTATTAACCTCATGCATGTAATACATGCTAAATTTCTGCAATAGATATATGAAGTTCTTACTTCCTTTGGAGTTTATATTCTTGTGGGAGAGTAATTTACAAAAACACTAATCTATAAGCTGGGGACTGGAGAGATAGCAAGATCGCATTTGCTCTCTTCTAGAGACCTGAGTTTGCTTCCAGAACCCATGTTGGCTGGTTCACAACTTCCAGGAACTCCAATTCTAACCTCCATAGGCACCTATGCACATGGCATTGACACACACAGACATACATACATAAATACATACATACATACATACACATAAATGAAAACTTTTTAAACCATAAGCCAAAAATATATAATATGATACCAGTAAAAAGTCAATTTGAACTCACAAAAACAGAGTTGAATAAAGGATAGCTGAGGCAAGGAAAGTGATGGAATGATAAGTTGTGATGGAATGACTGTAGGAGGATTTTTCTGTCCTACCTGCCAGCTCCCAAATAACCACACTGAGACTTCTTACTAATTATGAAAGCTTGGCTGATAGCTTAGGCTTGTTTCTAACTGGCTCTATAACTTAAATTAACCCATTTATTTTCATCTATGTGCTGCCCCAAGGCTCTTTTACATCATCTAAATACTGTTCATGCTGCTTGTTCAGCATCTGGCTGTCGATTCTACCCTTTTTCCCAGCATTCTCTCTGCCTCAAACAATCTTGTGTAGTTATTGGCCATTAAGGTCTTTATTAAAACAATAACAGCAATACATTTTCATACAGTACACAGGAATATTCTGCAACAAATGATAAATTGTGATGAAATGATGAGTTGTTGGTCAAAGACTGTAACGCTTGAAGTACACAAAAGGAATGAGTTTTGAGACTAATTGCACAACAAGGTGACCACAGTCAGTAATAATGCATTTCATGTTTCAAAATGACTAAGCTAGTAAATTTTAAATGCCTCATCACCAGAAAATTATGAACTATGAATAATCTACTTGATTTAATCTTTGTGTATTATTAATATATATTCAAATATCATGTTGAACCTTATAAATATATGGAAGTATGGTTTGCCCATTAAAAATAATATTAATTGAGAAAGAGAAGAAGAAATGAAGATGATTAGGTGATAAAGTCAAAGGAATACTGGGATAGTGTTGCAAAACTTCACAGGACATAGTAAACGTTTTGAAATGATTCCAAAAGCAGTTAAGAATCCATCAGATGATTTTAAATCAATGATCTGATTTTAAACAGTAGCTCCAGCAACTACTTGGAAAGCAAAGCATAACAGGGACTGGATATTTGGGCTCTACAGTATTAGCCCTGGCAAGAAGTTGTCCAGGAATCAGCAGTAAATAGAGAAATCTACAGGGTCTTGCTAGTATCTCCTTCTAAGACGCAGTCAAGGATGGTTTTGAATTTATAATCATCCTTTCTTAGCCTCCCAAATTCTGTGATTATGGACATGAACCACCATACCCACCTTCACTTTTGTTGTCTTACTTGGTAATTTTGTTGCCTTACTTGGTAATTTTGACCTGGTTTTCTTTATTTTTTTTTCTTTTGGATCTTCAAGACAGGGTCTCTCTGTGTAGTTCTGGCTGTCCTGGAACTTGCTCTGACCAGGCTGGCCTTGAACTCACATAGATCTGACTGTCTCTACCTCCCTAGTGCTGGAGCTAAAGGTGTGTACCACAATACCCAGCTTTTGACCTGGTTTTTTAGAACAAAAGATATAGCTATCAGTTCCATTTATTAAGTATTTAGGTCCAAATAACTTAAGAAAATTATCTTCTAATGACTTAGCAGTCATTTCACATTTATGCATATATACAATATATATATATATACATAATTTTATGCACCTGTTGGGTATTGAACAACTACTCAAAGTAGCCAAGGCTTTGAAAGTTAGACCAGTTTAGATATACCACTGTCATTTAAAGTTCTGCATAGAGTTTTACATGGTACTTGTTTTTAATTACCAAAACCCCAACTATATATATTTATAATGATAGTATCAAAAGGAATATAGGCACATCTAGTGTTGAATCTTTGGATGATTTTCAACTAATATTTCCCACAGTATTGCTAAATAATGAGTATTTCTGTCTGTGGTGATATCTTGTTTATACTCTAACAAATAAAACTTGTCTGAAGATTAGAAGGCAGAGCTAGCCACTAGCAAACCATACAAGTCTGGGGTTCTGTACAGACAGACAGGAAGTGAGATGGCTGGGTGGAGAGAGGAATATAGGTGGGAGGAGACAGGAGCTCAGTCTCTTTTCAGTCTGAGTATTTCATAGAGGTAAGAGCTCTAGTGGCTGGCTGCTCTGCTTCTCTGATCTTTCAGCTTTCACCCCCTAATATTTGACCCTGGGTTTTTATTACTAAGACCTATTAGAACTTATGCTACATCTGTCTGAAATTTCAAACTATCCTACAGAACCCTTGGGAATACACTTGGCTATCTCAGCCTGCAATTAGGAATCAATAAGAAAACACAGTTTAATCCTATATGTATTATAGGTACTCTATAAATAAATATTTGTTTATTAATTGCTACAGGATAGTGTTGGTTAGGCTTAAAGCCCAAAGTTAAGCCAAAATAATCTTGTAAATGAAGAAAAAAAGTTGCTACCACATATCTAAAATTATAACAGGGAAGTCACAGGGCTATAACCTGGTTGTTACTGAAGTATTAAGGAAATTCACAAAAGGTTTATAAAGTCCATAGTTTGGCCAAATCACGTATTATTCAGAATGTCATTCCTTAAGAGTTTGTCTATTATAGTAATCTGAATCCCAAAACCAGATGTTGTTGCTGCTCAGAAAACCAAAATGTTTATTGATTGCATTAATATATTTTCCTATGCAAATGCATTAGAACATCTTACCTCCTTTTCTTACCACTTATTTGGATTCTTGTTTAGGGTTGTATATGCTAGATAAATAGAATTCTGGATGAGTGGACAGGCAGATGGACAGATGGATCAAAGGGAAGAGAAGGATTTACTATACTAATTGGTTAAGAGTTTCCATGTTGTGTCGTCTGCAATCCCGGGAACCAGGAAAGGTGTAGCACAGCTTAACCTTTATCTGAGACCAGGGGAAAAAGTGGATTAACCTTCAGCAAGACCTTCATGAAGTCTTCTCTGATATAAATCTTTGAGACCAGCATTCAGATGACCAGCACCAGAAGATAGGTGCCCAGTTCCAAAAGAGAGAGAACTCTCTCTTCCTCTGCTTCCTGCACTGAATAAAGGCCACACATCCTAACTTGGGCCACTGCTTCAAAGACCAGTTTTTTCCAGAAAGTGCTCCTCCACACACATGCTCAGAAATAATGCTTCACAACCACTTTGATGCCCCTAAACTCAGAAAGGTTCATGTTTAAAATTAACCATTACATGTTATGTCCTTAGAAAGTTTTCTTGGCTTTATTTTGTTATGTATTTGTCATTAAAGTTTCCTTGAATCATTAAATTCAAAATAATGACATGAACTTATTCATTATCCTATTTATTATTTTTAAGTTTATTTTTTATTTAATGTGCATTGGTGTTTTGCCCTCATTTAAGTCTGTGTGAGGGTGTTCTATCCTGGAGTTACAGACAACTGTAAACCGTCATGTGGGTGCTTTAATTGAACCCAGGTCCTCTAAAAGACCAGTCACTGCTCATAACTGCTGAGCTGTCTCTCCAGTCCTCTATTTATATTCTTATTCTTTTGTTTGTTTGTTTGGTTGGTTGGTTGGTTTTACGAGACAGGGTTTCTCTGTATATTGTTTTGGAGGCTGTCGGTCCAGCCTGGCCTCGAACTCACAGAGATCTGCCTGCCTCTGCCTTCCAAGTGCTGGCATTAAAGGCGTGCGCCACCACCGCCCGGCCCTCTATTTATATTCTTAATTTGAGGTGGCGTTAATAAGATAAGCTTAGGGGCTTTTTAAAAAATAATCTAAAGCATAAACTAATCTAATGACATGGGTAGAACACATGTATCTTCAGGACAGTTTTTACTACCCACAAACCTCTTTAGAAGATTCAGTCACTTATTAACCATTATTGCAACATCCTTGGACTTAGTGATCTATTTTTCTAGAACAAGAATATTGATAAGTTGTTTTCTTTAAAGACTCTAAACTCATGAAATGGAGTCTGACCCCACTCCTCAAAGGCATACTGGGCTATGCCTTTGATGTTAAGGTATTTAGCATTAGTGACTCTCTATCTTTTGATCAACTTAATTGTTTAGTAGTATTATTTAGCTTTTCAATGGGAGACTAAAGAAACTGAAGATACTGAGAGGAGCTAGACAAAGTGCTCTAAGTGGGATGGGTTGCTAGATTCCTAGGAAGCATTCTTGATTAAGCATCTCTAGAGAACTGCCTAAAGATATCAAGGAGTCAAGAGGCATCACACTTCACTGTGAAATATTTCAACTCCAAATAATATAACTTGAATTTGTAATTTTATTTTTGTTTGGTTATTTTATTTTATTTATTTTATTTTACTCACTTTGTTTCCCTGGATGGCCTCCAGCTTGCAATGTAGGCCAGGCTGCCGTAGAACTCACTATGTAGTCTAGGCTGGTTTGAATTTAGCTCTTGATTGGTGGGATTATATGGCCAGACTTGAGTTTGTAATTTTGTGTCCTTTTCCTTAGAGTCATCCCCACCAGTTTCAAAGCTTTTAAAGCCACAAAGCCTAGATCTTCCCTGATCAACACAGTTTTATCAGCTTGACTCTATTTCTAAATACAAACATCATTCTTTTTCAGATAATTTTTGAAGCCATTCGGGGAGTGTCAATAAGAAGTGATATTGCCATTGATGATGTTAAATTTCAGTCAGGACCATGTACAGGTAATATTTTCCTCAATTACATAAACTAGATTGGAAAATGGATTTTATAATATAGTATCCAATTTTAAGAATTCAAAATTACCTTTTCTATAGAGAAAATAAATATTGTCTGTCTTTCCTGACAGAAATGGAAGATACAAGTCAACAATCATCAGGATATTCTGAAGACTTAAATGAAATTGAGTATTAAGAAATTATCTAAATTGGATTAAGTAGACAAAATTTGTACCTCTCTTCAATCAAAGTGAAAACAGAAGAAATGGATACTGGATTTTCTTAACTATTACATAATTTGAAATTACTTCAGAACACCCCCTTTTGTTACTTTTGAAAATTATATATATGTATGTATATTGACTCAGGGCTTACCTTTTTTATTCCCCTGTGCATTTGACAACTGTTACTAGAAGTACAGGCTACTGGATTTACTTAGACCATTTCATCTTAATTTTGGTGCCAGTTAAAAATGCAAACGTACTATGTTAAAGTCATTTCAAAGTGCACATATAAAGGGCACAATCAAGATGGATGTGCTTATTTAAGTCTGCATTCAGTGAATGTATTGGAAGACTAGGTCTGAGTTTCAAGCACAAAAAAATGTCTTAAATAATGCAAGGTGTCAGTAATATCTGCAAAATGAATGCAGTTTTATGGTAACAAGTTACTCTGGAAATATATCCTCCTTTGTGTATTTTACTCACAGAAAAAAAGCTATAAATTCTTAGTATTTCACCATAGGTGTAGGAAAGGGGCTTTCATGGAGCCCCAGGGTAAGTCCTTACTAATTAACGCTACAGTACAAGGCAATGCTACCTTTGTTGTTCTCCCTTTGAACTACCTTGGACAGTCACTATGAGCACATGAACAGAAATGCGCCTTTTCAATAAGGCAAGCTTGAATTTTTCATGTATACACATCCAACAATTTTTATAAACTTGTTTAACAATCCGACTAATTTTTATAATAAATGTTTTGGTGAAGTTTTGAGTAATATGAATTTAACTATATTTACTAAACTATTGTTTTCTATTTACTAAGAGAATTGTATATATGTGTGCAGTTTTGTGGCCAAGTAGCTGTTGTGATACTTCAAAATTACCTAATAAAAGATAATTTGAAACGCCTTTCAAGAGCAATTAACTCGTTTCTACATTATTTGTCCTTATCAGAACATAGTTATTATATAATTGCAAATTCTAATTTGAATCCCTATTCTGCTATAATTAAATGTCTTAAGTCACCTTATTAATGATATCAACACCACATAAGTTTATATAGTAATTAATATTTAAAGAGTATTTTATTTCCCATAAGCAATCTCAGTTTCCCTAAATTTTATCACTACAATTAAACTATAATGACACAAATTCTTTTCTTTTATCTTTGAAAATGAAATTTACTTATTGGGGAGTGGCACATGAATGGCATAGTGTAAGTGGTAAGATTCTGACCTTCACTTGAGAGAGTCACTTCTCCTCTTTTATCACATGTGTCCTGGGGACTGAACTCAAGATAGCAGGCTTATCAGCAAGAACCTCTACACACTGAACCATATAACCAACCTAGGATACAGAATCTCTTGTCTAGTTGTGTGTTCTTGGTGCTCAGAAACAAAATTGAATGAGCAAATGGGTTTATTCTCTTTCTCATACCCTGAAATGGAAATATGAAAGCTAAGTATCAGTACTGGGGACATAGCTCAATGATGCAGCACTTCCTAACATAAGCAAGGCCTGATTTGATCCCAAGTACCACAAAGATAAAACAAAATGAAATGACTGAATATCAGAAGGTGGAAAGCATTGAAGTGGTGACATATAAAAGTTGACTTCTTAGCTTTGCATGGCTATAAATCCATTGGCCTCATCTGCAAAGAATATCAGGCCTCTCTGCATGCCACATTACTTAGAAAATAAAAATACTCAGCTGCACAAAATCAACATCTTAAGGTATATAGGGAAAACTAAATTTATTTTGTAATAAAACAACTTTATTAATGAAATTTTTCCTATTATGATTATTTAGCCACAGAGGTACAATTGAAGTTTGACATACACTAGACAACATAAATCCTTCACAGCATTATTCCCACCTATAACTCTTGTCACATTTGCTGAAAAAAGGAAAATACAGTGTGTCTCCAGGACCCACACATATCTGAGTACATAGTGAGGTATTTGTGCTATGTGATGAATGAATAAAGTAGTTCACTGGTATCCTGGATGGCGACATAACTCTCATGTAATCAATCATTCCATCTAACATTTATTGAATACCGACTGTTTTCAGAGACAGAGCAAATATGTTTTTACACAAGTTAACTTACTTAATCCTAACAACCCATGAAGTAGATCCAAGCAGCAGTTCCATTTTATAAATAAGAAAACTAAATGTGTTCAAGATTAGTAGTTAGTACAAGACCTGACTTTCAAACCAAGCCTGTTGCAATGGCCTCCTAAAACTGCCAGAACACCCCTCAACTCCAACAACAATAGGGATTACAGATTATCCAAAGGTTCCTAGTTTCTCTTTCCTAGGGTTTATTGGCTATACACATAGCTCCAATATGGAATTAAGGGGATGGCTCAGTTAGTAAAATGCCTGCCATGACACCATGAGGACCTCAGTTAAGATCCCCAAGCTCCCGTGCCAAAAGCTTGACATGGTGCCAACTAGATGAGCTCCAGGTTCAGTGAGGGACCCTGTCTGGAAAAAAATGAGCTTAGCAGACTGGGGAGATGCTTCAGCCTCTTGGAGAATTATTTGTGGGCAGCAAGGAAAGAGGTCATTACTACTGGCAGTTGCTAAGAAACAACCTGCAGTTTTTAGAGGCAAGGAGGTGGAAAGTGACTCACCTCCCCTCACTTATGCTCCTTTGCAGGATTCCACTGTTCCATGCCTCAGGTCTCCTCCAAATGGCCCTTAGCATTCCTTCTGAATATTTCACATGGCTGAAGATATAGGCAGATGGTAAATACAACATAGTTTTCCCAGGTTCAAAAATGCCCAAGAGGAGGGCACACTAGTTACTGTTACTTAGCAATTTAACCCTAGTCTTTGTATTTTTCCAATTCTCAGCAGCACCTAAACACCCAAGCTCTTTAAATAGAAACAGCTTTCTAGGCAGATTGCCTTCGCTCTTACAATTCACCATCTGCAGTGGAGGTTATTTATGTATAGAAAGGAGAATATCGTAAAACCAAGAATATAGTACCTCTGGTGCAGGGTCTAGCTTAATATGGAAGAACAGAATTCAGAGATGATTTCTTTGTCTTTTTTGGGGGGGCTGGGGGCATAGAAAGATTTTTCTTTTTTATTTAAATTAGAAACAAACTTGCTTCACATGTCAATCCCAGCTCCCTCACCCTCCCCCTCCTCTCCCACCCCCACCAACTCCCCCAATCCCCCACCCCATCCCCCCTCCACTCCCCAGGGAGGGTGAGGCCCTCCATGAGGAACCTTCAAAGTCTGTCATATCATCCCTGGCAGGGCCTAGGCCCTCCCCCATGTGCCCGGGCTGAGATAGCATCCTTCCATGTGGAATGGGCTCCCAAAGTCCATCTGTATGCCAGGGCTAAATACTGGTCTACCATCCAAGGCCCCATAGATTGCCAAGTCCTCCTCACTGACACCCACGTTCAGAGGGCCTGGATCAGTCCCATGCTGGCCTCTCAGTCACCAGTCTGGGGTCCATAAGCTCCCCCCTTTTTCAGGTCAGCTGCCTCTGTGGGTTTCACCAGTCAGGTCTTGACTCCTTTGCTCATCCTCCCTCTCTGCATCTGGGTTCCAGGAGTTCAGTTCAGTGTTTAGCTATGGGTGCAGAGATGATTTTAAATTATATTTATGTTCTGGGCATCTTGCCAAGAATGGAGGTTTACAAAGATGCTCACAGATTAGTGAAGAAGGTGAGATACAAGACATCCAGCAAGCACAATTTCAAGAAATACAATGTGGTCAGATGCTCAGAGTTTACAGGAATGCCTAGGAGGGGCATCTGACAGCAGAGATCCATAATATGGCATTCCAGAGGCCTGGATGCTTTCATGTCTTACTCTTGGAGGGATAAAACGTGGGCTCCTTGACTTCTTATCCCCATATTTTCCCCCATGAAACCAAATGGGGAAAATAAGTTTTCATAACTAATAAGTTTTTTTAAAGCAAAAAGTTTATTTTCTGATATATAAAACAAAAAATTAATATAAAATGACAGATTTTTATGAAGGAAGAAATAAAATGTAGGAGTAGAGTTCTGTTTAGAAAATACACTCAGGTATCTGTTAAACACATGTAGTTTCTTATATGCAACAGCTCACAAAGGTCAGATGAAGCCATTAAGTTCCCTTGAATAAACTGATTCATAAACCGATTCACATTTGCCAAACAGCTTAAGCATGGTAAGAAACAACTTTCCATCTTGGTATCAAACCCAGTGTATCCAGCACAATATACCAAGCAATAGCTTAGCTGAGAACAATTCTTGTAGTAACTGGTCATCACGTTTTTTTGGTTCTGTAATACTTGTAGGAAAAACACATTCCAAACTACTGCAGCAGCACAGGAGATGCTTGGTTAGCACTGAGATGCAGGAACTTCTTACCTTATGCTCACGAACAGACAGTGGATCATCCTCTGCACACAACAGAGACGCAGACCCAGCAAGCAGTTCCTCAGCAGTTTTTAATGCTACTAAATTACAGTGGATCACTGTAAAGATGTAGCACAGCCCAGAAATTAGGTACCCTGCTCCTAGATCCTGGTTCTGCTGCTTACAAACTATAATTGACAGCAAGTCATTTACCCTTTGGTTCCTTTTCCTACTTTGCAAAATGAGGTAGGGTAGTTGCTATAAAGAATAACAAAATAATAGATGACATGAAGTGGTAGATGCCTTCAATTGTGGGACATGGGGTACAGACACAGACTGGAGGAAGGAAAACAGAAAATCCAAAGTCATGGTTAATTCTATAAGGAATTCATGGCCAGCCTGGGTTATATAAAACTTGGTACCAAAACTAAATAAAGTCAATAAAATATCCAACAACAACAGCAATATAAAACTACAAGAACATAGACATATTTAGTTTCTGACACAAAAGTCTTCCCAGTTCATATGATAAGGAATTGGCGAAATTTCAGATAAATCTGTTATTTTTGTGTCTCTTTCTGCATAGAGAAACAGTGAGCTTATAGTGCCATCTTAAGGATAGAGCAACAATATAATCTTGTCATGCTGCCATCTTCTTAGCACTAGGTGCTTTTTTTCGAGACTCACTTTAAGCAGCAGTTAGGCAATGTCTTCTTGTTACCATAGCAGTCACTGACCCAGCAGTTGCTGACCGTGGTTCTTCTGAACTGTACATGAATTTCTCACAAACTGTATATTAAATTGGACTTCTTGCTTACAGATCCATCTTTTCAAAAAGTGTCACCTAACTTAGCGTTCCTGAGGAATTTCTGGATTAACTAAATGTTCAAGAAAAGCACTTAGTTTACCACTAGCATGCACATGGGTTCCAAATACCAGGAGTATAAACAGCCCTCTTGGAGGTCTATAATAATTTCACTGGTCCTTTTTATGTATTTATCTGGATATTACTGTCCCCAATTTAGCCATCTTCTAACACTTCATAAGTTATTATGCTGCACAGTGAATGACTGCATGTTGCAAAATATGCAATTGATTTAAACCCAACCACACATCTTCTAAAAACAGCTTTTAAATAATGTAAAACAGCCAGTTAGATGACTCATCAGATATAGGTGCTCACCATTAAGCCTGATAGACTGAGCAGGATTCCCAAACCCCATATGGTGGAAGGAGAGAACAACTCCTGTAAGTTGTCCTCTGAGCTCCACATGTGTGCATGCACAGAAGCACATACACACTAGAGAGATGAGGGAGGGAGGGAGGGAAGGGGGAGGGAGGGAGGGGGGAGGGAGGGGCAAGCAGGCAGACAGAGTTAAAACAGTTTTAGAAAAATATAGCAAGAACTGATGAAAGGTGGAAATGAGGGACAGAATGGAAAAGAGTATCAAAACATATTTTACAATATATATATATTGACATATACTTACTGTTTAAATATTAAAAATATAGTAAGGAATAAATTCTGGGGGAATGCTGAGATGGTTCAGTAGTTAAGACCATAAAGACACTCACACATTACCACTGACTACTGAATTATTCACAAGAGCCAAAATAAGGCATCAACATTTATTGTCATTTATTTATTTTATGACAGTCATTCTGACTAGAATGAGATATAATCTCCAGGAAGTTTTAATATGCATTTTCCTAGTGGCAAGGGGTGTTAAAACTTTCTTAAAACATGTATTGACCATTTGCATTGTTTTAGAGATCACTTTCTGAGAATTATTTGTTCAATGTATGCCCAATTTTTTTTTGTTCAGATGATTTGGGGTTTTAGTTTGAAGTGTTCCCATCCAAAAGCATAGTTGGGAAAGCTTTCCTCCCATTCCACAGACAATTTCTTGACTCTGCTGATTTTTTCTTTTGCCTGTTCAGAAACTCCTTAACCTAATGCAATTCCATTTATCAATTCTTGGAATTATTTCCTTAGCTTGTAGAGTCCTTTTCAAAGTCCCTTTATGATCTTAAAGTACTTTCCTTAGATGTTTTAGGGTTTCTGGTATTAACTAAAGTTTTGATACATTTTGAATTTATCTTTGTATGTAGTAAGAAGTAGAGATGTATTTTATTCTTGGACAGGTGGATATCTAGTTTACCCTGCACCGCTTGTTGGCAAAACCATCTTTTCTCCAACATTATTTCTTTTTATATATCTTTATCAGAAATTAGCTGGTTGTAGCTGGGTAGATTTCGTTGAATCTTCTACTTTATTCCATTGATCATGTCTGTTAAGGGTCAGTGCTATGCTGTTTGCTATTTTTGTCTCTGTAGGACAATTTAAAGCCAGATATATTCCCCCTCCAGAACTGCCTTTTGGTTTAGCATTGTTTTGACTATTTTGGCTTTCTATGTTTCCACATGAATTTTAGTGCTGGTTTTGTTTTTGTTGTTGTTACTGTTTCCTTGTTTTGTGAAAGATGTTATTAGAATTTTGATGGGAATTGTATTTAATCTGTAGTTCATTTTTGGTAATAAATCATTCCACAATTTTCTGTTAATCTTTGATTTAGGAGACCTTTCCATCTTTTATCATCTTCTTCAATTTTTTTTCTTCAGTGTCTTCAAGTTTTCACTATTTCCCGGATATTTTATCATTTTGAATGAGTTCCCCGCCCCCAGATTTCTTTCTAATGCATGTGCTTTTCTTTTTTATTATTTTTTTCTTTTTCTTTTTAAATTTAAATTTAAATAGAAACAAGGTTGCTTCACATGTCAATCCCAGTTCCCTCTCCCTTTCCCTCCCCTCCTCCCACATCCTCCCACCAATCCCCCCTATCCCCCCTCCTTTCCCCAGGGAGGGTGAGGCCCTCCATGGGGGTGTCCTCCCCCAAGAGTCCAGGGTGAGAGTGCATCTCTCATTGTGGGATGAGCACCCAAAGTCCATTTGTATGCCTGGGATAAATACTGATCTACTACCCAAGGCCCCATAGATTACCTAGGCCTCCTCACTGACACCCACATTCAGGGGGTCTTGATCAGTCCCATGCTGGACTTCCAGCCATCAGTCTGGGATTCGAGAGCTAACCCTTGTTCAGGTCAGCTGTTTCTGGGGGTTAAACCATCCCAGTCTTAACCCCTTTGCTCATCAGTCCTCCCTCTCTGTCACTGGGTTCCTTGAGTTCAGCTTAGTGTTTAGCTGTAGGTGTCTGCCTTTGCTTCCATCAGCCATTGAATGAAGGTTCTGTTTTACAGACTGCATGTGCTTTTCTAAGTCATTACTTTAGTAGTTTTTATATCCTGCTACATTGTTGAAGGTGTTTAGAAGTCCTAAAGGCTTTCCAAAGAATTCCTTCTGGATAAGTGAACATCACATCATCTGTATATACAGATTATTTGAATTCTTCCTTTCCTGCGTATATCTCCTTTATTTCTTTCTCTCTTCTTAATGCTCTATCCAAGATTTGAATTAAATGAGAGTGGAACAAGTGGAAATTTTGTCTCATTCCAGATTTAGCAGAAATGCTCTTAAGCCTTTCCCATTTAGTGGATATAGACTTGTCATATATGATGTTTTCTGCTTTTTTTTTTCTAGACGGGGTTTCCCTGTGTAGCCTTGGCTGTCCTGAAACTCACTCTGTAGACCAGACTGACATCAAACTCACAGAGATCTGCTTCCCTCTGCCTCCATAGCGTGCAACCATTTTTGACTCAGATATGTTTCTTATGTTCCTGGCTTCTTCAGAACTTTTATCGTAAGGGTATGTTGAACTTTGTTTAAAAAATCCTGTATATATTTAGATAATTGGGTGTTTTCTGTCCTTAAGTCTATCATTCTAAGTGGTAGAATAATTTACATTTAGTTATTTGCATATTTTTAACCAATCTTGCTATCCTGATATTAAATCAATTTGGTCATGGTGTAAGATTGATCAATTTGTTCTGGAATTTGGTAAATCTTGAGTTTTTATAGTGTTTTTCCCCCTTCCTCTCTTGCTTACTGTTATTCTAGTATGATTTATTCTTTTCTGTGACCTGCCTCATGGGTGGATTTGTTTGTCTTGTCATTTTGAAATAGTCCTTCAAGTATCTTCCAAAGAACAAGCTTAGTGTGCACAGCTTCCTATTTTTCCCCCATGGGAAGGAAGTTTTATTGGGGGAAGGGAATGGAGTGAGGGAAGGGAGAGGCGAGAAAGAAGAGTGAAAGAATGAGAGAGACAGAAAGAGGAAAGAGAGGGAGAGACAGACAGAGATCTGTCTGCCCCCTCAGAGAAATGACTCCTTTATTATTTTTTAACCACAGCCACTTTTTACTTTTCCTTCAATTACAATAGATAGACTCACTGGTCTCCATTGGCAGGTATTCTCCAGATCTTGAACCACATCTGTCCAGCCTCTCCTGTATTTTAAAATTTCAGTTGAATAATCTGCTCTTATGGTAACCTGTCTTTATAAGTGACTTCATGTTTCTCTCTTGCTTTTGCTCTATAAGGAAGTTCTTTTCTACTCTTGGCATCCTAAATTCCTCATGTATTTTATTCCCCATAAATCTTGGAAAGTGGTTGCTGATTCTTTTATAAATGTTTTATATTTTATTTTATTTGTATGTCCTATATGTCTATCCATTCACCAAGTGCAAGTAGTGCCCTCAGAAGCCAGAGGAGATCATTGGCTCCTTTATACCATGCTGGAAATTGAACCTGGTCCACTGGAAGAGCCATGAGTATTTTTAACCACTAACCCTTTTTTTCCTTTTGAAATATTTTCTATGTATTTAGAAGGAGATTCTTCTCATCCTACTATATACCTATAACTCAGTCTTTACATTGTCACATATACCTTGCAATTCCAAATATTAGTTTGTCTGTGTTCTTCTTTGATTGTTCAAGTTACTCAAGCTCAGATATTTTGTCACTTCCTTATCCGTTCTATTGCTGGGATTTTTCACCAAGCTTTTTACTTGACTTATTGTGATTTTTCAATTCCAGTATTTGAGATTCGGTTTTCTTCTGTAGAATTTGTCTTTCCATCTTGAATTAATTTACTTATTTTATTCAGCTGTTTGTGTCTTGAGCATACCTACATTCTATTCAGTTTTCTGAAATTTCGTCTATGTAGTTCAAAATAAGTAATCTTTCATGCTAAAAGTTTAAGTGCCAGGTATAAGTGATATATTACTCCAAGTAGGTTATTAACTGAGAGAGCAACCACAGTGTTTGGTATTATTATTATGCAATTGTCATACTAGACAACTAAGAGTGGCCCTGAGAGATGAAGAGATGGCTCAGCAGTTAAGAGACTTACTGCTCTTCCAGAAGACCCAACTTAGCTTCCTAGCACCCACATCAGACAGTTCACTATTGCATGTAATTTCATCTCTAAGGATTCAATATCTCTGCTTCTGACAGTACCTGCACTCACACACACATACCCACACAGAAACAGATAACTCAAAATAATAAATATTTTAAGGTTAATAAGTTTAATAAAATTTAAAATTTGTAAAATAATAATTGTGACCCCTTCAAAAGCTATTATAGAGTAATCAAGGGTAAATACAGAGTACACCCTGATTTTAGTTAATAAGATTAGACATGAGAGGGGAAGTACAGTGGGTAAGAAATGAGTATTAAATCTACTATGAAAGGGTAAGGTGTGTATGGTTACAAATTAAGTATTAGATTGATATTGAAAAGATAGGGTTTGTGCAGATAAGGACTAAGTATGAGATCAACTTGGACAAAAGAAAATCAAGAGGGGTAAAGTAGCTAAGAGAGGAAAGATAGAATAGTGTTGGGGCTATGAATTTTAGGAATTGTTAAGTTATGGAAGGTTATGTACAATGTAAAAGGAAGGTGATGGGATAAAGATGAGAGAAAGAAGAACAAAGGTAGGGAAGGGAGCAGGAGGTATATGAGATGTGACTGAATAGTAAAGAATGTCTTCTAGTAAACTGGGTGGAGAAACACATCAGACACCAGTCCTAAAGCCTAACTGAGTAATATAAAAACAGAAGCAAAGTCATCATAACACATATGTAAGAGTACAAGATAAATAGTAGAAGAGACAAAAACAATTTTTATGAAGCTAATTGCTGGCAATGCTGTGCTTAGTAGACAGGTGAAATTCTAAGATCACATGGGCTCAAGAAGATTCCATGTAGTGGTGTGTGGCTGAGGGAAGAATGGCAGCCACTGATCTCTGAAGCCTCAGTATTCTCAAGGAGATCTCTGTTTTATAAGTGTTTTATTGAAAATTTTTATTTTTATATTCATCAAGAAAATCGGTTCATACTTTTCTCCCCTTGTGCCCTTACCTGGATGCGATACCATGATAATACTGGTTTCAAAGTGTTCCTTTCATTTTTACTATATAGGAAATATTGGTGATGATCCCTTCTTCAAAGGTTTGGGGGAATGTGGTAGTGCTTGTTGTCTAATCCTGGGCTTTTATTCACTGAGGGACTCTATCACTACTTCAATGTCATTGCTTTTCATAGATGTGTTTAAGTTGCTTGTATTTCTTGCTTTAATTTTGATAGGTCATCTGTGTCTAGGAACTTATCCATTTCTTCTGGATTCCCCAGGTATTTTTAAAGTATGTTTACAAAGTATTGTTTAATGACTGTTGGGTTCCATTAGTATCTGTTCCAATGCCCCATTTTTCATCTATAAATTATTGGGTTGGGCCTTCTCCTTCTGTATTAGTCACGATTCTATTGCTGTGGGGAAAAAACACCACTAGCAAGACAACTTATAGAACAAAGAGTTTATTTGGGCTCATGGTCCCCAAAAGGTCAGAGTACATGATAGCAGAGCAGAAACATCAGGCAGCAGGCATGTTAGCTAGAGCAGATGCTGATGGCTCACATATTCAACAGCAAGCTCAAAACACAGAGAGCCATATTACCATCTCAGATTCACTAATTCCTGTGATTTTTGTCAGCTGGTTTTCTGGTTAGTTGGGTTACTGGTATTAGGAGTTAACTGGTTTGTTATGTTGCATATGATGGTTTATTTTTCCTATGATGATCTTTTCCTCCCATGAATTATGTTCTTTTCTGCACTTTCCTGGATAAGACTATCTTCCTTCTGTGTGCTTGGGATTCTTCAAGTGTCTTCTGCAGTACTGGATTTTTGGCTATGAATTACTTAATTAGTGCTTTCTTAAATGTCTTTACTTTTCCATCAACTTTAATAGATAACCTTAGTGGGTATAAAAAACTTTCAGGGTATGAAATATATCATTTCCTTATTTCTTGGCTTTTAGTGTTTCTTTTGAGAGGTCTGATGTGTTTGTTTTGGCATGTGTCTATTACAGCTTTTAATATTTTCTTTTGCTTTTTTCCTTTTGACATTTTGGCATGTTTCATAGAGAGATTCTTTTCTGGCCATGTCTATTTTGAATTCTAAATTTCTTTTATGTTTTCATACCATTTCTTTTCCCAGGTTTGAAATTTTTCTGATATAATTTCATTGAATAAATTTTCTATACATTTAGTTTTCATCTCAAGTCTTTCTTCAACCTGTAGATTCTTAGCTTTGAAATCTTAATAATACCCAAAGTTCTTGAAAGCTGTGGTTATGTTTATTTGATTTTTACTTTATTGATGTTTCTGATATTTATTCTTCTTGGTATAATCTATTTGTGATTGTTGACACCGTTTTTTGTTATGTTTTGTGGTTTTTTTATTCCACTCATTGAGTTTTTCATTTCCAACATTTCTATTTGTCTTTTTTTCTGAACTTTCAGTTTCTTTGTTGAATTTCTCATTAATGCTGCTTAATTTCTTCTCTAGGTCCTGAAATAGTTTCTGCATTTTATTCATTTGTTTATTTATATCACCTTTGAAGTCACTGATCATTTTAAAAGTAAACTTTTGGAACTTCATCTCACATTATCAAGTTCATTATTGAGTAGTTACAATAATTTGTGAGAGTCATGTGCCTTGTTTTTCCTTGTTCCTTTGTTTCTGTACTGTAATTTGTGCATCTGTTGGTTTGGACAGTTCTTCTATTTCTATTTGTGGATCTTTTTAGTGACTGACTTATCCTTGAGCACTTAATCTTCAATAGCACTCAGAGAAGAGGAAACAACAAGCTGTAACTCCAAAGAAGATATAGAAACAGACTTAAAAATGAAATCGCGGCAGAACCAACGGAGACTTGATCCCAGACCGTGGATCCGGATCCCAGACCTATGGGATTCAGCCTGCCCAGAGACTGCCAGCTCCCAAGCCCCATTCTCCACCCACAAGGCAGGTGAGGTAAGCGTAGGTCTGTCTCCAGCCTGCTTTCCGGTGCCCTGAGCAGAAACCACTGGAGATCTGGGTAGTGCACAGCGGATCCCAGCCGGATCGGATTCAGCCTGCCCAGAAACTGCCAGCACCATAGTCCCTTTCTCCACCCAACGGGCTAGATAGGCCTGACCCTGTTTACAGCCCGCTTTCTGGTGATCTGTGCACAACTAGCCCAACTAGTCGAGGACAGGGTACTGCACACTGCAGCCCTAATCCCGGCAGGAGCCAGCCCACCAAGAGACTGCCAGAGTCCAAGTCTCATTCTCCACCCACGGGACAGGCAAAGGTCCAGCCTACCTAGAAATTGCCAAGGTCCTGATACTAGGACAGCCTCCATCCACGAAAGAGGAAAGCCACCAGGGTATTGGACTTGCTCCCACCTACTGGAAAGGAACTGTGATCACATACCTACCAAGAGAGGAAGAGACTCCTTCTGCACCCACAGAAAGAAATGATGGGAAGGAGACGAAACAAAAACATACCCAAGAAAAATCCAATATGACACCGCCAGAAACTAGAGAATTGGTACCCGCAAGACCTGAACAGCGCATTGCAGATGAAGCAGATGAGAAAGACCTTCATGAAGAAAAACAACTTCATGAAAATGATAGAAGCCCTCAAAGAGGATATGAGAAAATCCCTTAAAGAAATGGAAGAAACAACAAACCAAAAAAATGCAAGAATGGAAGAAAAGACAAACCAACAAATGCAAAAAAGAGAGGAAAAGACAAAGCAAAACTTTCAAGAAACAATTCAAACAGTGCAAAGGGCTGAAAGCTGAATAGAGACAATAAAAAAACATAGTCTGAAGGAATACTGGAAATAAAAAAGCTGGGCAAACAGTCAGGTACTACAGATGCAAGCATAACCAACAGAATATAAGAGATGGAAGAGAGAATCTCAGGTGTTGAAGATACACTATGGGAAATAGATTCATTGACCAAAGAAAATCTTAAGTCCAACAACTCCCTAACACAAAATATCCAGGAAATATGGGACACCATGAAAAGACCAAACCTAAGAATAATAGGCATAGAAGAAGGTGAAGAAAACCACCTCGAAGGGGCAGAAAACATATTCAACAAAATTATAGAAGAAAAGTTTCCCAACTTAAAGAAAGACATGCTAATGAAGGTACAAGAAGCCTACAGAACACCAAATAGAGTGGACCACAAAAGGAAGTCCCCTTGCCACATATTAGTAAAAACCCTGAACATACAGAATAAAGAAAGAATATTAAAAGTAGCAAAGGAAAAGGACAAGTAACATACAAAGGCAAACTATAAGAATCACACATGACTTCTCCATGGAAACTATGAAAGCCAGAGGGTCCTGGATAGATATTCTACGAACACTAAGAGACCGTGGATGCTATCCCAGACTGCTATATGCAGCAAAGCTTTCAGTCACTATAGATGGAGAAAATAAGATATTCCATGACAAAACCAGATTTAAACAATACTTATCCACTAACCCAGCCCTCCAGAAAATTTTGGAAGGAAAACTCCAACCAAAGGGAGTTAACTACAACCAGAAAAACATAGGCAATAGATAATCCCACCTTACCAACAGCCAAAAGAAAAAAGAGGTGGAAATTCACATCTAAGTCCACCACCATCAACCATTCCAAAACAAACAAGAATGAGCAATCAATGGTCATTAATATCCCTCAATATTAATGGTCTTAACTCGCCCATAAAAAGACACAGGCTAACATAATGGATTCGAAGACAGAACCCATCCTTCTGCTGCATACAAGAAACACACCTCAGCCTCAAAGATAGACATTACCTCGGAGTTAAGGGTTGGGAAAAGATTTTCCAATCAAATGGACCCAAGAAACAAGCAGGGGTAGCAATCCTAATATCTAACAAATTAGATTTTAAAATAAAATCAGTCAAAAGAGATGAAGGAGGTCATTTCATACTCAACACAGGAGAAATTCACCAAGATAAAGTTTCAATTCTGAACATCTATGCCCCAAATACAAGGCATCCATGTTCGTAAAAGAAACATTACTAAAACATAAATCACATATAAAGTCCCACACACTTATAGTGGGAGACTTCAACACCCCACTCTTACCACTAGACAGGAATGCCAGACAGAAACTCAACAAAGAAGCAAAGGGTCTAATAGAAGTTATGACCCAATTGGGATTAACAGACATCTATAGAACATTCCATCCACATAAAAAAGAATATACCTTGTTTTCAGCACCACATGGAACCTTCTCAAAAACTGACCACATACTTAGCAACATAGCAAACCTCAACAGGTACAAAAAAAACTGGAATAACTCCATGCACCTTATCAGACCACCATGCTTTAAAATTAGAATTCAACAACAACACAAATTGCAGAAAACCTACAAACTCGTGGAAATTGAATAATGCACAATTGCACCATTCCTGGGTCAAAGAAGAAATAAAAAAAGAAATTAAAGACTTCCTAGAATTCAATGAGAATGAAGACACAACATACCCAAAATTATGGGACACTTTGAAAGCAGTGCTATGAGGGAAGTTCATAGCACTAAGTGTCCACATGAAGAAACTGAAGAATAGTTACACTAGAGAATTAATAGCACAACTGAAAGCTCTAGAACACAAAGAAGCAAATTCACCCAGGAGGAGTAGATACCAGGAAACAATCAAATTAAGAACTGAAATCAATAAAGCAGAAACTAGGAAAACAATACAAAAAATCAATGTAACTAAGAGTTGGTTCTTTGAGAAAATCAATAAGATAGACAACTCTTTATCCAAACTTATCCAACAACAGAGTGTGAACATGCAAAATAGCAAAATCAGAAATGAGAAGGGGGATATAACAATGGACACTGAGGAAATCCAGAGAAACATCAGGTCACACTTTGAAAACCTGTACTCCACAAAATTTGAAAATCTAAAGGAAATGGATAGATATCACTTGTCAAAATTAAATCAAGAAGAGATAAGCAATTTAAATAGACCTATAACCCCTAAGGAAATAGAAGCAGTCATCAAAAGTCTCCCAACCAAAAAAAAAAAAAAAGCTCAGGTCCAGATGGCCTCAGTGAAGAATTCTACCAGCAATTCAAAGAACATCTTATACCAATTCTTCTCAAAGTATTCCACGTAATAGAAGCAGAAGGGTCTTTGCCAAACTCTTTCTATGAGGCTTCAATAACCTTGATACCCAAGCCACACAAAGACACAAATAAGAAAGAGAACTTCAGACCAATATCCCTCATGAACACTGATGCAAAAATACTCAATAAAATACTGGCAAATTGGATCCAAGAACATATCAGAATACTCATCCACCATGACAAAGTAGGCTTCATCCCAGGGATGCAGGGATGGTTCAACATATGAAAATCCATCAGTGTAATCTACCATATAAACAAGCTGAGAAACAAAAATCACATGATCATCTCACTAGCTGCTGAAAAAGCCTTTGACAAAATCCAACAGGGATGATGATGCCTCAAGTTCCTTTATTGTATGGGGTTGTTTTGGCTATCCTGGGTCTTTTGTTTTTCCATATAAATTTGAGGATTGTCCTTTCAAGGTCTGTGAAAATTGTGCTGGTATTTTGATAGGGATTGCATTGAATGTATAGACTGCTTTTGGTAAGATTGCCATTTTTACTATGTTGATCCTACGTATCCAAGAGCATGGGATATTTTTCCATTTTCTTGTATCTTCTTTAATTTCTTTCTTAAAAGACTCAAAGTTCTTGTTATACAGTTCTCTCACCTGTTTAGTTAGATACCAAGATATTTTATGGTATTTTTAGCTATTGTAAAGGGTGATGTTTCACTGATTTCTCTCTCATCCTCTTTATTGTCTATATATAGTAGGGCTATTGGTTTCATTTTTAGTTAATTTTGTATCCTGTCACTTTGCTGAAAGTGTTTATCAGCTGTAGGAGGTCCCTGGTAGAATTTTTTGGGTCACTTACATAGACTATCATATCATTTGCAAATAGTGAAAGTTAGACTTCTTTCTTTCCGATTTGTATCCCCTTGATCTCCTTTTGTTGTCTTATTGCTCTAGCAAGAACTTCAAATACAATATTGAAGAGATACGGAGAGAGTGGACATCCTTGTCTTGTTCCTGATTTTAGAGGAATCGCCTTGAGTCTCTGTCCATTTAGTTTGATGTTGGCTGTTGGTTTGCTATATATTGCTTTCATTATGTTTAGGTATGTTCCTGTTATCCCGGATCTCTCCAAGACCGTTATCATGAAGGGTTGTTGGATTTTGTCAAAGGTTTTTTCAGCATTTACTGAGATGATCATGTGATTTTTCTTTTTCAGATTGTTTATATGTTGGATTACATTGATGGATTTTCATGTTAAACCATCCCTACATCCCTGGGATGAAACCTACTTGATTTTTTTGATGTGCTCTTGGATCCGATTTGCCAGTATTTTATTGAGTATTTTTACATCAATGTTCATGAGGGAGATTGGTCTGTAGTTCCCTATCTTGGTTGTGTCTTTGGGTGGTTTGGGTACTAAGGTAATTATAGCCTTGTAAAAGGAATTTGGCAGTGATCCTTCTGCTTCTATTGTGTGGAACAATTTGAAGATTATTGGTATTATCTCTTCCTTGAATTTTTGGTAGAATTCTGCACTGAAGCCTCTGGTCCTGAACTTTTTTTGGTTGGAAGACTTTTTATGGCTGCTTCTATTTCCTTAGGGGTTATAGATCTGTTTAAATTGTTTATCTGTTCTTGATTTAATTTTGGCAAGTGATATCTATCCAGAAAATCATTCATTTCCTTTAGATTTTCCAATTTAGTGTAGTACAGGTTTTCAAAATATGACCTGATGATTCTTTGGATTTCCCCAGTGTCTGTTTTTATGTCCCCTTTTTCATTTCTGACCTTGTTTTGTTTAAGTTGGATAAAGGTTTGTCTATCTTGTTGATTTTCTCAAAGAACTAACTCTTTTTTTTCATTGATTCCTTGTAGTTTTCTTTGTTTCTACTTTTTTGATTTCAGTTCTTAATTTGATTATTTCCTGGTGTCTACTCCTCCTGGGTGAGTTTACTTCTTTTTGTTCTAGAGCTTTCAGGTGTTCTCTAGTGTGGCAATTCTCCAGCTTCTTCATGTGAGCATTTAGTGCTATGAATTTTCCTCCTAGAACTTCTTTCAAAGTATCCCAAAGGTTTGGGTATGTTGTGCCTTCATTTTCATTGAATTCTAGGAACTCTTTGATTTCTTTATTTCTTCCTCTACCCAGGGGTGATGCTATTGAGCACTGTTCAATTTCCATGAATTTTGGGGTTTTCTGCAATTTGTGTTGATGTTGAATTCTAATTTTAAGCCGTAGTGGTCTGACAAGATACAGGGGGTTATTCCAATTTTTTTGTATCTGTTGAGGTTTGCTTTATTACCAAGTATGTGGTTGACTTTAGAGAAGGTTCTATGTGGTGCTGAGAAGAAGGTATATTGTTTTTTGTTTGGGTGGAATGTTCTGTAGATATCTGTTAAACCCAATTGGGTCATAACTTCTGTTAGTACCATTGTTTCTTTGTTAAGTTTCTGTCTGGTGGACCTGTCCAGTGGTGAGAGTGGGATGTTGAAGTCTCCCACTATAAGTGTGTGGGGTTTAATGTGTTATTTGAGTTCTAGTAACGTTTCTTTTATGAATGTGGGTGCCTTTATATTTGGGACATATATGTTCAGAATTGAGACTCATCCTGATGGATTTTTTCTATGATGAATATGAAATGACCTTCTTCATCTCTTTTTATTAATTTTAGTTTGAAGTCTGTTTTGTTAGATATTAAGATAGCTACACCCACTTGCTTCTTACGTACATTTGATTAGAAAATCTTTTCCCAACCTTTAACCTTGAGGTAACATCTGTCTTTGAAATTGAGGTGTGTTTCTTGTACACACATTCTGTTAGCCTGTGTCTTTTTATAGGTGTGTTAAGACCATTGACATTCAGGGATATTAATGACCATCAATTGTTGATTCTTGTTTGCTTTGGATCTGTTTTTGTTGGTGGTTTTGTGTGTGAGTTTTTCCCCTATTTCTGACTTCTGGTAAAGTAAGATTATATATTGCCCATGTTATTTTGAGTGTAATTAACTTCATTGGGTTGGAGTTTTCCTTCTAGAACTTTCTGTAGGACTGGATTTGTGGATGCGTATTGTTTAAATCTGGTTTTGTCATGGAATATCTTGTTTTCTCCATCTATTGTGATTGAGAGTTTTGCTGGGAATAGTAGTCTGGGCTGGAATCTGTGGTGTCTTAGTGTTTGTAGAACATCTATCTTGGACCTTCTGGCTTTCATAGTTTCCATGGAGAAGTCAGGTGTAATTCTGATAGGTTTGCCTTTATATGTTACTTGGCCTTTTTTCTTTGCCGCTTTTAATGTGCTTTCTTTATTCTGCATGTTTGATGTTTTGATTATTATGTGGTTGATTTTTGAAAAGGTTATATGTGGTGCTGAGAATAAGGTATACTCATT
This sequence comes from Mesocricetus auratus, assembly GCF_017639785.1. Lineage (NCBI taxonomy): Eukaryota > Metazoa > Chordata > Mammalia > Rodentia > Cricetidae > Mesocricetus > Mesocricetus auratus. Next base: position 37,132,459 of record NW_024429182.1, read on the forward strand.
TTTGTTTGTGTGGAAATGTTCTATAGGTGTATGTTAAACCCAACTGGGTCATAACTCTCACTATTTACATCTTATGCAGCAGTAGACACAGTTTACAGATAGAACTGAAGGGTTATGTGAATAATGGGGATGCTACCAAACCTAACAAGAATTTAGAAGGGAGTTAACTGACCAAGGCTAATCAGGGAAAGAAGCTAATCTTGTGGGTCATTGTCATAAGTACAGTGTCTATTGCCATGATAAAACACAATGACCAAAGGCAACTTGAGGTGTAAAGGGTGTGTTTCATCCTACACTTCTACATTACAGTCCATCAACAGAAGTCAGTGCAGAAACTCAGGAAAGGACCTGGAAGCAGGAACTAAAGCAGAGGCCATGCTGCTTGCTGGCCTGCTACTCAGGGCTTGCTCAACCTGCTTTCTTATACAACTCAGGATGACCTGCCCAGGGTAGCACCCCCACGATGGGATTGACCCATCCACATCAATTACCAATCAAGAAAATGTACTGCAGACTTGCCTACAGGTAAATCATACAGAGACAGTTTTCTAAATTAAGATTCCCTCTTCCTTGTCTAGGCTAGAGTCAAGTTGGAAAAAAAACAGCACAATTAACCTGTTATCAACTTGACACACATACATCACTTATTAAGCCGTAACCTTTCCTTACTTGTTCATTCCCAGGATCTCATATTAATATCAATAGCACAATATAAAACTTTTCAATTTTTAAAAGGACCACAGTCTTTAAAATTGAAATAATTTTAAAAATTTAGTTTGTTTAAAAGATTTAAAATCTCTCTAAAAGATCCAAAGTCTTTCAACTGTGGACTCCTGTAAAACTTAAAAAATAAACAAATCGATAAAAAACAATAAATAAACAAATAAAAACAAGTTGATACTTTCTCAGTACCAGAAGGAAGAATCAAGATACAGACACAATCAAACAATTCTAACAGTACAAAATGATCAGTGTCTGCCATCTAGGTATCACTCAAAATCTTCTGGGCTCCAAAGGGCTTGTGTAGCCATCTACAACACATACATCTTACATGGTCTGTCCAGCTATACTCCATACTTGCTGCTGTCCTTGGTAATAATTCTCATGGTACTGGTATCTCCAAAATGCAGAGTTCTTTGTTATAACTAGGCTGTACCTTCACCAATTGTGTTGGTATTTTGATGACGATTGCCCTTAAATCTGTATATTGCCTTTGGCAAGATTGCCAGTTTTATTATGTTGATCCTACCTACCCAAGAATATGGGAGATCTTTCCATTTTCTGGCATTTTCTTTAATTTCTTTCTTTAAAACTCAAGTCTTTCACTTGTTTTGTTAGCATTACCCTAAGTTATTTTATGTTGTTTGTGGCTATTGTAAAAGGTGGTGCTTCTCTGATTTCTTTCTCAGCCCATTTATCATCTATATATAGTAGGGCTACTGATTTCTTTTTTTAGTTAATTTTGTATCCTGTCACTTTGCTGAAGGTATTTATCAGCTGTAGGAGTTCCCTGGTAGAGTTTTTTGGATCACTTATGTAAACTTTCATATCATCTGCAAATAGTGAAAGTTCAACTTCTTCCTTTCCAATTTGTATGCCTTGATCCCCTTTTGTTGTCTTATTGCTCTAGCAAGGACTTCAAGTACAATATTGAAAAGATATGGAAAGAGTGGACAGCCTTGTCTTGTTCCCGATTTTAGAGGAATCGCCTTGAATTTCTGTGTATTTAATTTGATGTTGGCTGTTGGTTTGTTGTATATTGCCTTTATTATGTTTAGATATGTTCCTGTTATCCCTGATCTCTCCAGGACTTTTAGTATGAAGGGGTGTCAGATTTTGTCAAAGACTTTTCAGCATCTAGTGAGATGATCATGTGGTTTTCCTTTTTAGGTTTGTTTATATGGTAGATTACATTGATGGACTTTCATATGTTAAACCATCCCTGCATCACTGGGATGAAGTCTACTTGATCATGGTGGATGATTTCTCTGATGTGTTCTTGGATTTGATTTTCCAGTATTTTATTGAGTATTTTCATCGATGTTCATGAGGGATATTGGTCTGTAGTTCTCTTTCTTAGTTGTGTCTTTGTTTGGGTTGGGTACCAAGGTAATTGTAACCTTGTAAAAAGAGTTTGGCAATGACCCTTCTGCTTCTATTGTGTGGAACAGTTTGAGGAGTATTGGTATCAGCTGCTCTTTGAATTTCTGGTAGAATTCTGCACTGAAACCATGGGTTGTTTTTTGGTTGGGAGACTTTTGATAACTGCTTACATCTATTTAAATTGCTTATCTGCTATTGATCTAATTTTGAAATGATATCTACCCAGAAAATTGTCCATTTCCTTTAAATTTTCGAATTTTGTGGAGTACAGGTTTTCAAAGTATGAACTGAAGATTCTCTGGATTTCCTGAGTGCCCATTGTTATGTCCCCCTTTTCATTTCTGATTTTTTAATTTGCATGTTCTCTCTGCCTTTTGGTTAGTTTGGATAAAGGTTTATCTATCTTGGTGATTTTCTTGAAGAACCAACTCTTTGTTACATTGATTCCTTTTGTTTTCTTTGTTTCTACTTTATTGATTTCAACCCTCAATTTGATTATTTTCTGGTATCTACTCCTCCCGGACCAGTTTGCTTCTTTTTTCTAGAGCTTTCAGTTGTGCTGTTAATTCCCTGACTTCAAGCTTTCCTACAGAGCTATAGTAATAAAAACGGGAGGAGAGTAAAAGGAGGTAGGATAAAGAGAAGGGGAGAAAAAGACTGGGGGAGGAGAACAAAAGGGATCGGAAGACAGAGACAGGGGAGGAATAGAGGAGAGCAAGAAAAGAGATACCTTAATAGAGGGAGTAAGTATATGTTTAAAGAGAAATCTGGCACTAGGGAAATGTTCAGAGTTCCACAAAGATGACACCAACTAAGAATCTAGTAGAGAGGCCACCTTTGATGCCCTTCCCCTATATTGAGATTGATGACTACCTTAATTGCCATCCTGGACCCTTCATCCAGTAGCTGATGGAAGCAGAAACATGTACCCACAGCTAAGCACTGAGCCATACTCCTGGAATCCAGTTGTAGAGAGGGAGGAGGGATGATCAAAGAAGTCAAGATCGTGCTGGAGAAACCTACAGAACCAGCTGACCTAATCTAGTCAGAGCACAGGTACCCCAGTTGTAAAGCTGGGGAACCAGCATTGGACTGAATCAAACCCTCTGAATGTGGGTGCCAGTTAGTAGGCCTGGCCAGTCTATGGGACCTCTAACAGTGGAACCAGTGTTTATCCTTACAAATGTACAAATGGAGTTCAGGAGCCCGTTCCCCATGGAGGGATACTATTTCAGCCCAGATACGTGGAGGAGGGCCTAGGCCCTCCCCCAAATTATGTGACAGACTTTGATGATTCCCCATGGAAGGCCTCACTGTCCATAGGGAGTGGGTGGGGTGGGTTGAGAGGGGTTAGTAAGGAGCATGGGAGGATGGGAGGGAGAGACAAGGGGGGGAATTGATATGTAAAATGATTGTTTTTAAAATTAAAAAAAGGAAAAAAAGGAAATAGCAAACTGTCTCAAAGATGATCTCAGCAGAGTCTGATCCATGCATCTTATCCTGCTTTCTTGCTATTATGTATACCATTTGCAAAAAGTTATGGTGAAGCCAAGAAAGAAAACACAGAAGGCTAATGCCTTCATCTTGGGCTTCTCAGTTTACAGAACTGTGAGAAATAAATTTCAGCTGTTTAGAAAGATTTGACATCTTCTTATAGCAGCTCAAATGAGCTAAAACAAAGGTATTCTAATGAAGAAACATATTAATAATTCTTGACCCTAACCATATCTGCCAACTTTTTAGGTTTTGCAGAACTGGAAAGTTGGCATTCAGAACGGCCTCTGGTCACTCAATCCTTGGGCAGTAAATGCTATCTCTTTGTCATATTTATATCTCAACAAAGAGAGGGTGATGATGTTAGCTGGTGACTTCCATGTGAGTTAGTCTGGGAGTTGGTTCTCTCTTTCCACTGTTGGTTCTAGGGACTGAAATCAGCAAGTCAGGCTTTTAAAGACAAGATGTTTTATCTGGAAAAAAAATGCCAAGTCTGCTGCTATGGCTCAGGCATCATTAGCACAAAATCCCATGTAAGTGAGGTTACTTCTGATCATATTCTCTGCCTCCTCAACATTACCTCTTTAAAGAACTTTTTTAGATGTCTATATGGGGTAGGTAGTACACTTGAGTGCAGTTGCCAGAGGAAGCCAGAAGTAGGTAAGGAAATGTCTTGTAGCTGGAGTTGCAGGCAGTTCTGATTGCTGTGGAATATTCCTTTACACTGTGTAAAGATGTGTCACTGTGACTAGTTTAATAAAGAGTTTAATGGCCAATAACCTAAGCAGGAAGAGGTTTGTTGGGACTTCTGGGGACAGAGAAGTCTTAGGGAAGAAAAAAGGCAGATTTGCCAGCCTGACACAAAGGGAGCAAGACATGCAGGAGGAGAGGTAAAAGACAGGAGTCATGGTGGCAACACGTAGATGAACAGAAATGGGTTAGTTTAAGTTATAGTAGCTGGTGGGACAAGTTGAGCTTTCACAGTTGATAAGTCTCTATGTTTTGTGTGTGTATGTGTGTGTGTGTGTGTGTGAGAGAGAGAGAGAGAGAGAGAGAGAGAGAGAGAGAGAGAGAGAGAGAGAGAGAGAGAAAGAGAAGCCCAAAGAAAAATCCACCTACATCTGACGCTTGAAACCAAACTATCATTCTCTGCAAGAGCAATTTATACTCTTGACTACTGAACCACCTCTCCAGCCCTCAAAATAGTTCTTATCAATGGAATTAAAGAATCCTGATACAGAAAGACTTTCATGCATAAGTGAAAAAAAAATTTTCGAGACAGGGTTTCTCTGTGGCTTTGGAGGCTGTCCTGGAACTAGCTCTTGTAGACCAGGCTGGTCTCGAACTCACGGAGATCCGCCTGCCTCTGCCTCCTGAGTGCTGGGATTAAACGTATGTGCCACCATTGTCCACCATGAGTGAAAAATTTAAAGCATACTAAAAGGTATGTGTTACTAACAGTCTACCAGAGTGTCTTTGGTTCATGTTAATTTTGAGTCTCACAGAATATGAGTACTAATTGGCATTAGTCAAAAGAAGTCTGAGTCAGCTATTGGGAAGTGAATGCTAAAGAATCAGAGAAGCAAAGCAGTCAGCCACTATAGAGCTCTTACCTCTACCAGTGCTCAGACCTCAGACTGACTGCCTCAGGCCGCACTGTTCCTCAGATTGCTTCCTCAGACTGCCTGCTACAGACTGCTACCAACTCCTGTCTCTTCCTGCCTTATGTTCCTCCTCAGCCCAGTCATAGCACTCCTGTCTCTAGCTCCTTAATGCTAGGATTAAAGATGGGCCACTCCACATGCTGGGATCACCTTTGTGTGAGCTCAGTTTCTCTTTTAGGCTGGATCAATTTCTTGTAGCCCAGAGTGGCCTTGAACAAACAGAGATCCATCCGTCTGCCTCTGTCTCCTGAGTGCTGGGATTAAAGGTATGTGTCACCACTGCCTGGCCTCTATGGCTGACTAGTGTGGCTAGCTTTGTACTCTGATCTTTAGGCAAGCTTAATCTGTTAGATCATAAACTAAATATCACCACAGCATATGTATTCAATGAAATGCTAAGTTCTTAAAACCATGTTACAAAAACTATTTAATGGCATGAAAAGTAATATATTAAGAGGGGATAAATGCAGTATAAACAATACAATGTGTGTATTGTATTATTACCTTCTTTGAGGAACAAAAGGAATATATAACACACATACAAGGAAACAGACACCAAAACTGCACTAAAATCTTAATGATTAGTTGGAATAAAGTAATTACAAGTTTTTCCCTTTGTAATTGTTTTCCTGTGTTCTTCCCCAAATTTCTGGGGGCTTAATAGGTATTGTTTTTATGACTGGAGGTAAAACCAGTGACATTTTCCTTATAAAAAAAACTCAGTCCTTAAATTTTTTTTGAATGTGTGTGGTGGTGTGTGAGTGAAGGCACATGTGTAAGGGTCAGAGGACAACTTTCAAGAGCTGGTTCTCTCTTTCTACTACGAGATCTCATGATTGTAGCAAATGCAATTATGTGCTAAGCATCTTGCTAGTCCAACCTTTTCAAAGGGTGGTATCTGTTAGGTCCTAGGCAGACAAGGTATGTAGAAATGAGGTCAAGCAACTATAGAAGGATTTCTGACAGCTAGATAAAAGCCAGCATTCCTCAGGAACTTGTGAAATGGTATCCTGTCCCCAAAAGGAGTCATTTTCCTTGTCACTGGCAGAAGGGACATATGGCTCCACTGACATGCACCTGTGGTTGCATATCAAAGTGTTCATGCTACTCTGAGCTCGAAGCTAGCCTGGTCTACAGAGTATGTTCCAAGGCCTTCTCAGAGAAAACCTGTCTCAAAACAAAACAAAGGCCTAAGCTAGCCTCCAGGCTCCCTTGTCCCCATTTAGTAGTACCCATTATGCATTCCAAAGCCCCTACATCAGCATCTTGGCCCTTCTTACCTGCAGCCCATTCTCTTTAAGACCCTCAAGATTCTTCCCCACTCTCTCTTTTTTCTGCTTTTCCTGACAGACAACCTTGGCAGTTTGGAATAGATGCTTCCCCTTCCCACCGACTGAGTGGTCATTTCCGTGTTTCTTTACTGCATCCTCACATACAGTGTCGATCATGACTAGCTGGTTAAAACCCACAGTATGGCTGTATTTCTGAAGTCATTCAACTTTGGGGATTCACTCTCAACTTTCAAGTTTAGAAACACAATTTTAATAGCACTCTAAAAGCCTAATGCTGGCATGAAAATGGTGAAGCTGGTCCCCTACCCTTAATCCCCATTTTGCTGCCTGTATTCTTATTTGTCCATAGCATAGATTTCCTCATAACTAATTACTTTTTCAGAGTTTGACCCTCCTCCTACTCCTCCTCCTGGGTAGAATTTGAGATCCTCCTGGCCAAGTACCCAAAGTATTGAGACTGCCAATACATGTCATTAAGTCTGGCAGCATTTAAACTTTTGAAGCTACTTTTCAACAATCATATACCAGCAATGTGTGGAAGAACAAACAGTATAGTCTCCTAAGCAGTAGGTCTTTTCACTTCTTCCTGTCTGTTGAATATTTTACAAGTTATTCTTCAATAACTAGATAAATCTAGCACCCATGAGAGGTTTACATGCTTCCTACACGATTTTATTTTTTTTGGTTATAACTGCTAGTGAACAGATTCCACTTGTGTAAGAGGCAGAAGGAGGGGCCTACAGAAGTTTTGGTGTAGCTGTCAAGAAAGGACTCTACTGCAACGGATTTCTAAACGGCTTCCCCCACTGCCACATTTGACATCTGTCAATTCATTTCCATACAGCAAGCAGAATTACTTAAAACCATGGTTCCCGCCGGGCGTTGGTGGCGCACGCCTTTAATCCCAGCACTGTGAGTTCAAGGCCAGCCTGGTCTACAAGAGCTAGTTCCAGGACAGCCTCCAAAGCCATAGAGAAACCCTGTCTCAAAAAACCAAACCAAACCAAACCAAACCAAAACAAACCAAAACAAAAACAAAAACAAAAAAACAAAAACCATGGTTCCCCTTGGTCTGCACTCGCCATTACCTATTTATTCTCTACCGGTTTTGCAACTCATTATTGGTTGGGCGAATCGTGACTGCGGGGCTCAGTGGCATCATCTTTGAGAGGGCTATTGAGATGAATGTGAGCACAATAAGGCAGAGCTACTCCTAAAGAAACTCGCTTATTCAAAGATTTCTGGAAACCAACACTGAGTTTAAGCAGGAAATGAAGGAACCTCCCCGCAAGAAGAGGCCATCCTGCACTGAAACCCCGGCACCAAGGAAGAAGCAGCAGATGAGTTCAACACCAGCTTGAGGTGTACAGTGAGTAGCAGGCCATGCAGAGCTATATAGAGAGTCCGTTTCAGAACATAAAAGGGCAAGGAACTGTGCGTGGGCAGGTAACCAATGCAGGGCATTCTTCACAATTTTGAGAGCGCCAGAGTGTTGCTAGCTCCCTGTTTCAAACAACCAGCACAAAGCCAATGGGGACGGGTATCTTTTATGTTCTTTGGAGAAGGGAGGTTGAGTTGAGCACCGGAGAAGGAAACCACAATGTAGAACCAGGACAGGTGTGGCGCTGGGTTCCAGGGAGGGGAAGTCGCAAACTCGCATTCAAGCACGGGAAATGCCGAGGCAGGTTTCAAAATAACAAGTGCAATTCACATATTGCTCTAAAGTTCTTCTCTGAGAAGAAAACCCCGAAACGTGCGGAAAGCTGTCCTCCAGTCTCAGCCCCTCCGGTCGCAAAGCCACTCAGCATCTCCAGACTCTGAGGCCAAGATCTGCAGCGACTGGCGGGCGGGGCGGGGCCTCGGCTTCCCCGACCAGAACTGCGCAGGCGCTGCGCGGTCGCGGGGCGGGGTCAGGAGGGGGTCAGTTAGCGCGGGAGCCTGGGCTGCGGCTCGCCTGGAACGGAAGCCGGTGCGGGACGCGGAGGAAGCCGGAATGGCGACTCCGCCTGGGAAGGCTGCGACCCTGAACCCACAGGCTTCCAAGAGAGCTCTCCCCGGAGATGCTTCCTCTGAGGTCCCGAACAAGAGGAAGAACTCGAACCCGACGTCGACTCTGCCGCGGCCATCCGGGCCCTTCGTGGAGGGCTCAATCGTCCGCATCGTCATGGAGAACTTCCTGTGAGTGGCCGCAGGCCGCGCCTGGGCGGGAGCAAGCGGGCCCGCAGGCCCCGGGGCGGTGCGGAACTCGTGCCGGCTTCCCCTGAGGCTGTCCCTACCTAGGCCGTGGAGACTGGCGGGGTTGGCTGTAGTAGACGTGTCAACCGATTTTTTTTTTTTAATCCACCGGTCAATGGTTTTGGGAGGCGTCGGAAGCAGTCGGCGGATATACTAAAGGGCCAGGCCTCCTAGTATAGTACAGTCGTGGATTTGTGAAGGGAAAAAAAAAAAAACTCAGGAGGCAGCAGTTAGAGCGGAGTGGCAGATCTTTGAAAGTGTACACATTTTCCGAGTGGGCAGATGAAATGGCAATGGCTGTTGATTGGAGGTTAGAGTGTACAAAAAAAAATAAATCGTGTTCCCAGATTTTATACCTCTTTGCAGACTCTTGACCCTTCAGATCCTCATTTCTTTCCTGTCCCCACCCCAACTAGTTAAGTAGATTCTAAATGTTACCAAAAATGTCTTAGCGTTTTATTAGAGTTTTTCTTTGGTGACTTGTTGTTGTTGTTTTTCGAGACAGGATTCTCTCTGGCTTTGGAGGCTGTCCTGGAACTCGCTCTGTAGACCAGGCTGGCCTCGAACTCGATGAGATCCGCCTGCCTCTGCCTCCCAAGTGCTGGGATTAAAGGCGTGCACCACCAACGCCCAGCTTGGGGTATTTTTAAAAATGTAGACTTGAGTAAGAGTTACAGAACTCTAGTAGCAATATTATCTTTTTTTCCAAGCACTTAGGTACCAGGTACACATCTGTCTTATTTACACGTCGTTGTTTCTTCCTTTCTTTATTGATGATATAAGCAGAAAGGTGTTTTTGCCTGGGTTTGTGTAGATTCTAATAGCTGAATTTCTGTTGGATAGAGATGAAAGGCAAACATTCAAATGAGGTATCTGCTGTAACTTATCTACCCAGGGCTTCGTGGGAGGCGTAAAGTCTCAAAGGGCTAGCTAGTTTCATGCCCAACTGTAAGAGCTTTGAGAAGAATATATTAAAATCTAAAAAGAAGGGAAGATGATGCACAACGAAGGAACTGGCCAGTTTGTAAGTTAAGACCATGAGTGGATACAGGTCAAAACCATGGTCTCCTCTGCTGTTACTATGCTTCGAGAAACTCCAGCTTCCTCCTTCAGGCAGTCAGCAACCTGGAGGCAGTCTGCAGGATGATTTTGAGAGGGTGCCAGACAGAAAGCAAGAAGACTTAAAATAAGAAGCAAGAAATAGTCTGTGGTGGACTGTGGTGATGGCACACCTTTAAACCCAGTACTTGGGAAGCAGAATCATTCGGATCTCGATGCCTGCCTGATCTACAAAGTGAGTTCCAGGACAGCCAGGACAGTTACACAGAGAAACCCTGTCTCGAAAAAAGAAAGAAAAGAAAGCAAGAAATATAGGGTGAGCATAGTAGGAGATGAAAAGAGAGTGTGACAAGATCTGGCGTGAGAACAGAGCAATTCAGTCATTCTTCCAAGTCTCCATTTCAGCTAGCTGATCCAGTGTTACCCAGCAGAGAGAACTGGGAGAATAAATGATGACTACAGGAGAATGTCTGTGTCTTGAACTTCCTTGTGTATCATCTAAGAGAAACAAATGTTCGCTGGGCGTTGGTGGTGCACGCCTCTAATCCCAGCACTCGGGAGGCAGAGGCAGGCGGATCTCTGTGAGTTCCAGGCCAGCCTGGTCTACAGATCGAGTTCCAGGACAGCCTCCAAAACAATACAGAGAAACCCTGTCTCAAAAAAAACCACAAGAAAAAAGAGAGAGAGAAACAAACGTTCTGTGGGTGTAGTTTATAACTTTGGAACTGAGAGGTAATGTGAAAAAAATCACAGACTTGGGAGCCCTATGTACAGGTGATTGTTAATGTTGCAGAAGTTGTTGAAACTAAGCAAAAGGAAGTATAAGTTGGAGGAATAAAAAGCGTGTTTATTGTAAAAGTAAAAGGATGAGCTTAGAGATCCAGAGGCTCATGGGGACAGTTGTCAGGGAAACTAAGTTAAAGTACTACTTCAAAAATACCTGCTCCATTGAATCGTAATGAGACTGAAGCCACCTACACTTAGCAGTTGGAAAAATGTTGCCCCTTTGATAAAGCAGTACAAAAGAAAACTTTGTAGACCAAGGAAGAACAAAGAAGAAAAGCGTGGTCAAAAACAGCAAAGAGAAAAAGTAGTTGAAAATGCAGAGTTGGGTATGGTGTGGGGAGTATATTGAGATTTTTTTTTTTAGAACAGAACTTACAGAATTAATCTATATGTGTACATAGAAAGGCCCTTCATTAGAATGGCTAACTGTCCAGCAATTGCTGTCTACCAGTGGGAAGTCTAAGAATCCAGTGGTTGTTTAGTCCATGAGGCTGGATGTCTCAGCATGTGCCAGAATCCCAGAGAAGAAACTTGTAATGATAGTGAAGAAGTGGACTTGCCAGTGAGAGTGAGGGCAAGCAAGCAGGCAAAGGCAGCACACTTTTTTCTTCCGTCTCCTTCATCCAGGCTGCCAGCAGCTAGTGTGGCCCAAATGAAATAAAGGTGGATCTCACACCTCGAATGGTCTGGATTAAAAGTCAGTCTTCATACTTCAAATGATTTAATTAAGAAAAAATCCTTAAAAGTACACTGAGCTGCTTGGATTTTAGTTAATTGCAGATGTAGTGTGACAACCAAGAATAGTCATCACAGAGAGTGAGGCCGATAAGTAAGTAACAAGCAAGTAGGGAGGCTAGGTTTAGAGAACTCAGATGGCCTAGAAATGGTAGTACATGAGTTTGCTATGAATGAACTAAGTTGAGTGGGCTTGAGAGTGAAGGGAAAGAGTTCTCGGCTATTGCACAAATTTGTCAAGAAACTAAGAGAAATATATTATAGAACATAGAATTCTGAGCAGAGATAGAAAAGCTGAAAAAGATCACTTTCTCCCTCCTTGAGAGAGAGAGAGAGAGAGAGAGAGAGAGAGAGAGAGAGAGAGAGAGAGAGAGAGAGAGAGAGAGAGAGAGAGTGTGTGTGTGTGTGTGTGTCTTGGTATATGTCACAGGTTCCTTTGGAGACAGAAGAGGGCATCATGCTTCTTGGAACTCAAGTTACAGGTGGTTGTGAGCTGTCCTATGTCGGTGCTAGGAACCAAACTTAGGGCCTCTGGAAGAGGATGAACTCTCATGACAGTGGAACCATCTCTTCAGAGCAGGCCCTTTAGCTTTTCTTTTTCTTATCTTTTTTTATTTAAACAGGTGATAGTAGGTTTCATATGTATCCATGTAGTTTTTTGTCGCATACTTTTTGCTACCACCTGACTTTTTTAAAAGTTTTAAGTGTTGAAGTGTGTTGTTGTCTAATTATTTTTATATTTATCGTGTTAGTAGCATTCTGGTATTTATCTTGGGGAATTAGTTAGGTATACCTGAACCTAAGCACTAAAGAGAGGGAATATTACTTATGGGTTCCAATTAAGGATTTTGAAAGGCAAGGTAGTTTGCGTCACATCTTGCCAAAGCTATTCCCAGCAAATAATGAGGATTAAACACAGATAAAAAATTAATAAAATAGAAATGAAAAATATGTAGGAAAAAATCACTTAAATGAAGAGCTCACAGAAGCAGCAAATTTAGAAGCAGCATATAAAACTTACAGGTACTGAATATAAGTTAAATATGTTTAACTCATTTAAGTGTGGACTAACTATTCATGGCATCAGAGAATAGGGGACAGCATGGTGTGTGTGTGCACGTGCACTCATTATCACTAGACATCTCTGGTCTGCCTCCTTGTCTTCTCAGAGAAACAAGGATTATTGGAGCGTAGCCTGTTGTGGATTCTTGGAATCTTTTTGTAGCATATTAAAAGAAATGAAGGGCCTTTCTGTAAATTGATGATAAAATGAAGCTGTTGATTTGATAATATATCATTTTGTCATTTGAATAAGAATAACTCAGAGTGTTTTAAATTTTATATAAATATAGATAAACTAGGGTAAAAATACTAAAATATATAAAATATAGTAGCTACTGTTTTAGTTTTTAATGTAATTTTAAGACATTAGGAAAAAAGCTATGGCTTCTTGTATAAATTTGCTTTAAAATTATTTAATTATAGCAAAGGTAGCTTTGCTATAGTTTCCCAAAAGAGGATAAATTGTTTGAAACTTGGGTATTGTGTTTGTTTAACAACAGGATTTTACTATGTAACCCTGACTGGCCTCAAACTCACAGATATCTGCCTGCCCCTGCCACCTGGAATTAAAGACATGTGCCACCATACTCACTCCCTGTATTGTTATTTTACATATGCATTATTATTATTTTTTTCATTGGTAGAGATTTCCCTTTATAAGCTGATTATTTAAAACTTAGAGGGCTAAGGACATAACTGGGTGATAAAGCATTTACGAAGCATATAAAAGGCCCTGGGTTGAATCCTTAGTACTTCATCCCTACCCCTCAAAAGTATATGAATAGTATTACATTCATAAAGTTAACTAGCTTTTAAATGAATTTTAAAGGGGTTGCAGGCAGTGATAATGTAAAGCAACAAAATGCACTTGCAAAGAAAAGTGTTTTCTCTCAGTTCTGTTTAATGATTTTACCTCTTTACAATTCAGAACATATGATATCTGTGAAGTGTCTCCTGGGCCCCATCTGAATATGATTATTGGAGCTAATGGAACAGGGAAGTCAAGCATAGTGTGTGCCATTTGCCTTGGACTAGCAGGCAAACCCGCGTTCATGGGACGTGCAGATAAGGTGAGTTAACATAGTTAAGTCTTTAAGAAAAGTCAGAACCATCTATTTTTAGAAACAAGTCAGTTTCTACATTTTGGATTCTTGAGTGTGCCAAATAAGCTTTCTTTCTACCTAGAACTTCTAGAGTATCTTATTCCCCGGAGCTGGAATTCTAGGAGTTGTGAGCCATCCATTGTGTTTGCTGGGAACAAAACTCTGGTCATCTGCAATAGTACTAAGTGCTCTTAACTAATGAGTTACCTCTCCATGCCCAGATGCTGTTAATAATAACAATGCAAGTATAAGTTATTTATGAGTAAATTAACAAAGATTATTCAAAATTATAAAATTGTATTTTAAAAGAAAAGTTTGTGGGCAAGTTGAGATAGTTCAGTGGGTAAAAGCACTCGCTTCCAAACTGACAACCCGAGTTCTGTCCCTGAAACCCACAAGTTGAGAGGAGAGAAACGTCGTGCACTCTCCCTGCAAATAAATACAGTACAAAAAAAAATCAAAAATACACTATTTTGGTAAAGCTTAAAATGAAGTACTGAGAAAACTGCAGTATTAGTCAAGTGATACTACCAAATGTATAACTGTACTTATAAATATAATGTAGTGCTACAAAATTGAACCAAATACCCCCTAAAATTGTAAATAAGCCTATTCAAATGTTAATACATTAGCCTGGTGACCTTGGGCAGTAGTCTGGACATCAAACTTTCATTTCAAAGATAAGGGGATTGAAATAGTTAATTTGCAAGGACCAGCTCAGATTTTTGTGAATACTGATAAATACTTCATTAAGTCATGAATTCATTACTGCTGCACTGGGTTGTATTCTCAGTCTGTACAATTAGAATGGTTGTGTTGTAGCAGTTTTTACCAGCTTTGCTGGTTTTATTTTAAAGAAGCTGCATCTCCTATTTAAAAGGTACCTGAAGGCAGATCTTTCTTTAAAACAGAATGGGCACTGTTTGAGTGGTGTTACTGTTTAATCTATGTACCACTGTGTCTGCCACTGTAGTAGATTTGGTGTAGTACTCTGTGCTTGTAGTATAGAACTTGTTCTCTCTGGGGTTTAAACTCTTCTGAGAGTACATAGTACATAGTCTCTGGAGCCAAATTGCCCATATTTGCATCCCTTCTACTTAGTACTCTGTGATCAGCTTTGTAAAAGTCTTAACTGCCTGGCACTGAAATGATCCATAATTTACTGTAATTTCTGTAGTGCAAGAGGAATACAGGGACCTAGCCTTTCTAAAAAGTGGTCAGGATGGACATTCATGTAGTTACTGAAAAAAAAAACTTGACTTGAGAAACAGTAATTAATGACTTTTCCAGATCTCTGATTGTTATCCTGGGAATACTGTTGCTGCAGCTCACTTACTCTTTTTGCACTGTAGGTTGGGTTTTTTGTGAAGAGAGGATGTTCCAAGGGTTTGGTTGAAATTGAGCTGTAAGTATAAAATCTTTTAAAACCTCCCTGTATAATTTTTCAACTTGTATTTATACTGTCTTAATAACGTTGGGAAAGAATATAAATGTAATATTGTGGCAAATACAGAAAGTGATATTTAAAGGATATATAAAGCAAGTAAATATTTTTACTGTCTTTTAAAACAAATTTTAAAAAATATTTTTGAAAAGTTCTTTAAAAGTTGTAGTTTAGTGGGGGTAATGGAACAAAAGTGTATGATTGAAAATATATGCTAAGAAGTTATAGTGAGGTCTGATTATGTGCTTTGTAATTTTAGCACTTAGAAAATAGAGGCAGGAGAATAAGGAGTTGCATGATATTCAGGAGAATCAGGAGTTTAAGGCCATCTGTTGAGGTGTTCCCGCCCAGTTTCACAGCCACCTCAGAGCCCCCAAATAACACACAAGACATATATTAATTATAGGCTGTTGGCCGGTGACTAGGATTTCTTATAGGCTAGCTCTGTCTTAACTATTAACCCATAACTACTAATATATGTATTTCTACATGGTCTTATCTTACCCAGAACTCCAGGCCCATGGATCCTCTCCTCCTGGGATCACATGGCGACTTTTCTCTTACTACACTTCCCTGATCCTCCTAGTCTCCTAGTTCCGCCTATCTTGCTTCCCTATTTATTCATGAACCAATAGGAGAAGCATATGTACAGAAGACTTCCCCCATCAATCCTCCACTAAATAACAAGTTCAAGTCCAGCCTGGACTACTTGTGACCTTGTCTCAGACAGACACACCAGATAGGGGAGAGAAAAATTGTGGTTTTTCACAAATTTAAGGCTTTTTGCTGGTTTTGAAATAGTTGGGCTAGAGCATAGCATAGTGGTGGAGAGCTTACCTGATATGCTTAAAGTCTTAGCTTTGATCCCCTTATGAAGAAGATAGGTGAACAGATGGACAGTTGAAGCAAGTACTTCTGAAAGCAAGACTTGGGTAAATAATCTTCTTTCGGATTCTGTTTTATTTAACAGACCTATAGTTCTCTCTGGATTCAGAATGAAGAACATAGTGGGTAACCCATGGCTTCACCCTTTTGGGCAGAGAATTTTCATTAGAGAAATTCCTACATGGAAGCCAGTTTTCATTCATGTAATTTCAAAGTAGAGGAAGTTTCTGCTGACTGTTATATTAGCTTTTAATGTACTGATCCCTTTTGAATTGCAGTCAGTGTATGTGACTGAATAGTGTAATGCTTAAAGGATAAATAAACTTGGTGTGTTTGGGGATTAGTATTGGCACTTATTTTAATTTCAGCAATTTAGATACTTTTGAATGTTAACTAAATAGTAACTGACATGGCCAATTGTGGGATAATTGCAAACAAAAAGCCATGGTTTCTGACTTAGAAGGGTTCTAAAAAATTATAGTAGTATTTCTTGGACCTTGGGTATAAGAAAAGTAATAGAAATGTTATTCTTAATCAATTTGTGTTTTGAATATAAAAGCTCTTCAATTATTCTTTAATTAGGTTCAGGACTTCGGGAAATCTTGTAATCACCCGTGAGATTGATGTGATAAAAAATCAGTCCTTTTGGTTCATCAACAAAAAACCTGTAACCCAGAAAATAGTGGAAGAACAAGTTGCAGCCTTAAACATCCAAGTGGGCAATCTATGCCAGTTCCTGCCTCAGGTCTGAGAAAATACCCGTGAACATGGGAAAATTTCGGGTGAATGTTTTGGCTTTATGCCACAGAAAACATAAATACTATTCAAGAAATAATTCAGTAGTATTTGTATCAAACGCAGCACTCTTAACATTTGTAATTCTTTGTATAAGAAAGCATCCCATCACTTAATGTTATATAAGTATTACCCTTTACTTTGAGCACAGATCTCAGAGCTTACTGCTTTTATGGGCATGGTGATACATATCTGTAATTGTAGTACTACAAGCCAAGTGAACCTCAGTCATCCATATATTATATTAATAATTTTAAGTTCCAAAAATGTTTTTAAATCTATATATATTTTTTCATGTGTATCTATGTGTTGTGCATTAGTATTTGAGTACACATGTGCACATATATTTAGAGGCAGAGGTTGACGTATGTTTTCCTCACTCACTCTCCACTTTATTTATTAAGATGTGGTCAGCACCAGGATCTTTTCAGTTTGATCAGAAAATTCCATGTCTCTGCCATAATGGGGTTACAGGCACATTGCCATGCTGAGTACTAGAGATTCAAACTCCTGTCTGTCCTCACACTTGAAAGCACTTTATCACTGAGCTATCTCCCCAGCCCATAAGAAAGGTACTTTAAGTACAGAGTAGATACAGTACTTCATTAGCAAACTTTGATGTTTTTCAAGGAACAACTTCTTAAAAATATTTTTATTGGGCTGGAGAGATGGCTCAGAGGTTAAGAGCACTGACTGCTCTTCCAGGGGTCCTGAGTTCAGTTCCAAGCAACCACATGGTGGCTCATAACCATCTACAATCCAATCTGGTACCCTCTTCTGGCATGTAAGCAGAACACTGTATATATGATAAATAAATCTTTAAAAAAATTATTAATCCTTTAAAACTTCAGTGTGTTTTGATCATAATTACCCCCTATTTCCTCCCCTTAACTCCTTCAAGATCACTACAACTGTATCTCCCCATGTACTCCCAATTTTGTGTCATTTTTAGTTTTTTTTTGTAATAACCCATAGACTCCAATTTGCACTGTCCAGAGTACCTTGATTTGGGCCATGGACTGGTTAATGTACCAGGAGCCAAACCCATAAAGAAACCTAATTCTCCCTCTCCCAGAATCCAGCAACTTAACTATTCTTGCTCCTCAATTAGGGGCAGGGATTTATGAACACTAGTTAGAATGTTAACTGGCTTAGAGCTAGAGAGATGACTCAGGTTAAGAACACTGACTGCTTTTCCAGAAGACCTGGGTTCAGTTCCCAGCATCCACTTGACAGCTAACAATTGTCCATAACTCCAAGAGCTAACATCCTCACACAGACATACATGCAACCAAACACTGATGCACATGAAATAAAAATAAATTATTTAATGTATACTAATTGGCTTGTTCAGGCAGCCATAGTTGCCGTGCATTAAGTGTGGTGATCCTGAGAAGTCACAGTTAATGAACAACTTTTTGTTGTTGTTTTGTTTTGCCTTTAAAGACAGGATTTCCCTATAGCCCTGCCTGTCCTGGAGCTTGCTCTACCTGGCCTTGAATTCAGAGATCTACTTGTCTCTGCCTCCTGAGTCCTGGGTTTAAAGGCATGAACCATCATGCCTAGCTTAATGAACAACTTTTAATACATTTACATGAAATATTTGGTTAAGATAAAATTATTTTATATATAGGTGGACTTTCTATTTTTATTTATTAATATTAATAATAATAAGCTGGGCATTGGTGGTGCTCGCCTTTAATCCTAGCACTTGGGAGGCAGAGGCAGGTGGATCTCTGTGAGTTTGAGACCAGCCTGGTCTACAAGAGCTAGTTCCAGAACAGCCTCCGAAGCCACAGAGAAACCCTGTCTCAAAAACCAATATATATACATATATATGTATGTATGTATGTGTGTATATTAATAATAATAAAATATCCTGGTCTAAAGAGATAGCTCAGTTGTTAAGTGTATATGCTGGTCTTCCAAAGGACCCAAATTTGGTTCCTAGCATCCACATATGGCAGTTTACAACTGCCTGTAACTAACTCCAGCTCTAGTGGATCTGATGCTGCCACCTTGAGTCACTGGACATTGAACTCACATGCACAAACCCACACATAGATACACACATATAAAAGGTAATATAGAAGAAAAATTTTTAAATAATTTTTTTAAAGTCCTGATAATCTACATTTAAAATTATAGTCACATGTCTTTGTTTTAATGTCGCTTTGTGACTATGCTATAGCTTATTTTCTTCACAAATGTAATTATTTGATTTAATAAGTCCAAATTAAATTTAAAATTTGAAAGTTTTATATTTGTCTGTTCCCCATTCCTGTAGGTGTTAGTGATCATTTCAGTGTGGAAGACTGTTTCCTTTTATTTCCAACTTGTTTGTATAAACATTTCTATCTAGCAATAGTGACACATTCTTTAAAGATTATAAAAAACATGTTGTCATTTTTGAAACACAGTATATAATAAAGATTATAAGAAGATTCATATCTCAAGATTTTTTTTAAATGAGATCCATCTTGGTAAATTTAATACATTTTAAAGGTATTTATGGATGATAGTTGCTAATACTTAATTTTGGTGCTGTAGGACAAAGTTGGGGAATTTGCTAAACTCAGCAAAATTGAACTTCTTGAAGCTACTGAGAAGTCAATTGGTCCTCCAGAGATGCACAGATACCACTGTGAACTAAAAAACTTCAGAGAGAAGGAGAAACAACTAGAGGTATTTAGAATAGACAACTCATTTCTGTTGTCATTTACTGATTCTGTGTCTCAAAATGTGCAAGAATGAGTAATATTTCTGTATTTTGAGTAAATTCATAATTGTGGTTGATTGTTTCTTTTTTCTACCCGAGCTTATATTTCTAACATCAACTGGTGGCAGAAAGTGAGAATGATTTTGATTTTATGAGATTTGAAATATTTGATTGTTTCAGTAAATACAGTTGAGTTTTTAAGGAACTTTTTCATAGGAAAGTACATTTTTCTTTCATTTGGTACCCATTAAATAGCTGTCATGTGCTAGATAAAGATAAAGATGTGTTTAAAAACACTTCTGTTGATGTCACTTGAGTAGTTTTTTCTTAAGTCAAAAGAAGATAGGCTGTATAAGCAAAATTATAGAATTAACTTGTATATAGGATTAGCTGAAGTGTTAATTTTTAATTTTTACCTTTAATAAATTGATACATACAAATATGTATTACCTATCGTTTTTAAAGATGGTTTAGTTAATGGTTCTAGTTCTAGATCCTTAGATCTTAAGGTAGTATGTTTTTAGAATTAAAAATCAAAATATGCCTTCTTTAAGTATAACTTGATTACAAATATTTTATTAATAAAAACATTAGTTTTGTTGGTTTCATTCAAACAGAATTGGTACAAGATTTTTGTGATTATTTAGTTCTGTGTCTGGTACTCGTTCAATTCTTTTGTCTTATTTTGTTCCAGTCTAATATTTCCATTTTAAATAGATTTCTAAATTACCTCTCACCTACTGAAGGTGACAAGTATGTATTTTTCCCCCCAAGGCTCTTCAGTGCATCTTGGTTTTTGTTAATATGCAATAGAAAGATTGAATTTTAGCTTTCTGTCATCTCAAAGTCCTTAAGTCCTAAGCATTCGTGAATACTAATCCTGATATTACTTTACATTTATATGCCATTTTTTACAGCCTTTATTAAGCTTTCATCTGGGCAGATAGGACTAAAATCTAAACTGCTTCAAACTCCAAATCATGGATGTTTATGGAGCTTTAGTTTAGGAGTGTTTTGGAACTTCAAATTATAGATGCTTAACTGGTAGTTACATCCATGCACATGCTCCACAATCTGATACATTTCAAAAGTAGAAGCACATTTAGCATTATGCATTTCAAATAAAGGACACTTAACCTGTATTAAGTGAATTGCTTTTATCTTTAGACAAAACCCCGGACTTAGAGGTATTGACAAGGCTTCCTCACAGTTCCTTAACTGATATATTTTAGAACCTTGAACCAGAACCTTTCTGTATGAGTGTTACTTTTACCTGAGTTTATTTATTTTTTTTTTTACCCCCCTTGCTTTTAGATAGGGTCTTCTGTAGCCCAGGCTGACAATGGCATCGAACATGTGATGTTCTTGCCTCTTCCTCCTCAGCACTGAGGCTATAGGTGTGTATCACTAGGCTGGTTTTAAGCAGTGCTGGGGAGCAGATCCAGAACCACATGCCTTCCAGGCCAGTATTCTTCCTAGCCTCACCTATTTTAATTCCTACAGGATTCTTTTTGTGAAATTTTTTATTATATTGTGTTTTGTTGTTAAAAAAGTTTGACTTCCCATGTTCCATGTTTGTTTTTTTTTTTAATTTAAACTAATTGTCAACAAATACTTATTTTAGACCTCTTGCAAAGAGAAAACTGAATACCTAGAGAAAATGGTTCAGAGAAATGAAAGATATAAACAAGATGTGGAAAGATTTTATGAACGAAAGCGACATTTAGATTTAATTGAGATGCTTGAGGCAAAAAGACCATGGGTGGTAAGTGTCAATTATCTGAGGTAAGAATAGGTGACTCTTCAGTGTCTTAGGTTGTTGCTTCCTATTGCTGTGATAAACACTGTGACCAAAAGGGAACATGGAAAACAAAGGGTTTGTTTCAGCTTATAACCATGCTCTATTCTGAAGGGGTGTCAGGGCAAGAACTCTAAGCAGGAACCTGAAGACAGAAATGGAATCAGAGGCCATGGAGGGCTGCTGCTTCCTGGCTTGTTCCCCATGTCTTGCTTAGCTGCTTTCTTACATCCCCAGAGCTACCTGCCCCAGGGATGGCAGCACCCACAGTGGGCCGGGCCCTGCCACAGCAATCCTAATTTAAAAAACTGTAGGTGAGTCTGATGGAGGCAGTTTTTCAATTGAGGTTCCTTCTCAGATGACACTAGGTTGTGTGACGTTGACAAAAACCAAACCAAACCAAAACCAATGAATGCAGTGACTGATTACTTACCAAGTCCATCTTTGTAAGTAAGCACTCACTTTGTTTTCAAGCTAGCTACTGCTTTTAAAGTTTACATTACATGTCACACCTAAGTATTTTTCTAATTCTTTATTTGATACATGCTGATTACCACATCGCAAATAGTTGATTGAGCCACTCTTCAGTTTTTAGTCCTTAGCAGGTCTTTGCTGGTTTTCCTTAATGTTAATGAACAAAAGTGTTTGTTTATTCGTATTAAAAATAAAGTGGGGGGGGGCAAGGGCCATTGCTCGTTAGAGTGCTTAC
The DNA here is from genome assembly GCF_017639785.1 of Mesocricetus auratus. NCBI lineage: Eukaryota > Metazoa > Chordata > Mammalia > Rodentia > Cricetidae > Mesocricetus > Mesocricetus auratus. The sequence continues at coordinate 37,154,342 of NW_024429182.1, forward strand.
CTAGCATGCTTAATGTCCTGGGATCAGTCCTCAGTGCCACTGAAAATATTTGTGTGTGTTCCCAGTAAGGTCATTAAGTATTCAGTTGAGGTATGCCACCTGTAACTAAAGTATCTTAGCTGTCTTCTCATACTTCGTAATTTTCCTGACTCTGCTATACTTCTTCTGTTTACAATATGATGCAAATTTATTGCCTATGACCAGTTTGGAATGAATAGTGGATTTCCTTGATAACATTACTTAATAGGTGGAAATTTTAATTTTCCTAGTGTTTGTTTCATGTTTTCAGTAGAAACAGTTATTAGTGTGAAAGTAATGTATGACCATATATATATATATATATCAATGTATACATATATGTATATACTAATGTATATGTATGTGTGTGTGACCATATATATATTGGGTTTCTTTTTTTTTTTTTTTTTTTTTTGGTTTTTCAAAATAGGGTATCTCTGTATAACAGCCCTGGCTGTTCTGGAACTTACTCTGTAGACCAGGCTGGCCTCGAACTCACAGAGATCTGCCTGCCTCTGCCTCCTGAGTTCTGGGAATAAAGGCAAGGACTACCATTGTCTAACGTGACCATATATTTATGGCACTTTTACTTCCTCCAACCAGGTTTTACAATTTCATTATTCTTAAGCTTTCTCCTTTCTATATCTGTTTATTATTTTCACCTTATCATTTGAAGTGTTTTAATTCCTTGTCTTTTTTTTTTAAGATTTATTTATTTTCATGTGCATTGGTGTTTTACCTTCATTGTGTGTCTGTGTGAGGGTGTCAGATCCCCTGGAACTGTTACAGACAGTTGTGAGCTTCCATGTGGGTGCTGGGAATTGAACCCAGGTTATCTAGAAGAGCAGCAGGTGTTATTAAACCCTACAGCCCCAATTCCTTCTTTTTTGGGGGGGGGGTAGTTCGAGACAGTTTCTCTGTGGCTTTGGAGGCTGTCCTGGAACTCACTCTGTAGATCAGGCTGGCCTCTCAAGAGATCCGCCTGCCTCTGCCTCCCAAGTGCTGGGATTAAAGGCGTGTGCCAACACTGCCCGGCTTCAATTCTTTTTTAAGAGATTGATTTTAATCTTTTTAATTTAAAAATTGAAGAGTTTTTTTCCTCCTTTTCTTCATTTCATTCACTTTTGCAAATGATTTTTTACTTTTAATTGGTACATAAGTGCTGTACCTGAGGAAGCCAGAAGATATATGATCCTTTAGAGCTGGCGTGGTGGGTTTGGACTGCCCTTGTGTGTATGTACTGGGTCTTCTGATCAGGAAGCATTCAACTGCTGAGCCATGTCTCCAGCTTCCCAAACCTATACACTTGTATTATAGTATCTACTTTAGCATTCTCTTCTTTTATTATTCAGCAAATATTTAGCTAATTCCTCTGAAATGGCATCTCTTTTTGTGGGAGGTTGTTCTCGATTTCACCATGTGGGTCCCAGGAATTTAACTCATGTCAACAGGTCTGATAGCGGGTACCTTTACCTGCCAAGCACGTCTCTGGCCCAGACATTGCTTTTGTTAAGCTAATAGCTACATATTTCTTTTTGTTTTGGTTTTTTTTCTGAACCAATTTTTACCTTTGAAAATTGGTAGTTTTGTTTGTTTACCTATTCCTTAATCTTGTCTTTATTAGTAAGTTAAAAGAAAATTGCTGCTTGCACTTTGGCTTTAGTATGTGTTAATTTAAATTACTTAATGCATTGACTTCTGTTTCTTGATTTATTTGCAAGGAGTATGAGAATGTACGGCAGGAATATGAAGGTGTGAAGCTAGTTCGTGACCGAGTGAAAGAAGAGGTCAGAAAACTTAAAGAAGGGCAAATCCCTATGACGCGCCGAATTGAGGAGATTGAAAAGCAGCGTCGTGTTTTGGAAACTCGAATCAAAGAAAAGGTACTTTGTTGTTCAGTTTTGGGTTGTCTGAATTATACTTAAATTAGACAAAATAAATACTTTCATGTCTTTGAAAATATTTTCTAGGGTTCACTTTCAGCTTTTATTCCTCAGGTTCTTTAAGAAATAATTTACAATTTTCAAGAGCTTGTTATGATTAGGAAGAATTGCTACCTTTTTTTTTTGGTTTTTGGAGACAGGGTTTCTCTGTGGCTTTGGACCTGGTACTCACTCTGTAGATCGGGCTGGTCTCAAACTCACAGAGATCCACCTGCCTCTGCCTTCCGAGTGCTGGGATTAAAGGCGTGAGCCACCAACGACCGGCCGAGAATTGCTACCTTAAAGAAACTTTAAGATGATTGTTACTGGGTAGGTTGGCTCAGGTTAGCACTTTTTGGACAGGTCTTTTCACTTTATAGTTGGCGATCATGTTAATAGTAATTGGTTATAATTAAATTGTGGATTTATAGGTGCTTTGTAGCAACTGAAGTTACTGCTAAATTATTTTTTTTTATGGAATAAAAAGCAATGTCTACCGTAAATTGTTTTGCTTCTCTGTTCCTAAAAGAAGGCAGCTGTTAAGGAAGTCTCAAAAAACTCTATGAACCTATGCTTATGTAGAAATGTACGTGGTCCATAATACTTTGGGGCACCTGTGGCTTCTAGAGTGGCACATAGTGTCAGTCTATGTGTCTGTATTTTAAAATTACTAGTCCTCTAAATCATGTAGCAGGAATAAATAGCTAATTGTGTTCACCTTATTCTTACTCTTCTCCTTTTTCAGCAGAGACCTTTCTAACACTCTCATTCCTTTTTCTCCCTACAGTCCAGAGAGACACTATAATGATGGGAGCCATTGACTCTAAAGTCATACACATCTCTATTGTAAATGCTCATGCATGCTGTCATTTAAGAATTACCTAGTCTTATTTCCTTCACATAGGAAAGCAAAATGTATTGTCTGTCTCATCAAGTTGTTTTCAAAGTCAGACAAAATACCATAGGAAAACAAATATGTAGAAGCAAATGTATATGCACGTGTATTACTACACCCACTCTTTAGTATTGGTGGAAATAACCTTTATAGATTTCCTATATCACTAGTAATTTTGGTGATAATTATGAACTTGTTTTGAATTCTAATATGGGAAAGTTTTGTTGTGGGTTGATTCACCTGATATTTGGATGGATGGGACCAGGTAATTGGCTTGATTGAGTTTTTAATTAACCTTTCCTTTCTGGTTCTATGTTGCAGGCATCTGAGATTAAGGAAGCATCACAGAAATGCAAACAAAGGCAAGACCTTATAGAGCGGAAGGATAGACATGTAAGACTCTCTACCAGAAAGTTGATTACCATAACTTGTTGTCAGGTGGGGACAAATAGTTATTGTAATTGTTTGGAAACTATCCAAAATCCTCCTCATTCAGTTAGTTTCTCTGTGAGGGAAACTAAGATTTGTAAGTATAGTAGATGTACAAAAGATAATTGGAGGAAATTCCTAAAAGTTACTCATATGGCTAAATCTCATGTTTTATGGGGTTTTTGTTTGTTTGTTTGTTTGTTTAAAATGCTGTAATTTTTATTATCTTCTATCTGTGTCTATCTATCTATCTATCTATTTTTTACTCAGCAGGATTTTTCTGGGTAGTCTTGGCTATCCTGTAAACCAGACTGGCCTCAGAGATCAGCCTGCCTTTGCTTCCTGAGTGCAGCGATTAAAGGTGTGAGCCACCTCACCTGGCTTCAGATATTGTAATTTTTAGAGTTATTTGGCTAAGATTGCTTAGAGGATCTTACTATTTTAATTCCACAGCTAGCAGATTTTTAGGGACAGGAGTGGTAGGGAGTAAAGACAGGGTTCTGCTCTACTCCAGCTTCCCATATACAGAATTTAAGGTATGAGTTGTGGTGGTAGTGGTGGTTTTGTACACCATGCAGAATGCTAGTTATGTTGCTGTAAGGTCACTCACTAAATGTAGCCTTTATGGCTAGAATGGTTATTTAATTTTAAAATTACATTTATTTATTTAATATTTATGTGCATGTACCATGTGCATGTCAGAAAAAAACTTGTAGGAGTTGCTTGTCTCCCACTATATATGGGTTTTTAGCTTGGCATCTTTACCCACTGAACCCTTGGCAGTCCTTGAATCTTGGTTCTCAATCCAATCTACTTGTTTGTAGTCTTCTGATTGAGGAATTGACACCATTATATTCAGTTTTTATTGGAAGGCCTATATTGGCATTTTGTTGATTTTGTGTGTTTGGTGTTTTCGTATTCCTTGTTTACGTCACTGCTGTTTGTGGTGGCTTCTTTTTGTAGCAGTGTGCCCATGCTGTCTTTCTCTGTAGTCTGAAGGATTCCTTCAGTTATCTTCTCTGGAGCTGAGTTAGTCATAAATTCCTTTAGCCTTTTGTTTGTTTTGTGGAAAGCTTGGTTTTTGTTTTTGTTTTTCCTTAAAATAGAACAGATTGTGTGTAGTAGAGTGTGTTGGCACATGTTGTCTTTCAGAGTTAGAAATACGTTGTTCCAAGCCTCCCAGCCTGTTGGAAAATATGCTGTTTTTCTAATGGGTCTGCCACACCATGTGATTGGTATTTTTCTCTTGCAACATTCAATGTACTTTCTTTGCTCTGTACATTAAGTGTTTTAATTATAATTTGTTTTGGTGTTCTAAATGCCTTCTATACCTGGATCAGTATCTGTATCTAGATTAGGGGAATTTTCTGTTATGGTTTCGTTGAAAATGTTTTCTGTAGAGGGGGGTTTCTGTCTTACCAGGTCCTGCAGCCCTTTAGTCCCAAATAAATATTCATAGGCTTACATTAATTATAAAACTGTTTAGCCGATGGCTTAGGCTTCTTACTGGCTAGCTCTCTCTTAATTATTAGCCCATAACTATTGAGCTCTGTATTTCCACATGGCCTTATCTTGCTGGAGAGTACCCTAGTATTCTACCTTCCCAGTCTCTACATGGCATCTCCCTGGCTGCTCCTGGCTGCTTTCCTCTTCCCAGCATTGTCCTAGTCTGGTAGCCCCACCTCTACTTCTTGCTTGGCTACATCCTGCGTGTCCATTGACTGAAACAGCTTTATTCATCAACCAATAAGAGAAACATTCACAGCGTACAGGACATCCCCCATCAGCTTTCTATACTTTTGGCATGAAGTTATTCTTTCATGATCATGATTTGGTCTTTTGTCATAATATCCCATAGTTCTTGAATGTTGTTTGTACCTTCTGTTTTCAGTCTCTTAATGGTCTGAGTATTCTAATTTCTTCTACCCTGTGTTCAAGTCATGATATTCTGCCCTTCTCTTGATCCATTATGTTGGTAAGGGTTTTTGTGAAGCTTTTCATTTGAGTTAATTTCCTATTTCTGTCATTTCTATATAAGCATTCATTTATTCATTCATTCATTCAGTGTGTGTGTGAGAGAGAGAGAGACAGAGACAGAGCTAGAGCTAGAGAGAGAATATGTGAATTCTGTGCCATGATAAAGGTATGTAAAGGTCAGAGAACAACTTGTGGGAGTCAGTTCTGTCCTTCTACCATGTAGGACTTAGGGATTGTCTTAGTTTGGGTTTTCTAACTGTAAAAAGACACCCTGACCATGGCAACTCTTATAAAGGAAAATATTTCATTGGAGCTGGCTTACAGTTTTAGAGGTTTAGTCCATTATCATCAAGGTGAGGAACATGGTGGCATGCAGGCAACATGGTGCTGTCGAAAGAGCTGAGAGTTCTGCATCTTGATCTGCAGGTAGCAGAAGCAACTGTGTAACTGTGTGTCACACTGGGTGTAGCTTGAACATGTATGAGACCTCAGAGCCTGCCTCCACAGTGACACACTTCCTCCAAGACCACACCTACCCCAACAAGGCATACCCCAACAGTGCTACTCCCTGTTGGCCAAGCACTCAAACACGTGAGTTTATGGGAATCATTCCTATTCAGACCACCACAGGGTTGAAAATCAAGTCTTCACAATTACTGGCATGCACTTTTGCTTACCTTTGAGGAGGCTCTTAATGAGAATTTGAATATGATAAGTCTTTTTCTTGAACCTACTGTGTACCTTGCTCAAGATAATCATGAACTTTGGAGTCTCCTGTCTCTGGCGTGAACCACCATCTGGGTTTATGCAGTGTTTAGGATAGAACACTGTACTTCATGCATGCTAGGTAATCACTCTACCAATTTAGATACCTCCCCATCCTCCGTCCTGTCTTCAGTTTTCATGTTTGTCTGCTTCTATATGAGACTTGCCTTGAGTTTATCCTGCTTAGAATTCATGAGTTTCTTAGTTCTGTTTAATGGTTTTCTGTGAAGTTGGAAATTTTGGGGCTATTTGTTTCTTCCCGTATTCTTTTTACCTCCTCCTCATCTTCTGAAATACTGTTTTTGCATGTTTGATATACCATGGATCTCTACAGATATGATGTTCATTTTTCCTTTTTGTTCTCAGTTGACTTTAATTATTCTTTGCTGGGTTTTTTAGATCTGCTTTTGAGTCCCTTGGGTCTCTACAGATATGTTCATTTTTCCTATTTGCTCTCAAACTGCATAGTCTCAGTTGACTTTGTTTAATTATTCTTTGTTGGTTTTTTTTAGATTTGCTTTTGAGTCCCTCTAACTAAACCTCATTTTGATTAGAGCACTCAGTTCCAGAATTTCTTATTGGCTGGTTTTTGTATTGTTTGTTTTTAGTGTCTGCATCTATTGATAACTGTCTCTTCAGTGAAACTGTTGTTGTTTCTTTTAGATGCAGTTTTCTTACATTTGTAAAATGTAAATAGATGTTTTAAATAAAGTCTTTAGTCTCTCGAAGTCCATTTCTGGGCTTGTTTGGATTTTTTTTTTTATTTCCCTATGTGGGTGCCAAACTTTCTTATTTCTTAGACCGTATTAAGCATTTTTGGGTTTTGGTCAAAAGTACACAGTTTATATAACAAAATGTGGCAAGTATGAAACTTAGTTCTCTTCCTTTCACAAAAACATGATGTTCTTATCAGTGATGAGTGTTTGCTTGTTTATAAATACTAAGGCTTGAACCTAGGTTCCCACTCCAGGCAAGTCTCTGCCACTGAGTTACATCTTCAGCCTCATTAATGATGTTAGTGATTGTCTAGTGGCTTTCCATAGTTTTTAAAGTAGTGTTTATTGGCTCTTAAGTCACTGTTGGGTTAGCCTTCTCACAACTAGACAGACTTCTTTACATGCCTGGAACCATTATGTGTGCCAGAGTTTGGAGAGTGGGTATGTTGGTCTATGCCTTTAGCACTGAGTCCAGTCATGTTCTGTTTGTTGTTTAAATGTGTTGCCAGATTATAATAAACTTGGGATTGTTTCCATTGCAAATACGCACATCTGTTCCAGCCTTCACTTCCTGTTTTTATAGACTTCAAGGTGAAACAGATAAGAGCTCAGGTTGCCCTGGATATGCACAGTCCTGTTTATGTAGGTACCACTCTGGATGCTAGAAGCTTCCAGAGGCCTAATTGAACAAGGAAGTCCCAGTTTCTCTTTTTAAGATATTTACTTTACTTGTTGTTTGCTACAAATGTTATTGTTATCCCTCTTCAAACAGCTATGATATTTAGTAATTCGGCTGATTGTTTTGACAAGTGTGTTCAGGAACAAAGTTGTTTTGTACCAGGTAAACTGAGTTAGACTGGTTAAAGACAAGTCTTATGAATACTGTTTTCCAGGAAACTGGTTCTCCAAAAGTTGTTGAATTCCTGGCTTTTACTATCATTGTGAGTTATTATCGAGGATATGGCAGAAGTGGGGAGACAAGATAGGTTTGGGAATGGGGCATGTTTAGAACTTTACAAAGCTTATTTTACCGAGATTCAGCATGGATTTGGTTTGGCTAGTTAACATTTCCAAGTTGCTACAAACATTTGGTTAAAGTTAATTTTGACCGTTTTGTCATTGTTCGTTGTTTTTATAGAGAAGAAGGTTGTAGAGTTCCTTATTTCACTATTCCTGATGAAATCTAAATCTTTTCTATGTCTACAGAAAAGTGTTGCTGGGAATTTAATAAGAATTGTGTTAAACCTTGGGGGAGAATTGAAATTTTTACTGTTTTGAGTCTTCCACTCTAGGAACACGGTATGTGTCCATTTATTTAGATTTCGTTTTTCTTCTGTCGGCATTGCCTGTTTACAGTACACATTTCATCTGTGTTTTGTTAGGTTTAAGCCTTAATCTGCCTGTCCCCTCTCTCTTTCCTCTACTCTCCAACCAGATTCTGTGAATATTTTTAATATAAGATAGGGATAGCCTTAGTTTTCTGACTTGTTTGTGGTTAGTTTCCTTTTCTTGTCTTTCTCTACTGGTCAGTCGTTCTAGCACTGTTGAATAACAGTGATGAAAAGGCTGTCTCATGATCTTAGGAAGCATTGAATTTCTACTATTAAGTATATATATTGTAGGCTTTTATAAATAGTGTGCACTTTATAAGATTCAAGAAGTCTGTCTACAGTTGTTTCTGAGAATTTTTAGTTTGAACAAAGTTAAATTTTGTCAAGTTCCCTTCTGTCTTTTGATATGCTTGTATTATTTTCCTTTACCCTCTTGATATGATGCATTTACATTAGTTACTTTTTAAATAGTGAATCAACCTTACTTCCCTAACACGAACCCCACTTAATTGTGGTTATAAATGTGCACCTTTTTTTTCATATGTGAGTGACATTAAAACTAATACTAATTCTTCTTTAAACATTTTACATAATTCTGAGGTTTATTTCACTTGCAACTCTCAGGTCACACACAGTTCATCATTGAGGTAAGTCAGGGCAGGACTGAAGGCAAGAACCTAGTGACAGGAACTGAAGCAAAATCCATGAGAAACTCTGCTTACTGGCTAGCTCCTCATGATTTTCTCAGCCTGCTTTCTTAGAAATCCCAAGACCATCTGCCCAGAAGTGACATTGCCCCCGCTGGACTGGACCTTCCCACATCAGTCATTAGTCAAGAAAATAAATATGCTATAGACTTGCCTACAGGCCATCTCATGCAAGCATTTTCTCAGTTGAGGTTCCTATTCCCAGACAACTCTAGCTTGTGACAGATTGACAAAAAACAACCCATACAGGTACTAAACTCAGGTCCTCACACTTGCATAGTAAGTGTTTCATCCTCTGAGCCATCTTCCAACCATTTGTGTGCCTTTTTGTATGGCCTTTTGTTTCATTTCTCTTGGGGAAATTCCTAAAAGTACATTTATCGTAGATTGTGTTTCCTAAGACATCTGTTGATAATTTATTATAATAATAATTGATAAAACTAGGCTTGCAGTATCTTGGGATTACTTCCAAAGGTGTTTTAATTTGAAAAACTCATTTGAAGTAGTCTTCGACAGGATAGAGTTAGGTATTTATAGGAACTCTTCGTACATTGTGGATGATGAAAACTGTAGATGTGATGAGTTTAAAATAAGACAAGAGAAAGAACTCTGATTGCAAACTATTCCTCTTAATGGAGTTTGTGGCAAGGACATGAGCTGACTTAATAGTGGAAGATAGCAATAAGGCTTAAGAATGGAAGAAATGAGAGGAATTTATACATAGGAATGTGAATGTATCCATAGTAGTTTTGACTGCCATTTTTGTGGCTATAAATGCAAAATTAGACCAGTTTTTCAGGATACTTTACATTATTTCAGTTGCTTAGATGTAGCAGAAACATGTAGTTAGATAGAATTAAGCATCCCTTTCCAGTATAACATATGAGTTGAGGTTCAATCCGTCTTAGCAAGGGAATGATTGAGTGGCATGTTTTGCAACCCAGCTGACTAAAGAAGTAAAGGAGATGATGGATTGAGATGGCAGTAAATGGGTCAGTAGATTACAGGACCCTGTGGATTTAAGGTAGACTGGGGATATCAGGCTGAATATAGTACAAAAAAGGAAGTAATTATTAATAGTTTTTCAGAAATAGTTTTCAGAAGCTGTGTGGGTTTTGGTGATTTACATTGTCTACAGTATAAGGAAAGAGACCCAAAAAGATTGACTTTTTGTATTTAGGTTCAAGTCACATGACCCACAGGCATAATGATGGATTAAAGAAGACAGTGAATCAGGTGCCAGAGTCATCAGTCTGTAAGTAGTGAGGGAGAAATTTGAGGGAAGTAGTTAATTCACAACAAGGATGATGGGTAGCAAAGTCTGAGACAATTGTGTTAAGAGAAACTGAAGTAGAGTTAAGTGAAAAGAGGAAGGAGCATAATTGCCATGAGGGGACCTCTGCATGTGGCCTTAAACCTAAAATAAAGGTTTACGGTCAGTCACTACTTGAGAGAGCTTAGGAGAGAAATATCTTCAGAAATACCCAAGTTTCAGCTAGAATAAGAAAGTACATTCAGAGAGATTGAGCAACAAAACCTGGAGATGTGAGGTTTATACTTGCTGTTTCCTCAAGTTCAACATCAGTACCAGTTGTGGTGGGACTGACGTGCTTATTGATGGTATTTATAGTCTGCTGCAAGAAGGTAGCAAATGTGTTACAGTTGAGAAAACAGCCAAAAAGTAAGGAGTCGTTGAGATGTGTTTCTGATTTTTAAGGTCTAAGACCTTCTTTTGGCAAACTTTTTGCTCATCCACTGGATTTTTCTTTTATTATTATTTTTTTAATAGCATGGTGCTGAGAGTATAAAATTTATACATGTTCAGTTTCTCATCTCTCCTTTTTTTTTTTTTTTTGCTTAGACGTTTTCATGTGTTTAGTCATTTCTTATTCTTATCTGACAGCTCACTTATTCTCCTGAATGATTTGGATTTTGTGAGTTTTGTGGCCGAACATTGTGGTTTCTTGTCTTTATCTTTAATTTTCTGTGTGTGTGTGTGTGTGTGTGTGTGTGTGTGTAAACATTCTGTTATTTTCATTTATTTCTCTGTGCTTGATATACAAGACAGGATTTGGCACATGTTTATTTTCTTGATATCCCTAAATTTGAATTTTCAGAAAGAAATTCCTAACCTTAGGGAATAAAGTGTGGTGCTTTCATATGACAAGACATGATAACTGAGACTAAAATTTTATTTTGTAAGAATATGTGGGGAGGATAGTAAAAATGCTGCCAGTAAGGCTTGAGTGATCCCAGTTAATACAGATATTTTATAAATAATATGCAAGTAGGCACTGAAGAAGTATAAAATCTTAGACATTCCATTATAAATTATTTTTATTTGTCCTAGGTCTGCATTTTCCATATATTTATAATTAATTTATTATAGCTCATAATGGAGAAAAGAAATAAATGGGACTTAAAAATAAAACTAATTAACAGATTATACAGTGTGATAAATTTGTCTATTATAACACAACATTCTTGTTATAGAAGTAAATTAATTGTAGAAGTATGCATTTGTCTGTTTTGTTTTTTGGTTTGTTTGGGATTTTTTTAGGAGTTTTTTTTTTTTTTAATGTATATGGTGTTTTGCCTCCTTGTATGTCTGTGCACCGTGTATGTTCCTAATGCTCTCAGAAGCTACAGGAGGGCAATGGATCCCCTGAAACTGGAGAAACAGATGATTAATCACTAGTCATCTTCCAGTCCTCCATTTGTATATGTCTTAAAGAAAATGGTGTTTTTTGGGGGGGGGGGTAAACTATTTTTTTGATTAAATTCTGTTGGCAACAAGTGACAGCCAATACATCTGATTTTTAAAAATTACTTATACTGATTATAAGTCAAAAGTTTATGATTTTTTGATGATTAAAATTTCAATGTTAACTTGAACTTGGCAAAAGAAGATTCTTTTGGCTTAAAAGTAAGAAGTTACAGTTAGTATCATTTCTTTTTTAATTTTGGTCATATGTGTGGTTTATATTTACATTCTGTAAATATTTAGGCAGCTGGTTTTATATGTTTTTTTTTTTACCAACTATTTTAATGACCACTAACTATATGTCAAGTTACTCTTAAATACTTTTGATATACTTATCTGCTGGTATACTGTTGGGGTGAGCTCACAATATAATCCATGCCTCTTTTTTTCCATGCCTCTAAGGGGGGCGTGGATTAAATTGTGAGCTCACCCCTACAGTATACCTCTCTCTTGTTGTTTTCGAGATAGGGTTTCTCTGTAGCTTTAGAGTCTGTCCTAGAACTCACTCTGTAGATCAGGCTGGCCTCGAAATCACAGAGATCCGCCTGCCCCTCTCTCACAAGTGCTGGGATTAAAAGGCATGTGCTACCACTTCTTGGCCCTGTACCTCTCTTAATTAGAGGAGTGCCCACAGTGTGTGTGTCTGTGTGTCTGTTTGTGTGTGTTTGCAACTCTAGGTCTTCTGTGTGTTAGACAAGTCAGCTCTTCCAGTGAGCACCATACCACTGCCCTAGGCATATTAAAACTATATTACTGCAAAAACTGAATAGACCAAAAGAAAACGATCTCAGACACTAACCTACTTTTGTTTTGTTAGATTAAGGAACTTCAGCAGGCCTTAACAGTCAAACAGAATGAAGAGCATGACCGGCAGAAGAGAATAAGCAACACTCGCAGGATGATAGAGGACTTGCAGAATGAACTCAGGACTGCAGAGAATTGTGAGAACCTTCAGCCTCAGATTGATGCTATCACAAATGATCTGAGGCGAGTTCAGGAGGAAAAGGGATTATGTGAAGGCGAAATCATTGATAAACAAAGAGAAAAGGAGATGCTCGAGAAGCAGAAACGGAGTAAGTTTTCTGGGGGAAAGAGTAGTTTATAAAATGGAGACTTGCTTATTTCCCCTGATCTCACCCCCTCATACTGATTTCTTAGATCAAACTTGAGATCTTTGATCCATTTTAATCTGTTTATCTGAATGTTTGGTCTATACAGTTGAAAGAAGTTTGGGAAGAGTGGTGCTCCCCATCAGACCCAATATTACTGTGACACTCCTGGTCCAGTCTCACATCATATTTCAGTGTTGTTAGTTAACTTTACATACCCTCATTTTCTCTGAGTGTAGATTTTATCTCAAAGTCTGCCCCCTCTCTTTCTCTTTGTCTCTGTCTCTCTCTCTCATCTCTCTGTTTTTTGAGACAGGGTTTCTCTATGTAGCCCTGGCTATCCTAGAACTCACTCTGTAGACCAGACTAGCCCTGAAGTCACAGAGATCCACCTGCCTCTGCTTCCCAAGTGCTGGAATTAAAGGTGTGTGCCACTACCGCCTAACCTCCTTTTTATTGTTATTTCCAAAATACTGACATTTGTTATCTTAATAGTTGTCAGTATCGAGTGAACATTTTGTATGCTTAGGCACTAGTGCAGTATTACTATCCTTGCTTCTCATATTCAAGCCTCTCCTATCTGTCTTTGCTTTCTGTTTTCAAAGTAAAGTTTTATTGGGGACCATAATTGTATGTGCTTTCTTTAATTGGCCTTTTTTAGAAAACAGCATTTGTTGCTTATCTTTAAATTAAAAACAAGTTGTTATTATTTGTGTAGTTGGGCATACAGTTGCCACTGAGCATGCTTACAGGTCAGAAGACAGTCTTCTGGAGTTTTGTAACAAGCACTTTCATTCACTGGGACATCATTTCACCAGCTCGGCATTTCCTTAAATTTGGAAAGAAAAAAACCCAGCTATTTTTTTTTTTTAATTCTGCATCTTGCTGTCCTGCTTCTGTCTAACCAGGTTGTTTCCAAAACCATCTCTGTGATCCTCATCTGGGATTTGTCTCATACCACCCCTGCACTGAGTACATCTAGTCCTAAATTCTGTCATCTTCCCCCCAATCCCCTCCTCCTCCTCTGTTTATTTTCTTACGTTTTTAGGTAACTTTCTAAGAAGAGATACTAAAAAGTATTATCAGTGTTTTTGTCTTACCTGAGAGCATTTCAAATTTAGTATTCTCCTTTCTTGATTATGTGTTCAGTTCTACATTAATGATGAATATCTATTTTTTTTCCTAAAAGGCCTTTGCATGTTTTTTTGCTAGAAAAAAACTACTGTTTTTTGTCTTTTTTTTTAATTATTTGTTTATTTTTTTCCATCTGCCCTGCTTTTCAGTAATTTTAAGGTCATTTTTTATCTTAGGTGTTAGGTAATTTCAGAAAGATTTTGGGAGATTTGTCCTGGGTAGTATTTACAACCTCTAGATTGAAGATACTCTGTATTGTTTATGGGTTCATGTACTAATGTTTTCAGAGGAATGATACTTTTTCTTCTAATTTTAGGTGTGGGTGATCATATCATACGTTTTGACAATCTTATGAATCAAAAGGAAGATAAGCTGAGACAGCGGTACCGGGACACATACGATGCAGTCTTGTGGCTGAGAAATAACAGAGATAGGTTTAAACAAAGAGTCTGTGAGCCCATAATGCTCACGGTAAGAAATTTTATTTATTTTGTAGTATCAGTTAGCTTTACTATTAGGGTAGATGCAGATTTTGTTGATATAAGAAGTCTAATTCTTGTTAAGACTCTGGGGTTTTTTCTTCTTGTTTTTGTTTTTGTTTTTTGTTTTTGAGACAGGGTTTCTCTCTATAGCATTACCTGTTCTGGAACTCCCTCTATAGGCCAGGCTGGTCTTAAACTCATGAGATCCACCTGCTTCTGCCTCCCTCCTGAGGCCACCCTGGTTTTTCATCATTGGACTTGTAGTTGCATGGCTGAGTCTACACATGAGCTTTTTAAAGTGCCCTTGAACCATAATAGTATATACGCTTATGGATTTTTTTTTCTAGGAAGAGGTTTAAAACTGAAGGAACTAGAGAGGTGGTTCAATATATAAAGTACTGATCATGAAAACCATAGTTTGATCTCCAGAAACTATATAGAAAGAGAAAAAAGAAGATGGATGCTGGCAATAGCTTGCCTATAATCCCAACACCTAGGAAGCGGACAGTAGAATCTGTGGCCATCTAGTCTAGCTAGATTTACAACTCCAGGTTCAGTGAGAGAGATTCCATCTCAAAACCAGATAAACTGGAGCAAAATTGAGGAAAACACCCTACATCAGCTTCTGGCATCCACATATATGTGCATACATGGGGACACACACCCCATAAAAAGATAGGAAACTTGGGATTTTCTAACTTAAAATCATGCCTAAAAAAAGCTTGCTCAATTAGTTTTAGATTGTAGTATCAGATTAAAAACTGCTTAAGAGACAGAAAACTTTGATTGAAAATGTTGATAAGGGATGCTTGACAAGATAAGCAAGAAAATTATCTCTTCAAGTTTTCTGAGGATTTTGTGAATGAAGCAAGCGATTGATAGTGTTGATGACTGGATCATTGGGAATAGAAAAGCTGTGGCACATAATGTAGTGACATTTGGTCATGAATTTAATAGAGTAATTTCCATCAAACTATTAAATGATTAGTTTGGCTTTATAAAATAGGTTGAATAGAGAGTATGTAGAAATTTTTCATTTAAAAAAGGTGAAACAGGAGGCTGCATCAACAAGATGACCTCAAGAGTGGTATATCTGCTATAATTGCCAGTGCGCATCTTACTTCTTTGTGAAGATGTGACTATAAAGTTCTCTTAAAAGTTTATTTTCCACTGAATACCAGAAAGAAAGGAGCAGGACTCTAACAAAAGGTGTTGAAGAACCAATACGTTGTATAAATTTTACTTAAGGATATGCATTTACCTGGGGGGAAAGAAACCAAAACAAACAAATTATCCACTAACAGAATTATATAAATGGCTAGTGACCAAAATGATTACTTTTGAGATTTTAATGGAATGAACTGCTTATGCAAGATGAGGGCTTTTGGTTCTCAGATGGAAAGATATTTCTAATAAATACATCCTGGGAAAACGTGAGAACCAAATCCTATGCTGGCTCTTCCAGAACAATTTATTTTTGTCCATTCTAGAAGCTAAAGTGAACATCAGCTTACATTTGCATTCATTTATACTTCTTCAAATAAAGGAATCGAATATAAAAGAATGTAAAATGACAAACACCAGATGTTTATGATTATATCTTACATAGATTGTTGTCTGTCTGCATTCCCATTTTCTACACTTGCTGATATTTCCTAGAGAATAGTATTGGCCAATGTTTATATAACCTTTAAAAAAACATTATTAGGGCCTATTACATAGTAGACAAGTGCTTTCCAAAACACTAAGCTATATCCCCAGACCAAAGCCCTAGTTAAAAATAGCTTGTTTCATTATATAGCATCCTGCGTGAATACTTGTCTTTCATCTAGCTCTCCTGTGAAATCTAATAGTACTTTCTAGTACATCTTAGTTAATGAGAACTGTATGGTACTTTGCTTTGTATTTGGCTCATCTGTTTGTAATAAAGATTTAATATGCTTGACACAGTTCTCCCCTCACCTGCCTTATCTTCCATAGAAGTAAGCCACTTGTGCTCTAATGTCTAATTAGTAAATATTTTTTAACATGTTAGTAGAAGTTGTGTGGTGGTATATGCCTATAATACCAGCACCAATGAGATTGATGTGAGAGAGGTTCACAAGTTTGAGGCTTGCAGCACAAGCCACGTACTGAATTGCAGATAGGATCACATAGTAAGAAAAAAAAACCCTAAATAAATAAACTTATGTTGTAGTGATACAAACCTTTACTTCTCCAAGCCTCCAATAAGTGATTGACATGAAGGTTTTTTTATGGTTTTGTACCTATAAACTATTGCCAAGTATAATAGGAAGTTTTTGTTAAGATTAAGAAGAAAAGCACTGGCTAGGCAGTGGTAGCACACCCCTTTAATCCCAGCACTTGGGAGGCAGAGACAGGCAGATCTTGGTGAGTTCAAGGACAGCCTGGTCTACAGAGCTAGTTCCATGACAGGCTCCAAAGCTATACAGAAACCCTGTCTCGAAAAAAAAAAGAAAAGTACTAAGTTTGGGGAAAGGTAATGAGAACTGTTTATATTCATAGGTAACAGTCTCCAACTTCAGTGAGTTAGCCAGAAGAAAACTAAAGCTCTTTCTAAGATAATTTAAAACTCGTTGTGCAGCAGATCTTCATGGGGTTGTTCTGAAAAACAAATGAAATGTTTTAAAATTACTTAGAGTAAATTTAATATGATTAAGTAAATCCAAGATATTTGTGCTCTATATTATCAATGGATTTCAGAAAAACTAATTTTTTTCCTTTTTTTTAGATTAATATGAAAGATAATAAAAATGCAAAATATGTTGAAAATCATATTTCATCAAATGACTTAAGAGCCTTTGTGTTTGAAAGTCAAGAAGACATGGAGGTTTTCCTCAAAGAGGTAGGTACTAACCAATAATATGTTCTCATTGACAAGGCACCTTCTGATTTTCTCCTTTATGGGTTTGAATTCTCCTTATGTAATCTCTGGAAAAACATCCCCTTTCTTATCGTCAATATACTTATTCATTTTTTTTACCGTAAAATGACCTGAAAGGTTTTAGAATGTTAATATATCCATCACAAGTGAAAATCCTTCATTTTACTGCCTCAGCATTCATTATTTTATCTTTTGCAGGATGTAAAAGGTATGTGCTTCAGGTTTGGGATTTTTGGTTTGGTTTAGTTTTGGGTTTTTATTCCCTTTGGAGTAGAGATGGTTTTTTTGGTTTGATTTGCCTTTCTTTAAGACCAAGTTTCTGACTTACCTAGAACTCACCAGTTAGAGTGGGCTGGTCAGCCAGCAAAGTCTGAGAGATCTTCCTAGCTCCATCCCCGCCCCCAACACACACACACACACACACACACACACACACACACACACACACACACACACTGGGATTACAAGTGTGTACACGTACCCCCCACTCTTTTTACATGGACTCTGGGGAATCAAACTGTCCTTGTGCTTAAAGCACAAACTTTACCCCTTAAACCTTTCCCCAGCCCAATGTATGTTTTACATATCTTTTGTTAAATGTATGTTTTATGGCCTGCCTTAGTTAAGGTTTCTATTGCTGTGAAGAGACACCATGACCACAGCAACTCTTATAAAGGAAAACATTTAGTTGAGGCTGACTTACAGTTCAGAGTTTTAGTCCATTGTCAACATGGCAATGTATTAAGTGTTTTCATTTTCCTGTGTCCTTTCCTTGCCAGTCAGGGTTAGCTAAGGATCAGAACTGATGGAATGAACATATATATATACACACACACACACACACACACACACACACATACATTTGAAAGGGACTTATTAGAGTGGGTTACAGTCCAAGCAGTCCAATAATACTATCTCCTGATGGAAGAGCCAAGGATCCAGTAGTTGTTCAGTTCATCAAACTAGATGTCTCAGCAGTCCCAATCTGGAGTCCCAGGAAGATTGTATACACCTTCGAGTTTTCTGTCCAATTTTGAATTCCAAAGAAGTGGGTTCTAACACCAGCAAAGAAATGACTCAGGATAGAAGAACTTGCTAGTGAGAGTGAGGGAAGCAGACAGAAAACACAGGCTTCTTCCATGTCTTTTTATGGGGGCTGCCACCAGAAGGTGTGGCCCAGATTTACGGTGGGTCTTCTGACCTCCAAGGATCCAACCAAGAAAAAGTCCTCACAGGTGAGCCCAGCTGCTTGGATTTCAGATGCTTCCAAATGTGGTCAAGTTGACAACCAAGATGAGGCATCACAGCTGTCACTTCTTTTATTGATCTGTGCCATCCTGACTGGAATAAGATGGAGTCTCAGAGTAATTTTAATTTACATTGCCTAGATGGCTAAGGGTTTTGAGCATTTCTTTAGGTGTTTCTCAGCCATTTGTTTCTTCTTTTGGGAACTCTGCTTAGTTCATACCCCATTAAAATGGACTTGTTTTCTTGATGTTCCACTTTTTCTTGGTTTGTTGTTATTCTTTGTATATTCTAGACACTAACTCTCTTCTTTAAGTGAATTTTTTATTTTGGATATTATATATTTTTATCTAGTTTCTACTGAATTCTGTTTATTTACTATGTTGTGTAGGATTGACCATCTGCTTATTTGGTACGGTAATAGTTTTCTTGAACAAGCTTTACTGCTTTAAAGTTTGTGTGTGCTAAATCTGACATTTGTGTTCCTGTGAGGTCAGTTCTCTTAACTACTTTTTTCTCTTAGCTATTCACTAAAGTTGCAGATCATACCTCTAGGATCAGTTACCGTCTGAAGAGACTGGCTAGTAGTGAACCTAATTGAACTCAGCCTTCAAAATGTTAACAACCAGAGAGGAGAGGGAGAGGGAGGAAGAGAGAGAGAGAGAGAGTTAGCACATGGAATCCAAAGGTCAACATCTGGTGTCTTTTCATTCACAATATTTTTTTCCAACAGAATAAAGCCAACCCTATTAGCATAGGTGTAGATGAACCAGCCCCAAAATTGTGAGCATAAGAGAGCTGCCCCCCATCCTAGAACCTTCATCCAGGGATTGATGGAAGCAGAGAAGCAGAGACAGATACCCACAGCTAAACACTGAACTGAACTCCTGGAACCTAGTGACAGAGATGGAGAAGTGATGAGCAAAGGGGTCAAGACCATGATGATGAAACCCACAAAGACAGCTGACCGGATAAGGGGGAGCTCTAGAATCCCAGACTGATGGCTGAGAGGCCAACAGGAGACTCAATGAATGTGGTGCTAGGGAGGAGGCCACAGAAATCACAGGGGCCTTGGGTAGTAGATCAGTGTTCACCATAGTTTATGAATGAGCTTGGGGAGCCCATTCCAAATAGAGGGATGCTCTCTCAGCCTGGACACATGGGGAAGGGCCTAGGTCCTGCCCAGGATGAAATGACAGATGTTAGAGATTCCCCCCAAGGAGGGTCTCACCCTCCGTGGGGAATGATGTGGGGATTGGGTGGGGGGCTGGTGGAGGGACCTGGGACTGACATGTGAAACATTCACGTTTCTAATTTAAATAGAAACATTGAGAGAGAAAAAAGAGAGCTGCCCCCATTTCTCATCTGTCTTGGGGAGGCATGGATGAGGAAAGAAGCCCTTCCCACACCTATTAGTGCCTCAGATAAATGGGAGAACTGTCTCTGTACCTATCCAGTGCTTCGGTTACAGATACATGCTGCCCTAGCCAGCTTTTATGTGAGTGTTAGAGTTGTGAACTCATGAGAGGCACTTTATGCACTCCCTAGCCCCTCCCATCCAGCCCCCTTCCCACTTCTGTCTGTTGCTTTCTCATGGTCCACTGGAAGTTTTCTGTGCATTTATACTTGAAGGATCAGCCAAAAGATTAGAACAGGTTTGAGTGTTCTGAGGCCTCTAGCTTGGCAGGATCCTGCCAGGAATTTATTTACCCTTTCATTTACATAGCCATTCTAGTCACCACAGATGCCATCTTCTGCTTTCTTCAAGCCACAGACTACATGTTTCTACATATATTTCCATTCCTATAACTCTCCTGCTTGATTAGGGAATGTTCTCAAGTCACATAAACTCAGACAGTAGTTAGTTCCATGTCTCCAGTTTGTTTTCCCAGTACTTTAAAAGTTATTATTTGAAATTTTGCCTAGAGTTTATAATCATTATTGGCAGATAGGCAAGTTAAATAATCTTTTGTTTTGTTTTTAAGTTTATTTATGTATACCTTATTCTGTCTGCATGTATTCCTGCAGGCCAAAAGAAAGCACCAGATTTCATTACAGATGGTTGTGAGCCATCGTGTGGTTGCTGGGTACTTAACCACTGAACCATCTCTCCAGCCCAAGATAATCTGTTATTAATGAAAGTATAGCTACCATCTATATATTTTGAAGCCAAATCCAGACATCCTGTTTCATCTGAAAATTCAGTACATATTTCTGAAAGAAATAGACTCTCAGTGGGTGTAGGGGCACATACCAGTAATCCCAGCCCTTGAGAGGCTGAGACAGAAGATAGGGAGTTTGAGGCTAACCTGGAGTATGTAGTTAGTTCCTGTCAACAGAACAAGTAAAACTCTGTCTTGACCAGGGAAACCAAAAGCAGAGCAACCTGTAAAGTAGAAAAGCTCATAATGAATTTAGAAGGGTAAAGTTAAAAGGGAAATATAAAACATAATGCTTTGCTTAAATTTCTGATCATCCTAGCAATGCCAACGGGAATTAATTAAAAATTATTTCAATTAAGCACATGGTAATTAATACTGTCTTTTTCCTGAACTCAGGTTCGTGACAATAAGAAGTTAAGAGTAAATGCTGTTATTGCTCCCAAGATTTCATACGCAGACAAAGCACCTTCAAGATCTCTGAATGAGTTAAAGTAAGTTGAAAATATTATTAGAACTAATTTGAACACTGAATAATTAAGTGACCTTTAATTCTTCATGTAATATGTTTGTTATAAGCTGTATTATATCTGCTGAAGTCTCAAGTTGGGAAAAGTTCAGGCTTAAGAATATTCCAAGTCTTATGTTTCATAAAGGTGATTTTTCAAATTAGTATAACAGTATTGGATTAGCTAAAGAAACACACTAAATTTCTTTTACTAAAGTTAAAAGGCATAAGTTAGCCATTGGAAATAGGCAGTAATAAATAATTTTCTAGTGCAAAAATAATTTCTGTGACAAGTAGTGGTGGCACACACCTTTAGTCCCAGCATTTGGTGAGGGACGCAAACAGAAAACATAAGCTTCCTTCTTCCATGTCCTTTTATGTGGGCTGCCACCAGAAGGTATGGACCTCATATGATGCAACCAAGAAAAAGTCCTCACAGGTGATCCCAGCTGTGAGTTCGAGGCCAGCCTGGTCTTCAGAGCAAATTCCAAGAGAGCCAGGGCTGTTAAATAGAAAAACAGAGCAAGTTCCAAGAGAGCCAGGGCTGTTAAATAGAAAAACCCTGAGTTGAGAAAAGCAAAAATAATAATATTAATAATTTCTGTAAGGACTAAATGTAAGAAACACAGTTTTACACAATTATATGTAAATATCTGATTTCTGGATATAACTAGACATTCTTAATATAAAAAATAAGAACAGGAACAGGAAAAATAGTTCATAAAAAATAGATTGCAATTATCAAAGGCTTAAGCTTAGCAGTAAGGAAGACAATAGAACAAGTGATTTTAAAATCCTCTACCATTGTTAAAATGTCTGTCTTAGCTGCTTTTGTTTTGTTTTCAGGAGGTGGATTTGTTTGTTGTTTGCTTGTTTTGTTGTTGTTTTGAGACAGGATCTCACTGTATAGAATAGGCTGACCTGAACTTACAGAAATTCACTTGCTTCTGCTTTCAAGTGCTGAGATAAAAGGCATGTGCCACCACCTCCAGCTTTAGTTACTTTTTCATTGCTGTGAAGAGACACCATGACAAGGACAACTTACAAAAGAATTTGATTAGGGGCTGGCTTACAGTTGCAGAGGGTTAATACAATCCATGACCACCATGGTGAGATGTGTGGTACCTGGCAGGCAGCATGGCACAGGAGCAGTAGCTGATCTATTGGCAAAAGGCAAGACGAGAAACTGGGCCTGGTGTGGACTTTTGAAACCTCAAAACCCGCCTCCAAGGCACCTCCTCCTCCAATAAGGTCACGCTTCCTAATCCTTCCCAAACATTTCTACCAGCTGGGATCAAATATTCAAGCATGAGCCTAGGGGGCCTTTCTCCCTCAAACCCTGGCACTGTAGTTACTTACTGCTTATTGACTCCTTGTCAGATATCAGGTTGTATGTCTGTGAGGATACGTGTGTACCTGTGTGTAGAAGACAGCTTCTCCTGTGATTTCTCATACTTTTCCATTCTCAAATAGTTTTGTGGTGTGGGGGAAAGAACAAAAATCTCATACTGTCCAGGAATTTACCCAGTAGGGTAGACCGTGTTGCTTGAAGCCCCAGTGATCCACTGTCTCCACCTCCCCATTGGCATAGTGAGCCAATGCCATTTATCTGGAGATTTTGTATGGGTAGTGGGGCCTGAACTCCAGTCCGTTGCACCTAAACTTTCTTGTTGTACTTGCAAGGCAAGCATTTCATCTGCTGAGCCATCTCAGCCTACTAATAAGGTTTTTAAAGTAATATTTTAAGAAGAAAAACCAATTCAGTCCTTTTCTTTTCAGACAGTATGGCTTTTTTTCATATTTGCGAGAGCTATTTGATGCTCCTGACCCTGTGATGAGTTACCTCTGCTGCCAGTATCATATTCATGAAGTTCCTGTAGGAACTGAACGGACCCGAGAAAAAATTGAACGGGTAAGAAAATGAAGATGTAGAAACTCTTCATATTTAACAGTTGTAGTAGGACATAAAGCTGTGACTGTTAATGACTATTTTATAGCAGAAGTGATACAGAATTACCTAGAACAAATTAATAAATACTTTTATTTTTAGAAGAATTGAATAAAGTTAAAACCTGGAATACCTGTATGCTTTTAGCTGATTCTGCCTTGCTTGATATGTATATGGTGATTTAGTCTTTAAAAATCTTGCACTCTGCCAGGCTGTGGTGCACACATTTAATCCCAGCACTCAGGAGGCAGAATCAGGCGGATCTCTATGAATTTGAGGCCATCCTGGTCTACAAAGCGAGTTCCAGGACAGAATCTAAAGCTACAGTGAAATCCTATTTTGAAAAGTAAAGATAGATAGGTGGGTGGAAGGAAGGAAGGAAGGAAGGAAGGAAGGAAGGAAGGAAGGAAGGAAGGAAGGAAGGAAGGAAGGAAGGAAGGAAGTCTTTCAGTCTAGATTATCTTTCAAGTGTACTTAGTATGGTAGACTGGGATATAGGTCTATTCTGGCAAGCTTTCATCTTCTTAAAGCTTTTATTTAAGTCTGTCTCAATAAACAGATAGCCACTTTTCATAAGTTCTTATTTTCTTAGCAAATAAATCCTTAAGCTTTTTTGCAAGCAGGGACAGCAAATTTCTCTCAGAACAGGCTTTTCTTTTTATTTGTAAGTGTTGTTGTTAGTTTTGTTTTTGTTTTCTGAGACAGATTGTCATGTTCCCAGGCTCTCTTTAAATTACTGTGTAGCGTGGCCAAGTCTAGTCTTGAATTCCTTTATCTTCTTTCTCAACCTCCCAAACACTGGAATTACAGTTGTACACCATCACGCCCAGCTTGGGCTGTTTGTTTGTTTTTCATACTACTAAGTTTATGTTTTGATACTGTGTGTAAACTAAGAATTAATTATAGACTTCAGTTCTCTTCATTCCCCTCGTTTATGTTGTTTCCAAAACACTTACCTGAGATACACTAAACTACATTTCAGAGATGTTGGTTAGGTAGTGTTATTTTAAATCTGGTATATTAGTCTTCTAGAATTCTCCTGGTTCATGTTTTTAATTCTTTAGTCCTTTAAAGCATAAATCATCGTTTTTGTTAGAATGTTCATGAATTCCTACTTTACATTATAGGTAATACAAGAAACTCGCTTAAAACAAATTTATACAGCAGAAGAAAAGTATGTGTTGAAAACTTCTTTCTATTCAAATAAAGTTATTTCTAGTAACACATCCCTGAAAGTAGCCCAGTTCCTCACTGTCACAGTGGATCTAGAGCAAAGAAGACACTTGGAAGAACAGCTGAAGGTTGGTTCACTGCATAGTTAATAAGTTGTTGGCTGAATTTTTAATACTTTGGAACTTTAAAAGTTTTTGTTAACAATTTGAATATTCCGTAGGAAATTAATAGAAAATTGGAATCAGTGGAATCAGGATTGGTGGCCTTGCGTGATACAAACAAGCATCTTGAGCTCAAAGACAATGAGCTAAGATTGAAGAAGAAGGAACTTCTTGAAAGAAAAACCAAAAAAAGACAACTGGAGCAGAAAATCAGCTCCAAACTGGGAAGGTATCTTGTAGCTTTGGGTGGGGAGCTCAACAAAACACAGCCTGAGGGCCTACTAGTTCAATCCTGTAATGTCAACAAAGAGTTTAGATTGATTTCTAAAGTTTTAGTATTAATGCTCAAATTACAATTGTGATGCAAAGGGCAGTCAGACTAAACTGTTTTCTTTCCAGTTCCTTGACCCATTTAATGCCTCTGTGTTTAGAATACAGTTAGAGATTATTATATTGGCACAAGAAAATGGGAACTATAGGGTCTTTCCTATGGCCTGTGACCTTTCCAGCCATGAGTAATTGATTAGGTTTATAAAACCAGGCATGAATACCTTAAGTGGCCCTAAATCCAATTAGATAGCTATTGTTTACCTCCAAGGTAAAAGTGCACTGTTAAGGATATTTTGCTGGTCTGATAAACATGTCAACATAGACTGGGGACATTTCACAAGGCCCACCCATCGATAAAGAGCTATAAGCAGTCAGTGGCTGCTGAGAGGGGAAATCTGTTTTCTCTAGGGAAAAGCTTCTTGATAGGTTATCTAATCCTAAGTGATCAGCCCCAAATACATGTACATATGAAAAATACTAATGAACATTCTCTCTCTCTCTCTCTCCCCCCATCTCCTCTCTCTCTCTCTCTTATACACACGCATACACACAGAGAGAGAGACATGATAATAAATAGTGAATTTTAGAGGGATGGAGCATAGAGTACTTGGAGATGGATAAGGGAAGCGTGTGGAAATGGTGTGAATACAGTAGTTAAAAATTTTCTTGGAAAATAAATTTAGATTAAAAGAAATTGGAAAATATTTTTTTGAAGAAGAAAACAAAAGTATGTTAGGAAACTTCTTTGTGTTTAATCTTTTTAAGCAAATAGCTTCCTTTCTAGATTTCTTTTTCAACTTTTGGCCTTGCTTATCATCTTCAACCCTTTACTTTAATCCTGTCTTCAACTGTTGGTAAACTACTTAAACTTTTCTGTGTGACTCCACTTAGAATGTGGACCTATTGCTTAAAAGTTTCTTTAAATCTAATGATTTTACTAACACAATGACTTGCCCATTACCAGTCACTTGTTTTATTCGTGTCCCTTGTACACTTTGTGCTTCTATGGTGATGTTTGGACCCTCCATGCAATTCATCCAAAATACTATTGCAAAAGTCTTTTTTTATTTGTACTTAAAAAAGAAAATGCCAACCTCCACCTAGTACTTCCTAAGATTGGTTTTCATAATTATTCAGAATCTTATTTTTCTCTCCAGGAAGTCCTCCTTGTACACCATCTTCTGTACTTGATAGTTCTTGTTTATTATTACTTCTGTCTTTTCTTTAGCCCCTTGAAGTCACCTTGGCTTAGTGAAAAAACCATGGACACCAAATTAGTGTTAAACTTAACCTACCAATTAATATCCATAATCTTAGGTGATTTACTTAACTTTTCAAGCCTTTGTTTCTTAATCTTTAAAATTGTTTTAATGATAATTTTAGGACTCTTGTATGGGGGTGGGGCTTAGCTCATGTAGGTCAGGCTGGCCTCACACTTGCTGTGTAGCTGAGAGGGACCTTAAACTTGTGATTTTCCTGCCTCTGCCTCACCACCACTCCTAATTAATGCTTCTGGGGGGGGCGGGGGTGAGGGGTTGAGTCCAGATCTTCATGCTTTGTTAGGCAAGCACTCCACCACCTGAGCTGCATTCCCAACCCTGTGTTAATTTTACCTATGGATCAACTCTACCTGCTTAAGGATTGTGTTTCATGAGCACTATAGTAACAACTTATATTAATAAATTCTGGGCCAGGTGTTATGCTATGTGTATGTTTTTTCTCCAAAGTTCACTGGGAAGAAGTTTTATCCTCTGCGGGTTAAAAATGAAAAGGCTAAAGCTCCAAGGTGTAACTTGTCAAGTTCTGCTTATTGGTGAATCACAAAGGGGATATTCAAGCTCCCTTTCTGACTCCACATTCTGTATCAGCACCATTAATGACTCTAGACAGCACTGGTCCTATAGCAACACCACGATATATTTTGATCCTAGTTGATTGCATTAAAAGTTGCTTTATCTAGGAGCCAGCATTTATACTTCTGATTATCATTTCTCATTACTATGTAACCAAAAAAGTTCAGGGAACCTAAGTCTTTGGGCTTGGTCCTATGTTTAGTTCTGAGCTCTCCATCATTATGTGTGTTTGTTATACAGTATAAGACTGATGGAACAGGATACTTGCAATCTGGAAGAGGAAGAACGAAAAGCAAGTACTAAAATCAAAGAAATAAATGTTCAGAAAGCAAAACTTGTTACTGAACTAACAGGCCTAGTGAAGGTAAGATATTTTTCTCAATTTTTGACATTTTTTTAAAAATACCTTCTAGATACTAAAACTTAGTAATTTTAGAGGATTTTGTGGGAAATAATCTCTTAAGTGTTTCTCTTAGTTATAATAAGCAAGAAATTTTTACAATTAGTTTCATCTTGTAGAGAATTTTAAACATTAACTTATTAGGCTAAGTTACTTTTTCCAGGTGACTTAAGAATATAGAAAATTACTTTTTTTTAAAGTAGTTTTATACTGAACTATTTGATGGAGATGTCAGTTTGATGGAAGATGTTAACTTTTCATGGTTCATGATTTTTTTTTTTAAAAAAAAACTATGGTGTTTTTCATAGTTGTAAAACAAGGCAACATAAAAATAAAATTCTTATGGGTTGTTTGTTCATAGATTTGCACTTCTTTGCATATACAAAAAGTCAATTTGATTCTTCAGAATACTACAGTGATTTCTGAGAAGAACAAATTAGAAGCAGATTACATGGCATCATCTTCACAGCTGCGTGTCACAGAGGTAATATATTTTTGCCTTTTTTTTTAAATTGGAGTCCATCTTCAAACCAGTTTGAAAGTATACATCACATACTATCATTTGCAATATGCAGTTGTTGTATACTATATAATTTACATTTTAGAGTCAGCAAAGTAGCTCATTGGTTAAAAGTGCTTGCCACATAATGGCGCTGACCAAAGTTTAATCTTCAGAACCCAAGGAAAGGTAGGAGAGAGCTGACTCCTCAGAGCTAATATGTACACACCTGTGCTCTCAGACATAATAATCACTATTAATAAAATAAAACAACACATTTTGTTAATCAGGAAACAGTACTTGATGTGTGTAAGAGTGGGTGAATAATCATGAGAGTATAACCTTAACTTTATTATTTGGCAATGGAATGATAAACTTGTGTCGGTGAAGTGGGGAATAATACAGAAACTTAATTCTAAAGGTGTAGCATCAAAGTGGTGGTGACAGTTATTTTTCATTTTTGTTTTTGTTGTTACATAGTTTGTTAGTATTCAAATTCCTTTCTCAAAAATAGAAGAACACCTTTTCTTGTAAGCATCCATGGACAGCCTGGACAGTAACAGAACTGAACTTTAAGGAATCCTTGTCAGTGACCTACAGTCCTGTTCTGATGCTAACTAACCATATGAAGTTAGCACTGAAATGGACAGTTTATAAGGAATATCCCAGTAGACCACTTTTTCTTAATTTGTTTGCTATAGATTCAAGCATCCTAAACCATCTGTACTTCTTTGACTATCTACTGCAAAACCCTGGTTTTCCATGGCCCCTTCGTGGTTGGTAATTCACTACAAGAGCACAGGACTCTGAACAGCACTGACTTTTATCATAAAGAGACATACAGAACAATATCCGAGAGGGTCCTGAGCAGTCTCAGTGCCCTTCATGAGTCGTGCTGTGTCAACTCTACTGATGGTTCCTTGTGCTTACCATCCAGGAAGCTTCATCACACTGCAGGGTTCCTATCGAGTTTATTTCATGAGCATGGGTGCACCATTAGCCATGTGGTTGCACTCAGTCTCCAGACTTACCTTAAGTTTGGAGAGTCATTTTAAGTGCTGATGTCATATGGTTCAGAAAGCTCTGACTATAAGGTTAGTCTTTCTGGCACTGCCCATTAACATCCTGAGTGAGTTCACTCCCCTTAAAATAAATACACTCAGGTGTGATCCAAGGAATTCTTGAATAAAAAATAATCTCTCAGCACTCATTTTCAAAGGCTAATCACATTGTTCATTTCCACCTGAGAACTCCAGAATGCAGTGGGCAACATAAGTTGATAGGAACATCAAAACTATCCTGATGTTACCAAGAACCCCAAAATGAAGCTGCCAGCAGGTTCTCTTCTCTAAAGAGGTGAGGTCCTGTTAACCATGGAAAGGTCAGCAGTCCAGTGTGGAAAGAAACTGAAACTGAGACAGGTGTTCCAGACTAGAGGACAGTCTAATAATACTGACATTGTCTAGACTTAAGAATCTCAAACTTCTTTGAAGGGACAGTGATGCATGTTCTAAATGTGTGATTATAAGTCAGATACGTAACTAAATTCTCTGTAAAAGAAAAGTATAAATAAAATGGCATATATTTGCTGTTGGTTGTTTTAGATGCCAGTATTATTATATCAGTTGATGCTTTATGATAGGGAAATAAGGAGTGCTTAAATATTTTCCATTGTGAGGAGCCAACAGATAATTTCTCTCCCAAGAAGTATGTATGTATATACATATTATATGGAGGTATGATTAGCATGTAAATTGTTTGCACAGAGTTAATGATGTTAAGAGCAAGGGCAATAGAACTCAAGATGTAAAAATTACTGTTGCAAAACACAGCTGGAATTAAGGCCAGGCAGATGCATGACTACAGTCATAGCACTTAGGAGACTAAGGTGTCAGGATCATTTGAATTTAACAGATTGAGACCAGCATAGGCAACATGGAGCCCCATCTCAAATAAACAGCCAAATATAAATCACAGCAACAGAATATGAAACACATATAAAAGAAAAAATGTTTCAGAAAGGGTAAAAGTAGAAGAATCATGGCTACAGTTATCTTTTTAGAGTGACAAAAATATAACACTGGATTTATAATATTTGTACAGCTGTGTAGGTTTACTAATAATCACTGACTAGTACACTTACAATCTTATATAAATTCATGAACTCTGTTAAAGAGTGGGAAATGAAAGGCTTATCTCTTTATTGGGAAGTTCCTGGCATCTTTTTTTTGTTTGTTTGCTTGTTTTTTGGTTTTTTTGT
This sequence comes from Mesocricetus auratus, assembly GCF_017639785.1. Taxonomy (NCBI): domain Eukaryota; kingdom Metazoa; phylum Chordata; class Mammalia; order Rodentia; family Cricetidae; genus Mesocricetus; species Mesocricetus auratus. Next base: position 37,184,032 of record NW_024429182.1, read on the forward strand.
TTTTTGTTTTTGTATTTTTGCTTTACGAGACAGGGTTTCTCTGTATTGTTTTGGAGGCTGTCAGTCCAGCCTGGCCTCGAACTCACAGAGATCCACCTGTCTCTGCCTCCCAAGTGCTGGGATTAAAGGCGTGCACCACCACCGTCCAGCTTACTGGCATCTTAACATATATTACCAAGTGAAAAATAGAAAAGGAGACGCCAGGCGTTGGTGGCGCACACCTTTAATCCCAGCACTCAGGAGGCAGAGGCAGGCGGATCTCTGTGAGTTCGAGACCAGCCTGGACTACCAAGCGAGTTCCAGGACAGCCTCCAAAGCCGCAGAGAAACCCTGTCTCGAAAAACCAAAAAAAAAAAAAAAAAAAAAAAAAAAAAGGAGATGTATATAGTATTTCCACTTTGTAGGAAATGGTCAGGGGAGTATGGGGAAGCCCCATGGGAAAGGCCAGCAGCTTTCCTCCTTGTTCATGGGGTCAAAAATGAGCTAACTCTATATTCCTCTTAGTGGTTAGCTTAATGAAACAAAACAAAAGCCAAAATGAAACAAATACATCTAATTTTGTGTTGTTATCATCATAGCATCACAGAAAAACTATATTCCAAAATAATTTGATTCTAAACAGAAGAATTCCAAAAAGCATCTTAACCTGTTTTTAGTAATTAAGCTGCTCGTGTCTGTGGTGTTGTACAAGTAAAGAAATAAATGATACCATTAGGATATTTAGCCTAAAAGAAAACAGCTTCGGTGTAAAATAAGGATGTTAAGTAATAAAAGCTTTGAAGACTGAGTTGGGAATAACTTCACAATGTATTTTCTCCAAATGGATCTGGGAGGGGTGAGTAGACAAGTTAGGCATGGTGGTACAAGGCTTTAATGCCTGCACTTAGGGGGCCAGGTCAAGTAAGTTTGAGGACCCCCTGTGCTACATAGTGGACTCTTGTTTCAGAAAGAAAAGAAAAATCACCCGCCACCAAGAAAATAAAACATTTCCTCATTCCATTTGCATGGCCTCTAAGTACTGTTTTGTACTAAAATGGCTCATTGGAAAAAATGGTTGATTCCAAGTCTAGAAAAGAAATATGTATGTAAATAATGTTAGGTAAACTTTGATGATTTTGTCATGCTTGTAAACAAAACAAAGAACCCCAGATGACTCTTAAGATCTTAAATAAGACCCTCAAAAGTGGCCATAGGTGATGGGGCAGTAAATAGAATATATCAGGAATATAAATTGACATTTAGAATGATTCTCTTAAAATCTTACTAGATTAGAGAATATTTAGAAAAGCCAATTTACTATTTTGAATAATTTTAAACAGTTAAGCATTCATCTGTTTGATTGTTTTTAAGTAGTGTGGGTGGGATAAGAGAAGGTCTTGCTTTTTTTTTTCTTGACTAGCCTAAAACTCACTATGTAGACCAGACCATCCTTGAACCCATAAAGATTCACCTGCCTCTGCTTCCTAAGTGCTATGATTACAGAGGTTTAATTATTTATGTGTGTGCATGCTTGTCTGAGTGTCTGCAACTTTTATGCAGATGCCTGCAGAGGCCACAAGAGGGTGTTGGCTCCCTAGGAGCTAGAATCACAGAATTGTGATCTTCTGCAAGAGCAGTCCAGCCCAATTATCACACATTTCATAAATGAACTGTTCATTATTAGGAATATAGAAATAAATGTGATCTTCTTTATAGATATATTCTAGCTGATGAATGAAGAAAAAATTATAGTATTAGAGATGTGTATCCTGATAACATATTACCACTTTTGAAATGACACTGGGAAATAATCAAATTTCTATCTGTATAAGCCTCTATCTAGAACAGGGTATTGTGATGTCAGAACTATTGGCATTTGGACCAGGTAGTTCTTTCTGTAAGACTGTCTCTGTGCATTAGCAGCACCACTGACATCTCTACCTAAAAGGAATGAATAGTAATACACACACACTCACACTCACCAGTAGTGGCAGTCAAAAATTTCTAAAGGCATTGCCACATACACGCTAGGAAGCAGTACCAACCACCTCTAATCAGAACCTCCAGTTTACTTTTGAGACAGAGTCCCATGTGTAGACCAGGCTGACCTCAGATTTTAAGAGATACCCACCTGTCTTTTGCTGCTGGGATCAACAGGGTGCATCACCAACCCTGGCAAGAAATGGGTTGCATGGATGGCTCACTGGGTAAAGTGCATGCTGTAGAAGCATGAGAACCTTGAGTTCAGAACCCATGTAAAATGCCAAGCACAGCACCGTGTCTGGAACCCAGTGCTGAGGGAGCAGACCGGTGAATCACTTAATAACTACTGTTGTAGTTTTATGTATTCCCCACCTGAAAAAGTTAGTTCTCAGAAGCATTTCTTTCCCGTATCAGATTCAGATTTTGGAGATTTGTATTATGCATAATGAAATGCCTTAGGGATGGGTTCAAAGGCAAAACACAATCACATTATGTTTTATGTACACATCATACACATAACCTGATACCTCTGTCTGCTGCAACGATTTTGACTTTGACTTAGCATGGGTGAAGTGAGGAACTTTCCACTCGTGGCATCATGACAGTGTTTCTGATTAGGAACTCAGATTTTCAGATAGGGATGCTCCAGCTACACTACCATATTTCTTTAAACTTACATAGATCAAAACTTGCAAGCTTGTGTATTAAAAAGTCAGTTTAGAGCTATGATTTTTAAGTCCCAGATAGATATGAAAATTTCAAGTTAGCATTTAAGAAAAATGTCTACTGATTTTCATATTTTCAGTTGTGTTTTGTCTAGTATCGAAGACACAGCAGTCAATCAGATTGGAGCTGGGAATGTAGAGACAGTCAATCCCATCACTGAAAAACATGAAGAAATAAGTTAATTTGTAGCCAGTGTTTTACTAATGGCATGGCGCCTAGAACTTTAATTCTATTCATATAGGAGGTAGTTTTTATTTTGTTTGAATATTACTTATTTAATGAACTGTTATGAAAAAAAAAATTAGGGGATAATTCTTTCTTCCACAAGAGGGCCTTCCAGTTGTGTATTTCTGTATAATTTTTGTAACAATTCAACTTTGTGTAGAAAGAATTTCAGAGGACAGATAATCATTTTTTCAAGATATATACTTAATTTTTTTTCAACTATTAACTGAAGATGTTTTTTGTAGATTTTGGAATTGTTTTGGTTTTTTTATGGTGAAGTGTCTAATTGGAATTAGGTACCTATGATCATAGTTTTGTTAGCAACATCCAGAACATCATAATCAGGAGCCAGCCAAACATACGCTTTCTTCTGTCTTGTCAGGCCTTATGAGGGTGTTGACTTTGGCCACATCAGTGTCATAGAGTTTCTTGACAGCCTGTTTCATCTGGTGCTTGTTGGCTTTGACATCACAATGAACACAAGCGTGTTGTCTTCTATCTTCTTCATGGCTGACTCAGTGGTCAAGGGGAATTAAATAGTGGGCAAGCTTGTTTCTCCTGCGCGTGCTCTTTCAAGGGTATTTGGCTGCCTCCGGATCCTCTGGGTCTTGGGCCACCTGACACGCAGATCTTCTTTTTGTGGCTGTGGGTGCCTTTCAGCACTGCCTTCTTGACTTTCAAGGCCTTCCTCTTTGGCTTAGCCTTTGGGAGGGGCGGGAGCTCCCTTCTTTGCTTTTGGTGCTATCTTGGCAAAAAGGTTTTGTGTTTTAAACCTTATTTTATTTTATTTTATTTATTATTTTCTGTGCTCAGTTTTCTATTTTAGACTAGAGTAAAAGCAGGAATCCAAATAAAGTCTTTGATTAGCTTGACTTTACAGCTCTCTCTTATATAAATACATATTCCTTTTTTTTTTCTCTGTTCCACCAACAAAGACCGACAAGAATTGTGCTTTAAAGTCATGGGGCTCTTTTCTTACTTAACTGTCATGGAGCTTATGCTGTCTTTGGCAACTTCCTCATTTCCCCATGTCTTTTGTTATTTTTCAATAAGTTTTTTTTAATTTTGTATATAAACATACTACATTTATATCAATTTTACTCCCTCTCCAATTCCTTTGGAGTCCCCCAATTCCTTCTCAACTTCATGACCTCTTTTTTATAATAAATGTTACATACCTACATACATACACACACACACACATATGTGTGTATATGTTTGTGTGTGGACATACAAACTATTTAGTCCATCTAGTAATGCTCATATGTACATACATTTAGGTCTGACTACTTGAAATTGGACAATCTATAAGAGGTCTTCCATGGGACAGTTTGGTGACAGTTGCCTAAAAAAGTTTTTATCTAAGAAAAGCCACTGATTGCCTATAGTTCTTCATCTAGGTCTAGGGCCTTGTGCATTTTCCCTATCCCCTTTGGTTTATCCAGTGGTGTGGTCAATGTGCAGGTCTTGTATAGACAACCATGTTTTTGAAATTTCATGGCTATTGTATCCTTCTTATATCTCAGTATCTTGCAGTAGGCATCCCAGTTCTCTGGCTCTTAAATTTTCCACTCATCTTCTATGATGTTCCTTGAGCCTTAAGTGTGGAGGGGGAGGCTGTATTATAGATGTACTAATTGGATCTGTGTACTATTAAGGCTATTCACTTGTTCTTTACATTTTAACAAATTGTAGGGCTCTGTAGTAGAACAGTGTGGACAGAGTATGTAAGTAGGAAATGGAATGTAAAAGGTCAGAATGCCTGAACACCAACTGCACCATTATAATGGGAAAAAATTACTAAGAAGCAGTTAAGAGAAATTTCGGGGATATAAGATTATGAATATACAGGCATAGAAGCCTCAAAGATGTTCTTGTTACTATGTAACCTAATATGGCTAGAGGAGAGGAATTTAGAAGTATATAAAAATTTAGTCTTACCAAGGTGGGCAAGGGCCAGACCTTAAAGTTTCATGTGTGATGAGAAGGGCCACCTAATCTATCTAATGCCACTTGTAGACCAAGTATTATTACAACCACTATTCCACAGATTAGTCAGTTCAATACCCATTACAGACCTAGGAAATGTGTTATCGTTTAGATGTGGCTGAGAGGCCCTGAGGCTATAGAACTAGGGTTGAAGAGGTTTCTAATAAAACATGTTTGTCTTACTCTGTACTAAATTTTGAACTAGTTTCCCTATTCTAAAAACAAAACAAAGCATAGAAGTAAGGGGTTGATGCCCAAGCCATATCTCAATTTGATTTGATTAGTCTCTCTGAGGAACTTGGAGAGTTCTATCATTGAAAGGTCTTTGGGTGATTTATGTTTACCAGTGTGACAACAAACAAATGAAAGAGAGATAATGCAATAAAAAGTAAAAGGTTGTAGATTGGATTGAAGTAAAAGCAAGCCTTTATCTAATTACTTACTACTATGCTTTCCTTGAATAAATTCCTTTAGCCTGAGAGAAATGAAAAAAAATATATATTAAAGATTAAAGACTTCTATTCCTATTTCCTGTTCCTCTGGACTTTGCTCAAATGAAATATTAGGATATTGTAGGAATGAAATATCACTGAGCTGATTATCTGAAGGTCTAAACTGACTGAGAAGAGCCAAAATTGCATTTAATAGTTTCCTTCTGTTTGGTGACATTTGCCTAACAAAGTTTTTATCTAAGGAAAGCCTTGCTATACATACTTGTTTGTGACATTATCTCATGACAAAGCCCCTGTTCATTTTCTTTCAGTTTTTATAATGTGCTTTCATTGTCATTATTTTGACAAGGAATCACATAGTTAGGCATATGTATACAGATGTGTAAAGTATATATGCAAATGTATTTTACAATACATTCTGAATACACAAGGGAGCTGCTAACTAAGAATGCACTTAATAGAGAGATTATAAACATGAAAGTCATCGGGGGAGGAGGGCATGCCTTTAATCCCAGAACTCTGGAGTCAAAGGCATGTGGATCTTTGTGAGTTCAAGACCAGCCTTATCTACAAGAGGTAGTTCCAGGATAGGCTCCAAATATACACAAAGAAACCCTGTCTTAAAAAAACAAAATAAATGAGTAAATAAACAAGCATGAAAACCAAGCTGAATTAGAATGATTTAATTAATCTTCTGGAGAAAGACACTACACAAAAGCTAATCTGGGTAAGTGACTCCAAATGTAGATTTTAAGCTTTTTGCTAAAGTTAATTTAAAATCTGATCATCCTCCTGTTCCCCGGGGTCATGGAGATCCTGTGTAGATTAAGTATGGTACCTTATGCCTATAATCGCAGCACTTGTGAGGTAGAAGCAGAAAAATGAGGAGTCCAACATTAGCCTTGGCTACATAGTAAGGTTGAGATGAGCCTAGACTGTATGAAACCCTAAGTCCAGGGTAGCAGGTTCTTTTTTTTCCCTTTTGGTTTTTAAAATTATTTATTTTGTTTGTTTGTTTTTAAGACTATACTATAATTACAACATTGCCCCCTTCGCTTTCCTCCCTCTAAAGTCCCCTATATACCCTCCCCACTCTCCTTCAGATTCATGGCCTCTCTTTTTAATCAGCTGTTACTGCGTGCACATATATGTATTTTCATATATATATATATGTTTCCAAGAATAACTCAATATAATTGAGTTCATATATTGTCACTTGTATATATATTTTCCAGTTTGACCTTTTGGCACTGGAGAACCAATTTGTGTGCTCTTAAGTATTTATTGCAAAGACACGCTGATCTGGTTTGAGTCCTCTGGCTTGTGTTGCACTATCAATACTGGGACTCCTCTTGGATATCCTGCTGTTGACATGCTCCAGCAGATCTTAGGTGGGGTGAGCCAACTCATAGCCCAGGTTCTGGGCATGGGTAATTGCAGGGTTGCTCAGCCCTTAAGTTCTCCCCTGTCTTTACCACCTGGGTGAGCTAATTCACCCCTTACCAAGGGATGGGGCCAGTTCTCTTGCTCTCATATCCTCATGGTCAGCTCTCCCACACCTACACCTTCAGAACCAGCTTTACTGTGTTGTTGCTCAGGCAAGGTAAGGGCCACTCTCCCATGTATTGCAGCTGGTGAGGGGCAGGGACAGCTGTCACTCTTACAACCTCAGGGGCAGCATCTCCCCCGAATATGAGGAACAGGGCCAGATCCCCCTTGCTCAAGTTCTTGGGCAGTTCACCTGTACCCCACTCAATAGGGTCAGCTCTACTATGCTGCCCAAGTGAGGAGCAGGGCCCACTTTCCTGAGGGCTGCAGCTGCTAAGTGGGAGGAGTCAGCTTCCTCATCTGTCGCAGGTAGTGAGGGGCAAGGGATAGCCCACACTGCTATATGACAGACACTAATGGAGACAGCTTTCCCACGATCACAGTTTGGGGCTAGCTCACCAACACCTCTGCCAACAGGGCTGGCTCTTTCGTGCTGCCCAGGTGAGGTGCAGGGCTGGCTCTCTCTCAATATATGTATATAGGGGTAGGGATAGCCCAGAGAATTCCTAGAGCTGGAGTTGCAAGCAATTGAGAGCCATCTCTCGAGCCCCCTTTTCAGCCTATTGCTGTATAGTGTTGTGGGAGATAAAAGATACAATGTCTAGGCAAGGGGCTGTGTGGCTCTAATCTCCTTGCTTGGAAAGCAGGAAGATCAGGAGGAGTTCAAGGCCAGTCTTTGCAACATAGCAAGTTTGAAGCCAGCCTGGTCTACACGAGACCTTACTCCACTAGCACCACATCCCCAAAATGGAAAAAGAAAAAAAAAAAAAAAAAGCAGGAAAAGGAAAGAAAGGTTAGATGAGAAGCACCTGTGCAAGGGCATGACAGACAAGCACTCAGTGGGTAGTGCCTATTTCTGTTGTGATGTTGCTTCACCTTGCAGTGTTCGGTTCAGATTATAATGTGGGCATCTCATAGATCTTGCAGTTATTTGGTGGAGAAATTAGTAAGTTCATGAATAAATGATAAATAGATAAAACATACTTAAAAAGTTATCAAAAATATTCTTTGAGTTTACATTTAATGCTGTGTGGGGACAGCATTTTATTAAAACTAAACATTCAGAAAAGGGTAAACTTTAGAGTTCTTGGATATTAGAGAAATACTGGCTCTGATATATTTTAAAGTTTACTTTAAAATTTTACTCTTATAATAAAAGGCTAATGTACCTTTATAATTAAAAAAGTCATTGTTCACACAATATGATTATATAGTAAGAATTCAGCAATTTATTGGATTGTGATTGTTTATTCAAGCCTCTGATTTAGTAGTAACATTTTGAAATATTCATTTTCTTAACAGCAACAGTTCATTGAATTGGATGAAAATAGGCAGAGATTGTTACAGAAGTGTAAGGAACTTATGAAGAGAGCTAGGCAAGTATGTAACCTGAGTGCAGACCAAGCCGTTCCCCAGGAATTTCAGACAGTAAGTATAAAATATGCTTCAATTGCCATAACACAGTATTTTTAAGTTTAAGTTATCCTATTCTGGGCATAGTAACAGGACGTGAAAAACATGAAGTGCTATTTAAAAATACGCTTTCCCCCCCATTATTTTACTGATTATCATATATATAAAGTAACTTTGCTTAACTTACTTCCTCTCATATTTAGTCACCAGTCTTTGCTTAGTATTAAAATTCTTAAAATAGGGGAATTTTCTTAAAGTTACAACATAACATTCATTTTTACTATTAAAATAGATCTTTCCCCCTTGACCATCTTTGAGAGGTATAGTTAGCAGTGTGAAATATTCATGGAAACTAGTTAGTTTGTTCCTGACAAACAGCAAGCAGGGGCAATATTTAGAAAAACAAAGGCAAAAATAAAGGTGTTTTTCCTTGTTTTCCTTTATTTTCCTTAGAAGTACTGGGGTTTAATTAGGGCTCCTCAGGCACTCAGTCTTCAGAGCTGATACTTTCTTTCGGTTATATGCCAGTATTCAGGAGTCCAGCTAAGCAGTGCTGCCTTTCAGTTCATGCTCCACCATTGATGTTGCCCTGTGTTCCTAGGCTTTATCTGACATTGAAGCCTTTCTGTGTACCTACTCAAACTAACATCAAAATAGTTGCTAATACGTTTTCAGTAGTATTTATGCACTTTGTAAAATCTTAAATATGTCACTTTTCATAGATGATGAAATGTCCACCAATCATGGATGAAGACTGCTGTAGATTGTAGTTGTCAAACCCTGGGAGGGTGTATTTTAATGCTCTCAGACATAGAAACCAAGCATGGGTTTGATTGGGCACACAGTCAGATCAACAGAAGCTTATAAAACTAATTGAGAAGTTTGTGTCTAAAGATAATTACAGAACACATCTAAAATGTGTTTTGTTTTAATAAAATTGGTGTGATGTCTGTACTGTAAGTTACAGTTTTTGTGTGCTGGGCATGGTGGCAGTTGCCTGTAGTACCAGCTCTTGGAAGGTGCAGGCAGGATGAGCCTAAGTTCAAGGTTTACCCGAACTACATATAGAACTAAACTCTTCTCCACCCTGCCTCTTTTGTAGTTTTAAAAGAATAAAATTAGAAATAATGTATTTATTAAAACTGATAGTCTGCTATGACCAAATATTAAGTAGAACAGACATGTCCTCACTGAAACTCGAATTCTGGTCTGGAGAACAAACAACATCAAAACAAATAGGTAAGGTCAGGCAGCAAGAGAAACTAAGAAAGAAGTCAAAGTGATGGGTAAAGTAGCAAGGATGGGCAGGTGCTTACAGATGGTTCCTTTGAGATACTATGTGATGTAAGTGCTAGATGATGAGAAGTCAGTCAAGTGGCGGTATGAAGCAAAGCATACCAAGCAGAGAAACAGCTCATACAAAGCCACTGAGGTACAAATATATTTAGCATGTGTTAGAACAGAAGGAATCTTGGTAGGTTTAAAAATTACATTCGTTAGATGGGCATGATAGCACATGCCTTTAATCCCAGCACTGGAAAGACAGAGGCAGGTGAGTTCAAGGACGGCTAGGGCCTGCTACTCAGAGAAACCAAAAAAGAAAACTGCTTTCCAGCCTTGCAGTGGTGGCACATGCCTTTGATCCCAGAATTTGAAAAGCAGAGGCAGGCAGATCTCTTGAGTTTGAGGCCAGCCAGAGATACACAGAAAAACCCTATATCTAAAAACAAAAATTACATTCCAAGCAGAGAGGAAGGCACAACCAGATTAATATGGCCTTATAGAGTATACAAGAAGTTTGGAATTTTTCTTTCTCCCTTTAGTGTTAGGGATTAGATAAATACACCACTAATCTATGTCCTCAGCCCTGGGCTCTGCTCTCTTTGAGATACAGCCCACTGGGGGATTTTAAATGCAAGAGTGGTACTATGTTCAGTTTATAGGTGAATACTCTTAACTGCTCTTGAAGAATGGATCTATAAGAAAGGAAACAAGAAAACCACTTTGATCATTATATATATTTTTAACTAGGGAAGAGATTAATGTAGTAGCACAAAAGGATAAAGGAAGAGGGACTTTTACTTTAGTGATGGATATGAGAGAGGTAAGAGAGAATTCCTAAATGTTTGCCTAGACAAACTGTGAAGCTCTTTACTGATGAGAGGTTGATTTGCTGTCAGGGTGGGGAAGGTGGACGAGGTAGAAATTATGTTTCACTATCATAAATTTAGCATGCCTATTAGAGTCTGGTAAAGATGCCACCAAGTAAGTGTTGGCACACACACACACACACACCTCAACAGACAAGTCAAAGATGTAGCACATGTGCATAACGAATACCTAGAGGCTTTTGTAGAGACTGGACTATGTTCTAAAAGGCTAAAAAAGATACAAATCAAAACTGCCCCAAAATATATCTAACTCATCAGAATCTTTTTTAGGACTTCAGATTCATTGCATACCTTTTACTGTATGGCTCTGCAGGTTGTGCTAGGCAAAACAGTGTACTGCATGCCTCTCCTTGTAGGAAAGTGTCTATCCTAATGAGTCTGTCATAGGTTCAGAAGATAGTCTTGATGAAATTCTGTCTCAGTGATTAAATTCTAAGGATGCTTTTGTAGGTCTTCATGAGTACAGTATAAAGTTCTAACTTCTTGCTCTCTTTCAATGCCCCACATATTCTGGACCCATTCTACCAATTCAGCAAGTACCCACCATTCCAAATGGACACAACTCCTCACCCCCCATGGTATGCAGTACTCATTCTTTTTTCCAAGTCGTTTTCTCCTTTTTGCATTGCTTTTCCCTAGCCATTGCTTTGAGACCCGGAGATAAATTTGAATTCTTTTAACTCTCATGTAGCATGAACTGACACTTCATTATTTTAAATTCCAAAGCCTATATAATATGTACTGCTTATTTCAGACTCAACATCAATACATTGCCTTAAGGTACTATCCAACATGTGTACATTTTGTTTTCTTTTAAAGTATAAGCTTGTTAAAAGCAAAATTCCCTGTTTTAAGATTCCTTTGTATTGCTGTGTGCTAGCATGCTATTAATCAGATAGTAGATATGTAGCAAATTACTTTCTTTTAACTATTCTAATAAAACTCTTCGCTATTCCATTTTTAATGATGGACTTTTTCTCTCTTTAGGCTTTTCAAGATCTTCCGAACACATTGGATGAAATTGATGCATTATTAACTGAAGAAAGATCAAGAGCTTCCTGTTTCACAGGACTGAATCCTACAGTATGCCTCTTTCTCTTGTTTCTATCCTGCATCTCTCACACTGCTCCCTTCCCCAGTGCACACATACACACGTGCATGCATGCATGGGCGCTGCGCGTGCGCGCGCACACACACACACACACACACACACACACAGCTCTCTCCAGTACTTGCCTCCCACTCTGTACTGGAGCTCTGGGTAATAATAAGCTAGACAGCAGGAACAATGCCTTAAATGCCAGATTCTGAATCTATTAGAATTTTAAATAGAGTCTTCCTAAGGAACACAGTGTTCTGTGCCTTTTCTTTATAAAAGGAATAGTTGAGTTAACTTGAAATACAGCAGTGTGTGTTTTTTCAAGGATTAAAAAGTAGCACTTTCAGTGTGCAATAGCATAAATTAGTTGCATGCAAACAATGCAGTGCAATTGACATTTTTAGCTAATAGCTTAATTGATGCAAATTTTTATATAATTTTATCCTTTGATAGATTTTTCTTGAAGAACTCTTTTTTTTTTAACCAGGTGGTTGAGGAATACACAAAAAGAGAAGTAGAAATACAGCAGTTAACTGAAGAACTGAAGGGGAAGAGAGTTGAACTAGATGAATACAGGGAAAACATTTCACAGGTAATTTTTCATCTTTTTTTCTTCTATGGTGACCATTGATGGGATTAGCTTATAAATTATACAAAATAAATTTTATGCTCCTAAAAGAGAAGGTATTTTCATGACCAGATTGACTCTGTTATATAATTTATTTTATGTCAGAGTGGATAGATAGTACTGCCTTCACTTTGTGCTTGTGTCTTTTATTTGCAGGTGAAAGAAAGGTGGCTGAACCCTTTAAAGGAACTAGTGGAAAAAATCAATGAGAAGTTCAGCAACTTTTTTAGTTCCATGCAGTGTGCTGGTGAGGTTGATCTTCATACAGAAAATGAGGTAATTGTATTGCGTTTGTATTTTATAACTAGTAATTTTAATTATGTTTAAAAGGTGCATGTAAATTTATTTACTTTGGAATTATACATGAGAATTTTGCTTACTGAAAAATTGTGAAGGAAAAGACTGCCTATGGATTTCTAATATTAGGTTTGCTTGGTTTTAGGGTAGGGATGGTGTTTTAGGCAGTCTGAATAATGATTATTCATTTGTGTTGAACGAGTACAATGCTTTATAAATCTGCCACTGCTCAACTTAATTGCCATAAAGATTAGGAAACAAGTGAAATACAGTTTTATCAATGAAGTTGGCTTTTTTGTTTTGTTTTGTTTTGGATGTGGGTGTGTGTGGGTCTGGTTGGTAGTGGTGGTGGTGTTTTCTAATTTTTTTGAGTCATGGTCTCATATAGCCTAGAATGGCCCAAAACTTGCTGTGTATACAAAGATGACATTGAACTCTCCTGAGCCTCTTGCCTTTACCTCCCAATTAAGATGATAGGTTTCCACCACCATGCTCAGTTTCCTTGATTTCTTTTTTATCACAAATTCAGAAGTTAATAGGAAATGTGCTAATTTCTTGAGCTACAACTCTATGCATTGCTATTTTGGATAAAACAAATTTTCCATTACGAAAATTGTGTGAAGATGGGCAGGAGGTATAGTGAAATGAGGTGTGCTCAGCTTCATGAGGCCCTGGGTTCATTCCCCAGCACTATAAGCAGGTAAGGAAGGGAGGAAGAAATGAGTGATTTCTTTGAAAACAATTGGGAAAGTAGAATGAATGGAAAGGAGTATAAGTGATAAAAGACTGGCAATTTTTGATCTTAGTTAAAAGATTTTGCTGGTATACTGGGGTCATTTTTGTATTCTCATTTTGCATGTGCCAAAATGTTTGCAAGGTGAAATTTGTTTTAAGTAAAAGTCAAGTTAATAAACAATATTTTATATCTTTAAATTTTTGCATTTTAGCAAGTGTGTACGTTTTCATTCTGTTACATATGTAAATATAAAGCAAATTAGCACCATTTGCTCCTTTGGGGAGTCTTGTCTTACTGTAACTAAGAAATGTATGTACAATGCTTAGTTCCTGATATGGTTTCTTTGTGGCAGGTAATTCTAAGTTCATCTTATTTAATCTCTTATAACTGTCCTATGAAGCAGGGCATTATATCCACCCTACTTAAAAAACAAACTGAAACTTGCATTATTTTACTGAAAGTCACATTGCTATCAAGTGGCAAATACTCAAACTTCTTACCTAATCCCAGACAGAGCCTTAGCTCTTAGATAAGATGATGCGTGCATTATCCTGCTCAAAGTAACAACAGGATCTTTATCATTTATCATTAACTTGACTGTGTGGGGTATAATTGTGACCCGGTAAGCAAGGTGAGGCCTGTATTACAGAAATCCCATCCTTTATGTCCCTGTGCATGGTACTCCTCTTTTATCTACACTGTTTCTTCTCAACAGTCTTTCTGTTTTCAATGCAAGGCTATAGACAGACTGCTCATGCCTTTCTGTGTTCTCCTGGACCTTCCCTCTTCTCTTCCTTTCACGTTATCCCCTTTCTCTTCCAGCCTCCTTAGTATTGGGAAATGATTTCTTTAACTGGAACCTTGAAGGAGTGAGATGAGAGAAGCTAGAAGGAGTCAGAAGAAAAGGATAATCAATTTCAAGAGTCTTAAAAAAAAAGCCTCCAGTAAATCAAATCCTGTGTAGTCAGAAAGTGACATAGTTAATAAAATCATTGAAGAAGAAATAGGATTTAAAAGTAATCCTTGGGAATTTAAACTATTACAAATTATTACAGTTCTGTCTTTTTTGTTTTGTATTTCAAGATAGGGTTTGTCTGTGTTAACAGCCCTGGTTGTCTTGGAACTCGCTCTGTAGATCAGCCTGGCCTTGAATTCACTGAGATTCACCTGCCTCTACCTCCCGAGAACTGGAATTAAAGGCCTGCACCACCACGTGGGGGTTTGAATGGAAAGGTATCAGGTTAAGAATACTATTTGTAAAAATTTTAAGACTTCTTTGAATCCATTTGCATTTACGCTTAAAGTGGTTTATAGTTTGTAAAAGGAAGCTCTTGCTTTCTCACATGTCAGAACTAGAATGGTAGGATTCTCCTTGTGGTAGCAGAGTCCAAACTGGTGGCAAGGATCTTGGCATCACTAGCTTTTAGAAAGTATCTTCTGCTGTTTGACAGAGTATTGTTAAAGGAGTGCAGCCAAAACTGTAACCAAATTTGGTAGCATGCTTCCAGGAGGGTCTCCAGGAAAAGTATTGCCAACAGAAGTGCCAGTTATGGGATAAGAATCTACAGGATAGCCTGGTACTGGTAGCGCACACCTTTAATTCCAGCAGAGGCAGGAGGATCTCTGTGAGTCGAGGCCTGTCTGGTCTATAGAGCAAGTTCCAGGACAAGCTCCAAAGCTACAGAGAAACCCTGTCTCAAAAAACGAAAAAAAAAAAAACAATAACAACAACAACAAAAAGTAATCTACAGGAGAGGTGGGAGGATTCAGCCAATTATTGTGAGAGTTGACCCACAGTTCTTCTCCCAGAATATGGAGGCACTACAATACTTATAAACAGGGACTGTCTCTTACTTAAAGGTGGTAGTATTCTTACAAAGAATATGGACTGAAATCATTGTTGAGGTGGTATGCTGTGAACCTGCCCATTCCACTGACATTTTGAACTACTTCATCCATAAAAACTGCTATACCTCCTTTATAAGTAACTGATGATACCCAAACTAAAATAATAACTAAAACTCTTTTGTTGCTCTTAGACCTCAGCTATGAATACCTGCTACATGCATATAATTTCAAAGATTTAGTATGAAAAATGTAAAATATTCACTGAAAACATTTTATATTGTGGTGTTTGAATATATTGGGTTAAATAAAATATACCACTGAAGTTAATTTTTACCTATTTTCCTTTTATGTTTTAAAAATGTGACTGTTGAGTTGCCTATTTCTTGTGCTCTCTCTTGATTAGACACTTATCTAGATTATTTAACTAGTTAACTTTTAGCTAGTTAATGCTTTCCCTTTTAAGATAAGTCTGAATATGAATGACCTAGAATAGCTAAGAAAGGTAAATAAACCTTAGAGTGGTCTCAGAATTGACAAAAGTTAGAGAACAGTAAATACTTCCCTTTTTATAAAATAAAATTTACATTTGTATGCCCACACATATAGGGGGCTATTAAAATTTTTATGTTTTACAGGAAGACTATGATAAATACGGAATCCGGATCAGAGTAAAATTTCGCAGTAGTACTCAGCTGCATGAGTTAACTCCTCATCACCAAAGTGGAGGTGAAAGAAGTGTTTCTACCATGCTGTACTTGATGGCACTTCAGGAGCTCAATAGATGTCCATTCAGAGTAGTCGATGAGATCAATCAGGTACTGTGATTCTTTGGGGGAGTGTACTGCGTCCTCTAAAAGATACAAATATAACGATTATTGTCATTGTGATTTTAGGGGATGGACCCAATCAATGAACGAAGAGTGTTTGAAATGGTTGTGAATACTGCCTGTAAAGAGAACACCTCCCAGTACTTCTTCATCACACCCAAGGTAAGGAAGCTCACAGAGGTCAGTCTGCTCGCACGTCCCCTTTGGCTTCATTGTGGGCAGATTTGGGCTAAGATGTGAATGTGAGCAGGAATACTGCCTAGGAAGGAGCTAAAAAGATTATAGCCATCTGCATTCATAGAAGCTTCATCTGAAGAAAGGGAGCAGGCACTTCATTGTGTTCTAGAACCTAGCTCTTCTCCTTACTTTTGATACTCATTCTAAGCTGAGAGATGACTGGGAATGCAAACCCCAGAACTCTAGCTCTCTCTGTCATGTCACTTACTGCACCTGTCTTAATTCCCACCGCTACTACCCTAGCCCTAAAGAGTCCTAAGTACCCAAGGTCTTGTACTGACAGATCGCTTTTTATAACAACATAGTTATATTCAATAGAGAATGTTCCATAATGGGAAATACCCTTTTGTTAAATCTAGTGTTGGGGGTAAGTTATCAAGTAAATATACTCAAAGATGTATTTATTACTAACCAGACTTTTTTCTTTTTTCAACTAAATACTCATATATATCTCACTGGAGAGCCCACCTAAATGTACATTTTTTTGTACTTAATCATCTTTTGTCATCAGCTCTGTGGACTAGTCAGCTCTGCCCCTGTTCTGATTCTTACCAACTCCTTGTCTTAGAGACCACGCCTGCCTCACCTGTCTCCCACAGCAGTCTAACAGTGTTTAACCATAGAAGTTGTTGGAGTGTTGTGTGTGGAAGCGAAAGTGCACACTCTTTTCTGAGGTGTGCCTGTGGTCCTTGTTGATTTGTGAATACAGAAGGTTCCAGGCAACTGGAATATTCCAGGTCAGTTATTAGGCCAGGCTTTAATTATGCTTATTCAGGAAGTTGTCATAGTTTGGCAAGTTGATGTATTTGAACATAAATAAGGCTAAAAAAACTGTCTTTCTGGGCATACAATTTAATTATGTGGCAATTTGTTTCAATCCTTACAGCTTCTACAAAATCTTCCTTATTCTGAAAAAATGACAGTGTTATTTGTCTACAATGGTCCTCATATGTTGGAACCAAACCGATGGAATTTAAAGGCTTTTCAGAGGCGGCGTCGAAGGATTACCTTCACTCAACCTTCTCAGTGAAAGAAAAGGGAGGGGACTTAGAGGTTTTGTCTTTTAACTGTTTATACATGTGGCCCAAGTGAATAAAAGTTAGCAGATTTATTGAAAGAGAAAGATTGGTTATTTTTGAAAATCTGCTTTTAAAAACAAATAGGTTGATGAAATGGAGACCGCAGTGCCTCTGGAACATTTTCTAGTGACAATTAAGTCTTGGTTTGGTTGAACTTGACTCCTTAGTCCTCTGTGAGCACTGGATGGTGTGTAAAGATGTCTGCTGCCCCACGGTGTGGTGGCTCCATCTAATCCAGCACTCGGGAAGTGGAGGCAGGAGATCACGAGTATAAGGCAAGTCTGGACTGCAAAGCATGATCCAAACTATGTAGGCTGTATGTAGTGTGGGATTATGTGTCATAACAAAAAGGTATTTCCTGTTGGCAATCAGAGGTATGGGAGAATGAGGAATGCATTCACAAAGCATCTACTAAGTGCAGCAGCTCTGAGCATTGATTGCAGGAGAACTTTCTGACTTTCAAAGCTTAAAGGCAACTCAGAATTAGAAAAATCCCACTTTTCTTCCAGTGTTATATTTAGTTTTTAAAAGCTGATATAGGAATGTCTACTTCCCAGATACTGGTTTGTGGCAGTCATTTCTTTGTGTTAAAGGTTACCTTATTTTCATAGAAAGCATGTTTATGGGCCTTTAACACTTTTAGGCAACTTGATGCTATAGTTTTATTGGTATTTCAAAGAATTGGAAAAACATATACACATGGAGCTTCAAAATGGCAGCAGGATTATAAAAGGTCACCAGGTAAAGATGACACAGAATACAGAATACATTGACAGAAGGAAATCAGGTGATAAAAACTCAAAAAATAGTACTGTAAAGTACAAGTTTTGTGGTGGAGTTCTTTGTTCTGTTTTGGGTTTTGTTTTTTAATTTAAAGTCAAATGTATTTTACATCTTAAATTTCTAAAAGCATTTTTATAATTTTAGTAAGCTTTTTCTTAAGATTTCATATAGGAGTTTTTACAGTTTATATTTGAAATTTCTCAGTGCTATGTAAAGAGTGATAGCAAAGTATTGATTTATTTAAAATCCTAATGTTTTTAGAATATATAGGTACTTCTTACAGGGTTAATCAGACCCTGTATTTTAGAAAAATCTCATCTAAATTCTTTTCTTCCAGCTTGAAAAACAAAATAAAATAAGAAAACCATTTATTTTTCGTTGAATATGCTAATTAAGAGTGCCAAATAAAATTTCTTCTTTTCAAATCTAAATCTTGCAAGAAAATAGAAATATCTGTGAATAGTAGACTGGACCATATCTCTGATGGTACTGACAAAATTATTTTTTGACTTGCTAGCCTGAATAAACCAAAGTTTGGGTTCTGTATATTATTGTAATAGCCAATAAAATTTATATTCTACTAGGTTAAAAATAATGGAACATGAGCCTACGTCATCTCACTTAGATATTTTCTCTTTAAAAAGTTGTATTTCTTTATAAAACATGAAGGAGAACCCTCCCCTCCTAAACTAAGTCTCATACATGTAGTACAACGATATTTTTAGTAACATTTTTACCAGCACGAACAAGTCAAAAAAAATTAAGAACTTGGTAACATATTAGTGAAGAATGTTTTCTAAAATTGTATTGTTGCTTGATTTTCTGATATAATATCTTCACTAACATGTGCTTGATGTAGTTTGGTTTTATCATGTCAGTGTAAAAACTGACCCAAGCTTAAAAACTGAAAAAAAATTGAAGATTTAACATACTTAAAACTCACATCAGCAATTCCATTTCAGTTTACATATGCCAAAACGTATTCCCTGTCATGTTTATAAGCATTCAGTGAGCAAAATTAATGTTCTGTTTTATGTTGAACTTTGGGTTGGGAAGGATAAATTATGTATCATTTATCATATTAAAAATAGTCAAGCATAGTATAATGTCATATTTTCTGCAACTGTTGATTTTTTAATTACATGTAAAAGTTCCAAGTAAAAGCTTGATTTGATAAATAAAATACTTAAAACCTGAAGGTTACAGATATTTTTGATGACGATAACTTTGCACTGGTTTGCCAAAGGACAGTCTCTGTTAAAAGGTCTCTCATTTTAAAAAGGGGGGACTGGTGTTTTGTTTTTGATTTATTTGTTTTGGTTTGTTTTTGTTTTTTATTTTTGTAAGATTTATTTTATGTAAATGGTGATTTTTTTTTGCCTGCATGTATGTCTGTACAGTGCACGAGTGCCTTGTGCTTGCTAAGGCCAGAAGAAGGCATCAGATCTCCTGGGAGTAGAGTGAAAAAGTTGTGAGTGTTGGGAAAAGAAAACAGGTCCTCCGGAAGAGTGGCCAGTTGTCTTAACTATGATTTTTCTCTCCAGAGAGGTTTTTTGCTACTTTCCAAAAGCCTTGGACTAAGCCTGTAGCCTGTGAAGGGTATCTTTTCATTCTGATGTGTGTAACTGTAAGTGATTCAAACTATGTTGTATATACTTTGTTGGTAATAAATACATATTTTTCCATATTTTGGTATAGGTTATTTAAGATGAGAGATTTTTAAGTACTTTAAATATTCTTAAAAGTCATTTTTGTTTTCAGGATTACAAAAATCTTGTCAA
Source organism: Mesocricetus auratus (assembly GCF_017639785.1). NCBI lineage: Eukaryota > Metazoa > Chordata > Mammalia > Rodentia > Cricetidae > Mesocricetus > Mesocricetus auratus. The sequence continues at coordinate 37,203,833 of NW_024429182.1, forward strand.
TGTCGGAAGTGTCTGCCATTTAGGATGCAGTATTTAATAGTCTATTTGTGTTCCAAAAGATAAAATATTTAGTCTTTTGTCCATTAGAAGTGAAACTAGAGTCTAATAGCAGTAAACATGGGGAAAGACTTGAAAACATCCAAAAAAGCCAAGATAGAAGGCAAGTATAACTGTGTTGAGATAGTAACTTTTCTAAAAACATGCCCAGTAGTCATTGTTACCTTAGTATTTCATACATTGAATCTTTTCAAATGTATCCTGAATCAAATTCTTTACCACTTATATTCAGCTATTTCCATACTAGCAATATGAGGACATACCTAAATCATAGTTTTTAGATGAGAGTCATGTCTGTGAGTGAACCTAGCATTATTGTTGGTGCTTTATAAATCTTTACTTCTGCTACGTATGAAGTATTGTGTCTGAATTGAAGGCAGGATTAGCATAGAAACTTTTCTATGTTAGTGATATTAGTTGTTCCCAGGATACAGATAGTAATGGACTTTGCATAACAGATACAAGTATTTCATATGCCATATTACTTTCATGAAATCTGAATGTGAGTAAAATGACTGAACCTATTTATAATAGTTTGTCATATTACTTCATGGCCAGCCATATATTTTAGGACAGCACATTATTAATAGAATTTGTATACTTCTGTATACTTGGAGATTTGACTGTTGACAGTTTGAACTTTTTTGATTTGTCTTGTTTCTCTGTGTAGCTAGGGAGCCTGTCCTGGACCTTACTCTGTAGACCATGGTGGCTTAGAACTCACAGAGATCCACCTGTCTGCCTACAGAGTGCTGGGATTAAAGGCATGGGCCACCACTGCCCAGCAGCAACTGACCGTTTTATTCCTAGTGAAACAATTTTTCATTTTTCTCCTCCTCATTTTATTGTGCAAATGTACATACTGTAAATTTTACTATTTTAAAGTATGTAGTTCAGTGGCATGAAATACATCTACAGTCTTGTACAATCATCATCCTAATTTATTGCCCATTCACTATAATCCTAGCGTGTCACCTTGTACCTATTCAGATGAACTTAACATTTCCCTCTTTATCCCAGCCCATGGAAAACTCTTCTCATTTGTTTAATTTTTAATGTTAGCATTAAAAACCAGAGTGGTTTCATTATGATTATTTTCATACATATGTGTCACTGTGCTGTGTTCCTATTCATTCCCCTCCTTTGGCTGCTGTTCTTCACCCCCCCCCCTTCTCCTCTTCCTCAAAATAGTGCCCCTTTGCTTTCAAGTCGGATATGTTTCCCTTACCATCTTTTCCCCTGCCTCCTTTCAGATCTCATCTTCTTCCTAGTTTCATGAGCTACATATACATACATGTCCACAGACTAACATGTCAGTATATGAGAGGAAACATGAAGTATTTGTCTTTCTGTAAATGGAATTCTTACTTGATCCAATAAAAACCCAGAGTCAGATATAGAGGAAAATGCTGAGAGATCAGAGAGAAAGAGGAGCAAGCCAAAGCCACCTTTAATAAATTCCCAGCGGACAAGTGAGTGAGTTCCTGTTTCTTCCCACTTATCTCTCTGCCCAGCTATCTCACTTCCTGTCTGTCTGTCTATACAGACCTCTGTGGTTAGCTAGTGGCAAGCTCCATCCTCTGATCTTCAGACAAGCTTTATTTGTACAAGCAAAATATTGCCACATCTTAACTACTTATTTTGCATAGTGGGTGGGCTTTAAGGTTTGAAAAGCCTAGGCCAGGCCCAATGTCAATGTCCTGGTCTGTCATTTCTGTCTGTCTGTCTCCTTCCCCTTCCTTACCCGCTTCTCTACCTGGATCAGGATGTAAAGACCTCAGCTACTATTGTAGCAGATTGCCTGTCTACTTCCTGCCTTGCAAAAAGTGCTTTTATTGACTATGGCTCCTGTTGGATTTTGTTGTTGTTGTTGTTTTGGTTTTTGGTTTCTTTTTTTAGCTCAGACTAACCTGGAACTTACTGTGTAGACCAAGTTAGTCTTCAAATCCCAGATAAGCCTCCCTCTCCTAGCAAGTGCAGAGACTAAAGGTACATGGCACCATAACCTGTTCTTGATGAATTGTTCCCTTTGTTAGAATCTAGTGACCTTCTTGATCTCTTCCAATTAGAATTTGAAGTCTACTTTTATCAGAATGGCGATGTGAATTTGTATTGGGCTTCCATTTTGCATGATAGGTTGATTTTGATCATTTGATTCTCAATCTTTGGGTTTATTTGTCAGTAAGTTGTATTACTTGGACACAGTAGATAATTTGCTTTTAATGTTTGTTTATACTTATGATCATGTGTGTATGCTTGTGTCAGTTTATGTGCACCAGTGTAGGCACAGGCCCACAGAAGCCGGAGGGCATTGGATCCCCTGAAACTGGGGGTTGTAAACTGCCATGTGTGGGTGCTGGCAACCAAACCTGGGTCCTTTGGCAGAGCACTATGTGCTCTTAACATCTGAGCCATCTTGCTGGCTCCGTAGTACATCTTTATTTCATTAAGCTAATTTGTGTCTTTTTAAGACTGAGTTGAGGTCAGTTGCATTGAAGGTTAATACTTAGAGGGGTTTGGTGATTATGTGGTCTTTTGGTTGTTTTCTGTTTGGATTGTTGCTTGTTCTTTTCTCTTTCTAGGAGTTTGTGCTAAGCATGAGGGATTCCTTCTCATTTCTTTTTTTGTCTTTTCTTCTCACAAAATATACATTCTTATAGTCTTGGGATTGAAACTGTCTTTGCTCCTGCCCTGTATTCGATTTTCCTTTAAGTGTTTACTTCAGTGCTTACTTCCTTGTCATTAGTTGTCTTAGTTGTGTCTGTCTTGAAATATCTTTATTTCTGGTCAATTTTAAATGATAGCATTGCTAGGCATAACAGTTGTCTTGGTTCTTTTTAACTTTCAGGACTTGAAATATATCCTTCCATGGTTTCTTGACGTTTAGAATTGTTGATTACACTGGTGGTGTTCTGATGTTTGTCTTTTTGTAGGTGCATTGCAATTTTCCCCTTGCAAATTTTGGCTCGTGTGTGTGTGTGTGTGTGTGTGTGTGTGTGTACATACACACACATACATACATACATATATATACATACACACACGTTTGTTTGTCAGGAGTGCATGTGTTCAGGAGTTCACTTATGTGTTTAAAGAGTTTACAAATCTATACATGCATATCTACTGGAGGCCAGAGTTCCACCTCAGATGTTGTTTCTTGGGACTCATCCACCTTTTTCTTTTGGATAAGATATCTTACCAGAACCTAGAACTCACTGATTATGCTAGATCTACTGGCGAGCCAGGCCCAAGAGTCTGCTTATCTCTACCGCTACCTGGAATATAAGTATACTCTTCCATACCAGACTCTTTACATGGGTGCTTGATATTGAACTCAGGTCCTTCTGATTGTGTAGCAAACACTTAACCTACTGAGCTATCCCCAGCCCTCCTGTGCAGTTCTAACATCTTGACCTCTATGTCAGAGACTTTCATGTGTATTTGGAGTTTATCTTTGTTACTTTTCCATTATTCTGAAAAAACACTATGACCAAGACAATTTATAAAAGAAAGCACCTAATTGGGCTTACTTATGATTTCAGAGGATTAGAGTCCATGGTGGCAAAGCAAAAGCCTGGCAGCAGGAACATCTGAAAGTTCATATCTATCTGCAAGCAGAAAGCAGGAAGCACACTAGGCATGGCTGAAGTCTTTTGAAATCTCAAAACTTACCCCCAAGTGACACCTCCTCCAACAAGACTACGCCTCCTAATCTTTCCCAAACAGTTCCACCAACTGTGAACCAAGTATTCAAATATATGAGCCTATGGAGTCCCATCTCATTAGCCATTCCTTGGCCTCCATAGGCTCATGGCCTTATCTTAGTGTAAAATGCATTCAGTCCAATTTCAAAATTACTTGTGATGTTTTTACAGTCTCTACACTTTAAAAAACAAAGCTCTTTTTGAGACTCAAGGCAATATCTTAATTGTATTCCCCTGTAAAATCAAAAAGCAAATCACATACTTCTAACATATAATGATACAGAATATAGCTTATTATGCCAAAAGGAAGCAATAAGGATATAGTGAGGAAATACTGGACCAAAGCAAGATTTAAATGCAACAGGGCATTCTCTAAATCCCATAACCCGTGTCTGATGTCAAAGGGCTTAGACACCTCCACCCTTCCAGCTTCACTCACTGCAGCACACTTCTCCTTCCTAGGCTGGTTCCACTCCCTTTGTTCCACCTATAATATCTTGGATCTCCAAAGCAATCTAGGCTTCACTTTTGCAGTTTCACAAAATGGTCTCTCAAGGCTTCTGTGCAAGAACAGCCCCCACCCCTAAGTATGTTCACCCCCAATGACCTCCCATTCTGCTTACCATCAGAGGAAGATTCCAAGTTTCCTTTACTTGTATGTCATTCTTGACCAAAGCCAGAACTACGTGGACAACACTACCATATTCAGCCGCCTGCTTGGATGAAGCCTGGTCCCCTTGAACACATATGTAGCCTCTCCTTATCTCTTACAGCACAAGTGCCAACGTTAAATTTTCTGGTGCTTTTTCTCTAAAAAATTTTATTTTCCTTTTCCTTTTCATTGTAAACTTGTATAAGCGATTACTAATAACCACATCACAGAGTCAATATTAAGCTGTCTTGAAGTCTCCTCTGCCAAAGAAATGAGTCCATTACTTTCCAGTTTAACCTCAAGCAAATTATTAAGACAGGGCCAGAAGGCAAACAAATTCTGCAACATGAAAAATAAAAACCCAGAGGCATATATTGGGGTTCAAGCTGAAGATCAGAGAATCGAAGTAGCCAAGACAGTAGACCTTACCTCTACCAAACTTAAGTGGCAGCCCTGTCTCCACAAATCCTCAGGGTCAAAAGCTCTCAGTTCCTGTCTCCTCCTGCCTTTTATTCCTTTCTCTACCTAGCCTTATCACTTCTGTTTCTACCTCTCTAGTGCTGGGATTAAAGGCATGTGATCCAAGTGCTGGGATCAAGGTGTGAGCTCTGTTACACATCACTCTTGTGTAGGCCAGGGTAGCCTTGAACTCAGAGAGATCCATTTGCCTTTATCTCCTGAGTACTGGAATTAAAGGTATGTACCACCATTGCCTGGTCTCTATAGCTTGTGGCTGGCTTTGCTTTCAGAATCCTTGGGCAAGCCTTAATAAACCATAAATAATATATCACCTTAATATTCATTGTCAAAACATCACAAAAACAGTCTCTAGTTCAGTTGCTAATAGTTTTCTCATCTGAAACCTCTTGAGCTGAGCCTCCACAATCTGCACAGCTCATAGCACTACTGTCTTCCAAGTTCCTGCTAGGATGGCTGTTGAGCTTTGCTGATAACATTCTACAGCTTTCATAGTCCAGGGTCTTCCACTTTCCTCCAAAACAAAAAACAAACAGACAAAACACTCAGGTCTGCTGCAACAATAACCCAAATTCCCTGATTCTGTTGATGTGACAGGATACCATAACCAAGACAACTGATTAAAGCATTGATTGGACTTATGGTTCCAGAAGGTTAGCGTACATGATGGCAGAGCAAAGGCACAGGACAGAAACAGCTGAGAACTTGTACCTGCATTCCAGGAGCAGGAGACAGAAAGCACATACTGGGAGTGGAACAGGTCTTTTGAAACCTCAAAGCCTAGCCCACCCCTAGTGATACATCTCTTTCAATAACATCACAATTAAAACTTCCCAAACAGTTCTCCCAACTGGGGACCAAGCGTTCAATCATATCAGCCTTTGGGGTCTTTCTTATTCAAATCACCACAGATCTGGTAAACTCGAAGCTTCTCTTATTCAAAGAGGAGAATAAGTATTTGGGTTACAATCAGCACTCTCTGCCACTGTCCCCAAGAAATAACCTCACCATATGGCTTATTAAGAGTATCCTCAAATAAAACAAGACTTGGTAGATAGCCCTTTTTGCTCTTAATAGAAATTGGTTGTCTCAGTCTTTAAGGCTACTTACTTGTTTATGGTTTGGTTGGTTGGCTTGGTTTGTTTTGTTTTTGTCTTTTCTAGTAGAGTATGAAAGTTTTTGAGGAAAATAGCTTCAATGTGTTGGTTGCTACCTCCCCAGAGCCTAGAAAAATGCTTACTATGTAGTAAGCACTCAATTACTGAAGCATAAAGGGACATTCTTTCTATCTGGGTGTAGTGTTGCCTGCCTGTCATACCATCCCTTCAAGGACTAATCACTGCCATAAATCTGAGGCCATCTTGCACTACATAGTGAGTTCTCAACCACCATAGTTTTATAGCATGACCACATCACAAAAGAAAAATGCTCTCTCGATACTGTTGATTTTAACGTGGGTCACTTAATTCTTTTGTGTACAGTGAGCAGTGCTTTGTACTCTCTAGTTTAAGGAATTAAAAAGTTGTATATGCCCGTGGTTCCATTCTTAAGCCATCTAGCAGGTTCTGTACAGCTTATTATATGATCTACCATAAGTTGTACACTGCTGGACCAGAGAGCACCTGAGGGCTATGGGGTTCCACAAGCCTTCATAGAATTACAGAACTTAGGTACTTACAGTGAGCCTTTGGAAAAGAAGAAATAAAACATGTAGGAAGGTAGATACAGTGTGTTATAGAACGTTTAAAAATTGTTGGTTAATAAAGGCTTTGTACTTTATGAAAAATAGGAATAGACAGTCTTTGAATACATAATTTTGTTTTGTTTTTTGAAACAGGATTACTCTGTGTAGCCTTGATATCCTGGAACTTGCTATGTAGACCATGTTGGCCTTAAACTCACAGAGATTTGCCTGCCTCTGCCTCCTGAGTGCTAGGAGCAAAGGTGTGCACCACCACATCTGACTTTAATACATATCTTAAATATCTCATTTCTCAGCGGAAACCCATTTCTCATATTCATCATATTTATTATGAGCCATTAGTTTACTTTAAAAAAAAACAAAACAAATACACTGACCTTTGTGCTAACAATGCTAATGGTAATCAGTGGATAGTAGCACTTGTGACAGCTGCTGTTGTCTGCACTTCACTAGAGCTCTTAGGTATGAACTGTCAGAGCTGACTGACTATACTTGTAATTTTCCCTAGTATGTAATTTCTGCTTATGCTAGAGTATTTAAAGAGAATGGCAAATATAACAATGGCTAAAGGCAGCCAGGCGCACGCCTTTAATCCCAGCACTCGGAAGGCAGAGGCAGGCGGATCTCTGAGTTCAAGACCAGCCTGGTCTACAGGTGCTAGCTCCAGAACAATCTCCAAAGCCACAGAGAAACCCTGTCTTGGAAAAAAAAATGGCTAAAGCCACTAGTAAAAATCATTTAAGAAGGTAAAGAAGGTTAGTGGAGCTCAATAGTTAGTGCAGGATACAAGACTGAAGAGATAGCTCCAGGTTTTGTGTGTGTGTGTGTGTGTGTGTGTGTGTGTGTGTGTGTGTGTGTGTGTGTGTGTGTGTACATTTTGTTTGTTTTTCAAGACAGTGTTTTTTCTGTGTAATAGCCTTAGCTGTCCTGGAACTTGCTTTGTAGACCAGGCTGGCCTTGAACAGAAGTCCACCTGCCTCCTGAGTGCTGGGAATAAAGGCATGCACCATCACTGCCCAGTTTAAATTTTTTTTTGGATCTAGGATAAGGTTCAGAATTTCATTTTTGCTTTGGATGAGTGGGAGTTGAGATGCCCTCATACAACTCAAGCTGACCTCACACTTTAGTATGTAGCCAAGGCAGCCTTGAACTCTAATCTTCCTTTATCTCCCAAATATTGAGAGATTGCATTCAGGAAGATCGTTTGACTGTGCGGATTTGGATGGTGGACAGAGTACATGAGAAGGGTAATGAAAAGAGAAGAATAAATAATAACACCAAGATGCTTGCTGTATCAAGAATGGAAGGGGAAAGGATAAGAGTTATTTCTTTATAAAGTAATCAGCTTTGGTCTAACATTTGCTTAATGGTTAGTCTTTTAACATCTCGTTTAATTTTCATAGAGCTTCTGAAGTGGGTATTTTCAAGGAGGAAGATGGTTTGGAAAGATCATTTTGACTTTTACAAAGTTGAAACTGGTAAATGTTGACACTGAGACTCAGAGACAGGTGGTGTCCTGGAAAGAGCACAGGCAATGGCTGCTCAAGAAAGTGGCAAGCTCCCTGGTGAAAGATACATAAACATTGCTGGTGACTCTACTGTGATACCTGTTGTTTGTGAGCAGCTTAGCAATGTGTTTAAGTGAGAATCCCCTTCGGCTTAGTAATCCCACTTACAGAAATTCATACTTACTGTATATCCTCACATGTATTTCTAAACGTGTGAAAATACCAAATTTCGTATTTCAAACAGTTATATGTGGAGGACTAATTAATTATGATGCCTGATGAGGTCAGATATCCATGTGGTTAAATAAAAAGAGCAAAGTGCAGATTGTGTGTTTGGTTTTGTTTCTCACACACACAGGGCAAGGTTTTCTGTTTCTGTAGAAACTTCACAGTGGTTGTTTCTGGGAGAAGTAATTGAGTAAATGAAGAACAGGGAGGAAAAATCAGGGTTTTGGATTTGGGGTTTTGTTTTAATGGGTGTGTTTTGCCTGCATGTGTGTATGTGTAGCATATTCATGCCTGATGCATACATAATCAGAAGAGGGTATTTGAACCCCTGGAACTGGAATTACAGGTGGTTGTGCACTGCCATATGGGTGCTGGAAAGCAAACGCAGGTCCTCCATAAGAGCAATATGCTACTCTTACTCATTGAGTGGTTTCCGCAGCCTTTTTAATTTTTTAAGCGGACTATGCTCTCCAACCTCTTTTTTTTTTTTTCTGAAAGAGCATGAGTTTTGGAGCCAGAGTTGATTCTTTTATTTAACTACTTGTATGGCCATGGACTAGGACCTTTGCTTGTGTAAACATACCAATATCACTAAGCTACATACATGTTGTAGTTTGAATCCAGAATATACCTTAGGGCCCATGTATGAAGGTGTGGTTCCCTAACCCATAACCCTGTTAGAAAAGGATGGAACTCCCTCCTAGGAGGTGGGGCTAATGGGAGGAAGTTGGGTCACTTAGGGCATACCATTTATAAATATGTTAAGACTCTAGACTCGTTCACTTAGTGCTTATCAGCAGCCTTAAAGTAAACACTCTTTCCTGCCATGGAGTACTGCCGAGTGTTGGTTTTGCAGTCATGCATTACAATGTATGTTCTATCCATAATGTAGTCACATGAAACAAAATCTCAGGTTGGAGGTTTCCTTGCCTCTCCACCACAGTAGCAAACATCTAAGATACATGAACTTATAGGGAAAGGTTTATCTTGGCTCACAGTTTTAGAGTAATGCATGCCTGCAAACCCAACACTAGGGAGGCTGAAGAGGATCAATCACATGCTCAAAGTGAGGACAGTCTGAATTACATGGCAATACTTCATGTCCAAAAAAGTGGAGGGGAGCAGGGAGGCAGAGGCAGGTGGATCACTGAGTTCAAGGCCAGCCTCGTCTACAGAGTGAGTTCCAGGACAGGCTCCAAAGCTACACAGAGAAACACTCTTGAAAAAACAAACAAAAAAAAAAGTGCAAGGGAAAAAAATCTATCTTATAGACCCAACACAGTATGACACAATTTCTGTAAAACTTTGTAATTCTCCCTGATTTTTTTAAAGGCTCTTTTGGCTGTAAAGCATTTTAAACTTATTGCAAAATTAATAATCCCTAATGAAGTGACTTATTCATTAAGGGTAGAAGAAGTATCTACATATGTACATATTGTTAAATAAGTATACCATAATTCCCTGTTCAAGTATGGTAATCCTCTCTATAACAAATACATCCTTCCTGTATAATATAGTCCCACTCTGAGGGGGGAAAGGGAACAATATTTACTAATTTAAATGCCAGAGCACTGACTTTGTGCTAAAACAATATAGGTTACCTTGCATATGCAGTTCCCTAGTGCCATTTATTTACAGCTAGATACATTACTATGTGACAGTACATTGTCCATTGATTTCTAGTGACTGCCTGAGGTTTTTACTATGCTTGCATTGATTATAAGGACAAATGCAGGGTTTACCCAGAATATACAGAAAAATATGAGCCATAATTCATTTTCTGATCATGTTAAGTTTATCATTGAAAATTTTATAGCGTAAATGTAAAACCAAGTATTTTGCGACAAAGCCCTCACATAAGCTTTAAGCTATAATCACTTTTGTCCACAGTCCTGCCTCCCACATACTTCCAGGAAAAGAAAGGTACTAGAGTCCTTGTTTACACAAAAAGTATCTGTCTCATTAACATGATTAAAGACCAGCCTAAAATGTCATGATGTTGCTACCTCAACTGGAGACAAAACTGAGCACCAGTGGAAGGGACCCCACTGGCATAGTGCTCTAAAAGGGTCAGAAGCAGCTGGAGGGGGTACCAGGCCACCCTTGGAGAACTGTAAAGGCAAAGCTTGTGAAGAGGGCTAGGAGTTGAATCATGGGACCTAGAGCAAGGTATCTGCTTGTAAAGCTGTCCAGATTGATCTAGCCCTTTCATACCCAAAATATTATAAACAGAGGAAAAATCCTTGAAAATGTTTAACTGTACTAAGTATGCACAGATTGTTTTTTATCATTCCCTAAGTAATATAATAACTCCAGTTGTTTTTCTGTCCTGCCTGGTCCCCCTGGGTCATCTCCAACACACTGGTCCCTGCAACTGCTTATTAAATGATCATTCTGAACCTTAAAATTAACTACAGTAGTTTGGCCAATGGCTCAGTATATTACTGACTAGCTCTCACAAATAAGTTAACCCATATTTACTAATCTGTGTATCGCCACATGGCTGTAACTTACTGGTAATGCTCTAGTATCTTACCTATACAGTGGCTCCATGATTCTCTCCATAGCTGTTTGGATTTCCCACCTAACTATATTTTGCCTGGCCATTGATAAAAACAGCTTTATTTATCAACCAGTAAAAGCAACACATTGGCAGCATACAAAGGGACATCCCATATCACTTTGGACATTGTGTTTGCATTGTATTAGCAAACATAGGTAATGTAAAGATGATTTACACTGAATGGATGAAATGCAGTGGTTTCAGGCAAATGTTACACTATCAGATGTAAGAGACTTGAGTAGCCCCTATGTTTGGTATCTATGTGGAAACCTCTACAGAGACACTGAGGAACAAATGTGTTTTTTTTTTTAGAGGTAGCTGTGATGGTTAACATTGATTATTAACCTCACAGTATCTAGACTGATCTAGAAGACAAACTTGGGCACACCAGTGAGAGGTTATCTAGACTGAGTTAATTGAGGTGGGAAGATTGACTTTAATTACAGGTAGTGCCGCTCCATAAGCTGGAGTCTGGGTGGGTGGGTGCATTGGTTGGTTGGTTGGTTGGTTGGTTGGTTGGTTGGTTGGTTGGTTAGTTTGGTTTTTGCTACAGATCTCTTCTATATGTAGTCCTGGTTGTACTGCCCTGGAACTCACAATGTAGACCAGGCTGACCTCTAACTCACAGAGATCTCCTACTTTTGCTTCCTGAGTACTGGGATTAAAGACACAACCACCACAACCAGCATGGCGTTTTAAACTAAAAAAAGAAAGCAGTACCGAACATTGTTCTTCCCAATTGAAGATGCAGCTTGACCAGCTGCCTCCTGCCCCTGCTATCATGCCTTCTCCACCGTAATCAAATGTATGCCCATGAACTCTAACGCAAATAAATCCTTCTTTATATTGCTTTTGTCAGGATATGTTATCATAGCCATGAGAAAAGTAATTCAGGAGGACAAGTTTATATGTGGTTCTTGGTTTAACCGGAATATAGTCCCATCATAGGGGAAAGGCCCAGTGTACCATCCGTGATAGGAGAATATTACAGTGCAACTTGTTACATTGTGAAACAGAGAAAGCCTGGGCTGTAAGCAAGGCTGGCTATAACTCTCTAGACCCACCATCTGGCAATCACTTCCTCTAGCAAGGCCCTACCCCATCCTACCACACACACATTTTTACAACCTCCCAAAATAGCTCTACCAGCTGGCTACCAAAGTGTTCAAACATATGAGCCTGTGTAGGACATTTCACATCCAAACCATAAAGCCCACAGTCTCTTCTGAGACTCAAGAAAACCTCTTAACCATCAGCCCTTATAAAATAAAAGCAAACTAACTTGCTGATATATAGTAGCAAAGTGAACACTTTTTAAATTAAGGCTTGCCTTGTGGCCTATATAATGCAATCAGTTTTAGAGAAAGTCCCATACACCGCTGAGAATTTATATCCCCTATCTACTGGGTGGAAGGCTCTGTAGCTTCTTGTTACAGTTGGGAGCCAGGCAGTAGTGGCACACACCTTTAATCCCAGAACTTGGGAGGCAGAGGCAGATGGATCTGTGAGTTCAAGACCAGCATGGTCTACAGAGCAAGTTCCAGGACATCTAGAATTACACAGAGAAACCAGCCCTGTCTTGAAAAGAGAAATGTTCAGTTGATCTGGATTTACTTAGTTCTGAGATTTTTTTTACTGGTTTTTAATTTAGGATACCTAGGTAGGTGGGAGAGTGGAGTACTGAAATCTCCCATCACCACTAGATGGTCTTTAGTGACCTTTGAGCATTTGTTTTATGAAATTGGGGGCCCCAGGATTCAGTGTATACATATTGATACTAGCTTTACCCTCTAGATGAATTGTCCCCACTATCAGTGTGTGGTGCTTTTTGTATCTCTTTTGATGTATTTTTATTTGAAACTTACTTTATTGCCACAACTTGTTATATGAGGCTCCTGCCCAATAGTTTGGTGTCCCACCTTTGCCTCTTAGCTTTTTTTGTTTGTTTGTTTTTATTTCTCAAGACAGGATTTTTCTGTGTAGCTTTGGAGCCTGTCCTAGCACTTGCTCTGTAGACCAGGCTGGCCTTGAACTCACAGAGATCTACCTGCCTCTGTCTCCAGAGTACTGGGATTAAAGGCTGCACCACCACCACCCAGCTGCCTCTAGGTTTTTAGAAGCCTTTCATAAATGGAGACAGAAAAGAGTTGGGCTGTGGTTTTAATCCAGTCAGTTATAGCCATTTACATTCAAGATTGCAACTGAGAAAAGTTTGCTATTTCTGATTTTGTTGCTTTCTGCCTCTCTTGGTAGTGCTGGGTGTTTGTTGGTTTGCTGTGTTGGACGTAATTGATTCCTTCCCCGGTCTCATTGTTAACATCTCTTCGTGGACTACATTCTGTCCTGTTTTCTTATGTGTAAAAATATCCTCTTACATGTTTCATTCCTTTGGGGACTGGAGAGATGACCCAGTGGTAAAGAACATTCACTACACTTGCAGAGGACTAGCATAGTGCTGTTCCCAGAACTCACATAGCAGTTTACAATCACCTGTCACTCCTGTTCCAGGGAATCCAAAGACTTCTGACCCTCTGACCTTCTCTGGTTTATGTGTATAAATGGTGCTATTCATATGTAGACTCAGGCACACACACACACTATAATTAAAATTTTCTGCAGTGTTGGCTTAGTTGCCTTAACTTGTGTTTATCTTGAAATATTTTTTATTTTTTTCCATTTTAATAGATAATTCCACTGGGTATGGCAATCTTGGTTAACACTTTCAAACCTTGGGCTATATTATTCCTTGCTTTTCTAGATTTTAGGGTTGCAGACAACAGATCTGTCCATAGTCTTCTGTTCCTGTCTTGGTATGTTAGTTGGTATTGCCTTACAATTTTTGTTATTGTTTCTTTGCTTTGTATTTTTGACATCTTGACTACATGTCACAGAGAAGTTCTTCTCTGATCATGTCTCTGTGGGTATCTAAATGTTTCCTGTTTGAATGCCTGTTCTTTTCTCTAGGCTTAGGAAATTCTTGGCTATAATTTTACTAAAAACTTTTCTAAACCATTGACTTTTATCTCAACTCTTCCTTCTATCCCATGAGTCTTAGGTTTGGTCTCTTCAGTGTATCCTAGGCTTTTTGGAAATTTCCTTGCACTTCCTCCATAATTTTGTTTTGCCTCCAAAGTGATTGCTTCATTCACTTTGAAAACTTTGTCTGTCTTGAGTTGATTTCTTAAGTTCTTTTCCCATGTCTTGAATTAAATTCCTTACCTGTTTGAATCCTCTGCTTGGTCCTCGAACCTTTTTAAAAAATGGAATCTGCAATCTTTTTCCAGGGATTCAGCTAGCTCATCGTCTCTGAGAGGCCATCGTCTGTGGGCATTGGGGTGATGGTCGAGAAAATGGCTCCATAACTTTGCCTATAGGCCATCTGATGGAGGTGTGTTCTCTGTTGAGGTCCCCCCTTTCCAGATGATTCTAGACTGTGTCAAGTTAACAAAAGACTAAGCAGCTGAGGGTGCATGTGTCCTGGTTTGTTAAGTTTTCTTTCCTATTATTCTGATTTTGTTTGCTTTATGTAGGTATTCCTGGTGGCTCTTCGCTAGAATTTATGTTCAGTGGTAGGCAAGGTTGACTGCAGTACCTATCATGATGGTTTGACAGAAGGAGGTGTCAGAGTCCGCTGCAAGGAAACCGCTCTTTACTTGTGTCCTGTAAGGTCAGAAACACGAGTGCTGGGCCCTGGTTGGGGAAAGTGTCTATTTTAAGAAACAGTAAAAGTGGGTCAAGTAGGACTGTGGGGAGCGTATCAGATAGGGTTATGAAAAGCAGTGGAGAAAATACTGTATATTAAGTCTGGAGAAAGTGATAGATACAATACCTTCTTCCAGAAAAATACAATATGTAACTTAGTTTTTAATCTGAAGATACAGAAATGTACATTTAAGAAAGAAATTAACTGTAAAAATAACAAAAAATTGAAGCCAGGCAGTGGTGGTGCACGCCTTTATCCCAGCACTCAGGAGGCAGAGGCAGGAAGATCTCAGTGAGTTGGAGACCAGTCTGATCTACAAGAGATAGTTCCAGAACAACCTCCAAAGACACAGAGAAACCCTGCCTCAAAAAAAAAAAAAAAACAAAAGGAAAAAATTAAACAAGATTGTGTGTGTGTGTGTGTTTAAAGATAAAAATCCAAATGAGCAATAAACTGAAATTTATCTTTTCAACAGACTGAAACAGGTATGTTATCAGTCAGCATTTTCTCCTGGTTGCAGAGAGCAGACTCCCCGAGTTTACTTCAGCTTTCTGCCTGGACACTGCAGCAAGTTCTGTCCCAAACTCACTGAGTTGAGTTTTGCCCCTTCCTGCTGTGGCTGGGTAGGGTTCCTTACCCCACTTCCACAGTCACCACATTCTGTGTATCTTGGAGCCTGTAGTTTCCATACAGATACAATTCTCCAAATTGCTTGCATACTTTCTGTGGTTCCAAAAGCTTTCCTGTTCTATGACTATGCAAGTTTCTCAACCTTAGGGTCCGTTACCCATTCTTGGGCTGTGGTAGAGAGTTGCAGACTTCTTCACTGAGTGCCAGCCAGTTGAGGATAGCCTCTACAGTGTTGAGATCTCATGCTTGTTCCTGGCATAGTCAGACCTCTTCTCTGGAGATTGTGTTTGTCTCTTTTTCAGAGGAGGTGGGTGCACTGCTCAGGAGTGATGAGATAGTTGTAGAGTTGGGGTGCTGTTTCTCTGCTAGGTTGGTGTTGGAATACTAACTTGAACCCCAGTGTGCTTTACCAACCTTGCCTACATGCTGTTGCCTGTGATCAAAGACTGTAGGGCAGCTGCGATGGCCCTGTCAGGTGGGTATCTCTACAAAGCTCTTCTGTTTCTTGATGCCCTCCCCCAATCATTCTGTCAGCAGAGAACACTGGTCAGTGCGGATGTTGAGTCCTGCTTCACCTAATATCTTGCTTCCAGTAGCTTTTATTCCTTTTCCCATTGTATGTAAGATTTCCCTTTTTATTACATTTGATATTCCTTAATAATACATAGACTATTTCTGCTATGTCCCTTTTATGCTATTTCTAATATGGTCTTCACTTCTGTAAACCCTTTTCTTTGGCTTAAATTTTACTTGTTTTTGATTGGGTGGGTGGATGGTTTGGCGTTTTTCCATCGTTATCATCTCCTTTGTTTTCATTCTATTTTTTTACCTTATAGTTGTGTTTTGTACGTGAAATGTTTCTGCAGTAATTTTTTCTTTCAAAATACTCTGTTCTGCTGATACTTGATGGTTTCTTTCTTGATTTGGGGTTTGTTTATTTGTTTGTTTGTTTTGGTGGGGGAGAGTCATTTTTGTTTGGGGTAGATTTTTTTCTATTTATTGACTTAAACTTTTTTCTGTATAATGTATTTTTATCATATTATTTCCTCCTCCCCAACTCCATTCAGATCCTTCCTCCCACCCAACTTCATGTTCTTTTACTCTCTCAAAATGCAAAACCAGGGACTGGAGCGATGGCTCAAATGTTAAGAGCACTGACTGCTCTTCCGGAGGTGCTGAGTTCAATTCCCAGCAACCACATGGTGGCTCACAACCATCTATAATGAGCTCTTGTACCCTCTTCTGGCAGGCAGGCATACATGCAGACAGAACGCTATACATAGTAAATGAATCTTTTTAAAAAAATACAAAAACAAAAATGACAAAACAAAAGCATGCAAAAAAAATGGAGTCCTTTTTGTGTTGGCCAGGTACTGAGCATGGTACCTTCCTTGGAGTATAAATGATAATACCCAGTGTCACTCTATTGGAAAAAACTGATTAACAGGTATGAATTGTAAATAGCTTTTGGTTAGGGATGGGAGTTTGTGCCCACTTCCCCTCTCTGCTAGGATTTTTCTGACTTAAATGTGTGCAGGTTCTGTGAGTTTGTCCCAGTCTCTGTGCATCAGTCCTGTTGTGTCTGGAATGTGCCATTTCCTTGAAGTTTTCTGCTACCTCTGACTCATACTGTCTTTCCAACTCTTCTTCCTTACAGATCCTTGAGCCTTGAAGGGAGTGGTTTGATAAAGATATCCATTAAAGACTCAGTGCTCCAAAACCTCTCTCTGCACTGTCCAGTTGTGGATGTCTGTGTCAATTCCCATCTGCTGCTAGAAGCCACTTCTCTGATAGGGTTGAGGAATGCTCTGATCAATGGGTATAGCAATATGTCATTAGGAGCCTTTTTTTTAATGTTCCCTTGCCAGAGTAATAGTTTTGTTCCTAGGCCTATGACCTATCCAGTCTCGTGTTCTTGGTCACTTTAGCAGTGTTAGGTGTGGATTTCATCTCATGTAGTGTGCCTGGAATCCAATTAGACAGTGGCTAACTATTCCCACAGCACTTCTGCCACTGATGTGCCTTCATGTCTGCAGGCAGGTCTCTGTGGGGATCACAACAGTATGCAGAGTACCTCCCAGTGCTATGCATGCTAGTCAGCATAAGTGAAACGTCTGCTCGGGCGCCAGCTCGATACCTCCGTATTTGATGACATAAGTGATGTCTTGAGCAGTAGCACCTTATTGTCAAGTTGTGGAGAGCAACTAGTAGCCTTGGCAATATGTGATGCCTGCAGGAGTAGTGTTCTAGTTTCTCCTTTATTCCCTTGTAATACTTTATTCTGTTTCCTCTCCCTTGGTTTCTAACTTTGCTTTTTGTAGTTTAGTGGTTGAGTTTTGTTTTTGTTTTGTTTTTTATCTGAAATGTTTTGTATTTTTTTTCCTCCCAAAACACCCTTTTCTTCTGATACTTGGTAGCTTCTTTCCTGGTTTGGGTTTTTAGGGAGAGATTGTTTTCTTTCTGTTTGCAGTTGTTTGGTATATTTTTCATTTCATCCTCCTTCACTTATTGCTTTGTTCCTGTATATTTCCCCCTATATTTAATTCCTGTTTGAAGAGAGTGATGGAGTCTGGTTAATACTTACCCTGTACACTGACTTTCTCTCCACCCTGTTTACCCAAGAATGCTGAAAACATTGCCTAGAACTGGGATATTGGTTGTACAGAGGTTTACCTGGTTTGCTGCAGGTTGCTTAGAGAGTTGGGGTTCTTAGTAAGCAGGGTCAGCTGGTAGTTTCAGTTCAAATTATTTTGATCTGTTTCATTCATTTTACCTGCCATTGTCTTTTTTTTAATTTATTTATTAATTACACATAACAGTGTTCTGCCTGCATATGTGCCTACAGGCCAGAAGAGAGCGCCAGATCTCACTACAGATAGTTGTGACCCACCATGTGTTGCTGGGAATTGAACTCAGGGCCTTTGGAAGAATAGCCCACAGTACTCTTAACCTCTGAGTCATCTCTCCAGCCTGCTTTACTGGCCATTTTCAGTGTAGCTAGTCCTATAGCTTTGTCTTTGTGACCTCAAGAAGGGTTTAATAATGCCCTTCTGCAGTGGCTTGACTTCTGCACCCCGAGCTGGCAGCACCAGCTGGCAGCACCAATAGCAAATGCTGCCATCAGGCATCATTTTTCAGTTCCATCCAGAAGACATTGTACCTAACGTACTCTTCCTATATCTCTGTGAGGCCATAATTCCTAGTTTCAGTATCTACAGATTTGCTATATCTTATTGACTTTATTTTAGTGAATTTCAGGAAAAATGAATACAAGGAAGGTACCTTTCTTGAAGCTCCCTTATACACAAAATATATGTATTTTCATTCATTCATTATTTATTGCAGTACTGGGTAGTGAACTCAGGGCCTAGGCAAGTGCCCTATTACTGAGCTATATTGCCAAACTCCACTCTGATTTTTATTTTCTTTTCTTTTTGAGATAGGTTCTCTTGTAACCCAGGCTGGCTTTATGCTACTGTGTAGGCTGGGAATGACTTCAACTTTTCCTCTTTTTAATCTGCCTCCCACACGCTGGGATTGCAGATATGCACTACCATGCCCAGTTAATCTGGTCTGAGGAGTTGAACCCAATGCTTCATTCACGATAGACAAGCACTCTGCCAACTGATCTACATCCCAGGTCTCTGAGCTCTTTCTTTAAAAATGGTCTTTTCAAAACCATGTCTCATTTAAGTTGCCCAGAATGAACTTGAACTCACTTGATATCCCAGACAGGCCTTGAGCTTGTGGTTTTCCTGCCTCAGCCTCCTTAGTAGTTGTCATTCTAGGTCTTTGCCACCTGGACTGTCTGTATATTTTAAACATATCTGTAATTATTTCACATAATTCATAACATTGCTTTTCAGTATTATATGTACAACATACTCATCTTTCTGACCTTTTTCACTCAGTTATGGATAATTACATATGAAGAATGGCTAAAGACTAAATAACATTATACCTCTAAATTACAGTGGCCACCTAGGGCTTGTTTGTTTGTTTGTTAATATCTCTTTACTTCTAACTCAAAACAGTAGAGTGGCTTTCACTGGTCAACATCACTGATCTATAAGCAAGTTTGTATCTGAACTCAAGTCTGATCATTGGGACCAGTTAAATATTTTGAAGGGTTCCATGCAAAGTAAAAACACAGCTCCTGAGAGTAGTTTCAGGGCCAACAGGATGGCTCGCTGGTGGAGGCACTTGTCTCCTAGTCTGTGACCTAGGTTCATTCCGCAGGATCCACGTGGCACCATTGTCTTCTGGATTCTACATTGTGTTTTGCACATACAAATAAATGCTTGTTTTGGTTTGGTTTGGTTTGGTTTTTTGAAACAGGGTTTTTCTCTGTGTAACCTTGGCTATTCTGGAACTAACTCTGTAGACCAGGCTGGCATCTTATGTGGTACCATATTTGTCAGGGTAGAAAGCCAGTTCAGTTATTCAGTTTAGGAAGTCATAGAAGCTGACGTGTCACAAAGGGCGGGGAAGCCAGTGAAAGGATGAAGGCTTGCTCACATGGGCTGGGATTGTGATACACAGTCCCTGTTTTCATTCTGTGCTAGTCTTTCACATTCTGGTCTCAGTTCCCACTGGGTAGCTTTTCAGAAGCTAGGTATTGAGGGGTCTAAAAAGAGAGCACTATAGCAAACTTGGGACACATGGACTATCAAATGTTTTCCCCACTGAGATTGGATTGGCTGCTACATACATAATAAATATGTGTATAGCCAATGAATAACACATGAAAATGACAAATAGTCAATAAAAAAAATTGTAAAAAGAGGCACTGAGTGACTTTTTTTTCTTGAGACTGGGTTTCTTTGTATAGTAGCCTTGGCTGTCCTGGAACTCACTCTGTATACCAGGCTGGCTTAGAACTCAGAAATCACCCTGCCTCTGTCTCCCAAGTGCTGGGATTAAAGGTGTGTACCACCACTGCAAGGTGAGTGACTCTTAAGTGGAGCTATTTGTATAGATACTTTCTTTGTATTTATTATACATCTTGCCCCTTACAAAAGCACCATAGCAGACAGATTTCTGTGAGTTCAAGGTCAGCCTGATCTACAGAGAGAGCAGGACAGCCAAGGCTACAAAAAGAAACCATGTCTCAGAAAAACAAAAACAAATACCATAGTCACAAAAATTGCTTCCTAAAGTTCTGCCCATGTGCATGGAGGTCTCCTGTTTCCACAACTTTCTTATTGGAAAGTTATTTTGCCAGGTCAATTCCATGTCTCTTTTTCACAGGTTTTAGTTATAAGAGCAATCTTTATATTTACATAAACTTTTCCCAAGAACTTCCCCACAAACTGCATATTTTCTAATACAGCATACATACAGCCATTATTTTTCTGTTCGCTACTTTGTTTACTTTTAATCTTTATGTCGGGCCATTGGTTCCATTCTTCTGTCTCCTGCTTGTTGGCTTCCATGTCTCTTTGTTCCTAAGATTCATTATCCTTTCACTCTTCTCTCATCAGTGAGTAGCAGAGAAAAGCAAATTTGGGATAGCATAGTCTGAGATTCTAAAGCCATAAAGACCTTTATTTTCTTGCTATTCTGGACCAGTGCCTATCCTGAACCAATAATACTGAATGTGTGTTTCTACTTCTGTAAAATGGGTATATTAGTGATACGAACCCTACAGAGTTGTTGGAGGGATTGAGTGAAATAATATACAGTCCACAAAGAGAGCAGCTCCCTTCCCACCTTTTTTTACCAAATAATCTCAAAGTCTTCATATCAATCTGTTAATATTGCATTAGCTGAATTACCAGGCCTCATCCTCACGTGTGTGTGTGTGTGTGTGTGTGTGTGTAAAACTTAATCATAACCACTTTGTTAGTCTTGACACTAGCCCTATTTTACAACAGTAAAGAAGTTATACAGAAGCAGTTTCACTTACTCAAGATCACTGAGTGTATGGCAGGAACAACATTTGAACCCAGCTGCTGTGTGCTTGGAGCCTGAGCCTAGAGGCTGGCCTGCCTCCTTGGCTTTCTGTATAACCTCCATATCCTTCTTTTCAGTGTATCACATCTTATTTTTTTATAAGATACATTGATCTTATCACTCTAAATGCTTTTCTAAGCAAAATGTGTGTGGATAAAAGTTGGATATTGATATTAAAAGCCTGTTATGAAGAAACCGTTTCCTGTGATTCTCATTTTTATTGCATTATTTTTGAGCCTACAGCCACATTCTAGCACTCTAGCGACCATGCCTGCAAATGCCCTGACTTCTTATCATCTTTAGGATTTCCGGCATCTTACTTACTTACATCTTTTCATTATTGTTTTAGCCTTATTCATTCCCATTAGCCTCTTTCCCTCTCCTTCTCAATGTCATCCCCTTACCTCCTCAACTAGTCTGTCTGTCTGAGGGGGTTGGTTTTTTTTCTCTCTTTTTTTTCCCTCCCTCCCTCTCTCCCTCCCTCCCTTCATCCCTTACTTGTTACCCACTGGTTGGAGTTACATAAAGGGACAAGAGTAAATAGTCATGAGCAAATTACCAAAGGAAATGGCTCTTCATCCCCCAGCAGCCATAACTGCCTGTAGATCCTCAGGTAGAGGTGGAACCTTGAGAGTCCCTCCACCAGAAATGTTGCTGCAAATGATAAGACTGCTCTCAGCTCGAGTACATGCCTAGAAGATGGAACTCCACAGCACCCCACCCCTTCCTCTGGCTCTTATTGTCTTTGAGCTCCTGCTTCCATAATGTTCCCTGAACTGTGGAGGAGTCATTTATTCTCAGCACTTGGCCAGTTATGACTTTCTGTCAGATTTCCCATCATTTAGAATCCATTCTGCCCTCCTCTTTATGCCTTTTTCGCATTTGTTATGGCTTTGTGATTTGTCATCTAGTGGTACCTGGGCTGGAAGCTTGGTGGCCAGTGTCATGGTATTAGGTAGAGTGTGACCCTCAGAAGGGAGGAATGACCTCTCGGAATCTACTGCACCTCCTTCTGCTCTGTCCCCTCTCCCCTCTTGCACCAGAAGCCAGTGCTGGCACTATCCATTTAGACTTCCCAAACTGAGGTTAACTGCACACACCCATCTCTCCTTTTCCCTTCCTCCTTCCCTACTTTCCTTCCTTTCATATTTTTTTAAGCAAATCTCACACTGTAATCTAGGCTTACCGCAACTCTGTGGCAATTCTCCTACCTCAGTCTCCCAAGTGCGAGCCACCACACCAGCATTCTTTGTAAAGTCTTCAGGTGGACAAAGACATTGTTTCTGTGAGACATCTTGTCTTAGTACTCTGAAAGAAGACAGCAGCATTCAGGTTTTCCTCCAATCTCCACATCATAGTGGAGTGAACTAATGGGAAATGGTTTTACATTGATGAAGCCTCCTGTTGGCTGTGAAGAGTCTTTTCCTGTTGCTGTGATAAAACACTGTGGCAAAGGCAACTTAAGAGAGAGTCATTCTGGCTCTCAGACCAGCAGTAATGGAGATGCAAAGTCAGCAGGGACTTGAAGCAGCTGATCATGTTGGGACTGCAGTCAAGAAACAGCAATGAACACATGCATGTTCAGCTCACTTTCTCCGTGTTATACAACCAGGGATTCCCTATCCCTGATTGGGACCCCAGGGAATGGTCTCATCTACAATTAAGATAAGTCCTACCACATCAATTAGTGAAATCCAGACAGTCCTCTTCAGGATGCCCAGAGGTCCATCTCCCATAATTCCAGATCCTGTCACATTGACAGTGAACACTACTACACAAGGCTGTCTCCTTATCATGGACCAGCAAACACAGTCAACTTCATTTTTGAGGAGGGGATGGTATTTGGTTGTTGATGATTTTTATCTCATTTCCTCCTCCATTTTCCTTTGCTTCACCCGAAGACTGAAACCTTGCAAGCACCTGGCTATCTAAAGCAAGCCTCATCCCGTTCCTCCTCGAATCCACAGGTTGGCCTCTTCAGCCATTTGGACCAATTTAGGAGGCCTGGCTCACTTCGGGCCTGCTTATATCTTCTGGGCTTGTGTGTGTTTGTATCACATGACTTTTGCTTCACTGTCTGATGTCACCTCTGAATTTCTCATAAGCTCAACAGATTGCCTACTCTATTTTTTGTTGTTTAATATAGGCACAGTTTTCACTATCCCATGTTTTATTTGTAATTCTTTTAGTATTAATATTTTAGATTTTAAAAATTATATTTGTGTCCCCTGGGCTGGGGAATCTTTACAACCATCAATTAGCAAAGGAATGTTAACAGGAGTGGTGGAGAGTCACCTCCCCTTCTCTGAGAGCAGGGCTCAGGTGCCAGCCATGGCATTCCCAGACATTAGAAGTTCCCTTTTCAGGGCCCAAGTTTTTAAACTTTTATTAATTTATTAATTGTAATTTTTGACCCTTCACTACCTTTGGAATTTTGGTGTATACTGAAGACCAACTGAGACATTCAGCATCATGGACTGAACAACTACTGGACTCTTTACATTTCCATTGGTAGGCAGCCATAGTGAACTACTCACACCACAGCTTTTGAGACATTCTCCAGTCTAATAAATGCACTTTCTACATACAAAAAAATTATATTTTTGTGTGTGCATGTGAGTATGTGCATGTGTGTGTGCAGGTTCCTACAGAGGCCAGATGCATTAGATTCCCTAGCAGGAGTTAAGGTAGTTGTGAGCCAACCAGCTGGGAACTGAACTTGGGTCCTCTGAAGAGCATTAATTACTTTTGGCTGCTGAGCAAAAGACCTTAATATTTTAATAGTCTCCTTTTTTATGATTTATGCTTTCCTGGTTTTGCTTGCCTCCTACTCCAGTTTGTCTAATATACTTTTTTACTCATTTCAACAAGCTTCGTAGAACACCACAGAGAAGCAGACAGACTGAGTGATAAATGGGTAATTCTGGTCATAGTTTGCAGTTTTTCAGCAAGCTATGATTCTTTGGCCTTAACAAACAATGCTACTTAAAGGGGAGATTATAGTTACTGCACGTAATTTTACATTTTAACCGTAATGTGTTTGCTTTATGCCAAGCATGGTTGGACATCCACCCTTGTGATCTCATCCTTCTGGAGGATTACCAAGAATTTAAAGCCGGCTTGCCTACTTAGTTATTTAGGCCAGCTAGGGCTAAATAACAAGAAACTTGATATATAATTTGGGCTATAACTCAGTTGGTAGAGTGCTTGCCTAGCATGCAGGAAGTCCTGGATCCATGCCTAGCACTGCATACAACTAGTTGCAGTGGCACATACCTGTAACCCCAATGTTTTGGATAGAGATGGGCAGATGAGGAAGTTCAAGGTCATCCATTACCATAGCAAGTTCTAACTAGGCCAGACTGTCTCAAAAAGGGGGGGGGGGGGGGGGCAATGCAGTGTTTTCATTGCAGGCATAGTGCTACTCATCTATAATCCTACCACTTAGGAGGCTGAGGCAGGATTGTTGTGAATGTCACTTTGGGCTACATAACAACCCCTCCCCACCATCACAACCAAAAAGAAAAAAGAAAAATAATAGTGTTACCAATTGGAAAGGTCATACAACATGTGGATAAAATATTCAGCTTTACACTAAAGCTAGATGGGGAAGTTTCCCCTCTTACCTCAAATACCCCCTTCACACACTTTCCAGAGAAAATCATATCAACACTTTATTAGGTAATCTTCCAGAAATTTGCAAAGCAAACATGAAGAGATAAATAGGATAATTTAGGGCCCACAGACAGGGCCCTCCAGATGGTTCAGCAGATAGAGGCACTTACTACCAACCTTTACAACCTGAACTGAATCCAAAGAACCCACATGGTAGAAGAAAGACCAACTCCCAAAATTATCCTCTGACTCCCCCACATGCATATTGTGGCACGAATTTCCCAGATAGATAGATAGATAGATAGATAGATAGATAGATAGATAGATGGGACAAAAATAATCCAACCCCATAAATAAATGACAAAAATAAAACTCATGGACATCTTTTAAACTACACTTTTATATGTTATGTATTTGCATGTTTGTTTGTTTAAACAGACTCTCTGTGTGTGGTCTGTACTTGTAATCAGTACTTGAGAGGCAGAAGGATCAAGAGTTCAAGATGCTGGTTGTGGTAGCACACACCTTTAGTCCCAGCACTTGAGAAGCAGAGGTGTGGGGTCTCCCTCTTCCTTGTGGTCCATTGGCTACCAGTCCGTGAGGACAGAGGGAGCAGAGGCAGCATGCAGGGCTCTGTAAAGCCTGTGAGCACCACAGAAATAGCCTTCCAAAAGTCTGCTTCAGTGAGACAGTTCAACTTTACTTCAGAGTAAGGGGAATATATAGGATTCAGACAGCGGCTGGGGCATCACCTATTGCAGGGAATTATGTCAAAGGTCACACTTAAGTCAGCTGTCCAAGCTCAGGAACAGCTTCCAAATAAGGTCAAGTATCCGGACCTTAGAGACACTATCCAAATAGGGTAGGGAGTCCTGCTGCAGAAGGAGGCCTCCATATTATGCCAAGCTTAGAGAGCTATCTGGACATGGTGAGCTGCAACCTTAAATGCAGGTGACTCTAACACAGAGTCAGGCAGATCTCTGTGAGTTTGAGGCCAGCCTGGTCTACATAGTGAGTTCGGTCAGGGCTACATATCAAGACCCATTCTCAAATAGAAAAGGTTATTCTCCTGTATAGCAAGCTCAAGGCCAGTGTTGGATACATGAGACCCTGGTCTCAAAAAGGCAGAAACTATGTATATATTGTCACATATATGTGTATGAATATGAATTGTGTATCAGTACAATAGTATCTATACTATATATAATAACTAAAAACAATATATAAACTGTCATATATATTATAGTAGCAAATATAGACTATATATAATAACAAAAAACTTACAGCAAGCTTTCTTGTCAGACTTTCTTTTGGGACTGCTAGTCCTCCGATAATGACGTGGATACTTATTAATTATGAAAGCTTGACTTTTAAGTTAGGCTTGTTCCCAACTAGCTCTTATAACTTAAATTTGCCTGCTTCTACTAATCTACCTTCTTTTTATCTCTTTTTCATTCTGTATGTCCAACTTCCTCTGTGTCTCTCTGGCTTCTCCCCACCTCTCTTCTCCCAGAGTTCCTCTCTCTCCCCCAGAAATCCCACCTATTTTCTCCTGCTTATCTATTGGCCATTCAGCTTTCTATTAAGCCAATCACAACAACACATCTTCAAAAGTGTAAACAAATTGCAACACTGTGTATGTCACTATATGTAATAGTATGTAACATGCTTTGTTTAAAACTTCACAAATAGCCAGGTGGTGGTAGCACATGCCTTTAATCCCAGTACTCTGGAGGCAGAGGCAGAGGGGGAAGGAAGGGGAATCTGTGAGTTCAAGCCCAGCCTGGTCTACAGAGCAAGTTCCAGGACAGCCAGTACTACACAGAGAATCCCTGTCTCAATATATATACATACATATATATGTATTGATATTAATATAATCATGAGATTCAGAGACCTTGCCTGACCTAACTTCTATTGCCCTGTTGCTTGTGACGGTATCTGGCATTCAAAAGGTGCTCAATAAATAGCTGTTGATTAAATCATGTTCACAAAATGCATCTTGGCAGTTGCTCCCTGTCACAATACTGTATCTCATTTTCCTTTTCTTTTTTAAAATTATTTTTATTATGCACTCGGGAGGCAGAGGCAGGTGGATCTCTGTGAGTTCGAGGCCTGCCTGGTCTGCAAGAGTAAGTTCCAGGACAGCTAGAGCTACCCAGAGAAACCCTGTCTCAAAAAAACAAAACAAAACAAAACAAAAAGGATAACCCACAGTCTGGAAGCTAAGGACCTAGGGAGAGGGAAGAGAGAACAAATGGCTAGAACTGTATAATTTGTCACCTCACTGGAGCCCAAAAGGTGTGATCAGACACTTGTTTTAATTTTTTCTTAGATTTGATTTATGTTTATGAGTCTTCCCTTCATGTATGTATGTGATCTGCTGTATGGGTGCTGAGAACCAAACCTGATTCCTCTGTAAGAGCAACAAGTACACTTAACTACTGAGTCTTCCTTCCAGTCGCTCAGATACTTGTTTTAAAATGGATTGCTTTAGTCTTTCCATGGTGTTAAATGCAGATTTTAAAGTATCTTGCTGTGTTCTGTTTATAAGTATTTGTTTGGGTAAGAGGGAATGCATTTAGTCTAGAGGTCAGAGGACAACACCTGGGAGTTGGCTCTTTCCTTCTACCACATGAGTCCTGGGGATTGAACTCATGTCTTCAGGTTTGACAACAAATGTCTTTACCCTCTGAGCCATCTCAACAGCCACCTGTATTCTATTAATGTTGTTGTTGTTTATTTAGTTAATAATGCTGTCTGTAGTGGTAGCATTTGCCTGTACTCACAGCACCTAGTGGACACAGAAAGATCATGAGTTTCAAGCTAGCCAAGACTACATAGAGAATTGGTTCTCAACCTGTGGATTGTGACCCCTTGGAGGGTCAAACAATCCTCTCACAGGGGTCATCTAGGACCATCCTGCATATTGGATGTTTAAATTACAATTTATAATAGTAGCAAAACTACAGTTATGAAGCAAGAAAATAATTTTATGGTTGGGGTCACCACAACATGAAGAACTGTATTAAAGGGTTGCAGCATTAAGAGCCATTGACATATTGAGTTCTAGGCCAGACCAAGCCACATAGTGAGACCCTGACCTTTATATTTCATTTCTATCTTGTAACATTTTCTTATGCAAAGCGCTGTCACTAACTGTCACCCACTGCTTCCTTTCTACCCTCAGTCCCTGTGTAGAAGAGAGCTGCAGATCTCTTCTGAGTTTCTTTTGAATTTCAGATCTTTAGGGGGGTGGTAGGAGAGTTGAGACAGGGTTTCCTCTATAGACCAGGCTGTCCTCGAACTCAGAGATCTGCCTGCTTCTGCCTCCTGAATGCTGGGATTAAAGCCATGCACTACCACCACCTGGTTGGTTTCAGATCATTTTCAATGAGCAGTATTTAAAAATAAAATGAATAGTACTTTCTAGTTTACATAGCACTCGTAGAATGTGTTTAGCTTTCAGTGAGTTTTTGAAACTTTGTGTTTGTATGTTATATGTTTGTACGTGTGTGTGTGTGTGTGTGTGTGTGTGTGTGTGTATGTGTGTGTGTGTAGGTCAAAGGACAGTTTGAAGGAGTTGATTCTCTTCCTTTCACAATGTGGATCCCAGGGATGAGAACAAATCAGGTTAGACAAGCAGCTTTCCCCACTAAGCCTCCAGCCCAGTCTTGTTCTTGTTGTTTTGAGGCTAGTCTGTTTTTTTGGGGGGGAGGGGGCGGGATCCAGGGTCTCACTTGCAGCCCTGGCTAACCTAGAACTGGGTAGGCTGGCCTCAGACAGGAATCTGCCTGCCTCTGCCTCCTGAGTACTAGGATTCAAGGTGAGCACCGCACACCCAGAAGCCGATTCCTCTATACTTGTTCTCATCTGGATTCAGATTGCCCTTCGTGGAGTCCGGAAGAAGGGTGCTGAGCTCTGGGAAAATGAGAACCTAAACTGCAGGTGGTCTCTTTGGGTGTGCACATAAAACCTCAGGCATTTCTGTCACAGAACTCCTAAAATGGAGGTAGAAGCATTCCCTCAGAAGATTCTGAAGACAAACAAATGCCGATAGTTTCCATAGCAAAAACAAACATAACTGAAGTAATCTGTGAATGTTGATTTGTTTGGGGAAATTCCATAGAGACTGATTGGTGTTTTGGTGGGTGGTGATAACGGAAAATGATTTTTAGGATGCCCAAACCTGATTACCTAGGACTAACACGGAAACACAGAGGATGTCTATGCAGGCTTTAAAACAATTCTCTATTATATCTGTAGAAAAGGAAACATGCTGACCATTGTCAGAGGCTCTTTGGAACGGCGAGCTGTGCATCAGTGTTGCGCTCAAGTCAGAGTCATTTCACATGCATTGCTCTCAGCTTCCATGAAAATGGGGAAGGTAGCTGGACTCTTGGACCACGGAACATGACATAATGAATACTAAATGCATCTGTTTTAGAGCTGTTCTGGTTTGTCAGATGTGTATTAATCATGCAGAACATCAGAGAATATGCCTGACCTAAGCAAAGCTGTAAGACCTATGGACACAGTGGAGAAAGAGGCTGGCAGAGATGAGCTCCAAAACCAGAGGAACTGAGATGGACGGGGTTGGGTTTAGTGGCAGGGTGCTCGCCTCGAATTTGTCAGGCCCTGGGTCTGATCCCCAGGGCTATAAAGTAAATTGATGTTTCAGTCATCCCATTGCTTTAGTGACATATCTTTGTCTCAGCGAATAGAGCATAAAGACGAAGTAAGTACAGTCAGAAAGAAGGGGCTGAGGGCTGCAGAGATGCTCTGTGGTGAAGCGTGCGAACTGCTCCTGAAAAAGGACTTGAGTGCAATTCCCAACACCCACATCTACATTAAGTAACTCATGCTTCACTTGAGACAACTCTGGGGAATTAAGACCCAATGTCCTCTTTTGGTTCCCAAAGGCACCTCACTTTCATGTGAGCACACACACACACACACACACACACACACACACACACACACACACACACACACACACACACACACACGAAAAAATGAAGACCAAGGAGTGGAGAAGAAGGAATGAAAAGAGAAAAGAAAGGAAATGGGCCTGGAATCTTGCTGCTTTGGGAAAACAGACAAGCTGTGAGATTGAATGGTTCACTGCAGTACACAGGCAGCTGGAAGACCCTAAGGCTTTCCCTAGAATTAACAGAAAGCAAGCTTGCTTTGCTCTGATGCTAAGTAAATGGGATTGTCAGGAGGTAGCCTTGGAAGAAAACCTGCATGCTGCCTTCAGAGACATGTACAACTTCTGCCTGGGACAGTCTGAGAACATCTCTTGAGAGTAAGCAGTAACTTTAGTGTGGCGCTGACTCATCCATCAAACATTTAGGGAAGAACTGCTCATGCTTATGCTTAAGGAGGCTGGGGACTTAGCTCTGAGATTGCCTGTTTTGTCCACATGAAGACCTGGGTTCAATCCCCATCACTGCATAAATTAGTTCATGTGTGTAATTCCAGCACTCTGGAGATGGGAAGCAGGGCATCCTTAGCTATATAACAAGCTGGGATACATGAATCCCTGTCTCAAAAAACGATGCCTCACCTACTAGTGACAAGTACACAGACAAGTATGAAAATGGTCACACTTGTCAGAGGAGCACAGATTCCTTAATCTTAGTGACGGGGGATTTCCTTCTGTATGTTTCTCTTATTGGTTGATGAATAAAGCTGTTTCGGCCAATGGACAGGCAGGATGTAGCCAGGCAGGAAGCGTAGGTGGAACTACAGACTATGAGAAAGTTGGGAAGAGAAATGCAAAGAGTGAGTCTTAGGAGATGCCATGTAGCTGCTGAGGAAGACAGAAATCCGGGAATCACCAGTAAGCCAAGACTACATGGAGGCACACAGATTAATAGAAATGGGTTAATAATTAAGAGAGAGCTAGCCAGTAAGAAGCCTGAGCTGTCAGCCAAACAGTTTATAATTAATATAAGCCTCTGTGTGTTTATTTGTGAGTAAATGACTGTAGAACCATCTTAGTACCTTCGAGGATGTTTATGTATTAAGTAACAAGGGGTCAGTGTCCAACAAAAGCATAGGGGGACATGGTGTTGGAGGAGCTGAGAGTTTCACATCTTGATATGCAGACAACAACACTGGTGTAATTTGAGTACAGGAGACCTCGAAGCCCACCCCCACAGTGACATACTTCCTTCAACAAGGTCACAAGTACTCCAACAATGTTACACTAATAGTGTCACTCCCTTGGGAGTCGTTTTCTTACAAACCACCACAATCCCTGTGAATTTGAGGTCAGCCTGGTTTACATAACCAGTTCCTGGTCAGCCAAGGCTACATAATGAGAACCTGTCTCAAAAAATAAAACAAAATAAAAAGTAATTCAATGAACAGCACCTTTCTTGTTTTTAAACTGGCCTTTAAAATCATACAGATGGTGCTGGAGAGAAGTCTCAGCAGTTAAGAGCATTGTTGCTCTTACAGAAGACCTAGGTTTGATTCCCAGCACCCAAATGGTGACTCAATACCATCCTTAATTCTATTTCCAGGGAATCTGATGCCCTCTTCTGACCTCCTCAGGCACCAGGCATGCACATGTTGCACATGTATACATGGAGGCAAAACATTCATACGCATAAAATAACAAATCTATCTTAACTACTCTTCTGTTGCTGGGGGGAAGCAATGTGACCAAGGCAATTTTAGCAGAAAGCATTTAACTGGAGAATTGCTTACACTTTCAGAGTATTAGTCCGTGACCAACATGGTGGAGAGCATAGCAGCAGGTAAGCAAGCAAGCACGGTACTGGAGCCGTAGCTAAGAGCTCATATCTGATCCCCAGTGAGACAGAGGCAGAGAGGCAGAGGCAAGACTGGGCCTAATACCTTTTTGAGACCTCAAAGCCTCCCCCTCCCCCAGTGAAACACTTCCTAATCCTTCCCAAACAGTTCCATTCACTGGGGACCAACACTCACACATGTGAACTGATGGGGCCCATTCTAATTTAAACATCACAAACTTAAATAGTATAAGAAAAAAAATTACAGAGCCTTGAAATGCAGCTGTTGGTAGTGTTTGCTTAGGATTCAGAAAGCCCTGGGTTGATCCTCAAAAACTTTATAAACTGAGTGTGGTACAAGCCTGTAATTCCAGCACTGGGCAGGTAG
The DNA here is from genome assembly GCF_017639785.1 of Mesocricetus auratus. Taxonomy (NCBI): domain Eukaryota; kingdom Metazoa; phylum Chordata; class Mammalia; order Rodentia; family Cricetidae; genus Mesocricetus; species Mesocricetus auratus. The sequence continues at coordinate 37,235,779 of NW_024429182.1, forward strand.
AGACAAGAAAATCAAAGTTATGCTGGGCTGTACATCTTTCCCAGTTTGTGGCCAGCCTGGCTACCTAACACCTTGACAAAAAAGAAAAAGAAATAACAACAAAAACCACTGCACTAGTTAGTGGTACAGGCTTGTCATCAAGAAATTGAGTCATGGAATTTATAAATTCAAACCTAACCTGGCTTATAGAGTGAGGGGAAGTCCATCCTCAGCAATTCAGTAAGACCCTGTCTCAAAAGTAAGAAGAGATCCAGGGATAGGGCATATATCTAGTATCCATGAGGTTTTAGATTTGATCCCCAATACAATCTCCAAAAAAAGACATAATAGCCAAGAGCTAGAGTTGAGGTTGTAAACTTGTCCTGTAAAGTCACTGTGGACTCTTTAGTCTCTGTCACACCCATTCAGCTGCCTTGTATTTATAGGCAATATATAAATGCATATGAATACCTGCATTCCAATAGTGTTTTATTAGAAACACTTCCATTGAATTGCACCCATTCTTCATGTACTAGGGAATCCAACTCTTTATGCTTTCAACCATTTAAGGAGATAAAGAGCATTTTCTCAGCTTACTGGCTGCACAAAACTGACCATGGACCATGATTTTGCAAACACCAAACCCCCTCTTCCAGGCCATTTTGATAAATAAAGTTAACGTGAGAACAAAGGACTCAGAGGGGAGAATGGATTTTGACTCTTGAACAAGGGCATGTGTACTCTGAGAGAAGACAGGAAAGTTGAAACCCTTGAGCCTGCTTGGTGCAACCCTAGACATTTACACAGCCTGCTTTCCACAGTGAAGTTACAGGATATTACACTTGAACTCGGCTTTTCTTAAGAGGACACAGAGCCTAAGAGAAATTTTTTAGACCCAGCTCAGAATGGAAGATGGGTTAGCTTTCTCAGCAAACTTTAGATGTGGCGTCTTGACCTAGGAAGAACTGAATTCATGGTGGCAGGAGAGAGAGAACGGACTAAACTCAGCCCCTGCACTTGAACAGAAACACAAGAAGCAAGTGCTTCACTGCCAAGGTCAACGGAGGCTACCTGAAGTAGAGACCTGATGAGAGAGCTTAAGAATGCACAGCTCCGCTGTAGCTGTCCTAGCAGTCAGACACCACCCCGTGTCAACCCAAGTGGACTTCCAGGGGTGACCGTGGGATGTGCTGCCTCTCTAGTGGGCAGGGCAGGCAGTACTTTAGTAAACAACAAACCACACCCAGGTAAGAGCACACAGCAGGTGCTCATATAGAGCAAAGGCTTGGGCTGCTGTCCTGAGGTGATGACATTAGAGTGATTTCTGAACAAGCCTTTTCTTCCCCTTTTATAAACAAAATCTGTACTCTAGAAATTTGAGCATCGGGGACATATGGGACTCATGGGACATAACTAAGCAATTGAACTCTTACCTACCATGCCTGAGGCGCTGGGCTTTTCCTAGCACTGGACAAAAATAATGTCGGGTATGGCAGTCCGTGCCTGTAATCCCAAATACTTGTGAGGCGGAGGCAAGAGGATCATAAGCCCAAGGCCCTCCTCAGCTACACATCATGCTAAAGACCATCTAGGACTACACGGCGAGCCCTTGTCTCTAAGGAAAATGAATCCAGACTCCTGTCCTGCCGATCCTTCTGACTTTATTCTAAACACATCTCTTGTGTGTTTTAAATTAAATAATAAATACAAATATTTAAAAATAAATTTACAAAAATAAAATAATAAGGGGCTGGAGAGATGGCTCAGAGGCTATGAGTACTGACCACTCTTCCAGAGGTCTTGAGTTCAATTCCCAACAACCACATGGTGGCTCACAACCATCTGTAATGAGACTTGGTTTCCTCTTCTGGCCTGCAGGCATAGACAGAGCACTGTATATATAATAAATACATAAATCTTTAATAAATTAATAAAGTAGGTTGTGCATACTTTTTACAGTAAATATATATGAACATGTGCAATGGTTGATCTGTCAGCTGGAGTTAGAATCACTTAAGTAACCTCTAGGCATGTCTAATGAGGGCCTTTCTAGAAAGGTTTAACTGGAGTGGATGTTTACCTTGAATATGGGTAGCACCATTTGATGGGCTAGATTCCCAGAGCGAATAAAAAGGAAAAGGAGAGGCAACACAGTATTCAGCCTCTGCTGGGGACAGGAGTGTGACCAGCCTCCTCACACTCCTATCCCCACATCCAGGGCTGTGTTCTCTACTACACCTATGGTGCCTTGACCATGTCCTTAAACTCTGAGTCAAAAGCAAACTTTTACTGCCTTTCTTTGTTAACTGCCTAAACAAATTATGCTTTGAAAGTATGGAGAGTTGTTAAATGTTTATAAAGTCTCATTCTATATTACTTGTCAGATTTTTCTCAGTATGTATTCATCTTCTCATGTGCATTTGTGAACTATGTACTAAACATATTAATCCCATGTGATGGAGCCCATGATTTCATGTGCTAACTAAAAATAGTTTATTTTAAAATGATGTTTCTGCTTACTATTAAAGTGTAACACAGGCCAGTGAGTAGATACCTGGTTTGTTGGGTAGAGGCACTGCTGTGTCCCGTAGCACAAGTCTGCCCTCCCCCTTCCCATACACACACAACACATATGCCTTTTTAAAATAAGTACTTTTTAAATTTTTAAAAATATTTTAGGCTTTTCATGTTTCACCTACCAGAATTATTTTCCTTAGAAAACCAATGGGTTTTCATTAAAGTGTCCAAAATTATCAGCATATTGTACATTGATTTCCCCTCCTACTTGTTCCTTTGCTTGCCCAATCAGGTTCAGCATTTGAATGAAATGACTGTACCCAACCACCAGCGAGCTCAGATTCCTAAGCGTGGTGTGGACTTTTCAGCACTGGCCTTACTTCAATACCTCAACACTATTTCACACAAAGGATTCCCACCCTGCACCCTTACTTTGCCATTCTGAAGTTTTCTAGCTCTTGTTTGCCTTGTCCCCTGAGTCCTATGTAGTTGCGTTATCCATGCTAGCCTGTATTAGGGAATAATCTGATTGTACACTGTAAAGATTTGTCTTTGCCAAAGCAATTTCTGATTTGTTTAATAAAGAGCTGAATGGCCAATAGCTAAGCAGGAAGTAGTTAGGCAGGACTTCCGGGTAGAGAGAGAAGGAGAGATGAATCTAGGTAAGGAAAAGATGCCAAAGGAGAAGGAGAGGAAACAGGGCATGCAGGAGAATAGGTAAACATCAGGAGCCATGCGGCAGCACATAGATTAATAGAAATGGGCTCATTTAGGTTATGAGAGATAGTTATAAATAAGCCTAAGCTGAAGCTAAGCTTTCGTAATTAATGGGAAGTCTCCATGTCACTTTGTGAGCTGGCAGTCCAAAGAAAAATTCATCTACAGGCCTGAATTTACAGAGATCTGTGCTGGGATTAAAGGTGTGCACCAACACAACTGGCCCTTCAGTTTTTGTTTTGTTTTGTGTTGTTTTCTACTTCATTCCTAGTCCTCTGTCTCTGGGCTCTGATGACTGCCCTGAGACTTTCCTCTACGTCTCTGGTTTTACTGTCATCTATGATTATGACCACTAACTCCCCAGTGTAGACTCTTACAAACTCTAAGTTAGTATCTCTGATTGTGCTGTACGTATTCCCAGATGAGACAGCAACATGTCTGAGGAGGAATCCATTGTAGCACGAAAAATAAAAGACCCAGAGACTGATATTGGGGTCCAAGCTTCATGAAACCTGAAGATCAGAAAAGCAAAACAGTCACTAGCTCTTACTCTACCTCAGCTCAGACCAAAGCAGTGAAACTGCTCCTGACTTCACTGTTCCTCAGATTCACTCAGACTGCTATGCTCTCCTTAACATGGCTAGAGACTAACTCTCAGACTGAATTCCTTTACCTTTTATACCTCTCAAATCCTGAGATTAAAAGCATGAGATCTGATTCACTTTCTGATAGCCCAGGGTGGTCTTAGACTCAGATTCATCTACCTCTTAATCCTGAGTCCTGAGATTAAAGGTGTATACCATCACCGTCTGATCTCTATAGCTTGAGGATGGCTTTGCTTTCTGAATCCTCTCAGGCAAGTTTTAATAAACCATAAATATATCACCACAATCCATGGCCTTCCTCCTGCCACCAACCACTTCATCTCTTCTATCTCCAGTGACCATGTTAAGGTCCACCATTGCTTGGGTGACAAATCTGAGGCCATTATCTGGAATCTTGCCTTCTCATATCCTGATGTCAAAACTTCAAATGGTATATGGACATATTTCTTGGAACTAGGCATGGCTCTCCACCTCCACTGCTAATGACTTTGTGCTGTGACCAACCTAACAAGGGTGACAGCCTCCTTGCTGGTCACCAAGCTTCCACTCTATTGCCTCAATATCCATTATCCATACAGCACCCAGAAAGAGCTTGTTGAAATCCATTATTAGACTTTAACACCCTCTGTCTTTGAACCTTCCTTAGGGCCCTTTCTTTCTCATCTTCTCTGCTCAGATGCAGTCACCCACCCCTCCTTCAGGTCCTCCCAAATGCTGATCACTCCCCAAGCTCCCCCAAATTCCTGCCATGTTTATGCATGCTGTCCTGGTGCAAATGGTTAGTGACCTTGGGGAAACCTTCCTTGAGTCTTCTCCATAGATGAGCCTTTCCCAACTCACACCATTGCCACTCATGGCATTGTCATCATCGTCATCACGCTTATCTGAGATCATGGGGATAATTTGCTTTCTTTGTTCATCAAGTGTTTTCCTTTGCTCCTGAGTAACCCTGACTGCAGGGACCTGGCCTACTTTGTCACTTTTTGTCCACACTGACAGCAATTCATGGTGCCCAATAAAACAAGTCAGGTGAATTACTACCCTCTCAGACACAGGCACAGAAAGAAATGGGGGTTCACTCAGCAGTTATCTACAACAAAAGTTGAGCATCCCTAATCTTTAAATCCAGAATGCTCCATGATACGAAACCTTGAACGCAACATGATTCCACAAGTAGAAGATTCCACGTCTGACCTCATTATGGTTTGCAGTCAAAGTACAGATACACAAACCTTCAGGGTATTTTTAGAGTTGCATATGAAAGAAACATGAATTCTGAGTTGACTGTGGTGGCATAGCTTAATCCCAGCATTATATGTAGGAGGATTGTGAGTTCCAGAGCAGACTCAGTTACCAAGTGAAGGTCGGTTGAGAGAAAAGATACAAAAGGGAAGTGGGTGAGATTGGGGGTGGTGGGGGGTACAGTTTAGGGAGGGAGGGGCTCCTTTACAGGAGGAGAAAGAAGAAAAAGAGAAAGCAAACCAACCCAAGCCTGGGAGTGTAGGTCCCCAGCAACTCGGGAAACTAAGGGAGGAGGACCAAGTTCAAGGCAGACCTGGGCAACTTAATGACTGTCTCAAAACAACAAATAAAAATAAGAGAGAGAGCCAGGCATTGGTGGCGCACGCCTTTAATCCCAGCACTCGGGAGGCAGAGGCAGGTGGATCTCTGTGAGTTCGAGACCAGCCTGGTCTACAAGAGCTAGTTCCAGGACAGTCTCCAAAGCCACAGAGAAACCCTGTCTCGAAAAACCAAAAAAAAAAGAGAGAGAGAGCCAGGTGATGGTGACCTCCTCTCTGGAGGCAAAGGCAGGTGGATCTCTGAGTTTGGGGCTAGCCTGGTATACAGAATGAATTCTAGGGCAACTAGGATTGTTACACAGAGAAACCCTGTCTCAAAAAACAAAGCAAAACTGACTAAAATAAATAATTTTAAAAATAAATAAAATAGAAAAGAGGGCTAAAAACAGTAATCTAGCATATACAAGGCCCTGAGATCAACCTCCAGCAGGGCAAATTAGAGACAAATATTACACAATTGTGTTTTGACAAGGTGTTTCCACAAAATTGCTCCATATGAAGATAATATTTATTATGTATATGCAAATAATACAAAATACAAAATAAGCCTTTCAAATCCAAAAGCTGCCTGGTACTAAGCATTTTGGAGAAGGGACACTAAGCCTGGGTTGTCTATGCTACATGTATTTTTCCTGCCAAATCACTCACGCCTCAGTTTCCTCACCTAAAACAGAGAACAGCAAAACCACAGAGTGGCTGCAGGGATTAAACACTTGGTACCATGATTGGCACACAGTTAAGAGCTCAATAAACAACAGCCAGTGTGTTACAGAAATCATATGCACACACACACACACACACAAGACACACACAGACAAACACAAACACAGAGACACATACACACACACTCCCATGCATACAGACATACACAATCTGATACTCTTCTTTGCTTGCCATGACTTCTCCTCCTGATTTTGGAAAACTGTGTCTGTGATCCTAACCCACCACAGCATGTACATGCATTACATCAACACATAAATATTCCCCTCCAGCATAATGCAGTGGTTTCCAGTGGCCTCTATTCCATGTACCCCGTGCAGGTCTGTGAAGAGCAGATCCCAACATGGTGCATGCTGAAAGGTGTCCAGGGTTAAGTCACCCTGGCACTTGTCATGGGATCTGTGAACACAGTGACAAAATGACTTCCTACAGAGTGAGATGTAACCCCACAGAAGAACAGAATGGCAGCAGCAATTTAATCTTTATCATTTATTATTTTTATTTGGACAACATATATACATATGTACAAAATACCTACGGTCAGAATCCTCTTTTATAATTTCATTTGATTTACAAAAACGGGACAGCAAAATAACTTAGGTCACTAATACTGTACAAAAATAAAACTGATTAAACAGTTGTAAAGATCAGTATCTTACAGTGTTACAGACCATTCATCCGCTGTGAAAGAACATTTTATCTACCCAGAGTGATGAGTACTGTGCTAATAAATCTATCTGCAAATTGACAAACTAATTGGTTTCTGTAATTGTAACTACCAAATATAATTCTCATAAGAAGCGTGATGTGGAGCTTAAAGCCAGGGTATCATTCCACAATGGTGAAGGGCTTTCTTCTTCCCTAACCAAGGAGAGGAGATATCTTAACTCTAAAACTAGTATATTTTCCATGAATGACAACTACTTACAGTATTAGATAGAACAGCTTCTCTTTCTTTTTAAACACCTGCGATAGTCTTTCAAAAAATTCAGTTTGGTTAAAAAAGTAAACAAAAATTACTATCCTGCATTTGGATTTTTATATGTTAAATCCATGGTCTTTTTAATATAAAAAGTAATTGTTTCATAGTTTTAGTGTTCAATGAACTCTAGTAGTCCTATTTGAACCATATTTCCGTGTAGTAAATCTAATTAGAATGCTGCTTCCTGTTCTGTGGCGCAAAACAGGACTTATCACAAAGAATAAAAAGCCTTGAGTGTATACGTTACGTTACTAGAACATAGAAGAGATATCAAATGTGTCTGTCAACAACTTGAAAAGGCAAATAGCAACTCTTCCGGGAAGTAAATTGTGCATTTTTTTTAACAAGTTGCTGCGTTTATATCCATCTAAGTGTTTGACAAGAGCCACATACAGATTTACTCCTGAAACAATAAAGATTGTCTTTCACTGACTTGGTTTTCCTTCATTTCTTTTTGTGAGGGAAAGCTGAGTTTATACAAGTTAGCAAGTTGCTAGGCAACCTCAAACTCCTCACTCACTAAAAGGCAGCGCGCAGAGTACCCTATGCATAGCCTTTCCATGAGCTCAGGAAGAAATAGGCAGCCTAACCTATTTCATATGGAAGAACAGATGTCCTTAAAACTTATTTTGGACACAGAAATTAAAATTTGGTTTAAAATAAGCGTTTCAAAAATCTGAAACAGAGGTAGAAAGTGTTCTTTATTTTTCCTGACATGTTTTCTCGTGAGAAAACACTTTCCATTTTAGCTCATGGACTGCTCCCAGTCCCTAATGTTAAAAGCAGTTCTCTTTGCTAGAACTACTGATACAACTCCATTGGTTAAACAGAAAACACTGTGCTAGTGATGGCTGTTGTAGTGGAAGTCGGAGACAGCTGTGCCCCGTGCCTGCTGCAGGAGCACCCATGCTGAGATGGGAGTGAGCATGTGCTGGGGGAAATGTGGAGGTCGTTGCAGGTGAGAACTCCGGGTGTACACACCATGTGCAGCACACGGCTAAACTAGGGTGCACCACAGCTCCCTGTTTTAAATACCAGATAAAATCATCAGAAAGTGGTATTTCTGAAGGAAAAAAAATGTAAACATTTCCCCATATCACTGCTGACTCCCCTCAATTGAGGTTTTTTGTTTTGTTTTCGTTTTTTTTTTTTTAACTAGGAAAACGAGTTTGTTTTTCTGGCCATGTAAAAGCCAAAATTAAGCTTTCAGTAAATGGCATAGGATGGATATAGTGGTTCAGGCCATTGTAGACACCTAAATAACAAGCTAAGTAGTGGTAGGGCTCCAGATGCAGACAGCTGGCGATGTGATGTCACTCATGTGGGTCTCTTTGACCTGTGTTCACCAGCAGGGGCTGTTCTGCAGAGTTGCCTTTGAAATTATTGTGGTGTCTTCCCTTGATACTACTTATAGGGCAAACTTTTAAAAATTTTTTTCATATTTCAGCTCCCTTTCCTTTGATATAACTCTTGCACCTTATAGTGGGAGTCTCATAGAACACAAGAAGGCGACCAATAAACACCCCCCCCAAAATTAAACCCGAAAGAAAACAGGCATTTCCATGCCTGGCGACAGTTATGCACCCATTGATCAACTAACCCTGGACAGAGCCCAATGCTCATGCTCTGTGTCCTGGTGCCATGAGTGTGACAAGATAACGTTATCGGAAAGGACCGGGAAATTCGAATTCATGAAGTTAAAACTGTTTGTTCACTTTCGCATCTTTGAAACACTACCTTCCTCCCCCTCCTCCTCCTCCTCCTCAGCATGTGTTTTATACATTCTGCCCTCACTCACATCGCTGCCGTGGGTTCTCAGGGAAACGTGTACACTGTAAAATAAGCAGATTATAACGTGGTGCCAAACAGAACATCTGCTTCTACCCTCAAAGAATGTGTTTACCTTACTCACCCTCGGTACCAGAAAATAAAAGTGCAGTTTCTGTTCAGATAGGACGATTCATACAAAGCAGGGTTTGAAAGTTCCAGACTTATCATGACCTCTCGAAGGTTTGTCTTGATTAGTGTGAATTCGGACTCTGCTTATCCATTGACTATAAGTAGCTTTTTTGTTGTCGTTTTCAAGTCTTCAGATGACAGATCATGCTGGAGTAGGTGTGCTCTTGCTTGCATAAAAGACAGCTGTGCTATGGAGGGTTTTTTTTTTTAATCTCAAAAGTTAAAGTGATTCGAGAGAGTGGTTCTACTAAACAAACTGAAGCACACTGGTCGTTACATTAAAGAGAAGAAAACAATTCTGAGAGTCAACAAGCATCAAGGACCCAGAGTCACTGTGGGAGGCCAGGGGTCAACTCAACCAGTCAGACATATGTACACCAGTGTGAATCTTCAAAATCCTACCCCTAGTCTTGGCCTTGCCCCCTCCCTCCCACCGCCCCCCAAAACAAAGGGAAAAAAATACCAAAAGGATTTGCCTTCCCCTTCAACAGTCAAGAGACGGTTCCAAGTTGCCTCTGCAAGGGGACCAAATGTTGACTTTGATCTTAGGCTACCATGTGCTTTTTGGAAACAGTACAGGGAGAGTATCAGACTACTGACCAAAGAGCAGTGACCTCCTGTGGCCAGCGAGCCTCTGCTGGGGAGGGTTTCCACGTGTCCGTCTGTTTCCTGGGAGCTTTGTCCTTCCGGGGACCATCTCTGCCTAGCTGCCCTGGGGAGCACCTCACAAGGGGCTGGCAAGAGCCTTTTTCGATCGCTTGATCATGCTGGGGTGGAACTCGGTGTGACGCCGGGCGTGCTTGGTGAGGTGGTCACTCCTCATGAATCTCTTCTCACACAGAGGACAGCGGAACTGCTTTTCGCCAGTGTGGGTCCGGTAGTGGCGGGTGAGCTCATCCGAGCGCGAGAACTTTTTAAGGCAGTCTGGCCACGTGCAGGGAAAGGGCCGTTCACCTAAGAGAAGTGAATCAAGAAAGAACACTGTTGAGAGGCCATGTCGAAAACATTCTGAAGGCCATCTATGGATGACAAACCCTATGACACAATCCCCTTGTCGTGAGTTATGGGTTCTGTCATGTTTCTCTCAAGCTCTCAGGTCATCCTAACCCCTTATACACACATCTCAGAATGTGGCTGGCTGTAGAGTTGTTCCCCTGATCCACGGGGTCCATATCTGGATTCAACCAAAAATGGATGGAAAAATATCTGCAAAGGAAAGACTGTCTCATGTATACTGACGTTTTACTGTTGTTTTCTTCATGATGGAATGAATACACGTGTACACCGTATTAGCTACTGTAAGCAGCTTGCATTTTAAATTTTCAAAAAAATTTTAAAGATTATGTATGTGTGCGTACATAGGCACGTGTGTTGTGACACTCATATGGAGGTCAGAGGACAAGTTGTGGAGTCAGCTCTCTTCTTCCATTTTTACTGGGGCTCTGAGATTGGATTCAGGTCACCAGACTTGCATGGACATGCTCCCTGCTCAACCATCCCACCACCCTAAATGCTCCCGTTAGTTTAGGGCTTTGCACCTGAGGATGCTGGCATGGAAGGGGGTGGGGGCTTGGTCCCTACACCCAGTCCTTAAAGAGGTAATGGGGATTCAATGAGGTCACTGGGGGTGGACTTTCATCCCATGACTGGTGTCCTTGTAAGGGGAACAGGGCAGGGTCACGAGAGCACAGAAAGCAGTCACCCTGAGAGAGACCTCCATGAGCATCCAGACTCCAGAGATGACTGGATGTCTGTTGTTCCTTCTTCTGGCAGCCCTTGCAAGCGAGGCCACATGGAAAAATTGCTGAGAACCCTTTAAGCAAATAAGTTTGGTACCTGTATCCAGTGGCCACTCACTTACAAGTCTTTTTATACCCCTTCTAATTTTATCCTATGCAATTGGTGCTTTCATGAGATCTTCATATCAGGCCAAAGGCCGAGCCCTTTGCTCTATTTCCTGGCATTGTAGAGATGAAAGTGAGGAACTGAGAGGCCACCTTCCCTCCCACAACAGGCACTTCCCTTAGACCTCCCCAGGACTGCAGCCACCTAGCATCCTCCAGCAAGCGTGATGACATGACAGGAAGCCACTACCTGGGGTGGCAGCCTGGCACTGCTTGAAGATAGGCTGCACTGTTGTTGTGAACTGTGCCCTCCTGCAAAGCTATCTTCTGTGTCGCAGTGTCTCAGCACCCAGTTGGCACCATTTCACTGGCCACCTCTTCCTCAGATTGAGCAACCCTAGTCCCTCCATGTTTCTCCCAGTAAGTGAAGACAGAGAGCTGGGTCTACCCACCCACTGTTTCACTGACTTCTCACAGGGTCCCCCACATGACGGCCATCATACGGATGAGAAAATGAAGATTTGGAGGGTTAAGTTACTTGCTCGGAAGCCAGGAGCTCACTGTCTGCCTGATGTCAAGCCCTGGGCTTCCAGCTACTCATTGGCTATCCTGCGCTCATGGGCCATGAGGACTTGGCACTTTTCCTATATCCCTCTTGGTTCTGACTGCTTTCTTAATGTTGGAGTCACACCAAACCATGCCACACTTAGAATGCAGTCAAATCCAATCTGGAAGACATGCTCATGGTAGCATTAAGAGATACCCACCCTTACACACCCACCAAGATACTAGCACGGTGTCATCACCCAAGAAGGGCACATACCAGCACAAAAGCAGACTCTGCTGGTTAAGACAAAGACCTCAGTTGCTCTTCCAAATACCCGTCATCACCCTACTCTGGGACCACCTGCCTGCCCTTCACACTGTTCCAAGCACAGCCCCAACCAGCTGCTTTGTACACATAGGACACACAGGCTCCTGTTTCCACACAGCTCTCCAGACAAGCCTTTGGTAGGTGTGAGGATCGATCATTTTCTCACTCCTGTCCCAGGCTTGCTGGAAGCTGGAAAGACACTGCAGAGGCTGGGAGCTGTCCAGCGCGATGCCTCTGAGTCATGCGGAAGTCACTCTCTCCCTTCTTCACCTGCACCGATGAGATGTAGAAATAATGAAGTCCAGCCAGCCAAGTATACCTGCTACCTGTGGTGTTTTCTATGCTCCAAGCAGAGCCCAGGTCTAACACTGTACATCCTAGTCATTCCTATGGGAACTCAATTGGGCAAACCACAATTACATGCAAGCTTAGGCTAAATCCTTACAGCAAAAATGCTGGAGCCAACCAGAGATGAGAGCAGATGTCACACAGAGAGTTCCCAAGGGGGTCAAGAAAAAAGACAGCCACAAAGCTTGCACTGAACAGCTCAAAGCAAATCCAAAATAAGCAAAGGCAGGGGCTGTAAACTCTTGCTGAATGAAAAGCATTGCACCAACTTTGGCAGATCTTGGAGCACAAGTTGAAATCCAGATTGTAACAACTCTATGATTGAGCTTCTTGTGGCAAGAATAATATTCTATGCAACTTTTGGATTACCTGTTTGCCCAGCATTTATGGAATGCCCAGTACCAGTGGGGGGGGGGCTCCAAGACCATCACCCCGACATGGATACCACAATCTTAGGACTTTCCATAGATCATAAGTACATCTTCTATATTTTCAATGATCCCTAGGCTACTTATTTAAATAGTTGCTATATTTCATTGTTTAGAAACTAATAACAAGGAAAAAGATGAATGCATGTTTAGTAGAAACACATTTTTCCTGATTTTTTTTTTTGAGACAGGGTTTCTCTGTTTAATAGCCCAAGGTGTCCTGGAACTCACTGTGCAGACCAGGCTTTCCTGAATATTTCTTATCTGTATTTGATTGAGTCAACTGATGTGGAACCCACAGATTCAGGATCAGGGAGGTGTGTGTGTGTGTGGGGGGTGGTATTTATTTCCAGACCACTAATATTGACCAAAACCTTCTCAGAAGCAGACTTCAGAATTAGTCTAGAATTAGGTTGCAGCAAAGTCCTTCCAACTGCAAAAAGGCATCTATAGGGAAATGTTTTTATAAACAATGGTATGTTAAAAATTTAATAACAGTTGGATGGTGGTGGTCCATGCCTTTAATTCCAGCACTTTGTGAGGCAGAGGCAGGTAGATCTCTGAATTTGAGGCCAGCCTGGTCTACAAGAGCTAGTTCCAGGACAGCCGGTGCTACACAGAGAAACATTGTCTCAAAAACTATAAACAAGTAAACAAATGAATAAATAGATGAGTCAGTAAAATAACAGAAAATAAAAAAGCAAGCTGGGCTTGGGATCCCAGTATCCAGGATATTGAAGGAGAATTATGTGTTCATAGTAGCCTGGGCTACATAGTGTGACTCCTATCTTTCAAACACACACACACACACACACACACACACACACACACACACACACACACACACACTTATTATTATATAATGGGAAAAATATAGCATAGAATTCATAGAATAAGCTTCAAGCAAAAAAGAGACAAAAGCTCTTTCATTTACCCTTGTGACCTCTATCTACTGCTCTGCAAGGCTCAGGAAAAGCGGCAAGAAAGCCTGAAACAAAGCTTTTGTCTTCCCAGAGCTTGTTAGTGAAGTGGCTTTCTTGGCAGCGGACCACATGGCTTAGCTGGCACCTTAGTGATGAGTCAACTGAGTCAGGAAAAGGAGGGATTAATCCCATGATCTGTGTCTGGATCCAGGGAAAAATGTTCCCAAGGGCCAGTCTGTCGGCAGAGCTGCCAGGGAGAAAGGGACTTCCCTCATTCAGAAGATGGCTGCCTGCTGGGTACCGCAGTTAATCCCAGTACTCGGGTTGAGGCAGGCGGGTCTCTGTTCATTCCAGGCTAGCCTGGTCAACAGAGTGAATTTCAGCACAGACAAGGCTCTTACACAAAGAAACCCTGTCTCCAAAAACCAAAGAGAAAAAAGAAGATGGCTACAGAGAAGGGTCACAGTGGAAAGTGTCACAAATCGGTTGTAGGGACATTATTCATGCTTACACTTACATAGGGAGGATGTCAAGGGCACTTAGCGTTTATTCTCACAAAACTCACTTCCGGTATGGCTAATCACCATTTGTGATTCTTCCCATCGCACATAACCGAGGTACTGTCCTTGGGGGGACCTCCTCGTCCCTGAGTGTTTCAGAGAAAAGTGACTAATCCAGACTTCAGAGCAAGGCCAGAGCCAAGAACAGCCTTTGCCGGACTCATTTCATATGTACACCAAAGCTGGTAGTTCAAAAACAGTTAAAAAAGCGAGCTGCAGCTGTAACAGCAGGCTTGGTTCTTTTTATGGAGTATGTTTTTTTTTAAAAATCATCAGTATTTTGGAAAAGCATCCAACAGGGCTTAGCAACCTACACACCCCACAGGCCAGATCTGGCTTGCCAGAAGCCAGGACCAAATGGTTAAGAACAAGAGAAGTGGCATGAAATCCACATCCATGGCTAACTGGACCCTGGGATGTGGTAGGCTCCATAGTCATCTCCAGAGTGATACCCTCTTGACAGACATGTAAACACAACACGATAAAATCAGCTCGTGGTGTATGCGTAGGCCTGCCTCGGTATGGAAACCTACTTACTGTTTTCTCCTCTTCACCAAAGTGAAAATGTGCACAGAATCTATTATGGAATACAAGATGTCATTGACCAAGTGATCCAAGGTTTGCACCTAAGAAAGTGTAAACCAGAAGCCAGGCATGGTGGGCACACCTCTAAACCTGACTCTCAGGAGGCTGAGGCAGGAGGCTTGCCATGAGTCTCAGATAAGCTTGTGCTGCATAGCAAAAGTCCATCTCAAAGAAAACGAGGAGAGGGAGGATGGAAAAAATCATTATGCAGAGAGAAGGATGAGGTTGAGGGAACAGAATGGAAAGCAGGCCTAGGAACTGTGACCTGTCACGTCACTCTAAGGGGGAAACCAAGTCAGGCTCACTCAGCTTCGCGCTAAGGTCAAAGGGCAATGACCAGCCTTTTGCATGGTACTCACAGCAAGGCAAGCATCAGCCAGAGGGTCCTTAAGCCCCTCTGCAGTGTTAATGAGAGAGTTACCATTCACCTGGGGAAAAAGCAGACTTGTGCTGGAGTTTGTTTCTGGCTTTCTCAGGAAAACACACCCAGAGGCAATAATGCAATAAACTCTGCCTTCCTGGAGCAGAGCTACTTGCTACTAAAAGCCCCAGTTGCCGAATTCTCATTATTTACATCACACTCCCTGCCCCTTTCAGTACAAGTTACCACCCCTGTTGGACAGACTCTTCAGAGTATAAAATAAACTTGACCATAAAAGCTACTAAACTTGGCACAACATGAGCAACAGACTTGCTCTGTGGAGACAACCAGGCCTCTGGAATGCTCCTAGGCCCACTGTGGCAGGAGACAGACCAAGGAGGGCCTTCCAGTTAGTTACGCTCTCAAAGGGCCCACATTGTTTCTCAGAAAGGAACTTCCTGGTTACTAACAATTAGTCAGTCTTAATGGACTGGATCTCAAATGCGCCTCAGAGAGCTTGGTCCTCAGCTGAAGGTACTATCTATTAAGAGGAGGAAATGGAGTCTCATGGGAAAGTCCTTGAAGGGCACACTGGGACCTTGGCCATTCTTCTCTCCTAGTTTTTCAGCTACCATGAGGTGAACATCTACTGCCCCCCACACTTCCACCATGCGCTGCCCTACAGACTCACAGAAACTCAGGCAACCAACCATGGGCAGAACCCTCTGAGACCATCAGCCAAGATAAATCTTTCCTCTCAAAACTGACATGTCTCAGGTGTTTTGTCACAGCAACAGGAAGCCAACTGATACAGCTGATGGCAAAGAAAGTTCATTCTTACTGGGAAAGAGTGAAGTGAACGGAGCTGAGACTCCGTATGTGAAGAAAGGCAGGGGGCCCTGTCCGCCACGCAGGCTCCCCTGTGTTCTCAGCCAACAGGCCTCGGCCTTCAATCCCTCTGTCTCCCTGGCTTTTCTCACCTTCCCTTCATTAGCCAGAGATGGCTCAAAGGGGGTCTAACCTTGTCACGTCAAGGTTACAAATCCAAAATCAAATTCTCTCACTGCTTCTTTCTGGCCAAAGCCAACCAACCTGGTAAGGAATCTATAAGAGGGAAGCTTCCTTTCCAGAACAAAGCTCTACCAGTGTCAATCACGAATCCTAGCTTCCTCCAAGTGCATAAAACCAGGCCTGCTTCTTCAAGAAAAACAGGTCTCTTTTTTGACAGCAAAAAACACACTAAAAGTCTATGAAAAAAAAGGATAATTTGGCATCGGAAAATACATTACTGTTATGCACTTACAGATGCGCACCTTGATAGATGCAAAACACTTGATAAAACTTAATGTTCCTCCCTAATAAAAGCTTTTGGGAAAACAGAAAGAAAATTATTTAACAAGTTTAAAGAACACACATCTGAAACCAAAGCCATCAGGGAACACTTGCCCTGTCATTACAAAGGACCTCTATTCAGGAAAGGGGAGTGGATGCAGTTAGGTGAGGAATAAGAGTGAATGAAGCCTGTGATTTACAGTTGATAAGCCTTTTTAACTGAAAAGTCTAGAGAACTCGGAGGGCATGGGGTGGGGATCCCATCTGAATTTGAAGGGCAGGAGCCAGGCTTTGTGATGAGCTGCTCAGGAGTAGTCAGGATAGACCTAAAAAACGAAGGCTCGGTACCTTCCCAACTGTACCACAAGAATCAAAGGAAACACATGATGGGATAGTTCTCACGTGCTCAGAGGTGAGCGCCGGTGATGGGACACCACGGTTCTGCACAAACTTATCTACACACACTATACAAATTTCTTTTTCTTAAACTTGACAAATTTCTGAAGTTCACTTGTAAGAATAAATATGCCTGGCTTGTCAGGAAAATTCTGCAGAACAATAAGTACTTGCAAGACTACTTATTAAAATATATTATTAGCCGGGCGTTGGTGGCGCACGCCTTTAATCCCAGCACTCGGGAGGCAGAGGCAGGCGGATCTCTGTGAGTTCGAGGCCAGCCTGGTCTACAAAGTGAGTTCCAGGACAGCTTCCACAACAGTACAGAGAAACCCTGTCTCGAAAAACCAAAAAAAATAAAATAAAATAAA
This sequence comes from Mesocricetus auratus, assembly GCF_017639785.1. Classification (NCBI taxonomy): domain Eukaryota; kingdom Metazoa; phylum Chordata; class Mammalia; order Rodentia; family Cricetidae; genus Mesocricetus; species Mesocricetus auratus. The sequence continues at coordinate 37,252,860 of NW_024429182.1, forward strand.
ATAAAATATATTATTAAAGCCATAATAATTAAGATTTCGAGACACCAACTCAGCAATAGAGTAGAACTGAAAACAAACCCAAGAATCCATCGGGATTGAGTGTATGATTTAGCACAAGGTTGAACATAAGACTTTATAGGGATTTTGTATATGTTAATGGAGTATTTCAAGCCAGTGACTATATATATTGTTTTCATAATAACAGGAACATCAGATAAAAAATTAAACCTGCACTCCTATCTTATATTTTTTACTTAAAGGAATTGTAATGGGCTGTAAGGGTAAAAACTAAACAAAGTACAGATCAATGTTTTTGAATCATGATGGACCAAAGCTTTTCTAAACCTAAAGCCAAAAGCAAAATTTAAGGATATTTTTTTCTTAGTTTTTATTTTTGAGACAGGGTCTTTCTCTGCATAGCCTAGTCTGACCTCAAAATTCACTGGCCCCCTGCCTCAAATTCTACATGGCAATATATATGTATGAAACTATATACACATTATAAAACGTTATGAAACAAGAACCTGAGTAATGAATTCATGAAATTATAGCACATAATAAAGATTAAAATCTATAATACAATTAAGAACACCTGCAAATCAAATAGCAGGGGGCTGGCAAGACGACTCAGCCAGTAAAAATGCTTGCTATGCAAGACTAGCTACCAGAGTTTGATCTCCAGAAGCAGTAACAGATAGATGCAGCAATGCACATCTGTATTCGCAGCATTCCCAGAAAGATGGGCAGTAAAGACAAAAGAATCACTTAAAAGGTGGAAGGCCAGCTTGCCTGTAGTATGCAGCATTTAGAAACAAGATACTTCACCCTCAACATGCTGACAGGAAGCCAATTCCTAAAACACACTCACACAAAACTTACAAAAAACTTTTAATAATTAGCAAGACTCTACACAAAGAACTATAGGCAACTAATGAAAGCTGCCAGGGGAAGAGATGGTATTCCCCAAGAGGAGCACATCAATTGGTTTTCCAGGGTTAAAGGGTCAGTCCTGAAAACATATATAGAAGTACCTTTATACAGACTAAACAGGTTTTGTTTAGGAATATACATGTATATACACATATATGCATGCAGATATGTATATGCATGTAATAGCAATTAGTGAAAAAAAAAGAGGCCATGAATTGGAAGGAAAGCAGGGAGGGATATATAGGAGGGCATGAAGGGAAAAAGGAGAAGGGAGAAATGTTGTAATTACATTATAATATCAAAAGTTTAAAAATATATATAATAATATTCTGATGCCTGGGGATATAGATCAGCGACAACACTTGCCTAGTATGTGCAAGACCCTGGGTTTCATCAGTAGCACAGCACAGGGCATACATACACACACACACACACACACACACACACACACACACACACACACACACACCCCTGGGCTAGGGAGATAGTTCCATCTCTGGCACATGCTTTAAAAAAAAAAAAGCTGGGTATAGCAATATGAACGTGTAATTCCAGCATTGGGAAGGAAGACACAAGAAAGCCTAAAGTTTAGTAGTCTAGCTGAACTGGTGAACTCCAGGTTCAGTAAGACACAAGCAGATCTCTGTGAGTTCAAGGCCAGCCTGGTCTACATAGTGAGTTCCAGGACAGCCAAAGATACGCAGAGACCCCACCTCAAAAGTAACTAAACGAGGGAGGAAAAACTGGTCAGGATGTATTGTATGAAAGAATAAAATTTTAAAACGTGGAGGTTGACTAAGAAGGACATGAGGTCAACCTGTGGCCTTCACTCTAGTGTATACACATGCACTTGCACAGACATGAACACATACATACACACACACATACATACATACATACATACATACTCATACAGAATAATAGCCTAATGTAATAAAAGTGGACAATGATGTAAAAAGGAAATTTACAAGAGGAACTAATGATAAGCAATACTACATAACTAGGCATGGTGGGGCACACCTGTAGCCCTAACACTCTGAAGGCTGATGTGGGTTGGGGGGGAGATAGTCATAAATTCAAGGCTTGCTTAGTGCTTAGACTGCACAGTGAGACCTTGTCTCAAAAATAAAAATAAATAAGCAAAGTAAAGAAATTCAACTTTATGAAGTCATCAAAACATGTTGATCAAGGCACCAGTGAGCCAGGGATGGTAGCTCACATCTACAATCCCAGTATTTGGGATACTGAGGCAGAATTGCCATGAATTTGAGGCCAGTTTGAGCTACTTAGTGAGACTATCTGCAAAATAAAAGGGGGGGGGAGAAGAAAGGAGGTGGGGTGTGGCTTGGTAGAGTGACTCCTTCCTAGCATGCCGAAGGTTTGATCTCCAGAACCACATAAAGCAGGCGGTGCATGCTTGTAACTGCAGCGCTGGGAGATAGAGGCGGGAAGGTCAGATACTCAAGCGCATCTTTACAGTGAGATCTAGTGAGCTTGAGGTCAGCAGAGGCAGAAAGGTAGCAGCCATGTCCATACTCCTGTGTTCTCATGTGCAGATAAAGACAAATATCTAATATTTAAAAGAGCATGGTGACATACTACCTGCAACCCTAGTATTTAGTAGGCTACAACAGGAGACTTACAAATCCAGATCTAGCCTGGTTTACACAGTAAGTTCTAGGCCAACTGAATTATGTAAAAACATTGTTTCAAAAACTAACAAGTAAAAGTTTTCTATGTGAACATATACATTTACTGAAAATGATGATGCATTTGAGCTTAAACTATTCCACAGATTATCAAACAGTATTCCAAGATTGTTTGTTGTGGCACATGCTTATAACTCAGCATTTGAGTAGCTGAGACTAGAGTATAGAGGTTGAGGCCAGTTTAAGTAACATAGTGAGACTGTCTCAAAAAAAAAAAAAAAAAAAAGCCAGGTAGATTTCAGAGTCTAAGGGCAACCTATACAGTGAACTCCAGGCCAGCCAGGGCTATATGTTGAGACCTTGTCCTAAAACAAAACAAAAAAACCCACCCAAACAAACAAACCAATGTGTTCTGTAGGAGCATAGATGTGTACTTCCTATGGAGAAATTAGTGGGTACTCTAGGTGTCTTAAGACATGAAAGGAGAAGCCACTGATTGCTACTGAGACAACTCATTAGAAAGTGAGAACCTTCTGGGATATATGGCTGCTGTCTCACACTTCCCACGCCTCCTTTCCTCCCCTCCCATCTGACCTACCAACGGCCCTAAACAAGAACAAACAAAAGGAGCCCCTCCTGCTGAGTGGCTTGCTATTTCCCAAATCCTCAAGGCTGTCCAATTACTGCCATCCTTGCAAGGCAGAGGGCCAGTCCAAGAAACACAGCCTCACTCATGATGGTTGATGTGACTGGGTTCCACAGACCTGCCCACTTTCCTGGCTGTCCACTGCCACCTTCCTCCACCCATGGCGCACATCTGCAGGGGCAGAACACAGTTACCTTGTGTGCAAACCCAACCCAACACAGTATGGGAACTTCTCAGAGAGAATCCCATTTTCTCCTACATTAATCGTTTTCATGAACACTGAACTCAAAAAGCAAGACCGACTGCCTCCTCGCCGGAAGTATCGTCACCGGATGTTCCGAATGAGCAAGGATGCCTGGCAGCCTCTGAAGGAACAATCTTGTCCCCCATGGTTACCGATCTCAGTACCAGCTGCTCCACCTCCCTCCTGCAGCCTTTGTGGTTTAATGCCTTTCATGTTTTTTTTTTCCTTTGATGTGAGATATTAGTGCTCACTCTGTGGGTACCACCCATACTGCGGGTATCTGGGGGAAGGAAAACAGCTTGTGCTCCACTGTAGGCTCTTTAAAGGAAGTGGGCGTGTCCCAAGGCATACCGCATGACAGCCACTTGATATCTGTGGAGTGAACCTGCTTGCTATTGTTTGCATAACCCCCACACTCAATAGATCTGTGTGGAACACGATTCCGGGTCTTCAGGTACTTAGCACACCAGGAACTGCATCTTGTGGCCTTATCTCAGAAACCCTAAAGCCGGTGCAGAGGCAAAATAGGAACCTCAAACATATTTCTAAGCACAAAAACAAGGTCTGCATCTTGGTACGCTTCACTCGAGGGCATTATTTAAGTCGGTCACAGAATTTAGAGCTGGAAGCTGCTAGCCATGCTCCAAAGGCCCCACGAACACACACAGCTGGTTCCTCAGAAACTAGATCCCAGCTTCCATGTGCTGGTTCTTGGGTTAGCCTGACTCCTACCCCTGCCCAGTCTACTGTAGATGTGAAAAATGACTGGCTGAGTGGGTCTTCAATGTCAAACAAGAAGCGGATGATCGCCGGGCGTTGGTGGCTCACGCCTTTAATCCCAGCACTCGGGAGGCAGAGGCAGGCGGTTATCTGTGAGTTCGAGCCCAGCCTGGTCTATAAAGTGAGTTCCAGGACAGCCTCCAAAGCTACAGAGAAACCCTGTCTCGAAAAAAAAAAAAAAAAAAAAAGAAGCGGATGATCAATAGCGATCTCAGACACATGGATTCTCTTCTCTTCGTTCCTATGATCACTGATTTCTAACCGGTCAGGTCTCACAAACAGCCAGCTCAAGGGGCAGGTGATTGGCCCACAGACGCAGCACAGAAGTGCACGACCAGTTTAAAACCCAATTCAAATGCTTGCTTCAGTGTTGTGACTACAAAGAGATGCGATAAAACAGCTGAGGCTTGAACTGAATAGTGAGAAACTTTCATGCTGGATTTTGCCTACTGTCTTCCTGGTCCTTCTTTCCATATGTATTGTTAGGGCAATTAAGTGGCTATCCTGACAGCTTTATGTTTCAAAGTAACATTTTTAAATGTAGAACACCAAGTCTGGAGCTGAGGCTCACATCTGAAATTCCAACAGAGAGGCTGAGGCAGGAAGGGGGGCGGGGTCAGGAGTTCAAGGTCATCATTGGCAGCCTAATGAATAAAGACTAACATAGGCTACATGAAGCTCTGTCTTAATGTTAATAAAAAGCTATACACCCTAAGCTTACTTTCCCTGGAGCACTTCTAAGACCCTGGAGTACATATGTGTCCTGACCTACGATGGCTCTACCTAGAATTTAAGAATCTATGCCGTAGATTGTTCATTTTTGTTGTAATGCAGAAGCAACAGACCTCAGTAGAGACTGTACTTGGAATGTGATCTTTTCCTGGGCACGATACCCTCTGCTGATGCTGGGCAGCAGTAAGCTCCAGTCCCCAGTCAGCCACAATCAGGAAGGAAGTCCTATGGTCCATAGTGGGCTAAGTTAAGTTCTATTTGAGGCTTACATGGATCTTTTCTACTTTCTATGCTATTTTCAACCTGCAATAGGCTTGCGATCAGCACAGGGATTCAAAGAACAGTCAGCATCCGGGCAGACATTAGAGGTCTGTAGGGAGCGCCTTAGGTCTTCACTCCCTTTTACAGACAGACCAGGAAGTGCTCAAGAAAAGCTGCCCTTGCCTTAAGCCATTTCCGTAATTTCGGCACTTGGGAGGCTGAGGCAGAAGGATCACCTTGTGTTTGAGGCCTCTCCAGAACACAAGCAAAGCTTGTGGAAGCTCAGGCTAGGCAGGCTCTGCTAATGGCACCTGAGGGGCTGAACCCCTGTGGCCAGGTGGGTCATTCCTGTATGCAGACCTAGGATTCCTGCCTTCCAAATGGGTAGAGAGGGACTAGATGCCACTGAAGGAGGGCAGTGTCACGGAGCCCAGGGTCTCACTCCTGTAGCTGCTGTGCAGACGCCCTCTTCAGCACAGGGTATCAGTGAGGCCGGGACACACAGTGGGTGTGACAGTGGAGACCACCAAGCTGCAGGGTCACATGGATGACCCTTCACCATGCCAGAGCAACAGGTGAGCCGGCTAGTCCACATGAGATATCACTGGGGGGAAGAAAGGCAAAGGACCCCAAATTAGAGCAGCTGTTAATGACCTTCACCCTAGAAAGACAATACAGTGTAATACAATAACAAGCCATTTCTATAATTCCAGCACTTGGGAGGCTTGAGTTTGAGACCAGTGTGGGCTACAGAGTACTTTCTTAAAAAACAAACAAACAAGCCGGGCGTTGGTGGCGCATGCCTTTAATCCCAGCACTCGGGAGGCAGAGGTAGGCGGATCTCTGTGAGTTTGAGGCCAGCCTGGTCTACAATAGCTAGTTCCAGGACAGCCTCCAAAGCTACAGAGAAACCCTGTCTCGAAAAAACAAAACAAACAAACAAACAACTTACTGACCCTCAATAGAAAAGTGGCCAAGAACTCCTAAGCTAGAGTTACTTTCCAATAGCAGAAATAAGGCTGGGGCCTGATTAGCTGGACCCACCCTACCAGCTAGTTAGGCTGTAACAGATAAAGACTAAAAGTGACAGCTGATGTTCTACCATCACTTGACTCCAGCTGATCAGTGCTGGTACCAGAGCATGGCTGTGGTGACATAGTCTAACTTCACACAGGTCCCTATGAAACAGCTTGAACCACTAATTCCTCAAAAAAAAAAAAAATCAGATTACCGTGGCTTAGTGTTTATCACCAAAGACTATGAAGTATAGGTCTGATCTCTCCAAACATGAAGCAACCGCAGTACCATGTTCCCCACAGAAGCTGGCCAAGTGACCCTGGCTGGCCTCGGATGCTCAGAATTCATTCCTCCTGCCTAACCCTTCCCAAGTGCTCCGACTAAAGGCATACCCTTCACATCCAGCTTCATTCTGCTATTGTCTTTGAAACTGTAGTGTTATAAAACTACAGGGGAATACGGCAGCCTGGGAATTGAAGTCACTCTGTGTGTGTGTGTGTGTGTGTGTGTGTGTGTGTGTGTGTGTGTGTGTGTGTAGTTCTTGTATTTATCATGCTGTTTCTGCTGAGTACTGTGCACACTGAAAGGATTTTAGGGTCTCAATGGGAACCACTACATAAATGGCTCATCTTTACACAGACCTTATCTATTAGCACCGTGGGTAGTAAATGTTCACATGATTCACTCCTCCAAGCACTGAAATGGACAGTCTGGAGTGAAGATTGTGTAAATACTGCTGATAAACCTGTCTCATGTGAAGCTTTTGGTCTTACTATCCTAACCATTTATCTCCTCAGGAGGGCCTGTGGATGGTGTGTGAGCATGTGCAACACATGTTGAAATCACCTGTTCTCTGCAAAGTTCTTCCTGTCTGTTCACACATGGCCCATCTTTTCCACTAAGCTCCAGAGAGCAGAGAAAATAAACACTGCTCTTTGGTGCATCCTGCTTGCAGGCTAAGTGGACATTGGTGTTGGATCTGCCTTGTCTGGCATGTATCCCCTCTTCTTGTAAGGAACAGAGAGCACCCTGTTTCCTCCTGCAACCAATCCTTCCTCAGAGTCCTTGTAGTTCAGGAGCTGAGCCCAATCTTCAGACTTGAGAGGCTTGGATGCGATGGAACCCAGTCCGGTCACACTGATGGTTTTCATAAGGGACACACAATTTAAGATCAGCCATGGTTAAATGCCTGGGTCATTTGCTGGAATCATTAGGAACGGGAAGTAGTCTTTCCGTGCATGCGGCTTTGCTGAATTGGCAGGAAGTGAGTCTCGTGCTGCTTGGCAGCCATTTTAGCACCATTCAGAGAGACACAGCTCATGAATGAAGCCAGAGCAGCAACAGGGTGGCAAAGCCATAGAGAGAGGGGACAGAGAGAAAAACACTGAATGCTGGGATCCAGCAATGCCTGAACCAGGAGCTCTGTTTTCAATAATAAAAAAAAAAAAAATTAAGCTTTGCTACATAGCCTAGGTTGGCCTCTAACACAAGGCAGTCTAATGCCCCCAGCCTAGCAAGTGTTGTGATTACACCACGACTGGTGTTTTCTACTAAGCAAGTCTATGCACTTTCTTGTTTGCAACTCCTGTATGGAAACCCAGACCCTGCAGTTATTGTGGCACTGGCCTATAATCTCCATTCTAGAAGCTGAGGCAGGAAGACCAAGAGTTTGAAGACATCGTGGATCACATAGTTTCAGTCTGGCCTGAGCTATATAGCCAGAACTTATCTCAAAAAAAAAAAAAAAAAGCAAACAAAATAAAAGCGAATTGAAACAATAATGACAAAATAGGTTTTTTCCATTTGGAAGTAGACAATTTCGGATGACACAGTCGATGTCAGTATTTCTGTTGACTTTCCTAACCAAGGCTCATGAAAACCATCTTCACATCAGAGCTGGAACACAAAGAAGAAAGCTCAAAATGGGTTTAGGGCCACCAAACGCAAACGAGCCACAAAAAACACAGAACCTCTTCTCACCGGGAGAAATCCATGGGGTTAAGGCCACAGCCCTCACAATACAACTCTTCAAACCTAGAAATATAGTTGGAATTCCCAGCACAACTTGGACAGGTTAACTAACTAGTCTGATTCCTCCTATTAAATGAGAAAAACAGTATATTTCTATCTCATGGGATTGCTGTTTGGCCCAAGAGCTGACATACTACGTACTCAACATGGCACTCAAAAAGTCACAATGGCCATCAACTTTTAACACACCTTTCTTTTGTGTCACTCAGTATCATCTAATGCTACTGGGTTCACCTAGAATTTTAAACAAAAAGTTCTAAGACTCTCAAAGGTTTCTGGGATCTATATGTAAAGAATTTATTTTAATTGTAATAATTCTCAGCACAAGATTAGCATGCTAAGTCTTTTAATGCCTTCTCACCTGAACTTGGCCTCATAACCTCATGAATATGTAATTAGGGAACTCCATCTCACTGAGAAACCTGAGGTTAAGGGACACAAAGGCCTGGCCTAAGTCCTTGTGATGAGTAAGGGAGTCAGGGATAGATCCATGGAGAGTATGCTGAAGGCCTGTGCTGCCAATCGCGATACCCCTGCCTCCATGCTGAAGGTAAAGGCTCTTCTGGAAGCCCCTTACCTTCTAGCTCCTTGGTGGAGATTACTCTGATGGGCCAGGGCCTCCTCTTCACTGACTGAAATCTCAGCAGAGCCGGCCCCCTGGAAAGGGCAGATAGTGAAGTCCTGCACCTTTTCCCATTTTTTCTGAGCAACACTGCTCTGTGTAATTCTTTCCAGTCTAAATTGTCTAGGGTCTGGGCTGGAGAAATGACTCAGTAGTCAAGAGTCACTTACTGCTCTTGCAGGGGACCTTGGTTCAGTTCCCAGCACCCACATGGAGTGGCTCACAAACATCTGTATAACTAACTCCCTCTCCGAGGGATTGGACACATCTGGCCCCTGGCGGTACCTGAACTCCAGTGCACATACATACCCACAGGCAGACACACATCTTCACATAAATGAAAAACAAAATGTCTATCACCCCAGGCTAGCCTCTGGGCCATTTGTCCCATGCCTATCTAGCAGCTCCCACTTGTCACAGACTCCCAGAAGCATCCAGTCACCTCCACAAAGAGGGAGGTTCCAAAACATGTCTAAATGTCACTGAAGACAAAGCACAGCACTGTCTGCATTTCAAAGCCATTAATTTTGTATGGTATAAGCTCCCACGGTTTTGTTTTAACATATTTAAATAATGTCTTTACTTTTTCAAAGGACTCAATCTGGTCAGTCAGGGATAAATCCCACTCTCCAGTTCATTGTAGTGATCATTCTCAATCTCATTTTAAAAATAAATTCAGGGTGGGTGGTGGCCGTGCACGCCTTTGAACCCAGCACTCTGGAGGAGGAAGCAGGCAAATTCCTTAGTTCGCGACCAGTCTGGTCTACAGAGTGAGTTCCAGGACAGCCAGGGTTACATAGAGAAACCCTGTCTCCAGCAACTAATAATAAATAATAAAATAAATCCAGGGGCCTGGGGATATAGCTCAACAGTTGCTTGCCTAGCACTCAGGGGGTTCAGGTTCCATCTCCCAACTCCAGAAAAATACATTCATTCACTCAAGGACCCAGCAGCTCTGGACTTGGATGCTGAAGTGAGAATCTCATTCTCACCACAGGCTTCCAAAGTCCCGTACACCTGGGAGGAGTGAGCAGCTGGGGGAAAAAAAAGGAACTCGAAGGCACACCTCACTAACGCAGGTGTTTAGACACAAGTGGAAATGAGTGTCCAGTAAGACCCTAGGTGGGAAATGTTTTGGACCCCGTTCTCTTCAATATGAATGTTAATCTTACACTTGCAGGAGGCAGCTTGAGGCCAAGACAAGACAAATACTCACACTTGGCCCCAAGGCACCAAACTGGTACTGAAGTTGTCTGGTAAAAAAAAAAAAAAGGACAGAGGCTGGGCCACTCCACCAAGCCCCTTTACCCAATTAATTCCTATGAGCAGTGTCTTAGGCACAGATTTAAAACAACAAAAGTAAAACAGTGTTAACTATAGAGTCAAAACCTCAGGAACTCACAACGGAGGGAGAATGGAGCACTCACAGAATGCTAGCTGCAAGCCCAGGCTTTAACATTTCCTACTGAAAAATGCAGGCACTAGAAGATTCCAGGATAAGCTCAGAGTCACATGCTAGTGAAGGCCTTTTGTGTCCTGGCAATGTGCCTCCAAGTCTCCCAATTTCCTCCAAAGGCTTTGGCCAAACAAACCCATCTCGGGAGGGTAGACACATGCTCTTTTATAGACAAAATGATGGATGAGATGACCTTTCAAGGTCATTTCCAAACTCCAAGGTCTATTCTTTTCAGACCAACAACTACTGCCACCAAGTGCTCTGAGTTTAGGCCTAGGCCTGTGACTAACTTTAAACAGTGGGGCGGCCTGGGAGCCAGGATTACCCAAGACCACTGCTGGAAGGATCACTCTTTCCCTTTTTAACATCAGTGGGCCCCCCTCCTTTTTGCCTTTCTATGTGTTGCATAGAAACAGAAAGTGCCTTTGTACCAATTACTAGGCATTAATTTACGCTCCTCCGTGGGCGCTGGGCTTGCTGAAGAAATACTAGGGAAGAGTGGGAGGGTGATGTGGGGGAGGTTTCTAGCTGTAAGCTTTCCCCCCAACCCTGAGAATAGATAAGGCAAGAGAGAGAAAATAAAAACCAGACTGAGAAACACAACAGGCCCGGGTGTTGTTTTTCAAAGCCAACAATGCTAATGATCGGAAGGCATGCAGAAACCAGGCTGAAAGCAGGTTCCAAGCAGAGCTAGCCCTGTGGTTTTAGGGGTTGCTGAGAGCGCTCGGGAGTCCTCTGCCCACTTTCCCTCTCAATGAACTTATTAGGGAAGATCGCTGCCAGCCACTTTCCCAATATGTCCTATGATGTTTCTCCCTGGGAAGTTCACTTTGGGAGTTTCCCACAGACACTGCAGAATGACTGGTTCCTGGGATCAGCATCAACAACTGTGACAAGAATGGAGTCCTAAGAGTCCACTTGCCTCCTGTTAGAGCATTGTGTCTGAAGGCAATGGGGTGCTACCATCCAGAGGGCCCGGTTTCCTCTGGTGCCTCCCTCCTCCAACACTGGGCGCGCTCATGCTCCTCTGAGAGGGAAACCAAGGAAACACCCACGTGCTTTGTAATTGCACCCCATTTGCATTTCATGCTGTGAAGCAGGGAGCCTTGCCAGCTTCCGAAGAAGCTCTGGAGGCCACCCTGCTTTTGTCCATGCTAGGGCAAAGAGACAGGCAAGTAAGAGATGGAGGAGGGTTCCTTCATTTAACTGGTCCTTGAAGAAGTCTTCCAGACTACGAACAAGAGTAACCATGGTGGGTCTGCAACTCAAGGGGAGATTTCAACTAGGCCACCTAACCAAAGGCCACCCTGTCCTGGACTCAAGAGAAGTGCACCTTGTCTGGAATTCACTAGTATACCTACAAGAACCCAAAAAAATCAGGAATCCATCTTCTAGGGGGGAGATGCATCTTGCCCTGCCTGTGCTTGTCTGTAATTCATTGCTATTTCTCCACACAGAGCACTCGAGAGTTGATCTAGACATTCTCACTGGGGTGGGTGGGTGAATGTCATCCCCAGGTGGGAAGAAATTGGCTTTGATGGAAACAATCTTAGGTATCCGAATGATTTGTGGCCTTCTAAAGGGACACAGTTCCTAAGTAGCTCTATAACTTATTCTCTCGGTGTTAAGACACCATAGGTATCCCAGCACTTGGGAGGCAGAGGCAGGCTGATCTCTGTGAGTTCAAGGCTGGCCTAGTCTGCAGAGCGAGTTCCAGGACAGGCTCCAAAGTTACACAGAGAAGCCCTGTCTCGGAAAAGCCAAAAAAGAGAAAATGATTAAGGACCAGGTGACAACACTTCAGCCACTAAGGCCTCTCAGTCTAGGGTGTGGTGCCACAGCCTGAGCTGACTCTGGCCCTACAATCCAGACTCCCTGGGCTTTTCTTTGGATGCTAAGAACTGAGCCCAGGGCCTTGGACAAGCTTAGCAAGCTTGCACTTTGCCACTGAGTGCACCTAGCCTTGTAAATGACTCACATCACATTTGTTTGTTTTGAGACAGGGTGACACTATGTAGCCCTGGCTGGCCTGTAACTTGTTATGCCAATCAGGCTGACCTCAAACTTATCTATCTGCCTCTGTCTCCCAAGAGCTTGAATTAAAGGCGTGGGCTACCACATCCAGCCACATCACACTTAGAACAACACTAGACTCCCAAACAGGTAACTCCAAAGCTGCAGAGAACAGTGAAAGAGCCACTGAGTACAAATTTCACCTGAGTCAGAATTGGCCAGCATAGGCATTCCTAAGGAGACCAAACATTCTATTCCAAAATTGGAGGAAGGCTTCTGTTATGGATGCTATGCCAGTCCCTTCTGCCAAACACTGAGCATCCAAGGAGAAAGTGTAAGTCTGGTGTACATGCCTGTGACCTCAACATTAGGGAGGTGGGGGTCGGAGGTGGTCAGGAACATCTCAAATTCAAATCCAGCTTAGCTATTTCAGCAAGACCCTATCTCCAAAAACTCAAAAATAAATAAATGAGGTCTACCCAATATAAAGCAGTTCCAACCAATTGTTGCTAGGCAAGGGTCCCGGCCCACTCACTATTTGCCAGATCTTTTGATTTTTCCAAGAGAACTAGGAATCTGGCCTTATGCCAGAATCCTGATTTTTAGATGCTGCTAACTAATGAAATTTTTATAAACTCTGTGCCGTCCACAGCAAACAAATCTGCAAAGCAAATGCTGCAGCAGCCTACTCCAGTTTTCAAACCCCAAATTTTGAAGATCTGTGTAGGGTCTCGGAATAGAGCAATAAATCCCAGCCTAGTTCAGCCACCCTAACTGTGTCCTTCCTCGGGACACCATGGAAGGAGCTCCACTGAATTAAATAAAACAGTTTTTGAAATGTTTCAACTTCCAAAGTTGCTGGCTTATGGCAACAGGGGCCCTATAAGGAAGTGAGCAAGAAGGGGGTTTTCTCCGGGCAATGAGTGAAGCCGCCGAACACGGAGGTGTGGCAGGGACTCAGCTCTTCAGATTTTCACGGGACGCTGACGATCATGGCTGTCTTCTCCAGGCACCTTCAGGATTTAAGAACCAGCAGAAAGAAAACCAGGAATCTCCTTGCCCCACCCAACCTGAAGCTGCCTGAGAATCCAAAGCACCTGAAACTCAGCCTGCCATGTGTCTCCTCGTGAGTACACTCTGGGCAGGATCTGTGGAGGCTAGAGTTCTTGTCCACACTAGCAGGACATAGCGTCCCTCACCCCATCCCACCCTCCTCTTCCCAGTCCCCCAAAACATAAGACCCCTGCAATCACCACACCACTAGAACCAAAAGAATACTGCAGTATTTGCTTCACTCCCTTGTCCACTGTGATCTGTGTGAAGGCTTCTCCTGAAACAGCTGAGCTGATGTGCCTTCTGGAGAATTAAGGAGCCGCATGCGTGCCGGTACACATGAGCAGCCATTTCTATAAATGCCCGAGAAAAGCACTCAGCCGAAATGGCCCCGAATGCTGGCTATCTACTGCTGAGCCGCGGAGGCACTGCGAGCCTCCCCACTCACACCACCGGGCAGCCTTCCTGAAGGAGAAAATGCCTTTGCTCAAGGTGGCAGTGGGTGTCCGTGTGAGCCACTGAACCCTGGGAACAAGGCTGACATGGCCAGGCCCGCCCAACAGCTGTGGTGAGTAACACGCTGAGTTAACACACCACTCTTTGCCTCCCAGAGCCCTCCACTAAAGGTCACACCCCTCCCTGAGGGTACAGGCCTGTCTCTATCTGCCTTACAGATTCAAACTTTCAAAGGTGCTGTTTCATATGGCAACCTAGATGTGGACCCCCCAAAACACCTGCTTTTTCATTAGCACTAGGTAATTCAGATTTATATGGGTGCTGGCAGCCACCTCCAACAGACTCAGCTTTCCAAAGGAAATAAACGGAGGTGGTTACATGCTCTTTTTAAAAGGCAAACAAAGGCGAAAACGCCAACGAGAGTACCATTTTGAAACCAAAGGTTCAGGATTTCTTCTACAAATCAAACCTTTACACCAAAAACACCTCTATGCCTTTCCATACAATGCCAACAATTTCTAAAACATGCTGTCTCAGGGCAGAAGGGACAGGCCTGACCGTAACAGCAGTCACAAGCGACCCTTCCCAAGCTGATCAGACAGCACGCCCATATGTGAACGCTTTCCAACGTTTCCCGTACATGTTTAATTAGAACAACCAGAGCCAGTTGACCAAGGTCCTCAGTCCTAAAGCCCATTCCACACAGATGATTTACAGCCACGTAGCTGTGTGCTGCTAGGCCTACAGCTAGCAGAGGCGCCCCACATTCAACCCCGAGGCCTTGAATTCCAGGAAGGACCACACTTCTCTATTTAGGGTTCAGGCGTGCTACCTAATAAGTTACGTGGGAACACATCAGCACTGAATCACGTCCCTTAGGAAGGCTAACTTAGTCAAGAAGTTAATCCACCAACCACTCCTTCATCAGTCTCCCCGGCAGCCTGAAGCAGTTTTATTTTAAACCTCTCAAGGGACTCTTGGACAAATTTAAAACCACCTTGGCAAGCCCTGAAAAGCAGCCGCCATCCAGCTAAAATGAGTCCTTAGTCATCCCTAAAAGGATTCACACAGAGTGTGGCTTTCCCCCATGCCGCGACCCCTCCGCTGCAACCCCACCAGGGAAATGGAATAAAAGCTGCGCCATCTGACTGCCCGCCGCCAGCGTCTCCCCAGGTGGGGCGGCCCCGCATCAGCGGGGTGCGGAGTCTCGGGGGCGGGGCGGGGAAGGGAGGGGCGGACCCGTTCCCCGCCAAGCCACGCAAGCCACTCTTTCCACCCGGCAGTTTGGGGGCTCCGGGTGGCTCCTAAGGGTTGCGGCCAAGTAGAGAGAGAGTGCAAGAGTTAAACAGCATCTTCTCCAAAAATGTTTGCAGCCTCTAGGCCGAGTGCGGAGTCCTGGGCACCCAGGAATGGTGGCCGGCCAAAGGTTAGCCAAGCCCGGAGCGGGGGGGAGAGGCGACGCCGCTAACCTGTATGCACTCTGTAATGGGCTTTAAGATGGGAGGATTTTCCATAGACTTTGCCACAGCCACTGTAGGGGCACTTGTGCCTCTTTTCGGAGGCGTGTTTCCCCTTCGCAGCCACTCCAGAGTGGAGGAGGGAGAGCGGGCTGGGCGTGTTGCCAGAATCCTGTCTCTCCTCCGGGCTGTGGGAAGGACTCGACCCAGATTCGGTGGTCACGTCGCTGTCGGATCCTATATCCTCATCGGGACTCTCCAGACTGTCGCTGCACACCGAGGGGGTCTGGATGGGTCGGTACTTGTTCAGGTCCAACAAGCTCTTGGCGATGGTGACCAGTGTGCAATAATCCTTCCAGGTGTCCCCCGGGTCACCGTGCTCCTTGGTCACCTCGCGCTCAGGTAGTCGCAGTCGATCGGCGTCCGGAGCGCCCCCATGCTCCGGCACCGCGGTGCGGTTGGAGATGGAAACCAGACACTGGGCAGCCACGAAGTCCATGTAGGCGGCCGCGGACATGGTGCGGGCGACGGCACCCCGGGCGGTGCGGCCAAACTTGACGGTGGCTGCGGAGCTTCGGCTCGCCCTGCCCTGGCCTCGGACGACGAGCGCGGTGCGGCGAGGCCGAGGGGGCGGGGGCGCGGGAGCTTGCGACTCACGGGAGCGCCGAGGCGACCTCAGCCCCTCATCTTTACGTAACCGGCTGCGCCTCCGCACGTAGCAGCCGCGGTCGGCTCCGCCGCTGTCGCCGCCGCCCTGCCCGGCGCCCCGCGCGATCCCCCGACGGGCGCGCCCTCCTCCTGAGCCGCCTCCTTGGAGAGATGCCACACGTGGCGGTCGCAAGTTTATTCGACTGCAAACGCGTCCGAGTCGCGGGGACAGGCAACTGCGAGCCAGACGCACGCCCTCGGCCGCCTCCTCGCCGAGCTCCCGCCCTGGGGCATCAGCCGAGTACGCGGAAGCGGGGGGCGGGGGCCGATCGGGGCGCCGCGCCTACAAGACACTTCTTCCCGCGTCCGCCGACGGCCACCGAGCCCCTGGTCCTGCCGCGCCGCGCCGCTCCGGCATTCTCCAGCTCAGTAACAATTTCGCAGAATCCCATCACGTCACAATCCAGGCCCCCTCCAATTGGCCAGTGGGGAGGGTGATTCAACTCTGTTTACTTTCTCCCCCTGCCAGTCAGAAGGGCCCTTCGGTGGAGAGGTGCGTCTAGAACTACAGCGCACGGCCAATCCGACCGTTCCGTTCCGCCGCCGCGTGCTGCCCCTCCAGCCCTGAACGCTGACATTTAAAAGGGAAACTGTTCCGAGCAGGGCAGCGCATCCCCGCGGATGCTGCCCGCTCCGCGCGCGCGCCCACGCCTCCCGGCCCACGTGCCAGCTGGCGTGGCAAGGAGACGTATCTCCCCCAGGCGGTTACACCCATCCCTAGGGGCCAAACAGAACTTAAGCTTCGGGTTTCCAGCCTTCAAATAGTTAAGTGACTTCCTGCAAACGCTACAGTCCCAGCAACCAGCCTTCCAATCAAAAGTAAGTTGGTTGATGTCACTGGCATTGCCTCGGCCAATCAGAAGGGCGTTCCGAAAGCAAGCGCTCGACACTTGTAAACCTGCGGAGCTGTGGTGAAATCGGACAGATCTTTACATTTTGTGTTGCTGGTGGTGGGAGGACGGGGTGATCAATAAATGCAGTGTGAATCTATAATTTTAAACATAGCCTCAGTATGGCAGGCCGCATTGTCCAAGGACAAACTCTGAAGAGACAGCATCGGTTCGTCCTTGTTTGGATTGCAGCACTTTGGAGATGGTTAAAAGTTCTTCCACCCCACACATATACTATGAGAAATTCATCGAAAAAAATTCACAGCTAACAAAACATCTTGTTCCAGAATCTTGCACAGATCCACCATTTCTTGGTATTTGCTATACCCCAATGTTCCTACTGCCCCAAGTGCTATCTTAAACTAAGAAAACCCAGCGAAAACTCTCATTTACATAACTTTAAAAACCCTTTTCAGGGACGCCTCCCAATTCCTGCCGGGCACATTTCCTCCCCTTGCTTTGCAAATGCTTGGAGAACAATACTTTTCTACCTTATCAGGTAGATAATAGCAGGACTCAATAGAAACCACAGGGTTCCTGATTCCAGTCTGCTATAGAAGAACCAAGCCCCTGTGAAATATTAACTAATTTAATAGATTCTTAAGAACTGGAATCAGCCAGACATCCTTACCAACTGACTCTTGTGGCATTACTTGATCAACAATTAGTGTAGGTTTGTCATAAATGCTAGGGTTGTTTTCCTGATAGCTGAGCAAAGAATCTAAGGCCAGTAGTCCTAGCAGGGGAATACGGTCAAGGGCACTGCTGATTCAAAATCCATCCACTTATCCTGAGTATGAAATATGAAAAGCTCTTGTTTCTGTGAGATGCTTATTTCACAATATCTAACCCTGAGCCGGGCGGTGGTGGCGCACGGCTTTAATCCCAGCACTCGGGAGGCAGAGGCAGGCGGATCTCTGTGAGTTCGAGGCCAGCCTGGTCTACAGAGCGAGTTCCAGGACAGCCTCCAAAACAATACAGAGAAACCCTGTCTCGAAAAAACAAAAACAAAAAAACAAAAAACAAAAAAAACCAAAACAATATCTAACCCTGCCACCCACTAGTGATTAACCTTTAACGCTTGGGATGCTTACATAGTGTTCTTCTGGGTCTCAGATGAATCCTGCCAGTTTGAAGGTTAGAGTAGATGGTTTTGACTTTTAAAGTGATACAGGAAAGACACCACACAAGGTCATTTCCCAGGAAAGGAACAGGTAGAAAGTAGGGCTGATCTCTGGAGAATTACCATCACGATCACATCAGTATCCAACCCCAGGGAGCATGCAACCTCTGCTCTGTGCCAGGCCTAGGCCCAAACACCCTCATGGACCCTTGTAGTAACCATGGGAGGTAAGTAGAAATATAGCACACTATGTAATGGGAAGTCATCTTGGATTTTTTTTCTTTTTGCATTCTGAAAACCTTAACATTAGGAAAGAATTCACAGAAGTTGGCTTTGATGGTGTACACTTGAACTTTCAAACTTAGAGGACAGAGCATTTGAGGAGGCCAGCCTGGGGGTAGCCTGGGCTACAGAGTGAGATCCTGTCTCAGAAAGAAAGAAAGGAAAAGAAGGAAGAAAGAAAGGGAAAAAGGGAGGAGGAGGGATTGATTCTGCTTAATTCATGGTCATTTTTTCTAGAATAAACTCTGTCCCTAGGATACATGATTGGAATTTGTAAGTCAGCTTGCCCCCTGGGGCACAGTACAGATAACCAGTGGATCTGTCCAGGAGCCCCGTGATCAAGGCCTCCCAGACCTGTGTTTCCCCTGTCTCTGACCTAGGTCTGCAGTATTATCCTCAGAAAGAAAAAAAAACAAAGCCTGCATCTTTCCTTAAAGATTATGATTCTGAATTTGAATATAGTAACCTCGTTTTTTTTTTTTCTATATGTAGACTTTAACTTCCCTTACTTCTTGTGGCCTTCTCTTTGGTGCCCTTTAAAACTTCATGTGGTTTGGACTGAGTCTTCCGATATCGTCGATTCAGTTATAAAGATTCCATCATGTGAATTTCTCTTACAGATGTGCAAACAAATTGCCACTTGATTTAGAGAATGGCCTGAAATCCAGCAATTCTAGCTAGCACTGCACACCATGATCTCCTTTCCCAGCCATTCAGCCTCAGACAGTTTTGTTCTTGGCAGCAAGATAGGCATGAGGACAGAAATACAAAGGGAGTCTGTCCTAGATGAGCGCTACATGTTAAAAAACATACATGTGTTTGATGACATATAGCACAAGAGATAATAATTCCTATGTCATGAGTTTTCCTTTGTATTTTTCAACAATATTTTCCTTGCTGTGTTGGAATGTACTATAATAGTTTTATGATTAAAACCAGCTCATGTTATTTAGCCAGCATGTGGTTGTCTCAATTAAATTTTGGCAAATTACTCCGTTAATATTATGCCACATAAATATAACAGGTTTGCTTTCCTAAGTTAGTCTTCATTACATTTCTACTCCAAATACCCCCACCCAGAGGAACACTAGAATTTGAAGACTGTAATTGCTTTTAGTTTATATTGTTTACCTCTCCACATTCTCCCTAAGCTTATGTTTTATTACCCAAATTTTCAAGGCTATGGCTTGAGATCTGGTAGCCAGAACAATGAGCCTTGTTTCCAATGCTTCCTAAAATAATTATCATCAGGTTATCTAGTACATAGTAGTGCCTGAAGGTATATGTCTCTTGGGCCTAAAATGGGATCTGTGACCTCACCCAACCTCCCTTAGCCGTTTCCTTATCTGCAGACTGATAGGATTACATTAATACAGTTGCACAGACTCTTTCAAATTCCTGTGATGCCGGGTTCTTTAAAAATTCCAAAAGGACAGGTCGGGGTGTGGAAGGACATACCTATAATCCCAGTACTAGGGAGGAAGAGGAAGGGAAATTGTAGGTTGCAGGCCTGAGTGGGCTATAGGAGACTCTTTCAAAACTCCTGGGGCAGGAGCCACTAAAGTAAGATTTGCTCTCTCAGAACATTACCTTGTCTGCTTAAGTAGCACATGTTACAGCAGTGTGAGTTGGAGAAACTTAAAGTCCGGTATTTAATGAGAAGATTTTTTTTCAAATTTATTCTTTTTAAAAACAGGGTCTAGGCTAGCCTCCAGCTCCAGCACCTCCCAAAAGCTAGAGATAACATACCTTTTTTCCTAATTTCATAACCTCACCTCCACCTACTTCTCTCATTGGTCTGTAGGAAGTGGCCTGGAGGCTTAGAATCTATTCTTTTTCCTAGGTAAGCACCAGTAAGGCATTTCCAGGCTTAATGCTGCTGATTCCTCCCGGGAGATTTATTTAGCCCCAAAGCTAGGCTTCCCCATCTTGGTGGGTGGGGCTAATCACCTGGCACTCAGTTTAAAACACAGATGGCCAGGTAGCATCCCTGCTCTAGGACCGAAGTTCAGCCTAAAGTCACATGCTGTAGATGCAGGGTTCTGCCGATTCTGGCTTTTAGCAGTCTTTTCCTGCTGAGAGGCGTGGACTGTGCCTGGACAGAGTTTGCCAGCCTCCCGGCGGGAAGGAAGAAGAACAGATGGCCCGCTGGGGGTAGGGGATCACGTGTCAGACCTCACATTGGGCAGGATCCACACCCCTCCCTTTCCCGGCCTGGGCTCTGCAGCTTTGGCCATCCCACCCAGTGCACATGAAGGGCCTACTGGGGAAAGCTGTGTTCTTTTTAGTGAAAGCAGAATTGGAGAAGGTGGTGGGCTTAGTGGGGACACAGACTGGACTGAAGGGGTGGGCTCTCCACTACAGTGATGTGCCTGGATCTGAAACCCAATCCGATAAAGCCGGATCTGGGGAAACGATTGTGGCCAGGTTAACACCCAGTGTCTAGAGGGGGCTGGGAGCTCCGGCAAGCGCGAAAACTGACGCCCTACTTTACTCTCGCTCCACTAAGCTGCCTACCGCAAACTCCAGGCCTCTCCATTGCAGAGCGGAAAGGCCATCCGTTCATGCATATGCAGGAGGATAAGTTTAGCCCGCAGCCCCCTGTGCTCAGAGCGGCCTCGCGTGGCGCTCGGAGGCGGGTGCTCTGCTCCGGCCGCAGAGTGGCGGGCGGTTCAGCCACTTGCGCGCCGAGCGTCTGGGACTGGCATCGCCCCTTTAAAAAGTCTTCCGCAGGCTGCCGCCGCAGCAGCAGCCGGAGGAGGCAGGTTCATCTGAGGACAGTCCCAGTTCTCAGAAATCCCTTCCCTGCTGGAACATTAAGCTCCCTTTGCTGCAGTTGAACAAACTGCCCTAGATTGGGGGACGAGGAACCCGCCCCAAACTCGTGCAAGGAGCTCCGGGCGCCCGCGCCCACGTGAGCTAACCTTGAAATTAGCCCCCACACCTGAGCTGGGGGTGGAGCGACTCGGGAGGGTGGCTAGCCCCTCGGGGCTCTAGCCACTGGGTTAGCACCCTCCACGTGCGCGCACCGCCCTGTTTCGTAACTCTAGAGAGATTTTTTTTAATCTCTGGGGTACCATGGGTGAGTTGTGCTGAGAAGGCAGGCCACCTTCCACCCCCAAGTCCTCGAAGATCAGGAAAACCTGCCCTGCGGTACCCCTGGGAACACTGCAGAGTAGGGTGTCACAATGACATCAGCCTCTAAACATAGTCCGTACCGCACCCCAACTCTGGGCGCTGCGAGCAAGGCGCGGGAGTGGGGGTGGAGTGGCTGGTGCTGCTGTCCCCGAGCGGGGCGGGGCGGGGCGGGCTGACCCGCCGGCCAGGCTGTGCGGTGAAGATGACTTTGCAGGAATCCTGCTCTCGGCGACTGCAGGCACAGTCTCTCCCGCGATGACCCGGCCATGCGGCTGAAAAACAGTAATGTCTTTCCGCGCCCACCTTTACCCCACAAAAGGTACGCGCACACGCCTGAGGCCTTTTGACCCAGTGTGCCTTTTATTTATAAGACAACCCATCTTCAGCCGGGGAACTCGGGTTCGGTCCTGCGCCCCCCCCCCCAAGCTCCCGCCCCTGCCCCAGGCTCCGGTACTGCCTCGGGGCTATGCTTGCGCTGGGGTCGGCGCGGTCCTCTGGGTGAGTCAGAAGGGCTGTGTTTCCTGTGGTTGTTGTGGAACAGTTTGTCCTTTTTACCCCCCCCCCTCCCACCCGTCTCCACCCCCTTGGTAAATATAGCGCTCACGTTTCATCATCTCTTTGTCCAACAAGCGCCAGACACCCCGGCCCGCGGCCCACGCCGCCTCCCTCCTCCTCCAGGCTCGGTTACCTCGCATAACCCCGCGCACTGGCGGCAGCAGCAGCCGCCCCTCAGTACCGGCGCCGCTCCCAGGCGCTTCCCACCACCGGACACTCCCGCCCTCTCTCATCACCTCCCCTGCTTCCAAGTCCCGTTCCCCACCCCACCCCCGAGACCCTGGTCCCACCCATTCCCCCCGATGACCCCTAGAAGTTGGGAGGTAGACACCCCGCGCCCCGGCCGCTGGGTCCCCCATCCCCTCCCGTCCCGTGTCCCAAGGATGATGCCATGTTCCTCTCCCGAGGTGACAGGCGGCTGAGACAGTTCTGATTCACCGACAGTTGCTCGTACTTAGGGGTGGGTGCTTGGCGAACTGTCTTCCTCCCACCTCCTCCCACCCCTACCCCAGTAGGGACGTGGGCTGCAGGGTCGCGAAGGTGAGGTGAGTGGATGACAGACAAGAAGTGTGTGCATGTTCCTCGCTCTCCCTCCTACTCCGTTTCATTTCCACACATACAGCCACCCACCGGGACCGGAGGCGGCTGGTGTTCTCTGAACACCGGGAACTGGCTCTCTCCGTGGTCTCCTGTTTACTTCCCTCCTCCTCTCTCTCCCTCCCCTCACCCATCACTGGGGCTGCCTCCCTCCTGCCGCAAAACACTGCAGTCATGGGACTTTCCTAAATCCATGGGCCCCAAGTTTGCCCTGTCCTGCCCTGAGACTGCTTGGGGCGTGTCTTCGAAAGGATGGCACCTGAGGCTCCTAATCCAGCAACTCTCAACTCTACTCTCCTCTGCCCCCCCCCTCCGCCCCATGCCGTCCTACAAAGGCAAAGCCTGGCAGTCTTTTTGGCTGGTATTCTGGGCCACCCCCATGAGCGGCCACCTGTCCGGGAGAGGCGGTGAGACAGCTGACAGATCCTAAGAGCTCTACACCCAGGAGGCAAGAGAGCTGGCTTCTTAGCCACTGCAGACCGTCCTGTTTATGCCAGCTGCCCCAACTTTCCCCAGTGTCCCCCAAAATCTACTCCCAGGGACACACCTAGAGAGAGGCAAACCAACCCCTTTCAGGCTTGCTTCCCTGCAGGAAGGAATTCAGCTCTCCCTAACAGTTAAACTGAACGAACAAAGGGCCCCAAGGAGGACAAGCGGTTCCAGCTCTGTGTGCTGCCTGCCTGAGGTTCACCCCATTTTAAAAACCGCCCCTTCGCCTCCCTCTGCTCCCTGCCATGGTTACCACCGCCCTGTCCTTGAGCAGCACTGCTTGTATAAAGGCAGAAACAAACAAGGGCATTTTAAGTGTTCTTTTAAATATCCAAAACACTGGGTTGGTATTTGGGAAGTAGAGAAAAGGAAATGAAAGGTCTGGCTGTTGCCTGTTTCCTTCTGACTCCATGGCCCTGAATAAATCCTTTACCCTGGATGGCCTCCTAGCCCCAAAGAGAGGATGAGGTTTACTAAGCCTCCAGAGTGAGATTCAGAATCTGTTGTCAGCATCAGCGTTGTTTCCCCAAGTTGGTCTGTTTCTCCCCAAGGCCTGCAGCTTTAGACCTTGTCCCCGGGCGATGCTCGCCCTGCCTTGTGCCTTTCTGCTGACTGTATTCTCCTTCATGCTCCAAGAGTCGCACACACTTGACTCACAGCTCTCCACCCCCACCCTGCCACTGTGAACACTGCTAATGAACTTAGCATTCAGGTAGGTAAATGGTCCCATCTGAGACTCCAGTCCCTGAACCGTCCCGTTGTCGTGTGGGGTACCCTAGACCTTTGCCACACCAGATACCACAGCCATTTCGGAATTCTGGTCCTACACCCTTCTTCCCAACCAACACTTCATTCTCTCCTAGTTTCTTTGCTCCAATAACCATATTTGCACAATTCTTTGACTCAGTTTTGGCCTCCAGTCTCCTTTTCCACTGTTCAGTCTTGTCCTTACATCCTTCCGACCCAGCTATGACGTCATGGTTTGTATGCATGCACCCCTCACCTGGTTCCTGGGACCTCTTGGCAAGCACAGTTTCCCTCCGACTGTGCCATGCTGAACTAACATAGCAAGTTGCTATGTTGCTACTCTAAATGTATGATCATGAGTCTCCAGTGGGCTCTCAACACTGTCCTTTTGCATATCCCCAGGGACTTCCCCACACTCTGAAATAACTAAATTGCACCTTGTGTCCTCAGACACCCTCCTGGTTCCACACTCTGAGCCAAAAGCCCTGCTGTTTATGTCACTGAGGAAATGAAGGCAATTTGACAAAAGGCTTCACCTTCTGCCCACTGCACCCTCCACGCTCTCTGTCTTTCTGTGCAGGTGCTGCCCACACTTCTGTCCCTTGGATACTCATCCATACCTCACCCACAGCACCAGGATGCCTCCCTGTTGTCTAGTGCTATGCGTAGGATATTGTCTGAATGGCCCCACGGCTTCATGTGTTGTAATTTAATCCCTATTGTGAGATCGGGAAAGAATAGGCCAGGATAGCTAAACTGGCAGAGCGCGAGAGTATCATTTAATCTGGGAGTCCAAGGTTCATGTCCCTGTTCAATGCTTCCTTATGCTTTATGCCTGCTGTACAAGCAAGAAGACAATAGTTTCGATTCCCAGAAGCCATGTAAATGCATAGTGGGCAGGGCAAGCTGCTCAGAATTTCTGGTGTCCACCTCAGGCTTCCACATGCATGTACACATATGTGCCCCCCACACACATACACATGTGAACATGTATAGACACACATGCACACAAGAAACAAATCTCTGGCTACCGTGGAGCAGACCCTGTTCCTCAGTTTTCCTTCCCAGGAGGAAATGTAAACAACATCTAACTCTTCTACTAAGATCCCAGCAAAAATCCAAGGCAAGTTCCTGCCTAAATTCACTCTGGGTAAACAATGATTGTACTGGGTTTCCTTACAGAGCACAAGTAAGTGGATACTTAATGGGGTATGGGCTCTCGTCCCCCTCCAGTAGGTCACCCAGGAAAGCCTTTACTCCCCCAGTGATGAGAGCTTCCCAGTAGCCTTATAGACTGAGCTTCCCTCGACATGTTTTCTCAGGCCTATTACTTGACCCCCTCCCCTTCCTTACATGTGAATAAAAAGTACTAGATCCTCATGTGAGGGACTCCCAGTCCTCCCTACCTCCCTGTGTCAAGCTACAAGCAGTCAATAAAGCACACTGGGATAATCATTTTGACAGGGGGAATATAGCTGAGCTCCCTAAGAGGGCAGTTGCTTGGCGCAAAGGATAGCCATCAGCAACACTCCCAGGAGTGAATTCTGCTAGCTTTATAATCAGGTGAGAGGCATGTTCTAGCATCCTTGTCTCTTGCCAACTGATGCTTTATGCCTTCAAGAATATCTTTTCCCTCCTAGGCCTTGAATCTCCAGAACCCTGAGCCAAACTAAACCTTTCTTTGTGAAGCAGTCTACCTTGTTTTGTTATAGTAGTGACAAACATTAAAAAAAACTTTTATCATTATTATTATTATTGTGTATATGTATATTGTGTGTAGATGAGTGTGGGTTCATGAGAGCCGTGTGTGTGTGTGTGTGTATGTGTGTGTGTGTGTGTGTGTGTGTGTGTGTGTGAGAGAGAGAGAGAGAGAGAGAGAGAGAGAGAGAGAGAGAGAGAGAGAGAGATGACTTCCCCAGGTAGGGTTTAGAGACAAGCACTCACACCAGAGCCATTTATTAATAACTTTTTTTTTTTGGTTTTTCGAGGCAGAGTTTCTCTGTGGCTTTGGAGGCTGTCCTGGAACTCCTGTGGTAGTCCAGGCTGGTCTCGAACTTACAGAGATCCACCTGCCTCTGCCTCCCGAGTGCTGGGATTAAAGGCGTGAGCCACCAATGCCCGGCGAGCACATGGACTCTTAAAACCAATAGAAAGTCTTTATTTGCCTACCGGTGGGCTACACGGGGAACTCTCCCAAATTGTGTAGCTACTTGCTTATCGTTTTATACACAAAAATCATATCCTGGTTGACACAGTTAAATTAGAAAGAACAGTTAGCAATAAGCAGAGCTGTAGAAGTCAAAAAGCAAGGTTAGTATACTTAAGGACTTTCCCAGAACCATGGCCTAAGATAGATTAGGCCTGTGTTCTTGTTTTTAGGCAGGTGTTGGGGTCTATGTGTTGGGCTTTATGCCATAATTGTGCCTTAGTGCATCTAACCTGGTACCAGTTTGCTAAGGTCTGAGGACTTGTTACATGAGTGTTCTTCAAGGACTCCATACTCGTCTGTAATCTTTTCTTACTGTTTTTACCTGACTGCACATACCCTGAGTTGGTAGCACTCACTGCATACTCCTTCTGTTCTCTCTCCATCTGACCTCACCAGTCACACTTTCACCCTGTCACTAGACCAGAACTACTCTTGTCAAGGTCACAAACGACTTTCATCCTGCAAAATCTCAGGAAGTTATTTCTCTCCATCAGCTACCTCAAAGCACAGAAGAGAAGGAAGAGGCAGTAAAAAAAATCACAAAAAAAGAACAGACTCCTAGAAGCCAAGGCAAAGAGAGGCCAGTTCCTCAGCTGTCTCCTCCAATACCCTCCATTCGCTTCTCTTTTTAAAACGTTTATTTGTAAGAGAGATGGCTGTGCAGGTAAGAGCACTTGCTGCTCTTCCAGAGGACCCTTGGTTCCCAGTACCACATGGTATCTCACAAATCCAGTTAGAGGGGATCTGATATCCTCTTCTGGCCTCTGGGGACACCAGGCGAGAGTTTGATGCACAGGCATATGTGTAGCAAAACACCCATACACATAAAATAAAATTGAAACAAACAAACAAAAAAAAAAAAACAAGAGGTCAGGCATGCCTTTAATCCTAGCACAGGGGAGGCAGAAGCAGGTGAATCTCTGAGATTGAGGCTAGCCTGGTCTACATAGCAAGGTATAGGCCAGTCAGGGATATATAGTGAGATCCTGTCTCATAGAGGGATGGATGTATGGATGGATGTATGGATGTATGGATGAGTAAATATTATTTCATGTCACAGTGTCTATGGAGATAAGAGTTCCCTCCTTCCACTTTGTGGGTTCCAGGAATCAAACTCAGTTTGTCAGGCTTGTATGCAAATGCTTTTACCTGCTTAGTCATTTCTCCAGCTCTCTTCTGAATCTCTTACAGTCAAGTGACTCCAGAGCTTTGTCCTCACCATTCCCACCCCATTGGTGACCTCACAGATCCTTAAGACTTCACACCTTCTGTTCAGTGGTTCCCTGAGTTATTTGGAGCTTTGCATTAGAAGCTGTTCGTTTAGAGACAGCCTCACTGTGTAGCTCTGGCTGGTGTAGAACTCACAGTAACTTCCCTGTCTTGGCCTCTGGAATGCTGGGGTTACACATGTTCATCATGATGCCTGACATCCTGATGAGACTCCTTAAAATATAACAGGT
The DNA here is from genome assembly GCF_017639785.1 of Mesocricetus auratus. Lineage (NCBI taxonomy): Eukaryota > Metazoa > Chordata > Mammalia > Rodentia > Cricetidae > Mesocricetus > Mesocricetus auratus. The sequence continues at coordinate 37,280,405 of NW_024429182.1, forward strand.
TACAGGACATCTCTTTGTAAAACCCCTCGTGTCCTACAGAGCACCTGCTGCAGTCTGCACAGAGGAACAAGCCCCTACAGTGTAGGGTCTGGGCGAGCTTTCTGAACTCTTTAAACCCCTCTTCTACTCTGTGGCTCTTCCTTACACCAACCGCTCCAGCCACTCTGCTCTCCTACCATGGGAGCTAACCAACAGCTCTCCTGCCTTGGAAACCTTCACAGAGGCGCATCCGTTATCCTGGAACCCCATTCTCTAAGATCCTACTTGACTTCCCTCTCCCCGACCCCAACCCCCACCCTGCAACTCCTTGTTCTTTTTGTCATACATTCATTTGTTCATTCATTATTCGTTAGTTTGAGACAGGGTCTCAGGTTGGCCTCAAATTCTCTATATGGCCAAGGCTAGCCCTAACCTCATGATTTCCCTGCCTCTACCTCCCAAATGCTGTGATTATGGACATGCAAATCATGCCCAGATTTCCTTCACTCTCTTCAGGCCTCTGCTCAAATGACCCTTCTGAGAGGAAACTGCACTGGCCAGCTTTGCAAACCCTGACACTTTCCATCGCCCCTGGCTCTGTTTTACATTTTCTTTTCCAAGAAAACATTTGTTTTCTTTTTTTTTTTCCTTCTTGGTTTTGTTTTCCCATTCCATATTAATTGTTAATTCTGGGTCTCTCTCTTGCTGGAATACAAGCTATTTTGTTCATTGATATATTCTTCATTCCTACAACAATGCCTGGAAGATAATACATTCCCAGTGAATGTTGCCAAAGCCAAATACAGAGGATAAAGCTCTGTTAACATTTGAACTCTTATATTTCCCAGACACTGATAAAATATGCACTCTGCAATTTGGACACTCCGTGTTTATTGATGAGGAAATTAAGGTACAAAGCCAAAGTCACACGGGGGCAAAGCTGAGATCTGCTCTCAGGACCCTGCATCCAGAACTCATGTTTTTGAGTGTTCCATTATCCCGCCGCTGCCTGTGAGTAAGGCAAAGAACTGTAAACAAGTTCTTCCTGCCGTGGCTGTAGTCAGCTGCTGAAACACACAATGGCATTTCCAGATGTCATCTGTATGTGTGGGGGAGCAGGGTGTGTCACATGGGCCGTTTCTCCTACTCCAGACACAAACGCTGAAGAACGTGCCCGCCATGCAGAGTGAGGACACAGCTGTGTGTTTGTCTTGGCTGGAGTACTTGATTCCTCATGACGCTGAGCAGATTTGTGTAAAGGCGTCATAGTGTAGTGGGAAAAGCTCCTGGCCCAAAGGGTCCACAGACACAGCTTGATCATAACACGATGTCTCTTTTCATCTGCATACTCCACCATTCTAGCATCAACGTCACCTATTACCCCCTACCCGTCTTTCCACTCTGCCATTTACAGTATCATTTTCCTCCTGGGCCAGTTCCTGACACTGTGAGAAATGCCAGCCAGGGACAGTGGTATAATATGCCTTCGTGTTCACACTTGTCATGATAAAGAGGAAGACACTTATGTCTTATGCAAGTCTTTCCTTTGGTTTGATTGGGCTAACTTAAGTTACTTTCATGAACCTGTAACATGGTCAGGGGATACTTGGTAAAAAGATAGCCCTTTCTAGAAGGATTTGGAAAATGTATTTAAAAAAAGTTAATGAGTAGCAACATCACAAGCCTTTCATTGGCTGGGAATTGCATGGCAAGGAAAGAAGACACACTGAGGACAATGTTCAAAACAGTTTTGCTGGCCCCTTTGAGAGGCACTGCAAAGTGGGACACATTGGCTCTACCTGTCGCCCCAGTGACTGGGAGGCAGAGGCAGGAGGATTGCCATGTCAAGAGCAACCTAGGCTTCTGCCCAAGACCCTGTCTTAAAAAAAGAAGGAAGGAAGGAAGGAAGGAAGGAAGGAAAGAAGGAAGGAAGGAGAAAGAAAGGGGTAGGGCGAGAGGGAAGGACAGGGGAGGAGGAAAAGTGGATAGAACCCTAGGACTTATTAGATTACACTTTGGGATTTAGAAGTGGATTTCTTTACTATGATCACAATGGAGTGTGTGTTTTGGCTCCCTGTTTTGGCTAACTGATTTTCCAGTTAGCCACTGGGATCTGGGTATCTCCTCATCCTCCTCACCCAACACCGGGGTTACAGGTACATACCACCACACCTGACTTGTGGCTTTTTATTGGATGCTGATGATTTAAACTGGACTCCTCATATTCCCCGGAAAGTGTTTCTCTGTTTGAGCTCTTGTCCCATGCCCACAGCAGCCGTCTTCTTATTTTGAGATAGTTCTCACTAAGTAGAGCAGGCTGGCTTGGACTTTGCTATGTAGCCTAGTAGACCTTGAACTTTTAAGTCTCCTACCTTCAAGCCTTATGAGTAGCTGAGAGCGTAGGCCCTGATCTTTCTCAGTCTTAAATATTTAATTCTTTTTGCTCATAGTTTTAGAGCTTTATTTATTACTGTTCTGTGTCTACATGATGGGCACTTTTGGAGGTCAGAGGGCAACTTTGTTGAGTTGGTACTTTCCTTCCACCTTTATGTGGGTTCCAGGGATGGAGCCAAGATCACCAGACAAGTGTCTTTATCTGCTGAGTCATCTTGCTGGCCCCCCTTTTGAGACAGGGTTTTTTTGTTATTATGTATAATGTAATATAATATAATATAATATAATATAATATAATATAATATGTGTCAGACTCATGGCAGTTCTCCTGCTTTAGTCTGCCTAGTATTTGGTTAAGGGAGGCCCTGTTTCTTTTCAGTCATTTTTGGTTTTGGGGACAGGATTTCTTTGTGTAGCTCTGGCTGTCATGGAACTCACTCTGTAGACAAGGCTGACCTCAAACTCAAGAGATCTGCCTGCTTCTGCATCCTGAGTGCTAGGACTAAAGGTGTGCACCGCCATGTCTTGCCTTTCTAGTCTTAATATGAGAAATTCTGTGCATTGGAAGCTGCCGTGCGTTCTTTCTGGAGAGATGCAATACACTGAGTGGACATGTTCTAAGGTCAAGCCAGTTAACCCTTATCAGTTGGGTTCTACCACTCATTATTTCTTTGATGTTAGGAAAATTATATTCTTTTAGAATTTCATGGAATTGGGGGTTGTTATTTGTTTTTTGAGATGGGGCCTCATACAGCCCAGGCTAGCCTAGAACTGTAACTATATAGCTAAGAATGACCTTGGCTTTCAAATCTTCTTGCCTCCACCTCCTGAATACTGGGATTCCTGCCATACACCACCACACTGGTTTTGTTCATATGCATCTTTTTTAAAGACAGTCTCACTGTGTAGACCAGGCTGGCCTTGTATTCTTGGCAGTTCTTATGTATCATGAGAACAGGGGTTTACAGACATTAGCACCTACACATGGCTCTTAAAAGTTCATCTAAAAAGGGGTTAAAATAGTACCTCTTCACAGAATCGATGCAAGCATACAACATGCTAAAAATGACGCGGAATTCAGCAGAGGGCCTGGTGCTGAGCACGTTCCACCTTGGTGTTTTCGATAGAAACGAACCTGGAGACAGGCAGGTAGCTTCTCTGCAGCAGGTAACTTCTCCACAAGGGATTTCAATCCAGGGGAAGGAGAAGAGCCAGTACTGGGGAGCACAGTTGAGATGCCTTCTACAGGAAAGCCTCTTACAATTTGCCATTCCAAGAATGGGAAGCAGAGGGACTTATCCACCAGCACTACATTCTCACTGACGAGAGTCTCCTCCAGAAAGACCAGCCTCTCTGCTTCTGGGCTCCTCGACTTTGAAGAAAGCTCTGGGCCAGAGAGTATTCAGGAATCAGTCAGAAATTTGCACTCCACAGAAATGTTCGATGCACCTGAGGTTAGAGGTGGGTCATGAGTGTGTGAGGAAGAGCACTCGAAGCATCTATTGAAAGGGCTCAATCTGTGTTAGCCATTGTTATTAGATTAGATGACACCCCAGTACATCTCATCCTTACTGAATGAGAGGCTCACCTGGGAGCTTGTTAAAATGAAGATTTTGGTTCACTAGGTTTGGGGTGGGCCAGAGTGCTACATTTTAATGAGCTCCCATGTGGTGCTAATGCTAATAGCAAGATTTTATTTAATTGATACATACTTATCTAGCCCCTCCTCTGTCTGAATTACTGCGTTAGAGACTGCAGCATTTTGGTTTTGGTATGCTGAATAGTAGTCTCCCCAAAATGTCCATGTCTGGATCCTCAGTCTTTGAATATGTGACCATAGCAAAAGAAGTTTTCAGATGTTGACTCAGTTGAGGACCTTGAGATAGAATGTTTATTGTGGATTAACGGAGTAGGCATGACATGCTCACAGGCTCCTATGAGGAGAGCAGAGGCTGGAATGATGATGCCACACCTAGCTCTGAAGATGGAGGAGAGGAACACAGGCAGCTTCCAGATGCTGGAAAGTTAAGGGGACGCTTTTTCTGAAGAACCTCTGCTGGACACACCCCTACAGACAGATGCTGAGATACATTTTTATTTTTAGTCCACTAAAGCTGTGGCACATTGTCCCAGCAGTCACAGAAACTAATACAAATGAGAACAACATGAGGCCTGGATTAGTCAGGATATGTTATGTGAAGAAGTTATAATAATGTATGACTCCCTGATGTTAGTTGCTTAAGTAAAAAAAAATGACTTGTTTATTGTTTAGAATACATTCAAAACAAAGATGGGTTGATGTGTCTGTCAGTTCAGGGCCCAAGGGTCGATGGGAGAGCCACCATCTGGAACATTGAAAGCAGAACTTCCACTCACATCTCAAACATTGCCATCCCACCCTTAAGGGGAATAGAAAGCACGATTCATCCACATGCCCAGAAGGCAGAGAGATGGAAATAGCTCTTGGCCCTATATCTAGTATAGCGGAGTAAGCTCCTGCTATATATTCATGTAGATACAAGAGCAGAATAAACTATGTACTCTGTATGAAAAATAAAAATAAACCTGCACTGTGGTACGTGTCTGTAGTCTCAGCACTAAGGAGGCTGAGGCAGGAGGATTACCAGTTTGAAGCCAGCCCCAAACAAAACAAAGCAACCTATATAGCTCTATAAAACAAAATTCTTGATGAAATAGAAAGCAAAACAAAGCAACTGCTTAGGCCTCAGGAGGACAGCAGAGCAGGCAGTAAAAGGCAGTTTATCTTTTGAAGAAGGCTGGCATCCGTAGAGAGAAAAGAGGGTGTTGACTTTAAAGGCGCACACCTTCACTTGTAAGTCCAATCAATTCTGATATCAAGGTAGTGACAGGTGTGTTAATTCATTTGATCGGTGTAGTTAGCCATTGCTATCATGTTGCATATATAATATCTATCTATCTATCTATCTATCTATCTATCTATCTATCTATTTATCTTTGATTTTTCAGACAGCGTTTCTCTGTGTAGCTTTGGAGCCTGTCCCAGAACTTGCTCTGTAGACCAGGCTGACCTTGAACTCACAGAGATCCACCTGCCTCTGCCTCCCGAGTGCTGGGATTAAAGGTGTGCACCACCATTGCAAATTTTGACAAATCTTTATTTGTCGATCAAATTTCTAAAAATTTAGGGACTCAGGGTTTAGCTTGGTGTAACTTCTTGCTTATAGCAGCTTTAAGGGTGATGGTAGGTTCCTGTGATGGTTAGTCATTTGTCAACCTGATGCAAACTGGGGTCATCTGGGAAGAGGGAACCTCAGCTGGAAAAAAAATGCCTCCATCAGATTGTCCAGTGAGGAAGGCCATGGGGCATTTTCTTGATTAATGATTGACATAGGAGGGCTCAGCTCACTGTGGGCAGTGCCATCACTGGACAGATGGTCCTGTGAAGTATAGGAAGGGAGAGCAGACTGGTAAGAACATTTCTCCATGGTTTCTGCTCGACTCAAGGTTCCTGCCTTGAGTTCCTGCTGACCTCCTTCAGTGATAGATAGTGACCTGGGAGTTGTAATAAGAAATAAACTCTTCCTCTTCAAGTTGCTTTTGGTCATGGCGTTTATCAGGACAATAGAAAGCAAATGAGGGCAGTACCAATCAATGCCATTTAAAGTGGCTACCACGTGAACAGGATGCGTGTGTATACAGTCTCATTGTCTTTTCTTTGCTTTCCTTTTTCTTTCCTTCTTTCTTTCTTTCTTTCTTCTTTTTTTTGAGACAATGTTTTTACTCTATAGTTTAGGATAACCATGAACTCATGGAAATCCTCCTGCATTTGCCTCCCAAGGGCTGGGGTTATAGACCAAAGGCACCACATCTGCCCTTATTGTCTTAAGAGTCAGAGAACAAAGCTTGGGCACCCTTAGCTAATGAAAATCTAAGGAAGAAATTCCAGAAGAGTGAAAGCTAGAGAAGAGAAACTAGGCTGTGGCTGATGCATTACTTACAATGCCCAGAATAGATTTTAAACTCAGCTTGTAGCGAAAGAGAGAATCACAACCCACTACCACCAGAAAAGACAGTCATGGATAGAGGTTGACCAGATGGTGGGTACTAGAGCTAGGACTTCTAAAGCAGCTATTATATGTATAAATGGAAAGAATCTATTCACGATGAGCGCATAGGAAACCTCAGCAGAGAAATAAGAATTCAAATTGCAGTTCTAGAATTTGAAAACATATGTGAAGGGCCTAGAGATAGATCAGTGGCATAGTAATTTCAGAGCAGGCACAAGGCACTGGGTTCAATCTCCAGCACCACACAGGTGGAAAAAAGGAAAGGAAAGAAGGAAGGAGGGAAGGAAGGAAAGAAGGAAGGGGAAGAGGGAGAGAGGAATGAGGCGGTCATTGTAAGGGTTAACAACAGATGGTGATGATTAACCAAGAGTCAATGAACTTAATGACAGATCAGTTAAAATTATGCACTTAGAGGCATACAGAGGGAAAAAATGTTGAAAGAAGAAACAAAACAAAAGAAAGAGCAAGCCTTGGGGACTTGGTGGGAAACATTAGAAAACTTAACAATTGTGCTGTGTAGTATCAGAAAGGGGGTGGGGGAGACAGGTGGTGTATTTGAAGACATATGTCAAGCCTTGTTACCTACTGTCAACTGCAGGTAAGAAATATTAATACAGTAAGATTTCACTTACAGATTTTTATGACATTTATTTATTGATTGATTATTGATTGTGGGACATGCATACTATGGCACTTCTATAGAGGTTAGAGGATGGGGTGCAGGGGTAAGTTCTCTCCTTCTGCAATGTGGGTTCTGGGGATAGAACTCGAGATTTTAGATTTGGCAACCAGTGCCCCTACCCACTGAACCATCTTGCCAGCCCTATATATTTGTTTTGAGACAGAGTCTTGCTATGTACCCTAGCCTGGCCTCATGATCTTCTTGCTTTTACCTTCCAAGTATTTGGATGACAGTTGTGCAATACCACACCTGGCCAGCACAACATATTTTGAGAGTGGCAGGAGAGGGAAAGAGATAGTGAGGAATCATATAATTTTTATTAGTTATATTGTTATAATTTTCTGAGGTCTGGAGGACCAAACCCATAGTTATCTAGGCAAGCTCTCTATCACTGAGCTACATCTATAGTCCATTAGTATTCTATTTTATCATTAGTTATTATTAAGCAAGCACTCTGTCTCTCAGCTCTACCCTAGCCTTTAGTTAATGCTGTTAATCTCTTATTTTGCTGAATTCATGAATTAATCTTTATCCTTGACACACATATATATTATATAACATGATATATCTGTATTATATGTCTGACTTAGAGTTATCTGTGGTTTCAGCATCTCCTGGGAGTCTTGTAACACATTCCCTGAAGATAAGGAAGGAAGGGCATAGTAAAACATACATTGACAGATGCAAAAACCTCAGTGCAACTTAAGCGGGATTAATACAAAGAAAATAATAAGAAGGCATATCACAGCCCAACTCTGGAAATGTGAAGATAAAGGGAGAATTTTAAAACTGTCAGAGGAGTAGTCATCCGGTAACTACAGGAACAGAATATGAGTAGCACAGATTTCCCATAAGAAGCAACAGTGGCATTTTACAGGACTGAAAGAAAAACTTCCTGTCAGACAGATTTCTGTGTCTACTGGAAATACTCTTCAGGGATGAAGGCAGAATAAAATACTTTCCCGTTAAAGGAAAATGAGATCTGTCACCAGCCGACCCATATAAGAAGTTTTTGAGGATGAAAAAAAGTAAGTTCTAATGTGCAGTTGGTGAGAGTTCTTGTTTTATTTGGCTTTTAATTTGTTTATCCCACCCCACGCCTTTTTTCCCGTAGGGTCTCACTCTCTAGCCCAGTCTGGCCTAGAACTCATGACAGTCTCCCTAATCTTAGAGGGGAAGGGGGCTAAGATTATAGACATGAGCCATTGGGTCCTTTAGGAAAGAGTGCAGAGCCTTGGGAGTGATAAATACGTGGGTAAATTCAAGCAACATTTAAAACATTTTATTCAAAATACATACTAGGAGGCTGGGCATGGTGGCACATGTCTTTAATCTCAGCACTGAGGAGGCAGAGGCAGGAGGATCTCCAACTTTGAGGCCAGCTTGGTCTACATAGAGAGTTCCAGGACTGCCAGGGCTACACAGGGAAACCCTGTCTTGAAAAACAAACAAGCAAACACGTGTTGAGTATTTAAATCCAAAATTATAGCTTTATGGGGTTTATAATAATATAAGTTCCCTATATGCAGCAATTCTAGCATAAAGGATAAGGTAAACCCATACCATTACAAGTTTTCTAAGTAGTATAATGTAAAATGTGAATTGATACAGTTGATGTAGAAGGGACTGCAATAGTATATTTTCCTAAAGATATCACAGTATGGCAAAGTAAGATGTTTTCAGATCATCATAACATAGCTCTTTCTTCTTGGGAAGCTTTTTCCTGGGAATTTTCTTAGTGCTGAACTATGAAGGGTGATAGAAGATGGGAAAAAGACATCTTGTCAGTGGCCAACAACAGGAATGAGGCTGCATGAGTGGATAATGCCACACACATTCAATGTACACAGTAGTCACTGGGATTGGCTTCTGAGAGTGGTAGGGAGTGTGAATATACCAAGAAAGGCCTTGTACTGGTCCATGTACTGCTATGGCAACATGTCATAATTTGGGCATTTTTAAAAGGAATTTACAGATTAGTTCTTGAGGCTGGGAAGTAGATGACTAAAGTATAGGGAGGTCCAATATCGAGTGAGGGCTTACATCCCTTCTTCCAAGTTGGTACTTCAGATGTTGTGTTCTTACATGGCTGAAGGAATGGAAGAAAAAAAATGCAGAGTGTTCTCCCTCCCTCCCTCAAGCCCTTTTGTAAGCACCCCAATCCAGTCCACAAGGCTGCAGCCTGCTGATGGGGACTCACCAAAAGTCTCATCTCTTAATAATGATACAATGTGTAAATTTTGAGGACTCGTAGTCCACAGCCTCACAGGAGAGAATTGCTGGGGAATAAGATGGAGAATAAATTGAGGAAAACAGAGTGAGGAGGCCAGAAGCAAATTGCAAGCTACTCATAAAAATCTTGATTAAAAGCCTGGTGGTGGTTGATGCTTCAGGAATCCATACGTCCAGTATTCTTTACTGAGTTTACCTGTGAAGACAAAAAACAAAACACTTCTATTTCCTTTTATGAGGTCACATTACCCATGGTAGAATATGATTTTGTAGATGAGCTGTTATCTTTCCTCCTCGTGAGATGTCTTCTGTTCTGATAGAATCTTAATTTTGATGGAACCCAAAGTTTTTCTTCTCCTGTGGAAACAAAAGCAAAACCACTTCCCTAACGTAACACATATCCTTATTTCCAGACTGAGGTCATAACATCCTTAAAATACACCGGTTGGTTCAGTTCAGAATTCTTCTCTGTAGTCCAGTGTCTAGAATGTCATTAATCACGGTATTATTTACTTTAACTGGTAACTTGGGTCTATGATATTGTATAGAAGTTTGCCAAAATATATGTTTTGTATTTCCTCCTGATATAATTGATTCATACTCTGGAGCTAATGTATTATCCAGTGCTGTATTACTTACAATGGGCAGTGGATCTTCTAATTTTCCTGGGAGAGGCTGTCCTCCACTGTCACTGGGAATGACCGGACTATCTTGGGTTTCGGGGCCTTCCTGAGGCCCCTGGATAAGTCTACCTTGTCTATCTGTAGTTGTCCAGCATTACTTGGTCCAATGACTTCCCTTTCCACACCTCCTGCAGAGACCGGAAGGCTGAGTCCTTCTGTCTGAAGCATTCCTGGTAGAAGCATTACTTCTAGGAATGCTTTGTCTACAGTTCCTACTCAGATGTCATATTTTACAACAGTTAAAGCATGTGGCATCAGCCGGGCGTTGGTGGCGCACGCCTTTAATCCCAGCACTCGGGAGGCAGAGGCAGGCGGATCTCTGTGAGTTCAAGGCCAGCCTGGTCTACAAAGTGAGTTCCGGGACAGCCTCCAAAGCCACAGAGAAACCCTGTCTCGAAAAACCAAAAAAAAAAAAAAAAAAAAAAAAGCATGTGGCATCTTTATGTCTGTTAAAATTTTTGGAGATTGCCTCCCCTACCCAGGCCTCCATATCGTCACGGGTAGGGTATTTGGCATCCTGGTGCCTCCTCAAGCCTGTAGAAATTGCTTCACCTACCCAAGCTCCCGTGTCCTGACTTTTACATTCAAGGTTAGCTGTATATAGGACCCATTCCTCCAATGGTGCTGATCTTATTTTTAATGGCCAAAGTATCTGCTTGCATTATGGATTTGCATTCTCATATGCCAAAGATTCTATAAAGAGTTGCCTAGATTCTGGATTTGTTACTTGTACTTCTATTGCTCTGGACAATCTCTCTAAAAATTCAGTGAACCTTTCCCTTGGACCCTGTACTACTTTGGTATAGGGTTGCATTATCTCTCCTGTTTCACAAACCTTATCCAAAGCATTCAAAGCAGCTGTATGACAGACATAAAGACAACATGTGCTTGTCATATGCATACTGTACCTGCGGGTCAGCGTAAGCACCCTCTCCAAGAATCTTGTCTAGGGGCGCTTCATAACCGTTCTTTAATCCCTGAATCTCTAGGACTTTTGCCTCTTGCCTCCATAAAGCTCTCCATTGAATTTGACATGAATTTTCGAGCACTGCAGAGACCAATTGGGCCCAGTCTCTTGGGGTGACTCTATTTGCAGTGGCCCATGAGGTTAGGAGCTCTCTGACATAGGGAGAATGAAGACCATATGAAACAATGGCCTCCTTGATTCCCTTTAGGTCCTTCATCTGTATAGGTTCCCATTGATAAGCAACGAAATCCTTGTCCTGACCTGTTGCCTGTATGTCTGATTCTGAAGTATCAGATTGGACATCTTCTAAGACCTGCAATCTATTTATCATTGTTTCTCTGAGCTTTTGAAGTTCTTGGGTCAAATAATTTTCTAAGGACATCATGGAATTGTTCATTTTTTTGCATTCATCATTTACACGTGATTCCAAACATTTAATATTCTCATCCTTAGAAAGTATCTCAATAGCATGTAAACTGCCTTCCAGAAATAACATTCTATCAGCTAGTTTGTCATTGCTCTCAGACATGGAACACATCTTTTCTGTTAGCTTTTCAATCTTATGTTCCAGTCTTTGTAGTTTGCTAGTGAAATCATCAAACATGGAACAGTTTTGTTGGTTAAACGTTTCAACATTATGTTCCACTTTTTCTATTCTGTCTGTTGAATCGATAGATATGGAACATATTTTTCCTGAAAGTAATTCAATTTTATGTTCCATCTCTTTAAACCTGTTTGTCAGATCTACATTATCATTTTTAATATCCTGAATATTTTTTTACCAAACCTTCCTTACTATCCTGCAAGGAATTTTCCATTTCCTGAATTCTTTGTATTAGGATTTCATAACCATCCTGTGATGACTGTATGACCTGTATAAGTTTGTCATATTTCACCCTATTTTGAACCATTTCTTAAGCAAAATTATATGGATTATGAAACTAATAATCACCATCGTGGGTAAAAAGTACCTTCCAGGTAGGTCCTCAACCCTTTCTAATATCCCATCCATACAAAAAACAAGAAAATTCTTAACATCCTGCATTGTAATGTTAGTTGACATTGTATATAGCAGTTAAGTTTGTTACCAGTGAGCCGGGCGTTGATGGTGCAAGCCAGGCTTTGGTGGCACACACCTTTAATCCCAGCACTCGGGAGGCAGAGGCAAGCGGATTTTTGTGAGTTTGAGGCCAGCCTGGTCTACAGAGTGAGTTCCAGGACAACCTCCAAAATAATACAGAGAAACCCTGTCTTGAAAAACCAAAAAAAAAAAAAAAAAGTTTGTTACCAGTGGAGTTTTATTCAGGCCGAATTCAGCAGGCCACCAGTGAAAGAGCACATGGCCGTGAGAAAAAATCTCGGAAGACCACTTAACCTTACCGGCAGGTAGAAGGTGCTGGTTCCCGCCTGCGGGAATCGTGCCTTGCCGAGCGAAGTGGTGGGGAATTTAGCGGAAGGAGAGTCCACGTGTACCTGGGGCCGGTGGTCGGGCCAAGGAGCAGCCGCTTTCAGGGCGCCTGGATCCGGGTTCCAGAACTTCTGACATCAAAATAATGCTGCAATGATAAACGGCACACTTACTGAAAGTATAAGTAAGTATTTATTGTAGAAATTACTCACAAGAGGCAAACAAGCAACCCAGATGAGCCGAGTATTTTTCCGCCACCGAACTGGAAGCCGGAAAAAGGGCGACTTCTGCTGCTCAGTCTTTTGTTCCTTCCTCTGTACATGCCCTTAGCCATGCCCAAAAGTGGGCCTGGCTAGTGACATAGTTCACCAACTACGTCTGTATATGTCTTTAGTCATGCCTAAAGTGGGTGTGGTTAGCGGTGCGGTAAACTGCCCTTTTATTATCTCATCTGTATGCACCTCTAATAAGTCACATGGCTAATGGCGGAGTGCTGTTTCCTCCTACAGGTGGTGGCTCATGCCTTTAATCCCAGTGTTTGGGAGGCAGAGGCAGACAGATCTCTGTGAGTTCGAGGTCAATCTGATCTACAAAACAAATTCCAGGACAGGTGGGGCAACGCAGAGAAAACCTGTCTCAAAAACCAAACTAAACCAAACCAAACCAAACAAACAACAAACAAGAACTTGATTAAAGACACAAAAGTCACACCAAGCGGTGGTGCTGCACATCTTTAAATGCAGCACTAGGGGAGCGGGGATAGAGACAGTCCAATCTCTGTGAGTTCCAGGACAGCCAGGACTACACAGAGAAGCCCTGTCTCAAATAACCAAAGCCAAACCAAACAACCAGAAAACCCAAAACAAACGAGACAAAATCCTGAACTAGGGCCTGGGAAGTGGGACAGGGATGAGGACATGCTAGGAAGATGGTCAGGAAATAAGGGTCAGGAAAGGTTGCAATACTGAAGGAATCTAGACAAAGCTGAGGTTCCTGACTCTGGGGGCTAGTATCCATTAAGACAAAGGAAAGGCAATGGAAAAAAATTGAACATAGAGACATAAAAGAGATAACTCATTGCAATACATAGGGAATAAAATTCAAGTGCTTGAGAAGGGAAGGGAAGGCTGGCCACATTGTTCTCTGAAGCAGAAAGAGGAAGCTGAGCCTGTCTAGAAACTGGAGAAGTCAGGAGATGGAGAAGATTATAAAAGGGGGGGGGGCTTGGCTGGTGATGTTTGTTTTCTCCATTACACAGGAGGAGGTAGTTGGTATAAGGTGTGTGCGCGCGCGCACGCGCGCGCGCACGCGCACACACACACACACACACACACACACACACACACTACAGGGTCAAAAGCTTGCAGCACTTCCTGACTGACCTGTGACCTGTGCTCAGGATCTGGCATGTTCTGTCTACTGAAACAGTGAGTTGGCTCTGTGACTTCCATGGGGGACTGGTTCCAGAACCCTCTGCTAATATCAAAGTCTAGATATTCAAGTCTCTTACTTGAAGTGGCATAGTATATGCATATGACCTTTGCATACCATTTTAAATCATCTATAGTTACTTATAATACCAAGTGGCATGTAAATCTGTATAAATAGTAATTGAACTGTGTTGTTTACAGAATTAATGACACAAAAATGTGTGTATTTGTTAAGTGCATACATAACACCTTACATATACCTTTTTTTTTTTTTTTTTGGTTTTACGAGACAGGGTTTCTCTGTATTGTTTTGGAGGCTGTCGGTCCAGCCTGGCCTCGAACTCACAGAGATCTGCCTGCCTCTGCCTCCCAAGTGCTGGGATTAAAGGTGTGCACCACCACTGCCCGGCTACCTTCTTTTTTTTTAAATTTTATGTTTTTGAGATAGTCTTTGTAACCCTGGTTACACTGGAATTCACTCTGTAGATCAGACTGGCCTTGAACCCACAGAGATCTGCCTACCTCTGCCTCCCAAGTGCTGGGATTAAAGTCATGCACCATTACCACACAGCTATATACTTCTTAGGTTGTTTTGTTGTTGTTTTGGTTTGGTTTTTGGTTTTTTGAGACAGGGTTTCTCTGTGGCTTTGGAGGCTGTCCTGGAACTAGCTCTTATAGACCAGGCTAGTCTGGAACTCACAGAGCTCTGCCTGCCTCTGCCTCCCGAGTGCTGGAATTAAAGGTGTGCGCCACCAACACCCAGCTATATACTTTCTCTTTAATCCACACTTGGAACCTATAAATACAGAGGGCTGTGTCATTAAGTTCGAGGATAGTTTAGCTGTAGTAGCTGTCCCTTTCAGAAAGAAACTTAATTTAAAATTAATCTATTTTGTATATTGTGTGTGTGCACACTTGTAGGCACAAGTACGTGTATGTATATGGCATACGGATGGTGTGGGAGGGTCCATGCCTCTATGGGTGGTGCTACCCCTAGGCAGGCAGTCCTGGGTTGTATAAGAAAGCAAGCTGAGCAAGCCAGGGAAAGCAGCAATAAGTACCATCCCTCCATAGTACCTGCTTCTGTTCCTGTGTGAGTCCCTGCCTGACTTCCCTCAATGACGGGCATGCAAGTCAAATCAACCCTTTCCTCTCCAAGTTGGTCATGATATTTGTTACAGCAATAGAAAGCAAACTAGGACACTGTTTGCAAAAGAAAGCTTTCTTATTCTGTAATTAAGACCCCAAATCCTGAGGTCATAATGCCATTTTCATAAAGCTTTGTTTTTGCTGTACCTCCCCTCCCACCTGGCCCTCCCCCCACCCCTGTGCCCCTTCTTCCCAGCAGACTTTTTCTCCTCTTCTTGTCCCATGTGGTTTACCACTTCCCCATTCCTTCCTTAAAATCCTTTTCCCTTCTCATGTTCACCTTCAATCCTGCTCCAGATAGTTAATGTATATCTAAGCCGATATACCTATCCTCCCCAACTGTACACAGATGGCTACTATTATAAAGGTACTGCTTCTTGCCTTCCTAACAATAATAAATCTTGAAAGTTACTTCATGAAGGTCAACTATATATTGATCTTCAATATACAGTTTGCTCGGGTTTAAGGGCTGCCATAGAATCCCAATAGAAATGTACATTATTTTATTTAACAAATTCTCTCTTGCTCAGCATTTAAGCTACACCGAATCTCTTGGAATTTCAAAGACTATCATCTTATGACAAGCAACTTTTCCCATTAGGGCAATATACCTGCAACATAAGAGTTCTAGAAACCCAATTGCTGAGTTAAAGGGAGCATACATTGCTATTGTTTTGAGACAAACTGTAGGTAAGCCATGTTGGCTTCAAACTAGCAATCCTCCTGTCTCAGTCTCCAAAGTGCTGGGATTGCTGGCATATCACCATGCTCAGATCACATTTGTAATTTTAGTAAATGTTACATTGCCTTCCTTAGAGTTTATATTAGCTCATATCATTTTTACATTTTAAGAAACTCTTCCTTTTTTGTGTGCATGGATTTTTTAGATTAATAGGTTTCATTGTGATGTTTTCATACATGCATATAGCATGCATTGATCACATTGTTCACAATTACCCTTCTTATCCCCTTTCCTAAGTTTGTTTCCTCTTCAGTAAGTATGTTAAAACTGTGTTTGAGCAGGGTGGTGGCAGAAGGTGAATCTCTGTGAGTTCTAGGCCAGCCTGGTCTACAGAGCAAGTTCCAGGACAGTTTGTCTTGGAAAACAAATAGTGTTTGACTTTTGCTAGTCTGATTGATGAAAAATGATGTTATTGAGGTGCTTTTAATCTGCATCTTTTCACTATGGGGAGACTGAGGAATATGTTTGAGGGCTCTTTTGTTCTTTTTTCTTTTTCTTTTTCTTTTTCTTTTTTTTTTTTTTGGTTTTTCGAGACAGGGTTTCTCTGTGGCTTTGGAGGCTGTCCTGGAACTCGCTTGGTAGTCCAGGCTGGTCTCGAACTCACAGAGATCTGCCTGCCTCTGCCTCCTGAGTGCTGGGATTAAAGGCGTGTGCCACCAACGCCTGGCTTGTTTGAGGGCTCTTATCCTCTAATCTCTTTCTTTCCCATTGACCTCAGATTGTAGATTCTAGAGTCTGTCTGTGACAAGAAGCACAAATACTTTTTCAACTTATTTGCCTTTTAACTTTGTTTTTGAGTTCTAGCTATCTAGAAATTATAAGATCTTTGTTACAGGGGCCAGAGAGATGGCTCAGCAGTTATAAGCACCTGCTGCTCTTGTGGAGGACCTAGGTTTTGTTCCTAGCATCCATATGTAGTTCACAATAACCTGTAACTCCAGTTATATGGGATCTGACCTCCCTAGGCAACAGACATAATACATCTGGTACACAGACATGTATGCAGGCAAGACACTGTCACACAGACACAAAACTCCAGAAAGTTTTATAAAAAATTTTTGTTACAATATTTGTACTCACTAGTCTGTTATACTTCTGGGAGTTATTTAATAAATAGAATACCTTCTATATTAGATGAAAGCTGTTGCATGATGCTCCTAGTTCCTCTGGTTTCATTGATTTATTAAAAACATCTTTTTTTGTTTTTTGTTTTGTTTTTTCCAGACAGGGTTTCTCTGTATTGTTTGGGAGGCTGTCCTGGAACTTGTTTTGTAGACCAGGCTGGCCTCGAACTCACAGAGATCCACCTGCCCCTGCCTCCCAAGTGCTGGGATCAAAGGCATGTGCCACCATGCTTAAAAACATCTTTCTGGTATAATGCATGAGGTGTGTACCTTACTTACTTTTCTCCGGTTGATCTCTGATTGGTCCATGTTTGATTTTACTTTGCTGTTACCTGCTCACATCAGCCCTGAGAAGGATATCTCTTCTTTCCTGACCTTCATGACTTTTATTCCTTTTTCTGTTTTTGTTGACTGTGCTACAACTCTAGTAAAATGTTGACTAGTGTAGAGGTAGTAGGCACTGTAGCTTGTTTTCTGCTTATCTGAGAGCAGGCAGGTAAAATAGCTATCTATGTGGTTTTTCTTTATCTATCTATCTATGTATCTATGTATCTATCTATGTATCTATCTATGTATCTATCTATGTATCTATGTATCTATGTATCTATCTATCTATCTTTTATATGCGTTTTCTCCTGTGTACATATGGAGGTCAGAAGACAACTTGCAGGAGTCTGTTCTTTCTTTCCACTAGCCAGTGAATACCAGGGATCAATCTCAGGTCATCTGGTTTGGTTTTGCTGTTGTTGTTATTGTTTTGTTTTGTTTTGTTTTCAAGACAGGGTTTCACTATATTGTTTTGGAGGCTGTCCTGGAACTTGCTCTGTAGATCAGGCTGACCTTGAACTCACAGAGATCTGCCTGCCTCTGCCTCCCGAGTGCTGGGATCAAAGGCGTGTGCCACCAATGCCCGTCTGGTCATCTAGTTTGTTAACAAGCACTTTTACTGGTGAGCCATCTCCCTGATCCTGGCTATGTGTTTTCAGAATGTTATCCACAATCATCATCATCATCATCATCTTCTTCTTCTTCATCTTCTTCTTCTTCTTCTTCTTCTTCTTCTTCTTCTTCTTCTTCTTCTTCTTCTTCTTCTTCTTCTCCTCCTCTTTCTTTCTCCTCCTCCTCCTCCTCCTCCTTCTTCTTCTTTGCCAACCTGAATAAGTTTTCAGAATATGTGTTGCCTAGGAAACCATAAATAGTAAGTATGAACTTATCTGTGTGTGTGTGTGTGTGTTTGTAGATGCCCTTTATCAATCATATTGAGAACGTTCTCTCTTTTTTTTAGCTTGTTGAGAGTGTTTGTCATGGATTTTGACAAGTGCTTTTCCCTTATTGGTGGAAATCATCTTGCTTGACCTTTATACTTTTAATGTGGTATTTATTTATTATTTTTAAGACAAGGTCTTGCTACACAGTTTAGGTTTGCCTGGAACTCACTATTTGTCCATATTGTCCTTCAGTTTAAGAGCCTCTTACCTTGACCTCCTGAGTGCTGGAATTATAGGCATGTATCCCTGCACTCAGTGTTTTTTTTTTTTCTGTCTTGGTTTTTCAAGATAGGATTTCTGTGTGTGACCATGACTATCTGAACTTGCTCTGTAGACCAGACTCGCTTCAAACTTAAAAATCTATCTACCTCTTCCTTCCAAATTCTGGGACAAAAGGCACGTGCCACTATCTCCAGCAGTGTTTATTTCTTTTTAACTACTAATTTGTTTGGGGGAAAAAAGTCCAACTATCATTGCCAAGACCTTCAAGGTTTAAGGATTGATCTAACTGGGACAACAGAGAATACCAAACCAACAGACAAACATAGAAAAGGTGGGATCAAGTGGGCTGTGAGCTCCAATGGAGATGCACCTGCAGCAGCCTGAAGCCTCAGTCAGTTATTGTGGACAGCATGAACAAGGAGGATGCAGGCTAGCTAATCTCTGTGGGGCAGTAGTTCAGGTTGCCATCATCCAGGAGGAGAAAGTTGTGGCTAATGGTTTCTGCAAACACTTGTTTTAGCTAATAATAGTTAATAATAGTTCATAAATGTCTGTACTGGGACCAGAGGAAGGCTTTGCCATTCCTCTGAGCCTGACTTGGAGAAGGCTTTGTTGTTCTCGTGGATTTGAGGCACTGGGGTCCTTCACATGCTTGTGGTCATGTCAGCTACACACATCACTTAGGACTTAATCTATTCCCCACAGATCATGATTTATTATCCTTTTAATGTATTTATTGAGTCTATTTACCAATTCTTTGTTAATTAATTATATATTTTGTTCATAAGAGATACTTGGGTTTTTTTTTTTTGTTGTTGTTGTTTTGTTTGTTTTGAGACAGTGTTCAGTTCCCTAGCTGTCCTGGAACTTGCTCTATAGATCAGGCTGACCTGGAACTCACAAATCCTCCTGCCTCTGCCTCTGAGTGCTGGGATTAAAGGTGTGTGCCACCACCACCTGGCTCATAAGAGATATTTTGTTCTGTAATTTCTCTTCTCCTGTCTTTACCGTATATTGACTTCAAAGACCACCTGAATCGTATACTAAATTCCCGTTTCTGGATTTCATGTTACACTTTGTCCCATTGGCATTTGTCTTCCCTATCTTACAGCAGCTGCATTGTTAGACATTAGGAGTTAGACTGTTTCCTGGCTCTGCTCTTCCAGCAAGGCACAGGGAACAAAGTGCAGTATCAGTTTTATTATCTCTCTTCCCATTCCATAGTATTATTCATTCCGTAAGGTGTATCCTTCCAAGTTGAACAGCTGGGTCAGTGGGGAAGCATCATTTTAAGGACCTAGCCATTTTGTCAGCCAGTGTCTCATCAGGAAATTAGAAATGGTACTAATTGTTTTAACCAGGGACCTTAATTTAAGGAATAATTGCTATTGTTGGAAGAGCTGAAGGAGCAAAATGGGAAGCTAGAATAAGCCTGGGGGCAGTGACTTCAGGAAGCAGCTATTATCCCTAGGATTATGGGAATAGGGAGGAGTTGGTTTTACTAGAGCCCTGAAAGCACTCATTGCTGTCCCTGCTGAAGACAGTGCCTGCTGCTGGAACCAGTGGCAATGTGCACGCCATACTGGCACGCTGCATAAGGGCCTTACTGTCAACAGTGGACTGCATATATGCCAGGGTCCCAAAAATTATAATGAACATGAAAAGCCCCTTACGTGTGGTGCCTGTGTAAGCATAAGAATATCATCACAAGACAACACATTTCTCCTTGTGGCGACTCTGATGTAAGCACACATATTGTGTGGCCAGTGATAAAAAGAATAGCATGTACCATTATTCATGCCATATACCACTTGATCGTGATAGCAAATGAAGATGCTGGTGGTTTTATGCAACCATTACACAGTAGTCTAGTCATTATTTTACAGAGGGCTTTTATTATAAAATTAATGTTTACTGTTGGGTTGAAGAGATGACTTAGTAGTTAAGAATAATTTTGAAAAATGTTTACTATAGCTGGTTATGGTAGTGTGTGCCTGTATTAATCCCAGCACTGTTGAGGTAGCAGGAATATCATGAGTTTAATATAACCTTGGATACACAGTCTATTTGGATCAACGATCTTCTCGCCCCAGATCAGGCACAAATGTCAGCCCAAAGAAACGATTCCACCTAAGTCCTGCTTGGTAAACCATTAGATTTATTGGACTTGCTTATGGGAGCATAGGTGACCCCAGCAGCAGTGCAAATCCCACCTAGCATGGATGATGACTTCCTATAGCTGCTCCATGAGGGGCCCCTTCAGTTAACTTTCCACTGTCTACTTACTCTAGCACAGAGGCAGAGTCACTTACAGCCTGGAGGGAGGCTCAGAAGACAGTGGGAAGAATCTCAGGGGACGGTGTGATGGCCCTCTCTAATCTCTCCTTCTATTAGGAGCAGCTTGTCCTTGTTAAGCAGTTCTTGGGTTGGGGGCAGTCACGGCTACTGTGATCACACGGTTGTGTTCACGATATAGTGTTCTGCAACACAGGGATACGTAAGGGAACTGTCTTAACCAAGTCAAAAAACCTTTACTGTAAGGCAGTTTGATGCAGCAACAGCTTCATATATCTTTAGTTTACTGAATTCTGGTTACATCACCTTCTCTTCTGCTTGACTAGGGCTTTGTTCACTGTAGCC